>NC_067135.1:3419819-5998569 GCF_021347895.1 Acanthochromis polyacanthus | reverse complement strand
GCCGGTGGCTAAATCCTATCCATTTGCATCGATCTCCTTTGAAGAGAGATGCAGATGAGGTTAACGAGTGCGCTAATTATGCTCGCTCGGAGTGGGGAGCCTGCTGCAAGTGCAACTTTGAGCGTGTGTGTGTGTGTGTGTGGCTATGGATATTTGAGATTTCAGACTTGTGCATGACTGTTTGTTTTGTGTGTGTGTGTGTAAAACGGACAAACCTGACATTAAGAAGCGTGGCTGTGTTCTGATTGCAACAACCTGCAACACCACCAACCAGACAGGAAAATGAACTATTTTGCCACGGAACAATATTTCCTGTGTTTGCATGGAATAGTGTTGTGAGTGTTTGTGTGTACCTGAGGCTGTTTCAGTCCAGGGTATATGTGTGTGTGTGTCACTCTGCCAGCCCGTGTAATGGCAGTGACTGGTGCTGTCTCCCCCAGCACACAATAGCCCGGACAACCAGACAAAATGTCACTCGACAGGCCTGTCTCTTCTATCTCTCTTAGCCTCCCCCTTCCTCCCCCCCCTCCATTCTTTCCTCTTTGCTGAAAGGGATGAAATGACATGGACGAGTGACAGAGCCAGAGCATGAAAAGCTGTGACACCGGGCCACAATATGGACATTTGCGAATGAACATCTTGCAGACATGAAAGCGCCCCAACAGATAGATAATTGGCCGCGGTTGCAGCGTCTCAAAGCGAACTGAAGACAGCGAAGGCCGGCAACCATCAAAACACATCAAGGTTAATGGAGAATTTCAGAAACGTTGGGTTCTTTCTAAATCTCCGTATTAGGGGTGGGGGTAGGGAGAAAGCACGCCACTCAGCAGGCGAAGCTTTCAGCTCCAAAAAAAAGAAGATTTCTTTGCTTGCAGGGGCAGCTGGGCTGTTTTTGAGAAACTCATGTGACAGTGGAGGATGACACTAGCGACATTTCAAACAGCATTATGACGCAGAGAGCATCATTCAGAGTTATTTCTTGGAATAATCTTTGGGGTCTCGCCTCCACCTGCAACCAGCAAAAACAAAGCAAGATATTTGTTTTTATGTTGACGAGACAGCCTGCCTTCCACTTCATTTGCCTTGAATTCTTTGGAGAGTAAAGATGCATTACCGCCAGATATATCTCGCTAACAAGAAACACAAAATTGGATTTTCAAAACAACCCACGGCAGTACATTAAGCTGAGTGGAACGAGAGATTCCAGGTGTTTTTAAATGTGGAAATGGATGGCACATTATTGTGGCAATTCTTGTTTTCTTTCTGGATGAAAGAATCCTTCTTTGTTATTGTCATGCAACTGCAAAAAAGGGTTGCACTACTGTCATCTAAATGTGTAGGCTGCATTTTGGAGTAAGTGGCCTCTCAGTTTCCCTGTAAAGCAAATAATGTTCTGCTTGACTGTTTGTGGTCGTTGTGAGGGCTGGATGTGTCCTCGAACAGGAGTTCCATCACGACAAGACAGCCCAGGGGCGACCAATCTAAGGAGATCAGACACATACATGCACACACTTCTGCTCAAACACTGCGAGGATTGGCGAAGACTGAAGCGGTCACCGGAGAGCAGAGGAGAGGACAGGCAGGCGGGTCGGCCGAAGTGAGATGGATGTTGGCTCTTGGAGGAACCTCACAGAGCCGTGCTGCTGGGACTTAGAGATAATTTGCTGCTTGTCTGCGGGAACAAGATGTAAAGCCATACTTTATTGTTGTCCTTGCCGCTCCTCCTACCACGGGCCAGAATGGAAATGACCTGTGTGTGATTGGATTGTGTGCAAAGTAAGCAAACATCCTTCCGCATACATGCAGGCGGCGCTGCAAATCATACCAACAGGAAGTCCAAGTGTGCATGAGCGTATGTGACGGATCGCGGAGGCCTGCACAGGTTCAGTTCACAGTTGATGATGACAGCTTTTGACTTGTAAGGTCTATTTTTAATTAGCTACATGGTCATTAAAATGTGTTAATTGTATGCATTGTGTTAATGCTGTGTCAAAGTCAGCTAAGGACGAGGCTCAGCGGAAACTGTGGTTTAGCGACTCCAGTAATGCAGTGTGACCCTGTGTAATTTCAAAATGATAATTGGAAGAAGTCCCCCTGCCCCCTCTGTGCGCACACACACACACACACACACACACACACACACACACACACACACACACATGCACACACTTCATCCATCCACAAACTTTGGCACATGAGAAAGCAATACAGCTCCCCCTTTTGGCGGGATCTCTACAGGGATTAGTGTGTTTTCATCAAAGGGTAACATCAGAATTAGTGCACAACACATTCATCAGGCAGGAAAACACATCAAACATAACGGGTAATTCTCCAAAGCGTGGAAATTCACCGGCGTTTCCAAAAATATGAAGATAAATTACAAAGCGCTGCACAGAAATGCACCCTCCGCACCCTTGAGGTTATCGTTCGGTGCAATGTGGCAGTTTGGTGATTCTGAAAAAGAGGCAGCATAAACTCCTCTCTAAAGCTAAGCAACCCCTCTGTGGAGAAAATTAATTATTCATATAAAAGCATCACAATAATATAACTCAGCCCTGCCTTGAATAATGCATTTTAGATGGGAGGTCCTCAACTAAGCAAGATGTAAAACATAAGAATGTTCAATTTTCTTTGCATTTTGCACAGTGAAGGTCAATGTGCATCAAGTATAGCTACAACAGGATCAGATTTAGCAACCAAAAAAACTGCTTTCAAATGTTTCCTCTTCAATTCTGCTCTGCAATTCTACGTAAAAGCTGTGAAAGTCAACAGTGGCCAGCAATAGGAGCATGAAATGCCTACGCTCACATGCACGACCTCAGACAGGAAACCTAAAGGCATAACAATGACTGCTCAAGTGTCATGTCAGTGTCAGATTTGTTTGGTGGAGTTCTGAAATTTGCCCCGTGGGGCTGAAACTGTGGCACGACAGTCGCCATTTTGGTTCAAGTCTCCCAAACGGATGTGCCCGGAACCTGGAAGCCCTGGAATGAACGGGGCTCCGTCATAAACTGTATATACTTTATATACATATAGACTTTATACATATATATATATATATATATATATATATATATATATATATATATATATATATATATATATATATATATATTCTCACAGTCTATGGGCTCCGTACAACCGAGGTGCGGCGTTCATGACCTCACAGGAATGTCGTAAATATAAGAACACACGGAGCTGTCACACATGTAGCCAAGAAGCGGGACTTTTGTCGAAACTCAAATTAATGCAAAGCGAAGTCGTCATATTAGTTTAATTAATTGTTTAATATCCTTTGTTAGCATGATAGAAAATGTGTTCTGTTTTAATCTTGTTGTTGTTACTTTATAATGCTGTGCTAACTCATAGGTAGCTAATAGTCCGTGACAAGCGATTTCAGCGCACCGAAGGTATAAAAAGACAGTGAATGCAACACACGGTTACGCGTCTTCCGGTTGTTTGGTAAACGCAGCTGCACAACATGAACGCTTCTGTTGTGGTCCGAAGGTTAGCGGCTCTGTCCGGGGCCTCGGCGGTGGCAGCTGGGGCGTACGGAGCTCACGGTAGGCACTAGCTTAATCTCCGTATCTTTCTAATTCAGCGAAATAGTGAAAGGAGTCAGGGAGAACTAGCAAGCTAGCACTTATCTTCTCCAGACTCCATATCAAAATATGGCGATTTAAAGTTCGGCTCCTTATCACGCGGCTCCATAAAGCTAAAATACCGACTCAGGACTGTTGCTAATCTTCAACAGGCTAATATTTAATTCGGCTTCCTAACTAACTAACAGGCATCGCGTTATTTCACTAAAATACACAATTTCGTAATGAAGGTGACCCGCCTCCTCAGAGTGTCATGATGGGTGAATGGGCAACATACAGATCTTGAAACGTTATTTCCATATTTCACTCTGATAAGTACAAAGGTACTAAATTAATCCAATACTAAGGTAATTCTACTTCCACATTAATATCACATTGTGTACTGTCTAGCTAGGCCAATAGTTTTCCAGTTGTTTGCTTTTTAATCAGTCTTATCAGTGTTGATTTACAGCTGTAATCATGTGTCTGTGTGTGATTTGGAAATTGAATTCTTCATACATGATCCGCCTTGTGGCAACAGCACTTGACAATCACTGAGCTACACTGGAGTCGCCAGTTTAGGCTACCAGCTGGATTGAGATCGGTGCATCGAATAAGTTTATGTGATGGTAATTTGGATGATCGACCATTTAAGTAGTAGAGTAGGAGACTAAAATGCCACAGTGCAATCCCTCAAATATACAATAAATTTGCTGTCTGTGTTGCTGATCAAGCAACACCAAAATCCCTCTTCATGTTTGGTCTAATGACAGCTTATCTACAAAGAGATAACTCTTTCCTCTGCATCCTCTATCTCATAGTTTTCATCTTTTTTCTATTTAAAAAAACTTAACATCCACGTCCTTCAAGCTTTGCCTTGAATTAGTCAGCCAGCTACCATCAGATGCCGACAATGATGAGCCCTGTAACGACTGAAAATGTTGGCGTGCCAAGTAGATGTGCTGCTTCAATAATGCACAGAAAAAACAAAATATAGGCTGTCAGTGATATCGTCTTGTTTTTAAAATTTACATAAGGTGAAAGAATCAGGACTGAATAAGAGCTGGGCCAATCTATTGCTATAATCTTGTAGAAGCATTATGCTGGTTTTCACAAGAACTACTGGACGCCTCGTGGCTTCAGAGGATTTATGATCCACAAAGAAATAATTATTAAAATGATGTGTGCAGCACTCATGGGAAGTCATTAAACTTATCATCACCCTGTGTCATGTTCAGTTCATATGTGATTATGTGTAACATTTCATTTCCATACTGCACCATTTCATTTTTTCTGTTCCATGTTTCTCATTTTAGGTTTCAAAAACAGTGACCCTGATGACTACCAGAGAGTGGTATGTAAATAGAACTGTTAAGAAATTCTGCTGAAAATTTTCTGATGCTGTTTCAATATTAAGAAACTCTTTGTACATTGATATCGGCTGTCTGACTCCCCAAACCATTTACATTAAATGTGGAGATAACTATAAAATGACTCCCCCAAAGTCTTGCAGGTTACATTTTAAGATGAACCTAGAAGAATATATTTACACAGGAAAGCATCGTTCTAGGTTTTGTGTCAGGTTGGTGACCCGAATACAACTAAAATTATGAAAGAATAAAAAAATTAAGAGAAATTAAATTAAAGTAAATACTGTGGAGATACATGTACGACTGCTGCTTTAGATTGTGTTTTGCTTTACCAGTTTGTTGTATGATTCTGGAAACTGTCGAAGGTTTAGCACCAAAGTGCTGCACATAAATGTATTTTTCAGGTTCGACAGCGTGCAGGAGTCTGTTTACAACTTTTGGCACATCGCTAAAAACACTTTCTGCTTGAGTGAACCCGCTGCTGATCATCATCTTGATTTACAGTCACTGTAGCAACACTTATTCACTCACAGCAAGCTAAAAAGTTGCCAAAAGATCATTTTTCCTCACTTGTTGAATTGCACTATTGATCTGAAAACTTTCTTGGCCTCAAAAACTGGTAAAAGGTTTCTTTTTCAGAGTAAGATCTGTCCCTTATGTGATTAGAGAACTTGCCCTAATTGATGAAAATGGTGTAATAGGTGTCTGATGGCAGCCCTTCTACATTAGTGGCTCATTACGTATCCTCTTATAATCCATTTACACTCCATAATACTAGCCCTTTTCAGGCCTTTCCAGAAAATGTTTGATTGACTGAACTGAAGACTGATTGGAGAGAGCTGGATACTTCTGAAAGCTCTGTCTTTTGTGTATGTGCCTTTCCAGCTATTTGAAACTGCCAACAAGTACCATTTTTACCACAGCCTGGCCCTGCTGGGAGCTGCCCACTCTGGCAAACCTGCTGTGGTGAGTATGGACGCCTGCTACCATCTCACAGGGATGGAGGTACTTAAGTATGCCTTGAAATGGAACCAGTGTGTTAGTGTCACTCTGGTCTTTTCTGTCTGTCTTCGCTTACAGAATCAGTATTCCTATGGACTGTAATTACAGAAGATGCTGTTTTGAATGAACTCTGCCTTATAAACAGCGATGGAAACTTTTAAAAACTTGCGCCTGTACCAGGAGTGCTTAAAACAAATGTTTAATGTTAAAAGAGACTGTCAAGGAGATTCTGTGTCATCCATAACTTTAGAATTCATCACTAAACGGAGTCGTAATCGAAATAGTCAGTGCGAGACTTTGGAAGGACTTGGATTTGTGCATGCCTTCTAGAAGTGGAGCCCAAACACAGTAGGGAAGTTCTAAATTCTCCAGAAATCCTCTGTAAGCCTGAAAAATAACCCGGTGTGTTTTTCTGTGCCCAGTGTGAGGAGCTATGTGGCTGAGGGGGCCCCACTGTAGTATAAAGAAAGTACCGTATGTCTGCTTATCAGCCTGAGCACATGGATGTAGGAAATCATGAATTGGCACAGAAGATCTGCAGGTCTTTCTGTCTTCTAATGCACTTGTCTAAATGAACTTTGAATGTAGCATTATTCCTATTTAACCTACCCTACAAAATGCATCGCGAGGCCAAGTTTGGAGCTGTGGGAAACCACGAAACAGACCACTGTTATCGGGTCACGATTACTTTATCTAGTTCTGTGTTTCTAGTGGACTTTCACACAACTCTGCTGTGAAGAATGAAGGATGCTGTAGTAAGACGACAAAAACAGAGAGTCTTTATTTCTCTTCTGTGGCAACAGACACAGCAACCCTATGAAACAGATCTAGAGATTGCTACTTTACACTCCACCTTCTGTATTTCCTAAGAAACCGCTATTCTCACATCCTCTGGCACATCTTAATTTGTATTTTCAGCCCCCATATTGGCACACCTCCCCTGTTTTCTACTGTTATTTTAGGCTGTCCAGTAGTAGGAGAAAATTGGATATGTGCAGAGATGGTGGAGTAGATTAATTTGAAATTTGTTACAGAGAAAAATCGATGCACAAATAGGGTTGTAAATTGGTGTAAGCCTGATGTCTATTATATTAAGTGATGAACATGACCTGTTGCAGTTGAAAATGTATGAAAGCTTGTTAGCAAGCAAGCAAAGAGATCAAAAAGGTCTGTTTTTAAAACAGCAGAAACAGAAGTGAATGGAGAACAGAGTGCTGGTAAATGGTTAAATTGCCCAGTTTCCTGACACGGCAAGCGGCAGCAGTTTGAATGTGAATTTCACCAAATGCACTGAAAACGTACTGGCAGTTTCAGAATCGCACCGTGCATGGACATTTTTTTAAACAGTGTTAAATAACATCCAATTTGAAATAATTTTCAAAAATCCTTGGAAAATGGCGAGAGGTGGCATTGAAGGTTCACTTCAGCTTTTCTGACAGCGCTGTGGAGGCTGAAAAGGTTGCCGTGCTCCAAAGTGAATGAAATATGGTGCATTGTCAGAGTTAAAAGGATGCTTTGAAACCAGAGTGGAGGCAAACATTTGGCCTTGACTGCTGGAAGGTTTGGACAGGCTGATTCACCATCCCCGGCTCACTTTGCATCTTTTCTGCGGCGTTGTGTGACTGGAGGCAGGCTGCATATTTTCACTTCACATCCACAGATTTATGTGTATGTCTTGATTTGGGGAACTTTTTTATGCACTTCCAACGCAAGTCTGAAAGCGTCTTTGTACAGATGTAACCTCACTGATTAAAAATGCTGTTTCCCAACAGGCCGGTACCATCCTGATCGCAGGCATGGGGATGTTCTGTGGCGCCTTGTACCACCAGGCTCTGACAGGGGACCCCGGCCTCCGCAAAGTGGCTCCCATGGGGGGCGTCGCTATGATCGCCGGCTGGCTGGCCATGATTCTCTGAACTGTGACAGCTCACGTCTTCTCCAAGGGGCCACTATGTGACACTAAACTGTCAGACTGCTAATGGATGAACTGGAGAGCTTGTAAGAGTTTGGCTGAGGGGCAGCGCTGAGTTGTAATGTCACCCGTCCAACCACCGCCTGCCTTGGGTTGTGGGTGTCACCAGGAGATAAGGTCACAACAGGATTATCACTTTTCGACCGTTGCTTTCTGTTTCTGACTGAGGCCCTTTGATGAGTTAAACTGGAGAAGAAGAAGAATTTATTGCTTAAAACGAAGAAATTGCTGTGGGATGTTTTTATCTAATCACCAATAAGCTAACATACATTTCAGTAATCAAGTCCAGTCTTGTAATTATTCTATTTTTACTGTGTTTCCCCCTACAGCAGTAAATACAGTGTAGGTGACTAAATAGAGTAAAAATATAAAAATGAATGTGAAGGCTTTAAATTCAAATAAATATTTTTCATTACACCAATTTTGTGCAGCTGATCATTGCAGCCGGAGGGTGAATCTTAGTGGGTTTACTATTTGCTTTACTTTAGCTTCAATGAGGTGAAAAGTTGTGGCTTTGTTATGAGACAACACAACAACTCCTGCATGAGTTGTCATACAATTTAGCACGTAATATTTATGGTCTACAGACCACAAATCCAATACTGATCCACCAGTGTTTCTGCTACTGGCACAGGAGGTTTTAATTTATCTAGTGCTTTCATTTGTGGCTACAAATTACAACTACTATTAGTCTTATCGGGTCATTTTTTGTGGAAAGATTTCATACTTGCGTCTTTTTCAAGTTTGTAATTTACTCTTACACCATGTAATCTTTTTTTTTTACATAAAATTATAGCTCTCTACTGTGTAGGCTAACAATTTGAATTCATTTCCAAACCTTTGGTAGCCATGAATCCCTTCTTAGAGTACAGGTTTTCAGTACTCTTTTTACCACTGCATATATGGATCAATGCAAGCTTGATGGAGTTACAGCTTGTTATAGTCCTCAAAGGCCAACTGATCACAATGGACTTCCACCAGTGCTACTTCAGCTGGCTTCCTCTGAGTGGTTTTCAGCAAAGGGTGGATAAATCCATAGGATTCACCACCTATGGCAGCTGAAGGAAGTCATCTCTCTTGCAGTGCTGAATGTCTTCATAGCCTCAAGCATTTGATTCTCTAAGTGGCTGAGCACAAAGGAGTTCATTACCAATGGCCTCCCCTCAGCCGGGACCATGTTCCAACCACTCCGCATTCAAATTGAAAGTGAAATCCATTGAAACACTAATTCTCCTTCCTGACTGTAGGCCCACGAATGGGGACCTTTAGAAAATAGCTGTATAAATCTCCGGGTCAATTTGCTGGGGTCGGCACATAAGCCGAGGCTCTGCTCAGAAGAGAAGGCACTATTGACCGAACACATTGCCAACGAGCTCTTGATCACGACTCATAAAGCCCTCATTAGAATTATGTAGCTGCTGGGAAGTCGTCTGCTGTTCCAGGACCAAGCAATCACACATAGAGAAAAGCTCTGACACCCAGTCACACATCCCCGACTCCCAGCTTTCACGTTTACAGAAGACACCTGACTGAAAGCTACAGGGTGTTCCACTCTGTTTGATGCATATTTGAAGCGCTGTCATCAAATTTTCAGTCACTTATTAAATACTTGAGTGGGAAGTCGCATGATTCTCTGACAAGATGTGAGCAGTCTTATTTTATTGCTACTTTTTTCTTCGTCTCTGTAGCTGACATTCATGTGTGGATCCTGTTGCTGCCAGCACAGCACCTCAGTGTTAAAATCCATTAACTGGATCACAGCGTTCTGCTCTGGCAGGCCACATTTAATGTGTGAGCGCATGAGAGGGCGAGAAATGGAAAGTGAGATAAAGAGAGACCCTTGTGTTTGGGCCTTAATCTCCTTTACCATAACTTCCAGCGTGATTCAGACAAAGCTGATTGGTTCTTTCACAGTGAATAAGAGGAGCGCTTGTCATTTCTTTACATTGTTTTTCTACAGCACTCAGCTTACAATGCCGTTGAATGAACACCCCATTCTTGAAATGTATCAGCAGGAGAAGAAAATGGATTTCTGCAAAGTGATGCACTTGATTACACATATTAAATACAGGTTTCCATACGTAAATCAGCATCTTAACTTTTATTCACCATCTACCCTCACGTGAATCACTTGATTTACCTAATTCTGGCCTCTCAAAAATCTGCACCACACATACAATATGTACTAAAATCATCACATTAGCATCAAGGTTCATTCTGGAAAAAGCTATTGACTTCTCCTTACAATAGATCCATTGCCATGACAACTCCACCAACTGGACTCCGTACACTTTGCTCACCAATTATTCCACTGTACGCTTATCGACCACAGCATTAAAACCACTGAGAGGTGAAGTGAATAACATTGATTATCTCGTTACACTGACACCTGTCAAGAGGTGGGCAAGTCGATGCGTTGGAAGTCAGAAAAATGGGATCTGAGGGCTGAATTGTAACGGATAGACGCCCGGGTCAGAGCATCTACAGAATGATAAGTCTTGTTGGGTGTTGCTGGTATGCAGTGGTTGGTACCTACCTTCAAGAAAGGTGACCTGGTGAACTGAAAATGGGCACCTAAGACTGAAGGCTGTCCAAAAAATGCTCAAAAACTTCACTGCTAGCTGTGATAGAAAGATATCAGAACAGTATCAGTGCATTGCAGTTAGCTGTTCCTGTACCTATAATGAGCATGCAAGCATTAGAACTGGACTATGGAGCAATGGAAGAAGGTGGCACAAGGGAAAAGATAGCAACAAGATGCATGAAGTGAAGGAGGCAAGCTAGTGGAGGTAGTGTGATGCTTTTGGCAATGTTCTGCTGGGTCAGCTTGAGTCCTGGCATTGGATTGGACGCCACTTTGACACCTACTAAGCATTAGGTGACTTTCAGCTGCAGGAACTTGGGGCATGAATGTTTACTAGAGCTGCCTTATAGTCGGTCCTTTCAGGCATTCTGTTTCCAGTGATTGCAAGTCAAGTTTAAAAAATGGTAGTTACTGGACCTAACTCCAGTTATATGAGGAAATAGAACAATGAAGGTGATGATGTTGGAGAAAACAGCATGAAGACGGTGCAAAATTGAACCGTGATGTCCTCTCTGAGTTTATCCAATCAGCTTTGAGACCCACACAGTAGAAGTGCATAGAGGCGGTACTTTTTTCTAGCCAAACATGATCATGGAAGATGTTCTACAGGGAAAACTCTTGTGGATTGGCGATGCACAAAAGTTGAGGCTGCCTTAAAGGTCTCAGCTCTCAAGTTCCTGCATCGGAAAACAGCCTGTTGTTGCAAAACCACATACACCACTTTATGGCAGCAGCATTCTGTTATGGCAGTCGATTTTCTTAGCAAGATAATGCGCCCTGGCAAACTGCAAAAATTGTACAGGAAAAAGTTTGAGGACCATGAGAAAGTGTTGAAGTGTTTTGCCTCCACAGTCCCCAGATCTCAATCCAACAAAGCATCTGTGGGACGTGCCATTGAAGCCCCACTGCACAAATTCATCCAATGTCTCCACACCTTTAGAATTCTGGTGGAGTCCACGCCTCAGGGCTATGTTGGATGACTGAGCGAGGACAATACAATATTAGGCAGGTGGTTGTAATGTTGTTTCTGAAATCAGTGTGAAACAGTTTCCTGTGCAGAAAAGCATTTTAGGTTTATGAGGCGACTCTAAGATCCCAATGCCAAATCAGAAAATTAAATTGCCTACAGCCTGTCTCTCGGTTTGGAGACACATGCATCGATCGTGCTGTTGTGAGACGGACACAGTTATTTAATAAAGTCAAAGAACAGCTTGAGACAGCGCCTGAATGTGGATGTTTCAAAGTGTGAGAGGGATGTGATTTGGATGTCAGGATGAAGAGCTCAGCTCTGCTGGGCACCGGCCCAGTTTAACTGCCGCTTACTCCTTGCATGGTCACTCAGTTTTACTGCACTTGCCAGATTCTTTCTGTGTCTGAAAGGAAAAGTTTGACATTTGGGGAAATATACTCATTAACTTTCTGGCAGAGAGTCGGATTAAAGATCAATACCATGTTCATGAAATAACAGCAAGTTTTTGAGCTAGCCTAACATAAAGACCAGAAACATTTTGGGAGAGCTAGCCTGGCACCGTCTAATGCTCCCAAATCAGCCTATCAGATCTTCTGAAGCTTATTAATTAGTAGGAATTAATTAACCGTATATTTAGTTTGTTTAATACGTACAAAAACTAAAGTGTAAAAATCACAATTCACCATTTCACGGGGATTTTGTGCCAGACTGTTTCTTGGCCAGACGCAGTAATCTCCTGGAGTCTCTGCTGGTCATCTGGCAACTGCTCAGAGCCAAGAAATACTTGGAAAGAGCCACGCTAGCTGTTTACCCATTTCCAGTCTTTATTCTAAGCTCATCAGCTGCTCGCTGGAGCTTCATATTTAACAGATATGACAGAGGTATCAAAGTTCTCATTGAACTCTGCCAGGAAAGTGAATAAGCATATTTCACGAACTGTCAAACTGCTCCGATGACTGATTCGACTGCTCCGCGTAGCAGGAAAAGCACAGTTGCTACTAATAGCATCATTGACAGCTCATTCAAGAGTCCCAGTCAGTCATGACGGTGTGACAGCGAACCAGCATGTACAACACCAGGACTCTGAAAATGAGGCAGCTTTTCCGACTGTGATGTATTAAAGTGTTTGTTTGTGGGTGCGTTTGGGATGATTTACATGCATCCTGCTAAAATGAGCGATCAGGAAAAAAAGACTTTAAATCGGCTGTGATTCAGAGCTGTGAAACAATAAAACATGAAAATTGGCAAGAATACTTTCTCTGGCATTGTGTGCTGCAATCCACAGACCTAAATAAGCAGGACGGTCTACACCCACTGATGGAAAGTCTGTCTGGTTTTTGCCTCAGTCTGTACTGTTGTGAGCATCAGAGAAAAAAGAAGCACAGACAGAAATGGTAGATATTGTTAATTATACCTCCAGGGACCCTCCCCTGCACTTCACAAGCGTTCCTCTGCTTTATTTCTCCACTAAAGAATATATTATTTAGTTAAAAAAAAACGCCCCCCTCTCCTTTCCCTGTCTCGCCCTTTTCTCGTCTTACCCTGCAGACGAATTTAATTACATCAGCTCCTTCTGTTTGGGGGAAAGGGCTCCTTGTTTCATTGATTTCATGCTCCTGTTTTGGTCAGAAATGAAGAGAGCGGTTGTGTGCGAGAGTCATCGGTCATGAATAGTAAGGTGATAGAGAGCTTAAAGGAGCTGATGTGGACGGATGTGCACTCTTCAGATCCTCAATCTAAAGACCTGAAAGAAACTCTTTGCCCAGGCCATCTTCCTTGATTACCCCGAGCTTCCTCTCTTTCATTCACAGGGACTGGTGGGACACACAGATACCTGACAACAGACACACACGGGCAATATATTAAAGTGCATGCTTTATAATACACACCACAGCGGTGCCAAATCCTCTCTCCAAGGCATCAATCAGGCTGAGGCGGATCGCACAGTGAAGCGGAATGACTGTAATGGCCATCCCACATCCCGCTTCCCCCCTCTGACCTTTTCAAGCCACTTAAATGATGGTCAGCGCTATCGCGCCCTCAGATGGATGACCGCCCTCACTTCAATGGACACCGAGGCCTCATCACTACAGCCCCCTTTTTCACGGCTTTAAACCCAATCATTTCACTTCAATCCGCAAGCACAGGTCTGACGGCGGTGCATCAGAGGAACTAAAGCGACGGCACCGGGGGGAGCAGTCATTGTTGCCGTATCGCCATAACCACAATCAAGCAGCAGTCGTCTAACAGAGTAATGGGAATTATTATTAGCCAGCTGGGAGATGCTATAGAGGGGGGATTATGTTGTGTAAATGATATTACATAAAGAGTCTTTTAATGACACTGTGAAGGTTTACAACTGGGAATAAATGTAATAAATAAGCGTTTCTCCTGCAAGTGATCATAACACGGCGGCGCAGTTATTAGACCACAGTTTTCTTAGTTTTGCCTAATGAAGTGAGGCAATCAAGACGTGATTTAAGTGGAGGCTTTCAGCTTTAATTCGAAGGGTTTAACAAAAATACTGCAGCAACCATTTAAGAATTATACAGCTCTCCATTTTCACAAACTTAACCAGACAATCAATTTAACGCTCAACTTGGTATTTCATGATTTATTAAGGAAATAAAAGTTCTTGAATGCAGGGAATTCTCAATATCAGGTCAAAAGAGGTGTCGATGAACTCTCACTGACCTGACAGTAGTAGTGCCTGGAGGGAAAAAAAATGAAATAAATGAATTTGTGTTTGGTTGCCTAGTTGATCCCTTCCTGTTTGGCAAACGACCATAGCTTAGGATCTGACTGTGAGCATAAAGATTGAAAATACAACCGTGCAATAAATAACCACAACAGGGAGCAGCCAGATGCTTCCAGATAAACATCCTCCCTGCACCGTCCACGCTTGGTTTATGTACATTTTGTAGGGGGCACATTTATACCACTTTTGCAATGATCTGTGAGAAAGTCCCTCAGGAAAGTCTGCAGACATTCAGGCTCCCGGAGAGGGCGCCTGGGGTCGAGAAGCCTGCATCAGAGCCCTCATGCATTAAATGGTTCTGACAGTGGGACAGCCCTGGAACGGGGAACTGGGAATGTGCCTCAGAGTGCTTGAGTGTGAAGATTGGGATTGAGCCAGAGAGATAGCAGAAACTAGGAGCGGCCAAATAAGCAATTTGGTATGTTCTTTAAGAGGAGGAATGGTCTGGTGAGCTCAGAAATACCAAAAACCCTCAGAGGATCTAGTAAAAAGTGGATGATTGCAGATTTTTTTCCTCGGTGAGGGGAGACAGTCACAACATCTCACCAGGTAAAGAACTACCTCGGGTTTATTTCAAGATGCAAACCACTGCTGAAACTGATTAGATTTTACAAGAAAGCATCTGCACATTTCTGGAAAAAGATTCTCAAACCAGTTGAACTTTTACCGGGGAAGTGAAGAGTGTGGACAAGGAGAGGAAGCGCATCAGATCATCTGTCAAACACAGAGACAGCACTATGGCATGGGCATGTATAGTTGCCAGTGAAAGTGGGTCACTGGTGTTTACTGATGATGTGACTGCCGATAGAAGTAGCAGAATAAATCCTGAAGTGTATGGAGCTGCACTTTCTGCTCAGACTCACTCAGATGCTTCAAAAACGAGGACGGAGCTTCACGGTGCAGACGGATAATGACCTAGAACATACAGGGAAGGCAGCTCAGACGGGCAAAGTAATGGAATGCTCTTAAGTGGCCGAGCCAGTCACCTGATCTGAACCCGACTGAGCTGCTTTTCACTGACTGAAGACAAATCTGAAGGCAGAAAGACCGAAAAACAAGCTGCAGCTGCATTAAACGTTTGCAAAGCATGTCAAGGGATGAAACGCAGTAGCTGGAGATGTCCATGGAATCCAAATATTACAAATAATTCTCAGATTTCTAACTGTATCAGCTTGTTCAAGTATTTTTGAGCCTCTGAAAATGGAAGGACTATGTAAAAAATGTAATTCTTAATCTTTCAATGCAAAAGTTTAGTTAAAGCCCTTGAATTATAGCTGACGGTCTGTCACATCGCGTTCCTCAAGTCAGAGCCAGTGTGGCGGCAGATAGAAGCAAAATGATAAAAAATGTCAACTTACAAAAGGCCTTTGGATCTGATGGTATTAGCTCATTAGCACTAATTGTCAGAAAAGACACTTTTTGTAAAATTTTGTGGCACTTTGCTCGACTATTTTCATTCTTACCTCCATGCATACGTGCCATTAGGACTTACTGTACTTCATACCACCACATGTATTTCACAAGTGCGTTTTACATAATGTAGATTTTACATAAAGGTTTCCATTTTTTTGGGCTCATAATCCCTTTGTGACCAAAAAAAAAAAAATACAATTCCTATTTCATTGCAGCTTGCTTCATCTTCCTGGCCCCATTTATCATATCACAGGTGTCAGATCTATTTAGTTTTCTGTTTTCTTTATTTGCATTTTACATACCAGCAAAACAGAAAACACACAACATGAAACACACAACACAAATCATCCCGTCAGTTTTCATATGACTTCAGATGACCTCAGAACCACTGAATTTGGGTTTTAGTTGAAAACACAATCAATATTATTATTGTTAATCTTATCATTATTAATATTATTGATCATTATAATAATGATAATGTAGAATATCTAGTAACAACATAATAAAAATCCTAATAAAAAATATAATGCATAATTCAAACACTGTCAAGGAAAGAAAGGAATGCTGGATTATCAAAGTTATTAATTGAAATAAAAACTTTATTTATATAGCATTTGTATTAGTGCTCAGTGAAACAAACGTTAGAAATAGATAACATGCAATGAATAAAACTAAAAGAGAAACACACCTGACGATAATTTTAAGTAGTTTACTCCACCTAGAACTTCAAATAACACAACAACATACAGACTGCGTCAGTATTAAAAATACTGTTAATGTTATGATAATATAGATTTTTTTCTGCTATATTACTGTGTTCACATGTGATCATTTAAATACATCCTCCAGTAATTTCAGCTGCAGAGATTGTACTTGTAACGGATTATTTTTTACATTGTTTCCGTTGTATTTTATAGGATATAAAAACCTCCAGCACTGACCTGATTAAAATGTCCGACAGTTGTTCACAGGGTTAAGCTTACTTGGAAAATGGAAACCTTTACCTTGGGATTACCTTGGAGAGCAAAACAATTTAACTTCATCTGTCTCAGTGTAGTCAAATTCAGTGTAGCGGTTATAACTCGTGACAGGAATCTAATAGGCTCTGTTAAATTTAAATCAAACAAAGCCAAAAACCTAATGGTTTTCAAAACACATATCAACAATTCAGGGACGTCTCAGGGTGAACTGGGCTGAACTGCAGGCTGTGTTTACACTGAGCAGACAGGAAGAGAGACTGAGAGGAAAATCAAACAACTTGATCGATAAAATAAATGTACCAAGGATGAAAAAGGGCATACAGTACAGCGAGCAGGTTGTCAGCAAAATGTTGGAAGATACATTCAGCAGATATCTTTCTAGAGTTCAAGAGCACAGTACCGTGAAAAACACCGAGTTTGTAGAGCTTGTAAAGATGTAAGTAAATCTCTGTGATCTGTGGAGACACTATGTTTACTACCTGCATTGGTTCTACATATTCATTCCAGGATTTATCAGCTTTTGTAACTTTATGTTTCAGTGAAAAATGAGCCCACAGTAAAGAAAGTATGATGTGTGAATGCTTATGATGACGGACACTGGTTGGAAGTCATTAATCGTCACAGGAGTCTCAGTCACGGTGTCCATTTGTTTGCTAAATTTGAACGCTTTTCACATCAACACAAACTGGAAACCACATATATATGAAATGAAACAAATATACAGGCAAGAAGAACACAAAACACAAGTAAAATTAAAAGGTTAGAACAAGGTAAATGTTCTGTTTAATTTGAATAACAATGTTTTTTGCATTTACAGTGACAAAAATAGCTGCAAATTCACTTTTTCACTTAAAAAAATAACATTTATTTTTTTCCCCGATCAACTAATAGCTGTCTAATTGTTTCAGCTTGACTTCTTGTGTTTCTAATCGAGAAATCATTAATTTCATTGGGTTTCATTTGTCCTTTAAAAAAGAAATCACTTAGTTTTTCTCTGAGAATCAGATGAATGTGAAGTCAAAGACGCATGTTTTGTCCATAAGTGTCAAAAGGTGTAAAAAGGTTTGGAAAAATGAGGTTTGGATTTTTATTTTCTTGAAAAATATCCCAATTCAAATACTAATTGATGGCTGATGAAACATTTATTAAAAGTTCATATGTCACTTATCTTGAATATGGACATTTTTCTTCTATTTTAAAACGCTAACATTAGCCAGCTTCAAAAATGGAGATCTATTTTGTCAGCTATTTATGTGCATGACATTTCCTTCCAGCAGCTCCTCTATCCTATTTCCCATTTCCCCTTTCCCTCCATAATGCCACTTTTCTGCCCTGCCTTTCACTCTTTTATCACTTTTGCTGAACAAGCACTGACTTGGTGCCAGACAGTGAATCTCTGAAAATCACACCAACACTTGACCTGAAACGTTGCCACCACATGACTGCAATTTCATCCTGATCTGACTTGCAAAGAGGAGTATTTTTAAGGTGCCGCCACCTCCAGACAGCGGTGATATATAGTGAGGTGTGAAGAGAGGTGGGCATGTTTCTCCGGTCCTTCGCTCCTGGGTTTAAGAAAAAGTCAAGGAAAGTTAAAAGCAGAGAGTTTAAGAGACATTTTTTGAAGTGTCTCACTCTGTCTGCTGAAGGCCAGGGATGTCTCTTACCCCTCATTTGGCAAATAGCTCGTGTCACCCCCTCCACTCGCTCATTAAGTGGTGTTTGACAGCATTATCTTGATAAATGTTCCACTTACGCCACGGGAAAGGCTGATGAATCCGACTCCGTACGGTCAGTCGGTGTGATTGCAGTCCACGAGGTTGGTAATGATCCATCGACAGGCTAAGAGAGAGGTCTGACAGGTTATTCCAGACGCCATCAATCCAGGGGAAATTTCGCAGTGATGCAGGAAATGAATAACTTGGGGTGCAATCAAGGAGGTTTATGCACACATATTAAACAGTAAATGCTTCCCAAAAGACAAAACTTTCATTATACAGAAAGAAATTTCAGCAGTGATATGATCAAAAAATGGAAAACAACACAAATTTTTTTAGTATTCATTTCCACCTAAACTGAAGATTTTTTTAAAAAAAGCTGAGATTTTGAGAAGTTTTTCCTTAAAAAAAAAAAAAACTATTTTACACACAAATATCAATTTTCCCACCATAAGAAGTAAAAAGTACTATTCACTCTGAGTCTTTGATGTAATCTATACAGATTTTTCTATTTTTTGATCTTGCTTGTGATCCAATAATTATTGATATCATCCTGTGAGTTAATAGTAATCAATATTTCACAAGAAAGATGAGGAGTTTGGAGAAAAGTTATAATTTGGTGTGTCTTGTGAGTCTCCTGAAGTTAGGAAAATGCTGGAAACTCCTTTCAAATTAAGATATTTTTGGTTCTCTGTGGATAAGATTAAATGAATATTTGATTAAAGTTATTTTTGTAGAGTTTGGTTGATTAGAAGGATTTTTTTGGGAATATGTCAACTGTAAATTTACAAACTATAGTCAAAGATATCCATACTGAGCGGACATTTGGATACAGCACTGGTTATATACATAGAATTTAGCGTAAACATATCTGAGTTGATCTAATGTAATCAAATCTAATATAATTTAAAAAAAAAATACCCAAGTACATTCGAATAAAAAATATGCATATGTTTAAACCCAAAGGAGAAAACTAATCACACACAAAATGAGCAAAAATGTCATCATATCCCATAAGTCTCATAAGTAAGGAGGCTTCTAAAGCACAAATTATTTCATTTTTCAACCTTTTTTCTTTAGATTTTAGTAACTTTTAATTAAATATTGTGATACTCCAACTTGGGCCCTCAGTGGAAGCTGGATTTCTGTATTTGTACTCACATTGTCTGAATACACAGAACAATAAGTTTAATTTATTCAATTCTCCTCGAATTTTTAACAGAGAAAACACATTTAGAACTTTGTTACACTGAATCATCACACATATTACATTTCTGTTTGTACATGAACATAATTGCAGTGTCTTCATGTAAAGCGTTTGCTATTAATCGAGCCACCACTTTCACTGAGATATGTAGAACTAGAACACAGACATAGGAAGCTCAAAATCAAATCTGATGAACGTATTTTAGTGTTACCAAACAATACCAAACACCAAAATTAAAAGATTTTACTTAAATCTGGAGGCATATCTAGTTCATTTTAGTTTATTTTGTATGACAAACACTGATTGCTCTCCTCTCTATTATCCTTCTGTTTCTGCATTATTTTACCTTTTATCCAGTTGTTTTTACCAGTTAAAATTACTTTTAAAGATCATTTTACGTCATATAATGCCGTTTTTCACCGGCCAAAAAGTGACTACAGCACTGACATGGTGACTGAATTGTTGACATAACTTGCTTTCATTATATTATTTGGTATAGAACCCACCAAAATGCTATTTACTGTCTAAACATGGATATTAAGTGGTCTGAATGTCAGAAATAATGCTTAAGTTCGTCTGATTGTGCCGTAAACTGCAGATTTTGTTTATTTTTTGTGAGTCTGATCAGTTTTTGACACTGGACATCAACTATCCAATAACAGTGCAATGCAAATATGTTTTTTGTGGCATTGATTTTTAATGTGTGCAATAAATCATCATGAATAAGCACTTAGGAGTATGCACTGACCACTAAAACCACTTCCAACACTGTATGCAAACGCTTCAACGGTTATTACTAACAGCATCACTCTATAATACATTGATTAATGCCAGATGTGATCATAAGTATGTAGTTTTCCCACCTCAGACCACAGGTATTACTCACACAGAGCCATGGGGAGGGGAGGATGTAGAATCAGAGCCCATTTCCAGCTGCAGCAGGCTGCTCCTCTGGTCTCTGCTGGACTTACATGGAGCTGCTGCTGCATCCAAACCCAGCCGCCCTGCTAGCCTACTACCAAACCCGAGCTCTGCTGTTTGTGTTTTTTTTTTTCTTTATCTCTTTAGTGAGGACACGGCCACAATTTTAATCATAAACCTGACCTCGCAAATCCGTCCGCGGCTCCGTGATGTGGCTTGTGCGTGCCACAAATACTACTAATCCCTGGATCCTCTGAGTAGGACCATGATTTCTGGGACGGTGTTGCCAGGGGGAAGGTGGTGCCCGGGACCTGTTGGAAATGACAGCTGAGGAAGGCGGATGGAAGCACGGGGATCACACAAACACTAAACGCAGAAGATAGCGAAGAAAGTCCCTCTCGTCGCCGCGTAAAGGGTGTGTGTTTGTGTATGTGTCCTGTGTTTGGCAGCTTTAGCCCCGGTGGCTAATCATTCCTCTGTGATCCGCTGCTCGTAAGCTAGCCGAGCTGAGTGCATGTGTGTTTGTGTGTGTATCTATTGATTTTTACTGTGTGCGTGTGTGTGTGTGTGTGTGTGGGTTTGTTTGTATGCGAGGATGTAGGGCGCCGCGCTCGTCTTCACCGACCCCATCTGTCACGTTAGCTAGCGAGCTATTTTGATGCGGCTAGTTGGCTAATATTAGCTAATAAAAGAAATTAGCTGAGTCTGGGCGAGGCACAGAGCCGACCTTGTTACCGCAAGTCTACCGAGATGGTGCTAACACAACAGCATGCTTCTCTTGTGAATCGACATGAGGGCTAATTTGTGGTCATTTATGAATTATCTAATTAGCTAGTGTTAACATATGAGACGGCAGGCTGGCTAATTTCCTCGGCTATTAGCTTAGTAGCTAGAAGCCGGGGAGCTGGTCGGCTAATTGACCCAGTTTGATGGGGCAGAGGCCATGTTGGCATTCCTCTCGACTGAGTTTTGTTTACATTACAACTTTTTGGCATGCTACTCCCAGAGCACGCTATTTTACACACAGTTCAACACGCTGAGCAAATATCCACTCGTTCTGTTGTGTATTTGTAGCTGTGTAGCTCACTACTAACTTACTAAGCCTTTGAAAAGTGTTTTCTTGCTATGCAAATGTTAGCACTGTAGCTACAGTACATGCTAACCTGTTGACTCCACCAGGATACAAGGTGGGATAGAAGTCTGTCATGTGACATAAAAAAAAAAACTAGCCTAAGTTGTTTTAAGCGACCTACATTGTTTGCAGGTTTATTTTTGAGACACATGGAGAAGTAGCTGTGGAAAAACTAACCTACTTTACTATAAGGAGTGTTTGCAACAGTAGTCATTACCACCTAAATGTCATCTCACAGTAATTTAATTATTTCCAAGGTAAAAATTAGGGAGCTTGGTCTTATGTCAAATTGGATCTAACAGTTTAGATGCAGTATATTGAAAATGCAGCCTAGAAAATCAGTGCAACAGCACCCAATAAACTTTGTTTTTGATGTCAAATTCAATCCTCCCCACCATTGATAACACCAACGTTGCACACATTTGGAGAGATGTTCTACCTTTCTTCAGAAAGCCTGTTTTTCTTTAGCTGCTCTTTGCTTGAGGTGTTGATTTGTTGTCTTTTTAAAACACCCCAAAGGTGTTCTATTGGATTCAAGTGAGGAGACACTCTTGGCCAGGTCATGGTTTTCGCTTTGTTTCCTCTTCAGACACTCTTGTGTGATTTTGGCAGTGTGTTTTGGATCGTTATCGTGCTGGAATACTCTTCTTCTGCCAAGCTACTGCAGGTTAGGAGTCATCTTGTCAGCCAGTGTTTTGGTATATCCACAGGCGTTCACTGTGCCATCTCGAAATGTCAAGTTCCCCAGCACCTTTTGCACTCGTTTAGCCATCGAGGCTGACATTATACAGTGTGTTTCTCACTGTGTGAGCTCTCACAGAAAGTCTGATTTCCGCTGATAATCCCTGCGCCAAGCCCAAAGCACTTGCAGGTCTGTTTTTAGAGCTAGATTGTGCAAGTAGCACAGCATCATTTTAGGACGACTGCTGCAGCTCTGATTAGTCATAATGTGGCTCATTCTGTACCTGCCGACTGCTGCATCTGTGTTTCCTCTGACGGTCTCTCCCATCTTTCTGTTTGCTTTTCCCTATTTGTGAAGCATCACGATCAGATTTTTCAGTTTATCTGACGGTTCTTTTTGAGCTGCGATGCAGACAAGTCTAAAACACAGCTCATTTAAAACCATGTTCATGCAGGTAGGCTGATTGAAAATGACATTCTTGCAAAATTTTCTTTCAGGGATCACTGATGTATTCACTTTAGCTGTATTGAAATTCTTTTTGGGCTTGCCTTATTAATATGGTCTCTCTGAAGTATTTGTTTTTGATCATACATAAGAGATAATACTCTGCTTATCAATTTAGAAGCAATGCAATTATTTAGAGGTGACTTCTGTTGTATATTGTATGTTATTCAAAGCATCAGTTTCTCTGCAAATGCTCCATAAAGTCTCATGTTTCATCACAAGGCTACTGAAAACAAGGCAGGCATTATTCAGGAGTGAAAACATGAAAGCTCAGCAGCAGCAAATCACTCTCTCAAGATACAGTCTGCCGGAAGACACATCCTGAAAACAGATCAAATGCAGCCCTGTATTTTCTGCTAGGGTGCTACAGGAGCCTTCAGAACCAATAAACATTACTGGCACTGTGACAGCATAATTCATCACTCAGGGGAGCCATTGCCACAGCCATGACAATAGGGCTGTTGTGTTATTACAACCCAGAACATAGACACGGGCCAACCTAAAGTAATTTCTCTTTCCGTTTCCTCGCTCCGCAGGGTTGTGGAGATGGAATCCCTGATGAGTGCGGTGGCTCCGCGCTCCCCGGCCCCCGCCAAGAAGCTGTCGGAGGTGGACTTCCGGTCAGGGGCCACCCTGGAGCAGCTGTCGGCACAGGTGTCCGAGCTGGTCGTCCTGGAGCAGGGCGAATTTGGAGACCAGACCGCCTTAGAGGTCCACACTGCCAAGGACTTCATTTTCAATATGCTCGGTAAAAACGCCATTTTATTAACCCCCAGTGTGAGGGCTGTTGGAGGAAGCGTGGGGAGAAAGTAGGATACTTATCACAGAAAAAGGGTTTGAATGTTTTTTACTTTACCCAGGCTTCACTTTGTGTTCTTATTCACAATAAAATGTTAGTGTGATAAAGAATGCAAAATGTGTATTTTGAGTGTTTGAAGCTAAATATATGTTGAAGTATATAATATTTTTCATTCTAATTTCAACTTGGCGGAAATTTTAATGCAACATGAGCCTCGGGGTGGTAATTATTTATTGCCTGGAGTTAAAGTTACTATGAATTAACTATTAATATACTTAAAGTGGTTGCACAGAAGGTGGAGTTGCATGATTTGAACTCTTGATAGGCAGCTTTACAAACACATTTTTGTTCACATTTTGCTACAAGCACGCAAGCAAGTCTACATGTTATTTTATTTACACAGGGCTTCATGACGGACAGTGCATTGAGCAATTTCTTTTTTTCCAGGAACGCCCTGCCCCACATTCGCATGCTATGAGACACATTGTCACCCGAACTCTGCCCAGTACAATCACAGTCTGATCTGTCGGCTTAGCATGCAGTGAGCTGTGCTGGCGCAACGTTTCATGTGACATGACGATTAAAGCCAGTTTCATACCGATGCTGGCGTATTTCTCTATTGTCATGCTGTTTGTATCAGCTATGTGATCAGTGGGGAGACTTCAGTGCACATTAGTTTATATCAGGAGGCCTTTGGAGGATAATGACACGAGTGAAATGTATGGAAGGAGATTGCTTGATGCACATAGATGCCAAAAGTGAGCCAACATTTGAAGCTGCAGATCTGAAATAGAAGACATCTTTTATGCGCATAACCTCCTCATGGATGCTTGCATCTGCTGTCTCTTTCCCTTTCCTTTTGCCCACACACGCTACATCAGTACAAATGGACATGTCGCAGGATGCTTTGCAAAAGTAGCATTGATTTTTCTTTTATTTCTTGTGTATTTTGCACAAGAGCAGCCTACGCACTTTGTCCGGAGTCACGATAAGTTGCAGCGTTTTGTTCGGCAAAGTTAGAGAATTACAAATATCTAAATTATTTATGCTGAAAAAAGTTGTTTTAGTTGGAGAAAGATTTTAATGTTTACCAATTTCAGAGGCGCACTGCTCTTTTTCATCTATCACCTCCAGCTTTTCCAAAAAACTTCAGGCGCTTTTCCTCACGGCGAAACCTCGTTCGTGCGGATACAGTCGGAGTGCTTTCAGATGCTGCAGCCATTTGGGGTCTGTCATTTTAGGTTTCATCCTACTCTTGAAACTTAATTCTGCAGCTTTGGAGAGGGCATTTTTAATTTGTCACTTCCTGTTAGTAGTGAAATTTAAATTAGGCCAAAGCACGAGATAAATGGGGTGGTTTAATTGGAATGGGACATGGTCGTCTTTTGCAGGGCCCCGTTTTATGACTCCGGTTGGGAGACGGTGACAAAAACAATTAACACTAAAGATGCAGGCTGCGCTGAAGTGATGGACCAGGGAGGAAACGTTTAATTTAATCCAGTAATAGGCACATTATCTCCAGAGATTGATGCTTTGTGACAGTTCATGTGCAGATTTGTTTCTAAATGACACATCGATGCTGTCTTTCGTCTATATGTACTGACTTCCTTGCACAAACTGATCAAATCTTGTTTATTATTGTAAGTTAAAAGTGAAGTTTGTTTGTTTGCCCAATAGGTGGCACTCTCCCCCCTCCCACTGTCCTCTGTCGTCCTCTCGTGTCACTCTCAGCTTGTCCCTGGAAAACGAGCATGCTTAGCCACTGTCTTGAAACCTTTAGGCTGTTCATTCGTCTGTCTTTCTCAATTGATATTTATAAATCTTTGGTTTGTCTTGGCCCTTTCTCTCCCAGAATATGGTACCACCAAGTTTTAGTATTCCTGTCAAATCAGTACCATTTCATTGGCTGACAGGCAGCTCCTCTGAGTTTCAAGGCTTCTCCTCTTCTGCTTTAGCTGAAATAGCTTCACCGAGGGAGAAATCACACAAATCAAAATGGAATCCGAGCCTTCTTCTCTCATTTTATCGTGCCACCACCACATACAGACAGATATTCTTTTCTCTGTCTGAATTTTTATTTTTTTTATAATGTAGCTATTTTTCTGCCTCTTCCTTTCTTCAGGTTTCATTTTTCATGATTCCGGCGCAGAGCCTTCTGCATTCCTCTCTGCTCCCACTCTCTCTTGGTTGAGAACCTCTCAGTAACTTTTTTTTTTTTTATTGAGGCTGCTTTTGCCTGCATAATCACCAATGGTTTGCTGGTATTTTCATACCCCGTGCCTCACCGCCTGCTGTGACAGCTCCAACTATGTGGAAAGGAGAAAAAAGTTTGGCACTTTTAACAGAGGGAGACAGTTTGTGTTCGAGGAATGTAAAGTTAAGTATGAGGTGGTAGCCATGTTAGCGGCTCTACGCCTCTCAAGGCCCTGCAGGCGGATGAAAGGCGGCACTGAAAAGCAAATGTCATCCACAGAGAGGCCTTGTTACAGCATGCTAGAATGCTGCTGCATAGGTGTAGCTGTGCATGTGTGTGGATGCTGAACACGAGTGCCAGCGCCTCTGTTTTTGCCAGGCTTTTATAAAGTTTGCAGAAGGATCCCCACTAGGCTACGCACGCTGTCAGGGAAAAAGGGAAGAGAAAAGAGATTAAACCCGCACCCAGTCCACCCAGTGATTTTCTTCACCGCCTGACAGATCTGAGAAGAGGCGCTTATTTACCCTGCGTTTGAGTAAACACTGTGGCTTGCCTTCAGGCGAGTGCAGTGGGGGCTACTGTATATGTCTTTTGAAAAACAAAAGTCTGATGAAGGCAGAAACGCGTCCACACTGCCGGTGCTTAGGCGTACCCTCAACCTAACTTTTTAGATCTTTAAAGTTTCTCAGACAGCTTGAGAGAGTTTAGTTCAGAGTTCATCTTCCCTCCTGATGCCAGTGAAAATAAATACTTTTGATCCGAGTCTTGAGTGTGCTTCTGCCTCGGCCCAGATTTTGACATTTTTATCAGAAAAAGAACCTGTTGCTCGCTGCGTTTTTTGAAGAATTGCACTACATTTGAGAAAATGAAAAGACGTCATACACCAAATCTTCACTTTTTCCTGCAGTGACCTTCGCTTCTTGCCTTTCCACGGGGCGCCGTTACATCAGCCTCCCTTGTTTGCGGCTATTTTTCACACTTAGATCACTTGACTGCGGGCGCATTTAGCCTTGAATGGTGATAAGTGGAGGTGGTTAGACGGAGAAGGGTGATCAGCACATGAGTTGGTTTTCTTCCACGTCAGAGGAAGAACGACTCAAAAGTTAGCCTTGGGGCTGTGATGAAAAGTGGATGAAATAATCCAAAAATAAATAAAAAGAGAGGAGCTTAATTTTACAGCACTCTCAGTGAGCATTAGCGAGGACACACAAACTTATGGGGCTTTCACAATATAGGCAAAGATGTTCTTCTATATGGAATAATTCTTCTATCTGTAATGTTTTTATTGGGATGCATGGATGACAAAAGGAGTATGTGTTGTCAATGATCTTTCTAAAGACTGTACATTTACATCATTTGAGGACCTTAAACAGCAATTTAATTTAGACGATAAAGGGGATTTCTGGAAGTATTTGCATCTCAGGAGTAGTGTGAAATAGATTTTTAAACCAGAAAGGATAGAGGTAGAGGAGAATGAGGTCCACAAATTTCTACTGACGGTTCTAAACTCATATCCATTTAATTCAATTTACTGCAAGCATCTACTCATATTTGACAATCTGAAACAATTGTATTTTTTATTTTGATGAGCATTATTATCTGACTAATATGCTGCCAGTAGACCAGTCAACAGATAATGCAGTAAACTACATGTCTGAATCATCAAGTTCCTTAATTGCACTCGTATAAAACCCTAAAGCAGCACTTATTGTTTTGGAACATTGCAGCAGTGTCCTGACACAGCCAGAGATATTAAAGCTATAGCTAACTTGGGATAAATGGTTTGAAAAAAATCAGTTTTCCATTGTCTCGTGGTTTGACCCAGTCGGTAAAGGGCTTGCAGTGATTAAGAAAATATGCCCCCTTTTGACCATTTTTCCGCTGTAATTATACAGGAATTACAATAAAAGTACACAAGCTTTGCAAGTGAAAATGCACAAAATTCTGCCATATTTTCTTATCTTTGCTTTTCCCTTTTCTACAGTCGGGCAGCAGCGTCAAAACATCCACAACTCAGTCAAAAAAGGGCATGTTTTTTTTTTTCCCTCTGTGCACTGCATGCTTTAATATCAGGTTCATTTATGTGGTAGTAAATTTCTCCTCCCACACTCATCCGACCTTCCTAAGGCTTCACAAACTTTCACATAATGTGATGCATATTTTGTTTTGGGAGGGAAAAATGAATCCCTCTTGGTTTAAATTCAACCGTCTGAATAGCAGCTTCATCCCCCTGGGAGAGCGTCTCACTCGGCCAGACTCGCTGGATCGATGCTGGGGCTGGCCGGCTTCTCGCTCCAGCCTGTTAACGCTGGTGGGCTTCTGTGTGTCTGAATCACAGCTGGATACTGTTTCCACTGCTGCGAGCTCCTGCCTTAGTGGAGTTCGATGCTCTGATGCTCCAGCTGCAGATTTTTTTTTTTTTTGCAGACGGCTCTGTCTGACTAATTCTCTGCTAATTCCATTTTGGATTTTGGAGCGCCGTCTTCGTCTGGCAGCCAGGCAAGAATCATGGCACTGCAGGCGCAGAGGATGAGTGAAATATTTGTATTTGATTAGTCCGCCTTTTGTTTCTGCTCAGTTTTCATCAGCTCACACACGTCGGAGCCAAACAGCACAGCGCTTTAACAGCCATAAATGATGGTCATTGTTGTTCGCTGACACCTTTTTTTTTTGACGCGGTGCAGCATTAAAATCTCAATAAAGGTGTCAGGGAAAGCGACATCAAAACACAATTCTTTTGATGTGACTTTACCGTAATTCTCAACCTCCGTCATCAGCCGTTTCCTGCCTGTGATTTGAACACGGTAGCGTGTCCTGTGCTGCAGACATCACATCGTATCACTCATTAGGCGTCTTTCATGATCTAATGTGACTTGTTGTGTTCGTCACGTTAACTAAAGAGTGTTTTGACATCGCATGACATTATCTGCCATCCTGCTCATTTTAATAACCCAGGCTGGCATTGTCATTTTTGCTTCCTCATAATCGTGCTTTAAAATATTCCTGAGGCAAAGAGGGAGGAATAATTTCAGTAATGGCTGACAGCTGATAACAATATCTTCTGAGCAGTGAGCAGCTTTCTGAGTAGTTGGAAATCTCTAAAAAGTGTATGTTTGCCTCGCTGTCATTCACAGACAGCACTTTTTAATGCTTACAATGTTGCTCAGAACATTAGAAAACACTGATAATTCTCTATTTATTTCCCATAATTGTGAGCATACTGTTCATATCATCCCCAGATTACTGCTTTCATTAATTTTTACCCTCATTAAAGATTCTGTGTGTATTTAGAAACGGCAGATGTTGCTAGAGCACCAGTATCTCAGACCAAATGGCTCATATTGTAATGTTATCCTTTCAAAGTCAGACATTCGGGCGTTTCCAAATACTGAACTGCATCATGGACAGAGTGGTGAAGTCTACATAAAAAATTCAGATACCATCTCCGTCAGTCAGTGGGTGCAAGATTGAGCAATGCACTGAACTCATTTAGTCCATACCTGTGACGACACGCCATCAGAGACTGCAGGAGGGTGTTAAACTCAAAAAGTATTACATAGAAATCCATGCAAATGTGATCCAAGTAGGCATGTCTGCGCTTTAACTTGATTTTGTGCTTGTTTTAAACTGTAAAATGTGTGTTAATAAGCTTGTAGTGTTCGATTCCTTCGTCTAAGTCAGGCGTGTGACTCTCATTTTAGTTCAGGGGCCACATCCAGCCCAATTTGATCTCAAGTGGACCGAATCAGTAGAATCACAGCATAATAGGCTATAAATAACCACAAATCCTAGTACTTCCTTTGTTTTTGTGCAAAAAAAGGTCAGTTCTGAAAATGTTTACATTTAAAGAATTATCTTTCTCCAAAATATCATGAACAACCTGACATTTCTTAAAGTTCAATTTCAGCAGCGTTATGATTCAGTTTATCATTTGCACATTACAACTTACAGATCACAGAGTGTCTACAAAGACACACAACGTTTAGTCACAACTATCTGGAACTGAATGCTGTAGCATCTTACTTTCTGATAAATATGACAAAAGAGACAAATACAAGACACAAAATGACAAAAAATTAGACACGAAACGACAAGAACTGCGAAAAATGACACTAAACAAAACAAAGAAGGAAGAAAATTAGACAAGTTGCAAAATGACAAAATAGAACAAAAAATTACACAAATGACACAATCAGGACAAAAAAGTAGACAAACAACCAAAACGATACATAAACGACCAATAAAGCAAAACGCAGAATGGCAAAAATAAGACAAGAAACCAAACAACAAAAACATGAGACAAATGACAAGTCAGACAAAAAATGCAACAAAAACAAGGCAAACTATAACAAAAATGAGATGCAAAATGACAAAAGAACAATGTGCAATCTAGTATTTTACTTTATGATCAAAACAACTTGTCATAGTCTCAGAATTATTTCAAATTTATAGTTTTACAAATTTAAAATCTGCCATTAGTGTCTTCTCTGTAATTTTTACACTTTGAGGGCTGGATTGGACCCTCTGGAGGGCCGGTTTTGGCCCGCCTTCCACATGTTTGGCATCTCTGCTGTAGGTATAGAAAAAGATGAGTTTTTGTGGAGATATGCTTGCAAGTTCTAGCTCCTGTGCTTCCCGATTGCTGATAACGGTGCATGTTGGAGACCAGTGCAAATGCAAGGTGATAAGTTAATTACTTATGTAATTAGTTAATGTGAGACTTAATTGATCTCTGCAGAGGATTTGTCACCTCTGTGGCCCCTCTTTAATAGCAATATCAGAAGTCGGGATCGGCTTTTTTTGTGGCTTCTCGAATGATTAGGCCGCCCCGCTGCCCTAAAATGTCGAGCTAAAACTGCAGTGACGCTTTTTTTCCTTCCAGTGATAATTGGCTGTCATTTAGCGGGACGCGGTATCACAGCGTCGCCGGCATCAAAGCAGCAACGAGGAGCTGGAAGACACTGACAGCCTCCCGCATCCCCTCTCTCTGCAGGTGGTTCAGACACACCATGTCTGTCATCACTCCCAGCCCTGTTTCTGGCATTAAACACATTCACACACACACACATGCACAAACACCTGGCTCAGTGATCTGAGACGTCCCCTCCAATCAGATTAAATTGGAACTTCTCCATTCCTCCTCTTCTAAAAGGCCTATTTTCGAGCTAATCTCCCGCCTTGATATGAATTCATAAACAGCGAGGCGGCGGAATGGCTCACCTTTCGGCAGCGGGGTTGTCTTGGATTAATCCTGCTATTAGCGGGCGAGGTGAGGCTGCGAGAAGAGCCGGTTGAAAAGCGCAGATAAGATCCGGTTGAGACTATATTAGTCAGGAGTCATGTGTAACAGATTGAATTGCTCCTTTTTGGAATGAGGCTGCTTTTGTGATTATTTGTATGTCATGCCCCGCTGTCGTATTACAGTTTTATTGTCTTAAAGAACAGAAAGAGGAGAGAGGAGGTGAGCAACAATGAATTTAAATCTCATTTTTACCCAAGGTTGCCTTAAACCTGGAGCACATCATGAAATTATGATTCTGTCACTGCTGCTCAGTCAAAAATCTTGACAATGGAGGATTTTAAAACCATGTTTCGGCAACAAAGGAGGCTAAGCAACACAACAGGGAAAGTAGTGCGTCACAAAGCATGGAGAGACTTGACGAAAAGCTGGGTGATTGTTTGTGAAATATCAAGTTAAAAACCATTTAACCTTGGCAGCTTTGAGGATGAATATGTTTGACTATTGTAATGATTTTTCAGATAAAGTTAGGAAAAGAATAGGTGAACATTTTAGCTCAGCAAAGATCTACAGCAGGAATAAAACTGCTACCAGAGACGCTATCAATAGAGAGACTTGTCTCTGAAATGAAATTGAATATAAATCTATAGGAGAATGATGTCAAAAATGATATGCATGCAAAGTAGAGGCATAACCTTTAAGAGGAAAGGCTTTTTAACCCATATTTTTAAGGAACTTTAGCAGTTTTTTGTATCAGATTTTGCTTGTGTTGCAATTTTTAGGTGACAGAGAGTATTTATCATATGGCTCTCTCCACATTTTGGTAAGTTCATGTCTTTTTATGCCCCAGTGTGGTCATTTTTCATCATTTTGTGGTTGTCTTGGGCCATACTTTGGTCATTTTATGTCTTTATGAGTCCATTTGGCTTTTCATTCTGTTTGTTTTGTATCCTTTTGTGACAGTTTAGCATCTTATTTTGTCATTTTGAGGTCTTTGTGTGACATTTTGATCATTGTACATCTTTTTGCGTCCCAGTTTGGTTGTTTTTCCTCATTTTGTGGTTGTTTTGTGCAGGACTTTGCACATTTTATGTCTTTTTGAGTTCATTTGGCATCACATTTTTGCAGTTTTATCTTCTTTTGTATTAGTTTGATGGCACATTTTGATTGTTTTGCATCATTTCATCTTAGATGTAGAATAACTCAATCTTTTTTCTTTAGGACATTTTTGCCTTTTTTAAAAAACTTTTTTACACAATACCACTACAGACAGACATGAAATTCAAGCAGAGAAAGCAGGGAATGACATACCGTGACTGACATTCAAACTGGAGACTGCTGATGTTATTTGCGTTTAGACTTGAACCACTCGTCTGTTGGGTCACCCTGTTAATTAGTGAGCTGTAGGGGTGCTGCTGGGCACAGAGCTAGGCTCGCTCTTTCTCACTGTTTTCAGACTTCATGCTAACTTGCTGCATGCTATAGCTTCGTATTTGTTGTAGTCGTGACAGACATTAGAGGGAGTATTGATCAACTCATTTATAACTCATGTATTCCCCCAAATATTAAACTAATCCTTTAAGTATTTAGTACATCGTTTAAGACGCAAGCTGCTTTATTGATAGCGTGATGCCGTATTTTGAAGGTTTCAGGGATGTATGCCATATTTCTACACCCAGCAGTTCTCTTTGAACATTCCCTCTTTGAACATGTCATTTTTCATAGCACTAGCAGTCAGTAAAGGTTGAAATAGTGGAGTCCTGCAGGCTATTTGCTCGGGGTGTTCATGCGTACAGACGTTCTGTGACGTTCATACCGACCTCATGCACCTTAAAACCAGCGGTTTCAAGCTGTGAAGATGAGAAACTGCACAGACGTGAGACAGTCAACTTTCTGCTGTTAAAAAAAGCTGTAAAAACTAAATGCATGAAGATGTTATTACTGGCTTTACCTACATCTGAGTTGTTGTTGCAGCCTAGTTTTTCAGAATAGAGTCTCAGTTTCAGACCCCCCCCCCCCCCCCACACACACACACACACACACACACACACACACACACACACCCCAACACCACATAGACTTCATCGGCTTATTTAGAGGAATCCCATTTTCCAGAGAGATTTACGCAGCTATTTTTGGAGTCTATCAAACCAGAGGTGTGTGGCAGAATGTTCTCAGTTTGTTGTGGCTGTGATGAGTGAGGACAACTTTCCCATGCTGCAGCTGTTCTGCTTCGGGGGGCTTTCTTAGCGGTGTCACTTTGTACCGTGGCTTCGTTTTGAAAGCAGGCATATCTGAATGTAAATGTGAGCATTCAGTGTAGACTACACTGTTGTAACTCATTGTAAAACCAACTTCTACACAAAGCGGTGATCAAACTTAAGCACTAAATCATCTCAAACCACACACTGAAATGCCCTGTTTAGTATGTGAGTCCATACTGCACTGATGCAATTCAATCACAGTATAATTTTATAACGTGCTGATGTGTTCAGTCGTTGACGAACTCCCATGATAGATGACAGTGACAAAATGGAGCTCTTGTATAAATAAATGATGTATTGATTTTGAAATCATAGTAAATTAGTTTTGAAAAAAATGACATTTTCATTATATTAATTCTTACTTGCAGGCAGCGGATTGACTAACATGGGGTGGCCTTGCCTGCTGATTATAACAGAGGAAAACCCTGCTACATGTGATATATATTTATATATGTATGTGTTTGGATAACATTTCACCTCAAGCTCTTCAATCATAGTTGAAGTGTGCTGCTGCTTTTCCACTTTTTTGCTTTTAATCTCAAGGATACTTGATAGTTTTGCTTCTCAAAAGCAAATATGTATGTTGGTAGAATAGCTTGTCCTTGAATCAGGCTGGAAGACCTATTGTATTGCGTGGGCATTATGATGTGCAAATGTCACATTGCCAGAAGTGTGATGTGCAATAAGGCAAAGTAAATCAAACATGTCCTCTTTCTACTTTATGCTGCTTTTTGCAAAAAGAGACGGTGCACAGTTCTTATTTTCAACAGCTAATCTGCACAAGAAGCCTGATAGAATGTAATTTACTGCAATGTAAAAAAAATTAGACAGTTGAAAAAAAATCTATTTATACAAATGTTTTTAATATGCTATATTCATCAAAAACATCTCATGTAGATGAAATCCCTTAATTTCAGCTCCCTTTTTCACTCGTTTTAAAGTAAATTTGGGTCCCACGCCTAGCTTCATCTCTGTTCTGCAGTAACTGAGTGGAGACTGGCGGCTTCTCTGCGTACGCCTGCTTAGCTAACTTCTACAGCATCCTGCTTTTGAGGTATTTGGGGAACATCAGTAAATTGTAGCAGATGTTCAAGTGAGGCATTTTGGGTACGTATTTATTTACAGTTGCGTTCATAAGTTTACATACCCTGGCAAAATTTGTGAAATACTGTCGGGGGTTTTTTTTGTTTTGTTTTTAGCAACACAGTGAAATTCCTGTAGTTTTCTGAAAGTTTAATGCAGAACAAAGTTGAGTGTGTTTGTGGTAATCATAGTTTTCTAGTCATTATGATGATTTATTGATGTTAAAATCAGACATTCATTTTTCTCTTTCTAAAGACTCTACCAACAGCATGATTGCTCTTTGATTGCACCACACACACATTTATTTTTTTCCAGAGGGCATGCATTTTTGTATTTATTTGACAGTGACAGTAGAGACAGACACAGCATGTGGGGAAAGCGAGCAGGGGAATGACATGAAGCACAGCAGACTTGCTGCTATTGGGATGCACGATTTTTAACCTTGAGCAGTCCTTTCATGATGTAACTGTGAGCAGGTAGCATCATGTGAAACCCTTATACGTATTTAATCTGATGCATAAAAGTAGAAGATTTGCCCATATGCACATGCCTTCTTCTAACCAATATCAGAATTAAAATAAGAATACAATGCATGCTAAGCCTTTATCTGTTAAATTGGAAGTACTGGAAGGAGGTAGGTATTCCTGTTGCCACATGCTGAGACAGATGGAGAAACCAATAGCCATCAAATGGTCGTTTCACAGACGGAGAACTGGGTCTAGTCTAGAAATAGCTCTCAACCAAAAAACTTCCCTCTAATGGAAATCTACATTCAAAGACATTTCTTATAGGATTAGGTTTAATCCGTGGCTGTGAAACCAGCCTAGACTGTCTCCATTCCAGCTCTATTCTCAGACTGTGTGCATCTATAGGCGCATGCGATGGAGTGTGTTCATGCGTGCCCTCACGTGCACGCTCGTGCTTGTTGGCGGATGCCCCACGAAGCAGCACGCAACTGTCGATTTGAGAGTTTGTATCAAAAGTAAATTGTGTTCTTTGGAACAACCTCAAACTTGGTGCAGCCGGTGTGGAGACTGAAGAGGCCTCGCTAATTGATCCAGTTTCTCCTCCGCGCTCCCCTCTCCAACTGAAACTAGAGAGATAAGATGCTCTTTATTCTCTTTTTCGTCACTCTCTTCCTCTTCCTCGCTTATTTGACTCAATTTATCAGTGGCAGATAAAACCAAACAACTCAGAGGAGACGAGGCTTCGAGCTCGCTGCCCTTTGGCTGGCATCTGATCTGCTCCTCCCACTGACACTGTCTTTTCCCCCTTTCCTTCCCTTTCATCTGCCCATTCACCATTTCCACCCTTTCTCCCTCTTTCCAGCTGAGCAGATTTTAAGTTGCGATAATCAGCTGGTCATGCTTGGTTACGCAAGTCGCATGCAGAAACACTCACTTCAGACAGAGGACATATGAGTTAAGTGTGATGCACTTCTTGCAACTTCTGAAGGCGCACCAAATCTGCCTGCAGTAAAGAAATCTGTCATGTTGAATTTCTTGAATTTTACATTTTATATTTACCAAAACAATTCATTATTTACAAATTAGGCTTGTTGGTTCTTTCACTTTACTTCACCGATGAAATTTGTTCTTTAATGACCTAATACACATACATTTACATACATTTCTATTCTATTAAGATCTTGCAGACCTTTTTTAATGAGGAAAGGCAGCAAGGACATGTAGCACTTTAAAAGTTAATATCAGAAATAGTAGTTTAGACTTTTAAAATGTTAAATCCAGTTCAGACATGACAGAAACAAAGAGTGACTGATAGATATGTAGGTAAAATAGACTGCATTCCAATTAAATGACTTGAAAATGCTGTAAGCCAGAGTATTAACATTGAATTCATATCAGGGCTAAAGGTTTGTTGAAAAGGGAGTTGTGAGGTTCTTCATAAGTCCAACTTTTTAAAAACATTTTCATCTACTGTGCCAGCCTTAAAAGCTCTATTTAGTTAAATTCATAGTGAGCTGAAAAACTGAATAAAACATGTATTCGTATCTCAAACCACAGAATTAACAAAGACATTATAATCGCTGCCTCATGTTTGATGTTCATTATTTTTATTCGCTTGATATATTGTTTTATTCCTAGGTCCTAACAAGTGCCACCAATCAGCAGGTTGCTCTCTGCTGCAGAAACTTTACACTGCTGTGAGCGTAATTGAATTCGACCTGGGCTGCTCAAGGACGGTCAGAGACTTGTCCTGAAGTTACTCAGGCATTGTGTTGGTTGTAAGCTTCAGATTATTGTCATGCTAAACAGGGAAAACTCTCTCAGGTCTCTGCACTCTGAATCAAGTTTTTCTGTTTGTCTGTCTTTGGATGGATTCATCTGACCTCCAGTTCTGACCAGTCTCTCTGTCCTTGCTGCTAAGAATCCCCCCCATAGCATGATGCTGCCGCCACCATGCCTCACCGTAGGGATGGCATTAGTCAGGTGATGAGCAATGGCTGCTGTTCACCAGACATAGTGCTTCTGCCAAGGTTGATTTTTGTCTCAACAGACCAGAAGATCTTTATTTTCATGTTCTGAGTCCTTCAAATGGGTTGACGTACGCCTGAGATGGTCATTTTTGGTCTTCAGGTAATGTTATTTTCTCACTGTGTCACATTATTTACAGCACATAAGACAGTTCTCATATTAGTTCAGATCTTCATTGAGTTATCCACCTAAAATGAGTATCATTTATGTAGAGAGTGAAACATTTCTTTAAATTTTGATGCTGGTGTTGGCAGGAACTCCTGCAGATGTCCTGGGAAGGCTGAGGGAGGCTGAAGATCCAGAGGAACAGCGGTGTTCTGGGTACAGGCCAATGGGAGCTCCAGTTTTTATGACTGAACTGCACCAGTCTAGTCAGAAAATGAATGGAGCTTGTAGACTGAGATGAACCCATTCTGCTGAGAAATGGGAAGATCCAAAGACGAGCTGTCACACGCTCCTGCCTTTCCTTCTTCTCACAGACGTCTCCCCCTGTGGTGGTGTCAAATGAGGCTTTTTCTTTTTAGTCCTTTTCAAAGCAAAACACCAGAGAGATCCTCGTCAGCACATTCGACTTTGACTTCCACTTTAGTTCATTTTCAATCTCTGGATGTTTTCCTTCCTGTTTCCCACCTACTTTTCTATATTTAATCTGTCTGCACTACCTTTTTCATGTGAAAATGTAACAAACAAAGGGGTGGGGTAGCTGCTGTATCACGGGTAATTTCTTATTTACTTGACATGGATTCTGTAGGTACTACTCGTGAAGATTAATATCGGTTTTATCACTTTTTAAAGAATCTGCTTCTGTTTATACCAGTTTGAATGAATGTTTTATTTTTCCATTTGTCTTTTTTCACACGCATGCCTCAACATTTGTTAATTTGTTTGTTGAAAGGATCCCCGTTAGCTGAATGCCATGGCAGCCAGCTAATCATCCTGAGGCCCAAACATGAAAACACCACATGGCATCCTGCCACCAAGGTTGTGTGTCCATGTAACAGGATGAGATGGATCATGTTAGGAGCTTTGTGCCCCCAGCCATAGCCTGCTGGCTTGGTCTGATGCCCCCGTTTCAGCTTTCTGCAGCCGCTTAGCTGCCCTGGGGGGATAAACAGTCAGGCTCAGGCTCTAACCGTCTCCCCTGTGAAGGGTTTTGAAGTGTCCATGCTGTACCTTTGACCTATAGTAGCTAGCAGTTAGCTCTGGTCCAGCAGAGGTTTGGCTGTAACATTAAAACCTTTCTCAGTTGCTCTTTTAAGCTGGCAAAACATAATTTACTTGACTCCAGGACTGCAGCTCCCCTGGGCCCAGAGTCTGCGAAGTATACAACACAGCTAAGCAGCCATAAAGGGATTTGGAGGCTCGAATTTCTCTCGTATAAACTGTTCAGATAGCAGAGTGAGGAATGCTTTTTAGCACTCTCGGACATGATGGTGCAGCCAGGCCAAAAATATGATGAGAATATAATAAGATAATCATTTGATTGCTCGCATTTCTTGCTTCGTCCAACTTCCTTTTAGAGATGTTCTCAAATCTTGGCGATAAACTAATCAAACTACTAAAACGTGGGCCAATTTCTATGTATCCTTGAAGCCATTTCATTCTGCTCGCTTCCCGTGGATGTGTAATAGGAGAATTCTGAATGTTAACGCAGTAGTTTGCTTTGTGTTTGTGCAGAGTGTAAGGTAACTGAATGGAGGCATCGGCTGAGCACACATGTAGCCGCTAAAATAAGCCCTGCTGTCTAGTATGGTGGTCACCGTGTGTGGGGAGCTGTTAATTTCACACTCTCTCTTTTGTCAATATTACTGCAGCTCACGCTCATAAATATATGCAGTACCTCTGGAGTCAGAAATTTTCCAGGCTCACTGACTTGTAGACCTGCTGTTTTCTGTTGCCAGAGCTGGTGTCCACACTCCAGCTTGTCTGTGCATCTGAATAGGAAATGCATTTTAATGTGCGTATGTATCTGAGCGAGAGAGAACCCCTTTCAGCTCATTGCTTCTCACATCAGTTCTGCTGGCAGAAACGCACTTCCACACATACAAATGACTGCGAATGTGAATTTTGCTGAGTGTGATTGATTTCATGCATTTCCCCTCATCCCTCAACCCTTTCCAGGCTTGGTCCAGAAGGTGGACCAGCGCCTCCCAGTGGCCAACGAGTACCTGCTGCTATCAGGCGGGGCCCGAGAGGGCGTCCTGGACCTCAACCCGGAGGACCTGGGGGACTACGCCAAAGGGGCCGACTTTGACCTGGACTTCACCCTGCTGGTGCCGGCGCTGAAGCTCCACGACCGCAACCAGCCGGTCACCCTGGATATGAGGCACTCACCGCCCTGTCACTCATGGCTCAGCCTTCGCCTCTGCGACTCCAACATCCTGTCCCGCTGGAGCATCTGCTGCCAGGAGGAGAACGGCCTTCCCGCTGAGGAAGACGAGGAGGAAGAGGGGGAAATGGGTGAGTGGGAAAAAGTCGGATAATTCCTGCAAGGACAGAGGAAGAGCAGGGAAGGAGGAATTGGTAATGAAGAAAAGGGGGGAACAAAAGGTGAATGGATGACGCAAGAGGGGAAATAAGAGCAGCAAGGATAGTGAGTAAAGTAAGGCAGGGATTGAAAGGTGGATGTGAATATACAATAGGAAGATGAAGTGAAGATGGAGGACGAGTGGAGTAAACAATGATGGAGGTAGTGTAGCGGTGCAGAGTGGAGGGAACGGGAGCTGATTGAATTTTGTCCATGTTTCACTCAGATAATTTGATGCATGATGTTTTGATGCAATTTTGCTTGGTGAGCTGCAGCCGATAGAACTCCTGAGATGGGCGAAGCGAGAAAAGCCTGCCAAGGAAATAAACACTGAAACATTTATGAGAATAGCTCGACAATCGAAAGTTCAACAGTACATGGCAGTTTCCAGGTCACACCGCGGCATCAATCTGCCACACGTTTAGTGTGAAACTTCAGAGATGAGGAAAAATAATGACACTTATTGATGTGAAACTCTTGATTCTGAGCAATTTGGGAAAGACATTGCCAGCATTTACCGGATATCACAACATTTCCCACAGGATGTTTTGGTGGCAGGACGGGGGCGGGGGGGGTTTAGTCAGACTTAGTTTATGGCATAGATCACAGCAAAACTCCACCAGAAGGTTAAAAAGAGGGCAAAGGCGACACAAGTTTGAACAGCATCTATTTTGTCTTTGGGAATAAAAAGCATACTAGATGGATTTTGACTGATGCTTCGAAGCATTGACTTTCATTGGGCAGCCCACCAGCATTCATGGATCGATCTGAGCACACTCCAAGCTACCGAGAAATGTGAAACAACATCCCAGTCAATTTTATGTTCTTTATAGTCATACCTGCATCAGATCGGCTTCTTCACCTGCACCTCACCATTGATTTCCACAGTTTTCAGTGTGGTTTTTAAGAAATTATTCATATAAAACTCGACTTAACCAGCGGAAAAAAAAAAAAATTCCTATATGTAAAATAAAAAAAATGTAAAGTTACATTGGAGACTTTTCAACCTTATTGTGCCTGGGGTGCTTTCTCTAAAAGTCACTTGGAGTATATGAATATGTGAGTATCATTTAAAGTTTTGTACCACAGATTCTCACAAGTAGAAAATACAGAATAATGGAGTATTCTCCCAGGTCTTGATTGTAGCATCTCTGCTCTCTGTGGCTGTGCAAAATCAAATAAATTGGCGTCAAGGGACGGATTCATGCTTTCTCTATGTGCCGTCCCTGCTCAGGTAAAGCCTCCATCCCCACCCTGAACTCCCCCCAGTCTCTGGACGGGTGCTACTTCTCTCCCTCCCTGGTGACGGACTGGTTCTGGGGGGTTGTTAGCGAGGCCGTGGAGGAGCTGAGACGCAGCCCCCAGAGAGGCATCCCCACCCCTGAGCGGCTGGAGAGGAACGGACCCCTCACCACCATCATCCTTCAGGTACAGATTAGGTGCTCCTTCCCGCGCTGTAGAGATGACAAACTGAAGCGAGCTCGACTCATTATGTCTGAATCAATAAAGAACATCAGGCTGCTTAACTTTGGAGCTGTGTTGGAAAATCGCTCATTTTAAGAGGACATTTGCGGTGTGGAATCAATATTGCAGGAGGTTGCAGTCAGATGTTAAAATAATTTCTCAAGCAATCTTCCCGCAGCACTGTCTGAAATGACGGACTGAGCCGGTGATATTCTAATATTCCTGCAGGCTGGCTCTAGCCGGGTGCTGTACGACCTGCTGCCTGTGGTGTCGTTTCGGGGCTGGCCTGCTGTGGCCCAAGGCTGGCTGACTGCCAACCACTTCTGGGATGGTAAAATCACAGAGGAGGAGGCCATATCTGGCTTCTATCTGCTGCCCTGCTGCTCTCCGCTGGGTGGTCGGCCAGACAGAGAATGGAGGCTGGCGTTCTCTCGCAGCGAGGTGAAGGGGGTTGTTACTGTAGTTTTTCTTTGGTCCGATGCAATTTTTCTGTCTTTCCGTGTCCCATGTGCTTTCTCTGTATCTTGAGTGTTTAGGTTAATCCACCTCCTGCTTAACTCATTAGTGTTTCTCCCCTTACCAGGTTCAGCTGAAGAAGTGCATCCCCTTCCCCATGGCTCAGGCTTTCCAAGCAGCCAAGGCGGTTCTGTCTCGCATCCTGGCTCGTCCCCGTACCGGCCTCAGCCTCTACCACCTGCGTACGCTTCTCTTCTGGGCCTGCGACCGCCTCCCTGCCGCCTACCTGTCCTGCCCCGACGCCGACACCCCCGGCCGCCTCCTCCTGGGTCTCCTGGATGACCTAGCCCATTGCATCTTGGGTAAAAACTGTCCAAATTACTTCCTTCCCCAGTGCAACATGTTGGAGCACCTGACCGACAGCCAGGCGCTGCTGGTCGCCAGGAAGCTGGCCCACGTGCGCTCTGATCCCAGCGAGCACCTCCGGGCGGCTCTGGACCAGGCGCAGCAGGCGGGCCAGCTGAAGAAGGAGCTGACGGCTGGCACTAACGGCCACAGCTCCCCCGGGCATCACCCAGCCAACGGCATCATCTCGCCTTCGGAGGACAAGCTGGCGCAGCGGCTGCAGCAGCTGGTCACAGAGAACCCTGGGAAATCCATATCCGTCTTCCTGAACCCCGACGATGTCACCAGGCCGCACTTCCGCATCGACGACAAGTTTTACTGACGCGCTGCAGAGACGATGCGGAAATGCGTTTTCGGCCGACAAGCACACTCTGAAAATGTTCTGAGACGTCACATCAGAGCATAGGGACACTAAGAATCAGGCGGGTGTTTTCCTGAAACTGCACACACTCCTCTTGTTGACCATCCTGAGGCTGAACGAGAACAATGCAATGAAGCCTTGCTGCTCAACCGACTCTCCAAACCAAAAAAAAACACCACGCGTTTCCTACTACTGACAAACGACGTCCAGTTTGTCGGACATCGCGTAACAGACATGATGTCACCAAGCTGTTGCCACGGAGACGGCCCTCTCCTTACGAGCTGGCCTTAACGAGACTCATCAGCTGGTGCTACAAGGGCCGGCTTTAGTCATGTAAAATATGTCACAGAGAGCGTGTGTGTGCGTGTGTGTATATTCGCCTAAGGGTTTCACACATTACTTACACTTCTAAAGACAGTGGGAGAAAAGCTCCTTGATTGCTGCATTTCTCCCCTCTTTATTTCAGATCAGAGTGGGCGATGGCTGAATTAGAAAGGAAAAACTAGGTGTGGCTGATGTAACTGAATGTAATGTTGTGAGGAGAACTGCCGAGTCTTTGAACAAAGAATCTCTTTTCTCTTTCAACTACATTTTAGTCCCCCCTCCTTTTTTTTTTTTCACACTCGCGCCTCGATTTATGGCGTCTTTTTCTCTTCTATTTTTTTAATCTTTCTCAGGTACGCACAACCTCTTCTGATGTATATGATTCCCTTTTAAAGTCTTTAACGACATTTCCCGTCGCTTACGTTTCATGGGGTATCGGAATGTACCAAAGAGCTGCGTCGGGGCAGGTTTGCAAAGAGAAAAAAATCAATTTTGCGCATCCCTCTGCATCTAATTTTCAACCAACTTTATGGATCTACTACTGAGTCACGATGACATTGTTAATTTACCTTTTTTTTCTTTAAAGGTCTCGGTCACACCAGCATGCAAAGTGGATGCATTTAGCTGCAAAATCCAACTGAATCAAGGTAATAAATGGATTTTAGCTTGAGGTGAAATAAATAGTGCAAAGCATATGTCAACTTTGTGAACTTTGAGAAGCTTTTGTAGCTCAAAAGCCGTGTTGCACCGTTTGATTTCACCCTCAGTTGGAGTGAAAACTGCACTTATGATTTAGGAGTCTTTGGCTAGCTGTTCTCAACATTTACCATCTGAGATTCAAATGTTTGATTTAACATTTTGATAACCAGAATTTTTATTCAAGATATTTATAAGGATATTCTGACAGGTCAAAATGACGACATCTCAGATATCATTATGGCTACTCTGAATTGTTTCTGTTAGAAACAGAAAGCATTTGAACAGTGTTAGGGGAAGCAATAGGTCTGAGTTTTGAACAGACAGATTTCCAGTTTGAGATATCTGCATCATTGTGACGAGCTTAAACTTAATTTAAGAAATCCTGATAAGGAAAATGTAGATATTTTGAATTTCAGAGAATTAAAGATATCTTTAGGTAGCATTTTGATGAGTCAGAATTAAATTGTACATATCTTAAACAGTCAGATTTCAGTAGCAGGTATCTGTAATGTGAACTGTAGATATCTGCATCAGAACTGGTTTTAATAACAAACCCTGTACACACAAGTGATGTCATTTTTCCAAGGAAGAATGACCATGAAAGTATCTGGAATGCTTTGAGGAGGACTTCAGTCATATCTGCAGTATGTATACACATATATACATCCAGTCTAGCTATTAAAAGTTAAAACTGCTTGCCGTAGGAATCGGTAGCTAAAATATTGAACAAACCGTGACCTTCTTAACTTCTTGGCAACCAACCCGTAGTGTGTGCCCAGAGCTGCAACAATTAGTCGATTCATTCATTTGTTTAATCAGAAAACTAAGTATCGACTGTATTTCATAAGCAACGGAATGCTTCAAACCCTTTTCAAACTAAAACTCATATTCTATTGTTGTGTTTTCTCAAAATACAAATGAACACAACTTTCTGGGTTTTAAGCAGCTGGTTGCATAAAACAACTTGAAGATGTCCCTTCAGGCTCTGATTTTTCACCTTTATAAAGAAAATACTGCATTTTAAACGAATAAATGACTATTAAACTTTCCCCGTTGATTAATTCCAATAAGTCAATAACTTTCTGTATTAGAACTTTTCTAAAAAGAAATGTTTAACTACTCAAATAAAGTCTTGTATATCTAAAAAACAGCTTTCTGCAACAGAAATCTGAACTTTGGATGAAGCCGGCTTCAAAATTTGATTTTATTGACATGTATGAGTCAAAGATTTTTCCAGATGGGATGTAGGACGTCTGTTTATCACTCCACGAATCAGAAAATACCATCAGCAGACGAAAAAGCTCAATTTTTTTGACATCTTTTTAGGAATGAAATGTTCTGTAAGTCAGGCTGTGATTGATATATGAACAAACCCCCTCAGCAAAAACCTTCAAAACAGTGACAGGAGAGAAAGTGGAAAGTTTATAAGTACTACTAAAGTGGAGGTTTCTGTTTCAGAGCAGGAGAAAAGCTCATTGTGAGAAAGGTCTTTTAAAATACGCATTCAAATTGAAATTTTCAGTCAGAAACAGACAAAGGGAAGTTATTGGTGTTTTTTTTGACTCATCTGAAAGAACTTATTAATTGTAGAAAATCTCAAAACTGGAAAACGAATTAAGAAAAGATTTTTCACCTGCAGTGTCTCACCTTAAAGACAGAATGATTAACTGATTGGTTAGTTGCAGTCCTATCTGAACATCTCTTATGTAGACATGGTTTTATTTTCCACTTTGCGGTGTGACCGAGCCTTAATGTTAGAAAGAGGCACGAGGAGGGTTAAAGAATTAAATCGGTTAATATTAAGAGGAAATAATGGTTTTCTGCTATATTGTTGGTGTTGTTACAGCCACTGAGAAACCTTTTTTTGATTTACGTTCAACCTACCTGAGCAGACATTTTGCTCCCTGATGTTTGGAGTGTTAGGATAGAAAACCAGTGTATGGAGTTACGTACGTGGCGTATCAGCTGCTCTAAGAGGTGTGGACTGAACTACAAAGCTGTACTCGGTAGCTCTAGTGCTACAAAACGACCCACAAAGCTCCGAGTACGTCTCCCTGCTTTGTTGCACATCGTCCAAGCACGTTTATTCACTTTCAGTTGGAGAAACTTACAGTTTATCGTCTCTCGTTCGATTTGTTTTTTTGCAGCTTCTGACTTGACTGATTCCGATAATTGTCCCCTGCCTCCTCTGCTTGGCTGGTCTTTTTTAATGAGCTTCATGTGCTTGTATATGCGCAGCAGGATGCACCTCCACACACAGATGCTGTCCATTGAATTACGCCCTCAGCGGGTTTATCGACAGGGGGACGCAGGGTTAGAGGGAGGATGGATGGAGGTAGACGAACACTCCTCTCATTCTTTGATTTCAGAAGATTTTTCTTTTAGTACCAGGGGCTCCAGAGCCAGAAAAAGCTCTCGGATCTCGGTACATTGTGTTTACACTGCTGATTTGATTACGAGCTGCACAGCCGGTAAAAACGCCGTCGCAGAAGCAACAAGACAAGCTGCAATTTTCTCACTTCCAGTTACGTTAATTTATCGCGAGCTCCTTCTCGTTTTACTTAAATGAATTTGACACTATCTGCGAACAAACTAATTGGTAAACTTAAATTAGTTTACCCAGTACTACAATGCTGCTTCCAATGTTGAGAAACAAAAGCACACGGTCAGGGTACAGGTGGAATGTTCGGACAGGTGTGTGAGCGCTTCGGGGTCTTGTGTTTTCATATCCGGGTCTACAGATATCATGTGCTTACTACTGAATGAGTTTTTTTACAGCGTCTGTCTGCCTTGCGTGCGTGTGTGTGTTTGTGTGTGTGAAGACTGAGGTAAACCAAAGTGTGTTGTTGAGGCGGTACAGAATGTCTAAGCAGGGTTGCGTATTCAGCTGCCAGGTGTAACAGGATTGTGTGTTTTCAGCACTTTTTTTCCCACCAAAATGGTCCCGATTCTTGCAACCTCAAGCAAGATTCCATAAAGAAAATCACAGCATTTATTTATTGAAGTCTAAGAGGTACTTTCTCGTCGCCCTCTTTCATGTTTGACTGAGTTGAAAATGTCTCACTTTGTACCTTAACAGGCCTAGGTAGAGATTACTAGACACCGGAAACAATCAGTGTTTTTCCCTGAATTGTACACATGAAATCTTTCATGGAGAGTTATCAGATCTTGTATTTTACGATAGTGTCTAGATATGCAATCAAGGCCCCCCCCCGTATGGAAAAGGCCTGTCGTCTAATTGTAATCCAGTGTAGATTTACTGTCGTGGTAAACGGGGGGGGGGGGGGATTGCATGAAGCACAGATGACACTCCCAAACATCAATTCTGTGCTTTTCTGTTTGTATTCAGTAATTTTTTTTAAATTTCAGTCACTTTTGATGCTTCTGTTGTGACTAAATATAATGAATGTATCCACCTTATCTCTCCAATCGTTCCCTACTTGAAAACACAGTCAAATCTGACGTTTCACTGCTATCTTCCCAGATGTACTCTGCTCTGCGCCGAGATAAACATCTGTACTGAATCACTCCACAGTTTTGAGAAATTGAGTTTCATATCTCTTTGATTACTTGAGTGCGAATTACTTTCTCTCTGCGACTACATACTTGATTTGCTGTATTTATTACTGTTTATTTTAAGGGGGTTTACACTGATCGATCTTCGAGCTTTAGCATGAAATAAATCACTCCATTTGAAACCCGGTTATGTGTCAAACGGCTTTCATTTCTTCTGAATCTGTGAATCCTGCCTGAGAGTGGCCGACAGGGAGGATTTAATTTCAGCTGCAACACAGGTTTAGGCCAACAGAGGGTGCTACAGGACAGGGTTTGCAGTCAGAGGGCTTCACCGGAAACTGATCTTCTCTGTCCAGCTGTTGGAGATGCACATGCTGTCAATATTAGTGCAACAATATAGGCAATCTGTGTTAAATGACGCTTAAAATGACTTTTTTTTTTAAATAAAATGTTGAACTTACATATAAACCTCAGATAAATCACTTCATTAACTCACTCTGTGGCTTCATAAACACAAATAATGGGATCAGGGTTAAGGTCTTCTCTTTTTATAATCTACAAAGGTCAAAAGGTCAGGTTTGGGGTCAAAGCTTAAAGTCACACTTTCAATGTTGATTTAATCTCTAAAATGCCATCTCTTTCTATCAAACTTATATATTTAGAAGTTTTTTTTCCATGCAAATATTTTCGACATTCCTTAAGATGTGCATCTTGAAAGCTGCTGCCTTTTTGTCCACTTATTTCTCTGAACTCGCTGCAGCTCAAGCACACAAAACTGATTGATTCTGACACACATGGTTCCTTTGGTTTGTTACGTTTGACACCTTGGATGTCTGACTCTTGGTTTTTGAAACTGTTGCTACAGATTTGCTCATGATGTGTCTCCCAGTACAAAAAAAACTCTACATGGTTATGTTAATGAGGTAAAACAATTTGGTTTTCAGAAGCAAAGACAGTACTGAAAGCCCATAAATCTGCATTCTCTCTAACAGCCAGCAGGGGGCGACTCCTCCAGCAGCAAAAAGAAGTCACATTTGTTAGAAATCTATGATAAATGACTTCACTTCTTTCTTGATCTGTTACCTCTGTAAACGTTTTCCTGATGAGATTATGGTCTTAGTTGCTAGTTTTATGAGTCGTTGTACAGCATCATGTTCATTTCGTAAATAATGGTCCCATTTATGGTAAAATAGATGATAAAGCAAGGCAGGGTTACTTTGACAGGATGCTACCCTCCTACTGTGGATGGTGTCTTCAATTATCAGTCAGATCAAGATGCTAATATCCAAATGTACTTCTTCCACTCTTTAAAAACACAAAACGTGTGCTTTTCAAGACATTTTACATCATCAAGGTTCAGTTAGCCAACATTACTACTTTGAATATACAGAGAATTAACTGTTAATATCAACTCTTCAAAGCTTGATTTTACTACTTTTTGCTAATTTGTCTCTTAAATCGTCAGTTTTAACATCCACAAAGTAAACTACAATGATGTTTCTCACCTAAAACTTTACAACCTTTCATATTTGTGTTATTTTTGACAATCACTTGGTATTTAGGCATGGCCAGCTGAGACAGGTTCAGCTGTTTTTTTTGAAGTCGAGGCCTTTTGCCTTTGCATAATGCTGGGAGATCAAACACTGTGGTCATTATTTGGAGATTTTAATAGCTGAAGATCCATAAAATAACTGAGGGAGCACTTCAGTTCTGCCTGACCTTAATGCACAGTTTGAGAAAGTTGAAGACGGGATGCACACACCTGAAGAGATTCAACATGAAGTGAATCATTTGAACAATAAAACCCAAAATGTTCCCATGATAGAACATCTCTGACCTCTCTTCAATTCCTCAGGCTGCCGTTGTGTCACAAGTTGTTGAGACATTGTTTTACAAGACAATTAATTCAGTTGTGTCTCGAGGCCACAGTTAAAAATTTTTTGCTCTGTTGGCCGCACAGATGTTTTTTTGGGATAAACACACATCACGCCATTTTTCCATTTATACTCCAGATCACACGCACTCACTGACAGCAGCAATCTGTTGATGTCTATTAAGCAGATTATGAAGCGAGGAACTCACTGGGTTGTGTGATTTACAGATGCTCTGACCTCATGAGTCGGTCAAACTATTGGACACAATGTGAACTATTTAACTGGAGTGCGGCCTCAGATTTGCTTTTCAGTTTTAATGTTTTTCATGCCCTCACTTTGATGACCTGCTACATGGCTCAGAAGAGTCTATCCCTGTTTATAAGTCATATTTGAATAAGAATAACTAGGACATCAACACATACCTTCTACAAAATCTAAATTACACCTAAACCACATTACAGGAGTCTTTGTGGAGTTGGTGGTGTCCCTGAACGTCTCCAAATAGCCCTATTGTGTCGTTGGCTTTTACTCAGGGAAAACAGACTGAAGCACGAGATTAGCTTCTTTTGTTGTGTACTTACAACTCCGTTTAAGAGGTAGCACTGTACATGGTGAATTAGCATGGCTCAAGTGCAATCAAACAACCACTGACTGCATATAAAGACCGATAAACCCTCTGTAACGTTACCCATAGGTTTCATTAACATCAGTACTATCTATTTTTCTGTTTGTTGTAATTCAGTTGTACAAAAAAAGCACATTTTATTTAAAAAAAAAAGATTCACCACATGTAAAAAAGCTCTAAAAGGAAGCTTTTACTCATCAACTAAAGTAAACAGTAATATTCTGAGCATAGGAACATGCTCCCAGTGACCAAAAAGGTGACAAAATGTGAAAACAAAATACAAAAAACGTAGATGTTTCAAAATGACCTCCACAAAAATGTATATTTGCGGGTGCCTCCGTCACATCCAGGTGTCCCTGTCCTCTACCTGCAGCTTTACCATGTCTTCACTGCTATCTCTTGCCAGGAACTGCGACCTAATCTTCCTTGTAAATAGGCCACGGTAACCTCAGCCCTCGGGCGGCCTGTTTGCGCAAATTTGTGGTTTATAAAGTCGTGTGTGTTTGAATGAGGCCAAGCTGCAACTCCATAGCGTTGAGGCGTCTGTCACCGAGCAACTGGGGCTGAACGAGGACATGTGTTCACCTGACACACACACACACACACACAACGGTAACGGTAGTGGGTCGCTGTAAACTCATCCTGTCCTGCTAGTTAACGTCCTGCATAAATGAAGAGCTTTTCTGAGGGTCGGTGTCTGTTTACTAGAAAATAAAGCACCAATTCTCAGTGGAGCTGCTAGAAAACCATCACCCTTGACCGAGAAGCATTTAAGCATTTACCACCTCCCTCACCTGATCTGTGTGAATAATGGTTGAATTGTATGTTTGTCTGGTTAGCACATCACTTTCATCCCCATTTCTTCCTGCTCTGGACACCATTGTTCTATATTCACATTCTCTCTCTCTCTCTCTCTCTCTCTCTTAAACTTGGTCCTGTGCCAGCGTGCATTAATCTCCATTATTGGCTCACGTGTATTAAGAGTTGCAGGGGGAAGAGAACGGGCGGACAAGCAGGAGAGAGCTCTGCATGCACCTTTTGCGTTGTTTCACATGGAGGGATTGTCCCCACCTTTTGCCCTTGTACTGTACAGCTTCCACTTCCAGCTCCTTGTTACGGGCTGTAAATCACACATCGTTACGCTGATCGTCCTCAGTTCTGACTGACTGACGCACAATAGAGGCAGTTGTAAAATTCTAGATTAATGCAGTCTTTTGACCATTTAACTGCGTGTGAAGTTACTGTTGCACAATGCATTCTCCTGCAGGTTTGCATTTGAATAGCTGTCTTTCAGATGAAGTTTCATTTGGAGCCACAGGTAAAGGAGAGAAAAACCACTTGAGCATTAGTTTAGCTGTAAAATGGTAGCATGCTTGAAACAGACGTGATTTTATGGGCGTCTCTCTCAGTTGACTCTGGCTGCAGGTCAGATGTGTGGTACCTTGGAAAATGAATGGTTGTTGATGGTATAAATTTATATTTAAAGAATAGGAGTTGAGTAATAGCTTTGCTGCACCTATGCCATCTGAAATTGGCAGTTCAACTTGTTTTGGAACAATATATGGATGCCAGTTGTCCATAAATACAGTTGTTTGTGTGATACATGAATAGAACAAGAAAAGCCCTCAGAATGCCCAGTACTCCATCAAGGCTGTTCATTCCCCCATATGACACTGTCAAAAATGTGGCATTTTTTTATTAGTTATTGACGATCAGAAATCACGGCACTATAGAATGTGTCCATTTGATATAGATGCACCCACAAACAAAATGACCTTGCACTGAGCACAGGCGTGTGTTGTGAATGTGTACGTGATGTACGGATACCGACTCGCATGACCTAAATATTTAGCGGATGGTGGGAATTGATGGGATTCGGAAACACCCCCACATTTAATCAGCTGTTTCTTGTATCATTTCAATTGGATAACTCTGCAATGGTTGGTTTGTAGTAGGATCACAATCATGGCATCGTCAGCAGGCAGTTGACGTAGTGTTCACTTGTTGTCATAGTTACAGTGACCCTGTGCCGCTATCTCGCAATAATACGGAAATCCTTAACAAATCCGTGGATCCAGACTATAAGCCACATCACTGTCAGAATCTAATGACCGTCATCCTCAGCCAACACCATGACACGTCCGTGCTGCAGCTCTGATTTAATGCTCTGAAATATCAGTGGCCGCCACATTTTCACTGATTCCGTGTGTTAAGCTAAAACTAACCTCCGTCATCGTGGAGGGTGAGAAAGCCTTATACAAATGAGGGAGCCCCTATGTTTGGCTCGAAGCGGGAGCAGAGATGCCAAAATGATTTTTCGTGCCCATCGATTTTTGACGCCGTAGTCAATACTGTTGACTTTGTGGCTTTGGCCAGAGAACATGAAGACTCCTGAATCAAGTTTTCTCATCTCCAGGCTCAGGAGAGGAGAAGAAGGACAAAAAAAAAAAAATCCTCTCGCTGAGTGTTTCCCCTGCTGGCCGTGACATAAGCACTTTTTCTGTTGGGGTTGCCATTAGTTTGGACCTGTCATCAAGTTTGCTGGGACTGGAAGATCTGCTGCATCTGTGCGTTTGTATTTTTGGTTGGAACAAGTGTTTGCAGGATTAATTGTCGTCACATCTGTGTACATTCATTAAATTGCCCAAGCATCTTGAGTGTGCATTTGTGTTTGCAGAAAACTCCTGCAGAAGGTGCTCGATGTGACGTCATGTCTTTTATTGATCTCTACTTCCTCCTCTTTCCAACTTTGCAGACATTGCTGTTGGCATCAGAAGCATAGGTGTGTTTTTTTATATGTGTGTGTGTGTGTGCTGGGGGAGAACAGGAAGGAGATATCACCTGCTGGAAATTGTTGCATGAGGCTGCAGGAAAGACTTTATTACTATATTACATATTTAATTCGAGGGTTCAGGGCTCCTCTAGTGACAAACTGCCAGGGGCTTTTTTATAGTTCTGTTGAGATTCCAGTCACTTCTTGAGCCTCACGCCAGCTCTGACTTACCCTCCAGTGTGCTCATGCATTAGAGATATGATTGCGCTCCATTTTTTTTTACTTGCAGCCACATCACTAACAAATATGCTGCTAACAGATGGTGCTGTTTCACACAATCAGACAATTTTAAAAGTACTATAAGAAATGTGCATTTAGCAAGCGATGGAAAAGGTGTTGATCCTCTTCCATGTAGACTTCCAGTGTGGCTGCCAGAGCACATGATGCACCCCTTAAAGCCCTCATTAGGGACTCCAAAATGACTACATTTCTTCATAAGCTTTTTGCAAGTATGGGTTTACTTTTGCATAATGTGGTTTCACCTGAAAGACAGACCACCTGCAACCACCCACCCTCTCTCCTCTCTCTCCAACGTTCCCCTCCATCCCTCATTAGCCCTTCATCAGTGCTGAATTATCCCGCCGTTTTATTATTCTCCAGAGGTGACCGGTGCTGACGCAGCACTCAGGAGTTGACTTGTGCCGTCTGCTCGCCTCCTTCGTTCCTGCAGCCCAGGAGAAAAAGGAAACGAGGGAGGAAGGAACAGGAGGTGAGGGAGGAGAGAGGAGAGTTGCCATCCCCAGAAAGACCAACGGAAAGGCTAACAAAGCCACATGTGATAAAGAGGCCGGCGGGACACATTAAACTTCCAGTAAGAAAACGATTAGACAGAAGGGACAGATGAAAGACTGACATAATATGGATCCACCAGAGATTACTGGCCTCGGCTCTGGCTCACATTTGTGATCTAAAATAACTCATTCTGCCTTCGCTCCCTCATTTCTCACTCGCTCTTCCTTCTTTTTTCTCCGTCTATTCCAAACATGCAGTTCAAAGACCCCCCTCCTGCTCCTCCCTTCCTGTTCCCACATTAATTAAATCCGTATGTAATTACTATCGTCAAGAAGGGAATCTGAGGAGAGCAAGGAAAATTGGTCACGGTCTCGGTATCTTTGAAGTAAAATTACTTGAGCAAAGATTCCTGCCAGAACATCATGACACTACGCTGTGAGCAGGAGAAAAGTGGGGGCTTAAATTCTTAAAGTCAAAAATGCAGATTCTGAAAGGAGTTACCTGGACTCACCTGTTGTGGACGCCTGAACCCACCGTGAGGACACAATCGAGCCACTGAGGGGTGACAGAAGAGATCATCCGCCCCCGCAGGGATCAATAAAGACTGTGTGATGATCTGTTTCTGTAGCAGCATTTCAAGGCTTCTTGTCCTCATTTCGTGACCTTACAGCAAATGTTTCCCTTTAGCATCTTTTATAGTTTATTTATGAAAACAGATCGTAATTATTCATTAGCTGCTCACAGGCACTGGAAGGCATCTATGTGAAGCTGTGACTTTGTTGTAAATAAAACCATGCAGACCGACTTAACATCAATTATTCCACATTTTATTGTTAATAACCCGTATAGTTAAAGCTGCTCTAATCGGTACTTTTGCATGCAGATGTAGCAACTTGTCACAGATGTTCTTCTTCAGTGTTTCTCAGCTCACTATCTTAACTGTATGGCTTTCAATTTTACTGTTTTGGTTTTCCACAAGCCAAATACAGCATTGAGCAAATATATATTCTGCTGTAGAGATGCCTTGTGTTGGAAAACATAAACAGTTATTCCCCTGTGGTAAAAACAAAACAGACAGAATATGATTTTATACCATAGCTAGTAAACAGTGGAGGTCAGGGTAGATGGTAGGGCAAACAGACCACTACTAATAGGGTCATTCCAGAATTGGAGGACATTTTCGGTCCCGTCCATCAAATTTCAAATATTCCATGTACAAAATACTAAAACATGCAGTTGTGTAAATTTACTTCCTGAGACCAAAACTAAAAAAAAAAAAAAAAAAAAAAAAACTGGGAGAAAAGAATGTTTGGATTTCCCCTAAAATACAATTTTTTCTTGTCCCATCCCCCAGACTACCAAATTGAATCTCAAATAAAACAGTTAAAATGAAGTTTAAATCTCCTTTTTGGTTTTATTTTTTCATTGATGCCTCTTGCAATTCTGGGAGCTTTTTTTTTTTAATCAGCATCATACATTAATTAGTGTACTTTTGCAGGTTCCTTAGTGTTGGTGACAGGGTTGTGCAAAGTATAGAAAACAACAAATAAAACATTTAATAAAAATTGTACCACTGATGTGTAAGCCGAGCCAGTAGTGTGTGAGTTACAGTAAGTGTGGATTTATGGCATGTCAACAGCTTTACTACAATATCTTCATAAATAACTTTCAGTTTCAATTTTACTCAGTTGTATATATACAATATTTTGAAGAATCTTTAAAATAAGCCATGTGGTGTTTGGTTATAAGCAGTCATGTTGATTTTAGGTCTGAAAACAGCAAAAATGTCAACTTTGATACAAAAGTCCCGCAATTATATTTTGACCTGGCCCTCTGCTCTGAGTATAAATACATTTTAGAGGTTGCAATAAATACTGACAAATTTCCTGGACGGATAAAGCTGCTGTGACAGTATTTGTGGACATCTGTTCCAGCTGAGCAGCTGTTTCCAGCAGCTGGACTACGGTGAACAAGTCACTCCATCATTATTGATGACTGTGGCTGACTATCAGTGAAGGAAATGGTTTAATATTTGCTTTATTAGTTTTTATCCACCTGTCTGCATGTACTTATTCAAATTTGTGCATATAAACCTTTGGGAAGCTCCAAAATAGAAGTATTTCAATGGCAGTGATGGCATACAGTGCACGATGCATGTGACCTGAAATGGAAACAAACAAACATGCAGTATTTCTGTCTTGTTTCCTGCATTTTTTGTCTCTGTTTTTGGTTTAACTGCTGCTCGTTCAATTGTGCCGTCTTCTTCTCCTTCTTCTCCACTGATCTAATGACACCCGACTGAGAAATTAGCCCCATCAGCTCTCTAATACAGCAATGAGCCAACTTCAATTATTCACATGGTGGGAGAGAATGAAAATAGACATAAATTTGCTTTTTTGTAAGGCAGAAAATAGAACCTTTTAACCTGCTGCTGACCTCTCTTACACCTCAGGTGTGTATTTGACATTCTCTGCTAAATATGTGAGTAGACAGTAGTATTAAGACTTAAATCATAAATGCATGCATGTGTGTGTGTTTTTTTAATGGGGTTTTTCCTCTGTTTTTCTCAAAAAACAAAAAATACTAAAATGCAACTGAAGCACTTTCACTCTAAAGTCATGTTAGCCAATAAGAAGTCAGATAAAAGCTATTACTCATTCTGGTAGGCTACCAACGATGGCTCACAGAGAAAAGGATGAATCATCACCAATTCTAGCACTGATATTCCTCAATATAGTGGGAGATTAGGACCAACACTTTACTGGCCAGTATCTGTAAACAAATGAGATAATGGTGCAGATTTATCTCAAGAATGCACATCAGCACTTCAACTAGAGTTTCTGATTATCTTCAGTATGGAAGTAGTTTTTAAAAAGGCTGTGTTTTCTGTGACCTAAAGCTGAATTTTCAAGTAAACAAAAGGCCCAAATATTTCATGTATGCGTCTAGACAAGTGTAGTCTGGATTTATGCTGCCATTTCATTGCGACTGAGTAAGACTGATTCCAAATTTAACCTTGTAAATTGAATGATATTCTGTCATCCCTGAAATTTTGGTTATGGTCCAAGAAAAAAAGCTAATATTTAAAGGACCAATCCACTCAGTTAGTGTTGCACTGTCTTAAAATTGGAGGGTTTACAAGATAAAAATGAGGAGCAAGGTCAACACTCCAACCTCAAGAAACCCTTGATTACATTAGAATTTTTGCATTCCTTCAAAAACATGCTACTCGCTGCATTGTGGGAAATGTTGGATCCAGTACCTTTAGACTATAGAGACCACAAATGACAGCATTTTTTTTAGCTTCAATATTAACTACCGTATTAGTTTCCTCCAATTTGACACTTGAAAGTACAACATTTGCTCCTTTAAATTCTACGTTTTGAGGAAGTTTTAAAGAAGGTGAGTAGATTCGCTTGAAGCTGCCGTTTCCTGATTATCCTCTTTAAGGGTGCATATATGGGCAGATGTGGTAACCACAGATGCATAGTTGTTCTTATTATATCACTTTCTCGTAAGCTTGGATGTACATACATGCACACTAGATTTAAGTCTATATATTCTATGCATGTCCATGACTGCTCTTGTAGTGCAGTGCCTGAACTACTCCATATAGAAAGCAGACCACTTTCCTTATTGTCTCATGAAGGTGGTTTCAGATGGAAACATCTCATTTCTTGGTAGGAAAATGTCTGTTTTCAAAATAAAATATCAATATCACTGCTAAAAATCCCATTACATCCAACTTTAAGTGTTTCCATTTCTTTGTTTTACAGCCACCCGCAGTTTTCCAGCACATAAAGCCACCACAGCCTGAGACCGAGCTAATAACCTTTGAGCTGTCAGTCATCCTCTTTCCCTCCAGGCCAGCCTACCTACTGCCATCATCTTCTCTTCATCCTACGATTCTGCTTCCTTCCTCCTCCAACATGGACCCGCTCAGACCAGAGGAGGACAGAAAACATGAATAATTCTACAACAGAGCTGTATTTATTCTTGCACTTAGTTATATAGGACTGTGAATAATACCTGTGTGTGTGTGTGTGTGTGTGTGTGTGTGTGCTCACTGGCATGAATGGAAATGTACCCCACTACCTCACAGTCCTGCATCACTCAATCATTTTTTCTCTCTCACACACAGATGCACAAACTTTGTCTGAAAGTGGATGGACTGAGCATCACATTAGAAATCCATTTCCCATGTGTCTTCTTTCATTCATATTCCGTGTGTGTGAACTTTTGAAAGAGTGTGTGTGTGTTTACCTTGAAGTATTCTGTGCAAATGTATAATTGATTTGTGTGTGTGTGCATGTCCATCTTCATCCATTTTACATTACCACAATCTAGTATGCCGTTTCTTTTTTGTTTTGTCGTGCATGTGCTTGCATGGGTGTGTGTGTGTGTGTGTGTGTGTGTGTGCGTGTTGTACCAGCTTTCATTGACACTGAGCTAAGTGAGGGACAAAAGGAGGGATGAATCAACTAGGAGGCCTGTGCACTTATAAAAAAATGTTTCTATTTTTGCCCCAAAACGCACAAGTCTTCCGTATATCTGTGTGTTCTTGTTCACAAAACCCCAACACACACACATTTGTGCACACACACATTGTCTCATTATAAAGTTCTCCTGCAGAGCCAGTGTTTGGGGCTCGAAGAAATACATTTCAGATATGATTTAAAAAGGCAGGTAATCCATTTCTGCATGCAGATTTTTTTCTCTTTTTTTTTCTCCCTCGGCTGTGTTGGGGTGGGAAGGATGGAAGGAAGAAAAAGGAGGTGAGAACAAGCTGATCGGAGGAGGAGAGGTGGAACACTCCAGGGAGAGATAATGGAAACAGATGAAAGAAGAAGAATATGGAGGCATGATATGGAGTAATACTCTGAACCTAATATTGCCTTTTATGTACAGGCACCGGTGAGAACTTACATTACAAAAATAGCACGGCAGCAGGTAGAGAGATAGTGTGTGTGTGCGTGTGTTGTTTTGTGTGGGGGTAATCCATCACTTTTAGAATCTGCACTCACAAGACAAAGCATTTCCACAACAAAAACATACACAGAAATTACAGTACACATAAATTCGCAACAGGACTGTAATTCATTCACACACACACACACACACTGCTGCCACCTCGTACCGTGTGTTCTTTGAATTACACACTTATGTTAACATGGGACAAACACACACTTTGCATCTACACAAACAGCATGTAAATGGAAGGACATTAACAGAGCTGGAACTTCTCTCCACTTTGTTGCTTCCAGTTTTTTAAGGGACAGTTATGGAAAAATGATTAGACCCAGAAATGATGAATTTAAGGTGGTACACTGTCACCCTTCAAGCCAGATCATGCACTTTGCATCCAAATCCACATCCAAATCAATTGCTGTTTAGACATTTATTGCAACAAGGTGTAGAAGACACCAAATTAAACTACATGACTTGACCTTTTCTGGCAATGCAGCTTCTTGTCTGTGCAACAAACAGCCATCTAAACATATCTCTATGATATGTTAATGTCATGTCTAAAGAAAGAGCAGAACTGGAGCTTTGTAATTATGGCCCATACATATCATCAAGTAACATATGCGCTCATTTCTTCAGCCATTTTCACTTTTGTGCTTCTTTTCCAATGACATGAGTTGTTTCTCTCTGCAATTTCTGCATCATCTCCAACACAAGGCTGACAAAACATCCAACTTTGTGTAATAACTTGTAGACAATGTAATGGATTTGTCAAAAGTTGTGGTCCAAAGTTGAGTGCAGGTCACCTCATAGGAGGTCTGATGGTGGTGTCAAGGCAAAAATGACCATTAGAGGACGCTTGGTTGGGTTTGGGGGACAAACATTTGCCTGATTTGTCACCTCTGCAAGCACTCTACTGTATGTTAACACCGAAGCAAATACAATACAGTGCAATAAATATTACAGCAAACCCTAAGGTAACAGTGTTAAATACTGCACCGCTGCATTGCCCTTTCATATATAATTAAAGATCAGAATATGTTCCCTTTATGGCACATAAACTGTGTCCTTTTCCACAGTGTAAGCTGATCTGTTCCAACCCTACAATGTTTGGAATAGCATCCCCATCTTCCAAACATGATATCCCAATTTTCATAATAACTGGATTTCTGAATGGGTGACTGGTTTTATTCCTTTGGGAATCAAGGGAAAGAATGACCTGACTGACTCTACGGGCAGCCCAATTTTAAAAAATATTTTCCAATATTAAAGACAAAAACAGTAAAAACATTAGAAAGATTGCTGCTAATTATCAGTGCCTCATATCCAGATCCTTCTGTAATGATTTCACAGACATAATCTACCATATGTCTCCGTCTCTGGCATCAGTCTCTGGAAGAACGTCTCTTTCTCAGTCAAATTTGACTTCAAGTGGACTGTGAAAGTAACAGGACTCTGGTCTCCTGTCGCTGCTACTGAGGCCTCCGGTGATGTGTACAGTAACAGTCAGCTTCAGCGAGGTGACATGAGGTGACTGTCAGATGGCTCCATCTGCATATATAACATGTGCTCCTTTGTCGCAGCCACTTACTCCTCCCGTCCATCAACATCTGCATGCGCAGGGAGCCGAGCCACGGATCGGTGCCTCACAGACGGAGGGAAGATGGAGGGGGGAGGGAGGAGATGTCAAGCAGCGAGGGAGTCCACGGGAAGGACGATGAGAGCGAGGGAGACTGGAAAGAGAAGATGGGATGAACATGGAGAGCAATTCATGTCTTTCACACCGTAGGATGAGTCATCTCGCTCGGCACTGCGCTGTGAATGAAACAGAATGGGGAGGGACACCTGCAGAGAGCGGCTGTAGACTGTGTGACAGTGGGCCAGAAAGCATTATACACTCAGCGAGGAGAGAAAAAAAAACTAACCACGATGTCTGCCTCACATTCTGTCAATGAAAGTGGGCGGAGGGAAGAGCGCCAGTCACAGACAAGGAGGGAGGGAGCAGAGTGTGAATAGAAGCTGCATGGACTTCTTGAGTGGATTTGTGTGATGATGCAGTTCTGCACAGTTGCAGCACTGATGCCAGGCGGGGAGAGATGACTAAATATCACAGACTAATTGAAACAGCTGTTCCTCTGCTGACACTTCACGCTGGTTTTAATTAAAGCTGCTCATTGCGTGCTTTTCTATGCCTAAAGTACGAGTCAAGAAATGTTTCCAGAAAGATCCTTTCATGACTCAGAAATGATACCTGACACAATGAAGCTGCAGAATAAGCTCAGTTTATTCTAGTAAAATAAAGACTCATTAATGTTTTTGTATCATCAATGGAAAATGTGTCTCTGAAGGTGGTGGAGACCAAAACAGAGCTAAAAGCACAATTAAAATGAAGTGTTTCTGGGGATCCAATATTCTATTTGCCGGTTTGAAATCAGAAAGCCCATATTGTCATTGTATGCCACAAACACACAACAAAATTCAGAGGGGAACTCCTTTGATGCTTAAAAACACCCACTCATGCATACATACATTCAGCAATGGTCGTCTTAAAAAGTGACAAATAAATAACTTATAATAGAATACAAAAAGGATCAGTCAAAAATGCAGTATTGCTCTAAAGTGATTTGTAATTAACAACAGTTAAAGAGGTAAAGTGTCTGAGAGTTTAGTAACAAGTGCCATAGCAGCTTAGGAAGGTGTTACATATGACTGATCTGTGTTTATGCCTTTGTTTTGTTTTGTTTTTAGTAAATTCCTAGAATAATTGCATTTGTGATTGCAGAAAGCTGCTGCAGCTTGCAGTTGTTTGAGCTTGTCATCAGCTTTTTTTTTAATGCTAACCCAGGTTATCTTGATAAAGCTTTGCGGATGCTTCCATAAAAGTGAGTCAGCTTCCTATTTGGCAGCACATTCTTACCATTTGCTTTCATTGCCAAACACTTCTGGCAATTGTATTGTTGTTTCTCCAATTCAAGAGGCACTTGACATTGCACGACCCATTTTTTTCTGTTGCCACCACATGAAACCCTGCTCTGCTTATCCCAAATTATTCATTGCCACAGTGTGGTACAGTGTGAAATGGACTTTTTACAGTTTACGAAAGGATAATGCAAGCAAAAGTCTTAACTGTTTAACATATACCTCCCAAAATATTGCGACTGAACCAGAATATGGTGAAGAATATAATCCGACACCTCAATGTAATGTGTAAACGCTGCATATGTCAGCTGCTTTATTTTGAACATGCATGAAGGCGTATGTAACATTCCTCACAGAGAGCTAAACTTGTTAAAGTGTTGGACTTAACAGTGGCAAAGTAGTTGTGTAGATGTCATCCTTTTTTCTCTTAAAACACCATTATTTTTAGCATTTTGCATTGTGTCAAGCTGATAACAGAGAGGAAAAGCTTCCCCAGTCTGCCAGACCTTTTGACAAACAGTACATTCCTGCAGTGTGCGTGAGGTTGCGGAAACTTTTATGTTCTGTTTTCAGTGGATTCCAAATAAAATATCTGCTGGTGCATTCCTTTACCTTCAGGCATTTAGACTCTCGGTATGTAACCAATTTCCATTGGAGGTCAATGACTTGATCAATCAATCAGTCCTGTTCACCAATCCATTGTAATATCATTGGTCACAGCTCACCACCTCTCATCCAGTGCCAAAGGGAAACCTGCCAACATGACTTCAGGAGACAGGGCAAAGAAAGGTCAAGGGAATATTGTGGTGCTGTTTTACATGCAAATAGATTAACGGAAAGTTGTTGATATCGCAGTGCCAGTGGAAGCATCTGGCAGACAAAAGACAAAACCACAAACAATGGAGAGGAGATCAATGAATGAAATTGAAATCTATTGCTGAGCTAGTGGGTGGGTTGACAACTTGAAGCTGGATTGAGATCTGTGGATCTGATTTTCTTTGAATGAGACCCACAAAACCACAGAACTGGAGATTAAGAACTGTTAAGAATCTGTCCACTCAGTGCTTCTTTTGTTTTCATGTCTTTATTGGGGAGTACCAGTTTAACAAAACATTTTCAAGTTCTATTTTCAACTTGCAGCAGATCTACATAAAATCTCAAAGCACTGACATCTCATTTTAAAAACATGGAAGTAGAGTGATGTGTGTTTTGTGACAAAGAATAGCTCCTTTTTGCCAGAACTTTGTTTCAACATCATACTCACCGATGTAGTTGATGAGATGTATACGGCAATATTGCAAAGTACATGAAGGGACTATCAGACAAAGGGCCCATAAAACTGTAAGAGGAGCAGCCACTCTCCCAGCATGCACTCTGAATGAAAATATCAACACTACAATAAAAGGATTGAGGTTGTTGTCAGGTCAAGGACTCCGATTGGGATCGGGAGCCAGCAAATGTGCTCAGGATAGCCCGATGATGATTAAGCCCTGAGACTTATTCTAGCCTTTTGTGGCCTTGCACCTTCTGTCTTTGTGCTGAACCTTTCCTGCCCTTGTTTCATGCTGTGAAATGTCATGTGTGGGCTCCTGACCAGGACTGGTTCCTGTGTTTTCTCTACATCCTGCCTGGAGCTTCAGTCCTGGCTTCTCATTCCTCTTTTCTGTCCCTGTGACTGATTGGACCGCTGCCCAATCCTGTGCTCCAATCAAGCTGCAGCGATCACCACACCTGATTTCAAAATGCACCTACTCTGTCTGTCATTGTGGATGGGATTTAATGGGAACAGCTCGTGTCTTGTGACAGTTGTTGTCTTTGTGCACTCTGTGCATCCTTTCTTCTTACTCTCAACACCTACTGGCTTGTTTTTTCTGTTTCAGTGTTGCCTCCTTGGTCCGTTAATTATATTAGCAAACAGTCCACAACTTTGTCAAACAAAAACCAATTGGTTTTATGTTGTTTATTGTAAATTGTGGGTGAATTAAATGATCAGACAACAGTTTGATTATCATGACCAGTTTTGTTGTAACAAAAAGATGTCATTTAACACATTCAGCTGTCACTATGCAACACTGAGATAAAGTTTTGATGTTTTGGCCTTTTAATCAATATGTGTCCAGTGTTCACTTTTAGCTTTGTTTTTGGTCTCTGACAGCTCTTGGGAAATATTTGGCTTTTTAGCAGCTCCGTTCACCAGTTACAATTAATTATCCTCCTTTGCTCAAATGGGCAACTGCAGACACCATCTACTCCACTGCTTTTTACTCTTCTAGGAGTCCGTTTGGAGGTCATGCTCCATAAATGTGCAGAAGATTTATCAACAACATTTAAGTCACTTTGACCTCAGCAAACTCTCACACACTCATGGATGTGTAAAGTATAACACCGGTCAAAGTCATTAACTTTGTCTGTCTACTCTTTGAGACTGAGGAGGTAGTTTAGTGTACATTGAGTCCTTCAGAGTTTTTTTTTTCTCTCTGAAAAGAACTTCCTGCTGCTGCTGCAAGGGGACAAAAAGGTTCTGAAAGTGGCGAGAGTGAAGCAAAACGGCTAAACACCATGAATGAAAACCAAGAGATGTAGATGCTTAAATGCTCCTCAAAGCCTAGAGGAACAGCAGGACTGGGTTTGTGACCTCATTACTACCACAGACTGTATACGAAAAGTGGATGAAGGCATCATCCATTGGTTTGTGGATGCTGTTTTCAAGCCTTGAATTTGGAATTTTCTATTGCTGTCTTCATCTTTTGAAACATCGTAAATGACACTATGCACTGCCCTATAGTGGCAATGCCTTCCACAAGGTGACTACGCCCTAAAACATGCCATGTTTTTATTATTTGACTTTAAATGGGACAATAATTGACAAAAATAGACTTACAACTCATGGTTGAGACCACAAAGTCAGTGGAAATCTGTTTAAAGATGGAACAATTCAAGACAGAATTAGAAGTCCTCTTGCAGTTGGACTTGTTTTTGGCCAAAAGTGGAAATCGCCTCCTGCTGGCTGTTAAGAAAGAATGCAGGTTTAAAGCACTTCCACACTGATTTCACTTAACAGACCCTTGACTACATCTATCTTTTATATACAGTTCATGATTACTACCAAAACTATTTTGATAACAAATTGTCAACTGATTTATTGTTAATAAAGATCTTTATAATCCATTTCTGTCCATTTTCTTCCACTTATCCAGAGTCAAGTTGCAGTGGTGGTGGGCATTCCTGTCAAAATGCTCAGAAGATATCTTAAAAAGATGCCTGAACCGTGTCAGCTGGTTCCTTTTGAATCAATAGAGCAGTAGTGGCTCTAGTTTGAACTCCCCCTGTATGTCCAAGCTCCACACCCTACCACTAAATCTGAATCCAGCTACCATACATTTTGGCCACTTGAATTGACAATTACATTCTTTCGGTCTTTACCCAGAGCTAATGACCATAGGTTAGGGTTAGAATGCAGACTGGCTGGTGAATCAAGAGCTTTTGCTTTGGGCTCAGCTCTCTCTGCACCAAAACAGTATTAGTGGTGATGCTACACCAATCCGTCTGTCTATCTCACACTCAATTGTGCCATCATTCATGATCGAGATCCTGAGATGTCAAGAAATCCAGCTTTGAAGGTAGATCACTCAAAATAATAAGACAAACAGCTCCTTTAAGCTGAGGTTCAGTGCTGATTATGGTCTGATGAATGCTGGATGTATTTTGGGATTAGTTATGGCGCTTCAAAGATCAAAATGAAAAGGAGCTCCATTGTGTCACCGGCTGACCCGAGGTGCGTGTATGCATGTTCTTCAGAGGATGTTTGCTTTGTGGATGTGCATGTCCCTGATTTGTAGAATCACACTGGGGTTAATCACACCCTGCTGTCCTGATTGGTTTGAAGCTAATCCCCGCTGGAACATTAGTACTAACGCACATCCTCACACAGATGAATGCACACATATACACATGTGAGCACACACTCCTCTGCCTCTCCCTCCACACACACTTTCTCTAATATAGAGCCATTCATCAGTGAGTTTTCTCTGCTCTGATCCTCAGGCGAGCTGGCACTGCTGATGAAGATTTAGGACCTCCACTCCCAGGTCTGTGTGTGTGTATATCCCTTTGCTGGCTGTTAACACTTACTTTACTGTGACTGTCTTTTTCTATCTGTCGCCACCTTTGTAACGGCTGCTCGCACAGAGCACAGCAGACGTCACGTTCACAACTTACAAAGTTATCTAACAAACACGCGATCGTACACACCGACTGACCTTGAGGATGCTGATACACACACATACCTGCTCGAGATGTGTGGTAAATTAGTGATCGCATTTTTTTTTCGGTTTATTTGCGTCTCTGTATGTGTGTGTTGATGCTCCAAATGTTGTACTCATCTGTCAATATGCATGTACATGTGTGTCTCAAGGGTAGTGCCAGAGATGTGTCAGAATGATTGGGTCAGAATTACATCACAGGGGAAACACTCTGCTGCAATTGGTTATTTCTTGAGGAATATATTTAGATTAACGGGTGCACTGTGTTTTTGGTTATCAGTCCATTACCCTTATAGGTAGATAAGAAATGTCTGCTAGATATTTGGGGTGCATTTGTGCACTGATGTGTAACTATTAGGACACATGGGTGCGCACACATGCACATGCAGTTCACCTCCGCATATAAGATGTCCCATGTGTTTTCCATGCGGGAGAAGGTCACGGGAGGCATCTAGAGTGTTCCTCCAGGTAGGCAGTCAGTCATAGCAGAGCTGCTGATCTGCTCACCCTTGCAGAGGTCATGTCTGCAGTCCCCAAAGCCCAGAAGCCTCTGAAGGAACATCAATCACCACAGACCTTGGACACGTGAACACACACCTCTGCTTTAACACTATAGAGCTATAATGTGCTGTAAGGACAGCTGTGGCCATCCCTTTCGTGGGGCCCTTCCTCTTCCTTTAGCATGTGAGATACACTCTTGATATGTTTACAAAATCAGTTTACTTTTATTAAAATTGTGGTTGCTGCTTACAAAATGATTGATTTGGGGTAAAACTGCTCACGGGTTACGGTTGGCTTGACTTCGGTAGGGATAAAATGTCATATCATCTCAGACACAGATCAAGGTTGTTTTGATGTCCTCATCAGTCATACACACCTCTGCAACCCTTTCTCACCCTTTAAACACAAGGACAAGAGGTTCCACCGGTGTGTAGAGCTAAGTTGTTATCTTTTATTAATAGTGGATTTTTTTAATCAGCTAAATACAATCACATAAATTATGAATGTTAATAAAACCCCACATATCTCTGTTTAATCCACCCAAACATACACAATCAGTTGTTAAAGCCGTACCGTACTAATTTTATTTACATATTTGCTTTGATTATGTATTTCCATTCAGTAATTGTATTTTTTTGAATCCTGAAATGCGAGTTGGCTTGGTTATCTCTGGGATGAAATAATGTTTGAGGAGAAATGTATACTTTCGGGAAGATTTTGAATTTCCTCTGTATGAGTAGATCTTGAACTTCACCGGTTAGTTTTCTGTGTGTTTATTGGGTAGACAGGTGTCAATTTATTAGTATCAGCCAATCAGCGCTAAGTCCGAAAAATCATTATAACCAATCATATTCTTAGAAGGGCGGAACTAAACGCCGGCATAAAAATGGCTTAACTGGAGCGGAGAGCTGAGAAATGGAGGTATGTTAAGCTGGTTTCAAGTTCACTTAACTGTTAAATTGCGCTATTTCGTCTTAGTTAAGAGACGATGGTGTTATGAAAATGTGTACCCTGTTAAAATAGGAGTTTAAAGCGTGTTTGGAGGAATTTCAGTGGGTATTGTTGTTGAATTAGCACAAAGGTTTAGACAGCTGTTCAGAATGAGTGCGCTCATGTCGGAAACACGACTTTCTTCTCAACAAATGTCTGAGTAATTCTAGATTATGAACATTTTTATGCTAATGGTTGTCAGTTTATCAGATGTTGTGCATTTTATTGATTGTGTGCTGCAATAGAGGTGTTTGAGAAACCAGAGAAAAACACCCGAACCAATAATCAGGAACAGGTGTGCAGAAGGTTTTAATTGCACACCTGTTACTAATTTTTGTCGTTTTGTGCCTTGGGATGTGCCATTTTTTTGTCTCGTTTTTGTCATTTTGTGTCTCATTTTTGTCATTGTCTGGATTTATCGTCCAAGGAACTGTGAGTATAAATACTATTCAATTTGAGGCTTACAAATGTGCTCTAACAGCACACCAAGTGCATATTAACATAAACTGAATAACCAAACCACAAATATTATTTTCACTTGACTTTGAGTTTTTCTAAAAAATACTCTTGTTGTTGCATGATCCTGTCTTGATGTGTCGATGTTGATTCATGTTTGCAATGTAATTTATGTGATGGTGTGTTTTATGGTTAAAAATAGGTTCAAAGTCTGGTCAACCTCAGTCATATGTTAGAATTAGAATGAAGTGGGTGGGCTACATTATCATGCTCATAGATATGCTAAATGAGTTCCCTCCTCACCTTCTCATAGGCTCAGTAGCCCTTATCATGTCATTTAATGGTGTTTCCTCTAAGTGGTCAATGAAATCTGTCATAAAAAATATTCATTAGGAACCAATTTTTGACATAAAAGAAAAGATGGGAAAGGTGACAAAGGGCTGAAATAGAAACTGAAAGATGGACAAATTAACAAATCACTACTTTATGCCAAATGTATTACAGTAAATGTGGAAACACTCTGCAAATGTTCTGTTAGCATATTTATTTGACTTGTACTGCTGTTCATTAAAGAGCATGTTGACAGTTAACAGACTTATGAACTAAAGTTATCTTCAGATTGTTGTGTGAAAATCAACAGTGCAGTTAAGACTAACTATGAATGTGCAGGCAGCAGCTGACTATGAGTTGGATTGTAATATTTTTAAGATGACGTGTCAGGTGTTCGATCTTATGTGCAGCTAGATCATGTTTAGTATATTGAGTCCTTAGTACAACATTTTTTTTCATTGTTTAATACTGCATTTGTTATGTTCACCTTTATTTCTGATGTGTGAGGCTCATTTATTGCTCTGTCTTTCACTTTAAACTACTCCATATATGTTCTGCTGGATTCAAATCATACTTGACATGCTTGTGTGGTTGTGTTTGGGATCTTTTGGGTTCATGCTGGACCTCTTCTGATCCAACCAAATTTATTTTCACCATCCTTCCTTCAGTTTTTTATATTCTTTTCTTTCTTAAATTTTGTGTCATTCTGTCAGCTATGGATTTCTTCTTGGACACTATACAGGCTGGCTTCATGCTGTGTCTTTCTGAGTAGCCACTAAAACACGAGTTCCCACAGATAATCCTTGTTTCAAGTCCAAAACATCTGTTTTTCAATGTGAAGTTTGTGTAAATGGCAAATTGTGGCTGTAATTGGTAGTATCATGCCTTCCGTACCTCCTAACCACTGTGTCAGCTGTGTTTTGGCTTTTGTCCAGCAGCTCTTGGACACTCTCCCATCTGCATGAAGTCTCGCAATCTGGTTTCTTTACTTGTTCAGGCAGTTCCTTGCCATGTGGTGCCATGTTGAATTAGATGAAACTCGTGCCAAAACTGAGGAAGCTGTGGCGTTCATGCACTTGGCCTTAATTGAAATTTGAATCTGTACTCAGTTTAGCTGAGGCGAGGTTGTACGACAGCATTTCAATTTGAAAATAATATTAGTCAGTGTAAGGTGATTCATCATTTAAAAGGTAAGTGATTTTTGTACCGTGATGTTGTATACCGTGTCAACATTGCATTCTGTTTGCATAGCAAAAACCCTGTAAAACCCACTGTTACAGAAAGACATTGGTTTTATGTTTTAAATGTTACTTTATTTATGTATATATATTTTCTATATTTGTGTGATACATATGCATTTTCTTTTTGCTTTTTTAACTAAATTCCTTCTATATTTGGGTTTATATATTGAAAAAAATCGAATAGATTTGTTTGCTCATCTTCTATAGTGAGCTAATATATATATTTTTTTCAGTTTTTGCTCATTTTTGTTCTATGTTTTGGTTTATATATATATATATACACACAGACAATTTTTTTTCTTTTTTCTATATTTAGGTATTACAGGGTTAATGTTGTTAATGTCAGTGTCCTGAGTAGCAGTCTTCTCCTCTCCATTAGTTCCATCTTCAATGCAAATTTGTCATTATAGGCTAACATAGCAAAGCTGCCATTGCTCTATTTGTCGTCGAGTCATTCAACTGGAGTTACATCCAGTGACTACTATTCTACTCTGTAGATATGAAGGGCTCATTTAAAGCTAACAAGACTGTTTGTATCTGTAGTTGCAGGTTGTGAAGCACAAATGAAACTGTATTTATGCTTTGCATATTCCATTTCTGCTCATAGATTCATCTTAAACCCAACACACTACCTCCTGAAACTCATCTCAAGTTGTGAATATCATGCAACAAATACCCTAGAGGGCTTTTTTTTTTTTTTTTTTTAACAGTACTCCTGTTATCAAATTACTTCCTGATCAAACCTCAGACAAAATCTCAAGCAAAATTAATGAAATGCTAAAGAAATGATGCACACTAGAGGCTGTGTGAGTTTTAAAACTTCACATAGCAGCAAAGAGTGCAAAGCAAACACAGATAAGTGCCCTGGCCTAGATTATACGAGTTCCTGCTGTCTGCTACCACAGTATCAGCAGTACAGTTACTTATGCATGCATAGCCTGGTCAGGACTGCACAGATGAGTTTGGCTCAGCTTAGCAGAAGCAAAAGCCATCTTCTGGAGATAACAGCAAATGCTCTTACGGTAATTTATATTTTAATTTTTTTTCTTAAAATATTCAATCCCCCTCCCTTCCACACACACAAACAGTGTCTTAGGAGTCCAAACCTCGTGGCAATGCAGGCCGTTTGAACTAGAGAAGTGTTTAGCTGACTGAAATACGGAGCCAAAATGTATTAAAAATATGAAAATATTAAACATGAATACATCTACTGTCCAGTACAGTCAGCTGAAAATTTTTGCTCTGTGAAAAGTATAAGCAGGGGAAATTAAATGTGCACTGACAAGTAGAAGCATATTACTTTGAAAGATACATATAATCTGTATTTCATTACAGTGCCACCTGGTTCAAGAACTTTCTCCCTTTAATGCGTGATCCACCAACTTTCAATATAATAAAAACTCTTAATATAATAAAAATCTTGGATTTTGATGACGCTGCTGTACATTTAGTTGTTTTTAGTGTAAAGTGCACACAAAAGGGATGTTGTCATTGTTGGATTATGTTCATTTTTTCCATCATTTGTATTTGTTGGTCTCCGATGTTGAAATCCTCCCGTCCCAGTCTGTGATGGCTGATTTTTTATTTTTTTTTTTGTTACCTTGATCGACTTTTTCTTTTTGTGTTCTTGTGAACCGTCCAAATGTTTCCTTTTCACATTCTGTCTGGTGTTCCCTTCTTGTGTTGAAAGATCTGCCTGTTTCTCCAGTGTTTTGTTTTCTCGCGATTTGCGTGGAATTTCATATGATGTTGCAGTTATTGTCCAGTTCTATTTTGTCTTTTGTATGGACTAATAGCTGCTGGAGTTTTGTATGTGGTTTCACTGCTGTTGATGTTGTTTTTCAGATGGGTTCTGTTATCCCTTGGATATATGGAATGGTGATGATGTCTTTATCTTTCTTGTCCGGTTTTTGTGTGTTTTGTTTCTTTTAGTTTTTTCTTTGTTTGTGCCTTGTTTTCCTTTGATGATCACCCATATTGGATATTGGCAGTGTGTGAGTGCATTCTTGATGTGTTTTTCCTCCTTCTGTCTTGTCGGTTATGACGCTGGTCTGTTAGTATAGTGTCCTGACTACTGAAAGTTTGTGTGCTGTGGGGTGTTCTGATTTCCAGAGGAGGTACTGATCCGTGTGTGTTAGTTTCCTGTAAACTTTTAGTGTAATCCTGCCGTCTTCTCTGTGGTGAATGCTCATGTCCAGAACAAATGATATAATCCGGTTTATTTCTTCTTGGTGTGTGAATTGTATGTTTCCCATCTCGTCCATGTTGTTCAGATGATCATATCCTGGACATTCCTCTTTCTCCCAGTCCATCACCACCTCCTGCTGCAGGTCTTTTGTTTCATCATCCAGTGCCACACTGATGTCCAGTTTGATCAGAATATGTCTTTCATCATTTGACATAATGGCTGTCTCTTTGAATAAAGAGAGGAATGGACAAGTTGCTCCCTTTTCCACAGGTTTCTTCATTTAATTTCTGTGAGCTGCTGAGCTGAAGGTGGTTAGTGAAGGCTTTGTGGTTCATGTCTTAGATGGTATCCTCTCCAGCAGGGAGAAACCTTTTATCCTAGTCCAGCAGGTGGAAGGATTTGGAGAGCTCTGTCTATGAATGGGATTCTTGTGGTGCAGACACCAGGCAGAACTGTATTTAAAAAAAAAAAAAAAAAAAAAAAATACAAATTTTCGTCCTAGCAAACTTGCGCAAATTACAAAATTACATCACACAGTTCCTATTGGATGCTTGTGTACTTGTGGATATGCAGAGTGTAACATTAGCCTCACCCTTGTTCTCTTCCTTTGGGCCTTCTCTGATGGTATCGGCCTCCTTTGCTGCCGGAGGTGGACTGCTCTGGTCAAGCTCCAGGAGCTGGACTGGACTACTGACGATCTGAAGGCCACCAAAAATTTTCAGCAGCTTGTTGTGAAAGCATGAAAGAAAGGTTTGTACATCCTCCCCTGCTGCCAGCTTGACAACTAAGACAAATGTTTGAGTGCACTTTGGTATGACTCTTCTGTGAAAGCTCCAAGAGCTCTTGTTCTGTTTGATTGGAGCAGGAATATCTTGGTTTAATGTGTCATTTTTCCATGAGTGTGTTGGTCAAATCATTGACCAGTTTGACGTTATCCTCTAGGTGGTGTCTTTGTGTCAGAAGCTTTGTGTATGCTCTTTGGAGAAGTAAGAAACGACTGCAACAGCATCCCTGCCCCATCACTAATCTGTGAGTAAATCTGACCATTAAAATAATTAGTATTCCATTATATTAAGAAGTTGTTAACCTGTTCTTTAATCTTTCAGCTGCACACAGGCAGTGTTCATCAGTCTAAGGGGCAAAGTAACTATGACAACGTCACATACACTGGTAAGTAGGATAACTGCAAATGTCATAAGGTGAACAAGTTCAAAGCTTTAGTGCTTTAATCAGTGCCTGTCGTGGGATTCTGTCACTGTATAAAGGCCTATAGAAAGAGGAATTGGCCTAGAAAGCGCATGCATGTCAAAGTCTTGACCTCCCAGGAGACCATCGCGCTGTGCACTCTGAGCTCAGTGGGAGTTTTTACAAATTCTCTTGTATTATTTTGTATTTGTTAGTAGGTGATAATTTTACTACATATGTTTGTATGTTATATCAAAAAAAAATCATGTACTCTGGAGCTGAAAACCATTAAAAGCGTCAGTCGTTCATGTCTTTGATAGATGAAGCAGGAAGTTGATCCCGTTGCTTCATGAGTATAGACTGCATCAGCATCTCACTCTACAGCCCAGATTCTGTACAGTTGAAATCAAGTTGCACAAAACAATTATTCTACTCAAATGTAAAATACTGCACATGTTCAGAGAGACTTGGCTCACCTTGGTACTGGTGTTGCTCTGCTCCTGAGGCAGACTCCACAAGAAAGTGGGTGTTTTTAAGAGAGTTTGAAAGTGATAAACGGCTTTGAATGAGCGCAGATGACAATTCCCAAAACACATCTGGCAGGAGTTCAGTTATGCGAGTACACTGCAGAGAGAAATATTATACTTTTATTCAACGCTTTCATGTCCGATTTGGATTCTATACGTAAACTATTGAGTAAGAAATGGGTGACAACAATCTGCGAGTTTGTTACTGTGGTAGTATAAAGATCCCAGCAGTTGCAGCTTTAGTTTTTAAAACTTCATAATACAGAGTCGGGTCCAGTTTTCAGGACTAAATAGGACTTGAGCTTCACAGCACATTGCCGCTGGCTTCAACAGAGATCAGATCCCATCCTGTGATCTTGTGGCGTCCAGAGAGACATTAGCTCTCTTCATGTAAAACAGATGTTCCTCATTCCTGCGCTCTCGCTACAGCTGCTGCTCTCCACCCGAAGAATGCAAAATGGATGGGCTCTCCAGGATATTTATCATTAAGTAATTGCGCGTGAATCCAAGCGAGAGTCATTATGCCGAAAGTGGAAAATAATCTGGGTGATTTCGCTCCCCACCCTTCAGCCTTCCTCTGTCTTCTCCCTCATCACCAACCCTCTTTTTGCTTCCTTCGTCTTTCATCCTCTTCCACTTTAATCTGCCACCTTCTGCCCTCAACCTTCGCCCATTTTCTCCTCCCTCTTTCATCTCTCTCTTCTCCTCTCTTCCCCCCAGAGTGACCAGATGCTGGCAATTTCACGACTGTTGACTTATTTACATTTCTGCAATCATGAGAAGGCATGAATATTTATGACACTGGTCTCTCGCTGTGGGGCATCTGCCTATACAGCCTGCTTATTTATGTGTTTGTGTGTATGCATAATATCCATATTATTTCTTTGAATTGTGTGTGCACTCATGGTTGCATTTAGTGTGTGCACTTTTGTCAGCAAGTAGAGAAGATGTAACAGCTGGTCGCAGCTTGTGTGTGTGTGATTTGTTGTACCGCTGTGCCACAGATCCCTCTTCTTTCCTCCTCTTCTGTGAAGAAGCGTTCAGGGAAAGACCAGATGAAGAAAGCCAATCAATACTTTATGAGCGCTAAACCCTCACGATGCAACGCATTCTGTCTTTTCTCTCCCTGAACACTGTTTAGAAATGGATTATTTTTGGAGAGCTGTAGGATGCTCAAGGAATGAAGTACAGCGCATTTGAGGCTATAAGTATGTCTAGTTGATAAACGAGGGTGTGCAGGAGTGTGCTGACATAGTTTTGTGTCATCAGAGCCTCTACGAAGTCCTTTCCGTTACTATTTCATGCAGTAATTGTGTCTGTGTGGCAATTTTGCCTATATTTAGTTATTTATTTTAATTAGCTTGGTTCTCGCTTGCGAGAAATTTACCCAAATCGGGGGATCCACAGAGGTTTTTTTTTTTTTTTTACTAATAAGTAGCATTTTTTTGTCTGTGAGATTTATTACTTTATTCTTTCTGAAGCTTGAAGAAATGGAAAGAGATTCACAAGAGATTTTTGGGTTTGTTGGCCATGTGAAAATATTAATATGACAGTCGTTCCTCTGCCACTAGTTACTTTGCATCTGGGAGTACAACATTGTCATCTCTTGTCCTTAATCATGTTTTGTAACATTCACTTGCTATTTAATATGGCATTTAGCATTTCTTGTATTTATTTGATAGGGACAGTACACATTAATGAACGTCTGTTTAGGCAGCGATAGATGTAAATATGTCGAATTATAGCAATGCTAATTTTCATCCACTGTCCCTAGGCAGGTAACAAAAAATATCAGTGAAAGAGGACAATAGGTCACAATGAAAGCACGTTACAAAAAGTACACACAAAAAACACAACAGTGAAACAATAGACAATAGGACAGTAGGTCACAATAAAAGGACATTTGGTCATGATTAAAGGACAATAGGTTACAATAAAGGGATATTACAAAAAATAAACAAATGTATTGCATATATGACTGAGGTTTCCCTGCAAAAAAGAAAATCTCATTTGTTCACTAATTGTTAATCCATGTCTGTAAATCTATATTTTTGGGCAGCTTTAGAAAGGGTTTTGAGTTCTAGGGTGAAGTTACACCCATAACTGTATTAGTTGATAGAAAAATACAATACTGTTGATTTATAATTGGCCTTTAGAATATAAATATTACAATACCACACTTGAAGTAAGCTGCAGAAACACTAGCAAAAGTGGTAAATGGCTAATAATTCTGAAGGCGTGAGAGAAACTGATTGGAAATGATGTACTTACGCTTGATCTGCATACATGTGGCGTCTACTGTTTGTATACTTCTAACAAAATGTTTTCAGGAGATTTTCATTGCCTTTGCTTTCCAAAAATGTCACTTTTTCATGTTGCACTACATTTAATTAACAGTCTGCGTTATATCCATTAAGGTGTGCTGGTTGGAAACTCATGCTGAAGCGTTCTTGAGAGCCTTAATGTTCTCAGGATAAACTCAGTTGTTCCTTATGGTGAAATGGTCAGATTATTATCCTGCACAGGTTTGATCTTTTGCACATGTATAAGAAATCATTATCATAAACTCTGTCAAAAGGTGTTTTACTCTTGTATGAGAATGCGTGTCTAAGGCTGCTGGATAAACAATCGCACATCAGTCAGGATTCACGTTGATACATCAAAGACCATAAGATCAAAAAGAGAGTCATTCGTTAGCAGAGTTCATTTAATCAAACAGTCCTTACTGCCTTTGATCGACAGAAGCGCTCATTAAATAAGGCTAAACTTGGACAAGGCATTCTGAAACTTGACAGGATTGTTCATGTGGTTTGATTTATAGTTTGAAGGGATGATTTTGACTGAATTTTGAATTCACCCTTTTAGGAAACAAGAAATATGTTTTAACGTTTTTTTTTTTGTGTGTGTGTGTGACCATTAAGTGAACTTTCTGCACTGTGTTCATGAGAAAATTTACTAAAAGCATCAGTTCTATTTTCATTGACTAGCAGAGAGTCTGGCGTTGGATCCCTTTGAATAGATTAGTATTGCATTTCTGCAGAGTTTGATGTGAATTTTTATCACTGTTGACTTTTAATAGACTTTCATTAGGTGTGATTTATTACCGCAACTCGTCAATTTCATGCTGTTAAGCCTTTCTATGTGGGTTAAAGGCTTTGTGTACATGTGTTTTTAGACCGGGCCACAAAGCGGGAGAGCTGACTGTGCAAAGGAAGGTGACATGCACAAGGAAAAAACATTAGTGCTATTTATTCTGCTGGCCGAGAGAGCAGGTACATGCTCACATACACGCTGTGCCATGACAAGCGAGAGCTGCATGATTTAAGACTCTGGTCATCCTCTCCTCCGTCTCCTGTCTAGCACATACACACCCTTATAGCCTATTGCATGATAAAAACGCACACATTTCTATGGAGCCAACTGCACACACACACTGCAATAAATCAGGATTCTCTGAAGTCAATGAGGTTGATGGGGTGACCCCACCCACTCATCATTTGTCTCCAACAAGCAGCAGATTGACAGGGGTCACCTGCACCTCCTACTGCTTATTACTCCTTCAACCACCTGAAGGGCTCCTTTCATTGGGGGTTCATTTAGTTTTTCCCCTGAGAGACACACCGATGACGGCATAATTGTTTACTTGTCATCTTGGGTGTCACTTTTGTCTGAAAGGGATGTTCTAGAAATCATAATTATCTTTGACCTCATGTTCTACACCTATGGCTGTTTTAATAGCTAAGCCTGACTATCTGGAATTAAAATGACAGATAATAGTGTCATTTGAAGTCAAAGTTGCACTGTCTTGTCAGCACTTTCTTTCTGAAGTATTATTTTGACGAGGAAGCATTGAACAATTAAAGTAACTCAAATTACAAAACATTGTTTTGGAGTGCATTAATTCATAATCTGTATTTTGATTTTCATGTTGGCCGTAATTATGCATTTGAAGAGTTCATTTGAAAAAAACAAGTAACTCAATTTTATAAATTTTCAGAGCTCATTTTTTATTGTTTACTTGAGATAACGCTAATTTATTTTTTCTCTGTTTTGTCATGTATTTTTCTACTGAGTCAAATCCACTCAACTTCAGTTTGACATCTCAAACAAATTTTTCTGAAAATTCATCAAAACGGAGTTATCCGTTTTTGCAAATGAAATCTTCATTTTTAATTTTTAAACTTAAGGACATGCACAAGGGCAATTTCATTCATGACTAAAGAAAGAAATGCCATGTTGCAATTTTATTTAATCTAAGCAGCTCTGGGCTTCCGTACTCGGCCATAATAGCACGACTGATGTGTTTTTGGAATCTGCCATAAAAGCACCTCTACCCAGCTGTGCTCACACACCACTAGTATTGCTCCATAAACTTTTATTCAGTTGGTTTGCTTCCAATCTGTGATGTTTTTCCCTAAGCAGCTCCCAAAGCACTTGTAACCTAAATCTCAAATATACAGTATATACACGCCATTTTTGTCATCACTGTCATCTTTCAGTGCAGCGTTTCTTCCCTGGAGCTCGATTGAATAAGAGCTATTCATCTCACCGTCGAACTCACCTCCACCATCGATGATTTTTAATAATAATCTCACAGCCAGTGATTGTGTTTCTAAACTGATAAATTCAGTCATTCATCTTGATTATCTTCTTGAACCTGACCCCTGGAGAGTTCTTGTTAAGCAACAAGCAAAGCTTCGTCTATTGATTCTGAATTTGCTTCTGTTTGCCTCAGGGGACTGCCCACTCAGAGCGCGGGCCACATTTGATTGAGATGATCATGTCAATCATTCAATATAGAGGATTTCGCCCTGGCAACTCCCATCAGATTTGTAATCCTCTGATAATGGCTAATCCAATTTCGCCAATCCCTCCATACAAACATACAGTGCCTTGTACAGTATGGAACATATTTATATGATAGCATGCTGGGGGATACTTCATCACAAAGAAAAACGCCCTGAGATAATACCATCAAAGGCCACTCTGCTGTCTAGCTTCACGTGTCAGGCAGTCCTAAATAAGCCGCTTCCTATATTAGAGCAGAAAAGAGGTTTCACACCAGGAGATGTCATAATTGTCGAGGTTAGAGAATGAAGATGGGCTGAGCAGCAGGAAAACACTTCCATATTTCTGATGAGGCCTAATTTACCTAGAGGCTTGTTTTCTGTGAAGGTAGCAGAGGGTGAGGTTACATGTATATATGGAGGCAAAATGAGACCTGAAGAGAGCTGGACGTGTAGGAAAAGGAGAATGATGAGTTAGTGTGTTGCAGTGATACAGCGGAAGTCGTCCAATCGGTGTAATATTAGCAAACTTGGGTTGCAACCAAAGTACAATCGTGCGAGTGGAGAGTGTAAGAAAGGAAACAAAGATTTTTCTCTCCCTGTCGACTTTCGAGCAATGCCCCTCCCAAGTGATAAAAGCCACTCTTCAGCTCTATCTCCGTTCCACTCTCCGTCCCTCGCTTCCTCTTCCATCCCTCTTTTCTCCTGTGTGGATCATGGCAGGCTAATCTCAATCTGTTTCGCTGTGATATCACACAACAGCTCCATAGCTGCTGCAGTGCCAGCCAATTGGGCTCGCCAGCCTGCCAGCCGGCACCGGCTCGCAGCTCTGGCGCTGCACACACTCCACGGTTTAGTGGGGTTTTCCATTGGCTGCGTCCAAACGCTTGGCTCCGCAGCTACAACAGAGTGTTTTGACCATTGTGCCGCTTGTTATGTTCCCTTCCTCCTCCAGACCGTTTTGCCGTTTTCAACACATTTTGTTTTTCTTTCAAGTGCATCTCACACCGAGAGGTCACGCTCCACTTAGAACGACATTGAGAGCAATTAAGGATGCAGCAGCAGATGTGTGCAGGCTTTTAGGCAGGCCTGGACTTTTACTGTTTCATCAGGAGTTTTTAATGAAGTCAGAAATCGATTTGGTTTGATGGGTTACATTCAAAGTTGCTTCATTTTCAAAATTCCAACGGTTTCTACAGACAGTTTCACTTTTAGTACCTCCAGTTAATATATCACCACTGGACCAGGTCTTGATGGGAGCTCCTCTGTGAACAATGGCTTAAACGTTTTTAATTAGATGTTAGTGTGTGTGTGTGTGTTTGCTCTTGATCCCAGCTGTCTGTTTCTGAAAGTGAGAGCACAGTCTGTAACTGTGCCTCAGTTGGATTTCCCAGGTGTGCACACCTTAATTTTCTTTCCGTTTTATTGCCCCTTTTATTACTGTTGGCCATTGTGGACTCTTAATTACAGATTGAAGCTTTTAATGCAGATTGGAAGAAGATTACATCATTGTCATAAGTTTATTAGATTTACATAAACTTTGATATTAAAATTGCAAAACTTTAAAAAAAAATTCTATTTAAAGCTTGTGGTCTCTTATTTGAATGTTTCTTAGATACTCTTTATCCCCACAGGTTTGTGATCAAATTTGTAGGCCTCATATATCCTGCTGTCTATGCAGCTGTCACAGTATAAGATTTCGCGATTTTTTAAAAAAATTTTTATTTACTAAAGGCTTCATATGTATTGGTAGCCGCTACATATTAATCAAGGCTCCCTAAATGTCTCACATGCATTTGTAGACAATAGAATTTATTGATTTTTCCCTAAATGGCTTTAATGCTTTGTTAGATGTTGGCCAGGCGACTGTACACAGAGAAGCCTCTAGACCCCACTCAGCTACTGCAGTACAGAAACTCTAAGATGTCTATTTTAGTTGGTTTGAAAACAGTAAGAGGCTTTCTAATGTCACATTTACTTTAACCAAGTGATTTTAACTACCTGAGTTGCCCAAAGTCACACAGACAGACCTTGTAATTGCTAGTGTGAGACTACTTTTTGTTGCTATTGACAGATTTGTTTGCACTCTGTAGGCCTGCCCTAGATCTTGCCAGTACCTATGGAGACTACAAAGCTGCCTGAAAGAGGTTGCCTGATAGGTTATATAGCTGCCTGATAAACTGAGGTTAACCTCAGTTGTGAAGATTTACTTTTCAGTGATCATGGTTGCCGAATCATCCAGCTTTTCCACTAGGAAGAGAGATGGTTTACCTTTGACCATGAAACTGTTCTGTTTTCGCTCCACTATATCCATCTCCCCAGCTGTCTATTAACTCCACCTCCATGTATCGTCTGGATACTGATAGCATCACCCTCCTAATTACCCAGGACAAGTCATCAAAAACTTTAATTAAAACTTGTGAAATAAAGCTAATTTGCGCAGATGCAGGGACGCACTGAAAACGGCGCGAAGGAATAAAGTTTTACTAGCTGTGCAGTGCGCGCCTCACTTCCTCCAGAACCCTCGGAGGGAGTAAAGAAACTTCTAATGAACAGAATGAAGCCTAAGGAGCTGATGGAGGCCTCAGAGCTGAGTCCTGTGCTGCAGTGAGATTGTCCGCTTTGCTCGGCTGGATGTTGTATCTCGGCGAGACAACGGGTCAGTTCTCTTCCTCTTCTCTCTGTCTTTCCTCAGTCCGCTGTGGCTCTTTAAGTATTTAGAGCTGCTCGCCTTTTCTTCCTCCGTCGGTTTGAGTGCTTCTAATGCTCCGTCCCTTGTCAGCTTTCCCCCTGTTTCTGTTTTTTCATCTCCTCCTTTCATTTCCTCTCATGTCTTCTTCCCTTCATCAGCATATTTCTGTCTCTGGACATAATGTCAACGTCTCCTCTTGTCTCCTTGCTTCTCTGTGCCTGTTTTTTTTTTTTTTTTTTTTTTTTGATAAATCTGTCGCTTTTTTGTCTTGTCCCGTCCTGTCGTGTCCTTTCTCTTCAATAAAACTTCAATGAACCCTTCCTGTTTTTTAATCTCTGCACAGGAGTCTAGACTTCTTGTCTGTGTTTGTGTGCACACATATGAATATTCATGGTTGTGTTGGCAAAAAAATTGCACATAAGAAACTGTATGTGTGTGTGTGTGTGTAGAAGTAAGTGACTGGTTCACAGATGGAGCAACTGCTGTTCAGCTCAACACTATTGGACATACAATAGACTCAGCAGCAGGAGCACACACACACACATCTCACACACACACACACACACAGCGCAGTAGATGAGAGGAAAGGGCTGTTCCTTGATCCGTGCATTGTTTCAGAGATTGCCAGAGAGCCTTCTGAACTGAGTCACTTTCATTTTGCTGTAAAAGAGAGGTTTGTTGTAGCAGCAGCTGCTGGGATCCTGCCTTAATTGGCTTGATTCTTTTAGGTTTCGCAACCCCTCTGTTCTTAAGAGTGTGTTTTACAAGAGAGCAGATCCACAGAGGCGCCACGGATACAAAGTGCTGCATTTGGAGTATTTCTAACATGTTACCCTTCACTCCTGAAACATGAAGCGAGTTTCCATCCATTTGCACGTACGTTTAAGCACTGAAAATAAAAGAATGGATTAGTGGGTTTATTTACAGTTGAACATGCAGTGGATATAATCTTGGGAAATGATAAGTGACGTTAATGACTTCAGCATGTGTCTTAAATGTGCATTATTCAGTGAAACAAACCCAAATGGCATATTTCCATCCCTTCCAGCTTTGTACAGTTCACACCATCAAAAGCAAGAAATGAGAAAACATTCGGTCTTGTTGCATACTAAATAGATAACTGTTTTTGCTTTAGAGTATTTTGTTTGAACAAAGACAAAATTCAGGATTCAAATTTTCTATTTCTGCATTTTACGCTTGTTGTTACTCCTGCCAGACCCAGAATGCAGCCTCATTATGTATTATATAGCATATCTTATAATAACATTGTCTTTACTTTCATTTATTTATGTATTCATTTTTATATTTGACTACATTTGAGTTGTTTTTATTAAAAATTCAAATTCGGGAGCAACATGAAAAAGTACAAATTCCACTGAGAGACAGTTATCCATTTGTGAAGCAATACAACAAAAGGATAACCCCCTTTTTTTTTTTTTTTTTTTTTTTTAAATGTCATTCATTCTGATAGTGAGTTAAACGCACAAGAAACTGGCAAGTGTTGCATGGACCATGTTTGACTGGTGCTTCATTAACTCCGTCATGTTGTGCCCTCCTTCTGCTCTAATCTAAGGGAAACCACTCGAAAAATTAGCACTATCAGCTTTTTTTTTTTTGATGCATACAAATGTGAATAACGGTATTATTTATTTAGTATTTTTTTCATGTGCTACACTTGCACACCTTGGAGGTGGGCTATAGATTGTAACAGATTGTATATATGAAAATAGCATTTGAGAGGGAAATGGGTGAGAAAAAGTAAATTTAGCATTAGCAAAAGATACTGTTTCACCCCAAGGTGAAGTAAATGGCCTCTAACGTCAAAGTTGCATTTGACAGACGGATCAGTTCTGTTGTCAAAACCGGCTTCTTTCAGTTGAGGCTTTTGGCCAACGTGAAGCCTTATCGGCCCCCTCAATGACTTTGAGAGTTGTGCATACTTTTATCACATCGAGGCTAGACTATTGCACCTCTTTGTATGTCGGTCTTGATCACGTCTCTTCATTTGCTCCAACCAGTACAAACTGCTGTTGCTCGTTGCGTACTTGATGCATTTTGACTTTGTAGGACTAGATTTTCCTGCTCTACACAAATGTCCAGAAACTTAAACAAGTTTTCAAATGTTACTGAACAAGACAGAACACGCTCCAATCCAAACCGAGTAGATTCATTGACTCAAAGTGGGCCGGCCAGCTGTTGAAGTTGGTGGATGAATATAATTATTAGAACTACTTTTTCCTGCAATTTGTGAAATCTGTAACAAAATTACCGTCTTTGAAATTACAGACATTCTGAAAAATCTGCTTTTTTCAGTTCTAATACTGAAAGTAATGCATCCAGGATGACTTGGTCTAATTAAGGCTGCAAAACCTGTCTGCCAGCCTCTCTGATGCACAGTGTGTTTGTAGTCGCAGCAGCTACCACACAGTGTCTTGAGTTCAATAGTCAGACATTTTTCTTACTCATCTGAGTATAGAGACAGATGGAGGATGCTCTTGTCGCTCAATTTGATTGGAACTTCTCAGTGATGGGGTCAACTCGTGTTCAGTCATTTCCTATTTAATTTAGCGTCTTGTCCTTTTGCAGGGAAGGTCCTCTGTCATTAAATGGCTTCTGCGTTGCGTCCTGTCCTGTGCCCGCTGTGTCCTTTCCCATTCATTTGCTCTCTGAATGGCCAAATCTCATTAGTAAACATTCAGGGCTTGAGTTTTAAAAAAAGAAATCTTAAATCATCTTTCATACTTTTTTTTTTTCTCTTTACAATCCTGATTTGCTTGCTGAACGACTACTTTCCACAGGCAGGAAAAACAACCTTGACCGGCCGTCATTACCTTCATCTCTCAGTAAATATACAGTGTCGCAAACAGTCCAAGGTCTGGCTTTGCTCAAATGAATGGTGACAGAGGGTAGTGCAATATTTATGGCAGGAAAATAACTAACAAATTCTGCCAAAACTCAAACCTAATGAAGCTCTTAGCGACACGTGATGTTGACTTGAATCTGAGCTGTGTTGGATTTCTATGCAAATGCAGACTTTTTTTTTTTTAACCGTCATTGTTTTCTTACTGTTTTGGAGATAAAAGCATTAATATCAGGATATGATTAAGAGGAAAAAACTGGAACATATTACTGTGATTAAATCCACCGCATCAAGCTGTTTTAACCCTTCGAGCCAGAGGCTATTTTCCGTTTCATTTCACTACCTTTATTTTTAAGCTTTTATCTTGATCATTCTAATCTCCAGCAGTACGTGCTGTATATTACTTTTTCTTTTTTTTTTTTTTTTTTTGATGGCCTCGGCTATCCAGAGCTTCCATTATATGATACTTGCATTTTTTTTAATATTAGCCTTTATGTCAAGGGAAAAAAAAATCCTATATTACATGTATCTCACTATAGAATGCTGACAGTAGGGATATCTTTTCATAGCTGTGTGACTGTCTGGCAATATCAGAACCAAGACTGCGGGATGCTATAAGACTTATGAAATATGTGCTTAGTGGTTGATATAAATAAATGTTTATTATTATTTTATATTAATATTTCATTCACCGAATAGTTCATATACAGTAGGCTGGTCACAGAGGTGGCAACGTTATAAAAAAAAGTAGTTCCCTTAGGAAACACTATTGGGAAAATGCATATACTTCCATTGTTATGCACATGATATGCCGCTATGAAGGCAGATGAAAAAAATCTGCTGGTTAAACTTCAAGTATTTCTTAATAACAAATAGCGCTAGATGATCTGATACTTTATTTGCCCCTACCTACACCTAAGAAACGCAGTGCAACCATATACTCTTAGTTGAACTGGGTGGTGTCCAGTGTTACTGTGAGGAATTGAATTTATTTTTCTTTGCTAAACTGAAATGAATACATTTTCACAAGAGAAGAAGAATGTGAATATTTGAGAAGCTTTGCATGATTTTCTTTAAATAGCTTTTCCACCATTAACACATTGAATCACACCTACCTGGGTAGTTTTATCACCATTACCATCTCATTCATATCTTCACAGGTAGTTTTACCACCGGTAACACCTTGAATGAGACCTCCCGATGCAGTTTTACTGCCATGCACACCTTGAATTCCCTCCCCAGGTAGTTTCACAAAAAAGAAAGGGGGGGGCATGTTCATGGTTACTTTGTTTAATGAGGAAGACTAATGTCAAAAACTGTGACTTAATAGCTGAATAAATGTATTCTACACATATAGCATGTCATGCCTCGTAGCTTTCTCTTTAGCTGAAGCTAACAGTACCTGTACTCGCATTAACTGTCATTTTGGTTCCACTCTTTGGCCACAAGCTGTGTACAGGGAAGTTTTTTTCGAGTCATAATGTACTTCTGCGTGGTGCTGTCTTGTTACTTGTCTTGTAGTGCAGACAGAGAAGTGAAGAGAGGATGTTTTACTGCACTCACATAATCACGTTGTGTGCAGAAAACCGGGTTTCCTTTCCGTGCACAGTCTCAAATTGGAGAGAGAAACTGATGGGCTGGATGAATGATACAGAAGCTGTGAGTTACTCGATGGTTAACTTGCTTTTTTCACTTTTAAGGCAACACAATAAGCCTCTCATTGTGCTACTTCTTTTCTGCACCTTGGAGTAATCTCGTGTTATTGTGCTAGTGGCGCTGTGAGGTTGGCAAGCTTTTTGTCCTGGGTATTACAGCATGGATCCTCTGGCCATGCTGCATCTGGCTGTTGCAGCCTGGTGGGGTTTTGGATAGCAAGTGGTTTGTTTGGCTGGCATTTGGACCACTGATTTAAACAGATGCATGAAAGCATGACAGTAACTGATTTCTTGTGAATGTAGCCCTTACTCTTTAACGTCAAAGAAACAAAAGGTGACAGTTGCTGCAACTTTAATAGTTTTCTTATCATTATTGGCATCAAGCTTTTTCCAAAACATTTCAGAGCTTACTAAGCCTTCAGCTATAGTACTCATCCAGGGTGTTGGGATGCAATTGAACAAGGTAAGACTTTGCAGAGAAGCACTATTCCTGGACTTTAGTTTGTAGCGTGTAGCAAGAAATGGTCATCTTGTAGAGAAACACGGAACTACTGATAGATCCTGACTCAACCTGCAAATTATCACTTAATGCACACAAAAGCCTCAATTTAAATAAGCAGTTAGGATTTCTGTTGCTGTGTGATGCTACCGGTATTTATTAAAGTCAATGGGAAGAATCTGACACACAACCATCTGTAGGCAGCAAACAGGACATCAGTAGGTGTATTGATGCTTCTGTTAAATCTTAAATTACATTCAGTGACTCCTGAGGGACATTATTGGAAGATTCTGCATGAGTCACGTGTTATGTAACACTCTACATACCCGTCGACGGTGTAGCGCTACCTGGACACAACCTGGGGCTTCATCAACCCCAGCTGGGTTGCCTGGGTAACGGTGTGTGATGCTGAATGACATGAAAACACCTGCTGATCCCTCGAAACATCACTGATGAGGTGTCCAGGTGCATTGACATGTGTTCAGAGAAGTTTATTAGATAGCCTAGAATATATGTAGAGGCAACACGCATAGAAGTTGATTTGTGATGTTGCAGAGCTGTGTGCTCCTTCACCTCTGCTGACAAAGGCACAAACTGAGGTTTCTGAACTCTGTGCAATTTTCATTCCAGACCAGACTATGTGCAGAAATGAAAAGAACAGCCTAAAGTACTGGGAACAGCACTCACTGTCTCATGCAGCTTTTCTGCCTGTAATACATTCATGGCCTCTATGCATTTTGTAATGTACAACAATATATTCTTCTCTCCTTCTGACACTACATGTTAGGTTCCTCACTGTTCTATTAGTTTTGAGCACCAGAAAGAGGCTCTGCTTTTAATATTGGGGGCAAGAAATCATTGGTGGCCACCATGACCTGTGGGAAGAGTCTGATCCAAAGAGAATTAATAGATTTTGAACTTTCCTGTGGCCTTGAAATATGTGCCATGTGCAATTCTGTCAGAGAGGTTAGTCAAATCTAGCCTTAAAATTGCAATGCCCTTTGCATGAAGTTCTGTAAAAGACTTTTCAGGTCACAGGTTTGGAAACAACAGAGACTGAGAGTAAAGTAAAACATACCTCATCAATGAAACAAATGCAGCCTGGGTCAAAAACATGACTATACAGTGGAGAAATATCTTTGGAGCTGAAGTGTGAAAAACACAGTTTGTAGAGGTTGTAAATCTGTAATAGTCAAATAATTATAGTATGTAGCTACTGTCCCCCCCAATGTTGCTAGCACAAATGTTGTACATACTTATTCCAGATCTTTTCAGTTTTCTTCTTTTTCATGTGTGGCATTTTACTTGTATCATAATGCACGAAGGGCATTTTTGAGTTCTCTCTACTTCTAGTTGTGGTTGTGTTGTTTTTGTAGAGTTGCAGGCCTGTTTTTCTGGGGTATTTTCGCATTAGTGGGAGGGACACAACACCCTCAAAGAATGTGAGGTTACATCCTAGTTAGTGGGGATCATAGAGGTGAGAATTGTGATCACTTCTTTCCTGAATTCAGTCATTTTGCTTTGTGTACGCTAGGAAGGACCTGTGCTTTTGATGCTTGCACATTCAAACTTCAGACTTTGCAAGTCTTTGCAAACCCCATGTTGAGCCTTAAAGTTTGTATTGCACTGCAAAGACAAGACCATTAATACAGCTGAACACTGGTACACTTGTAAGTGTTAGTAAAGGGCAGTTTAAACCTAAAAATTAAGATTTGCGTTCCAGTTGATTTGACCCTTCTAAAATGCAACAGAAGTGTTTTATTTTTTTTAAAATCAGTTTACAGAACAGACATTTGGGTAAAAAAGTCTCAACAAATGCTACTAATGGCAAAAGGAAAAAAAGAGTGTGGTCATGTCGATTAATTTTTAATGAGCAGTCATCGTCAGCACCAACCGCTGGTACAAATGGATTGTTTTACAGTATGAGCCACCTTGTGTTTTGTGGCCTGACCACTGTTATAGTGAGGCAGCAGCAGTGGGATGTTCTGTTTCCATTTGCAGTAACTCGATACAGCTACAACATGGCAATGGACAGACATTCTGAGATCAAAATGTGCTGGATTACCTGCCTCCAGGTGTTCATGGAGTCCCATATCCTTACGAAGGCAAGATTTAAAACTGCTATATAAAGAAGTCTTTTTTTTTTTTTAATGCAAAAAAAATTACAAATTTGTGTGATTTACAGAAAACTCAGTCAAAGATGCAAATCATTACAATTTACTAGAAAGTATTTTTTAGGTGAATATTGGAAATCTGATTAACTTTCCATCCTAGTCCACTACTCACAGCCCTCTGAGGATCACTGTTATCCCATTTTGTGTTTGGGGAAATTTATAAGGAACTGTCTACATAATTGACTCTCAACTCAGCACTATGAAGATAAAAATCTAGTAAAACATACTAACCAGACATTAGCATCCCGGTCCAGTCTCACTTGCCGTCACTGAGGGGTTTCATTTGCAGCATCTCAGGAGGCCAGAGTAGCCGATACCTGCATTATGTGTTCATTAAAGTCCCCTGCAGAAAAAGCCTCCATATCAATCCCAATTTGGGGCCTATTTGTCTGCTTGGTGCCAGTTACCAGGCACTGACTGACACAGAGGAACAGCGCATTATTATATTATTTGAGACAGCACAGCGCTGCTGAGGCAAAATTTACCAGCATCTAATCCACAGCTGTATCTGGGGATTTAGAGGTGAATGGGGGGGCAGCGCACAGATGGAGGAATACCTACAACAACACACCCACTCTGAGAAACTAACAGGCACGAGCTCATACACAGTTCATAAAACATGCAAATGATAGCATGCACTTTTCACCCTCTCATTTCCGCTTCGACGTGCCTCTGTTTGTGGTTTTATTGATGCATTGTGTGTTGTATCTATCTTTATTGGGCGTATTTATCTGTGACACCAAATACTTTGTCGGGCGTAGGTTGAAATATGAAGTCATAATGCAGTCGTGCCCTCAGCTCCCTTCATGCAATTGCTGATGTCGAGATGACAAATCCTGAGCTGTGTGTTGTGTAGCTCTGTCTTTTTCTCCATACAGTGTAGATGCTTGTGATAAACAGGATGCACTCCTTTATTGTGGATCCTTTTCAGTGTATACCTTTTACATCCCCCTTTGCTTTCTAATCCATCATCGGTATATACGTATCAGTTAGCGCCCCAAAAACTTACAACAGATGGGAAGAAACACTTGTGCAAGATTGAGTTAAATGTCAAATTTATTATCGCATTATTTCTAAGTTAACAAGTACAATGGTTTCTGTTATGATCAGTCAAATACCGATACTTCAGAGAGACTACTAAAAATAAAAGCCCCAAATTAGAAGTTAATTACAACAAAATTCTGTATTCCTGTGATATTTGCAGTTAGCATAACTACACAAACATGATTAGAAAACGAACCACAGATTTTTCTCAGTTTTCAGATTCAAATTCAGGTTCAGAAAACTACATTTGTCCCCAGGGGGCAATTAGACAATGCAACAATGACGGAAGAATTTGAGTAAAGAAAACAAGAAATTAGAGATAAGAATCATAAATAAAACAAATAGGAATGAATGTATATACAAATGTAGAATAAGTAATCAAATAAGAATAAAAAATAGAATGAAAACAAAGCTTTTCCCTCACATTTCAGCAGATTGTGTCCCATGCTAATCTATATCAGGGCTGCAGTCCTTCACGCTGATCTCTGACTTCATTTCTTCCTCGGTCGTTCTTTCCACACACATCCACCCCTCCTCCAGCCTGCAGGGTTTCACAGCAGGAGGACAAATGGAGTATAGCAGATAACGTGCATGAACACCGTATATGAAGCATGAACTGATTACCTTGAATTATTACTTTTTTTTTTTTTTTTTTTTGGCATGCTGTTTTACATCTTGACTTCCCTGCAGCAGGTCACATTTCATCTTGTAAACAAAGGAAAAGCTGGTTTGAAGGTTGAAAAACGCAGCTTCTGACAGTGAGGAGGTTTGGTTTGAATGTGTTAGCCCACATTTAAGATCTCTGTAACTACATGTGACCGTAATTTTGGACAGTCAGATCAAGTATTCTTAAACCGGCTTCTTAGGAATGTTGTTGCCACGACCAGGACGGGTAAGATTTACACACATCTGCAGTGACTAACATCACCAAGCACTCACCCCTTTAGTGGTTACGATATATCGCTTTATTTGCTTTAAATTGAGCGTTTTTACACCTTCCTTTTCCTGCTGCTCCTGTGGCATTTTATAGTTCTTGCTGCGCCACCAAAATCTGAATATCAGTGAGCTGCCCACAGCGAAACACTCACTGTGTGATCAGTCATGCAAACACAGAGGGACGTATTTTTTTTAATACTGAATGCTTTCCATCTGTTTGGGGGGGAACCAAAGCAAAAAGCCCCATTTGTTCCTCCTCAATATTTAAATGGGTATTTTGATACTAAAACAGAAGAGAGACTGATGATAGAGGGAAAGATGATTGATTTTTAGCCAAGCTAATGACTAGAAAATGGCTGATGGATCTGTCTGTCTCATAATGTCACATCCTATCATCTCCTAACATTATGGTCCTGTGAGATCTGGTGCAGACCTTGGTTTTCAGAGGATGAATCTTTTTGCTGTTTACTTTTACAGCACAACTCGCAGGTTTTAGTTTCCATTTGCAAAACTGTTACCCGACATAACCTGCTGTCAGCCTCAATTGAGAAGAATTATTATTAATGCTTGCTCATGCAAGGATGCAAAGTGTTCCATATTAAAGGTTAGCATCCTAAGATTCGAGAGTCACTTGATTAGTCGTTCTCAGAATGAAGGGCTGTTTAGTTCCAACCCTGCTCTTAATGGAAGCAGAAGTTTGCACGAGGAAAATATAGTGGAAAAACTATATATAAGTAAAATCAAACAAGTGTAAAACATTCTAAAATGCTACGCTATAGAGTATTCTGAGTTCAAGACTCAGAATAAATACATACAGTGGTATTAACTATGAAGAATTTCAGAGTGAATCACTGCAGCATAGTGTTTTACAAGCCTTAAAGGTGGTATATGTAAAAATCTGAACATAAATAGAGCATTAATACGGTAACAAGCAGCGTTTTCTATGTAAAGATGTTAAGTTCAATGTTTGGGTAGATGGTCTGCATGTTCGTGCAAGTGAGTCCCTCCCTTTGAAACTGTTAAACGGTCAGCAGGATGTTGTAGCTGCTGTAGAGGGCAAAACTTTGAACTACTTTATATCCAGTTTCATACACAGTTACGGCAGATGAATCTCAGGCATTGTCAGGTAATTAAGCATATTATCCATTGTATAAAATCTTCAAAAGCGATCAAATATGTGTTCCATTGGGAAATTACAATATTTCCTTGTTTTATAGTGGAGTGGTGGTAAATCTGATCTTAATAAAATGATAAAATGCAGTTGGGTACTTTCCACCACTTGTGGCTCTTTTAATCCTTAGCTAGTGAAATCATAAGTGTGTTATGATATTAGCAAACTTATTAGTCCTGCATGTGTTATTAGAGTTCGTGCTGCTTTGAAGCTCTGCTGCTGCACCAAAACAGAACCTTGTGAATTGAACTGAACTCAGAGAGACGTGCAGACAGAACTGGGCCAGTCTGTCTGAGTGAGAAGTGATGGGTGGAGGTTCAGATGGAGGGGGTGGAGAACAGGAAGTGGCGGCGGGCGGGGTGGAAAACAGTGCAGCGACTGCCCTGTGGCCACTGAAGCCAGATCATAGTGTCACCCTCAGAGGCATTTACCGATGGAAACTGACTGGCTCTGAAAACGGATTTGTGTCCAGCCACCCGTGGATCGCATTGGCCTCGGCACAAACTCACACATACACACTCACAGATGTTGCACAAACTCACTCGGGGCATATATAGCCTTTCTTGCCCTTTCTGTCCCTCTTTGTTTCATTGTCTCTGTCTCTCTGTGTTGGCCAGTGTTTGTGTTTGTCTCCTTGGCGGTTCTGTTCTCCCTCCTGGCACTCTCTGTTCTGTGTCTTGGCTCGTCTGTGCCAAATGATGTCTTCATCGCAATCCACCGGTGTCTGCATCCTCCCCCAACCAAAACTTCCCTCCCTTCGTCTTTCCCTTCTTTTACTTCCATATGAGGTGATTTGAGAGCTGAAGGTCGTGGTGTAACTTCGGTTTTTACTGAGGGATGCCCTTGGTCAGCTGGGTCGGGAGATGGTGCAGTAAAAGGAGGGAGAGAGAGCGAGATAATTACGTTATTTAACAGCTCAGGAAACTGCAATACGGTAGTGATAGGTGTGTGTGTGTGTGTGTGTGTGTCGGGGGAAATCCTGCAGGGTTTTCTCTTCTCCTTCCCTACTAGGCCAGCAGAAACGGAGAGAGAGAGAGGGGGAGACCAGTGGCAGGTCTGCCCGCAAATCACACAATCCCACTATCATTTTACATTTGCTTTCTCAGGGGAACACTAGCTGGCTGCTCCGGGGGCTGAAACACTCTGCTGTCATCACAGTTTAATACAAACTTTGTATCACAAACAGGAGAGGGTGGGTGGGGGTAGGGGTGGGTGGGGATTATTCTCCACTTTTATTAATCCAATCTGTTCATCAGTGGAGCTCCCTTAAGTATTTTTCACCTATGGCTGCTAATAGAATTTGGGAATCACTTCTCGGTCTGAAATTGACTTTCGATGACTTGACTTGAGGCTGATAACGAGGATGAATTGCCGTTTAGTTTTCGCTTCATTATTCACTCTAAAATCCAAGTTTTTGTGTTATGTTCATGTTTTTTTCTACTCAGCAGAGATGCATTGATCTCAACTTCAGTCTACTGCATTTAAAAATGGCAGTATATTAGTTAGTGTGTTGTGCTGCTTCTTTCGGTAAAGAATAGTCAATGATGGATTGGTGCAAGCTGCTTGATGTGATCCAGTGATGTAGTTGCACTCCATCCTCAGCCAACAGAGTGACGCTGCCGGCTTATCACCGGCGTCATTCAGCCTGGGCACGGATAAAATTCACCAGTAGAGTTTGAACAGAGGCCAACAGAGAAAGTATGGAGATGTCAGCTGAAGTCAGAGGCAACACTAGCACTCTCACAAGATTAAACTGCAGGCTAAATTTGAGGCCGGTGTTGCCTCTTGCCGACTACTATGCTCGAGCTCCTGGAGTGTTTTACTTGCTTTTATTTATTTTCTTTTCATTTCGGCCTTAATTTAACCAGGATGGCCTCTTGAGATACTGTATTTTTGTGTGTGTGAGAGAGTCCAGGCTGAAGCAGCTGCACATCCCAACACTCGGCTGACTTTGACTAAAAGAAGTGTGTCCCAGTGTGTAATGAGGACATAACTGGTACCAGTATTTAGCCTATCTTCTCTATCCCATAGTAGCAGAGAAGATGCAGAGGCATTGTTTAGTTGAATTTGTGAGATTTCATGAATTTTGTGAAATATCAGTAAACCCAACTGTTCTGATAAATTCATGGCGCTGTCCTTGGTGCTGAAATTGCAGATGACTTTGTAATTGTGCTATTATTTTTCTTCTTTCACCCTCATCCTGGACCTGTAATGTTTTCTAAACCTACCTACTCAATTCTATGTGATATTGTCGCCCATACTCTGTAGGTTAATGTTGCTTTCAAGGACAATGTGAATGGAGCAAGAGTGTCATAGTCACATTGCTGCCTGACTATTCCCATAATATTCCTTTAATATTTTTATGGTAATTCAGTAGCATGTGTGCTGCTGAAAATGCACACCAGACCAAACCAACACTATGATAAAATACTTTAAGGACAAACAACTGTTTGTTTGGTAAAATAGGCATTTTTAAAGGGAATTAAAAAGGAACAAAACAATGCAACACAATTGTTTAGCTTAAGAGCAGTTCTATGAAATTAAAATTCTGATCACAATTATATTATCAAGAATTAGGCAGGATGGTTGTATGTTTTGGCTGGTGGTGTTGGAGTAGAGGAGTTCCCATTAAGCAATCTCCTGTTCAGAAAATTATGAATCAGCCACTGATTGGTAGCAAACATGACTTATTTTAACCCCACATTTCATGGACTTGATTTACCAAAGTAAAAATTACATTTGAAACATTCCTTTTTTTTTTTTTTTTTGATGAGGTGTTGGCCTCGAGCTGATTTGCAGTGAATTGCATAAATTTATTTTAACAAAAAATATGATTTATGGTCCATCATACTCAGTTTCCTTGAATTTTTACCCACATCTCACTCCCATCAACAGATGGAATGATCCGGCCAAAGTGTGAACTTCTCACTCCTGTTAACTTTATTTAACCTCTCCCTAATATTGTTGATTTAACTACTAAAAACTCTTTCTATATAAAAATTGTATATTAGGTATTGGATTTCTTACCATGAAAATATTATTCCATACTTTAAAAAAGGCAAGTAAACAAGGGTGTATCACTAGAGTGTGCAGATCTGTAAAGTCTTTCTCCACTCACCTCTCCAAAGTGACTGCAACTTGAACACACTGTAAAACTACTCTTCACTTCACAATGGCAAGTTGCAATATGTGAGTAATTCGTTTATGTTCGACTTGGAAATTGATCCCGAAGAAGGAAAAGGATACAGAAAGCCTGATTCTGCAAGTTCACAGGATTGACTCCTTTAGTTTATTCTATATAAAACCCCAAACGTCCGAATCCATGTTTCTGAGACTGTCTTTGATAAACTACAGTTTCAAGTCACTGACTGCTTTTTCTGCTCATGTATAAAACACCATATGGACATATGTCAACAAGATAAAAAATGTCATTTGGACCAAAGGCAGTGTTCAAAGGACAAAGCTGTTTCATTACAATAACCTGGATCCTAGTTTTATAGTGGTTTGGGCCATTTTTTTTTGTCTCTAATTTAAAAAAATACTTTACACTCTCTTGGTGGTTAGCTGTTACATTTCCCAGTCAATGAGGTGCAGGACAAGATGTGTGTTGGACAAGAAAACTTTAGCAGGAAAGCTCATGTTGACTGTCATTCATACTCTGCTTATGCTACAGTATTAACATTAGTGTTGCATTAAGTTAAAAAACGGTCTTTAATTTTCATTGGATAAACCTCGATGTTAGCCAAACACAAATTCCTGTCTCCTTGGTTGAGTTTGACCTGCTGTGCCCTTCCCACAGTGACGCCTGCACACAATTTTTACTTTGAATTTATGGAATATGAAGCAGCAAGCGTCTTGTTTGCAACCTGTCTGATCGGACCAGCATGTGTCTCACTCTGCTGGACTTGATCGCACGAGCAGCGCGCACAATCGACTCGTGTACGGACGATGCAACGACAGCGACATGAGGTCCCAGCTGACTCAGGCTGTGCCACGGCATCTATACGTCCTTGTCATAGTTGAGAAGGCTGCGCTGACAGGCTCCCTTTAGTTTGTCTCTTTAAGCCAACATCACTTGGTGGAGTGGAGGAGGGGAGGGAGACCCCAGCCTCGATCCTCAGCCCGGCCCGGTATGAGAGGACTGTGGATCTCAGACATTGAAAGGAGGGAATGTGAGTGACAGAGAGGGGAGGAGAGAAGGGAGGGAGAGAGGAGAGCAAAGGGGAGGGTTTAGGGAAATAGATTTGAGAGAGGGTGAGGGAGGGAGGGGAGGGAGGGAGAACGTGTGAAGCACGCTGCCAGCGCTCGCTCGGTAATGCACTGTGAACAGGGACACACTCTCATCCACACACACACATACATGCAGCCTCACACCCGGACACCTTCACACTGTGCTGCTCCTTCACACACACATTTACACACTTTACCGTCTCACACACACACACACACACGTGGACACACACCGGACTCAACAGAACCAAACTGGACTGCTGTCACCCACCAGTGGAGACTTCGAGCGGCACAGCACCCACCGTAAGCCACAGCTACCTACCTGCCAGCATGCATGCCCCCCCTCCCCTCCCCTGTCTCCCCTCCCTCCCCTCTCGGTCTCCCTCCATTCATTCATCCCTCCCTACTGCGAGGTGGCATGCGTGGCTGAAGGACACAGTGCTGCGCTCTGCTGTGGTGTAGCGCTGTGTAGCCGGAGAGTTGGAGAGCCCGATCTCATAGAGGAGGGGGATAGATAGACTCTCTGCACTCCCTCCCTCTCCTCTCTTTCTTTTTCTGTGTCGCTGTCTGTCTCTCTATCCCCGGCGCTCTCTCGTTCATGAATGTCACCTCTATCTCTGGGAAATGCTGGATTTATCAAGCCTCTGTCTTTCTTCTCCCCCCTCTCCACCCCCACCACCACCACCTTCTTTTCTCTCAGGGTACGATTGAACGCAAAGGGTGATGCCAGGAGAGCCTGAAAGAAAGCGAGGAAGCAAGAAGCCGCACTCCGTCCAGCAGCGTCCGCATCCCTTCATCAGCTTGCGGAGCTGATACCTCAGGTCGGACAGTCACCACTTCTTCTTCTACTTGTCTTGCCCTGACATTGTTTCGGATGGAGGCATTTTACAGGTGAGGGGGCAAAGGAAAGGAGCCGTCCCAACTCCGGTTATTTAGGAGAGTTGACATTATTCGTCGCACCATATCGGATCAAATGTCTGATCTGCAGGACTGAGCAGGTTAAGAGGACTATATGTGGTATTTTTTTCCTTGTCCGGGTTTGGTTTCATGATGCGGCGAATGATTCAGTTTCTCGTCGGACTGGGTTGAGTTGAACTTGGGAGTACTCTCAGACCGGGACGGAGGCATCAGGAGGATTGGATTCTGGGTGGATAACAACATGACTTGTCCCAACACAGGAAGAGTGACGTATCAAAGCTTCATCTGGACCTGACTCCCGACCAGACGGCAAAAAACAGAAGGACATTTAAAGGCAAACCATCAGAACTCTAAAGCAGCTGTCAGATTTGGGTGGGCTTTTTCAGGATCCACCCTTCTGTTCTCCACCTCCTTCCTCTCCCTCTTTTTCTGCCTTTCTTCACCCGTCGCTTCGGTCCATCCTCAGAAGCCCCCTCCTCCGCTCTGCACCCCTCCCTCAGCGGTGCTCCGTCGCCCTGGGTGAGTGGGCAGGGGGGTGGCCCACGGTACCCCCCGACACCTGGGCGCCACCGAGCCGCCAGAGGCTGGTGAGGCAGCGGCAGGGTCAGCGCTGGGAAGATGGCCGCTCTCGCCAGCTCCCTCATTCGCCAGCGCAGGGAGGTCAAGGACCCCCAGGCAAACCGGCAGATCGCCAGCAAGCGCAAGCCCTGCCCGAAGAGCAACAAGTCGCTCTGCCAGAAGCAAATCCTAATATTAATATCAAAGGTTCGACTATGTGGCAGTCGAGGGAGAAAAATGGAAAAAGACCAGGTGAGTTCTAAGAGGCCTTTTTTTTTTTTTTTTTTTCTTCTTCAAATCTCCTCTTTTCTGGTCCCATCCTACACCCAGTCCATCCTCTGCTCTGTTTTCTGCCTGTACTGGATAACTGGATTTTGATGGTTGGCTTGCCAGACTACAGATTAATCCTAAACTGTAAAGCCTCAATAGAGAACATCTGCAGGCTGTAATTTCAGAGTTCAGGACTTAATCTGAATCTGGGAAACGTCCCAGCACGTCTTCCTGGTAGCAGCATGTCCTGTATTTATGGTACAGGAAATTACCAGAGTAAATTCTAGTTTAATACACAAGGCTCTGTGTCACTGACCACAGGCACTGAAGCCTGTGTTGTTGTGAATGCAGTGATGACTTTGTTGAGGTGCATGTCAACACATCCACACACACACAACGCTGGTAATCTGCAGGCCCACATTGAACTTGGCTCATACATACGGTGATTTGCTGTGATATAAAAATGTCAAGAGGCGCCTCATTTGCGATACTGGGGGCCATTACTCTCTCCTTGTTTCCTTCCAGGCAAGTGAAACACAGTGTGGCGTAATTTGTCTTGTGTGTTTGCATGTTAAATGTGATTTTAAAATTATTCATTGGAGCTAAATGAGACTGTGACATTTGACTTGTGATGATTGTGTCTGTGCCGCATATGGCAATATTTGATGTTACAATGCCCTACTAAAAACATGCTTCTGCAGAGGTTTTGTGCTCTTAATGAAGACCTTTTAGATTTATTAGGAAATGCATGTCTAAATTTAGACAAGGAGAGGCTGGACTAAGCTTTAAGAAGCCACACAGAGTTGAGCTGGATAGTCGTTCTTGGAAAATATGCACAAAATTGTCCCTGATTGTTTCATATATTATGTTTTTAGGTAACATATAGGCACCCCTCCCTTTTCATGTCATACTTATTACTTTGGAAGAGCCACAAAAGCATTTATTGAAATACTTTTCTGAAAGTTATTGTCCTATTTTGTATTTTTTGAAAGTCCTGTTTGCCTTTTTATCTGTCTTGGGAGTTATTTGGTCACACTGTGGTGTCTAGGTCGGCTGGTCGATATGCTTTCATCTGAGCAAATTTTAATCGGTCGCACAATAAGGAGAAAAGTGCTTCATCAGGAGCCTTTCAGGAATAATCCATTGTTTATTTTCACTGGAAAAAACAGATTACCTGTGAATACCCACACGTTTTCATAGCTTTGACCTCTCTGAACCCAGTACAGATTGCTCATTCTGACTTATTTACATAAGCTGTGCATTAATGATGGACATAGCAACTGAGACATCAATCAATAGTTTGTGGATCCCTGTTGTGATGCCTTGAATTTGAAATTAGCTTGTCACCATCTTGGTTTCTTGAATCCAGATGCAGCCACAAAAGGGTGGATCTGCCTGGGCAGCACATGTACATGATGCCTAGTGATTCATTAGCAGCCTGCTAATCCGCTTTCCTGGAAATGGGACCACAAGTTACTAAATGAACTTCATCCTGTGCTCTCAAAGTCTTGAAATTAGTGATTGGAACCATAGAACGTTCACTGAGTTAACAGATCAAGGGACAAGTTGTTCTTTTGGCAGTCAGTGGAGTCGCCCCCTGCTGACCATTGGAAAGAATTCAGGTGTAAAGTACTTGTTCATTAGCTTCACTTTTTTGACCCAGAGGATATGTTTATCTTTTTAATACAGTCCCTTCTGACATGAACCTTTACTGAATATTTACTTGTCATCAGCAGCTTGTCAAAGAAGTAGTTGTGGCTGCATTTTTGTTCACAGCTCTGTTGTTCACACTACAAACAAACTTTTGCTCTTTTGAGTGCAGTCTGTATTTTTGCCCTTTTTTTTCTTTTTGGAGACCCTTTAAGAGCTACATCCGTTGGTTCCTCCATCTGTACTATATTACACTTGGAGTTGATAAAACAGTAGATGTTAATCCACTCTGTACAGCGGTATATACGTGTCCTCACTTCACTACTGTGCACATGCGCGCTCCTGCCCACTTTTCTACCTGCCTGCACTTCAATATACAGTCTTTGTGTGTCCTTTCCCAGCTTGTGCAAGTGCGTTTGTGTGTGGGTTCTGTGATATTTATTACCACGACGTGCCAAGTTCATCATGATAATTACGTGGGGAACCTCTAACGTGGGAAGCAGCATCTGCCATAGAGGCGGCTGCTCTCTATATTGTAATTACGGTTGTAAAATATGTTGGACAGGTCGTGGCAGTGCCGGCTCTTTGGGAAAAGGCCACGTGTGTGAAATGCCCATTGTTTGAAGCCATTTCCCCCCTAATGGCTTCTCTGCTTTTCACACTGTCATGGATTTATTATGGTAATTGTGGCGGTGCGGTATGGAGGCTGTGGTTAGACACACATTACCTGCTTTACCATTTCAGGTGGTGATATACTGAGGTCTGTCCAGCACCGTGTGTGGCGTCTTCATCATTCCTTCAGATGAATCTCTGCGTGTGTGCATGTGTCTGGGGTACGGAGAACACTGCTGACCCCTGGCCATGAACGTATGTGCTAGTTGGAGTGTGAATCCTCATCATGTGAGTTTCTTCCTCACTCACTGAGCTTCAGCCCGAGGCCAGAGTTGACCCCTGGCCAGGAATAAACGGCTAGAATATTCTCGAGCTGTGGCCTCCACCTCCTCCTCTTCCTCCTGCTCCTGGCAGGACTTCAGAGCAGCCCGCTTACAGCTTGCCTTCACTTTCCTTCCAACAGCAATCCATTGTTTTTACTTACATCAATTTGCTTCTATTGGCTTTTTCTGCTTCCTGTGGCTTATTGGGTGCAATTATCATAGTTTTTGGTTGGTACCCAATGTTTTCCTGTGGCTGCCCTTGTCTTACATACTCTGCTGACTTTTGTCAAGCACTGATTCTTACATTTTCTCCTGAAACAGAGGTAATGCTCCAGGAATCTGTTGCGGCTGATGTTCCACTTGGATTTCAACTCAGACAACTGATGACACTTGACAACATTATGATAAATGATGATTATTTGGATCCAAACTCGGAAATCCGTAATTTTATTTATTGCTGTAACATGACAGTTTTTACCTGTGTACCTTGGTAAATAGACCGAAGTGATTGATTCCCTTATTTTCTAAGTTTTGCGATAACTGTTGATACTGAAATAACCAATTTTATTCTGATTTTTGTGAATTTTCAGCTATATCACCCAGCCCTATGTGCAGGTACGTCAAAGGCAGTAGTTGTTTGTTCCAGTTCCCAGGCAGGCAAAGAGACACTCAGCAGCACCAAAGCAACATGATCACTCTCGGGTTACAGGCCACACGGTGACTTGTGAAAAGTTTCACCAGAAACCAATGAACAGGCAACTTTCTGGGCCAATGGTGAAACATCAGACCAGCTGTAATATAACCTGTCCTGTGTTTTTTTTTTTTTGTTTTGTTTTTTTTCCTCGTCGTTTTTAGTTGATTAGAAATATCTAACGCTGATAAAATTAATGTTGAGGTGTATCATCTGAGTTACTAAAGGCTGGTACCTCTTTGAATGTTGGAAATAGTACTCTGAGCATTTCTCACCAAAAACATTTAATGCTGAGGTGAAAAAGCTGAATAAGAGAAGCTTCTTTTGCTTCTTCTGGTGTGCATCTGTCCTCCAGAAATCCCACAGCGTGACTCAAGACAGTGAGAGGGGTCAGGAGTGTGCATAACTTGGTTCAAATCCAGTTGGGGATCCTTGGTAAATGTCAGCCCTCTTACTGAAAAAGACAAAAAGGGCATATCTTAAATTTAGGTGGATGAAACGCCTCAGTTTATCAGAGTTACTGAGTCTCAAGCTTGTAACGCCATCTTGGATATGTTTGCGTTAAGGCAGCTGAAGGAAAATGGTCATATTCACTTCAGCTCCTCCTTAATTGAGATTAAAGATGTGCACATGAGGTCCTTTGTCTGACTTTTAAAGACCTGGTCTGTCTGTTTACAGTCCAGTGTGTTGGGACACTTTCCGCAGATAAAGGTGTGTGTGTGTGTGTGTGTGTGTGTGTGTGTGTGTGTGTGTGTGTGTGTGTGTGTGTGTGTGTGTGTGTGTGTGTGTGTGTGTGTGTGTGTGTGTGTGTGTGTGTGTGTGTGTGTGTGTGTGTGTGTGTGTGTGTGTGTGTGTGTGTGTGTGTGTGTGTGTGTGTGTGTGTGTGTGTGTGTGTGTGTGTGTGTGTGTGTGTGTGTGTGTGTGTGTGTGTTCGTGTTCTTGCTACGTTGTGAGTACCATTTTCTGCATTTAACTATCAAAGTGAGGACATTTTGGCCGGTCTTCACTTTGAAACAGCCAAGTTTGAGGGTGAAGACTTGTTTTTAGAGAACAGGTATGAATTGAGGTTTGGTTAGGGTAAGGATTAGGGTTAGGCGATCAGTTGTGATGGTTAGGGTAAGGCTCTAGGAAATGCATTACGCCTATGGATGTCCTCACTAAGATAGAAGTACAAACATGTGTGTGTGTGTAGATGTTATCATGTGTCTAACACTGTCCGCTAGTGCGTCACTGCATTGTGACCGGATAGTTCAGGCTCCCTTTGTACTCTTGAAGGCCGTTTGTTGTAGGAGAAGAGGAGGTTGTGCTTAACAACGACTGCATGCGTGAGAGTGTGTCCTCGAAACTTTGTACCTGCTTCTACGGAAGTGACGGATGGCGGGAGTGATGCGTGTTTGCGTTGTGTCCCAACCTGACCCACATACCTCCTCCCCTCTTATATCTCACCCCACTGTGTCACCCACTCACCTCTACAGCCACACACACACACCCTCTAACCCTCACCTAACCCATACTAATGATGCCCCAGCACTACAGCCCACTCAGCTTATAACAAGGTCATCTTGCCCTGCACAAACACACACTCGCACACAGCGGCCTGAGCAGACAGACAATTCCAAGTGCACACATATATTGAACACACACACACACTTGCGTCAATACAAACAGAAAAAACACACCCACGCACATTCGCACAAACTAATAAATCAGCACGGGCGCAAACAAACAAATGATGAGATTTCATGATAATTTCGGTGGAGGGTGTAGGAGAGAGATAATTTCACCCCGGCTTTGTGTGTGTGTGTGTGCGTGCGTGTATTTATGTGCAATGCGTGTGTGCGAGGCCGATATGATCTAATGAGGATGTTAAGCCGCCTATTGGATATCAAAGTGAAACCAAAATAGCTTGTGTTGTCCTCTGACTGCCTGCTGGAGCTGCTGTGGAAGCTCTCCTCTCTTCTGTTAACAGGATAGAATAACACTCGGAGTTGTTACTGCAGCACAGGGGCCAAGTGTTCATCCAGCTCCTGCAAATTGGTTTGTGTGTACGTGAGAGAGAGAGAGGAAAAAAAAAAGTGTATCGGAGACAAACGATAAATGACAGTGTGTGACAGTAGACAGCACGCTCGCTTGGGCCAGACTCTGAGATTGTGTGTGTGTGTGAGGCTCATTGTTGTGTCGTGATTCATCAGGCCACATCAGCTCCTCTCATTAACACACACTGATTTATCAATAATGTGCGGCAGCGTTTGGAGAGCACACATTGAACTGGGGCGATTTACTGCCTCATAGACCGGACACTGTGGACGGGCCACACCAGGGAAGGACTATATTTCTCTCTCTCTCTGTGTTTGTCTCTCTTTATCAGCTTTCTCCCTCTCTTTCCCCCCCTTTCTCTCAATCCATCTCCTTCTCCCCCTATCTCACCTCTTTCTCCCACAGCCTTGATCGCCCTGTCCCCCCCCCCCCCCCACACACACACACACACACACTTATCTTCTCAAGGACATCTGCCTTTCTTATAACTCTCTCCCTCTGTGTCTTCCTGTCTCTCCCCACTTGATGTATTTTCCCACTGTGTCTAATCATCTTGTCTTTGGGCCAGCCAGTTAGTCACTGGATGCTACAATGGCAGAGATACTGGAGGTATTGTGCTGCCATGTTACGTAACTCTGGTGCTATTGTTCATGGATCAGGGGCAAGTGTGATGCACATCTAATGCCAATCCCGTCTCCTGCAAATTACGTCTCTATACGACTAATTTGCAGATATGTTTTGAATGAAATGTAGTTGCGACCAGATTGTCATACTGAGTTTTTAACACACATTTTGGCAAACAAATATGCTGCCAGTAAAATGTAGAGTCATGGTTCAGTATGTTTTTGGTACAGCATAAAATCCAAAATGGATTTTCAGTATGCTGCATATTAATAAGAAAAGACAAAACTTTTATTTAAGGCAAGTTCAACATAGTCATAATTACCAATCAGTTGATTAAAATACAGACATCTTGTTGGAATAAACTTTATTGGAATTGTCAGTGGACTAAGCAAAGTGGTGCTCAAATTCAATGTAGGTGTGAGAGTTGTTTTGTTTGTCCCAACCACCTCCATGGTTAATGATTGAGGTGGATGTGGTCCTTCAGTTATAAAAAAAGGAAAAAAGCAAATTAAAAAGAAAAAAAAATAGTGTCTGCACAAAATAGTGTTGGTGCCAAGGCTTTATTTTTTGTTTTTACAGTGAATTTACATTTTACTTAGAACATTATTACTCAAAATAAAATGCAAATTGGAAATGCTAATGGAAAAATTAAAAAAGATGAATCCAAAATTGAAACAAGTAGGAGAAAATATAGGGAAGAGAAAACTATGAAAATCAGTTTTTTTTTTTTTTTACTGTGCTCATATACAAATAATTTTGAATGATTTCCTTTTCCGTCAAAAAAACTTAGAACATAGAGCCACAAAATAATTACAAAATGACCTAAAAGACAATAATTTTTAAGAACCATTTTACAATAATGGCATATATGGTTAAAACTGGTGACCACTGTTTAGCCATGGAGAAATTTTATACCATAGAAATACACAATGTGCATCTTCCTGTCCCACAGAAAGCTAATGGCACAACTAAAATAAGAGGGTTACCCAAAGCTAGCAGCTGAGAATATAGCAGCAACTAAATCAGTTCATAAGACAGAATAAAGCAGCTGAAGTTGTGCTAATGATATCTAGCTTAGCATATCTCAGTAGCCCCCATTGATTGTGTGGTAAATCTGCCTTTAAATCATACACTTTGCATTGAACTGTAAATTATTCTACTATATATATATTTCAGAATTAAACTAAATAAATAAAGAAATGTTAATTTTCTTGAATGAACGAGTTAAATAGATAAGAAAGCTGACAGAACACGGTTTGTTGGCGGACACTGCTTCTCTGAGCATCACCTGAAAATTATTCAAAGACAGTGCAGCCTGTGCATTTTGTAGGCAGACATAAAATGGAACCTTTATAACCTTTCTCTCTGTTTTATAGCTTGCCCTCCAGCCTGAAAACTTTTTTCTCAACTTCACTGCTTCGACAGTGACCTCTGCCTCTGTAGGGCGGCGTAGAAGAAAGGAGTGTAAACCAAGCAGAAAACAGATGAAGGTTCAAAGAGATAAAAAGAGGCTCCTTACTTTGAAACGGCGCAGCGAGGATGCAGAAATGAACAGCTGTACTGTAAAACACAGTAAATTAACCTGCTGCAGCCGCTGAGCGTTTCAAAGTGCTTCATTAAATCATTGGTTTTGAAAGGATGCTCCTGGAAGAACTTGTCCAATATTCTCACTGTGTGGTCCAGCAGGTTTTATTTTGCAGCAGCCTGTGCTCTGGACCTTCAGTGTGAAGATATAATTTTGACAAAACTTCCTTTGAGAAAGTTTTGCCTCCCTTTGAGGTATTTTGAACCAATTGAGGGCTTCTTATTGGCTAATATTTCAGTGAATCTACTACTTTTGATAGTTTGAAGCTTCTGCCTCCTTTGTTCCAGACTCTATTAGTTACAGATAACCAAACAGCGTCATAAAGGAACACTGCCACGTGCTTTATAATGTGCATTACCAGCAGTCGATGGCATCCGTTGTTTTGTAACAGGTTCCGCCCTCTGTCTCTGCCAGTGTGGCAGATGTTGTGTATGAAATGGTGCCCAGAATAAATGATTTGGAGATGCTAACATTTGGCCTATGTGATGATCAATGTGGGCTTTCAGTGCCGCCCCTCCCAAGCAATTGATTTATGGACCCAACCGCCATTTGTTTTGCTGTGGAGCTTTTTTGGCTCGTCATCAATCATCATTATCAGACAAAATAGAATATTTCTGGTGGATGTGCTGGCGTCTGTGAGTGAGTGTGTGCCTCCTATTGTATTTCAGTTTGCTTCTGTCTGAACTGTGCGTGTCGGGGGGTTGACGGGGGACATGTTGGGTTTGTAGAGGCTGCGGTGCCCTGGTTGGAATGAGGTGAGGTGCTTGGACTCAGTGTGTGGCACATTGTTGGCACGACATGGCACAGTACGCCACTGAGGGCACCAAAGTGTAATCGGAGCAGGGCAATGGGGCCGAAAGGGGTTCAGATGTGGAAACTTTGCTCTTCAAATGACCTCAGGCTGAGACTGAAACACACATCTGCAGTGGAACATGTCTGCATCCATGCCAATATGTTTGCAGTTATCTACCACAGCTCTCAACATCTTATTTTGCATCAGACAATTTCCACTCCACTGGGATTCTCGAAGTAACAAATGACCGGCGAGCGTCGAGTCAGCATCTCGCAGCCCCACTGACCCAACCTTGCCTTCTTCAATATCACAACCCCCCCACACACACCAAGAAAGACAGTTCCTTTAATCAATGCCAACAGTCTAAATTGCAATATTAACATGCGGAGGACAATAAATCCAGCATTTGCATTTTATATGCAATCAATTTGCCGCATGGTTTGCAAGCAGAGCTGAGCAGGATGCGTGTCACATGGAGATGACAGTTTAGGGATAGGCGACACACAAACAGACGCACACAGCACAAACGGCGTGAACACCTTCTGGCGAGATCATGAGCAAGACACAGAGGCATGCAACCTGAACACACAACATACACACTGGCGTCCTGGTCACGCGTGGAGAGTCTGATCTCTCTCTCAGCTCTGCCACAGCATCTCTGACCAAAGTGACACTGTTCAAAAGACAACTCATTAAATCATGTCATATTCATCCCCATCAGTGTGTGTGTGTGTTACCTCTCACCTCAAGCCTGCTGTCTACGGATGCGCAAGAATAAAACCGGCCTTACGGGAAAAGTCTGTGTGTGCGTGCTTTTCTGCTTGCGTCTGTATCTGATTACGTGTTAATTTACTTTGATCACGGAGACTGTGACACCCAAGGGTGGTGTAGAATTTACTGACAGGTGCTGTGGACCACAACAGATCAGCAAACAGTGCCTCTGTCCATTACTGAAAAAGAAGCCCAGAAATATACTCTTACTTTTTATTTCATGAGGCTTCAGTTGTCGTGAAATGGATATTTTTTTATTTGCAGTTTAGGTGAAATAGATACGATAAAGTATAGATGTCATTTCACTGATGTTCTGAAACTGTAGTTGTATGCAAATCCTTTTCCTGCCATTTGTGAAGTAATTGAAGATCATTAGCTTTTGGCAGCTGTAGAACTGGATGGTTGGTTAGTTTTAATGAGTATAAAGCTGCCAGACTTGTTTAGCGGATCGCTGAAATACACATAATGTATTTTAACAAAGTCAGTAGTGGTGTTTGAGATCCTGTTTTCAAAATGTGTAAATGTAGAACTCAACTCACAAAGATAGACTCTCTCAGGTCTCTCATACATGTTTATTTTTCCTTAAGGAGGATTTCTTGGACAGTTCCTATGTAAACAATAAAAATTTTTGAATGAAATTGCAATCCCTCTTTTAATGGGATACAGATAGAAATTTTAAGTAAAAAAGTGCTTTCTTTAATGTTTATTAGCTTTGACCTGGACTGAGATTTCTACTCGTGAGATAAATGATTTTGCTTCCAATCCATCTGACTAAATGGCTAAACTCACCAATATGATTTTAATAGCAGAGAAAATCACAAAATTCCATTAAATGTGCTTTCCTCGGTGCATTATTTGACTTTTTGATTGCATGGTGAGATTTTCTAAAAACTTTCTTAAAACCAACGTGCGGAGGTTGAATCGGCACCTACGTTTGTGCGAGGATTTGACATGTTTTTGCTCACTTTGAGAAAATATACAATATATAAGTGAGATGCATTGTAAACTCCAGTGTGTGTGTGTGGGGCACCTTGCTGATTGCAGCACCCTGTCTACCTGTGTGTTGTTCCCCTGTGGTACACAAGCACAGGTGCGTGACGCGTCCTTCACTTTAATGTGCCATCAATCTGGAAAAGCTGGAGACCAGCCAGAGCGCAACCTCCCCACCAGCTCCCTGCACACACACACATAAAAACACAGCCATACATGCACATATACCGTAATGTCGTCTCTCTGATGATTTTTCGCGTGGAGGTGAGAGCAGAATTTCCTCTAAACTCAGGGCTTTCCCCTCTGCCATTAAATTATCCATCATGCAATTAGACTCCCATTCTGCAGCGAGATCCAGACGGAGATAGAAAGCTCTCTTTGACATTCATTAACTCTGCACTCAGTGTTCAACTCCTAAAAGTCAAGTGGAAAATGTAAAATTTTGAGATTTTTCATTGCGGTTTCTGTTAAATCTAGTTATAGTTAAATACAGGAAGCAACTTACATAGCTTAAAGAATCTGCTGCTGAAGTACCACACAAACACATATCAGGTCATGGTTTTAATATTTTGGCTCATTAGGTTGTGCCATAGTTTTGCAGCTTGCTCAGAGCAGATTTAAATTCATAGTCTCATGACTTCAGTCTTGTTTGATTTTGTGACTTCTGTGCCAAATAATACTATTGCCACGGAGTTAAATTAGATGGACTAAACTCAATTGATTCCTGTCAAATGAACATTGCTGCAACTTTGCTTTAAGAAAAGTCAACAAGAAGTGAAGTATTTGCTCTATCCAAATGCATCATGTAAAACAGGATTTTGTCACTAGACTTCATTCATTTTCTTCACTCTTTAATCCTACTTTAAGAAAGCAGTAGCTGAGTTGCAGGAGAAAAAGATGTTTTTGGGGAGGTCACACTGAACTTTTACCTTTCAACTTTGACCACCAAAAATTTTGTAATCATGTCGCACTCAAGCTTAACAGAATGTTTATTCCAAAAATGACCGTTTGAGGGTCAATATATAATTGCAGGACTTTTTGTATCATAGTTGACATTTTTGCTGTTTTCAGACCTAATATCAACATGGCTGCCTAGAACCAAACACCACATGGCATTTTTACAAAAAGATTCTTCTAAATATTATTTATGCAACTGAGTAAAATTGAAATTGAAAGTTATTTGTATAGACATTGTAGTAAACCTGTTGATGTGCGATAAATCCACACTTGACTCACACACTACTTTATATTAACCCTTTGCGCTTCAGTGCGTCGTCGGTGTACCGCCGGCGGTACACTTACTAATTTGCATAGGAATTTCAAGAATGTCCGACGGCTGCAAACGCGACTATACAAACACTATACACCGATGGAAAGCTTAGATTCTCATGAATCCGCCGGTATAAACCACTTTCAGATGCGATTACCACAGCGGGTGAGAAAAACACATTTGTCCGACAAAAACAAATATTCATCCATCTGTTCTCTATACACGGCTTCAACGCACACAGCGCGACTCACATTTCCGGGTTCATTATTACACACAAAAAAAAGATTCCACAAAAAACGACCATAATCCAACCTTTTACATCCAGATGACGCAAGCCAGTAAACTATTTTATCCAAAACATGTCCTGAAGTCGGTATAAAATCCCAGAATCAGTCGTTTTCAAGGAAATGCACCTCGCGATGCCCGTCCAATATTCCCCGTATTTTTCGTAATTTTTTTTAATTTAAAAATAGAATATTAGCGATTTTTTTTTTGTACTAAAAACGGCTGGAATTGACTGAAGCTTAAAGGGTTAATGAACATAAACAATAGTTTTTTGTTTTTTTTTTACTTTTTATAAAAATGTACACAGACATATCCCATGGACCTGAAAAGTCCCTCAATGATATTTCGAACTTTGAGGAACATTTCCTCATTGTTTCCTGTACATTTTATGTCTTGATGCTTGAATTTTGCTTGATATGCTAAGAAAATTGCAGGATGTACTAGAGCTACAGTGAGATAAAATGCAGCAGAAATATATAACTCGTGTATATATAACTTTAAGTGCCTTTCACCAAAATATATTTAGGTCTTGTTGCTTTGAGACTTTCTATTGGTAGTTAAATGTATTTACTGATCTCTTGTTGAGCAGCAGCTGACAGATTTGGAGGTCTCACTAAATCCTACTCATCCTTAAGATGAAAGTCCTGTTGGATGGCAGGGAGTCAGTTAAAATAATTTTCATCTGTTTAAGTGAAATTATGAAGCTCCCACTTTCATCTGTGAATCTCACCAGCAGCTAAAGGGCAGAACAGACAGCGGGGGAGGGGGAACACGGTTTGAAATCCTCACAAGTTGAGACATTGTAAGCCCCTTTAAGGCCGGCGGGCCATGAAGGACAGCCATTCGCAGATATTTATCATCATTATTTTTAAACCATTCCGGCTTTATTAGACGTCTTGAAGTGGTGAGCGACAGGATAAGGTGGCGATCGGGCGCTGACATTCCCAAAGGTCATATGACAGATTCAAACCCAGGGATGACTCATATCTACAGAACATACAACGCTCCTCACTTTAATTCGTGTTCCATGGATAGATTAACCTATGTATTTGTGTAATCCATTTAAAGGCACACCGAGATGGAGGGCCGGTGGCATTAAAGGCTCATAATGAAACCAGAGGATGTGACTTATTCAACTGAGTTTTCATCACAAATTCATGGCGCGCTTTTAAATCAAGTCTCATCATTTCAACATGTCTTATTGCAGAAGATTGACTGTAATGCTAAACTGCTTGTATGAGGCTTTAAATGCACATATAGTATGTTTGAGTGATATCCTGTCAAATGGGCCATCACCGTATATAGAAGCCGGATTGAAAAGCTCCATGAAATATTCTCGGATGCTTTCGAGAAGGCAGACGTGGATGGATAATGATGAGACACTGAAGTGCTAAATGTGACACCGAGTCTTAGAGCTGAATCACAATTAGACACAGATTCATACGTGATGCTTGGATGCGATGTTTCGTGCGATTCCGTTGCGTGATCGACCTCCTTCCACTCCAGCTGAAGTTCTGGCTCCGTGTCCAAGCTGCAGCTCTTCACATCAGGCAGCGGTTGGCCTCTGTCAGGGCTTTGGCTGCTCGCTCTCCAGAACATGGACTCGGTGGCAGGACGCCATCTTAGCGTCACACACAGAGAGAGAGTGAGAGGGGTGTTGGTGTTTGCATCCATCAGATTAGAATTGTTTTCAGTGTGGCTCTTCATAATCACCATGATTTGCCTCTAAATTATATATCATTATCTTTATCCTACATTTTTCCCATTAAATACGTCAACTCAAACTGCAGTATTCAGACTGAAATCGGCAGGAAATTGTTACATAAGTTTAACTAACATATTTGAGTTTGAACAGCTTGTTTTGTCTTATATTGCATGCTTACTATTTACCATTACAGCACATTTGTGCCCAAGTTGAAAAATTTAAAAGCACATGAAGAAATGGAAGGATGCAAGCAAATTTTTTTTTTTTTTTTTTTTTTTTTTTTTTTTACCAAATACAAAAAGTATGCTATGCTTTATTTATTCCGGATTCAAGCTGTATTTAATACTTATGTCATTATTTATGCTTTAGTCTGTTTGAATAGTATAAATGGCCTGACTGTAGTGGTTCTTAATGCCAAAAATAGTGTTAATTTCGGCATCTAGCATTCATTTTGATATTGATGAATGCCATATATATAAATTTTTCAATATATACATTAATATACAGTTTTTATTACTTTTTTTGTTGTTTAAAGTTATTTTTTTTGCCTTTTTGTTGGCTTTATTGGACAGGATAGTTAAGACACAGACAGGAAAGGCACCAGTTAAAGCTGCTGTCCGGAGTTTCTGTTTGTTTTCAATTTATGTATCATTTTTTAACAAAGCTTAAATGTGTTAGTCTAGTTCGATACTATAATATAAAGTTAGTATAACGCGATATGAAAATTTATTCCTGAGCTCCGCCTTCCTCTCATAGACCCCCATGTTATTCCAAAAAGCGCCGGTCGCTGCCGACCAATCAAGTTCGAGCTTCAGCTTTGTCATGCTGTCAATCAACGGTTACGCGCACAGCAAGCAAGCCCATGCAGAGGTGGGCGAGCTACGCACTACGCAACCGCGCGTACATTTGTTTTGCTTGTGGAGGAGAGAGCATCAGGGATCAGCAACTTCCAGAAAAGTTACCAATCCCACGGCTTGTCAGGCCAAGAGACTGCAGGACGTTTTTTGGCTCGGGGTGCTCGCGTCGCTCCCCGACCACGGCCTCCATAGCCCGCCTGACGGCTTCGTTTAGATGCCCGACCTCTGGAGGAAGATGTTGGGGCGTCTGGGACATACTCTTCGTCAGAGGAGTCATGCAATTCTGAACTCTAGATAGAAATGAATAAACAATGTAACACATATACACGCGTAAATGCACTAAGTTTGATAAACAACGTCATCGAGAGGGATACACGAGTGTAATCACATATTGAAACTTTACTTATTCGTCCTAGCAGATTCATGTTATTTTGGTATTAGGACAAGTTAGACTCAATACAGCATTCTAACGTAATTCCTTTATTATTTACTAAATGTAGAAGAGGGGAAAACAGCAAAACAGGCGAGATGCTGCAGCACTCCGGGCACTTCTCTCATGTACTGCGCGCGTGCACAAATAAAGGGGCGAAATCAGAGGGAGGGAGGGAGGGACCACCAGTGTTTTGGGAGACGCTGCGATTCAAACTCCGGACAGCAGCTTTAAGCTACCTGGAAGCCCTGGCTTTATATTAATTTATAAGATTATTGATTTTTTTTTTTTTTTTACAAATTTGCAATGACAGTCAAAAGAAATTCTAGTTCTGTATTGTCTTTGATTTCATTTAATCTTAATCATTACACTTTTGGTACTTTAACAGAAACTACAAACATTTTGGTCTCATATTCATGCAACCCTAAGTCACATCAGGGTTGTTTTTCGAGGTTTTATGTTTATGAATGTCAGCTTCTACGTTCATGAATCAGGTTCTCAGATACCATTGCTTACAGACACCTAACTTTACTGAGTGTAATGTGCTATCATTAACAGCAGAACAACAAGAGAAATTTGTGACCATGGAGCAAACTTTAACTAGTTCCTGCAGTGGGAGTTCAGATGCTGCAGCTCACTTATATAAGACATTTACATCAACACAATGCTGTTGGTTCAGTGCAATGACCACCTTAACGTCATTAATGTCGTCTTATCAACCTTTTTATTTGATTGAAAAAGTATAAAGCAGCAAGTGAAGCACTTGTAATGAGATGAACAGTGGAAATCCAAAGTAACCTACAAGGATTATGAGCTCACGCGTGTGATTTACCAGCACAGCACCTTTTCTTCCAGTTGTACAACTGATTGACTGGTTTGCTTTGTAGCCAGAATTTTAAACGTGAATGTCAACTCTCTCCATAGCTGTCAAGCTACCTGCCTATCTATATTCAATAAACTACAGTAATGGTTGCAAATCATGCGTGATGCAGCTGCACGGGTTGTCGATTCATACAAAGCTGTTTTAAATCAGAGTATTTCTAGAAAACATGAAAAGCAGACATCAACTAGCTTGTCTCAGCGTCGGAGTGAATGAAGAAAGTGACAAAACATGGCGATTCAGTCTTTCTGCAAGTGTGGAGCAACTGGGTTGTCTTACAGCAGATAGGATGTTTTCTTTGTGCTGCCTCTGTCGCCACTGAAAACAGTTTATGCTGCCATAAAATGACTCGAGTGAATGACACTATCAGCAGAGCAGCATTTCCTTTTGTCGGGAAAGTTGCCGTTTCCATTCAAACCTCACAATTTGCATTTTAAAAAATACATCCACGCAGGCCCATTTATGCAAATATTTGAGGGTTTTTTTCACAGTATGATATAAAGAAGCCACTGATTTCACTAAAACAAGTGTGTGTAAGTAAATAATTCACAAAGCACTTCTTTAAAGGAATCTGGCCAGTGAAGTGAAGCATCCACTTCCTCCTTCTCCCTCTCTGTGAGACTAGAAGTGAATTGGGAGATGGTGTGATTAGAGCAGACAAGGACAGACTGAAGTCTGACCTCTAGCTAGAGGTAACTGAGAGAAAGGAGGAGGAGGATGGAGAGATAAAGAAAGATAAAAGTGGGATGCCACAAATCGGCAAGTCCAAGGAAGATAGAAATGATGTCTTTTCCATGCTACCTGTGTTTTTAAAGTGATGGGAATTCAGATGGAGGGATTTTCTTGTGTGCACAATGTTTGAGACGTGGTTTTCCACGGAGCGCTTCATTGGGCATGAATTGGACAGATAAGTCTATTTTGGCTGCTGCTTGCCATGTCTGGATTTCGCAGGTGTCTCTTTTACAAAGTGGGAGCCTGTTGGAAGGTATTGACTTTTTGTCAGCTCCAGTTGAACCAGAGAGTTTTGGAGCGCTTTAACTTTAAACAGCTGTGATATGAGGACATCTCTATTTGGGTTTGGAGGAGGGGGAAAAAAAGAAACAACTGAGTGTTTGCTTAGCAAGTTTTGGGTGATGCTGTATTTCTGTATTTACATGTGGATACATGAGATTGAAGACTTTTGTATGCAAGATTCCATTAAACATCCATGGAATTAAGATCGTAGCATCACAGTGACCAAAATTCTGTCATTTTGTCAGTCAAATGAAATTACAACACCGCAAAAAGGTAAATGGTTGTATTTATATAGCGCTTTTATCCAAAGCGCTTTACATGATGATATGTCACATTTACCCATTCACACACTGATGGTGGGAGCTGCCATGCAAGGTGCTAACCACAACCCATCAGGAGCAATTAGGGGTTAGGTGTCTTGCTCAGGGACCCCTCAACATGAGCTTGACAGGCCGAGGATTGAACTGGCAACCTTCCAGTTACAAGACGGCCACTCTACCCACTGAGCCATGCCGCCCCGCTAATAAAACTATTTTCGTTTGTGGTTATGTTTTTCCTGCGCTGTATGTCCTGTGTATTTCAGCAATCCCATTTTCCCATGCAGCTTATTAATTATTGGTTAAATCTGTTTCTTTGTTGTTTTTTTAACTACATTTTTCAAAATGGCTAGAAGTAGACTTAACTGAAAAATGTATTTTTTGCATAAAACATTAATAGTTATTTGATGACTTATTTAACCAAAAAAACAACAACAAACCAGAATCAATACAGTATGTGCTACAGTTTTCCAAGTGCCCACATGTTTTACCAATGCTGGACGTATTTTACTATTTTTCATACTTTTAATTTACTTCCTATTTTCATTCCCATGTCTTGAAATGTGAGTGAATTTTTCTCGTGACTGTTCATCACAAATGAGCCTTTAATGGTTTCACAGTTGCACAGAGACGCAAGGAATTTTTAGTTTTTTGCTGAATTTGTTTAAAGCAAACAGCTAATTTTTTTTGCAAATTTTTCAACTGAATAGTTTCAGAATTTTTGTAACACGACTGTTGGTTGCAACTGAGTCATTAATAGTTATTCAGTTGTGCTACGGAGTGCAGAATTGTTTTTCATTTTACAGGATTTGTAATTTATTTTTAGTTCATTTTGTTGAGACTAATGTGATTCTAATGATGAAATATCACAATTTTTTGGTTAATTTCCTTGGCAGACCTACATGTCGCACATGAATAATTCAAAGACGGTTGGAAAGTCGATAATTACAGTTACTGCTGTGATAACTGGTCTAATTTTGGCAATATTTTAAAGATGATATGCCTTTCAAACCTGCCAGCTTAAGGTATTGTGCTTCTTAGAGTTACTACTTAAACCAAATTGGCTTGCATTGCTGCTTAATACCAATAAAAATTAAAAAGGATTGATAGTTCTGCAGGAGCTGAGGAGATAAGGGCGGTATGGATGCAAGGAAGCACACTGATATATCCCAGAGAGAGATAGACAGATAGGGAAGAGGAAGCAAGAACTAAAAGCTGCTTTAAAATGGCGAGGAAGAGATGGCACGATAGAGAAGAAAAAGAGAAGAGGTAAGTGGGTGGAAGCGAGGAGGGAGGTAAGAGTCGCCAGGAAAGATGGAGCTCGAGATTGGAGGAAGAAGGAAGGAAGGGATGGAAAGATGGAGATAATTGGGGGAAAAATACCAGGAAATGTAAAGATGAATTGAGGGGGAAAGGAAAAGGGTGAAGGGAAGGAGTTAAAGGAAAGCATGAAGTCAATTCATGCCTCTCATAGGAACTATCATCAGATAATTTAGTCTGAGAAATGCCAGTAATTCAATGTGTGTGTAATGGAGGCTTCAGCGCTGGGAGGGAAGGCAGGAAAGACCCATATGCACAAGTTATAGAACGTGTGAGAAAGGTTTTATGTAAATATGTACATGCTGGAGTGTGTGTGTGTAGCTGAGCTAAGATTGGAGTCTGGGGGCAGCGCCGGTGCTCTCGGAGAAGATAAGCAGACATAATTAAGAGGCCATTAATAAATTTGTTAATGAGCACTCCATGTAACGGAGAGAGACGAAGAGCGAGAGGGAGATCATGTGTCATTGTGTGTGAAGCAGACGGGGAGGGAGAGGGGGAGGCAGATTCACTTTGTGAGCGTCTCTCATATTCCATATCAGGCATATCTGCTGGCTGAGATAAGTTATCAATATGAGATATGTCCTGTGTATGACATATACACACTGCCATCTCCACTCCATTTGCATAAAGAGGGCTTTTAGCGATGCCCTTGTACCCTCAATGACAGTATCTCTGCATTAGTCAATGCGCACACACACACACACTTCTATACACAACCTCACACATTATGCATTAATTGCCAAACATATAGGCGTGCTTATTAAGATGGAGTTTATTCTAAGAAGGCAAACAGTAAATGTAAATCTTAATAAATGTACAAGCATGCAATTAATAATGGTCTGTTTAGCAGTCAGAATGAATAAATGTCCCCCAGATATACACTTATACCTACCTTTAATTAGACTACATCTTTTACATAAGTAGAAATACAAATACCACACTGTAAAAATACCCAGTTACAAGCCTGTAATGACTTTCAGTATTTCTCTGACAATACATCTTGCAATATCCATGTAGATTCTCCAGGTCCTGTTGATGTTAAACTCTTTAATAGAAAGCACTTTTTGGTTCCTGATTCTTGGTTCTGACTGACTGGTGGGTATCCCTAGTATTTATTCTCACCCTCAGATCATCATGGCATCATTAACAATCCAAGATTGGAGGTGCGAATGGTTGTGAAACTGGCTGTGAGGGATGATTTAACATGCTAATGGTGGTGAAAGTGTCTGGGCAGGGAACTCAGGACGGCATTCTAAGTACCTGATAAGTGGTGTCATAGACCCCTTGTTCTCTAGGATAGTTGTGCCACCTTAACACCCCTCTTAAACAATCTGTCTGCTCTGTCCAGAATGTAAATGTCGATGTCCTCAAAGGAGGTTATCTCGTCAACAAAGACACCTCACAGTTGCACCAAATTGATACTAAATAATCTAAGTGTAGCTTGGGCTTCATCTGATTGACCAAATACTGTGAATGCATGACTGCAGGGCTCCTCTTGATAGGTCAGATGTTTACATGCAGCATGTTAATGAATGACGTGTAAATGAAATAATTTTTTATTCATTCAGGAAGACTTTTGCAATGTGTTTATTACACATATGGCAATGAAAATCAGATATATTTGTCAGCAGAGGTACAAAATATCAATACAGCAATATATTGAATCACTTCCTCACATAGATACACTGACATCCTGTTTTTACTATTGATGTTTTTATTAGAACCTGCAGGCACTTACCATAGTTCCCTCCATCACTTTGACTTCTAATAGTCTTTTAATTCCAAGAATACTCGTGTTGGTGCTGAAGAGAAATTAACTAACTGCAGTGATGAACAAGAAACTCACTTGGGAAAGGGTGGACACATTATTAAAAATATTAATAATAATGATAACACGAACTCTGACACAGTCATGCAGTGCCAGTTTGTAATAGCGGAAAAAATATAAAGTTTCTCTGAAATGTAGTTAAGTAGAGCAATATAGGGAGTGATTGTGCCTCGTTATTCATATCATCATATTCAGAAAGTCCACCGACATTAAAATTAAATAACTGTCCAATCTTGGGTCGAATAAATCCTAGCTGATACGTGTTTGAAAATGTCACACAGTTTAAATAGCAATTGGTGTCATCTGGGTTTTCGGCCAGAGGTATTGAGGTGAATCTATTTGTGTAATATTTTGAAATAAAGGACAGAATTTTATAGCGGTCATGGAGCTAAATGTTATTAGATAACAGTTCAGGCAGCACTGATTACAGATTAGTGAAAATGTAACAGTGGATGTGGGTGAGTGAAAAGCAGTTTTAGTGCCATATCTTTAAAATAACTTCAAAATAAAAGCCTTTTAAACAGTTGTCCCCACTAGCTTGAATCGGCACTGCTTTATAAAGTTTATTTAATGCGTATGGACTGATTGCTGCTCTTACACACACAAAGCCTCCAAGCTGGATCCTGTCATGTGAAATACAGTCACCGTACAGAATGCTATTACACAGCAGTATAAGCTGCGTGTAACTTATACTAATAGAGTGCTCCTCCTGCTCTGACATGCCAAGGTGAAGTGAACATTCAAGCCTTAGACCCTTCAGCTTCAAATATTAACCACATCTAACACTAACACACACACATATACACAAACATACATCCACACACACACACACACACACCCTGAGGCTTGTGTTATGAATGGCTTTCAGTGGAAGTACAGATGTTAGATTAATGCCAGTCAGGGAGCTGGGGAGCGCTTGTCAGAGCAGGATGTGACACAGGAAGTAGAAATGTGTGTGTGCTGGTTGCAGTTTACATGTGCGAAGTTCAGCGAGTGCAGCGCGGGGACAGAGGTTGCGTGCAGCGAGTCACCCTGGGAAACACTGACTGGGCGCTAAAAAAGAAACGAGAGCACAGTTTGCTGCTGTGGATTTCCTCTCCTCGTCATGACGAGACATCGATCCGAGATGTGCTTCCCGTCTCGTGGCATGTGAGCTTGAACTGTTTTTTACTCTACCACAGGGGTGACAAACATGCGGGCCAAAAGTGGCCCGCATGTTTGTCCAGAGGGTCCAATCTGGCCCGCAGGACGACTTTGTAAAGTGTAAAAATTACTGGGAAGACGATCTGTAATTTGTTCATTTGTAACAGTATAAGTTTAAAATCACTCTGAGACCATGACAACTTGTTTTGATCATAAAGTAAAATATTAGATTGTTCATTGTTCTTTAGTCATTTTGTGTCTAATTTTTTACAGTATTTTGCTTGTTTTTGTTGTTTTTTGTGTTTTTTGTCGCTTGTCTCATGTTTTTGTGGTTTTGTGTTTCATTTTTGTCTTGCTTGTGTTTTTTTGTCTTATTTTTATCATTTTGTGTTTTGCTTTCTACATTTTGTGTATTGTTTTGTCGTTTTGTTTCACACTTTTGTCATTTTTTTTGTTTCGTTTGTGTTGCTTGTCCATTTTTTTTGTCACTCTTAGTCTTTAATGCCTCCTTTTTTGTTTTGTTTCTCATTTTTTGTCATTTTGTTTCTCGCTTTGGTGTCTCATTTTTGTAATAGTTTGTCTTGTTTTGTTGTTTTTTTTTTGTCTTTTTAAAAGAAAATACTATACTATTCAGCTCCAGATACCTGTGACTAAATGTTTTGTGCCTTTGTCGAGAATCTCTGATCTTTAAGTTGTAATGTGTAAATGGTAAACAGTGACATAACGTGGTTGAAGTTGAATTTATTTTTCTCAACAAATTTCCATTTGCTCATAATGTTTTGTGAAAAGAGAGTTCCTTAAATGGGAACATTTTCAGAATGTGCTTTTTTTGGACTAAAACAAAAGAAAAGTAGTTGTGGTTATTTATAGGTTGTTATGCTGGGATTTTACTGGTCCACTTGAGATCAAATTGGGCTGAATGTGGCCCCTGAACTCAGATGAATTTGACACCACTGCTCTACTACCCTCACAGTAGTTGAACAGTTGAATCATCATGGTTAAAAATGAAAATTGCCAGTCGAATAAAATGCCTGCAGAGCTGCGCAGATGGGGTATAGGAGACTAAAACCTCCGCAGACATTGTTTTGCTCACTGAATGCCATTTTAAAAGGACTGACATTCAATTTAATAATGCGCACAGGTTGTACTTATAGCCTTGGACACTTGGGCAACTACTTTCTTGAAGCCTGAAGCTACAGCACCCAGACTGTAATCTGTAATGTCAGCATGATGTACAGCCTGGAGGTTGTCCACTGACAATGACTTTGTGGACTCACACAATGTTTGTCTGAATTTATACATCCAAACAGGCTTTTTGCTGTGGTATTGTAATCGTTCCAAGAGCAGAAGTACTTTTCATCGCCTGCTGAACGCTGCCAGAGTCCCCCTGTCCAGGACCCAGCAGAGTCGAATGAATGAATATACAATGATAATGCTAAATGTAGCTTGGCAACCTCCCTGCCTGAAAGTCCCTTATGTATACAATATACATTCATCTATTCATTTGTCAGAATTGTTCTTATAGGGTATAATAATATTCGAAGAAATGGGACTATCGCTTTGTGCTGTGCCAAGCAAATGCCAATTTATGTCCACATGCTGTACGGTTAGAGCATTCAGTAGTCAATATGTGGTGACAGAGCACTATTTAATTCAATGCAACTGATAGGGCTATGGGGATAGTTAAAGGAAAACCTCAGTTTATATGCAGGGCTTATTTTGTAGCTGCAATAAAAGAGTAGGGCAATGATGAAAACACTGCTGGCAAAGGTGTTTACTGAGATCATGCAACAGAAGTGTGTTGAATAATTCATTATTGTATCAACCTTCGAAGCTGACCAGTCGGGCACTTGCTCTTATGTACAATTAAAAACAAATGGTTGGTTGGAGTTAACTGTATTAACACATTTCCCACAGTTGAGCATCAAAATGCATTATTTGTCCCTGTCAATTTTTAATTTTTGATTCCTTAAATACCCCTAAGTTGTTCTATTGGATTCATGTGAGGTGAATACTGGACCAGGCCTTACTTTGGAGTGTTATCTTGCTGGAATATTCCCTTCAGCCAAGCTACAGGCTGGTAGTCATCTTGTCAGTCAGTATTTTCATATATATCCACAGGCATTCAAGGTGTCATCTATAAATGTCTTGAACAACTTTTTCACTCATGCAGCTCCATGTCATCACACTCCCACCATCGTGCTACACTGTTGGGACTTTGCATTCACTGTGGTAGTCATGCACTGAAATTTAAGTCATTTTAGGAGGATGACCACTGCTGCTATGATTAGTGGTACCATGGCTCACTCTGTACCTCTTGATTAGTGCTGCACATGTGTTTCCACTGTTTTTTTGTTTGTTTGTTTGTTTGTTTTTTTTAAGCTGTTCACCAATCTTCCTGTTCCCCTTTTCGTCTCACAATCAGACTTATTGTTGTCTTTGTGGAGCCATGATGGAGACATAGCCCATAGGTCCAAAACTGATAAAGTTCTGGTGCTCACTGGTCATTTTATAATCGTATTCATACAATTAGGTGAATTGGAATTCACAATTGTGCTTAATTCCTTGTCATTAAAGACACATTTTTGAATTTGTGTGTCAGTGATCACAGATATATTCCCTTTTGTTGCACTGAGTTTCTACTTTGGGGTCTGTATTTTCAATATAGAATATGTTGAATCAATTGACATTAAAGTTATATCGCCCCTCTGTTGCGTCCCTACAGACGGCAGTGAATGAGTGAACAATGAGGTGATATCAGACACCACAACAACCTCTACCTCCATGGAACATCCGTGTTTGCTCGGTGTTTCTTGATGTTACTGCAGGGCCAGTATTCCAATTTAAATTGCAGCATTTAATATTTTCCCATTTCCACATTTCCCAGCCTCTCTACTCTCACTCCTCCTGCAGCCTACAGGGGTTTTGACTTAAATGTAATTACAAAAACCCTACTCCCACACCCGCAGCAATTAGACAGACAAAATGGCTAAGGATTCCCTCCACCGCTGGCTCCCGTTCCCCTCACCTTCCCTCCAATTAAACCACACAGAGAGAGAGGAAATGAGTTGGAGTAAAGCAGCATGGTAAAGCTGATCACCTTATTGAAAATCTGCCTCTCTGTCCCTCCCCCCTCTCCTCTCTAACCGTCTAGAAGCCATCATTTATGTACACAGTAAATCTCCCAGGACCTTAGAAGGAAGCAATTAGTGCTGTTTTGCCTTCTCTTTGCATGACAGTAATGATTGGTCTGACGATAGTCATTATGGCTTTACATGTTGCAGTGACTTTACGAGTTGCTTGCCAGGTCCTCTGCATCCTCCTCCTTACTGTAAACAGCAATCGAGTCGTCCACTGAAGACTCTCTGGCTCTTGAGGATTCTGGAAGATGATCTTAAGTAAGCTCCAGCTAAGCCGGCCTGCTGGGAAGCATCTGCTCCACTGAGTAAAGTGTCCTTGAGTGTCCTTCAAAGTGACATGCAGCTGTTCCCACTGAGGGCCCCTGGATGTGACCTCAGCCTGTGGAGAGGGGCGAGAGAAAAGAGAATTCCTGCGCGCCTTCAACGAGGTGTCACAATACTTATTTTTGAGAAGTTGTGGGTTTTGGTGAGATATTTATTTAATCTAATGGTAAAGTGTTGTAATCCTGAAAGTGGTAATGGAAACTCATTTGCTGCCCAGAGGAAAGAAAAATTCAAAACAAGAGCTTGGTTTGTTCAGCATTTTTCTCGAGAACATGGTTCAAATAAACATCCGTAAGAATTCTCATATTTCTTAAATTCAACTACTCAAAAAGATCCTTCTTCTCCTCTCAGCCTGATGACAGTTTACAATTTTAGAGCACTCCTTGTCTCTCCCACTGCACTGATCTTTGTTTGTCTGAAATAATCAGCTCTTGAGCTAACAGTGAGATCCAAAAGAAAACTTGATTAGCTTATAAGCGATCCTGCACAAAATCAGCAGTTCATCTCAGTGATCAAATTCAAGTCTCTACTCTGTGTGTTTTGTCTGTTCTCAGAGTTTTCACTTCTGAGAGCTGCATGTAATGTCCAGTTTCTCTTTGATTCGTCACAAAACTCACTAATAAATGAGGGAGTCTTGCTGCAATGATGGAAGAAACGCTGCTGGTCTCTTCAGCATGTACATAGATTATTTTCAAAACACAACTGTTTGGATGGAAGTTTATTTTATATAGATTTTCAAATATATAATGAAGACTTTGTGCATTATGGTAGCTTTATTGATGGTGGTTGAACTTTGAGGTTAATTGCAGCCTTTCTTTGTAGAGTTTGAATGTTCTTAAGTTCATGTTTGGTTCAGAACAGGCAATGCTTAAATGGTTGTCTATCTCCTTGTGTTAAACCTGTGATGGACCTCTTGCTTAATGCCAGCTGGGATTTTTTCTCTTTTTTGTCTTTTTTATTCGACACAAGGTTGTGTGTTTGTGTGTTTCTCTTGCTATTCTCAGACTGGAGATGATCATTTTCCCCAGATTGATTGATTCATTTCAGTTAATCAGTGACTCAATCAGTCAAACTTTATTTATATAGCACTTTTCAAACAAATCAAAAGTAGTTTATTGTGATTTATACACCACTGACAAAACATAAGATGCTGAAAACAGATTTTGAGACCAATGCCCACAAATTACAATGACATATTGAACTAGATAAATTAATTATACTAAAACTGTAACATGTTATTCATTTAAATGCAACAAAATATATAATCATGAGCATAGAATAGAATCATAAAATCAAGTAGATGAACATTAAGTTCACATTTTAAATATATCGGTCCAGTTACCCTCCATAAGGCTCGAGGCTGGATTCTCCTAAAACTGGCCGGACCAATCACCATGAAGTGTAGAGTCAGAAGGCGGGCGTAACTTAAGTGACGACAGAGGCGCGACGATTCTGACAGAAACAACCGGCGCACAATAAACAGTTATCTTTCGACTCGGGTTTGGCCACAGCCCTTAAAGATTTGAAGCTAAAATTCAACTTGAAAGATAAACAAAGGACGGCACTGAAGTGTTTCATTGAGAAGAAAGACTTATTTGGACTTATGCCGACGGGATATGGCAAATCCTTAATATACCAGTTGGCTCCGCTGGTTGGGAAGCTAATGGGACTTAGCCACAATCTGCCGGTGCTCTTGGAACTACATCAGCCTATTCATTGCACTGATTGGTTGTATACCTACCCAACTGCTGCAGAGTGATTTGAAAGACAACCTTTTAGCCCGCCTCCCTCCCTGTCGAGCGTTCCTAGACCCTTGTGTCTTAAGAGCTGGGTCTAGCGCGGCTAGGCTAAAAAACATCATGATATAAATCTATGCATGTATGGGTTCTACATTTTTTCCATTGTAAAGCCCTAGGAAACATTCATACAATATTGCTTGATTATATAAATAAATCTGATTCTGACGGCATGAGAATTACAGCAGCTTTTGAGCTAAATGAAATCATGTCCAACTCCCACTGTTTCTTGTAGCTCTTTGACCCTTCCTCTGTAATTCTATGAACAGTCAAGGATTTCTCCATTAAATATCAGTGTTGCCACTAAATCTACTGAGCAATTAGATTTTTATTCAGCATTAAACCTTCATTTACAGTGACAACAGAGACCGACACAAGAACAACGGTCTCCAGCCTCAGCCCGTTGCTAATCACATGGGGATTTGATTTTAATGGCCACATTCCTCCAGTGTCACTCTCAGACCAGATGTTAGATTTGTAGTGCTGTGGCTATAAGAAGAGCAAAAATCAACCCAACCATTGTGCGTTCCAGCTGATGCACTTCTAATCTTTCATATACAGCCCCAAATTCAATATGCTCGCTGATGTCATAATTAGCTGGACGTATTGATTTATTGTTTTTAATCAACTGAAATGCTCAACTGAAGCTAATAAATGTAGACTGTGGAGAGACTCATGCCAGTTAGAGGACGGGGGTCGAGATTTTGGGGGGGAACTCATTGGATTTCTTGCCAAGAGTTAGATGAGAAGATCGACAGCATGCATGCCAAATATGAAGGTTTAGCTTAGCATCGCTGGACTGGAAGCAACTAGTCTGGAACAAACAAAACGACAAATTGCTGAGGTTTTATGCTACACGATTTGGCCTTAAAAGATGGAACTTAGCTCTTGGAAAGCATCAAAATGTCAACAAATGTGTGTTCATATGTATATATAATAAAGCCATTTTCATATGTTTTGCTGTGCAGAATGGAAAAAAAATAATCATTTTGTTGTATTTTTTTCATTTGTATGATTACAGGACTGTTATTTTCAGACAAGACTCAGGCTAAATCTTATTGTGCACTTGAATGCGTCATTAAATCACCCACACAAATACACCAAAGCCTTTCAGCTCTCCAGTAAATACTCTCATCCTGTCAGATGCAACAGATTCCCAATACACCCCAATACTAGCTGAGGTTTATTACGTGGTTCTGTAGCTCTGCTCTGCTTTAGCGTAATGGAAATATATGGCGGCATTAAATGAATCACCAGCAGCGAGTTAGACAAGCTGACAGAAAGGAAGAAGAGAGGTACTAAAGAGAAGACTGGGAGAGGAAAAAAGCGACAGATGTAGGAGGAGATCACCGGGCCGGCTGGAGATGATGGGGTTGCCTGAATGGGTTTTAAAGGGGAGGCCTGTCTCTGTTCGCATAAAGGGAATTATCCCTGTCCAGTTCAATAAAGCAGCTTGTATAATTACAGTGCAGTTTACTAGCTGGGGGGAAATTGAATCCCTCAGAACGGAGGCGAGAAAGAGAAGGAGGTAGATAAGCAGGTGAACAAAGAGGGAAATTCTAAACAGAAGAAGAGCAGGAAACAGAGCGAACTGTGGCTTCAGTTTTGCTATTATCTTTGCGCTTCAAATTAGACTCCGAGGCGCAGGAGCCACTGTACAAACTGTGTGTGCGTTGCCTCTTGTTTGCCATGATTAGCTGCAGCAGGTTTTAAAAAATGAAACCCGCTGCTCTGTAAGGATAACCCCATCTAGCCGGTACAATTTCAGCTGACAAATGAACTGCTGCGAACAACGGGGCCAGTTGACAATTCCACTTCTCCGCCCACCCCGAGGTGTCATTTCAGGACATTCCGGGTGGCTGTTTATTGCCGACTCGTCGCTGTTTGGTGTCACCAATCAAAGAGCGATTGTACTGGATGGGGAACAGCTGCTTCAATGAGATCAGGAAATAATTAGGAGTAACATTTTGCGAACTGCATGGCATTTTGGTTGATTGCGGAGCTGCCAACGAGAACATGGGGGAATGAGGATGTACGACGCCAGCGTGCATGTGTGCGAGAGTTTTGGTATGGGGGCATGAATGAATCGAGGACAGACTGGAGGAGAGAGTCTCTGCAAATCAGTTTAATTAAAGAGTACCGATGCATGAGATTAGATTGGGAGCCTATGGTGTAAAGGATATGATTACACAGTGAGAAAGACACAGATTGGAGATACAGAAAGAGGGAGAGGGGGAAAAGGACAGAGTTAAATAGAGAGAATGAATAATGGTGAGAGATTTGGGGGAAAATACAACCACACGGCTGCAGACTCCTGTGGTAGTCGTTGCCTGTGGTGCTGCACAGCATGCTGGTCCCTTGGTGCTCCTTAAGTTGCTGCAGCACTCGGGGTGTTTCCTGTCTCGACGACGTGGTTCCTCCTGAGTCAGGCAGTGCAAGCATGTGTGGGTGAAGCATCTCTGGCTATGTCTGTCGCTGAGAGCCTAATTAGTAGCGTCATACAGAATCTGGTGACAAGATTCAGCACAACTGCTGCAGGATACACACACACCTACACACACACACAGATATGTCCAGTGTCCTTGTTCGTGAGAGCACCGAATCCCTTCGTGCGCTCTCGCAGGACAAAAAAAAATTCTCAGACCCGGGGCGACTCTTTTAATGTCATGAAATAGAAAGCATTTGCTGCATGGCTGGTTTATATTCGAGTCATTTAGAGTCAATCATGTTACAGCTACAGTGTTTCTAACAGCCTTTTAAATTGGATTTACAATTACTGATGTCTGTGTTTGCTTCTGACGAATCTGAAAGGTGTGTTACCTTTTTTTTTTTTTTTTTTAAAAAGCCAAAATTACAGCATTTTACAGAGAAACTGTACAAAGAGAAGGAATTGCAAGATTTTCAATTTTACGACAGTTCTTGAACTAACCGTGTATGATGGATTGTTCTTTCATGAACTATATTTCATCAAAATCATTTTTATATTTTATGTGTCATTTAGAAAATTGCCAAAAATTACCCTTTTGTACTAATCAGGTTCAGTAAAAACTGAAAAAGTCTGTGCTCTTTAATGCAGCTAAGAAGCTATAATTAACTATAATTGGTCACATGACAAAAATTGACAAACTTTTTATGTTTACAACAAGCAGAAAAGCAGACAAGTATGAAAGCAAATGTTGTTCTAGAAGATAAATGGGACATTACTCAAAAACAGCATATATTGGAGGATTTTGTCAGCAAGTTGTTGGAAGATACATTTAGCACGGTGAAACATCTTTCTAGAGTTGATGTAGATAGTCATGTGATGATATCAGTGATATATAAAGCCATCATTTTATCCCTGTATTGATAACCATAACACTTATCTAGCAACACATCAGGTATTTGCACATGCAGACTATGATTTAACAGGTTAGGGACCCATCCTTAAACAGCTCTACCTGTGCTCTAAAACCTCATGGTGGCCTTTAGAAGCGAACTTTCATTGCCCCTCCAAACTCTGATGGCCCTAATTTTAGCTGTAAAATTAGTTCACTTGCAAAACTGAGCTGTAAGTCAATTTGGGAATAAGAAGATACTATAACAAAGTCAGGGATAGTGTTGTTAATTGTGAAGTAATGTAATCTCAAACTCTGTCTCCGAAGTGGTTCTTATTACATCGATTGCCAATTAGGTGTTTCTGTCAGCTCCAGCAGAGGAGTTGGCACTCAGCAATTTGATATTCGATAAGAGATGACTCAAACCTGTGATTTAGCTGCAACTAAAGTCAAGACTGTCACCTTATGCCAGTTTCTACCAAATGAAACAGGAAAGAGGTTACATTACACATACCTTCAGTATACAGAGTGTTGATCAATACTGGTGGTCAAAATGATATGGCCTAGCAATCATATTTTGAATGGTTTTGAAGTGGCTTGAAAGTAAAAGTCTTTGTATTTGTGGCTAATGTTGACTTGCAAGTTGATTCCAACTACTATCCTGATAATCGAACTGAATTACCATTCGGCTTACTTGTATGGTGCCATAATTGGGTCAAAAGTCATGCGCACGTAACTCTCTCTGTCGCGCGCGCGAAACACGTACCCCGTGCGAGCGGAAAAAAGTCTCCACGAGCACAAAATACTCTGCGTGCAGTGGCATCCCACGTGGGGGGTGAGTTCTTGCTGTCACAGACAGCCAATCATAGGGAGGTTGTGGTGAACACTGGTATCCGCCCACAAAGGGTCAAAAGTCTTCTCCCCGCGTGCGTAGATCAGAGCTCCAGGCACGCCGGAGGACAGTTTCGTGAGACACTGGGCGCACGGAGCTTGGTCTGCACACACGTAGCAATGTCTCTACACGCGTAGGAGGCTCCTTGCATGTGGAGACATTGCTACGCGCGCCAGAGTGTTTTTTTGCGCCCGTGGAGACTTTTTTCCGCTCGCGCGGGGTACGTGTTTCGTGCGTGCGTGACTTTTGACATAATTATGGCACCATATACTTGGTTCATTCTACCTGATGTTGTCATGTTGGCCTGCCTTTTGTTGGGAAGGTCTGCTGTTTTGCTTGTTTGGTCCAAATGGCAACTTCTGGGGCTTGAACACACAAAGCCAACACAAAGTGATAAAAACTGTCATAGGAGATTTCAGATATGTTTGCATGGCTCACCTCTGCTCCACTGAAGTGCCATGTTTTTGCTGATTTTTTTTCTTTTTTTGATTAGCCAGGAGTTAGGAGTCAGGCACTGCCAAGAGAGGCGATGGCCGGTGCGAAGCAGCTAGAGTTGTTTGGAAAAACTATGTGTGTCAACATGGAGGGTTCATCTGTGTTTAGTTCCCGTCTAAGGATTTGCCGTCATCAGCCATTACTGAATTATGCATCTGTCCAAAGAAGTAGGATTTCAAGCTTAGATAGCAGTTGCTTGGGGCAGTGAACCTTCAATTTTCCACTGATGGAAGAAATATGCTAATTTAGACACTGTTGTTTCAGCAAGTATTAATCTGCCACTAACCCAGACTATAGATCCACTGATGTGGAGTCAAGATTGGGTGTCCAACCTGTGTGCTGTGGATGTTCTGGGCTGGGGTTTCACAATTGGTACTTTAAAAAGAAAACGGGAATAAAAGGAAGATCTACCATAGAGAGAAAAACTTCTATGGTGGCAGGGAACATGGAACCAGTAGAATCTGTCAGATCAGTTCTGGTGATTCATAGAGGTTTCAATTCTGGTTGCACAGTTGTCTTTAAACTGGTTTTGAAATGGTTAATTCCAATAATTATTAACTTTAAATTCATTTTATTGTGGCTAGTAAGCTGACAGACTTGAGTACATCAGCATTTCCATGCTTTTTCTCATTTAAATGTCCAAATTTTTAACTCTTGTTACCCAAAGATGATACTCTGATTTGTTGTTACTCCCAAAGCAAGAAGCTGTTATTGGAGAAATCATTTAGTTACATTTCATTGTCTAAAGCTATTTCTGAATCCCAGTTTTTACTATATTGAGGTTTCACACCAAACCAAGATACTTGCACATACCTGAGATACTTCCTATATTGGTGAAAATAGACAAAAATATCATATATGTCGCTAGATTTTGTGTAGTATGCAGTTTCTTCAAAGTCGTTCAAAGTGTAATGTAGCGTCTCCACCAAGGACAGAATTTTATTTCCAATTGATGGCCAATATCAGCCTGATTTATCACCTCACACCGCAAACGGCACCACAGTTGTTGAGATGAAGGTATCACAGTGTGCATGACAGATGGCTGTGAAGTATTAAGGATATGACCTGAGGAAACAATACGGTCGTGTAGTTACATGGCTACTGATTGGCTCATTTGGGAGCTGACTCTGACATAAAATGAATAAAAGAGAAAAGAATAAGAGGGGAGAAGGGACATGGGAGGTTTGTTTCCTTTTTTATGACTCCTGCCTCTCGTTAGATGGGGTTTTCTTACCTCATCTGAAAGCGAAGGTGGTGTACGAGAACCTGATTAGCATTGTGCTCCATGTTCCACTGCTGAGGCTTCGACAAAGAGAGAGAGAGAGAGAGAGAGAGAGAGAGAGAGAGAGAGAGAGATCAGGATGAAGGAGGAGAAGTGCTGGCTCAGCACTGTGCCAAAGGAAGAAGGAGAAGAAGAGGGGAGGAGGAGGAGAAAGGAGGTGAGAGGTGTTTGTTCCATATGCTTAGAGATGAATGAGACGAGAGAACAGTGCGGTGGAAAAGAGAAGCAATTAACTCGGAGAAGGTGTTCTCTCCCTTTTCCCTCTCTCTCTCCGAGACGCATTGTTTTTCAAAGCCCCCCAATCTCCTGAGGTCTCTTTACACTCTGTGATTTTGGGCCGTCCCAGATGAAAGTTGACAGTCCTGAGAGGAGCACGGTGAGAATCTTTGGTCGTTCAATCTCGAAATAGGGCACACGCAGCAAAGGCAGCCTGACTCAAATTTTTTTTTTTAGGACACCGTGTGAAAGTTGCTGTGATCCACATCTGCATGTCAGCCAATCAGAACACTGCATCCAATTATGCAAACAGATACCTGCTGTCTCGTCATTTTTAAGTGTCAATAGAATAATCTACGTTTTAATTTATATCATCTGTATGCGTGCAAGCAGATGTTAAAATCTATTTACGTCTTATGCGGTCTTTAAACAGTAAATCTTTTTGTTTTTTTAAAAATATGTTTGAGTAAATATTGAGTTTGATGGGAGGTGATGTGAATGGTCTGATGTTCCAGTGTGTATTTCTGGCAACACAACAGCATATGTGAAACTGAGGCGAAATAATCTACAGATGGTGTGTTTATGGTAATGAGAGAACATGTCATCCACTTCAGCTATATGGTTCAGTAATGCCTTTTCAGTAGCGACAACAATGAGGCCTGATGGCACAGAGGAAAATATGAAATGTGACCAAATTAGCTTCTAACGAGAAAATGAAGTGTTTTGGACAAAAGAAAATTGTGATGATATTTCAAAACATGACACATTGATAGCTGATATTTGTCTGATTATCTGAAATACTGTATCAGTCTGACCCCAACATCGAGATATCACAGCTAATTTGCTAATGATATCCTGATGTTTAAACCCACCACACGTAGGGACGTGAAGTCTCTCTCATAATAATGTGAAAGCAAATTGATTTGTCCTCGTTCTCTCGGCGACTCTGGACAGGATCCAAGCGAAGAATTGAGCAAAGAGTCATTCTGGGTTGTTTAAATTCGTCAAGTCATTGTCGATTCACCCTTCCCTGCAGCCCATTACCCATCTGCTCCTACACACTCACTGTCGCTACTTGAGGATGAAAGACCCACCTGTGTGTGCGTGTGGGTGTGTGTTTGCAGGAAGACAGCGATTGGTCATTAACTAATGCACGGCAGGAGAGCGTGTCCGCCGCTGCCGGCCTCGCGGAGGTCAGAGGTCGCTGACGCAAAAGCACACCAGTCCCTCGCAGGGTCGACTCATTCATCTCTGTCAGAGCCTCAGCCAAGAACACGCACACACACACACGCACACCCACCGATACACATGTGTACATATCCTCAGCTGGATACACAAACATGCAGGCTCTCATGTCAAACTCACGCACACGTAGGCATGATCAAACACACTCCGGTAAACACACACACACACGCAGATGGAGCATCTTTAAAGCATCTGGCATCACTTCCACATGCATTTTGCTTGTGCTCTCATGGGAAACTATTCAGAACGAGAATGACAGCAGCAAGTGTCAGGACCTATTTTCTGTCCGTACTACGTGTGTGTTTGTGTGTGTGTGTGTGTGGACTTCTATCATGTTGTTGTTCTAAACAGCTGAAGAGTAACAGGATCTTCAGCCTCACACATAAGCAAACACACATGAGATAGACATCATTAATGCATGTCTGAAGATATCAGTAGACTTTGTGCAACACTGCGGTGGTGACCAGAATCGGTAAGGTCAGTAACACACAAACAGACTTGATAAAATATACTTTGTGTTCAGTCTAAACCCAATAGATCAAGGTGGCATTGTAGTAAGTGAACTCACCCTTCAGCTGTTGTTTGTCTTTCGACCGAGGCGTCCTTATTTGTCCTCAGCTCTATGGGCTGTTATGTACTTGACACAGTGAACTCTTGGGGGACAAAATCCAGTGAATATCATGTTTAGGTTCAGTTACGCCAACAAATCCTACAGGGCCGAGGTGTCACCATTGTTTTTGTCAAAGTCATAATCAGTGGATTCACATGGAGTGGGCAAGCAAATGCTTTGAGCAACTAAAATAACTTCTGTCTTCCACAACTAAATTCTTTCGGTTACAGTTAGGTACATTGTAATCATCAGCAGAATAACTTCAGCAACTTAGAGCTTTAACCAAGTGCTGTCAAATCCTAAACATTATTATAAAACAAATCTATTAAGGCTGTAGTGACTGCAAATGAATATGGCAGTGCGAGGTCAGATATTTTAGAAGAAGAAAAATGATTGTCAGTGAACATGTTACTGATACTTTGACTATAAACGGATAGATGAGAAAATGGAGAAAGATTTTAGCAAGATGCCACCAGAACATCTTAATTTTCCAAGTCTCTGAGATTCTTTCGGAATAAACACAGTTTTTCCAAAGAAAAAATAAATTATATTTATATATATTTCTCGTCATCTGGTGCATCAAACCATTCAGTGATCATTCATTCTCTATCTACAAGAGGCCACTAGAATTAGGAAAGAAAGAAATGTCATCATAGGATTAAGGTGATCGCTCAGAACAGTTTTATATTCAGATAATTCAGTTTTTTCCTTTAATTTGTCACCCATTTGTATCTTGCTAGCAAAGTAAATTAACAGTGTTTCCTTGTTTTCTTTATAGAAAGCGTATTCTGGTTGTTACTGCATTTGATTCTAAATATATATAATCAAATATGTGGAGGATGTTGGGGTGGAGGGATGGATCATCCAAGTGTTGGACTTTAACACAGCAGCCTTTCTAACAGCAAGTCAACATTCATTTTGTTAAGGCATCTCTGCAGTGATCTTCATAGTTATAATTGTATAATATATCATTTCTAACCTTAAAAAAAACACCTCCAACTCAAACAATATTCTTTCCTTGAACTGAACCTACCTAAACAATGAGAGAACAGCTTGTCTGATGATCAAACTGCTTCAGAAACCCCCTCTTTCCACATGTTTTCATCACTGGATTAGTGGGATCCCTGTCTGGAAGTCTTTTTGTAACTTTCAGAAACAGACCCAGATCTGTCATGCACACCTATTTAACGCCATGATTGGCCAGCTGTGTGGAGGTGAAAGAGGAGGCAGAGGAAAGCGTCGGGAAATATATGCTGTCACCCCCACATGTCAGTCAGTCAAAATTTATTTGCATCGCATTTCAAAGACAGGTCAAAGCAGATCAGAGGGCTTTATAGGTGACTGACAAGCTTGATTATGAGACGGTATAAATGCAAACAGTTAAACACTTTCAGAATTATGTGCATAAGAAATCCCAAAATTAAATGAAATAGATAATTACATTTTATTTCTATAGCACCTGACTGCCTCCCTAAACTTAAATTTTGGATATAATTACATTGCCAAAAAATTAGACAAAACATAAAGTAAAACATGAATGTGAAAGAATGTGTTTTTAAATATTGTATCGTTACTGTAAATTCTACCGTTAAAATATCATGGTTTGGGTTAACTCTTTTTTGATGTTTCTCCACCATTTTCTGGGCTACAATGCTGATCTAATATATGATTGATTGGGTGAAAAGAAGCGACAATAAAGCAATAAAATAAATGTCCGAAGTAATTATGACACGATGCGTACAAATCTGGCAGAAAATGAGTTTCCCTCAAAGCGTAATTTAGCTGTGTACAACGTGTTTTGCTTACAATAGCGCATTGCAAATATAATTTAGACAAATGAGGAAAACACTGTTCTCTCTTCACCTTTAGCAGACACGCATTCTGATTGCTGGAATCCAGACTCAAAACTGAAAGCTCAACAGTTTCAAAGTTTTATTCGTGAAACTTTGAGAATTTGTCCAATTTGTGTTTTTTTTTTTTTTTTTTTTTTTTGCATCTTTCTTTCACATTTTCATGTGCGATAGTTATTTCCTCCACTTGTGCGTTGCTGTGAGTTATGGCATATGCTTTAAGCGTCATCCAGAGGGTTTCTATAGACAGGAAATTGGCTTGTATTTGCCTCTAATGGTTCTTAAGGGAATATTCCTATTTATCTCTGTGTAGGTCAGCACTTACGAGGAAGAGCAGAAATATAGCGGCGTGTTAAAAGGCTGAGGGATGTAAGGTGTTGTTGAGAGAGAGCTGGGAGGACGAGAGCAATAAACAGGAGGGGAGGGTTTTCTAGAGGAGAAGCAGAAAGAGAGAGATGTTGGTGATGAAGAGAGGGGGGAATAAGTGTGTGGGTGGAAAGTTTGGTTCCTGGCCATTGACTCTTTTCAATGTTACAACACCAGGGCCATTGGTGATTGATCTATCCACTCGCCTCCCACCCTTCCCCGATCGCCCTCTGCTCCTTCGTCTCTTGCTGATTCACTCGCTCGCTTTCATCCCCTCCCGTGAATGTTTTCTCATAGTCTATCGCTATTTTTCTTCCTCTTCCATCCTTTCCTTCCTTTTCACTGTCAGTTCTTTTTCCTTTGTATAGTCACTTGTGCCTTCCTTTGTCTTTTTCTCCCTTTGTACCTCTCCTTCTTTACTTTTTTCCACTTCTTCTGTCCTTTTTGTTCATTTTTTCTTTTTTCCTTCCACCTTCCTTCCCCCCACAACACTCCACCCATCAGTCACTCCTCTCCTCTCACTCCTTTTCCTCCTGTCTCTCCTCCATTCTCTCCACCTTGCATCATTCCAAACTCCCTCATTTCCTCCCTCCTTGTCCACTCCAGTCCTTCCCTTTCTCCCCCCTCCTCGTCCTCTAGTCTTTGTCCTTCCTCCATCATCCCCCTCAGGTGATATTGGGTCCTGGCTTGGATCCGCACTGGGTGGGCCGAGTCTCCCTGCTGATCGTTACTGTAATTAACATCAGTAAAGAAGGGTCCTGGGATACTGAAAACCTCTGCACCGGCTGACTCACACTGCTCTCTATCTCTGTCTGTTCTTCCTTCGATCAGGCCTCTGCAGCGTTCTGTTGCAGCACAGGCTTTAAAGTGGAGATATAACACCGGAACATTAAGCCATTTCAATGTTTTTTCTTACCTTGTTAACAGAAAACTGGCAGCTGCAACCTTTGTGCTCGACAGCCAAATGTTTTGCATTACATCACAGCCACTTGCTGTTCCAACAACTTCTTTAACTTGATTAGTTTTTTCATTAGTCTTTCTGAAGATGTTGTTTTGGATTGTTGGGTTTCCCCAATCCTACCACCAACATGAGAATTAAAATATTTGAGCATGACAACAGTGTGGTTAAGGTTGTTTTTTGTGCCACATGCCCATCCACCAATCCCAACCTCCACACCCTTTCTTCCACTTCATGCCATTCATGGTTCTTCCTGTACACAACACTCTGGAAGTCAAGCATGAGGCACAGATTTACCCTGTATGCATGTAGCTTGCATTTCCCAGGCATACTGGACGGGATAAACTTGCTTGAGAGCACCACATTGCTCCTGGTAGTCCGTGCACTGAGTACAGTTTTGCTATGCAGGAATGCAAACTCCTGTTGCACGACCTGCAGGCGCCTACTTAAATCCCAAGCTGCTGGTTCCCCATTAATGTTGTGAGTATGTTACTTTTAATCACAAAACAGAAATTATAAAAGTGCTAAAACCAGATCCTGACACTCTAGTTTTAGTACTTTTAAGACAGGACCTTAAGCTCAGGTACTAAAACGAGAATCACCTTTTAGGCTGTTTAGCCGTTATAGGGCTTTAATGATTACTCACAAATTTCAATTACTCAGTTGAAACGCGTTAACTGTGGACCTTTTGGAGCCCCTTGGGTTCTGGTTTGCAGGGCAGTTGTCCACTTTGCACAGATGGTAATTAACTTTACCTCAAATTTACTATCTATATTCTAAGTTAAATCTGTCTGCCATCTACTACTGCTCTTGTTTTCAGACCTCTCTCTTGCATTTAGCAAAATCACCTGCTGCTTAAAAGAAAGTCAGTGTTTTCTGGCTCCTCTTATCTGTTCTCATAGCTCGCCACCCAGCTGACCTCAGGCGAATATTACTTGCCGACCCTGATTATGAAACTACTCCATTTCCCAATTCTGCATGAATTACAGCACTATGAAAACCCCACATTTGGATATTGCCAGCGAGCCACATACTCACACTCTCCTTTGTCAGGTTTTGAAGCAGCCCAAATCATTTTCTCTGACGGTTAGTATTCAGAATGTCTTTTTGAACTCATCTGTCGCAGACGTAATTCTTGGCCGTTTGACAAATTTCCTTTGGTTCATTTCTGCAGTAAAGATGTTGGGAAAAGTCTGAGGTACAGTTGTCATAAAATTATTTCCTCTGTGGTGGTAAAACATGTTACATGAGCCTTCAGAATCCCCTGCAAGATAACCAAGCACTTTTGAAGTACAAGACAGAATTTGGCAAGATTTTCAACTATTGAACTAAAACTGCAATCTTTCCCCCAACCATAGACGAAATGCTGTGCTTTGTAAAGAACCAGAATGTATTTTCTATAAATATATGATGGATGAAGCATCTTTTTGAGCGGATACGTTTGACTGGACATTGGCACTTTGTGTAAATTGTGCTCTTCTAGTTTGTCCAATAATTGCTATAAATAGTGGGCCACAGTAATTATAAAAACGACTCATTACAGTGGAAAAGTAACCTCACCTGAACGAGCACACATTGATCCACACATGCACACACTGAGGAAAAATGTTCACTGGGAACCCACTCAAACAATAAGTGGCACATCACACACACTTATAGGTCAGGGAGAGTGAGACGTTGTGGATTAATTAGAAAAGCAATGGGTGAACTTTTTCAGTCTGTGCTCTAAAGCTTAATGATTTAAAGCTTTAATGAATGGCCTAATGATTAAGTCAGAGAGCGAGGGGAAAAAGAGAGACGGAAACAAAAGCAGCTGTCTCAGAAAATGAGTGAGGGAGAGTATATACGGAGAGGAAGATAAGGAAAGGGGGATAAAGAACAAGATTGAAAATGGGATGAGAGGGGGAAAGAGTGGGACAAAGACGGCGGGCATAAATCAGGAAAAGAGCAAGGGAGGAGAGGGAGACGACACTTTTAGCAAAGCAAAAGGAAAAGGCACCCTTGGGGGATTGTTGTGTTTTGCAATAAAACAGACGGAAGATGTGGAGACAGAAAGACAAGCAGAGGGAGACGTTAAAGAGGAGGAGAGGCACCGGAGAGACGGGAATGACCTGGATCAGAGCAGAAAACCACTGAACACCAGCTGAACTTACTGGTCCGCTTCCAGGAGTAAATAAAAAATCCATTCCTAAAGTGTACTGTAACCTTGCCAACAAGTCATCTGGAACAAAAGAGAAAACTACAAAAAGAGTCATACAAGTGATTTCTAATCTCGCCTCCCTGTTGGAACTATGACGTCATTTCTCAGTGCCTTTCCAAAATCTGACTTCCATGGTTAAGATTTGGTTATGTTAGGGCGTAAATGAAAGGTAGTTAAGGGACATCTAAATGCTAAAACGAAGGCAACTGGACTTCTTTGAGTTTCTTGGAAACATTTTCTCTCTCATTTGAAAGGATTCTGCAATAGTCTCATGCATTTAAGCTCCTGTGGGGTTGTCTGTGAGATCCCATGTGAGCCATCGATCCACTCGATCATCATGTGACACCTTATAGTCACATTAGACGAGGTGTGACCGGGTGTGAAGCTGTCTGGGGCACGATCTCAACACTGACTTTTAAGTGGCGACGTAAATCTATCTTCTCAGGCCAAAATGTGTCCAGTGTCGTCCAATGTTGTTCACCATTTACATAGCATATTTGCAAATTAGTTGGATATACACACAATTTTAAGACATTTTTGCCCAGTGTTTGTCTAGAGAAGAGTGTAGCCTCTTTGTAGCAAGGCTGGGATTTAAAATGCAATTGAGGTTCGCACTGGATGTAAATAAATCATTTCTCGAACTGAGGACTCATAGCTGTTGGGATTGGCTCCAGTGTGATATGCAGCCCAACTGGTATACCAATCAGGCTGCAATAAGCAACTCTAACTCTTGCCCTCAAGAAGTCACAATCATATTATAGTTTTTTGGGTTTTTTTTTTATCTGGCTGCTGCATTGTACCACCCAAGTTTGCTTTTCTAAGGGGAGTTTATAAGTATAAGATTCCCCTTGATAATCTTCAGTAATTTATTTAGTTTGAATACTTGTTGATTAGATAAATATACATAAATTATTATATTATAGTTTCTGGTGCTATGATTTTAGTACTCACAGAAATGCATGCGCGTCCACCATTTTAGTTTGCATCTGACAGCAGTAACACACAATCTGGTTGTCATCACCTCAACAAATTGCATAGATATAAGCCAGCAGGGACCTTTAAGATCTTCCTATATTAGCCTTATGAGTGTCAGACTGGTGAATGGATGAGCATTATTGTGTGTGTATTGCAGTTTTGTTGTGCGCATTTAAGTTTTGTTCCTTTTTGTTTTTCCCCTCAAATAAATTGGTTTAGATCAGCTTTTCCTGCTTTTTGCTTAAATGTAGCTCTGCACCTGTCTTCTCAATTCCCAGCAATTGCTTCTGTTAGCACAGTGCTGTCACGAGCATTAAAAATGATGACCAGAATCACAAAATAAAGGAACAGATAAAAAAATTTAACAGAATATTCCACTTTAAGTAGTTACATATGTATCTTATTTTTTTGTATTTTTTTTACGCTTCTCATAATTAGCTTAAATAAAGCTTTGCTCTCACATTTAAATATAAGTGCATATTATAATAGCACATTTTCCTGTTTATATTCACACAGAAATGATTTGATTTCAATGGAGAAGCAGGTAGTAAGAATCACAGCCAGCTGCAGTTCTCTTCTCCTCAGCTTTATATTCCTCCTACTGCTGTTTGTGTGGGGGCATTGATCTCTTCTCTGGAATACAGTCTGACACATCACAATCAGATTTCCACACGTGTTAACTCCATCTTCTCCCTCTGTGCAGTTATTCTGCCAGTAGATTCATCTTAGCTTCCTCTCTTCCTCCTCCAGTCACCGTGCATTCTTTTTCCCCCACCCAACTTTTGTCATTTTAATTACAACCAAAATCATGTCTAAACTGGGAGTCTGGTAAACTTTCAGCAGGATTGCACTTCATCACTTTTGTCAGTATTGATTTCCCTAAAAGCTGAAGTTGGACTGCAGTGAGAAGAGAGAGGGAGATCGAACGGGAAAGAGAGAGAAGCAGTTTGTTTTGAAGGCGTCCCGCCCCTTTCTCTCTCTCCGGCCTATGAGGGATGAGGCTGCTGGTGGTTTGGAGATGATTGATGGTCCTTGTAAATGTGGCCATTACCATATAGGCTCTCCCCGCCTTTATTCCCATTATTCAATGTCATCTGAGGCCACTGTGAGCCCCTAGTTTTATGCAATTTAGCGGTACACTTAATGTGAGTCGTGAAATATGAAACTATGAGAACACATGCGCTGCTTTGCCCATCCTGATTCCAGATGTTAGTGCTTTGGAGAGGAGTGTAAACATGAAAAAAATAAATAAACAAGCGGGCTTTTATTGTGATTTGAAAGAAAAAATCTACATATCATACTTCACTTGTTCTCATTTCAATACAGGATGTGTTATTGCTTTTGTGGCTGCCATCGAGCCTTTACCATTGAACGCAATAAAGGCTGGGAGATGAAATACTAGCAGTTGTAAAATCCATATGTCCATGGATTAATAGCTTCAGGCTCTCATGCTAGTGGTGAGAAAGACGATATTAGAGTCAGTGGGGAGTAACAAGCTTATTAACTGCCGAGAAAAGCTGAGAAGTGTTCCTGGGACCAGTGTGCAGAAGCATGGCATGTTAAGTAGCAGCGACCAAGCAGGAATTCGCCAACAGTGCTACGTTTGAGAAAAAGAGATTTCGGCTGAAATGACCTTTGCATGCTGGCTGAAGAAGGAACCAAGATGGCCTGAACTGGAGGTTTGTTTTTAGGCGCAAAAAAATCACAATAACAATGTGCAAAAGAGATACAGAATACAGTTCAGGTCTGTGGATGAAGATGCATGCATGCCCTTGTGTTGAGCAGCGGCAACAGTGCAGGCACAGACCGGAAAGATTACACTGTTTTGCTGCATGAACAGCATGCAGCTGTAAATTACTGCTGCTCTGTTGCTCAGCCTCAAGGAGTAATTACGTGAGAAATTCAACTGTGCTTTGTTTCCACCTGTCACGCAGCACAAAGAACAATCTGTCAGCTGGTGGAGTTGCAGTAGCTGGTTCAGGTACAATCTGACTATTCAAAGAATGCATAGATGACACTCGCTGCATTGGTGCTAATTTTTTCTATTGGCTGTTGTTGTAGCCACAATTTAATCTAATTTTTGTTGCCTTTAGTCCTGCTTTTGTACAAAAATGACCATTTTAATCTTGTTTTTGCTGATATTGTTTGTTTGCTTTTAATTTTTGTTAAACAAGGTTAGTAGAAAAGGTTTGCAAACACTCACCGTCAGTGTCATTCACCTCTGCAGTAACATTGTATCACTGAGTCTCAAGTGTTATAACATCATACGTGTGTTAACATTGTATATAACTGCATTGAAATGTTAGCAGTCTTATGAAGAACAAATCAAACTGCAGCTTCAATAATGTTCTATACTAGCAAGCTGGATTTTGAAGACTAAATGGAGAAGGGGGCTTTTCCTCCCCTCTGAGTCAAAGCTTCCTTCATGTTGGAACATGTGAAAGGTGATGTAAAAATCACTTCAAACATGCTTATCTTCTTCAGTAAATCCAGAGGGAGGCAGACCCTTCGAATGATCTACAGGCTTCTCGTTGCATCAGCCTCACTGCAACGGGAAGAAACCGCCTGTGATCTGATTCCATACAAACAGTATATAATATAACACAGTACGTTCATTTTCTTAGTGAGCTGTTTTTGAAGTTAGTGTAGAAGAAATGCACTCACTGGGTTCTAGATCATTAGGTACATCCAGCTAAAACTAACTCTGTAGTCTAAAAGAACAGTCCTGCAGTAAGTTATCCCTTCAGGAAGGTTCTAATGATGGATTAAACACTTTTAGAGGTGTTGGTTCCACTGTGTGCTTAGTTTGGAAGACATGGTTTGCGGTGAAAATGGTCATGAAAATCACAGAACCATAACTAAAACACAAAATGCTTCAATAGATGCTCCATAGTATCTGCAGCCCCTGCAATGTGTTTGTCATGGATTAATTTTGCACCCTGCCACGCATAAAGCTGCCGATTTCCTTCCAGTGCTGTTTTTAACTTTTAATCCTGCCAAACCCCGAAACATTAAGTGAACTACAATGACCATAATTCATCAGTGATGTTGCACATCTGTGCTCCCTGGAGTTTGTCTGCGCCGCTGCCGACACAGACTGAACAGAGAGCATTTAAGAAGACGTCTCGACAAACAGATGGAAGTATAATAATCAGTTATCGGTGCGGTGCCGTCAGCTTCAAGTGGTTTGACAGACTTTAGTTTGTGGAGGAAAAAATGAATTACAGCGCTCGCTAAATGAAACATCAGTAGCGACTCGTCATTGTGTATCCCAGTGCAGCTGAAGTGAACCGAATACCTGTGGGAAACACATTTAAATGCTTAGTGCTACAATCATAGACTCTCATTTCCTTTCTTCACCACGTCTGCCTTTTCTTGTCCCCAATACCTCTAAACTCCTCTTTCTGCCTTCTCCTCTTCCTCTGACTGACAGTCTGTCATTCAGCTGTCTCTGCTGTGCTGCTGCTCCTCCCTCCTTTTCTCACTGCGTCAGTCGTTCACTATTTTTAAAGAGCAAAAGTAAGGACTTCCCTGTAGATTGGGTATGCAGTTTTTTTGGGATGAGATTGGGGGTGGGGTGGGGGGGGGGGTAGTGGCAGGGACAGAGAAAGAGATGACAGGGAAGAGAGAGGGAATGTAAAGGAAAGCAAAAGGGAAGGGGGGAGGTAATGAAAGAGGAGAGAGGGTTGAATGGAAGAAATTAAACAGATAGTAGACTGAAAGCAAAAATGAACATTAAGTTTTTTCCCAAACTTTTGTTTGTTTACAAAAAAATATCCACAAGACTATGGATGTCTGATCAAGGGATTTGATTGGTTTAGGCACAAACCCAAGCCATATTTTACTGTATGTCAGCTGTCACACTGGGGTCATATATTTGAAAAGTTTTCCTAATAAATGCAATATTAGCAATTAATAAGACGCGTATTAAAGATCACAAAAGCCTGTTCCTCATGCCACTGGGATATAGGAGCCCTATTCTAGTTGATCCTGACTTGACTGCAAATGTGCACTGGTCGGAGGTCATTAAGCATCGCAGAAGACTTTGTCATGGTGCTCCTATCCTAGCTAAACTCTCCCAATGCCAACATGGAACTGAAAATGAAAATGGTACCCGATATTGACAAATGCAACATTTTGAATGACTTGTATTGCATTGGGAGCACTGGGTACCATCTACTGATTTAAGCAATTTTTAAAAGTAGGCTTGTAATTATGACACACAACACTAGCATTTGCTAACATCTTCAAAATTCAAATGCCCCTCCACCCTCTGCTCCAGCCTCCTTCATCTTCTGCTGTCGCCACATAAATGGACAAGCTTCTTTCTATGCTGCTGCTAAACCCTGGCACAGGACGTAAATCTTATAGTCGACCAATATTGATGTTATTCTAGGGCAAGACTGTAAACGGTGAGAGGACACTTTAGAGGAGAAAGACGCCGAGAACAAGACAAAAATATTTCTGCTGTGTGTGTCAGCTGTGTTTGTGTGACGACAGACAGACGTGGTCCTTGGCAGACTGTCGCTACTTCTTCAGCCAAGTCCATTCTAGTGGAGGTGTCTAATGCACATACGCACACACAATAGGAATTGCAGTGTGTAATGGGGGTGAAAATAACACTAGCTGTTGCCCAGTTGTCATCTGACTTGAGGTATCAAGCAGCCGGAGGGTTCAGGGTGACTTTAATGGTTGAGATTCTTAATAAGTGAAATTAATCCTACTCTTTATTAAGGTCACTCCATAATTGGCGTTGAATGTCTGCGGGATTACGAGCACAAATCCTCCTCCTGCATAAACACACACACCAACACATGCTCTTGTGCTGTAAGATGTGATTCACATTCATTCTCTGTTGACTAATGCAGGATTCATTCTAATGTCAGTCAGTCTGCTGTCCACACAAGTGCAATTTATTTATTTTTTTAGTCCCATGGTCGTAACGCCATTTAAGAGGCTTTTCCACACTGCCAAGAATAAAACTCAAAGGGAAACTCTGTGTAGTTCATATTTTTGGACATTTTTAATGCGTAAAAATGGTAATAATCGACAGCTTTAATCCAAAATGTCATTATGAGCTTTCACAAAGCCTTCCTCAGTTAAACCCAAGCTTGGGCGCCGACTCGAACAAGCCCAGTGTTTTAACCCCGTGCACCTGGACTTTGGCGCCGTTAAAAGGAAAACTCCAGCTGCACAGGGTTCCCAGGAGCACTGCATATTTACAATACTGTGTCAGAGTTGCTGTTTAAAGGGTCACCACATTCATTTCACACATCAAGGTCAGCTTATCCCTCATGAGGAGTACTACTCAGCCTGTAAAAATAGCTGTTCAGTGTCTCCTTTGGTGCTGCAGGAAGCTTTCTAATGCTATCATGGTGAGCTGAATCATGGTTGAAGACTGCAAATTTATACAAGAAAGAGAAAAATACATAGGCAGAAGATGCTGTCAAGTTGTGTAAGGGAAAATGCACAGTTCAGTGTGTTTTTTAAAGCTTGTTCTGTCTTTACTAAGTCTGTTCCACTGTGCTCCATGTGTGTTTTTTCATCATAAATCTGTGACACAACAGAGGAAATGGAGCGAGTTTAATCAAATATTCAGAACCTCACAGAACAATCAGTCCATCCGTTTGTTTCAAAGGGAGGGATTCACATGCACCGACATGCACAAACGGCCGGACCAGCACGACAAAGCATAGAAGCTTCGGTACAATACACAAAAAGTGAGTCAAAATCTCACATATTACACCTCTAAAAGTTCCATGTGCCCAATTTGTGCAATTAGTTCAGCCAAACATCTAGACGACAACCAAAATATGTCTGTCCAGTTTTATTATATCATAGTGTGTTTCCTTTGTGGTCTGAAACACAAAATTTTGTGATCGTGAGCTTAAATTCAGACACCAAATGAAATTTGAGTCAAATGGAAGGCTTATCCTACATCCGGTGAGTCAGACTAGATCAAGCTCATAAAAGTAGGCTAATATACCTTTCGATTCAAGATTTAAATTTAAGATTCTCCCATTTGGAGACTTGTATATTGACACTCTAGCACTTCTATGCCTTGTAGCTCTGTGGAAAGATCATAAAGAACACTTGTATGTGCAATAGTAATTGAATAAGACTAATTTGTTGCTGTAGTTGTAGGAGTATTTATTTCTAACATTCAGAGCTGTCTATCTTTGCTTCTTTTCACTTCAGTGAGGGAATCATAAAGCAGAGGATTAGTTCAGGCAGAGAAGTGAAGTCCTGCTTGCTTTAGCTGATTAGCATCATCCTGCCTCTACTTCATTAATGTTTTTACAATTACTTGCTTATTCATGAGCTTCTTGGCCACCAGCTGTCAGGAATCTTCCAGTCATCTTCCTACAGGTGTACGGCGTGGTCATTACAACCTGACAGTTGTCACTATTACTCTGCAGAAACAATCAACCTTAAATTCACTGCTGCTGCAGCTCCCGTTGCAGAACTAGCCTCCTCTTACCACTTTTGTGTAGCTGATTTAATGTAGATTTAATGTGCATGTATGTGTTTTTTAAGATTTGGCTCTTTCTCCCAGCAGGATTTGCACTGCTGCTCAGATTCTTTGAGAGCTCCCTCAAAGTACAAAATCTTTTCTACCAAATCCAACTGCATAACCATTTGGGTCATTCTCCTGTTTCGAACTGAACTGAAACTGACTTTACTAGGCCATCTCAGTATGCATGTAGGATACAAGTTTGCAAATTCTGCCCAGATCTAGTTTTACTTCATTACTAGAAATACAAACTCTAAACTGGACTCCACTGAAACAGATTCAGCATGTTCTTCTGTAATAAGGCCACGTGGTTAATCTCAAATGCATCTTTAGCTTACCACGATTGAAAGAACAGGATATAGATGACAAACTCAATACTGATGATAAAAGTACATACTCTTGTTAAAGAAAAGAGGCAGCTGCAGCGATCTGTGCTGAGAGTGGAATATAGGCTACAACAGAGAGCAGATGGGTAGAACAAAAATCCAATGTCTGGACCAGAAGGTAAAGAGCTAGTTCTTCAAAACTGATCATCATCTCTTTGGAAGTATCCTGGATTTAGGGCAAGTTATGTTAAGCAAGAAGAAGCAATATACAAAGAGTTCATGAGACCTAAGCAGCACCTGTACCGTGATCAGTCACTTGAAAACCACAAACTGAAGTATTGAAAGAATAACCCAGATAACCTCACCAAATCAGCATCAGCTCAGATAATGTAATCATAATGCATCATGTGAAAGAGAAAGCAGCCTCTCCCCAGTGGCATATCTTTGGGTAATACAGCTTTTTCTAGTGCCACCACTTGGTCAAACTTTTTTGCTTGGGCTCATTATGTATAACAGACTGGTTTCATTGACACCGTGTTGAAATTGGCAGGATCTGAGCCCTTGGACAGAGCATCCATCACTTTGAAAGGCTTATTTTATGACCTGTCATAGAGTGAAGTGAACTACAGCGGGGCTAGAACCCACAGAAATACAGCCTCACTTCTTTCGCTCAATTTTTAGTACACATTTCTAAAATCTACTCATAAATACCTGTATTTTGTTTCAACGTTGTCTCCAACATTCATCTTATTCTGCATTGTCACTCCCGTTCTGAGCGTGCGCGTGCATTTAAACCCTCAGTTTAACTCACATCTTGCCTCAGGTGTGACTCACGGCGGTTTCTCCTGCTTTTAGAGACGATGTGTGTGTGAACACTGTAGCTTGTGCATGCACGGGCGGTCTTACATGTCCTTGTAACAAACGTTTTGATCACGTCGTCGTTACCAAACAGGGCTGCGTGGAGGCGGAGTCACGCTAAAGGTCAACGTCCTCTGTGTGTGTTTGTTGCTCAGCTCGCTGCTGTGGCAGATGTGTTAAGCAGCACATGGCCTGGTGTGTGGTCTGGGGCTTAATTTGAGATTAACACTCAGGATATTACAGATTACCACATTCCTCGTTTGACCTTCTGTGTCTCGTCGGCCAGCGATGGATGGATGAGCTTTTATCTTTTAGTAGTTACAGCAGTTTCGCTACGGAGGCCGCGGAAAGCTTCCAAACGTTGTGTCACGCTGTCAGCATGAAAGCGAGGATTACACCCCCGGAATTCTTTCGACTAATTCATGGTTTTAAAATCTAAAAATGTAATCGGCTTCAATTCAACCGTTTCCTGAGGTTCTTGGACGGATGTGTCGGATTACTTTTGCGTTTTTAACCTACAAATTTCAATGTCACCTTCTCCAGTGAGACTCTGAAAGCCTCTAATCTCAAATAGAATAAAAAAATCTATTTAATCGGGCTTTGAGAGCGATAACTCTAAACTGTAATGATTGCTGTGAAAAAGACATATAATGCAGTGAAATATTATATAATGATGCTCTCTATATGCTCCAAGTGTTTGAATTGTAGTGATAAATTCAAAGCAGCTCTGTAATAATATACTGCTGTCCTGTTGTTCCGAGGGATGCTGTGATTAGTCGGCATAATTAATGTTGCAGATGCTGAAAATGCATTGACATCAATATTTTAAACTGACGCAAGCTTTTTGCTTTTAAAACAAAATGCTTCAGTTCAACATAACAAATGCTTTTCTTCAGGATCACCACATTACTGCTGTGTCATTGTGTCAATTTCAGCTCCAGTAGTTAGTCAGCTGCAGTTTTAGACAATAGTAGCGGCAGTAGAGTCCAACCTGCAGGACTTTCCAAAGTATGGGAGGATTTCAAATTGTGCTTTGTACAGCAACAATAGTGTAATACACAAACACCTGTAGAGAAACACATTTTACAACTGTTTACTTCTCTCCTGCTCCCTGCGCTCACTTATACTGTATCTCAATACAGCTGAGTTCCCATTACTGCTGGTTTTATTTACGTATTTTCCTGTTTTTGTTGTCAGACGATGGAATGAGAATGAAATAGTGACTGACAAAGTCTCATTAAGGCTACTTGTTAACCAGCAGTCGCATCTAGAGCTAGAATTCAGATTCAGAAACTCATCGTTCACAAATTATAGATGACAGCTGTTGTGAATTCAGCTAGATTTACACAGAAATTAAAGCTACTCCCAAAGTCAAAGAACAATTACACGAACAGGAGAAAAGGAGTTGCTTTAGCTGCACCGTGTTTGTGAAATATCCTCCATATCCAAGTTGCACTTCAATAGTACAATAAACATTTTTACTTTAAGGGTTTTAATAGAAACTGGGATTTCTTTTGAAGTGACTGAAATAATAGTGACTGTTTTTAATTTTATTTTTTTCGTCATGTTTAAGTGTCCAGTTTAACTGTACAATTTTGCACTTTTTTACATTTCACTCTGCTAAATTATATGACGCACAGTTTTTCAAAATATGGTTAACTTAATTAAAATTCTCAAGTAGCGTTTTTGTAGAAAAATGAATTGCTTAAATTAGTAATTGGTAAAATAGTTGCAAATAGCAGAGTTTTTTTTTTTCCTGTGACGCCAACATAGCATGAAGAAAGCACAAAAATGCACTGCTAGTTTGCAGTATGAGCATAAGATCTGTTGTTCCTTTAGCCCTTCTACTTTACTTTATATTTGAGTAATATTAAGCTGCTGGACTGCTGCAGCTCCCAGTAATTGAAATTGTAATCATAAACTTTTAGTTATGATAGTTACTGCAAAAGTTACCGTTCAAAAGTTTGAGGTCACTTAGAAATGTCCTTATTTTTGAAAAAAAAATGCATTTTTTTAAGTGAAGATGAGCTTAAATTAATTAGAGGTACAGTCTAGACATTGTTAATGTGTTAAATGACTATTCGAGCTGGAAATGGCTGATTTTTAATGGAATATCTCCAAAGGGGTACAGAGGAACATTTCCAGCAACCATCACTCCTGTGTTCTAATGCTACATTGTGCTTGTTAATCGCGTTGAAAGGCTAATTGATAACTAGAGAACTCTTGTGCAATTATGTTAGCACATGAATATAAGTGTGAGTTTTCATGAAAAACATGAACTTGAATGGGAGACTCCAAACTTTTGAACGGTAGTGTATATGCTGAAAAACTTTATTCAAAGAAAATGAAGAGACTTATTTGTGTTACATCATCACTTTCCATGTGCTTGAGGGACAATTTAGATGAGTGAGTCTCGATCACTCTCTCTCTCTCTCTCTCTCTCATGCACACGCACACACACACACACACACACACACACACACACACACACACACACACACACACACACACACACACACACACACACACACACACACACACACACACACACACACACACACACACACACACTCCTGCTGTCAACTGAGGGCCAACTGCCAGCTGCCCCCGTACTTCTGTCCTCATCCATATTTGATGCGTCTCATTAAAACTTGATTGTGGAAACACTTCAGCATTCTGACATTCCTTCTGATCCACTATTTAGTCTCCCTCAGCACTTCGTAGTGAAAGAGCCCCCTCAGTCATGCATGAGCGGCCTTCAGGAAAGAAACACACCACACGAGGTCGGATGAAGACATGCCAACTTATCTCTAGTGTGCGGTGGCGGTTAAAACTGCCTGATTGGCTCACCGGAAACAAATAGTAGTCTGGTGGCGCCTCGGAGTAAATAACGACAGTTGGTCAAATACAGTTGAGAGCAGGGTAAACACAGGATAGGAGATGGTTCTTTAAACATTCAGCAGGACTCTCTTGCGTGTTTTTTGGGTTTTAAATTTCTATTTAGTACCCTGGTACTGTATTCTATGTTTAAGAATCTGTTGGCTGGGTCAGACTAAGTTGTGTTTTGGGTTCATGTTTCAAGGTAGTTACCACAAAGACTTTTTACTGTTAAATTATTAACCAAAAGAACAAGACAACTTGAATTCAAGCTTGTTAACTTTGCCATTGGATAACTGTTCCCAGATACCCCAGAAGAAAAATAACAATGGTAACTTGGGTATGAATTCAGATTGATAATGTTTTGAATTTAAGACCTCACAGAAGTATGTAAAGATAATTTTAGCCCAGATTTCTGCATGAAAAAACAATAAATGAAGCCCCCTGTTTAACCCCAACTCCAAAATTAGAGCCAGTTAATCCTCAGAATTAATTCAAGTGTCATTTAGCTGACGTCTCTAAGTCAAGAAATGGGATGCTTTGGCTTACGGTTCTCTTTTAGTCCCAGAAAGTCAGGCTAAAGTAGCAGGTGGTAGCTGCGGCTGAACTCTATTTGACCTCTGCATTATGTGAACAGTCCAAAATATATCTTCATCAGAGGACTTGCGCAGCTTTCCTGATCACAGTGGGGTCTGTCTGACCTTGAAAACGGCACCAAGTCCACGCTAATTATCATCTGTGCTTCACCTATCTGCCTGTCAAACTGAATAATTCGAAACTTGTGCCAGCTAATATAATATACTGTCTATAAAAGATGATTGCAACCTCTGGGTTTGAAAAGTGAAGACAATGTGGAAGAGATTTAAACCTGCATTCTTTCTAACGGCCAGCAGGGGGTGACTGCTCTGGTTGCAAAAAGACTACAGGTCATGACCCAGCTTCTCACTTCATTTGTGACCTCAGTGAATGTTTTCAAAAGGAGTTTATGGTCTCAATTGCTAGTTTCAAGTCTCCTTCAAACACTTTGATGTTTATTTTGCAGAAAATGGTTCCATTTACAAAAAAATAGACAATAAAGGCTGCTCTGAGATGGTGGGAAACTAGCTTGTCTCAGGTTACAGCAGCAGTGCTATATTATGTTTGAATAGCAAGTTGCCTGCCACTTTCTGTAGCTCCTGACACAACTGCAGACATTTGCAAGGCTTCAGAACTGTTCAAGATATCAAACTATATCAAAAATTGCCAATTGCAGATATCATTAATTGAGGTTAATTAAGGATATCGTGAAGTAGGATTATGATTAGTCAGAAATATACTGTAGAGATCTGAAACTAGAATAAAAAACAACCTAAATTTAGCTGAATGCATGTATTTTAATAGGACCATATATACATAAATGGTAAAACTGATGCCATTTGTCCTTGCAAAGATGATAATGTGGATGTTTCAAATGTTCTTCTGTCACAATTAGAAACTGAATCACAAATCACAGCTTGAGTTCCTCACTTGCTATACCTGAAAGCTGGTCATGAGAAGGCGTAGAAAACTACTATTAGGCAGGTTCTCCTTGAATATTCCCCAAACGACTGACCTCTTTTCATGCCTTTAGTTCTAACGCACTTCTACACATGTTTGAAATGCTCACCTCCTTGTAGAGTGACAGACAGCTGCTACACACATATGCATGACGGCGAACACACACACCAAATAAAACGAACAGCTTGCCTCTTTCACTTGAACCTGTCTGTGAAAGATGCTTCTTTTTCGCAGACACCAAGGTCCCATCAATCCTGGTGAAGGCCACAATATCTCTCTCTCTCTCTCTCTCTCACTCACACTCACACTCACACACTCACACTCACACACACACACACACACACACACACTTGGCTGTTTGACTATTTCACCGGGTAAATATTAAGACCTGTCTCTTGTTTAGTCAGCATGGACGCTCATAGGAAGGTGTTTGCGTTAAAATATGTCGCCGCGACGCTAACTTGTGTTCAACACTGTTTGCTTTGCAGAGCCCCAGCTGAAGGGCATCGTCACGCGGCTCTACTGCAGACACGGCTTCTACCTCCAGATGCTGCCGGATGGCACCATGGAAGGCACAAAGGACGAAAGCAGCTCCTTCTGTAAGTGAGAACCCGCTAGATATGGTCATGGTTTCTGGCTCAGTCCGTTACCCGCGCCACCGGGAATTTCCCCCCTGCTTTCACGCCAAAGGACATTTTAAAAGGGGACTTCCTGGCAGTTTTATATCTGAATATCCTGAGAGCACATGACAACACTGCCATGCTTTTCTGGTTTGAATCACACTAGAATCAATCAGGCTGAAAATGTATGCGCTCTTGGCGAGGCGCACTGGGCCAGCGCCAGCTAAATGGGATTTGTTCTCGTTGCATAATATATCACAGACGATGATTCCTGGCACAGATGAAGTTTTCCAGACACACGTTTTTAATTGTTTTGCTTACAGTGATTGTGACCTTTAAGCTACAAGACTCATGTACATCTGCGAGCAACACATCTGTGAGAGCACATACACCGCCCTTGTGTGCCGTCAATCTCAGGCACCCAGAGAGTCAGATATTGTGTGGAATTTATATAGAACATTTTACAGAATCCTCAGCTGGGCTGTGTGATACTCAAAAAACAATATGTTGTGATACAGTTCGGTAAATATAGCATTGATATAATCTAACAACTGCAAGATACAATCTGTGGCCAAAGCACTGCAGCCTGCTTCAGAGTGGTAACCTTCATGTTTCACCACATTGTCTTGTTAAACAGACTTGACATGATGTTCATGTTTGTTTGATCGTCCAGGACAAATGCTGTTTGCAAGCAGTGACTGGCAGCGATGGAAAGTCACACTTATGAAGGACTTTGTTGACCCGGTGGATCACAAGTCTGTTGTAGCTGCACAACATTCCACTAGTAACAGCTCTGTTGCAACGTCTGCCTTCCATGTTTCTTAGCACTGGATCTGGAATGAAAAATTCAGACCAGTATTACATACGACTTGCCAAAAGACTGGATCATATTTTTAAAACCATATTATATCACTGTGTTAATTGTTGTCGTGAGTTTTTGAAGAGAAAAGTTACTGAGTTAGTGATTTCTCTCTGCCACTTTCTCACATGGTGTAACACTTGAAAAATCCATCCAAAATAGTTTATTGCACTCACCGTATATAACTTTAATTACACGAGCAAGCAAATTACGGTAGTCACGTTGCCTTATGTAGGAGCAAAAGCCATAAGAATACCTGTTTTTGGTCAACACCTTCCCTATTTGTCCATACAACTGATGCTGCATTTGTTTTTGCAACAAAATCTTCCTTTTCAATGTTTCTCTTGTTTCTGAATCACTTTGGTATGCATATGTGGACCCTACATGTCAACAAACTGTCTTTTAAACCAAAAAGCTCAATTTGTCCCATTAAATCAGACTTCTCTTGTAGATTAGTCATAAAGACTGAAGTTTCTTTTTGTGTGAAGCTGCAAAAAACAGTCGAACCATGATGTGTTGAACCTCCTACATGATCGTGTCGCCCCAATACTTAGAATCCTCAGTCACTAAAAGCTTTTAGAAGTCACTGACACGTTCGCACAATTTTGTGTTTAATATTTGCACTCACTTTGTAACTACAGCATTTTATTATTACTTAACTGCACCAAAGAATCTGCTGAAGGTCTTAAATCAAGACCTAAAGTTCTGCCCATTAGCACAAAAACCTGCTGTCGTCTTCAACTGCTGAGTCTCCACACACACACACACACACACACACACACACACACACACACACACACACACACACACACACACCGCCATCACAACTACACACCTCACCCTGTGGGGGGGTCATCACCTGGGTGATTACTGACCAAAAACATCACATCCCATGATCCCCCAGAGTCCCTGTAACTCGCCCGAAGAGATCAATATTATATTATAGGATATCCCCGATGTGGCAACGCAGCAGTTTGGATGGAAAACATCAAGTTAGCACAATTTTGGATTTACTACTTTACTACTTTGACCGTGGTTCCCTCTGTAGAGTTTCTATTTCAGCTTTTTTATTAAGATGTCAGAGTATTTGTGGCAGCAGCAGCGGCGTAACCAGGTTGGAATAACCTGGATCTAACCTTGAGGTGTGCATTGTGAGGTTTTCCCTTGGTGTTTGTCCTGAAAGGAAGCATTAGAGCTGTATTATGTAAGTTAGACACCGGCAGGATTGTGTTTGGAAACTTATCGCTGCATTTCGTGCAGATTTGGATGATTTTCATGAGAGCGACCCTCTGAGAGAAACATCCCAGGAGTTGCTGTGGATATGAGACGGAGCCGGTTCGGCAGCAGGAGCTCTGAATCCTCCGGTCCCAGCTGTTTGGTTGAACACCTCCAGAAAGCTCCACAGTAACTCATTAGACCTGCTCTCACCTCTCCCTCTTATGTAACAGCACACCTACACCGAGGCAAACATGAGGCGCACGCTGAACTTTAAACATTCTCGTGTCCAATCTGAAATATTCATCACATAATACCGCGGGGCACATCCGAAGGCGAACAGGGCTCGTTTCCAGACTGGATGTAAAGACCGCTGTTGCGTAACAGCCACTCCTGGTGCGTCGGGGTATTAAACATCAGTCAGCGGAGGTCACCCCGCAAAGTGTTTGTGTGGGTCTGACTTACGGTTCATTTTATAACAACAGTAATTCCATCAATCCCAGCTCCGGGATATCGCCACCCTGGGCTCTTTGCATTCTCTGGGTGCAGCGTGTGGCAGCAGGTAAGTCCCGCAAAAACTCATGAATTGTCCACTTTCTCTATCCGAGTCAGATTATTTATTCATTCAAGCAGCAGCTGTTGAGTGATTGACATCTTCGTAGCTGAGTATCAATCAAAAGCACAATCTACCTGCCCGCAAGGAATATTGAAAGTGTAGAAATTGCAGTGTGAGCATACACTGTGTGCAGCAGTAAGTTTATCTTCGGTGGGCTCGCTGGGAGCATTTCCTGTAAAATGCAAACTGGCCTGCAACCAGACAGCTTTCAGTTTCACTCCATTTCATTGGCAGCTACAGTCACCCCTGTAAAATCTCTTATTTCTTTTTGTAGCCAGGAGACGTTATGTATTGTATTAACGGCACCCACCAAAGAGGTTTAGGGACCCAAGGCCCCTTTTAACTCCTTCTGTTCAGTGTATCTATTATTCCTGGTGCCATTGGTGTAGTGATTTAGTTAAAACAGAAACTAATTAAGGAATAGGCACCTTTTGAGCAATATATCAGCTCTAATTAAGTTTTAAATTTTGACACTTGTCTGTCAATTCAAGACAAGATCTCAAGATCCGTCAGTGTCAGTTAACGTTATTGCTTAAGGGCTGCTTTTATGTTATTCCCAAATTGTTATCATTAATTAAGTTTTCAAAGTGTAATTGGGACTTTCTGGGCAAGTTCCCTTGGTCATTAAGTTCCTCCTGATGTGTGACACACAAAGGTTTAGAAAATATAGTATTAGCAGTTTGCATAATCAAGTTGAAATTAAATTAAAGAAGATGACTGAAGTTGACCGATGTGTGTAACCTTGTCAGCAATGGTGGATTTACATACCATTCAAAACAAGCCACAGCTAAACCGTTCATCACGTTTTATTTTGATAGTTTTAGTCACCGTTTCACTCACTTATGGCAGCACTATATTCTGAATTGCTGCAACAAAATTTAGGTTTTCAGGAAAGACAAACAGTCGGACAAACTGAAATCAACTGAAATCTTTTCCCAGTTTATCCAAACTGCTTTTTTTTTTGCATTATGCATTAAATGATCATTATCATTGCAGATCATTCCTGTGAATGTAGGCCAGTATTGGAAGCTCCCCCACCTTGTAGAAGGCATAGTAGATGGATTATCATTCATCCTGATTATCGACAAACTGAAAAGAACATCAAACTATGGGTAACCTCTTGTAGTAATGTGAATATTGTTACCCTGACAATGTCCAACATGTGATAAAAGTAGTAACAGGACGTATTTAACTCAAATGGGGATCATTTTTTAAACTTAAACATGTAGTTTTAGTGTTAAAACTTAACCAAGAATCGCCTAGAAGTGCAAAGCAGTGAAACTGACATGGGAGCCAAACACAAGTATCCTCTGAAACTGTTTGTTCCTCTTTGTAAGCACTAAATGGCCTCATTTATTGCCATTAAATGACTTGGTAACAACCTACTGAGCCTACTAGAAGGTGGAGAAGGGCTTAGTGGCCCATATGTATTGGAGTGATCTGCAGTGATAATGGCCATTAAATAGACTGAAAACATGTGAAACAGGTGACACATGAAGTCTGCATGTAATTGTGGCCATCTTCCACTCTAGCTTCCACCCAGTGCGGTAATTATGAATCCCAGTGCGGTGGACAACAAGAGCACCAAAAAAAGGGGAAAAAAGGGCCAAATCAGCAGCTAATGGGATAAATAATTAAAGGAGCAACAGTGCAGCTCACATCTGAAGGCTTGACAGCTAATTGTGGACCTGATGCATCCCCAAAAAAAAACAAACCTTAGTGTAATAACACTGAACCGATGACCTCTAAAGGGCAGGGCGGAGACCCTTTTGTCCCCTCTCTTCCTGGGATACAGACCTTCACAGCAGTTGCCTTCACCTCCCGGTTGTCCTGGACCAAAATGTGTCGGGAAGGCAGGACATTGAAGAGGAAAAAAAGTAGGAAGGCGGTACAGAAACCCTGAGGGGATGTAAAGGAACAAAAAAAGTGTCAAGACTGGCTTTTGTATGGCCTTGCAATAGTTTTGTCACTTTTTTCTTTTTACCAAGTTCCCTCAGGGCTTCCTTAACTAGGTGATGGAGGAAGTTGTCACAGAGCTGAAAGTGACTGTGTATTAAAAGAATAAAAAGAATAAAGAGGATCGGAGTGGAGGGAGAGAAAAAGAAAGAGGACAACAGTGGGGAAATGGGAGTCAATGAGACACGTTGGAAGGGAAAGAGAGAGAGAGGGAGGGGAGGGAGGAAATGTGAGGGTGGGGGGAGTCAGGAGGAGCAGCTGGCAGGCAGCTGATGGCTCCTCCATCACTGTGTCTCCCCCCTCTGGTGGGAGGTCAGAGGAGCTGCCCCCCTCGCCTCCCACCTCTCCTTCCTTTCTGCTCTTGGCTCTTCCAGGCTGTTATGTAATGAAGCTGGAAGAGGAATGAAGGGAGGAAGAGGAGAGTAGTGAGGGAGGTGAGATTTATTGTCTATTTACTGGGGATGAAGGTGCTATTAAAGGTCTCCACTGGTGCTTTTGCATGTTTTGTCCACTTTGTTATGGATCACTTAACAGTTTGCCAACCAATAGTTTTTAAACTTTCAGATGTTTCTAATCATTTCAGAATAAGGACTTTTTAAAATTTATCTCAAAATGAATTAAAATTCCTCTGCTGTTATTTCAGCACCATGGACAGCGCTCTGTGTTGTGTGTAGGACTGAAACAAGGCCAAAGGGATCAATACAAACACCAAACATGTAACTTAGTTTCTTATTCTGCTCACTTCTCGTGGTTGTAAATAGAAGTTTCAGCACTAATTCGATTTCCCCTCCAATGTAGTGATCCACAGACACAAGACAGAGAGGTAAACAGAGCCACAAGTGCATGGTTCTGTGCCTTTTCTCCAGTTATGCAAATACTCTTATCAATGAATGCAAATATCATTTTGTTTTGATTTACTCATTTGGCACTACATGCAATGCGTGTCAAACTGAAGCTCCTCATAGAGGCCACTTCGTCATGGTACGAGGTAAAATATTAGAATCACCTGACAAGAACTATTTATTCACAAAATGTTAAAAAAAAAAAAAACAGGAACAAAAAAAATTATCTTGGATAAAAGCGTTTTCTGATCACCACAGCACTTCAAGCTGATGGTATCACCTCAATGCTAAACATGTTGCTGTTAGCACCAGAGCTAACGTTAGCTGGAGTAATGGAGTAGCCATCCCATAATAGACCACATTTAAAGACATTGAAAATGCTGGAATTTACAAAAGTCTTAAAATGTTGAATATAATTGCACTATTCATCAATTTAATCATCAATCAAAATTTGAGTTGAAAAACTTTGCTTATTGTGTGAAATATGTAATTTGACAAAAGTGACAAAAACCACAAAGCCTCTAATTAGTTAGATGAATTTTTTAGTCATGTCCCACCACTAATTTAAAGTGTTCCTGAAATGAACCCGTTCAAAGCAGTGAAGAAACTCCAGTATCTCCTGAGGAAACAGGGTTTTTGTGATATATTGCGTGGCTTTGTGCTATAAACTTGCATTTACTGCGTGTCAATATTGGATGTGCCTGAAAATACCAAACAGGGGTTATCAGTGACAACAGATGTGAGACGGCCGACTAAACAGGAGTCTCAGGTGTCAAAAGGCCTGAAAGAAGATTAAAAATACATAAAAGCAAGAGGAGAGAGAATGACTTCAGCGGGTGAGTAATGAGGGCTGCTGTTGTGACTGGATTTCTTTCTGTAGGGGAAGAAAAGCCAAAATCCTAGCATGAGACAGACAGACAGACAGAAGAGAAGTGAAGAGATGAAAGCTATTGACTCTGTGTGTACATCGGAAAGCCATACAGAGGAACTTGATTCCCTGACTTTTATCCGCTGTAATTACCATCTCCCACTGTTGGAGGGAAATTTGACTTATCTTTCTCTGGTGCTCGGGAACAAGTCTGTTATTTTTCTCTAACTTTCCCCCAGTGCTCGATAAGGCTCTTTCGCGGAGAGCAGAGAGAGGGAGGAAAAAAAAAAGAGTTGAAAGGCAGATGAGGGGGAAACTTAACTCTGTGTAAGAGCTGCAGCGTTCAAGGAGGGGAAAAATGCGAACATCGAAAGCAAACGCTCCGTCTGGCAGATGTGGAGGAAAGGTAAAAGAGCGGCGAGGATGAGAATAAAGAATACCAAATGGAGAAGGGAGAGGGGGAGTGAGGATACAAGGCAGAGACAAGAAGAGTGATGAAGAGACAGACGGAGGAGGCTGCAGGGTAAAATAGGACAAAGATGAATGGACGCCGATGGAAAAGTATTGGTTTCACAGGACGGAGGGAATGACAGCAGGCGACGGGGGAACTGAAAGGGAACAAATAAGGAAGAAGAATGTAGAGGAGGGGGGGAAAACACAGAGCGAGATAAGAAAAAGGATGTTAATTCACGACAAGGAGGGGTGAAAAGACCGAAAGCACTGGGGGGAAGAAAAAAAAGAGTAGAGCGAAGATAGAAGTGAAAGGAAGACAGATAAAGGCTCAAAGAAATCAGTTATAGAGGGGAAAGCCTGGGGGAAGGAGGTAGAAGTTAAATAACAGGAGAGGGAAGGTAGTTGTCTTGTCATCAGAGTCATCAACCACCAGGGAAATCAGGCATGAAACTCAGCGAACAAATCATTTAATCTACTATTGAGCCTTTAAAGCTCATTTCTTTACAACACAAATGACTGTGTGAAAGCAGAGAGGCTGCTTCATTTGTTTTCTGCATCTTTATTAGTCCGAGCGTCATTTTAATGATCCCAACGCAGCGGGCTGTCTATTGAAGACTTTATTTAAGATTCTCATAATGGTGTCAGGTTTTTTAAATATGAAACACTGGCTTGCATACATTCAGATAATGTCTGTCATCTACTGCCTACGTCTCCGAGCAGATTTGTTTTTGGAGATTTTCCAAGTTCTCTATCATCAGGTTCCAATTTCTGCAGTAGAAGTTGCCAATCATCAAACTGAAATGACCTGTTAGTGGTCATTGAGGAAGGATTTAACTGCTGTGTTTCCATGGAGGACAACAATGAAAGTTAACCTCAGACATCTAAATAAACAAGTGTGTACAGATGAATATGGATCCCCAGACTGAGATCCCTGATATAGTTGGCAAAATGGTTGTTCCAAGTGGATAATGTCTTTGAAATCCAATGTCTATCCAAAAAACTCAAATGTTTGTTGTCATTTCTTTGCAGCTGATATCTTTTTTAAAATCAGTAGGTGACAGTGAAACCAAACAATCTACAAGAAAACAGTCAGAGCTGGACCCTGGTGTCGATGGTTTTCACTATATGGAGAATAGTCTCTAATTGATTGTCCGTGGTCGCTGATTTTGGGCATCCCAACCATTTTTGGTGCTCAATTTGCTTGATTCTCTTTCTATTTCCTGCACTTTCCCACACATTTCTGTTTTTGTCCTGAAACTTCAATATTGGCATCTGTAGCCTCTTTGAACTGTTTTGTTTAGTTCACTCCTTGACAACATCTCCATATGAACTAATAATGAAGTTTTTACCTCAGTTTCCATCTATCTTCATGATTGTGAACAACAATGCGTTTCATCAGCTGCGAGGGGAACTCCAACACTAAATGAGAATGTAGATTCGTTTAGCTCAGCTTTAGGATTATGTGCCAAATATCACTTTCCTGATGGTTTGATTAAGCAGTTCTCAGCCAATTTAATGAGAAGATTGCATCTTAATCTGTCCAGCCACTGTGACTTTCTATCTTATTCAACACGACTGACAAAAATGATCATAGAATGAGTTAGTTTGAGGATTTTTGGGGGGCATTTTTATGCCTTTTTTTTTTGATAGTGGCAGTGGAGAGAGACAGGAATCTTGCTCCAAGCTTCCTTACCTGAATGAGTCCATTTCAGGTGCCTGAGCAACGATCACATCACCATGCTGTCACCCAATCAGCTTCACTCACACGGGAAACAGAAAACAGAACAGAAGGTGCCTCTCCAAAAGTTCAACTCTGTGTGATTTCTCACAGATGACTATAATCCTCTTCTCATTCCAGTAGAGACCGACTGAGCGCCACAATGCAACACTGCAGAGCAGCAGCGCAGTGTTCAGGCCTGCAGATGCCCTCTGCACAGCTTAACTCGGCGTCCTGTCGCTGCCTCTCCGAGCTCAGCCAGCCCTCCCCTTCCCCTCATTCTATCTCCACTTTCTCCTTGTTTATTTATTGTGCAGATGATCTCAAGCCTCAAATTGACTTGTGGGATTGATTTGGCAACACCCTCGCCTTTATTTCCCTCCCCCTCTTCTCCTTTTCCCTCCCCTCAAAACACTTGATTAATCTAGCAGTCTCCTCTGAGCTGCTGGGGGAGGGAAAAAAAGTGATTCAAATGTTAAGGACAGAAAGAGAGGGAGGTGGGAATGAAACAGAAGGGAAGAGGAATGGGATGCCTTCATTATCCATGCAGACAGTTAGGTGATCCATGTGATAAGCAAAAGTTCTTTTTGATGGAGGCTGAAGGAGGAGGAAAACTCTCTTGTAAGGAGGGGGGAAAGAGAGAGAAGGATAGAGGCAAAACAAAAGAGAGAGAGAGAGAGAAGTGGGAAGTAATTGACCGTTTGCTAAGCTCTGCTACTGCTGCTACGCCTGTCAAGATTTCAGTTTACAATGATATCGGGGGCATATTTACCACTCAAAACTCTGAGTTATTTTCCAAACAATATGGGCCCAGGATTTCAGACAGAGGTAGATAAAAGCAGCCTCCTCACTTTCAGGAAATGCTATCAAGTTCATAGGCTGAAATGTTTCTCCTTATCAAATTTTATCAGCTGTTGCTAGCTGGGTATAGACTTATGAGTTGGTTGCAAATATTTTCTCCGACTGACTTTGAAAAGTTCCCACTCACTTGTATAGAAACCATGTTAAAAAAAACCTTCTCCCGTTGTACATTTTCCCTCCTTTTCTGGTGTCCCCACTAATACAACAACATCTTTACCTATTAATAACAAAAGGTAAAGACATGGACATACAGAGAGAGACATTTTTCTGTATTTTATTGTCTTTTCTAGTTGACTAACTGCAGAACAAGTCTGTTATGGTACCGGTGATGTCTCCTGTGTTTTCCTTTCTTACCATGCATGTCTCCAGTGATCTTACTTCCTCCCTTTTGTGTGTTCTCCCTCCTTTTTAATGCCTCTCCCACCCTCATTGGTTTACCTTGTGTCATGTCACCCAGTCAACCCTATGTATTTGTATTATTTGCTATTTCTTCTATTTCCCTGCCTCTGTTCCATGCCTAAGTTCTTCCTGGTATTTCATGTGTTAGTGCTTAGTTTCATCTTTTGGATTTTTTTTTGCCTGAGACTGTTCTCCAATGTTTTTGTTGCCTGTCTGGATTTCCCAATTTATTTTAGAGCAATTTAAGTAAAATTTGCTTTTTGTTCATCATATAGTGAGTGTCCTGCATTGGGATCTTCTCTTGCAATGATGTTTAAACCACAACCCCCCACAGAAAATGCTCCTTACCTGCCTGAAATGCCTCATATGTAGTCTTGTTTTTCATTTTGAAGGCTACCATAATCTCCTCACGAGAGACACTTTTGCTGGAGCTACATTTCCATGCCTATAGCAACAGATGCAGGCTTTTTAAGAACTGACATACTGACTTCCCTATAATGTTGTTTCCAGGTCCTAGCCTCTGCTGTGTTGACCCTGGCAATTTCTACTTAATCCTGGTTACAGACAAAAACAGCACATCAAAATATATCCAGCTTGGCAAGTAATCATTTCCTAAATCTCAGTGAAGAATTGCAGTTACAAAGCTGTTCAAATGAACAGAGTGCGTTAACAGCTGTTGACTGTAAACTTCCTCAAATCCAACATAGGATGAAGTTGCTATTTTTAGCCAAAAAGCCAGATGTAGCAGACAATCTACCACATAATAGTGAACAAAACTCTCACAGGGGTTATTCTATGATTTTGAATGGTAGTGTTTCCATTTTTAGCTCCAATAATATTGCTATGACTCTGAATGTAGCTCACAGTTGCACTACAACAGAAGTACACCCGAGTATGTATGTATTCTCTCTTTATTCCTCTTTTTATTATTAAGGACAGCACAATCGCACTTCTCTCAAGGTGCAGCAGGTTATGTGGGGTTACTGACACCACGCTGAGGCTACTAATGTATGTAAGAGAGCAAGAAACAAGAGCAGGAGGGAAAGGGGACGGCAGGAAGGAAGGAGGGAGGGAGGCGACGTGCCCCGCTCTATTTGTCATCCCGGCCGTGCTCTTTGGTGACACCTTGTTCATTTGCGAAACCAACTGTTTGAGATGCAGGGATCGATGGAGCAAATAGAAGCAGGGCCCTTAAGATAGAGAGAGGAGAGCGAGAGAGGGCCAGGAAAACATGTGCAGTTTGCGACATTTGCACCTTAAAACTGAGCACACAACACTATCTGTACTGACATTATTCTTGTTTAATGTGACACGGTGGTGAAAACTAAACCGCGCTGTTAGGCATCACACTTCCTGAATAGAATAGAAGCTTATATGTTTTCCCCTGGAAGAACTGTTGGCCTCGACTTTCTGACAGCATTAGATAACTTAGCTTCCATTCATTATGTTTACAGAACTTTTGATTTAAAATTGATTTGTCCAATAGCAGCTAAAGGGTCCAAGAATCCATAATATGCTGCTGAGATTCATCTGTCTCAGAAATCTGTTACTTTTATAGTGCACACTTGCAATTGTTTTTTTTTTAAATAAAAGAATTTACACGAAAAGCTGAGCTGCATCAGTTAAAACCTTTGTAAGAGTCATGCAAATATGTAAAATAAACACTTGCTTATTTGATATTACATCCACACTAAAAGCAGGTATAACAAATTGATAACAGTAGAATCTGATGCTGATTTTGGGGTGTCAACAAGACACTGAATTTCACTTATACACGGATGTCACATTTAAATTCCTGCACTGACTTGCATTGGAATAATGTCTTTTCTAAAGTTTTATGGATGCCATTTTTAATGCTTTGTCTTCTTTTTGTTTTATTGCTGCCTTGTTTGTGCTAAAGCACCTTGTAATTTCTGTTTTGAAAGGTGTTTTAGGAATAAAGTTTATTCTCCCTTTATAGAAAAGTCTATAAAGTTAATTTTTATAGTTTTTGTTATCATTATGAGTCTGATCTTGTAAAGCTCACATGTTTCTTTCTCATCCCTGATTCAGTCCAAGTGCTTCAGGGACTTTAATCATCTCAAGTAGTGTTTGGTCATCGTGACATTGTGATCACAGAACAGCTGGTAGCCAGAGGAAGTTTTGTCAGAATCACTCAGCTTACCACGTCAAGTCCTATAAGAAACACAGTCAGGAGTACTGCCGAGAATAAATATAGATATATGCACAAAGCAGAGCATGCACATGGAGTAAATTGTGCATATAACGCAAACATACTTCTCACACTTGTGCACCCACATAACACAATGTGCTCCTGTGGCCAGCTTGTGGTTAGTTTATATGGAGAGCTATGCACATAAGAAATCCAAGGTTTCACAGGAGGGGATTCGGCAAACTGCATTACTAAGTGCTGTTTGCTATGTTGGGACGGAGGAAATGAATTCAAAGCAGGCTCAGAAGATGTCACTTTCTACTCTACTGTACTCTTAAAGCTCTCTGCTAAGCTGCACTCTCCCTGTATCTCTCTCTCTCCAGCAGGGGTATCCTCCATCCTGTCACTCCCAGGTTTGTGTGACCTCTAGTGTACCAGCAACCAAACTGAATTCCAACTGAATCTCCCTTCCTCCTAATCCCTCCCTCTCTTTTCTCCTTTTTCACTTCCCAGTCCTGCCTTCAGCAGATAAACTGTACAACAGGGAGCATGAAAACGGAGACAGCTGCAAAGCAATTGTCTTTTATGCCACATGGAAGCGTTGGGAGTGTTTAAGAGAAGGAATGATCGCTTTAACGTTGCTCTCTGTGTCTTGCAGTGCAGTTCAACTTGATTCCTGTGGGGCTCAGGATAGTGGCCATCCAGAGCACCAAGACGGGGCTCTACGTTGCCATGAACAGCGAGGGCTACCTCTACACTTCGGTACGGTCAGCACGCACTTTTCAAAACACCTAATATGTGATTTCATTACAGCGGTCCTGGTTGAAAAACTGCCGCCCCGCCGCTGAGTTTGTATTTGCTTAGTTGATTAAACACAATGTGTGAGAGCAACACATGCAGTCTGAATGCTTGTGTTGTTCTACAGGTTGTTCAAACAGAGATAATACTAATATATGTCCAGAGTTCCATGTAGCTGTGGAGGCTTTTCTGCGCGATGGATATCCAACCGCCCTGTGACGGCCTCTTACACGCTGTTTTATGTTGCCTTTAAAAGTTAAAGAGAACAAAACAGGCCTCCACATGCATTATTCATTCCTATATTAGAGCTGAAATCTGTACTGTAATAGACCGCACACTGGTGCTCTCTGCAGCTGCAAAAAGTCATCTTGCAAAAGTCTAAATCAAGCAGAAGCATTGTATGTGTGTGTAGAAGTTTTTGTTTCTTGCCTGTTTTGTTCATTGTCAGTCAACAACCTATACAACACAAAGCAAAGACTCACATTTATAAAGAGCAGATCATCTAGAGTCTGACATAGTCATCATGTATTAGTTAAGATGGCAGATTTTGTTTATAAACTAAAACAAATCTGTTCCCATTTAAAAAATGAGCTTGTGATAATGAAGATGAAGTGTAGTTTCAGCTTTATTGACATTATTGTCACAACAAATGACATTAGGGATGTCCCCTATGACTAATTTCCCAGTAGATTTAGCCTCTGGATGTCCTGGATTCAGGGTGTTTTTTGCTCCTGTCACATTTTTACTCACTCTTGGCTCATTTTTCACTGGACTATAAAGTATTGCACCTCTATGGAAACAACCCAACCATGGCTAGATGCAGAGAGGACTCAAACATGTCTTTTGTGCAGGTTAACAAAGTTAAAATGCTATTAACCATAAAACAGAAAAGAATTATCAAAAGTATATTTTTGTAAGTTAAATGTTACCAAAAAAATATAAAATAATCCTGGAATTACCACACAACATTTAACATCCACACATTTCTCAACATAAAAGAGAAACAGTGACTTTATTCACTATAGATACTTTCCTGCTTATGTTTTTTTTTATTATTATTATTTCCATGCCAATTCTGTATCAGCTCTGTGTAAACACTGCCTGTTTCTATGTGATTGTTGGTGGAAACTGAGTCACTAATTGCTCTATGGTTGCACTGAAGAGCAAAGAAATTCTACTTTACGTGAAGGATTTGATGTAAATCCTTGATTTTCTCCAAATTTTCATTTTCCCAGTGAAACCCCACATCACACATGATTAGTTCAAAGCCGATCGGACAGTTGAAAATCTGACTATTCTGTTTGTTTTTGCACTGTCTAGCTCTGATAATTAGTAATTTTCTTATAACACGTCTTTCAAACCTCTCAGCAGGTTTTGTTGTTCAGAGGATCAAACACAAATTCAAATGTAGTGAAGTCGACTTGATTAAAAGTAAGAAGACATTTAAAATTGAGTGTTATTTAATGAGCATTAGTCACATTCTTCAATAGCCAAACTGTTTATTGAATAAGCTTAAAATGTGAAGCATATCCATATGAACAAGACAATGGCTCCCTAATAAAACATCCTTAAGGATGTGCTGTGATTATGCAGGGCTCCGGTCAAGTGTCATTTATTATGCGCTGCCTCCTTTCTGTATTTAAATTTTCTGATCAAAATACTGGCAAACTCTGCTGCTTTTATGAGATGCCATCTCTTCAAATTTCCACGTTGTTGGTTCACAACATGGGGGCATTAGTGCAGTGAGGGGAGCTGCTGTCTGCTAGAGCTCCACAGCAACCTAGTAGCAGGTGGTCGTGTAACATCTCTGACACTACAGTTCACTAAAGCTGTACATTGACTAAATATGAAAATTTAGCTTTGTCTACAAGTATCCTGATGCCGACCAGTCAGGGCAGCAACATTTAATCTGTTAGGGAATAATTTGCACACATCACTAAGTGAAAAATTCAAAAAAAGAAGTACCCATGCAGTGTTGCCATGTCTCAGGATATGAAGGCAACAGCAATGCAGCTTTCCTTCTTCTAGAGACAGAAGATTCATCTATTTTGGCATTTTTAGGTGTAAATCCTGTTCTTATTATATGATAATACCAGAAGAGCTGTAGTCTAGTGTGTAGATTCAGAGTTGAGCCCAATTCATGCTTCCATTTCCACAAGAGTGGATGATATCATTTCGTCATCCACCCAAAACCATAGGAACGTCCCAAAATTAGCGACCATGCAGCATGTTTGAGCTACAAGCTTGCCGACTGCACATGTGCATGGAAGCCAAATGTTTCTAAAAACATAATGCTTTTTTAGAGGAGAGCCATCCACACCTTTTTACACACGTGGACAAAATTGTTGGTACCCCTCAGTTAAAGAAGGAAAAACCCACAATTCTCACTGAAATCACTTGAAACTCACAAAAGTAACAATAAATAAAAATTTATTGAAAATTAAATAATCAAAATCAGCCATCACTTTTGAATTGTTGATTAACATAATTATTTAAAAAAAACAAACTAATGAAATAGGGCTGGACAAAAATGATGGTACCCATAACTTAATATTTTGTTGCACAACCTTTTGAGGCAATCACTGCAATTAAACGATTTCTGTATTTGTCAATGAGCGTTCTGCAGCTGTCAACAGGTATTTGGCCCACTCCTCATGAGCAAACAGCTCCAGTTGTCTCAGGTTTGATGGCTGTCTTCTCCAAATGGCATGTTTCAGCTCCTTCCACATATGTTCAATGGGATTCAGATGTGGGCTCATAGAAGGCCACTTTAGAATAGTCCAACGCTTTTCTCTCAGCCATTCTTGGGTGTTTTTGGCTGTGTGTTTTGGATCGTTGTCCTGTTGGAAGACCCATGACCTGCGACTGAGACCAAGCTTTCTGACACTAGGCAGCACATTTCTCTCCAGAATGCCTTGATAGTCTTCAGATTTCATCGTACCTTGCACACTTTCAAGACACCCTGTGCCAGATGCAGCAAAGCAGCCCCAAAACATTACTGAGCCTCCTCCATGTTTCACCGTAGGGACAGTGTTCTTTTCTTCGTATGCTTGGTTTTTGAGTCTATGAACATAGAGTTGATGTGCCTTACCAAAAAGCTCCAGTTTGGTCTCATCTGTCCAAAGGACATTCTCCCAGAAGCTTTGTGGCTTGTCAACATGCATTTTTGCAAATTCCAGTCTGGCTTTTTTATGAGTTTTTTTCAGCAGTGGTGTCCTCCTTGGTCGTCTCCCATGAAGTCCACTTTGGCTCAAACAACGACGAATGGTGCGATCTGACACTGATGTACCTTGGCCTTGGAGTTCACCTTTAATTTCTTTGGAGGTTGCTCTGGGCTCTTTGGATACAATTCCAACGATCCGTCTCTTCAATTTGTCATCAATTTTCCTCTTGCGGCCACGTCCAGGGAGGTTGGCTACTGTCCCGTGGGTCTTGAACTTCTGAATAATATGAGCCACTGTTGTCACAGGAACTTCAAGCTGTTTAGAGATGGTCTTATAGCCTTTACCTTTAAGATGTTTGTCTATAATTTTTTTTCGGATGTCCTGGGACAATTCTCTCCTTCGCTTTCTGTTGTCCATGTTCAGTGTGGTACACACCTTTTCACCAAACAGCAGGGTGACTACTTGTCTCCCTTTAAATAGGCAGACTGACTGATTATGAGTTTGGAAACACCTGTGATGTCAATTAAATGACACACCTGAGTTAATCATGTCACTCTGGTCAAATAGTTTTCAATCTTTTATAGAGGTACCATCATTTTTGTCCAGGCCTGTTTCATTAGTTTGTTTTTTTTAAATAATTATGTTAATCAACAATTCAAAAGTAATAGCTGTTTTTGATTATTTAATTTTCAATAAATTTTTATTTATTGTTACTTTTGTGAGTTTCAAGTGATTTCAGTGAGAATTGTGGGTTTTTCCTTCTTTAACTGAGGGGTACCAACAATTTTGTCCACGTGTGTAGTTCATCATTACAGGACTTACAACTGAAGTCGTCGCTGCAGGACTTTGGATGAGCTTTGATTTGTGCATGCTTTCAATCAAAGAAGCCCAAAGACAGTGGGAAGTTCTAAAATCTCCAGATATCCTGTGCTGGGTTTGTCCACTGTGCTTGACACACCTCAGGAATAGTCACTGACCCCATGCTACAGCACAATCTGTGCGTAGCTGCTATATTTTGCAGGTTCTTTCAGACTATACAACTGTAGCTGACCTCTTTTAGAATTAATAAAATCTCTTTCAGCTTTCAAAGCCTGCATTGGTCTGCACACACAGATGCAAAAAGTGTGGACTGGTGAACGCAGCAGCATTGCAAGACACAATGCTGTCATCTGAGAATCACGAGTCTTCCCAACACAACTTGGTTCCGTTGTAGTCATTCAGTGACAGACTGAGGTGGTGACATCTGAAAGTCTGTCTACATCCGAGCATCAAACACCTCCCTGCTCTCGGTCACAGCAGCGCTTGTACGCCGCGGCTTGTGAAGCAGCTCACACGGCGCTTCCACCGAGTCGTTTCGCATTGATGTACAGAGAGAAGCGGCGGAGCCAAGCCGCGGCTTTGAGAGGTAGATGGAAGAACAGATGATCAGAGTGCACTCTATCAGGATGCAGAGAAAAGCACTTTTTTCCAGCCTCCTTTTTGTGTGTTTTTTTCTCTCTTCCTCTTGGCACACATGCAGAGTGTGTGAGATCTTGTTTGAAGTGCATCGGTACGCTCACTTCAAAGCCCATCCAGCGCTGCCTCCCTGCAAAGCTGCAAACTGATGAGGAGGGGAGGTGCAACAATGCAAAAACAGGCCTTGGAAGAGCACACATACGCACAGTTCCTCATTTTGTCGGTGCATATACGGCATGTGAACATCATTCTCTTCATTGCCTCGTCTGTTCTTAATTCTAGCAGCTTCTCAGCTTTACAAATCACAAATTGTAGTAAAAGAATGCTTCAAAGTTTGGGGCTTGTGTCAGTCCAGAAACACATTACAGGAAATAAATTAGTTTCTTCAGTTCAGGCTTGATGAGGAAAATACCCGAAGAATATTGATAATGTGTATATACAGCGCTGACGCTTCTACTTGGGAAAAGGAAATGTGTATTTTCATAATTAATATTTTCTTACACCTCAAAGAGCAAAGAAAAAAACAAAATGATAAGACAAATAATAATTATATTATTTTTGTACCAGTTTGATCAAGTTGAAGTTTCATTTACTCAAGAATAATTGGCATTTTTGTTCAAAAATAATAGAAAAACACATTGATTGCTGTCAAAAATAGTAACATGGACTCATTGTCTTTACTGTATACAGTTACTGTTGTGTGTAATCACGTCCCAAATGCCCATTCTGAGCCAGAAAAAAACAAAACTGAACTGTATTTGTGGTAATTTTGACTATGTTCACAATAATTCCCACCTGAAAACTCTGTGACAAATAACATACCCGATATGAGACACACACTGATTCATTAACACACAGCTTTTTAAATAGGATTATTATTAACCTTTGCACATTTTAAGTGTTTTTTTATAATTACATGCTATGTAATCTTCTTTCTCAGGCAAATAATTTGCACATTCCTTCACAGTGTAAATAGGATTTTCTCCACTTCCTGTTCGACTATTCGACTTATGACATTTTCTTCTTATTTATCTTAGAACATTTACTGTCTATTGACTCACAACAATTGCTTCTTATCCTTGTTTAAAATTGTGATTCTTATTCTGGAAATTGTCAGACCATTATAATGACTTCTTCTTCTTCATTTGAACACTGGATGCCTTCACCTTGGAGACTTCCATCCTCATCCAAATCTCATTGTTATTTTTAAAATTATGGCTCTTTTGGCTTTAACTCCCTATTGCCATTCCCTCTGTCTGTGTTTACCTGCATTTTCAGTCAGTGTTTGATTAAGTTTAGGTGCCAAACCTCCTCAGATAAGTTTAGAAAAGGATTTTAGTTTAGGTTAAAGCGCACACTGTTCTGTTATTGCGTGGTACAAGTCTTCATTTTACAAGTTTCCTAAAGAAGTCGCCCATGTAATCAGATTTGCTTTCTGTTTATCAGTGATCAAAATGGGTGATAACTCATCTTCTGGCCTGCCAGAAGGTGGAGGAGGTCCCTAGTGGTCAATATGTATGGGAATAATCAGCAGTGATAATGGCTGTAATGTCCAAATGGGGTGAGTAACACAAGCCTACTACAGCTTTCCAAAAAAAGCACATTTCATCCTTTTTATTAGTTATTTTTAAAGCAAAGTGAATCTATTTGCTGTTGTATCTAACTTTGTAGTTTACACACAGGCTATCCCAGTTAGCTGATTTGTTGTTTATGTGCTGCATATTCTGCTGCATCAACAGGAAACACTTCAGAATTTCCCTTAACTTTATTGAATTGGTGCAGTTTTATCTGTCGCTGCAGCTTAGCCTCAATCCATATTTCAACCCAACGCTAACCCTCTTGTAACCCCGGCCCAAAAAAAGACTATTCTCTTCCCCTAATGAGACCCAGAAAATGGTCCTTGCATGACTTTTCCAGGGCTTGGAACCCCCCTAGACAGTAAAAACCTTGCATGTGCGTGCGCGCGCGTGCGCGCGCGCACACACACACACACACACACACACACACACACACACACACACAGATACAGAGGTTATACTTACCCAGGCATTCTCCTGACAGAAGAAAGGTGACCCATTTTCACTAAGGGAAATAACCACGGGGAAAGAGAGGGAGGAAAGAAGAGACATTTGAGAAAATCCCTCTGAGATGAGAACAGAGGCAGGACAAAGGAGAGGAGGAGGCATTTTTTTTCCTCCCCCGTCTCACCTTAAACTAGTTGCTCAGCTATTGTTCTGTGCAAACGCGAGAAGCGATGGAGAGCAGAAATAAAGGAGGAAGGCATGTTTGACGTTGGTTGCCCTCAGGGTCCGGAGAGAGGCAGTGCGGAGTCTTAACATCCTGTTATGCAACCGTTAGCATGTGCTGGGAACACGGCCCCTGCGTTATCCCCTGAAGGGTAATTGGGGCAATTTTGGGAAGCGGTTAAAGGCGTAACCTCAGTGTGAGATTTTAACATGTAGAATTAGATTTGCAATTTCAGGCCGTGGTTGCAAAACAAGTTTTGCTTTCTGCGCTTGGAAACTGCAGTTTGGGATTTGGGAAGAGCCAAAATACTCTGTTGTTGTTTAATTACTTATGCATGGTTCCTTTAATGATTTACAATGAGGGATGTGTTTGAAATAATGACTGTTAGTTAGCGGGGAAGTTTCATCTGCATTGCAGGAAAAAGAAAAGTGAAAGAAGGGTCAGTGTTTCCGTAGAAAACCAAATGAATTAAAAGTTTTATGGCTAAAAAATGCTGATACCTGCTTTAAAGTCGCAATAATCATTGGTTTTTAAAATATAAACAACTTATCAAATGACTGTCTGAAAAATAAATTACTATCCAACTACTTCTCTTAAGCTCTATTTTTAGCATCTTTCAGCTCATTGTTTTGGTTTTATAGGACATTTCTTGATGAAGCAGGCAACTGTTCCCAAAAACAGGTCTATATGAACCTAATGTATATTAGCAATACAATGCAAAAACATTTTTAAACAGATAGGTGGCCATGTTCACCATTTAATCATTAAATGAATGAAACAGTGGAAAGTTTTGCCGTATTCCTTTAAAACCATTTTTAACCACTGACGCTTAATGTTCACCTTAGGAATCTGAAAAACAGATAAAGCCAACAGGTTACCAAATCATGAATTAAATACTAAAAAATAATCCCTAAAAGTCTAAAAGAAAGCAAACAAATTGCAGCATCCCACAGAAAATATCATTACTATTCTCTCTCCAGCAGTGTTAAAATTAATATAATCCTCTTACCTATTTCTACACGATGGAGTGATTATTCATTAACATCAATATCAGTCATTCCAATAGAAATTTATCGTGTAATTTCTGCTAAATGTGACCATAATGTAGAGTGAACACCATGCTGTGTTAAAGGAGACTTGACACTCTCAATTGAGACCATAAGCTTATTATAGAAGTGTTTACTGAGTAAACAATTAGTGAGAAGTAGGTTTGTTTTCTGGTTGACTTCAATGCAATTGCACTTCATTTTGCAACCAGTGGAGTCGCCCCCTGCTGGCTGTTAGAAAGAATACAGCAGAGTGAAAAAAGATTGAATATTGGACTTAAATTTGGCATGTGAACACAAACACAATTGTTAAATGCAGTGAAAACATTTTCTGCTATCCGTGATCTTTATAGCAGATTTTTTTGCTGTATGTGTTTGAGGAAAAATCTCTCTGCTGCCTGGATTACATTCCTTGGTAAACCTTTTTTTTTTAAAGCTCAACATTTATCTCCTGCACAGAATTTTGGATTAGTGAAAGAACTGCTTCAGTTAAATGTTAAGAGTAAACACATTGTGTGTCGGGGTTCAAGTGTCTACACGCAACCATAAAAAATGCAATTATGTCTGTGTAGCTGCTGTGGGTGTGCACTGAATTGCAAAAAGGAAAATAGTAGGAAAGCAAATGGAATACTTTGTTAGATATTCAGTGTCATTTTGTCTGATTTGTGACGCATGTATTTGTTCTTGCAAATTAGTAGCATGTGAACATGACTTGTAAGAAACAAGCAGAAAGTTACATCCTTTTGATTTCCCTTCTTGAGCTCACCTCAATCACACACTCATGCACTTTTCATTATTGTGTGATTAGAGTTTTCTCCAGGAAAAAAAAAAACAAAAAGCGTTTCCATGGTGTAGAGGTGTTTCCTTCCTTACCTTTTTGTAGAAATAATAAAGCCTCAGTGGCTGCCCGGCATTAATCTTTCGCGGGCCTCTGTGGCAGACGTGTTGCCCTCTGCAACCGCACACACAAGCAGATAATTACAACACTTATTTAAAGGATTTGAAAATGAAACACCTCCTACCAGCCGCGAATCTGCCTGTAATGGCTCAGCGAGAGGAGAAAAGTAGTTTTCCAGCCTCGGCCTTCCTCAACCCCTCATCATCCATCTTTATTTATCAGTTGTATCATTCTCATTTGAAGCTCCTTAGTTGTAATTTTCTTCGGTATTTTCTGTTTGGTCTGTTCTCATTCTTTATTCTGCACTCCACCGCTGCCGCCGCTCATTTTCCCCACGTGGATCACTGGAATTTAATTTAATCACCTAATCTAATTTAACGATGACACCCTTTAAATACATTAAAATATTTGTGGTGAGCTCAGTTTATCTTGCCAATTAATTAAACACCGTGAAAGACGGACTTTATTAAGACTTTATCATATGTTCTCCTTTCGTTTTCGGGTTTAATCACATATGATGTGGGAGAAAGTGGCCAGTAGATGCAGCCTCATGAAAGAAAAGTGATTAAAGAATGACAGCTATGAAGCAACTTTGGGTAAAGGTCAGTGATGCCGATAGAGAATTTCTGTTTCCCTGACTCCTCCACAGGGAGATCAAAGGTCACGGGGAGCTACAGAAGTATTTGCTTTCTTGCTTAGTGATACAACAAGGTTTCTAACCAGAATCCACTGACGAAAATGTCGTTTTTAGGCAGGAGTGGCTTAATAAAAGAACACATGGATGCATTTTAAAGTTCAATGAGGAAAGATTACATGACGGTAAATTGCAAAAAGCGGTATCATAGAATTAAAGTAGGAAAAACGGACAGCACATTACACTGTCTAGATCATGGGTGTCAAACATGCGGCCCACGGGCCAAAACCAGCCCGCCAGAGTAAAAATTACAGAGAAGTGCAGATTGTAAATTTGTAAAACTGTAAATTTATAATAATTTCCAGACCATGAGTTGTTTTGATCATAAAGTAAAATACTAGATTACTCATTGTGTCAGTCTGTTTGTGGTTTTCTAAGTGAAACTCAAGAGATAGATGGCCTAAATCGCTAATTTTATACTGAAAAGTGACACCCTCTGGTCACATATTGTCGAAAAGTGTGTGCATTTAAATTAAAATTTGTATTTTCTTACACTAAAAACAACACGTCGCATTTAATTTTGACCGCGCAGTTGATTATTTTAGTTGACATCGTGGTGTTTCCCGTGCAAACAGATGGACATGAACAATTGATCACATGCCTTACAATAAATCCCCAACTCTGCTCTTTGGCTTCATTTAACCAAACATTCTCAAACGACCACGCACATTTACACGCCGGCAGGTGAAAGCAGCTCCGAGGTGGAAAAATAAATAGGAATTACTTTACGGAGGAGGAATTTTTTCCTCTCCGGAGCGTCGATTTACCTGCCTCAGCGAAGAAGTAGGCAGCCCTGAGAGATATTTAAAGATCACCCAAACAACCCTTCGGTGCTTCTTTCAGCAGTCAGCGGAGAACGAGAAGGGGCGAGAAAAAAGATGCTATATTTATATGTAACCGGAAAGTAATCCGCTGTAAAAGAAAAAAATATCACACTTGTAATGCCTTAAAGTGTGGATTTGGGAGTGCACAGGATAAACAAGGGAGTGACAAGTTAAATGATGGAGCGAATGTCCTTTTGTCCTTACATGAGCCTCTTGTTTCGGGAGGATAAAGCGAGATGATAATAGAGGGGTGAGTCACTGCAAAGCGTCGAGGTTTCTCCTGCATTTCCATAAAAATGCGTGGTGAGGAAATGAGGGTTTTGTTTCAAATCAGACGCATAAGCTCGTAAATTGAGTTCGAAACTGAGTGAAAAGGTGCTACGCTCGTACATGAGTCGTTTCTGGTTGCGTTTTCATACTGTATGTGGATCTGTATTCAACACTGGGGTGCCACAAACTCCTTGAGAATAAAAGGGACAGTTTGATTGACCGGACAGGCTGGATCTTAGCACCAGTAAAGCAGGCCTGATTGTTGCCACTGTGTCGAGACGCGGGGAGGGAAAGATGAGAGGATGGAGGGGAAGGCGAAGGAGAGAAGGATGGTCTGACAGGCCCAGACTCGGAGCGAACATAACGTCTCCTCTGGGAGCAACAACCGCCGCCATGCTCATCTTTCTTCCCCCCACCCCTCCATCTCCCTTTAGCCTCCCACCTCCTCCTCCCCCCGTCTCACTTGTACAGCTTTTACTCGCCTGTCAGTCTGTCTTGCTCCCTGTCCAGCCATTTGTGTCTGTTGGCGTCTCTTGTGGTTTGTCTTTTTCCTCCCCGCCCCTCCTTCCGCCATCACTCCTTGCCGCCTCCTTTGCTTTTTTGTCACCCCGCCGAACCTCTTTTATTCAGAATATATATCCCTGTCTTGATATGTCCCTTATCTGCAGTCCTTGTCCTAGCTCTGTCCTCTATCTCTCTGCTCTCCTTTCCCCTCTCTCTCCCTTCGTCCTCCACCTCCTTGTCCTGAAACCTCCTCATCTCTATTTTTTTGTATTCTCCCCCCTATTTAATTCGCCATTTCTCCACCTTCGACTACATATAAAAATGTAGAAATGTGCGCAAAATCCAAAAAATGTCCCCATTTATCAATCAAGTGATGTTAGTCGATGTCGTCCATGATAATGCTGCCTCAGTAAAACTGTCCCGCTGCCAGAAAGTGACATCATTCCCTGGTGACTGTTAATTGCAACGGGCATTTACTAGAGACATGCAGGTGGCATGTATGGGATCATGTTTTGATGCACAGCGTTAAAAATATGACACTCACACCAATTAGAAATATGAGATACAAGGTGTAGACATGGAAGACATGAGTAAAATTTAAAACACTGCGATGTAATCATATATCAGTTAAAGTCCTGCATTTAAAGCTAGCATACGTATGTTTTATATGCAAGATGTCCACTGCGTTTGAGGCATTTTAGCGGCTGTTTTTCTGTGGCAACAAAAAAGCCAAATAATTCACTCTGAAGTCGGTGGAGGCCAAAATAGAGCTAAAACTAGAGTAAACTACAAATGCACACAGAGAGAGTAATCTCAGTTTTAAACAAGATGATCTAGATGGGCACCAAAATGTATTTATTTTTGTATTTAATATACCGAAATTTGGCCTCTCGGTTTCTGCATAATCCTGCAAACTGCATTGACAGCTTTACAAGGTGATTTATATTGTATGTAATTATTATGCTGACAGTTGTCTGCACTATCCTCAAGGGATCACACATTGACTAAAAGTCATGCATTCAGAATTATGTATGTTATTATTTGCAGCCAATTACACTGTAGTATCACAAGCAAAACCACTGATGGTGCAGAAAACCCGCCCCCTTACAGAGTTGTCTTCAGTTGCATTTTTTCTGCTTTACTTGTACATGGATGTGAACATTTTCTGTTGTAGCTGGAGATAAATGGTTTATTGTACATGCATTTTAATCTATGAAAATGGATCATATCTTAATTATCCAATATGCATTGTGTAAAAAGACATTATTTCAGTTTAAAATGCATCAGAGTCAACTTACAAAGCAGCATAGGAATTAAAATGTCTGCAATTTAGTTTAATTATAAGATAGAATAAAGAAATACAGGAATAAAGGAAAGACACACATATACAAATCTTTGTTCCATAATGCTCCTGTAGTCCCAAAAAGCGCCCTGCATCTTTACATTTAATCATTCCACGTTCCTGCAGTTCATCGACAGTAATAATCAGCATTAACTGAAGCTTGACTTTGTGATGATACCGTACACGAGCAGAAACTTTTCCACACCGGAGCCAAATAGTCCAGCTGTATGAAGAAAAGAGGCCAGATGGGCTGCGTGTATCCATCTGTCTTTACACATCCCCAACAATACCCGCTTCCTCTTCATCATCCTCCTGTCGCCTTCACCTCTGCAGCACCTTTAGTCATCTGCTCACCATACAGCCCCACACCCACTTCCTCCATCATGTCTGCAAATCTTAAATCGTGCACAATGAGGAAAGCACTGGAGTGCAAAAGAGCGCTTTGCACTTATCTGCCATGCATCCAGTTTGTCACCAGGAAATTAGGAAGTGTTGTTATTAGTAATGCAGGGGCAAGGTGCAGGTCTTTGCAGTGGCTGGGCAGTGCTGCTGGAGAACCGGGGATTGTGGGAGTAGCTCAGCACAGGTTAATGGCGGTGGGAAACTCCTTGTCATGGCTCCATTGTCTGAGGCGGCTGGGACCCGCTTACCGGAGGGCACCTCCTGAAAATTGCTTTCTGATAAAAATAGTGCTCAGCCGCGGACCTGGCCCACTTTATTAGCCGTGTGCTCTGGAAAAGCCTCGCGGGTAGAGAGATGGCGGTGGAGAGGGAGAGGAGGACTGATGTGAGGATGGTGGGAGGTGGTGGGGGTTTGGCGTGGTGAGATGTAGTCACACACACACTGCAACAAAATGAACCTGTACACCGGCGAACACACACAAACACTCCCCTGTGCAATTTAGCCACCCTCCACATCCCCACAAACACACATGTGCAGCCAGGTATAAACAATCTGACAGAGGCAGGCAGACATAATTGGGCCGGACTCCGATACCCGGGACTTGCTTTGGCCAAACTCTGCAGTTAGCAGGGGGGAAAGTTGGGCAAAGTAAAACTTTACTCGGATGACATTGTGGATCTACTCTGAGGATAAACGAACACGGCAACACTTCTGACCCAAAACTGAGAATTAAACCCATTAATGAAGCCCATGTCCGGCCTCTTTTTACATTTAGGGGAGACACAAAATGTGATTTGCCTTTCACACACTCTTTTCTTGTGAGGTTGAATGTTTTAATTTCAGTGAAGCTACCGTGGTGGTATCATCAGATCACATGTTCCAAAATAGTCCACAATAAATACTTTGTTAGGGTTTGACACATTTTGTGTTAAATCAGCCTCTATTCATAATGATGATTAGAATATTGTACACATAATCAGGGTTCGGGAACAGTGAAGCTTAAAAATACAGATGTTTGCTCGACCCTTCCATCCACCCCACCCTCCTCCCTGAGCATCATTTTACTCCCTCCCCTCAAGAAGGTTGCTATCTCCAGTTGCTTCCCAGTATTGTACCCCAGAATTTGTACTATTTATGTGCTCTTTCCTGGGAAATATAAAATGATTACTTCAAGTCAAAGCCTAATTCCACACAAAGACACCGATCAGCTATAAGTACCTGTCCTTTCATGATGCCAAAAAAACCTCTGACTCATCAAGACACAAATTTTACAAAGCCTCTAAAGGGGAAGTTAGCAGCAGATCCTTGAAGTCCTGGAAGTTACGAGATGGGCCTCCATGGACTTTTACATTCACACATCCCACAGATGCCCAATCGGTTGAGATCTGGGGATATCTGGAGGCCTGATCAGTAACCAGTACTCTTTATTATACTCCTCAATTCCTTCCAGAAGTATTTTGGCTGTGTGGCAGAGCATCTCATTGCCTCCTTCAGTGACTCATCAAACCAAACCACCTTCCTTAATACTTCTATAATCCGGTTTTGATGCTCTTTCTTTAAGTGGTGGACTGAGGTCAGTATGGACTACAGCTACACAACCCTGTGATGAACTGTGTTCTGGTATTTTTCTATCTATTTCAGCAATTTGTGCTGCAGTAGGTCTTCTGTGGATTGGTCCTCGTACACCTGAAAGAACCTTGGGTGCCTTTAACCCTGTCTGTAGTTCAGTGGTTGTTCGTCCTTTGGCCACGTTGGTACTAACCACTCCTTACTGTGAACTCCTGGAGATGCTCTGACTGATTGGCCCATTTTTCCTGCTTCCAACGCATCACCTTCAACAACTGATGGACTCGACTCGCCGCCTAATGCATCACACCTCTTGACAGGTGCCATTGTGGCCTGATAATCAATGTTATTCACTTCACTTGTCAGTGCTTTTAATGTTGTAGCTGATTGGTGTTTGCACCAGCAGCAACTCTTTTTATTAGTGTCTGAAATTACCCTGTCAGTAGCAGTCTGGCCTGTAAAGCTTTTCCCTTCTCTCCTACCAGTTCACCCACAACCCTCCCCTCCCTCGCTGCCTCCTCTGCGTTGTTCGTGGCCTCCTCTAAACCCTCCACTGGGGACTCCCTCAGAGATACACAGAATGACTAAATGGAGAAAGCCTCACATGACCAACCCAGGAGAGGAGGTACAAGAAGCAAGAGGGGGGCTGATGAAGAATGGGAGGCATGTGGAAGTAAAAAAGGAAGATGTAAGACGTTAGAAGAGGGAGACAGGATTTTATATCCTCCTTAAAATGCTGCAGTTACAACAAAACCAAGACAATAGCCTTGCTGATGAAAGAGTTCTAACAATCCACAAACAAGCACACACACAAGAAGACGATTTATATTATTATTTATAGGATGCCTACATATAATTAAGGGGAAAAAAGCTGAAGTACACAAGCTTTTTACTCTAAATTAATTCCTATGAGTGGACTTTTCTTTATAAATTTCAAGCTATGGCATTTTGCAGCCATGTCTCACAACAGCAGTTAATTGGGATGGATGGTCTTTGGTGATATAGGCAGTTACCACATCCATCATCGCACTGCGTTCCATAGCAGCGAGCACTTCCTTTTCTCTGTAGAGGGAGAGAGAGTGAGTGTGTGTCGAATCGCCTCTTCGAGATATTTAGTTCACTTTTCTGCAGAGCTGTAGTGGAGAGTAGGTCACAGGATTTATGCAGGGATGAAGGTGTGTGAATAAGTTTAACTCATGAGAACTGGAACAAAATCCTTCTCATTGCGGTTTATTGATAACTAGCCATTTTATTTTTAATAACTGGATCTAAATCTAGTTTCTTTTCTGACCTGAATTCAGCTCAACCTCCAAGTTTATTGTGTATTGTGTCTTAACAATAAAGTCAAATATGTGAGACCTTAAACCTTCAGATCCACATGCCAACATGAAGACATTATCATGTTTCCAGCTAATGTGGTGAACTTGTTGGCAAACATTTGTTCAGCAGATCAAGTTCAAATCCTGGATTTGAGCTTTTTTTGTGTGTTCAGTCACGTTTTGCTTTCATTTACGCTACACAACTTCTTGTAGACACTAAAACTATGTGGTTATGTTCAGGAAAAGATTGTGCATTCAGTGAAAATACCCCTGTGCTAATGCTTTTCAATTGCTTTTTACTTTTTTTTAAATGTTTTTACTTGCCGTTTATCTTCTTTATTAGTCACTATTCGCTGTCATTTTCAATTGCAGCTGAGATTTTTCAATTTGCTTTTGTTTTCAGTTTTCTGTTGTTTTCATTTGCTGTTCACTTGTTTTTTCCCCCACTGTTCTGTCATTTTGAGTCGCTATTTACATCTGTTTTTAGTCACTGCTTTCTGTTGTTTTGGTTGCAGTTTACTTTCATTGTCAGTTGCCTTTTTCTGTCATTTTCAGTTCCTACCTGCTTTTCTTTTCAATCACTGTTCTCTGTCTGCTTTCTGTTGTTTCAAGGTGCAATTTTGCTTTCCTTGTTAGTTACTACTCTTTCATTCCCATTCCCTGTTTTCACTATTAGCTTTAGTTTGTACTACAAAACTAATTGGTTAAATTTAGGCACCACCAATACCACCATGCTATCGTGAAACACAAAGCTTTTTTTTTTTGGTGAGGATCCCACTCTAAGAATAGCCCCAGAAAATGTAAACCTCTCACAATTTTACAGCCATATTCATGAAAAAACAAATATATATGTTTTGGGCTGCTACACATTTTGTTTTTCAGACCGGCCTTGGAAATATCTTGCTCTCACGCTGCTAAATGCTACTTGCTGTCTTTTTCTCTTGTCTTTGTTTGACTTCTTCTACACGTTTAGTAGTATTTTCCCTAATGCAGCCAAAATGGACACTATGAGAGCAGTGACAGTGAACCAAAACAGTGAATTTGTGAGACATAAAATTGAAACAACAAGCTGAAAGATGCCATCAAGTTTCACAGAGTTGAGAGGAAGTGCAGAGCCATGATAATGATAGGACATAGTAGGTTACTGCTGGCTTCCTTCCTGCAGCAGATTCAGCACCTTGGAGAGTGCCACAGCACATATTTTTAATATTACGATTATTTTGTCACAGCACAGTTATGTATATATTCATTGATCCTCACCCAAACAGAGGGTATTGCAGATTGATAGCTAATATGTTTCTTTGCTCATGGAAAATATTTGAATATTCCCATTTTTCCTGCCTTTTCCCTGGCACACTGTTACATTTAATGGGGCATTACTGCCACCACACTTCATGTTGCAGGGCTTGGGTGCAGAACAGATGACTTTTACTGTCATCAGCAAGACTGTGCATAGCATGTGCTTCCCAAGATACAAACAAGCCGGGAAACCACTTATTAAAGTGCTTTATTGCCCCATTTGTGACCCAAAACTAAAAACTTTAAGTGGCTACAATCTGTATTTTCTTACAGTAACAATTCATCATCAGATACCAGTGCCTGTAGTGAGAAAGACCGACAAAATCTGCAGCAAGTTTCAGCTGTCCAGTCCTCAACTTTGCTGTTTGGGTTCACTCACATTGCATTGTCAACATTTTTGACCACAGCAGGCAGCTTTTAGTCATTAATAAAACTCTGCTGCACACTACTTGTTCAGAAGACAGACACAGTTGGCAGCTAGACAGTGAACACAGTGGGGCATCTAGTGGCTCAAGAACTTTAAAGTTCCTTTAAGAGTTAGGAGAAAACGCCCCCCAAAAAAGCAGAAAATAGATGAACCGGCAATAAAGCATTACAGGTCTAACTTAAAAGCATTAATAACTTGTAGAATTGGATTTAAAGCAGCCAAAAATCAAAGTGTAGTGCTTTATTTTGGCTTTGAGACTGTGAGATAAACTAATAAAAGCATGACTGAATTTAATTATCACACTAAACTACCGCTGGTGACTGCATGTTTTATTAAACTGTTAACCATTTTACCCAAGAATCTTGTGCTTCATGAGAACATTTTACCCCTCATCCAAACAGCTTCCTCAGATCTAACCGACTGGTGGGGGGCATGAATGTAGGGCGTTCTGTGGTTGACAGGACTCTCAGGACTGCACTGTATGTAGCTGATAAGTGGTGCTGTAGACCAGCCTTTCTGTTTATTAATAGTGTATTTCTACAGTATTTCATATAATGCAGTCCTGACTCTCCTCCCCAGGAAGCTTCATCACCATTCACACCTTAATTTATGTAAGTCTCAGGTTATACAAGCCTTATTTCGTATAAGTTATGGATCATTTACGATGCATGGAGCCATGTGAGCGAATAAAAACAGTGGGCTGTAGATGTCTCTTGGTTGAAGATAAAACATCTTCAAGAACCAAAAAGAATTCAGTTGCCTTCTTCTGAATCACTTTGCATTAACATGACCTGGACAGTTTTCTTGCAAAAAATGTAATTTAGCTTTCATCAGTTATGTTTTGCTAAAGGATTGCTAAAGTCATGGATAATTTTGCTGTATATATATATTGCATGACTTAAGTTGAGTTCAGATGTGTTGAGTTCATTTTAGATAAGTTTAGTTAAGATGAGTTCAATTGAGATAAAATGAGACAAATTAAGTTGAGTTAAGTTTGGATGAGTTAAGTTGCAATAATTCAAGTTCAGGCTTTATTCATCCCATACTGGGAAGATTTACACTGTTACAGCAGCAGAAAGAGGATAGTGCAAAAACATTTAACCCTTACAAGGCCATGTTTCTGGAGAAGTACATATAGTAAAACGTATATTAAAACCACCTAATCCATAAAAATATCGATCAAGTCTTGCGAGGTCGCATTGTCATAGACGTTCGTCATATTGAATTTCGTCCGGTACGCGGCCCCGATAAGAGCTTCGTAATTGCGGCTTCGTTATAACGGCTCATACGGCTTTATCATTTGAAATAAGCAAATTTGGGGCCAATGTTTACATCTTACCATTGGTCGACTTAAACATACGAGTGTGTGCATATTTTATGTTAATTAGCAATCATAAACAAGTCACACGTGTTGAACCGAGAATGTTCGGTTTTGGCTGTGTGTACGAGTAAGCGTGAACGAGTATACTCGGTCCCGGCTTTTTAAGGGTTAATGAATGTGGTACAAAAATAACAACATAAACCAAAAATACATGCGCACTCGTTCTATAAATTACACATATCAATGGTATTGCACAGTTTCAATTCATGAATATATTATCAACACTGCACAGATTTGTAAGCAGGTAGAAAACTAACAAAAGTAACTTCTACAATACCTTCAGGCATTTTTGTATATTTAGTATGAGAATGCAGTATAAACATGTAGTACGTAAAAGTACTCACTGGCTCTTCAGTACACAGGTTCACATTTATGTGCCCTTTCATGCACAAGCAGATGCACCTGACAGGTGGCAAACTAGCAATTAGTCAGTTTTCCTCAACAAAAGTCTTCTTTCAGTTTGACCTGAGAGGACCGAGCTGCCTTCACACACACACACACACACACACACACACACACACACACTACTCCCTCTCACTCACCTCTCCAACTCCTCTCCTCTGACCTTCCTCACCCGCCCAATGAATCAGAAAACGCTTGTGTCTTTTACTTTGAGTCAGCACTCTTGTTTCCTTCCCCTCCGCTCTCCCTTCCTCTCATGTCTTTTCTCTCTTCTTTTGCACTCTGATCGACCCCCTCCCCATCTCTCTCCCCCACCTCACCGTCACACCTTCCTCCTCTCTCTGATGTGGCAGCAAAAGTGTGCAGACATCATGTGGCCTTGAAGGAAGGAGATGGGGAGAAATGTGAAGAGGGGGAGGAGGAGGATGCTGAGATAAAGAGAGGATAAGGGGAAAAAATGACAGAGAGAGGAAGGAAAGAGGGTAGTGGAAGGTAAGGCAGGTTATCTCTGGTTCCCTTTGGAAAATCCCCAAATGCACAGCGAGGGTCTGGCAGTCAAGGTGAGAAGCAGAGGACATCCCCCTCCCTCCCTCTCTGCTTCTTCCACCTTGTTCACCGGCCTGCACCCTCTCCAGCTGTTCTCATTACAGTGTGTGTGTGTTTGCCTCCACACATTCCTCTACATATGTATGTTTTATGTGTTTATCCATCCTTCAGTGCAGTTAGATGACATGAGTTTTTGTTTCAGGGGGATGGGTTCTTGCATGTGCGTGCCATTTTGGTGTACATCTGTGTGTGTGTTGGTGTGTGTGTGTTCTGTCTGGCCTGGTCGAGCTCCAGCGCTCCTCATGGCGTCCCTGTAAATGCCAGAAAGTTGGCACAGACGAGGACCCCCCTCTCCGCCTGAAGTGCTAAAAAGCTCTTTCTCCTCTCTGTCGGACGGCAACTCACAGACACCCTCGAAGGTTCACAAGAGCAGCGAGAGGCCAAAAGGTTGGAAATCTTAGAGATAAAGACAGAAAAATATCTTTAAAGCCAGTGGTTAGGTTGCTTATAGGCCTGGTTGATGTGTCAGATCATTCAGAAAGTGCTGTTGTTTCAAGAGAAATGTGCTTTTTTGCTAAATCTGAGTCATATGTTGTCTTACTTTATATTATGCAGCATATTTTGACCTTTAAAGTCGTAAAGTATTGGGTTATTCAACTTCACAAGTGATCCACCCTCTGCTAGCTACCAAAGTAAATGATAGAAAGTAAATGATAAATCTGTCTATTTTTGCCAAACAAACCAACACTTAGATTCTCAAAGCCAATTCTTACTCAATTTAGGCTTCATTTTGCAGCTTTTTTGTAACTTTTAACCACATTTGGAGCCCTTTATGAGCCATTTGAAGCTGCTTTGATCAATATTTTTTATTCGTTATGGATCAAATCACTCTAAGTGCTGGAACAGACACACAACGAACTGTCAGTTTTCAGATAGCCGTTTTGTTTTTAAAGCCAGCAACTTCAACAGAAATGAATAGAAAAAATAATTAGTTGTAATTAATTCCAATGAAATCAATTCAAAAATAAATTGGAATAGAACATTTTGGACTAATAAGGACGCTATAAGGCATATAACTTAGATTAACCCTCTACTAAAAATCATCTACTTGACAATTTTACAACTACTGAACTGTTTTAAAGACAGTTAGTTCTTATAAAAATACAACAAAAAGCAAAAAACACATCAGGTTATGAGGGATCACAGGACCAGGCCCTTATGTAAAAAGTGGGATGAGAGCTGCATGTATAGTTTCAGTTTTTTGTTTAATAAAACACATAAGAATTTGATGACTTTGGCCCAGAATAAAGCTTAAAAAGTATTTTTAGTCAGGGACAGGACATACGTTATACATCCTCATCTTTGTTGTTGAATTCTTCCATAAATTTCCATTTAGGATTCTTAAAATGGTGGGTCTTTTCCTTGTAATGCTTCTGCTAATATACAATGATTAGCAATTTATATCAGTTTATGCATATCAAAAGTCAGAAAAAAAATCACTGGTAGGCCCTTTAAAACCGGCTTCTATTTGTGCTCTAGTCTTGTTTTCTGTTGTCCCACAGTAATAGATCAGATTCTCACACAGCTCCAGTGAAGATGACACGTCCCTTTTTTCAGAGTGAAGCATCTTTTTGTCTGTGAATAAGTCCTAACAGCTCTGTGTACAATCGTAGCGCAAGTCAACCAGAAAAAATGCTGCTTTTAGAACCCAAGAAAACACTGTCTCTGCTGGGTGCTACTGTGGGCTTTGACAAAGTTGCTTTCAATGCCAGAGGTTGTTTTTCACTTAACGCTTGTAGATGTTGATGTTTTTTAACACTTGAGCCGGCTGGTTTATCCGCCAGAGAAAACGGCGAGCTAGCAGCTTGGAAATTGAAGTTTTCTCCCCCTAAATGCTGAGTGATGGTTTAAACGCACGATTTGAAAGAACAGTGCTGACGATAATGCAAAAATAAACAAAAGGATACCGGCACGGCTGCGTGTTGTCCATGCATAAATTAATAAATGATAATTACGCCTATCTTCGGAGGATTGTTTTGCGAGCTCCTGCGATGCTTCCTCAGCTGTTTGTCTCCAATTAAAGTTGTTTTTCCTGCTGATTTGCTCAGATAATCATCTGCTTTGCTGGTAAACAAGCTTATAAGGCTAACCTTGCTCTGTGTGCGTTTGGTGCTGATTCTTATCCTCCTGACAAGAGTTGCATATGCGGGTAAATATTCACTATATCGGGACGAAAACGCCCCATTTTATTCCTCTATGTCAGGTTTGTCCTCAACCAAAGTCCTGTTTGATTTCACTTGTTCTGATGACATGTTTGATCACAGATTTAGTTTCCAGTCATTTATCGTGCAGTAACAGCATTAGAAAGAAGAGACACTAACCCAAGTGGATGAAAGAAAGCAGCTCCCAATTCATGATCAATGCAATATATTTTTATAACCTGGCCGTCCCTTTAAACTTTCTCCCCCGCAGGATATTTTTTTATGACACTTTCTGTTTTATTGGACTGTGAAGTGAAGAGACAGGAGGGACAGGACGGAGACGGAGGCTGAAGATGTGAGCTGACAGTCGGCCGACAGACTTGAAGTCGTGAAGCCAAACTCGGCCTTTTGACCTCAGTAATGATATGATGCTCCTCGTCCGCACAGCGTCAAATAACTTTAGCAAATTTCTCTCCGAGAAAAATATGAAAGTTCTGATCTAATACTTTCTTTCAAGCCTCATAAACCAGCAATCTTGTTTTTTGTTTTTTTTTAATCAAGTTTAGTCAATATCTCCTCAGCTCAAGCTTGAGATCCATGGTGAAACTGGGAATTCACACCTCCTCTTGGTCACAACGATGACATGAAACAGAGATCCTGATGTTGATTGGACAATCGATACAGTCTTGACTAATGACAGTTTCTACTTGCACATGTTGCATGCACAGGAGCAGTCTATCTCACCTCTTATGTTCAGTGAGTGGCCAGAAACACACGTTCTAATAAAAGCTAACATTGCTCTATATTTTACAAGAACGTTGGTCTGTCAGCTTGTTTCTGCTGCCACCAATTTGGCCAAAAAAAAGTACATGTTTAATGAAATCTTTCCTTGTGGGTGCCTCCAGAACACTTTTCAGAAGTGTGGACTGGAGTCACTTAACTCGGACTCAAACCATAAATCTGATGACTTCATGCCTCATACTACTTTGGCTTCAAAGTACAGTAACTCTTGAATTGATATCCTTCCCAAGCCCAAGGTCTAAATTATATGCAGTAAAAAAGTTGAGCTTTGAATGAGTCTAACAGCAGGATGAACAATCGGACCCTTTTCATTATTCTGGCAGCAATTTATGGTATATAGCACCAGCTTGCTTTTCCATAAAAGTAATGAAGGTAAACTTACTGGATCAGCCAAAGACATGACGCTTAAAAAGGTGCGACTTGATCCCTTCATTGTCGCATCTGCTGTGTCTGTTTCCTTAACAGTCTGTGCAATGTCTGAATAAAGCCACATTAATGCAAAGTCACTCATGTCTGAATGGCAAAGCCATCACTTCAGCTGTTTAATGAAGCCAGCAGTGTTACTTATTTGATGTCTGAAAATGGACTTTACTGTGTCACAGGAGTTAAACTCCAAGGCACACTTGATCAGTTTCTTTTAAACCCTGTCAACCCAAAGTAGTTTCTGGACAGTTTTTTTTATTTGCTACTTAACATGGGCTCATTTTTCACCATAATAATAAATCCTTCACCTCTGTAGAAACAACACAGCTGTGACTAGAACCAGAAACAACTCCAAAATGTATTTTTAGCAGCATAGCAAAGCTAGAGCATCATAAATCACAAAAAACATGAGTTTCTTTGATTATTTAATTTTCAAAAATGGAACAAAAACTGGAACTGACATGCACAACTTCTTTCCAAGTGCCTGCAGGTGTTACTATTATTGGAATGAAGGGTGAATCATCAAACTGTAGATATTTTGCAGCTTTTTCACACTTTTCTCCTTTCTGCTGCACAGCCTGCATTTCATCCAAGTTCAGCCAAAAAGTCACAAAAGTTTTGTTCTGAACCACACAGAATTTCTTTATTTTATTTTTGGTGCATCCAGTTTATTTTACCTTAGAATGGAGCATGCAGAATGGAATACGGAGGAAATTTCATGGTTTTAAGCTTATGTTTGGTTGAACCTCAGACGAGTAGTTCAAGAACTGTCCTAAAGTTGCAAATCTGTAAAAATGCTTTCAATCTCTCTTTTCATTTTGGAGAATGTTTTTGTTGAATGAAACATAAAAAGAAGTGATTATGATGAATTATTCCAAATTAAAGCTCAGATTTGGTTACATTTTATTTATTTAATATTGCAGGTCACGGATGAGTAGTTCAAGGACTGTCAGAACGTTGGAAATTCGATCATTCTTTTTTGTTTTTAACCGTGTCTTTTTTTTTTTTTTTTTTTTGAGAAAGTGATTTTAAGAGATTCATAGTCTTTCAAACCCACCGGCAAGTTTTGGGGTTCAGAGAGTTAGATGGGATTCTTTTTTTTTTTACAGTAGTATATCCAGTTTTTCTCTTTTAATACAATAAATGTGCTGATAAAATTGTGTTGATTTTGATGAGGATCACATAATAACTTGTCTTTAGGACATGAGCACTTCTACTTGGCATGGGGTTTGACTGAGGACTCCAGCCATAACTTAAGACTCCCTTGTCACTTTGCAGAAGCATGATTTTCTCTTACACTCGCCAAAACATCCTATTTATCACATTTGTCACGAAACTCCCAGCTCACAAAACTCATTCGGTGCCACAGTGACAGGAAAGTCTATATTGATCAGGCGTAGCTGCCGACATGTAAACCCTCGAACATGATTCACCGAAAGCTGTAAAAATCCCTCGTCTTTACTCCATCATGTCCAGTGCAAAGACGGACACGAGAAGCCACATGAACACATACATGTATCCTATCGATGGTGTGAAATACGTTCATCCTCTGGGACCCGCTCGATAAGCGTCTGCAACTTAAAGCCCCTGGATTAACCTGTGCTAGCCTGATTGCGGCTTGTAAGTCCTTTTAAGTTCTTCACGCTCGGTTGCATTGCCGTGTCGCACGTCCAATCAAAGCCTAATCCGGGTTTTTTCTGCCCCGATGCCTATTGACTTTTTGGCAGAGGTCTTACATAGAATCAATCCCCTCCACCTGAGTGCATGGGAGGCTCATTGGTTAATGGCAGCCGGTGAAACAGGGCCTGAATAATGTCTTTAGGTGTCAGCGGATGGAAATAAGATGAGGCTGTGTGTGTCATTACTGGAGCGTAATCCCGCTCTGCTCTCTGTTTCGTCTACCTCATCTCTCATTTCATTTTTTTGCCCTCTCTGCTTCATTTTGTCCCGCTTCTCTTCCTTTCCATCCCTCTCTTCTTCTTCTTCTTCTACTCTTTTCTGTCTGTCTGTGGGAGTGAGTGATGAGGGAGGGAATCAGTCCATCCGTCACTGTTGGTGTGTGTGTGTGTGTGTGTGTGTGTGTGTGTGTGTGTGTGTGTGTGTGTGTGTGTGTGTGTGTGTGTGTGTGTGTGTGTGTGTGTGTGTGTGTGTGTGTGTGCATGTCATCATCTGGCGCCGGGTGGCCTCCCACTGATGTAAGAGGGATCCGTCATGTCTCTCTGTCACAACAGCAGACACGCATGAGTGGATGTACACACCCTCACACACATCTAAACACACACACCGTCCTCGTGTCTCTGCTATCTGTGTGTGTGTAAAATCTGTACAAGTGTGTCCCGGCCAAATAAAAGTTATTAGATTTAGTGAAATCAGAATATCTTTCAAAAGTCAGCTAGTCGCCACCAAGCCCTGAAGTGGTGCAGTCTCATTTTGCATTGTTGTCTGGTTGTCATCCATCCGGAGGCGTGTGATACGACATGATAAAGTCTTCCTCAAATAATGCGCATAAAAAAAAGCAGCCCAGAAAGAAGCCGTGTGTGGATTTGTGGTTGTTCTCCGAATCAAGTGCTTTTTAGCGTGCTAAAAGAGGTCCTTTGGGGGGGAGCTGAGTGTTATGGAGTGGCAAGTAGACACCGGTTAATTTTGGAGCATCAGGAGCGGCGGTGGCGACGGGAAGCTTCCAGGATGGGCTGCGTGTTTGGAGCAGCCCCTGCTGAATGCAAGAGAAACTGCAGCTGAAGTCTGGTTTGTCTTCCAGATGAGGGGAAATGAGGGTTTATTGGACTCAGGTGACGGATAGTTTTCACAGTTTTTTTTATTAGAGTTTTGGGTGAAGAGGCAGGAGGAGGAGAAGGAGGAGGTCGGGCCTTTCCTCAGCTTCTGATGAGGAGGGAATGATCAGTCAGAAATCAACCTGAAGTCTTTTCAGAGTAAAACTTGCAGACAGATGTGCATCTCCCCCCCGTGTGTCTGCTGTGTGAATAATGTGTCTCCATAAACGACTGTTTAATATTGTGTTATCCTATAAAGCAGCATTGCTGATGGCACCCTGAGTACATGAAGCTGGCTTCTGGCCAAGACTTTAATCAAATTAGAAACAATTAGAACATATATCACTGAAATTCTATGTGGTCGTAGTTGTTTTTTATTTAAAATCATCTACAAATTCCAGACTTAAACATGTATGATGGTGAAATATTTTGGAAATGTTTGAACTGACATTGCAACCACAGAACAGCGAATTAAATTCACTCACTCCAGAGCTGAGTGTTTTCTGTGTGCATTCTCAAGCCTTTCTGTTTTCCTGCAAGCATACGACACAATGCTACGAGTCAAATTGCATGAAATATTAAAGGTGTATCTTAAATCTGGAATTCATTAATGGTTGATTCTCTAAAAAACATTGCTTTTGTGTTGTCGTGTACGCTGACTGCAGGTCTTTATGGCGTTAGAGTAAGTTTTAAACGCGGCTTTAACAGTGACTGAAGTACTTTGTGTTTATTTTCTGTCAGGAGCGCAGACATTCAGATAAGATGACAGGCTGCCCTTAAACATCAGTCTGAAGCATCAGGGGTTTGAGTGGACTTGACATCTTGATGGAGTTGAAATGTGGTTAAGAAGACACCAGCGTGCAGTTTAATGGGATGTATTAGAGGCTTCATACGTGACCACAGGCACACGGGATGCTGTCGGCTCAAATAAAGACACAGTAGAGGGTAATATTAATGTAAAGCTACTTTGGTGAGCAAAAAAGGAAGATATAGTGGTAAAATGGTATATTTTAGATTTTATTTGTCAATAGATACACAAGCATTTAGAATATTTCTTTAAAATAGCATTTTTTCTCTCCTAAATGATTGGATTTGAGGTTTTTTTTTTATCATTATGGTTTAGAGCAACTTCAAATTGTGTCTTGAAAGAAACTATTTCACTGAACTGATCCTTTTCAGTTCTAAAAGTCGTGAAAATATAATTTTAAATAATAATATTAAATAATGCTGAGAAGAAATAGAAAGACTCAATTACAAGTAAAAGCCCAGCAGTCATGATTTTCACCACATTAGCAGCAGAATGTACTTGAAATATCAGGAGCAGAAGGACTTATTAGGCAGCAGAAGATATATTTTATGGAGTAGAAGTGAAACTAAGTTCAAGCCCCACATTCAAAATCCTGCATAAATTAAATACACTACAATTAGTATCGACAAACATATAAAAAAGTCAGTACACATTCCTGAAACCTGCTCTCTGATTGTTCTATAGGCGACGGCATGCAACAGTTTTCATTACGTTGCACATAATTAGGTTGTTTTGCCAAGCGGTTCCCAACTTAGGGGTCGGGCTCCTCCAGAGGGACACGGAATAAATTTCAGGGGTCATGAAATAATGAGTGACCCGAAAAAGAAGCAACTTGTGCTACATGTGGACTCGTTTATTAATTGCATTTTCTGAAATGGTACTGGTCTAACATTATATTCAATACAGTATCTTTGTTTTCAGACTGTTGGAAACTTTTATTGAAGTCTTTCTAGATCAACTAAATTATTTCAATTCTGTTGAATTTCTTGCTTTTTAAAAAAAAAAATCTTGAAATGTTTATTTCTGATTAAGCCTAACAATATGAAACCATATGGTGGGCTTAATGGAGAAATGACTTTATGGAGCTGTAATTGCTTCATAGGCATCTGGAAGTTGTGTCAAGGAGAATCTGCTTTTAACTATAAGACCATAAACCACCAATTTAATCTTAATGCATTTTATTTTGTGAAAACTGTCTACACCTGCAGGGTAAAAGGAATGGTTTAATATAAAATGGGGCAACATTTGTAGCATAAATGAAAGTTTGGTCTTTGCCTCAAAATGTAACTTTGCGGTTTATTTCAGTTGAGCATATTTCCAATTTTGTGGCTTAATGGGTCATGAGAACCCAAGGACATCACACATGGTAGCCACCTGTCAACCGCAAGATAGCCCCACTCTCAAACATACCTTGTTTATCATCCATTTTACTATAAATGGGATCATAATTTTAGAAAATGAACTTCATGGTGTTTTCAAAAAATCTTTAAGCTAGTAATTGAGACCATAAACTCATTTGGAGAATGTTTACTGAGGAAAGATATCAAAGGAGAAGCAGCCATTTTCTCAGTGACTTCCAGACTATCAGATTTATTTTTGCAACCAGCTGAGTCGCCCCCTGCTGACTGTTAGAAAGAATGCAGGTTTAAGGCACTTATGCATTGGCTTCACTTTTCAAACTAAGAAGCTACGTTCATACAGTCTCCCTGCAGCCCTGAAAAGAGTATGTTCGGATGAATATACAGGTCGATTAGGTCAATTGGCAAGTTGCCCAGTATGGAGATCTCTGATGCTGTTAGCAAAATGGCTGTTTCAGGTGACTAATTTCTGATTTCAGTATCAGTCAGATTCATGTTAAAATCGTTGGAAAGCTACTGGAAGCCTTTTGCTGTTTTGTGCGACTTCTCATTTCCCTGAATCTGTACAGACCTGAGCATTTCAGACTTACCATTACCCAGAGGGCTAATTATGATATTGCGTCAGTCTTGCATAATCAGACCTATCTCCACAGCACCATGTCAGTGCTAAAGAATGATCTGACTGCACCTCATTCTGCTACAGGGGCAAAAAAGAATCAGCCATGTTTGCATTTTTTTTTAAACCAATCACAATTACGATGGGTGCTGCTTAGCCCAGGAAGCAGCTATGGTGCCCCTGCAAATTAGTGTCTTGCCCTAATGAATGATCAAAACACAAAGAATGCCATTTTCTGCATGTTGTTTGCTGTTGTAGGCAGATTGATACCAGAAGTCTACATCTAAAACTGGACTCACCATTTAAGTATACCGCAGAAGTAAATGCATTTACTTTGCACCGCTGATCCTGCAAGCTGTGAAATGACACCAAAACTGTGATATTCCCAAATTTGCATCCTTCCATTTCTTTGCAGTGGCCATCCAGGATGATAGCAGCCAATCAGCAAACCTTCCCTTCCACAAGGTTGATCGTAGATTGGTAATGACACAGATTCACCATACACTCATTTACACACCCTTTACTTTATACGTATGGCCACTTTCCGTTTAATTCACATAATTAATCAACTAATGAACTTGTGAATGGCTGTCTGGATGGGAAGGTGGGGTAGCAAGCTGGTGATTGGGCTTCACAAAGCAGGCTTCAATCCATTTAGGTTCCCACCACATACACACAAGCAAGTGCAGAGAAGATGAGGTGTGTCACACTGCAGCGCAAACACAGTTAATGATAGCAATCTGATTACACCTTCCGAGACACTGCAGACCTTTGGATTTCACTCTGTGCTAATAGAGCTAAGGTAATGGGTGGGCAAGGAAATGAATGGCTGCCTAAGTGAATGGATGTGTAATTAAAGAATGGGCGATACAGTCAATGTAATTAGCTTGTTTATGTGCGCTACAATGGATATGGGCAGGCGTTAAGGCCCTGCAGTGTGGCAGACAAACACAGAGGAGATAGAAGATGGAGAGAAGGAGGGAAGGGGAATGGGAATGAGAAGCACAGAGAGAGAGAGAGAGAGAGCGAGAGAGAGCAAACTCCTTATTCAGGCCTTTTCTGCTCACCCGTCACATCAAGGCTCCAAATCAATCCTGCAAATTGGTTTGTTCCTCGACAAGGTTACCAAATGACGGAGGGATGGAGGGAATGAAGTGGAGAAGGAGAGGCAGAATATGAGATAGAGAAGGAATATGTGAGAGCTGTAACAAGAGGGAGATGGGGGGGGGGATGTCCCGCTGTTGACGTATTGTCTAATGTGGAGCTATGCGAGTCTGTGCATGTGTGTGAGCTCAAGGCCAACAGCAGGGTCATTAAACTATGCAGGGAGGTGAAGGATCTGCTTGGTTGTTATTTGTTGCAGGTAAACTGAAACCGGCTGAGTTATGGCATCCTTGCTTACAAAAACCCACTTTGTCCATGCGATGGTGCACATGTTGAACCGAGTTTGCTGGAGTGTGTGTGTCCGTGTACTTAGTTGATCCGACCGCAGATGCTCCTGTAACCCTGTCACAATGAAATGTGGGCCCCATTTCCTCCCATTCCCAGCTGAGCCAGTGGAATTGAAGAGTAAATATATAAATAATGGAAGAGATTTTAAAAAATGGCGCTCGCTCCAAATGTGTTATTCTTCTCATCTGACCTAATGTCATGTGTGTGTTTGTGTGTCTTGCAGGAACACTTCACACCTGAGTGCAAGTTTAAGGAGTGTGTGTTTGAGAACTACTACGTCACCTACTCGTCCATCCTGTACAGACAGACCCAGTCGGGACGGGCGTGGTACATCGGCATCAACCGGGACGGACAAGTTATGAAGGGGAACCGAGTCAAGAAGACCAAGGGAGCTGCTCACTTCCTGCCCAAACTTATTGAAGGTATTACAGATGAATATCAACCTTACATGCTTCTCCAAGACTTTGCTGGATAGGCTTCCAACGTTAAGACTTTTCGCTGAATAAGACCAAGTACCATAGACAAGTAAATCAAAAGTATGTAACCCAGGAAGTGACACAACAGAGATTTTTACACTTTTCTTTTCGGTTGGAAGGATAGCAGATGTGTTGATCATTATTTGCCCACTAGGGTGCAGCAGAATAACCTGTAAACACATGGTTAAACCTTGAAAATTTGATATGATGAACAAGTCAGTTGCCAGTTTTCATATCCAGCAGATACTTAGCAGGATTATCATTTGAAGTTGTGATTCCTCACACCTGACGAAGGCAAGTAAAATATTCACTCTCCTTTTAGAAAAATGTTTTGGTCTGCATAAACTAAGCTAATTACTCATTTACGTTTTCATACTATTAGCTAACTGTGTATAGGTGATGTTTTCTTCCATGTACACAGTACACAGAGAGTTGGTTTAGTATTGGTCTGCTGTAAACAGCTGCCTGCTGCATTTGGAAATTAGAACAAGACTATTAAAGCTGCATACTCTAAGACCAAAACAACTGGCCAAAAGGTGGTAAAATGCTCTATAGAGCTGAAAAGAACTGCATAGAGGTAGCAATAATTTATTTTCATGTTAAAGTATAAATCATCACTTTATTTATTTTTTGTATGAAGGAATGAATCAGTGCAGTTTTAAAATTGTTTGTAGCCGTAATACTGGAAGATACTCTTAATTTTTCCTCTATTTGTTTATAGTTTCCCAGTTGATTTCGTGCTAAAACTTTTCACAAAATCTGTTCTTGGGTAATAAATAAAGGGAAGAGCTCCAAAAATGTACCTAAAAAAATGTCATGTCACATTTACCCAATCCTTTAACTCTCTCTTTGCCTTCTCCATCCCTAGTCGCCATGTACAGGGAGCCCTCTCTACATGACGTCGCTGAGCAGAGTCCACCCAGAAAAACGCCCAAGACCTCCAGTGACTCGCCCGTGCTCCAGAACGGCAAGAAAGACCCTCAGTCCAAAACCAAAACCTCCTCCTCCTAGCGCTCAGAGACACTGGGGTGGAGGAGGGGTGGATGACACGGGGCGATGGGCACCAGCGGACACCTGAACAAGGTTGTTAGGGCTACCCGCCACCTGCTGCCTGTAACACTGACCCCACAATGCACTGCTGTGAACGTTGGAGAACGGGGAACAGGTCCAGGCCAATGGGAAACCCCCTTTTACCTTCACAGACCCTTCCCCCCCGAACCCATCCACACCAGCCCTCCACCTTCTTATTGAATAACCTCTGTGATTCGCAGAGCCTGGGATATACAAGCAATAACTCCATGAAGAGGTGAACAGTGGCCTAGTGTTGTATAGCATGTCATCACAGCGTGTTCAAAGCAGCTGGAAGGAGATCCCACATGCCTTCTAGCCATCATCAGCGACATCCTTCCAGTCAACCAAATATCCAAGCAAAGTCTTCCTGGTACCACAATGGGTGCGACGGGCAAATCCGTCCCTCTGCAGCACATACTTTACAAATGGGTTGTGTTTTTATTTCCCTGAAGGGTTTCATGCTAATGTTAGCTTGACATGGAGTCACTCGAATGCGAGGCTGTCACAGGGACCCTTGCAGACTTTGGTTCTGCAGCCATCTGCTCAGTCCACATCTTCTGTGTGTGTCAGCAAATTTTGCGAGATGGCCTGAATACTTGTCAGCCCTGTTTGTGTCTGTGAGTGAGTGTGTATGTGTGTGTGTGTGTGACTGCATGTACGCGTGTGTTCCCTTTTTCTTCTATTCACCTTTGGCACGATTTGATTAGTTTGTGACATGGACTCAATTTTCCACTCTGCGGCACAAGAAAACCCCTCCCGTCCTCTCTGGCTCTGTTAATGGAGTCTGGGGCTGATCAGAATCTTTCGACCCTTAAACGAGGGGCCAAGAGCTCCCTCGGCACACCACATAACCACACAGACACACACACACACACACACACACACACACACACACACACACACACACACACACACACACACACACACACACACACACACACAAGCTCATTTACACAATGACATTTACAAACACGCGCAGAGGTGTGTGTGTGTGTGTGTGTGTGTGTACTGCACGCACACACTTCAGCCGTCCCGATGTCCATGAGCGACGACTGCGGAAAACCATCTCTCGACTTAGCACACTTAACACAATGACACGCGTTAACACACACACACTCATGAATGCTCGCATACGTGTCGACACGGCAGCGAGTGTGTAGGCCGGTTCTGGGAGATGATGAGGATATTATCAGTGAGATGGGATAGTGATGGAGCCTGACTGTGTAGCTTGTGATTGCAGTGCAATAGCTTTTTTCACTGTGGCTGGTCATGCATTGCATAAACCCTCAAGGTCCTCACAGTATGTGCAGACCCTCTTTGTCAGTGTGGCATTCTTGGCATCAAAATATAGAGATGAAATATGCTTTTATTTGGTTATTGCATCCAGAATGTGCTGCCGTATTATAGCGGATTTTTAAAGAAACTGCTTCTGCAGATTACTTGCCGCCCCGTCACTGTCTACAAGACACAAATATCCTTCGTGCTGTGTTCCTGCCATAAAATACACCTTTGGAGTCTTGGGGAAACAGCCGTCTAGTGTCCTGACCTAATTTATCCTGCCAAATTAGTAACCCAAACTTGATCCAAATCCATATGACTTGCTAATTCTTTGCAGATTTCAAGCATATATATATTGTGTTTACACCACAAAATTGCCCCAAATGGACTCAAAAATGTCAATATGCAGGTGAATGATGGTGACACAGCTTCGTGAACACCCCTGAAAACAAATGATAATCCTCAAAAAATGCCTTTTGATTCCTATTTATACAAAATTCACTGAAAAATGTGTGTGCATAGTCACATGTATAATGTCCTGTTGGTATAAAGGTTTCTACAGAATCAATATAGAGAAACAATTTGTGTGTAATATATGATAAATACACTACCAGTCAAGTTTCTTTCTCATTCAGTGGTGTTTATTGAATTATTTTCTACATTGTAGATTAATACTGAAGACATCAAAACTATAAAATATTACATATGGAATCATGTTGCATACAAAAAATGTTAATATTCAGTATTAATTTAGAAAATAATGCAAATAAATTTTAAAAAAGCACTGAATGAGAAGGTGCGTCCAAACTTTTGACTGGTAATGCATTTCATATAGAATTGGAATCAGACTCACTATAAAGAATTAATTTAAGTTATTCCACAAATCATTTTTGCTTGTTAATACCTGGTGCCTGCTTTTACCCACAATGCAGTTCAGCAGGTTTCAATTTTATGTATGTTGCACTAGTAGTGGCTAATACAGCCTCAGTATTCTAGCTTCAAGCAGAGGGGAGCAGGAGGCTACAGTGGTGTGGTAAGCTAGCTAGCTTTCAAACTCAAGCTATCCAGAAAAATAATAAAATAATCACACAGTTTAGCAGATGATTATGCTGATGTTTTCTTCTGTAATAAATTAATAAAAAATGTAAAAATAAAAAAATAAAATAGCCCAGTCTGGGAAGCAGAATGGACAGTAGGGCTGAATTGCATTATGGGAAGTGTAGGATCCAGGGTTTTCTTGCACTGTATTCAAATTAAGGAATGAAAGTCAGGATATCTCGGCATCCGCTGCATTGATTTCAACCATTCCTTTTTTAATCTAACTTTCACAACCCCCCAAACTTTTTAGAAGTGCAATACTAAATCACTGGGGTGATCCTTTAAGTCTTTATTTGCTCTTGTGCAACAGCATGGTTTCACACATTCACTTTAAAGCCACTAGTTTTTACTGAGATTCTGTTTTGAAATGTTATCTTATGAGTCGAGGTAAATCTCTCCGGGAAGTTTTGGTTTTGTTGCAAAGAGGAATTTCAAGCCTCAGTCCTTGCACTGTTATTAATGAGAGTTCATATATTATTACATGATGTGACTGTTCTGTTTTGTTCTGAGGAAAAATAGGAAACCAAAGTCATATAAAAGTAATGAAGCTGACAGCTGTAGAGGTGGAGGATTCTTGAAACAGAAAGATACAAGTGTTAGCTTTTGCTTTGATCACATTTTTGTCAGCGTTTATTCGGCACACTCTCCTGGTAAAGGAAGTCACTAGCAATATGTAATATTTACTACTTCAGTCTTCTCTTTCAGGAGACCTTGTTTTTTTTTTTCTTTTTTGCATTTCCATTTGTTGTTTCCATTCAACACGAAAAGCAATCATTTTTCATATCAAACTTTCTTGATACAATATGCCAGGCGGGGTAATTGTTTCCGCCTAATGTTTATGTATTGTGGGAAGCGAGGGAGTCCTGTGTGTTCAGGAGGTAGAGGCTAGGCGAGATTGATGATCAGGCCTCGGAGAGAGGGACCCAACAAAGGGAAAGGAAAGAAAGGAGTAGATTTTTTGGGAGTGTAATTAACGATGATGAGCAGAACAAAAAGAGATTTAAGAGGGAATTATGGTAATGTGGACAGTGTTCCCTGCACATTTGCACACACTCCTCCTTCCGTGCATAATCCTCTGCTCTCCCTGAACCTGTGGTTGTAAATAATAATAGCTGATAACCCGATCAGGACGGAGGCGAGGCGCAAAGTAATCTGCTACCTGAGAGAGGAAGGGAAGTGCATCTGAGGAGAGTTTATTTTCAAAGGGAGTAGAGAGTGGTCAAATGAGGACTTAAAGGAAAGGAAGGAAGAATAAACAGAAGGAGGTGCTTTATAATTTCATCTTTCTTTTTAATTTATTCAACACAGGCTACTGTTAAAACCTCCCATTCTCACTCAAGACCTTAATTAAACTGTTAAATAGACCTTCAGGTTGGTGTGTTTGACCAGACACCCCCTATGGATCGCTAAATCCAGAACACAGTGTTTGACTATTATTTGCAAAGTAATTAGGCAAATGTTTAATTAAATGAGGGCTCCTGCCTACTGGAATAGAATTAAAGTCTGTCTCGGACTAGATACTGTTAGATGGGAGGAGAGGAGGAATTCAGCAAAAAAAATCAAATAAGACTTCTGTGACATCGTGTATTTTAAGGGCTGGGAAATCTATGTTGCAATATTTTTTTAATGTACGTGTCATGACTGTTGTGTTCGGAATTCAATCAGGGGAGCGAGAAAGACGTTGCATTATGGGAAATGTAGGATTTGGCTGTTTTGGAGCTGATTGTGAGGATATTTTGACCAATTCTGCTTCAATTTTGCCTTTAATCTGGAACTTTCTGAAGCTGAAATTCACTGAAAAACCCCTTTAACAGTTCGATAAATAAACACATTTTATTTGTTTGCAGTATTTGAAGGGCTGCAATCTTTTCATACCAGGCCTCAAACTCTGTGTAGAGAAGTGAGCGTTTTATTAGAGGAGCTCTTTTCACTTCCAACAGCCCGACGTCAGTCAACACTGACATCTAGTGAGTGATGGCTTCATATCTCACTTCACTATTATTGAGATATTCATACTGCAGCTGTGTGTGTGTGTGTGTGTGTGTGTGTGTGCATGGATTCAGCAATTAAACGTTACAAATGATCTATCAGCCACTTCAAGCTGTGTCTCATCGTTCCACTGTAGAATATGCAGATGAATCAGCCTTTTTATGCCAGTTTGAGGACTGTTATTTGAATTGTCGGATCCGTTTGTGGCTTAAAGAATGAATATTGGTCTCCATGATTCTTTCACATACTATTAAATGTTTTCTATTTTGAGTCAGAAGCTGAGCAGATAGTATCTTTTGTAAGCAGATAAATGTTATAAGGTGGGCTAAAAGTGTGAGAAATATGTATCCCGCTCTGTTTGCAGTGTTATTGATTTCCAGAAATTACCAAGTCATTTGCTGTGAGCAGAGAGTTTGCATGATTGCAGAGATTTGTGTGTGTTTTGCCATGTTCACACTCTTTGATTTCACTCTCTCTCTCTCTGAGTTCCTTTTGTTGAAGCCTGAAATCAGCTTCTCTGTTCCGGCCCGTCTCCTCTCCAGCCTTCAGGCTTCACTTCAAAACGACCGTGCGTGAATTACAGGATGTAAAGTTTGCCATTCATCTCGGCGGCCGTCTATCCCAGCACATGTTTGATTAGCGACACCTCCCTCCTTTCTCCCCACGCGGCTGAATTTACTGCTTTTTACTGGCTGATGAATGTCTCCGGATTCAGGCTCTAAATGTTAAATATCGGCCCTTTGGAGAGCTTGGCGTCGCCGTTTCTTTATATATGAAAAGAGATGGGAGAGGTGTGAAATGTGTGGATATCGGAGGGAGTTAAATGATGTAGATCTGATTCAGCTTCACACACACTCACACACACCTCTCTCTCTCTCTCTCTCTCTCTCTCTCTCTCTCTCCCCGGGGACTCCCTTCCCTCCCATTTCTCCCGAGTCAGGGCCCTCCCTGCTTACTGAGCGAATTACAGCTGCAGAGAGAGGGTCATCCGGGGTTGTGAAGGACTCAGAGAGGGAGAGAGAGTGAAAAGAGGGAGAGAGGCATGTGTCATGTACTGTAGTGTAGCTAACTCGTGCCCTCACAGCCTCCCTTTGAAGTTGCACATCCTCTCTGCGGTCCCTTTTGGAAACAGCGAACACAACTTCCTCTTTAACCTAGAGGCAGTACCAGTGTGTGTGTGTGTGTGTGTGTGTGTGTGTGTGTGTCTGTGTGTCTGTGTGTCTGTGTGGCTAAACTACATCGCACACACATCAGCTTTGGTCTTTGTGTGTAGCTGTTGTGTAACCGTGACTGAATATCTCTGTGTGTCCATTCTGTGTACCCAAGAAGAGAGAGAATACAGTATAAGGCGGGAGGAAGGAAAATAGAGGATAAATCAGAGGCCAAATCAATGAGCATGAGTCCTTGGGCAGAAAGCAATAAACTCCATTAACAAGGTGCAGCCACATTATCTGGGCTGGTGTGAGAAGAAAGAAAAAAAGAAAAGAAGCATAATATTGATATAGAAACCAATTGCGTGTTTTATTAGAGCTTTTATTTTTTTTAACACTTTGCCCTTTTTGTGAGCCGGCTCGTGTGCTGTTTAAGTGTGTGTGTGTGTGTGTGTTACTTTGAGGTGGAGTCCCTTCACCACATCTGCAATGCAGCAGAAAACACAAAAAAACGAGAGAGGGAGGAAGAGAGTGTAGCTCACGTGCTCCGACAAAAGAGTGACGCCTCCCTGGGATATTTTCTTTTAGCTGCTTTCGTTTTTTCAAAAAAGAAGGGCTTTTATATTGGAATCCTGTCACATCCTGTGTAGCATTAAAACAACTTCATATACATATAAAAATATTTTTCTTTTTTTTTTTAAAGGCACACCCACAGTCCCTGGACACATCTGCATTGCACACACACACACACACACACACACACACACACACACACACACACACACACAGCACCCTGCACCAAGCCGGCGCAGATCTGGCTAAATGGGGTGACCTTTACGAGCAGATCATGGAGCGACTTCACCTCTTACAAGCTAATGCACCACCCATGTTTTAGTGGTGACTTTACTCTGTAGTGCCCCCCCCCCCCCCCCCCCCCCTTTACTCCCCACTGAAAGTGTGTTTTCTTAAAGAAAGTATGGAATTCCCTGTCAAATTTCTTGTTAATTGTGATGAAATGATATGAGGTAATATGTGGCCCATTGTAACTCCCTGTTAGTCCATTCCTGTGTGTTGGTTTGATGTGATTTCTTTTGCTGTTTAAATGCATATCTGTGTCTCTTTTTCACATATTGTGGGACACTTAGCTAAAAAAAAAAAAAAAAAAAAAGAAGCTCAATCTACAAAGAGATATCCTTCTGATCCCCCAGAATCCACCTGTCAATCACAGAACTGACCGACTGACCGACTTCTGACCTTTTCACAAGATTTTAATTGGCTCAACCGGCAGCATGTGGACTGCTTCGTTCGCCGTCTGTCTCACGCATCGACACATCTTCTACGTGTGTGTGTGGTTCTGTGATCGATCCTCGAAGGATGTTTTTTGGACTTTTTCTTTCTTTTTTCGTACTGCATGGACGATCCAACTTCTTGTGAGTCTTCCAGAAAGATTTTAAGGGAATTCACCATTATCTTACTTTCCTTCTCGTCTTCCAAATGCAAAAAGAGTGCTTCAGTCTTCCAGTTATCAAAGCCACAATGACACTATTTTTGTATTCAAAATGGGGCAAAAATATATCTATATATCTCTATATATAAATATATCCATGCAGATGTGGTTGGGGTGCAGTAACTCCCCCTGTTGCTGGCAAAGTGGAATAACACAACAACTAAACGCCAACCAAAAGCCCATGGATCACTTGGAGAAAAGAGCTGAGAAGGACTTCGGAGAGCGCCAGGGACTTGCAGATTTAAAACTCCTGGGTTGCGGTAGAGGCTCACAGATGGGGCGGGACTACAGCATGCATGCGCCAATCATTTACTGGACACCTTCCAGAAACAGTCTTTACCCAGTATTTACTCTTTGACCCCCCCCCCAACCCCTTTAACCCCTCAACACTCCTACTATCCCCCCAACTCTTGTCTCTGCATTTGCAATATGATCCGTATTTATTTCTATAATAACTTACACAAAGTCAAGGGAGACGCATTATTGGATATAATTGAATAAAACAAACTAATATATTTGTATGATTGTAATGCTGGTCTCTGGAGAGTTTTTCTTTAGACTTACTGCTTACAATATTACATCTAGAACTACGTCTGTTTACAGGTGTTACATCGTCAGCCGAGTTAGTAGATTTGGAAAACTCTTAAACTACATATTATGGTCTGGTGTGGCTGGGACTCCCTTTTGTAATGACTTTATAATGTGGTTCATATTCTCATTCTATATAGACAATATATAGGTTGCCAGATTGTGAAAAATCTTCATCCATCATCACACACCCCTTGGCACAACCTGGCTTAGAAACTATGAGAAAACACAGTAAGATACAGGATGAAGGCCAAAGATAATTCATTAATAAAAATCACAACGAATGAAATGTAACACATCTACATTTCAGACAGCCAAACAGATCATCTCACCCATTTGGTAGACCGTCTCATCTTTTGTCTTCCAGAAAAATGCTGCAGAACATCTGGACCAACATCCATGGAGCAAGTACGTATTCATTTTACAAACTGTAAACTTCATGCATTGTGAAAGTCATTATTTGTCAGCTTTTAAAACTGCACACCTGATTGATTATAGATTAGATTGCCGTTTACCAACATTCATAACTGCAGTGTTTCTTAATAGACACCCAATAATATTATTTTTATTAATGCTATTGCAAGAGAGAATAAAATGTAGAATTTTTCATTTTATTTTCATTTGTTTTTAAATGTCAAACAGTCCATTGGGCGTACACAGTGTCATGTCACAATGGGATTATCCAGATAACTCTGCTAAATTTACTAATAACTGATTAGGAGCAATATTAAGACACCATAATTCCAACTGCACCTCAGAGGAAGATGCAACTGGATCATAAGACCTGTGACAAATTCATCTGTTTTGCTTCTGAATTTCTCTTACCCACCACCAGGAAGTCGTTTTGCTTGTCTGTTTGATCTTACAGCACAACCAAATAGCAGCAGAGGTTAAAGGGACAGTTTTCCCATTACCACAAACAAACAGAACCAATCATGAAGTTCCTGATCTGATTAAAATCTTGGCACCCTAACCCTGCTCCCAGTGGTCCTGAAAGTTCCTTTTTTTTAGTTGTGTCAAACACCATCTACCCATCAAAACTGCCAATCTTGAACTTCATTTTAGGGAAGAGGAAGACATCACAGGGAGATAAACCAGGTGAGTAGAGTGGATGGAGAGTGATGACTGTTCGGTTTGTTTGTGCCAAATGTTCCTTCTCAGGTGCTTCAGTCAAACCAGATGCTGAGCTTGAGGAATGAATCCACGGTGAATGCCGAACAAAATGAATTGCCACTTCAGTCTTGAAGATTTCAGGTCCTTGAAGAATGCTGTTTGGTGTCTAAGTTTGAGCTGTAGACCCAAATCTGAACACCAGTGATGGTGAACAATATGAAGTTTGGGTCTGTTCAACGTGAAATGTAATATGTTGTCTCTGCAAGGTTAAGGTCCATGGTGAAATCAGAGTAAGACTTCCAGACTGCATTCCAAACTACTGCAAAGAAGATGGTAGCTAAGTTTAACCCAGGTACAGTTTTCACTTTTTATAGGAGCAGTCTGTGAAGTTTTCAATTCCTATTTTTGGTTCTAGGTCCATAAAACCCATAATGTTACAGCATATGAATTTGTTCTGAAAAATTGCTGATTGTGTAGGTTTTTTATTTGGTGCCCACTGACATTTGGACCATGAAGTAAACTCTTTTTGATGAAATCTTAACATGCATTTCACTTTAATTGGTATTACATTCATATTTCAGTGAAATGTAATTAAAATTTAATTGAATTTCTAGATATCAGACATTTCTTCAGTAATTAGGGGAAGAAAAGGCAAGAACCAAAATGATTACGCTGATGCATTTTTATTATAATTAGAAGAACTTCAACACCATATTGGAATAAAATAATCATTTCAAACATCTACTGTGTAATTTTATTAAAGAGACAGCATCATATTTCCGTGTTATCTGATTACTATAGTCTAGCTCACATCATTACTTGAACAAAATGCATCAACATGAAGAGACAATCAATCCGACTGAAGTTAACTACTTACTTCTGAATTAAAGAGCGATCTTTAACAGTTGCCTGAATTTGAGTTGCTGCCAGCCGCTTCATGCTTTCCCTCCTGACCACCGGTGTGATGTGTGACTTGACACTGGCTGCTAGCTGTTAATAGTTAGCTTCTATGGTAATTAAATTGGCGGCGGGCCAAATGGCAGGGACAGTGGATCATAAATTAGTCTGGCGTGGATGACCTGAAGAGATGAGTGGAGGGATATAAAGAGGAGGATAGAGATGTTTTACTGCAGGGGCCTTCAGAAAATACAGCAGTGTCTGGCAGTTAAACGCTTCGATCAGCTTTAGCGTTATACAGTAAGAATAATGGCCGCTGTGTCACCTCTGTATGTCTGGGTAGTCGGCTGGACATGACACACATGAGTTTTATTCTTCCATGCTGTGAAACCAAATCGTACATCAGAATCGCGCTACACCGAAGGAACTTAGAATATTTATCACCTCAGATAGCTCGAAGATTCCTTGAGATTCAGGGACGAAAGCTTTGAGAGGGATGGAAGGGAAAGAAATTAGTATTGCGTCGATGATGGGTGGAGACCAGATGGTGGTGTGTTGAGGACGGCTGGGAACAGGTGGGGGCAGAATCTTGATGAGGCATTGTGGAATCTTCCTGTAATGAAAGAGTGGGAGGAGAGCAGGCAGAAAAGGGGATTTAGGGCCAGTGGGATGTGAGGCAAAGGGATAAGTAAAAACAGAAGTCGGCACAGCAAAGTTGGTAAGAACATACTGAGGGTTCTAATCCTTTAATATCTTTAATACAATGACATTCATTTATGTCCTCTGTTTTGATCTCTATCTTTGGACTCATTTGAACTACTGTAGTAAATCCTAATTTGCTCAGTAGAGGACGCCTCGGCCTTTCCAATGATCTCTCAAGTGATTGGGTGGGATGAGGGAAACTTTGTTCTCATGTTAACCATTCTATCATGAGTTGCTACTGAGCGGAGTCATGCCTGGTGTGACATGCACAACCTCCCCCCTTCTCCCTCCTGGAGGTAATTGGAGCAGACAGCAGTTGGCCTGACCGGCCTGACTGACAGACAACAACAGTCCAGAGTGACCAAACCAAAACCCAGCGCTGAACACTTCCAGTGAGGAAGTTGAAGAAGTTGGATTAACCCACCGAGGATCTGCGTTTTCAGGAGGAGAGGAGTTTGGATCTGGGGTTTCGCCATGAAAAGTCAGGAGCTGATTCTGCTGGCATGTTGCTTATGCAGCCTGGGCACATTAGGAGGTAAGACACAAGCTGTAGTAGCCATGTAATAGATACTAGAATAATATCACACGTAAAATGATACATGGAATAATAATACTAGAGATTGACCAGTAAACAGACCACTAGATTAACACTGGACACCACCCAAGAACTAACATAGGAACATTTATGTGTATCTGGAACACATTTAATGACAATATTAAAGGTACAATATTGACATTTTAGTTGAAGACAGAGCAGAGATTTCCTAAACACAATGCACTTGGCATCAAAGTAAAACCTACAGGAAATAAACGCGCCAAAGAAACATGATATTATTAAACGCACACGTATGGGATTCTACCAGTGAATGTATGAGACTGTACTTCCAGGGCTTTTAGCAGAATGCTAACATTAGCATAGTAACATTCTGTGTTTTTAAAAAAAATGGACATCAACATTGCAATAAGTTGCATTTATTTCATCATTCTCTCTGCAGGCTGTGATAAAACAAAGATCTACAAAACCAAGTAGCAAGCCATTGGTGTGATTAACAATGCTCAGTGTTCAAATTCTTCCCTCCTGGTTTGGTGGGACAAAAGCAGGGCACTGGTGCATCCATGCTTATGCTGTCAGAACAGATTGGAAGAAAACAAGAAAGGGATAAATAAAGGTGTGGAAAGAGTGATGCCATGACAGAAGATTTTGTCTGTGTTAGTACTCACAGCAGTCAAGTAAATATCATCAGAGACACTGAAGCCATAAACAATCATTGTCAGCTGAGAGGCATCTGTTTCTTCAGAGAAATCAATGGCTTCTTCAGACAGTTGATTTGATAACTGACCGCTGGTTGCTAGACAAGTGCAAGGATGTCGTTTATTTTGGACTTTATTGCTGTCGGGGGCATTTTTACATCACTGCTTAGCAAGTGCATTCACTTGTGTTGAGGGAAGTTGTATAAAAAAAAATGCTGAAAGACGATTTAAGTGTCTTTTCAGGGGTTATATATTCTCCTCTCCAGAGCAAAAAACCTAGAAAGCAATCTGAAGCAAACAAGTGAGATGCCCAGCAGCGGCCTGTTTTGCCCCATCTGATGTTGTTGTGTTTTAGTCCGCTCAGGTATTTACCAAGTTATCTGAACTAGGAAGGGAGATAAAAATGCTAAATTCTAGCCTTCAACAACTGCCTCCCATCCCATCGCTCACCCATCAGCAGCCATGCTTCCCCGTGCCTAGCTAATGGGGGTGCCTTGCTGGGTGATCGTCGTCATTTATTCCTGTCAGGTCAGATCCTGCTGGGGCCACAGCGATGCCAAATGTGATGAATGCTGCGTCACTGGAGCTGCTGATTATAAATGCTTCTAACCTTCCGATACTTGGGAGGAAACGGGCACCAGGAAAACATGAGTTATGTATGAAAATGCAACGGAATGTGAGCATTTTGGTTTTGGTTGGCTCAAGCTTGCAGTGAGACATTTACAGTCTTCAGACAACACTCAGGCATTATGCTCTTTATTACTCCACCAAGGAATGTGGCAGAGTTATGTGATGACTGGCGTACGTTTGTCCATCTGTTTGTCTGTCTGTCTGTTAGCAACGGATTTGGATGGAATTTTCAGGGAAGGTCAGAAATGACTCTAGGACCAAGCAGTTAGATTTTGGCAGTGATGCAGCTTATGGTCTAGATCCACAGATTTGTTAGAGATTTCTGTATCGTTGCGAGATAGCGGCACGGCGTCAATGTAACTATGACTACAAGTGAACACTATGTCAGCTGCGATCCTACTACAAATCGTCTGCTGTGGACTTATCGGGACTTAATAATACAAAGAACAGCTGATTAAATTCTTGGGGTGTTTCCGAGTCTCATCAATTCCCGCCGCCCACTACATATTTAGGTCAAGCGATTCAGTATCCGTACATAATGTACACAGTTTGATTAAATTTACAGACCAAAGACGAATGTTTGTGACAATTCACTTTGAACTAAACACATTTTTTTTTTTGCTTTTATTGTGACATTTTTCCTTTTAGCTGCTGGTCTGACTTGTACTTTCCATTTTTTATCAAGAAGTAAAGGAGAAATATTTTTCCAGGTGGTTAAATTAAAATGACTACTAATAATAAAAGTTTGAATGGGCTTCTGCTTGAAACCTGACTTAATTGTCCTATTTAAACTGTGTCAGACCAGCCCTGTCTATGTGTCATTCAGGTGCTGTTGAAATGGAGCAGAATTTGATGAAGACCATCTTCACTGGCTACAACCTAAAGGTCCGGCCAGCTCGCAGCCTTGAAGAGAGGGTGGTGGTCCGTGTGGGGATGGTCCTCTCCTCCTTCGTTGGTCTGGTGAGGCACACAGCCATAACAAAGAAATGTTTATTACATGAGTATGCACACATACACTAAACAACTAATTACATAACAATTTCAAACTTTACAGTCGGTTAAGTTTAGGCACCAAAATGATTGGACTATTTCGCAAATGTTCTCTGTTGCTATGTTTATTACAAGCTCCATCAGAAACTTTACATGCACTTATTCTTATTACCGTAAGAGGTCGCTAACACAGTCACGGTTAGTTTCTGTTTAGTAACAATCAGATTGAATACTATTGCACATACAGAGCTTGCTAGAAGGAGGAGATCCCTATGCTTGGGATTGATATGCACTCATAATGGGTCATTTAGTGGCCGTTAACATCTGAATCTGGCCATTTTTCCAATGCTGGAGGTTGTTGTTTGGTCAGGCTTCATGCTGGAGCTTTTAGCCAGAAAAACTAGGACTCTGCTGCCTCAGGAGCTTCTCTGCCTCTCAAATGTAAATGAAATGCTGAAGTTTTGTATTCAACACTGTGAATATATCTAAGAACCATCTGGGTCTGAATTCAGAGCCAGATGGCACAAATGAGTACTACTGAAGTGAAGTACTGTATTTTTATTCATTCACGCTGGGAAAGGGTGTTTTAGCAGCATGCACTGACTGGGCTGCTGCCTGTGTGACCGCATAAAAAGATAACAAGTGAGTGCACGCTCAGACACACACACACACACACCAGGTCACTTTATGTGTTCTTTATTTTCCCCTCGGCTCTGTTCTCTGTGGTATCCAAAGCGACACACACTCTGCACCCGCACGGCCGTCTACAGCGAGCATGCTCCTTACACCTCCACTCAAGGTCAGCCTGGCTCTGGAGAGGAAGTCACATGGGACCCTTTAAGTTCTGGAGTGGAACGATCTTGAAAACTGACCCACTTGGATGCTCAGAACTAGTCAGCTGGGTAACTGCAGAGTTATTATTAACGTTGGCCCTGAGGTGAATTCAAACAGTTACAGGAAGTATCGGTGAATGATAGGTCAGTAATGAGATAGGTTCGTTGTGTGTTTGTTTGAGGGAGAGAGATGGTTTAAGTCTGCCGTCTCCAACCCCCTCCTTCTCTGTTTCGGGCCCAGCTGTCTCCCTGACATTCCTCCTGGTGTTTTAAATAGCAGACCCGGCTTATAGAAGCTCAGCCTTCCTGCTTCCTACCATGTGATCACAATATGCAGTTGCAAAAAGGACCATTATGCAACAAATGCTGCCCTTTTAACTTATGTTGTTTTGTGAGCTATGTACAGTAGTAAAACTATCATAAAGTGTGTTTGTGGTTGATGGACTCTTGATCACAAGCTCAATGGTTGCAGCCCTGTACCTACCACACATACATTAAACCATTTCTGCCTGAAAGGGAGTAAGAATATTCAGCAAAATGTCTAAACCCTAATAAAAGTCTTCATCCCATCTGAGAAACTACTATCTCCACAGTGTTTCTTGGAACACGCCATGTTGTGTCTGCTTCCTTTGCATATAAATATGTATGTGTGATCCGAAAAGAATCGAAAGCAGTCCAGCAGCAGACCTCTCTCCTGAGGCCACAGTCCTGTGAGCACATCTTCCATTGAATGAAGCAGGCGGTGTAAACATTACAACAGTTATTTCAGGTGATGGTGTGGTCACCAACTGCTTTATGGACTACTATTTTGAAACTTCAAGTTGCAGTTGAAAGAATCTGAAATAACATTTTTTTTTCCCATTTTTTTTCTTCAGAACATGAAAAATGAAGAAATGAGCACAGTTGTTGTCATGAATCTGGTAAGTCTCTTTGCATGAATGATCTGGTGGCTCTTTTGTGTGCACTATGGTGTAAATGAATAACTTGTGACTGCTTCACATCATTTTAACTATCTCAACAGTGGCAATAAATGTATTAACATAAGACCTCCTTTTTCATGGAGAGCCCAGTGCCAATACACACAGCTGGAGCAGTCATAATAACCAGCGAAATGAAATATGCAAATGGTGTTTTGTTATGCAGGGACAAATGCACGGGGAAACCGTCCCAGAGGAATGTAATTACAGCAGCGGAAAAATGAAAAATAAACTGATGAAATGACAAATTGGTTACATTTGTAAATGCAAAGTTTCCGCCTTCTGCAATTTTTTTGTTTCTCTTGTCGTGCTGCTTTTTTAATGCACTTGTATGTAACTCTCACATCCCCACACATGATGCCGCTTTTTGAATATTTCAAACAGGAATGGACGGATTATCGGTTGTCGTGGAAACCAAAGCAGTTTGATGGGATTGAGGTGTTGCGTATCCCCGCTGTGAAGGTGTGGCTTCCTGACATTGTCCTCATCAATAAGTAAGCGCTGCCACTCACACTGACAGTAATTAATCACTAAAAAGTTGAGAGGAACAACTGTTTGGTCACTTTGCTCCATTTTGTTTTTGTATATTTGGCTTCAAAGTGGGCCCCAAGGGGTAATTTGTTTTTACCACCCTCACACTTACAGATGGGCGTCTTCTTTGTGTTGCAGACATTTAACCCTTTGATGCAAAACATGGGTCAAAAGTGACTCATATTCAATGAAAAATAAGTATCTCTTGATCTGTGTTGTGCATCAAAGGGTTTAAATAAGATGCAAATAAGTGTTTTCAGGTTAAGTATTAATTCATTCCCAATGTCAATTTATTCCAACATGTTTTCCTTTTTATTCTCGCTGACGCAATGTTAAAGTCATTTTTGTGCTCGTATTCATGCAGAGTTGATGTAATTCTACCCTGCTTATACTACAGATCGCTCACATCTAGCTAGCTTTAATTGCCATCTGTTATATAACTAGGCTGCTCCTTACAGCTCAAGTCAAGCTCATAATTAGTTCTTACAAGCATTTAAGGTTTTAGTTTTGAGAAGTTGTGACGATAAAAAGGGCACACTTGTAAATCTGGATCAAAGCACCTAACTTTCTATGATCCCCAGTTACTAGTTATGAATCTATTATGTGAATAACTTTTTAAGTCGCTTGGTTTGCGTTAGGCACTCAAATCACTTGGTTGTTTGGGTTAAAATAACATTAAATGTAACATTTATCATGTCTTATGGCCAAGTTATGGTTTTCACATGAGTGATGTGGACTTTGAAAGCAAGTACTATCGGCCATTTTAACCCCCTGACACAAGCGGCCAGCATTATTGTTTTCTGGTGGTGTCAAGTTTCCAAAAAGCCAAAATGAGCAGCTGATAAAGGCATCATCAGCATTCGAAAGTGAACATCGCCTCGCTAGCCTCACTTGAGTCATACTAATGCCTACAACAGCACATGTGGATTCAAAAAGCTGCATGTCACGGCACTAAAGTAAAGAATTTAGATATTAAGAACAGCAAGTCAAGCGTCCTTTTTCCCCTCCACTCCCACACACATACATGCTCCCATTAATGCCACTGTAAATATCCCCACTGCTCCATTCGTCAACACTTTATAGGCAATTAAGCAGCATGGCTCCCTAATAACTGAGCTGATGGCACCGTTCAGCCACTTCAGCTTGGGAGGCTTTCGCTTGGAACCGCTCACATCCACACAAACATGTACATTCACACAAATGCAGACATGCGTGTACTTCTCTGCTTCTGAAAGACCAATGGTGGTTATTTTCACAGCAGCAGCACCTTCACAGGGTTTTTAGAAAGGCCCACATTAAGGACACAGGCTTCTCTCTGTAAACTAACCAGAGGCGTAAAAACCAAACGCTGCTCACTGACTGAAGGCTAAATCTGTGTCTAACTGACTTGATGTCTTCATTGTGCATTATGTTATGAGCTTAACTGCCAAACCAGCTTTGTATACATCCAACATTAGCGTTGCCCTTAGCAGTGCGCTGCGAAATGTGCCGAGTGTCTCCGTTCTGTCCTCGCCAATAAAAATGTTTTAATGAAGGATCTCGTGGAACGGGACTACGGCCAAATGTTGATGCACTCTACAGCGGTGGTGAGCGAAAGGAGGGAGCAGTGTGACCTCAATAAGCATAAATACGACACATTACCTTAGCTTTACCTTCAGTGACTCTTTTTAACTGTACTTTCCCACAAATTGTGCAGTGGTGTAGAAAATAACAAGACATAAAGGCTGAGTGAGAGGAAGCAAAGTCTGTAGATGAGATTCAAACTTTACATGCTGCTCCGATGTGATTTTATCACCTGAGTCAGCAGCATAAGGTGCTAATATTGCCGCTATCTGTTAATAACGTCCTTGTGATTAGTGTTGCAGTATAAAATGGAGACATCTCACTGTGTGAACCCGGTCTGTTATCTTTGTAAAAGGCCTAAAGCTAACAAATGAGCTAGTTTGTTATTGTCTTCTGAACAGCCTATTGTTTTTGTGTAGTTTTTTTGTAATCTGGCACTTTTATGAGCATTCCAGAGCAGCTAACTTGCATAAAAAATGTTTCATGCATTTTCATCTCTTCTTGGTAATGTTTTATCCCGCTATGCCCCACCTCCTTTCATCCCCACTCTCAACTCACCTGGTCGAGTCAGATGGCTGTCTTCCCTGAGCCTGGTTCCGTCAGAATTTCAATTTCTTTCGTCCCCGTTAAAGGGTTTCTTTTGTTGTTTCTTTCCACCGTTGCAGACTGCTTAGATTGATGTTTAGATTGTTGGGTTCTCTGTTTAAAATGCATCACCTTTCTATGTGGACCTCTGTGAGATAGCACATGTTGTGAATTGGGGCTATATAAATAAAGCTGAATTGAATTGATTTAAATGCACTTTTAACTTTTTTAAAATATTACCTTTGCCTCAAAAGACAGCAATAATTCTTTTGGCCACAAAAGTCCGCCTGGACCCCAGGTGTACTGATGATGGTTAAACAAGATTCATATTTCATCTAATTTCTGTTTGCAGCAATGATGGGGTGCTTAACGTGGCCCTGGAAGTCCATGTCCAGGTTTATAGTAACGGTAGGGTCACATGGACCCCTCCTGCTCTCTACTGCAGCGCCTGTGGAGTCAAGGTGAACATACATAGATGCACAACCATTCAAAGAACTTTTGTTTTCCATCATCTCCTCCTCAGTTTGGACCTCCTCTCTGACTCATTACACTCCTGTTTCTCTATCTAGGTAACATATTTCCCATTTGACTGGCAGAATTGCACCATGCAGTTCCGCTCCTACACGTATGACTCGACAGAGATCGACCTTCAGTACGCGCTGGACTCGAAAGGCAACGAGATCCGGGAGATCCAATTAGACGAGGCGTACAGCGGTGAGCGTCGTTCACATCATACACTGTTTTTAATTGTCTTATTAGGTGCTTTATGTTTGCTTTTTGCTTAATATTTGAAACATGGTCACAGGAGTGTTTCCGACTTGTTCAACTGTGTTTGCACTCTTGTTCGGACTCTCTGGTGGTATGCAAATGTGCTGCTTGTGTGGTAAGAATATTAAATGTGCTGATCTTAATTGAAATCGTCTCTAAATGCCCGAGCTGTGAATGTTCCCCCAGAGGGTGGCGAGTGGACCATCAGGCATAAGCCAAGCAGGAAGAACGTGAATGACGACCTGTACGAGGACATGACCTTCTACCTGATCATCGAGAGGAAGCCTCTGTACTACGTGCTCAACATCATCCTCCCCTGCATTCTCATCACCATCATCGCCATCTTTAACTTCTACCTGCCTCCCGATGCAGGTAGACACTTGAAATGATTTAATTATGAGCTAAAGGGTAGATGATTGAATCTCTTTGTGTGCCAGTCTAAGTAGTGATCCATAAGATTTCCACTTTGATGTAGTGTTGGTTGGGATTACACTGCTAAATCATCGATCGCTAAATCTGCTAATGCTATTTTCTAATTGTGTTTGTGGTGGGTTTCTTTAAATTGGGCAATCAAACATTTATCCAGTTACAAAGGGATTCAATTTCAGATTACATTCTTGCTTCCAGGAGCACGGCTGAGTCGATAGCCTCAAAATTGGAAGCAGTAGAAATACAACCCAGAGTAATCAGCTTGACAGTGCACTTTATTTCCTATACTTACATGGTCCAAGTATTATTTTCTCTAATAGTCTGCTTTTTATTGATTCGTTAAGTAATCGTTCTCTATCATTTGTTCCTTTGAGGTCTGTTACTCCTGCAGATGACTGAATTTGCTGCGTGTAAGCTCACGATAAAAGGACCTGCGGGAGTTTGAATCAAGAAGCTGAATTTAAATTTCACAATTTGACATTAACCTTCCTGTCAGTAAGCTAAATGCTCCTCTTCTGGAGGGAGCATGCATCTCCTTGTCTTTCCACTTTAACCAGACACAGTTTGTAAGTGACCAGTGAATGCACCGGGGATGCTGTGCTCTGTCGGCCAATCAGCTTCACTTAAAATGGGAGATGAATTTTCTATTAGCGTCATTACTGCTGCATTACTTGGCCCAGATGCTGCTAAAATCAACTGAAGGAAGCTCAATGAGTCATAAAATAAGACAACAGCCATAAGGGGAAAAATTAGAAAGATTGTATTCAACATTAAAAAAGTAAATTTGTGCAACAAATTCGATGTAAAATGCATCTTAAGAGAGCATTTCCTATTTCAGTGACAGAAGTATCGTACAAATATCGACCAAATTGTCAAAAATGAACACTGTTTAAGGAGGATATCTCAACAGAATTAGTCTGATTCTTAGACCTTGTGAGCATTTAGAAGCCCATCTTCCCAAATAAAAAGTTCTTTTTACTTTCTTTCCATCAGGTGAGAAGATGGGCCTGTCCATCAACGTGCTGCTCACCCTCACTGTGTTCCTCTTGCTGCTGGCTGACAAAATCCCCGAGACCTCGCTGGGCGTCCCCATCATCGTCAACTACATCATGTTCACCATGATCCTGGTCACCTTCTCCGTCATTCTCAGCGTGGTCGTGCTCAACCTCCACCACCGCTCGCCCAACACCCACATGATGCCCCTGTGGATGCGCAAGGTGAGCACAAAATATCACAAAACACGGATGAACACATGATGCAGATTCCCATGGTGTCGGTCAATCAGTAGTCATAAGTGCTTTGACTGCTACTGAGCTCTATTGCTTGGAAAACAGCGGCATTGTTTGTGAAAATCTGCAGTCATAGAGCATCTACAGACTTGTTTTCCTCTTCAGATCGGTCATTTATCATATTTCAGAACAATACACAAGGAAGGCGTCTTTTCTGTCGGTGGAACATTTAGCAAGAATACAAGCTGCTGAATCACAAAAACGGGGCTTTAACTCAGCCTTCGTTTTCTCTGCAGTTTGTGTCAAAGTGATGTCATTAAGATGCCATGCCAGCATGTCCTCAGAGAGACCTGAAGGGGAAGGACAGGGGAGATTGGGAAGTAGGAGTCTGAAAAATGCTTTTCTCTCAAATATTTATCTTTATGACTATACAGTGGAAACTAAAACTGGTAAATAAGTGCATTAATGCAACTATCTACAATAAATGCCAAAGCTATTGCACATTTTAGGGACAAATGAGGCTGTGATTTGAGTAAAAATATATGTAAAATTAATTAAATTTAGGCAAACATCTGTTTTGTTGGCCAGAAGTGCCTGGTTCCATTAGTGTAGTAAGCCATGGCCTCGAAATAATTCATCAATGCAATGTTAATTTTTGCCTTAATTCAGTAATGGAAGCAGTGGCGGTAGTAGTTTGGGTTGAGGCAGACCACTGAATTAAGTCGGCACAGTCCTCGACACTCTAAATGTCATGTTATACCATTAACCTCCATCAGTGGCTGCTGCCCTCTCTGTACATTACGTGGAGCTAATTACAGGCGTAAGGACTTTGTTCTGTCACGGTTTCAGGGAACATTCACCTCTAAGAAGGCTCTTATATACGCAGGTGATTTGCATGGTTTAATGGAACCGAGCTGCTTGATGCTGGATTGATAGGGGGAGAAGGGGGCATTATAGGTTCTGCTTCTTTTCCCTCCCACTCTCAAGACGATCAGCGTCGGTCATGAAATGTGAGATGGAAGGGAGGTTCTGTGCACGGAACATTAGCTGAGGGGAAATTTATGGTTGTTTTGGTTTGTTTTCAGCTTTGCTTGTGTTTAAAAAAAATACCAGCTATCCTCCACTGCCTTCTCTAAAGCTGCGCTAGTAAATATTTTAATGCTACGAATGCATCTAATGACAAAGTTTAATGTTTAAGGGGTCACAAATTCAACATCTTTGAGGCTATGCTGAACTGTGAAAGGGTGTTTTTAGCTCACCGTTGTTTTTTTTACAGCCTGCAACTTGACTGCTTCCTTCTTTTTCATAGCTCATAAGTGCATCAGTACGCAGCAGTTTTCAACAACAAAGCTTTGATGAGCTGTTACAGATAGAAGGCAGATGAAGTTAGCGGCTGTTTAATTCACATTTAGCCAAAGAAGAGCAACATATTATACTTAATGGAAGCCAAAACAGTCCATAAAGAAGAGTAAATATTGAAAATTTGAACAAATGAGTGCTTTTCTGCATTTGCTCAGTGTGTAAATAGGCTATTTGTTGTTAACAAATCGACAATATAAGGAGAAAATACCTAATTGTTGTGTTTACAGGTGACTCTGCTGCCTTCAGGTGACCAAAATAAAGAGAAGAATGCAGTTTTAAGTTATTTTGGTTTCCTTATTGCAGTTTTTTGTGTGTGCATCTTATGCATTATCTAAAAATCTAAATAAACAAGAGCTGAAAGCAAAAAAGATGCACTTTAAAGTGTGTAATTTCAACACTTAAGACTGTCTGGAGTAATAAAACCTATAAAAAGGCCCAACAATGCTACATTTATCAATGTAGTTTTAATAACAAAATAATTAGATTCCCTCAAATGATGGTACTAATGACTATTCTTCCTTTAGCATTCTTTTATTGCAGTTAAAACACTGCTTTAATGGCACCTTTTTGCTCATCATTTAGCTCACCTTTAAGTTTTTTAATTAACCCTCACATCCCAGATGATAAGTTAAATTTTATATGAGCAGGCAAAGCAAAGTCGAGTTAGTTTCGTTTAGTCTAGTGGTCTGTAACAATATGCTGCGATATTTCACATTTCTCACTCATTTTTGTGTCTTTACCTCCAAGCTTTTTTTGTGGAGGAGCACCTGGAACAAAGAAAAACTGATTCAATCTGATGCTGAAGGGGAAAATATATGTGTTTAAGACAAATTTAGGTCACCGTACACATTTTCTAATTGCTTGTATGATCGTTTTTCTACAAGCAAAAGAGCCGTCCACTTGAAAAACCGTTTCACATGCTGTTAAATCTAAAGTTAAATACTCTTTGGGAGCTGTCTGTAGGTGGGTTGTAGGCATGGCTGACTTCTAGTTGTCCATATGTACCTCTACCAGGGTGCTCTAAAGACACCGAAACCTTTTTCATCAGAGTCTCTATACAGACATCTCATCATCTCAGCTGCTGTTTTTACCCTCCTCCATCCTCATGGCTGCCTTCAGCATCTCGTTTTCTTTCTCCAGTTCAGCACTCAGTCAGGCTAAGTTCTGTCTCCTCAGGTCTCCTCCAAAGAGGAGCCCTCACGGTGCTTTGGATGCTCTCGGGCGCTTACGTCTCTATGTGTGAAGCTCTGGTCTGCCAGAGCAGCAACGCCAGCTGAATTACAGCAGATTTCTTCTAAGAATAATGTCTTTGTAGATGAAGAAGTGCACTCTGGGGTGCAGTTCCCTCTCTTATATTCCCATTTTATCATGCTCTGAGAAGGGAGAAATCTAACAGATGCCACATTGGATTAATAAGAGAAAAATAGAATGTTAAAACTAAAATTGAAAATGAAAAACAGAGGGCCTGCTGCACTGTTTCATCACCTTCAATTAAACTAACATGAAATGATTCACAACCCGAATCTGTTTCTAATCAGGAGTGCTGGAAGGGAACCTAAATTTGAGGTATTTCGGTTTGGAGTTTTTTATGAATTGTCGATATAGAAGCTAGAAAATATAAAAGCTTTGCACCTGTTTTGTGAACAGGATAATACTTTTAACCACTTTGTCAAATGCTTTCAGATAAAATGCACTTTATTAACGTTGGTAAGAGTGAATGTAAATATAATTTAATTTACAAGAAGCCTGCACAGTGATAAACATTTACTTAAAAGTGTTTTCCCACTACTTGAACTGCAAAATTTTGTTGCAAAGCTTTCTTGTACCGTACATCTCCAAAAGTAATATATTGGTAAGAAAGTATTAATATTTATGCTCTTAATTAATTTATTATTGGCCAGACATTAGTCAAATTCATTATGTATATACAGGGTGTCCTGAAAAATCATTTCATCACCTAATAATTTGTTTCAAATTTGTTTGCCCTTTTTGCTCAACAAAAATGTGATCATTTTTATGTTTCTGCTTTCAAGAACAGACATGCCGTTTACTGCAACAGAAAAGGTGTTTTTTGTACTAAAGTACGCCCAGACTCAGTCAAATGTGACTCTGCTGCATAAATATGTTAGAAAATTTCATAAACAAGCGCCAACAGGATAGCAGATTTGGACGTGGCATAAGAAATTTCAAGAGGAAGACCGTTTATGTCGGAAAAAGGATCTGGACAGCTTCAGAATCGGCGCACACATTGAACATTTGTAATAACTTTGGAGCATTCTAAAATTACCATCCCCCACAATTTTTCATTTGAACTTTGAAGAATAAAACATTTTATATCCAAATTAAATTCTGTTAAGTGTCATTTCTCCTGACCATGTAGTCACTACAGCATGGACATCTCAAATGATGTCAGTATTTTTTTGGGACACCTTGTATATTAGATTGTCAAACTTTTCACTTTTGCTAAAAAACACAAATTCCTACAAACAGCGGACATGTTTTCAGTGTCTCCAGTGGTTCTTATTACCCTGATATTTAATTTTAAACTAAAATTAACTACCTTAAATTTCCCTGTGAAGTTTTTTTAATGTTTTTGCTTATTTACTTTTTATTTTTGATTTAATGGCACACACTACAGCATTTATAGCTTGCACTAGTTTACAATGCCAAATTTTCCCCACCAGTACCACTTATTTACTGATTCATGATATGTTTAAATGTAGAACTGATGAAATGAATTCAATGTGTTTGTTTGGATTTTTGGCCAGTTGGGGGCAGCAAACACAAGTTACTATTGCTGCTGTCCATTATTGTTGTTCTCCAGCTGCTCCAGAGAAACCTTTTCCCTTCACGGTTGTGATTCTGTCCAGCTGCATAGAAGTCACTCTCTTTTAGCTCTGTTTTGTTCTCTGGCAACTCCTGGGAGAAATATCTGACTCTTTAGCTTCTAAATGCTCCGCTGTGCTCACCAGTTACTCTCTGACTGGACTGTCTGCTGTTTGCTGCTGCAGTGAGAGTGAATCAGAACAGTGCAGCTGATGTTGCGTGACATCTAAACGAGAAAGCCTCCCATCACCTCTCATAGCTCCCAGTGTTGTCTGCTTGGCTGTTGCTGTAATCATGCCATTGTGGGTGACTCACACAGACAGCAGACCACAGCAGCTATTCTGCTTGTCATTGTAAACCGGGAAGCAAAAGGTCAGAGGATGTCATTTAGGGACATGGACACACTGGGTTTGTCTCTTAATTAGCTCAAAAATTAAATTAAGTGACACCGCTTTCCCCAAATTCACTTTTCACTTGCCGCCACAGCGTCTCCTGCCAGAACTGTTATTGACATCCATCTGTCAATTCAGGCAAGCCAAGACTTTTTTTTAAATAAAAGGATATCAAAGCGCTTCAAAGAGCAGACATTTACAGTATTTATGGTATTGATCAACACTAACACTTGGCCCAATGATGTGCTGTTTTATCAGTGACTCTTCTGATACTCTAAGCTCCAAATCTGACAGCCAAGGACTCCCATCTGATAAAAGATTGACTTCATTTTTCCCAGGTTCTATTTTAATTATACACATTTGGGAGGTGCCCAGTGCAGCTATAGTCCTTTAGTAAAGTGCTCCACTGGAGCATCCAGACTTATGTGCTTTGTCCAAGGACACCTTGAGAGGAGACTTTGAGGAATTGGAAAGCATTTAGTTCCTCCACCCATATCATTCAGCAGCAACTGTTCTCAAAGGTTATCTCGCTGCAAAATTCAACATTTGGACTCATTTCTCAACACTAATAGGCAAATACAGGGCAAGTATACATTTCAGCTGTCCCATAAATCATGAAACGGGAATCCAAACAAATGGATTTTTTCATACCAGGAAAGACGATGGATCTGCGAGGTCTGGGTGAGCCAACAGGATATTGACTGAAAATATGGTTGAATGACCTCCTGTTTGTTATTTTCAAGGAAAGAAATACACATTTATACATTCATAAAAGCATAAAGCTGCTTTGATGTTTGTAGTTTGTCGACCAGCCTGCTTAATTAACCTGCTTGAGGATGTGGAGGAGCAGAGCAGCAAACTGTTCTTACTGCTAATTGTAGAAGTCTTTCCTGTACTCCTTCCCTTCTCTTTCCTTCCAGATCTTCATCCATCTGCTGCCTCCTTATCTGGGCATGCTGAGGCCAAAAGTGGAGACCCCTCTGTCCCTGGAGGCTGTGCCCCGCCGGGAGAAGAAGATTTTTGTCATCAGCAAAGCGGCTGATGAGTATTTCATACGAAAACCCGACACCTCCATCTTGTTCCCCAAACCCAACAGGTGAGACTGGATCTGCTCTGGAGATCAACTATGTGTGAATGTCCGCGTGTTAAGACAAAAGGAGAACTTTCGACGCAATGTTGGACAAACTGAGGCTGAGACTCAATGGCACGAGTTGAATATTTTCACTCCAAACACATAACTGGTGTAAATGTTTCCAGTTATCTCACAGAAAGCAGGTGTATAGTCAGTAAAGTGGCTGTTTAGGCCAAATAAACACATTGAACAAATGGCTCTGCTGCTCACATTTGTGCACATAATGAGAAACTAAATATACTGACAGATGGCAGATGTACCTTGCTGATCTGTTTACAAAGACCAATGTTAGAAAATACGCTACACTGCTCTTGAATTGTTATTGTCACCAAACAAATATTTAGCCTGTGCAAGCTTCTCCAAATTCCATTATACGATATCCAATGCAGTTTCCAAAAAATACTGCAGAAGCTAACCTCATATTTGTATAGAATTGCAGATTTCTAAAGCATGTCATAGTTTTTCAAACAAGATATCTAGCCGAAGCTGCTGTAAGTAGAAGATACATTAAAGCTTTGATCCACTTGTAATATATAAGCCATATGTAACTGTCGTCTGCATGGATTATATGTAAAAGGAACGCCTTTCTGTAGCAGAAGTAAATAAAAGTACATTTCGGGCAGTATTTAGAGTATTTATGTAAATAAAAGAATCAATGGGAAATACTCTGTTACAAGTAAAATGCATTCAAAATCCAAGTTAAAAGGACAAAACTATTAGCATCAAAATTTGTTTCAAGTATTAAATGGATTTCGTGCATTTCAGAATCAGTTCTATTATATTCTTGGAGTGTAATTATTGATCCATTAATCAATCAGTCATCACCTCAGTGTTGCAGCTAGAGCAAGTTTTAGTTACTTTATATGCTGTTGTGTTTAATCTATGATAATATTTAATCACAGTCATTTATCAGTTGGTTTATATTTTCTATGAAAAGACAAAATATGCAAGTAAAACTTCCCAAATACAGACATCTACACCTCCTTCCATTAGTTAGTGTTAGTACACTTCAATCACCACCATTATTATTTAATTTTTCCCCTTCTCCTCAGTGTTTTCATTGGCCTACATTATTATAATATCATGGAAGCATTCCAAGTGTATTCTTAACTTAAGTGATGATAGAAGTGGACAAACAACAAAGATTTAATACTCCCTGGTTTAAATGCAGGCAAATATAAATTTCTGCTCTCGTATTCTAAAAGTCATCGGCCCATTCTGAATCCAATTCTACCTCATCTGAAAGCACACAGAAGTCTCACAAAGAGAGAAAGAACATTTTAAGATACAAACATCACAACAACAAAAGCAGCAGCAGCAGCGACCCTCTGTAATACACAAAATTATGCTTTCTTACCTTTTGTGTGGTCTGTAGTTGCTGAATCATGATGGCTGCAAGGTGTTTTTACTGTAAGGGTCAAGCAAACAGCATCCTTCCATGCTTTTTGTCGTTTTTTTAGTTAAAAACACACACAAATAAAGGTGAGAATGTTAAGAGGTTAAAGTTAGTGTGGCATGTTGTCTTTGTTTGTTTTCCTTTTTGTGCTGTGAAATGCATCATGAAGTGCTCATAGTTCGTTTGGAAATGTAGGATTTCTTCTCTTCTTCCTCTTCCCATATCCAGTTTTCATTCAAGGTGAGGCACTGAGCCATTTCTCTTGTGGTTTGTTGCTTTTCTGTGCCAAAGTGTTTGAGAAAGCACACTTAGACATCTCAAAAGTCGCTGTCATATGATATAAACTTTTGCACTTTGCACTGAAATTTAAGCTGTCAAGCCTTCATTCCTGGAGCTCTTGCAACCTAAGAACGGATCAAGGAACAATTTGTTCTAAAGGTAAAGTTAGTGCTTTGCTTTGAGGTGTTTGAACACAGGTAAGGATCCTACAGACTGTGTCAAGCAAAGTTTTATCAGTATTTAACACTGTAAGGTTGTCATGTTAAACAAGTGCAACACAAATCAGGTTTCCTTAAGGTGGAACGACCTCTAATAAAAGGTTTTTAGACCTTAAACCCAGACGCTTCAAGTGAAACGCAGATTGATGATTTTCATCAAAAGTTTTACAGATTACTGCTCCTGAAGCTGTTGAGTAAGGAGCTGGATTTGGGCCAGTATTGGCACCCAAATTGGCGACAAACTGTTCCATCGGTTTAACCCTTGTCATCTTTTCACACTGGAACCAGCCTGCCTTCCTGCTGCTCCTTTAATACACCCCAAATCGTCCTCGCAGCGTGCAGCCTACCCTCCGTCTCCAACCTCCCTCGAGAGATGAAATACGACTGGAGGGAGGGAATCGTTGCTAAAATAATAATGACCCACACAAATCGAGTCTGACACGTTAGACGCTGCGAGTGGAGGTGAAAGAACGGAGGAGGAAGGAAGGGGGGAGGCTGTGTTGGAGCAACTTGATGAGACAGCAGTATCTCTCTGGAGCCCACACATACACTCACCTTCTTAATTGGGTTTAGTGCATGTCTTGGCACCAGACGCAGCCAGTTTTAGTTGAATTAGTCTCCTCAATAGTCATTTACTTCTCGCTGATGAAGTGCTACTTTGAGCCATAAAGGAGGGGAAAAGGGAGGAGGGGTGAAGAGGCCAAGCTGTGACTCTCCCTCCCTCCCTATCTTTTCTCTCACCTTCTCTCTCTTTACCTGATGGGGCTTCACCTTACTTAGGTCACAGCCTTTTCACCTGCCACACTCTGAGGAGCAGCAGCGATGGCGGCGCTGCATTGTAAACCCCCAATTTCATGCGTGGAATACCAAGCAGCTACCTGCTTTGCCCTGCCCGCCCAGTTACACTTTTATTGTCGTGTGTTTGAAGGCACGGTGCCACACTGCCCTCTGGTGGAGAAGCTGTCTGACTTGTGGTTTTTGGTTCCAAAGCTCCAAGTGAAGGAGGTGTTTAATATTTGAGGTGTTTCATAAGAAAAGCAGCTGCTCTGCGAAGAGGATCGCGTTAATGTTGTGTTTGTTTGGACAAGGTCAGAAGAACATAAGGTGAGTTTTGCAAAGAAGTTGAAGTTTGATAAAGGGGAATTCTGCTCAAAATGCACAAACATTTCCTTAATTTTGATCCAGACTCCTGTGAATAACACCAATAAGCCAAAATTCAATGTTTTCCTTGAAAACCTCAGAAACCAGAAGCTGCTCAGGACACTGATATACTGTCCTGAACAAATTCTCAGGTTGGTTAAATTCGTTTGGAAAAGACAACAACCTGTGAAATGATTATCCAATATTCCACTGTAAACATCTCTTACAATTAAAAAAAAAAACCTGCCTGTCTAGTTCAATTTTGACCAACACATCTGACTTGTGCACACATTTCAAGTGTGCTCACTTTTCATTCACCTCTAAATAAAGTAGTTTATTTTGACTAAACCTGTATGTTCCGATGAGTTCCCAGATCTCAGCAAATATTGTACTGAGTATCTTGCTATCATGTCCAATAGAAGTGATGAGCAACACCACAAAAACAAGACTCGTGCTGTAATAAACAAACTAAGACGAATCCTTACATTTAAAAGGCAATGCTATTTCTCAAACAAGCAGTTTTGCTGTGACGTGCTGAGAGAATCATACTGTATCACTGCTACAGGTTACAGAAGCATTAGAGCTCTACGTCTCCCCGGTGGAAGCAGCCAATAGTAATCCATGTGTCATTGCTCAAGGACATGCTGCACCACACTGTGCAAAAATCAGAGCAGAAAGATGAAGAAAATGAGTAATGCTTCAAAATGTCATCAATAATTTTATGTTAAAGTGAGACCGAATGACTTCAAAAAGAAGAAAACCGATATTCATCCTCACACGAATACAAAGTTTTATTCATAAGGAGTCACCTTGATGCTACAGCTTAGCTTTACCTGTTATGACCAGAAAGTGGACCCAAGGATGGTATATTTTTAGGAGTTTCAACTCTGTTGTAAACAGACTGTCTATGCATGTGTCGCTTTAAATACCACTTCAGGAAGAAGACTCTCTCTGCATCTTAGATTTACAGAGCAGAGCAAAACAATTAAAGCACAGAACCTGACGTAGACACGAATCAGTGTATGAGACCGGGTCTTTCTCTTGCTTTTAACTTTCTCTTTTTGTGAATATCATTGAATTCTCTGCACAACTTTTGTCTTAAACTCACCTGTTTGTCATAGAAAGTATCAGTTCTGTATCAGTAGTTTAGCAGTGCATAGCAGCAACTTTGAAATGGTTCTGAACTGTCTGCTGGTTAACTTGGTCTTAATGGGTGGCATTTTAGTTACTCTTTCAAACTTGTTCTGGTACCTGACCACAGATAAATACAAATGTGTAAATAAGGACAGTGTTTTTGGGAGTTGTATTAAAATGCAGTATATGTACAGAAAATGGCGTGGCAACACAGTAACCCAATCAGTTTATTGGTGTCAAATTGGTATCATCTTTTCATATTGTGATCTGTGACACTAGCCACATTAGCAGCTAACATTAAGAGTTTTCCTGTTACTGAGGGGACAGTAATCCAGTGGCCCTTCAGTTCCTAAGATGCTGGGAGTGCATGAAAACTTTTATGTTCACTCTTGCAGCTAACAGAGAAACATTTGCTGTGCTTTGCTTGTGGTTGACATATTTTAGCAGAAGCAGCTTTACAAAGTAAACAAACCTGGCAGACTGTGAGGTAGTTGCTCATCTTAAAAGAAGCAGACGGTGAGGGGGCGGGTTTGTGCAAATGTTTAGGTTGATGACTACTGATTCTTTCAGTTTCTATGTAGAAGTTGGAGTTTGAGGAATGACAGTAGAAAGCAACTTCATATTCTTAAAACTGTTATTTTACACCTCCAAGTTTTTGGAATATAATAGTTATTTTCAATTTCACTGTGAAGATCATTTAATTTGAGAAAGCAATAAATACAAAACCTTTCTTGTGCGGCTTAGACTTGTCAGCGGTGCTCTAGAAAACCCCTCCTTTCAGTTAGTAATAAGAATTGTGAACAAGAAAGAAATGAAAACAAGTTTGACCTCTAATGTTTGATCTGTCATGTGGCAGCAGAGTTATGAATGTACATGCAGCAACTTTCTCCTGGGGTCCCTCGGCAACTCCTGGCACCAAGTGGTAGCTGACAGTTGGTAACTGAGGGCAACAAGTAAACACAGAAACGTGCACATGAACACACACGGTGTTCTTCTCAGCCAGAACAGGCCGATCAGCAGATGCAGAGCAGAGTCTCCCACACTGACAGTGGGGGACCCGGGGAGCTCCAGTGACCTTCCCTTTATTCCTCTCTGAATGACAGAAGAGTGCAAAGCATACGTGCAGGCCCGGCTCATAAACGCGTTACTATTTTACAGCTTTTAATTAGAGCGGACTGACACCTGCTGGCACGTTGCTACATTCTGCAAGCTTGTGTGCATTTGTCCGGTCGGCCTGTTGACACTTTAAAATTCTCCTGGATGCACCCTGAGATTTATTTGTACCATTGTGATATTTTATGGATAGTTTCCTGCAGTAATGTACGTGTTTGTTCCAGGTTCCAGCCAGAGGGCATGTGTACAGATCTGAGGAAGTTCATCGATGGACCCAGTAGCTACCTTACGCTACCGGACGAGCTCAAGTCAGCCATAGACGCCATCACGTATATCGCTGAGGCTCTGCAGGCCGAGAAGGACTATGAAGCTGTAAGTTCATAAGTGATAAAACTCCTCCGTCTTCTTCCTTATTCCTCTTCCTTTTATTCCTTTCCTGACTTCTGCTCTGTTTTCCTTTTCTGTCCTGTGTTTCCCCCTGCTTCCCTTTCGTCAATCTTTCCTCATCCAGCTGAAAGAGGACTGGCAGTATGTAGCCATGGTGGTGGACCGCATGTTCCTCTGGATCTTCGTCGTCTTCACCACTGTGGGCACCTTGGCCATCTTCATCGATGCCAGTTATAACCACACGCCCACTGACCCGTTTCCAAAATCCCCCTGAAGCGTTGGAAGGGCTTGATTTTTCTTGAACCACCTTGTGCTACCATTTTCCCCAAGAAACGGGGAAGTTGAGAGACTCTTCCAGTGCATGTTGAGAAGGCAACAGACTGTCCTGCCAGCGATACTTGGTGTCAGTGATACCCTTTGTAAATCTGATAATGTCCCATGCAACCATTTCCTTCTGAACTGCAACTGCTTTGTCAAACCAGTTATTGTACCTTTTCTTAGATGATGTGGATTTTGCATGGACTTAAAATAACTAAAACTGCTTTGTACATGTAAGAACATTGATTGTTGCATGTAACATATCAATCAAGCTAATGTCAGCATACTTTACATGTGTTTGTGTATGATAGAATCGGAGCTACTGGTGTGTTTCAGCATATTAGCTTCATTAGGACTCTAAATCTGAAGTGTGGATCCAACACATAAACACCAAGACAAACCAGATGCTATAATGAGCATGCTTGTATGCCTTTCATTTCCCTGTGTCAGAATGTGCCAGAGTGTGGCACATGCTCTGCGGATATTTCTGCGGCCCCGGTAATCCTCTTTGTATGTGCGCATGGAAGGCTATTCTTATGTCTGCGTGCGAAGTGGCACGTCAATTCACCAGCTGCACCAATAGCCGTTGGAATTGGCGCCGTATAGAAAGCGCGTGGCCCTCGATGTGGCACTCGCTCGCGGACGCACTCCACGCGTCCTCTTTGTGATTTTTACATGATACAAACACACATCTGCCCTTTTAATCTTGTGCTTTCATTTTGTTTGTGTCTTTTAAATAAAGATCTGAGGGGAGGATATCAAAGGCCTCCATCTGTTGTCAGAATGCTGCCGTGAGAGCTGCATCCCTCGCTCCATCACCTGCCCATTCTGGCTATTAATAACCCCAGCACTGGCACTGGTCACCGGACACCGCTGCACGGGCTTCCCTGATATTTCTCTGTGTAAATACACTTATGCATACATGCACTGTGAGCTCTATTAGTCGAAGCACTTGAAGGTCTGAAAGTCTGCAGTCATCCTGAACAGCCTGTCGTGGCGACAGCGCTGATAGCCCTTCAATGTTATAGACCTCCGTGCTGCATTATTGTTCCACTGTGGTTTCAATGGCATTCATTTCCATTCTCAGGTTGCTAGCTACCACCTTGACCTTGCATGAAGCTGCAGCATTGGGAAGACAAGCTGTTCTGGAGGATGCACGAAAACACACATGGGCCATTATGGTGTATTCATACTGGGATATGCAAGAGGGCAAATCAGAGATATTTTTCTCTCACACCTCTCAATATGGCTGTGATCTACACCGGGAGACTAGAAGGAGGCAACAGAGAAGACAGAAATTCAAAACTAGAGACAGAGACTAGGTGATGGAGAGAAACCGAGCATTTTCTTCTCTTGTGTAACGAATTAAAAAAAAACTTTATGGTCCTTGAAATATAGACATCAACTTCATAAGAAGCAACATGAAGGATCCGAGAAGCGGCAGAATCTGGAGTTCACTGCAAGGCCTCCACTCCATCGATCATTGCACTTGTAGTCTTCACGTCTCAGAGCTCACCATTTCTATAGCAACAACATCCATCTCCATTTTTATGCTTTATTCGACGTCTATTCTTGCCTCGAGCTCACCTCAAACTCAGTATCTGTGAGGCTATGTGCTCTTTCTCTGATCAAATCTTGTAAGACCTCTCCATCACTACAAACATCGCTTCGCTGCTCTTACTGAGATGTTTGGTTATTTCAGATTTTATCCTGACGGTTTTCACTCCAGAGTCTTTACATGCCTTTCATTTTAAGTCCCAAACATACATTAGGCCATATTATGTTGACTTTGCTCTGTTGTATTACATCTCTTTGGCTCTAATAACTGCTTTTTAAACTCTCTTTATATATTTTACTTGTCATTTCCACTCAGATAATGCCAGGATTGTGGATATGATCCTTGGTGAAACACTTTAAAACTACTGTGACTAAAGCCACCAATTATACAGAGCTATGTAATCTGTGTGTGTGTGTGTGTGTGTGTGTGTGTGTGTGTGTGTGTGTGTGTGTGTGTGTGTGTGTGTGTGTGTGTGTGTGTGTGTGTGTGTGTGTGTGTGTGTGTGTGTGTGTGTGTGTGTGTGTGTGTGTGTGTGTGTGTAAAGGAAGCAATCACTGTAGCACTTCTTAATAATGGAAGTCCTCAGCATTGGTCAGCACTCCAAAAAGCACCCCAGACACGCAGATTTTTTTATATAAGAATCCTTTAATAATACATGGATCGACTTTTTTGACACATCAAGTCTTCATTAGGCAGTAGGAGGAAGTGGAAACAAGAAAAAGTCACGATATGAGAATCTGCATTCACAGCAAAAATAGTATCGACCTCACTCAACAACTAATGCAAAAACACATGTATTCAATCAAATATTTTAAAACCTAATCTAAAAATTATAGAGAACGCTATCGATATCATCCTACAATATTGAAATACTCAAGAAAAATGAGTCAAAGTTTACAATATTGTATCACCAACCAACAAAAATGCAAAAAAGTAACAATATAATGCATAAATGGAAACAAAATGCATGTTCATTTTCTATTTCAGCCGACACACTGATGCAGACTCGTGTTTGTCTATCCATGTATTATTAAAGTATCCTCTTATTGTTGTTCGCTACGTTGTCTTTTTGGTTCCTACCACTGGGAGGCATCAGTTGGGAAGTTAAAATTCCACACATAGTCGCTTTAATTCATTGCATATTTTTCACTGGATGCTCTCGAGAGGACCGTTCTGACAGCTGTGTACGGGACTTAAAATTGAAAAGGTGATGACAAGTTATTCCCGTAAACTCACGAGCTGTGATAGCTGTAACTGTTAAATCCACATCTAAATTAAGTGTCGGATTTTTATATTAGATTCATTTTTTATCGTCAGACACAACACGGCGGAACGGAAATAACTGCCAGTGCACCAAAAAATGGGCTTGGAAATGAAAGAAATAGAGGAGATTTGACTGAACAGGGATGATGAATAGCGAGGCGGATCTATGTGGGATGAAAAGAACGATAAAAGTGAAACAATATTAACCGCTTCATCTCCAAACCACCACACAGGAACTCCACCCCTCCACTTGTTCTCCCCCCAAAAATATCCCCATTGTCATAACCCGGAGCCCATTGCCATTCCTCTGCCCCATCCCACCCCCTCCACTTCCTCTTCCACCCGCCGTCCCCACAGCGCTAACCTCAGATTGGCGAGCACCAACAGGTGTCTGCCCCACAGGCTTCCCAGTGCAAACACATTCCACCCTCTCGTCACTCCCAGCACACGCACCCAATCAGGCCATGGTTTCACCCATGGAGCCACGGCCACACAGAGACGAAGGGGCAGGAGAGAGAGCTGCTAGCTGAACGGCTTGTGCTTCCGGAGGTGCCAACTATCCGCAATCCGACCGGAGGTGTGCGTGCGTTTGTCTGCGGCACAAAGGTGCTTTAGGAGACGCTCATCCGTCCCGGTACTAGGTGAAGGTGTGAAGGGAGGACTATAACAAGGAGAGAAGCCTTTGATTGGCACAGATAAAGTGCAAAAGATGTCATGACTCTCTTCACCAGACAAATGAAGATGAACATAAATGTGAGGATGAACACACTTCTAATCGTATGTGGCTGCCTTTGCCTCTCTTTAACAGGTAAGGATGTGTTCTGTGGTCACATTGGTTTGGATCATGATGATATTTTTAAATCAGCTGATTTGTCTCTCAAGCAGGAACAGATTTTCTACAGTTTGGGAATGTTTGAGTTTTCATTGAAAGAATCTGATGATTCACGTAATTCCTGGAGCATTCCTGACACTAATACCTGCATGAAGACGTTAAAATGCTAAAAGAACAAAGCTTAATTGTTCCTCTTCTATTTAATAAAGAATTAATGTTATAATGTACACTGTTGGAGCAACCGAAGGGAAGAAAATGAAACAAAAATGCTTTTCTACCTTTGGCTTTGACCTCTGACCCCACACTGGGTTGAGAAAACAGACAGGTGCCCAGTGTTTGCTGGTGTCCCGTGGTTCGGTGTTACCGTCCTATCTCCGCTACCTTTTTCCTCTCTGGGTGCCCAAAAGAGACACTACTCCACTTCCACTTTCAGGTGTAGGAATTGAGGCATTTTTTTGTAAGTCTGACAGCTACAGTAGGATCAGATAACCGCCAAGCATCTCCCATCCGACTGCACTCTGTCAGTTCAGTTAAATTGCTATTGATTCCACTTCCTCTGTTTTTTTTCCCTCTCTCTCTCTTTGGGTAAAAATCATAATTAGAATTGATTTTCAATACTTCTTATCTGCGCTCAGCTGAAGGGCTTTGACTTTGACCTTCTGACCCCACGATGGGAGTGGAAAGCAAAAAAGCTGGCCTGCACTGTTCGGGGAACTCCACGGGGGAGGCGGCGTTGTATTCTTGTCCTTTTGTGAGGGCGATTTTACAACTGTCTTTCCTCGGGGATAAGAGGGGAACCACAATGGAAACAAAGTCCGATTCCTAAGACTGACCTTCTCCTCCTCTTTCTCTTTCTCTAGAACTTATAATGAATCATATTAACACATCATTGTTTGTTAATCAGAATCTATTTTTGGTCCTGATGGCGCTGGTATCCCAGACATCCCTTTGATCCCATTCCCTCGCTGCATATCAATTCCATTAGCTCAGTCACCTTTGCTTCCCATCGTACACCACCAACACCTGCCTTTCTGCGGCTTCTTTTGCATGCCCTGTCCGTCCTTCTCGTTTTTTTCCTGTTTTGTTTTGTCGCATATTTGTAATGAATGACTCATCACTAGATCCTGATGTTTGTTATGTAGAGGGGTCGTTACATCTTCCATCTTACCTCACAGTGAATGATTGGTAATTAATAAAACCCAATTTGTGCTGTGGAGGTTTCTCTGCGAGATGAATAAAATCATATCAAATCTCTACTCGTAATGAGTTCTCCAGCTCTGCCACATGCTTGCAGTATTTATTTTCAGATCACAGTGTAATCATATAAATGCTTTTTGCATGGCCTCATTAGTAAAATATGAATCACACAACAAAGCAGCGGTCCATCCTGGGCATATTATGGATGGTATTTTTAGTGTCGGTCATCTAAGTACAGTCTGAACCCCAAACCACAGCAGGTCGGCCTCACTGAGAGAACAAACATGCTTTTGTCTGGATGTCAGCAGCCTCAGCCTGCAAGTTAACGGGTGACTTGCTTGCATTGTGTGCTTCATTGTTGGTCCTTTTATGTACACAAAGATGGAAAACCCTCAGTGAAGCCACCCATAGGTTTCGAGAACACCTCCTAATTACCAGCTAATCACAAAAACGAGCAAAGAGGTGCAGCTGGAGTAGAAGCGGTGAGTTGGACCCTTAGGGAGTCTGTCCATCAAAGTGTTTTTCTAGATGCCAGGGTGGTTTTTTTTAGTTGTTAGCAATGAGGCGCCTCCTACTTAAACTTTGATTTAAAACGCCAGCGGTATGATGAGACGCTCAACTTGGCATCTTGACCTCGTCGCCGAGAGTTTAAAGGTGTTCAGCTTCAAGTAAAACACTTGTCACTGTCACCTATCACCCAACCATCCAATCATGATGCAGGAGGGGTGTTCCAAATACCACACTGACTAATCCTTAAGCTTCAGCTCTTGGGCTCACTCGCTGAGATGTGCTTTAGCCTTCCGTTTATCCAGGAAAATACTCTACCTTGTGCTTTCACTTTGTACATTTAATACTTGCTAATAGCAAAAACGTGCTATGAAATTAGGTGTTAACGCAGTACATTTACAGATATTTTGGGTCTTAACAACTAAAGAGCTTCAGATGAAAATTTTCAGCTGGTTAAAAATTGCTTTTGTGGACACATTCTCTTAATCATACATACTTTACCAACTTTAATACTATTTAAATAGTTAAGTTATATAAAATGCATCACCCATTTAGTTGCCATAAATGGGGAAATTAACTATAGTGACCATAACTAGTTTTGTATCAGCTAGTAAGCATGTTTATTGCTGCTGTAAAGTTGTGTTTTTTAACATGTAAGTCTATGGAGAGTGATTCACATCTAAAGCCAACCCCAAGTGGCCATTTGAGGAACTGCAGTTTATCTTTTGTAGTATGTTCATGTTCTGTTCCTATTTCTTTGTGTTTGGTTTCTTTTTAAAGTCAGTTAAACTATTGAGACTAATCCAGAAATGAGGGCATGCAATTTTCAGAATCTGAATATCACCATTACTTTTCATAATAGTCTGTTATGTGAAAAAACTCATGATAAATTCACCTCATTGACATGTTACCTGTAATGAAATTCTCCATTATAGAGACACTTGTGGTTTTCTGGTATTGACTTGTGACTTGATGCTTTATTTTAAAAGATTCTCTTAATTTTGCCATTCATTATGTTTTCACTGCACAAAACACATTACTCCACTTCTTCCCTTACTTTCATCGGTTCTTGTCTTTTTCCTATTCCTTTCATTTTTCATCCATCCCCTACTGCTGGTTTGCTGTCAGATGGTTGTGGCTACTGGTTCATTAGTTATCATTTTCCCCTTCATCATGCTATGTCTCTTTGCATCCGTCCTTTCATCCAGGAGCCTCAGAAACAGAGCGAAGGCTCCATCAGAAGATATTTCACAACTACAACATGAAAGTCCGACCGGCTCGTTCCTGGGAGGAGAAGGTGATGGTTCGGGTGGGGATGACCCTCTCCCAGCTGGTCAGCTTGGTAACTATAGATACACACTTTCAAAATGCACTAATCAGCCACAACATTAAAACCACCTGTCTAGTATCATCCCGAAACCAGCTCTGAACTGTTGAGATACAGGACCTGTTTAGGTGTCCCGTGGTGTCAGGTACTGGGATGTCCTTTGAGTCCTGTGGGTTGTGGGGTGGAATCAGGCATTTTGCAGCAACCTCTTGACTATAATTGATCAGACTGGGATCCTGGTAGGGAAGGCTGCTATAGAATAGAATAGAATTTATTGCATTTGCACTGGAACATTGCAGCACAGGTACACACAGAACCACTGTAACAAAAATGATTTGTTACTTACTTTACCTGCCAGTGCTTTTAATGTTATGCATTCAAATATGCCTGCAAATGATCTTGCACCGCTTACAGATGAAGGCATATTTTCAGAGTTTACCTCATAGTGCTAGTGCTGAGGACAAACACACTCTTTAGATCAGATCCCTGCTGGGTGCTGCGAGGCAGTCTGTCCATTCATCCATACACAATTCATTTCCACAGAGGAGGTTTGACAGTGACATACACAACAAGATATGATGCTATTACTAATGTTCATCCCTCTGTCTCTTTGTGTGTCTCTTTATCCCACCAGAATGAGAAAAACGAGGAAATGACAACCAACGTGTTCATGAATCTGGTATGAGCACTAAAATATTATTTCCCGAACCTCACTCTAACTCCGCTCTCCTCTCCTCTGCTGCTCTGCCCTTAAATGGACTTGTCACTTTTTATAACTGCAAATTATTTCTTTCTTTATCCCTCTTATTCTCTGACTCACTCTTTTAGCCCTTTCTAATTATAATTCATGGACTGTTTGTGACAGCATTGAGTGAACGCGTGTCTGTGGGATTTACCAGATTTGTCAAGAGGGAGGAGAAACAAGGATACAAAAGACATGAATATCACCTTTAGTCTGCTCTGTCATTCACTTTTTGTTTTGTTTTTCCTGCACTTCACTGCCATCATCCATCCCAGGCATGGACAGACTACCGGCTGTCATGGAACCCAGCAGAATATGACAACATTGATGTTCTGAGAATTCCTCCCAGCAAGGTGTGGCGTCCCGACATCTACCTCATAAACAAGTGAGTGTCCTGTCTGCACTCATGCTCAACAAGGTCGGTCCTCCACTAAAATATCTGAAAAACTGGGGATGAATATTGATCAGTCTGAAATTGTAATTTGTCTGAATACTTTGGATTATAACCAATCATCTGTAACCATTATGTCATTCTCATCAGCCTCAATATGTCATCATGGTAAAAACACAACTACTTCAGTTACTTTTACCTTTGTGTATGTATATACCATCTTTTTAAGGGTCAAATTTTAAAATTTTGCCTGTAATATGGAAGAGAAAACTTCAACAGAAGTGATTGTTTGGCAGGGAAATGACATTTATGTGTCATTTGTTAGTGACACAATTGTAACAGTGATTGTTTGTGTGTACATAAAGAAGAATAGGAGTAATATGAGCATGACATTTTTCTTCCTCTTCACAGTAACGACGGTCAGTTTGACGTGGCTCTCTATGTCAACGTCTTGGTTTTCAGTGATGGGACGGTCAACTGGCTTCCACCCGCCATCTACCGAAGTTCCTGCTCTATAGAGGTACCGTCTTAAAGCAGTATTCTCTGCTCTGTATGGTGGATACAGAGTATTTTCATCTCTTTGTAGCTGTAGACTAAGTTATCTACCATAATAAATGAAGCACATAAGGAAACGTATAGTGACTGGTTGGTGGGTCCTGCCAAGAATGGAACCAGATGTTGGCTGCATGATTTAGTGTCGGTGTGGAACTTCTCAAAACCAGTCCACTGTTGTATCATCTCATCATTCTTAGGATACTGAAATAAGAAAAAGGAGCTGTTTCGCAAATCCAGTGAAGATGCCGTTGCATTGCTAGTTAGCAAACTGGTGGCTGTATTAGAATGTACTTAGACGCAATTGACTGGGAATACCAATGTTGCTAAAGGGCAAACCATGCCAAGCATTGCTCCGGTTCATTATAGAGCAACGATTTCTCACCCAATCTAAAAATCCATGTTATAATCAGCTATTTTCTAACATGTATAATGCATTTAGGCACAAATCTAAGAATTTCCCTTACAGGATTTAACTTGCATTCCCCAATTATCCACAAGAATGTAAGCGATGTTTGGAAGCATGAGAGAAAAATGTGTTGTCCTTTCGATATTTCTCTCTAATATGCATGATTGTCAATCCACAGGTGGCGTATTTCCCGTTTGACTGGCAAAACTGCAGTATGGTTTTCCGCTCGTACACCTACGATGCCTCTGAGGTCGACCTGCAGTACTTTCTAGATGATGATGGCAAAGAGATCCAGGAGATTGTTATAGATAAGAATGCATTCACTGGTTGGTACCCAGAGAGACTTTATCCTTTTTATCACATTTTTGTGGATCTTATAATATATACAGGCAATTTTTCATGAAAAAATGTGGCCATTATTTGCTTTTATAACTCTCTTGAGCTGCCTGGTTTTTGTCTTCCACGTCACTGCGCATCGTAAAGATTTCAAATAAAACCTTCTCCCTGCCCTCAACATCTGCTACCCGTTCCATTCCTTGTACATCTCTTCCTCCACAGAGAATGGAGAATGGGCCATATGCCACAAACCATCACGGAAGAATGTCAAGGAGGACCTGTATGAGGACATCACCTTCTATCTCATCATACAGAGGAAGCCTCTTTTCTACATCATCAACATCATCGTGCCCTGCATCCTCACCAGCGTGTTGGCTATATTTGTCTTCTACCTGCCTCCCGGAGCAGGTCAGCACATCTGCCTGGCATGTTTTGACATTGCGACCACGCGTCACTGCCAAGAAAGAGTATAGGAAGTGATGCACTGTCTCATGTCATGACAAGAAGCATGCGTCCAATCCAAGCTTCTTCATGAGTCAGGGCAAGCTTTAAAGGAATTTATTGATATACCACAGATTGAAGTAAAGTGTCCAAGCCGATGAATCTTCTTTGTCAATCTTTAGCCTTGTGCAGCTGCACTTTGAGGAGTGATGCTTCACTGACATTGCAGGGGATATAGATTCAGTAGAAAGCAGCAGGACTGATGCTCAACCTGTTTGAGTATGATGAATTTTTGGAGCATAAACTCACTTTAGATAATCTGTGAGGCCGAGCTGAGTCAGCACAAGTGACTAGTAAACTCTGCACATGTCTTAGATAGATGAGGCATGTTTCTCCACAACAAACAGTCAAATACAATCTTTGTGTAAAGTGTGTCCTCGTCAGTTTAATACAGCTTGCTTTACCGTCATAATTCATTTTCCAAACTGCCCGTTCTGTTTGCAGGGGAGAAGATGACTCTCTCCATTTCTGTCCTCATCGCTCTGACTGTCTTCATGCTGCTGCTGGCTGACAAGGTCCCTGAGACTTCCCTCGGCATCCCAATCATTGTCAACTACGTCATGTTCACCATGATCCTGGTCACGTTCTCTGTCATCCTGAGCGTCGTCGTCCTCAACCTTCACCACCGGACGCCCAGCACACACATCATGCCAAACTGGGTTCGAAAGGTACTAAACATCCATCTCAGCTTTTCCAATACCTCAGTGAAAAATGACTGATTTCTCAACCCTTACTCCTTAGGTGTTCATTCACTTCCTTCCCAAATACATTGGCATGATGAGGCCGAACCCAGAGGAGCCTATGTTGAAGGAGGACTCTAGTGAGGACACACCTATCCGAAGCTACAATGGACGACAACCTGGAGGAGAATACTTCTTTCGCAAGATCAACCCTGATCTTGTCATACCTTGGAGAGGAAGGTAAGGACACATTTATTCACAAGGGGTCTACCACCTTGTTTATACTGACGTGTCAATCATCTTTGGAATGGAGGAAACAAATGTTGAAAAATTTCAGAAGCAGTTGTGTTTCTCTATCTTTCTCTTTAAAATACCCTAAAGATGTTGTATTGAAATCAGCTCAGGAAATGTTCTTCACCAGGCCATTGCTTTCACTGTTTCTGCTTTAGAAGCTCTTGTAAATTTTGGTAGTTGGTGTTTGGATCGTTTTCTTGCTGGAATATTTCTCTTCTGCCAAGTTTCTGCAGACTGGGAGTCATCTTGTCAGCCAGTATTTTGGAATATCCACAGGCATTCATGGTACCGTCTATAAATATCGTCACCTCAACACCTTTCACACCCGTCCAGCACATTGTCATTGCATTACAACCTATATAGCCTGGCAGTGTGCTTCACTGGTGGGACTATGCATTCACTGTGGTAGTGTAGTGCAGAAGAGCAAGCAAGAGTTTGCTTTTTCTTGAATGAGCTGTCACAGAGATTCCATTTTACATTGATAACCCCAAGTGTGAAGTACTTGCCCTGCTATTTTTCAGATCTAGAGTGTGGAATCATTTTAGAGGGATAACCACTGTGGCTCTGAATGTTGGTACTGTGGCTCATTCGCTACCTCTGGTTTATTGCTACAGCCGTGTATAGACTGATTTTCAATTGGTTGCCAATCTTCTTGTATCCTTTCCCATGTTCCATATAATCAGAATCTTCAATTCTTTAGTTTTTTTCCCATGTGGAGCCATGACTACAGGCGTGTTCACTTTAGTTTCTTAGACGAAATACTTACAAAAGATGCAGTTATATTGAGAGGTGATGCAATTTTGAATCATTTGATATTGAAGTGTACTCACTACTGTTGCATGGTGTTAAACTATTCACAACTCTCATTCATGTGAAGTGATACACTTTATCAGAACAAATAGCAATAAGAACATAAGAAATAGCATTGAGAATGCCCAAAACTGTGTGTGTTTTTTTTTTTAATAGAATCTGAAAAACCCTGTGGTGCATGCCTGATATCAGTCCAGTTGCTTACTTTGTCTTTGATTTTTTTTTACAACAAAGAAACAAAGAAATCCCTCAATTATTTACCTAAAATTGGATTAAAAAGGTATAGCACATACCTTGAGTTATTAAAAATGACAAAAAGTTATATTGCCTGTCCTCTTATCTGTCAGGACTGTTCAAAAGCATGGAGCTGAGGTAATAACCATGAGGGTCATCCATCCTGATTCAGCCTCTTTCTAGGCTGAGATGTGCTGATCCTGACGTTACACCTGGGGAGAGCTATTTCTATTAATGTTAATAAAAGCCGGTGTGGGCATGAATCTTCCTTGTAGAGTGTGCCAAAGTGTGAAAGTTGGATCTGATGCCAGACCAGATATTATAGTAAAGTACACTGTGTGCGAGAGTTGGCAGAATTACAGCCATCATCACAGCAGCTCAGAGAATCTGTCAAGACTGTAACACTGTGTGCACTTCCTGCAGCCTGCCATATTTAATACCATATTTAATACAGCCGTATGAAAGGCGCTCTGATGAACCAAAGAGATTAAGATTAATGATTGGGATTCTGCTGAATGAACCAAACGGAGGCTTTCTTAGTCTGATAACGCTCTTGAATGAAGGCCTATAAACAAAATTTAAGTGTTGGTCCAAAGTGTACAGGATGTTTTAGAGGCACTTATTTAATACAAAGTGTGTATTCAAATATCTTTATTGGGCTTTTTGTGATATATTTTGAAACTAGCTCGACTTAAATGGTATCATTTATCCTGATAGTCTTAAAAAATGTTGCTTTGAATACGTAAATCCAAAAATCTTTGATTGATGGAGCACAGAATGCATAAAGAGCCTTTATTGGCTGCAGGATCAACTTAAGAAACAAAGAAAGTTTGGATTTTTTGTGACGTTTGTATGCCGGAAGCGGCCTATGCTGCAGCAATTGGGACAGATGTTTTTTGGATTCAAGTTGGTTGAACAGATTAGGAAGCTCTTTTCCTCGCTGGCCTGAAAACGAGTGACAGAGTGACCTGGTCAGAGCCGGTCCTGACCAAAATTCAGCTAAGAGGCCTTTACAGATGACCTGTGAACCATGTCAGCCATTTGTCTTCACCATCCAGTCACACTTGACACCTCAGTGCTCCTACTGCAGTCTTCCCTACTTTAAAACAGTCTGTTCCTTCTGTTTATCTAAGAATAAGAAGACAACACGATAGCTGGTTAATTTTATCATATGCATCTGGCGTATTCAATATTTCAAAAATTAAATACCATTTATACAATGAACTCACATGATATTTCATAGTTATTATTTACTGAGACATCCATAAATCCAGTATTTATTCAAGCTATAATTAATCCTTGAATGAGAGACTATACAATCAATTAAAACTGTGTTGTTGTAAAATTATTTGCGCTCATAAGGTATATATTCATGACTGGGAATTGCAAGTTTCATATGTGCATGTAGTACTTTTACTATTAATACCATTGTGTGTTTTCTTGAATATACTTAAATACTTGCACATAAATGCAGGACTTTTACGTTATGGTGTAAGTACTTTTAGTGAAAAAGAAAGCAAACAAACAGTTCATATGAATTAATGGAGTAACTATGATTTGTACTAAGCAAGGTTAACACTCCCACAGCCTGATGGCAGATTCCCTTTAAAACTTGTGGGTTTGCTGTGTAAAGTCAGTCTCTCCTGCACAAGAAGTAGCCGTATGTTGCTTTAGTCTCAGAAAAGTGCTGCTATAAAGGTGGTAAAGTTACTTTAGTCACTTGTACCGCTTCTAAATAGGCATTAAAAGTCTGTGCTGTGTTCGCTGTCACAAAAGAGCGTCCCTATTTTTGTCATGTGAAAAAGGCATCCTCTTGCATTATTCACAGTAGAGTTGTTTGAAAAACTGCTAAAATGTCACTAGCGAAAACATACACCTTGATGAAGTCACTATGATAGTGACAGTTGTCTCTTTTCTGAGTTCTTCATTACACTGGACTTTACTTTGACTAGCAGAGTGAAATTCCATTCTTGTGAAGCACTCATTATTGCAAATACTTTTATACTAAAGTTGTCTCATACTTCCCCTCATGACAGCAATAAATGTTTTGTAGACTGTGAAACCACCAAAGCAGCCTGCAGAGCTCTTTTACTGTAATATAGTGCCCAGAAAAGCCTAAAAAGACCACTGATGTCAGATTAATATGCCCAGTAGAAACTATTAATATGTATCAGACACTGTTTTTCTAATTAATAATTAGAATAATATACTTGTACGACAACTTTAGTTAAAGTCAGGCTGTTCAGAATTTCGATCAATGGTTCTATTTATGATGTTGCTTGTCTAAAAGTTGCTTCAATCCAGTGATGTCTTTTCTAAATTGCTGGCTTCTCTCTGACTAATCTGTTAGTAGGCCTCAGTCTTGCCACCCAGCGCTGGCATCATAAACAGCTCCACGGTCCCCTGAACCAGGCCTGGTGCTGGGCGTCTCTCATCCCGTTCCAAAGGCATCAGATTCAGCCCCAACTAAGCCCCGCACACCCGTCCACAGTCGCCAGCCTCTAAGCCTCTGTTTAGGTTGGGCATTAGGGGGTAATCCCACAGAAAGAAGGTGGAGGGAGGGTGAAGAATAGACGAGTGGGGAGGGAAGGCCGGTGCTGAGTGATCGGGACACGGGAGGCTTTTAGATGTGGGATGGTGAGATGGTGGTGAGGCAGATAGAAACCAGCCTAACTATCGCCTCATGCATTTCTCTTTATCTTGTTATTCTGATAGGTGTTTATGGCACATTAATGAGAATTTTCTGGAAATTTGGTCACGAGGTGTTACATACTAAGAAAATAAATCATAAAAGTCTTTCTTTGATTATGCATGTGTGTTTAAGTGAGCACTGAGCTCTATTGTCTGGTCTGAATATAGTATTAGACAATATACATGAGCTGAGATGTTAGTAAAGTTAGAGTACAGTGTGCACATGCTTATTTAAGTGTGCATGCGTCTGTGTATCGTCGTGCGAAAGGCTCCATGTATCTGTGGTAATGAATACAAGCTGTGGAATGTGGATGGCATGCAGTGTGTGGAGCACCACTCTGCACACACACACCATCATTCCTACAGTAGCCGGTTCCTTTTTATTGTCCAGCCGTCCATCTGGCGTCACACTGTCTTTTCTGTGGCACCGATAGCTTGTCCAGCTCCTTCTCTGGCGCCTTCCTCTTCCTGCTGCCGGAGTGTCTGCACATTTGCCACCATCGTGAATGTCGTGTAACCACACGCCACGTACATGGACTGTATGTAGACATGCAGCGAAGGTGTCGATATGACAAGTGCACTGTGACGCTCGGCCAGACTTCCTCAGGAGGAGTGGTGAAATGTGATCCATGAAGTCACAACATTTGAGGGATCATTTGCTAAACAATGAAAGCAAAGTGGATCTAGGGGTATAGGTAGCAGCTTGACTCCAAGATGTCACATGATTCAAAATTGCTGGAATGTTCCTCTTTCTCCAACAGTGTTTTGCATTCATAATACATCTACACCCCCTGTCAAAAGGTTTGAGACGCTTTCTTATTCAAATAAATTAGAACCTGTCTCAAAACTTTCGACAGGGTGTGCATAATGACATCTCTCCAGCACCTTTTGCACTCGTACAGCTTCGTATCATCCCACTTTCACCTCTGTGCTTCACTGTCAACCCCATGCATTCACTGTGGTAGTCCTGAACGCCATCTGAGCCAAATAAATCTGATTTCTTCTCGAATGACCGAAGAAGGCGCTCCCGATATACGTCAGGATTCTTTCTGTGTTCTGTAGCAAAGTGTCCTCTTGCAGTTTTGTGCCAGCACAAGCGGCAGTATTTGCCTTGGACTCCATCCAAAGCGGCTGATGTCATGCACTGTCCTTCACACTGTCTGAGCCGTCACAGAAAGTTTCCATTGATGAACCCTGTGCCAAGTCTGAAGAACTTGCCTGTCGTTTTTTACAGCTAGATTGTGTAAGTAGTGCACTGTACATTACATCATATCAAGAGGATGATGAATATAACTCGTTCTATACTTCATGATTACTTTTACAACTGTGTTTCAGCTGAGTTTTAGTTGGTCACCGTTCATTTTTCCCCTTCATGAAGTCTCCCAGCCAGATATTTTTAAGTTGAGTTACCTTGATACCTACATTTTCTACATTGTCTTTCTTGCGTGTTTCCTTTTTACTGCTCATAAGAGGAGATATTCTGCTGCTCGACTTAGTATTAGTGCAGTTATTCAGGGATGAGACAGTTTTGAATCATTTGACATTTGATGATGTTGCCCAGGGGTGTACTCACTTCTGTTTTGCATTGGATATCCAGAAATGAAGCCACATTTTATTTTATTTCATACACTGGATGGCTATAGAGTAATATATATTAAAGAGATCATAGCCTTCATTAAGCTGTTCTGTGTTGCAGTTGTGACATTTAGCTATCGAGTGGCATGCAGAATACATACCACCTGGGGTTATATGCATATACATCACTTGTTCCACTTGCTAGTAATGTTGATGGACTCATCACTTGTAATGATAAATGACATAAGACCAGAGTATTAGAATATCAAGCTGCCAAAAAAGATCTAACAGCTGAAATCACAGCAGCTGATTTTAGATTTCAACAACATATTTATGTAGTTTTATCAACCCCAAAGCAGATTTCTGTTACATTAACATAAATTCAGCATGAAGATGTAAAAATTCATTTTTCTGTTTCTCAGATCTTGAGATTACCAGATGGTCTACCATGCACCCCCTCCTCTCAACAAAATACCACTTGTTGAGAAGAGGTGACGGGTGAATGAGGTGATGGGAAGCAAAGGGCAGCAGGAGGAGGAAGTGGAATCTTTAGCAAATAGTAAACACCTATAAGTGTTTGCTTGAACCTGTGCAGACACAAGTGTGTGTGAAATGACCTGCTATATTTGTACAGTATACTGTATGTTGTCGGGTCTTTTATAAATGTGGCCTTTTTAACAGGGACTATGAAAAAAAAAGTCGCAGAGTATTTGGTTTTTTTATAATCTTAGAAAACAATTTTTATGGGAATTATTTGAACATATTGTAACTCCCCTAAAATGATGACATACAGCAGTGTTTTATAGCAGTTGTGGGTTAAAAGGCTGAATTTGCTTTGAAATTTAGCTTCACTCAGTCTATACGTCATCTGGCTGGTTAACAAGACTGGTATGCACACTTTGGGTTGTGTTTTTTTTTCTTCCAGTTATACTGAGATAGTAGAACTTAAGGAAGAAGAAGGAAGTTTCAGAGTCATTTCACAGCATGTAGGCCCTATAGGAACACTCCCTCTATGAACCCATGTTTTGTTTATGGAACAGCTGTGTGTTGGGAAGAATGAAGGGTTCAGAGGTCGCGGCATCACCTAAATGTTGACCCAGTGTCGATGCCACCCTCTGTCAGGAGTGTGCTGCTCTCACTCAGTGCTCCGAGAAGCTGCAGGAAGCCTGTTGGTGGCTAGAGGGCACGCAAGGACACATGAGTCTGTGCGTTACAGAGCGACAACTCTGACATCTGCGTCCGTACCGCACGTCCTCAGCTGGACAGATATTGTCAGCCGTGGTTTGTTTCAGCAGAGGTGAACAATGCTACCCCAATGACTCATGACATACGCAGTGTAAATCTCAGCTTATGGAGCTGTGGGGAGCGTTATCATGACAGGCTGAACCGGAGAGACGGACCCCAGTTTAGAATGTGTTTTCTTTGGAAACAGCGTTCTTCAGTGTGTTAAATGAGCAGTCAGGGTGGTTTGGAGCTGGAGCTTTTAAAACTCACACTGCATACATTCAAATAAATGGAATAACTAGCATAAAAGACTATGCAATAAAAGTAAAAATGCAACATCATTATTGTTTATGATACAGTTATTTGTTTTTTTTCTATTTATATTTCATATTGGTGTGCATATAACATTTGTCACATTGATGTGTATTTTTGTGTGTTTTTCTTACTGCTTTTAATTTTTAGCATATATAATTTTGTATATTATATATATATAATATATAATTTTGTATATTTTTTGTATTGCATTTAAAATAACTTATGTGTAAAATAAAATGCATATATATATATAATGTATTATATATATATAGTTATATTTTTCCCCCAGTTTATTAATATTAGAATAGAATAGAATAGAATAGCCTTTATCAATCCTATAAAGGGAAATTTGCAATGTCACAGCAGCAAAGTGACGGTAAGAAAAGAGCAAGAGAACACATCTGTGAATTAAGACAGAAAATATATAGACTATATATACAATATAAATAAGAAAAAATACAGACCAGGATACTAAAAACACTAAATTTAAGAATCATGTACATCATGTATACATAATCATTCTTTGTCAAAAAGGCAGTGACCAGTTTCTACTAGCTTGTCATTAAAAATATCCGGTATGTAATATATCGGATGGATTTACATGAAATTTGGTACAGACATTCATGTTAGGATCTGTTTAAATAAAATGTGGGGCTTTTATCTACATCATTAATCATTAAGTATTTTTTATTGTGCAGTATGTTTCTTTGTTGCCAAATAGGTGAAAAATTCATCCCATCTCAGCTGTATTTTGTGTTCCGTGCCACAGTTAGCACTAAAGATGGTAAAATTGTTTAAAAAAAATAAGAAAACCATAGCTGCTACACATCAGCATTGTGACTGTGTGCAAACTATTAACCTTGGTGTTAAGCAGCGGTATACACAAGCTACACAAAATAGTGAGATTAATGCCTTAACATCTTTGGAAAATAAGATGTTGAAGGCTGATTTTTGTATAATGCACATAAAAGTGTCTGCACATAGCACACAGAAGTAAAATAACTATAGAAATTTTCAGTTTCTGCCACAAAATGCTGCAACAAGTCTCCTTTAGTTTCTATTCAGTATCCTACTTGTTCTCTGCTGCAGTTCTTCCTCTGTGTGTTGCAGGTGTGAGAGCACAGTGCAGCTCCAGCAGCTCCCCAACACCGACAGCTTCTGCCTGATCCTCCCTCCCAACCTGAAGTCAGCCATCGCCGCTGTGACATACATGGCCGAGCAGCTGAAGAAGCAGGACACGGACGACACAGTGAGTTAGGCCACTTGTTATTCAGTCTGTCCGCGGCTCCTGAGCACAGGGTGTTCCAAACATGCCCCAGCGATATTCATGTGTCACTGCATGCATACAGTACACTGCTGACTCAGTGCTTACAGTCAGGGCTTTGTGTGTGTGTGTGTGTGTGTGTGTGTGTGTGTGTGTGTGTGTGTGTGTGTGTGTGTGTGTGTGTGTGTGTGTGTGTGTGTGTGTGTGTGTGTGTGTGTGTGTGTGTGTGTGTGTGTGTGTGTGTGTGTGTGTGTGTTCCCTCCAGATGACAGGAGACTGGCAGTTCATCGCCCTGGTGGTGGACCGTCTCTTCTTGTGGTTGTTTGTCATCATCACCACCCTGGGAACCCTCGCCATGTTCTTGGACGCCAGCTTCAATTACACACCTGACGACCCCTTCCCATAGCGGACAACACACTCACACACACACACAGCTTGACACATGGTGTGGTTGTCACTTTACGTCTTCTCGGTGCTTCACCAGATCTGACTTTCCATGAGCAACTATTCCATATGTCGGTGGTAATGTTTTGTAACGTACATGCCCACAGGCCTGACACACAGCTGACATGCTCACACAATCCACGTATGTAGATTTATAGGGTAGGACACTCCGTGGTTTTGCATTACTTTGATTTAAATACTCTATTTAACGCATTGTGATCTTCGTTGTTTGAGTCTAAAGACTTGAAATACATGTTTCTCAAAAGTGGCTTTTTGTTTTATTCGATGTCGAGCATGAGCTTGGCACGGAGCAGTGGTCATTTTAGTGGTTGTAATGTTGAAGTAGAGGCAGTAGGGGGCAGTGACATGATGCTAAATTATAAGATGACATCCCTGCAGTTGCAATGACTTTTAATACAAAACGAAAATGAAGAGCCCAAACACTTTAACAGTTCATAAAACATGCTTAAAAATCTTCTTCTTCTTGGAATCTCAGACACCCCTGCAGTGAAATACGACCAAATCCAACAGATTTCTGTAGGATTAGTGTTGACCAAAGCATTTTACAGAGTGCTACTGTCCCAAATTCCAAATAAGTGTATTACTACGATTTAATAATGCATCTCCAAAACATGATTGTGTCAAAACTCTTCATTTCTGTGTTCTGTCACCTTCATCATACTTATAAATCCAATTTTTTTTGGAAAGCTAAAGATTATCCCTTCATTACTTTTCCACATTTGGTGCAGCTGTGGCTCAGGTGGTAGAGCGCATTTCCCACTAATCTCAGCTTGATCCCCAGACCCTCCATGTGCCGAAGGGGAAAGACACTGAAGCCCAAGTTGCTCTCGATGGCAGGTGTGCACCTCGAGTGTGTGTTTGTAAACGGTGGATGGTAGTTTAAGCACTTTGTAGAACTTTGCTAGGGTAAATAGTGCTATTTAAGTGCATTTGCAGGTCATATTTGAAAAGAGAGACTATATGTAAATGGAGCTTTTATTTTCTTGACATTTTTGAGCCACCATTTAGTGGCTTTTCTTTCACACTTGTCTCTTAATAAGTCAGATATCTGAGGATTGGGTTCATTTTCAGTGAGCAAAAATGTTAATGTGTGGCTGAAACAAAGAAGGGAGCCTTTAGTTAGAGCAGAGTACAAACTGTTTCAGGAGTTACTTGTATCATTTAAAGACATCGTCCAATGAAAATCACGGTTTTTAGGTTTTTGAAATGCATATCAACACATTAGGAGTGAAATAAGTGGTCAAAACAGGAACAGTTTCTATCATGTGGCTGAAATATTCCAGTATTTAACTTGCTATTGTGTAGCATAGAGTAGTTTTACAGTGTTTGAGCATAGCCAGTGGTGAGCTAGTGTGCTTGAGCTGCAGAAAGTGATGGAGAGAAGGATGAAGAGAGACAGGCGGGAACTTCATAGATCTGCACATTCTAGAGAAAGCACCTGTGCAGAGTTTAATCTAAACTATTTTTAAACAGGAATGAATGGCTTTAATGAAGGATAAAACTTCTAAATGTGTAAGTTTGATTTAAACATTGCCCAGAGAGGGACTTTCATTTGGTTTTCATGTGAGTTGCATGCAGGGTAAATACAGGAGTGAGGACCTGGTGGGGGGGGACAGGCTCCTGTGAAATCTGATTGGTCATTAGTTAATAGTAGTAGTTAGGTTGTATCCATAAAAACTGCAAAAAAAAACAAACAAACAACTAAAACAGATGCAAAACAACTGAAAACAGATATGAAATGAACGCAGCATCAAAATGGTTTTGTTCTGCAAAACAAGTTGTAGAAAAAGAAGCAAAATGAGACCTAAACTTCCAAACAAAATTACTTTAATGAGTTCAAAAATGACGGTTGAACTGTAAGTAAAAGAACAAGAAGCAGGGCTTTAAATTTCTAATAAATACATCTTCACCTATTTTTTTCACCCCAATTTGCCACTTTTTATTTGAGTCTCTTCACATCTGATTAGCGTACATTCCACAGTTCCACTGTAGCCATTTTCATGCTCACTGATGTGCAGCATGAAGCCACTGACTGTGTGATTGTGTTCATTGTGCCCAAACTGTGCAAATATGTTTCTCCCCTGTATGTAGCACTTGCCAAGCTCTTAGGAGAAAAGAGCCTCTCTCTCTCTCTCTCTCTCTCTCTCTCCCTGAGACGCCAGACGAGAAGAATGAGTCCACAAGACCAAGAACGCAATCTATAATTGGTCTTCTCCTGCTGCTGCACAAAAGCCAAGTGTTGTTGCGTAAGAAGAATGAAGGTGGAGAAGACGGGGGACATGGAGAGAAGGGCGCCATCCTCCTCATTTGTGGAGCTTTTTCAGGGAAAAGCCGCGGCGGGCACAGTGTGTTTTATTGCTAATGCCTCAGTGACTTCCAAGGGCACTTAAAGGACTTCAATCATTGGATTTGCACTGCACTTGCTCACTTCAGACCCAGAGGAGGCCTCAGAGGCGGGAGGGAGAGCCCCTGAGAGAATGTTGTTAGTGCCCTTCTTTAGGCTGATTTAGCTGTTTTTCTTCTTCACCTCCTATTGAGTGTTGAGCAACGGCTAAACCAGCAAGACGAATGTGTGTTTACGCTTTGAAAAAAAAAGAAAAAGGGAAAGGGGAGAGAGAGCAAAGGGGGAGAAAGAGCAATGTTCCTACTGTGTTCCTCACAATCTGGGTGGAAACGCAGCAAAGAGGACATCATATAAATCAGGTTACCAGTAGCAACAGCACTGGTAGGCCTTAGATTGGCCCCGATCTTCTTCCTGCTCATCTCCCACTGATCAAACAGCTTTCTATTCACCTTTCGTACCTTCAGATGTCTTGTTCGGTTCATCTTTCAACCTCTAAGCCATCATCCTCCTCCTCATCATCAACTTCTGCATCAAAGAGAAACAAATTCCAGCTACAGGGTCATTCTTCCCTAGCAACAATGGGGCATTTGTTGGCCTCAATGGCAAAGACTTGAGGCCTGTTACCCAAGCATGCATACAGTAAAGGAGAAAAGAGTTATGGTGAGAGGAGAAGGGTTCGAAAGTGGACGAAAAGGGCAGGAACGTGAGAAAATGGGCGAAGGCGGAGGAGACGGTTGAAGAACAGGACTGTGAGAACAAGCCGGCAAAGCCTCATTACATGTTAAATGGGTAATCCAGCCAGTAGGTGAGCACATTCCCATTAACCTGGCAGTGGGGAGAACTTCCTCCAGGCTTATTACTTCCTCTCCCTTTGCTGTGGGACTATTGTTTAGCAGCAGTGTGAAGTCACACACACTGCAGCGCCAAGCCTGACCTCTGACATGGACAATGCTCGCTATTGTCTCGTAGTTTTTGCCTATTCATAGCACGAGGTCGCTACAACTGGTGTAGTAATAGAGCAAAGGCATTGTAACGTATTCTGAACCATTACAGGCACCTACTGGGTGTGGCTCCAACATCATCAGTACGTATTTTGGCAGTGATGATGTCCGTATCTCTTTGCAGAAACTTCCACTTTCACTCCTTGTGTCATCTATTTTCCCATGTAGTCTAAAAAGTGTTTTAATATTGTGTAATTCAAATTCAAATTTCTGCTTTCACTGATTTAAAACTTAATCCAAGCTGAGGTGACTTAATGGAATTGGCTCGATAACTTTCTTTTCATCTTGAGTTCAGGATTTTTCCTCTATCTTAACATGCATCAACAATTTCAGACAACTGAGGAAAAGGGTGTAGGAAATGCTTTCAGTTTGAAAGAGCCACAAAGTCTGACTCAGGCCATCGTAGATCAGAGGAAAGAATCCGTCCACAGCAGGACTTTTACAATCCTGAGATTTATGTCCTATGAGGAACCAGTATTCTTTCACTTAAGTTCCATTATCATTCACTGTTTACTTGTGTTTTCATTTTGTTTGGTTTATTTTAGCCATCAAAGCCATTTAGTTAGGTTTCGGAAAATAGCTGTTAACACAACATGTTTGAAGCTTCTCCTTCATTTTCTGTGTCACCATAGTAGCTCAGATTCCCACCACAGTCGAAATATAACTGGCTGGCTGAAAAGAAGCGACTGTACGACGACACATCAAATGCCAAAGATGTGTTCATTTGTGATTCACCACAAACGATTCCAGGAGAATTACATAAATGAGAATGCAGTTTAGTTGCTTTTTAGAAGACAGAACCGCTATACGAGACACATTTAATGGCTTTCCTCAGGTTTAGTTGACTTATGTTACTACATTTCACTGCAGTAACTTAATAAAGATCTATTGTTTATTTGTTCATTATCGTTTAGCAAATACTCTTGGCTAAGCTGACTAAAGAGAACTTGTGGTCAGTTATCGCCAGCATTAATACGACTGAAGAAGGCTAATAATAAAAAAATCCAAGCATCTCAGTACACAGGAATGCCAGGAAAAAGTCAAGATCCTGTTGAGTTTTTGTTAAAGGAAGCAAAGGCAACTGAATGCTAGTAGATACGCCACTTTTATACACATTTTATACGCTAACATCCACCATTCTGGTTACACTTTTAATGTTCAGTCATATAATGGATCTGTGGAAGCTTTAATCCACTCTGTGCACTTTTTCCCCACTGTCTGCTGTTTGGAATGTACAGTTTCTTTTCACCACCATCACAGAGGTCATGAATCTGCTCAAAGCCCAGCAGAAACATGTGATTGGTGATCTGTGCTAAAGGGACAGTTGTGAGTTTAGTCTTTGATTTATGGCATCAAACTGGGTCAGTGGTTAGACTGTGATACACACAGGAAGGAGGGAAGATGACACAAAGGTGATGAAATGGGGGGGAAACTTTCAGCACATATGCCTTTAAGCACTTATTTCTGTCACAACAAGAGGAAAAAAATGTTGAAATGTCTTCAGCCTACTTTTAAAATTGATTAACATACATTATTTGTATATTTTTAACCTTTAACGTTGCACATATTCAGTCAAATGTCCCTCCAAAGTGCCAAACTTTTCCCTTAACATATCAAATGACTACCGGTCAGAATGCAATCTTGAGTTCGGTTTGGTCATCTGAGAGAATAAAGTGTCAAGTGGAAAGACAACCTGTTGCTTTGCGGGATCCGGAGGGAGCATTTCCCAGCAGCGCACAGACAAGTGCGACTCCATGCATCAGCAGGCGTGATAATTACACACCCACTTCACACCAGCACCCACATCTTGGAAGCCCATCCCCGCGTAAAGACCCCCGGCACACTTCTGCTGCAGCGCCACGGACCCTACCCGCAACTTCTGCGTCATTTAGTGACTAATAAAGGGGGATTTTTAGGAGTTTTATTTCTTGATTACGCACACGGGATCCTCTTTTTAAAAGTTTATCCAGAGAAAGGGCTTTTTCCACAAGGATGGCCAACTCCGGGATCCAGCTGCTGGGCTTTTTCCTGTCTTTAATTGGCATCGTGGGGCTCATCATCGGGACTATTCTGCCGCAGTGGAAGATGTCCGCGTACATCGGGGACAACATCATCACAGCGGTGGCCATGTACCAGGGACTGTGGATGTCCTGCGCCTTCCAGAGCACCGGGCAGCTCCAGTGTAAAATCTACGACTCCATCCTGCAGCTCGACAGTAAGTGGTGTGGTTTGCGCAGGAGAATTTTATTACAGCGTCAATACGAAGGAGTTTTGATGTCATAAGTACAGAAAATGAGGCGAAATTCCCCCCCCTTTTTTTTGTCCCATTTGGCGCGTTGGATTGTGCGCTGTCAGTCCTCACACTGCGTCTTATTCATGACCCCACCTGGACACACACCTGCTCCTTCATCCAGACTTCTCAATGGAGCGACTGTTTTATGTGATTAGTTTTAGGAGAAAAAAAATCCAGCTGCCAAAAAGTACCTCATCAAAGAGCTGTAATTTTCCAGACTTAAAATTAACAATTAAAATCCATTTTGTCAAATATTTTTTACACAACACACATTTAAAACAATGAAATAATTCATAAATATTGTTGTAACGTGAATAATCAAGTTTAATGTAATTTACATAAATATATATAAAAATGTTGAAATATTCTTGAAAAACCCGCTCAAATTCACTTTAAAAAGGTAAAAATTGACTGTAAATTGTGATTCAGTGCAATCTGTCACTGCACTGGGATGACTTCTTCTCCATTAAGCTTCCTTTTATTAAGGCATCTACACATTTCCAAGAGTTTGCAGAGAAACCAAACCTCAGCTTGTCACATTCTAGGAAACCTTCCCCTCCTCCTGCCTCCTTTAACTCTCCATCACACCCACATGCAGCAGATGACACATGGTCCAAGCATTATTCCACGATCGGTGTTGAAGCCGCGGTGACAGAAAGTTTAGTTGTGTTTCATTTGGCATGAGACGCTGACTCGCACCTGCTGTAAAAAAATAAAGTCCCAGAAGCAAACTGTACTTGTTTCACCATTCATATTCTATGAATAATGTGTTGTAAACCTGCCAGAGTGAGTAGAGGAGACCATAGTGACCATCTACTGAACATAAGCCAATGTTTGCAGCAAAATTGACCACTGGTGCTAAACATTCATTGGCAACAGAGGCCACAGATTCACAATTTGTCAGATTACATTACGTTCCTGTGTATTTCCAGCATAAAGGCCAATAATTACAGAGTGCAAAAGTGATAGTTTACTGTATTGGAACAAACAAGATCCTGATTTTTCCATCAGTGGTGTCGTATATGACAAAAATATGCAACTTACATTCTCTATATAATGGCAATTATAAGCCATCTAAGAAGCCATAAATCACACTTTAGAGCTGAATCATACACTCAAACTATTTTGTCCCTCCACTGGATTTCTACGTTGGAACCAGATGTGCCACATTCATCAAACTGCAAAGCTCCCAGACTCAGCAGCACTAATGAGAACAGTGAGATGTATCTCCAGGGCCGGATACTGTGCATCCTGCTCTGATACGACTGTATAATCCAGCCTATTGTTTCCCATTTCTCACTGTTTTATATTCAGTTTTATATCCTCTGCATCCCCTCCCTCACTGCCGGAGGGTGTTTTGTTTGTTTGGGCAGGGCAGGGATGGCCTAGACTGGCACAGACTGGTTCTAGGTGGACAAAGGGGAGGGGGGAGACAAAGAGGGGGTGATAGGTTTATAGGGTGAGGAGGGGGGCGCTGACAGATGCGGGCCTCCACAGAGTGCAGGGATTCAGTGAAAACGCTTCTTCTCTCTGTTTGTGTGCGCTCACATGTATCCCATGGTTCCTCTTTCAGGCAAAGCTCACATTAAAGTGTCCTGGCAGGCTAATGTGAAGATAATTCACCTCCTCTGGACACACACATAAAGCCCCTCTGATAGCCCAGAGCCCGTTTATTACACTTTCTGTACCTTTTACCAGTTTGAACGTTAAGATTTGCACTTTGCAAAATGGATCATCTGACATCATCGGCTTCTTACAGATTGATGTATTTTTTAACCTTTTCGACCTGAACTCCCACATTCCACCAAACAAGAGGCGGTTTATATAGAACAGACCCACTCTTCCTGTGCTCTTCTCAGCTACTTCATCATTTTTTATCTCCTTTCCAGGTTCTCTCCAGGCCACTCGAGCCTTGATGATAGTCGGAATCATCGTTTCCATCGCGGGTCTGGGCGTGGCCTGCATGGGGATGAAGTGCACCACCTGTGCAGGAAGCGACAAACTGCGCAAGTCTCGCATCGCCATGACAGGAGGCATCATCCTGCTGGTGGGAGGTGAAGATGGTGCACAGCTTACATACAGAGGAGCTTAATGTCACAAAAAAATAACTACTGACTGGTGATAGATGTAAATATGCAATTCTAAAATCTTCTAAAGGTGCCCTGCTGGGTTCAGATATGATGACTGTGGAGAAATTTGATTCCAAATCAAAGGAACTCTGATGATGCAAGTATAGGGACAATTAAGGTATTAAAATTACTTTTACATTTTACCCTGATGTGGGATGTGTGTCAAATTTAATGAATTTCTATACAGCAGATGTGAAGAAAAGTTATTCAGAAACAACTGTGAGCTTCATGGTGGCACTGGAATACACAGAGATTCACTAAATTCAACTACAGAAGACAGAAGCACAGTATAGGCTTTGACCTATGGCGATCCGATGAACAATGCAACCACGTTACGTAACTTCAGATGCTTAGATCTCCTGCACATCATACGGTAGGTAGGAGGAGGTTTGACCCCCCAGACGAATAAAGCCTCCCTCCCACTCATCTGCTCCGTCCCTCCAGAGGTCATTAGACTGAAAGAGTCCACAGCTTCTGGCTGGGATTCTAACATCTGAGGTCTAATGGGCTGCGAAGAGAGCAGAAACACTAAAAGCTAATTGTGCGGGAGTCAATAGATGGATGCTAAGTGAATGGGAAGGGGATAAAAGCATGTCTGCTCTCTCTTGGGTTTTGATGATGTGCTGATGGACTGATTGATCTTTCTGCTTGACTTTCTGTCTGCTCAGGGCTGTGTGCCATCGTAGCCTGCTCCTGGTTCGCTCACAACGTCATCCGGGCTTTCTACAACCCCTACACTCCCGTCAACACCAAGTAAGCAGCCCAGAAGCGCCTTGTTCTGCATTGTTCTACCGCTTAATGAGCCCACGTTAGGACTTTTGTATCCTTTAGTGTTTTAAAAAAGGTCTGCAAACTTACAAACACCTCATGCTGCAGCAGTGAACAGTATCAGCCTGTAAGTGTGCATAATATTGGTTCCTTTTGTGTGAATGTGTATTACAAAACTTAACAAAATAGAGACATGGTGAGATTTGTAGTGAGTATCTGAATTAAAAAGAACAAAAGAATCAGTTTGACTTTTTAAGAGTCTCAGTGTTTCTCACTAAAGTTTATAATTTCACACATAAACAAACTGAAACAAATTGTGATGGTTACAAACGACCTGATAGACAAACGGGCTGTGTCTATCTGTATGCCTACATCGTGGCTCCACATGGGAAAGAACTAAAGGAGGAACTGAAAAAATCTGATTGTGAGACTTTCTAACAATGAAAAGGACACAGGAAGATCAGTAACCAACTAAAAATCAGTTGTTTTTGCAGCAGTAATTATACAATGAGCCGTATACCACTAATGAGGGCTGTAGAGACCATCCTAACATGATGCCACACAGTGAACTACTTGAACAATCTAGCACTGAAAAACAGATTAGACTTGACACATGGGTTATTAAGGGAAATTAGAGTTTCTGTGGCAGTTCAGACAGTGTGATGGACATCAACCTGGATGGCATCCTCGAAAAAAAACATTCTTGCATGCTGCTTGGCACAAAGATGAGCAATGAAACTTGAACAGAACATGAAAAGAAGCCTAATAAATGCTGGTAGCACAGTCTTTGATCAGTTTAGACCAAGATAAAGTTGTTTAGCTCAGGGAAAGTCCAGCATATTTGGCATTAACCTGGCCGATACGACTACAGTGAATGCATAGTCCTGACAATGAAGCATAAAAGTGGGAGTGTTTGTGTACATCTGTGTGGCATACTGCCAAATAAAAATGGGCCAATCAGCCTTGACAGAAGTTCACTTTGTCACTGTAAATCATAAATTTTCTCTTGGAAATACTTTCATTTAAACCAGGTTTGAGTTCGGAGCCGCTATCTTCATCGCATGGGGCGGCTCCCTCCTAGATGTCCTGGGCGGCGCCATGTTAGCCGCCTCCTGTCCGAGGAAGAAGCAGGTGTCCAAGTATCCATCCATGGCCAGCTCCCGCTCCGGGCCTCCAAGCAGCACTAAGGAATATGTCTGAGACTCCAAAAGCAGCTGAGGAAGAAGTCATTGCAGCATCAGCGAGGAGTAAAACCGAAGATGTATGGGCAGTTCTGAACCATAGACACGGAGAACTGGATTTTCTCTACTTTTTTGTCCAGGCAGGCCTTTGATGACCCCTTGATTATCATGCAGCACTCAATTGTTTCATGAGGGATGTCTCTCACCCCGTCCACACATTCCACAATTGTTTACAAGTGGCCTTCACAAATACATTATAATTGGATCCCCTGACTTAATAGACAGGCCCTCAGGGTGTAACCTCTTGAATTGTAGCCTAAATGGTGGATTAAAGCCAACACTTGCACGCCCGTGTCAGAACCAGCGTTTATTAGCATTTGCCATGTAATTGAATGTAATCAATTGTAGTTTGCAGACCACAGCTCAGGCACTGTGTCCCAGACAGACACAGGGTGACGATGCATATTTAATATTAAGTGTTGGTACTAAAATAGACGTTACGATGAGCAGGGTGTGACTTCACACACAGGGCTCAGTGTGTAGGGTGAGGGTACCACACAGGCCTTTTACTACAACACTCACTACAGGCCCTGCAGCTCTTCATACCAGACTGTTACAAACCCTGCTCAGATATGAAATATTTGGTCATGCAGTCACTGCGCCATCATCATCCGTCCATCGGCTTCCATATCAGCTATTTTCATAATAAAACTGCCTCTATTTATTCTGCCAAGCGTAGGTTTTCTGCTCCTGTGTAGAGCTGCATTATCGGTAGTCCGCTGAAGCCCTTTTGTAGCTTTCAGAGTCATATTTTTATTAAGATGTTTAATGTCTCCAGTTTTTTTTTTAGATAGTTTTATACACTTGGCTCTTCCTGCAGATAATGGGAAATTGTTGTACGAATATTTTTAACATGTCCAACAGTACTTAAATAATAAAAATATTGCAACTTTGTTAATTGTGTCGTGGTCGTAGCAGCTGGTTTGGAGCCCAGTTTGGAGCATAAGAGGTAGAAACTGGAAACAGCTCCCTGTGTTGTTGGATTCTCAAAATCCTTATGCAATCAATAATATATACCCTATGTCTACTAGGAAAAAATGTAAAATATTCACTGAAGTAATCTTCATCTTTTTCAAGTCTTTTTACTTAAAAATGTCACTTCATCTGGATTATTGGCCCCTTTATGTGTAGGTTGACACTACACATTTTCTATCCAGAAGTTAAACCTCTGAAATCCGATTTGGCAGGTTTAAAGTTTACATTTTGACTCAAATGGTTAAAAGTTCTCTCGTGAAATTGAGGTTTTTGACCGTGGTAGCATGTTTATACGGTGTTTTTTATTTGCTAGACGACACATAAGGAAGTCAATGACAAGAAGTTAATGCCATGATTGAGTATTTCCACCTTGAAACTGGAGTTTTTAGATTTTTTAAGTGACAAATGTAAGGAAGAAATCTTTCTGTATCATTATTCTTTCCCAGACTTCATAGATCCAAGCATTCCAATAGAAGCAATAATCACCAACCATAGAGGAACTTTGATAAACCTATTTTTGTGGGAAAACAATGTCAGATACAGTGTTATTGAAAAAAAACACCTTCAAAAAAGAGGTGGGTTGTTCGTGCTCGGTCACAGGATTTGTAAGGGGTTCACTGGCAGCTGGTTCAGTCTGACTCAGCTGCTGGATCATTCATTTTATTGCTCATCCATTGTGGAATCTTCCAGATCCTTCTGTTTGGGGCAGAAGTTCAAACAACACATAGTGAGGAGGATTTCAAGGTAGGGGATTAATGAATATTTTTAATACGTTGTGGAAACTGTAAAATCTTGAAGTCATTTTGCTGTAAAAACACAATATTTTACTACATACTCGATGATATATGATAATCAGTGCAATACATCTGCAGACTTTTGAATTTAATGCTATAGTAAAGCTCCCGTGACTTTAGTTGCATGCTTTTATCTTTGCATTTGCAGCTAACATTACAAAACGTTATGCAGTAATCTCTGGTGATGTAATATTTTCAGGGAAGTGGAATATACTGTATGTTACATCCATGACTGATGCTAACTTAAGATAGAAACTGTTCGCTAAGGTTACCCTGTTAAAAGACAAGTTAAAAAATGTCGAGTTACTGTTAACCGCTGCACAACTCTGTGAAATTAACTTGATCTGAAATGCCATTCCAGGTATGTCATCTCGTGGAAGAGAAGTTATCTGCATTGCAGCTGAAAAGACAGACTTACTACCCGTCTGCTGCTGTCAGAATTTCCTAATTACATAGCCTTATTTTCTGATTATTTATGCATTTTTTTATTTTTATTGTTTTTTCCAATTTCAAAAAATACAAGTTATCACATGATATAATAACATTCACAATAGATTTTCACAGACAGCTCCAAACCAAGTTACAAAATGCCCTTCTTTTATACTAGCAGTTTATCCAGTTTGAAGATGCCTGATAAAGTTAAAGAAAACAAAGGAACACAGTAGCATTGAACCAGGGGGGAAACAGATGTACCCCTTGGTGTCTCACAAAATACATGTAATATTTAAGCAAACTCCCACACATCCATCCAAAATAAAAGTGCCACACTGCTTGGATAGTTTCGACCCCTCTATACAAAGTCTGATCTATACTGTCTTATGTACTCTAACCATCCTTTCCATATATTACTAAAATTATACATTTCCAGCCTAACAGCCGCAGTAATTCTCTCCATGTTATATATACTCAACATAACATTCAGCCATTCAGCCACCTTAGGCACAGAATCAGTTCTCCATCTCCTGGTGATTGCCTTTTTACCAGCAAATATCATGATTCTCATTATTTTATAGTCTATCAATCATACCCAAATACATAATTTCAAAACTTAACGTAACTTTAATATTTAACACTTTATCTATAACATTTTTAATTTCCATCCAGTATTGATTTATCGTGGGGCAATCCCAAAAGATGTGGAAATGATTTGCATTACGAGCACCACAAGACCTCCAACATTTTGTATATGCATATTTTCTCTGTGCAGGAGTCAAGAAGAACCTTATTATATTCTTCCATCCATACTCCCTCCAAAACAGAGAATTTGTAGTTTTCCATAGGTATGCATTTAAAGACTCCCAATCCTCTCCAATCCTGATTTTTGCTTCCTTTTCCCATCTTTCTCTCACATATTCTGTGGCACCACAGAATATGGGCACCTTCTTTTAAATCCTCCAATGCTTGTACAATTTAGAAATAACTTTGCAGCTTGGCTCTGATTTATATGCATCCAGTATAGTCTTCAAAATACCTGGTTGAGAGAAATCCAGTTTCACTTTTTTTCATTTCTTGTCTTACATAATGTCTCAACTGCAGGTATTAATAAAAATCCTGGTTCCCCAGACCATATCTGCTGAAAAGTCATCACATTATCCTTTTTAATGATCCCCCAATACATTTGTGGGCCATTCTCCCATATTTTAAATGTGACATCTAATTTATTTGGTGAAAAGTCAGTGTTGTATGCGATCCATCTCAAAAATCTACATTGTTCTGTTAAGTTATACTTTTTCATAATTTCTGACCACATTTTCAGAGACACCCACACCCAAGGATTAACACTTTCTTGACCATCTGTCTGCAGTTTCACGTCACACATTAAGGCTTGTATCGGTGGTGCCACTTTCTCTTCAATGTCTTTCCGTTTTGCTGCATACTTTGGGTCACACAAATTTATCAAGGCCTTCATCTGAGCTGCTTGATAATAATTCTTAAAACAAGGCTAAGAAAAACCGCCCTTCCTTTTTGGCAGTTGTAAAGTTCGATATTTAATGCGCCTTTCCATAAAAATCTAGATATAAACTTGTCCCATTCCTTGAAGTCTTTAACTCAATTGGGAGATTCTGAAATATATATAGCAAACGAGGCAAAATATTCATTTTAATCACCTCTACTCTTGATGCCAAACCCAGATTTGGCATTAAGTTCCATTTAGAAAGGTCTGCTTTTATATTAGAAATTATATGATTGTAATTAACTGCTTTCAGGCTTCCAAAATCTTTTAAGTGAATACCCAAATACTTCATCGACTGCTGATCCCAATTAATAGAGTAGTTTTGTTTTATATTTTGATTTGGCTTATATTTAAAAGCAAGAGCTTGGGTTTTTTGAACATTGATTTTATAACCTGAGAGCCTTCCAAACTCTGTCAAGAAAGTCATCAAGATTGGTAGAGATGAATTTGGGTCATCCAGATAAATCAAGACATCGTCAGCGAACAAAGCAATTTTCTGTTCAACTCCTGACATGGCTATGCCTTTAATACTATTGCACTGTTTAATCCATTGGCTTAGCGGCTCCCAGAAGATGGCAAATAAGAGTGGGCTGACTGAACAACCTTGACGACACTCTCTCCCTAGCCTGATTACCTTAAACACACTACCATTAACCTTAATCCTTGCAGTAGGATCTGTGTACAGAGCCTGCACTGTCCTAATAAAACCCTCGTGAAAATTAAACTTCTGCATTACTCTAAACAAAAAAATCCCAACTAACGGAATCAAAAGCTTTTTCTGCATCCATTCCTAAAATTCATTTTCTTTGATATGCTGTATGATATGTAGAGTCCGACGGACATTATCATGTGTTTACCTTTGTTTTATAAATCCAGTTTGATCTAAACTAATAATTTCGGGTAAAATGTTCTCCATTCTCCGGGCTAAGATTGCTGTAAAAATTCTATAATCCACGTTGAGTACTCTTATTGGTCTGTAACTAGAGCATATTGTTCCATCTTTACCCGCCTTTGCAATCACAGAAATTATTGCCTCTCTCCAAGAATCAGGAATATTCCCTCCTTTTAAAATCCAATTAAAAGATTATTTATGCATTTTAAGTACTTTTTTTAAAAAAAATTTTGTACCTCACTGTCATGTGGTTCCACTGACTTGAAGCTACACTTTGTTTTTTCTTTACAGTAAAGTCACACATTTGCGCTACAGCTTAAAGTAGTACATTTATATTCATGCATCATAAGGAAGGACGACAATAAGACAATAACTAAACAAGTAAATGTGTAAAATTTAGGTTGGTTATATGTAAAACACAGCACTTTGATCAGCCCAAACTAGCGCATTGTCAAAGTGACGCAGCCGTGAGATTAAAACTGAGTTATTATTTAACCCAGCAGCTTATTTCTAGTGCTGATATTTAGGCTATTATCTTTACAAATACACGTTTCCTGTTTCCTGTTTGACTTCACTGACAAACTATAATACATACTTGCAGGACTTTTTGTATCATAATTGACATTTTTGCTGTTTTCAGGCCTAAAATCAACATGGCCGCTTAGAACCAAACACCACATGGCATTTTTACACAAAGATTCTTCTAAATATTATTTATACAATTGAGTAACATTGAAATTGAAAGTTATTTATATCGATATTGTAGTAAACCTGTTGACATGCGATGAATCCACACACTACTTTATATTAAATAGCTAAGAAAGCCAAGAAAGACTGGAGTCTTGCCAGTCTTCAGGAGGAAATGACATCATGTGGAGCTTTGGTAAAACTATTTTTGAATAAGCTGATTTTATTGTTGTTTAGCTAACTAGAAGGTGGTTGTTGTTAAATTCGGATGGTTATTTAGTTGACATTTCAGTGATATCCAGTCATTTAGAATTTGTAAAGACATGATCATAATGAACATAAAAACATTCAGTTTCTTTTTATGCACCCAACTAATATTTTTGTTGCCTCTTCTATGTTGCCTTAATTGGAAAAATAGCTGCTAAAACAACCTGATATGTTTGTGTAATTGTGATTTTATACTGGATATAGAGCTAAAAGATCAGCAGCTCAGCATATGTTCACACAGAGCCAACAGGAGAGAAACATATTTATTGTTCAGAGCTGAAATCTGCACCCGGTGTTTACTGAGATGGATGTGTGAAAAAGAGAAGCGTGTGAAAAAAACATGTTTGTTTTGTTTAGCTCTAGTCGGAGCCGACAGAAGTGAGTGACGCTAAAACACGAAACCAAACACGGAGAGATTGCACAAAGATTCAGATTTTATTTCCCGAGATGCATTATGAAAAGTTCCATGCAAAAAAGGTAACCACAACCCAAACAGCAATCTTTGAGTCAGAGAATGAGCTGTGAAATGCGGCGCTTCCATGAAGCCAAGAAGAAGTGAACTAGTTACAATTTCACAGCCGACAAAGTAACATGACATCAGCATGAGCCTTTACAGACGATCAGGTCTCAACCGGACGCTGCAATCTTTAGAAAAATCCCAAAAACAAAACAACATGAGATTGTCTCAGCTAATCAGAGGCTGCTTGTTTTTATGATCTCATACTGCAATTATAAAGTTTGACGCATCTTTAAATAGCCCACCTGATCCCGTGTGGGTGTAGTTCTGGTGAGTGCTTCATAAATAAACACAATGAAGTTTTGTTCATCATAACAGGTCGGCATGCCAATCAGAATCTGCTTTAAATATCAATCTGAAGTAGCATTTTTCAACTGTACACATCTTTTCTCACAGTCGTGTGGCCTGCTGGGAAAACCCTGCCTTTGGAAACAAACAAAAGCTCAGTAAATCTGTTGTTGTTTATGATATTTTACCGCCGAGTCGGCAGCTCAAAGCCAACAATGAGCTCAGGGAAACGCTGACTCGGCATGAGCGGAGAAAAAAATATAACGGTGGTGCGGTTTGAAATACTACTACATAGCCCTTAAATAACAGGATACCAGTTACGTGTTTTGATGCTTTAACAGACTTCATGCATAGAATTCTGCCACATGTCACTGCACATAACAGGCATTCCCACAAAAGTGCACCATTTGGAAAGAAATCTCGACCGAAGCAAAAATATCCAAGTAAAAAACACGTAGAAGCCATAACAACAAGTGTCTCGTCTTTTCAACAATAAATAATTAGTAGTAGTTGTGTGTTTTTTTTTCCTGTAAATAGCGAGCTTTCATCCACTGGATAATAAGTACACCGCTCGGACCGGCGTCAGTGGAGAGAATGATAGTCATTGCACAACCGAAGCTTAACGTTTCACCCGTGTGGCACACATTAACAGGCTTCCCTCAACACAGCCGACCCACAATCAGTAACCCTCACCGGTAAACACACAGGCGGGAGGCCGCTCTTCATCTAACAGTGCAACTTTAGAAACGTAGCCCTTGTTTAAGAAGCTCTGAAAAATATAGACACTTTCTCCGAAATCGTCCTCAAGTCCTGACAGTCCACTACCTACCGAGGTATAGAGTAGAGAGCGATGCAATGCGGTTCATTCACAGTCTGACCAAAGGTAAGTTAAATAGACACTATATACAATCAGGGCCCAGGCTTCGGTCGGCGCTAAATGAGCCGTTTTCGAGCCTTGATGAGCCGTCAGAAGCTTCAGTAGGACACTTGACAGGACTGAGGCCAAGATCACTGACTTGGGGGAGGTTTGGCGTCCCGGGGGATTTTTTTTTTTTTTCATTTTGGCACGTCTCGGTGAAGTTTAGGAGATGGGCGACAGGGAGACAGGACACTGACCGTTGTTATTCATGATGTCGTCCAAGTCTTCATCATCAAGGTCCACTGGGAAAGAAAGGGCAGAGGTCAGGAAAGTTTGCTTCTGGATTAAGAATACATCAATACAATTGTCAGAAAGTTAATCCCCGACACCCAAAACTGGATAACAGGTTGGAAAGACATGTCATCTTTATGAAACAGGCCAGAATTACACTATTTATCAGAGCCAGAAACTGTAAAAACAGAAAAAATTGACGTATTTTCGGCTTTTCGACTGGTTCTGAACTATTCAGCTGTGACGTTTGTCGGGAAAATGATCCAAAATCACTTTATTCTACGTGTCTTATTTAAAAAACTGTTTGGAGTAACCAGATTTGGTAAAAAATAAAAAATTCTGCGCTACTCAGCACAACTAAGAAGCTATTAGTGACTCAGCTAAACCAGCAATCACATGATGAAAACTTTGTGACTTTTCTCTTAAGATAGGCTGAACTGCAGGCTGTGTATACAGAGGAGATAGGACACAAAAGTGCATCAAAAGTATGCAGTGTGACTACTTTCCAGTATTTATAACACCTGTGGACACTTAGAAAAATGTTGTACAAGTTCATTCCATGTTGTTGTAAAATATTGAATCAAAATAATTCAAATTTCATAGATTTTTTAATGATTTTTTTTTTTAATCGTAGCTTTTTTATATTGCGCAGAAGATATTTTCCAGTTTTTCTACTTGTAGCTATGGTTGTGCTGCTTTCATAGGAGGTGCAGGATTTTATACCGCAGTGAAAAATAAGCCCACAATGATGAAAAATGGGACAGACGCTGCTTGGAATTCAGAGGTTTAAATGGGATGAATTCAGTTAGTTCTCTTAGAAGAAAGCATTCAGCATTTTGGAAATACACTTAGTTGTTTCATTGCCAGGACTGAAAGAAAACAAGTTTAGCAGGGTTAGCTTAGCTTTGCACAAAGATTGGAAACGAGGGGAAACATTTAACCCGGCTCTGTCCGAAGCTAAGAAAAAACCTCTTTCCAGGACCTCTTAATCCCGTTTGACAGGGGCTTATGTGCTGGACTTACTTGCCTTGGAGGAATGATGAGGACAAGACACGACTGTCAGCCAAATAATAGCCACACTTTACCTCCTCATAAAACCATAATGAGTGATTTTTACACTCTGCTTTTAGTGCAGATTCATTACGATTTAAAGAGATAATTAGTGAGCATTCAAGGCACCATTATGCAGAATTCCTCTGGATTGAGCTGGAATTTTCCCATCTCCAGTGTTTATCCTAAGCTAACGTATTGACGTCCAGATCAAATTTGAGACAAGGAAGCAAATAAGCAGATTTTTTTAAAAAAATGCTGAACCGATGCTTTAAAATTCTTCCAAATTTGATAGAAAATCCCTCAAACTCTTATACTCAGAGTGAGCACAGCCTCAAAAACTGACTTAATATGGAACAAATAAACGTGTTAGAAGTATTCTTTGGTCTGAAACTTCTTCTGCTTGGCTTAACAAGTGTAATCAACATATAAAAGTTTTAATCTTGCATATTTGCAAACCCACCCTGAACAGAAGAGGCATCTTGTGTAAATTTATTAGCATCATTCTATCAAAAAATCAAAATGTAAAATTAAAAAAATCAATGTCTTGTAAAACTACTTTATTTTATATGTAAGTATTTCCAATGTATATTAAAAGAAGTCGCAATTTTTTATGAAAAATGAGTGAATTATCCTCATTGAACCATAATCTGTGAGATTTAAAGCATACCACCGCACTAAATATTGATTAAAGTGACTTAATAATGAGATATGAATAATGTTTATTGAGATTTTTTGGTTTCTGACATCTCTGGATAATTAAAACCTCTATGTGAAGATTTGTCTTCTTGCTCTCAAAGGACAGAAAAGTAATAAAAATACATTGTTTTTTATTATTAAACCATTATAAATATCCAGTATTTGTATTTAGTCTGCTTAAGAAACTTAAACATGGATGCAAAAGCTTGAGAAAAAAGTGCACTTTTAATCTATTATGTAGATGTTGGTGAACCGCATGGCCTTTTGGAGACCACATTTTATAGCACTGGCAAATGATATTGCAATCTACTGACGGGTGTTTCGATTATTTTGTCCACCCTACTTATATCGGCCAGGGGAGGTTATAAATAGAAACACCTCTCTGTATCACTCACAGCTCAACGGCACCACAAATTACAGCCTCACAAAATGAGCTTTTAAACTCGATCATCACAGGACTAGTGCTGTTTGCTGTTTGGTCGTGTTGCAGAGTTTCTGTCTAACGCTGCATGAGGTTTATGGATAACGGTGTAGGTGTTGCCTGTTGCATGAGTGTAGGTTTAGCAGGAGACCTGGTGAATTTTTCTGCACCAATTTGTCATTTTTCTGCACACACTTGTAGCAGAAATGTCTCGAAAAAGCACAAAATTAAGGAGTTGATGAACTTCAGTGCACATATCGGGGTCATTTTTGTGTCTACCCCAGTTGTATTTCATCTGTTTCACATTTCTGTACCTGTCCATATTCTCTCAACATATATTTTTATAAAAAGTGTCATCAATAGATACAAATATGAACGAAACAATGAAAGTACCATCAATGATTACTGCAGTGTATTGCTTACAATATTAGTGTAAGAACTCCTGAATAGAAAGGAAACACAATGCGACTGAAGCAGTCATCACAAGAGCAACAGAACACAAACATGCATAAATAAAAGATGCACAGTCCGACTGGGGTCTGATTTTTTTTATATATATACTCCACAAATCTGGTTGGAATCAAATAATCTTTGGTGTATGTGATGACAATAATGTGGGCGGACTGAAAAATCCAACTTGCAAATAAAAAAAGACAAGCTATAGACCCCAGGTGTACTGATGAGGGTTAAACGTGCCTCTGGAACCTGTTCTTATTATTATTAAATGTATTTGTTTTAGTTAATAGGCAAACCAAGGGCTTTAAGAAGTAATATTTGTCCTCTGAAAACAGGAAAAATTTGTGTCATTTTCAACTTTCCAGCAGCTTTTTAGCTGCTCATCCATTCAAATAATTATTTAAGCTTGACACTGGGATATTTCAGCTAATATCACTTCGTTTTACGGGTCTAATTTTTGAATAAAACGCCAAAAATAAACACTTTGGATGAGCCAGAAGCTGAACAAAACTACTCTCTGCTGTTTCTCCTGAAGTCTAATCTTTATTGTCATTATGCATCGCTTTGCTTTGTCATATTTTAGTCACATTTCTATACAAGAACCATTTACTATTCCCACAGTGGGAACATTTGCAGTGTTGCAGCAGCAGATGGGATGGTGCCGGAAAGGCAGAGACGGCAGTAAAATAGTGCAAGCAGTCTTAATATTGTTCTGATCCTTCTATATGTGGAAAAACACACCCAACCTGCTTCCCCTCACTCACCTTTCTTGGACCTTCCGATCTGGCCCAGTTTGGGTGCCCTCTGTCCGAGCCTCTGGGGGTTCTGTCCCCCGCCGTGGCCGTTGACCTGGGGGTGCCCCGGGTTGAACTGCCCCGCCGGGCCGGGCTGCCGGGGTGGCCCGCTGGGAGGGATGAGCTCGGGGATGCCTGAAGCTCCGTACATCTCTGGATGGCGCCTTCTCCTGAGTGGCCGCTAGATGTCCGCACAGCCCAAGCTTTCGTGTCGCGTCGAAGAGCCTCTCACTTCCGCAATGGCATTCAACAATGAATGTATGGACAACAAAAACGCTGCAAACGGCGGCGACAGAACTCCTCGGTGCCTGTCAATGAAAGTAAACACGTTTGTCAACAAATAGCCCCCCGTGCGTCACAGAGCGCACCGCTTTTGGTGAAGTGCGCGCCGCCACTTCTCCGCTGTTTACACTGAAATAAGCGATGTTTTGCTGTGCGTTCTCGGCTGTGTTACTACTAACAGGTGTAGCGAATGCCTTCCTGAGCAGCACAATAGTACAATAACGCGTGTTCCGCTTGATCTGCTCGCTGTAGTAAAGTGCTTTTCCGCACCGGTGCCGCAAACAAACGTCAACTGATCGCTTTCTCCGATCCTTCACAAATGCTGCTACATATAATAAACATGACCTCACCTCCTCTTCTCCGAGGCCGCAGTAAAGAGCTGAATCCGGTAAAAGCGGCTTCTGAGAACCGTGTTGTTGTTTATCAGAGCTCTCTCTCTCTCTTGGCACAACCCCGAGGAAGCGTCGATTTAAAGGGGCCTCTCGTCGTTTTCTCGGCCTTGGGGATTTCCTCGTATTGTGTCTTGGCTCATAGCGGCATTTGGACGTCACCATGCGGTTGATATAAGCGACAGTGCTGACACTTCGGATTACACAGTGGAGGTGTGCCAAAGTTTCGAGGGCGCAGTGCGTAATTACGCACCTCCCGTGATGAGAGAGTGACTCGGGCGCCAGCCAATGACAGATAGAATTCAATAATCCCCCCCTCATAACAGTCAGCTCGTTTTACTGGAGACCAGAAGCCCGAGTAGAAGACAGTAAATGAGTTACATGACAAAGAACAAGAAAATCTACGTCATTTGCCACCAAACGGGTCAAAGCTATTTGTCCACTGAGCAATTTGGTGACTTATTAACGAGGTTACTTGGTCACTTTGTTCCTTTTTTAACAACCTGCTGCGTCTCAAGTGGACTCTCAGATCAGTGCTGATGTGTTCCTGTAAACTCAGTGTGAACCCAAACTAACGTATTTTTTAACTTTAGGCAGAGGACAGTCCAAAGGGCAGCATCTTAAGAACAGATATCTTCCTTTTTAAACACTCTCTGGTTAAAAAAATCTATTTTTTAATAAAACGTGTTAACATGTACATGTGGTGTTTTTATATGCTACAAATAAAAACCATGGCTGAACATTTCTGCTTTGAAACTGCAGCACTGTTGAGTCTCAAAAACATATTCAGAATCAGTTTAGAGCAACATTTAAGCCATTTTACGGCTTTATTTTCTTGTGAAAAGCATTTTCAGGAGGTAAATCAACAACCAATGAGGAACTCTAAGCAAAGTTAGTCATCTCTGTACTCATTCAGGCACAGTCATGGAAGGTCTGAGCACCTTAAATGCCTCCCAGCCCTTTTAGTGATTACAAACTCTTACTGTGCAGCTAGACATTGTGCAAACCAACACAATATTATCAGCTTTAGTGGAGATTCAAAATGGTTTCAAACACATAAAGCATTTTAGATTTGCATTTGTTGGAACAACACAGCCATAAAAAATACTTGGAGCCTCAGTAAGAACATCTCACTGCTTTAATGAGGGGCTGGATGGAGATGAGGCAGATAAAACATCCTGTAGCTTCAGTGAAGTAGAGGCTAATTCCTCTATGTGATACTGTACGACAAAATGGAAAAAAGATGCGTCAAATATTCCTAAAGATACTTAAGGAGGTCGGGATGTGAGTAGATTAGCATATCATACTGGACTGTATTGATGACTAAAATAAAAGATCAATACAAGTATCTGTGTTTCCATTTTTGCAACATGTTTGTAATTCTTTGTATTCATCAGTCATTCGTTGAAAAGGGAAAAGAAAAAGGACTATTTGTAGCCCAGCAGCTACTCAGATGATGCATTAGTTCAGCTAATTTGAAAGAAATATGAAATATGATTCAGTTAATAATCACTAAACACTTTATGATCACTGTGTGCATACAGTATTTCTGTTTCTTAATGTATTTATTAACTTACCGATAGGCAATAATGAGTGGAGGCTGCAGTAGTCATTTCAAATATGTCTGAATCTTTTTGATCCCTGAGGGGAAATTTCTTCAATTTCTCCCATTCAAAATCTTAGAAATATAAAAAGGACAAAATATAAAGATTTTAAAAATTAGAAAGAATGTTCTAAAAATAAAAACATGACTACAAACAATATAAGCAAATGAGAAACGTTTTAGTTGTTAAATGTTTATTTCATGCTTAAAAATGCAAAATCTTAGCAATTAAAATACATCATTACATATATTGCTATATTACTGTGTTTCAGAGCAAAATGTCCAAAAAAATACAAGATGTCCCTAAAGTCTGGATACATCGGAAATCTTATTAACCATCATTTTAAATATGGCTTTATCAAAAGAAGAAAGAGTTGAACTGGTATTTCTCAGTGGATGTGAAGGATGGTCGTATCGAAAGATAGCAGATGAATTTAATCTTTCCATAAAGCCATGTTTATTCCATAGAGGCAAAAAAATATAGTTAATGAGATTTCCTGTGTGTCCAGACTTTAGGGACACCCTGTATACTATCTCACATAGGGATGAGGCTGATTTCAGTGCATTTATTATCTCAAAAGCCAGCACATGACAGGGTGTTTACCAACACTTACTATGTTGCAAACTAATGGAAACTAGTGGATGGAAAAAAATAGAAAATCCCTACAGTAACGGTAATAATACATGTCTGAAACATCCATCCATACGTTGTCTTCCGCTTATCTGCAGTCGGGTCGTGGAGGCAGCAGACGAAGCAGGTCGTTCCAGACGTCCCTCCCCCTCGCAATGCTTTCCAGCTCTTCCTGGGGGATCCTGAGGTGTTCTCAGGCCAGATGAGATACATAATCCCTCCAGTGAGTTCTGGGTCTGCCCCGGGGTCTCCTTGCAGGCGGACTTGTTCGGAAAACCTCCAAAAGGAGCCTCCGTGGTGGCATCCGAATCAGATATCCAAACCATCTCAACTGGCTCCTTTCAACACGAAGGAGGAGCAGTTCTACTCTGAGCTCCCTCCGGATGTCAAAGCATCTCACCCCATCTCTAAGGCTGAGCCCAGCCACCCAACAGAGGAAGCTCATTTCAGCCGCTTGCATCCGCGATCTTGTTCTTTAGGTGACTATGCAGAGCTCATGACCATAGGTGAGAGTTGGAATGTAGATGGGCTTTTAAACTAGGTCCCTCTTCACCACAACGGTTTGATACAACGCCTGCATTACTGCTGACGCCTCACCAATCCTCCTGTCCATCTCTATTTTCCCATCACTCATGAACAAGATCTCGAAACATTTGAACTCCTTCGCTTGGGGAAGCAGCTCCCCACAAACCCGGAGGGAGCAATCCACCTGTTTCCAGCAGAGAACCATGGCCTCGGACTTGGAGGTCTGAGGCCACGGATGTCTGAAACAACCAACTTCTACCTCTGCAAGTGTCAGTAGGATCAATGCAAAATCAATCAAGTTTGACTCTTTTGTGGATTCACATGTGCAGCCAAGAACGTGTCACAGCTGCAGTCTTTAGAATGAATCCATGTAGCCAGTCTGTTCTCTAGAAAAGAGGCAGCATCATGATGGGTTACTCAAGTCCATCTGATGGGACTTTATTATTCCACCACATTCCAGTTGAAATCATACAGGTGGTAGCTTTACTGAAAGATCGACCCGTATTTTTCCATTTTAAAACATTTATATTCATGTTTGTGTGCTCGTGGAGGCTATCTTCATGTTCATCAGATTATACGGATGAAGCCATGCACAGTTGAGAGATTATCCAAAGGACAAACGCAAAAAAAGAGAAGAAAATCCCGCCTCAAACGTGCCAAGACTGATCGTGGGAGATCAAATTCATGTGGATGTGGTCTTTCTGGGTTGATATATAAACTCCAGAGTTTCTCTTCTCTTGTAGAGCAACACTTTTGGAGCAAACAGAGAAAAACCAAAAGCCATCATGTCCAGGATCATCGGTGTGACTCTGCTGCTCATCATTCTGATCGGCAGCTTCTGGGACAGCACAGGTACAAAAAGAATGCCAGTTCTAATGCTGTTTTACTCACCAGAAATGCCAAAATATACTGCTAACATTGCCTGTAAAATGTACTATGCGGAGCAGAAGTGAAGAGAGTCAATTACAGGTGAATGATTTCTCGCTTGTTGTCTTTTTGGACTCTGCACAGCTTCTCCTGGATATCCTTTGACCAAAATGGAATTCCGCAGATGCAGATGCACATGTGAGTTACTCTTTGGTTAAAGAACTGAAATAGTGACAAAAAGAATAACTGCTGCTGTGGGGGGTTCCTATTTCATTTTAGAAGGGATTTACTCATGAATTTCCTGACATTGTAAACAGCGGTAGGCATTAAGATAATGTTTACGTCTGGAGCTTTACGGAGCAAATTTCAACGGCTACCTCTGTTCTCATTGCAGATATGGCCATTGGCAAAAAAATGTGTCCGTCCCCATATTCACGGTTAAATGACAGAGAGATCAGATGCCTCTGCAGCAGCAGAAATCCAAACAGTGAGTGAATTGCAATTATGTGTGGATGTGAGCAAAGAGAGGTTTTCTTTTTTTTTTCTGTTTTGATATTCAGTAAAAATATTTAATGTGACACCATTTAATTTCATTTTTCTTTTTTGGTGTGTGTTTTCTCTTACTTTGTAGAGAGTCAGTGGGTTCAGAAACTCTGCAGAGGCCGCAGGTCCCCACCATTTCCAATTCATCCCATCCTAATGTAAACAGTAAAGCATTTATATTGCATATCCAGAGAGGCCAGAAGTGAAAGACCTTGAACATAGATTCTAAAGTCACAGCATGACGTTACAGGACATGAACAGTACGCACCACATTATCCTTGTAAGACCAATACTTGTAAATTCTCTGACACTGTGAATAAATACATTTTTAAAAGGAGTTTTGTGTCTGTTTTATTGAAGGCTTTGAATGGTAAAAAAAAAAAAAAAAAAAGACAGTAAAGTTTGAATGCAAAGTTTGACATTTTGGGTAAAAAAAAAACAGAAAAGAGTACACCAGGGTGCAATATTACTTAAATATCTATTGATTTTGAAATACCTTATAATAGTTATTTGCTCTTACGTCAAATTGGAAACTAACAGTTTGGATTTACTGCAATAAAAATAGAAGCCTCACACTAAAAGCAGCATCACTGAGGTTCAAGTCTTTTACTTATAAATATGTCGACCTTTCATTTTCATGACAGACTCAATCCTCCTTAGAATGAAATATCTAGAGACATGTTCTGCCTTTTTTTTTCCAGCTGCTCCCAAAGCTCTTCTTTTTGGATTCAGAAACAAGGCGACACAGGTCTCAGTTTTCATATTTACCTTGTTTAGAAAATAGTGTGATTTTGGCAGTGGGCTGTGGATCGTTATCATGCTGGAATATTCCCCTACTGCCAAGTTTCTGCAGACTGTGAGTTATCTTTTCAGCCAGGTATTTTGTTATATCCACTTGCATGTATGGTGCCACCCATAAATCCTTTTCCAACACCGTTTTTCAGTCATGTAGTCTCATGTCAATACACTCTGAGTTCAAGTTTCACTGTGGGGTCTGTGCATTCACTGTGGTAGGCCTGGCTAGGTTTGTGCCAAACATCCTGGATCCCATCTGAGCCCACAAATTTATCTTTGGTCTCATCTGACCAAAGAATGTGCTTCCAATCTTTTATCAGGTTTCTATTTATGGTCTCTTGCAAAGTTTCCTCTTGCACTTTTGTTTTGAACAAGCATAGATTGTGCAAACAGTGCACTGTTGCTAACACAACAGCGGCTCTGATTAGTGGCACTATGGCTCAATTTATACCTCCTTATCACTGCTGCAGCTGTGTTTCAGTCGTTTTTTAGTTCTTCCTGTATTCTTTCACCTATTTGTTAAGTTTTATGATCAGATTTTTCAGTTCCTCTGGCAATTCTCTACACGCCATGGTGCACACCATCCAACATGCTGAGACAACTAGCAGAAGCCTTCATAAACAATACATCTCCATAGTCAATATTAGGCGAAAAGATTGTTTCTACCACTTTCAGTTTCACGCAAAAAGAAAAGTAAGACTTGTTTCTGTAATAAAATCCTAACAAGAGTTTCATTATTTTTTTTACCATATACTGATTGTGCTCCTTAAAAGACAAATGGTCGTCACTTAAAAATCCTAGATAATTAAAAGTAGATACCAACTCTATTTGTTGTCCATTTCTTGTAAAAAATAAATAAATAAATAAATAAATAAACAGTGCTGAACATGATTTAGTAATCATGTTAATGCATTTGGCTAATTGGAAAACCACTGCTGTGCTGTTTTTTTCAATGCTTACAGGTTTTCTAACTTGTGTCTCAATGATTACAGGTGTGTTTACTTTTGTTGAATGTAACAAAACGTAAAAACAAAACAATGTACTATTTTATGCAAATGAGGTTTAATTCCAATTCCCTAGCTGTCTTCTGCTACTAGTTGCCGCTACAAATTCAGAGCACAAAAGTGAAAGCACATCAAAATTATCTTTAAATCTACGTGAGGATCAGTGAAGAAAAAGACGTTAAATCCGTTGGTCTTTGTGAAACACTATTGTTTTGACACCCACCTCCATTCATCCCTCTGCTGTTATCTCCTCTTATCTTCCTGTCTTTGTCACTGCATAGGCAGATCCCACACTTCTGAGTAGAGTGGTACCTACGTAGCTTCTACCTACTATCAAAGTCATTAACGGTAATCTCCTGTGTGATCTTTCATGTCAAGTACAGCCCTTATAGGTGACGAGACGGGTTTTGTTTTATACGGGTAGAATTCACTTAGCTGGGTCTTTCTTGAGGTCTCTTTTGCTCATTTTTTCCCCACAACAATCAGAAATCAGATATCACTGTGGAGGTTTTTTATGCTGAAATGCATCAGAGAGAATGACCTTTGGAGACCTTTACAGATGGTGCAACTTTGATAGTAGGTAGACACTACGTGGGTACCACTCTACTCAGAAGTGTGGGATTTTGGGGATTTTTCAAGATTCTGACATTTTTCCTGCAAGTAAGCAAACACTGTGTGACTGACTCGCTGAGTAAAAGTATCTGGACGTCCGTTTAGACTCGAACCTGTCCGTCGCTGGACCGGACTGGAAAATGCTGCAGGTCAGCAGAGTTGTCTATAATGGGAACAGAGTGCCTTGTTTACCATCTACCCTGACGGTTTCATATTTACACCAAAACACTGCAATCAGGCAGCAAATAAAGAACACACACACACACAACTGTAAGTAACAGGAAGAGTTCTAGTTTCCAGCGATTTGGATAACCTTTACACAGGTGAGTCTTTTGTTGTCTTATTGGTGACATATTTTCAGTTATTCTTCACTCCACCTGATGTGAATCATTCTTCGGAATACAGGAGTAGCCGTGACATTGGAGCGTCTGGTGGAATCTTTCTCTCCTCAGAGTTTGATATGTGGTTAAAGAGTAACTCAAGTCAGGAGACAGCAGTGTTTAATCCTTTCTGAAGGAGGGGCATGGAAGTTTGCAAGCGCCTCAGTGGACTGTCGCTGTTATCTTTTAATCTTTCTTGACCGAGGTGGTGGTTTTCTTTGGGTTTTGGCTTCAGTTATGGCCCACAAATATGTGTCAGGGATACAACGTTAGTTGCTTTGTAGCCTTCTTTTCCTATGTGGAGCTAACACATGTGGAAACAAACCAAATACAATTACATACTCCTGATGTGTGTCTTTTTTAACATTCCTGGGAAGAGAGAATCTGCTGGTGGGATTTGAGTCTTGGAGCGTTAAAAGAGTTATGATTTTTTTAGGTCTATAATGCGTAAATGTACAGAGTGGAAACAGATAATTCAAGCTAAAATGCAAAATATAAGGGACGCCTAATTGTTCCCAAACTAGAGCAGAACAGTATCACAGCCAGTTAATAACAAGAAAAAATGATCTGCTTTTAATTACAACCAAAACCCTTTCCTATACTTTTACTGATAACAGTTCATTATCAATTTGATTATGCTTTAATCACGTCTTTCTTTTCTTTTCTTCCACGGTTGGACAGCTCAGCTATGTCCCAGCAGGTGGTCCAGGTTCAGCCAGAGAGCAGATTACAGGAGGCAGGACAGTGGAGCACTGGTCTGTGTGAATGCTACAAAGACATAGGAGACTGTAAGTGTACAATATGAGACAAAATGAATAGATTTACCTAGCGACAGTGGATGATTGTGGGCTGTTGGGAAAGATAAACACATTTGCATATGTGTGCAGGCTGTTTTGCCCTGTGCTGCCTCCCAGTGTTCACCTGTAAGGTGACCAGTGCAGTGGGTGCGTGTCCCTGCCTGCCTCTGCTGGACTGCATTGGTTGTGTCCCTCCAGCCTCTTTGGCCATGAGGGCTTCAGTGAGGCAGCGATATGGCATCCAGGTACTGCAGCACACACAGATTTCACATCATTTATTTGAGTTTTTGTGTTTGTTTTTTAACTGGATCACAGTGAGATTTGCAGTTGACATTTAGAAATCAATCATCATCAATCGGTGCCATGACATTCAGCGTAGACGATCATTTCTCTCCATCTAACCTGATCTTTTGCTTTCTGAATTATGACTGTTGCCCGTTCCATGTGTAACCATGTTGTCAGTCCATCTATACTTATTTACATATTAACTGTAAATAAAACAACTAAATGAAAATGGTCGAACCTGTTAGTTATGTTCACAGCAATGGTTAACATTTTTACAGAGAGTGATTTATTGTTTTACAATGTTTAACTTTAAAATTACACAATTTTACTGCATTTAAATCAACCAAACATATAATTGCTTTATGGATATTTCACTAACTTTTATATTAGGGATGAAAAATAGCCAAAATGCTCATTTTACAAATTTCCTGTTAAATACAGAATACAAGTGTTTTTTTTTCCACAAACAGAGTTTTGCAGTTTAAGTGAAAAAATACTGTTTGTGGACTGTTTTGGATTATTTTTGCATGATTATCATAGTCTTGTAGCTCAGTAGATATTGGGTGACTGTGGATGACCTGCACTGTTGCAGGAAAACAAGAGTTAAACTTCTCTCTAACCAGCACTGATTGAATTCTTTCTAGTCAAGTGGAGCAGCCCCTGTGGTTGTGATGTCGTGATAAACACTGGCTTGAACAATTCGGCTGATTGCTTTCTAACGTGCCTTGCCGTGTCCCCAGCTCAATTACACAGAGCTGCTGCTGATTTGAATAATTATGATTACTGCTGAGGAGACGGAGACGTCTCAGTGATGAGACGTGGTAACAGTGCACAGTGGAAATAGCTGCAGCATCAGTCGCTGCTCCTAATGACACCACTTATTACTTCACAACAATGTTTTGAGTCCACGAGGTGACATTAGATGTACTCTGAGGATGAAATCAGGACACATTTGTTAAATTTATAAGTCTGCACTCGGGTTATAAATAACCTAATGAATAAACAGCTAACTGTAAAGCTGCCCACCCACTGCTTCACTGCTGCTGCACTGTTTGTCCACACTCAACGCCCATCCCTCTTGCACACTTCTCGATAGACATCAGGTCCTCGTCACAGATCAGCGCTCAGCAGATGTTTCACACAAAGAAGGCCACATTCCCGGAATAAGGTGCGACTTTGATGCTGGATGAGGCCAACCGGTGGTTTCTGGGACAGTGAAGAGAAGGAGAGATAAGGCAGGAGGTGGGAGTGGTTGGAGGCCATGCAGGCAGGCAGGCAGGCAGGCAGGCAGGCAGGAGGCTGGAGCGCTGCCATCGGAGAGAAGGAGGTGGTTGGTAATGTTGGCTATCTCCGGAGGTGGAGTGGGCAGTGGATCGCTGTCAGTACAGCCGAGCATGAGCGGCGAAGATGCCAGAAGTTCTTATGAAAACAAGTCCCAGCATGTAGGTTGTTTGTGAAACCGCTACTCTCTCACGAGTGGAAGGACAAAGCCGTGTATCGTGAGAATAAAGGTGTAGATTGTTACAGATTAGATTAAAAACTCTGGATAAAGTCTGTGTGAAACATTCAGGTTGTTTCTGTTTGCACTGCTGCATCTTCTTATCCCTCACTACTCATTCACGAAACCTCTAAATACTCATCTCTGTGCATCAAAGTCACATTTTTAGTAGTTTTTTTTCCCATGATAATGATGTCTTCCTGCCTTAAAACAGATTAGGTGTAACTCTTCACTATCTCACCTACATCTCTGCTCAAATTCTGCACAATGCCAAGTTAAAATACTGGAGCAATTTACCCAAATCCTGATTGGAAACTTGCCCCACAATCCAAGCTAACAGAATTGGTTTCTTAAATTTCCTACATATGAAACTCTGGAAGTCTGATCTATGTTTTGAAGTCATTATGAGACTGTATTTTCAAAGTAAAAATGCGCAGCCAGGGTGCTGACTGCTCATTTCGCTCCTCCAGATCTGTTATCTAGCATAAATAGAAGCACCATGAGACATGTTAGCAAGGTAAAACAGCATGATTGTCCATGGAAAAGTGTTCTTTAAACTTAAAGTGATAGTTTTCGAGCCATGCTATCTGGTTAGATGAATGGCTTGTCAGAGGTCATGAGGTCAGTAGACTTTAGCAACTGCAAGCTGCAGCAGCTTCATACTTGCTTGCAATTTCTCCAGGAATTCCCCATTCTAGTTTCAATATCGTCTTTCTAATGAATTTTATTTGTGTTGATCTACTTGTACAACTCAGAAATTAGGCAAAAAATGATTTTGTGCTGGATTATATTCACTTGTTTTATACTATAAGCTTCATATATCTGCATGCTAATGTTAGCTGTGCCTATAGTCCAATCACCTCCTACTTTTTTCTTCTTCAACTGCTTTTTACTTTCATCTTGAAGCTCATAGCTGAGAAGGAATCTTTTTGTGTTTACGTTTGCTGCTTGTGTGGATTTCAAACCTGAGAGTTGCATGTTACATACCAAGCTTGCGATGACTGATAATTTTAGTTGTTATTGTCACCTTCCCACACTGAATTTGCAGGGGAGGAAGAGAGAAAATGTGGCACTGAACAGATCCAAGGTGTGTCGATGAAGAGGGACACGTGTGCAAAATTTAAGATGCTCATTGCTTTTGTGTTACCAGCATTTAAAACACAGTTGTATAAGAACAAATAAGCTGAATTTCAGTCATTGGACACTGTCAGATTTTGAGACAAATCTGCCAGTAAAGTTCACAACTGCATGAACATCAAATAAAAATGAACAAGAATTAAAACTGAGAACTTCTCCGTTGGGCTCTAGATTGCCGTGCTGACTCAGTATCATGAAATCAGGAGAGAAATCACATGCTCATGCTGCACATGGAAGCATCTGCCTTGTTACTGTGTCTTTCAGACTGTACTGATTTATCAAATCTCACCCACCAACATTTTCATCATGACATTACCGACAAGCCCTTGTTTTGTTGCTATGAGCGAACACTTGGCTGGAAGAAACTCACTGCCCTCACAGGGAGGATTCTACTCAAACATGATTTGCACTGTTACGCCGACTAACGCACTGCTTGCTTTTAACTTCAAGCATTTTTTGCACTATTTGCATGTGTTTTTCTTGCAGTTTTCACAGAGAAATGTTTCAAAGCTACTACTAATTTACCTTTTGTTGTCAATTATAGTTTAACTAACTTCCAATAATGCTGTTAATCCGAAAGGATGCCAGTCTGAGTTCATAACAGGCAACTGAAGCATTGCTCTGCTGCCATTGTATATCTGTAAAAACGTGCCTTTTTGCACCTAAATGCAAATGTTCACCTTTTGTTCGAGCCTCCCACCTGCGTTCAGGCCTCTCTGTGTGTCTTACAGGGGAGTGTGTGGAGCGACTGCCTGTACGGATGCTGCTGCTATCCGCTATCTTGGCTCCAGATCTCCAGAGAGCTGAAGAGAAGAGCAGCATCCCACGCCTCCTCCTCCTCCTCAGCCAGATACAGCGCTCTGACCTCCCTGCAGGGGGCGCACTTGGTCTAGACACGTCCAGGGACTTGGGCTTTCTCATGCAGCCAGTCCTCCAGAGTACAGGAGTTGATTTAATCACACTTCCTCCGGTCTGCAGCCACTCCCAGTTACCTCAGAGAATTGAACGGGGACACAATGCGTCCCGAAGAGAGGAAAGATCCGTTTGTGCCGAGATTAAGAGAAAGAACTGTGATAAAAAAAAAAAAAGTTCTTCAAGTTGCATAATGAAATTCAAAGCACTCTGTCACCAGGGAGATCTTCCACTCCATTTATTTAGATTTACATATATTTTGTTTTCTCACTACAGGCAAACAGGCCTGATGAATGTATGGCCCTGCTGGGACACAGAGCTGGTCTGAGATCCGGCAACTTCCAGGTTCTGCTGTAAAGTCTGGAGAGGGAACATTTTATTCCGTTTTATCTCAACGTGACAAATAAAGGCTCTTTTCTTTCAAGTGCAATCTGTAGATGCAAGAATGTGTTCATTTCTTTGCCAAATAAGGTGTTAAAACGTGCAAAGTCACATGTTTTGTTCCAGCCAGAGCTTAGGCTGTGAGCTGTGGCAGTGCTCTCTCCTCCCTCGGCCTTGCTCTCTCTCTCTCTCTTTGCAGGTGTGTGCTGTGCTGATGAGGAGTCCAGGTGTGTGTCATCTGCCATCAGCAGATCATGTGTAGGTGGTTGCTTTTGGTTACCTGATGCCTTGGTCTGCTCCTCCATGGATTCTGCTGGGTCAAGGAAAATCATCTGTCTCTCTAGGTTAGCATAGCAGCTGTGTTAGCTCCCTATAGTCAGAAGTAGTTTGGGTTAAGCTTTTGGGTTTTAGTGCAGAGTTCTGGTTGCTTAGTTTTTGTTAGTTAGATTTCCCTTGTTATTTTGTTCTCCTGCCTTGGTGTTACCAACAGTGGGTTAACCTTAGCTTTTGGGTCCAGCAAACTTAATAATATATAATAATCGTAAAAGAGCAAGCAAAAAATTGTCATCATTTTTCTCAGAACCAGAATGAGTGCAAGCAAAAGGAATAAAGTGACTGGTAAATGGAGGTTATCTAATGGGTCATAAGTCCCACAGCTGAGGGGAAGAAATAGATTTTGTGGCGGGAGGTTCTGGTCCATATCCGTAGCCTCCTGCCTGATGGAACTGGTTTGAAAAGTTTGCGTCCAGTGTGAGAAGGGTCGGCTGCGATCCGGCCTGTATGCCCCTGAGTCTTGGAAACGTAAAGGTCCTGGAGAGATGGGAGGCTGCAGGTGATCACCTTCTCAGCAGAGCTCCAATGCTCTGAAGTCTGTCTGTCCCTGGCAGTGGCCCCAGCGACCACACGGTGATGGACTTCATGATGGTGGTGTAGAACATTTCAGCATGGATTCAGATTTTCAACATGTAGAGCTGAATTCCTCCAATGTTGCAATATGTTGTGTATGTTTTAGAGTATTTCAGCAGAGTCCTAGGTCTCTGGGTTGATAGATTTGCATGTTCTAAGTTACATCTAGGCCATTTTTAAGGCAGGAAGGCATTATTTTTAGGGAAAAACTCTTCTAAATGTGCAACTTTGATACACAGATGAATTTTGGGGACAGTAAGCCATAAAACCAGGCTTTCTTTTTCACTTTATGCCATTTTAATTTTGTTTTATTTATCTCTAAAGCTTATCTTTTAAAAGAAACACGAGAGCTTCAACCCTAGCAACAGATTTTACTATTTAACACTTATTTCAAGATACTACAGGTGAAATAAAACTTTCTTTTTAATGCTGTTGTTGCTCATTTAAATGATTAAGTTTCAACTTGATGTGGATTTTGGATAAAATCTGTGAAATGATCCGCTTCCTCTGTTAATCTCAGATTTTACTTTTGTGTACCATGCAATTGTGCTTTCCTGACCCCCATTCAAGAGGCTTCTCCATGATTTCAAGTTGCATTGTGATCCAAATATTTAGTTTTGAGCTATTTGAATGAATTCCAATAAAACGATTAAGCACTGCAATGCTAATGTGTGAACAATAAAAGGAAATGGCAGAATGCTCAACTTCCTGGTGAATGTGACCAAGAACTTTATAATATGCAAACAAGGCCACGCGTCAGTGTGGTGCAGGACATTCTCTTGACTTCTTATCACATATCTTGGTCTAAGAAGTGACGAACATGTTCAATGTGAGGCAATTTTGATGACGTCAGAGATTTAAAAGGATTCATGAGGGTCAGATGGTCTGATGTCTGGTTGTCAGCACAAGTCCGACTGGACAGACCAGTTGGTTGCATGCATCCTCTGCTGTCCTGTCACGCTTGCTGCTTTGTAGCAGTTCTATAAATTGCCCTAGTGCCCTGGAACCACATCAGGTGTTAGACTGGACCTAACTCTGCTCCACACTAAGGTAAGACAATTGTAGGGAGAGAGAATTCAGATTTACATTTAAACATTTTTAATCAGAATTTGACTTTTAAGGTGAATATTTGATTGACTGTTTAGGCCATAAAGATGATTTCATCCTATTATGATGAGTACAGTGTGGTTAAGTAAATGCTTTTGAATATTTAAAATTTGGAATCTCTTCATGGACGCCCTAAATTTGATCACATTCCCAGCTGATGGTTAAATTCTGGCTCGTACAACGTGGCTCCAAAATGTAACCACCCCAGCAGAGCTGCTGCTGATTTTCCATCCCACAGAAGTGACAATTTCACCACTAAGACAAGCTCACCAAATGCTTAACAGTACCAGAACAAAGACGCAGAAATGTATTTGTTATAATGGGTTTGATCCTCATTAAACCACCATGATCATGTGGAGAAAAACATACACTGCACAGTTTAAAAAATTCTTCTAAAGACAACAAATGTAGCTGTAGATTCTTGTGATTTTACATCAACTTCCACTATCTGGGTCATCAATCTGTGAAAATGTTGACCAGTGACACAAGCCAAACTTTGGAAAACAGGTGCTCACAACTTAAAATTTTCAACACACTGTAAATAAAGTTCCTAACTGTGATTTTAAATAAATGAATAATAAATTGGTATTTTACAGGTTTTCACAGTTAAAGTAAACAGTTAAAATTTTCCAGATTTTCCGTTTTGCTATTAATAAAACATAAATAGTACAAAAAATTTAATTTTACATTATAACTGTAAAAAGGACAGAAGTAAATCAGCAAAAATATGTTAGATATTTGCTGAAATGTGAAGAAAAAATGTGCACATTAAGAACAGAAACAATGAATAAATAAAAAAATAGTAAATCGGTATTTTACAGGTTTTCACAGTCTTGTTAAAATGCGGATAATTTCTTTTTAAAATCACTGAAACTAAGTATTTATTTACACTTTTACTGAAAAACAGAAAACAAACAACAACAAAACAGGCTAAAACTGTGAAAAATGTCCACATCGAAATTTAGTGCTTTCACAAATAGTAACGTGACAATGTGTGACCATAAAGCTACTGAATTTTTCTGGATTCAAACTTGCTCAGGAATGTTATTTTACAGATGTTTGCTGCTGTATCCACTATTTTTTTTTTACAGGTTTTTGTTTTTTACAGTGCAGTCTTGTCATGACTGTCACATAATCAGTTTTTTTCTTGTTGTTTTGTGGGGGTTGTTTTCAGAGGTTATGTCTGAAAAGATGGTTACAAACCAGCCGCGGCCTTTCATCATGAACACAACATCCAACCAGTGGACGTCTGGCATCTGTGACTGCTTCCAAGACGTGCCTCAGTGTAAGAGCGTCTTCTTGTTTTCTTAAAGCAGGTGAACATATTGGACAAAGTGCAGGATGATTAAAGACGTCACAGGCTCAATTCTCGGCACATTTGTGGAGACAAACTTCTCCATCTGAGCGTGATCTGGGCTGAAGAATGCCAACAGACAGCAGATAGTGAAGTATTTGGGTGGAGTGCAAACCAGTGGCATTCTGAGACACTGGTTAGAAAAGATATCAAATGTAGAAATCAATCACAATTTTTTACTGTTCTCTCTCAGGTTGCTTTGCATTTTGGTGCTTCCCCTGCTTCACCTGCATAACAGCTCGCGATGCCGGGGAGTGTCTCTGTTTACCTCTGCTGGACGGTTTTGGAGTCATTCCTCCCATAACCACAGCCATCAGGGGTTCAGTGCGCCGGCGATACGGCATCGAGGTACAAACATTCAACAAATGCATCATTACCGAGGCTTCTTTGTGCCAATAAATGCACATCAACTGCATCACTACTTAGTTAACCAGCATAGAGGTCACTGTTCCCTTCACTGTTTATCTGATCTCTGATCAATCTCAAACCTGTTCAGCACAGTCTGGCTTTACATTCCCAGGAAAACATCCAGCCGTTCATGCAGCACAGTCATAGTGAACTGTGTGCCTTTCTTCCAGCTGATTCATTTGGTAGACAGTTATTAATGACTGAGGCTGAACAATCAGCTGTGGTGTAGAACTTTCACAGCTGTCATGCAAATGAGTTGTGCATTTTGGATTAAAGCCGTCCATTCTAGAGGTCCCTGTACTGGGACAAAGCTGTATCTGTTAAATGAAAATGCAAGGCTGAAGAGGCCACCCAGTGCCACTATGATTGCAAGGAAAATGTTGGACTCCATTTCTGTTGCATCAAATTTGGTAGAATCGCAGTTTGAAGGAGTTTTAGACCAGTTTCAATCGCATCAACATCACTGACTTATTGGAAAGCTCTAACTCATTCTTTAATTTGCAGTTTTCATTAGGAGGAGCTACACATTTTGTTGAAGTTTTTCAAAATCTCACTCTGGTCTGATGATGAGAATAAGGAGACTTAGTGTGTTTCTAAATTCTTCAAAGTTTCTCTCATCCATTAAGCCCCATGCTGTTAATTTTAGTGTTGGTTTTGATAAATACCTCAACTGCACTCAGCGTGTTAAGACTTTTTTTCCCCAATCTTGCTGTTTATAAATCAGAAATGGGGCCAAAATTAAAACAATGTTCCCTCAAGAAATAGTCAAACAACTCATCCACACATTTACTTCCTCCCACCGACTCTACTGCAGCTCACAGCGATTGCTTATTTGCAGCAATCGACGCAGCGATTGCACGTTTTCTGCTGTTTTACAATGAAGAGGCAAGACTGTTTGCAAACGTTATATGTAGGGAACACATTACTAAGGTCACAGCTGAACTACAGTGTCTCCCAGTTTGTTATAGAATTCACCTTAAATTCTATTTTTTACGCTCACATTTGCAACTTTTATTAATGTTTATTGCTTAATGCTTTCTTGTACTTGTTGAAGGATTGTTGTCTTTTTTGTAAAGCACCTTGTAACTCTAGTTTTGAAAGGTTCTTTACACTAAAAAAAAAAGAGAAATCTTGGACTAGCTTCAATTAATTGCTTCAACTGGTAATGCATAACTGAAGAAGATTTGCCACATTCCCTTAAGATGTGATATTAATGCCACTAGGTCAAGTTAGATGTGCTTAAATTTTTTGTTTACTCTCAAATGAGCAACTTGATTTCAGTGAAAGTGAACTTGGAGTTTCCAGTTTTCTGAACTTGGCTATTCGTTTTACTCAAACATAAATGATTTTATGTTTAAACTCACCATCCCTTCTTGTTCTTTACTCTGTGATCCTTGTGGATTACAAAAAGGGGTAGATTTTTAGCAGACAAACTGTCCAAAGCAGTAGAAGAGATCCTTTTTGGCCTTCAAATACCAGTGCAATGGGACATGTAATTTTAAAGGTGCACCCACAAAAGTTAGAGATAAGTCAATACTTTACTTCAACTACAGCTCAAAATCACTTTTTACAGTGTAAAAATGAAATGAATTGATACTACTAGTGATATTGTTTGGGCTTTACAGCTTTGTAGTTGTTACCGACTAAATTCAGGGTCAGTAACAGTTTCAGGTGTAAGTTTCAACAAATAGCCTCTTCTCATTTCACCCATCCTATCTGTGTCTTCATCTTTACAGGGGACCATCTGCCAAGACTGTGTGTATGCCTTCTTCTGCTACTCCTGCTCCTGGTGTCAGATAGCCAGAGAGATGAAGACCAGGAGCGACCCCATCACGTTCGTCAACATGTCCCCCAAATAAGAACAATTCACCACAGCATCATCGCTGTTAAGACGTCAGCGCCACCATCAGGGACTCGTGTTCAGAGCTGCTGTTACGCTATCTGGAAAGAGTGTGGGCCATTTACACAAGACTGATTTCTGTTTCAAGCACGTATGCCTCCGAGGAATGTCACCGAGCAGCTGATTAAAGATGAGGGTTTTAAATGCTGCATCAGTTAATGACAGAAACCGGAGATAAGCAGCCACTAATAGATCTTAATGAGAACTAGGCAGGCAGACACACTGGTGTATTTGGTATTGATTTCTATCTACACTTTATTTTCTCTACAGTTTAATTAGACACGTTATTTCATTTTTTCGCTCTCTCTATTTTCCCTTATATGGGTCAATATATAATTGAAGGACTTTTGAAGTCCATGGGCTATATCTTGAATACATTTTCATTTAAAACAAAAAAAAAATTATGTTTTTTATGTTCATGATGATCATGTCTTAACTAATTCCATCATTTATTGTGGAAACAATCACTTAATAATAAAAAATGACTGGATGTCACTAACATGTCAACTAAATAACCATCCAAATTTAATAACAACCACCTTCTAATTAGCTAAACAATAATAAAATGAGCTTATTCAAGAATTGCTTTGATTGTGTTCTTTTTATTAAGCTGAGATAATCATGACAGATATTTCTTTTTTTTCCAATATATATTTTTTTATATTAAAAACAGCTTCATAGTGCAATGACACTCTAATACCTTAAATCCTATATGAAGATCTAAACACTAAATTTCAGTGTGCCACATATACAAATCAGAATCAGAATCACTTTATTCATCCCCGAAGGGAAATTCAGTTGTCAGGGTTCTTATCTGACGTAAATCTACCAAGTTCAAATCTTTGCAGATTTGTATGTTTTCTTCATGCGGTCAAACTGATTTTCTCTGCAGAGAGTTTAACATCAGGCAACATTTCAAAAGGAAACACAGAATCATGGAACAGGAAGACTTTCTATTAATGTTATACTTCAGGGTTGTGTGACTTGCCTGCAAAAAAAAAAAAAGTGTTTTGATTAATAGTAAACAAGTGTCACCAGGTGACAGTGCATGCAAGGCATCTGAGTGAATGCTGTGAACACTGCTGTCATGAGGATTTAAATGAGTCCGATCTCGACGCAACAATTGGAGGAAGGAAAAGGTTCGAAACCAGCGAGCGCCTCGGGAGCTTTGTTCATGTTTGAGGTCAACTTTGAAAAGGTGCAATGAATACAGAGAGTCCCGTGAGAAAAGTAGGGATGCTTGTTTTTATTTTCAGGCCTTCCTTATTTGAGTAATCGCCATGGCAACGAGCGTGCTCAGCGGCAAACAGGAGCCTCCGTTTCAAAGTGTGATCGCTGTCCAGTCTGAAGAATGCAGCACCTGTAGCTGTTTGATTGATGCTCAAGAACATTTATTTTCATTTCACCTGCTGTCTGTTTGCCTTCCAGTGGTGCACATAAAAACTGACAGTTACATAAAGGAATAGACAGAAAATCAGGAATGCTGCCCTACTTGAAATATCCGATTCAGTGTGAAGGAAACTGTCAACACTTAGAGTCAAATTTGATTATATCGCAGTTTCTCCTCCGGTTATATGTACACGACAGTACACTCAAGAGTTTGCAAACAAGATCAAGTTTGTACAAAAAACGATCACAGTTTCACTGGCATGATTAGCAACAAAATAAACATACGCACATATACATTTTCACTATCATAATCAGAATATTGACCTAATGGTTGGTTTCAGGAAGTATTCCACCAACAAGGTCCTCAAAAATCCCTGGACATGCACCTACCATGTTGGTTTAACAAAGTATTCCATCCAAAATCCTCAGAGACCTGAGGGGCTGGTTTAATAGGAATATTCCACCTAAAACCTCAACTACGGCAGTATGTGTAGCAGCGACAACAGAAAGAGGTTCTCTCTGGGTGGAAGAACGGCGTCCGAGTGGCAGCTCCCTTTCTGCCCTTACCTTACTCACTAAACTCAAGTGCCATGGAGGACTCAAGTAGTTGACGTTTCCTGCTGCAACCTTCTCTTTTTCAGCTTTCTTCCACGTCCAATCGCTCCCGACCCAGTTTTTGTTGACATTTTTGACCCTTTATCCGAGCTTTGAACGATCCGAGAACATGAAGTACATCATCTGCTTCGGCGGCGTCACCGCACTATGACGCATTTTTTGGACAAAATTCATGAAGATTTTTTTTTTCCAAAGAAAACTGCTCTGCAGTGTTTTTCACAGCCTACTCTACATTATTTCATCACATGGCATAGTTTTACGGCATGTTGAAAAAAAATCAAATTTTTTTTCCCCACACGATACTGTGGCGTTTTTTTGGACAAAATTCATGATGATTTTTTTTCAAAGAAAACTGCTCTATAGTGCTTTTTACGACCTACCGTACATTATTTCATCATATGGCATGCTTTTACGAGATGTTGAAAAAAATCGCATTTTTTTCGCCATAGTATACTGTGGCGTTTTTTGTGGATAAAATTCATGGTGATTTTTTTTCAAAGAAAACTGCTCTATAGGGCTTTTCATGACCTACTTTACATTATTTCATTATATGGCATGTTTTTACAACATGTTGAAAAAATGACATTTTTTTCAACATACAATACTATGGCTTTTTTATGGCCAAAATTCATGATGATTTTTTTTCAAAGAAAAATGCCCTAGCGTGTTTTTCACGGCCTATTTTACATTATTTCATCATATGACATGTTTATACGACATGTTGAAAAAATCTCATTTTTGTTCGGCATGGTGTTTTTTTGGACAAAATTTATGATGATTTTTTTTTCAAAGGAAACTGATCTACAGTGTTTATCACGGCATATTTTACATCATTTTATCATATGGCTTGTTTTTTTTTATAATATTTTGTTTTCGCCTTTTATCAAAAGTCACAGTGAAATGGGAGAGAAGACATGCCCCAAACAGCCGCAAGCAGGACTTGAACCCAGGCCACCGCGTCAGAGACCAGCCCCTGTATATTAGTCATCCACTTAACCAATTGAGCTATACGAGCATCCGCATATGACTTGTTTTTAAAACATGTTGAAAAAATGGCATTTTTTTCTGACATACTATACCATGGCGTTATTTTTTGGCCAAAATGATTTTTTTTCAAAGAAAACTGCTTTCACGTGTTTTTCATGGCCTATTTTACATTATTTCATCATATGGCATGTTTATGCGACATGTTGGAAAAAAATCGAATTTTTTTTCGACATACTATACCATGGTGTTTTTTTTGACAAAATGATTTTTTTTTCAAAGAAAACTGCTCTACAGTGTTTTTCACGGCCTATTTTACATTATTTCATCATATGGCATGTTTTTATGACATGCTGAAAAAAATCTCATTTTTTCCACATAGTATACTATGGCGTTTTTTTTTGGACAAAATTTATGATGATGTTTTTTCAAAGAAAACTGCTCTACAGTGTTTTTCACGGCCTATTTTACATTATTTCATCATATGGCATGTTTTTATGACATGCTGAAAAAAATCTCATTTTTTCCACATAGTATACTATGGCGTTTTTTTTTGGACAAAATTTATGATGATGTTTTTTCAAAGGAAACTGCTCTCCAGTGTTTTTCACGGCCTATTTTACATTATTTTATCATATGGCTTGTTCTTTTATAGTATTTTGTTTTCGCCTTTTATCAAAAGTCACAGTGAAATGTAAGAGAAGACATGCCCCAAACAGGAATTGAACCCGGGCCACTGAGACCAGCCCCTGTACATCAGTCATTCACTTAACCAATTGAGCTATACGAGCATCCACATATGACTTGTTTTTAAAACATGTTGAAAAAATGGCATTTTTTTCTGACATACTATACCATGGCGTTTTTTTTTTGGCCAAAATGATTTTTTTTTTCAAAGAAAAGTGCTCCATCGTGTTTTTCACGGTCTATTTTACATTATTTCATCATATGGCTTGTTCTTTTATAACATTTTGTTTTTGCCTTTTATCAGAAGTCACAGTGAAATGTGAGAGAAGACATGCCCCAAACAGCCATCGAACCCAGGCCTCTGCGTCAAAGACCAGCCCCTGTACATAAGTCATCCACTTAACCAATTGAGCTATATGAGAATCCACACGTGACTTGTTTTTAAAACATGTTGAAAAAATGGCATTTTTTTCTGACGTACTATACCATGGCGTTATTTTTTGGCCAAAATGATTTTTTTCCAAAGAAAACTGCTTTCACGTGTTTTTCACGGCCTATTTTACATTATTTCATCATATGGCATGTTTATACGACATGTTGGAAAAAAATCGAATTTTTTTTCGACATACTATACTATGGCGTTTTTTTTGACAAAATGATTTTTTTTCAAAGAAAACTGCTCTACAGTGTTTTTCATGGCCTATTTTACATTATTTCATCATATGGCTTGTTTTTATGACATGTTGAAAAAATCTCATTTTTTCCACATAGTATACTATGGCGTTTTTTTTGGGACAAAACTCATGATGATTTTCTTTTTCAAAGGAAACTGCTCTATAGTGTTTTTCACGGCCTACTTTACATTATTTCATCATATGGCTTGTTTTTTTAATAATATTTTGTGTTTGCCTTTTATCAAAAGTCACAGTGATGAGATACAGGAAATGGGGGAGAAGTCATGCACCAAAGGGCCGCAAGCAGGAACCGAACCCGGGCCGCTGTGTCGGAGACCAGCTCCTGTACATAGGTCATCCACTTAACCAATTGAGCTAAAAAAAAAATGGCGTTTTCTTTTTGACATACTATACTGTGGCGTTTTTTTTGGACAAAATTCATGACGATTATTTTTTTCAAAGAAAACTGCTCTATAGTGGTTTTCATGACCTACTGTACATTATTTCATCATATGGCATGTTTTTATGATATGTTGAGAAAAAAAGGAATTTTTTTCGACATAGTATACTATATTGTTTTTTGGACAAAATTCATGATGATTTTTTTTTTCAAAGAAAACTGCTGTAATGTGTTTTTCACGGCCTATTTTACATTTTTTCATCATATGGCATGTTTTTACGACATGTTGAAAAAATGGCATTTTTGTTCGGCATGGTGTTTTTTTGGACAAAATTTATGATGATTTTTTTTCAAAGGAAACTGCTCTCCAGCGTTTTTCACGGCATATTTTACATTATTTCATCATATGGCTTGTTCCTTTACAATATTTTGTTTTCGCCTTTAATCAAAAGTCACAGTGAAATGGGAGAGAAGACATGCCCCAGAGAGCCACCAGCAGGAATCGAACCCAGTTCACTGCATCAGAGACCAGCCCCTGTACGTAAGTCATCCACTTAACCAATTGAGCTATATGAGCATCCACATATGACTTGTTTTTAAAACATGTTGAAAAAATGGCATTTTTTTCTGACATACTATACCATGGCGTTATTTTTTGGCCAAAATGATTTTTTTTCAAAGAAAACTGCTTTCACGTGTTTTCCACGGCCTATTTTACATTATTTCATCATATGGCCTGTTTATACGACATGTTGGAAAAAAATCGAATTTTTTTTCAACATACTATACTATGGCGTTTTTTTTGACAAAATGATTTTTTTTCAAAGAAAACTGCTCTACAGTGTTTTTCACGGCCTATTTTACATTATTTCATCATATGGCATGTTTTTATGACATGCTGAAAAAAATCTCATTTTTTCCACATAGTATACTATGGCATTTTTATTTGGACAAAATTTATGATGATTTTTTTTCAAAGAAAACTGCTCTATAGTGGTTTTCATGACCTACCGTACATTATTTCATCATATGGCATGTTTTTATGACATGTTGAGAAAAAAAGGAATTTTTTCGACCTAGTATACTATATCGTTTTTTTGGACAAAATTTATGATGATTTTTTTTCAAGGAAAAGTGCTGTAATTTGTTTTTCACAGCCTACTTTACATTGTTTCATCATATGGCTTGTTTTTGCCTTTTATCGAAAGTTACAGTGACGACAGAGAAGACATGCATCAAAGGGCCGCAAGCAGGAATCGAACCCAGTCTGCTGCGTCGGAGACCAGCCCCTGTACGTAGGTCATCCACTTAACCAATTGAGCTATACGAGCACCCCCATATGCCTTTTTTTTATGACATTTTGAAAAAATTGTTTTTTTCGACATACTATACTATGGCGGTTTTTTTTGGGCAAAATTTATGATCATTTTTTTTTCAAAGAAAACTGCTCTAACGTGTTTTTCACGGCCTACTTTACATTATTTCATCATATGGCATGTTTTTATGACGTTGAAAAAAATGACATTTTTTCGACATACTATACGATGGCGTTGGGTTTTTTTTTGGACAAAATTCGTGATGATTTCTTTTTTCAAAGAAAACTGCTCTATAGTGGTTTTCATGACCTACCATACATTATTTCATCATATGGCATGTTTTTAACGACATGTTGGAAAAATGGTATTTTTGTGCGACATATTATACTAGGGCGTTTTTTTGGACAAAATTCATGATGATTTTTTTCAAAGAAAATTGCTCTATAGTGCTTTTTACAACCTACTGTACGTTATTTCATCATATGGCATGCTTTTACGACATGTTGAAAAAAATCACATTTTTTTCCACATAGTATACTATGGCGTTTTTTTTTTGGTCAAAATTCGTGATGATTTTTTTTTCAAAGAAAATTGCTCTATAGTGGTTTTCATGACCTACCATACATTATTTCATCATATGGCATGTTTTTCCAAAATGTCAGGTGGAAGAACGGCGTCCGAGTGGCAGCTCCCTTTCTGCCCTTACCTTACTCACTGAACTCAAGTGTCATGGAGGACTCCAGTAGTTGACGTTTCCTGCTGCAATCTTCTCTTTTTCAGCTTTCTTCAACGTTCAATCACTCCTGACCTGGTTTTTGTTGACGTTTTTGACCCTTTTTTGAGCTTTGACCAATCCGAGAACATGAAGTACATCATCGGCATCGTCGGCGTAACCAATGGAGGGAAAACCACCCTCACCAACCGCCAGATCAAGAACCTGCCCAACTGCTGCATGGTCCATCAGGATGACTTCTTCAAGCCCCAAGATCAGATTGAAGTTGGTGAAGATGGCTTTAAGCAGTATGATGTCATCACTGCTCTGGACATGGATGCCATGATGAGTAGGATCTACGCGTGGCTGGAGAACCCGGTGAAGTTTGAGAAGTCTCATGACGTTAATTACACCCTGGACACAGAGATGGTCCTGAAGTCCATCCACAAGGAGGAGGAGGAGACTCACATCCTCATTGTGGAGGGCTTCCTGCTACACCAACGTTACTTTATTTCCATCCCATATGAAGAATGCAAAAAGAGGAGGTGCTCTAGGAAGTACACGGTGCCAGACCCCTCTGGCCTGTTCGATGGCCACGTCTGGACCATGGACCTGCAACACAAGAACATCTGCTCACTGTGAAAGATTATTGAGAGCAGCTTTTTGTGATTTCTGTGGAGAATACTATGATGTTTGCTGAGCTGAGCACTATTAAATGACTTAAGAATATGGAATATTGCTCCTGTTTATTATTGTTCTCAGGTTTACTATTAAATGTACAGAGTGCTACTTACTGTATTTTATTGTATTTTAAAATGTACATTACTGCAAAGAACATTTCAGATTATTTTACCACAGATCAAAGATACAGATTGTTGTTGTTCACTGTGTATTGGGTAGTACTCATTTTGATTTAGACTGATTAGTATACAGAACCCTATGATATTTATGGTTTACAGCTGAGAACTATCTGCTAAAAGTACAGAATATTATTTCTTATTTTAGGTGTGATAATTGTCAGTAAACATTCGACGAAGTGGAAATTGACAGGGCTATATATAGGGCTGTTCTTGCACAATATTTGTCACTTAATTGCCCTTAGGATTCTGTCATTGAGCTTACCAGTTTTACATAACAAGCAGATGCTGCAGCTGATGATGCTGTAATTCACATAAACAAGGAAACAAGTCCATCATAATTTGAATGTTCACAGTCCAAAATGATATGTCATATACAGCTTTCCTATTGGGTTAAAGAGCCAAAAAAAAAAAAAAAAAAACATAAAAATACTTTGTAAAAGCAAGAAGTCGGCTTTCATTTTTTCTTACAACTTTTCGGTGCCCTCCCCAAAATATCTGTTGTGTCCTCCTGTGTCCCCCCTCTAAAATTAATCTGAATCTGCCCCTGCTTTTGACCCATGTTGCGAATCAAAGGGTTAAGGAAGCCAGTGTCAACGGAAAGTTGAAGTTGCCCCCAAACTTTTGACCTGAATACTACACATAAGCTAGAACCTTTGCACGGCCTATTTCGTACCTTTAAGCGATAAAAGACCTGTTACTGCCTCTTGAGATAAGAACCCTTATCAGTGCAAAACCATCTGAACTCTGTTCCAGGTGGCTTCCTGTCCTGAAAAACCGCCTGGTTGGACAATGTTTCTGTCTCCCCCTGCTGGACGAGATGAAGATCAGCCTCCTGATGGTGTCGATCCAACTCACATCCACGAGAGAAGCTTACTGCAACAACACCAATATGACTTTAGAAAAAGGAAAGATAGATGTCAACTCCTTTCCTTTATCCTAGCTGTTACTTTCTTTCTATGACAGCTGTCTACATCTGCCTCAACATCTGCATTTGGACAAGGAGATCAAAAGACACAACCAGTCGCTCACTGTGAAAATAAATGGACCACCCAGTCTGGAGTCTGGATCTTCCAACTCATGTAACCTCTTCTTCTATCTCAATCCTGCTGGTTTTATAATTATCTTTGTGTTTTATGTCTGTTTTATGGGTATCATGCAATCCAAATATATCAATGAATCACAAAAATCAGTTGTGAAATGCAAAACATTTTCACAGCGATGCATGTTTGGGTCTTCTACTTTCAGATTGAAGAATTTAGAATGGAATTTTATCAACTTTCCTCATGAAAGAATGTTATCCCGTCTGATCCACGATGCAGACAACAGCAGATTTGTTTAAACCTGTTAGGAGTTAGTCAGGGGTAAGACAAACATGCACACAGAAATAAAAATTTAAAAAGACAGAGTAGAATTAGGACCTCTTGCAAATTTGATATCACAAAAAAATGTATGATTTCCCACTTTAACTTGGCTTAAGAAGCTTAAAATGTAGGCCTTGACACCTGTAAGTATTCTTTGAAATACTTTGCAGTGCTATATCTGCATCAAATCATGTCTGAGCCTTTGACATTAGCTGAAACTACAGTTCCAATAATAGCTGAAAAAAATCATCATTAATCTCACTTTCTTTCCTTTTTTTTAAAATGAATTATTTGATTCTTTGTCAAGAGGGAGTGTGGGAGGCTTCAGAAATAGCTCCTGTGTCCTCCTCTGAGGTGGGACTATTTTTAGTCATATGCAAAATGTCAGCACTCTTCCTCGACTTGATAAATAAGGGGCCCTCAGTTTGTTTTGGTCAGGGCTTAATCTGGCTGCTCAGGCTGTTTGGTCAGCTGATTTTTTTTGCGCTGTCTGGGTTTTCTCAGAGCCACAAGCTGCACGTCTTCATCTCTGAGCTGCTGTTATGTTGAGCCGACTTGCTCCATGGCTCAGTTTTATAGAACTCCACAGAGGCAGGGCAGAGCAGGGGAAGGCTGTGGTTCGCTGATACGGCCGTCGAGCAGCGACTCGTGCTGTTATTGTAATCACCAGTGCTCATATTATTTTCCCTCTGCGGTGTGACCTTGCTGCTTCCTCCTTCCCTCGTTCCCTGCCGCTCCCATCTCACAATCTCTGACTGCGTTCCAGTTTGGATTTTTCCACCTGCCCAACCTGAAGTTTCCGCATCAAAAGAATAAAATGCATCTTGTTTGTGTCTCTACTTCAAGATTCTGAGGATGAAACTGACTCGTGAGCACTGAAGTACAGTAAAAAGGACATGAGTATTGCAACAGCTGAGCAGGACACAGAATCATGAAGAGTTATGAGTGAAAATGCACACAAAAATACACGTATTGATGAGGCAAAAACATGCAATTTACCAGCTATTACTTGATTTTGCACTGGTTCTATGTAGGTGGAAAGCCAATGAAGACAACATAGTTGACACAAAATGCATTTATAAAGTAGAAAATTGAAACCGCATTCAGTAGCATCAGTGTTTGCTCACTAGCTGTTATTTACTCTCTGATCTACAGTGGTGAATAGGTGGAATAAAACACTTTCACTGCTGTTTTTCGTGTTTCACTCTGGCCTTGAACATAAACCTTTGCTCCAGAACTACAGACTCATCCCTTTGTGAGGCACGTCTAATCTCACATCGTCGACTTTGACCGGTGTGTGTAAAAGTTAAACTGTGTGGACACAGTAACCTGACCCACTCAGGACCCAGAGCTCAAGTCAAACTGCTGGATATTATCAGAAGCAGGTGAGGTATTTGATTTAATTTTGAATATAATGATATGAATATAGACACTTCCCTTTATGAATAGTTCAATGGCCACAAAACTAATTGGTTACATTCTGGAAAGTATCATGATTTGAATAAAGTAGGTCTTTTTTGTTTGCACCTTTACTTTATTTTCTGAGTGACCAGAGTGAGGAGTATGATCTCAACTGATATACGATTGGTTGGCGGAGAACCGTATCCGTTTGAAACAACCTTCATGGCGGAAAAATGATAGCCTAGCTTAGCTAGACTGTATTCCCGTTATAAGGGATATACGGGAATACGGTCTAGCCCTCCTCCATTGACACATTTTGACAGGTTTTCAAGCTCCGAGCAGATCAGACCGAACCAATCATAGCACCAGAGGCGGGAGTTAACGATGCGACCGCAACAGAGCGAGGTTTCTCTCGTGCGCTTTCCTCTGTTTTGCACGGGCTGAATTTGTCCTTAAAACCTCAACAACAAGCAGCTCTTAAAGCTTTTCTTTTTACAAAGGATGTATTTTTAATTCCGGCAGGCTGTACGATAGAATGCGTAATGCTGCCCTCCACTGTTGAAAGGGAGAGTTTAGATTTTCCTCAGGACCCCTGTACGGCGAAGGAAGCTGTTAAAACTACAAAACATCATGGCGGAAAGGCAATTGTTAGGTCGCTTAGTGATTACGTCCAACCCGGTCTCACGGGGATTCGTGAAACTGTCACGTAAGTTTTAGTTTCGGTTTCGTGCGCACCAACACGATTTCGTCATGTTTTTCGTGCCGCTCACCACGAAATGTTTTTCGCTGTGGTAATCACATCTGAAAGTGGTTTATACCGGCGGATTCATGACGATCTAAGCTGTCCATCGGCGTATACTGCTTGTGTGATCGCGTTTGCGGCCGCCGGCCGCCGGACATTCTTGAAATTCCTATGCAAATTGGTAAGTGTACCACCGGCTTATGGTTAGGTTATGGTTAGGTTATGGTTAGGATTATGGTTAGGGTTATGTTTAGGGACGATGTCATGCAAAATATAGCGTTGGATTCGCCGCGGTTTTACATTAAAAATATAATATACACATTCTTTTGAAATACGTTCTGAGTGGCACGAAAAGTCCGCCGTTTAAAATACATTGGTGCGCATTTCGTGGTGAGCGGCACGAAAAACATGACGAAATCGTGTTGGTGCGCACGAAGCCGAAACAAAAATTTACGTGACAGTTTCACGAATCCTCGTGAGATCGGGCTGTTACGTCACACATGTGTTACGCTGATTGGCTCTCTTCTCCGGGGTTGGGGTGGTAGACAGGGTTCAAAATTTAAAAATAAACTGGAATAACACATTATCGTCTAAAACAATTCATTTACATTTCCTGGAAAATGAACCGGGGCAACCTTCAAATGTTCTTTTTAACATCTTTGTTCGGTTTTGAATCTCTGCTACTGTCAATACACTGTGTTGCAATTACATTAACACAAATTTGAAGTGCTTTTACCTTCCATTTGTCACAATCAGGCTCAAGACAGAGCCATCACTACTTAAGGATACTGGGTTTACAGTTCCAGCAATCTCTCTTTCTTGTTTGTTCCAGAAAATGTCCACCATTTCCACTTCTATAAGCCTGACAGTGCTCTGCTTGCTCTTGCTCGGTCCCACGATCTGTAGTGGCAGCAAGATTCTGGTGGTGCCTCTAGATGGCAGCCACTGGATCAACATGGAGGTGATTCTTCAGGAGCTGCACTCCAGAGGCCACAACATCACAGTACTACGCTCTCCAGAGAGCTGGTACATTTCCAAGAACTCTTCCATTTATACTTCTATTGATGTGCTCATGCTGGAGGAGCGAGGCAAGGACTACTACAATAAAATGATACACGATGTTATGGAGTGTGGCAAGTACCCTCAATTTCTACACACATTCTGCCGACGACACGTGATCACATCCATGTTTACTCAGGGCCATGATGTCCTGGCCAGATCAGCTGTTTCAATGTTCGATAATAAGGTTTTCATGAGGAAGTTACAGGATGCCAAGTTTGATTTAATGTTAACAGATCCTGGTCTGACCACAGGGGTTCTGCTTGGTGGGTACCTCAAGCTGCCAATGGTTTTAAATGCACGCTGGATTAATTCAGGGGATGGCCATTTCAGCATAGCCCCCTCCCCTGTCTCTTATGTCCCCGTGGCAGTCAGTGAACTTACTGATCGGATGGACTTTCTAGAAAGGATCAAGAATATCTTACATTATCTACAAGCTCTTTTTGAACAATACTTCATCATCAACCCTCCCTACTCAGAACTGTTCCGGCAGCACTTCCCGCCTGGAACTGACTTGGTGTCTTTGCAGCATGGAGCTGATATCTGGCTGCTGAGGGCAGATTTTGTCTTTGAGTTCCCTCGGCCCACTATGCCTAACGTGGTGTATATAGGAGGGTTCCAGTGCAAAGAGGCCAAACCCCTCCCTGCTGATCTGGAAGCATTCATGCAGAGCTCTGGTGAGCATGGGGTGGTGGTCATGTCCGTGGGGACGTTGGTGTCAGCTCTACCTCGTGAGGTCACAGATGCCATCGCTGCTGCTTTTGCTCAACTCCCTCAGAAGGTGATTTGGCGATTTGAGGGTGAAAAACCTTCATCTCTGGGAAACAACACCCTGCTGGTGAAGTGGCTGCCTCAGAAGGACCTCCTGGGACACCCCAAGACTCGTGCCTTTGTAGCTCATGGAGGCACCAATGGCATGTATGAAGCCATCTACTACGGCGTTCCTGTTGTGGGCCTTCCCCTCTTCTTTGATCAGTCTGACAACCTGTTCCGGCTGAAGGTGCGCGGTGCAGCTCGGATGGTGGAGGCCAGATCACTGACCAAAGAGAGCTTCCTGGAGGCTCTGACGGACGTCATTGAAACTCCGTCTTACCGTGAAAACATACAACGTCTCTCCAAACTACACCACGACAAGCCCATGTCTCCTATGGACACGGCCATCTTTTGGATTGAGTATGTCATCAGAAACAAAGGAGCAGCCCACCTGAAGTCTGCAGGTTTCAGTTTGCCTTGGTATTCCTACTTCTGTCTGGATGTAGCTGCTTTTATTGTGGCCATGACTGGAACCTTCATCTGGGCTATATTCTTTACGTGTAGGATTCTCTGCTGTCGGAGGTCCAGAAGAAAGACGAAAGCAGAGTAACTGATCCAAACATAACTCAGCCTTATTGAGGGCTCAGTGTGCTTCTGAGGGAAAAACATCAGAAAATTATTAGGAAATTATGGTATGAAGTTTCTTTATAGCATTTTTAGCTTTGAAATGATGATGAAAATATTATTCAGTCGCACTTGGGCACTTCAGCTTATCTAGTTTCGATATCAGCATTCATTTGCTTCATTTGTTTTAATGCTGCAATGTTCATTTTCTTGAGACTTAGACCAAAGTTGTCAGGTGGGGCCTCTGTGGATGGCACTTGTTTTTCCAACACGTCCTGCAAATGTTCGATCAGACTGAGATCTGGCGATTTTAGAAGTTAAGTCAACACCTTGAACTCTTGGTCATGTTCCTCAAACCATTCCGAAACTATTCTCGCAGAAAAGACATTCATTCTGCCCAACACTCATAAAACCTTACACAGGTGACTATTTGATGCTATTAGAGCTCATTATTAATGTGAATTTTGGACTTAAATATGAATAAAAATCCCTCAATGACATTTGACACTTATAAACCAAAAAGTGCATGCTGTTGTATAGTCATCAATTTTTCCTACAAACATTCTTAAAATAAGCTAGTAAGATTGTTTTATTGTACTAGTAGAAACAGTTTTCTCTTGTTAGATGTGCTGCTGATTCATCCAGTTAACTCTAATTCCACTTTTGTTTGAAAACGTTGAGTTGTGTAGGATCTTGTGGAGAGAATGCACTGATTTGCCTGTAGATGAAGTCCTTGTGTCTGATTGGCTGTTTGTGCTCTGACATATGACTGATCATGTGATCACCTAACCGCAGCTCTTACAGTTTCTGCTACACGTCACTGTAAGTAGAATTTACAAGCTTAAACGTGTGATTTATTCTTGCCTTTTACCAAGACTGCATTTTTGAGGTTTATTCTTATAACTAACAATAAATCCAGGCCCTGATCTGCACACTAAAACAGCCAAGTGTTGTCTCCATCCGAATGTTTATGGATTCTTTGTAAAGTCTTCTGAACCACCAGCTGCATGTCTGTTGTTGGCGAGCTGAGTCTTGTTCTCTGGCTCAGGTTTATATAACTCCACAGAGGCAGAGCAGAGCAGGGGAAGGCTGTGGTTCGCTGATATGACTGTTGAGCAGTGACTCGTGCTGTTATTGTAATCGCCAATGCTCACGTTATTCACCCTCTGTTGTGTGCCTCGCTGCTTCCTCCTTTCCTCGTTCCCTGCCGCTCCCATCTCACAATCTCTAACTGTTTGGAATTGTTCTCCTGCTCAACCTGAAGTTTTCACATCAGTAGCATGAAATGCATTTTTTTTTATTCTAGTTTCTCTATCTCAAGATTCTGAATGTGAAGCCTGTACAGGAAACTAACTCGTGAGCACTTGAATGCACAAGGAAACGAGTAGCACTGTTGAGGCAAACAGGAGACAGACTGATGAGCAACATGCAAAAAACACACACTGATTGTGCCAAAAACTGTAATTCAGCACTCGTGTATACATCTTACTTGATCTTGCATAAATTCTATCAACTGAGGGCGAATGCGGTTGCAAAAACAGAAAAAGACAAAATTATGAGAAATGCAAAAATGTAATCTAACTTAAACCTTGACTAATATGTAGCCTATCTAAACTGATATTACCTCAATCCACTTTAACCTTTACTCTCACATGGCTCCTACCTTTGTGAGTTCTGGCAGTCTGCAGACTGAACTTTGACCAGTGGATGTAAAAGTTACAGTGTGCAAACTGATATGGAATAGTATCCACGCTTACTCATTCACTACCTGGAGCTCAAGCCGAACCGGTGTGTTTTCATATTACAAGAAGGAGGTGAGTTATTTTATTGACTTTCAACAAAATTATCTGACTGTAAATCAACCACAGCAGTAAAAAAAAAAAAAAAAAAGAACAGGATCATATGCAAAGATAATTATATTAATCAAAAATATGCAAAATGTGAAAATGTTAAATTATTTCACTAATGTCACTCCTTCCTATGTGTTTATTTTTACTGTCTTTTTTGCACTGTCACTGGTATTAAATGTTTTGTCACTCTATGGCTGAAAAGAATGTTAGCCCTCTTTTGTGTAATGGTCCAGTTAAGTGCTAAACAAATTTATTTTATGACCATAAAATATCAGGTGTTTGCCACCGCTCCCGTAAATGAACAGTATTGCTGATTATCAAAATATTTTTTTATGTTTCTGTAACAATTAATCCACCAGTATGTGCAGATCTTTAATCAAAATGATGTCTTGAATGCTAAAATATAATTATTGTTGTGAGCTCTGAATTTTCAAATTGATTGTTTTACAAAACTGCTGAAGAAAAATAATAAAGCACATTATTATTTTTATAAACACATTACTTTTTGATCGAGATCCCAAATTACAGTTATTTGGTTGCATTCCTGAACAGAAAAAATAGAAAAATTTTGTCTGTTTTTCTTGATTAATTTCTGATATTTGGTGCTTAAATGTTACCAAGTTGTTTTGTAACATTAAAAAAAAGAGAAAACAGTAATGGAAAACATCAACTGAACATGAAAATAAACAGTGAATTGAAGCTGCTGAAATCAACACATAAGTGAGTGAAAAAAACAGACAACAGCAAAAGTAAATAAGAAACCACAACTGAAAAAAGAAAACAGAGACTTACAACAACAGAAAACAGTGATTGTCAATGAAAGTAAACCAGGACTAAAAACAAGAGAAAACAGCAACTGACAACAAAAATAAATAGTGACTTATAAAAGAAAACTGTTTTAGAAAACAACGATAAACATACTGAAAACGACAGAACAGAATAACTGAAAACAAAACTAAACCGTAGCTGAAAATAACAGCAAACAGTGACTGACAACAAGAGTAAACCGCAACTCAAAAGGACAGAGAATGGCAACTCAAAATGACTGAAAACAGCAACTGAAAACAGATGTAAACAATTCCTAAAGCAACATAAAACAGTCAATGACAATTAAAGTAAACAGTAGATAAAATGAAAGAAATCGGCCACTGGCAACCTTTTTTAATTACACAGCAGCTGACAATGATAGGAAATAGTGACTGACATTAACAAACTGCAAGTGCTATTTTCTTCTGTTTAATCCAATCAGGCACAAAACACTGTCTAATAATGTACGTTTGTTGTTCCTTCCAGGAAATGTCCGCCATTTCCAGTTTCATTTCTATAAGCCTGACAGTGCTTTGCTTGCTGGTGCTCAGTCTCACAATCTGTAGTGGCAGCAAGATTCTAGTAGTGCCTGTTGATGGCAGCCACTGGATCAACATGGAGGTCATCCTCCAAGAGCTACACTCCAGGGGCCACGACATCACAGTACTACGCTCTGCAAAGAGCTGGTACATCCCCAGTAACTCTTCCATTTATACTTCCATTGATGTGCTGATGCTGGAGGATGAGACCGACATTACATACTACAACAAAATGCTGCTCGATGTTATAGAGTGTCGCAAGTACCCCACATTCATAAGCACCTTCTGCCAACAGCACTTGATAACCTCCTTGCTTGACAAAGGCCATGATGTCCTGGCCAGAGCAGCTGCTTCAATGTTAGATGACCCAGTTTTTATGAAGAAGTTACAGGATGCTAAGTTTGATTTAATGCTAACAGACCCTGCTTTGACTATAGGGGTTCTGCTTGGTCAGTACCTCAAGCTGCCAATGGTTTTCAATGTGCGCTGGATTAATTCTGGAGAAGGCCATTTAACTATAGCCCCCTCTCCTGTCTCCTACGTCCCTGTGTCAGGAAGTGAACTTCATGATCAGATGGATTTTAAGGAAAGAGTCATGAATATGTTACATTTTCTCCGTAGTGTTGTAGAGCAATACTTCATCATCAACCCTCCCTACTCAGATCTGCTTCAGCGGCACTTCCCACCTGGAACTGACTTGGTGTCTTTGCAGCATGGAGCTGATATCTGGCTGCTGAGGGCAGATTTTGTCTTTGAGTTCCCTCGGCCCACTATGCCTAACGTGGTGTATATAGGAGGGTTCCAGTGCAAAGAGGCCAAACCCCTCCCTGCTGATCTGGAAGCATTCATGCAGAGCTCTGGCGAGCATGGGGTGGTGGTCATGTCTCTGGGGACGATTGTGTCAGCCCTGTCACGAGAAGTCACAGAGGCCATCGCTGCTGCTTTCGCTCAACTCCCTCAGAAGGTGATTTGGCGATTTGTGGGTGAAAAACCTTCATTTGTGGGAAACAACACCCTGCTGGTGAAGTGGTTACCTCAGAAGGACCTCCTGGGACACCCCAAGACTCGTGCCTTTGTAGCTCATGGAGGCACCAATGGCATGTATGAGGCCATCTACCACGGCGTTCCTGTTGTGGGCCTTCCTCTCCTCTTTGATCAGTTCGACAACCTGCTCCGACTGAAGGTGCGCGGTGCAGCTCGGGTGGTGGAGGCCAGATCACTGACCAAAGAGAGCTTCCTGGAGGCTCTGACGGACGTCATTGAGACTCCGTCTTACCGTGAAAACATACGACGTCTCTCCAAACTACACCGCGACAAGCCCATGTCTCCTATGGACACGGCCATCTTTTGGATTGAGTATGTCATCAGAAACAAAGGAGCAGCCCATCTGAAGTCTGCAGGTTCCAATTTGCCTTGGTATTCCTACTTCTGTCTGGATGTGGCTGCTTTTATTGTGGCCATGACTGGAACCTTCATCTGGGCTATATTCTTTACGTGTAGGATTCTCTGCTGTCGGAGATCCAGAAGAAAGACGAAAGCAGAGTAACTGATCCAAACATAACTCAGCCTTATTGAGTGCTCAGTGTGCTTCTGAGCAAAAATCCACTGAAGCATTCACAAGCAAAAGGTACTTATCAGAGATTAATACTAATTTACAGTCACTACTGCCTCATGCCAGGACTTTTCCTGGAACATAACAGTGTCCATGTGTAAATTCTTGTGAAATTTTAATTAAGAAATAAACAATGAGACAACAGAAATGCTTTTGCTCAAAATGAAGAAGACATAGCTAGAAGTGAGTATTTGCCGTAACCCCAGGATCTGTCAGTTCTGTAAGGTATACTTTCATTTGTCTAAATGCTTCATGTTTTGATTCTAAATAACTGTCTTCAAATTTTAAACATGCCCAACTTTTGACTTTTTTCGTGGTGGGACAATTTAGCAATGAGACTACCAGTATTTGCAGAACTCTGTATTGTGTCAGTGTTCCCTGATGGAGTAATAATACCCAAGTAGCTTAAATGCATGGGGTCAGTGCAGGTAAAGCTTAGATGGCAGTGACTTCATCTCCATCTTTCTATGTGCATACAATTTGCACAAATCACTACATGACAAGATTAAATTCTGATTGTAACAGAGAACTTCCTGCAGTCTGCAGCAGGAACAACTTATCATGCTGCCTCTGTTCTGGGACCTTTTCCAGGGACACTTCCCCTGTAGCTGATTTGCTGTCTAAGCAGCATACAGCTGATAGCAATCTCATGCCCAGCAACGACTCCGTTGGACCATAAAGACCTTTATACAGAGCTCTGTAGTGGTAGTTGAGTCACAGGGGAGTTTATAATTTGTTAATAACTCTCTTGGATTATTTAATAAATCAGAGATTTCTGACATTTAAAGGAAACTAAGTAAATGATTAGACCCTCCTCCCTTTGAAACCATGTGGTAAAAATACTGACTAACACCTATTGTCTCAATATACCCATTCTTCACTCAAACAATTTCAATTGTGTAAGATTTTTTCCTCTCTGTGGTGCCTGAGAAAAATTCACCGTGGTTAAATTTAACATGTCTACAAACGTGGTTAATTAAATCCATTTTGTGAAGGAAAAGGTTTGGTTGTCATTCTTCGTTTTGTTCTACATTAACTTGTTCTATGGGGTTGTTTGTCTGCTTAATGAATTATCACTGGTAAGTCAGATATGCGTAAACGTTACACATGCACAATTATACATATACACACACACACACACCAACATTGCTATGTATTGGTATGTTTGTGAGGACATTCATCGCCCCTTACTCTAACCGTAACCATCAAAACTAACCTCTAACCTCAATGCTTCCTAAACCTAATTCTGATCCTAATCCTCAAACCTAGTTGTATCCCTATAAAGGTGTGTCAAAAAGTGAGAAACTGGTAAGAAAAAAACTCCTTCCAAAAATGTCCCAAAAAAACGTTCACTGTCTAGAAATCTTATCTGGGATAAAAACACCAAAAACCTTGATGCCTGACTTTCACTTTCCATGCATATATATTGGGCAAAGCAAGATGTAAAAGACAAGAAAAAATATGAACTGTCCTTTCAGTTGCTGAAAAAAAACAAAATAAAAAATTGCAAAACATAATTCCAGCATACTATCTCAGAACAATATTTAAATATGATGTAAAGCATGTTTAAAGAAAGCATAACAGAGGGGTTCATATATATATATATATATATATATATATATATATAAACAGGTCGCTGCCAGAGACCACATTTCTGAAATGCAGTGGACACTGTATGTAGAGCAGTGCAGCCATTCCTCACAGCCTCTGTCCATCCACAGTCATTGTGAATGCAACTGGAGTCAGAAAGAGGGAGGCACAGAAAAGGAGAGAGTGTATGTTTTTGTTCTGGGGGAGAAAGGCGTTCTCCTGCCTCAGGATGTTGCCTTTAAAGCTGAAGAAGTGGGCTTCCTGTGGAGGAAACGATCACAGAATAGACAAGGCTTGGTCGAGACACCATGTTCCCAGCATTTCTTGAGCACAGGTCACCCAGCTGCAGAGCGGGCAACACACTTTTGTAGAAGAAAGACAGTCTCGAAGACTTTAGAAGGTGAGTGATGAGTGGTTTGCGTTTTGTGGTTAAAATCCTTATACACCTGCAGATGCAAAACCACAGTGCTCATACTTTCTGCTTTGCAGGGTTTATTTCCATAGATGGATCCAGGTTGCTTTGAAGTCCCATTGACCTTTTGTACAGCAGGATGGATTTGTGAATATTACACAATGGACCTGTGACAATTGGATGCATTTAACTGAGGACAATAGAGACTTTGTTTCCTTTCCGTTGTCTTAAGTGAATGAATGGGTATTTCGAAACAAAGTCATCTAACTCTGAGTGTCAATCAGTGTCTGATTGAGGTCACCTCTAGTTTCCCATGTGAGGAGCTTGACAAACAGAGACATGTCCAATGACACCTGCAACCTCCCTTTGAACACGGACACATTAGGCCTGACCTGTATCTATGGCCTCATCTTCTCTTTGGGTCTCCCCAGCAACCTGCTGTCTCTCTGGGGATTGTACCATCTGGGGCGTTCAGGCGGGGGAGGCTGTCAGCTGGTCTACATCCTCAACCTGCTGCTGTCAGACCTCCTCCAGCTGCTCACCCTGCCACTGTGGATTCTTTACCTCCAAAGTGGGCACAAGTGGCCCTATGAACAACTAACCTGTGAGCTGGTTGGCTATGTGTTTTACGTAAACGTCTATGCCAGCGTCATGTTCCTGTGCCTGATAGCGATGGACCGCTGCCTGGCCATTGTGTACCCACTGAGCAGCCGTGGGGTGCGGACAGTGAAGGTAGCAGCAGTCTCAGGAGTAGCAGTGTGGACTCTAACCTTCCTGTTCTGCCTGAGTGGACTGCTGCCGTCTGTGTTTGACTCAGACAGGCGGCTCTGTCTGGAGCAGTACCCTGTCAGCCCCAGATATGCTCACTTTAAGATTACCACCGTGGTTCTGGGCTTCCTGCTGCCATGTACCATTCTAGGGTGAGTTAACCCCAATATTCACAATTTATTACAACATGTAATCTTATGTCTCCAAACCTGTAAACCTGTAAATATTCTGGGGTTGTGAGCTGATCTTTCCAATATACAAAAATATCTTTCATATCTAAGTCATCAAACGTGTGTAATGCATACTGCTTAGACCTCTGGGGTAACCACCCTGTGTTTATAAATGATACAATTCGACAAACAAACCCAAGATCTTCCTGTCCATAGGAGGCATTATACTATTTTATATATCCGGTTTAATATGCTGATTTCTGATCTGCAACTCTGCTTCCTGTCTCAGGTACACCTCAGCCCACATCGGCGTGACACTCCGACGATCTCCTTCCGTCTCAGACCACGAGCGGCACAAAATCGTAGGCATCCTGGTTGTGATCACCATAAACTTCATCGTTGTCTTTGGACCCTACCACCTCGTTGGCGGATACAGGTTCGTGTCCCTCCTACTGACTGATGAGCCGTGTGGATTCGAGCGTTCCATTTTCCTCGTCTATCGCCTGTGCTACGGTCTCACCAGCCTCAACACCCTGCTGGATCCACTCTTCTACATCTTTCTGTGCTCTGATGCTCGGCTAGAGCTGCAAAGATCGCTGCCTTGTCTGGGAAGAGGGCAAAACACGCGCAAAAACATGACCCTCAGTACCAGAGCTCAACTGAACACCACGAGTGAGACTGAAACTAGACATAGTAACCTTCTAGCAATATAACTTGGAGTCGACCACACATCTGCCTGTTGATATTTGGTCAATTGTGCCACCCAGTGGGAATGTATGTGTGCAGTTTTTGTATACTGAGTTTCAACTCTCAGTGAATAAATTAACAAGTCTCTGAGGGTTTGAACTTCCTCATCTAAACACTCTTCTTGTTCAGTGTTTAGCTTTAGTTTCCCATGATCATTGAAGTACTCCTGGCATCAAAATAGGACAGAAATTTTGACGTACAAATATCAAAGTGCAAAGACTTGAACTGTTGCCTACACAAACTCACTACTATGTAACTCAGTGGACATATGGAGCTGTATTTTTTCATGTCAAAACTGCGCATTCATCCACATTGTGTCTTCAAGAAGAGGTATGCAGACACAGAAATAAAACCAGGAAGTGGTCAGATCATCTGCTTTCAAGGCGCATGTGTTTTTGAAGAGTGTGTGCAGAAATTAACCATGACAGAAAATTCACACTGCTATGTTTACAAGAATTAAAATGTCAGTTATTTTGAAAATAGAATTTTTGTGAATCACTATTGCAAAACCTGCATGTCTTACTTTCTTTTTATTAAAATTTAGATGCACAATTTCACATTGTTTAAAGAAATACATTGCATGAGTGAATGACACAGCAGAGGTACAATACACATTTTAGGACACTTCTTGTAAGCTGTGCATCTGATAAAATAGCAGCTCAAAAATCTGCTTGTGCCAGCACCAAGAGGTACTGATAGCATCTATTGAGAGGCACCCCGTGCATCTGCAACCTCAAGATTGAAATCTCTAAAAAAAAGCTGCGTATGCATAGGTTGAAATAACAATAAAAAAAATCATACAGAATGCTATTTGTTCTTCCATGACACAACTCTGGTAACTGTGTTCAGTATATATTGTACAACAGTGCATAGCAGGGATACCTACGGTAACTTTCTTTGCTCGGGGCAACATTTGCAAATTTGCAGGAGGTTAAAGGCTATTTCTACAAAAAACAAAACAATGCTATGACCTGCAGACTGTAAATAATGCTCTTGAGAAATAACAGTTCATGCTGCAGTCATATCAGTCAAATATACCAAGCAAACAATAATTTGTTTAAGGTAATATAACTGTGGTTAATTGTGGAAATGGTTATTACCTGAGCACATGGACTGCACCAATAAAGCACTGGTGCTAATAAAGGGCCAAGTACAAACAAAACTGACAAAAAGTGGAGTGCCCTGTATGCTTGCAGATAACATGATGAATTTACATAAAGAACATTTTCACAATGGCACTTCCATCAGTAAGACAAAGCCAAGTGGATTCTATTCTGCAACCTTCTGAAAATTATGAATAAAATAACATCTTACAAATATTTAAAATCAAAAACCTACCAGGAGCAGAAGGGATTAAGGCAACTGAGCTACTAGAGGGCAAATGAATTAACTTAAAAATAGACAAATATGACACAAAACAATTAGGGAAGGAAAAGTGAGTGAAACAGCAAAAAACAGGATCAATTTTAAGTTCTGAAGTTAATGTTGTTTACAAAGGCAGAGCTGAAAATATGGGAGCTTTTTCCTAAAATATCAGAGGACAGACATTGGAAATAAGGACATTCTCATATGAAGACCTGGTAAAGTTGAAGTAAATCAAGCCTTCTTGCCTCCTCAGTTACTGAGACTTTTATTCTACTCTTGCTCCTCCGTTTTCAGCGTTGCAACGGAATTCTTATGCCTCAGCACCATCTCAGAGGTGCTGATGGAACCGCGAGCGGTGCTACGACGCCGAGCCAGCTCCGCCAGATCCTCAGCCAGGACACTCTCCATCACTGCACCTAGAGAGTGTCTGATCTTGTTGCACAGGTCAGGGCAGCTGAACACATACAGAATGGGGTTGAGAACGCTGTTAAGGAAGCCGATCGTTGCTGCGATTGGGAGGGCCTTGCCTGAAAATACCTGTAGACGTCCCTTTTTGGGGGCTATCACTTCTGCGATGATGAAAAAGTGGTACGGAGCCCAGCAGAGCACAAAGGTCACCACGATGGCGACTACAAGCCGAACGAATCGGAAGGGTCGCCGGCAGCCTCTGCGTGCCAAGGTGGCATTCACGGCAGCATAACTGAGAATGATGATCAGGAGAGGGAGCAGGAAGGCTAGAAAGAGCTTCATGAATGCCAAGCCCTCCTTGCGCTGCTTACATAAAGACGGTAAGTCATACGGTCCGCTGGGGGGGAGTCGAGCATAATTGTAGTAGCAAAGAATCTGGCCAGTTGGTAGGGGGATGGTGTCACGGAACAAGTAGAAGGGGATAGTGCAGATTATAGCCAGGCCCCATATCACCACACATATCTTCCCCACTAGTTGGATGTTCCTGTAGTTTTGGGCCCAGACAGGCTTCAGCACCACCAGGCAGCGGTCCATGGAAATGGCTGCCAGCAGGAAGCCACTGACAAACATATTGAGAAAGAAGACGGAGGAGTGGATGCGGCAGAAGGTCGTACCCAGTGTCCATGTGTTGCCTTTGGCCATGTAGAGGGTGAAGAAGGGCAGCGAAGCGGTGGCCAGCAGGTCAGAGGCCGCGAGGTTTAGGATCCAGATGCTGATGACAGAGCGGCGGACGTGGAAGCCCACCACTCCGATGATGAGGAGGTTTTCCAAGATGCCAATGGTAGAGAACAGGCCATGGAGGGAAATTGCGAAAACATTCAAAGAAGTCAGCTTGGCTGTTTGGTTTAATGGGTAACTGGTGATATTCACCTTCTGGTTGGAAGGACAGGTAGCCATCTTGAAAGGAGAAGGTCTTGATGTTGCACTGAGCGGTTGTGATGAAGCCTTTTACTGCAGTCTGCTTAGATCTGCAGGAGAAATTAGAAACTGAGATTAGGAACATAAAGGCAGCTGGGTACAGACATAAGGGAAGTTGTAGATCTAGAAACCAATTCATGTTTTCACTTCAAGAAAAGCTTCTGAGCTCTTTAGTTTGATTTGCTTACTCTTAGAAAGAAGCTCAAATGGCAAAGATAGGTTTTAAAGCTCACAATTAGCATTTCATTGTTGCTAAAGTTGTTCTTCCTGCTGCAATGCATTTTCATACATTCAGCTTTTATGTCAAACCTACAAGGCTTATCCATGCAAGTTAGCTCTGCATGTTTCTTTACATTATTAGTTGAAAAATCAATGTTGCAATTCCCTTTATAGACTGTAATTAATGCTATGTTAATACTTCATATATTACTGTTTAAAAAATCAGTTACAATCTTTTGTTGGAAAGAAAACACAAAATGTCTTTCCTAATAACATTGGTTTAAAACACAACATTAGCTCCAACTTATGAACACTTATTATCCCATATTGGAAAGTAGTATCTGGTTCTTCAGGGAAAAGTCTGAATAGTTTCTAAGAAATTTCTGCAGTTGTGCTACAGTCACGGTATAAACAAGCAAAGATGAGGCAGCATCATCAGTGAAATCAACAGAAAGCTGAAACTCAAATGGAAAAGACGCTGGATTAGCTCACATTTAGCACTCAACATGTATTTTTACATACTGGTTCGCTATCATGCTGTACTGGGACGTTTCGAGGAAGTTGGACGTCATGAATTTTCCCAACTGTGACAAGTCAAATTGTCTGTTGTGAAAAAGGTTTATGTCTATGAATAGAAGTGCGAACAGTCTATTCACACTTCTAAGACTTTCCTGTGTATTCTCAGTTACTCACCAGTGTTCTCATCATTATTGTACCTTTAGTACGAATACATTCTTAAAACTATATTGTATTACAAATACAGCTCACAGACCTATACTTACTACTCTGTGCAAGCTTGACAAAAAGAGAAGAATGTCTTTTTTCCACTGAAACTCCAGTTCACTTGTTAAATGTGAACCTGTAGCTGAAGAAGTGTGCCATCTGAAAGAAGATTTTCTGTGGTTTTTCTTCAGTTTGCACCCTTTGTGCCACCACTCTGTTTCTGTGCATTCTTATCTTTTGATAGATCCCACATCCTCTATACAATCCTACTCAAGGCCACACATACGACTAATCTAATTGATCTGATAATGTAACAAAACATGTCACTGTATTACAATATCTCTGTGTGAAAATGTGATAGACTGTACATAAAATTAATGTAGGAATAAACTCACATAATTCTTCACTTACAATTGATTTAAATGGGAAATAGAGAAGATAAAACTGCCATGTGTATAATAGCATTATATAGAATGTATATATATTAATGAAGTATGAAGTGTATTGCATTGAACCACGTGGCTTCTTTCCTGTTGATTATGCAAACTCTGCCAAAAGGTAAAAGAAAAATATAGCAAAAGAAGCTTTAACGTGTTTATTGAAATTTCCCTGTGGGTAGAAGAACAAGGTTGCATCCAAGTCCAATGCATATAGATTTTAATATAACACCAGCCCATTATTACGCCTCATTGAAAGATATTAACACTAAATCCAGTGAATGCTCTCTCATTTAACCCTTTGTGCTCAACCCCAATGCAACCATACAGGGAAAAATAAATCACTTACCTGTGCCTTTTTTCTCTGACAGGTCTGATGAGGCTTTGGTCATGTTCTGTTATTGCATGACACCGTACAGAGCACTAGACAGATGGGCGTACAAGAGCGATAAAAGGAAGTTTCAAACCTCAAAAGGAACCTAAGGTCTTGTCAGAAGATGAAACACAACTGGGTGTCACAACAAACTAATTTGGCTGCTGCTAAAATTGAGGTGTGTTCGCTGGTTTCTCAAGAAATGAAGCGAAGCTTGTACTTTATATAGAGTTGTATGCACGACAGTTTGAGCAAACACAGTATCAAATGCAGAAATATGTTTGGGGATTACCATTGCATAATATTTTTAATTCCTCTTCTAGTTATTTTGAGTTTTACTGTTTTTTTGCCCAGCTGTATGTAATAATATTCAATATTAAATTGCAGATGGCATCAGAATGTTATGACCTTTACCAAACTCCTCATGACCTAGATTTTAAAAAGCAGTGCAGGTGGTTTAGTCGACCTCATTTATGCTACGACTGCAGCCAAGTCCATGCATATGAAATGTATTTTAAACAACAAAAGTAATAAGTCCACATAAATTGACAAATCCTTACTAGAAAATGCTGTACTTTAAGATAATTTCCCCCCTTGAACACCAAATTAGCATTAAAATGCTCTTTGTCAATATATCTCCCTATTTATTAATTTTCTAAAAATTGCTTTTAATCAACACTGTTCTTTCTTTCAGAGGAATAAATGTGTGGTCTGGTTCTGCATAAATTGTTGGAGAGAAAACAGTGTGCTGCCTCCCACATCACTGCAGTCAGCTTGTTAGCCGTTCCAATACCCAAATCCACCATCTGTGGTAACCTTAATTGTCAATAAAGTCTTGATTCTGCTCCCATGTGGACAGCTGCAGACACCAACGCTCCCACGTAGCTTAGTTTGTGCATAATTTTGATAAACTGCTGATTTAGCTCCCTTGTGTTTAGCATGAGGAAATGCAAGGACACTTGTTGTTTTAATACATTTATAATCTGTGTTTTAATGTTGAAGGCCTTTACTGATTTTGTTTAATCAGAGCTTAAAGTTGCAGCTTGACTTTGAACAACACGGACTTCAGATCACAGGATATGTTAGCTTTAAGCGTTTCTCACACCAGCTCTAAACTGTGAGAACTGGTTTCTGGTGTCACACATTTTGCCAATTAATTACACAACATATTTAAATGAGGCACACTTTTCTCCTCGAACATTTACTAGTTGATATTGTAAAAACAGCTGGCACTATTTTAGTATGTGTATATGAAATTGTGTTCATATTGTGGAGACACACGTCTGATTGCACACTTTTAAAGGACAAAAAAACCCAAAACAATCCCCATTATGCTAATGTGTGCTGTAATAGTGTTATAAGTCTTATGTTGCATAGTGTATATTGTTGGTGCATTTTGTATAATGACAATAAAGGCTTTCTACTCTAGTCTATTCTAGTCTAAGTACTAAATGTTAGTAAGAAAGCTCGGTTTAATGTTGTCAGTTGTGATTGTTTATGTAAAAGTGTGTATATGAGTATGGGAGGACTGCTTAATTTTCCTTTAAAAATTTAACTCAGTGACATTTAGTTTACGTTAAACACTGCTCGACTGCTCATTTTAATTTACTGATGTCACCATGGCTAAGTTTGAACTTTTATGTAAATGTAAGAATTATTTGAATGAGAACCAAGCATTTGCAAAATACAAGTTTATATGGTGTAAAAGCAGAAGTTCTGCAAACATGGTGCAGCGTATGAAGACATGCATCATGGTTTATACAAATACCAAGAAATGGTGCTGGTCAGGTTGTAAACGCCTGCAGCAAGACAAGCTTCAGGTTGACACTGACACCTGCTGGTCCACTGATGCATTCTCAACAAAAGCTGTCCAGTTTCACCCCATGTGTATATCAAACAGTACAAATTTCCTTCTATTCATTCTGCATCTGACATGAAGTTGACATGACGGTGGGTTTTTTTTAAATTTCACGACACTGCTTTGGTAATATGGTGACTTACTTCTGCTTTTTGTCCAGCTGTTTATATTTGTGCTTGTGGTAACAGAAAAAGGAGGGTGGACTGTGTGTATATATATATGCATCTTATACAGGGATAGAGCAAAACAAAAAAACAACAAAAAAACAAAAAACCTGCACCGCTTTATGGTTTTTGTACTGAAACCTGCAAGTAACTGTCCCACAGTGCGGTCAAATGTTAAATCCATTGAACTTTAGTTTCCTTCAGAGACCATTTCCCCCTACACTTTCTCTGAAGCTCGCAGTTTTTGCAATTTTACGAATTTGTGTGGAGGTGACAATGGGCTTCTTTCTCTTGATTTTTTCTTCTTTCATCATCCAGCTATTTGTAACACTTCTTATATGAAGAATTAATGTCTAAAAATGTGCACCATTATTTCTGTATTTAAAGGATACTGTGTCATCCTTCACTCCAGGATAGCAGGATTGTCAGGATTCAGCACAACTTCAAAGATTTCAGTCGTGGATTCTTACAAAATAATTCTGCCGGACCATAAAGCAGTCTAGAAGTTACTGTTTTTAAGTCTTTAAAATACTGGAAATATAACATCTATTGTGAAAACACATAGATTTACCCCTTTACCCATACAAAGCTTAAGTGATACATTTTGCCATGACATTGGCTTATTGTAAGATGTGCAAAACATTTATGAATATATTTTAAGTATAGTTGTTCAAATATAATATCAAAAAATTTATTACATCAAAGTATTAGCAAACTAATGTTTGTTTATTTCTTCATTAAATTGACACAAAGGAACCTGATGACAAGTGTAGGATGTATGGTTCCCTTTACCGTACATAGATACATTTTTACTCATACAAAACTAACTTGTCAGGCCAGCATAGCTCTCTTGAGTTCCTGTCTGGTTAGTATTTCTCGCTTGTCCTTTTACTTAGCTCAGGTTTGCTTTCCTGTTCTGGTAGTTTTTCTACATGAGTATGTTTGACACAGTAGCCTTTCGTGTTAATTGTTCCTGTGTTTCCTATCGTGGGTAGTTATAGTCCGCTTGCCACTGGCTTTGTTATTTGTCCACCAGTCTTCATTGTGTGACCTTTCGTCACTTCCGGCTGCAGTCTTCTGGGATCAGCTGTAGTTCCTTTCCTGTTGAATTTCATATTGTAAAATTAAAAGCCTTCATTTACTTTTTCTGTGCCTCATATCCTGCACTTGAGTCTCTGGAAACGAGCCGATTCAGTACACTAGAATCCTCGCCACATCTGAAAACACATCTACACCACTAAAAGTGTAGCAAAGTTCAACCGAACACAGGATGCTCTATAAAGATACATTTTGCTGAATGGTAAATATAATTATATATAATAGCTACTGCTAAATCAAGTCATTCTGATAATCTAACAAACACTCAGTGTCAAGAAAGACTCAAAGAAAAAGGTCAGATTCAATACCTCATTAAAAAAAATGGCAAATCAGAGTTTCTCATTTCCTCTGCAGCATCTGTGCCCCAGACGTTTTTCCGCTGAAGGTGTAACTTCTGTTGTCGACCCCGTTATTGACGTGCCATCAGAGTGGATCAGTCTGAACACCGGAGAGCGAAGGATGCTCAGGTTTTATGTGCTCTTGGTTTCTCTCTTGAGAGCCTGTAAGTTACTAAATATATTCTTTATTAATGCTGCAAATGAAATCTAAGTATCTTAAATCGTACATGTGATGATGTTACACTGAGATTTAACATGATGTTTGCATTTTAAGGTCACTAATTGATCTTCATCTGTGTTTCAGATGGTGCGCTGCTCTATGCTAACCTCGGAGACGATGTGACTTTATTTTGTCGCTATGCCTCCGAAGCCAAATATCTGCTCTGGTACAAGCAGGTTGCAGGGGAGCAACCTCAGATAATATCCTCTTTCTACAAACATTCAATCTCCAGCTTCCACAACCAGTTTCAAGGCAACCAACGATTTTCTGTTCAAACTGGACAAGGGTTCTACCATCTAAAGATTTCTGATATCCAGGATTCAGATGCAGCCATGTACTACTGCGGACAAAACAACATGATAGGCACCGAATTTGACGATGGAACGCTGTTGGTTTTAAAAGGTAATTGTTTTGCATTTTAAACAGTTGAAGTGCATTCTTAATTCTGTATTTAAATTGGATATTCTTCTCCTTTTCTGAATTTCCAGAGTCTAGTTGCTGGTCTTTCCTCCAGCAGCCAGAGTCTGACTCGGTGCAAACTGGAGGCTCTGCGACTCTGAACTGCACGGTTCTTGCTGATGGAAAACGCAGCGTCTACTGGTTCAAAAAGGACTCGGAAAGCTCCCACTTGGGAATCATCTCCCCCCAAACTAACAGCAGCAGTCGGTGTGTGAAGAACTTTGAATCTCCTGAACAGAGGTGTGTGTTTAGTTTGCCAAAGAGGAACGTGAGCCTGTCTGATGCTGGGATGTACTACTGTGCTGTGGCTTCATGTGGAGAGATACTGTTTGGGAAAGGAACACGACTGAATGTTGAAGGTAAGAAACACTGAAGGCACTTTGTTTTTCTTTATCTGCTAGTTTTTCTTGTTCGCTCATCCTGTCTTTCTTCTGTTTTTACAGAGAAACAACGAAAAACCTTCCCTGTCGTGACGCTTGTTGTGGTTTCAGCTCTGGTTGTGTCTGTTTTGTTGAACATCATCCTTTTTGGTATCCTCTGCAAAATGGCCAAGAAAAAAAATCTTCAATCTCAAGGTAAAATTTCAAAATTAATTCAGGAGAAACATCTTAACCCCAGTGGTATCCAGCCATGCAGATAGTTTAGGCTTTGATTTATTTCTACAGGGTTGCAGCCCCAGCCGAGCGTTTCAAAATACACCACCGACCATCAGGTTAGTTCAAAGAAATCCCCCCAACACGAGTTACATATTTGTATGTAGACAAATGCCATTAATCAACCTTCTTATTTCTACAGCGTGAGGAGTTTAACGCCGTGCAGTATGTAGCTCTGGACTTCAAGAAGAGGCAAAGCACAAGCAAGAGGCAGAAAAACACAGAGGAAGAGACCATTTATTCTGGAGTTAAACTGTCAGAGTTGGAGTGACTTGTCTGTCAAAACTCTCTACCACCGACTGTAAGTTTAATTACTGTGAATATCTGTAATTACATTAAGCAACTTTTGTATTTTAAATGCATTTGGTAATCTTTAGACCTGCATATGCTTAATTGTAAAGGTAAATAACTTTAAAAAAAAAAATGGATATATTCAAGACTATAGATGATTTTTCCGTTTATAAAAGACAATGTTCTGAACATTTTCAGCTCCACAAATATGAAGGATTATATATTCATTAAATGCATTGATAAAATGCTATTTCTAAAAATTGATTCCTGACTTGGTGACTACATATGTATTAATGTTTTGCATTTAACCTTTTCCCAAACAAACCACAGCGACCTTCATAAAGTTGGGGAACTCACAAGAGACAGATTACCAAAAAGATCACATGAATGACAGAATAATCAAAATTCTAAAGAAATAATAATAATAAATTTGGTTGGGTGCATTCATTTCTGCATACATTGGACCCTACATTCCTAAAAAGTAATTCAAAGCATGGTTACAAGATAAAAGTTGTACCTTAAGGATTTAGATAAGGTTGTTAATTTGCTATTCTTTTAATGTGTTTAGTTGACATAATGTCGGGTCTACACTGTGTGCAATTTCATCTCAAATTTTTGCATCAGCTTACTTGACACTGAATTCAAGTTGAGGCAACTCAATGAAATGGGCTTCATAACTACACTTTTGTTCACCTTGAGATCAGAATTTCATGTCAAACTTTTGTTGGAGCAACCTAATTTTGTTAACTTGTTGAGAATCATGGTAATTAGGTACGTAATGGTTAAAAAATCATTTTAAGTAACATGGAGATATTAGTTTAGTTGTAAAACTTGATTATTGTATATCTATGGGAACTTAAAAGCTTGTTTTTATTTTATAAATCCTGAAGTAAATGGTACAATATCTTTGATTGTAGTTACTGTATCACTGCTAATTGCTCATTTTCTTAACTCAGTTTAGTTTGTTTGTCATGCATAATTTCAATAAAAGTTGTTATAACATAAAAACGGTACTTTTTGTTGTTGAACCCAAATATTATTCTTTGGACTTTACATTTCCCATATTGCAGCCATCATCTTTGCTATTTTCATATCCTAAAAAGCTCCAGAGTCGCAAAAATGTTAGAAATTTGACAGCCTGTGTCCGTAAATGCCGCTTTAAATTCAGCATCAGGCCTTTCTGTTCAGTGTCTGTGTGCAGTTAAGCCATCGGTCAGCAGGGAGCAGCAATCCACCTACAGCAGACATCACAAAAGCTCTCAATCTTGATGCTAAACTTTTAAAATGACGGGTTTGTTTCCCCTTAAATGATCACACAAGGCTTAGATGTGGCCGTCACCACCAGACAGAAAAGTTCTGCGATTTCAGTTTAACGCACCGCAGAGACTCTGACATGGACGCTTGTGAAGTTTGCAAAACTTTTGTTCATAAAACGTAGCCATCCACCCACAGAATGAGGCGTTTAGATGTACTGTTGTGGTCGTCATAAAAAGCTTCCCGCTGGCCTTTTTCATGCCCCCGAAGCACTGCCAGCAGCGTTTCATGTGATTACACAACTCCTCTTTTTGTTTCTTAGCAGAAGGCTTCAGGTGCAGCGAAGCAATCGAAATGCACTTATTTTTTCAAATTAATGGAATTTCGACAGCTAGCCTGTTATTTAGCAGGTATTATGATCAAATCTGAACTCATGTATCCCCAGAAAACAAAATATCAAGTTTAAAACTACAAATCTATCCAGAGCTGTAAGGCTTAATGCTTTTCAAATACTATTTCTCATCTGTCAGTTCTCGCTCTGGTCAAGCTAGCTACCATCGAGTTCAACACCACCACACACACCTCGTTCTGACAGGATGTCGATGTGGTTGCTTTTTTTTTTTACGTTGTTTGTTTGTTCCAGTTGCCTAGCGCTAACGCCTCTTCTCTTTCACTTCTCGTCCCCCACATGCACTTTTAAAAACAAGTAACACTTTTACCCTCATATAAAGCAAAACATGTGCTACTAAGACGGCTTTTGCATCACTGATGCAGCTGATCTGATGCTGCAGAATATACAGAGAAAAAAGGAGGAGGAGCACTGTGAAGAGACCAGCAGGGGCCTGTCTTCATGTTTTCTTCTCAGTTTAGCTAAATGTTGGCTTCATGCTTCTGTTTCTGATTTATAAATGTATATAAATGTAAAGAGAAACATATTCAAGTCGTAAGTAGCAAAATGTTTCCAGTGAAAGCCACAAAAATGCATCTGTTCTTCGTGTTGAAGTACAGAGGAAGTTTACTTTCCCTCAACTGACCTGAATTCAAGTCTTCGTGTCATAAGCACAGTGGGGGGAAAAAAATCCAGTTTTACCGCAAGAAGCGCATGCTGCCCAAAGTGGTTCTTTGGTAGCCATCTCACATTGTTTCTGACCTATTTTCAACAGTTACAAGATGCAAAAATGACTACAGGAAACAAACAGAGACTCATGCAAAAAATTCACCGATACTCTTCGATAAAGAGTTACATTTTTGGTGCAAGACTGCTGTCAAGATCCCCCATTATCAGTGTATAATGAGTAAAAATCATGAGTTTGATTACACTGTGTAGAAAACTACAGTGGCACTTGGCTCTTTCCAGCTACAGCAGGGTAGCATGGTGAGCCCTGTAAAATATGACCTACTACCTATGTAGTCGAATTCTAAGGTAATGAAAACAGGTGAAAATACTCTAGTAAGTATATAATGTAATATAATTTCTGTTATGAGATCCTCCTGAATTTTATTTTACTGTATATATTCCTAAATTCTTTTATATTCTTCTAGTTAAGTCAGTTTTCTATTGTTTTTTCTACAGACTATATACTTGATGTTCAGTAATTAATGTTGATTTTCATCCTAAAAATAAAAGACAGCAGTAACGATGAGTTTTCACATTAAGTCATTTAAGGCGGTAGCATTCAGAAATCGCACATTTAAAATTTATGATAAACTTGATGGACAAACAATAGGGGTGGTAGCGTGGGCTTAGATGTGAAAGAGTGAACTTCACAAAAAACCTGTGATGAAAAATTGTGAAAACATCTGTCAATGCATTTTGCTATTTCAGTTTCTAAATGTATATATTCAGCATTCAGCCTAATTAAACTGGCATTTTTACAAAGTCTGCTTCAAACAACAGCTTTGTCTTTTCTTTTGGTTTGGTGGACTCACTTTTAAAAGAAAACCTTCTTTAGCAAAATAAGTCATATAAGTCATCTATAGTGCAGCACAAAACCATGACAGTATTGAGGGTTTTGGTCTAAGTGACATTGACATAACACAGGAAACATAACAAGAATGGCCATAACAAGCAGCCACATACCAAAAGTAACCATGCAAACAACAACTATACCTTGTTGTTTGCTTTTGTCCTCAAGATGAATGTTATTCACAGTGAGTTAAAGCATTTAATCCACAGCAGGCATCGACTTTTCACTAAACTTTAGACTAATTTTCCATTTAAGCTTTGACCTCTTTGAAAAACAGTGAACGTAAGATCATTCTTTGCACAACTCAGGAAGTACAGGTTTAAGTGAGAAGACTGTTGGTCAGTAAAGCCTCGTCTCCACTGAGTCAACAACCGTCAGAGTTTTACCGCAGCTTTGTTGAAGCCTGTAAAGCCCTCAGACCACAAAGATCAAAAGACGCATGTGAGTCACAGGGTGTCATCTGCTTTCACCTGGTAAAGCTCGACTGCAGCTAAAGGTGCAAGTAGTGAAGCTGAGGGAATTAAATAAATATGCTACATTTACTTAAAGAGTGGAAGTGTCACCATATCATCAACAGAAGCACATGCTCCTACACAATTAAACACTATCTACACAAACATCCAAACCAAGAAAAACAGATTTAGTGAACACTTAGAAAAAGTCCACGACAGTTCTCACAATGACAATGCTACAATGGCAACAGTGTGCATGCTCAGCAGTAGGATGCCTTCGCAGAATACATAACTACTGTGCATGGGATCCTCCCAGTGGACACTAAGAGGACAGACAAAAACAACAATGATGCGCCTGTGGTGTCCACATCTGTAGATGTGCACATCCACAAGGAAAAATAATCAAGGCTTAGTGGGACCACAGTGGGTTTGGATCCATAGTGGGCCAAAAAAGTAGTAACTTGGTTGAGGTACAGGTATGAATTATGCACCAGAACCCATTTACACCAATTCCAGGTGCTGAAGGTGCAGCAGGTCCCCCAGGCCACCACACATGAACTTTCGTCGACCCGAATGTGGCTAAATGTGTTAGTTCCAAGCAAATAAGTGGCCCGTATCCACATGTCCGCAACCCGACACCGAGCCTCAATTGTTGTCAGTCCTACAGTCCCATAGTATTTAATGTTACAGTGGGCAGAAATCTGGAAAAGTTACATCAGAATGCATTTTCCACAGCGTATGGAAACAATGTGGATCACACCTTAGTGGGACATTTTTACACATTGGTTAACTCACAAACTGACAGCTGTCACACCTTTTGCTTTTGGTGGGTACTTAGCTGGTTGCATATGACTGCTGTGGTTTCAGGTTAAAGTAGCACAGAATCAGTTGGAGATCAACAGAGCTCAATACACCAGTGCCTTGTAATGACCACTTATGGCAGCAGAGGCCACTGTTAAGCAGAAATGACATTTTAAAGCTTAGACTCTTTTACCAAAATAGCCATGACCTCATGAAAAATGCAAATATATGAACAGTAACCACAATTTAATTTAAATTTACAGCATGAGGTCTAATGGAATAGGAATGAAGTTCAGGTCATCTTACAGTTTGGGTTGGCTTTCCTTCATTTTCAACTTTCTTTGCTTTTGCAGCTAAAAGCAGAGCTGTTTTTAAAAACTTGTCATTGCGGGCAGCAAGGTAAGTAAAGAAAAACATTAGAGGGCAGCAATGCGGCAAGAAATTAGTTGCAGAATGGCATTACAACATGAAAAGTGGTTCAAAAACAATGTCTCTGCAGCATTATTTTCATATGTGGCTTCCTCTTAGGTGTAAGATTTGATGATGCTGTAAGCGGGGTGTTGTCCCATCAAGAAGTAGTGGAACTGGCATGAGAGACCTAAACTAAAACATACCAACCAGCTATTAACATGAAAGAGTCAACATTACCTTTACAGTAGAGGGTTCAAATCTTTTGACCTGATTTTTGTTTGACTGTCTGTGTCTTCCAACCACACATTTGCTTATAACCCACTTAAACACATACATCCACACACACTATTGTGCAGCAAACAAAATGACTGAAGACAGTACAGATTTTTTTGTGTAAATATATATATATATATATATATATATATATATATATGGAGACTATATATAAAACACACTCCTTATTGAGGAGAGCAAACACTGACATTCACCGGCTTCTGTGCTTCCATTCAAAAGTTGAACTTGAGGAGCTTTCAGGGTATGTATCTTGTCACACCTGTTGTACTGTCCTGATGTGAATGATATAACCAAAAGGATGCGACCCCGATTACACCTCTAGTCTCCCCATGAGGACGATCAGCCAATCACAGCCTCCGTCTCCTATAAGAGTTGGGTGCGTCCGTCAACACACAGTAAGCAGACTGCAGAGCTTCAGACATGATGCAAGTTTGCATTTTTCTTGCGCTTCTCTCTAAAATATGTAAGTATTTGACACATTTTTTCCATGAGCGTGGATGGACATTCAAGTGAGAATAATGAAGACAATTTTCTGCATTCCTTTGCAGGTCAGGTGCTGGCTGTAAGTAAGACCTCAAGTGTGATTCAGGAGAGGGGTGTTAAGACAGCTGAAGTTGCGGCGAGAGTGACTTTGACTTGCTCCTGTCAAAGTGACTCTGTAACTTTCCTCTCTTGGTACCAGCAGAGCCTGGGTGGCAAACCTCAGCTGATATCATCTCGAATGAAGCACAGCACAGATGTTGAAATCACCCCTGCGTATAAAGACAGATATGAAGTCTTTGCACAGAATGAAAATTGCATCAATAATCTCATCATCACAGACCTTCGCCTGTCGGACTCAGCGACGTATTACTGTGGAGTTTTAGTATTCAACGCCATTGAATTTGGAAAAGGAGTTTTTCTTCATGTCAGAACATCGCCATCCAACATCCAATCTGCTGTCCATCAACCAGCATTGCAGCCACTTCGACTGGGGGACTCTGTGAATTTGAGCTGTACAGCGTATCCTAAACCATGTGCAGAAAATCCGACTTTCTACTGGTTCAGACATGATGAGTCCCAGCCCGCGATCATGTATCCCAGTGAAGGTCAGTGCACGAGCCTCTCAAATGAAAAGCCTTACAGGAAAAGCTGCACTCTGAACCTTGCAATAAAGTCTGTGAACATCTCTGATGCTGGGACTTACTACTGCGCTCTCGCCTCTTGTGGGGAGATTGTTCTTGGAAATGGAACAAGGGTTGGGATTGTCGGTAGGTGATCATTTCAGAATTGGATGTTAACTTAATCATACTGATTGATATGTATAATATAGATAGATATAAAGAGACATTTTCTCCTGCATGTTAGCTCCTGCCAAGGCCCACTTTCTCCTGGTGTACTGCCTGAGTGTAGCATTGGGAGTGTCCATTATTGTGCTCCTGAGCTTGGCTTTAGTCGCGTACAAGATGAAAAGAGGGACATGCTCTGTTTGCAAAGGTAAGGCTTCCAGAATCAGTATGATCTTGCTGTATTAAACTAACTGGTACACTCATACATGTATTATGATTGCAGGAAGTGTTCCTCATCCGGCAGCTTCTGCAGCATCTGACATTGTGGTAGGTGAAATAACAATATCATAAAAGGCCAGTTTAAGAAGCAGCTTTTATATTTCTACTATGCCCCCCACTTATTTTTTGCACATGATTTCACCATTGTCCATTTACCGTTATCAGAACCAAGATGCTGACAGTCTCCACTATGCTGCTCTAAATCTGAAGAAGAAAAACGAACGACCACATAGAGAAGAGGACATGGAGAGTGTTTGTGTATATTCTAGAGTGAAGAGCAGAAAGGTGTGAACATCGTGTCTAAACGTCACAGATGCAAGAAATGAATGATTTGCATGCCTGAATGTACAATATAAAATAATGTTGAATAAAACCTGTTTTGTCTGCAGTGTTTCAGTGACTTCTTAGAGTGCACCATACTCACACAGTCCACCATCTCCATACATAAAGCGCAATATTTAATACACCTATACACCAAGTCGACTCATGAAAATCCCCTATGAGCTATTAATACCTTCGTAGGTTGCACCTTTCAGTCAAAAGTCGGCTCTCGCTGCTAACGCTTCACTCCTGTGGTCAAGGCGGCAGTGTGCAGTACAGAGTGTAAGTTTCCATTGGTGGAAACATAAGTCCTAGCAGAGTTCAAACACAGGAAGACCGGTCTGCAGCCTCCAGGCCACAACATCTTGCACCAAAGCAAACCCGGTTTCACAGAACTTGCTGTGCAACACATTGAGAGCAACGGAGACAAATGAAGGCAAGAGAAGAAGAATGCATAATGTTCCATACAATGCCATTCAAAAGTCTGGGGTCACTTAGAACTGTTCTTATTTCTGAAAGAAAGGCATTTTTCAATGCAGATAATATGAAATTAATCAGAAATACAATCTAGGCATTGTTAATGTGGTAAATGACTATTCTAGTTTGAAACGGCTGATTACCTCCGCCAGGAGGTTATGTAATCACCGGAGTTTGTTTGTCTGTCCGTCTGTGTGTGTGTGTGTCTGTTTGTCTGTTAACAGCATAACTCAAAAAGTCATGGACGGATTTTCACCAAATTTTTACAGGATGTATGGAAGAGCACAAGTAAGAATCAATTAGATTTTGGAGGTGATCTGAATCACCGTCTGGATCCAGGAATTTTTTGAAGGTCGAAGGACAATTGAGAGATGGCCGCCAGGCCATCTCTCAATTGGACAGAGATCCAGACGGTGATTCAGATCACCTCCAAAATCTAATCGATTCTTACTTGTGCTCTTCTGGACATCCTGTAAAAATTTGGTGAAAATCCGTCCATGACTTTTTGAGTTATGCTGTTAACAGACAAACACACACACACACAGACACACACACACACACACACAGACCGACAGACAAACGGCATGGCGGAGGTATGCGCTCTCCGAGTGCTTTTCTCGCTTCTAATGCTATCATGGTTTCATACAAACATGAAAATGTCTGGGTGACTCCGAACTTTTGAACGGTAGTGTGAGGGAGTATTTAAGAGTTCATGAAAGGATGCGTGCAGCTTTAATTTCAGTCTATTTAACACTTTCAGGTCCCCAAAATGTATCCACATGAACAACAGCTTCACTTTTCAGGAAAATCATTATAATGCAATGTTCACTTTTTGCTGCATGATAGTATGTATGCTAAGAACTTTGAACACTGCACATCCAAGGGTGTAACAAGAGATTTTTAATGACTACTTTTCACTATATCAGAAACTCTACCAACAGGGTGGGTGATATGCATGGGTGTAGGTTTTGTTTGTACACTGGGGAAGACACATTTTAAAGATATTAAATAAAAGATGCACTGTGACTGCAAGCATTAGGAGGAAAATATGCAGGAAAATATAAGCGAAAGTGTCTAGAATGAATAATGAAGACCACTTTAAACAGGTTAGTGCAAATTTATTAGCAACTACCTGGTAGTTTCAGCTAGGTTTGGCCACATAACTCATAGCGTATTCATGTGGTGTCAATCTTCTAGTAAGGAACAATTAGTTCCTGACTAGAAAATTTAATATGAATGCTCCACAATATGGAACAATTTGGAATTTTTTGGCCCATGAGCTGTTGGTATCACAAATACAAAAACATGGCAGACAAAAGTAAATATTTGGTACTAGGTTTAAAAAAATGAAAAAAATGAATGACTTCACTAATCGGGAAATGGGACCTTCCATGCACCATGTAGACCATGCACAACTAACAACTGTTGCTTTTAAAATGAAGTTTGACCCTAGTTTAATTTGGAAAATTACAATAAAAAGGGACGATTGTTAGAAGGTTAAACCTCTCTGTCTGTGCAATCATGGTTCACAAATTCTAACCTTAAAAAATATATATCGACAAACTGAAGACAAAAGCTTGAACCCTTGACCTCCACACTGAGGAGATCTAGTGGCTCTGTTACATCATGGGAGGCATGGTTTGAGTCCATTTGTGCCCACGAAGCAAAGAGTCCTATCAAATCAATACAAAGTTCTGGGTGATCACCTTCATCCTATGATAAAACACACTATGGTGATGGAAGTGGTCACCTTCAAGATGATAAAACCTCCTCACATAAGATGCTGATTGGCTTAATGAGTATAGAAAATGGCGTGAATTTGCCAGATCTCAGCCCAACTCAACTTTTGTGGAAGCTTAAGGACCAATGTGTTGGACAGTGCTCTCCACCAGCATCATCATAACAACATATAAGGGAATATCTTTTGGAAAAAATGTCTGTTATTCCTCCACCAGAATGTTAGAGAATCAATACCAAGGTGCATTGAAGCTAGTTCTGATAGTACATGGTGGCCCAACACTTTGTTAACACACTGTATGTTGTACTTTCATTTCATTTAATTTCATTTATTTATTTCAAACATGTAACTTCCTTTCATTTATCTACTGCATCAAATTCTACCACCCTAGCTTTAAAAGATATCAGCTACATGTACAGAGCTAACAATAATGTGGTTTTTGTAAACATGTTTCTGCCCTCTTACAAGCATCGTTGCCCATTCTGCTATAGGAGGCACTGATCACGTGATGGTTCAGTCATTTCTGACTGGCCAATCAAACGCAGCCTTATCTCTGAAAAGTAGAGAACGAAGTGAGATTCTCTCAGTAAACCACAGCTGATTCAAGAAAAATGATGCCTCCAATGCTTTCTTTCTTTGTTCCATGTCTGCTCTGGGGAGCAATGGGTAAGATGTTTCTTTTGTAATGTTTTTGACAGATACACATTATTTTTTGTAAGCTTTTATGGTATAAAGTTAATATGTCTACCTCTGTTTTGTCTTCAGCTCATTTGACAGCTCCAAAACGACCATCAACTTTAGGTATTCTATCAGTTAATGTCGGTGACAAAGTGACTTTAGAATGTTTCCATCAAAAAGATAGTCTTGCGATGATGTTTTTCTGGTATAAGCAAACTCTGGGACAGAAGCCACAGCTGGTGTCTACATACTATAAGCATGAGAGAAATGGTACCTTTAACGATGATTTTAACCCCAGTCCACGATTTCAACTGGAAACTAGCCGAGGTATAAATCACCTGAAGATCTCAAATGTGCAATTGTCAGACTCAGCTACCTACTATTGTGCAAGTTGCTATATATACGAGTGTGATTTTTTGGAGGAAGTTATCATCCAAGTAGAGGGTTCAGGTTTGAACTTTCAGGCTTTGGTTGAGCAGTCAGCATCTGAGACCATCCAGACAGGAGAGACTGTGACTCTGAGCTGTACAGTACATACTGGGACCTGTGATGAAGAACACAGTGTTTACTGGTTCAAAGATGAAGAAGAATTGCATCCAGAACTCATTTACACCCGTGGAGGCAGGAATGATCAGTGCGAGAGGGAACCCAACACGCAAACACAAACCTGTGTCTACAACCTGCCACTCAAGAGCCTGAATCTGACTGATGCTGGGACCTACTATTGTGCTGTTGCCTCATGTGGACTAATTCTGTTTGGAAATGGGACCAAGCTGGACTTTGAAGGTAGGTACCAGCCCGACAAAGACCACCTTCTTTGTAAAATATGCTTAACGTTGGATCCTCTAATGTCTCTACTGTGTGGCTCTCTGCAGAGGAGGCTGGCTCTCTGATCTTAGTGTATCTCTTGAGTGGAGCTTTGGGATTCAGCACCATTTTGGCAGTTTTACTGGCTTACAAAGCATATACTATGTACAGGACAAAGAGCTGCAAATGCACAGGTGGGCCAAACTTTTATTCTTTGCTTTCTAGTGCATGAACGATTTATGTCATATTACAATTGACATATTCCATAATGTTACTTGAGTATATCAAGTAAAGCCAGCATGTGTCGGCGGCACGTGTCAATAGCACAGAGTTCGTTGTAAACATCCTAATTTGTGTCCAGTTGTGTAACATGCACTATATACTGTGCAAATATAAGATCATCAGTTGGACTATGCATTGTGGCTACAGATTCCTATTTAAAAAATCATGCAAATGAGCCTTTTAAGCAATTTTCTGCAGATATTAAATCAGTAAGCTTAATATGTTGATACAAGTCTTATATCTGTACTCGTATCTGGCGTAAAGTAGCTTTACTGCTTGTTTTCATTCATTTATATGTAAGTGCTGGCTGTAGTTCTATGTCTGTTGAATTGACATATAGACAGGGGTTTATTATGTTTTGTCCACAGGATCCAGCTAAGTGAAAAGAATCTTTCAGTTTATGACATTTTGAAGAAGGGTTTAATGTTGTTTCTTTTGTAACCAGCTACTCAAGAGACATCTTCAGCAGCCTCAGCTCCAAATGCAGAGGTAAGCATTTTCAAAGTGCACCAACTTAAGTGTTGAATGTGAAGTTCTATGAAGGTGGTCGATGAAGATCGTAACACTCATATTTTTGCTTAAGCTGTGTGGTCTGATATTGCAGCTGTTCTACAGCAAACTGCATTATTTGAGAGTGCTTCTCATCTTAAGTGACATTGAAAGCTTCAAAATAAATTGTTTTTGCAGGGCTACACTGATTTGCTCCATAGTGCATGAGTATAATAGTCATGACAACATAGCAACTAACATTCTCATATTCTATAACTAGGTCTTCCAAGATGAAGATAATCTCCATTATGCTGCTTTGAAGCAGAACAACGTCAACAGATCAAGAAGGATCAAAGATGACAACTTGAGTGAATGTGTATACTCCAGTGTACGGCAGTAGAGCAGGACTTTTTCATGTGTGCTTTGTTTCAATATGAGCAGAAATGCCAACTTTGTCAGATGCCTTCTTCATAAACTGAATGTAAAACATTGCCTTGCAAAAAAAAAAAGAACGAATCTTTAGCTGCAGTCAAGCCAGGTTACTTGAACGTGACTGAAGGTGTGTTATTTCCACTCTCACTGTGTTTGTCATTTACAATGCAGGAGACCACATGCACCTCAGCATGCAACAATGAAGCATAGGGAAATGAGTACTACCAATGTGGTCGTGTTCTCACATGCAGAGCATGGTGATAACAAACCTCATATAAACCAGCTATAGAGAAAGCATGTGGCATAAAACATATCTGTCCGATTCTGAATTCCTACCCTACGTGATGTCTGTTAGCGCTCCCAGCTTGTTTACTGTAAATGTGTTGAGAGCTCACCACAAACCCAGAGACGCGAGGATCTTTTTTTAACCTCTGAGTGGTTGACAGTCGTTTGGCTCTTAGTATATTTCACTCATCTCTAGGACCCTCTGCGCTCGCTTTGGTCTCAAACAGGATGTGTCTGCTGTGTTTTCATGCATTGCAGCCACACAGTACAACACTGAAGGTAGAAGAAAGAAGAAAGAAAGAAGAAAGGCATTTTAGCAACTGCATTAATCAAGTTCTGAAAGTTCTAACATGTTTTTCTTAATGTGACTGCTGATCTTATAAAATAATAACTAGTAATATCAGCTATCTTTTCAACTGGAGTGCTGTGTAATGCAACTGACACAATAGGGGGATGCAATGGGGAGTGGTTTAATACCGAAAAGGTCAATAGCAACTTGAAACATAATGCTTTGATTGACTAGGCAGGCCATTTTTATTTTCTTTTGGTGAAAGAAGTGATTTTGTATATGTGTCTATCAATGCATTTTTTTTCTGAAACAAGAACAATGTTGTTACATTCTACCAAAACTAATAAACTAATATAACAAGTGGCAAAGTTTCCTTGATACAGAGTGAACTTTGTTGTCAAAAGTGCAGTTTTCATCATATATTAGCAGCATGACTGCATGTTCATCACGTCAATGTACATCACTTCAGATAATGAACTATCTCAATGACTACTGAATGTGCTGAAAGAACTGTGGAGAATGATCCATCCATCCATCCATCCATCCATCCATCCATCCATCCATCCATCCATCCATCCATCCATCCATCCATCCATCCATCCATCCAGCCATCCAACCCGCAATGGGGAAAATACAAGTGAAATCAATCAAAGAACGCTCAGTCCTATTAGGTGTCTCACGACTGCCACCACCATCCATCTAAAGGTGTTCCCAGGCCAGATGAGATATGTAATCCCTCCAGCAAGTTAAGGGTTTACCCCAGAGTCTCCTCCCACTTTGACATGTCCTAAACACCTCCATAGGAAGCTGCCCAGGGTGCATCCTAATGAGACACTTCTATCTGCAACCTCATCCTTTTGGAGAGTTCATGACTGTAGGTAAGGGATCAAAAGTGGAGAGCTTTGATTTCTAGCTCACCTCTATCTTCGCCACGATGACCCAATAAAATGCTCACATTATTGCTGACGCTGCAGGCATACATCCTCACACAACTCAGAAGTTTTTCAGGTTGGATTCCATTTCCCAGATATGATTTAAACTTTGCACTGAATGAGTCGGCACACTGAAAATTAAGCTGATATAGAGCGAGATAGTGCACATTTGGTTTCAGGTATAAATTGTGTAACCTTGTTTCACCCTTTCTACCAGGCAAATATAACACTTTGGCCATTTCCTGCCTGGTATTTCTATTTACTAAGCACAAAGGAAATAACTAGAGGAAGGACACATACTACAGTCTCTAATATATGCAAGAATCATATTCAGCTAGCCTCTGTGAAGATCGCTTGTTGCCGATAGAGTTGAGGCTCCTTCCGGTTGTGGCTGCACGCTCACAAACATCTCATAGCAGCACGGCAGCAACACATAATTTCTGAAGGTACAATTACACTGAACATGGTGGGAAATGGGCTGTCAATGTCTGCCTGAAGTTCACTGACAAATATATCCCCCCAAAAGCAGGTAGATGGTTTATTGTCACACAATGTGCTAATTGTACAGCTCAAGCCTGAGATGCGAGAGTCTATTTTCAGCCTTTGTGTGGTCGACGGTTTAAAGATTAGCTCTCCATATACTGTTGTTGTGTACTTCTCTAGGGCCCAACACGCTCTTTGTCTTTGTGGTTTCAAACAGGAACTCTCTGCAGTGTCTTCATGCACGGCAGTCCCTCAGTACAACTCTGATGTCTTTAGCTACTACTGAAAGATTACATCAATAGAATATTAAAGCCGAGTTTGATAAAATTATCTGTATATGTAAACAACCCTGTTACAATACATGCAGTTTATGCAATCAATCATTGCGGTGTTGTGGTCGAAATCATTTAAGGTTACAGTGTGCCTGCATAGTTCTGAATCTTCAACACCAGTCTCACGGACTGAGTGGCTCTTTGCTGTCAGTGTGAGCTTCTCTTCATGGCCAACCACAGAAGGTTCAGCCTGACTGACAGTTGTCCTAAAAACAGCTGAAAAAAAACTGCATCTCCATATATCAGGAATTTGTATCAGCAACATCAAGCAGGTGTCTGGTAATGCTGAGTAGTACTGCAGATATTCACTGTCCCTGGAGACTGAATCCACAAGCTTTTTCCTCCTGCACCACCATGAGGTTGACGTAACAACTCAACATGTTGTGCTACATGATGGATGAAGTTTTGTACAAATATTCATGGATCTTAGACAATAGATGGTACATTGTGGTTTAAATAGATGCACAGTAGCACCACTCAACCAATATTTTTCAACTAATATTATCATAAAAAAGAAAATCCCCTTTGGCCCAAAAGACACATCCCCCATAGACTATCATTATACAAGAGATTTCTGTAAAATTGCAGACAGGACATCTTCAACAACAAATGAGGTCAGTTTTTGCTCTTTTTGTTACAGAGTTTTAAAACATGTACATAGGTCAAGACTATAGAAGGGCTTTTTCCTGGTCCAAAGTCATCACAATGGGAAGAGTATGGGTCAAAGAGGATGCCACTGAAAGGGTCAGTGGATGAAACACAACAAAACATGAAAGCCAGAAAATGTTTTCAGGTCACATACCATGTCCGCCATTTTATGCCAGGTGAGTGGAAGCTATTTTTGAGTCCAGTATCCAACAACCCATCCTTGCATCCATCCATCCATCCATCCATGCATCCATGCATCCATCCATGCATCCATGCATCCATCCATGCATCCATCCATATCCATCCACCCATCCATATCCATCCATGCATCCATGCATCCATCCATGCATCCATCCATATCCATCCACCCATCCGTATCCATCCATGCATCCACCCATCTTTCCTGATTCCCTAATGATGAATCTAAAGAGTCTTTGTCTTGTGTTGCTGTGAGGGTAATTTCAATGATTTTGTGTGAAATGCCTCAACAGCCTCTAATCATGTCAACCTCTAACATCATCTGCATGCCCTGTCGGTACAGGAGTATAGGGTTTCCCACATGGCACAGAACTTGTGGAGGGGCATTCCAGCAACAGCTGGAAAACACGAGACATTCTGCAAAAACAGCGGCAGCAGCTTTACAAGGACTGGTTGCAAAAACATTCCACATGTAGGTTCTGCATTTACTAAATGCCAACAACATCTTAATGTGACACACGTAAAAAAAGCCACAGCTGGAAACAATTTCTGTCAAACGACCATGAAAACACCAGCAGGCATTACATATACTATAACCTAAATTATACCGTCCTGTGATGTCTTCTTCTGTCTCCCCTGTGGTGAAGGTGATAAGAACTGGTGGCTGTATGACTGGTTTTCCACTGGTGGAAACTTAGTTCACTGCAGAGCACAGGAAGATCAAAGACAAAGACACCGTAGAGCTGGTGATTTTTGGGGGGCAGAACAAGAAACAGGTTGCATTAAAACCTGTTTTATGTCAATACTGTAATGTATTTACAATACTGTCTATACTCAGCAACCATGACCAGGATCTTTATCTTCACCTTGGCTAAGCTTAGTTGCTTCTATTAGATTTTCACTTGCCGAATATCTACTAAGATTTTTTGTTTTAGGCAGATGATGAATCTGTTCAGTCATCAAAGAATCTTTTTGTCGTACATAAAAGAAACCCACATAAGAAGCTGAAGGGTTCAGTATTTGCACTTTTACACTTATTTGAGAGTAAATGTCTGATAATACTAATAATATATGCTGTGTCTTTGTAATCGTGCTTACATTTCAGAGTTCTCATTACATTCCTCTTGTATGTATCCTGTATCTGATGTCAACCATTGACAGGCAGTGATCTCTGGATAACAGAAATTTCACTGTATTCTTGTTTTTCCTGTCCCTAATGATCTGAAAATTCAAAGTCAAGAGTAACATTATAGCTCTGCTACTGCTCTCCATATCTTTCGTCTCGAGAACCAAAATTGGCAATGGGGTGGGAGCACTGATCGTGAGTTCACTGTTTCCAAAATAGGATGTTCAGTGTCAGTTCTTGTTAGCCAATCAAATGCAGTGCTCTCTCTAGGGGTAGAGAACGTGCAGGGGTTCTTTGCATTCATCAAGACATTTTCATCACGATGACATCTGTGAACTTGGCTGTATACTTGACTTGTCTGTTCTTGGGGAGAATAGGTAAGTTGTGGACACTTACATTCCTAGAAAAGTATAGTCATTGTTGGCTTCATGATAACCTTTTATTATGAATTTAATTGCAAACTTTCTTGGTCTCTTCTCAACAGGCTTGGGAACTAACTTGCCTGTACATGTGCGTCAAGAGAGTGGTTTCCTATTAGCTAATGTTGGAGACAATGTGACTTTGCAATGTTTCTATGCAAGTGATGTTGCAGCAGTATTTCTCTGGTATAAGCAAACTCTGGGACAGAAACCAGTGCTCATCTCCACCTTCTACAAACATGATAAAGTTGGAACTTTCAGTGATGATTTCACGAACAGTCAAAGGTTCTTCTTGGAAACCAAAGACGGCAAGAACCACTTGACAATCACAGATTTGCGCATCTCAGATTCAGCTACTTATTACTGTGTAAGCTGCAGCTCATACAAGTTTGAATTTGGAGAGGGAACTATAGTCAGTGTGAAGGGTTCAGGTTTCCAAGCTTCAGTGAGGCAGTCAGAAGATGAGACCATCCAGTCAGGAGACTCCATAAGCTGTACAGTAAACACTGGTATCTGTGATGGACAGCACAGTGTTCACTGGTTCAAAAACGAAGAAGAACCTCATCCAGGACTCATTTATACTGTCGGAGGCATGAATAATCAGTGTGAGAGAACATCCAATACACAAACACACACCTGTGAATACAACTTGCCAATAAATAGCCAGAATCTGTCTCATTCTGGGACCTACTATTGTGCTGTTGCCTCATGTGGACGCATTCTGTTTGGAAACGGGACCAAACTGGAATTAGCAGGTAAATACTGTTAATCTGACTAACACCATGACTGCTTTCTTACCAAACTTTGCATAGACACAGAGATAATCGCTCAAATGGTCTGTAATGTTCCCTCTCTCTGCAGATGAGGTGAACTCTTCTGACTTTCTTGTGCATTTTTTAAGTGGAGCTTTGGCATTCACCACCATTCTGAATGTTTTAATGGTCTTCTTAGTTCACAAAATGAAAGGGAGCAACAGCTGTCAATGTACAGGTAGGTAATACTATTGTGTTAAACTGTGTTGCATTCAGTGAAAATGGCTTTTAACTGACAGCATTTTCTGTGTTTTACGCCAGACACAAAAGCAAGATCTTCCTCCACAGCTAATACAGAGGTGACTATTATTTTTAAATGAAAAACAAATTTTATAACTATCAAGACATTCTTCATGGGACATTATTATGTTGTGATTGATCCGTTTTAGGAGTACCAAGATGCAGACAACCTCCATTATGCAGCTTTAAGGAACCAAAGGTTTAATGCATCAAGAAGACAGAGGGAAGATTCCTCCAGTCAGTGTGTCTACTCCAGTGTAAAGCACTAGAGGTGGACGTGCTTCATCTTTAATAAGTCTCTCGGTAAATGGTGTCAACATCTATTATGAGTTGTGATATGAATTATGACGATCAGTACAAAGCACTGGGCTGTGGTTAAATACCTCAGAAACCTTACTGAACTGATGTGTTTTTAAAAATGTTTTAGCAATGGTGTCATATTTCTATTACTGCTATAGTTGTAGTATCGGTCTCTCAGTACTGCCACCACAGAAGTAGGCCAGATCTTATTGTATTTTTAATGTCAGTACAATAGGATGCAGTTAAATATAATGTTCTATATACTGGGCAGTATCTGTTATGTGTGTTGCTACAAACCTAACAATCTCTTTATGGCCTCCCGTGTGATCTGAAGTCAAAAGATTCGATCTCTGTATGCTCTTCTAAGGGTAAGCATATTTTCGAAGCTTTACTGTCTTTGCATTTGTATGTGCATGCATGATTTTAAGAAGGAAGACATCACAATACGACTTTATTTTCTGCCATAATACCTATGTACATATAATCCTTTGAACCTTTTTGTGTATTACACTGATGCTGTCATGCAAAGAACATAGAAGAAAACAATTTTAAACTTGTAATTTCCTGTTTTTACATATTGTTTTCAACAAAAATGCAGTTCTGTGTATGTGTGTCATTAAAGATCATGCCATGTTACACCTTGACACTGACAAAATGAATGGTTGTTTCATATATAAATATCATTCACATGTAATGTTGCATGCTGCCACCTTATAAGAGAAGGAATGGTTCTGGTGTCACCATAGTGGTAAGATGATGCTTACCATCATGGGACTGTTTCTCCTTTTACTCTCATGGACCAACACTCTAAGTGCAATCAGATTACAATCAAGCAAGAAATTACAGTCTCCACAGACGTCTTCTCCAAGTTAACTGTGAGCACCACGTCTTTGATGGTAAGCCGAAAGAGGTGATTGGTGGTACTACAACATCACTGCTCAATATCTGCATTTGTCCTCAACTGACCGTATTTCCTCTCATAAAAAAATCAAAAACAAATACTTTAGAAAAAATATTGAAAATACAGGCCCCAAAGTGGAAACTTACTGCAACAAAAGTAGATACAAGTACGAAAACATCCATCCATCCATCCATCCTCTACACACCACTTTATCCTCACTAGGGTCATGGGGGGTGCTGGAGCCTATCCCAGCTGACTCGGGCGAAGGCAGGGGACACCCTGGACAGGTCACCAGTCTGTCACAGGGCTACATATACAGACCAACAATCACACTCACATTCACACCTACGGACAATTTAGAGTAACCAATTAACTTCAGCATAGTTTTGGACTGTGGGAGGAAGCCGGAGTACCCGGAGAAAACCCACGCATGCACAGGGAGAACATGCAAACTCCATGCAGAAAGATCCCAGGCCGGGACTTGAACCGGGGATCTTCTTGCTGGAAGGCGAAAGTGCCAACTACTACACCACTATGCAGCCCCATGAAACGACCAGTAAACACCCAAATGTTCCATATTTTGGACCAATAGAAAAAGAATTTGATTTAAAAATTGGATTGTGTGACTACACAAAGATGGGAAAGCATGCAAGTAGATTGGCAACAGCTAAAAAAGCAGTCAAAGCACAGCTGCAGCAGTAATGGAATAAACAAGAAAACCATAAATCAGACCCTCAGTGGTCATCCTGTAGGAATCAACAAGCATAAAAAGCAGCATGCTAAATATCAGGAGCACTTTCTTTAGTCAGATGAGACCAAGATGGAGTTTTGACTGAACATAGTAAAAAAAAAAAACCTTGTGTGTTCATATAGACTTTGCCACCAGATAGAAGTTACACTGAAGACGTGTCACTCTGGAGTTCATATGGGAGAACATGCAAAGATGACTGATGGATGCAGCTGACTGGAAGACTTTGTAGAAACGGTTCCAGCATTTGTGCTGAGCCAGGCTGCAGTATAACTGAACTCAATATACTAAACATACAAAACAATCAATCAGTCTTGTCATCTAACTATGAAAAACACAAGAGTTCCAGAAATTGTCAGTTGCATCACCGATAAAAAATAAGTGAAAATAAGCAATCGTGTCACTGAGACCCATTGGCATTGCTTCCATTCTCCTTTGTATCTCTCTCCCTGCAGTCATCATTGTGGGTTTCAGCAAGATTTAGAGATTGTGGGGATTCGCAGAGAGTTTGAAAAAAGCCCTGTGTGAAAACCACACAGGCAGGTGCATTTCTGGGCGTAGCGAGATGCTAAAACCCAATCCAGGAAGTCCAACATCTTCACCAATATGACACCACTGAAAGATGCTACGGAGTGAGAAAACAAAGACAGAACTGTTGCTAGCAGCACAAAATGCAATGGAAGTGAGTTTCAAAGCAGCATTTTCTAAGGTCACTAAATAGTGGTTGGCTTGTTGTTTGCTCAGTTTATGACTCATTAAGTCAATATTCTGATCACATATTATTACAAATACATATTGTGAACCTTATGTTTCTGTGTTTTGTCATTTTCAGTGTATACAATACCCTAACCTTTGCCAAAATGTACACAGGTGGGGGGGGGGGGGGGGGGGGGTGTCCACTCTTCTTCAATGACTCTGCGAAGTTGCTGTATATTGGCGAGAACTGGTACACGCTGTCGTATACGCCAATCCAGATCATCCCAAACATGCTCAATGGGTGACATGTCTGGTGAGTATGCTGGCCATGCAAGAACTGGGACGTTTTCACCTTCCAAGAATTGTGTACAGATCCTTGCAACATGGGGCCGTGCATTATCCTGCTGCAACATGAGGTGATGTTCTTGGATGTATGGCACAACAATGGGCCTCAGGATCTTGTCACGGTATCTCTGTGCATTCAAAATGCCATCAATAAAATGCACCTGTGTTCTTCGTCCATAACGCCCATACCATAACCCCAGTGCCACGATGGGCCACTCCATCCACAACACTGACATCAGAAATCCGCTCACCCACACAACACCACACACGCTGTCTGCCATCTGCCCTGAACAGTGTAAACCGAACACCTCTCCATCGTGCCAGACGCCATTGAATGTGAGCATTTGCCCACTCAAGTCGGTTACGACGACGAACTGTAGTCAGGTGGAGACCCCGATGAGGATGACGAGCATGCAGATGAGCTTCCCTGATACGGTTTCTGACAGTTTGTACAGAAATTCTTTGGTTATGCAAACCGATTGTTTCAGCAGCTGTCCGAGTGGCTGGTCTCAGACCATCTTGGAGGTGAACATGCTGGATGTGGAGGTCCTGGGCTGGTGTGGTTACACGTGGTCTGTGGTTGTGAGGCTGGTTGGATGTACTGCCAAATTCTCTGAAACGCCTTTGGAGATGGCTTATAGTAGAGAAATGAACATTCAACACACGAGCAACAGCTCTGGTTGACATTCCTGCTGTCAGCATGCCAATTGCACGCTCCCTCAAATCTTGCCACATCTGTGGCATTGTGCTGTGTGATAAAACTGCACCTTTCAGAGTGGCTTTTTATTGTGGGCAGTCTAAGGCACACCTGTGCACTAATCATGGTGTCTAATCAGCATCTTGATATGGCACACCTGTGAGGTGGGATGGATTATCTCAGCAAAGGAGAAGTGCTCACTATCACAGATTTAGACAGATTTGTGAACAATATTTGAGAGAAATGGTGATATTGTGTATGTGGAAAAAGGTTTTGCTCTTTGAGTTCATCTCATAAAAAATGGGAGCAAAAACAAAAGTGTTGCGTTTATATTTTTGTTGAGTATGTTCTTGACCTGCAACTACTTCTTTGGTCTTGAAGACCGTGATAGTGATGCACAGTTCCTCCACATTTTTCTCCCCCATGCCTTGACTATCTTCTCCCTTCCTTTCTGTCCAGATTTTTTTTTAAAAAGGCTATTCTGTAACTGTAACTTTAACTTTCTTTCTCCATGTTTACAAAAGATTAAATAATCCAAATACTGAAAACAACAAAACACAGAAACACTGCAGGGTTGATAGCAGACATCTGTAATAATCTGATCAAAAGTCAACTCCATGATCTCATGGGTGTGAGGAATCTATACGTGCTTCAGTTGGCTTGAGATAAAAATTGCCACTGTAGGAGGTAGAGAGCATGTGATCATGTTGTCCTCTTGGCCAATCAGCACAGTGGTGCCTCTGAGAAGTGGGGAATTTATTCATGTGCTTCTCATTCAACAAGACAATTTCAGCAGAATGACACCTCCAATGTTTCTCTTCTGTCTGACCTGCCTGTGCTTGGGGGAAATAGGTGAGTTCCATTTTAAACAAAGCTGGGAATTTTAACATGAGTCTTTGTATTTTCGTGATCATGATAGATTTCTGATTGTATAAAATGAATTCTTCTTTGTTTCCTATTTCACTTCAGTAGAAGGGAAACACTTCAAACAACCCACAACTGTGCACCAAGAAAAAAGATTTATACCAGCTAATGTTGGCAACGACGTTACTTTGAAATGTTCTTATGACAACGATGATGAAAAGTATTTCTGGTATAAGCAAACGCTGGGACAAGGGCTACAGCTCATTTCTGTTGCCTATAAATTTGATAAAAATGGCATTTTTCAAGATGAGTTTAAGGACAATCCACGCTTCACATTGGAAATTAAAGGTACTACAAACCACTTAAAAATTTCAGATGTACAAATTTCAGATTCGGCTACTTACTTCTGTGCAAGCGGTTATTCATTTCAGTTTGAATTTGGGGAGGGGACAGAAGTAGATGTAAAGGGTTCCAGTTTGAACGTTAAAGCTTTTGTACATCAGTCAGCGTCTGACGGCATCCAGCCACTGGGATCTGTGAGCTGTACAGTCAGTACTGGAGAACACAGCGTTTACTGGTTCAAAAGTGAAGAACACCCCCGTCCAAAAATCATTTACACCCCTGGAGGCAGAAGTGATGATGGTGAGAGGAAAACCAACACACAAATGTGTCTCTACAACAAGCAAATGAAGGAAACGGATCTTCACTGTGCTGTTGCTTCATGTGGACACATTGTGTTTGGAAACCAAACCAAGCCCAACTTTCAGAGTGAGTAACTTTTCCAGCAGGAATGAATGCATAGTTATATGTGTTTACTGTCTGATTAAACTTCCTATTAGAACAGAGAAAAAGCTAAAATGTGTGTTTCTGATGTCTGGATTTGCAGGTGAGGTGAACTCTTTGGTCTTAGTGTATTTCTTGAGTGGAGCTTTGACATTCACCACAACCCTGAGTGTTTTACTGGCCTTCTTACTGTACAAGATAAACAAAAGAAAGAGCAGCCAATCGACAGGTAACTCTTATTTTAAGCTGCTTAAGCTCCACTCAGTTCATTTAAGCTATTTAATAAAAGAAACTTCTTTTTTCCAGCATCTCAAGCAAGATTTTCAGCTCCGTCTACAGGAAATGCACAGGTGATTGTCTGTTAGATTTACGCATAATAACCTTTAAAAAGCACATTAAACAAATCACTGTCTCATGTATTCTACATATATATTTTGTCACCAGGGTTACCGAGATGCAGACAGCCTCCATTACGCTGCTTTAAGCATTAAACTGCCAAACAGATCAAGAAGACAGAGGAACAATGACGAGTGTGTTTACTCCGGTTTAAGGCTATAGACTGGACATGTGTGATGGGTACTTTCTCTGCAATTCAGATGTGATTATTTTGTCTCTCTTTAGCGACAAAACATAGATTCAAATGTACATTTTTGCAAGAAAAATCTTTAGTAATGTGTGAATTTCTAACCTCCTGCTTTCTCCACTGCGTTACTTTGAGAATCCCAAATAAAACCGCTTATGTCTGATTTCTTTACTGTCTTTTTTATGTATTTAATGATAAAATAAACTGAATTTACATTTGAATTTAACAAAGTGTGAGTGTGCTGTGTGTTCAATCCATTTTAATGCCATTGTTTAGTCAGTCATTGTGATGTTGAGCCCAACCCTGGTAATAATAAACCAGACAAAGATTCAAAATAAAATAAAGTTTAAGGGTTTAAGAATTATTGCAAATGAGTAAAATTAACATTTATGTTCTTGGGCAGATAATTTAATTGTGAAAACAAAACATGTTATTTCATAACTATTAGCATTTATTTATGTCAATTGTTCAGTTTTAAGCTTGTGTTTGGCTTCTGCCATTATCCAACTACATTAGTGTTGAATGAATATCAGCAGCAATATGCTGTTTGTTGTCACACACTATTTTCCATCAATATAAAAACTGCAATTTGTTTTTATTAAATTGTGTAAATGACCTTTGCCATGCCACTTAATAATAAACAGTAATAAACCTGGATGCTATTGGAGCCAGTCAGCATAAAGATGGAAAGTCCATTTGTAAAATGAATATAAGACTCCCCAACATGTTCCATCCATCCATTCTCTTTAATGTTGTTACTCATATTTTAACTGTAAATAAATAAAGGTTTCTCCTGAACTGACAGCTTGTATGTTCCTAATATAACCGTCTCACAGCAGGATGGGTTGCAGTGAACATGTGATTCTGTTTCCTGAGTAGGACATCCAGCATCACTACACCCTGGCCAATCAAACACAGCCTCATCTCTTAAGAGTGCAGAAAGTATCAGGATCCTTTTCATTCAACGCAAGAATTCAAAGAAGATGACATCTGCAAAGCTGGTCTTCTGTCTGACATGTTTGCTGCTGGGTGAGTCGTGTTTCTGTGGCTCCTTTAGATTTTAGCAACTCTTCAGACAAATATCTCCTTTTGTTTTTTAATATAATGGTTAATTCTGTCAGATTTATATGCATATTTGCTTTTACTGTCATTTCAGCTCAGAAGTTTCGTCTGAAATCAGCCTCATCTGTAAGACAAGAGGGTGGTTTTAAATCAGCAAACACTGGTGACATGGTGACTTTGCGATGTTTCTATGAAGTAGATGATTTGGCGTGGCTGCATTGGTACATGCAAACTGCAGGACAGAAACCAAGGCACATCTCTACCTTCTTTGTGTACGATACCGACATCACTTTTCATGGCGAATTCAAGAACAATCGACGCTTCACAGTGGATACAAAAAACAAAGCACATCACTTGACAATTTCAGATTTGAAAATTTCAGACTCAGCTAATTACTACTGTGCAATTAGCTACACACATGTCTTTACTTTTTCAGAAGGCATCATTGTCACTGTAAGGGAAGCAGGTTTTAATATCCAAACTTTGGTTGAGCAGTCGTCGTCTCAGACCACCATCCAGCCAGGAGGCTCCGTGACTCTAAACTGTACCGTATATACTGGGACCTGTGATGGAGAACACCGTGTTTACTGGTTCAAAAACGAAGAAGAATCACATTCAGGACTCATTTACACCCAAGGAAGCAGAAATGACCAGTGTGAGAGGAAACCCAACACACAAACCTGTGTCTACAATTTGTCTATGAAGGGCCTGAATCTGTCTCACACTGGAACCTACTACTGTGCTGCAGCCTCATGTGGACACATAAAGTTTGGAAATGGAACCACGTTGGACTTTGGGGGTGAGTAACATGCAAGCAGGTTGTCTAATTTCATAAATTGTTTTAGTTAGCTTCGCATTAAGGCTTTGTGTTTTTAGATGTCTGGCCCTCAGCTGGTGAGGTAGACTCTCCTGTCTTGGTGTATTTCTTGAGTGGAGCTCTGACGCTGACAACCATCCTGGTGTTTATACTGATCATCTTAGTGTGCAAGATGAACAAAGGAACCGACTGCACACCCACAGGTACAGAAACTAACACTCTCTTTCTCCCTGTTTCCACTGAACTCTTTAGTAAAAGAACATTTTCTGTGTTTCATCACCAGAGTCCAGATGTTCAGCTCCCTCCACCACTGGCGCTGAGGTAAGTTGATGAACTTCAATTCAAAGCATTGCATTTGTTCGTTAATCGTTTAGACACAGCTTAAATTGTTCTCAGCGTCCAATTTGTGAAATATTTGTATGGATTTTGTTGCCAGGGTAACAGCCAAGACACAGACAACCTCTGTTATGCTGCTTTGGACATTAACCCACCCAACAGATCAAGAAAACAGAGAAACAACATCTCTGAATGTGTCTACTCCAGTGTTAGGCAGAACAACTAGACCTGCTTTACTTGTTAGAATCTCTTTAAAGGCGTATTGTAGATTTAGATGAAGATATTAAGATATATAAATAACCTTCTGTTTAGTATTTGTAATTTCAAGCAGGATGCATCCCTATTTTTAAATATTATTAGTCTGTTTTCTCACTTTGAGGCTTGTGGCTTTGAGGATCCAAAATGAACTTGCTTTTTGGTAAATGTTAACTTAACTCCGTGTGTTCTAATGTTACTGTATGAGAATTTTTGTCAATAAAGATTAAATAACATTCAGAATGCTTTAATGTTGAGACCTTTGTGTGATTGTGTTTAGTTGAGCAAGAACTGGTGGAACAACAGCTTTTACTTCAGTAGATGATTTGATTATTCATACGTCTCCATAAATCATCATTGCAGTTCTATCTCCATTGTCATTAGTCGTCATGACAATAATCAATGATTCATTTAAGGCACCAATGCTGTCATGGTTTGTATGAGACAAGAAAGTGATGGAACCTAAATACAGATGACCGCAAAGGTGAAGGAAGGTAAGCAATGGAACAAAACAGATTACGAGAGGGAAAGAACACAAGATTCTCATCAAGAAAGGGGGCTCCTGGTAATCATCAGGGGCAGGATTGGGCAGGAGGCTATCAGGTCCAGTGGTAGGTTTTGGTAGGTGGTTTCTAGAAGGATATAGGGAAGCCACCAAACTCAGCCAGAGGATTGCAGAATCAGTCACAAATTCGTGATGCGAGAAATTTCCATCAGCCAGGACTGATGTGCTGATGTCCTTTCAATCAGACCACCAGATTTCACAAACTAGGCTACTTAGAACACTTGACAGTAAAGTCAAACTGAAGACCATCTCACAATGGGATCTCACTGACTACAATACTCATCAACACGTTGACATTTTGACCCACGAGCACTGAGATCATAACCATCTTCAAACTCGACCTTCATTTTGAATTCAATTGCCCACCATCCATCCACTATCTCTACACCGCTTAATCCTCATTAGGGTCATGGAGGGGCTGGAGCCTATCCCAGCTGACTCAGGGCAAAGGCAGGGGACATCCTAGACAGGTCACCAGTCTATCACAGGGCCACACAAAGAGACAAACAATCACACTCGCATTCACACCTACAGACAATTTAGAGTTGTCAATTAACCTCAGCATGTTTTGGACTGTGGGAGGAAGTTGTAGAACCCAGACAAAATGCATACATGCACAGGGAGAACATGCAAACTCCATGAGAAAGATAATGGGAAGGCTGGGACGTGAACCCAGGGATCTTCTAGCTGCTAGGTGAAAGTGCTAACCACCAAGCCACTGTGCAGCCCTAAATGGCACACCAGTAAAATTCAATACTGTATTTTGCAAGATTGTGATGCTGTCAGGTTGATAGAATTTGTCCATAGACATCAGGTAGACACATCGGAGATGCAATAATGAAGTTCCCTGAGTGTTTACAAAAGATGGAGGCCATACCTGATCTAAATTTAGTGGCTATTTCCTCCTAAGCAGGCTTCTTGTGCAGCACCAGTTCTGTTACTGGGTGCACAATGCAGGTGGAGCCCCCCAATGACACATAGTTCAGGTTACTATTCTTGGATTTTCTATCTTACAAGCCCCTGCATGCTACAGTAGAACTCGCTGTTGACAGTCCAATGCTGGGGTTCAAATCCCCAGAGCACAGCTATGTGAATATGAAAGAAACGGAATACAGTGTTGGCGAACTCCTGACTTTAAAAAAATGTAAAACAAATACTACAAGGTCAATCTACTAAGTCGTTTAAAATTAAGCTTAAAAATGAGTCTTAGGGCACATTCTCACTGCATTAGTCTTTTATAAATGCTTGTTTATATGTGAAGAATGATGTATGCATGGCTTCATTTATGCTTCTACTGAGGTGGAAAAAAAAAAGCAAACTTGCTCTTTTCAATACGAGTACACAGAAAACAAAAAGCAGGCCTCTTGACCTCATGCATGTTTTGAACTATCGCTGTCAGTGCAGTGACATTTGTGGTTTTCAGCAGGATGTAAGGCATTCGCACTCTAACAAGAACCCAACTTAAGGCAAAGAGCACTAAAACACACATATATATGATTATATCACCTCTGTAAGATGAAATGCTTGCAAGTTAAAAGAAACCTGGCCAATTTTATGCAGACTGGTACCAATTCACTCAGACAGAACTGAGTTCATGTGTGTTCTGCTGCCAGTGAGGTGCCCAGAAATAAATGGTAGTAAGTAATTGGCTGTGGCATTACATCACAAACACCTCTGTCCACACACAGCGCCCTACATACTTTATGCAATCTGAAGTATTTAGTCTTTTTTGTATGTGACTATGGGCGGGACCAAACATGATGTTTCAAAAGTAGGACATCCAGTGTGGCGTCACGTCTGATCAACCAACCATACACAGTCTTGTCTATAAACCGTGAGGTAAACACCTTTTTTTGTCATTTCACACAGGAATTTACACACAATGGCCTCTACAGTGTTCGCATTCTATCTCACATGTCTTCTCTTTGGGGATATAGGTGAGCTGCATTTTTAACACTTGAAACTTGTAGCTTTTGTTTATAACTCCTGTTTGATCCAAACCTTTGCTTTGTCTTCCATCTCACTCCAGCTCAGACAACTGATGGTATCCATAAAGGGGCGCGTTTTATATCAGCTAACGTTGGTGGCAACGTGACATTAGAGTGTTTCTATGGAGGTGATGTAGCGACAAGGCTTTACTGGTATAAACAGTCTCTGGGACAGAAACCAAGGGTCATCTCCAATTTCTATCTGTATAAAACAGATAGCACCATTTATGACGAATTCAAAAACAATCCACGCTTCCAACTGGATTCTGACCGCAATAAAAATCATTTGACTATCACAGATTTGCGCGCTTCAGACTCGGGAACTTACTTCTGCTTAAATTCCCATTTATACATGATAAACTTTTCAGAGAGCATTACCATCAGTGTGGAGGGTTCAGGTTTGAACTTCCAGACTTCAGTGCAACAGTCAGCGTATGATGCCATCCAGCCAGGAGGACCCGTCAATCTGAGCTGTAGGGTACAGACTGAGATCTGCGATGGAAAACACAGCGTTTACTGGTACAGAAGCGAAGAAGATTCTCACCCAGGACTTATTTACAATCATGGAGACAGAGGTGATCAGTGTGAGAGGGAACCCAACACAAAACACAAACCTGTGTCTACACCCTGCCTGTGAATTACTCAAGTGCCACTCGTGCTGGGATCTACTACTGTGCTGTTGCCTCCTGCGGACGCATTTTGTTTGGAAGTGGGACCAAGATCGTCATTGATGGTGAGTAACACCAGGTTCTCACATGTAAAATCAAACCTCTTAATCAAACCTCCTGACAGCTTTATTTGTTTTATCAGGCTCTGCAGATGACGTGAACTTTGCTGCTTCTTTCTGGAGAGGAGCCTTTGCATTCACCTCCTTTCTGAGTGTTTTAATGGCTTTTTCAGTGTGTCTGATGAGCAGGAAGAGCAGCTGCAAATCTTCAGGTAACTGCTGCTTTTTTAATCTGACAGTTTAAATTCACTCAACTTGGCTTTTGGAAGTAATTTTTCTGTTTCACAACTAGAGTCTCAAGCCACATTATCACCCACAGCAGATGAAAAGGTAAGTAATAACTGCACATAAAGAAATTAACGTGTGGACATGGTTGTTATATATATGGAAACTGTGAATAAATATGCTGTCAATAGGGTCTCCAACATGGGGAAAGCATCTATTATGCTGCTGTAAGCGCCAACCTGACCAACAGATCCAGAAGCCAGAGGGATCACATCTGGAGCGACTGCGTGTACTACAATTTAAAACTGTAGAACTCTATCGCTATTTAATGTGTTTTGAAAAAGACAGGATTTTTTTTATGGCACCGTAAAACGGGGCTATAAGGGACAGCGGGGTAATAAGGGACATTTTTCCGGAAAATGTTTTAAATGTAATTCTGCGGTTTTTATGTTGAGCAGGATGCGGTTTTGTGTTGTTTTCATCAATTATCCATGAATTCTTAAAGAAATCCAGGTAAAAACCACAGAATTACATTTAAAACATTTTCCGGAAAAGTGTCCCTTATTGCTCCGCTGTCCCTTATAGCCCCGTTTTACGGTACTTAATTCAGAATCAGTTTGAAAAAAATCTGTTATATATAGCTTCTTTGTGGTCTGCAGCTGAAATATATATCTCCCCTTTCATTATATGATTCAGGATATTATAATGTAGACTCAAATACTCATGTTTAGGATCTGTTTTGTCTGTAGGATCTCAAGTCTGCAACGTTGCCATAATGTTATTGTTGTCGAGTGAATTTTGTTACCAAATCAGTGCATTTTGAAGGTTAAATGAGGATCCTCACTGAGGATGAAGATTGTGTTTTAACCTCATTGTATCTCAACAGAAACATGTATGTATTTTTGAACGTGAGCTTAAAGTCGCTGAAGATCAATAAATATAATGAAAATTGTGTGTGTGTGTTAAGTCTCAGACTATATGTATGTGATTATTCAGTCTAGTGTTAACTTCCTCATGCATGAGTGGTTGACAGCATAGAGCCTATCAGAGAATGTGGTTGACCTCAAATAGCACGGAAGGGTTTTTCTGCTGATCTAAAAACACAAGGATCTGATAGCTCAGAAAGTTACTGTTTGGCTGAAAAGTCGGTGTCCTTATTTTCCTAATGCATATGCATCTTGGAGCAATTAATTCACTAATTTTCAGAAAATTTGTACTTAACTTAATTACACATTATACAGTAATAATGCAATAAAATGGCTGATGGCTGACTGTGTAAGGACATTTTGACCAGTAATGGTGGGTCATCTGTTTTCTTTAGTCTGGGCAGAAATGTGAAATTCCGACATTGATCAGCCACAACATTAAAGGGCGCACTCTGTACAGCATTTACATTCAAAGTTGATTAACACCTTGGGTTCTTTGTTGTGTTCCTGACCATATTTTGTGGTGTGACAGGGTACACTGTTCAGCTGGGGGAGGATACTGCTGTCTTGGAAGTGCCACTGTTGTTCTGCAACAATATTTAGGTGGGTGGCATCCACATGAATAACAGGACTCAAGGTTTCCAGGCAGAACATTCAGTTGTAACAAGATAATATTCATTTGTCAGTGGCTAATTGGTGTATATTAAAGTCATTTGGCGAATGCTTTTTCCAATATGCTCCAGATGATTTGCATAAACATGCAATGGAAGAAATTTGGATTAAAATGTCTGTCAACTTTGCAATAATGGTGAGTCTGGTCGACCAACTGGCCTACAGAGACTTGTAGTTGGTCACATTTCTGTCCTATGTTACACTCTTGATTATCATTCACTGTTTGTATATTACGTCTGGGGTGACGATTAGACTGATTTGTTGAGATAACACCTAAAAAATAGACAGTCACAAAGATTTCAGTGGAATAAAATCCAACTCATTCAAAATGTTAGAATCTCCATCCATCCATCCTCTATACACCGCTTTATCCTCACTAGGGTCGCGGGGGGTGCTAGAGCCTATCCCAGCTGACTCGGGCAAAGGCAGGGGACACCCTGAACAGGTCACCAGTCTGTCACAGGGCTACATATACAGACACACAATCACACTCACATTCATACCTACAGGCAATTTAGAGTAACCAATTAACCTCAGCATATTTTTGGACTGTGGGAGGAAGCCGGAGTACCCGGAGAAAACCCACGCACGCACAGGGAGAACATGCAAACTCCATGCAGAAAGATCCCAGGCCTACCCCGGGATTTGAACCAGGGATCTTCTTGCTGCAAGGCGAAAGTGCTAACCACTTACTCCACTGTGCAGCCCCATGTTAGAATCTGTGCCAATGAAAATCAAACTTTTGACTTTTGACTTGACCATTTATGGCAGAATTACTCATTACAGCAACTTGCCATTATGTAGCATGGAGCGGCTTTATGGTGTTTGAGTCGAAGGTGAGCAGACACAATGAGTGGGTGGGGGCATGAAGCACCGTTTTCATTTGAAAAATAACTTGTAAATATGTAATTTAGAAGAACAGAGAATAGATTTGAGGGCTTTATTTAAGGCCGGAGGAGAAACTTTAATGCTGTCAGTAGAGTCAGTCTGTTCTCCAGTCACTGTGAAACCTAACAGCTCTTACTCCCTTTGCTTTTTTCTTTTTTAGATGCTTCAGGGCAGTGGGCGTTGTGGTTCTTGGCAGGATGTGTGCACTCTCACATACTGTTGCTCCTGAAGACAATAAACACTCAAACAACCAGGAACAGGGCCGTACTTCATGAGAAATGTGATTAGATCTATTGAAAAGTCCAACAAAATTTTAAAATGAAAATCAAATGTGATGGTCCGTTTCATTTTTCACCAATATAAAGCTGGTGAATGCAGCTTTGTTGGTGGAGTTCAAAGAGTCAAAACTTAAATGAGAAAAAAAGTATGATATAGATTTAGAATGTCAAGTGTATCTAAAATTTTATCTCTTCCCAGCATTACAGATTACTGCCATGCTTCACTGTATTATAATGTATTCATTTTTCATGACCATGGGCAACAAAGGGGAAAAGAGGAAAAGGGTATTTGGAGATTGAGCTGGGAGGGCAAACTAGACATACCATGAACAGACATGCAGGTGACAAGCCAATGACAGAATCTTGTAAGCAGTGATTCTGAACAGCATCAAGCAGACAAACCTAATAATATAAGCATTTCTTGCTCATGTGTGCTAAAACAGACTGAAGAGCTAGCCAACATCTACCTTACAGTCCAGATAGGAGAATCTGTAGCTTTACCAAAGCACATGATGGCACATGATTATCAACTATGGTTTCCTGTATATTATTATTAGTGTTAGCTTTGTCTGGAAACCACAAAAAAGGAAGAAGGAATCAATATCCACTGAAAAGTATACCGACGTGACACAACTGGCTGCCTACCTAGATAAACTAAGGAAGTGGTTGCGGAGGCCAAGGTGGGACAAAATACTAATCATGAACACATCAAAGAATAGATATCTTACAGATGTGCAGATATATTATTAGTAGGCTGACTAACAAGGACTTGGTATCACCAAGCTAGGAAAGTTTAAGACGAGGCTGGAATAGAGAAGGCACACGGCACGTATCAGGAAACACTATTACGTCGACATGGTGTACTAAACATGGCAGGCATATTACACAATACTCAAGAGTAAATCACACCAATGCACGACACTATGAGTGAGCAGGGAACTTAGCTGGTAGATTGACGGAGACAGACGGTGAGGGAACGGATGTGTCGTCCAAGGAGTGGAATGCAATTGGAGGTTCTGTGGATTGGATTGAAGCTGACCAGGATGGAACAAGAAAAGAAATATGCCTCATCCAGGTAATGATCCAATCTATCAAACCCTGCACCTGTGAACTTTTCACACTCACACACCTCACTCACACTCACCAGAAAAAAGGGAAAAGGGGAGAAGGAAGGAAAAGAGGAGGCTGCCATCAAGCAGAGATGGAGGTGGAGGGCATGACGGTTATCTGGAAACCACAAAATTAGAAATGAATCAATATCCATTTAAGAGCATAACCAAACATATTATGGATGGTAAACCAAATTTCTACAGAAGATTAACAAAATCTATAAAGAGTTGGCATTGATAAGTATGAATGCACATTTGTGGTCATGCATTTTAATGTCATTTAAAGCAGAGCTGAGGAGTATTCACCTTTCACACCATGTGAGTTTTTCTGAGAAACTTGGTTTGACACTGTAGGCAGCAGTGAACATGTGATCAAGTTTCCTTAACAGGACACACCGTGTCACATCTGCTCGGCCAATCAAACACAGTCTCGTCTATGACAAGTGAAGAAAGGATCGAGGTTCTTTTCATTCAGCATCACAGTTTGAACACGATGGCATCTGCACAGTTTGTCTTCTATCTGACTTGTCTGTTCTTGGGGGAAATGGGTGAGTTTGTGTGTTTTTTTGACTGCAGTCTGAATCTTTTCAAGTGTATGGCCACGCTTTTATATGTCCACAATGTGTATTTTCTTTGTGTCTCATTTCACTTCAGCTCAGATGAATCACCTGAATGTATCATCACGGGTTCATCAAGACAGAGGTTTTCTGTCTGCCAACACTGGAGACAGCGTGACTTTGCAATGTTTCTATCGAGACGACATTATTGCAAGGTTTTACTGGTATAAACAAATCCCGGGACAGAAACTGAGGCTCATCTCCATGTTCTACAAATATGAAACAGAAAACATCTTTTATGATGAATTCAAGAATAACCCACGCTTCTCACTGGATACTGAAAAAGGCAAAAATCACCTGAAGATAACAAATGTGCATACTTCAGACTCTGCTACTTATTACTGTGCAGGCAGCTATTCATTCACATTTGAGTTTGCAGAGGGCACCACCCTCAGTGTAAAAGGTTCAGGTTTGAACTTCCAAGCTTTAGTCCAACAGTCGGCATCTCAGACCATCCAACCAGGAGACTCACTGACTCTCAACTGTACAGTACATACTGGGACCTGCGATGGAGAACACAGTGTTTACTGGTTCAAAACTCAAGAAGAATCCCATCCAAGAATCATTTACACCCGTGGAGGCAAGAATGATGAGTGTGGGAAGAAACTCAACACACAAACCTGTGTCTACAACCTGCCAGTAAAGAATCTGTCTCATGCTGGAACCTACTACTGTGCTGTTGCCTCATGTGGACACATAGTGTTTGGAAACGGGACCAAGCTGGATTTCAAATGTGAGTAACATTTCCAACTCCATCCAGTTAAAGTCCATATGAACACAGCTAAATGCTCTGTAATGTTTCCTGGTGCCTCCACAGATGAAGTGGACTCTCTAGTGTCTGTCCACATCTTGTGGGGAGCTCTGGCAATCACCACTTTCATGAGTGTTTTCCAGGCTTTCCTAATGTGTGTGATCCTCAAAAGAAACAGATTCAAAAGCAAAGGTACTACAGCTGTTACTGTTTGTAGCTGATAATATATTCTAGATGTAGCACAGCATTACAGTAAGAGCACATTTTCACTGTTTTCAGAGCTGCATTCAAGACCTCCTTCAGCAACAAATGCAGAGGTAAGTTTGTTCCAATTTAATTATTGTATAAGCATTCAAACATTTTTATTGTGCAAAATTGGGATTTTTAAAAATTTTGCATTTTATTATTAGGGCAACCAAGATGAAGAAAACATTCATTACGCAGCTCTGAAGCACGACAAGGTGAACAGATCAAGAAGTCAGAGAAACAGAGAGGCTGAATGTGTGTATTCAGGTATAAAGCAGTAGAGCTGGACATGTTTCCTATTTCTTTGTTACTGTTGGACTGCAGCATTCAAGCAGCATGGTATGATCTTGTGTTCACTGTGTTCAATTTTATGCCCAAATAAACATCTTTGGATATTTTAATATGAAAGTTTTCCATTTGTGGTCTAGTATCAGAATTTTACAATTTTTGTATCACAGTCTGATGTCAGTTGTTGGCTTGTCTTGCTTTAATGTATGGTTTATAAAGGAACAGATGAAAGTCTGGATTTAAGTATGGTGTAATCATTTTGTGTTGGATGCATTTTGTGCAGTAGAAATAAATGTGTATGAATAATTAACAAACTCTTGTGATTGGGAGTCCTAATAGATTTACTGGTTTTTATTCACAAAATCACGAGATGGTATATGAAGATGTCACCTCCTGTAAGCGCTAAGAAGTCAAGAGGTGTCGATAAGAATATGGAACACCTTTTTCTAAGAAACTGGAAGAGCTAAGTGATACCAGTAATCAGGCCCAGGGGCCATTTTGAATAACTAATCTAACAATCGAATCCAGGCAATTAAAAACCCAACCAGGTACAAAAGCATAAGCAGGATGGGAACAGGAAGGACAATAAGTGAGTCAGGCAGGTGACAGGAAGTACACAATGGAGGCAAATGAGATACAAAAAAGAAAAAAAAATCAATCACAACAAGACGACATGGTCATCAATATCCCCCGCCACGTGATGTCTATGAGTCTATATCCAAGATAGTGATCAAGGGCCATAACTCTGTTAAATATTATCACACAGGTCTCATTTTCAAACTTGATCAAGGTGTCCATGGTGTGAAGCTACACACTAAATTTCGTAATCCCAGCTGTAATAGTTTCCGAGAAAAGCTGTCCCCTTCAAATGAGTCTATATCCAAAGTAGTGATCAAGGGCCATAACTCTGTTAAATATTATCGCACAGGTCTCATTTTCGAACTTGATCAAGGTGTCCATGGTGTGAAGCTACACACTAAATTTCGTAATCCTAGCTGTAATAGTTTCCGAGAAAAGCTGTCCCCTTCATATGAGTCTATATCCAAAGTAGTGATCAAGGGCCATTACTCTGTTAAATATTATCGCACAGGTCTCATTTTCGAACTTGATCAAGGTGTCCAGGGTGTGAAGCTACAAACTAAATTTTGTAATCCTAGCTGTAATAGTTTCTGAGAAAAGCTGTCCCCTTCATCTCGGACGGACGGACAGACGGAGGCCAAACCTATATTCCCCTTTTCCATTTCGTGGAGGCGGGGGATAATAAACTGTAAAATAAGACAGGAAGATGTAGGACTGCATACAGTCATGAACAAAAGTTTCCATGTTCTTGTAAAGACCATGTATATAATGACAGTCTTGAGTTTTTATAATAATAATACTGCCACCACCATGCTTGACAGTAGTTTTGATGGTCTTGGAGTTGAAGGTCTCATTTTCTCTTCTCCACACATAGACGACTCACAATAAGTTAGGGATATTGTTATTTCCGTGAGTGCATTTCATATTTGGTCTGAATTTTAATGACATAAGTAATAGTTCCCTTTGATATTACTATTAATGAATGAGAAAAAGCACCATTTTCATTCGTGCAATATTTATTTCCCCAACAATTTAGACAATAACAAAGATAGCCCCACATAACCAAAATTGACAAAGTCAGTCGCAGGTGTTTCCACCGTTTGCTGCAATGACAGCTTGACAGCGACGTCTCATGCTCCTAACTGGCCTCATGACGTTGTTCTGAGGCAATGCGTTCCACTCCTCCACAAGTGCTACATGCAGTTCTGCCAGGTCACATGGGAGTGGGATACGAGCATTCAGTCGCTGCTTCAGCTGGTCCCAGACGTGCTCTGTGGGGTTCAGGTCAGGGGACATTGCTGGCCATACCATATGAGGCAGTCTGACTTCCTGAAGTCCAGCTGTGACAATTCTGGCACTATGTGGTTGGAGCATTATCATTCATGATCAGAAAGTTGGGGGAGTGCTGGTGGAATTGGGGATGATGATGGGTTCTATGATGTCTCTGAGGTAAGAACGTGCAGTGACTGAGCCATCTACAATCACCAAATCTGTTTTGCGCTGACTGGTGATGCCTGCCCAGACTGTTGCACCTCCTCCACCAAAGCCAACCCTGGGGACCATGTTGACCTCGGTATATTGCTCACCTTGCCTTCTCCAGCAACGCTGATGACCATCATTTCTGTGCAAGGTGACCCGACACTCATCAGTGAACAGGACAGTAGACCGCTGCTGCATTGTCCAGGTCACATGGTCTTGTGCCCACTGCAAACGGTCACGGTGGTATCTTGGTGTCAGTGGAGTCACCTGCAACGGTCATCTGGCATTCAAGCCAAAGCAGTGGAGTCAGTTGCGAATGGTTTTTCTGGAAACCCTAGAACCCCTCACTTTTCGTAAACATGCTTGCAGCTGTGTGGTAGTTGCATAACGGTGTCTGAGTGCATAGGTCCTGAGGTACTGGTTATCATTGCGGTCTAGCACTCGTGGGGCTCCACTCCTGGGTCTGTCACCAACACTGCCAGTAGTTCTGTGCCTTGCTGCAAGTCTGCTGATGACACTTTGAGACACATCAAGTTCACGTGCAACATCTGACAGCCTGCTACCGACCTGAAGGTGTGCTATGGCCAGGTGGCGCTGCTCGTCCGTTAAGTGACGTCATGTGTTCATGACTGCTTGAATGATGAACTGGGAATGACTTACTGACAATAGCAGCTTCTTATACCCCCAGAATGTTCAAATTGATGCCACATTGAAAAGAGACGTCTTTTTGTATATTTTGGTGTTGGCCACAATATGTAAGGCGCACTGTACACAGTGAGACCATTAGGTGGAAAACACAAAATGAGTTGTGTCTCGCACCCTAATACAATTGCCTCCCTATCCCCAAAATCACTGAAGTGAAACAAACACCTTATGTAAGAAATCCACTGAGGACCTCACATTATCCCTAACTTATTCTAAGTAGTGAATTTCTGGTCATTGTGGCCAGATAGTTCTTTTTTTTTCATCTCACCCCAGAACTTTCTTCCAAAAGGTCTTTTCTTTGTTCATGTGATCAGCAGCAATCTTTAGTCGAGTCTTAAGTTGCCACTTTTAGAGAAGGAGCTTGCTTCTCGCACATCAGACTCTTGGCCAATGACATGCTTAACTGTGGACACTGACAGCTGTGTTCAGCAATTTCTCATTCATTTCAAACCTGTTTTTTGGCCCAATCCAGATGTGTATGTGTGTCTTTTATCTGTCCTACTGCACTAAGTAGTGAAGGCAGTGAATCCTTAGTAGAAACAATCTTCCTGTTCTCTCTCAAGTTCTTGTAGGTTGGCTCGCAATCCAGTTCACTGGACTCTCAATTCTCTGACGGATGCCTCCTTTCATGGAAGTTTCAACAACACTAAATCACATGAGTACACTACACTATGAGCCCAGGAGAGAGCAGGGAACTTAGCTGGTAGCCTGAAAGAGATATGGTGAGGGAATGGATGCGTCGGCCAAGGAGTGGAATCCAGGAGGAGGTTCTGGAGAATGGATTGGAGTGGACCGAGTTGGAACAGGAAAGGAAAAGTTTCTCATTCCGGTAGTGAGCCAATCTATCAACCCTACACCTGTGAACATTTCACACTCACACATCTCACTCACACCCACCAGGAAAAAGACAAAGGAGGAAGAAGGAGGGAAAAGGGAGGGTGCCACCAAGCAGAGATGGAGGTGGAACTGTAAACCACAAAATAAAGAATAAATCAATATCCATTTAAGACTATAACCAAACATATTACGGATGGTAAACCAAGTTTATACAGAAATCTAACAAAATCTATGAAGCGAAGGGACTAAAAAGCATGAATGCACATTTGTGGTCATTTATATATTTTACTGTCACTTGTAAGTTAAAGCAGAGCTGAGGAGTATTCACCTTTCACACCATGTGAGTTTTTTCTGAGAAACTTGGTTTGACACTGCAGGCAGCAGTGAACATGTGACCAAGTTTCCTGAACAGGACACATCGTGTCACATCTGCTCGGCCAATCAAACACAGTCTCATCTATGACAAGTGAAGAAAGGATCGAGGTTCTTTTCATTCAGCACCACAATCAGAACACGATGGCATCTGCACAGTTTGTCTTCTATCTGACTTGTCTGTTCTTGGGGGAAATGGGTGAGTTTGTGTGTTTTTTTGACTGCAGTCTGAATCTTTTCAAGTGTATGGCCACGCTTTTATATGTCCACAATGTGTATTTTCTTTGTGTCTCATTTCCCTTCAGCTCAGATGAATCACCTGAATGTATCGTCACTGGTTCATCAAGGCAGAGGTTTTCAGTCTGCTAACACTGGAGACAGTGTTACTTTGCGATGTTTCTGTCAAGACAACGTTCTTGCAAGGTTTTACTGGTACAAACAAATTCTAGGACAGAAACCGAGGGTCATCTCCATGTTCTACAAGTATGAAACAGAAGCCACTTTTTATGATGAATTCAAGAGTAATCCACGCTTCTCACTGGATACTGAAAAAGGTAAAAATGACCTGAAGATAACAAATGTGCATACTTCAGACTCTGCTACTTATTACTGTGCAGGCAGCTATTCATTCACATTTGAGTTTGCAGAGGGCACCACCCTCAGTGTAAAAGGTTCAGGTTTGAACTTCCAAGTTTTAGTCCAACAGTCGGTGTCTCAGACCATCCAACCAGGAGACTCACTGACTCTCAACTGTACAGTACATACTGGGACCTGTGATGGAGAACACAGTGTTTACTGGTTCAAAACTCAAGAAGAATCCCATCCAGGAATCATTTACACCCGTGGAGGCAAGAATGATGAGTGTGGGAAGAAACTCAACACACAAACCTGTGTCTACAACCTGCCAGTAAAGAATCTGTCTCATGCTGGAACCTACTACTGTGCTGTTGCCTCATGTGGACACATAGTGTTTGGAAACGGGACCAAGCTGGACTTCAAACGTGAGTAACATTTCCAACTCCATCCAGTTAAAGTCCATATGAACACAGCTAAATGCTCTGTCATGTTTCCTGGTGCCTCCACAGATGAAGTGGACTCTCTAGTGTCTGTCCACATCTTGTGGGGAGCTCTGGCAATCACCACTTTCATGAGTGTTTTCCAGGCCTTCCTAATGTGTGTGATTCTCAAAAGAAACAGATTCAAAAGCAAAGGTACTAGAACTGTTACTGTTTGTAGCTAACAATATTTTCTAAACGTAGCACAGCATTACAGTAAGAGCACATTTTCACTGTTTTCAGAGCTGCATTCAAGACCTCCTTCAGCAACAAATGCAGAGGTAAATTTGTTCTAATTTAACTTTATACAAGCATTCAAATATTTCCGTTGTGTAAAATTGTGATTTTTTAAATTTTATGTTTTATTATTAGGGCAACCAAGATGAAGAAAACATTCATTACGCAGCTCTGAAGCACGACAAGGTGAACAGATCAAGACGTCAGAGGAACAGAGACGCTGAATGTGTGTATTCGGGTATAAAGCAGTAGAGCTGGACATGTTTCCTGTTTCTTTGTTACTGTTGGACTGCAGCATTCAAGCAGCATGGTATGATCTTGTGTTCACTGTGTTCAATTTTATGCCCAAATTAACAGTTTTGGATAATTTAACATGAAATTTTTCTATCCGTGGTCTAGAATCAGAATTTTGCAATGTTTGTATCACAATCTGATGCCAGTTGTTGGCTTGCCTTGCTTTAATGTATGGTTTATAAAGGAACAGATAATCATTTTGTGTTGGATGAATTTTTATGCAGTAGCAAAAAATGTGGATGAATAATTAACAAACTCTTGCGATTGGGAGTTCTAATAGATTTACTAGTTTTTATTCACAAAACCACAAGATGCAACATCAAAGTGTCACCTCCTGTAAGCACTAAGAAGTCAAGAGGTGTTGATGACAATATGGAACACTTTTTTCTAAGAAACTGGAGGAGTTCAGTGATACCAATAATCAAGTGCAAGGGCCATTTTGAGGAAATGACTGTATGGACACCGGGCTATAAGTGCAAGAAAAACTTCCAACTTGAATATTGGGAGCACATTCTTCAGTCAGATGAGACCAATATATATTTGTTTAGCTGAGATGGAGTCCAGCATATTTGGCTTGAACCTGGTCCTGGATACAACAGTGAATGTATCGTCCTGATGGTGATGCATAGATTGTGATGTCATGGGGCTACAGAAGTACAAGAGGTGTTGGGGTGATGACATTATTACATGCTGCTCTACTGTGGATAAACCAAGATACTGCCTGACAAGATGACCCCCAAGTGGCAGAAATTTGGCAGAGGAATATTCCAGCATTATAACGACCAGAAGCACACAAAGCAAAGATGTGGTTTAAACAAAAGAATGGTAGGACGTCTGTCAAGAATTCTGTGCAACAATAGAAGATTTGTCATCAAAAATCGATGTAAGCATGTATGAATATAGAAACATGTACAAGAACATAAAGATGTACTGACTTTTGTTATATTGAGCTCCTATTATTTTAAATAAAAGCAAATACAATGACTTTTCTCTTAGAAGTGATGCAGTTATTGTAAAGTGATCCAATTTTGGACCATCAGACATTTGTGTCATCACTTCTGTTGTATGCTGTATATTGGTCAATTGTCAGTAGATGATCAAGGAAGGACCCAAATGCTGACACTAAAACACAACAGGCCGTTTTTTTTAAATAAAAATAACAAAACGGTAAAACCACGGGTAGGGAGGCAAACAAAGGGTGGTCCAGGTACAATACTAACTCAAAGTCCAAGAAATAACTGAATAACTAATCTAACAACAGAATCCAGGCAAACGGAAACCCAAACAGGTACAAAAACATAAGCAGGATGAGCACATGGAGGACAATAAGCGAATCAGGCAGGTGACAAGAAGTACACAACTGAGGCAAACAAGATACTTGGACAAAAAACAAATTCCCAAATTAGATGCAGACGAGGAGAATCAGGCAGGCTGGAGAGTGTTAGTCACACTTGTAGACACTTGTAAAGACCATGCATATCCTGGCAGTCTTTAGTTTTTAATTATTCCTATTACTCTTAATAACTATGACTACTATAACTCAGAGCATGATACTGACACCACCATGCTTGACGGTAGGTATGATGGTCTTGGAGTTGAAGGCCTCATTTTCTCTCCTCCACACATAATTCTGGTCATTGTGGCCAAGTAGCTCATTCTTTGTTTCATCTGATCACAGAACTTTCTTCCAAAAGGCCTTTTCTTTCTCCACGTGATCAGCAGCAATCTTTAGTTGAGCCTTAAGTTGCGACTTCAAGAGGAAGAGCTTCCTTCTTGAACATCAGACTCTCAGCCAATGGCACACTTAACTGTGGACACTGACAACTGTGTTCAGCAATTTCTCTTTCACTGAAGACCATATTTTTGGACAAATTGCATCTCAGCAGGTGATAGCTTGCATTTCCTTCCTGATCGTGGTAAGTATGAATGCACATTTGTGGTCATATATTTTACTGTCACTTGTAAATTAAAGCAGAGCTGAGGAGTATTCACCTCTCTCACCATGTCAATTTTTCTGAGAAACTTGGTTTGACACTGTAGGCAGCAGTAAACATGTGACCAAGCTTCCGTAACAGGACACACCGTGTCACATCTGCTCGGCCAATCAAACACAGTCTCGTCTATGACAAGTGAAGGAAGGATCGAGGTTCTTTTCATTCAGCACCACAATCTGAACACGATGGCATCTGCACAGTTTGTCTTCTATCTGACTTGTCTGATCTTGGGGGAAATGGGTGAGTTTGTGTTTTTTCTTGACTGCAGTCTGAATCTTTTCAAGTGTATGGCCACACTTTTATATGTCCACAATGTGTATTTGCTTTGTGTCTCATTTCCCTTCAGCTCAGATGAATCACCTGAATGTATCGTCACGGGTTCATCAAGGCAAAGGTTTTCAGTCTGCTAACACTGGAGACAGCGTGACTTTGCAATGTTTCTATCAAGACGACATTATTGCAAGGTTTTACTGGTATAAACAAATCCTGGGACAGAAACCGAGGGTCATCTCCATGTTCTACAAGTATGAAACAGAAGCCACTTTTTATGATGAATTCAAGAATAACCCACGCTTCTCACTGGATACTGAAAAAGGTAAAAATCACCTGAAGATAACAAATGTGCATACTTCAGACTCTGCTACTTATTACTGTGCAGGCAGCTATTCATTCACATTTGAGTTTGCACAGGGCACCACCCTCAGTGTAAAAGGTTCAGGTTTGAACTTCCAAGCTTTAGTCCAACAGTCGGCGTCTCAGACCATCCAACCAGGAGACTCACTGACTCTCAACTGTACAGTACATACCGGGACCTGTGATGGAGAACACAGTGTTTACTGGTTCAAAACTCAAGAAGAATCCCATCCAGGAATCTTTTACATCCGTGGAGGCAAGAATGATGAGTGTGGGAAGAAACTCAACACACAAACCTGTGTCTACAACCTGCCAGTAAAGAATCTGTCTCATGCTGGAACCTACTACTGTGCTGTTGCCTCATGTGGACACATAGTGTTTGGAAACGGGACCAAGCTGGACTTCAAATGTGAGTAACATTTCCAATTCCATCCAGTGAAAGTCCATATGAACACAGCTAAATGCTCTGTCATGTTTCCTGGTGCCTCCACAGATGAAGTGGACTCTCTTGTATCTGTACATGTCTTGTGGGGAGCTCTGGCAATCACCACCATCCTGAGTGTTTTTTTGCTGATCAACAAGATGAACGCATGCCACTGTACAGGTAGCTGCTGTTACAATATGTATATAGTGCATATGTATTAAACATGTTAGTCACAGGGCTGCACAGTGGCTCGGAGTCTTGGACTTTGCATATTCTGCCTGTGCACGTATGGGTTTTCTCTGGATACTTCGGCTTCCTCCCGCAGCCCAAAAACATGCTGAGGTTAATTGGTAACTCTAAATTGTCCATGAGTGTGAGTGTCATTTTTTGTTTCTATGTGTGGCGACCTGTCCAGGATGTCCCCTGCCTTCACCTTAAGTCAGATGAGATCGGTTCCCGCAACAGTAATGAGAATTTAAGCGGTGTTTAGATAATGTATGTGTGGATATTATTAACATGATTTCCTTCTGTCTTCCAGAATGTCATGCAACAGTTTCAGATCCCTCCACAAAGAAAGTAGAGGTAATTTCTGTTTGAGTCACAAAATTTTCCAAAAGTTTATATTTCTGTCCTTGATCACAATTGTGATTTTCTCTTTCTCATCATCAGGGTTACCAAACTGAGGGCCCTCTCTGTTACACTGCTTCAAGGAGACAGAGGGACGACACATGGAGTGAATGTGTGTACTTCAGTGCCAGCCAGTAGAGTTGGACATGTTTCACCTTTGTCTCTGTGTAACAGGAAACATTTTCATACTCGCTCTCATAAAGTATAACATGCCTTCTGTGCCTTCTTCTTTTTCTTTTTTTTAATTTCAGGTAAATGTGACGACTGTATAGACTTCCTTTCCTGAAACGCATTAAATACACGAGAGTGCAAAAAGTGTTTGCACTCTACATGTAGGATACCCTCAGGTTTCTTGTTAGTTTCTGTACTCATATCTTGACAGAAATACTACTAAGACTTTAACAAACTATGATTTCAACTAAATGTGATGACTGTAGAGTCTTTTTTCTCAATAAACTTGTAAACATTTCAAAGACCATAAACAAAAGTGTGTTTTCACTCTATGTGTTCATTTACATACATCCAACAACAAACCAATTATAAGGGGTGTCTGAAGAAGAATGTTTTGATTGATATCAATAACATGAAACTGGGAGATTTACATTTAAACATATTTAGGATGCTCTGTATTTCACAAGACTCATTTCAGAGAGTGGTGGGGGGAAGACAAGACAAGACGTGTGGTTTAGATCAGAGAAAAACATTTTAAAACAAGCAAATACAATGACTTTTGGCTTGGAAATGTTGTAGTTATTGCAAAGTGATCCAATTTTGGACCACCAAACATATGCATAATCATTTTTGCTGTATGCTGTACGTTGGTCTGCCGTCAGGACAAGAAGTGATTCAGGCAGGTGACAGGAAGTACACAAAGAAGGTAAAAAAGATATGGGGGAAAAAATGCACAAATCAGAGGAGAAATAGCAAGAGACAGACAAGGACAGGAATCTTTTCAAAATAAAACTGAAAGTAAACTGAACAAAATCATAACATCTATGTAATTTTGCATTAGAATGAATGCTGCAAACCTCTACTACTTACAAATCCAAAATCATTCCATCTTTCCTAGCTTCTGGCATTTGGTAATTTTGGTTGTAGATATTATTTCAACCCTTAATTAGAGTTCCAAATTAATAGTTTAATATCATTTATGAGACTGATTGATTGATTTAGTGGATGTTCCCCCAGTTGAAGTCTAAGCTTCCTTTAATAACCCGGTTGCACCTACACTTGTCACTGTACAACATTTGTCAAGACCTAAACTAGACACTACAGGATGCAGTGAACATGTGACCATGCTTGCTTAATAGAGGACACCGTTTCACATCTGCTGGGCCCGTCAAACTGAGTGTTGCCTCTGCAGGGTGAAGAGCAAGTGAAGAGCGACACACTTTCCATTCAGCACAACTACTTTTACACAATGGCAACAGCACAGCTTTTCTTCTATCTGGCATGTCTGCTGTTGGGGGAAATGGGTGAGTTATTTTTGGAACTCCGTTTTATAACGCCTAAAGTGGTTGGCTATGTTTTCATGCGCTCCTAATGTGTATTTGTTTTTCCTCTCATTTCATTTCAGCTCGGATGGATAACTTGAATTTGTACACACCGGTTCGTCAAGAGAGGCGTTTTCTATCAGGTAAAACTGGAGACAACATGACTCTGCGATGTTTCTATGAAGGAGATGCAGTGATGCTTTACTGGTATAAACAAACTCTGGGACAGGAACCAAGGCTCATGTCTACCTCCTACAAGCATGACATAGATGGCACTTTCTACAATGAATTTCAGAGCGATCCACGCTTCACACTGGTTCGTGTAAAAGGAAAAAATCACCTGAAGATAACAGATCTGCACATTTCAGACTCAGCTACTTACTACTGCGCAAGTAGCTATTTATTCACATTAGACTTCGCAGAAGGCGCTACCGTCAATGTAAACCACTCAGGTTTGAACTTCCAAACTTTGGCCCAGCAGGCAACATCTAAGGCAATCCAACCAGGAGACGCTGTGACTCTGAACTGTACAGTAAACACTGGGACCTGTGATGGAGAACGGAGTGTTTACTGGTTCAGAACTGAAGGAGAATCTTATCCAGGACTAATTCACACCTGTGGAGGCAGGAAGGATAACTGTGAGAAGGAACCCAACACACAAACGCACACCTGTGTCTACAACCTGCCATTAAAGAGCCTCAATCTGTCTAATGTTGGGACCTACTACTGTGCTGCTGCCTCATGTGGACACATTCTGTTTGGAAATGAGACCAAGCTGGACACTGAGGGTAAGTTACATTCTTGAAAATGCTGCCTTGTTTTAGAAGCTTCAACCTTAAACCCAGATGACCTAAAATTGTTGTCATCTGCTTGGCAAAAGAGTGGTTCTCTGTCAGCTAATGTCCGTGAAAATATGAATTTGCAGTGTTTGAAAAGTCTCTCATGCTGTCTGAATCTGCAGATGAGGAAGACCGTCTTGTCTTGGTGTACGCCTTGAGTGGGGCTGTGGCATTCACCACCATCCTGAGTGTTTTATTGCTGATCGAGAAGACAAATACATGCCACTGTACAGGTACCTGCTGTTAGATTGTGTATATAGTGCATACGTACTGAACGTGAAATGTAAGTCACAAGATTTCCTTCTGTCTTCCAGAATGTCATGAAACAGTTTCAGATCCCTCCACAAAGAAAGTAGAGGTAATTTCTGTTTGAGTCACAAAATTTCCCAAAAGTTTATATTTTTGTCCTTGATCACATTTGTGATTTTCTCTTTCTCTCACCAGGATTACCAAACTGAAGGCCCTCTCTGTTACACTGCTTCATGGGAGAATCCAGTCATTAGATCAAGAGGACAGAGGGACGACACATGGAGTGAATGTGTGTACTTCAGTGTCAGGCAGTAGAGTTGGACATGTTTCATCTTTGTCTCTGTGTAACAGGGAACATTTTCATACTCGCTCTTACACAGTATAACATGCCTTCTGTAGTTTTTCTTTTTTAAATTTCAGCTAAATGTGACGACTTTATAGACTTTCTTTCCTGAAACGCATTAAATAAACTTTTCAAAGACCATAAATATAAGTGTTTGAACTCTACATATAGGATACCCTCAGGTTTCTTGTTAGTTTCTGTACTCATATCTTGACAGAAATACTAAGACTTTAACAAACTATGATTTCAGCTAAATGTGATGACTGGAGAGTCATTTTTTTTCTTAATAAACTCGTAAACATTTCATAAATAAAAGTGTGTTTTCACTCTACATGCTCATTTACATACATCCAACAACAAACCAATTATAAGGGGTGTCTGAAGAAGAATGTTGGGAGATTTACATTTAAACACATTTAGGCTGCTCTGTACTTCACAAGACTCATTTCAGAGAGTGGTGGGGGGAAGACAAGACAAGACGTGTAGCTTAGATCAGAGAAAAACAAACGTGCTTTGGGGTTGAAACACATCAGAGGCCGAAAGGCCAGTAAGGACAAAACGTTTTTAGGGTAGAATCAGGTGTTGATTTCTTAGAACATGGTTAGTAGTGTTGCCATAATATTAAAATTGTGACTTTTATGTAATGCCTGCCTAAATGTACTGATACAGTTACTGTCACTTTACCACAGCATAAACAGAAATCATCCAGTAATGTAATGAACTAATAGACGTCATCAGTGGTATTGGTGATGTGTGTATCTGTGAAAAGTGACAAATTAACAACTTCAAATATTAAATGTAATACTGTTTGGTCCAAATTACTACTAATATTTGCAATTACAATAAATTATTAGTAGTCCTAAAAGTCTACTTTAAAAATACATGGGTCTTCTGTGATCCATGTGTGTGAACCTAAGTTGTTTTCTTTACACTTTTGATATCCTTTTCTATACTGAAGAGCCTGAATCTGACTGATGTTGGAACCCACCACTGTGCCGTTGCCTCATGTGGACACATTGTGTTTGGAAATGGAACCAAGCTGAACTTTGAACGTAAGTAGAATTTGTCAATTGGGCCACCTGGTAAAAAGTTTGCAAAACAAATAAACACAAGATGGACACAGAGTTAAGAAGTTTCCAGTGTTGCCACATACCTGTCTGCAGAGTCTCGTGTCTTGGTGTACTTCCTGAGCGGCGCTTTGGCATTCACCACCATCCTGATGCGTTTACTGGCTTCCTTACTGTACAGGACAAAGAGAAAGAGTTACCAAACCACAGGTAAATGGTTCAGTTTGTATCTAGAAGTGTTACCACTGAAAATCGAATTACAAAAACACCATTTCGTTAGTGCTTCAGAGTCTCATGCAAGAGTTTCAGCTTCCTCCATAGTAAATGCAGAGGTAATTTATTGACTTTTAAGCTTATTTCTATATCATGACAAACATTACTGCTGAAGTTGTTTCTTCATATGTCATATTGTGATTTATTTCATTACCAGACTTATAAAACTGAAGAAAACCTCCGTTACGTAGCTGTAAGCATGAAAAAGGCCAACAGATCAAGAAGACATAGAAAGGAAACAGAGGATAAAATGCCTGTACTCCATTGTAAAGGCATAAATCTGGAGATATGTGTCTGTGTGTAGCAGCTCATGAGTTCAATAATGTTTCCTCTAGTGTAAACCTAAAAGTGTGAGGCTTAATTTTAATATAAACTGCTATATAAAGCTCTTCTACTGGAGTTTTTGAGTGCACTGGAAAGTAGCCTTATGACTCGAAATCCATTCACAGCAAGACCTGTTGGTACTTCATCATTATCCGCTTACTAGAACTGCTCATTTTATATGAAATTTGATCTGGAGAAGAAAGCATAATTTTAAAATGTGATGTCCGTTCCGAAAACAGTCGTCACGCTGTATATGATCAGCAGGGTGTTCCATGTACTGCAGTGGCGGACATAATGCACAGTGAGTTGGCTCTATTGGACTCTCTGATGAACTGTCAGTAATTTACGACATTGTCCTCTTTACTTGATGGAAAATGGAGTAAACCAGCAGGTCAAGCTGAATGGATCGAACTCCAAACCTTTTGATTAGCTTTAAAATGTTGTTGAGTATTCTCGTCATCCCCAATTATTTAGTGTCCTAATCACTAGTAACATCCAGTTATATTCATGTAGGTGTAAACACTCCATGATGTTTCCTGATGTTAGTGAAGTTGTATCTGGTAATGGAGGGGATTCTTAGCGTGCAATGTGTTGTATTCATAGCAGTAAACATGCACAGAGGTAAAAAGTAAAGGTAGAGTTGTCCGCTAAAAGGCTTTGTGGCTGGCCTGATTCTCAGAAAGCATGTGGGAGGAAGTCGTGCTTGCTTAAGATTACAGAAAACCATTATCGAGGTCAGACGCCTAATACTGTGACAATCATTGTCTGTATTCAGCAATCGTATTAAAATTTGTGAAATAAAAGTCCTTAACACAAATCTACTGTACTGAAGTGGAGGTACAGTAACAAAAAACTGACTCCCTCTGTTATTTACGTTGAAGTAATGTGTTCAACTAACTCGATACTTGAAACCACAACCACTGCAGCCAATCATGTTCTTCAAAGTGGCACTGATGAACCAATCAGACCTGACAGATGTGGCGGAAGGTAGGACAAGCTGGTGTTGGTGAATCTGTCAAGTCCGCTGTGGCTTCAGTAGGTCAGAACCGCTGTGAAGAGGAAGCAAGATTAGAAAATCAGACAAGATGATTTTGCTCTTTGCAAACGTTTTCCTGCTCTGGTCTTCGTGTAAGTAACAAAAATCCACTCGTGGAATCATATTCTTCATGCAGAAAGTTGATTATATTCTGTTCATTTCAGGTGTGGCAGAGTTAAATGAAGTCTCTCAGCCTGTTTCTGTACAAACACTGAACCTTGGAGACTCAGCGACTATCCAGTGTTACATAAAAAGTCTTATGACAAAAAGAGTTTGGTACAAGCTGACTACTGAGAGGAAACTACAGCTTGTGGCAAAATTTGATTCTCACTATCGCCACAGTGTACTTTCTAATGAATTTGATTGGCGTTATTCAGTAGACTTTGACAAAGTCGACAGTCATCTGAGCATCACTGCAACATCATGGGAGGATGTTGGGACATACTTTTGTGGAGTAATGCATTTAAAGGATATTCAGTTTGGTTCAGGAACCTTTTTGATGCTGAAAGGTATTAAATTTTTTTATTTACCATTCAACTACTTCATCTGCATCAGCTGAATGTGAACATAACACTAATGATCACAAGTCATTTGGTATCTTTTCCAAGGTGCAAAGATGAGCAGTGACTCTGTCGTCCAGCAGTCAGAGTCTGAATCAGTTCAGTCAGAAGACTCTATATTGTCTGGCAATGGAACCAAGCTCATCTTTCATGGTAAGGTTTTAACAGATGTTGCTTTTTGTTAAAAAGTCGTGTTAACTGTCTAATCATATGTAAGATGATCTGAGATTAAATTGAGGTATAGTTGTTTTGTGTTCGTCTTTTAATGTCTGAATTTGCAGATGGAATGGAGTTTGATGCCGTTCCCAACACAATACTTTTGGTGCTCATCATCTCCCTGAGTCTGGCTTTCGTACTGTGCTTCATGTCCTGGACAAAGTGCTGCGACGGTACAGGTAACTGGTTCTATTGGCATCTACACTGTGTGTTCACTTCAGACAACAAAGCATTACATTCGAGGTGTGTTATTATTTTTCAGAGTCTCGGGGAGGATTTTCAGCTTCCACCACAACCAGCGCAGAGGTATCTGCTGTTTAGATCAACATTTGTAGCACAATTACAATCAATCTGTGGACATGAGCTTCATTTCTATCCCGAACATTTGTATGATTGTGACGTATCTTTCTCAGAACCACGATGGGGAACATCTCAAGATCAAGGAGATGAAAAGTCAGAGAGATGACACCTGGAGTGAATGCATGTACTTGAGTGTAAAGAAGTACAAATGATGTGTTTCAACTTTGTTTTTGCATCACAAGACATCATCTTATTTGTGTTTCTCTGTTTTTAGCATTGCTTCATCTAAATGTGATCAATGTACAGTCTTACCCTGCAATAAACCCAATAAATGAGCTTTTCCAAGAGCATGAAGTGCAATGATTTACATCATCTCTGAGCCAAGAGGTTGGAATAGATTTACCTCAATAATGCTGTTGATCACTGAACTAACTTCCTGTCTGCAAAAATTAGCATGAAAATTTAAAGAGGCCCCATCCAAAGTGGTTCAATTGCAGAAAGGGGCCTAATTTATTTATTTATTTTTTTTTGAAAAAGTCAAAGCTGTGGAGTATATAAATTTATCACAGAATTATACTGACTGGGTGCCACACTTCAGCATGTTTTTTAGATGGCTGACAGTGAAACATGTAGGTTTGCATCAGAGTATATTGAAGACCACATGCAAACTTTGTCACTGTGTGTTTGTGGTTTCAAGCAATCTATTTTATAGGTGATCGGTATAATTTTGTGAACTCTTTAAGACAAAAAAAAATAATACCGAGAGCTGCAATTCAAAGAAGCTGTACAGGATATTGTGTAAAAATCAGCCCAAGTGCAGCTAGCTAGCTCTGCACTTAGCACCTCCATTCCAGCATGGATAACAGCAGTGCATTTCAGCAACAGCAGCCTTTATGTCAACTGCAGGGCCTCATTATGCGTAGGTGCAACCCACGAACCACAAATGCTACCAGCATCTGCAATAAGAACAATGTGAACTGATGGAGGAGGATGGCTCAAATCTAACTACAGGTCATAATGTCAGAAAAAATTGAGTACAGGATTCTGTATGAACAATTTGCTGACTAAAATCTGAGAAAGAACTGTTCCACATACGGCATATTGCACTGTAGTTTCCATGTGGGATGTCTGCAATAAGTGGAACACTGGCAACAGATCTGAATCCAGTAGAACACCACTGAGATGAGGTAGAATGAGAAATTTGCTGCACAAGTGTGCAAATCTGCTAAAACGATGTAATGCAATCACCTCATTTTGTATAAACTTACAATCATTTTGACAAATTCTAATTTTGAGGGAGCTGCATGTGACTTAACATTTGTACAAAATGAGAAAATCTAGGTCTTGTGTGGTTCTGGAATAAATGCAACTTATGTCCTCATTGTGGTTAACCTAGATACAGTCATTTAATGAATGTTGCCTGTAGATAAAAAGAAAGTACAGAATCCAAATTTTTAAAAAAAAGTTTTGCTGACACTGAAAAACAGGCCATGATAAAGTTTTTTTTTTTTTTCCAGTGTGAACCACCGAATCATGTTCTTCAAAGTGGCACTGATGAACCAATCAGACCTGACAGATGTGGAGGAAGGTAGGACAAGCTGGTGTTGGTGAATCTGTCGAGTCTGCTGTTGCTTCAGTAGGTCAGAACCGCTGTGGAGAAGAAGCCAGGCAAGAAGATCGGATAAGATGATTTTGTTCGTTGCAAACGTTTTCCTGCTCTGGGCTTTGTGTAAGTAACAAAAATCCACTTGTGGAATCTTTCTACCAGATTCTTCATGCAGAAAGTTGATTATATTCTGTTCATTTCAGGTGTGGCAGAGTTAAATGAAGTCTCTCAGCCTGTTTCTGTACAAACACTGAACCTTGGAGACTCAGCGACTATCCAGTGTTACATAAAAAGTCTTATAACAACGAGAGTTTGGTACAAACTGACTACAGGGAGGAAACTACAGCTTGTGGCATCGTTTGATCCTATCTATCTTCGGAGTGTGTATGCTGATGAATTTAAACATCGTTATTCAGTACAATCTGATGGGATCAACAGTCATCTGAGCATCACTGCAACATCATGGGACGACATTGGGACATACTTCTGTGGAGTAATGAAGCTAAATGATATTCACTTTGGATCAGGAACCTTTTTGATGCTGAAAGGTATTCATTCTCTGTAATTTTACATTCAAGTACACCATTTGCATCCAACTGTAAGTCATGCAAGTCATTTGGTTTCCTTTCCAAGGTGCAAAGATGATCAGTGACTCTGTCGTCCAGCAGCCAAAGTCTCAATCAGTCCAGTCAGGAGACTCTGTGACTCTCAGCTGTTCTGTTCACTCTGGTCAATGTCCTGCACAACAAATTAGTGTGATATGGTTGAAAAACTCAGCTGATCATTCAGCTCCTGAAATGATTTACTCATCTGGAAATCAGAACAACACCTGCCAGACGTTCTCTGGAGAAACTACCTGTGTGTACAACCATACCATGAGGAACTTCAGCCCTGAAGATGCTGGAATCTACCACTGTGTTGTGACTTCATGTGGACAAATACTGTTTGGAAATGGAACCACGATTACCAACCGTAAGACAGTACTGTAAAGTTTTAGTCCAAAATGCTTTCAGTTTAAATCTCAAAGGTCTCTGAAGTAGCAAATTCCACAACTGATACACTCTATACACACCGAGTTATCATGCTCAAATGATCATTGCCAGTAATACACTTATACAGCTGACAATTTCCCATTATTTGGGAATGTATTCAATCGTATTGCATAACACTAGCATCTAGCCAACTAGAGAGTAGGTCAACTAATCTTTTGGTCAATCGACAAAAAAATAACTAGCAACTATTTTGACAAATGATTGTAACATATATATATATTCAAATAATTACACTTACAGTTACACTGGAGGTTAAATAGAAACGTACATATTACCTCCAAACATCACCAGATCATACCATAGCACCACTATGCTTGACAGTAGGTTTGATGTTCTTTGAGTTAAAGGCCTCACCTTCTCTCTAAACGCATTTCTGGTCATTGTGGCCAAATAGCTCCATTTTTGATTCTTCTGACCCCTGACACATGGTGACGCTTTTAAAAACCTGTGGCCACAAAGTTGCAATTGGTCTTGTTTGTCATGTTTACCCTGCACCCACCCCCCCAATACAAGTTCTAGATAGTTCTAGAGCAGTTAAGTGTTGGTGCTGCGCTGGACCCAGTATTCATGGCCCAGAGTCAGTTCTTGGGTTGATAAAACAAGAAGTGGTTCAAAATTAGGCTCCAAACCAGCACTTAAACTGTCTTGGAGGAGAAGGGTTATATTTGGAGAAAATGCTTTTGGGTAAACAGATCAGTCTCCAAAGAAGATGCAGCAACATCAACCAGCCAAGACTTAAATATACTCAGTCGGACGTGGTCAAGTCAGTTGTGTTGTTGAAATCAGAAAATGTGTATTCAAATGGTGGACACTGCACTGCTAGATCTTAATATATAGTGTATAATGCATACAATTTAAAGCATACACAACAGACTAAAGAAATTACTGTCTGTCTATTCTGTTTACAGCTGACACTGCAAGCAAACCACTTGAACTGAGTCCACCTGTTATTGCACTGATGCTGTCCAACATCTTTCTTGGGGTTGTGGTCCTTTTTCTTGTATGGACACTTTGTAAGACTCGAAGGAACGACTCTGCAGGTATGTTAAGCTATATACAAAGTCTGATCCACATTCTGTTCAGCCACCGGAATTGACTGTTGTGGTTTATTGTTTCCACAGATACTGGATCTTCTGGAGGCGATCAGGTCAGAGTTTCTCTCAGTATATAATGTTTATGTTCGATTTGTCAGAATAACTCTAAATTTTTAATTTCCATTCCTCACAGACAAGCGATGTTATCTATGCACCCGTGTCTTCGGCTCACAGAAACCTCGCCTCCAGGCAAGCAACAAAGAAACACACTGGAGACTCTGTAGTTTATTCTAACATCAGATTCAGTGAACGCAACAGGGAGGTTTCATCTTGAGAAAGTGGGGAGAATCTGGACTGATGGAGTAGTAGGGCCTTGCAACTTATAGGGTTTAACTCCTTTTTAGTGGCGCATAAGTCAGACATGGGACCTGGCAAAAGCATCACGGCCGCACCAACCACAACCTAGAGCTGATGGAGAACTTGTTAATATGCCGCTACACCAAGTTCACACCTTCAGAGCAGAACAAGGATGCCATTCAGTCTATCTGTGATGACGTAGCCAACTACTGCTGCAAGCAAGAATGGACCAACAACCCCGAAAGAAGTCAGCACCTCTTCCAGTCAGAGATTTTGGACTAAAATCGGAACAAAAATAGGATTCTGAGATTTGTGGGTAGAGATTTAGTCTTGCGATGAAGTGACAGGCTTTGTATCCTGTCAGCCAATTGCACAACTTGGACCACATTTAGTTCAGTGATTTTGTGGAGAGAATTGTGATTCATGATTCTACCCTAAAAGATTCCGATATGAGTTTTTGGTGAGATTGGAGACTCCAAGGACATTGGATTTACTGCTCTTCCTTTTGAACTCATTTTCAGTGAGCGGATTATTATTGTAGATAAAACAAGTCATCACAGGTTGCCTCAGTCATCTCAACTGTTCTGAGTGTTGGTGGCACAGGCCAAAGATGAAACATGGCACTTGTGTGGTTGCAAAAGGTTCTAAGTGCTGATAGAGTGGAAACGAGTTTTTTGATCTGAGAAGCAGGACTAGTAATCTTCAACTAGGCTACATTTGGGCCAACAATGACTCCTGAACATGCAGTACTTGGGCCAATCAGAATTGATCATCAGTCACATGACTTCTGCATTAAGGCTGCTGTGTGGACATTTCAGGAAATGCAGCTGTGTGTGATTTGTAGTCCTACAAGCTCAAGTCAACAAAAGAAATGAGGTGAAATAAAAAGTACCACATTATTACTTGATAATTCACTGACCTCACCGTGAGATATTTGAGAATTTTACAACTTGATCTGTGGAACAATACAAACAATTTCTAGTGTGGAGGCATCATAAATCTTAGAGATACAGAGTTCAAAACCTCAACAAATAGAACCAAACATTTCTGTCATAGCCTGGTGGATGGATAAAATGTCATTTAAGTAAACGGAACTGTTACTATTGCATGATATGATCTGAACAGACAAGAGAAAACAATAATTTACTTAAGGTGGAAGCTCTAAACTTCACAAAAGACAAGAAACTAACATCAATATCAAACTACGTTGGGATTTTAAAGAGGTTCAAGTGAAAACTCTGGTGTTGAATGTAAAGTGTGATCAAAAAAAAAGTCACCATGCAAAAGCTACAGCCCTGAGTGCAGACATGTAGAGACCCTGCTGAAAACCCCCCTCTGATCTATTAATACGCTCTTGCAACTAGAAACATAAGCAGGGTGTGCAGCCTTTAAAGCAGCCAGCTCTCAGCATCTGACTTTTGTTTTGAGTCTTGTGGTGAAAAGGTGAGAACTACTGTGAGCAGGTTTCCGCCAGTGGAAACTTAAGTACTCGCTCGTAAACAGGAACACTGGCCTGTGGTTTCTGTACGGCAACTCAGACAGAAGTCAAGAGCGAAGAGTGGTCATTTGACAAATGCAGCTGTGTGAGATGAGCTTCACATCTTAAACGCTGTGAACAAGCCCCCATCAGGAAACGTCTAAAAGAAGCGGCAAGAGAGTGAAGCATTGTCTTTTGTTAACTAGTAACTTTGTTTAGGCTTCTCTTGTTTCACTACGACCAACAACATATTAGACTGTTTAAGTTTACAATGCCCACAAAATACATAATTTAATGTCTCTTGTAATCTTTTATTGAGGTTTTCCAATAAACAAGACAAATATCGAGAGCAGGAAGGAGATAAAGTTGCATGGTGAGAATTTATCCACAAATTCTGCATGCCCATTTTTCAGGTTTGTTTTTCACTGTTGTTGGCTTTGGCTCTTTATTGTAAGTTCAATTTGTTGTCAATAAAATAAGCACCATTCACTTGTTTGTTGCAGTTGCATGTAATCATAGCAATGAGGGATCAACTGATTTTTTTAATATATCTTTTCAGCACCGATAGTTTTTTTGTAATCAATGAGACAAATAACCAATATTTAAGACAAACAGACATATTTTACTCATGACGTGTGACTACATTGCTTCAAACCACAGATTGGTGGCACATAGATAGAGGTGGCTGCATCTGAGTCAAAGTAGCACATTGATCAAAGGAATCGATTAAAACAACAGCAACAATTGGAAGAAATGCTCGATAACCGTCTAGAAGGATACCTGGTCCGTCTTCAGTAACGTTCCCTATGAAGATGTGTCTGTTCTAACATCACTTTAGGCTCCTATCTTTGGAAAAGATCCATTTGAGTCCTTAAGTATTGACAAACTGCTGAGTTCTTTCATTAAAGAACGATTATTTCCTGTTGTGCACGGGATTACTGAAGGTATTTATCGAAAAAACATGCAAGCAAATAAATCAACTCATGTATATCTGTCACGTACAGTCACTGCTGTTCACTGTGGGATGTTTTGCACATAAAGAGTAAATTATTTCTCTTTTACTGATTCCTCTAAAGCTGATACCAGTCTAAAGACTCAATTGTTGTTGAACTTCTTCTCAAGGAACCAAACTTACCAAGATATGTGCCACTGATCATACTGTTTCCAAATTAAGACCTTCAATCTGATTGGCCGATCAAACACAGACTTGTCTGTGAAGACTGGAGAACATGCAGCGACTCAATTCATTCTCAAAGCATTCGAAGCACGATGATGCCTCCAGCCTTTGCTTTGTACTACACATGCCTGTTTGTGGCGACTATGGGTAAGTTTGTATCTCCTTATTGTTTCATTTCACCTATAGCTGTAATGTTTACCTGTAATATGCTTATAGAGATCCTTGCAACATGTATTCAGTTTTGTGTGGATTTGCTTTGTCTCTTCATTTTCTCCTCAGCCCATGAGACAACTTTGAAACAATCGCCACTTCACCTCAAATCCGCAAATGTTGGCGACAGTGTGACTTTTGAATGCTTCTGTCAAGATGAGGCATCGGTGATGCTTTACTGGTACAAGCAAACTCTGGGAATGTACCCAAAGCTGGTTTCTTCATTCTACAAGCACAATGCTAAAGCTACCTTTCAAGATGAATTCGATGACCCTCAACGTTTCTCACTGGATGCTACAAAAGACAAAAATCACTTGAAGATATCAGATTTGAGAATTTCAGACTCAGGTTCTTACTACTGTGTAATCAGCAATTTATACACCTTTACATTTTTTGAAGGCACTTTTCTGAGTGTAAAGGGTTCAGGTTTGAAAATCACACCTTGGGTTCATCAGTCTAATACCGTCCAACCGGGACAATCTGTGAACTGTACAGTACATACTGGAACCTGTGATGGAGAACATAGTGTTTACTGGTTCAAGGACTCTGAAAACTCTCATCCAGGACTCATTTACAGCCAAGGAGGCAGGAATGGTCAGTGTAAGAAGAAAGACAACAGACAAACACAAACCTGTGTCTACAACCTGCCAATAAAGAGCCTGAATCTGTCGCATACTGAGACCTACTACTGTGCTGTAGCCTCATGTGGACGCATTCTGTTTGGAAGCGGGACCAAGCTGGACGCTGAGAGTGAGTAGTTTTGTAGAAGATGTAACATATTACGAGGATAGATTCCATTTTTTTTTTCAAATCTGTCTCAATATAATACTTACATTTGATCAAGAGTCATCATTCTTTTAATCATACTTTCCATGAGGCAATTACTGCAAAGTGGTGAGGCTAGTGTTTTGTCGTGGCAACTAAACTGCGTTCCACCATCAAGAAGTATAGCTTTCCATTACATTATGGATACATTATGACACAACTGCATTCAAAATAGCAACAACAACTAAATGTAAATTTGAGATTTATCTTTTTTATTTATTTATTTATTTTTTTACATCCGAGCAATTGTAAGAAAGATTCCTTCACTGGCTGTGAACTGATGCCCATCAAACTGTTGGTTTTAAATGGACTACTTTGTCTAAATGTGACTGCTAAAGGTGACTGCTCCAGATTAGCTTCAGATCATGCTAAAATACATAATTACACAGAATAAGTGCCTATGGATTGTCCACCTTTGAAATTGCTTTCGGAAGGGCCAGCTTTCTTTTTGTGGAGAATTATAAGAACAGCCATTAATAACCAATGTCCTTGTGGTTTAGGATAGACTGGATAAGATACAAATCTGTCCCTTTATTAATATCAATAATAAAATAAAAGCAGGGAAAAGAAACTACATGTCCTATTATGTCTTCTCTCAGCAGGTGAAGTGAGCACTTCTGTCTTAATGTACTTGTTGGGTGGAGCTTTGGCATTCACCACTATCCTGATTGTTTTACTGGCTTTCTCAGTCTACAAAATGAGCAAAAGACCCTGCCAGTGCACAGGTAAGTCTTTAAAGCTAACATCAAGTATTGAGCACGTATTGCATATGAACACTTTCTGTCTTTGTTTAAACAAACAGACTCCAATGTAACATGTTCCGCAAGAAATCCAGCGGTAAGCATCATTTTCTGTTGGCAAAGATTTTCTTGTTTAAAGTTGTTTTTTTTTTCTTCTTGACACCTGTACTGTATTATCTTTAACCACCAGTCCCACCAACAAGAGGAAGAGAACCTTCACTATGCTGTTGTAAGGAACCACAAGACCGTCAGATCAAGAGGAAATACAGATAGTGAATGTGTGTACTCTAGTGTGAAGCAGTAGAGTTGGACTACGACAAGATCTCCTAATGTTTGGTATCCTTAACATGTACATTTATTAAGATGTCATATTAAAGCTTCCTTTGCAATAAAGCTCTTCCACTGAGAAAATTCCTGTTTTCTTTAAAGTGACTAATGCCCATTCTGCACAAAAAGTGTCTCACTCATCTGTCTGGCACAACATTTACTCTCAGCAAATCAGCACAGCCCAATACTGTACCTCACACACCGATTCCTTCTGTCTCTGTCAAAACGCTACACCTGAGGTTAGCTAACCAAACCTGCAGCACTGACACTGCGTGTACAACGTGAACACAAATAAAATCGAAATCTTCCACAAACGGTTCTTTGTATGTTGTTTATTCTATGTGCAACCACAAACCAGAGTAAGTGCAGGAAAGACAGTCTGTGGTTTCCAGCAGGATGTGTCTACAGCAGTGGTTCTCAGAAGGATGAGGTAGATCTGTTCTTTGTGCTACCAGCATTTACGTATCCATCAGGTGACTAAAAACATCACACGGTTCAAAGCACTGCCCACTAATGTTACTGTGTCTCCTCCTGCCTTGGCATCATGACAGCAGAGAAAAAAAGGTGATGAGGTGGAACCCCAAACTTTGCAAATGAATCACAGATCTCCACATCTGGAAATGTCACTTCCTGGATATCAGAGGGTTGTGTACTTAGTCTTATGTTGTACACACCCACAAGTGTGTTGTATCAAACAGGAATATTCACTTTCTCACATTTGACACTAGTAGGCCAAAACAAAGACGAGGCAACCTATCACAGGAAGAAAACGCCTTTCTATGTGGTGTGAAAACAGCTTGTGAAGTCATTAACTATTACTATTTAGTCCACTTGGAGGACTCCGTTTCATACATGCACAGTAAGCTGCATCTACTGCATTAGCTCTGTTCACACTATTGCCGAGCACATGCGCTGTCCGAGGCATTATTTTAATAGGATGACCATTTCAGCTCTGATTAGTGGTACTACGGCTGATTCTGGACTTCCAGATTTCTGTTGCATCTGTGTTTACATTGAGGTTTAGTTGATCGTTCTGCATCCTTTTCCATCTTTGCAAAGTCTCACAGATAGATTTTGCAATTCACATGCCTTTTTTCTTTTTTTTCCCCATATAGAGACATGATGAAGACATGCAGATAGACCTAGCCCATAGGGAAAATTCTGCTGTTCAGCAATTTTAAAAATAGGTTCATGCAGTTTGGCACTAAGACTTTCGGATGGATGGATGGATGGATGGATGGATGGATGGATGGATGGATGGATGGATGGATGGATGGATGGATGCTTTATCAACCCTGACGGAAATTCAGGATTAGAAGTTTTATTTCAGTGATCATAGGTGTATTAGTTGCATTGAATTTCTATGTTCCGGCGTGTATTTTCATCTGTTTTTGCAGTTAATAAGATGAAACACTTAACTGTTCAACTTAGAGATAGTGCAGGTTTTTGGAGGTGATGCAAATTTGAATGATTTGACCTTTAATTGATAATGCACATGGGTGCACTCGTATCTGACAGTATATGAACAGGAGCAGCTGATAAAACACACTATGCTCTGCAGCTAATTGGAATCAGTTTACTAAAAATACTGTATTTGTGACAACAATCTAAGTTCTGGTAGAACAATAGCAGATCAACTGTGAAGTTTGCATGTGCTCAGTACTTTTTTGAATCTTTTTTACTTCCCTGTGATCAAACCTGATTGATTTACGAAACAGCCAATCAGGGTAGACTACATGAGTATGATGAACCAATCACACATCTGACAGACCTTATGTATATACTTCAGTGATCCTGCTGCCACTGACACTTCAACAAGTCAGATCTGCAGCGTAACAGATGGAGCTCCAAGTACAGAAGATGGCTATGTGTTTTCTACGTGTTTCCATGCTCTGGTTTGTGTGTAAGTAAAAAAAAAAAGCTTCTTTTTAATGCAGATTTACATACATAAAAGTGCACTGATGAGTCTCCTTGTCTCTGTTTCTTTCAGGTAAAGCACAGTTTAGTGACATCTCTCAGCCTGATTCTTTCCAAGCTGTGAAACTAGGAGACAAAGTTATTATCTCATGTTTTATTTCTAATTCTGAAAGAAACAGAGTGTGGTACAAATTAACCACTGAAAGGAAACTGCAGTTGGTGGCCTCAATAGATGCAATGTTTAATCACATAAAATTTGAAAAGCAATTCCGCCATTTTTCAGTAATATCTGACCACACTAGCAGCCACCTAATTATATCTACGACCGCAAGTGAGGATGCTGGCACGTACTACTGTGGAGTTATCAAACTACAAGATGTTCAGTTTGGAGAAGGAACCTTTCTGATGATAAAAGGTATTGTTCCGTAATTTATTTAAGTATTTTCCTTGTATCTAAAGATTGATGTGTTAAAATGAAACTATAAATGAGTTTATTTGGTTTCCTTTCAAGGTGCAAAGATGATTAGTGACTTTGTCATCCAGGAGCCAAAGTCTCAATCAGTCCAGTCAGGAGACTCTGTGACTCTGAGATGTTCTGTGCAGTTTCATCAGTGCGATGCAGAACACATTAGTGTCACATGGCTGAAAAACTCTGATAATTCAGCTCCAGAAATGATTTACACATCTGGAGATCAGAACGACAGCTGCCAGGCTGGAGCAGCTACCTGTGTGTACGAACTTCTCATGAGGAACCTCAGCTATGAAGATGCTGGAGTCTACCACTGCGTTGTTTCTTCATGTGGACAAATACTGCTTGGAAATGGAACCACGATTACCAACCGTAAGACACTACTGTAAAGTTTTAGTCCAAAATGCTTTCAGTTTCAGTAAAGTCGTGCTGTACTGTTAAGTTTTATTCATGCAAGTACAGTTTGTGTTAACACCTGCATTCAAAATCTAAAATAGATACGGTTGGTTTCTTCTGGTTAAAGGAGATGTTGGACTCAACAAATCACTTGATCTGAGCCCAGGTGTTACTGCACTGATTCTATCAAACATCATCTTTGGCGTCGTGATGCTTGTGCTTTTATGGAAGCTTTGCAAGATTCACAAGAAAGTTGCTGCAGGTATGTAAAACTATGCATTATATGGAAACAGCTACATATATATGTACAGAGGGAGTTTCTGCATTATACTCAGCAGAAGCCAGCAGTGAAAGCAGTTTTCTTTGTTTTCAGCCTCATCCAGATGCATAAATGAATCTCCAGAAGACAATCAAGTAAGTCCAACCCAACCCAATGTTGCTTTAAAGGTATTGGTCATTATAAAGGTTAGCCATACATGCTAAATCTTGTTTTTCTCAGTAGTCTATTTTATCTAAATCTCCCATCATTTGATATGGTGATATTTGCAGAATTTCTATGTTGGACTTTATATCAAGTAAATATATTTTATATCATGATATAGTTATGTTTTTACATTTACCTCACCATAAAATGCTGGGAGTTGAGATCATTCTTTAACAATGAAGGGGAGATTGTCTAGAATTTTTCTTGCTGACATATCGTTTCAACTGGCATTGTTGGAAACATCAAGTTGTGCAGTTTTATTTAATATACGGATTGTTGCAATGAATACTTTGACAAGAAATTTACTTGAGGAAGAAAGTATGTAGAGTGTTTCAGTCAGGCTCTAAGTAAGGATTGATAAAATGTATCCCACTGTATCAAAGCATTCAGGGCAAATATTTGTATTTTCATGTTTTTTAGAATGCAGATCCAGTTATCTATGCAGCAGTGACTTCTGCTCCCAGAACCACCTCCTGCCGATCAGCTCCAGTCAAACACAACACAGAGAGGGTGGTTTATTCTGCTGTTCAGTACAGTCAGCGAGACTGACATCTATCTATTATAGATAGAGCAATCACTTTTCTATCTTTGGCATTTGCTTCCAGTGTTCAAAGCTAAAAGTGGCATCACACTTTTTTTGCTTTTTTTCTATATTTATTTCAAACATTGTATTAAATTAAATTGAATTCTTCTGCGGTGTTGTCAAACTTAAACTCACAAATTAGATGCAATAAAGCAAAAAAAAAAATCCTAATTTCACTTATGAATTTTATAATAATGGTCTTATTGGTATGCATAATTGTGGGATGTTTCCGTAAATCTGGAATTCACACTGCCAAGAACGAAAATATGTATACAGAAATTTACTTAAAATTGATTGAATTACCTCATATTTGGCTGTTAATTTTCTCTACTTTTACAAATGTAGCACAAAAATGCTAGATTTGTAAATAATGAAGGAAATTAAGCTTTATCTCAACTAATTAGAATTCGAAAAAAATGTCCACTCTCTACAGACGAAGTAACGTTATTAGTCAACAGAACAAAATAAAAACGGATTGGGAAACAAATTACCATGTTTATTTTTTGATCATCAACACTGTGATTGCAAATGAACCGACATATATGCACAGAAAATGTGGTGACAATGACTTCAAAATACTTAACAGAGACAAACATAACAGCTCTATGCTATTGGGGTTCATAGACTGTATATATAGTGGACGTAGCATCTGGCTCCAGAATTGAAGCCAACCCGGAAGTGTCAAAAACTTGCAATATCACGCCGTCCGCTAGGGTTGGCTCCAAAAAGCTTTTTCTCCATAGACCCCAATTCATTTTGGAAAAAATAAAATTTGATAGACTGATGTTCTACAGCTCAGGATTTTTTTCCTGTTAGTTTTCATGGTCAAAATGAGAGATCAGGTGGCCGATCTTAAAATAAATCAATACTGAATTTTAAATGAATCGTTAAAGTTGGCGGAGCCAGGGGGCGTGGCTATACTTGATAGACAGCAACAGAAGCCTCTGTGGTAAAACGTGGGCGGGATAAGAGAGTCCTCAGCCAATCCTGCCCCTAGTTGCTCTCCGGTCCAGTCTGTTTGACGCTTTTTACGTCACTGGCTCCAAAAAATCCAAAACGGCGACCAGGAAGTAGCAAAATCCGGGCTTCATTTTCTCGGCGTTGAAACCAACGGGTGATGTCACGGTTAGTTTACGCCTGTTGGGGCTATTTTGATTTTGGGTATAAATATATTAGATCTAGAAACAGACATTTTCCATTTTTAGCAAAATAATTGTGCCCACAGAAATGAAGTTGTTGAAATTAACTAAATATTTCCTGAACTAATATGTGTCTATTTCAGAGAAAGACATAAAAATAAAGTTCACACACAAAGAAAACTGTGTGGTACAGCTTTCTATCATGTCTCACATACTGTGACATTTCAGCTTCACTACAAAAACAGGTCACACCTTTCAGCCTTTGTCACACTTCTGCGGTCATGTGAAACAGAAGAGAGAAACTTCATATATGGTGGTGGAGCTTGGTCTATTTAAAACCCTGCACTCTCTTTGTTATTATATATAGGTGGTTTCAAGCAGGATGGCCTCATTTTGTTGCAAAGAAACTCCACCCTGAAAACATTCAGTAATTCAAAGTTAACTATTTTTGTGGTTTAACTGTGTTTGGGAATGCTCTGCTGGGTCTCTGACAGCACATAGATTATGAGTAATAACCACTGAATATGTTATGTAGCACTACGGCCAGCAAATTCTACACAACAATAAATCCTCTTTGAATCAACTTGGTGAAACATGCAACTTCACCCTCAACACTGAGTCACTCCACCTCCTGCTAAATTTCCCATTATACCCAGTTGCTTCTCTCCTACTCCCTGTGCTCACGTATATGTTTTTTTCTTATATTACATCTGAGCTTCCAATACAGCTGCTGTCATTTACATGTTTTTGTGTTTCTGTTGTCAGATAACAGTGTGAAATAGTGAAGAAATCTTCATGTTAGTCAGCTGTCACTTCCAAGCATCTGCTGTGCAAATCCAAAATCCTGACATCGATAAAATCACCGTACATATAAGTTAAAGACAATGAGAACGTGGCTATTTTACATGTCAAATTATCACTCAGTGAGAAAGTTAAAAGCAACAGAATGCATTGGTCTCACACTACATAGAAAGCAGGTGATGTTTGTTGAAAAAACTGCTTATTTGAGCTGAAAAGTGTCCAAGTTAGCATCAAGGTTAGCATCAATGTTAATGGATGGAGTCGGGGAGGAGAGTTATCCATCTCTGACACTAATTTTTTATATTAATTTCATGACATACATAAGTTCCAAATGGTCTATATCTATGTCAGCAACCAGTTTGGTAGGTTAGGAATGAATTAAAACATTAGATAACGTCTTGAAACACAGTCAACCCATAAAATTGTGATGTTTATAAATTTAGTGTCACTATTAAAACCTGAATTTTTACAGCCAAATCATTTCATTTACAGCTGTGCATACAAAATAAATCTTTAAATTCAATGACCAATGCATAACTATTTGTGGTTTTTCAACCTCACGTCGTATGCAACAAACATCACAGAACAAAGGCTCTGTCAGAAAAGCACAATTTAATAAAGCAAAGTGTAATATGGCAGTTGTGTAATCTGGGTTGATATTTTACATCTGTGGCTACTTCAGCAGGTCTTAACGACAACAAAAAAGAAAGAAATTGTTAGAAAGAACAAGAGAATCCCCACTCTAATGATAGACAGCCAGACCAAGATTCTGATCTGGGCCTCTTGGTCCTTAACTTCATCACTGATCATCAGCTCAGTTCCATTTCCGAACAGGATCTCCCCACAGGAGGCCACAGCACAGTAGTAGGTCCCAGTGTCCACGGAGCTCAGGTTTGTCTTCTGCAGATGGTAGACACAGCTGGGTGAAGGAGACGATGGTTTGCACTGATCCCTGTGTGTATGAAGGAATCCTTGGCGAGATCCACGTCTGAACCAGAAAACGCTGTGTTCTCCATCACAGGACCCAGTTTTTACTGTGCAGTTGAGAGTCACAGAGCCTCCTGGCTGGATGGTCTTGGATGCTGGTGTCTGGATAATTCCCTGGTGCTTGTCTCCTAAAGAGAATAACATATGGAGAAAATGCCTTTTCACATACTTTGTTTTTGTAGTGTATTTGCAGCCTTTATTTTTTCATAATCTTAAAATCTCTATGCGTTTATGTTGCATTTATTTGTAAATCAGCGTTTTCTATAGGTAACACGTAATTCTATTATTTTTTTTAAAAAGCTGTGACTCACTATACCTGTTTGTTTTACCACAAAAACATTCAGAATTGCATTGATTGCACAGATGGCAGCAACTTGATGATTACACAATACACATGAGCTGTTATAAGTCAGCTGAAAGCTCCGTATTTTCTGAATACATGATCAAATTAATGAATTCTCTTTTCATAATTGCACTTTTTCACATCAGAAAATTAAGTTGATGCAGCAGATTCACATTTTGTTTTTTGAGTAATTTTTGGAGTGGCAATTTCATCTTAATAATTTAATTTAAAATCAATACATTGTGTAAATAAGACATTGGATTAAATCATGTTCTCCTTAAAAATAATCTTGTTTGTTTGTATTCATAAAATTTTGACAAGCATTAAATTAGGTTGGTCGACATGCAATAAAATTAATTACGGTGTCCCTCAAGGTTCATGTTTAGGCCCCGAATTGTTTAACATTTACTTGACGGCACTTGGAAATGTCACCGGAAAGCACGGCACTAAGTTCAGTGGAGATGCTGATGACACTTATTTGTACATCGCCGTGTCTTCTGATGACCTTACAGCCAGTCGATGCAACTTTGAACTGTATTTTAAATATTAAGTTATAGATGGCAGAGAATCTTGTACAGTTCAATAAGGACAAAAATGTAGTCTTGGTCATTGAAACTTAGAGAGACAAATTTTATCTTAAACTGCAAAGACTGACATTTAACTCTACATTTAACCCTAACAATACATTTTATGATTTGAAGCCCATCGCCAGAGTGTGACTGTTTCTCTCTCAAGCCAACACATTTTTAATATCTGTAGGTTTCAATGATGTAATCCTCTGCTACCTGGTCACCCAAAAAAGAATATACTTCAACAAGTGCTTCAAAACTCAGCTGCACACAAGAGCATATGCTACACCAATTTTAAAGTCTCTGCACTGACTTTCTGCACGTTTTACAAATGAGTTTCAGACTAATTTACTGGTTTCTATCATTTGTAATGGTCTTGGCTTTACTTAATTGTCGGATTTGCTTTCATCCAGTGAACCTTCGAGAACCCCAAAGTCTTGTAGACTTTTATTTATACCCTAAATCAGAACTAAAACCCACATTAAGGCATCTTTTGAATATGACAGCCAAATATGACAGCCAATGTTGTTTAAATAATTTTCTACTCAGTTGTCTGTCTTTTATCACTTCAACTTTTTTGAATAGTCACATTTCGCTATTCTGAATTTTCACTTATCCTGCCTCTGCTGTTTCCTGCTTGCATTTATGATTATACTATTAGTATACAATTATTATAACATTTTGCTTTTAAAAATTTTTATAGTTTCTGATAAATTTCCTCAGTTCCTGGGTTTTTTTTTTTTGGAGTCCATTTATTCATTTATTACGGCGGTACTCAGAGGAAGGAGGTTTGTGGGAATTGTTCTTGATTTTTATAGTCCTGTTCTTTGATTGACACAGTAAATATGACAGTAAGATCATTTTTAAAAATTAGCATCTTAGTCATCTTAAAGATTTTTAACTCGAGAAGTTTGGCTCAACTAAGCACAGATGTGCTTTTAAGCTAAATTACAGATTAAGTGGGCGGAAATGCAAAAGAAGCCAAATTCTCCTTTACAATAAGGCAAACCCATTAAAATAAGCAGTAATTAAAATCGGTGTACATGATAGAAAGTGGCGTTTAAAGGCTTCAAATCGGAATTTTTACAGCTTCACTGGTTGCTCCATATCCTTATGGAAAGCTGTTTTAAGTAATTTTGACCAAAACTATCAAAAGTTGGTCTGCACTGCATTTATTTGTTTAAACACTGTAATTTGTTGGCAAAGAATCACTAAAGGAACATTTAGAGTCAATGTCAATGACAAAATAGAAACAATACCTCCAACACTCAGAAAGACTCCTTCTCCAAATTCCACCATGTTGGAATGTGAGCTCCCACAGTAGTAAGTGGCTGAATCTGAGAGGTGGATGTCGGAGATGTGTAAATGATTCGTCCCTTCCTTCCTCTGCAGAGAGAAACGAGGGTTTTTCTCCAGCCAGGGGAAGACTTTCGAGGGATCACCAAATTTGTAAATAGTGAACAGGAGCTCTGGTTTTCTTCCTAGCAGCTGTCGGTACCAGGAGAAGTGCATCGCCACTTGGCTTTTGTAGAAGCAATGTAAAGTCACATTATCCCCGACAGAGACGGTGATCACTCCGGTGTCCTGTCTGACGATTTCTGACTGGATCACAGCTGACAGGTGAACTGGGTCAAGAAAATACATAATCATCAACAAACATACTGATAATCCATTTGTAGCCTTAATTATAATAAATGACATTCAGAGAGAGACTTACATACTCCACAGATGATCACATACGGGTGCATCGTCTCAGAGGTCTTGGCAACTGATCGTTTTGAGCAACAGAGCACCAGCTTAAAAATGTAGTTGCGTCTGATTGGCTGGTAAGAGGGTCAACCTGTGTCACACTTTTACCATCTGTAGAGCCTCACAAGGAAATGAAGCAAATAATGCAGCGCTGGCAGAAGTTGGGCAATGTCGCTGAAAAAAAATCTTTTTGCATAATAGCTTTCATTTCAGTCACTACTGATAAATAGTGACAATTTTTAATGATTTATTTTACAACAGACTGAGAAAAAAATGCTTAATTTGAATTTAACAACCTTGTTTTCAAGGCACATGGGTAATCATTTTAATTTAACACAAATAAATAAATTGAACTGACAGGAATGAGATACAATAAATGAAGAAATGATGAAGTGAATTTCTGAATTTAGTGATTAAATGTTAAACAGGGCTGGAAGGGTTTAGGGAACATTGGTCAATTGTAGCATCTATCGACAAGAAAATGTTCAGCAAGTGATGTGTTTTGCCTGTGACACGGTGGGAGGTGCAGCCAGTGAAGAAGTTAATGCGGATCCCTGATGAATCAGCAAAGATATCCAGTAAGTATGGTAAAGAAATAAAAAATAAGGGAAATATAAGTATAAAATGCACAAGTGTAAAATTTCTGAGTAGTACTGGAATGAAAAATGGGCCGTTAAGTGACAAATGCATAATATAATATACTAAAAATATACAGTGAAATGAGAAAAGTTATGTCCTGTAAATGTGGCAACATGTGCGAGTAGTGCAATGGCAGCAGGAAAACAGATAATTGCAAAAAGTCTGTAAGGCCTCGAAGCATCATATTGCTTAGATGGGTGGTTGTGGGGGACACAGGGTCGCCTGGGTTGGGAGGGAAGCCCAGACTACGGAGTGTTTTTTTTTTTTTGACCACAAAACCCATCTTGAAAGGTGAACCATGGGTTCAGATTGTGGTGATGACAGGCCCACTCAGAGGTAGACTTGCGCACTTCAGGAGACTTGCACTGAAGCCACAAGGAGAGCGACAGAATGTAATAGAGAGAGAAGTGAACCGCCACCTTCCCCTTTTCCCATCCCACCCAAATTCATGCCATACATACTATTTCATCATATTATTTGCGTATTTTGCACATATATCCATCTGTCTGTGTACTTAAATGAGATACTATGATGTATATGCAGAGGATGCGGGTCATAATGGCCAGAAACGCTGGTTTTCAGATGTAGTAGGGCATCCTAGTACATTTCTGGCGTACTGTATTTGGCGTGCAACGCATTGGAACATACTAAATTTATTACATATAATGTGGCAATATGGTTATTGCGCTGGCGCATTTCAGCGTAACGGCCCGTTACGCTGTCATAACGGCCCGTTACACTGTCTAACGGGCCGTTACGCAGTCTTAACGGCCCGTTATGCTCAGTTTAAAAGATTACGCTGTGATTAGGGCCGCTACGCCAGCGCATTTCAAATACGCTGTTGTTATGAGAGTGTGTGGCTCCGTCATGAGAGTGGGAGAGAGAGCAGCGTGTGTGTGTGGGAGGGAGGGGGGAGCGAGTGGGAGAGACGGGCAGTCGGAGGAGGAGAGAAGGTGTGTAGTTCTGGGTTGGCGGTACTGTGCGGTTCAGCCACTGTTTATAGACAATAAAGGCTGCAGTGTTCTTCGATACGGCTGGGCTCCTGTGTCTTCGCCTCTACGGCTGCTGATGAAGTGAAGGGGGTTAACCCCGGGCTTCCTGACCACGGTCGGGGGCCGAACAGGAAGGGTTAACACTGTGATTAGGGCCGCTGCGCTGTTATTTTGACAGATAACGCCATGCGCGTTTGTTTTTATCAACTGGGTGCCTATCTAGGTTAATTTATGTCTCCCCACCTCAGCCGTACTTTCCTGTCGATTGACCCGTTCCCGTCTATTGCGCGTGCGTGCGCGTTCCCGTCTATTGCAGGAGGACCTGCCGTTACGCTGAAAAAAAATCCTAGCGAGAACCCTGCACACTGTGTCTGTTGTGGTCATATGTCAGTGGTTCAACCCACCTGTTAAATGGTTGGCTGTTTGTCAAATGCAGGATATACTTCAAACGTTCAGGTAGCTAATTACACTACTTGTTACCCAAATTAAGAGGTGAAGACGTTTACGTTAGTTTGGTTTTTCTGTCAAACCTCCATCATGAACCATTTGCCATCATCAGGGGAACGTAAAACCACAAACACTAAAACTAACTCAGACTAGCAAAGAAAAGGTGAATGGAACATTTCATCATAGCTCAGAGTTATTAATTAAGCTACATTCACACCATCACTGATCCATCCTGACACATACCGGGAAAAGCTAGGTATTAACTACAATGGAAATGAAATGTTCTTGAAGCAGGACAGAGACCCAGAGTGCCTCCTGGAGGGGACAAGCTGAAATATGTGGTGAGTCAGGTGTGGTTTTACCTGTGTTTGTGGTTGGAAAGCAGCTCCAAAGTACAGGGATTGTTGAGTTTCAACTGATGAGAAATAATACATTGTGACCCTTGTAACTGACCCAAACAAACATCCTGCGATGATTTTTTTTGCAGCAAATCCTTCACAAGGGTTACTCCCAGAGACACAGTTTACATACATATAAGACAGAGGACTAGAATCAAACATTGAAACGTTATTACTATTCCAGTATGTGGCTGTATATCTCTTGTACTTCCAGTCAGAAGAAACCTATCAAAACCATTCAAATTCACTATAAATCAAAAGTGGGCATGGAGATGAATAATTTTAGGCTCACAGCACTGCCTTCTTTCACAACAAAATCACCTCATACAGAGGTTGAAATCAGCGGGGCTGCTACTGTTTCCAACCACAGTGGTCTTTTTTTGCAATGCTGGCACAGAAGAACAGCGTAACTTTCACCTGTACACTTGAGCTTGGCTTTATGTATGTCAAACTGTCCGAGCACACTTTCCGTAATGCCTAATAAACTGCTGTCTGACGTGTCTGTGGAACAGCTGAGCCTTCTAGCAAGAGCCATTCATTTCCACGCCCCTTTCTAATGACATAAATAAAGGGCCCTGACTGTGACAGTGTTATACGCAGGATGAGGGGCTTCACCTCCTTTACAGTTTTACTTCTCTGCAGTCACAGTAAGTGCCATTTATTCTCAGTAGCAAATCCACTTTCCTGATGTGCTGTTGAAGTCCGCGTAGGACTAAATCTGATGTTCTCTCTTCTCTTTGTTTCAGGCTGGATGACTGAGTCTCTCACTGTGGAGTCTGGTGGTGAAGTCACACTGATGTGCTCCAACATTTCCACCAGTCCATCTCAGGCGGAGTGGTTCAGAGTGGTCAGCAGAACTAAAACCAGCTGTATCTCTTCTATGTACAGGGGTGATGGCACACCTTCATTCTGTGACGGATTTCAAAGCGGAAAATATAACATGAGCTCCAACGACGTTACTGTCTTTCTGAAGATCAAGCAAGTGGATTTATCTGACGCCGGGCTGTACTTTTGTGGATTTTACACAAACAGACATACAGTCATTGCCAATTCGATTGAGCTGAGCATTGAAGGTAAGATAACAGTCGTGCCATATCTCTTTCAATCTATTTTTTATCAAAATATTAAAAGAATATCCTAAATGTATTATCACAGTAGTGTGAAACAACTCTGCTCCTGTCATATTCTTACTGTTTTACATGTCTGTTAGTGATACTGGAAAGAAAATGGAGGCTCTCCACACTATAAATATTTTACTGCTTACATTTTTTGCAGTCCCTACACACTAGCCATTTTTTCACACTACTCTGCATATCAGCTTTACAAAGCCATTTCGCCACACCGAATGTATCATCCAAAAACTTGCTCCTCCGTTTGCTATTTTTGAGCCATGCTGCATTTAACTTTTTTTATCTAGTATGTAATTTTCTTGTCATCTCCTCTCTTTCTGTTTGAACACAGCTAAAAGGCCAGAAAGTGACAGAATATTTGACTGTTAGTCACCTTTGGCTTCTCCGTTCATCTGAGCAACACAGATTTTTCTTGTTTTTTAGAACATGCAGCAAAATGGCTTGCTTTTGGCAATTTTTCAAAATGAGACGTGGAATAAAGTGATAATGTTGAAACATTACAATGCTTTGCTTAGAATTAGTCATGTAGCAGAAACACACATCACAGATGATATGTTAAGGGACCGTCAAAAAGTTGAAAATGTGAAATGTTTAAAGTTTCTGGCTGATTAATGTTGTAATTTGGCTGGTTTTGTTAAAAGGATACATGATTTCAAATCTGCCAGCTGGTTTTGGGGTTCAAAGGGTTAATGAGCATAAAATAATATAATGCTGATGTGTCTTTACAGGAAATGGTGAATCCAATGATGAAGGGGATTTAAAGACTGCCAGTAGGTTTCTTTAATTGTGCATTTTGGTATAGTAATTTTAGTATAAACAGATCTAAAGCAACCAGCTTAAATTTACGGTTGGATATGTTCTTTTTGTAGACAAACCTGACACAGTCGCACACCCAATGAGCATGATCCTTGGTGGTTTGACCGTTTTGCTCACTATAATAGTCCTAATACAGGCTGTAAAAATCTGGAAACTCCAAAAGGTAAAGATGGACTTTAATTTGTTGCACATTCCAGACTGAAAAGCAAAGTTTATCGACAGTAAAAATTAACTAATCGCACTTTTGTGTTTGCCATTTAGCTGCGAATGGAGGATCACAAACAGAAAAAAGCGAGGTAAACCCTTTTCATACCCAAGTACGTGTTTTTCATATGTAAAAGTTACCTTTAAACATATGATTAGTCTTTGAATAACCTCTTTTAGCAGCATCAAACAGCCAGTTCAGGCAAGCAGAGAGTCAGAACCTCTCATCCTCTTAAACCTTAAATAATAATAGCTCAGTTAAATCAGAAATGAAGTGTAATCTTAAATCGGAATATTCAGCTTTTGCTTGAAGTCAATAAACCTGCATTTTACAGTGTAAATATAACTAAACTGTGATTACAACCCAAAGAAATCTTCATATTGTTTTGGTGCAACCCACACAGCTTTGTGGTACAGCTACAGTACATGTGATCTGTGTGACTCTAAATATTCTAATTTTCAGAATCTGAGGTCAGATGATCTGAACTACGCAGCTGTAACTTTCCAGACGAAATCGAAAAGACACCGCAGGCCTGCAGCAGAGAAGCAATGGAGCCACATGTTGTTTATGCTGCCACCAGATAAACTCAGGAGGCTCCTGGAACTGCAGATCAGAGTTCAACTCATGCTTTATCATATTCACCTGCTGATGTATTTTCTCTGCATGTAACAAACAAAACAAGTCCTAGCAAAAATAAAGTTTCTGTATTCAAGCTGCCTGTTGTCTGTGTTGCAGTCAAAGTCTTTGTGTCTCGTTTACGCCTGCTTGTCATCTGAGAGGGGAAAAAAACTTAAGGTGTGATAGAGGAGGAGTCAGAGAGCGTAACAATGGCTGTGAAACTCTAATGGACGGAGCAAAGCGGTCTGCAGTGGGAGGAGTGAGGAGTGAAATGCATGTGAGTTGACAGGAAGAGACAGCATAGTGTGGTCTGAGCACAAGCGATATGAAAACCAAAAAACATCTAAAGGTAAAAGCTCTGTTGGAAAGTATTAAAAAAAAACGCCACAACTGTCATCTAATTAAAGCAGCTGATCTATTTAGACATTTAGAAATGTTTAAAAAAACAACAGAAAATTCTCACGCTTATTTGACAAACGTATATGAGTCAAGAATAGTCTCCACCACAGACCACAAACATCACACATAGTGAGTGCTGCTCCTTTTGCATCTGGCTTTTGCATGAGGTTGTTAAAGTGCTTTAAGTTCCAGTGAACAACTACGTAGTTTATCATGTTGATCTTGTTTCCTCTGAGTTTGAAGGACAATAACTGATGTAGTAAACACATAATACAGTTTAAAATTTACAGTGCTTACATGTGTATCTCAGTCTTATCTGACCTTGTTAAACCTTTGATGCATAACATGAGTCCAGAGATACCCATTTTCAATTGAATGATCGAATGTGGGTCACTTTTGACCCATGTTGGGCATCAAAGGGTTTAATTACTCCACTTGCCTTCAATTGCACTGGTCTGCAATGACAATGACACTAACTTCAGGATATTGTCATTCTTGTACCACCAAAACAGCTCTGACACTTCAAGACATGGACTCCACAAAACCTCTGAAAGTTTCCTGTAGTACCAGGCACTAATACATGACACAAATGCAGAGCTTAGATTGAGATCTTGATAAGTTGGTCATCAAGTTAACGCCTTAAACTCTTTTCATGTTCCACAAACTATTTCTGAACATTTTCAGCAATGTGGCAGGGAGGAATATAGTGATACCATATGTGTCTGGTGTGTCTGAAAAACTGAGGAGGATTTTCAACAAACACCAGATCCCTGTCTTTTTTAAGCCAAATAACACCCTCTGGTCCACCCAAAGACCCCACACCACACAGCCAGAAGAGCAACCTGGTGTATGCAGTTAAATGCAGCGAGGAATGCTCAGATCTCTACATAGAGGAAACCAAACAGTAACTTAACAAGTGCATGGCTCAACACAGGAGAGCCAGTTCCTCAGGACAGAATTCAGCAGTCTTCCTTCACCTTAAGGAAGAAGGACACTCGTTTCAGGACACCAATGTTCAGATTTGGGACAGAGAGGACAGATGGTTTGAGAGAGGAGTGAAAGAAGCCATCCACGTCAAATTCGAGAAGCCATCTCTGAACGGGGGGGTGGTCTGCGACATCATCTTTCGCCAATTTACAATCAGGTCCTTTCAAAACTCCCCAAAAGAACAACTCAGCAGATTGACTCATGCTAATGACCACCATTAGCACACGAGGGCTCAGTGACATCTGTGCATTTCAACGACCCCCACCGATACTCACAACGACCATCGTTGAGTAGTCAGATGAGTTTTATATTAGTCGTTGGAATAATAGCCCTAGACACACCTCATAGAGGTTTAAAAGCTGAGGCAACACCAACCACCAGAACTGAAGAAGCCTCTTGGATGAGAGGTGAAACATCTTCAAGGAACTTTCTTAAAGTCCACTGGATTAATTTGAACTACTTTGGATAACCATGACCTGGATGAATGAGAACCTACACAGACGTTGTGGCAGGGAGCATTCCACTGCTGAAAGATGCTGCTGCCATGAAGGGGTGTATGTGATCTGCAACAATGTTTATTTAGGTGCCGTGTGTCGAAATAACAGCCACAAAAATATCAAGACCAAAGGCAGAACATTGGCCAGAGCATCACTTTGCCTCTGCCAACTTGAATCCTTCCCACAGAAAATCCTGCTGCTATCTTTTACCAACAAACACGCATGAATTAAAATAAAACATGCTTCATCACACCAGGCCAACGTCTTGGTCCAGTTCTGACACTAAGGTGGTCGTTGTAGATGCTTTTGGTGGTGGACAATGGCCACTCTAGGAAGCCTGCAGCTAAGCAACAAATTTCAATGCTGTGTTTTCTGTGTGTGTTCTGATACCTCTTACAGCCAGCATTAAGGTTTTCAGCAGTTTGTGCTACAGTAGCTCTTCAGCCAGGCCAATCTTCACTCCCCACATACATTTAAGCACCAGCTTAAAAATGTAGTTGTGTCTGATTGGCTGGTAAGAGGGTCAACCTGTGTGACACTTTTACCATCTGTAGAGCCTCAGAAGGAAATGAAGCAAATAATGCAGCGCTGACAGAAATATAGTTGGGCAATGTAGCTGAAAAAAATCTTTTTGCATAATAGCTTTCATTTCAGTCACGACTGATAAATAGTGACAATTTTTAATGATTTATTTTAAAACAGACTAAGAAAAAAATTATTAATTTGAATTTAACAGCCTTGTTTTCAAGGCACATGGGTAATCATTTTAATTTAACACACAAATAAATAAATTAAACTGACAGTAATGAGATACAATAAATGAAGAAATGATGAAGTGAATTTTTGAATTTAGTGACTAAATGTTACAAATGCATGCAATTGAAAATATTTTGTAAATTAAACAGGGCTGGAACATTGGTCAATTGTAGCGTCTATCGACAAGAAAATGTTCAGCAAGTGATGTGTTTTGCCTGTGACACGGTGGAAGGTGTAGCCAGTGAAGAAGTTAATGCGGATCCCTGATGAATCAGCAAAGATGTCCAGTAAGTATGGTAAAGAAATAAAAAATAAGAGAAATATAAGTATAAAATGCACAAGTGTGAATCAAACATTGAAACGTTATTACTATTCCAGTATGTGGCTGTATATCTCTTGTACTTCCAGTCAGAAGAAACCTATCAAAACCATTCAAATTCACTATAAATCAAAAGTGGGCATGGAGATGAATAATTTTAGGCTCACAGCACTGCCTTCTTTCACAACAAAATCACCTCATACAGAGGTTGAAATCAGCGGGGCTGCTACTGTTTCCAACCACAATGGTCTTTTTTTGCAATGCTGGCACAGAAGAACAGCGTAACTTTCACCTGTACACTTGAGCTTGGCTTTATGTATGTCAAACTGTCCGAGCACACTTTCCGTCATGCCTAATAAACTGCTGTCTGACGTGTCTGTGGAACAGCTGAGCCTTCTAGCAAGAGCCATTCATTTCCACGCCCCTTTCTAATGACATAAATAAAGGGCCCTGACTGTGACAGTGTTATACGCAGGATGAGGGGCTTCACCTCCTTTACAGTTTTACTTCTCTGCAGTCACAGTAAGTGCCATTTATTCTCAGTAGCAAATCCACTTTTCTGATGTGCTGTTGAAGTCCGCGTAGGACTAAATCTGATGTTCTCTCTTCTCTTTGTTTCAGGCTGGATGTCTGAGTCTCTCACTGTGGAGTCAGGAGATGAAGTCACACTGATGTGCTCCAACATTTCCACCAGTCCAACTCTGACAGAGTGGTTCAGAGTGGTCAACAGAACTAAAACCAGCTGTATCTCTGCTATGTACGGGGGTGATGGCATACCTTCATTCTGTGACGGATTTCAAAGCGGAAAATATGAAATGAGTTCCAACAACGTTACTGTCTTTCTGAAGATCAAGCAAGTGGATTTATCTGACATCGGGCTGTACTTTTGTGGATTTTACACAAACAGACATACAGTCATTGCCAATTCGACTGAGCTGAGCATTGAAGGTAAGATAACAGTCGTGCCATCTCTCTTTCAATCTATTTTTAATCATAATATGAAGAGAATATCCTAAATGTATTATCACAGTAGTGTGAAATAACTCTGCTCCTGTCATATTCTTACTCAGTGTGGGCTAATTTTTACATGTCTGTTAGTGATACTGGAAAGAAAATGGAGGCTCTCCACACTATGAATATTTTACTGCTTACATTTTTTCCAGTCCCTACACACTAGCCATTTTTCACACTACTCTGCATATCAGCTTTAAAAAGCCATTTCGCCACACCGAATGTATCATCCAAAAACTTGCTCCTCTGTTTGCTATTTTTGAGCCATGCTGCATTGAACTTTTTTTATCTAGTATGTAATTTTCTTGTCATCTCCTCTCTTCTCTGTTTGAACACAGCTAAAAGGCCAGAAAGTGACAGAATATTTGACTGTTAGTCACCTTTGGCTTCTCCGTTCATCTGAGTAACACAGATTTTTCTTGTTTTTAGAACATGCAGCAAAATGGCTTGCTTTTGGCAATTTTTCAAAATGAGACGTGGAATAAAGTGATAATGTTGAAACATTACAATGCTTTGCTTAGAATTAGTCATGTAGCAGAAACAGGCGTCACAGATGATTTGTTAAGGGACCGTCAAAAAGTTGAAAATGTGAAATGTTTAAAGTTTCTGGCTGATTAATGTTGTAATTTGGCTGGTTTTGTTAAAAGGATACATGATTTTCAAATCTGCCAGCTGGTTTTGGGGTTCAAAGGGTTAATGAGCATAAAATAATATAATGCTGATGTGTCTTTACAGGAAATGGTGAATCCAATGATGAAGGGGATTTAAAGACTGCCAGTAGGTTTCTTTAATTGTGCATTTTGGTATAGTAATTTTAGTATAAAACAGATCTAAAGCAACCAGCTTAAATTTACGGTTGGATATGTTCTTTTTGTAGACAAACCTGACACAGTCGCACACCCAATGAGCATGATCCTTGGTGGTTTGACCGTTTTGCTCACTATAATAGTCCTAATACAGGCTGTAAAAATCTGGAAACTCCAAAAAGGTAAAGATGGACTTTAATTTGTTGCACATTCCAGACTGAAAAGCAAAGTTTATCGACAGTAAAAATTAACTAATCGCACTTTTGTGTTTGCCATTTAGCTGCGAATGGAGGATCACAAACAGAAAAAAGCGAGGTAAACCCTTTTCATACCCAAGTACGTGTTTTTCATATGTAAAAGTTACCTTTAAACATCTGATTAGTCTTTGAATAACCTCTTTTAGCAGCATCAAACAGCCAGTTCAGGCAAGCAGAGAGTCAGAACCTCTCATCCTCTTAAACCTTAAATAATAATAGCTCAGTTAAATCAGAAATGAAGTGTAATCTTAAATCGGAATATTCAGCTTTTGCTTGAAGTCAATAAACCTGCATTTTACAGTGTAAATATAACTTAACTGTGATTACAACACAAAGAAATCTTCATATTGTTTTGGTGTAACCCACACAGCTTTGTGGTACAGCTACAGTACATGTGATCTGTGTGACTCTAAATATTCTAATTTTCAGAATCTGAGGTCAGATGATCTGAACTACGCAGCTGTAACTTTCCAGACAAAATCGAAAAGACACCGCAGGCCTGCAGCAGAGAAAGCAATGGAGCCACATGTTGTTTATGCTGCCACCAGATAAACTCAGGAGGCTCCTGGAACTGCAGATCAGAGTTCAACTCATGCTTTATCATATTCACCTGCTGATGTATTTTCTCTGCATGTAACAAACAAAACAAGTCCTAGCAAAAAATAAAGTTTCTGTATTCAAGCTGCCTGTTGTCTGTGTTGCAGTCAAAGTCTTTGTGTCTCGTTCTACGCCTGCTTGTCATCTGAGAGGGGAAAAAAACTTAAGGTGTGATAGAGGAGGAGTCAGAGAGCGTAACAATGGCTGTGAAACTCTAATGGACGGAGCAAAGTGGTCTGCAGTGGGAGGAGTGAGGAGTGAAATGCATGTGAGTGTTTGACAGGAAGAGACAGCATAGTGTGGTCTGAGCACAAGCGATATGAAAACCAAAAAACATCTAAAGGTAAAAGCTCTGTTGGAAAGTATTAAAAAAAACGCCACAACTGTCATCTAATTAAAGCAGCTGATCTATTTAGACATTTAGAAATGTTTAAAAAAACAACAGAAAATTCTCACGCTTATTTGACAAACGTATATGAGTCAAGAATAGTCTCCACCACAGACCACAAACATCACACATAGTGAGTGCTGCTCCTTTTGCATCTGGCTTTTGCATGAGGGTGTTAAAGTGCTTTTAGTTCCAGTGAACAACTACGTAGTTTATCATGTTGATCTTGTTTCCTCTGAGTTTGAAGGACAATAACTGATGTAGTAAACACATAATACAGTTTGAAATTTACAGTGCTGACATGTGTATCTCGGTCTTATCTGACCTTGTTAAACCTTTGATGCATAACATGGGTCCAGAGATACCCATTTTCAATTGAATGATCGAATGTGGGTCACTTTTGACCCATGTTGGGCATCAAAGGGCTTAATTACTCCACTTGCACTGGTCTGCAATGACAATGACACTAACTTCAGGATATTGTCATTCTTGTACCACCAAAACAGCTCTGACACTTCAAGACATGGACTCCACAAAACCTCTGAAAGTTTCCTGTAGTACCAGGCACTAATACATGACACAAATGCAGAGCTTAGATTGAGATCTTGATAAGTTGGTCATCAAGTTAACGCCTTAAACTCTTTTTCATGTTCCACAAACTATTTCTGAACATTTTCAGCAATGTGGCAGGGAGGAATATAGTGATACCATATGTGTCTGGTGTGTCTGAAAAACTGAGGAGGATTTTCAACAAACACCAGATCCCTGTCTTTTTAAGCCAAATAACACCCTCTGGTCCACCCAAAGACCCCACACCACACAGCCAGAAGAGCAACCTGGTGTATGCAGTTAAATGCAGCGAGGAATGCTCAGATCTCTACATAGAGGAAACCAAACAGTAACTTAACAAGTGCATGGCTCAACACAGGAGAGCCAGTTCCTCAGGACAGAATTCAGCAGTCTTCCTTCACCTTAAGGAAGAAGGACACTCGTTTCAGGACACCAATGTTCAGATTTGGGACAGAGAGGACAGATGGTTTGAGAGAGGAGTGAAAGAAGCCATCCACGTCAAATTCGAGAAGCCATCTCTGAACGGGGGGGTGGTCTGCGACATCATCTTTCGCCAATTTACAATCAGGTCCTTTCAAAACTCCCCAAAAGAACAACTCAGCAGATTGACTCATGCTAATGACCACCATTAGCACACGAGGGCTCAGTGACATCTGTGCATTTCAACGACCCCCACCGATACTCACAACGACCATCGTTGAGTAGTCAGATGAGTTTTATATTAGTCGTTGGAATAATAGCCCTAGACACACCTCATAGAGGTTTAAAAGCTGAGGCAACACCAACCACCAGAACTGAAGAAGCCTCTTGGATGAGAGGTGAAACATCTTCAAGGAACTTTCTTAAAGTCCACTGGATTAATTTGAACTACTTTGGATAACCATGACCTGGATGAATGAGAACCTACACAGACGTTGTGGCAGGGAGCATTCCACTGCTGAAAGATGCTGCTGCCATGAAGGGGTGTATGTGATCTGCAACAATGTTTATTTAGGTGCCGTGTGTCGAAATAACAGCCACAAAAATATCAAGACCAAAGGCAGAACATTGGCCAGAGCATCACTTTGCCTCTGCCAACTTGAATCCTTCCCACAGAAAATCCTGCTGCTATCTTTTACCAACAAACACGCATGAATTAAAATAAAACATGCTTCATCACACCAGGCCAACGTCTTGGTCCAGTTCTGACACTAAGGTGGTCGTTGTAGATGCTTTTGGTGGTGGACAATGGCCACTCTAGGAAGCCTGCAGCTAAGCAACAAATTTCAATGCTGTGTTTTCTGTGTGTGTTCTGATACCTCTTACAGCCAGCATTAAGGTTTTCAGCAGTTTGTGCTACAGTAGCTCTTCAGCCAGGCCAATCTTCACTCCCCACATACATTTAAGCACCAGCTTAAAAATGTAGTTGTGTCTGATTGGCTGGTAAGAGGGTCAACCTGTGTGACACTTTTACCATCTGTAGAGCCTCAGAAGGAAATGAAGCAAATAATGCAGCGCTGACAGAAATATAGTTGGGCAATGTAGCTGAAAAAAATCTTTTTGCATAATAGCTTTCATTTCAGTCACGACTGATAAATAGTGACAATTTTTAATGATTTATTTTAAAACAGACTAAGAAAAAAATTATTAATTTGAATTTAACAGCCTTGTTTTCAAGGCACATGGGTAATCATTTTAATTTAACACACAAATAAATAAATTAAACTGACAGTAATGAGATACAATAAATGAAGAAATGATGAAGTGAATTTTTGAATTTAGTGACTAAATGTTACAAATGCATGCAATTGAAAATATTTTGTAAATTAAACAGGGCTGGAACATTGGTCAATTGTAGCGTCTATCGACAAGAAAATGTTCAGCAAGTGATGTGTTTTGCCTGTGACACGGTGGAAGGTGTAGCCAGTGAAGAAGTTAATGCGGATCCCTGATGAATCAGCAAAGATGTCCAGTAAGTATGGTAAAGAAATAAAAAATAAGAGAAATATAAGTATAAAATGCACAAGTGTGAATCAAACATTGAAACGTTATTACTATTCCAGTATGTGGCTGTATATCTCTTGTACTTCCAGTCAGAAGAAACCTATCAAAACCATTCAAATTCACTATAAATCAAAAGTGGGCATGGAGATGAATAATTTTAGGCTCACAGCACTGCCTTCTTTCACAACAAAATCACCTCATACAGAGGTTGAAATCAGCGGGGCTGCTACTGTTTCCAACCACAGTGGTCTTTTTTTGCAATGCTGGCACAGAAGAACAGCGTAACTTTCACCTGTACACTTGAGCTTGGCTTTATGTATGTCAAACTGTCCGAGCACACTTTCCGTCATGCCTAATAAACTGCTGTCTGACGTGTCTGTGGAACAGCTGAGCCTTCTAGCAAGAGCCATTCATTTCCACGCCCCTTTCTAATGACATAAATAAAGGGTCCTGACTGTGACAGTGTTATACGCAGGATGAGGGGCTTCACCTCCTTTACAGTTTTACTTCTCTGCAGTCACAGTAAGTGCCATTTATTCTCAGTAGCAAATCCACTTTTCCAAGTCCACTTTCCATGTTAAACTTGCAAATTTGCCGCCATGGAATTCATTGTGATGTGTTATTGAAATCCACGTAGGAGTAAATCTGATGTTCTCTCTTCTCTTTGTTTCAGGCTGGATGTCTGAGTCTCTCACTGTGGAGTCTGGTGGTGAAGTCACACTGATGTGCTCCAACATTTCCACCAGTCCAACTCAGGCGGAGTGGTTCAGAGTGGTCAGCAGAACTAAAACCAGCTGTATCTCTGCTATGTACGGTGCTGATGGCAAACCTTCATTCTGTGACGGATTTCAAAGCGGAAAATATAACATGAGCTCCAACGACGTTACTGTCTTTCTGAAGATCAAGCAAGTGGATTTATCTGACGCCGGGCTGTACTTTTGTGGATTTTACACAAACAAACATACAGTCATTGCCAATTCGATTGAGCTGAGCATTGAAGGTAAGATAACAGTCGTGCCATATCTCTTTCAATCTATTTTTTGTCATAATATTAAAAGAATATCCTAAATGTATTATCACAGTAGTGTGAAACAACTCTGCTTCTGTCATATTCTTACTGTTTTTACATGTCTGTTAGTGATACTGGAAAGAAAATGGAGGCTCTACACACTATGAATATTTTACTGCTTACATTTTTTCCAGTCCCTACACACTAGCCATTTTTCACACTACTCTGCATATTAACTTTAAAAAGCTATTTCGCCACACCGAATGTATCATCCAAAAACTTGCTCCTCTGTTTGCTATTTTTGAGCCATGCTGCATTGAACTTTTTTTATCTAGTATGTAATTTTCTTGTCATCTCTCTTCTCTGTTTGAACACAGCTAAAAGGCCAGAAAGTGACAGAATATTTGACTGTTAGTCACCTTTGGCTTCTCCGTTCATCTGAGTAACACAGATTTTTCTTGTTTTTTAGAACATGCAGCAAAATGGCTTGCTTTTGGCAATTTTTCAAAATGAGACGTGGAATAAAGTGATAATGTTGAAACATTGCAATGCTTTGCTTAGAATTAGTCATGTAGCAGAAACACACATCACAGATGATATGTTAAGGGACCGTCAAAAAGTTGAAAATGTGAAATTTTTAAAGTTTCTGGTTGATTAATGGTGTAATTTGGCTGGTTTTGTTAAAAGGATACATGATTTTCAAATCTGCCAGCTGGTTTTGGGGTTCAAAGGGTTAATGAGCATAAAATAATATAATGCTGATGTTTCTTTACAGGAAATGGTGAATCCGATGATGAAGGGGATTTAGACACTGCCAGTACGTTTCTTTAATTGTGCATTTTAGTATAAAACATATCTAAAGCAACCAGCTTAAATTTTATAGTTTAATGTATGTGCTTTTTGTAGACAAACCTGACACAGTCGCACACCCAATGAGCATGATCCTTGGTGGTTTGACTGTTTTGCTCACTATAGTAGTCCTAATACAGGCTGTAAAAATCTGGAAACTCCAAAAAGGTAAAGATGGACTTTAATTTGTTGCTCATTCCAGACTGAAAAGCAAAGTTTATCGACAGTAAAAATGAACTAATCACCATTTCGTGTTTGCCATTTAGCTGTGAATGGAGGATCACAAACAGAAAAAAGCGAGGTAAACCCTTTTCAAACTCATGTACGTTTTTTTAATCTGTAAAAGTTACCTTTAAACATATGATTAGTCTGAATAACCTCTTTTAGCAGCATCAAACAGCCACTTCAGGCAAGCAGAGAGTCAGAACCTCTCATCCTCTTCAACCTTAAATAATAATAGCTCAGTTAAATCAGAAGTGAAGTGTAATCTTAAATCGGAATATTCAGCTTTTGCTTGAAGTCAATAAACCTGCATTTTACAGTGTAAATATAACTAAACTGTGATTACAACCCAAAGAACTCTTCATATTATGTTTTGGTGCAACCCACACAGATTTGTGGCAAAGCTACAGTACATGTGATCTGTTTGACTCTAAATATTCTAATTTTCAGAATCTGAGGTCAGATGATCTGAACTACGCAGCTGTAACTTTCCAGACAAAATCGAAAAGACACCGCAGGCCTGCAGCAGAGAGAGCAATGGAGCCACATGTTGTTTATGCTGCCACCAGATAAACTCAGGAGGCTCCTGGAACTGCAGATCAGAGTTCAACTCATGCTTCATCACATTCACCTGCTGATGTATTTTCTCTGTGTGTGTAACAAACAAAACAAGTCTTAGCAAAAAATAAAGTTTCTGTATTCAGACTGCCTGTTGTCTGTGTTGCAGTCAAAGTCTTTGTGTCTCGTTTTACGCCTGCTTGTCGTCTGAGAGGGAAAAAAACTTAAGGTGTGATAGAGGAGGAGTCAGAGAGCGTAACAATGGCTGTGAAACTCTAATGGACGGAGCAAAGCGGTCTGCAGTGGGAGGAGTGACATGCATGTGAGTGACAGGAAGAGACAGCATAGTGTGGTCTGAGCACAAGCGATATGAAAACCAAAAAACATCTAAAGTTAAAAGCTCTGTTGGAAAGTATAAAAAAATGCCATAACTGTCATCTAATTAAAGCAGCTGATCTATTTAGACATTTAGAAATGTTTAAAAAACAACAGAAAATTCTCACGCTTATTTGACAAACGTATATGAGTCAAGAATAGTCTCCACCACAGACCACAAACATCACACATAGTGAGTGCTGCTCCTTTTGCATCTGGCTTTTGCATGAGGTTGTTAAAGTGCTTTAAGTTCCAGTGAACAACTACGTAGTTTATCATGTTGATCTGTTTCCTCTGAGTTTGAAGGACAATAACTGATGTAGTAAACACATAATACAGTTTAAAATTTACAGTGCTTACATGTGTATCTCAGTCTTATCTGACCTTGTTAAACCTTTGATGCATAACATGAGTCCAGAGATACCCATTTTCAATTGAATGATCGAATGTGGGTCACTTTTGACCCATGTTGGGCATCAAAGGGTTTAATTACTCCACTTGCCTTCAATTTGCACTGGTCTGCAATGACAGTGACACTAACTTCAGGATATTGTCATTCTTGTACAACCAAAACAGCTCTGACACTTCAAGACATGGACTCCACAAAACCTCTGAAAGTTTCCTGTAGTACCAGGCACTAATAGATGACACAAATGCAGAGCTTAGATTGAGATCTTGATAAGTTGGTCCTCAAGTCAACGCCTTAAACTCTTTTCCATGTTCCACAAACTATTTCTGAACATTTTCAGCAATGTGGCAGGGAGGAATATAGTGATACCATATGTGTCTGGTGTGTCTGAAAAACTGAGGAGGATTTTCAACAAACACCAGATCCCTGTCTTTTTTAAGCCAAATAACACCCTCTGGTCCACCCAAAGACCCCACACCACACAGCCAGAAGAGCAACCTGGTGTATGCAGTTAAATGCAGCGAGGAATGCTCAGATCTCTACATAGAGGAAACCAAACAGTCACTTAACAAGCGCATGGCTCAACACAGGAGAGCCAATTCCTCAGGACAGGATTCGGCAGTCTTCCTTCACCTTAAGGAAGAAGGACACTCGTTTCAGGACACCAATGTTCAGATTTGGGACAGAGAGGGCAGATGGTTTGAGAGAGGAGTGAAAGAAGCCATCCATGTCAAAGTAGAGGAGCCATCTCTGAACATCTTTCGCCAATTTACAATCAGGTCCTTTCAAAACTCCCCAAAAGAACGACTCAGCAGATTGACTCATGCTAATGACCACCATTAGCACACGAGGGCTCAGTGACATCTGTGCATTTCAACGACCCCCACCGATACTCACAACGACCATCGTTGAGTAGTCACATGAGTTTTATATTAGTCGTTGGAATAATAGCCCTAGACACACCTCATAGAGGTTTAAAAGCTGAGGCAACACCAACCACCAGAACTGAAGAAGCCTCTTGGATGAGAGGTGAAACGCCTTCAAGGAACTTTCTTAAAGTCCAGTGGATTGATTTGAACTACTTTGGATAACCATGACCTGGATGAATGAGAACCTACACAGACGTTGTGGCAGGGAGCATTCCACTGCTGAAAGATGCAGCTGCCATGAAGGGGTGTATGTGATCTGCAACAATGTTTATTTAGGTGCCGTGTGTCGAAATAACAGCCACAAAAATATCAAGACCAAAGGCAGAACATTGGCCAGAGCATCACTTTGCCTCTGCCAACTTGAATCCTTCCCACAGAAAATCCTGCTGCTATCTTTTACCAACAAACACGCATGAATTAAAATAAAACATGCTTCATCACACCAGGCCAACGTCTTGGTCCAGTTCTGACACTAAGGTGGTCGTTGTAGATGCTTTTGGTGGTGGACAATGGCCACTCTAGGAAGCCTGCAGCTAAGCAACAAATTTCAATGCTGTGTTTTCTGTGTGTGTTCTGATACCTCTTACAGCCAGCATTAAGGTTTTCAGCAGTTTGTGCTACAGTAGCTCTTCAGCCAGGCCAATCTTCACTCCCCACATACATTTAAGCACCAGCTTAAAAATGTAGTTGTGTCTGATTGGCTGGTAAGAGGGTCAACCTGTGTGACACTTTTACCATCTGTAGAGCCTCAGAAGGAAATGAAGCAAATAATGCAGCGCTGACAGAAATATAGCTGGGCAATGTAGCTGAAAAAAATCTTTTTGCATCATAGCTTTCATTTCAGTCACGACTGATAAATAGTGACAATTTTTAACGATTTATTTTAAAACAGACTAAGAAAAAAATTATTAATTTGAATTTAACAACCTTGTTTTCAAGGCACATGGGTAATCATTTTAATTTAACACACAAATAAATAAATTAAACTGACAGTAATGAGATACAATAAATGAAGAAATGATGAAGTGAATTTTTGAATTTAGTGATTAAATGTTACAAATGCATGCAATTGAAAATATTTTGTAAATTAAACAGGGCTGGAACATTGGTCAATTGTAGCGTCTATCGACAAGAAAATGTTGAGCAAGTGACGTGTTTTGCCTGTGACACGGTGGGAGGTGTAGCCAGTGAAGAAGTTAATGCGGATCCCTGATGAATCAGCAAAGATGTCCAGTAAGTATGGTAAAGAAATAAAAAATTAGAGAAATATAAGTATATAATGCACAAGTGTGAATCAAACATTGAAACGTTATTACTATTCCAGTATGTGGCTGTATATCTCTGGTACTTCCAGTCAGAAGAAACCTATCAAAACCATTCAAATTCACTGTAAATCAAAAGTGGGCATGGAGATGAATAATTTTAGGCTCACAGCACTGCCTTCTTTCACAACAAAATCACCTCATACAGAGGTTGAAATCAGCGGGGCTGCTACTGTTTCCAACCACAGTGGTCTTTTTTTGCAATGCTGGCACAGAAGAACAGCGTAACTTTCACCTGTACACTTGAGCTTGGCTTTATGTATGTCAAACTGTCCGAGCACACTTTCCGTCATGCCTAATAAACTGCTGTCTGACGTGTCTGTGGAACAGCTGAGCCTTCTAGCAAGAGCCATTCATTTCCACGCCCCTTTCTAATGACATAGATAAAGGGCCCTGACTGTGACAGTGTTATACACAGGATGAGGGGCTTCACCTCCTTTACAGTTTTACTTCTCTGCAGTCACAGTAAGTGCCATTTATTCTCAGTAGCAAATCCACTTTTCCAAGTCCACTTTCCATGCTGAACTTGCAAATTTGCCACCATGGAATTCATTGTGATGTGTTATTGAAATCCACGTAGGAGTAAATCTGATGTTCTCTCTTCTCTTTGTTTCAGGCTGGATGTCTGAGTCTCTCACTGTGGAGTCTGGTGGTGAAGTCACACTGATGTGCTCCAACATTTCCACCTTTCCAACTCAGGCGGAGTGGTTCAGAGTGGTCAACAGAACTAAAACCAGCTGTATCTCTTCTATGTACGGTGCTGAGGGCAAACCTTCATTCTGTGACGGATTTCAAAGGGGAAAATATGAAATGAGTTCCAACATCGTTACTGTCTTTCTCAAGATCAAGCAAGTGGATTTATCTGACGCCGGGCTGTACTTTTGTGGATTTTACACAAACAAACATACAGTCATTGCCAATTCGACTGAGCTGAGCATTGAAGGTAAGATAACAGTCGTGCCATCTCTCTTTCAATCTATTTTTTATCATAATATGAAGAGAATATCCTAAATGTATTATCACAGTAGTGTGAAACAACTCTGCTCCTGTCATATTCTTACTGTTTTTACATGTCTGTTAGTGATACTGGAAAGAAAATGGAGGCTCTCCACACTATGAATATTTTACTGCTTACATTTTTTGCAGTCCCGACACACTAGCCATTTTTTCACACTACTCTGCATATCAGCTTTAAAAAGCCATTTCGCCACACCGAAAGTATCATCGAAAAACTTGCTCCTCTGTTTGCTATTTTTGAGCCATGCTGCATTTAACTTTTTTTATCTAGTATGTAATTTTCTTGTCATCTCCTCTCTTCTCTGTTTGAACACAGCTAAAAGGCCAGAAAGTGACAGAATATTTGACTGTTAGTCACCTTTGACTTCTCCGTTCATCTGAGCAACACAGATTTTTCTTGTTTTTTAGAACATGCAGCAAAATGGCTTGCTTTTGGCAATTTTTCAAACTGAGACGTGGAATAAAGTGATAATGTTGAAACATTACAATGCTTTGCTTAGAATTAGTCATGTAGCAGAAACACACATCACAGATGATTTGTTAAGGGACCGTCAAAAAGTTGAAAATGTGAAATTTTTAAAGTTTCTGGCTGATTAATGGTGTAATTTGGCTGGTTTTGTTAAAAGTAATTTCAAATCTGCCAGCTGGTTTTGGGGTTCAAAGGGTTAATGAGCATAAAATAATATAATGCTGATGTGTCTTTACAGGAAATGGTGAATCCGATGATGAAGGGGATTTAAAGACTGCCAGTAGGTTTCTTTAATTGTGCATTTTGGTATCGTAATTTTCGTATAAAACATATCTAAAGCAACCAGCTTAAATTTACGGTTGGATATGTTCTTTTTGTAGACAAACCTGACACAGTCACACACCCAATGAGCATGATCCTTGGTGGTTTGACCGTTTTGCTCATTATAGTAGTCCTAGTAGAGGGTGTAAAAATCTGGAAACTCCAAAAAGGTAAAGATGGACTTTAATTTGTTGCACATTCCAGACTGAAAAGCAAAGTTTATCGTCAGTAAAAATTAACTAATCGCACTTTTGTGTTTGCCATTTAGCTGTGAATGGAGGATCACAAACAGAAAAAAGCGAGGTAAACCCTTTTCATACCCAAGTACGTTTTTTTAATATGTAAAAGTTACCTTTAAACATATGATTATTCTGTGAATAACCTCTGTTAGCGGCATCAAACAGCCACTTCAGGCAAGCAGAGAGTCAGAACCTCTCATCCTCTTCAACCTTAAATAATAATAGCTCAGTTAAATCAGAAGTGAAGTGTAGTCTTAAATCGGAATATTCAGCTTTTGCTTGAAGTCAATAAACCTGCATTTTACAGTGTAAATATAACTTAACTGTGATTACAACACAAAGAAATCTTCATATTATGTTTTGGTGTAACCCACACAGATTTGTGGCAAAGCTACAGTACATGTGATCTGTGTGACTCTAAATATCCTAATTTTCAGAATCTGAGATCAGATGATCTGAACTACGCAGCTGTAACTTTCCAGACGAAATCGAAAAGACACCGCAGGCCTGCAGCAGAGAGAGCAATGGAGACACATGTTGTTTATGCTGCCACCAGATAAACTCAGGAGGCTCCTGGAACTGCAGATCAGAGTTCAACTCATGCTTCATCATATTCACCAGCTGATGTATTTTCTCTGTGTGTAACAAACAAAACAAGTCCTCGCAAAAAATAAAGTTTCTGTATTCAGGCTGCCTGTTGTCTGTGTTGCAGTCAAAGTCTTTGTGTCTCGTTTTACGCCTGCTTGTCGTCTGAGAGGGAAAAAAAACTTAAGGTGTGATAGAGGAGGAGTCAGAGAGCGTAACAATGGCTGTGAAACTCTAATGGACGGAGCAAAGCGGTCTGCAGTGGGAGGAGTGAGGAGTGAAATGCATGTGAGTGACAGGAAGAGACAGCATAGTGTGGTCTGAGCACAAGCGATATGAAAACCAAAAAACATCTAAAGGTAAAAGCTCTGTTGGAAAGTATTAAAAATGGCATAACTGTCATCTAATTAAAGCAGCTGATCTATTTAGACATTTAGAAATGTTTAAAAAAACAACAGAAAATTCTCACGCTTATTTGACAAACGTATATGAGTCAAGAATAGTCTCCACCACAGACCACAAACATCACACATAGTGAGTGCTGCTCCTTTTGCATCTGGCTTTTGCATGAGGGTGTTAAAGTGCTTTTAGTTCCAGTGAACAACTACGTAGTTTATCATGTTGATCTTGTTTCCTCTGAGTTTGAAGGACAATAACTGATGTAGTAAACACATAATACAGTTTGAAATTTACAGTGCTGACATGTGTATCTCAGTCTTATCTGACCTTGTTAAACCTTTGATGCATAACATGGGTCCAGAGATACCCATTTCAATTGAATGTGGGTCACTTTTGACCCATGTTGGGCATCAAAGGGCTTAATTACTCCACTTGCACTGGTCTGCAATGACAATGACACTAACTTCAGGATATTGTCATTCTTGTACCACCAAAACAGCTCTGACACTTCAAGACATGGACTCCACAAAACCTCTGAAAGTTTCCTGTAGTACCAGGCACTAATACATGACACAAATGCAGAGCTTAGATTGAGATCTTGATAAGTTGGTCATCAAGTTAACGCCTTAAACTCTTTTTCATGTTCCACAAACTATTTCTGAACATTTTCAGCAATGTGGCAGGGAGGAATATAGTGATACCATATGTGTCTGGTGTGTCTGAAAAACTGAGGAGGATTTTCAACAAACACCAGATCCCTGTCTTTTTTAAGCCAAATAACACCCTCTGGTCCACCCAAAGACCCCACACCACACAGCCAGAAGAGCAACCTGGTGTATGCAGTTAAATGCAGCGAGGAATGCTCAGATCTCTACATAGGGGAAACCAAACAGTAACTTAACAAGTGCATGGCTCAACACAGGAGAGCCAGTTCCTCAGGACAGGATTCGGCAGTCTTCCTTCACCTTAAGGAAGAAGGACACTCGTTTCAGGAAACCAGTGTTCAGATTTGGGACAGAGAGGGCAGATGGTTTGAGAGAGGAGTGAAAGAAGCCATCCATGTCAAAGTAGAGAAGCCATCTCTGAACGGGGGGGTGGTCTGCGACATTATCTTTCGCCAATTTACAATCAGGTCCTTTCAAAACTCCCCAAAAGAACGACTCAGCAGATTGACTCATGCTAATGACCACCATTAGCACACGAGGGCTCAGTGACATCTGTGCATTTCAACGACCCCCACCGATACTCACAACGACCATCGTTGAGTAGTCACGAGTTTTATATTAGTCGTTGGAATAATAGCCCTAGACACACCTCATAGAGGTTTAAAAGCTGATGCAACACCAACCACCAGAACTGAAGAAGCCTCTTGGATGAGAGGTGAAACGCCTTCAAGGAACTTTCTTAAAGTCCACTGGATTAATTTGAACTACTTTGGATAACCATGACCTGGATGAATGAGAACCTACACAGACGTTGTGGCAGGGAGCATTACACTGCTGAAAGATGCAGCTGCCATGAAGGGGTGTATGTGATCTGCAACAATGTTTATTTAGGTACCGTGTGTCGAAATAACAGCCACAAAAGTATCAAGACCAAAGGCAGAACATTGGCCAGAGCATCACTTTGCCTCTGCCAACTTGAATCCTCCCCATAGAAAATCCTGCTGCTATCTTTTACCAACAAACACACATGAATTAAAATAAAACATGCTTCATCACACCAGGCCAACGTCTTGGTCCAGTTCTGACACTAAGGTGGTCGTTGTAGATGCTTTTGGTGGTGGACAATGGCCACTCTAGGAAGCCTGCAGCTAAGCAACAAGTTTCAATGCTGTGTGTTCTGATACCTCTTACAGCCAGCATTAAGGTTTTCAGCAGTTTGTGCTACAGTAGCTCTTCAGCCAGGCCAATCTTCACTCCCCACATACATTTAAGCACCAGCTTGAAAATGTAGTTGTGTCTGATTGGCTGGTAAGAGGGTCAACCTGTGTGACACTTTTACCATCTGTAGAGCCTCAGAAGGAAATAAAGCAAATAATGCAGCGCTGACAGAAATATAGCTGGGCAATGTAGCTGAAAAAAATCTTTTTGCATAATAGCTTTCATTTCAGTCACGACTGATAAATAGTGACAATTTTTAATGATTTATTTTAAAACAGACTAAGAAAAAAATGATTAATTTGAATTTAACAACCTTGTTTTCAAGGCACATGGGTAATCATTTTAATTTAACACACAAATAAATAAATTAAACTGACAGTAATGAGATACAATAAATGAAGAAATGATGAAGTGAATTTTTGAATTTAGTGACTAAATGTTACAAATGCATGCAATTGAAAATATTTTGTAAATTAAACAGGGCTGGAACATTGGTCAATTGTAGCGTCTATCGACAAGAAAATGTTCAGCAAGTGATGTGTTTTGCCTGTGACACGGTGGGAGGTGTAGCCAGTGAAGAAGTTAATGCGGATCCCTGATGAATCAGCAAAGATGTCCAGTAAGTATGGTAAAGAAATAAAAAATAAGAGAAATATAAGTATAAAATGCACAAGTGTGAATCAAACATTGAAACGTTATTACTATTCCAGTATGTGGCTGTATATCTCTTGTACTTCCAGTCAGAAGAAACCTATCAAAACCATTCAAATTCACTATAAATCAAAAGTGGGCATGGAGATGAATAATTTTAGGCTCACAGCACTGCCTTCTTTCACAACAAAATCACCTCATACAGAGGTTGAAATCAGCGGGGCTGCTACTGTTTCCAACCACAGTGGTCTTTTTTTGCAATGCTGGCACAGAAGAACAGCGTAACTTTCACCTGTACACTTGAGCTTGGCTTTATGTATGTCAAACTGTCCGAGCACACTTTCCGTCATGCCTAATAAACTGCTGTCTGACGTGTCTGTGGAACAGCTGAGCCTTCTAGCAAGAGCCATTCATTTCCACGCCCCTTTCTAATGACATAAATAAAGGGTCCTGACTGTGACAGTGTTATACGCAGGATGAGGGGCTTCACCTCCTTTACAGTTTTACTTCTCTGCAGTCACAGTAAGTGCCATTTATTCTCAGTAGCAAATCCACTTTTCCAAGTCCACTTTACATGTTAAACGTGCAAATTTGCCGCCATGGAATTCATTGTGATGTGTTATTGAAATCCACGTAGGAGTAAATCTGATGTTCTCTCTTCTCTTTGTTTCAGGCTGGATGTCTGAGTCTCTCACTGTGGAGTCTGGTGGTGAAGTCACACTGATGTGCTCCAACATTTCCACCAGTCCAACTCAGGCGGACTGGTTCAGAGTGGTCAACAGAACTAAAACCAGCTGTATCTCTGCTATGTACGGTGCTGATGGCAAACCTTCATTCTGTGACGGATTTCAAAGCGGAAAATATGAAATGAGCTCCAACAACGTTACTGTCTTTCTGAAGGTCAAGCAAGTGGATTTATCTGACGCCGGGCTGTACTTTTGTGGATTTTATACAAACAAACATACAGTCATTGCCAATTCGACTGAGCTGAGCATTGAAGGTAAGATAACAGTCGTGCCATCTCTCTTTCAATCTATTTTTTATCAAAATATTAAAAGAATATCCTCAATGTATTATCACAGTAGTGTGAAACAACTCTGCTTCTGTCATATTCTTACTGTTTTTAGATGTCTGTTAGTGATATTGGAAAGAAAATGGAGGCTCTCCACACTATGAATATTTTACTGCTTACATTTTTTGCAGTCCCTACACACTAGCCATTTTTTCACACTACTCTGCATATCAGCTTTACAAAGCCATTTCGCCACACCGAATGTATCATCCAAAAACTTGCTCCTCCGTTTGCTACTTTTGAGCCATGCTGCATTTAACTTTTTTTATCTAGTATGTAATTTTCTTGTCATCTCCTCTCTTCTCTGTTTGAACACAGCTAAAAGGCCAGAAAGTGACAGAATATTTGACTGTTAGTCACCTTTGGCTTCTCCGTTCATCTGAGCAACACAGATTTTTCTTGTTTTTTAGAACATGCAGCAAAATGGCTTGCTTTTGGCAATTTTTCAAAATGAGACGTGGAATAAAGTGATAATGTTGAAACATTACAATGCTTTGCTTAGAATTAGTCATGTAGCAGAAACACACATCACAGATGATGTGTTAAGGGACCGTCAAAAAGTTGAAAAATGTGAAATTTTTCAAGTTTCTGGCTGATTAATGGTGTAATTTGGCTGATTTTGTTAAAAGGATACATGATTTTCAAATCTGCCAGCTGGTTTTGGGGTTCAAAGGGTTAATGAGCATAAAATAATATAATGCTGATGTTTCTTTACAGGAAATGGTGAATCCGATGATGAAGGGGATTTAAAGACTGCCAGTACGTTTCTTTAATTATGCATTTTAGTATCGTCATTTTCGTATAAAACATATCTAAAGCAACCAGCTTAAATTTTATAGTTTAATGTATGTTCTTTTTGTAGACAAACCTGACACAGTCGCACACCCAATGAGCATGATCCTTGGTGGTTTGACTGTTTTGCTCATTATAGTAGTCCTAATACAGGCTGTAAAGATCTGGAAACTCCAAAAAGGTAAAGATGAACTTTAATTTGTTGCACATTCCAGACTGAAAAGCAAAGTTTATCGTCAGTAAAAATTAACTAATCACCATTTTGTGTTTGCCATTTAGCTGTGAATGGAGGATCACAAACAGAAAAAAGCGAGGTAAACCCTTTTCAAACTCATGTACGTTTTTTTAATCTGTAAAAGTTACCTTTAAACATCTGATTAGTCTTTGAATAACCTCTTTTAGCAGCATCAAACAGCCAGTTCAGGCAAGCAGAGAGTCAGAACCTCTTGTCCTCTTCAACCTTAAATAATAATAGCTCAGTTAAATCAGAAGTGAAGTGTAATCTTAAATCGGAATATGCAGCTTTTGCTTGAAGTCAATAAACCTGCATTTTACAGTGTAAATATAACTAAACTGTGATTACAACCCAAAGAACTCTTCATATTATGTTTTGGTGCAACCCACACAGCTTTGTGGCAAAGCTACAGTACATGTGATCTGTGTGACTCTAAATATTCTGATTTTCAGAATCTGAGGTCAGATGATCTGAACTACGCAGCTGTAACTTTCCAGACAAAATCGAAAAGACACCGCAGGCCTGCAGCAGAGAGAGCAATGGAGCCACATGTTGTTTATGCTGCCACCAGATAAACTCAGGAGGCTCCTGGAACTGCAGATCAGAGTTCAACTCATGCTTCATCACATTCACCTGCTGATGTATTTTCTCTGCATGTAACAAAGAAAACAAGTCCTAGCAAAAAATAAAGTTTCTGTATTCAGGCTGCCTGTTGTCTGTGTTGCAGTCAAAGTCTTTGTGTCTCGTTTTACGCCTGCTTGTCGTCTGAGAGGGAAAAAAACTTAAGGTGTGATAGAGGAGGAGTCAGAGAGCGTAACAATGGCTGTGAAACTCTAATGGACGGAGCAAAGCAGTCTGCAGTGGGAGGAGTGACATGCATGTGAGTGACAGGAAGAGACAGCATAGTGTGGTCTGAGCACAAGCGATATGAAAACCAAAAAACATCTAAAGGTAAAAGCTCTGTTGGAAAGTATTAAAAAAAATGCCACAACTGTCATCTAATTAAAGCAGCTGATCTATTTAGACATTTAGAAATGTTTAAAAAAACAACAGAAAATTCTCACGCTTATTTGACAAACGTATATGAGTCAAGAATAGTCTCCACCACAGACCACAAACATCACACATAGTGAGTGCTGCTCCTTTTGCATCTGGCTTTTGCATGAGGTTGTTAAAGTGCTTTTAGTTCCAGTGAACAACTACGTAGTTTATCATGTTGATCTTGTTTCCTCTGAGTTTGAAGGACAATAACTGATGTAGTAAACACATAATACAGTTTAAAATTTACAGTGCTTACATGTGTATCTCAGTCTTATCTGACCTTGTTAAACCTTTGATGCATAACATGAGTCCAGAGATACCCATTTTCAATTGAATGATCGAATGTGGGTCACTTTTGACCCATGTTGGGCATCAAAGGGCTTAATTACTCCACTTGCACTGGTCTGCAATGACAATGACACTAACTTCAGGATATTGTCATTCTTGTACCACCAAAACAGCTCTGACACTTCAAGACATGGACTCCACAAAACCTCTGAAAGTTTCCTGTAGTACCAGGCACTAATACATGACACAAATGCAGAGCTTAGATTGAGATCTTGATAAGTTGGTCATCAAGTCAACGCCTTAAACTCTTTTTCATGTTCCACAAACTATTTCTGAACATTTTCAGCAATGTGGCAGGGAGGAATATAGTGATACCATATGTGTCTGGTGTGTCTGAAAAACTGAGGAGGATTTTCAACAAACACCAGATCCCTGTCTTTTTTAAGCCAAATAACACCCTCTGGTCCACCCAAAAGACCCCACACCACACAGCCAGAAGAGCAACCTGGTGTATGCAGTTAAATGCAGCGAGGAATGCTCAGATCTCTACATAGGGGAAACCAAACAGTCACTTAGCAAGCGCATGGCTCAACACAGGAGAGCCAATTCCTCAGTACAGGATTCGGCAGTCTTCCTTCACCTTAAGGAAGGAGGACACTCGTTTCAGGAAACCAATGTTCAGATTTTGGACAGAGAGGACAGATGGTTTGAGAGAGGAGTGAAAGAAGCCATCCATGTCAAAGTAGAGAAGCCATCTCTGAACATCTTTCGCCAATTTACAATCAGGTCCTTTCAAAACTCCCCAAAAGAACGACTCAGCAGATTGACTCATGCTAATGACCACCATTAGCACACGAGGGCTCAGTGACATCTGTGCATTTCAACGACCCCCACCGATACTCACAACGACCATCGTTGAGTAGTCAGATGAGTTTTATATTAGTCGTTGGAATAATAGCCCTAGACACACCTCATAGAGGTTTAAAAGCTGAGGCAACACCAACCACCAGAACTGAAGAAGCCTCTTGGATGAGAGGTGAAACGCCTTCAAGGAACTTTCTTAAAGTCCACTGGATTAATTTAAACTACTTTGGATAACCATGACCTGGATGAATGAGAACCTACACAGACGTTGTGGCAGGGAGCATTCCACTGCTGAAAGATGCTGCTGCCATGAAGGGGTGTATGTGATCTGCAACAATGTTTATTTAGGTACCGTGTGTCGAAATAACAGCCACAAAAATATCAAGACCAAAGGCAGAACATTGGCCAGAGCATCACTTTGCCTCTGCCAACTTGAATCCTCCCCACAGAAAATCCTGCCGCTATCTTACCAACAAACACGCATGAATTTAAATAAAACATGCTTCATCACACCAGGCCAACATCTTGGTCCAGTTCTGACACTAAGGTGGTCGTAGATGCTTTTGGCGGTGGACAATGGCCACTCTAGGAAGCCTGCAGCTAAGCAACAAATTTCAAAGCTGTGTGTTCTGATACCTCTTACAGCCAGCATTAAGGTTTTCAGCAGTTTGTGCTACAGTAGCTCTTCAGCCAGGCCAATCTTCACTCCCCACATACATTTAAGCACCAGCTTAAAAATGTAGTTGTGTCTGATTGGCTGGTAAGAGGGTCAACCTGTGTGACACTTTTACCATCTGTGGAGCCTCAGAAGGAAATGAAACAAATAATGCAGCGCTGACAGAAATATAGCTGGGCAATGTAGCTGAAAAAAATCTTTTTGCATAATAGCTTTCATTTCAGTCACGACTGATAAATAGTGACAATTTTTAATGATTTATTTTAAAACAGACTAAGAAAAAAATTATTAATTTGAATTTAACAACCTTGTTTTCAAGGCACATGGGTAATCATTTTAATTTAACACACAAATAAATAAACTGAACTGACAGTAATGAGATACAATAAATGAAGAAATGATGAAGTGAATTTTTGAATTTAGTGACTAAATGTTACAAATGCATGCAATTGAAAATATTTTGTAAATTAAACAGGGCTGGAACATTGGTCAATTGTAGCGTCTATCGACAAGAAAATGTTCAGCAAGTGATGTGTTTTGCCTGTGACACGGTGGGAGGTGTAGCCAGTGAAGAAGTTAATGCGGATCCCTGATGAATCAGCAAAGATGTCCAGTAAGTATGGTAAAGAAATAAAAAATAAGAGAAATATAAGTATAAAATGCACAAGTGTGAATCAAACATTGAAACGTTATTACTATTCCAGTATGTGGCTGTATATCTCTTGTACTTCCAGTCAGAAGAAACCTATCAAAACCATTCAAATTCACTATAAATCAAAAGTGGGCATGGAGATGAATAATTTTAGGCTCACAGCACTGCCTTCTTTCACAACAAAATCACCTCATACAGAGGTTGAAATCAGCGGGGCTGCTACTGTTTCCAACCACAATGGTCTTTTTTTGCAATGCTGGCACAGAAGAACAGCGTAACTTTCACCTGTACACATGAGCTTGGCTTTATGTATGTCAAACTGTCCGAGCACACTTTCCGTCATGCCTAATAAACTGCTGTCTGACGTGTCTGTGGAACAGCTGAGCCTTCTAGCAAGAGCCATTCATTTCCACGCCCCTTTCTAATGACATAAATAAAGGGTCCTGACTGTGACAGTGTTATACGCAGGATGAGGGGCTTCACCTCCTTTACAGTTTTACTTCTCTGCAGTCACAGTAAGTGCCATTTATTCTCAGTAGCAAATCCACTTTTCCAAGTCCACTTTACATGTTAAACGTGCAAATTTGCCGCCATGGAATTCATTGTGATGTGTTATTGAAATCCACGTAGGAGTAAATCTGATGCTCTCTCTTCTCTTTGTTTCAGGCTGGATGTCTGAGTCTCTCACTGTGGAGTCTGGTGGTGAAGTCACACTGATGTGCTCCAACATTTCCACCAGTCCAACTCTGACAGAGTGGTTCAGAGTGGTCAACAGAACTAAAACCAGCTGTATCTCTGCTATGTACGGTGCTGATGGCAAACCTTCATTCTGTGACGGATTTCAAAGTGGAAAATATAACATGAGCTCCAACGACGTTACTGTCTTTCTGAAGATCAAGCAAGTGGATTTATCTGACGCCGGGCTGTACTTTTGTGGATTTTACACAAACAAACATACAGTCATTGCCAATTCGATTGAGCTGAGCATTGAAGGTAAGATAACAGTCGTGCCATCTCTCTTTCAATCTATTTTTTATCAAAATATTAAGAGAATATCCTAAATGTATTATCACAGTAGTGTGAAACAACTCTGCTCCTGTCATATTCTTACTAAGTGTGGGCTAATTTTTTACATGTCTGTTAGTGATACTGGAAAGAAAATGGAGGCTCTACACACTATGAATATTTTACTGCTTACATTTTTTGCAGTCCCTACACACTAGCCATTTTTTCACACTACTCTGCATATCAGCTTTACAAAGCTATTTCGCCACACCGAATGTATCATCCAAAAACTTGCTCCTCCGTTTGCTATTTTTGAGCCATGCTGCATTTAACTTTTTTATCTAGTATGTAATTTTCTTGTCATCTCCTCTCTTCTCTGTTTGAACACAGCTAAAAGGCCAGAAAGTGACAGAATATTTGACTGTTAGTCACCTTTGGCTTCTCCGTTCATCTGAGTAACACAGATTTTTCTTGTTTTTTAGATCATGCAGCAAAATGGCTTGCTTTTGGCAATTTTTCAAAATGAGACATGGAATAAAGTGATAATGTTGAAACATTACAATGTTTTGCTTAGAATTAGTCATGTAGCAGAAACAGGCGTCACAGATGATGTGTTAAGGGACCGTCAAAAAGTTGAAAAATGTGAAATTTTTCAAGTTTCTGGCTGATTAATGGTGTAATTTGGCTGATTTTGTTAAAAGGATACATGATTTTCAAATCTGCCAGCTGGTTTTGGGGTTCAAAGGGTTAATGAGCGTAAAATAATATAATGCTGATGTTTCTTTACAGGAAATGGTGAATCCGATGATGAAGGGGATTTAAAGACTGCCAGTACGTTTCTTTAATTATGCATTTTAGTATCGTAATTTTCGTATAAAACATATCTAAAGCAACCAGCTTAAATTTTATAGTTTAATGTATGTTCTTTTTGTAGGCAAACCTGACACAGTCGCACACCCAATGAGCATGATCCTTGGTGGTTTGACTGTTTTGCTCATTATAGTAGTCCTAATACAGGCTGTAAAAATCTGGAAACTCCAAAAAGGTAAAGATGAACTTTAATTTGTTGCACATTCCAGACTGAAAAGCAAAGTTTATCGTCAGTAAAAATGAACTAATCACCATTTCGTGTTTGCCATTTAGCTGTGAATGGAGGATCACAAACAGAAAAAAGCGAGGTAAACCCTTTTCAAACTCATGTACGTTTTTTTTAATCTGTAAAAGTTACCTTTAAACATATGATTAGTCTGAATAACCTCTTTTAGCGGCATCAAACAGCCACTTCAGGCAAGCAGAGAGTCAGAACCTCTCATCCTCTTCAACCTTAAATAATAATAGCTCAGTTAAATCAGATTTTCAAACTATTAAATGATTAAAGTGTAATCTTAAATCGGAATATGCAGCTTTTGCTTGAAGTCAATAAACCTGCATTTTACAGTGTAAATGTAACTAAACTGTGATTACAACCCAAAGAACTCTTCATATTATGTTTTGGTGTAACCCACACAGCTTTGTGGCAAAGCTACAGTACATGTGATCTGTGTGACTCTAAATATTCTAATTTTCAGAATCTGAGGTCAGATGATCTGAACTTCGCAGCTGTAACTTTCCAGACAAAATCGAAAAGACACCGCAGGCCTGCAGCAGAGAGAGCAATGGAGACACATGTTGTTTATGCTGCCACCAGATAAACTCAGGAGGCTCCTGGACCTGCAGATCAGAGTTCAACTCATGCTTCATCATATTCACCTGCTGATGTATTTTCTCTGCATGTAACAAACAAAACAAGTCCTAGCAAAAAATAAAGTTTCTGTATTCAAGCTGCCTGTTGTCTGTGTTGCAGTCAAAGTCTTTGTGTCTCGTTTTACGCCTGCTTGTCGTCTGAGAGGGAAAAAAAACTTAAGGTGTGATAGAGGAGGAGTCAGAGAGCGTAACAATGGCTGTGAAACTCTAATGGACGGAGCAAAGCGGTCTGCAGTGGGAGGAGTGACATGCATGTGAGTGACAGGAAGAGACAGCATAGTGTGGTCTGAGCACAAGCGATATGAAAACCAAAAAACATCTAAAGTTAAAAGCTCTGTTGGAAAGTATAAAAAAATGCCATAACTGTCATCTAATTAAAGCAGCTGATCTATTTAGACATTTAGAAATGTTAAAAAAAACAACAGAAAATTCTCACGCTTATTTGACAAACGTATATGAGTCAAGAATAGTCTCCACCACAGACCACAAACATCACACATAGTGAGTGCTGCTCCTTTTGCATCTGGCTTTTGCATGAGGGTGTTAAAGTGCTTTTAGTTCCAGTGAACAACTACGGAGTTTATCATGTTGATCTTGTTTCCTCTGAGTTTGAAGGACAATAACTGATGTAGTAAACACATAATACAGTCTAAAATTTACAGTGCTTACATGTGTATCTCAGTCTTATCTGACCTTGTTAAACCTTTGATGCATAACATGAGTCCAGAGATACCCATTTTCAATTGAATGATCGAATGTGGGTCACTTTTGACCCATGTTGGGCATCAAAGGGTTTAATTACTCCACTTGCACTGGTCTGCAATGACAATGACACTAACTTCAGGATATTGTCACTCTTGTACCACCAAAACAGCTCTGACACTTCAAGACATGGACTCCACAAAACCTCTGAAAGTTTCCTGTAGTACCAGGCACTAATACATGACACAAATGCAGAGCTTAGATTGAGATCTTGATAAGTTGGTCATCAAGTCAACGCCTTAAACTCCTTTTCATGTTCCACAAACTATTTCTGAACATTTTCAGGAATGTGGCAGGGAGCATTGCACTGCTGAAAGATGGTGCTGCCATGAAGGGGTGTATGTAAGCAATGTATACCATCATGCATTGCGCGGATGAGAATGCGAACGAGACAAACCAGAGTGTAAGTAAAGTTAGTAATTTCCCATTTAGGTTGTGTTGTTGAATGTGATTTAATGTATTGTTTAAATACTCAGACACAGCCTCTATGTTAGCCCTGGACTGGCGATCTGTCCAGGATCTACCCTGCTTTTCACCCTATTTGGCCCGAAACAGGCTCCTACTGCTTTTTGTCAGGTACAAAAATATAAATAATCTCAGATGGATGCATGATTTAACATCTTGACGCAGATTGGCTCCATGAAATGCTTCCTCTGTGGACTTGCATGTACATAATGGCCCACAGCTTTTCTAGTTGATATACAGCATATTTCTAATGTATCACAGGGATTCCTGACACAAAAGCACGCCTGCGATAAAAATCTTCTCCATGTTTTCATTAAGATATTAAAAATGCCTATTTTAAACGTTCATTTAGCATTAAAGTTCCTAGAAAGCCAACAAGGTCTCACCCACTATACATATGCAAGTTTATATCTTCTAACTTGAGAAATACAATGTGCTTTCTACTTGTTACGTGAACAGCTATCGGGAACCAGAACTCATGTTTCCACAGCTGCTTTACATGCAATTGCTGCTGAACTTGCCTTTTCATGATAATTTTTGTTCTCCAAATGCATTTGACAAAGATATAACATAGCATGTGTGGTCTCCGAGCAATAAACTTTCCTGTGATGTCATATTTGTATGCTTAAGTTACCTGTGCTGTAAGCAAAGACCATTGCATTGTGAGTGGCAGGATGGGAACTCCCCGCCCATCGAAACCCCTTTAAAGGGGCTCAAAGACAAACTATTCTTGCAGTGACACCATTTGTCTCGTAAGCAGCTTTGCTTCTATGCAGCCTCGGTAAGTACTGGGACTTACTTATTCTCAGCAACAAAACACATAGGAATTCAAAATCATTGGTTAGAAAACAGATTTGAGATAATTGACAGAATTATTGATGCTAATTACAGCAACTGTTCAGTAACACTCACATTCTTTCTGCTGTTTGCTTCAGGCTGGATGTTTGAGTTGCAAATGAAGAACAGATTTTTTTTTCTTTTAAAATAATCCTACCTGAACCGTCTAAAAGTGTCTCTGAACTCCAAACAGTCGGTTGGCATTATTGAGTCCTGTCATATTTTAGCTCACCGTCAGCTCATTTTTCACTGTAATATGAAGTCTGGCACCTCTGCAAAAACAGCACAACCACTGTTAGAAGTAGAGAGCACAAAAATGTCTAAGTGTGACAAAGTTCTAACACAGTAAATCCCAAAAAAGACAACATGGAAAGTTGAATTTTGGGGATTTTACAAAATTGGTAACAAAAAATCGTAACTAACTGCTTGTGAAATTTGTACACCAATCCTTGAAAGCTATTTCTATACCAATCGTTTTTTTTTTTTTTTAACTGTGCTGCTTTAATTCATCTTTCTCCAAATTTTCAATCTCTTTAGTTGTCGCTTTGTGTCAAAAACCTTTCTATGGTGTCCCACTCTGCTAAATGGCGCCATTTTGATGATTTTTTTTAAAAGCAAAAAGTGACTTTTAAACCCACCGGCAGCTTTTGAAGTTCAGAGGGTTAAAACCAGTAATTTCTGTTTCAGTCTATGCAATGCATGTACAACCCCATTTGTAGACAGTCACAGGCTAAGTTTGTGAATAGCCCAGAAACGCTGCTATCCACTGCCCGTAAACAGAGGAGAGACTGACCCAGTATACATTAGTCAAAAGAACCAGGTGGTCTTCAGGCCTTTCATGAGCTTCACAGAAGTTTGGCCCATGACTGACTGTCCCCAATACAGTATGAGACTGACACAAACAGGGGTAGGACAAGTCTAGTCTGTGCTGGTTTCAGTGCGTGATTCTAAATGCTGCATTTACAGAATTTGCACTCCAATGACCTGAACTCTGCAGGGCTGAGGACCCTTCCAAAAGCAATGACAAACAGAAGGCCTGCATTAGAGAGAGAAGAGGAAACGTGTGTCATTTACACAGCCAGCAGATAGATGTGTTTTGCTATGTGGGTGGTGACATAATTTTTTTTTTTTTTTTTGCAATAACGCTACTGTATCCAAGGAGAATTGGTATTTTTTGTGTCTGTCCTCCTTGTTGTATTACTTACCTCTTACTTTCTGACGCCATCGATCGTCAAATTGACTCATAGGTGGAGTCAAATGGTCTGCAGGAGGGGGAGGGGCGTGAAATTCTCATCAGTTCACAGGAAGAAGCAGCACAGTGTGGTCTGAGCACAACTGAAAGCACCAGGCCTCTGCAGTCAGTAGAGCTGTAAACAGAAATGGAAGCAGTGAGAACGACTACACATAATAAATATTTGTTTTTTAAATACTTTCTGGAAACAACATGGGGAGAAATTAATGATGGAACAACCTGTGGATGTCAAGCATTGTCAGTTTGTGTTAGAAAAACAAAACAGACTTCACTACAGGAAGACATCAGGCCTGCCCACAGACACCAAAGAACTTGTTGTTTTCAAGACAAAGAGAAATTCTACTTTAATAAACTGTCAGTAATAATGAATAAAAAGAAAGAATATGTGGGCTCCTTATAACAAAAACTCAAGAAACCACTGAATTCTATGGCAGCATGTGTGTAAATACAAAACCCACATATATTCCTGAATTTCCTCAAAGTCATTTGTTATTTGTATTAAATCTACGCAAAATGAATGTGTACATTAAAAGCAAAACTTTCCTCTTTACGTGAATTCAAGTCACAGGTTTGACGCACCCTCCCCCCAACATTTTCCACTGTGGTGACAACAGTGTGCATCAGACAACACCAAAACCACAGAGAGACTAGCCTTTAGCTCTCTGCAATAAAACCACATACAACAAAAGCTGCACCATTTTCACACATTCTCATTAGCAGTAAGGTTGTCTCTTTTCAAACCATGGCCTTCTCTAACAAACTCATTTCATGTTTTTATCTTTACAAGACTGAAAGCAAAGGCAAACATGTCCACCAAAAGGAAGATTTGGTTCACATATTCTCAATAACGTCTTAGAAACAACTTTCAAATTGGAAACTTTGCATTGCATCACTAAGTCATGTCCAGGCTGTCTAGCATCCTTTATTTGCATCATGGATGCTGCAATGATAGCAAAAAGGGAGACAAAGTGCACCTCAAGCCTTAAACTATTATATTGCGGCTTGTCCTGAACAAAACACTATGTTTGCATGACAAGGTAGGATTTTTTTGTGGTCACTGTGAAGAGTGACACACGAAACCTCGACCAAAAAAACCAGCCCTCCTCTTTACCGAAACCTTCGTACTGGAGCAAAGTCCTTTCATATACACGATGATGTGCTTTACTGTTAAACCCGCTTTACTTCTCTGCAGCCTCAGTAAGTACTGGTTCAAGAATGTACTCAAAATTATGTTTAGTTTAATAACAGAAAAAAACAGAATGTAGTAGCTACTAAAATTGTTGTCTTTGCTGTTTGTTTCAGGCTGGATCTTTCTGTCAGTTACTGAGTCTCAGATGGTGGAGGTCCAGCCTGGTGAAAATGTCACTCTGCTGTGCTCCAACTTTTCCAGTTCTCCTTCTCAGATAATCTGGTTTAAACTCGTCAACAGAACGTATCCCCGCCGTATTTCATCCATTTTCAGTTCTAATCAGGAAGCTTCATTCTACGGTGGAGTGGAAACCAACAGATTTGGACTGACTTCTAACAGCTCCACTCTCTTCTTCAAAATCGAACGTGTGGCTTTTGCTGACTCTGGGTTTTATTTTTGTGGATTTTACTATAAAACACACCCAGTAATTGTAAACTCAACATACTTAAAGGTTCCAGGTAAGAATGTGTGAAGCTGGATTCAGCTAAAAATACAAATGAAGCATGTTTCTTGTTTCCACGTGGTTAGCTTGGAATGGAATTTGCCAAATAAGACGAAAAATGCCTAATTTTGTTGTCCTCATCATTTGTCAAGGCAGTGACAATATTTCTACAGAGGAATCAACAAGCCTGATGAGTGTGATCCTGACCGGTGTGACTGTTGTTCTCAATAAGGTCATCATTGGCCTTGTTGTCAAAAGGGGACTTTCGACAGGTACTTCAAGTTTCTTTTTTCAGTCTTTGTGATGTTTTGTATATCATGTCCTTGTAAAAAATGAAAAATAAAGACAATGTAAAGACAATGCCCACGTCAACTTTGCTGTCTCCATCCTTGAACTGCTGGAGAAGAAAATCCATGAATATTGTGGATGAACCCACTTTTAATTTTTGGTGTTTATTGATGTATAACTCAGTTCAATCTCTTCAATTCAGAACTCCATGATTGTTTTGTTTCTATGACAAAAAATGTCTTACTCTCACTTACAGAAACTGGAATATGACCTGACAGTTTGCGAATCTGATGTTCTATCCAAAAGGCAAGAAAGAAGAGGAAACCCTCTTCTTTCTTGCCTGCATGGCTCAGTGGGTAGAGTGGCCGTCTTGTAACTGGAAGGTTGCTGGTTCGATCCTCGGCCCGTCGTGCTCATGTTGAGGTGTCCCTGAGCAAGACACCTAACCCCTAATTGCTCCTGATGGGTTGTGGTTAGCACCTTGCATGGCAGCTCCCACCATCAGTGTGTGAATGTGTGTGTGAATGGGTAAATGTGACATATCATCATGTAAAGCGCTTTGGATAAAAGCGCTATATAAATACAACCATTTACCATTTACCATTTTCATGCTGCAACAGGGGGAACTTAAAATGTGGCAGGAATCACGGACTCTCACCCCACATGTTGGATCACATTCCTAGAAGGACATATCATAAACCTCAGACTTTTCAGGCAGCTAAATGCTCCAAAAAAACTGCTATGTGAGATGACTGTAGGTGATACTCAACCCTTACTAGGTCCAACCTGGTAACAATTCCATCATGACTTTTATGTGAAAGTGAGCAGGGTGCGCATTCAGATAAGGTGATATGCTCAGAGTGCATGTATATTTTTATTCAGTGTGAACTACATTATGTTATGTTTATCAATGTAATCTTGCCAATCCTGAATTGAAATGAGTCTCATGATGCAACTAATGTTTCTAGTGTTGTCACTCATCTTGTCATCGTGTTCCTGTTACTAGTTTAAGTGTGATCTTGTAATAACGTTACTCTATTTATGCAAAATATAAATCTTTCTTTTAATAATGTGCTTAGCTGTTTCTGTATTTTTTTATTCTTCATTTGTGTTTTGGACACTGATGACTCACTACCTTGAAATAGTGGAGGAGTGAGAATCACTTGACAGGAAGAGACAGCAGCGTGTCTGAGGACAACAAAGCTGGAAATCATGACATCTCTGATGTCACATTAGATAGATCGATTAGACAAAGACAGACAGATGGACAGATAGATCATTAATTTAACAAAAAAAAAACACTGTGTCTATATTTATGCAGGTGTGTTGGGGGAAAAAAAACAAGTATAGAAGGTAACTAGCAGGCAACAATGGCAGGAAAAATGTTTCAACCACAGGAAGATGGGTTTTTACCCATAACCACACACTCAAAGGCGTAGCCGGTTTACAGATCAATAATGCTGCAACTTAAAAGATTAACAGAATAAATCAATCTCAGTTGATACATTCAGACACAGATTTAAGACTACATTTGGTGCTTTTTGATTTCAGATTTGAGAACACTATGTGAGAGTCTTCATGGTAAAAGTCACAAAGAACACCACAGTATGAAGATGTATTGACAGAGTCCAGGTTAAACAGTGTGAATGAACCCTTCATCTATGTTTATTAACTGGATCTCATTGGGTTGTACAAGAAAGCAGACATTTGACAATGTCATGTCAGGCTTTGGAAACTTTTGAGAAACAATTCTCACCAATTTCCGACATCTGCTACACCAAGCATCTAATTATCTACTATGAAGATAATCAACAGTGAAAATGATTAGCACTTGCAGTCCTACTCCCACTCACAGCCACTGTAAAAGTACAAGTTCAAGCCACAAAAGAACATTCAGCCCACCATATTGTTCTGACATGAACATCCAATCACAGAGATGATACAGAGCAGCATTCTAAGAAAGGGTGCCAACAGGACACCAAGGTTCCTGAGAGGGTTGCAAGCCAAGAGGCTCAATGGGCCGGTGTTGACCCTCCATCTGGCCATGACTGGAACAGTTGAAGAGCTTCCAAACAACACTTAGCCTTTGCTGCTTCACTGACTCAGCAACACTCAACCAGTTTCTATCTGAGAAAGTACAGTTCGTGAGAACCTTGGTCTCAGTATGTGCCACCGAAAAGGAGCCTACCATAATGCCACATTGGTGGCAAAAATCAATGGAGCTTTTACCAGCCCAGCTAAATCCCTTGCTTAATTGACAATCCTTCAACTATCAATGAAGACACAGTAGCGTATAAATGTTTACAGAATAAAAGGCTGTAAATAAAGCACTAGTCACACTTTTTTGTTCTTAGAAAATTAGCTGAGAAGCACCCATTTTAGGTGCATTTTGCTGGAAGATGCACTAGCTCAACTTGATTTTTACCAGCCCTTCTATACCAGCCTTCTCTGGTGGCCATCTTTTCAAGTGGACTGGGCAAGTTAATCCCCTCATGAGGGCAGTGTCCATCACCAAGCCAAACAACTTTTCAAATCCAGGGATGCCACTGGTTTAAGTGCAACGTGCTTCAACAAGCACCACAGAATTTTTTGTTTTTTTTAATGTTGTCATGGAGGAACTGGAAATAGGACCCAAGTGCAGAACACTTTAGTTAAACAAAACTAACGTAACCCTTTGATGCACAACATGGGTCAAAAGTGACCCATATTCAATGGAAAATGGGTATCTCTTGACCCATGTTGTGCATCAATTAACAAAGGTAACAAAGGTCATGAAATAATGTAATCTAAAATAGTACACAGGAAGACTACGCTTAGGTCATAATCAAACCACATTAGGAATCCAGTGGTCTGTTACATTTTAATTTATATCTATTTGATGTGTAAGTTGCACACACAGACTATATATAAAAGATGGATGTAGCCACCACAACGTCAGTCATCGGTTGGTCAACTACTGTTCTGAAACATTGAGTTTGAAATTTGGCCGTTGCTGTCCAGCTATTTTGAAAGATGACCTTCAATTTTGTTCTTTACAGTGTTTCTGTTCATCACATCGTACACACTTTGGTTTGAATATTACTTTTTGTGCAACAGCAGCATCTAAAAATAGACTGACAACATCAAAAACCAACTCTCTCAGGCTGAAGGTTAAGCGACATAAAACACCCCGCCTCCTTCCATTTAGTGGCCCCTTCCTGGATCCCACATCATTTACGAACATTGCAGAGCTTCAGTCACACGGTCAATGATGAACTTCACCTTAATAAGAGCTATAAGTCTGTGCAGTCTCTGTAAGTACTCACCTTTACTCCTACCTTTATTTTAAATGTATTAATGTCACTTTAAAGAAGATAACTATTGCTGTCTCTGCTGTTTGTTTCAGGCTGGATCTCTGTCTCAGGTTCTGAGTCTCAGATTGTGGAGGCTCAGTCTGGTGAAGAAGTCACACTGCAGTGCTCCAACATTGCCAGCAATGATGCTGTCACTTTCTGGTTCCGACTGGTCAACAGAACCTCGGTCAGCTGTATCTCTGTCATGTTCAGATCGAGCAGCCCGCCTTCATACTGTGATGGATTCGAAAACGGAAAATTTGAAATGAGATCAAACATCTCCACCATCTTTCTGAAAATCAAACCAGTGGATTTATCTGACTCTGGGCTGTATTTCTGTGGATTTTATGAAAATGGACAGCCACTTTTCAGTGTGACACAACTTAACATTGCAAGTAAGTCTTTACTTTATTTTGGTTTCTGTTATTTGGTTACTTTTCTACATATACTGCAAAGAGAATACGATATCTATTTTAAAGCAATATCCTGTAAGCAACAAAGTAGATGATGTGATTTTGATCTAAAGAAATAAAATATTAATTATTTCTTTAAAAGGCAGCGACGAATCCCATGGTGGCACGGACAACAAAGGTAAACGTAAGACTTTGTTGAAGATCTCATTTATTGTAGAGAAGAAATATTTGAATATAAAATAGTTTAGCCTGTTGTACTTTCTTCCACTTTAAGTTTGGCCACATCTGAAGTCCAGAATGTTATTTTAATGGTCTTTCTTACAGAAGATTCTGACCAAGTAGCAAAGCCGGCATGTTTTATCCTGGCTGGTCTGACTGTTCTCCTTCTAGTGGTCATCGCTGGTCTGATTGTTCAAATCAGAAAACTTAAGACTGGTACTGTCTAACTTATATTTGGGTTTCCTGTCATGTGTGTCAATAACCATAATAGGCTGTATTGACTGAACGAGATTGTGCTGGTTCGTTCCACTCACATGGATCTACATGAACTCTGCTTTATAAGATATATCTATTGCTAATTAGTACCCCAAAAAAGTTTCTACTCACCGTTTCCAGTTATTTTTTAATAATTAGCGTTTTTGTGTCTGTCTTTTTTTACTGTGGCGTAGTGATATTTACACGGGCGGACTAGGATTTGCAGTGCGTACAGCGGTTTTTGGTCACGTGGACCAATAGGAGCCGAGTCTCGTTGCCCTGGTTTCAGATAAACACCCAACATGGCGTCTACTGTATCTAGACGAAAAGAAAAGAAAGACAAGGAAACCGCCTTCAAAAGTTACTAAAAAAGGATCAAAACAATGCTATATGCATCTCACAGATGTCCAAGGCAAAGGCGTGCAGGACTTTACACGGAAACGGTGGGAAACTTACAGAACTTGCGTTAGACAGTGGCTTTCTCTATATATTTTATTAAAGGCCGGTGTCGTGCCAAAGTAGTTATCCCCGATAGAAATTGTATCCCCTGCCACGGAAGCACACATGCATTCGGAAGGGTGGAGTTTTGATCTGATACCACGGCAACAAGACTCTGCTCCTATTGGTCCACGTGACCAAAAACCACTGCAAATCCTAGTCCACCCGTGTAAATATCACTACGCCACAGTAAAAAAAAAGACTGACACAAAAACGCTAATTATTAAAAAATGACTGGAAACGGTGAGTAGAAACTTTTTTGGGGTACTAACTAGCAATAGATATATCTTATAAAGCAGAGTTTATGTAAATGCACGTGAGTGGAATGAAATTCACTTTCTCGGCACTTTTTCCATGGTCCCAATACAGCCTATAAAAACAAAATGCAAAACTAATTTAATAAAAATGATGATCAGCTAACTGACCATTTTTTGTGTTGTTTTTTTCATGTAGCTAAAAAAGAAGAACAGAATCCAAATCAAAATGAGGTAAATTTAACTTTAATGTTTACTTTTTTGTATTATTTCAATGTGCGACTCTAAATGCTTCATTTACAGAATTTGCGCCCCAATAACCTGAACTCTGCAGCGCTGAGGATCCCTCCTAAAACCATGAGAAACAGAAGGCCTGCACTCGAGAGAGAAGTGGAAACTTGTGTCATTTACGCTGCCAGCAGATAGATGTGCTTTGCTATGTGTGTGGTGACATAATATTTCTTGCAATAAAGCTACAATATCCATGGAGAATTGGTATTTTTTGTGTCTGTCCTCATTACTTTCTGACACCAGCGATCGTCAAATTCATAGGTGGAGGTGAATGGTCTACAAGCAGGAGGAGGGGCATGAAATTCTCATCAGTTAACAGGAAGAAGCAGCACAGTGTGGTCTGAGCACAACTGAAAGCACCAGGCCTCTGCAGTCAGTAGAGCTGTAAACAGAAATGGAAGCAGTGAGAACGACTACAGAAAATAAACATTTGTTTTTGTAAATACCTTTTGGAAACAACATGGGGAGATATTAATGATGGAACAACCTGTGGATGTCAAGCATTGTCAATTTGTGTTAGAAAAACAAAACAGACTTCACTACAGGAAGACATCAGGCCTGCCCACAGACACCAAAGAACTTATTTTCAAGATCAAGAGAAATTCTACTTTAATATGATGTCAGTAATAATGGATAAAAAGAAAGAATATGTGGGCTCTTTATAACCAAAACTCAAGGAACCTTTGGATTCTATGACAGCATGTAAATACAAAACCCACGTATATTCCTGAATTTACTCAAAATTATTTGTTATTTGTATTGAATCTATGCAAAATGAATGTGTATATGAAAAACACAAAGCTTTCCTTCCCTATCTCTGTGTGCATTGAAGTCACAGGTTTGACGCACCCTCCCCCCAACATTTTCCACTGTGGTGACAACAGTGTGCATCAGACAACACCAAAACCACAGAGAGACTAGCCTTTAGCTCTCTGCAATAAAACCACATACAACAAAAGCTGCACCATTTTCACACAATCTCATGAACAGTAAGGTTGTCTCTTTTCAAACCACGGCCTTCTCTACCAAACTCATTTCATGTTTTTATCTTTACAAGACTGAAAGCAAAGGCAAACATGTCCACCAAAAGGAAGATTTGGTTCACATATTCTCAATAACATCTTAGAAACAACTTTCAAACTGAACACCTTGCATTGCATCACTAAGTCATGTCCAGGCAGTCTGGCATCATGGATGCTGCAATGATAGCAAAAAGGGAGGCAAAGTGCACCTCTTATTGCGGCTTGTGCTGAACAAAACATTATGCATGCATGACAAGGTAGGATTTTTTTGTGATCACTGTGAAAAGTGACACACGAAACATCGACCAAAAAAACCAGCCCTCCTCTTTACCGAAACCTTCGAACTGGAGCAAAGTCCTTTCATATACACGATGATGTGCTTTACTGTTAAACCCGCTTTACTTCTCTGCAGCCTCAGTAAGTACTGGTTCAAGAATGTACTCAAAATTATGTTTAGTTTAATAACAGAAAAAACAGAATGTAGTAGCTACTAAAATTGTTGTCTTTGCTGTTTGTTTCAGGCTGGATCTTTCTGTCAGTTACTGAGTCTCAGATGGTGGAGGTCCAGCCTGGTGAAAATGTCACTCTGCTGTGCTCCAACTTTTCCAGTTCTCCTTCTCAGATAATCTGGTTTAAACTCATCAACAGAACGTATCCCCGCCGTATTTCATCCATTTTCAGTTCTAATCAGGAAGCTTCATTCTACGGTGGAGTGGAAACCGACAGATTTGGACTGACTTCTAACAGCTCCACTCTCTTCTTCAAAATCGAACGTGTGGCTTTTGCTGACTCTGGGTTTTATTTTTGTGGATTTTACTATAAAACGCACCCAGTAATTGTAAACTCAACATACTTAAAGGTTCCAAGTAAGAATGTGTGAAGTTGGATTCAGCTAAAAATACAAATGAAGCATGTTTCTTGTTTCCACGTGGTTAGCTTGGAATGGAATTTGCCAAATAAGATGAGAAATGCCTAATTTTGTTGTCATCATTTGTCAAGGCAGTGACAATGTTTCTGCAGAGGAATCAACAAGCCTGATGAGTGTGATCCTGACCGGTGTGACTGTTGTTCTCACTCTAAGCCAAACAACTGGTGGACCAACAGAGCATCAAAAAAAAAAATCAATGGAGCTTTTACCAGCCCAGCTAAATCCCTTGCTTAATTGAAAATCTTTCAACTATCAATGAAGACACAGTAGTGTAGAAATGTTTACGGAATAAAAGGCTGTAAATAAAGCACTAGTCACCCTTTTTTGTTCTTAGAAAATTAGCTGAGAAGCACCCATTTTAGGTGCATTTTGCTGGAGGATGCACTGGTTCTACTTGATTTTTACCAGCCCTTCTTTACCAGCCTTCTCTGGTGGCCTAGTTCATCACCAAGCCAAACAACTTTTCAAATCCAGGGATGCCACTGGTTTAAGTGCAACGTGCTACAACAAGCACCACAGAAATATATTTTTTTTAATGTTGACATGAAGGGACTGGAAATAGGACCCAAGTGCAGAACACTTTAGTTAAACAAAACTAACTTAACAAAGGTCATGAAATAATGTAATCTAAAATAGTACACAGGAAGACTACGCTTAGGTCATAATCAAACCACATTAGGAACCCAATGGTCTTTCCGTTACATTTTAATTTATATCAATTTGATGTGTAAGTTGCACAAACAGACTATATATAAAAGATGGATGTAGCCACCACAACGTCAGTCATCGGTTGGTCAACTACTGTTCTGAAGCATTCAGTTTGAAATTTGGCCGTTGCTGTCCAGCTATTTTGAAAGATGACCTTCAGTTTTGTTCTTTACAGTGTTTCTGTTCATCACATCGTATACACTTTGGTTTGAATATTACTTTTTGTGCAACAGCAGCATCTAAAAATAGATTGACAACATCAAAAACCAACTCTCTCAGGCTGAAGGTTAAGCGACACAAAACACCCCGCCTCCTTCCATTTAGTGGCCCCTTCCTGGATCCCACATCATTTACGAACATTGCAGAGCTTCAGTCACACGGTCAATGATGAACTTCACCTTAATAAGAGCTATAAGTCTGTGCAGTCTCTGTAAGTACTCACCTTTACTCCTACCTTTATTTTAAATGTATTAATGTCACTTTAAAGAAGATAACTATTGCTGTCTCTGCTGTTTGTTTCAGGCTGGATCTCTGTCTCAGGTTCTGAGTCTCACATTGTGGAGGCTCAGTCTGGTGAAGAAGTCACACTGCAGTGCTCCAACATTGCCAGCTATGATGCTGTCACTTTCTGGTTCCGACTAGTCAACAGAACCTCGGTCAGCTGTATCTCCGTCATGTTCAGATCGAGCAGCCCACCTTCATACTGTGATGGATTCGAAAACGGAAAATTTGAAATGAGATCAAACATCTCCACCATCTTTCTGAAAATCAAACCAGTGGATTTATCTGACTCTGGGCTGTATTTCTGTGGATTTTATGAAAATGGACAGCCACTTTTCAGTGTGACACAATTAAACATTGCAAGTAAGTCTTTATATTGGTTTCTGTTATTTGGTTATTTTTCTACATACACTGTAAAGAGAATATGATAACTATCTTAAAGCAATATCCTGTATGCAACAAAGTAGATGTTGTGATTTTGATGCAATGTAATAAAATACTAATTATTAGTAACTATTAATTTCTTTGAAAGGCAGTAAGGAACCTCATCGTGACACACGCAGCAAAGGTAAATGTAAGACTTTCTGAAAGAATTTATTCATTGTAGAGAAGAAAAATTTGAATATAAAATAGTTTAGCCAGTTGTATTTGTTTGGCCACATCTGAAGTTTCAAAAATTAAAAAAAATGTTAACTTAATGGTCTTTCTTACAGAAGATTCTGACAAAGTAGCAAAGCCGGCATGTTTTACCCTGGCTGGTCTGACTGTTCTCCTTCTAGTGGTCATCGCTGGTCTGATTGTTCAAAACAGAAAACTTAAGACTGGTACTGTCTAACTTATATTTGGGTTTCCTTCTACCTGTGTCAACAATCATAAAACTAGTTTAATAAAAATGATGGTCAGCTCACCATTTTTGTTGTTTCTTTCGTCTAGCTAATAAAGAAGAACAGAATCCAAACCAAAATGAGGTAAATCCAACTTTAATGTTTATATTAATGTATTATTTAATAGAATTTGACCCAAAATTATTACACTGGATGGCCCAATGATAGCTTGTGTTTGAAATATGTACATTGTTGTATATATTTGCATTATGTGTGTATGTATATATTGACCTTTAGCACAGGGATGGGATCAGCAAGTTCTGATTCCAGCGGAAAGTTGTTGACGTGTGTGTGTGTGTGGGGGGGGGGGGGGCGCAGCAACTTCCAATCGCTGGGCCGTTTACAATCGTCGTTAACAAGCTATCGTTAATGTCGTTACCATGAACAAGCTATCGTTAACGTCGTTACCATGGCGCGGGAGTATCAGCGACAAAGTGTTCAAACTTGAAATCAAATCGGCGGAAATCCGCGGATTCGCGGTAAATTCCCATCCTTGATGAAAAGCGGAATTCCGCGAATTCGCGGAAAAATCACATCCCTGTTAGTAAAAAAATAAATGGCTGTATAGAAATGACCAAATAACTATATCTGGAAACATGTTTTGCTCAGTAAATTTGTCAAAAACTGTTTTTAGACATGTGTATTGTGTAAAAAATGAACAATGGCAAAATTTCAGTCTTGTATCAGTCAAAAATTGAGTATCTACCAGCTTTTATTGTCATTATAAATGTTTATTCCACAGAATCTTGGTTCGGATGACCTGAATTACGCTGCAGTGGCATTTCGACCAAAAGTTACAAGAAGAGAGCCGGAGCCAAATGTGATTTATGCTGCCACCAGATAGACTCAGGAGTTAACTGGAACTGGTGCTGTATTATATCAGTACATTCTGAGGCTTCACATGGCTGTTTGTGAGAGCTGTACCTACTGTTGATGAAAAATGTCCAATAAAGATGCAATGCTAATTCACCGTCATGTTTTTTATAACATTAAGCACTTCCTGTCTCTCCATCAAAGTATTTATTCAAACAGAAGAGGTAGATAGTAGGGAGTGAGGGAGATACACGTCACTTTTTTGACTGGAAGAAACAGCAGAGAGTCTGAATACAAATACGGTGAAAATCATGAGGCATGATCACGCAAATCGATCTAATAATAGAATCTTAAATGAAGGAGTGGATCCTGGCCAACTCTATTCTGTAGCAAGGAAACACAAAGCTCTACATCTGTATAGAAGCTTAGTACAATCATAGCTCATACGGTAAATGTATTTTAAATGAGTTTTAAAGTGTTTAAAGTATCTATTAAAACAAATACACAGTTAAACTTCTAACCCTGTTCGTCTTATGTGATAACAATCAGCACTGTGTGTGCTGGTGAGACGTAAACCAGAGGAAGTTTGGCCTTCAGCTCTCTGCATCACAACCTCACACCGCAAAGTCCCTCAAGTTTCCAAAGAAATAACCTTGGCTGTACGTCTGTAAGACATCACAGCAAAACAACAGCAGGGGATCACACATACATATGTACTCTGTGAAGCTGTGTTTGCTGTAACTTGATGTTACCATCTTCATTTAAATGGTTGTATTTTTTCATTTCATTTAAACATGGTATGTTTGTTGAACTGTCCATGTCTACACTCTTGTGCAAATGATTCAAAATTGTGCCACTCCTCAGTAAATGCATTTTCTCCCCTAAGATTCACTACATTCAAAATACAGGTCTCACACAAGAAACTTGGTACAACAAGAATGATGACATTCCTGATGCCAAATTACTGGAGAGATGTTCTACCACTGTTCAGACTGACTTTTTACAGCTGCTCTTTACTGAATGTATTGTGTGACACAAATTTTCCCAAAGGTGCATTATTGGATTTCAGTCAGATGACAATAGTTTTTGCTTTAATTTCTCAAGACACTGATTTTGGCATCATGCTTTAGATTAATATGTTGGAATATTCCTTGTCAGCCAAGCTTCTGCAGGCTGGAAGTCATCATGCCAGACATTATTTTGGTATATTCACAGGCATTCATTGTGCTATTTATAAATATCATCTCCCCAACACATGTTGCAGTTTCATACCATCACACTCCAGCCTCCATACTTCACTGTCAGGACTGTACATTTACTGTGTTAATCCTGACCAGGTTTACACTAAACATGCTGGACCCCATCTAAGCTGTACATATATATCATCTGACCAAAGAATGTGTTCCTAACATTTACAGGCTTTAATAAAGTCATTGTGGCTCTGGTTAGAGGTACAATAGCTTGTTCTATACCTCATGTTCATGCAATTACTTAATTGGAAACCACAGGTGTACACAATTTAGTTTCAATCATTGGTTTTCTAACTTGTGTCAGTGATGACAGATGTATTCACTCTCTACTTTCGGGCTTATATTTTCAATAGTGTTTCTTCATAAAGTTTTTAATTGTTCATAAGAACAGATACTTTACTTGTAAACTTAGAATTAAGTTGTTTAGAGGCACTTCTTCAAGCACTGGTTGACTGAAGTACTGGAAGTACTGGAGTGGAACCATATCTGGAGGAACTGGAAATCAGACCCAAGTGCTGAATACTTTAAACAAAACTAACGTAACAAAGGTAACAAAGGTCATGGAATAATGTAATCTAAAATAGTACACAAGAAGACTGCGCTTAGGGCACAATCAAACCACATTAGAAATCCAGTGGTATTTGTTAAGTATTTATTTATTTCTATTTGATGTGTAAGTTGCACAAACAGACTATATATAAAAGATGGATGTAGCCACCACAATGTCAGTCATCGGTTGGTCAACTACTGTTCTGAAGCATTCAGTTTGAAATTTGGCCGTTGCTGTCCAGCTATTTTGAAAGATGACCTTCAATTTTGTTCTTTACCGTGTTTCTGTTCATCACATCGTACACACTTTGGTTTGAATATTACTTTTTGTGCAACAGCAGCATCTAAAAATAGACTGACAACATCAAAAACCAACTCTCTCAGGCTGAAGGTTAAGCGACATAAAACACCCCGCCTCCTTCCATTTAGTGGCCCCTTCCTGGATCCCACATCATTTACGAACATTGCAGAGCTTCAGTCACACGGTCAACGATGAACTTCACCTTAATAAGAGCTATAAGTCTGTGCAGTCTCTGTAAGTACTCACCTTTACTCCTACCTTTATTTTAAATGTATAAAGGTCACTTTAAAGAAGACAACTCTTGCTGTCTCTGCTGTTTGTTTCAGGCTGGATCTCTGTCTCAGGTTCTGAGTCTCACATTGTGGAGGCTCAGTCTGGTGAAGAAGTCACACTGCAGTGCTCCAACATTGCCAGCTATGATGCTGTGCCTTTCTGGTTCCGACTGGTCAACAGAACCTCGGTCAGCTGTATCTCTGTCATGTTCAGATCGAGCAGCACACCTACATACTGTCATGGACTAGAAAAAGGAAAATTTGAAATGAGATCAAACATCTCCACCATGTTTCTGAAAATCAAACCAGTGGATTTATCTGACTCTGGGCTGTATTTCTGTGGATTTTTTACAAATACACGGCCATTTTTCAGTGTGACACAACTTAGCATTGCAGGTAAGTCTTTATATTGGTTTCTATTGTTTGGCTATTTTTCTACATACACTGTAAAAGGAATTATTTAACTATTTTAAAGGAATATCCTGTATGCAAACAAGTGGCTGTTGTGATTTTGATCTAAAGAAATAATATACTGATTATTTCTTTAAAAGGCAACAACACATCTTATGGTGACACGTACAACAAAGGTAAATGTAAGATTTTCTTGAAGATCTCATTCATTGTAGAGATGAAATATTTGAATAAATAGTTTAGCCAGTTGAACTTTCTTCCACTTTAAGTTTGGCCACATCTGAAGTCCAGAATGTTATTTTAATGGTCTTTCTTACAGAAGATTCTGACCAAGTAGCAAAGCCGGCATGTTTTATCCTGGCTGGTCTGACTGTTCTCCTTCTAGTGGTCATCGCTGGTCTGATTGTTCAAAACAGAAAACTTAAGACTGGTACTGTCTAACTTATATTTGGTTTTCCTGCTACATGCATCAATAATCATAAAAACAAAATACAAAAATATTTTAATAGAAATGATGATCAGCTAACCATTTTTCTGTTGTTTCTTTCATCTAGCTTATAAAGAACAGAATCCAAACCAAAATGAGGTAAATCCAACTTTAATGTTTATATTAATGTATTATTTAATAGAGTTTGACCCAAAATTATTACATTGGATGGCCCAATGTTAGCGTGTATTTGAAATATGTACATTGTTGTATATATTTGTAATGTGTGTGTAACGTGAAGCATATTTTGCTCAGTAAATTTGTCAAAAACTGTTTTTAGACATGTGTATTGTGTAAAAAATGAAAAACAGCAAAATTTAAATCTTGGTATGAATCAAAAATTGAGTATCTACCAGCTCTTATTGTCATTATAAATGTTTATTCCACAGAATCTTGGTTCGGATGACCTGAATTACGCTGCAGTGGCATTTCGACCAAAAGTTACAAGAAGAGAGCCGGAGCCAAATGTGATTTATGCTGCCACCAGATAGACTCAGGCGTTAACTGGAACTGGTGCTGTATTATATCAGTACATTCTGAGGCTTCACATGGCTGTTTGTGAGCTATACCTACTGTTGATGAAAAATGTCCAATAAAGATGCAATGCTAATTCACCGTCATGTTTTTTATAACATTAAACACTTCCTGTCTCTCCATCAAAGTCTATTTATTCAAACAGAAGAGGTAGATAGTAGGGAGTGAGGGAGATACATGTCACTTTTTTGACTGGAAGAAACAGCAGAGAGTCTGAATACAAATACGGTGAAAATCATGAGGCATGATCACACAAATTGATCTAATAATAGAATCTTAAATGAAGGAGTGGATCCTGGCCAACTCTATTCTGTAGCAAGGAAACACAAAGCTCTACATCTGTATAGAAGCTTAGTACAGTCATTGTTCATATGATAAATGTATTTTAAATGAGTTTTAAAGTGTTAAAAGTATCTATTAAAACAAATACACAGTTAAACTTCTAACCCTGCCCGCCCTGTGTGATAACAATCAGCACTGTGTGTGCTGGTGAGATGTAAACCAGAGGAAGTTTGGCCTTCAGCTCTCTGCATCACAACCTCACACCGCAAAGTCCATCAAGTAAGACATCACAGCAAAACAACAGTAGGGGTTCACACATATGTATGTACTCTGTGGATCTGCGTTTTCTGTAACTTGATGTTACCATCTTCATTTAAACATGTTTGTTGAACTGTCCATGTCTACACCCTTGTGCAAATGATTCAAAATTGTGTCACTCCTCAGTAAATGCATTTTCTCCCCTAAGATTCACTACATTCAAAATACAGGTCTCAAACAAGAAACTTGGTGCAACAAGAATGATGACATTCCTGATGCCAAATTACTGGAGAGATGTTCTACCACTGTTCAGACTGACTTTTTTCAGCTGTTCTTTACTGAATGTATTGTGACACACATTTTCCCAAAGGTGCATTATTAGATTTCAGTCAGGTGACAATAGTTTTTGCTTTAACTTCTCAAGACACTGATTTTGGCATCATGCTTTGATTAATATCATGTTGGAATATTCCTCGTCAGCCAAGCTTCTGCAGAATGTAGCTGCAAGGGGACACAAGCCAGTGTCTTATTGTGCCGGTCCCAAGCCTGGATAAATACAGAGGGTTGTGTCAGGAAGGGCATCAGACGTAAAACTTTGGCCAAATCAAACATGCGAATCAAATGTATGACTTCCATACCAGATCGGTCGAGGCCCAGGTTAACAACGACCGCCATCGGTGCTGCCGACCTACAAGGTGCTGGTGGAAAATGGATTACTGTTGGTCCAAGAGGGAGGGGAGGAAGGTGTGTTCGCAGGAAGAGAGAGAAGAGGAACACCAAGAGTCTAGGACTGAGAGTAGGGACTTTGAATGTTGGAACTATGACAGGAAAAAGTAGAGAGCTGGTTGACATGATGCAGAGGAGGAAGGTGGACATACTGTGTGTCCAGGAGAACAGGTGGAAAGGTTGTAAAGCTAGAAGTTTAGGAGCAGGGTTCAAGTTGTTCTATCATGGTGCAGATAGGAAGAGAAATGGAGTAGGAGTTATCTTGAAGGAGGAGTTTGTTTGGAATGTCCTGGAGGTAAAAAGAGTGTCAGATCGAGTGATGAGCCTAAAGCTAGAAATCGAAGGTGTAATGTTCAATGTTGTTAGTGGGTATGCTCCACAGGTAGAATGTGAGCAGGAGGAGAAGGACAAATTCTGGTTGGACCTTGATGAAATGATGCAGAGTATCCCTAGAAGTGAGAGAGTTGTTATTGGTGCAGACTTCAATGGACATGTTGGTGCAGGAAACAGAGATGATGAGGAGGTCATGGGCAGGTTTGGTATCCAGGAGAGGAACGCAGAAAGACAGATGGTGGTTGACTTTGCAAAAAGGATGGAAATGGCTGTAGTGAATACTTTATTCCAGAAGAGGCAGGAACATAGGGTGACCTATAAGAGTGGAGGTGGGAGCACACAGGTCGACTACATCTTGTGTAGACGGCGTAATATGAAGGAGATCAGTGACTGCAAAGTAGTGGTAAGTGAGAGTGTAGCCAGACAGCATAGGATGGTGGTGTGTAGGATGACCCTGGTGGTGAAGAAGATGGAGAGGGCAAAGGCAGAGCAGAGGACCAAATGGTGGAAGCTGAAAAAGGAAGAGTGTTGTATGACTTTCAGGAAAGAGTTGAGACAGGCTTTGGATGGTCAGGAGGTGCTTCCAGATGACTGGACAACTACAGCAAATGTGATCAGGGAGACAGGTCGGAGAGTACTTGGTGTGTCATCTGGAAGGAAAGGAGATAAGGAGACTTGGTGGTGGAATGAGGAGGTGCAGGTGTGGACCCAGAGAAAGAGGTTAGCTAAGAAGTGGGACACAGAGAACTGAAGAGAGTAGACAGGAGTACAGGGAGATGCAGCGTAAGGTGAAAGTAGAGGCGGCAAAGGCCAAACAAGGGGCTTACGATGACTTGTATGCTAGGTTGGACAGTAAGGAGGGAGAGACTGATCTGTACAGGTTGGCAAGGCAGAGAGACAGAGATGGGAAGGACGTGCAGCAGGTTAGGGTGATAAGGGATAAGGATGGAAGTGTACCGACAGGTGCCAATAGTGTGATGGGAAGATGGAAAGAGTACTTTGAAGAGTTGATGAATGAGGAAAATGAGAGAGAACGAAGAGTAGAAGAGGTGACTGTTGTGGACCAGGAAGTAGCAAAGATTAGTACGGATGATGCACCTGTGAAAAGTGGCTGCAGAGTTTGGTGTCTCTTAACTGTTTTCAGTTTTTGCTGTATTTTTGCTATATTTTTTTAAATATTTTGTCGTGTTTTATCGACTGCTGATGGAGGTTTCAGCTGGGAGAAGAATCTATTCAAGAGAAGAGCTTTTTTCATTGAGACAAAACAAATCTGGACTGCAACATCCAATTCCAGTGGACATCTTGAGGTGTTTTCGTGGTTACCGTACTGGTGCAAAGGTGAAGGCTAGGAAATGGAGATACAAGCCCTTTCTTCCATCAGTCATCATGGGAAACTCTTCGTCAAACAAAAGTGACGAGCTGGAGACACTGGCGAAGACGGACAAAACATACCGTGAATGCAGTCTCCTGTGTTTTACTGAGACCTGGCTGAATCAAAACAACTCAGACTCAACTGTGGATCTACCTGGCTTCACCCTCATAAGGTCAGACAGAGATGCTAATGCTAGTGGCAAGAAGAAAGGAGGAGGTCTGGCTTTATTTGTAAACCAGAGATGGTGTAACTCCTCACACAATAGTTAAGGAGAGGTTGTGTCGTCCAGATATTGAACTGTTGGCAGTTGGACTTCGGCCATATTATGTCCCAAGGGAGTTCAGTCACATCATAACAATACTTGTATACATTCCACCCAAAGCAACTGACTTGGTTCCATGTGATGTGTTGCATGATACTGTTGCTAGGATACGGACTCAACATCCTGAGGCGCTTGTAATAATATCAGGAGATTTCAATCATGTCAACCTCTCCTCTCATCTGACTGGATTTACACAGTTTGTTAACTGCCCTACCAGAGAGAATAAAACCCTAGACCTGCTGTATGCCAATGTCAAAGAAGCTTACAGAGCTACTGCCTTACCACCACTGGGCAGATCAGATCATAACATCTGTGAGCAGCAGTATGGTTTCATGCCAAGAGAGAGTACAATAGATGCAATATTTGCTTTGAGGATGTTGATAGAGAAGTACAGAGAAGGTCAGAAGGAGCTGCATTGTGTCTTTGTAGATCTGGAGAAAGCTTATGACAGGGTGCCCAGAGAGGAACCGTGGTTTTGTATGAGGAAGTCTGGAGTGGCAGAGAAGTACGTTAGAGTGGTGCAGGACATGTATGAGGACTGTAAGACAGTGGTGAGGTGTGCTGTAGGTGTGACAGAGGAGTTCAAGATAGAGGTGGGACTACATCAGGGATCAGCTCTGAGCCCCTCCTTGTTTGCTATGGTGATGGACAGGATGACAGACGAGGTTAGACAGGAGTCTCCATGGACTATGATGTTTGCAGATGACATTGTGATCTGTAGTGAGAGCAGGGAACAGGTGGAGGAGAAGCTAGAGGCGTGGAGGTTTGCCCTGGAAAGGAGAGGAATGAAGGTTAGCCGCAGCAAGACGGAGTATCTGTGTATGAATGAGAGGGACCCAAGTGGAAGAGTGAGGTTACATGGAGAAGAGATCAAGAAGGTGGAGGATTTTAAGTATTTAGGGTCAACAGTCCAGAGCAATGGAGAGTGTGGAAAAGAGGTGAAGAAGCGTGTACAGGCAGGCTGGAACGGCTGGAGAAAAGTGTCAGGTGTGATGTGTGATAGAAGAGTTTCAGCTAAAATGAAAGGAAAGATTTACACAACTGTGGTGAGACCAGCCATGTTGTTTGGTCTGGAGACAGTGTCCCTGAGGAAAAGACAGGAGGCAGAGCTGGAGGTAGCAGAACTGAAGATGCCGAGGTTCTCTTTGGGAGTGACCAGGATGGATAGGATCAGGAATGAGTACATCAGAGGGACAGCACACGTTAGAGGCTTTGGAGATAAAGTCAGAGAGGCCAGACTGAGATGGTTCGGACATGTCCAGAGGAGAGAAAGTGAATATATTGGTAGAAGGATGCTGAGTTTCCCACTGCCAGGCAGGAGGCCTAGAGGAAAACCAAAGAGGAGGTTTATGGATGTGGTTAAAGAGGACATGAAGGTGGTTGGTGTGAGAGAAGAGGATGCAGCAGACAGGGTTAGATGGAGGCAATTGATTCGCTGTGGCGACCCCTAAAGGGAAAAGCCGATGAAAAGTAGTAGTAGTACTGGAGGGGAACCAGATCTGGAGGAACTGGAAATCAGACCCAAGTGCAGAATACTTTAAACAAAACTAACGTAACAAAGGTAACGAAAAGTAAAGGTCATGAAATAATGTACTCTAAAATAGTACACAGGAAGACAGCTCTTAGGGCACAATTAAACCACATTAGGAATCCAGTGGTATTTGTTAAGTATTTATATCTATTTGATGTGTAAGTTGCACACACAGACTATATATAAAAGATGGATGTAGCCACCACAATGTCAGTCATCGGTTGGTCAACTACTGTTCTGAAGCATTCAGTCTGAAATTTGGCCGTTGCTGTCCAGCTATTTTGAAAGATGACCTTCAATTTTGTTCTTTACAGTGTTTCTGTTCATCACATCGTACACACTTTGGTTTGAATATTACTTTTTGTGCAACAGCAGCATCTAAAAATAGATTGACAACATCAAAAACTAACTCTCTCAGGCTGAAGGTTAAGCGACACAAAACACCCCGCCTCCTTCCATTTAGTGGCCCCTTCCTGGATCCCACATCATTTACGAACATTGCAGAGCTTCAGTCACACGGTCAATGATGAACTTCACCTTAATAAGAGCTATAAGTCTGTGCAGTCTCTGTAAGTACTCACCTTTACTCCTACCTTTATATTAAATGTATAAAGGTCACTTTAAAGAAGATAACTATTGCTGTCTATGCTGTTTGTTTCAGGCTGGATCTCTGTCTCAGGTTCTGAGTCTCAGATTGTGGAGGTTCAGTCTGGTGAAGAAGTCACACTGCAGTGCTCCAACATTTCCAAATATGACACTCTGACTTTCTGGTTCCGACTGGTCAACAGAACCTCGGTCAGCTGTATCTCTGTCATGTTCAGATCGAGCAGCACACCTACATACTGTGATGGACTAGAAAAAGGAAAATTTGAAATGAGATCAAACATCTCCACCATCTTTCTGAAAATCAAACCAGTGGATTTATCTGACTCTGGGCTGTATTTCTGTGGATTTTATACAAATGGACGCCCACTTTTCAGTGCGACACAACTTAACATTGCAGGTAAGTCTTTATTTTGCTTTCTGTTATTTGGTTATTTTTCTACATACACTGTAAAGAGAATATGATAACTATCTTAAAGCAATATCCTGTATGTAACAAAGTGGCTGTTGTGATTTTGATCTAAAGAAATAAAATACTGATTATTTCTTTAAAAGGCAGCAACCAATCTCATGGTGACACGTACAACAAAGGTAAACGTAAGACTTTGTTGAAGATCTCATTCATTGTAGAGAAGAAACATTTGAATATAAAATACTTTAGGAAGTTGTACTTTGTTCCACTTTAAGTTTGGCCACATCTGAAGTCCAGAATGTTATTTTAATGGTCTTTCTTACAGAAGATTCTGACCAAGTAGCAAAGCCGGCATGTTTTACCCTGGCTGGTCTGACTGTTCTCCTTCTAGTGGTCATCGCTGGTCTGATTGTTCAAAACAGAAAACTTAAGACTGGTACTGTCTAACTTATATTTGGTTTTCCTGATACCTGTGTCAACAATCATAAAAATAGTTTAATAAAAATGATGGTCAGCTAACCATTTTTTCCTGTCGTTTCATCTAGCTAATAAAGAAGAACAGAATCCAAACCAAAATGAGGTAATTTAACTTTAATGTTTATATTAATGTATTATTTAATAGAGTTTGACCCAAAATTATTAAATTGGATAGCCCAATGTTAGCTCGTGTTTGAAATATGTACATTGTTGTCTATATTTGTAATGTGTGTGTAACGTGAAGCATATTTTGCTCAGTAAATTTGTCAAAAACTGTTTTTAGACATGTGTATTGTGTAAAAAATGAACAATAGCAAAATTTCAGTTTTGTATCAGTCAAAAATTGAGTATCTACCAGCTCTTACTGTCATTATAAATGTTTATTCCACAGAATCTTGGTTCGGATGACCTGAATTACGCTGCAGTGGCATTTCGACCAAAAGTTACAAGAAGAAGAGAGCTGGAGCCAAATGTGATTTATGCTGCCACCAGATAGACTCAGGCGTTAACTGGAACTGGTGCTGTATTATATCAGTACATTCTGAGGCTTCACATGGCTGTTTGTGAGAGCTATACCTACTGTTGATGAAAAATGTCCAATAAAGATGCAATGCTAATTCACCGTCATGTTTTTATAACATTAAGCACTTCCTGTCTCTCCGTCAAAGTCTATTTATTCAAACAGAAGAGGTAGATAGTAGGGAGTGAGGGAGATACACGTCACTTTTTTGACTGGAAGAAACAGCAGAGAGTCTGAATACAAATACGGTGAAAATCATGAGGCATGATCACACAAATCGATCTAATAATAGAATCTTAAATGAAGGAGTGGATCCTGGCCAACTCTATTCTGTAGCAAGGAAACACAAAGCTCTACATCTGTATAGAAGCTTAGTACAATCATTGCTGATATGATAAATGTATTTTAAATGTGTTTTAAAGTGTTTAAAGTATCTATTAAAACAAATACACACAGCTAAACTTCTGACCCTGCCCGTCCTGTGTGATAACAATCAGCACTGTGTGTGCTGGTGAGATGTAAACCAGAGGAAGTTTGGCCTTCAGCTCTCTGCATCACAACCTCACACCGCAAAGGCCGTCAAGTTTCCATAGAAAAAAACAACGTTGACTGTACATCTTGAAGACATCACAGCAAAACAACAGCAGGTGTTCACACATACATATGTACTCTGTGAAGCTATGTTTGCTGCAACTTGATGTTATCACCTTCATTTAAACATGTTTTTTGTTAAACTGCCCAGTGTGTACACCTTTGTGCAAGATCACTTCCCCACTGATTCAAAATAGTGTCACTCCTCAGTAACGGCATTTTCTCTAGTTTCACTATATTGAAAACACAGGCCCCACAAAAGAATTCTGGTGCAACAAAAGTCAGTATTTTTGATGACATTCCTCATACCAAATTTCTGGAGAGATGTTCCACCATTATTCGGCTGTTCTTTACTGGATGTATTATCTGACTCTACTTTTCTCTAACAAATTTCCTTGAATGCCACTTTTCGCATTATGCAATATGATTCGCACCACAGACACTCCAGTTTCCACTGACAATCCTCATGTTGAGTGTGAAGCACTTGCCCATCTGTTTTACAAATGTCGATTGAGCAAGTATTGCACCGTCTGCGGCGTCCCTTAAGGAGTGCCATTGCGGCTTTGGTTAGAGGTACTATAGCTTGTTCTATACTTCATGTTTATGCAACTAGTCAACTGGAAATCACAGGTGTACTTAATTTAGTTTCTCATAGTGTACTCAATTAGGCACCGTGCTGGAATTCTGGTGTGCGGTGCTGGCGTTTGTTTCGAAAAAATAAACGACCACATTGCCAATCGAGTTCATCTACCAATGGAATGAGGGGAAAGCAGCTTTTGCTCTCAACCAAACTAATAGCACTAGACAACGGGAAGTAGAGTGTTGGCGGGTCTTAGAAAGTCATTGAGATCTGCATTTGAGTCCATACCAGCACTCAGAGAGCGCAGTATTCCGTCAAAGCTTCTCAGTCATTGCATAATTTCCAACTGATAAGTCTGGAGCGGAATCCGATTACTCGATTAATCGCCAGAATAATTGATAGAATACTTGATTACTAAAACAATAGATAGCTGCAGCCCTAGTTGTGAATTCTCAGCATGCAACCCGTTAAAATTTGAAGAAACAATGAGCATGCTCCAGATGTGACCACCTTTTCTGGTCTTGGAACCGCTGTTTGTTCTCTCAGTGGTAGCAGCAGCCACACTTATCAGTGATCCTCAACATGAGCATTGGCTCTCTTCAGGTTTCTGACTGACACAATGTGAGGTTTTCTTCTCCGTTTCCATTTGAGGTGCACAGAGAAATCACAGTACTACAACTACTTGTGTTTAGAGCCTGTGCTATCTCTTCCTGTCAATAAATAAAATGTGTACATCACTCGGTGCTCATTGTGTAACTCATTATGAGACAATCTTAGCAGTCAGCAAAGTCCTTCATGGCTCCTCTCTAAAACACTTATCCAATGATAAATTTGATTAAAGACTTTGACAGAGACCACAACAAAAAAACAATCAATGTTAGATCTTTATTGGAAAATTACATTTTTTCTGCGATGCTGGGTATTATCACAAAAAGTCATATCAAGCATCAGCGTATTCAAAAGATACAGCATCAGTTCCAGTGTATCTGGTGGCAGAATAAATAACCTCTGGCTCTCTTCTGTTAACTTTTGTTCGAAATGTCACTGCAACGTAGTTCAGGTCATCAGAGTCAAGATTCTGTGAAAAGAATAATTACAGTCACAATATATTCTGATATTAAGTTTTTGAAACTAAAACAAATTTTGACATTTGGAAAGTGTTCATTTAATGCAAATATAGTAAATGCTGAAGTTGGATTCACCTTATGTTGGTCTGGATTTTGTTCTATAACTGCTGAGTGAAAGAAACAGGACAAAACAACCAGTCAGTTAACTGATCATTGCCTTTGTCGAACTTGTGTTACATTACTTATGACAAGCTCTTAAAACCTACCCGTTTTAAGTTTCCTGTTTTGAATAATCAGACTAATGATGATCATTAGAAGCAGGACAGTCAGACCAGCCAGGACAAAACTCGTCAGATGTGCTGTTCTGTCAGATTCTCCTACAAGAAAGATCATAAAGTTAGCCGGTATTTTCACTTTGAAGACCTGATAAGTGGCTAAATAAAGCAGGAAACCAATAACAAGCTCAACTGTTTTACTTTCAAATGCTCCATGTGCATAATTAAAGAAATATTTGGGCTCATCCTTTACAGCTTTGAGATTTGACAGATAAATAACCTTGGCTGAGCAGTATTTAGCTGCATAATGAATCTTTAAAGGAGACAGGGACAATGCTTCAGCCTGACTTCCATGTTGTTATGAGCTTTGCCACTATATTTATAGCTATGACAATCTTTATCAATGCTACTCATCACATGTACAGTTTTACATCACCATCTATTAAACTTTTTTTTAGCACTGAAATGACACTTCACACATTCTTACCTGGAACCTTTAAGTATGTTGAGTTTACAATTACTGGGTGTGTTTTATAGTAAAATCCACAAAAATAAAAGCCAGAGTCAGAAAAATCCACACGTTTGATTTTGAAGAAGAGAGTGGAACCGTTAGAAGTCAGTCCAAATCTGTCCGTTCCCACTCCACCGTAGAAAAAAGCTTCCTGAGTAGAACTGAAAATGGATGAAATACGGCGGGGATACGTTCTGTTGACGAGTTTAAACCAGATTATCTGAGAAGGAGAACTGGAAAAGTTGGCGCACAGCAGAGTGACATCTTCACCAAGCTGGACCTCCACCATCTGAGACTCAGTAACTGACAGGAAAATCCAGCCTGAAACAAAGAGCAAAGACATTTATTTCTCAGCTGCTGAAGTTTAAAACAGATACACCACCACACAGGAATCAATGGAAGGAAAGAGGAGGGGTTTTTTATGTCTACCTAACATTTACATCAACTAAACAATAACATACTAAATCACTCATACAAAAAAAAAAAAAGGAGCATGAAGGCTTCCTTTTAACAAACTTAAAACTCTGTATCCTCATGGGCTGGACTGACTAAAATTCTAAATATAGTTGAGAGTAATTCAGTGTCAATACTCACCGAAGCTGCAGAGAAATAAAGCTGGTATCAAGGTAAAGTTCTTCATGGTGTGTCTGACTGCTGCAATCTCCGCTATTGAACTGTTCTTCCGTAGAGACACTATCATTTCAAGGGGCGGGGTATTTATTGGTCTCTTTTTTTTTGTGTAAGTTGTTTATCTTCCCGCAATGACAGAAATGCTCCCTACAAAACACGTGATTAAACACAATGTTGGCCTCAAGTCATTTTTCAAACTTTATTATTGTGCAGCACGTTTGCACAGAAGTCACTGTAAAGTACTCATTAGATATTAAAACTTGCGCAATTTCAAACCTGGTTAACTAATGTGATGCACCAATGTATGTGCATTCAACGACAATAAGAAGCAGGAGGCCTCACCAGAGAGAAAGTACAGACTCATGGTAAAAATACAACCAGCAGATAAACTTAGAGAGGCTCATAGTGAACCAGATGACTGAATCATACTAATCTGCTCTTGTGTTTGTGCTTTTGGAAAATCATCGCGGTTGTTCTCGTTGGCTTTTCACCTACACTGTCTCTCTGTGACAAGGGTTTGATGTGGGCTGAGCCAATAAGATCAGTGATGATTGACCAGAGTCTCTACCTGTCAGAGTTTTGGTCTGCACCAGTGCAAGAGTGAGCGACGTGCACGTTGACTGTTTGACAGGAAGAGGCAACACAGTGTGGTCTAATGCGATGATCACGAGGCTTGTAAGATCAAAGGTTTCTAAAATGAAAACGTAAAAGGAAGTAGGAAATACTGGCTGAGAAAATTCAAAGTCTCGAGAGTTGCATACAAGTTTTGGAAAAACATACGGTGCACTTAGGTCAAATCTGATTATTAGATGTATAATCAGTGAAATGATATGTTACAGGTGTGAATTAAGAAACATTATGAATAAAAATACATGCTGCATTGACTTTCACCCACTTGACTACAGGTAAAGCAAACATAACATTTTAAAAGGAGCAGTGTATCCACATTCAAGAGTCCAAATCAGAAAGTTCAGCACTTTGTGTAATAGATATCTGGTTAAACATGAGACCGATCATCCATGAGATCTTTAGATATATAAAATGCGTGTCATGCATGACGTCATCCATCTCCATGAACGATGGAGGTGGTATTAAATCGCGTGGAGATAGATGCTTGTTCCAGGGGCTCGTTGAAAATATCAGTGAGGACCTCGATCTAAGTTGCTCAGTGCAGGCTCTAAGTACCCATCCAGGAAATGAGACAGTTCTGATGTTCTAGATTTCAGATGAAGACACAGATCTTTAAGTAAGCAAAAATCAATAGTTTCAATACTTCATTCTATTACCATGATTTAGCATCATGTCAAACTGTACTTTTATTCCACTGACTGTAAAAGTTTTGGTGTCTGTGTCTGATGGCTAACTAAAAATGTAATTTTTAATTTAATGATATCATTTACAGAATCTGTGCTCTGATGACTTGAACTATGCAACAGTGACATTTGCTAAAAGAAGAACAGAGATGGAGCCAAATGTTGTGTATGCTGCCACCAGTTGAACCGAACTGCAGCTCAGAGTGAAACTGAAGCCTCCTCAGTCTGCTGCTTTATGAGTCTTGTGGTTGGGGTTGTTACCATTACAGTTGTCAGAAAGATGCCATTTTGCAGTGCAGAAATGTGATTTGTGTTGAAGAATAATAACATTTGTGTCTGTTCAGACTCTGAAAGTGAGAGTCAGAGTGAGCAGCAGTGGAGGAGAGAGTGAGAACACACCACTGGTAAGACAGGAAGAGATGACAGTGTGGTCTGAGGACAGCTGAGGTGGAAATCATGAGGCCTGTTAGCTCAAAGCACTGAAAGAATAAAGTCTGAACTGAAGCAGTGAATACTGACTTTTCTCTGCCAGATAAAATTTATGAGCTTGTATTTTTTGGATAGATGCTTCTGCGTAACATCACTTCTGAAAATTGGATTCATTGTGAAGTTGATGTGCTTCGTGTCAGAAATAAAGACAATGTATTTAAAAAGGTTGATGACTGCATTTATACACTGATCAGCCACAACATTAAAGCCACTAACCAAATATTGTGAATGTTCCTCTCGTCACCAAAATATCTCTGACCTGTTTTACTGACACAGGGCCTCTGAGTGTCAAATGTTAAAATACATTTGGAAACATTTTTCTCTTTAATCTCAGACATGAAAACACTACAGTATTTGAAAATAACGGCACATCACACATTGTAGGATGTTATTAAATATGATTGTGTCAGATGGAGAAATTAGGAAGCCGAAGCCTCCTCATGTGATCTCATGGGGGAGTAAATGCAAATGAAAACTGCGATGCTGCAACTTTCTGTAATGCTAATGATACACTGACTGGGTCTGGTTGGGAAGGTGTGGTCAACGTTGGCCCAAAGCACCATCATGTTCCACGTATGCTCTTGATCTGTATCTACAGGATTGTATGTATTACACTGCTCCCATATGATTGGCTGACTGGATTTCTGCATAAATAAGCAACTGTACAGTTGTTCCTGATAGCATGCTCAGTAGTGCACTGTAGATGACAGTTGGCCTGAGAGTGACAAATTACCAATTCAGTCACTATATTTGAATGAGCTGATCATACATGGACTGGAAACATCACGTTTCTGGGGCTTCATGACTGATCAAACTTAGATGAATTCTTGCACAGCTCACTGCTGAAAAGACGCCTGTAGCAAGGTGACACTTTCACAGCCGCATATCAAAGCTACCAAGTCTTGCAAACATTGATTCGGCGATTTTTTTTTTTGTCCTAAAGATAGGACTATAGCATAAGACTAAAAACAGTGTCATTTTATATAAATCTAATCAACTATCAGGCAAATAGGCTGTGACATGCTGTGTTACCAGTTAGGAAATAAAATGAAAATATAAACTTTAATTAAAACCTCTATTGGACGCGATTGAACAGCTAAAGGGAAAAACAAAGATTACATTTTCTTCTGGTGTATAGATTTATACAGACTGGCCTAACTTTCTCTGAACTTTTACTAAAACATTACCTCAGTGTCACCAAACAAGACAAAAATGTTGTCCTATTTTCCTTGCACATATTTAATGGCACCCATTTTTCTACCAGCACTGACAAAGTCAGTCTGAGCCGCCGCATACATAAAAGTCCAGCCCACCTCTTAATGTTGAGATTACTTCCTACTGAAGCACAGTTCAGCTACAATCATTGAACTGGTGGAGTCGTACTGTACACACGATGATGAACTTTACCTTTAGAGCTGCTTTACTCTGCACCTTCAGTAAGTACTTTTTTCCCGTCACTACAAACTGCTGTATTTCTTTGTGTCTTAAACAATTAATTAGTGTTTGAATTAGAAGTTCATGAATCCATTGTTTCCTTCAGGTTTCTTCTCAGTTTCTGGGTTTCTCACTGTGGAGGCTCAGCCTGGAGAAGAAGTCACACTGATGTGTAACAACTTTACCATCTCTCCCTCTAACGTATTCTGGTACAGACTGACCAGTGGAGCCAATTTCAGTTGTGTCTCGTCTATGAGCAGCTCTGCAGCAAATGTTTTGCTCTGTGAAGGATTTCACAAAGACAAATTTGACATGACATCCAACATAACAAACCTCTCCCTGAACATCAAAACTGTGGATGTATCTGACTCCGGGCTGTACTTCTGTGGATGTTGTAAAGAAGGATTCTCAGCATTGGTCAGTCCAACATATTTAAAAGTTCAAGGTAAGACTGTTTAAAAGTGTTTCATGTCTTATTGACTGCATTTCACACTGCCAGAGATCTCAAAACGGATCATTTGAAATTTGCTCCAAAACAGCTACTGCCGTCCTCAAAATTAAACCAGCGGATTTATCCGATTCTAGACTTCTTGTGGATTTTACACAAATTCAGGCCCAACAGTCAAAGTAAAACACTTATGTGATCCGGGGGAAGAGTTACTGTAAAATCTGGCTTTCTTTAGGGTAATTTTCGTGATTTTTTTCTCACAAAGAAAAAGATCACAAGTCCTCGAAGGGAACATTCACTCTAATTTCTGTTGCAGAAAAGTCTGATGAAAACACAAACCTGATGGTTGTTATTCTGGGTGGTCTGACTCTTTTCCTTGTGATGCTCGTCATCGGTCTGATGGTAAAAATCAGGAAACTTCAGAAAGGTACTTTTGAAAATCTGCTGGATCTCTCTTATTTTAGTATAATTTTAAAAATAATAGCACTTTCTAACAAAGCCCCCTTTACTCGATAGATCATATTTATGAGGTAACCACTGATCCAGACAAGTCAAAAACTGAGGGTGAGGGGAACTAACCCTAAGGCCATAATTTGAACCCTATAGACTCTTTAAAAGGGCACCTAATGAGAAAGTTCTACCAAAAGATCTTCTATTATTGTCAATGATCTGACCAGATTTATAATCTCTTTCACAAAGCTGATGGAGACAAAGATCCTCAACCAAGCCAGGTAAATACAGTTCCAATACTTTTTTCTAAAAAATGTGATTAACATCATGTCTAACTGGACTTTTTCCCATTTTTTGGTGCAACTACATGTGATGACTGACTGTAAATATATTTCTGAATTTAATGATATCATTTACAGAATCTGAGCTCTGATGACTTGAACTATGCAACAGTGACATTTGCTAAAAGAGGAGGAAGAAGAGAGATGGAGCCAAATGTTGTGTATGCTGCCACCAGATGAACTGAACTGTAGCTCAATGTGAAACTGAAGCCTCCTCAGTCTGCTGCTTTATGAGTCTTGTGGTTGGGGTTGTTAACATGACAATTGTCAGAAAGATGCCATTTTGTAGTGCAAAAAATGTGATTTGTGTTGAAGAATAAAAACATTTGTGTCTGTCCAGAGTCTCTGTTAGTGAGAATCAGAGTGAGCAGCAGTGGAGGAGAGAGAGAGAACACATCACTGGTTAGACAGGAAGAGACGACACAGTGTGGTCTGAGGACAGCTGAGGTGGAAATCATGAGGCCTGTTGGCTCAAAGTGTTGAAAGAAGAAATATAAATACTGGATGACTTTTCTGTCAAACACAAATGGATTATGAAACTGTATTGTACATACATTTATATAGATGCTTCTCTGGAAAATACGTCTATATCAAGGTCACATCTTCTCAGCTTCAAATCAAAGCATTCACTCTACCAAAGACTGCTTTTTTAAGATCTGACTGAACACACAAAAATCACAGTAGGTGAAGGTACAATCTGTTTCCACTGTAGCATTCTGTGAACCCACTAGGTATGACCAACAGCAACTCTATTATTATTGGCCAGGTAAGCTTTACACTGATCTGAGTAATATAATCATTTAAACAACTTGTATTGTCTGCATATTATGCTCAAGCAAATAATGTGCAATTTTCTGAGTGACTGCAGATTTAATAGTATTTATCATTCACATGAGCATCACTGCACAAACAGCAGTTGGAAAAATACCCAAAATATGCAGATTTTCAACTACGCAAATCTTAATTCAAACATTTTTCCAGTTTTACTCATGGGTAAAGTAACTGCAGAAGAATTACATTTTAATAGAAAAAAAGGGTACAAACTTTATTGAAGACAACTTTGAAGTCATCTTAACTTACGGTAATATTACAGAGATTATCTCAAATGTTACTAAACCAGATAACGTCCTGTACTCCTTGCAGAAATTAATGGCACCCATTTTTCTACCAGCACTGAAAGTTAGTCTGAGCAGCCGCATACATAAAAGTCCTGCCCACCTCTTAATGTTGAGATTACTTCCTACTGAAGCACAGTTCAGCTACAATCATTGAAGTGGTGGAGTCGTACTGTACACGCGATGATGAACTTTACCTTTATAGCAGCTTTACTCTGCACCGTCAGTAAGTACATTTTTTTCCCTATCACGACAAACTGCTGTATTTCTTTCTGTGTCTTAGTTAAACAATTAATTAGTGTTTGAATTAGAAGTTCATGAATCCATTGTTTCCTTCAGGTTGGATCTCTGTCTCAGTTTCTGGGTTTCTCACTGTGGAGGTTCAGTCTGGTGAAGAAGTCACACTGACGTGCAAAAACTTTACCATCGATTTCTATAACGTGTTCTGGTACAGACTGACGAGTAGAGGCAATGTCAGTATCTCGTCTATGAGAAGCTCTGAAGAGAAAGTTGTGCTCCATAATGGATTTCACAGTGACAAGTTTGACATGACATCCAACATCACAAACCTCTTTCTGAACATCAAAACTGTGGATGTTTCTGACTCCGGGCTGTACTTCTGTGGATGTTGTAAAGACACACTCTCAACATTGGTCAGTCCAACATATTTAAAAGTTCAAGGTAAGATTGTTTGAAAGTGTTTCATGTCTTTTTGATTGTGTGTTTCACACTGCCAGAGATTTCAAAATGGATCATTTGAAATTAGCTCCTAAATTTCTACTGTCTCTCAAAATGTAACCAGTGGATTTATCTGATTCTGGACTGTATTTTTATGGATTTTACACAAATTCACACTCAGTTGTCTGAGTATACACTTACATGGTCTAGGGAAGACTTACTGTAAATTATGTCTTTCTTTAGGGTCATTTTCTTGGTGATTTTATCTCACAAAGAAAACAATATTGTTTTAATTTTATTGACAGTCCATTTCAGGAAACAGTGAATTTAATGAGGACATCAACAGGACATCTTAAATTTCATTCCATTCACCAAATGTTAGTGAGATCACAAGTCCTCCAAGGGAACATGCACTCTTACATTTTACTCTAATTTTTTAAGAGTAATTTTTGACAGTTGCACTTTTTTTTTTCCTTTTCAGGCGATACTGAATCTGACAACGACACTGACTGCAAGTCTCAAAGTAAAATTTTATTCAATACGCCTTTTCATTCTGTGAGACCACAAGGCACCACAGAATATATACTACAATTTATAATTTCAGTTGCAGAAAAGTCTGATGAAGAAAACACAAACCTGATGGTTGTTATTCTGTCTGCTCTGACTGTTTTCCTTGTGATGGTCGTCATCGGTCTGATGGTAAAAATCAGGAAACTCCAGAAAGGTACTTTTGAAAATCTACTATGTCACTCATATTTTAGTATATTTTTAAATATGGTAGCACTTTCTAACAAAGCACTCTTTAATCGATAGATTATATTGACAAGGTAACTGCTGATCCAGACATAAGTCCAAAACTGAGGGTGAGGTTAAGTGTAACCCTAAGGCCATAATTTAAATCCTTTAAAAAGGGCACCTAATTAGAAAGTTCTACCAAAAGATCTTCAATTATTGTCAATGATCTGACCAGATTTATAATCTCTTTCACAAAGCCGATGGAGACAAAGATCCTCGACCAAGTGAGGTAAACACAGTTCCAACACTTTATGCTAAAAATGTGATTAGCATCATGTCAAACTGTACTGTTAACGTGTTTATCCAACTACATCTGATGACTGACTATAAATGCATTTCTTAATTTAATGATATCATTTACAGAATCTGGGTTCTGATGACTTGAACTATGCAACAGTGGCATTTGCTAAAAGAGGAAGAAGAAGAGAGATGGAGCCAAATGTTGTGTATGCTGCCACCAGATGAAGTGAACTGCAGCTCAGAGTGAAACTGAAGCCTCCTCAGTCTGCTGCTTTAGGAGTCTTGTGGTTGGGGTTGTTACCATTACAGTTGTCAGAAAGATGCCATTTTGCAGTGAACATCCTTCATGGTCTGAAAAATGTGACTTGTGTTGAAGAATGAAGAAAAAGGACATTTGTGTCTGTCCAGAGTCTCTAATAGTGAGAACCATAGTGAGCAGCAGTGGAGGAGAGAGTGAACACATCACTGGTTAGACAGGAAGAGACGACACAGTGTGGTCTGAGGACAGCTGAGGTGGAAATCATGAGGCCTGTTGGCTCAAAGTGTTGAAAGAAGAAATAAATACTGGATGACTTTTCTGTCAAACACAAAGGGATTCTATGAAAATGTATTGCACATACATTCATATAGATGCTTCTGCATAACATCACTGTAATTCATTGTCTGGATTCAAAATAAAACATTTTAAAAAGGCTGATCATTGTATTTGTACGCAAGTCAACCACAACATTCAAACCACCTCATGCCTCTATAAATATCTCTGATCTGTTGGTGTATGGACACAGCGCCTCTCTAACTGTGTACAAATGTGCTACAGCAACAACACTGATGTAGGCAATAGATAAATGTGAACAAGTACACTTACTGTTTACCAACATGTCACCTGACTGAACTGGGATCTGGGCCTTGGACTCTTCATCACATTCCTCAAGCTGTTCCTGCGCAGATTTTCTGGTGTCGTTGCTGGAGGAGTGCAGTCAGGGAGAGCTGCTGCCATTGGTGGTTTATGATGGAGGTCTGCAATAGTATTTAGGAGGGTGATACATGTCAGAGTAACATCTATATCAGTACCAGCACCCAATGATTTTACAGTAGGACATTTTATTTTAACAAGATGATCAATATTATACACCTCAACTGTCAGTGGTTTTATGTTGCAGCTCAGTGATGTAAATATGAATTACTTTCATATCTGTGCGTTTATACTTTTAACAGTCACAACTATTCTATTTTTACATAGAGCTTATACAACTATAGACTTTGGAAGCTTTTGAAATACCTCAAGCAGCATGACACTTTGTTATCTAAACTGCTATGGCCATTGTGTCTGTTTCGACCATTCTGAACCTCTTTCAACAACACATTTACATCCACAACACAGCCATTTGCTGAATTCTTTGATTTGTCACACCACTTTGAACAAACTATGGCAAACGCTGTGAAGAAAATCTCTGAAAAACAGCAGTTTCATGCTAAAACATGCCATTGTCACTGAGATCACATGGTTTTCTCCATTCAGATGCTTTTTGTGAACAATGGAGTGACAATAGTGACTGACTTGGTCGCCTCATTTGGAAGAGCTGTTCATACATGAGCTGAACACCTTGCGGTCAGGAAGAGTCCCATGTGTGGTAAATGAACCCCTCATTACTGGTCTGATTTAGACTGAATTCTTGCTCAACTCTCTGCGGAAAACACGTCTGTAGCAAGGTCACACTTTCTCAGCCTCATATCAAAGCATTCACTCTACCAAACACTGCTACTTTAAGATCTGACTGAACACACCCAAACCACAGCAGGTGAAGGTACAATCTGTTTCCACTCTAGCATTCTGTGAACCCACTAAGCCTAGCAAACAACAACCGAACAATTATTATTAGCCAGGTAAATCTTACACTGGTCTTGCTAACAAAATTTAATCAACTTGTATTGTCTGCATATTATGCTCAAGCAAATAATGTGCAATTTTCTGAGTGACTGCAGGTTTAATAATATTTATCATTCACATGAGCATCACTCCACAAACAACAGTTGGAAAAATACCCAAAATATGCAGATTTTCAACTACGCAAATCTTAATTCAAATATTTTTTCCAATTTTACTTATGGGTAAAGTAAGTGCAGAAGAATGACATAATTTTAACGGAAACAAAGGGTATAAACTTCATTTAGGACAACTTTGAAGTCGTCTTAGCTTTTACAGTAATATTATAGAGATTAGCTCAAATGTTATCGAAAAAAAAATGTACTGTTCTCCTTGCAGAAATTAACTGTACCCATTTTTCTAACAGCATTGACAGTCAGTCTGAGCAGCCGCATACATAAAAGTCCAGCCCACCTCTTAATGTTAAGATCACTCCTACTGAAGCACAGTTCAGCTACAATCATTGAAGTGGTGGAGTCGTACTGTACACGCGATGAGGAACTTTACCTTTATAGCTGCTTTACTCTGCACCATCAGTAAGTAGAGATATCTAATTTTTCTCACTACAACAGCTGGATTTTTTCTTAGCATGCATTTTAAAAAAATGAACTGGTGTTTGAATTAGAAGTTCATGAATCAACTGTTTCCTTCAGGTTTCGTCTCACTTTCTGGGTTTCTCACTGTGGAGGTTCAGCCTGGAGAAGAAGTCACACTGATGTGTAACAACTTCAGCAGCATTATTTCTAACATAGTCTGGTACAGACTGACCAGTGAAGCCAACGTCAGTTGTATCTCATCTATGTTCGGCTTCAACAGGACATCCTTTCTCTGTGAAGGATTTCACAAAAACAAATTTGATATGACATCCAACATCACAAACCTCTTTCTGACCATCAAAACTGTGGATGTATCCGACTCTGGGCTGTACTTCTGTCAATGCTGTGAAAATGGACTCTCAGCATTGAGCAGTGCAACATATTTAAAAGTTCAAGGTAGGATTGTTTAAGTGTCTTTCATTGTGCATTTCACACTGTGAGAGATCTTAAAACGGATCATTTTAAGTTGGTTCCAAAACAGCTACTGCCTTCTCCAAAATCAAGCGAGTGGATTTATCTGATTCTGGACTGTATTTTTAAGAATTTTACACAAATTCACGCTCAACAGTCAAAGGAATACGCTAATATGCTCCTGGGAAGATTTACTGTAAATTATGTCTCTTTGGGGTAATTTTCTTGGGGATTTTTTTTGTCACAAAAAAATCTTATTGACAGTAGCGCAATATATTTTTCCATCATTTCAGCCAACAGTGAATTTCATGAGGATATCAACAGGACATCTTAAATTTCATTCCATTCACCAAATGTTAGTGAGATCACAAGTCCTCCAAGGGAACATTCACTCTAATTTCTGTTGCAGAAAAGTCTGATTTAAACACAAACCTGATGGTTGTGATTCTGGGTGGTCTGACTGTTTTCCTTGCGATGGTCGTCATCGGTTTGGTGGTAAAAATCAGGAAACTTCAGAAAGGTACTTTCCAAAATCTGCTGAATCTCTCATAATTTAGTATATTTTTAAATATGGTAGCACTTTCTAACAAAGCACACTTTACTCACTTGATATTGATGAAGATCCAGACATAAGTCATAAACTGAGGGTGAGGGTAATTAACCCGAAGGCCATAATTTGAACCCTATAGACTTTTTAAAAGAGCTGCACTAATTAGAAAGTCCTATCAAAAGATGCTCAATTATTGTCAATGATCTGACCAGATTTATAATCTCTTTCACAAAGCTGATAAAGACAAAGATGCTCAACCAAGCCAGGTAAACACAGTTTTAACACTTTATGCTAAAAACGTGATTAGCATCATGTCTAACTGGACTTTTTATGTATGTTTATCTGTCTAACTACATCTGATGACTGACTATAATTACAGAATCTGGGCTCTGATGACTTGAACTATGCAACAGTGACATTTGCTAAAAGAGGAAGAAGAAGAGAGATGGAGCCAACTGTTGTGTATGCTGCCACCAGATGAACTGAACTGCAGCTCAGAGTGAAACTGAAGCCTCCTCAGTCTGCTGCTTTAGGAGTCTTGTGGTTGGGGTTGTTACCATTACAGTTGTCAGAAAGATGCCATTTTGCAGTGAACGTCCTTTACGTTCTCAATAATGTGACTTGTGTTGAAAAATAAGAACATTTGTGTCTGTCCAGAGTCTCTGACAGTGAGAACCATAGTGAGCAGCAGTGGAGGAGAGAGAGAACACATCACTGGTTAGACAGGAAGAGACGACACAGTGTGGTCTGAGGACAGCTGAGGTGGAAATCATGAGGCCTGTTAGCTCAAAGTGTTGAAAGAAGAAATATGAATACTGGATGACTTTTCTCGGTCAAACACAAATGGATTCTATGAAAATGCATTGTACATACGTTTTATAGATGCTTCTGCATAACATCACTGTAATTCATTGTCTGGATTCAAAATAAAACTCATGTTAAAAAGGCTGATGATTGTATTTGTACACAAGTCAACCACAACATTCTAACCACCTCATGCCTCTATAAATATCTCTGATCTGTTGGTGTATGGACACAGCACCTCTATAACTGTGTACAAATGTACAACGGCAACAACACTGATGTCATGCAATAGATAAATGTGAACAAGTACACTTACTGTTTACCACCATGTCACTTGACTGAACTGGGATCTGGGCCTTGGACTCTTCATCACATTCCTCAAGCTGTTCCTGAGCAGATTTTCTGGTGTCATTGCTGGAGGAGTGCAGTCAGGGAGAGCTGCTGCCATTGGTGGTTTATGATGGAGGTCTGCAATAGTATTTAGGAGGGTGATACATGTCAGAGTAACATCTATATCAGTACCATCACCCAATGATTTTACAGTAGGACATTCTATTGGAACAAGATGATCAATACTATACAACTCAACTGTCAGTGGTTTTATGGAGCAGCTCAGTGGTATAAATGTGAAATACGTTCACAAGCCTACTTTTGCATTTCACACTATACAAGAAACAGCATTGCCTCGATCTGTGCGTTTATATTTTTAACAGCCACGAGTATTCTGCATTTACATCCACAGACTTTGGAAACTTGTGAAATACCTCAATCAGCATGACACTTGTACAACCTTACATTAAACCAATAACTCTGCTCCAGGCTGTACATGTTTACCAGCATTGGTAAGTTTGTCATATTTTAAACAGTGGCGTTGATTCATCATCTCAGATTTCACTTTTGATTGACTGCAGGTTTAATCATGTTTATCATTCACATAAGCATCACTGCACGAGCAACAGTTGGAAAAAATACCCAAAATATGCAGGTTTTCAACTATGGGAATCTTACTGCAAGCATATTTTCCAATTAAACTCATGGGTAAAGTAAGTGCAGAAGAATGACATCACTTTAAAGTTAATAAAGAGTAGAAACTATATGTAAGACAACTTTGAAGTCGTCTTAACTATTATTGTAACACTACAGAGATTATCTCAAGTATTATCAAACTAGATAACATCTTGTTCTCCTTGTAGAAATTAACTGTACCCATTTTTCTACCAGCATTGACAAAGTCAGTCTGAGCAGCTGCATTCATAAAAGTCCTGCCCACCTCTTTATGTTGAGATCACACCTCCTGAAGCACAGTTCAGCGACAATCATTGAAGTGGTGGAGTCGTACTGTACACGCGATGAGGAACTTCACCTTTATAGCAGCTTTACTCTGCACCATCAGTAAGTAGAGATATCTAATTTTTCTCACTACAACAGCTGGATTTTTTGCATTTATTTAAAAAAAATAACTGGTGTTTCAATTAGAAGTTCATGAATCCACGATTTCCTTCAGGTTTCGTCTCAGTTTCTGGGTTTCTCACTGTGGAGGTTCAGCCTGGAGAAGAAGTCACACTCAGATGCTACAACTTCAGCAGCAATGTCTCTAACATATTCTGGTACAAGCTGACCAATGGAGCCAACGTCAGATGCGTCTCGTATATCGCCACCTCAAACAGCAAAGCTTTGGTCTGTGAAGGATTTCAATTCGGGAACATTAAAATGACATCCAACATCACAAACCTCCCTCTGAAGATCAAAAGTGTGGATGTATCCGACTCTGGAATGTATTTCTGTGGATGCTGCAATGATGATCCCACAGTACTGTTTAGTCCACAATATTTAAATGTTCAAGGTAAGTTGGTTGTGAAGTGTTTCATGTCTATTTTATTTTGCAAGGGATTTCAAAATGGCTCATTTGAGATGAGCTCCAAAACTGCTATTGTTTTTTTCAAAATTTATCCAATTCTGGACTGTATTTTTGCAGATTATAAAAATTCATGTCTAATGTCAGAATAATACGCTTAAATATTCAATGTACATTTCTTTGATTTTGTCTCACAATGGAAAAATATTTTCAGACTATTTCTGACAGCTGCACTTTTTTTCCTCCTTTCAGGCGATACTGAATTTGACAATGACACTGACTGCGAGTCTCAGAGTAAAATTTCATTCACTGAGATCACAAGCCAACAATGAAACATTTACTCCATTTCTAATTTCTGTTGCAGAAAGTCTGATGAAAACACAAACCTGATGGTTGTGATTCTGGGTGCTCTGACTGTTTTCCTTGCGATGGTCATCATCGGTCTGGTGGTAAAAATCAAGAGAGTTCAGAAAGGTACTTTGGAAAATCTACTGTATCTCTCATATTTCAGTATAATTTCAAATATGGAAGCACGTTCTAACAAAGCACCCTTTACTCGCTTGATTTATTACTATTTATGAGGTAACCACTGATCCAGAAAACTTAGGGTGAGGGTAACTAACCCGAAGTCCATAATCTGAACCCGATAGACTCTTTAAAAGGGCAACTAATTAGAAAGTTTTACCAAAAGATCTTCAACTATTGTCAATGATCTGACCAGATTTATAATCTCTTTCACAAAGCTGATGAAGACAAAGATCCTCAACCAAGCCAGGTAAGTACAGTTTCAATACTTTATGCTAAAATCGTGATTAGCATCATGTCGAACTGTACAGTTAACATATGTTTATTTAACTACATCTGATTACCAACTATAAATGTATTTCTTCATTTAATGATATCATTTACAGACTCTGGGTTCTGATGACTTGAACTATGCAACAGTGGCATTTGCTAAAAAAGGAGGAAGAAGAGAGATGGAGTCAACTGTTGTGTATGCTGCCACCAGATGAAGTGAACTGCAGCTCAGAGTGAAACTGAAGCCTCCTCAGTCTGCTGCTTTAGGAGTCTTGTGGTTGGGGTTGTTACCATTACAGTTGTCAGAAAGATGCCATTTTGTAGTGAACTTCCTTTACTTGGGGCGGCACGGCTCAGTGGGTAGAGTGGCCGTCTTGCAACCGAAGGGTTGCCGGTTCGATCCTCGCCCCGTCGTGTTCGAGGTGTCCCTGAGCAAGACACCTAACCCCGAATTGCTCCTGATGGGGTCGTGGTTAGCGCCTTGCATGGCAGCTTCCGCCATCAGTGTGTGAATGGGTGAATGTGATGTATCATGTAAAGTGCTTTGGATACCTTGCAGGTATAGTAAAGCGCTATATAAATACAGACCATTTACCATTTACTTTCTCAATAATGTGACTTGTGTTGAAGAATGAAGAAAAGAACATTTGTGTCTGTGCAGAGTCTCTGACAGTGAGAACCAGAGTGAGCAGCAGTGGAGGAGAGAGAGAGAACACATCACTGGTTAAACAGGAAGAGACGACACAGTGTGGTCTGAGGACAGCTGAGGTGGAAATCATGAGGCCTGTTAGCTCAAAGTGTTGAAAGAAGAAATCTGAATACTGGATGACTTTTCTGTCAAACACAAAGGGATTCTATGAAAATGTATTGCACATACATTCATATAGATGCTTCTGCATAACATCACTGTAATTCATTGTCTGGATTCAAAATAAAACATTTTAAAAAGGCTGATCATTGTATTTGTACGCAAGTCAACCACAACATTCAAACCATCTCATGCCTCTATAAATATCTCTGATCTGTTGGTGTATGGACACAGCACCTCTCTAACTGTGTACAAATGTACAACGGCAACAACACTGATGTCATGCAATAGATAAATGTGAACAAGTACACTTACTGTTAACCACCATGTCACTTGACTGAACTGGGATCTGGGCCTTGGACTCTTCATCACATTCCTCAAGCTGTTCCTGAGCAGATTTTCTGGTGTCATTGCTGGAGGAGTGCAGTCAAGGAGAGCTGCTGCCATTGGTGGTTTATGATGGAGGTCTGCAATAGTATTTAGGAGGGTGATACATGTCAGAGTAACATCTATATCAGTACCAGCACCCAATGATTTTACAGGACATGTTATTGGAACAAGATCATCAATACTATACACCTCAACTGTCAGTGGTTTTATGTAGCAGCTCAGTGGTGTAAATATGAATTACTTTCATATCTGTGCGTTTATACTTTTAACAGTCACAACTATTCTATTTTTACATAGAGCTTATACATCCATAGACTATGGAAGCTTTTGAAATACCTCAAGCAGCATGACACTTTTACAACCTTATATTAAACCAGTAACTCATGTTTACCAGCATGGGTCAGTTTGTCATAGTTCAAATACTGCTGTTTATTCATCTCAGATTCTATCCAGAGTTGACCTATTTATTATTTGGGAGTGTGGTTATCTAAGCTGCTATGGCCATTGTGTCTGTTTCGACCATTCTGAACCTCTTTCATCAACACATTTACATCCACAACACAGCCATTTGCTGAATTCTTTGATTTGTCAAACCACTTTGAACAAACTATGGCAAACGCTGTGAAGAAAGTCTCTGGAAAGCAGCAGTTTCATGCTAAAACATGCCATTGTCACTGAGATAACATGGCGTTCATACATGTGCTGAACACTTTCAGGTCAGGAAGAGCCCCATGTGTGGTAAATTAACCCCTCATTACTGGTCTGATTTAGACTGAATTCTCACTCAACTCTGCAGAAAACACGTCTGTAGCAAGGTCACACTTTCTCAGCCTCATATCAAAGCATTCACTCTACCAAACACTGCTACTTTAAGATCTGACTGAACACACCCAAACCACAGCAGGTGAAGGTACAATCTGTTTCCACTGCAATATTCTGTGAACGTACAAGGCATGGCAAACAACAACTCAATAGCTATTATTAGCCTGGTAAAACTTACACTGGTGTTGCTAACATAATAATTTAATCAACTTGTACTGTCTGCATATTATGTTCAAGCAAAGAATGTGCACTTTACTGAGCAAATCCAGGTTTCCAAGTTTATTAATTATCATTCACATGAGCATCACTGCACAAGCAGCAGTTGGAAAAAATACCCAAAATATGCAGATTTTCAACTACGCAAATCTTAATTCAAACATTTTTCCAATTTTACTCATGGATAAACTGCAGAAGAATGACATCATTTTAATGGAAACAAAGGGTATAAATTTTATGTGAGACAACTTTGAAGTCGTCTTAACTTTTACTTCAGTACTACTAAGATTATCTCAAGTGTCACCAAACAAGATAATGTCCAGTTCTCCTTGCAGAAACTAATCGTAATCATTTTTCTGCCTGCACTGACAAAGTCAGTCTGAGCAGCCGCATTCGTAAAAGTCCAGCCCACCTCTTAATGTTGAGAATACTTCCTACTGAAGCACAGTTCAGCTACAAACATTGAAGTGGTGGAGTCGTATTGTAGGCGCGATGAGGAACTTCACCTTTATAGCTGGTTTACTCTGCACCGTCCGTAAGTATAAACATGAATATTTTCTCACTACAACAACTGGATTTGTTTCTTTACATTTATTTTTTTTTTAAATTGATCAGTGTTTGAATTAAAAATTCATGAATCCATTGTTTCCTTCAGGTTGGATCTCTGTCTCAGTTTCTGAGTTTGTCACTGTGGAGGTTCAACCTGGTGCAGAAGTCACACTGACGTGTAACAACTTCAGCAGTGCTGCCTCGCTCATATTCTGGTACAGAATGACCTGTGGAGGCAGTGCCAGTTGTATCTCATCTATGAGAGGCTCTGAAGCCAAAGTTTCACTCTGTAAAGGATTTCACCAAGACAAATTTCACATGGAATCCAACGGCACAAAGCTCTCCCTGAAGATCAAAAGTGTGGATGTATCTGACTCTGGGATGTATTTCTGTGGATGCTGTGAAGGTGGACCCCCAATAGCGCATCGTCCACAATATTTAAACGTTCAAGGTAAGATGGTTTAAGTGTTTCATGTCTATTTTATTATGTGATGGATTTCAAAGTGAATCACTTGAAATTAGTTTGAAAACTGCCATTGTCTTCTTCACAATAAAACAGTGGATTTATCCGATTCTGGATATTGTGGATTTAAAAAATTAAATAATACACCTAAATGTTTATTGTTTAAAGTCAGATTTACTGTAAATTTCATTTTTCTTTGGGATCAATTCTTTGGTGATTTTGTCTCACAATGGGAAAATATCTTAATACTTTTGACAGTTGCACAATTTTTTTCCTCCTTTCAGGCGATACTGAATCTGACAATGACACTGACTGCGAGTCTCAAAGTAAAACTTTAATTCAATACGCTTGTTCATTCTGTGAGATCACAAGCCAACACAGAACATTTACTACAATTTTTAATTTCTGTTGCAGAAAAGTCTGATGAAAACACAAACCTGATGGTTGTGATTCTGGGTGGTCTGACCGTTTTCCTTGTGATGGTCGTCATCGGTCTGGTGGTAAAAATCAAGACAGTTCAGAAAGGTACTTTTGAAAATCTGCTGTATCTCATATTTTAGTATTATTTTTAAAATAGCACTTTCTAACAAAGCCCCCTTTACTTGTTTAAATGTATTTAGAAAGTAACCAATGATCCAGAAATGAACCAAAAACCCAGGTGACAATGGCGTTTATCACTACAGATGACTTATTGACCTACGACATTTTATCCAAATAAAATATCGGTCCTTTATTAAAATGGAAAGCTCAATGAGGGCGGCTCCTCGTCTCAGTGGACATTTTATGGACAGAACTAGTTCTAATAAGACACTTTGAATTCTTTCCTTTTTCGAAGATAAATGTTCAAAATGTGACACAAAAACATACCGAACAGTGACACCAAAACCAAAGTTAATAGTTGTTTTAGCAGAACGTTACTCCCCGACTGAGAAACTATTAGGCAGATATGGGTGCTAAAAAATGATCCTTCAACATTATTTGAAAAACACAGACTCTTTAATTTATTTTTTAGGAAATCTTTCTTGCCATCAGCAGTCAGGCTATTCAATTCAAAATTAAACAGATAAGAACCCTGACAACTGAATTTCCCTTGGGGGATGAATAAAGTGATTCTGATTCTTTAAAAGGGCAACTAATTAGAAAGTCCTATCAAAAGATCTTCAATTATTGTCAATGATCTGACCAGATTTATAATCTTTTTTTCACAAAGCTGATGAAGACAAAGATCCTCAACCAAGCCAGGTAAATACAGCTTCAATACTTCATTCCAAAAACATGATTAGCATCATGTCTAACTGGACTTTTTACATATGTTTATCCGTCTAACTACATCTGATGATTAACTATAAATATATTCCTTAATTTAATGATATCATTTACAGAATCTGGGCTCTGATGACTTGAACTATGCAACAGTGACATTTGCTAAAAGAGGAAGAAGAAGAGAGATGGAGCCAAATGTTGTGTATGCTGCCACCAGATGAAGTGAACTGCAGCTCAGAGTGAAACTGAAGCCTCCTCAGTCTGCTGCTTTATGAGTCTTGTGGTTGGTGTTGTTTACATTACAACTGTCAGAAAGATGCCATTTTGTAGTGAACATCCTTCACTCAGAGTGAGCAGCAGCGGAGGAGAGAGAGTGAACACATCAGTGGTTAGACAGGAAGAGACGACACAGTGTGGTCTGAGGACAGCTGAGGTGGAAATCATGACGTCTGTTAGCTTGATGCTTTGTAATTCTATATTTTAACTGTGATCTCAGTTTGCTTCATGTCTACATTAAAAACAGAATTAACTTGACAAAGACTGGTAATTGCATGTACACACTGATCAGCCAGAACATTAAAACCTCCTGCTTAATATTCTAAAGTCTGCTCTCATGTCGCCAAAACATCACAGGACCTCTGGGTGTGTCCGGTGTTCAAACATATTTTGAAATGGACAAGAATCCCACACAGAAGTAGAAACTTCGCACATATTTTTCCCTCTAATCTCCAACATACACACAATACAAGAAAATCATGGCACATCACACAACGCACGGGGAAACAGATGCACACAAAAGCCGACTGTGGTGCAGTAACTTTCTGTAATGCTAATAATTCATTGCAGTTATAAAAAATAAAACTGAAGCAGAAGGCTAAGTGACTGAGTCTGGACCAAAACTCATAAAATTCTGACCTCACTGAAGCTCCTCATTTCTTATTATGATTATATACTAAAGACTGTTCCCACATAATTGGTTAATTAAGAAGTACATTTAAAAAGCGCTCATAAAGATTGCTTCTGATAACCTGCTTAGTAGCGTATTGTAAATGACAGCTGACCTGACAGTGAAGCTCTCCATCATCAGTACAATCAGTGACAGTGGTGATTGATTCAGTCATCTCTTTTAGAAGAACTGTTCATACATGTGCTGAATACATCAAAATCAGGAAACATCTTGTTTGTGGTTCTGCATTACTGGTCATATTTAGACTGAAATCTTGCGCAACTCTCTGCTCAAAACACGTCTGTAGCAAGGTCACACTTTCTCCGCCTCATATCAAAGCATTCACCCTGCCAAAAGCTGCTACTTTAAGATCTGACTGAACACACCAAAACCACAGCAGATGAAGGTACAACCTGTTTCCACTGTAATATGCTGTGAACCTACAACTCAACAGCTATTATTATCTGGGTAAGATTTACACTGATCACACTAATATAATCATTTAGTCAACCTGTGTGGTCTGCATATTACATTCAAGCAAGTAATGTGCACTCTTCTGAGCTACTGCATCAGGTTCCATCACATTCTTCACTAACATTAACTGTCGGACAAGTTTGCAGTCATTTTAACTTTAAGTAATATGCTACCTCAATTAGCTCAAGGGTTACCAAGCAAGATAACATTGTACTGTGTTCATTGTAGAAGTTAACTGTACCCATTTTTCTAAGACCACTGACAATGTGAGTTTGAGCAGTCGCGTACATAAAAGTCCTGCCCACCTCTTCACTCCTACTGAAGCGCAGTTCAGCTACAATCATTGAAGTGGTGGAGTCGTACTGTACACGCGATGGTGAACTTTACCTTTAGAGCGGCTTTACTCTGCACCTTCAGTAAGTACAGATACTACTTTTTTTTTTAAATCACTACAACTGCTGTTTGAATTAGAAGTTCAAGAATTCATTGTTTCCTTCAGGTTGGATCTCTGTCTCAGTTTCTGAGATTCTCACTGTGGAGGTTCAGCCTGGTGAAGGAGTCACTCTGATATGCAACAACTTTACAGACTTTTCCTCCAACGTATTCTGGTACAGACTGACCAGTGGAGCCAATGTCAGCTGTATCTCTTATATAACCAGCTCAGATGAAGTTTTGCTCTGCAATGGATTTCAAAACGGGAACTTCATAATGACATCCAACTTAACAAACCTCTTACTGACCATAAAAACTGTGGATGTACCCGACTCCGGGCTGTACTTCTGTGGATGCTGCAAAAACGGACTCTCAGCATTGGTCAGTCCAACATATTTAAAAGTTCAAGGTAAAATTGTTGTCAAGTGCTTTGTATCTTTTAGCCTTTATCGAAATCAGAATCGATTTCAACTCACGAGCCACAAAACTCAACATGAAAAGTTTAACTTATTTTCTTTCTTGTAGAACTGTCTGACGAATTAACAAATCCAACAAGTGTGATCCTGGGCAGTGTAACTATCGTCCTGGTGATGGTCATCATTGGTCTGGTTGTCACAATCAGGAAATTGCATACAGGTATTTGAATGTTATTCAAAATTCACATGTAAAGGTTGTGAAGGATTTACTGACAGACAGTTTCTGCCATTTAGCACAGCATGAAGAATGGAATCCACAACACAATGAGGTAATCAACATTCGAATGCTGGATTCACATTCATTTTCTGATTTGATTAAATTACCGAGTAACGTGCGAGATTTGTGACTATTGTAAATATTCTCAGTTACAGAACTCTGACCCTGATAGCCTGAACTATGCGCCGCTGAGTTTCCATCCCAAAATGAACAGTAGTCAAAGGCCTGAGAGAGAGATGCAGTCCACCGTAGTGTATGCTGCCACAAGATAGACTCACAAAACGACGACAAAGGCAACTCAGAGCGGAAATTGTGCTTGATCATATATCGTCACTTGCTGGTGGAGTTTTATGAGGTTTGTAGATAGAAGAAGTCACCATCACTGTCAAAAAGAAGTGATTTTGTAATAAAGACTGCATATCCAAACTGTACAGTCTCTCCAGCATTAATTCTTTCTTACTCACTTTCTTTCCTTTGGTCTAAAAAAACCCCCAATATGATTGCTGTTTGATGTAGGAGGAGCCTGTAAGGACTCTGACAACAGCCCAGACAGTCTTCAAGTGACAGTGAGTGGGAGTGCCCTGCAGTAGTACAGCAAGAGAGATACACAGCACTTATATACCAGGAAGAGACACTACAGTGTGGTTGAACTAAAACTGAACATCATGAGGCAAGCACAGAGAATGACCAGCCTTTAGTAGCTTTTTTTTTTTTTTTTAAAAAGAGGCATAAAGTGAGTGCTGATTCAGTCACCTGTGTGCATGTATTTGCAGATTAAATCTACAGATGGAAACCACAAAGATGCCATCAACTGTTCTTCACATGCTGGCATTTTCCACTGTGGTTGAGACTGCAAGCAATTCAGTACCTTCAACCACAAGACCTACACAACACAGTCTTTAAGTTTCCAAAGAATGACACCAGGACATGACTACTGAGAATACTCAAGGTGGACAGTTATCAGTAAGCATGTCAATGAATCTCTTTAGCCAGCCCCGCAACAAATACAAAGGCCCAGTCACGCTCCGATACTCAAAGAAGTAAACAGTCAAGATGCATAAATTAGAAAATCCTCAAATGCACATATTTCAAGCAATACAGACACAGAAGATTTACAACAGGATCCAAGTTCCCTTCATCAGCTTGACTAAGTGAATCAACAGCACAAAATGAGAAAAAGCGTACAATCAAAGCAGCAAGTTATGCATCATCTGGTATATCTTTTAAGACAATAGTTGGGTCAATATACAATTGAGGGAATTATAGAAATGTTTATGTTCATTATGATCACGTCTAATTCCATAAGTATTTACTATTGAAACAACCACTTATTAATTAAAAAAAACACCTCCCAAGGAAGTGTGTTAATTCCATATCACATGGCATGCTCCACATGATGTCATTTAAAGGCGAGCATGTTGATTTTAGGCTTGAAAGCAGCAAAAATGTCAAGTACGTCACCTGCCAATTATGTTACAAAAAGTCCCGCAATTACATATTGACTCAGTTCAGTCCCTGGTCAAAGCTTTTCAATATAGAATAAGCAAAATCAGCGACAATCAAGAACAGCATAGCAATAAAAGCTGTTAAAAAAGAAACCTGGTGTTCAGAGGAATCATGACAGTCTTTAAAAAAAAAAAAGAGCAAGGCAAAAGCACACACAAACAGAGATGTGTAATTACTCTCACTGCCAGAAGGAGGAGATGGAAGCTCTGTACTGTAGGTTTGAAGCTCTGTCCATGGTGCTGATCATGGAAAGCATACACAGACCTTCTTCACAATATTTCAATTAGAATTAGGAACACTCACAATGACTGTTTCATTCAGCACCCCAGTATGTCAGCCAGTACAAATCCAGGCCCTAAACACAGAGAAAAATAATGAATATCAATAACAACTGCATTTTATTTAAATTACCCATCTGAATCTGTGCTCCTCTTGGTATGACAGGACAAAAAAAACAGAAAAAAAATCTGATAAACCGCAGTCACTCAGACAGTAATACAATTCATCCAGACATTCCACAGAACATTTAGCATTTGATGACTGAAAATAACACAGTGTTTGTACCAGCGGCCGTATACAGGAGACAGAAATGGGAATCATGAAACCAAACAAAGCAAAACATGGTTTGCATCTGACTGAGAACTTAAGGATACTATGCACAGCAATGCAGCATCAATTACAAGATAAAACAGTCTGCTTTATTGTCTGTTTTCCTCTAAACAGGACCATAAAACACAAAATTTACATCTTGCTGTGGTCAAACTAGCAACTGAGACAAAAAGAATTACTAAAACATGACTGAGGGAAAAGACTAAAACTAAAAGATCATTTTTACATACATCTCAAATAATTACTTTTTTGGAACCAGAGGAGACACCCCCTGCTGGTTCATAGAAAGAATGCACGTTCAAAGCACTTTCATGCTGTTTTTTTTTTTTTTTTTTAAACTTTTCTATACACTATGATTCATAGAGAGAGCTGCAGGAAAGCCATACAGTAAGCAGAAAAAGAAGTGGGTGTTTTAACCAGTAGTTGAAGCTCACAGCATCAACAAATGCATCAAATCACTTCCCATTGAGTGTATGTATGCAAAGCAGCACATAAAAAAGATTAAACAGCTGAGTTTGACTATCCAGAAACAAACTTACAGATTAATAGAAATGTCATTTTGACTAGCTCAAACTTAATTAGACATATCTGGAAAGGACAGTGTAGCCATCTTGGAATATGAGGGAATTAAAGATATCATAAACTAGAATTATGACTACTCAAGTTAAACTGAAGCTAGTGGTTATAATTGAGCTACATTATAGTAGCATTGTGACCTATAGCAGCTTACCATAGCCTGTATATCCTTCAGCACCGACGAAGTTTTAACTAAAGTTTTGGCGAAAGTCCAGCTCTCCTCTTTTTTTCGTTTCTGTTATCGTTAGCTATCATTGGCAACAACGACAAACAACGTCCTCCTGGTTAATTTGAATGACACTGATAACTTTCAAAGGTTTTGTTGGAATTAAACTATCTCCACGTACTTTCTACACTGTCTTTCCAACTTCTACCGAAGCCGTGCAGCAGCGTGAGCAAACTAATCAAGATAATCAGTTTCACCTGGGCTCAGGTGACACGGTTTGTTGTCATGAGATGCAGTACCGCGTATGACCACACAGACACGTTTAAAATGCATTGTGACCCGTGGGGGCGCTGTTTCACCCCTTTGAAGGAACAGGAAATTTGAGGAAGCCACTGGAATCATTGAAAAAAAATACAGATTAGCCTTAAAATAATGATTAATTACGGATAAATCTATGTATGTATCATATTTATGTATTTATTATTTGCAGTTTGTGGCAATTAAGTTCAGTTAAGGTAATCTATGACACTCAATCAGCCAAAAGATGGATGTTTCTGCTGTTTCTTTGAGGTTATATAAGTTTTGCACGCATGAATAAAAAACACTCCATGTTTGCGACACCATCAGATTAAAGATCTAATTATTTTCACTTTTTTAAAGAAAGATTCCATTTTCTCTGTCTTATCATGAAGCCACTGACTACTATTCCAACTTCTGAAGCAATTTTGGCACACCATGTCATGTCAAAAAGTTATACAACTGTTATTTTGGATGGGATGATTACTTCTGTACATTTATGGTCCCCTGGATCACAGAATTCAGAGGAATCCCTCCGTTCACCTCTTTTGCAGATTCCTTTTAATGATTGTCTGAAGAACATTTGTTTAGTATCTTGAGCTCTGCATCAGCCTTTCTTCCTGGTTGCCATTCTGTGGTCAGTTCAAAAATAACACACCTCTTTATGTTGAGCTCACTCTCTTACAGTGTTCACTTCAGTTCCAGACATTGCAAAGCTTCAGTCACGTGTACAGCGGTGATCTTGATTACAGCTTTAAGTCTCTGCAGCCTCCGTAAGTAGGAGCTTCTAACGACTTTTCTCTTCATTACTGATTTCATTATTGCATATCTAACCAGCTATAATTTAAACTTATTTTTAATTGGTGACTTCTGGAACATAAAATTCTCTTTTCCTCCTCCAACTGTATTGTTTTTTGCGGTCACTGCGTACTATGTAACATAAAAGGGGAGACGAAACAGGTCTGGAGTCAATTCCTTTCCTTAATTGCAAAAAAACAAACAAACTCAATAGCACAAAACAATAATTACCGCTAAGTTTAAGGAATGAAAGCATTTTTTCCTCCAGTCAAAGAGTGAGCAACATGTGGGAGTTAGGGTGTGAAGTTCTCAACTCTTCAGCCATACTGTAAACCTCACAAGTCACAATGTGCTATTACAAAGACCTGAACTGCCTCCTTACACTCGCTTATAGGAACTCACTCTTGAAGAGCTTCATAGCAGCGACACAACCACCTGTACAATGAGGAACTTCACTTTGGTGACAGTTCTGCTCCTCCTCAGCCTCAGTAAGTTCTGCTGTTGAATTATTCCACATAGATGACCTAAATCCATGTAAATTAAGGATTGTTAGCTGAACTATAATCTTGTGTTTGCTGCTTGTTTCAGGTTGGATCTCCGTCTCAGTGTCTGAATCTGTGGAGGTTCAGCCCGGTGAGAGCGTCACATTTAAGTGCTCCAACTATTCCAATAGCCCCACACAGATATTGTGGTTCAGAGCAGTCAAGAAATCCAAGGTCACCTGTATCTCCCATATGTTTAAAGCATCAGAACCCGGTAAATTCTATGAGGGATTCCAAAATGGAAAATTTGAAATGAGCTCCAACACGTCCACATTGTTTCTCAAAATCAACCACGTGGATTTATCCGACTCTGGACTGTATTTTTGTGGATATTACATGCAGAAAAATCATGTTATCCATGAAGCAACAAATTTAGAGGTCCAAGGTAAGAATTTTAACTTTGTTTAATGTATTTTGGTGAACATCAGATCACTTAATTTTGAAATTCTTCACATTAAAACAGCCACTGTTACAAGTTTAATCAGATCTAAAGCAACCACATGGAAAATTTCATTGAATTATCTTTTTTCTAGACGTGCCTGAAGAATCAACTAATCTGATGAGTAGGATTCTGGGAGCTCTGACTCTTTTCCTCACCATAGTCAACATCTGTTTGGCTGTTAAAATAAGAAAACTTCAGAAAGGTATTTTTGCTCCAATACATTTTCACGTCCTCTTTCAGTTGCTGTTGTAAGACACATACTCAGCAAATAGAAGCAGAAAATAGCAGCAATAATAATCAGTGGTAGTCAATTAACCACACAAAATGTTTCTATCATTAACAGTCACTGCAGAGCAGAATCCACAAGAGACGGAGGTGAAGTATATTTAAAGGATTTCAATTTGTGTATTTCAGCTATAATCACTTTAAGTGCTGTCTGTTTAAGAGGAATGACTGAAAATGTTTTTAATTCACAGACGAAGGATTCAGATGAGCTGAATTATGCTTCCGTGAAGTTTAATCCAAAACCAGAAAGACGCCACAGAAATGCAAAAGAGAGTGAAGAGGAATTAAATGTTATTTATTCAGCCAGTAGATAGATTCAGGAGCTGCACCATCAGACTGGAAGTGATGCTTTGAGTAAAATCTGTCAGTGTGTGGCTGGTTTGTAACATCACTTTATACCATCAAACTGTAAAGTCACAACGGAGGACAGTCTGACTTTGGAAGCTAAATTCTTGTTCATGCTTTTGCCTGCTTCTTTGGTGTCATACTTTACATGTTAATCTTTATAAAATCTGTGTTTAATGGGACAGCAGCCACTGAAAACACCAACAGCGGTTTGGTTTTTGTCACAGAGACTTCAGTTTAGATGTCATTTCAAACGTTCATCTGAATGAAACACCAGGCCTCTCTCTGAACAGTACAGTGCGGTTTGAATGGAAAATCATGATATAAAAAGATCTGTGATGGTAAAAGCTGACAAACAATGAGCAGCGGTTTACTTTTGACACAGATCAGGCTTCCTTTTGAAAGCTCATGTTGTATTTTTAGCTTAGCTCACCATAGCAGGCATGTGAACCTCAAACTTGTGAAGATTCTGCACGGCCTCATAGGAATCTATTCATCACATTTTGCACACCAAAAGCCAGTTTTAAGATTTAATTGCTTCTTTGAACTTCTTTACATTTCTGCAGTGCATTGCAGAATATTATTAAATTACTATTAAAGCATAGATTAGGTTCTGTTAATCATCTCTCTGCGGTCAGTTTTTCCACACTCATATTTACTGGTTCATACTGGTTAACAGACCTCAGCCCTACTCTATTTACTGAATATTTCAACCTTTTTCAGTCTGTCGTGGGTATAAAAACAGCTGGTGGGTCAATATATATTTTTGGGACTTTTTGTAACATAGATGACATTTTTGCTGTTTTCAGGCCTAAAATCAACATGGCCGCCTAGAACCAAACACCACATGGAATTTTTTGACAAAGATTCTTCTAAATATTATATATACAATTGAAGCTCAAAGTTATTTCTAAAAACATTGTAGTTAACCTGTTGACATGCCATAAATCCACACTCGACTCACACACTACTTTATATTAAATAACTCAGAAAGCCTTGGAGTCTTGCCAGTCTTTTCTTCAGGAGGAAATGACATCATGTGGAGCAGGTCATGTGATCTGGAATTAACACACTTCCTTAAGAGGTGTTTTTGTAATGGGTAACTCAATATAAAATTTGATATATTGCCAAAAAAAGAAATATGTCATGATTATCTCAACTTTCAAAAAGAACACAATAAAAAACATTTTGAATAAGCTCATTTTATTATTGTTTAGCTAATTCGAAGGTGGTTGGTATCAAATTTGGATGGTTATTTATTTGACATTTTAGTGATATCCAGTCTTATTTTTATTATGTGACTGTTTCCATAATAAATAATAATGGAATTTTTAAAGACATGATCATAATGAACAAAAAAATAACTTTTTTTTAACTTTTAATAAAAATGTATGCAAGATATATCCCTTGAACTTCAAAAGTCTCTCTCTTTAGAGGGTTAGATTGCTGTAAATAGTCTTCTGGATCACAGAATTCAGAGGAATCCCTCCGTTAACCTCTGCCACGGATTCCTTTTTAATGATTGAAGAATATTTCTTTTGTATCTCAAGCTCTGCATCAGCCTTTCTTCCTGGTTGCATTTGTGTGGTCGGTTTAAAAATAACACACCTCTTTATGTTGAAGTCACACTCTTAGTGTGTTCACTTCAGTTGCGGACATTGCAAAGCTTCAATCATGTGCACGGCCGCGATCTTGATTACAGCTTTAAGTCTCTGCAGCGTCTGTAAGTAGGAGCTTCTAACTACTTTTCTCTTCATTACTGATTTCATTATTGCATATCTAACCAGCTATAATTGAAATTTAATTACAGTTTGTGGCAGTCAGACTGTGGATGTTCAGCCTGGTGAAGAAGTCACACTGCAGTGCTCCAACATTGCCAGCTATGATGCTGCGACTTTCTGGTTCCGACTGGTCAACAGAACCTTGGTCAGCTGCATCTCTGTCATGTTCAGATCGAGCAGCACACCTTCATACTGTGATGGACTAGAAAAAGGAAAATTTGAAATGACAGCAAACATCTCCACCATCTTTCTGAAAATCAAACAAGTGAATTTATCTGACTCTGGGCTGTATTTCTGTGGATTTTACGCAAACTTTTCAGTGTGACACGTTTAAATGTTTAAAGTAAGTTTAAGGTTTGTTTTGGTCCCAATTCTTGCACTGTTACATACATTAGCATATTTTCAGAACTGCGTGAAAACAACACATGGAACCAAGTGGATATTAAAAATGTAAATGAGATTATGCTGCAAATCGGTCAAAACAAAACCAAGACTGAATGATATTTTACTTGCTTTTAAAGGCGGAGACCCATTCGATGATGATGTGATGAGCAACTCAGGAAGTAAGAATTTCTTAAGGATTTATTTGATCGCACAAAATGTTGAGTGATTGAAGATAAAATATGTAATCTAGATTCCATTTTGTCTAGTTTATTGGAAGCGAAGTACAGAGCTACAAACAGCAGGATCTAACACAGTTATTCTTTCTCATAGAGGAGTTTGAAAGAAGACTGAAGCTGATGAGTGTGATTCTGGGAGCTCTGACTGCTGTTCTTCTCACTGTCATCATCGGTCTGATTGTTAAAATTCTGAAATTCCAGACAGGTACTGTAAAGAGCTTTTGGGTGTTTCTTTCTGAGAGATTTGGCCAAAAACGATTTCCAGTTACTGATCTAACGTTCCGTCTCTGTGACCAGCAGCTGATGGACAAAAACCACAACAGACCGAGGTGAATCTATGTTTACTGTCAATTATTATAGGTTTTATGATTTACAGAGTGCTAAAATCTTGTCAAATAATAGCCAATTTGTGACTGTGGCTCTCCTTGTTTGCAGAATCTGGACTCTGACTCCATTCTGGGTTCGCACTCAGCAGCAATGAGAAACAGGAAGTCTGCATCAGAGAGAGAAGTGGAGGTCCATAGTATTTATGCCAACGTCACTATCACTGATTAATCATATTAAACTGCATTTGGAATGTTTGTGTGTCACTGATGTGTCAGAGTAGACGTCATATGTTTTGTAAAAAATATTGTTCTTTTAAATTACTGACTTAAGGAACAGAAAATTCTCTTTTTCCTCCAACGACTGAACTGTTTTCCCAGCCAATGCGTATGATGTGACAAAAAGGATAGAGAAGACAGGTTGGGGGTCAATTCCTGTCCTTTACTGCAAAAAGAAAAATAAGGATAAGCAATAATTACCGCTAAGTATAAGGAACGAAAGTATTTTTCCCCTTTTAAGTAATTGTGCTCCGTAGTACCATATCATTAGGACAGACTGCTCCATCATAATATTGTATCTTTAGCTTTGATTCTTCACAGTCTGTAGCATGAAATCACTGGTCTGTGCACATCCTTGTATTTATTTTTTGTACTTTATCTGACATACTTAATAGTGTAGTATATTTCATATATATACACATACATACATATATATATATATATATATATATATATAACAGCGAATAAAGATATATTTTAGCTGATATTCTGACTTTACACAGAAGAACTGTATAGTTTTCCAACCACACATCTTTAAAGAATAAATTATAATAAATCATTTTTTTGATTCTACAATCAATATGTAAAGTAATGATTTTACTCTTTATTATCTGAAAGTAGCTGTATAAATAATATTTTTAAATAAACTAACAATTGTGAAATTTTATGGTCAAATGTTGCTTAAAAACATAAAAACTGAAGTGGACATTTTTGCAGTTTGGGCCTGTTTTTGTTTGTTGTTTAGATTAACTTCATATTTTTTTCTGTGATTTTTATTGGTTATTATCTGTAATCCAAAAAAAGAGGAAAACTTAAAATAACAGTAAACTGCTCAAAACCCACAGCTAAAAAGACTTTTTGTTTGTTTTAACAATGCATTATGGGTATTGGAGTCTGCTATAATGAGTGTAGATGAAGGTTTGCAGCTGTGTGAGTTAGTAGTCAGAACACAGTTTATTCTGAATAGAGCTCAGCTGTGTTAGCATCTCATTTTTCAGTGAATAAAATATAAAAAGATATATATAACCTGACACTGTAGTGTTTTCATTAAAGTGAGATAAATACTTTGTGTGTATTAAAACTGTCTCTTTCTGTGTGAGTCCTCTACCTGCATCCTGACAAAGGTGTTGACCAGAGGAAGCTCAGCCTTTAGCTCTCTGCATCAAAACACAGTGAAGACAATTTGTTTCCAGCAAACAGCAGCCATTATTCATGACGCTTTAAAAATAAAACAGCATCTTGTCCGCTGTAAAGTCTCAAAAACATGCCACCACACCGTTAACTAACACTTTGAATTCACACCTCTGCTTTGTCAGAGTGTCTCACTTTTGAGCAGGTTTCTCAAGCGGCATCACATTTTTTTTATTTTTTTTACTTCCAATATGTCAGCTACAGAAACAAACCACTTCACATAATAAGTATGTATATGCCTGTTCATTGTTACATTTGCACCTTGGTAACACTCGTCTATGTGGTGTATCTCTATATCTCCAGTCAGGTCTGCATCACAGCCACAAATAACAGGCAGCTCATTAAAAAACGATTCAAAACCTTCCTCTGCAATCTGGCTTTTCATTCATATGGTCATAGCTGTTTGTTGCCTTACTGCATTGACTGATTTTGTTGTTCTAAGGTTAAATTTTATGCTATTTCAGACTTTTTAACCTTTTTAGACCGAGTTTGTATTATCTTTGATTGCATCTTAAATTTTTCACATTTTCTGATGTTTTGTGTATTCTGTGTGTTCAGTTTGTCTTCATGGATTCACTTCTCTCTTAGTGGTTCATGAGTCGCCTGTGACGTGCAAAAAGCTGTACCAAAGGTTACGTACAAAAAGAATTTGGACTGTCTAATAAACATCTAAACCATATGCATCTGACTTTTTAGAAATAGAAGTGTTCACATTTTAAATTAATGTAAATTATTTTAGATCCACCATTCTATATGTGAACTTTCATGACTTGGGCGCTTGTGTTTGGGGTTTAATTTCACACAGAGCTGCTGTCAGAATGACAAAGCTTTTAAAAAGATGAGAGCGAGCAACATGTGGTGGTTAGAATGTGAACTTCATAACTCTTCCGTCATACTGTGAACCTCAGAAGTCACAATGTGCTATTACAAATACCATACACCTCGTATAGGAACTCACTCTTGAAGAGCAACAGCGAAACAACCACCTGTACAATGAGGAACTTCACTTTGGTGACAGTTCTGCTCCTCCACAGCCTCAGTAAGTTCTGTCGTTGAATTTTTCCACATAGATGACTTAAATTAATGTAAATTAAGGATTGTTAGATGAACTATAATCTTGTGTTTGCTGCTTGTTTCAGATTGGATCTCCGTCTCAGTGTCTGAATCTGTGGAGGTTCAGCCCGGTGAGAACGTCACATTGCTGTGCTCCAACTATTCCATTTCCCGCACAAGGATATCCTGGTTCAGAGTGGTCAAGAAATCCAAGGTCGCCTGCATCTCCTCTATGTTTAAACCATCAGATCCCGCAACATTCTGTGAGGGATTCCAAAATGGAAAATTTGAAATGAGCTCCAACACGTCCACATTGTTTCTCAGAATCAACCACGTGGATTTATCCGACTCTGGACTGTATTGCTGTGGATATTACGAGAAGGATTATCAAGTTATACATAATGCAACAAATTTAGAGGTCCAAGGTAAGAATTTTAGCTTCATTTAATGTATTTTGATGAACATCCAATGTCTTAAATTTGAAATTCTCCTCATTAAAATCCCTGCTATGCAAGTTTAATCAGATCTAAAGCAACCAGACATAGAACATTTCATTAAATGATCTTTTTTCTAGATGTGCTTGAAGGATCAGCTAAGCTCATGAGTGTGATTCTGGGAGCTCTGACTCTTTTCCTCACCATAGTCAACATCTGTTTGGCTGTTAAAATAAGAAAACTTCAGAAAGGTATTTTTGCTCCAATACATTTTCATATCCTCTTTCAGTTGCTGTTGTAAGACACATACTCAGCAAATAGAAGCAGAAACTAGCAGCAATAATAATCAGTGGTAGTCAATTAACTACACAAAATGTTTCTATCATTAACAGTCACTGCAGAGCAGAATCCACAAGAGACGGAGGTGAAGTATATTTAAGGGATTTCAATTTGTGTATTTCAGCTATAATCACTTTAAGTGCTGTCTGTTTAAGAGGAATGACTGAAAATGTTTTTAATTCACAGACGAAGGAGTCAGATGAGCTGAATTATGCTTCCGTGAAGTTTAATCCAAAACCAGAAAGACGCCACAGAAATGCAAAAGAGAGAGAAGAGGAATTAAATGTTATTTATTCAGCCAGTAGATAGATTCAGGAACTGCACCATCAGACTGGAAGTGATGCTTTGAGTAAAATCTGTCAGTGTGTGGCTGGTTTGTAACATCACTTTATACCATCAAACTGTAAAGTCACAACGGAGGACAGTCTGACTTTGGAAGCTAAATTCTTGTTCATGCTTTTGCCTGCTTCTTTGGTGTCATACTTTACATGTTAATCTTTATAAAATCTGTGTTTAATGGGACAGCAGCCACTGACAACACCAACAGCGGTTTGGGTTTGTTACAGTCAGACCTCAGTTTAGATGTCATTTCAAACGTTCATCTGAATGAAACACCAGGCCTCTCTCTGAACAGTACAGTGTGGTTTGAATGGAAAATCATGATATAAAAAGATCTGTGATGGTAAAATCTGACAAACAATGAGCAGCGGTTTACTGCTGACACAGATCAGGCTTCCTTTTGAAAGCTCATGTTGTATTTTTAGCGTAGCTCACCATAGTAGGCATGTGAACCTCAAACTTGTGAAGATTCTGCACGGCCTCATAGGAATCTATTCATCACATTTTGCACACCAAAAGCCAGTTTTAAGATTTGATTGCTTCTTTGAACTTCTTTACATTTCTGCAATGCATTGCAGAATATTATTAAATTACTATAAAAGCATAGATTAGGTTCTAGTTATTACTTCTGTTCATCATCTTTCTGCTGTCAGTTTTTCTACACTCATATTTACTGGTTCATACTGGTCAACAGACCTCAGTCCTACTCTATTTACTGAATATTTCAACCTTTTTCAGTCTGTAGTGGGTTTAAAAACAGCTAGTGGGTCAATATATATTTGTGGGACTTTTTGTGTCATAGTTGACATTTTTTCTGTTTTCAAGCCGAAAATCAACATGGCCACCTAGAACCACACACCACACACCACAAAGATTCTTCTAAATATTATATTTACAATTGAAGCTGAAAGTTATTTCTAAAGACATTGTAGTTAACATGTTGACATGTCATAAATCCACACTTGACTCACACACTACTTTATATCAAATAAGTCAGAAAGCCTTGGAGTCTTCCAGTCTTTCCTTCAGGAGGAAATGACATCATGTGGAGCAGGTCATGTGATCTGGAATTAACACACTTCCTTAAGAGGTGTTTTTGTAATGGGGAACTTAGTACAATTTGTTATTTTCCATATTAAATTTGACATATTTCCAGAAAAGAAACATCTGTCATGATTATCTCAACTTAATAAAAAGAACACAATCAAAACAATATTTGAATGAGCTCATTTTATTATTTTTCAGCTAATTAGAAGGTGGTTGTTGATAAACTAGGACGGCTATTTGGTGATATTCAGTCATATTATATGAATAAATTATTGTTTTCATAATATGTAATTCTGGAATTTGTAAAGACATGATCATAATAAACATAAAAAACATTCAATTTTTATTTATTTTTAATAAAAATGTATGCAAAATATATTGCATTCACTTCAAAAGTCTCTCTCTCTCTCTCTCTCTACACACACACACACACACACACATATATATATATATATATATATATATATATATATATATATTGACCCTACTTTCTCTTTGTCAAAATCAGACATTTTTCTCACTGTGGATATTATACATATTGCATATTAGGCAAAGACCCAGTAATTGTGAGTGCAGTTTCTTTAAAGGGTTAGATTTGCTGTAAATGTTTTTCTGGATCACAGAATTCAGAGGAAACCCTCCATTAATGTCTTTCATGGGTTCCCTTTCAATGATTGTCTGAAGAATATTTCTTTAGTGTCTCAAGCTCTGCATCAGCTTTTCTTCCTGGTTGCCCGTGTGTGGTCGGTTGAAAAGTAACACACCTCCTATTGAATTCACACTCTTATTGTGCTCATTTCGGTTCCGGACAACAGCTTTCAATCTCTGCAGCCTCCGTAAGTAGGCGCTTCTAACTACTTTTTATTTCATTACTGATTTCAGTATTGCATATCTAACCAGCTATAATTGTAAATTATTTTAAATTGGTGACTTTTGGAACATAAAACTCTCTTTTCCTCCAACCACTCCATTGTTTTCTGTTTGCTGATGCATACTGTGTAACAAAAAGGGGAGACAGGACAGGTATAGGGTAAGTTTCAGTATTCTATATGTGAACTTTCATGACTTGGGCGCTTGTGTTTGGGGTTTAATTTCACACAGAGCTGCTGTCAGAATGGGAAAACTTAAAAAGATGAGAGCGAGCAACATGTGGGAGTTAGGGTGTGAAGTTCTCAACTCTTCCGCCATAGTGTAAGCTTCAGAAGTCACACTGTGTTCTTACAAATACCTGAACTGCCTCCTTACATCCCTTATAGGAACTCACTCTTGAAGAGCAACAGCGACACAACCACCTGTACAATGAGGAACTTTACTTTGGTGACAGTTCTGCTCCTCCACAGCCTCAATAAGTTCTGTTGTTGAATTATTCCACACAGATGACTTAAATTCATGTAAATTTAGGATTGTTAGCTGAACTATAATTTTGTGTTTGCTGCTTGTTTCAGGTTGGATCTCCGTCTCCATGTATGAATATGTGGAGGTTCAGCCTGGTGAGAACGTCACATTTAAGTGCTCCAACTTTTCCATTCGCCCCACAATGATATCCTGGTTCAGAGCGGTCAAGAAATCCAAGGTCGCCTGCATCTCTTCTATGTTTAAAGCATCAGATCCTGCTAAATTCTATGAGGGATTTCAAAATGGAAAATTTGACATGAGCTCCAACACGTCCACATTGTTTCTCAGAATCAACCACGTGGATTTATCCGACTCTGGACTGTATTTTTGTGGATTTTACAAGAAGGAATATCAAGTTATACATCATGCAACAAATTTAGAGGTCCAAGGTAAGAATTTTAGCTTCATTTAGTGTGTTCTGGTGAACATCTGATCCCTTCCGTTTTAAATTCTTAACATTATAATAGCTTCTGTTACAAATTTGATCAGATCTAAAGCAACCAGACACTGCTGTGCCTGAAGGATCAGCTAAGCTGATGAGTGTGATTCTGGGAGCTCTGAATGCTGTTCTTCTCACTGTCATCATCGGTCTGATTGTTAAAATTCTGAAATTCCAGACAGGTACTGTAAAGAGCTTTTGGGTGTTTCTTTCTGAGAGATTTTGCCAAAACAATTTCCAGTTACTGATCTAACGTTCCGTCTCTGTGACCAGCAGCTGATGGACAGAAACCACAACAGACCGAGGTGAATCTATGTTTACTGTCAATTATTACACGTTTATGATTTACTAAAATCTTGTCTAATAATAACCAATTTGTGACTCTGGCTGTTGTTGTTTCAGAATCTGGACTCTCACTCCATTCTGGGTTTGCACTCAGCAGCAATGAGAAACAGGAAGTCTGCATCAGAGAGAGAAATGGAGGTCCATAGTATTTATGCCAACGTAACTATCACTGATTAATCATACTGAACTGCATTTGGAATGTTTGTGTGCAGCTGATGCATCAGAGTAGACTTCATATGTTGTGTAACAATATTCTTCTTTTAAAGTGGTGACTTTTGGAACACAAATTTCTCTTTTTCCTCCAATGACTGTATAGTTGTCCTGGCCAATGCATGCGATGTGACAAAAAGGATAGAGAAGACAGGTTGGGGGTTAATTCCTGTCCTTGATTGCAAAAAGGCAACGAAGTATAAGGAATGAAAGCATTTTCCCTTTTTCAGTAATGGTGCTCTGCATGCGATACCATATCATTAGGACATACTGCTTCATCATAATATCGTACCTTTAGCTTTGATTCTTTGCAGTCTGCAGCATGAAATCACTGGTCTGTGCACATCCTTGTATTTATTTAGGGTTTTTTTTATTTTGGCATACTAAATAGCAATTTTTTTTTCAAAATCTGCAAAACTTTGTAAAATTGTAATGTTCCAAAAAATATAACTGCGGAAACATGGGCAACTCTCTGCAAAATAACGACATATTTTAACAGATTTTCTGATTTTAGTTAGAGAAGAACTGTGTAATTTTATAATCAAACACCTTTAAAGAACAAATGAAAATACATTTTTTTATGGTGGACATTATTGACAGTTCTGCCCTGTTTTGTTTGCTCGTACAATCAACATGTCAAATATTTTTTTGTGTGATTTTATTCTTTAGTATCTGCCATTGAACCAAACTTTTTTTTTTTAACCATCATTCAATCCTTAATATATTTCATTTTTCTTTCAAGTCACAGTGAATGCCTGTAAAATAATGTTTTTAGCTGTTGTAAGTAAAGTAATAATTGTGAAATTTTATGGTGTGACATTGTAAAAAAGAAAGAAAGAAAAAAAGACTATAAAAAATAGATTTTAAGTGGACATTATTGACAGTTTTGGAATGCTTTGTTTGCTTGTTTTGTTGTTGTTTTTTACAATCAACATGAAAAGTATTCATGTTTTTGTGATTTTATTCTTTATTACCTGCAATTTAACAAAACAGTAAAAACCTATAAAACAACAGTTAAAAAATTATTTACCATCTTCTAATCCGGGCTGAACAGTAGTGGTTAGCACTTTCGCCTTGCAGCAAGAAGATCCCCAGTTCAAATCCCGGCCTGGGCCTGGGATCTTTCTGCATGGAGTTTGCATGTTCTCCTTGTGCATGCGTGGGTTTTCTCTGGATACTCTGGCTTCCTCCCACAGTCCAAAAATATGCTGAGGTTAATTGGTTACTCTAAATTGCCTGTAGGTGTGAATGTGAGTGTGATTGTTTGTCTGCATATGTAGCCCTGCGACAGACTGGTGACCTGTCCAGGGTGTCCCCTGCCTTCACCCGAGTCAGCTGGGATAGACTCCAGCCCCCTCGCCCCGCGACCCTAGTGAGGATAAAAAGGTGTATAGAGAATGGATGGATGGTTGGATCTTCTAATCCTTAATATACTCAATTTATTTTTCAAATCACGGTGAATAGCTGTATAAATCATGTTTTTAGCTGGTTTAAATGATGTAGCAATTGTGAAATGTTATGGTCAACTTTTATTTTAAAAATAAAAACTGAAGTGGACATTATTTACAGTTTTGGCCTGTTTTTGTTTGTTTGTCGTTTCGGTTAACTTCATATTTTTCTTGTTATTTTCACTAGTTTTTGTCTGTAATTCAACAAAAGAGGGAAAAATTGTAAAATTACAGTGAACTGCTCAAAAGCCACATCTAAAAAGTGTTAAAAATGATTCTATTTTCTAACAATGCATTATGGGTATTGGAAGGTTTGCAGCTGTGTGAGTTCGTAGTCAGATCACATTTTGTTCTGAATAGAATAGAGCTCCGCTGTGTTGGCATGAGGCCTGTTGGATCCAGTTTTTCAGTGAATAAAGTGGAAAAAGAAATAGAAAACGTGACATTGTAGTGTTTTTATGACAGTGAGATAAATACTTTGTGTGTATTAAAACTGTCTCTTTCTGTGTGAGTCCTCTGCCTGCATCCTGACAAAGGTGTTGACCAGAGGAAGCTCAGCCTTTAGCTCTCTGCATCAAAACATAGTGAAGACAATTTGTTTCCAGCAAACAGCAGCCATTATTCATGACGCTTTAAAAGTAAAACAGCATCATGTCCGCTGTAAAGTTTCATAAACATGCCACCACGCCGTTAAGTCACACTTTGAATTCACGCCTCTGCTTTGTCAGAGTGTCTCACTTGTGAGCAGGTTTCTCAAGCAGCGTCACATTTTTTTTTACTTCCAATATGTCAGCTACAGAAACAAACCGCTTCAAATAATAAGTATGTATATGCCTGTTCATTGTTGCATTTGCACCTTGGTAACACTCGTCTATGTGATGTATCTCTACATCTCCAGTCAGGTCTGCATCACAGCCACAAATAACAGGCCTTAGTGTTCCAGCACAGCAACAAAAAACTCTTGTGACTTTTCAAATGAGAAGATTGACTTCTAATAAAGGTACAGCTTCCTGTTGTCTCTAAATCTATATCTATGAGTGTGACAAGATGCAGCATCTCACTTTCACATGAAACCAGCAGAGGCTGCAGTTCACATACACCCACTAACACATGCCCTCAGTCTTCTCAGCAAAGCTGTATGTTGTCGTGAAAATCTATTTACACTTGGCTTCAGTCTGCTCATCCATGTGGGACCTAATCACTACTGGCCCAAAAGTGTAATTTTTGAACCTAATGGGTGCAGCTAAGCTCAGATTTTTAATATTATTTTGCAGGTAAATTCTTCCAAACATCTGGGTGGAGATCATAACAGCTCCTCTGTGGATTTCGGCAGTTTCACTTGATAAGTTAAGCTAAGCTAAGCTTAGCTAAGCTAAGATGAAATGAGATACGATACAATGAGATGAGATAAGATTAGATACAATAAGATGAGATGAGAAAAGATGGGACACGATACAATGAGAGGATATGAGATACGATGAAGTAAAATAGGATGCAATGATGGAATGAGATGAGATTAGATGAGATGAGATGGAGCCGGAGCTCACTACAGCTCCTCCATGGGTTTAGGAAGTTTCTCTTGATAAGCTAAGCTAAGCTAAGCTAAGATAAGATAAGATGACATAAGATACAATATAATGAGATAAGATGAGATACAATACAATGAGAAGAGATAAGATGAGATGAGGTACGATGCAGTGAGATGAGATCATATAAGATGCAACACAATGAGATGAGATAAGACAAGGTAAGATAGGATACAATGATAGAATGAGGCGAGGTGAAGTGAGATGAGATATGAATCTGTTATTGGTCTAAACTGTGGAAATGAAACCTTTCTGGAGAGGCAGCTTTTAATATTTATTCTGCAAACTGTTGCACCATTTCACCCGAGGAAGTGAGAGAAGCTCATTAAAAACCGATTCAAAACCTTCCTCTGCAACCTGGCTTTTCATTCATATGGTCATAGCTGTTTGTTGCCTTACTTAAAGCTTATTATTACTGATTTTGTTTTTCTATGGTTAAATTTTATGCTATTTCAGACTTTTTTTTTAAACCTTTTTAGATCAAGAAAGTTTGTATTATCTTTGATTGCATCTTAAATTTTTCACATTTTCTGATGTTTTGTGTATTCTGTGTGTTCAGTTTGTCTTCATGGATTCACTTCTCTCTTAGTGGTTCATGAGTCGCCTGTGACGTGCAAAAAGCTGTACCAAAGGTTACGTACAAAAAGAATTTGGACTGTCTAATAAACATCTAAACCATATGCATCTGACTTTTTAGAAACAGAAGTGTTCACATTTTAAATTAATGTAAATTATTTTAGATCCACCATTCTATATCTTGAACCAATTGTCTATTGTGATAGATGATTTAATGGAATGTATAACTATAGAAATAATTTGTTCAAATGGAAAAAATGTGATCGTAAGTTGTGTATATAGAGCGCCACCTGTAGCAAATATAGATTGTTTTACTTATAATTTAGAAAAACTTATGAGTCAGGTAAATAATAGAGTCGTGTTTATTTGTGGAGATTTTAATATAAATCTTCTTAATCCAACAAAGAATAATATGACTGACAATTTCTTTGATGCTATGAATTGCTTGAGTTTACTTCCACTAATTCTAAATCCAAGTAGAATATCGACTCGAAGCGCGACAGTGATTGATAATATTTTTACAAATAGGGTGGAAAAGGTATTGATGAGTGGTCTTTTGTGGAACGATAGTAGTGATCATCTACCAGTATTTATGATTTATGATTGTAATTATAAAAATAAAGAAATTTCTTCTGTCAAATACCACAGATTAAGGTCAAGGGAGGCAATTAATGAATTTCGGAGGGACCTATATCAGCAAGAATGGAGAGTGCTGTATGATGTGGTAGATGTAGATAATGCATATGAAATTTTTATGAATAAATTTAAGCAGTTATATTACAACCATTGCCCATTAATACAAATTAATGGAAAACAAAAATATAAAGATAAACCATGGATTACTAAAGGGCTACGAAATGCATGTAAAAAAAAGAACAAATTGTATCGGGTTTTTTTAAAATCAAGAAAGGAGGAGGATGAAATTCGATATAAGCGGTATAAAAACAAACTGACCACAATTATGAGAAATTGTAAAAAAAAATATTTTAATGGTCAAATTGACCTTAATAAACACAATATCAGAGGAACATGGAAAGTGCTAAATGGATTAATTAATTATAGAAGGACAAAAAACAGTTTTCCATCAAATTTCATAAATGGAGATCAGATTATTGATAATATGATGGAGATAGTTGAGCAATTCAATGATTATTTTGCAAATGTGGGCCTAAATTTGGCAAAACAATTAAAGGACAACCAATCGGTTGATGACCGATTAGATAGTTTGGTTGATGTAAACTCCAACTCAATGTTTTTAAGTGCAGTCACTCCAAAGGAACTCATTGATGTGGTTGCCAAATGTAAGGATAAATGGTCAACTGATCCGGATGATTTGGACATGTATTTGATTAAGAGGGTCATTGATTGTATAGTTGAGCCGTTATGCTATATTTTTAATTTGTCCTTCACTACAGGCGTCTTTCCATCTAAAATGAAAACTGCTAAAATTGTGCCATTATTTAAAACTGGAGATAACAAACAATTTAATAATTACAGACCAGTATCTCTTCTCTCACAGTTATCAAAAATATTGGAAAAATTATTTGTCAGCAGACTTGATAGTTTTATTGACAAGCATGAATTATTAGCTGACAATCAATATGGTTTTCGAGCGAATCGGTCCACTTCAATGGCGCTAGTGGATGTCATAGAAACAATTACTAGTGCTATTGACAACAAAGAATATGGTGTTGGCGTCTTTGTGGACCTAAAAAAGGCATTTGACACAATAGATCACAATAGATTATTATTTAAACTTGAGAGATGTGGTATTAGAGGAGTAGTTTTAGATTGGATTAAGAGTTATTTGGATGGAAGAAATCAGTTTGTTCAAATGGACAGTTACAAATCATCACAAAGACATACTGCGTGCGGAGTGCCTCAAGGCTCTGTTTTAGGACCTAAATTATTCATTCTTTATATAAATGATATTTGTAAGGTATCTAATAAACTTAAGTTAACTTTATTTGCGGATGATACTACAATTTTTTGTTCTGGTGATGATCTGAAGTTACTTTTAGATTTAGTTACAAAAGAATTGACTAAACTTAAATCCTGGTTTGATTTGAATATATTATCAATAAATCTGAATAAAACAAAACTAATGTTATTTACTAATCGTAATGTTGATATTCCAGTAAAAGTTACTGTTGACAAAGTCAGTATTGAGTTGGTAGATGAAATAAAATTCTTGGGTGTCATTTTGGATGGTAAAGTCAGTTGGAAATCTCATGTTAAATATATTGGTAGTAAAATAGCTAAAAATATAGGTATAATGGGTAAAGTAAAATACGTTTTGAATGAGATATCTTTGTATATGCTGTATTGTTCTATGGTCTTGCCGTATTTGATGTATTGTGTTGAGGTATGGGGAAACACCTACAGAGCTACCACACAAAGACTATATATTCTACAAAAGAAAGCTATGCGAATTGTACATTGTGCTGGGTATCTAGATCATACAAATATACTGTTTTTGAAATCGAAGGCATTAAAACTGGAGGATCTTGTGGCTTTTAGAAGTGCTCAGCTTTTATACAAAGCAAGCAATAAGATGTTACCTATCAATTTACAAAAAATATTATCTTCAAGAGATGGGCTTTATTGCTTAAGGTATAAAAATAATTTAAAACAAAACTTTGGTCGAATTAAATTGAAATCGATGTGTGTTTCGGTTTGTGGGGTGGCTCTGTGGAATGGTCTTAATGAAGGTATTAAATCGTGTAAGAACATTTTGCAATTTAAAAAAAGTTATAGAAATATGATTTTGGAAAAGTACAAAAAGGATGAACAAAAGAAATAGTTGGTCATGATTCATTAGCAAATGCATATATATATTTTGTTTGTTTGTTTGTTTTTTTTTCCGAATTGTGTTATTAGTAAATGCTGATCTATGTTAAAATCTGATTTAATATATATTTCAGATGTTTTTAGTTTTGTGCAAAGGGGTGAGGGTATATAAGTACTAAGTACTTCTACTTACTCCTTTTCGAATATGTAAGAAGGTGAAGTGACTAAAAGTGTTGGTCACTTCATATTTGATGTTCGAAATAAATAAATAAATAAATAATAAAATAAAAATAAATATGTGAACTTTCATAATTTGGGCGCTTGTGTTTGGGGTTTAATTTCACACAGAGCTGCTGTCAGAATGACAAAGCTTTTAAAAAGATGAGAGCGAGCAACATGTGGTGGTTAGAATGTGAACTTCATAACTCTTCCGCCATACTGTAAACCTCAGAAGTCACAATGTGCTATTACAAATACCATACACCTCGTATAGGAACTCACTCTTGAAGAGCAGCAGCGAAACAACCACCTGTACAATGAGGAACTTCACTTTGGTGACAGTTCTGCTCCTCCACAGCCTCAGTAAGTTCTGTCGTTGAATTTTTCCACATAGATGACTTAAATTCATGTAAATTAAGGATTGCTAGTTGAACTATAATCTTGTGTTTGCTGCTTGTTTCAGGTTGGATCTCCATCTCAGTGTCTGAATCTGTGGAGGTTCAGCCCGGTGAGAGCGTCACATTTAAGTGCTCCAACTTTTCCACTCGCCCCACACAGATATTGTGGTTCAGAGCGGTCAAGAAATCCAAGGTCACTTGTATCTCCTCTATGTTTAAACCATCAGATCCCACAACATTCTGTGAGGGATTCCAAAATGGAAAATTTGAAATGAGCTCCAACACGTCCACATTGTTTCTCAGAATCAACCACGTGGATTTATCCGACTCTGGACTGTATTTTTGTGGATATTACATGCAGAAAAATCATGTTATCCATGAAGCAACAAATTTAGAGGTCCAAGGTAAGAATTTTAACTTTGTTTAATGTATTTTGGTGAACATCAGATCACTTAATTTTGAAATTCTTCACATTAAAACAGCTACTACAAGTTTAATCAGATCTAAAGCAACCAGACATAGAACATTTCATTAAATGATCTTTTTCTAGACGTGCTTGAAGGATCAGCTAAGCTCATGAGTGTGATTCTGGGAGCTCTGACTCTTTTCCTCACCATAGTCAACATCTGTTTGGCTGTTAAAATAAGAAAACTTCAGAAAGGTATTTTTGCTCCAATACATTTTCACGTCCTCTTTCAGTTACTGTTGTAAGACACATACTCAGCAAATAGAAGCAGAAACTAGCAGCAATAATAATCAGCGGTAGTCAATTAACCACACAAAATGTTTCTATCATTAACAGTCACTGCAGAGCAGAATCCACAAGAGACGGAGGTGAAGTATATTTAAAGGATTTCAATTTGTGTATTTCAGCTATAATCACTTTAAGTGCTGTCTGTTTAAGAGGAATGACTGAAAATGTTTTTAATTCACAGACAAAGGAGTCAGATGAGCTGAATTATGCTTCCGTGAAGTTTAATCCAAAACCAGAAAGACGCCACAGAAATGCAAAAGAGAGAGAAGAGGAATTAAATGTTATTTATTCAGCCAGTAGATAGATTCAGGAGCTGCACCATCAGACTGGAAGTGATGCTTTGAGTAAAATCTGTCAGTGTGTGGCTGGTTTGTAACATCACTTTATACCATCAAACTGTAAAGTCACAACGGAGGACAGTCTGACTTTGGAAGCTAAATTCTTGTTCATGCTTTTGCCTGCTTCTTTGGTGTCATACTTTACATGTTAATCTTTATAAAATCTGTGTTTAATGGGACAGCAGCCACTGAAAACACCAACAGCGGTTTGGGTTTGTTACAGTCAGACTTCAGTTTAAATGTCATTTTAACACTGAAGGTTCACTTGAATGAAATACCAAATCATGAAGTAAAAAGATCTGTGACAGTAAAGTCTGATAAAAAAAACCAATGAGCAGCGGTTTACTGCTGACACAGATCAGGCTTCCTTTTGAAAGCTCATGTTGTATTTTTAGCGTAGCTCACCATAGCAGGCATGTGAACCTCAAACTTGTGAAGATTCTGCACGGCCTCATAGGAATCTATTCATCACATTTTGCACACCAAAAGCCAGTTTTAAGATTTGATTGCTTCTTTGAACTTCTTTACATTTCTGCAATGCATTGCAGAATATTATTAAATTACTATAAAAGCATAGATTAGGTTCTAGTTATTACTTCTGTTCATCATCTTTCTGCTGTCAGTTTTTCCACACTCATATTTACTGGTTCATACTGGTCAACAGACCTCAGTCCTACTCTATTTACTGAACATTTTGGCCTTCATTAGTATGTAGTGGGTATAAAAACAGCTGGTGGGTCAATATATATTTGTGGGACTTTTTGTGTCATAGTTGACATTTTTGCTGTTTTCAAGCCTAAAATCAACATGGCCGCCTAGAACCAAACACCACATGGCATTTTCTATATTATATTGTATATATAATATTTAGATTCTTCTAAATATTATATATACACAATTGAGTAAAACTGAAAGTCATTTATCGAGTGCAACTTCTTTGGAGGGTTACATTGCTGTAAAGTCTTGCCTCTTTGCTATTAAAACAAAGATTTTGTTGGATCGCTGTCAAGATAGGATCAATTCTATGATCTTCCTTAAGACGGAGTCTGTGTTTTGCTCCTCGTTGGATCATTGGTTTGACTGGTTAAAACTGAAAAGACTAGTTTAAGTCTACATGGAGCCAAATACCAGTTATGCTGCTTGATTTAGGAAGTGCAGCTCAGCGTGGAACAAACGCTTCGTCATGCTAAGCCGCGGTTTCTCACTGACGTACACATCACTTCTCGCCAGGATGAGATAGCACAGCATGGTGTGAGGTGAAAATGAAGTGCAGATTAAAGCTCTGTATCACTGATAAATGCAGTGAATGTTTCATCTCATGATAACTGTAACTAGTCGTCTGACATCCTACAGTTAAACGCTAACCATCCACATGAAAACAGACACGGCACCTACCAGGCTAAGGCCCTCAGTGTGCAAAATGGATGAATTCTAAACCACAGGAAGACTGCTCTTCAGCTGTGTGCTATTTTTTTCTTGTCTGTAACTTTCACAATGTACGCTTCAGCAGCCACAGACAATTAAAAATAAATTTGAATGAACAACTCGTCCTTCTCAGTTTTTGCTGTGTTGTTTTGAAGTTAGTGACTCTTACTACAGCAGCTTTCTACCATTGTTCACTGAAGTGATTTTTACTAGAAAATTGCAAGATGTTTGACAACACAAGAAAGAGTTGATGTCCCTAAATGTCAAAGGTATTGTTTTTGATCATCTAGTTTAAGCCTTCAGCTTTTAAAGCTCCTCAGCTAATATCCACACTAATATGCTTTCATTTTAAAAGGAACCGATGAGTAATCTCACACTTATACACCTGAAAAAATATCACATGGCCAGTCACATGCACTGGGCTGGTAGCAACAAGGTCATCAACGCTAGACGAAATGATAATCAAGGGATCTGTCTGTGTTTTCTTTTTAAAACGATCACATGATAGCTGTGTGGTGACTCAGTAAGTGAATGTGGTGACGGTGAGATCCAATCCAAAAGCGTACATACATGGGTGTCTGTGTAGTTATTTTTCCGTAACTCTCTGATTTGACTGTCCAAACTAAAGGGCAAATTCCAGAATTTTAAGACTAAAATGACATCAGCAACTTTACCAAAAGTCTCGTGGAAGTTTGGTGAAAACTTAATAGAAGTTAAGCATTTTAAAATGAGCAGATAGGACGTAGACGCAGCCTGAGTCTGCAATATCTGACCTTACTGTCGAGGTTGTGTAGTTCACTAACTGCACAATCTAGCTCTAAAATACAGACGCGCGAGTGTGTCAGAGTTGGCACAATCATTATTAATTAAATTTAGCATTTGAGTCAGAGCCTGGAGCAAAAGTTCAAGTTTAAACTTTGCTCAAGAATATGAAAAGAAGCCTGAAGAATACTGGGTGCACATTCAGGCGTGGACATTGCCAGGGCTACCACAGTGAATGCATAGTCCTGACAGTGAAGCACGAGACATGCAAAAGGTGTTAAAGACATGACACTTACAGAGAAGATGTGTATATGTAGTAAAATACTGACTGGAAAGATGACTCCTAGTTTGCAGAAGCTTAGCAGATGAGGAGTATTCCGGCATGATAAAGCACACACATAGGAAGTATAGTTTCTCGAGAAGAAAAAAATGAAAAATTATGGCCACGACATCGCTTCAGAAACTTGTGCAACACTTGTCTAGTCCATGCTGAGGAGGATTGATTCTGTCACCAAAAGTAGGGTTGCAGATTAAATATTAAATGAGTTATCAGTGAAACATTGTGCTGTAAACTTGGTCATTCATTCTTAGAAGCTGTGACTTCGCTGTAACATTTGTGCGGAAGTCATATACGTGATAAGATAGAAGGAAGACAGAAATGTGGTAAGTCAGGTCGTCTCTTTCTAATTAAACCTCCCTGTACAAGAAGTCAGAGATAAAACATGTAACTGCATTAACACAACCAATTACATGATGATGAGCTTCACCCTAATCGCAGCTTTCTCTGCAGCCTCAGTAAGTACAAACACTGACATATTGATGAAAGCTTTGTGTTGGTTTAACACCTGAAAACTCACTCTAACACTGCTTGTCTCAGGCTGGATTTCTCCCTCAGGTTCAGTGGAGCTTCAACCTTGTGATGAAGTCACACTGCAGTGCTCCAACATCTCCACATCTACGACTCACACGTTCTGGTCTAGCATGGTTAACACAACCAAGATCAGCTGCATCTCGTCAATGTTCGAGCCTAATCGTGATGCTGTTTTCTGTAAGGGATTTCAGGAGGGAAAGTGGGAAATGAGCTCCAACATCTACTTCGACTTTCTGGAAATCAAACAAGTGGATGTGTCGGACTCTGAGCTGTATTTGTGGATTTTACATACCTGAACACACAGTAATGAATGTGATAGATTTGAATGATAAAGGTAAGACTGAAGTTTTCTTTTTCTTTCTGGTACATCCTTTTAATAAGACTTAAAAAAAAAATACAGGCCTGCAGCTATCTACATATCAACCACACACAACTAAGGCCCATTGATTTCTTGGAAAGACTTCATCACAAATGCCTTTAAACAAGCAAAACAACAAGCTGTGTTTTCTCTTTTACACAGGATGTCAGATCTTCCCACATATCTTCACACGTCTTTGATCCACTGTGTTTTGTGATGTATGAAAGACATCTGATGTTACCCATGACAGAGCACCTGCAAAACCACAACTGTGTACAAGGGCAACACGGATGTCATACAGCAGAATCATGTCAAAAAAACGCACATTTTTCTCCTGATGTCACTTCTATATAATGATCTAGATCTTACATATATATATGCCAGGGTAGAGACTGCGATTTGGTAGAGTTGGAGTTTCTACCAGTAGAGATTGCGATTGGAGTTTCTACCAGTAGAGATTGCGATTGGAGTCTCTACCAGTAGAGTTTGCGATTGTAATCTCTACCAGTAGAAACTCCAATCCTACCAGTAGAGATGGAACTTTAAATCTGACCCCTGCCCTGACCCCTGACCCTAACCTTAAAAGTCTAACCTTAGCCCTGACAAATCTCTACTGGTAGGATTGGAGTTTCTACTGGTAGAGATTGCGATCGCAATCTCTACCGGTAGAGACTCCAATTCTACTGGTAGAGGTTGCGATCGCAATCTCTACTGGTAGAGACTCCAACTCTACTGGTAGAGGTTGCGATCGCAATCTCTACTGGTAGAGACTCCAACTCTACCAAATCGCAGTCTCTACCCTGACATATACATAGATTTGTCACATTTAAACCACTTACCTGTTTTTCTTGTGCTGCCAAAACAGCTCTGACTCAAGCTCTTTTGTATTTGACATCAGGATGTCAGTGGCTGATCCTGCAAATTGCAGAGTGGAGTCTTCGTAAATCAGGATTGGTCTCACAGATGCTTGACTGAATTGATATCTGGGCAGTTTGGAGGTCAAGTCAGGTTCCTCGAGCCTTTCCTCACACATTTTTGCAGTGTTGTGAGGTGTGCTATTCTGCTGTAGAAGGTTGCCATCCTCTGGGAGTGACAAGGTTCAGCTGGGTGGTATGTGTCAAGATAACACTCACAGGAAGCCGGACATAAGGCTTCTTGAAGAAGATTGTATTGTAACAAGAGAATCGATGTCATTTACTTGACATTGAAATCAAATGTTTATCTGAGGTTCAGGAGCAGGACCATGCCTCAATCACCCCACTTCCTGTCGTACACCTTTACATACCTCTCTGCCCTTGCCCCACCCATGATTTACTTCAGCCTCCTTTTCCCAGAGAGGTCCACTGGAGCAGATGCTGATCCCAGACTAAGTTTTCCCCCCACATTGCATCAGCTCTACTCCGTCATTGCCAACATGACGCTCATTTGCATCCAATTAACAAAGAAGCTTCAACTTAATGGTATGGTCCTAGCCAGTGACTGTAGTGGTGAAGAATAGTAACCCAGTAATTATTTGATTTGAGTTCATTCAGTTGTTTTTCAGATGGGTGATGTTATGTGGTACTCTGACTGAGGCCCTGTTAAAGCAGCACGGTGTTTTGTTTTATGACTCTAGTCCCCCTGCTGGTGCAGATGTGAAACTCATACAGAGGTAAACTGCACCCACTGATGCTGCATCAAAAGAAAAAAAAAGGAACAGAGCACACTAAAATCTGGGTTAACACATCAATAATAAAAAAGATGTTTTACTCCTAAAGTATATTTCTAGAAAGAGTAAACACTGACAGAGAGAAGGGAGGTTTTTAGAAAAACGTTTAGATTTTATGCATTAGCAGACTGAAATAGTTTGCATATGACTTACAGGTTCAGCTTTAAAAAAAAAAAAAAGATACCAGTGCTTAGTTTCAATCTGACCACAGCTGGAACCGCACTCTTTTTATGGTGTCAAACAAAACGAGCTCCTTTGTTGTGGAATCTTCCGGTTCGAGACGCTCAATCTAGTGGTAAAAAATCAGTTCTCGTGCTACATTATCTATTTTCAGAACCTTGGGGTTAACACAGAAGACTTACGTAACTGAAGCTGGAACTACAGCAGAATCAAAGAGTTTAGGAAAGGGCGCGTTTGTTGATCTCTTTGTAATTTGATTTTGTCAATTCAGGTATGTTCTGCCTGCTTTGGATGACTTTTCTTTGACAATGAAAGCAAAGATTTTGAAGAGAGCCTGTACATACAGTATATCCAGGCATTTTCCTGCACAGGATAAATATTTGGTGCCTTGCAGTAAGATTGTAGCCTGCACTAAAAGAAAACTACCAGCAACAAAATAGGATCTAATGAGTAAGGGACAATATATAACTGAGGGACTTTTGAAGTCCATGGGATATATCTTGCATACATTTTTTTTTATTAAAAGTAATAAAAACAATAAAAAATATATATAGTAGTGTGTGAGTCAAGTGTGGTTTGATCATCTGTCAACAGCTTTACTACAGTATCTTCAAGATAACTTTCAATGTCAATTTTACTCAATTGTATATATATAACATTTAGAAAAATGTTTCTGTAAAAATACCATGTGGTGTTTGGTTGTAGGCAGCCATGCTGATTTTAGGCCTGAAAACAGCAAAATTATAGCCTAGCCGCGCCAGACCCATGCTCTGAAGACACAAGGGTTGCACCTGTTTTGGGACTGTCATTACACTGCCACCTTTTGGAAAGAGGTACTGCATTATATTACTCTGAAAATTGACAAAGACTTTCTTTTGAAATGGGACAATGTGCTCTTTGGTGTTCATGATGTTAGAAGTAAAAAACAAAAAGAACTGTATGTAATAAATCTAATAATTATATTGGGTAAATATCATATACACAAAGCCAAGTTTAGCCATTCGAATCCCTGTTTTTTTGGATTTCAAAAGGAAACAGAAAAGTACTTGGAAAGTATATGTGACTCTAATAATAAGAAAGCTATGAAGACCTATCATTTGTGCTCTTTATTGTCTGTGTTTATTTAGCAGCCTTCCTCCCTGGCTGTTGTGTTGTCTGTATGTCTGTACATTGTAATAACTGCTGTTGTTATTCTTTGTAATAAATAAATATGAAAAAAAGACACAAGGGTCTAGGCACGCTCGACAGGGAGGGAGGCGGGCTAAAAGGTTGTCTATCAAATCCCTCTGCAGCAATTGGGTAGGTATACAACCAATCAGCGCAACGAATAGGCTCCTAGAGCGCCGGAAATCGGAGGATGCGGTAGTTCGGTGAAACCTTATTTATACAGTCAATGGGTGAAGCTCAAGTATATTACAGACATGTTAACAGAAAGATTATTCAGAGTCGGTGCTAATGGAGCTCAACGATTGTTGTCGACCCTGGCAGAGAATCAAATTCGCTGCCGTGGGTTGTCTAGCGCGGCTAGGCTAGTTGTTTCTGTCAGAATCGTCGCGCCTCTGTTGTCACTTAATTACGCCCGCCTTCTGACTCTACACTTCATGGTGATTCGTCCGGCCAGTTTTAGGAGCATCCAACCTCGAGCCTTATGGAGGGTAACTAGACCCACCCTGGCAGAGAATCAAATTCGTTGCCGTGGGTTGTCTAGCGCGGCTAGGCCAGAGTCCAGCAGTAACAATAACTAGAAAACTAGTCCCACACAGTTGACATATTAGTTAACAGGGAGTCCATTTTAATTGCTTCAAATCTTTTATTCATGCAGGTCCAAAAGTGGAAATACAATGCAAAGTATTGTTTCTCACATCCATCTTTGTGTAAAATATTGTACCCATTTCATTGTAGTTAACTTCATGTGTACAGGTTTGTTTTTCAAAGTAATGCTTCCTTCATATTCAGTCAAAAATACTATCCCCTTTGCAGCTTAACTAGCTATCCTCAGTGCTTCTCTGATTTCCAAAAACTCAGCCACTGTTTTCCAGTTCAGCTGTATTTGAAGACTGCTGCTGGTATTCTACTTCCTGACAGCTATACAAGTAGTGGTACATCCCCTACAAAAACAGGTAAACAAAGAGCCGCAGATTTACAGCTGGATAGTTTTCTGTACTAGCTAACGTTCCTGGATCTGTACAGTTTATTTCCACTCCTGCAAAGCTCTTTTGAATAGCTAGAAAACTGACTTCAAAAACATTTAAGTGCCAACACATGCTGAGTGCATTAGTTACCAATTCAAACCCTTGACTTACCTGTTTACTCTGAAGGTCTCCAGCAGCCTTTGATGTCATCTGCCCTCCAGATTCAAGGTAAACTAGTCTCGGCTATGAAATCGTATTTGCTTAAATGAGCTTGGAGCGTTACGCCTTTCTTTACTTCCATTCTAAGGTGGAAAAGCAAATATTTCGGCACAGAGAGGGGGCAAGTGAGAGGGCTCGCTGATGGATGACAACAGCTGACAAGACCAGAGATTTCATTAATCAGCGTGACGATGTTAACAAGTTTATCCGTCATTTCGTCACTAACAAACGCATGATTATTAAATATGTTTTCGACAGCTCCCAGAGGAGTATTTGAATCAGTTTAAACGGTTGCTCTGATGAGGTGTTTCGGCGCTGGGCATCATTCTGACCACATCTGTGAAGAACATCACTGCCCAAATCCGTCATGAAAAATGAAAGTTTAGCAGTAGACATGTGAACGCTTTGCGGTGGCTTCCCACTTACTTTCTATATTTATCAAACTCCCACGTTTTAACAGTTTAAAGTTTCACAGCAACGCCACAAAGAGGTTTGGTTTTCGATGGAAAAGTTGTAAATGATGGAACAAACGTGCAGCTTAGATTTAATACCCAACAGTTAAGTTCAGTTAAACCTACAGTCACAAAAGTCGCCTAGAGATGTCGCTGAATTGATTTCAGTGTCTAAGGTCACATACAGTAAAGTTACTCAAACGAAAAAGTACAAAAAAAAAAACACGCCTACCCCAGACGTCAAGCAATAAAAACTCTACAGCACAATTACATACTAAAACAACCAGAAGCAAAAAAGAAAAAAATACGAGTGTAAAAACTGTCCCAAATTAATAAAAACAGAAACAGACGAGGACGTCGGCAATTCGGTTCCTCCTGTGAGCATCGCAGGAGAACGTTAACGCGCTCAGCCACAGACAGGAAGAGGATAGTGTCACGTGCATCAGGAGGCGGCGAGCGGCGACGCAGTCGGACGACAATCCTGGAAAAAAGAGGAAATGACACAAATGAACTATCTGCAGTTGTTGATACACAGCACGTTGTTCCATCTCAAGTATCTTCATGTTGATTTAGATTTTTTACTTCTCTAATCTGAGATCCGTTCTTCAGTCAGAGACTTCTCCATCTTTGCTTAAAACTAAAGTTTATCTTTTACAGAGTCCAAGTTAATGCATTGACGTACATCACAAACTACTTCATTTTAGGTTCAGCATGTTGTACGCATGCTTGTTCGAATATCTTTCTTTACCCCAACAAGATCTCGAGCGTGCGGGGCAATTTACAAGCTGCCTCTGCCTTTACAGGGACGAGGGTCGATTTGAGGGAAAGATATGAACACCATTCTACCTCAGACCTATTCTCACCTTCACATGCCGAGGCCTCGCTTAATAAGCGTAGCGTGCAGGCGGGGGCGGAGGCAGCCGTTCTGCGTAGGGGTCCCTTGCACGTGGAACTCCGTATGCAGGGACCCGGGAAACCGGAGAAAGTTGGGAGCGCTCATAGGAGTAGCCGTTACTAGCCGGGGGCATTGGTGCGCCGGGCGCTCTCCTGAGAGGGCTGCGATCTCGGGCGTAGTACGAGGACGGAGGAGGAGGAGGAAGGGGGCGACGCTCATACGGGTCGAGCGACGAGGTCATAAGACGGTCTCGGACGACGGCTGAGGGGGGAGGCGGAGGAGGAGGAGGGGCGCCAGCACGCTGGTCATCATAGGAGGCGATGCCATACGGACGGGCTCTGTACTTCTCATAGTAATCTACCACGCCATATCTCTCCCTCTCGCCCTCATAGGGACGCTCAGGATAAACGGCTCGTCTAGGGGGTGGGGGCGGCAGGGGAGGGGCAGGGTAACCTGGGGGCATGTGGCTGATGCGGCCCCTTAAGTAGCTGGGTGGGGGCGGCTCGGGCCTTTCTCCTGGGTAGCGTGGCGGCCAGTAGCCACCCCTGTCGGGAGGAGGAGGAGGGTATTCATCCCGTTCGTCGTGTCTGGGACGGCTCTTGGAAATCTGAACATGGATGCGTTTCCCTGGATTTATAAAACAAACACATGGAAGAAAACAGATGAATTGGTCAGGCTTAAAATTCACACTTCACCATTACTACTTTCAATAAGTACGCTCGCTTACCTTGAAATTCAGTGTTGTCCAGTCCCTTTATGGCATCCATGGCCTCATCGGAGTTTGACATGTGTACAAAAGCAAAATTCTTAACCACAGCACACTCTGTGACTGTGCCATATTCCTCAAAAAGAGCGCGGAGTTCGTCATCAGCTCCCTTCTCTACGTTTGCCACATGCAGCTTGACGGAACCCTGGTTCTTCCCATGACTGGCCTCCACGTTGATCGGTGTGCCGTGAAGTTTGTAGAGATGCAGACTCTTGATGGCTTTGGTGGCGGCCTTGCGGTCATCCATGTGGACGAAGGCATAGTTTTTGATGATGGCGCATTCTGTGACTGTGCCGTACTGAGTGAACAGGGCCTTGATTTCATCCTCGTCTGTCGCTCGGGGCAGATTACCTACAAAAATCTTCACCATTGTTAAAGATCTGCTTCGAAGACAAAACGGGGAGAGAGAAGAAAGAAAAAACAGAACACTTTAATTAATATTCATTCAGTATATAGTGGGTCTGGGTAATAAACATTTAATCTCACTGGCAATAACCAATATAAAAGATGCTTGACAGTTTCTCTTCACAGTGTTAGATGCATTCACTGTACATCTGCAATCTGGAATAACTCGTAAGTCAATCTAAAGCTTGACTTCCTGCTTTTGTTTTGACAGATTTTTAACAATTTTTTGAAATGGTCATTTTTTCTTGTAGTTGTAATTTGTTTTCCTACACAATGCATTTTATAACTCAGCTACACTGTAAATGAATCTTCCGTACCTCAGTGTATTCCAAGTTTACATAATGAATGAATGAAATGAATGAATTCTGTTCGCACTTTTTTTTTAGCATTCTCACTAATGTGTTCACTCAGTCATTGTAAAATGGCTGACACTCGCATGTCGACTAGCCTTAAATAAATGTTTTTACACATGTGGCTAAAATTATTTTCACACTAAAGCATTTAAATCTGATATGCGGGTATCATAAGACTATAGTGTGGACAAATACTTCAAACTAAATACAATTACAGGTCGCAATTTAAACCATTTATCCCCTGCTAACACGTTAGCTGCGGTTAGCATGCTAGCAAAGCTACGCTAACTGACAAAGCGCCGCAGCAGATATAAACACAGAAACACGCGTCGCCGACAAAGCGAACGAATGCTCAAATACGAGTTAATATTTAAGAAATGTAAAATGAAGCAGATATGGAAATATTCCGACACGAGTGCATACATTTTGGTTACCTTTTTCCCGGTGTCCTCCACAAAGAATTGAAGAGGTTTAAAGCCGACTTCCTGTAAGTCTCCGTCTGACGACAGCACAAACCAGCCGGCGTTTCCTCGCTGTTCTTCGTCGGCGGTTTTCCCAGATGTAAACCGAAGCGCCACCTGCTGTTCGGGAGGCCGCAGTGCTCCACACCAAATATTTATCTGTTGGTTCACTTTGATTGAATTAAATGATTGAATAGATTTTCTTCAAATTGTTAATATTACTGTATTGATTTTTCCTCTCTATTCTTGTCAGTCAAAGTAAAAAAATAGCAGAGGTTGAATAGAAATTCATTTAAAAAATAGCCCCAGTCAAAAAATAAATCTAACAAAATACATTGTGTTTTGCAGATGTGGATGATGCCCATAGTAACTTTATTTTTCTGGAATTAGACATTGCATTTGAACTGCAATAAGGAAAAACAACAGGCTCTATTCACCTGTATTCTTTTCGTGAAATTTCAAAGTCTTCCATCTAACTATCTAAACAGTCAGTTATCACTTAGATTCTCAATTTGTTTTATTTCATATTTGCATTTTAAGTACCTTTTAAAAATATATTTTTAAATGAAATTCCATAAAAAGAAAAATAATAAACTGCTGGAAGGGAAATAAAACAACATCATAAATGTACAGTCCCATTAATAAATACATTCATTACTCTTGATTTATTTCATTATTCATTTTTAATTAACATTTTCCTTTATTGATGGTTTAATAAACACTTACATTCCTACCATACAATTTAACAGACCATTCAGACCCAGCCTATGACTTCTGGATTATAAATTGTTGTTTTCTTTTTTTTCCCTCAACTGTCTGTGTCTCATATTTTTCATTTATTAAGGTGATTAGACAATTCTTGTGATGCTGTGATATACTAAAGGAGGGAGGCTTAGCTCCACTAAAAAAGGGAATTGATAAACCAACTTAAATTAACTGTTTCAATTGTGAACAATCCGTTTATTTAAATGTATCTAAATTAAGTTAATAAACTTCAATTTAACCCCTGATTGCACCATGTTTTGTCAGAAATAACCTTCTTGTAGTGTACATCATTGACCATATTTAGTAACAGCACTTCTGCATCTGCTATTTATTAACCAATAACACAGCCGCTTGTTTCCGGAACAAGGAACTAAAGAAACGCACGTTTGTAACATCTGGCATCAATAAAAAATGAGAATGAGAAATTTTAATTATGCCGCACCTTTTAAACCTAAGAAAAGAAAAATAGTAAGATATTTAAAATAGGCAACAATAAAACATTTTAAAACGCAAGATTGCACAAATGCCAGTCTGCACAGGTGAGTTTTATTTAAAAAAAAAAAAAAAGTATTTTCAAACGGAGACAGCTGTTAATAGTTTTGCTGGCTTGGGACAGAGACAGGAAGGTCTACGTTTGTGTTAATGATTAACGGTTTGATTTCACATGGATAGTTTCCCGTTGTGGTAGTAAATACCACAGTATCAAATACAGCAGCTTCCTTTCTCTTTCGGGTTGCATCACGAAGGATTTTCCTGTGCTGTAATGCTGCATTCACGGGCCTATCTTCAACTCGTAAGTTACACAGCAGCCACACATTTGATTGTGAAAAGTACAAAAAACAAACATTATATTTAAAAAAAAGGTTGGGAGTGAGTTTAGTGGAGTTTTTAGAAAATTGATTCAACCAGGCGTTATTTATTTGTCCCAATAACTCTTTTCACACTACTCTGCTGTTTGGAGAGTTGCACATTATCTAGCTAGTCTGTAAACACTCCCAATGCAAACACTCCCTGTGTAAGTTCTCTGCTCATAAATGCTGACAATGTGTTGATTAAATACACCAAAAACATATTTTTTCTTCTATTTTTAATACAACTTTAAATCTAAAATATGTAATGGTGGGATTTCCGGATTTGCTATGAATGCAGCACGGTTGTATCTTGTGAGAGGTGATGAAACCTGAGCACAGAAGACAACAGGCTGCAGAGACTGGCAGGAAGAGCAGCATTGTTACTTATTTCTTCACAAGTGTTTATGCGCTTGGTTTGTTTCTTTTCCAGTGTACAAGTTAAGAAAATCTATTAAAAAAACCTTTCAGGTAAGACACAAACATCACCTTTTTAAATGTATGCTTTGTTTGACTGGTAAATTGACTCATTATGTATCTCTAACTGGTTTGTTTTTCCTCCTCTCCACACAGGCTTTTATCATTGAAAGCTTTTCCTCATCATGAACGTCTCTCAGACGATTGAGACCGAGGAGGATCTCCTGTCTTGTCTCCAGATCAAATTTTACCACCCTCAGCAGAGTTGTCGAGCCCTGTACAGTTTACTCCCTCTGGGCAGCCGGACCAGGCTCTCGGCCGACGACCCCCTCAGGTTTGGCCGGGACTCCCAGTCCTGCACCTTCTCCCTTCACGACCCCCGGGTGTCTCGTAAACAACTGGCCCTGTTCGCCTACCGCACGTCCCACAGCCCAGACATGCTGTTCACCATCCAGAACCTGAGCCAGAGGGGCCGGCTGTCGGTGAACGGCCAGGCGCTGGGATACCTGGAGAGGACGGATCTCCCGGACAAGGCTCTGGTCCGGTTTGGGGAGTATGAGATGCTGATCATCAGGGAGTCTGGGGAGGCCAAGGCCAGCTTTGAGGTGGAGTTCGAGGTGCTGACGGTGCCTCCATCCAGGGAGATGTGCATGTATGAGCCCAGCGTGACCCCCGTCATGGACACAGGCTCTCGTGTGATGAACAGTTTCCCACTTCAACTCTCAGCCGTCGGCCCCTCGGAGACTGATGAGAGTCTGATGTGTCATTCTTGATGAGCCATCTCTGATTACTGAGCTATTCTGAGACTTTTTGACTTTCTTACTGAGCTTAAAGGTCAAGCAAGTTGCTGTTCAAGTAGGTATGCCTTATATATAACCAATAATGTGAAATCACAGTATTATTTTGCACCTTGTATCCATCATATCTAAAGATTCTGAAGCTGTGATCTTTTTGTAATTACACTTTTAAAGTGTAAATGTTATGAAGCTATTTTCAACTGAGCATTAAACTGTTTTTATGTAACATCCTCCTGTGCACCTTGTTGTTAAATATTATCTTTGTTTTATAGTTTACAGCACTCATTTATTGAGCACTTAACCGTGAAGACAAAGCCGTCTGGATTACAATACGACACCGTGGAAACAGGTTTTTCGAGATAAACTGGAGATAAAAGAGTAATCACTAACCTAGAGCTCAGACAATGAACTTGACCTCTCCTCAGGGCATCAAATTCTTGCAAAACAGTGCATCAGTTTCACCCACTAAAACTAAAGTACTATGAATTAAGTACACTTATTGCTTTCAAAGTGGAAGTACTCATCACGCATATTTCAATTTAACATTATACTATAAAAACTGAAAATAAATTAAGGTTTTAAGTCTGTAAGACCCAAATATAGAAAAAATGTGTACAAAAATAAACAAAAAATATGTATACAAACTTGAAATCAGAAAAACATGAGCAAAAATACTGCTAGTGCTATTTTTTTCTATAATGAATATTTTTTTCTTTTTTCATGTTCTTAGACACGTATAATTTTTGCTATTCATATATATATATATATACATGAGATGTGAGACATGAGACAATCTAACATCTTGAATATGGATTTTAGTCGTAGCAGCACATTGGATTCAGCTAACAAGACAGGTAACCTGATCAGATCAATTCAGGAAACTGGTATTATTTGTTATGCAATCTTATAACAAAGTCCAATCTGCAATCTCACTGACGGCTCAAACAATGCGTGAACTTGTCGGAAGATGAATAATCAGACGCCCCATAAATGTCTGGAACGTGATCCCCGTCATGCAGGCGGCAGTTACTCTACTTCAGCATTCTCTATAAAACACGATTTCCCAAAAATGCTGCAAGAAGGGTGTGTGCTTAAAGGAAGCGTAATTTAAAACGAAAATAACTTCAGTCAGCAACCGAAAGCAGGAGGAACTGAAACTTCTCAGTTTTCAGCAAATCTAGACCTACTAACCTGAGATTTCACAGATCGCCTCATCTTATTGTGCTTTGTTCAAACAGAGCTACGGCTCTATTGAGCTATGGTTACCTATCCAGGATGTGTTCTGTCTCCTGATGTCTGTTGAGATACAGTAAACTCTGATCTGCTGCAACCCCTACAGCAAACACAGAAAGCAAGTTCCTTAAAAGCTGATCTACAGTCAAGCAGCATTAAGTTGCTGAACAAGCACATCCACAAATTTCATTGTGAAAACAGACAAATCTGCTGAATTAAGTCTGGATATTTATCACTTTTGCTATGAGATGGATTAGAAAGGCAGAACTTGTGTCAAACCAGCAGAACTCTTTAACCACTGCAGGTAGAAGTTAGACAATCTGGTAATTTATAAATGTTCCCAACTAGACTTAATCATAGAAGCATGTAAAGTTCTAAAAATGTTAAGAAACTGTTAGTGTCTTCTATTAAACTTTAAAATAGGAATGCTAACATTTTAAAAAGCCACAATATACCTGAGACATCAGTTCTGAATACAAATAGCTTATTTATTAAGACTTAGAAAATGTAATTTAGAAAAAGAAAACGGGCTACAAATTCTTGCATGTCCATGTAGTATCATCTTCATGACATAAATCTACAGATAAGACAGAAACTGAAGGTAACATTTTTGTGCAAAAGGTCATACAGAGATGAGATGTTATGTAAACATTCCAAGTCATGTGAACTGTCTGAAACAGTGTCAGAGAAAACACCACATTCCAACTCCGTCTGTCAGAGTTTCTGTAAAGTCTCAGAAATCTCGAGTCAATAAGAATCGATCCTAAATGTGACCCGTAGGACTGATCGGTTTTCTTCTTTCTCCAAAAGAAAGACTTGTTTTGACGGCATCAGCTGCAAACATGCAACCACGTATGTTTCTCCAAGGCTGGCATATCCCCTCGGGCTTAACAACCAACGGGCCAAAGTTTCACTGGAGGATCAAACACACTCCCTGTAAACACAGCAAACACATCGATTAAGAATCACAAACTGCACAAGTAACTTATGAAAGTCACAGAACAGACATGTACAGGGTTTCCACACATTTTAAAACTTTAGTTTTATGTTCAGTACTACACTCTGCAACTAGATGCTTTTATTTTGACACACATAGAGCAACACTATATAAAATGTGGCAGGAAGTCATCAAACACACCACACTTCACACTCATGGTCCTGACAACAAAACCAAAACTAACTCGGCTGACTGAACCACAAAACCACAATAAAACACAAACACTAATGACACTGGAACACGAATAGAAACCACAATAATGACATTTAAACCCATGGTGCATTGTAGCACGAAAGTTCAGTCATAGTGACTAGATCTGCGATCGCTACAAATATTTATTATTTTAGCGGTAAAATAAGCCTGTTCCACCCTAAAAAATGAAAACAATAGAAAGAAAAGAAAAAATATTAAAACACATTAATAGAATAATAAATAGTTGCTAAAATTATGTAGGTTTAAAAGTGTAGAAAGTGTTTAAGAGCATAGAAAATGTGGGTGTGGGAAAGGTTAATAACAGTGTAGGCAAGGTTTATAAGAGTGTGAGGAGGGTTTAGAAATACTTACATTATATATAAATGATAAAATAAATATGGTAGCTACTTGGTGGGATTCTGGGGCAGAACACCCGTGATAGACGAGAGACCACTGCATCACACTGTTCCATGTTGTTTAAGAACTCTGCATATGAAGGCCTTGATTTAGTGAACTCATGCTGCTTTACCTTTGATCACACCTTATCCAGCTTGTAATCTCCTTTTAATCTGGTGCAGCCTTCAGAGGGAAGACAAGCCTGTGAACAAAAACACAGACTCAATGATGCTTCATTTATGAACTCAAACAATTTAATATTTTAGTACGTTCTACTTTGGGTACAGTGATAATTCTGAATAAGGCACAGTAAAAATGTCACAGGAAAATGAAGCAATAATTTACAGGTAGTGACTAAAAGTTGCTCCCCCCCCCATGAGGTTCGTTAATGAATCCTTATTGGATTAGTGCATCTTCCATATTTAAACAAAAACATTTGACCTTTTTAACTTTGAATTTTAACACACAAGAGGAGATAATTTAATCAAAGTAAAGAAGTATGGTGCAAACAGTATCTACCTCTTTTTCTTCAGGATGCTGGACATCTTCCAAGGATGACTTACCATGAGCAGGCATCTCCTGCATAGTCTAACAACCTACAAAGAGCACAAATACTAAGAATACCGAGCCTGCATGCAATTTGTGGCACATATATACAAGTTATAAATGTTAACACAGTGATGACAAGTGTTGCTAATGTGTAGTGTGAAGTTACTGCAAATCAGGACTTTTGAACAGCTGTTGCAACACAACAGAAACATGGGTCGACGTAAAGCTCAATTAACTATTGATCTGCTTCTAGGAAAACAACTCCAGGCAGATAGTGGGGGATGTGTTTTGAGGAAAGATGCAGCTCTCTGTAGGTCGCTGATAAGACGTAGCAGCCGAGGGACTTAAGAACAACACAGGAAACGAAACTAAGAGGTTCTTGGGCCTTTTTTTTGGGTCATTACTTGGCTTGTGGACAGCTACAGTCCATAAACTGTGCCGACTTTTGGTTAATTGCAATTTTAACTGGAAACAAGTATTAGTTTTTATCTTTGTTAAGTCGCTCAAAACTTGGATTTTTTTTCACATTGCACAGTTTTCACCAGAATGCAGATTGGGAGTAGCTTCACAAAGACTTGAAGTCTCGTATTTTCCAGCCAGGCGCTGAGGAAACAACACCTACCATGTGTCAAGCTGATAACTATGAAGGGTGTGAAGAGTAAAACGCCTAAATCTATCAGCTGAGTGACTGTCTGCTCAGTCATTATGCTAAAAGGCCAACGCAGCGAGGAATAACGTCACAGCTTTGGTTTCATTTGTTTATTAAAAAGCCTTTCAAAAAAAGCAACCTTAAAAGTAAGTAAAATCATACATTATGGTACTAGAGGTTCTACTGTCGCAAGAAAAAAGAACAAAGTGTAAAAAGAACAAAACCACACTGGAACTTTTGATGTCATGCTAACATGTCGCAAATCTTAAAGATTATTGTACAACCTCCCACACCAAGTATTCCATTAAAGCACTTCTCTATTGATTGATGAGCATTTTAAAGTGAACCAACATCCTCGTCTAAATACAATAATTTGTTTACAAAGACTAAATATATTTCTATTTAAATGAATTCCCTTGTTATGAAAATATGTCACAGTTTCCCAGAGGCCATATCAGACAGATTAAAAAGCAAGAGTGTGTAGTTTGTTTTTTGGCCATAAACAGTACTGCGTCACACTGGAATAGTCTAAGCACCTAATTTGCAAAACAGGATTTGAACAGTAAAACAAGCAGAGGAACAGAAAAGGCATGAACAGCTCAGAGGAGCTGTAAACATGGAAATCGGATGTTTTTAAAATACGGGGCTGTCCGCAATACAGTATCTTCCAGTAAGTCTCAGGCGAACGCAACGCAATCCGCCATAGATGTGGGGGGTGTATAGCGCCACGTGCATCAGCAGACAACGACGATCTTGTCATATTCTAAACCTGGAAAGAGAGCACACCACACATGTCAAGGAGCGCGTTTTACTCAGGATTCGCGCAAGACTGATTTTTGATGTTAAAGCAGCATTATTTTAGGTTTCAAGCAGCAACGTTTACTGGTTGTATATTGATCTGTTTGGCTGAAGCAGATCTGCAGGAATTAAGAGCTCTGACTGATGGTAGTTATTTAAAGCGTGATCAGATCTCAACTTACGGATTCAGCTGTCATTTAACTCGAGACACATGTATTATTTTTCCAATCATGTCTATTTGCTTTTAGAGTAATTTATCAGGTCATGAAACATCCACTCTCTGTTCTCACCTTGTTTTATACTCTTGGCGCCTAATAGCCTGCATAGCGAGGTGGTGGTGGTGGCGGAGGCGGCACTCTGTCCGCATAAGAATCCCTGGGGCGCGGCGCTGCGTACATCGGAGCCCTGGACATTGGTGAGAGCCGAGACCGCTCATAGGAGTAGCCGTTACCAGCCGGAGCAGGCGGAGGGGGGGCTCTTCTGATGGGGCTTCGGTCCCTGGCCATGTAAGTCGGAGCAGTGGGGAGCGGGCGGCGGTCATACGGGTCAACTGACCCCATTCCGAGACGCTCTCTAACCAGTGCCGAGGGAGGAGGCGGAGGCGGGGGGATGGCACTGGTGCGCCTGTCGTCGTACCCTGTGGAGCTGTAGGGACGAGCTCTGTATTTCTCATAGAAATCAAACACCCTGGGATCTCGCTCGGCATAGGCACGGTCGGGATAAGCTGCTGCTCGTCTCGGGGGAGGGGGCGGCGGCGGAGGAGGAGGGTAAGCGGACATGCGACCTCTGTAGGGAGGCTCTGGCCTCTCCACTGGATAACGAGGAGGATAATAGCCTTCTCTGCCAGGCGGAGGCGGATAGTCCTCCTCCTCAGGTGCCCCCCTGGGTCTGCTTTTTGAAATCTGAACGTGTATGCGCTTCCCTGAGAGAGAGAAAAACATTGTCCCTCAAATCTAAAAGCCTAAATACTGCTGGCAAAAAATAGGGCTGCACAATATACTGCTTCAGAATCGACACTGCGACGTGTGCATGCTCAGAAGGCACAACGTCAAGTGAGGCTGATTAATGCCGCAACTTTTTTTTGGATCACAAGACACAGATTTTGTTGACGGCTCCACTTGTGCACAGCAAAATGAGCGAGGAACAGGAGAGAGGCACTGAAGAGAAAGACCCACTTTCAGAAGAACACAACTAAGTTATATAGAATAATCATGGCTACAGAAAGGACAGCGTAGTCTAACGTCAATCGTAATGAAATTGTTGCCACTAGACAAGGCAGCATGACTAATTTCTTTGACTATTTATATCGGCACGACAAAGATCTGTTTAGTGACTGCAAAGCCATATCTGGAAAGGATCAAACACAAAAATATATTTGCTTTTTTTTAGATTGAGCTTTGATAGGGATGAGAGAACCACCCTGATCATTCTGGAGTGGTTAATTGCTTTCAAATAGTTGTTCAAGTCATCTGGTGAGGCTTCCTGTATGTATTCATAACACATCATACATTGCAGACAAACTAAATATTGCAATGTCAGTTTTTTCCAATACCGTGCAGCCCTAGTAACCCCCCAAAAAGACTTCCCACCTGATGCTACTTACCTTGAAACTCTGTGTTATCCAGGCCCTGTATGGCATCCATGGCCTCATCAGAATTGGACATGTGCACGAAGGCAAAATTCTTGACGATGGCGCACTCTGTGACTGTGCCATACTCCTCGAAGAGCTCACGGAGCTCTTTGTCGAAGCCCTTTTCTACATTGGCTATGTGGAGCTTCACGGGGCCCTGGTTCTTCCCTCTGCTGGGCTCCACATTGATGGGCCTGCCGTTCAGCTTGTAGAGATGGAGCTCCCGGATGGCTTTGGTAGCAGACTTTCTGTCATCCATGTGCACAAACGCATAGTTTTTGTACTTGGCACACTCTGTCACTGTGCCATACTGCGTGAAAAGAGCTTCAATTTCATCCTTCTCAGTGTGCTGGGACAGGTTTCCAATGAAAATCTTCACCATCGTTGCTCCGATTCAGGTTTCTACAAGGGCTAAACACAGAGACAACAGAGCCCAGCATGTAGTGAGGCACAGAAACCAGTCGGAGGGCACATAGTGAGTGTACGACGTCATTTTCAGGAAATAGAAAGCTTGTAATCGAGGCAACTGGAGAGGTCCACCACAAGAGCACGATAAATGCAGCTGTACTAATCACATTTGTTGCAAACAATGCTTAAATATATTACTATTGTTAGTCTAACACTCATACGACTTGAAAACAGCAGACTTTACAAGAGCAGCAGTCGAACAAGTTTACATGTTCGCACTTCCGTGGAAACGAGCTGCTAGCCGATTTGCTAATAGCACGCCAACATTAGCTACCGAACACATAAGCGAACAAATACAACTCAATTTAACCATTGGGCATGTGTGCAGTTGCGAAAACAGACCTGTAAAAGTAATTTCATTATAAAACCAGGAAAGTGTCCAGAAAAAAAAACCCACTAAAGTCCCCATACTTACTATTTGGGTACCGCGCAACAGCCAAGCGGATACAATAAAAATGACTACAGTGGAAATCGGTTGGAGGGATGCGCACACGGCAGGTTTTGATTGGTGGATGGACGCGTCTATCAAAAAGTACGCGCTGTGATTGGGTGAAGGAATGACGTAGGTTTTATCCGATGAAGGATTTCCGTCGTACCAGTATAACCGGTGTCGCTTGATTTGAGTGTTTTGCAAAAAAGTTTCCTGTTACTCGTGGGAAATCAAGTGAAGTTTCTGTTTGTTGTATGCTCGGGCAGTGTATTGGGTTCCAGGCATACGATTTGCACGTACTTGCACACATAGCGTAACCTGATTATTACATTTATAACATATTATTTGTGTAATAGTTTGGTTATAATGACTTAGCAAAGCAAATGGGACCGTGTTGTTATCATCATTTTACCTAAATACTATATTGATAAACCAAAAGAAACTTATGTTCTCTTTTCATTCATTACATACCTATTTATGCATAATCTGCAGTACTGTTTATATTAGTGAGAACAACCATGTGCAATATCACTTTAATGTCAAAATATTGATAAAGTTAACTAAAAAATAAGATTTAAAACCCAGTAATGAAATGTTGAGTGATTTTTGTGGTATTGAGTATCTACTGTGGGGCCTCTATTTTAATATAATAAATCTAAACTGTGAGTTTTTTTTATTATTATTTTATGTAAGACAAATTACATCATCCCATTGGAATGAGTAATTAGCAGTAAGGAACAACTCTGGAAGTCTCCCTGAAGGAAATATTCTCACATATCATGTCTACATTTTGACCCTGAGCCTGTATTTTTCAAAGCTTTCCCTCATATTTTATGTGGCTATTTAGTGAGATTACAACAGTCCAACGTTACAGCCATTATCCCAGACGCCATGATTCAAGCTGGCAGAAAAATGAAGTGAGACACGCTACTACTAACCCGTTCAGAGAGCCTCATTTACCACCAAATCTGAAATCTATGTTAGACGACTTCACGGGAGCTCAAATTGAAAGCTGTATTGATCAGGTTTTGCTGCTGTTTCTTTTGTTTATTTGGGGCTGCATTCCACTACAAGACAAAAATCACACATTGGACATCTTATAACATTATAAAGACAGAAAAGCTCAGTGATTTTAAGAATTACAGAGCCAGCAATAGCTCTCTGTCAGTCTCCAGATCCACTATTCATGCAAAAAATACAGATTAGGGAAGTTATAAACATTTATAATATGATAGTATGTGATAAGTTAACATTTGGATGGAAGCCGCTTTTAAAAAAGTCAAACTACACTTCTGCACTACAACTGAAATCTAAACTATTAGTAAACATACTACAATAACAAACAAAAAATTAATAGAATTGTTTTAAAATACAAATGTCAAATGAACTGTTTACAAAAGTGGAGCTATGTTTGGATTTAAACACTGAATCAACTTAACGGCACATTGGAGGTCTGTGATGCATCTATTCCAGTGCCAAAAAATAATATCTCATTCCTGAAATGTAAAGTTTCAAGTGTAGTTTTCTGCTTTTCATTTAAAGAACATAATTTTTTTTTTAAGTTTGACACCAAGTCTAGAGAATCTGACTCATGACAGTCAATCTCCAGTAGGGGGAGACACAGACCAATAAGTTAAAGTCATGGTGAGTATGGCATCCTGTAGTAATATTTTTTTTAGGTTCTAATTTCAAATCTAGCCCACAGCGCTGTCGTGACTCCCGCTGTTGTCATGTCTTTGGTGTGTGACTCCTCATAACTCCTGGCCAAAAATGAGTATGAGTGTGCAGTATGAGTAGAGCAGAAATGGGCCATGCAAATGCTTCTGGGTCACGGAATGGTAAAACTTAAACGGCAGTTTTCCAGATTCCTTAACATTAACGTTTAGTCCTTCTTTCCTGCTGGAAGTCTTCTCTTACCACAAAAACATAAGAATGTAGATAAATAATAATAAATCCTCTAGATGTAGGTACCAGGTTTATTGCAACCTGTATCAGGTTTTCCACCAGAATTCCATAAATGAAGTCAAATTCATGAAACCTCTACCGTCGCTGCAGGCATCCCTACAGCATGATGCTGCCACCGCCATGCTTCATATGATGAACAAACAGCCATGAAGGACAGGTTTGTTCTCACTCGACCACAGAAACGCTGTTCTAATTAACAGTAGCCTGATGTTACATGACTGTCTTTAAGCGGGGTCTTTTTGTTATCCATACTATCAAAGACATAACTACTGTCTCTCTAGTAATATATTCTAGCGTCATTGCTATAATTCATTGACTTTTTTTTGGCTTCAAAAACAACCTGCTATACTATTTTGAACACAGACAAAAGCGATGACTTACACAATTAAGCATTTGCAATGTTTTTTCCTCTGCATCAAGATTCGATTTTGCAAATAAAACATTAGGCATAAGGACAGGGACTATCACTGATCTCCTAAAAGCTGATACTGTCGCCAAATAGGTGATGATTCACCGTCTCTGCAGCCCCACAAACAGCAACCATCATCCTCTAAACACCCTGCTGAGTCACTCTGCTGTGTAAAGTACCTTCAACTGATACCCAAAGTGGAATTACATCAACAAGTAATGGTACAGCCTCTTGTATGTGTCAGTAACCTTTCATAATAGAGAAACTAATGCAGCAAAGGCCTATTCAAGTCTGGAGTTGTAACAAAAGCAGAATGTGGATGATGTAATGATCTGCTAAATGCTAAAAATGGCAATAATAGCTGAACGTCACTCTTTAAATTCAAAATTAGGTTTGCTTAAAATAGCTGGAGACAAATTTAACACTTTTGTGACAGCTGAATCCTCCATGTTTTTGTTTTTCCTAGAAGAAATCATTCTGAACTAGAGATAATACACAACAGTAAGTGCCTCAGTTATATTAATCCATCTTGGTTGGCGTTTTTCGTTTGCCCGCTGTGAACTTAAAAAGAAAAAAAACTGTTGCGAAAAAGTGTATACCAAACAATGAAAAGTCCTTTATTGCCATCAGAACATGAGTGAGAAAACCAGAGACAAAATCTGACAGAGTGAGGAGTCGACTGTACAACCAGACACACACACACACACACACAAACACACACTCGCGCATACAAAGCAGCCTTTCAACAGGACGTGAGGGCTACAGATACATAAGGGGAATACAGTACTCACACAATGAGGTATAAAGGTAAACGCAAACATACCAGATAGGGCTTCGTCCTCCACTCACGCACATGCAACTGAACCGAGGTACAAATACTCATACAAGTGCTCGTTCGCTCTCTAAAAACACAACATACAGGTGAGCAGAAATGTATAACAGCAGCATCTGGGTCATCTCGATTCAACCACGCTCCCATTCATCTGTCTCTCAAAACCTTTGGTCATGTGGACACTTGCTTGTCATGCACAATGTTGCCCTTTGTAATCGAATACTTTGTGAGACTTTGAAACTTGTGAGCAAAGGAATGGGTCCCTTCCTGACTCGTATCCACTGATAGAAAGTCTGGGCAGATGAGTGGAGAAAGGAGGAGGGTAGGGGAGGAGGGAAATGCCGTTTCAATCACAAATAAAAGTTTTCCTCTCTTCAAGGTAAGAGTTTCTACGTTAGTCGGACATTCAACGTGTACATTAGCAGCAGTGAATGAAACAATGGCTTTGTAAGTCAGATTAATAACACCCTTTCCTCATGCACAGGACAGGCACCACCTACTACTCGGTAACTAAATGCCATGCAAGTTAGAAAAATAGACTGCAAACTCACAAGACAAGAGAAATCAAAGTTCGTCTCCACAGAAGAGGTTGATTTCACTTCAATTTTTTATTTCATGTTTTTCTAAGATGTGGAAATAGCAACAAAAAAAACTTGAGAGCGGTAACCAAGACAACAGTAACAACATGAGCAGAGAGCCACTGAGGTTTTCGCCTCTTAACTCCGTATGCCAACTTTAAACCGCCAGGTTTCGAGACAGACACCTCGCTTTGTTTTCCTTTTTTCGGTCCTCTACCTTTTTTGCGTTTTTTTTTCGCACCACGCGGGCGACCACGCGCCTCGACGCACCTGGTGTGTACGGCCTCGTGTGTGTACCTGTGTGTCATGTGGCTCTCATGTCATTTGAAGCTGTCCCAATCCCACAGTTCTGCAGTCTCCAGGCCCCCTCCCTCCCACTAGCAGCATCCGTCCCCAGAAAAAAAAGGTGGTCGCCCTCGTGTGCATCCGGAGCTGCGCGCTGCAAGTGGTTTGTCAAGACACTTGTGTGGCTGGAAGCTAGCACCGCCGCCTCCTCCGCCGCCGCCGAGAAAGAGGCACGGTTTAGTTCTCTTTAAGTGTAAATCTAGAGTTCAAGTCTGCCGTCTGTCTGTCTGGTCTCAGCCCGTCCACCCCGGACCCTCGAAAGACCGAGCACAGGCAAGAGGAGGAAGCGCCACGTCGTGTGACACCCCTCAGGCCAGTTGATAAATAGAGATGCCTCACTGTGTGAACCCGCCCAGGGCTACGTCTTGTCACATCATCCCCTCCCCAGTTTTGTTTCGTGGTTGCCAAATATCTCACACAAACACACACATACGCACATACACGCACGCACTGACCCCAACGCCGTCCATTCTACGGGGAATGAGGACAAGCGCCTTGAATTTCGTGTTTGGCACCAGACTTGTTTTTCCTCACGTTGGCCAGCCACTCCCTCTGTTTCTGTATCCTCCTTTCACTCATCACTCCCTCACAGGTCTGTTCTCTCCTTCAAACCAAAAACCAAACAAAAATCCAACAGAAACAACCTGGAAGAACGCTTCTCTCGCTCTCTCTCGCTTTTCTTCCTCTCAGGAAACAAAAACAAACTTAATGGAAAAACTCAACTTTTTTTTATTTGTTTTTTTTTTTTTTCAAATTCAAGGCACAATGTCTATCAATATTCCAATCTGTCTGTCTGTCTTCACTCCCAGGTTCAGTGTGCGAACGTCGCGTCACGTAAGCTATTGGACTGTCTGCTCACACGCCGCTCCCTACAGCTTCACATCTCTCTTGTCTGTACTTTAACACTGTTAAGAGACGCGTCTGTTTTGGTTGAGAGAGCGACCGCCAAGTCCAAACCAGTGATAAACAATGAACAAAATTAACATTAACAAAAAAACAAAACAAAACAAAAAAAGACACAAATAAAGACAACCGTTTCAAAAACAACAAAAAAAGTCTCGTCCTGTTTCTTGTGTTTCAGTATTTTTAAAAATCAAGTCATATCCACCAGCTCTTTTTTGGCAAGCTAGTTGTTTTTTTTTAAATAAGCACTAAGTACTGATAGATAGGATAGCATACACCGTTAACGTGTGTTTTTAAGTAGATGCGTTTGTCGTTTTTTTGTACTTTTTCACTCTCATAGTATGAATTCAGGTATTTTGTCAGGTACTTTTCACTCATCTGTTTAAGGTTTAAGTTAATGCAAGCAGGGACAGAGTTTGCCATGGAGTCTTGCTCTAGACTTGGGTTTGCGAGGGGCGGGGTCGTCTCTTTATGAGACCCCGTTGACCAAGGTCAGGGTCTCGCTGGCCGAGGTCACGCTCTTGCTGGGGGAACGCTTGGAGGGCGTTCGTTCGTCCTTGGCACTGGTGCCGTTCTCCTGCGGGTATGAAACATGGGGAAAAAGTAAAAAACTCATCATCCAATAATCTGATGTCAGCAGAACTAAATGAGAGCGGGCGTTTCTGCCTGTACCTGGGGTTCAGGGCCAGTGTGGTTCTCCTTCTGGGGCAGGTTCTGTCTGCTCTGGGACTCAGCACGGGATATGTAGTCAGCAACAGTCACTGGAAACACAGAGATCCGTCAGCTACAACGAACGCTGGAGGCTGTATCGATTCCAAAGTGGGGGGAAATATTTAACAAGTAAAACACATCCACTCACCACTCTCACCTGGCTGCCTGTCACGGCTGGCTGAACCTTCCTCTGGGCGGTTGCCACGGTTACGGCGGCGGCGGCTTCGGTTGCGTCGCTGAGGTCGGGCTTCTTCATCTGACAGTCGAATTAGGAAATATGGATTACTGTGCCCTGAGTTTCTTCGAATTTAATTTGGGAGATTAACATTTGCTACGAACGACGACGACGATTTATAAAGAAGGGAGCACTAAAGCTCTCACCCAGTCCGTTCTCGCTGGGGCCCGCCTGGCTGTCTGACTCTCCAGCGGCATCCATCACACTCGGCTCCTGGTCGTTGCGACGGCGTCTGGATCGTCTGCGGCGGTCTCCCATGCCTTCGTTGATGTCTGCGTCAGCCAGCTCGCCCTCACCCTCCAGCAGGGAGTACGGGTTACTGTCTGGGTCCCTCAGCACTGGAGGCGTCGCAAAAAGAAAACATAAATTGCAGCTAGAATTTTTTCTCTCATCTATTTCATATAGTTCCAACATTCAGACTGCAGGTATTCGTCTAATGCTTATATTAATTAGAAAGATAATGGATGGGGGCTTAAAGGTATTTCAGTACTCTAATCTGTCTCTCACTCGGATAAGACGTCCTTAATTTACATGTAAGAGGACCAAATCACCTGCTGGCTGCTTCTTAGAACATCTTCAATCCCTGTTTAGCTGCACCTTTTTAAGGCACTCTAACATTTTTGAAGTTAATAATTATGTAATTAAAATGACAGATATTACAGCCACTGAGTTGTCAATGCATCGTCACTAAATGCTCAGAACGACAAAGATATCTACAACTCAGTTTGGACTGGTCAAAATAATATAGAAATCTCTGGTCTGAAATTTTTGCGAACAACACTGCTCATGTAAACCATTGGATATTGGTCCAGCAAAGCATTTAAACACAAGTCATGGTGGTTACTGTGGTAGGAAACATCATTAGAAAATGCAGTGAAACAGGAAGAGCCCATCAGAAAGGAGATTGTGGAGAATGAGAGCTTCGTTCATTATAGCCTTGTGGTCGAAATGTACAAAAACGTCGACCTCAGGCTGGTCTGACAGGGTGGTAAAAGCGTTTGTCATATGCAGATAGAGTTCTGCCGCCCTAGCAGGTATCTGCTATTTCACCTAATCAACAATCTAAATCAAGAAATTACATATACTGTATATAATAATTAAACTCATCATTCAGACTAAACTGACTCAGAATTGATTAAAGATAGAATAATGTAGACACCTTGAAAAAATATCTTGAACTAGAGGGATGACTACTCAGAATTAAACTGCAGATATCTGAAAGCGGAATCACAATTCAGCTTTCGGTATCCGCAGTGCATCTTGTGTATGATTCTGTGCAGGTAATTGTACTGGCAGGAAAAAGCACTTTTCCTATGACTATTTGGAAAAGCTACCTGAGCTGATGGAGTTGGAGGGCTTGGATCCTGGCCCCCCACGGCCTCGTCCTGAGTTGGAGCCTCGGCCCCTGCCACCTCGCCGGGAGCCCCTCTCATCGTTGCCTATGCCGCGGGGCCTCTGGTCTCGCTCATTAACATCCTCCGACTCAGAAGCATTGGACAGTTCAGAGTTTGTGCCTGCATCAAGTGGAGACAAATAATTATATAAGTATCTGAAGTTTTGAATTGAAATATATCACGTCAAAGCGATGTTTCGGGCCCTTCCTTCTCACCATATCCAGAGTACTGGCTGTTGGAGGCCCTGCGTCCTCTGCCGCGGCCCCCGTAGGTACGAGAAGTGTGGAGTGAGTTGCTGCTTTCGTCTGTCAGGTAGCCTTTCTCTCGGTCGACTCCGGGGCCTCCGGTTCGGCTCGGAGGTGCGCGGTATCCGACGCCGATCTGACGGAGCTGCTCATCGATCTGGAGACGCTCAAGACGCAGCTGCTCCACCTCCTACAAGATGGAGAAGCGATTGTGAAGAGGGTGGCACTGAAATTTTCAGCATAAATGTTCCCTCTTAACACTTTCCTACATCATGATGTCCAAATGGGAAATATGGCAGATGAACACATCTTAAAGTAGAATGCACGGTAAAACAAAAAGTACTAATAAACCAAACTAAAACATGACAAAGTGAGCCATGAATGGGACACACCTTGCTAAATCTGTGGCTATTACAGTGTAGTGTGGGTTTTATTTTCTCCAGTAGTGAGAGAATCTGGCATGACACGGTGATCTGGCTTTTCTTTACGCTGACAAAATAATGCATTGTGTCAAAACTCTTGTGTCCCGGATACACAAAAAAGATTGAGCTTAAAAGCAGCATTACATTTTACTTAATCAGACTTTTTTTCTCATGTTCAATTTGGCTGATCGTCTCCAGTGGTTTAACAACAGACATTTTTTATGGGATCAAGCTCTAGTCCTAAAACCCCCGTGGGTCTGGCCAGCTCGTGGTCTTATTATAGAGCCTATCACTCTACCACTAAGTGGCAGTAATGCGTAAAGTTCAGCACTCCAAAGACCGGGAGCATTGTGAAACAGCGCCCACTTCATGTCTCCTGAAACACCTACCAATTTTTAACACATCGACTGTGATTGGCTACCTGGGTTAAGTATTATTTGCAGTGGTCGAGGTTAGGATAAGCTGCTGCATCTGTGACGACACTTATTACTCCGCTGCTATCTTTTGGACCAAACCCTTGCTGAATTTAAGATGAAGAACAGCCAGAGCAGTCTTACAGTTAGAAAGCAGCAGGCACAGGTGGGTAGATGTGGAGTCACAATGTTTAAATGGAAACTGTCCGTCACTTTTTAATCTCTTTGGACAAAGGCAAAATTAATAACGCATTGTGTAGCATAAGGGCAGCTGAAAGAGCTTCATAGTCTGTTCAGTCTCAAATGCAAGAACGCTTAAAAAAAACAAAAAAAACAGCTTAATTGAGAGTATCCCAATTCCACATTTTGTCCAGAGCCATCCTCATAGACGAGGGGAGTGGGTAATGGTGTCTAGTGACAGCAGTGCACTGACAGCAGTTTCTATGACGGTTTTAATGGTGGGTGATTTGGAAGGGGGGGGGGGGGGGGGGTCTCTCTTCCCAACGTGACAGCTGTCTCCACCAATGACAGCTGAACCTCAAGAGATGTGTGAAGGAAGGAAGGCAGGCCGGAGGGGGTAGGGTAGGGGGGTCAGATGTTATTTTTGAAAGCTGAGGGTCCAGATAGCCGGTAATCTATACTCCAGCGTACCCTTCACCCCATCCCAGAGAGAGGGGGCTATTTATAAAAGCACATGAGGTAAGGACAAAATGAGGTGCTCTCAGCAGCTTTCCTCATGTGGTGTTGAGCGGGCGGGAGACAGGTGACCAATATGAAACGACCCTGCGCATACGCCCACTCCATCATCCAAAAGCATCCCGCCTCTGTTCTGTTAATTACATAAAGGAACAGTGCTTCTAAGAAACATATTTATTCTCCTACTGAGCGCACACATTTACGGCTTCACAGAAGTCACGTTACAAGCGTACAGGTTTCTTTTGAGGAGCTTCTTGAGCGACAGAAATAGACAGGAAAGGTCAGTGCTGCCATCTATTGGTGGAAATAAAAGATCAACTAACCTGGAGATAGGACACGTGGTACTCCAGCAGAGCCTGAGCGTTGCTGATGTTCTCCTTAGTTCCTACAAACACGAAAGGAACCATGCCCTGATAAAGTACAAAGAAAAGGGAAATAAGAGTTGAGTGTCCTTTTTGGGGGGTGATGCAGACAATCAATCACTGCTAGGGCAATATTTTCCACTTAGCAACAGCTCAGACCTTGAAGAACATTCAAGCGGTGAAGTAAAGACCACTTTTGGAATAATTGTAAGTGCAAAAATTACACGAAGCACACTCAACAGAAACACACCACCCCATCAGAGAAAACAGACAGCTAAGTGCCCACACACCCACTAGAACTGGCATATGCTGAGCAGTGGGTTGTGTGTGTGTGTGTGTGTGTGTGTGTGCTGGAAGCAATGAAAAAGTGCTAGTGACAAAACAAGAAAGACAAAGCGGCAGAACGGAACAGAGTCAAAGCAGACAGCACATGGGACGTTTACACTCTGCTGCAGTTAAGTAGCTTTGCTTTTTGGAAAGCGGAGGGGACGGGTTATATCGGGGGGGACTGGGAGCCGGGTCGAACGGTCCATTCACCTCTTTGCTGCTGGCAGTGTCGTCCCTGCCAGCCCCCTGCCTGCCTACCTCCTCCCTGGGAAGCTTTTTGTCGTTGTCTCCCTCAATCCTGACACGGACCACGCCCGACTTGTCCACGATCTCCTGGATGACTTTGCCGTTCTTGCCGATGACTTTGCCTGCACGAGATTAAACGAGGGGGGAAAACAAGGGAAAAAGAATGTCATAATGAGGGAGCGTGTGCGTAGTTGTGAGGTATAAGCTACCGTGATGAAATAACATGTTGTCACCGGCAAAATGAGCCGGCTTAGGAATGTGAGGATGTTGCTCACTCACCTACAAGGTTCCTGGGTACCTGAAAGTAGTCTTCTTTAAACTCAAGATACTCTCTAGCCTGCTTCACTGCCTCTGGCGTCTGCAACACAAACATTAGAATGAATTACATTACAGTATCTAACCACATAGTGAAACAAGAACTAACATACTCATTAAACACACAGGCTCATTTAGTGGCGTACCTCTCCATAGATCCTGAATGTGCAGCTTTCCTCCTCCAACTCGATAGCTGTGACACCAGGCACCTTCCGTGCTTGCTGGATGTTGGCACCATGGGAGCCGATGGCGAGGCCCATCAGGTCCTCCCTGACTCTCACCTCTTCCTGGTATGCTGATGCTAACTGCTTACTTGTCTGGGAGGAGTAAACGTGTAGATGTTTTGTGTGAAAATGTGTAAGCGAAACCCAAATTAATAGCTGGGCTGACAGGGTGTGTATATCAGAAGTGCCGGTTTACCTCCAGATGTTTGGTGGCTTCTTCGTTACGGGACATGAGCATTAGCTTGGTACGGATGCTGCGGAAATGCATGTCACTCAGAAGAGTTGCACGCTTTACTGTGGTTTCGTTTGTAGACTGTGAAGATAACAAAAAGGGATTAGGAAAAGATTTCAGAATCACTTCAATACACAATGATTAGATGTAGATTATCATCAGTGGTTTAGTCCGTGTTCGTGAATAATGAGCGAGTCTTTGGAGTCTTCAGTGCAGAGATTTGTCACTGTATTTGTTTTGTCTTTAAAATAACATCTAAAAACACTGGGAGAGGACACCAAAGATGTGGCAAGATTTGGATTTACATCTTTACAACCAAGCTGAAAATCTCAGACATGCGGTTTTACGTTTTTGCACGAGACTTAGTACAGCTTCTTTATATCATTTCCTCTATAAAATGACCATTAACTTATTCATCAAGAGACACCAGGCTGAGGAGTGCATTCAGAGTACTAACCAGAACAATGAGTTCGTGTGTTTGGGCACTGTAGAAGATGCAGTTGGCTCCGATAGCTTTCCTGAAGTCTTTGTGAATGTTGTCATTTGCACAGCTGTCGATAAGAAAACAATCCACAGGAGAGTCAACCTCGTTATTCATTTGGCAGCACTGGAACGTTCTAACAATCCTGCTCCGTGAGACAACTTGTGATGTGAGAACTTGACGTGAAAAGAAAGGTGTCGCATGGCAATTATCATTTATATTAAAACAAACAAAAAAAAAATGATATTGTGTGGAGCTTAACAATGCAAGACTCACATGTCCCTCAGGTCTTCTGGGATGGGGATGGGGACCTTGTGGAAGGAGTTTCGAGAGGAAGGGCTGTTGGGGTTGAGAGGCCTGATGCGCTCTGATGTGACAATCTCGTTGTATGTGGCGTCGCATGCCGCATATTCAATCACATAAAACTGAAAACGGCAGAAAACATGTAGGTTTTTAATAATGTAGCTAGAATCATGTGAGGCAAAGATAAAAACAGGGTTAAACTGCTGTTTTTGACCTGCATAGAAATTCTAAATCTGCTGTGATGGTAAAAATGGACTGGCATCTCTCAGATTGAAAGAAAAACATTCTACAGTTTATTTTATCAAGTCAATAAAACTACACTCTTTTCACTCAATTTCACAGAAAGCATGAGAGGAAATCAAGAGGGTGTGCCAGACTAAGATGTGGAGAAAGATAAGAAACTACAGACGAAGGAAAAGAAGTGCACCAGTGAGATGAACGCTGCACATTCCATGCTCAAAGGACTGAGTTAAAGCCATCAGTCACTGCTAAACATTCCTGCAGGCTCTTATCAGACTGCTCCAAATAACAGCACCACACCAGCAGCAACTCCCCTTGGCACAGTAGCACCGCAAAGCTGTCCTTTCCATATCCCACTGACCCACTATTCAACCTGCGGCTCGCGCTGACGATTTAGAGTCAGTTGCTGGTTGAAAATATCTGAAAATTTAAATAAAGCCAAGTGTGCCTGTTAGACGGACTCAGGCGCAGATCCACTTTGACACCACGAGTCAGTGTTAAGGAAAAGCACAGGGTGTAGGGGGAAAAGTAATTTGAAGGTACAATGTCAGACCCAATCAGGACACACCGACTCTTTGAGCTCATTACCCATCTTATCTTACTACAAGCCTGTACTCACTCTACACACACCATACTGCAGCAAAGCTCCATAAACAGTTACTGGCAATACAACAGAGTGCTAAATTGGAAGATGATTGCTTAGTCTCTATTACTGATTATTAAACACTGATGCTCTGAGGAATCTATACTTGCTGGAGCTTATCAGCGACACAAAACGTACCACCCTTTTCAGCTACGAAATTTAGGCCTCAGGCACAAAGATTCAGACACAAGCAATTCAAATTTCTTCACAGCATTTTGAATATATTCAAGCCACTGTGAAGATTAGGCAAATTAGGCCGGATTAAGAAAACAACTGCGTGGTTTAAAATGTGTTTTTGCGCACAAAAAGACAACAAAGCGGCACCATGTTGGTCCTTGTAATATAGGGGTGGTGTTGGAATTAACAGTGACAGGCAGATGTGGAGTACACACAGCTGAAAACCCAGATATATTTTCTCAGCTTTATTAAATATCAACAGGAAATAAAGTATGAGTTTTGCTCAGCTACTTATTTAACCTTTTAAAAAACTGGCATTTAGTAATCACTTACCTCTCCCTTCATCATTCTGACCCGTGCCAGCCACCAGCCACATGGTTCCTGTTCGTTGGCCCTGGAGTAAACCTAAATAGAGACATATCCTGAATAACAGCTGAATCAGACACAAATAAACTATTACACCCATTAGCCGTGCTTCCAGCTGTAGTGGAAAGCAAGATGCAGCAACGGTGAAGATGCTCTTGGCTCCATGTTAAGAAAGCAAATGGCTATTCCCTGCAATAAATGCAATCCTACCAATCTACTGTCTAGCATTCAGTAAAGCAAACAGGATACACGGTGTGGAATTGTGTGTGGGTTTATATTCTAATGACAATATGGGATGCTAGTGTACAGTTTGTGCAGATACAATTTTACTCTGAACAAAATTCATGCACTATATTCAACTTCCTCAACAAACAATAACATTTAAGAGCCAATATGGCTACAATAATATCCTGTTCTTATCTGCAGCCCAAAAGCACAAGAATAAAGAAAATAAAGATGTGTGGCTGTTGCTTAAAAAGCAATAATGTAGTTCTAGTTTCCGCTTAGGGTTTTTTTTTTTCATATCATAAAGGCCACATGGACGTCCAGGAAATGACAGTTCAAAGTCAGCACTAGCCAATAACAATCTGTCTGATGAAGTGTAAAGACGCCGAGGCCCTGAGACGTGGAGGTTAGTGAAATTTCAGGTGTATGAGCCGAGTCAGATAGATCCAAAGTGGCAAGCCTCACCTCCACCTCCTCTCCTTCACCAATATCCTTGTTGTAGTCGGCTGGAGGAGGCAACCGCACGTCGCTGAAGGGCAACTGTCTCTCTGGCTGCCAGCTACGGCGAGATGAGGGAGACAAAACACAAACACTTGTCAGATTATCCACGATCGCAAGAAACACAATTACATAGTGCTGTGTAGCTCTAGCAGCGTAGCTCGAGGTATTTTTTCACTCATGTCACACTGGGATTGTAGTGCCATGTATATATTACCCCCTGACTCCTGTGCACCACATTAACAAATATAATAAATATTAAAATTAAAACGGCTCATTAAGTTTGATGAGAAAGTTCGAGAAACTGTCTGGACAGTAAATGACTAAAGTCGCTGTATGACGTCCTTTTGCATTAAAAAAGAACTCCGTTGAACGATTTCCAAAAGGTTAAACTTGAGATTGTCACACCAGGCACATCAAATAAAAAACATCCCTTTATGCTCATAGAACTTTGATATGAGAGCTTTTTTTTCTGTCATTATAAACCAAGAACATGCGTCTCTCATTCACAATCTTATACAACGTGCTACTCCAAAACCTCCATGTGTGCAGGGAAAGTAAAAGGAGAAAGAAGAGGGGCAAAGAACCATCCCAAAAATGACACAGGCCATCATGCTGTCACCCCTCCCACCTCGCATACCTTGTACTACTATTTTTAGGAGAACCCTGATCTGCACTTGGAGCCAAGTTGATAAAGAGGGAGCAGAGGAATGGGCGAGTGGGGGGCAGTAGGAAAGGACAGTAGGTGGGGCTAGGACTATAGGAAAGCATGCCACTAGGATGGCAGGACCAGGAGGTAAAAAAACTGCTAGAGACATGCATGGACAGCTGCATGCCAAGCACAGGTGCTGAAGAGGACAATTTTAAATGCCTGGGTAAAGCACAATCCTGGACCAGCCATCGTAATTCTCAATTACTACAGTTCAAGCTTCATTTCCCCCACATAAGGAGTATTTATCACATACAAAGACAGGTTAACAAAAAGAGCCAACTTACTTGTTTTCAAATACAATTGTGAGTGAGTCTTCGTGGACATCTTTGATATAACCCTAAAAGACAAGCAGAGAGAGGGAGTTTTATTTTCATGAATGCACAACAGAAAGATAGGGATGGGGTTGGGACTGTTTGATTTTGCATGTAAACAACACAGACAGCTGGCTTGTAAGCCATGCTAGACCAATACTGTGACTGTTGCTGAAAAAAGAGCATCTAGGGCTTTTTTGGAAGCCAAGACATCGCATCGCTGACACAATTCTCTGGCTGTGAATTGTGTGCCGGATAAAGTGACGAGGAACACTGACTCCTCCTGACAGCACAGACAGCCTGGAAATCTCTCTCTCACACACACACATACAGATACACAAACAGAATTAAAATGCACAGGCCCTCTTTTTGTGTGTATGTTGGAAAACAATAGTTTTACATGAGGAATGTTCAGGAGGGTACATGTGCAGGGAGGGCAGGCGCCCAATCACTCCAGTCTATACGGACAGAGGGCTGTTATGAGAAAGATCGCTTGAACGTGTTACTTGTCCATCATGACCGTCCACAAATCAGCATGCTGTAAACTTTAACCAACACCCCCAGGGCTAAGCAAAGACGAGACAGGAGGAAAGTGATGGGTATGACATGTCCCTCACTGTGACACTACCGTATATGGGACAGAGGGATCAGTCAGTATCTTCAGTGGCGATCATGCTTGGGGTTTGAAAGTTGGGGTGTGGATTCACCTGCTGGCAGGGTGCTGCCTTCATTCGCACCGGAAGAGCTGGCTAAAATTTGAGCCAGGATCCGGTGCAATGTGTGTAGACTTACCAAGACTTCCACACCCTTTAGGCAGTTCTCTCTGATAATTACGAAGATCAACCCTGCTTTCTATTCTAATAAGTTCCTGGGTAATGGTCAAAACATGCCTCTGTATCTACATGAACACAAGTCAGAAAAGAAGTCAGCAATGACAACAGGTCTGAGTTGAAAAAGTGCTCATTCCTCATTTTGCAGAGGTTGCATTAAGGGACAGCTGCATGTGTATGTTCTGTCAGGTTAAGTATTGCTTCACCAAGCACTACCAGGTCAAAGGGTAGGAGAGCCCTCTTCTAGGATGACATGACTGGTGGAAAGATGGGACCAAGCAGGATCTTGGGTATCTTCACGATGATGACACTTCATCATTGGGCCAGCAACCGCATGGAGGTCTATGTGGTGACCAAGAACTTTTGGACTAAAGGCACCAGGTTTGCAACCCTCCACTTTTGTAAACAGATATGATGGATAAAACCTCTTTTCTCCACAAATAGCCAAAGCGTTCAGATGTATTCGGTGAGCCTACTTAAAATATAATATAAAAACATGGGCAAAAGAGGTTTAATCAATGGAGAGCATTCAGCTGAAGCAAACTTCGTGTGAAAATGAGTCAGAATTAACAGAATACACACCAGATGAATCCTTATTTAGACTTTTGTCAGCTTCCTGAGTATGTGCTTGCTGCTGCAAAAAGACAGACTATAAATATGACAAAGTGCCATTTTCCTGACAGGTGCTATATTGCCTTAATATGTTCATAAATGTGCTCCTGATTCGTAATTAAATAGAAAAAACTGACCAACTGACAGTGACACCAAGGTGAATGAGGTAAATTTAAAACGTAAAATCATTTTGCAGCATGCGTCAATCACAAAAGGAGGAAAAAAAGCATCAAATCTTCTGGCCTATTCTCTTCTGTCAATGATAAAATGTAAACTGGAAAGTGACATTTGGGATGCCACTAACACAGTTATGTGTCCATGTCATCCACAAAATAAGAGCTGTGAGATAACAGAGTTTAGTGGAAAGTGTTCATTCACGTCAGAGCCAAACTGTCACCCTGTAAAACAGAACAACAGGTGAAGCAGCATGAGGAGAGTAAATATAGGGCCATCACTAAACCGCCATGTGGCTGGCTGACCAGCTGAAAGGTTGAAGACGGAAAAGACAGAGCACATGGAGAAATAAACATGTTTCAAGAGAGAAATAAAAATGAGAAATGCCCAGACGGTAGGAGAAGAGGGAATAATTTGCCAAACCATTATGTCTTTTCAGAAACTACCCCTCAATTTTAGCCTAAATCTTAAGATATCCCAGTGTCAGAATCTGCAGCGTTCACCAAAACCCTGACTAAGAATAGTGACATGTAAGCTCTCTGTTAATAAAATAAAATGTAGAATTCAATGTTATGCCATCCAGTTGCCATTTTAAACTTGTCTAAAACAAGCTGTGACACAGCAGCAACAATCACCTCAAGTCATGTGTCTAGAAATGAAAGTCTGGTTTCTTTTAAAAATCAGCCAGAATAGAAACCGAAACAACTGTAGTTCTTCCTCAAGGAAATAAACACAAGATTGAGGTGCAGTGGTGAAGCCGAAACGTGGGCTGAGCTACAAAACACTCATGAAGTATGTAAGCTTTGATGTAGCATCACATCGGACTTGTAAGTGCACAACAGCTGTCTGATTAGCAGCTCGCTCCTATTTTAAACGCATTTATGGCACATTTCATAACAGAATATGTTATGAAAAACACTGCATGCCTTTGCAAAGCTATGGGAATCTGTTCCCAGTTGTAAAGCCTGTAAACGTATTCACATCTGCTAAAAACGAACAAATATAGGCCATACATGGTGATGACAAGTGTACCTAGCTTGAGTGCTAGCTACAGCTAGCTGCCCACCCCACAATGGCCAACCCTAATGGAACAGAAAACCATCCCTGTTCGTCAGGACTGGACCTAAGCTAACATTAGCCAAAATGGATAATGGTTGACTAGGGCTGGTCTCGGAAGGAGAAGAAAACCTAGCAGTTTCTTAAGAAACAAAACTTTGAACTGGGACAACTACAAACTACGACTGTAACCAGGTTACCTTGTAGAAGGCCCCATTCGAGCCGCGAACTTCCACGGCCAGCCCGTCCATACTTGTCGGTAGATCCCCACGGCTGTGCTTATCTGTGGCCGTGATGACTCCCTGCGAGTCCGGTAGCGTTACCACCCCCAGCTTCGCCGGCCCTTCGCCGCTCTCCGGCCGCTTGTGGATTTCCAGTGTTTCGGGTGGAGGAAGAGGGGCAGAGGTGAAGGGGTTGGGGAGATGGGTGTGATGGTGTCAACTAATGCAACGCAGACGCTGTCTCCAACAGCCAGTCAGCAGGAATCGTCTGTTTTTGTCTCAGTGTGGGATTTGGTGCTCGCGACCTGAAAGGCACCACGAGCGATGGTGGAGTCTCGATGTGCGCGAGGAGGAGAAGCGAGCTAATGATGCTACGGCAGGAGGATGCTAGCTGATGGATAATTAGCTGGGAGGCTAGCTATCAACACCTTGATCCCGTCAGTTTTCAGGGATGCTAGCGGGCTAGCATTTGATAGCCTGGCTGCGTTTTGGTGGTTGTGCGTGTGGCGCAGTCGCCGCGTTGAACAAAAATCACAGAAGTCGTCACCGGGGGCCGTTTCTTCAGTCTGTGGTGCAATTTTCAGCGGCGTTTCGTTCCCCCCTAAAAAAAGAGCGGTCGTAATGCACTACCACCCGGCGACTCCTTACTCCAACTACCCGTCCCCTCAAACACACGCCGATAGAGTGAATCAGAGAGGGACTGAATGACCTCGAACACCCCACCCCTCCGTACGAAGGCCTGCCCACCAGGAAACCTACGTTTTTAATTGGCCATAGACGTCAGCAATCAACCTCGCTTCTCTTTAATTGGTTTAGCAAATAAGGGCTGGTCCAAAAGCGTGACCAATAAAATCCACAGAGTCGCATCCTAACACAATCCATTGGTGTTGTTCCTTGTCAATTACGGTTTTACTCAAATTGACTGGCTCCCATATCTAATTTTGCCCACTCATTGATGAGTGAGGACCACCAGCTATTGTGTAAACAGCACTACAGAGAAGTTACTATACTTATCATGTACCAAGCAGAAGTTACATCACATGGTAGAAAGACATTAAAAAGCAGAAAAAAAGATTCTGAGAATTCTTTTATTTGCTTTTTTGGTAAATCTCACCATTTGCATAAACATTTGTGCAGTATAATAATGAGTGTAGAAGTGTAAAACAGTACAAGGGTGTGATTACAAAACTGCACAATTGCTGCACCAAGAAAACCAGATATGGAGAAGGGCTGCCTGGAGGAAACAGCTGTGAGAAGCACATATGAGGGGTCAGAGTTCATGGGGGAAAGCCAGGCCTTACAAGAGTGCTGTGCATCCCCGGATTCAATATGAATACAGGAAGAAAGGGGTGGCCGTTCATTGCTTTATAAGTATCTAGGCACAGCTGTTAAAACTGTGCACATGTAAGACAAATAACACAATTTATAATACAGACAATAGAGAAAGTAGTTGATATAGGTGAGTGCTTTTGAATAAACCTGCCAGAGAGTTTTGTTTTTGCTTTGTTTTTTTGCGTGTTGCACACAAATTCATTTGGCATATTTGTAATTTGTGATATTAGATTATGCAAATAAAATTCACCCAATTTGAGAGCCCAGAAAAATAGCGAGGCACATCAAGAAATCTCCACAAATCTCAAGAACATATAATAAGAAATCATTGTGATCATTTTTTCACTCATGAGCTACAGTCATCTTGCAGAGGGATATGTCCACTCGGCAGCAAAACAACAAATCAAATCTGGCTCAGCAGGACCAAAAAAAGAGAGAGAAATGTAAAAACTGTATTAACATTTAATAAAGCAAAACAAAACATCTGCATGCAATATCACCTCTGCCTGTGAGTCCAACAGGTCCAAGTTCAGCTTGTTACTTCTCCTGCAAGCATCAGCCAAGCGACTGTCTGAGCCAAGGGCAGGAAAATATCAAATTTAAAATGATGTTGAGGACTGGCACCAAAACAGACACTTTCTCTATTCTTAAAAGGACTCTTGTAATGAAACATCACTACTGAGATGCAGCTTAATGTCTACTGTAGAAAACTGAAGGATAAACACAGAAGAAAGAGACTCAGAGTTTTGTTTCCTATGGGGATTAATATCGCCTCACGTTTATGGTGTTCTTAAAGATCTCTTTCATGCATTTAGTTAATTAAAAAATACTCTTTTTGTTCGACTTTTTAATTTTCCTATGGGACAGCAATAACTTACATATCAGGATTCAGATGATCTGGGTTAAGAAGATATAGAAAGTTCAGAATACAGTGAGATTTAGCAGTTCTAAGTGGGTTCTGATTGTCAGAAATCAGTCTCATCTGCAGGCCATGAGAGCATATGCTGGGTTTTTTGTTTAATTTTTCAACATTTTGAGTCCATGTTCTTATAGAGATTTGCATTTGATCACCCAGCCTGAGAACTGGCACAACTCGGGAAATGGCGTTTCAATTAGTCACAAATTTCATTCACACTTCAGAGAATGTTTGAAGCATGGCTGCTGCATGCCTAACCCCCTCTCAGTTACTTATCACATATATGCAACCCCTTGATAATAACATGAGACTCTTGTTTTGAGTGTGAAGATAGAATGTCTGATGCTCTGGTGGATAAATAAGATACCAACGTTGTTATAAGTGCGGAACTAAACTGAGAAGACTTCTTTAAATCAACAGTTATTATTAGTCTATTTGATTTCTGTAGTTTATTTGTGTAGCTGCTGTAGATTAAACTATTTTCCTCTTTTATTCAGTTCAATGTAAAATGTGTTTTGATGTTGTTTTTGTCCAGTTCTAATGCTTTCCACTTGTTTTATAAAGTGTGATGAGTTGAAGTGTGCCGAATTTTAAAAATCTATAATAAGATTTAATGTGATTTCATTTAAAATTTGAACAAACGCAGCAAAAAATGACTAGAATTTTGAATGATGGGAGAAATGTTAGTTCATCATGCAGAGAATAAGTGTTACAGACTGAGTCAGTGCAAGGTGATGCATCGGCTGCAAAAACTAAACTGAATCACATCTTCCCATCAGTGTCCTCTTAGTGTGACAAGTGTTCCTCTGCTGAAAGATTGCTAACCTATCCTTTTGGTTTTGTGCAGTTTTAGACTGCAATTTTGGAATAGCTCTCAAAAAAAACATCTCTCCAGATACCGAGCCCAATCACAACCTGGCAATCTCTAAATGCTCTGCAGAGACTTCTAAACTTTCATCTATTGTGAAAATTGCTCTGCACCAAGGAATAGTGGCTGAGAAAAATTATTCTTCTGACCTGGAAATGCACCTCTACTCCCAGTTTTGCACACTGACTTCAGATGTTATCCGTTATACAAATGGAAGGACTGCATCAGAACAAACACAATGGAGACACACACAAAGTAAATTTGAAAGAATAGTGCAGCCTTTCCTAATATAATGTTGCATCACCCCCAAAAAACAAGATTTGTAACACAATAGTAATAGAAATGTAAACTTGACTGGCAGTCCTCATGGACTTTGTCTCAAAGTTTCGGTCTTTTTTCAGTTTTAGTCTACATATCTTTCATGTAGCATGTCATTGTAAATGCAAAAACTGTAAATAAAACAAACTATACAACACATATTTTAATCATAAATTTCAGCTCAGATTATAATGTTGTTAAAAAAATAATTTTCGTTTAAAATGATTATAATCTCCATGAATTTTCCCTTTGCGCGCCCCCGCGAGCGTCACGTGGTTTGGCAGCCCGAGCTCGCTCAAGTTGCTGTTTTGCCCACGTGGCCGCCATCTTGGACCGGGGCCGCTCGCTCCTCCAATGCATTAGTTCCATAGAGGAATGATGTGCTTTGAAGTGGTCATAAATCGCTCGATTCTCAAGCAATTTTGACGGGGTTTGCCTGTAACAAAAGCCAGACATGATAGATAGATAGATAGATAGATAGATAGATAGATAGATAGATAGATAGATAGATAGATAGATAGATAGATAGATAGAAATTTACATTTACAGCTTTACATTGCATTGGAGTACAATTATTATTTTTGTATTATTGTACTACTACTGTATTACTGTTATTGCTATTCATATAATTATCATTATATTTCTATAATATTGTATGATTATTGTTTATTATTTTTTATATTACAGTTACTGGTACTATTATTATTATTATTATTATTATTATTATTATTATTACTTCTATTATTATTGTTACTACTACTATTATAATACTCTTACTATATTACTATTATTATTATTACTACTACTATTACTATTATCATTATTATTATTAGTGTTATTACTACTACTATTACTATTATATCAATTATTATTATTATTACCATTATTACTGCTATTATTACTATTATTTTTTAATCGTTATTATTATTATTATTACTGTTATTATTACTACTACTATTACTATTATATCACGTGTATAAATCACATTCTTTGGGAAAGCTTAAACATGTGAGAAAAGTAGCCAAAGATAAAGAATTATCTACAACAAAAATAATTCCATCATAAATCAGGGCTATTATTAGATCTATCAGATGCTGCATTCTAACCCACCAATGACTGCAGTAAGTCTGTTTTCTTTCTTTGTAACAGGCTGATGCTAGGAACACTACATTCATAACATCGAATTTTAAACAAAAAAATGGTCTCAGATTAGTTATTTCACCAGTAAGCAGCTGTGTAATACAGAGGATGATGTAGAGAGCTGGTTAGATCATGGGTAGAAATCAGACACGGAGCTGATGGGGTTCTATCCGTCTTGTCAGCGTTTATTTCACTCTAGCTATGACAACCTGATAACAATATATTATCCTTACATACATCTTACATGTGAAAAGTAATCCCACGAGCTCTTGTTTCCTAACAGCGCTCATTAGAGCATCCATAGGCTGAACAGAAGTCCGGCATCTTTAAATAACTATGCTGGAGTCAGAGGGAGATAGTGTGTAGCTTAAGTGTTGAGTGGCAAAACCAGCATTGTAAAAAATATCCGAGCACATTGTATAGTAGCTACACGTGTGACGTTTCTAAAAAATCAAACAGTTTGGCAATCGGTTCAAAATTCAGCGAATAATTGCACTTTGAGATTCAGCAGTACCTCTTGCCTCCGTAGATGTCTATGCACCGCTGCCTCCGCTGGCCCCGGTTCAAGATGGCGGCGCTGTAAGCACGTCTCTCGACAGCCTATGAGGTGTCTCTGTATATATATCTATGGTCGAGTTGGCCAATAGAAAGGCTAAAGACTTCCTGCAGACGCGCGCAACTTGAAACAGGAAGTACACATTTCGATTTCATGTCTTCGCGTTGGAAAAGCTTTAAAAATCCCCAAACTTCGAAATAGTTCGGTTACAAAGGAACACAACTCAGTGGAAAATGTCCGCTGGACCCGAAACAACAAATGTGTCGTCGCTTGGGAAAGGAGACGGTTTGCATCAACAAGGTAAGGAAACAAATAAATTTACTGCGTTACTGTGTAGAAAATTGACATAGAGCTTAAGTATTGCATTGTATCACCCATTAACATAACTAATACGATGTTTTGCAGTTAAATATGACAGAAGGGTGAATGTGAAAGAAGCTATAATGTTGGTAGCATTTCATTTAAGTTGTGCTTTCATTCCTAAATCTCTTGACAATGATATAATTATGAATGAATCGTATGTACTGTCCTTCCACTTAGTGCTCGCCTCCTTCCCGCTGTGTGACATGACAGAAGAAGATTTGACCCAGAACCCTCAGTTCTGTAAACTCCTGGCCACTCTGGCACAACATGTGGACAAAACCGGACTCGTGGTCCAACTGAAAACTGAGTTGGACAAGGTATGAGTGGTTTCCTTCTGCATTTTTGAACATTGAAGCTTTTCATTTGCAGTTAAAAAGAAATAGAATAAAAGTTGGACCAAGGAGCTACAGTAAGACGTGAGTACACCCCTGTACAATATCAGTTATCTACCAAATGATTTGAAATTGGATCACATTACAGTAATTGCAATACTTCTAAGTCAACAAGAGGAAAATTTGCTCTTAAAAATACTTAAGACAGACCATATTGAAAGTACAGGTCCTGAAGCTGTGTCTATCTGTGTGTGGCTCCTGATGGCAAAGAACTGCCACAGCAAAAATCTCATTATGTGACCCCACAAAGATGGGAAAAGAAGACAGGGTGACCAACTAAAATCAGTGGAAACACAGTTGCAGCACTAATCAGGAGGTGTAGAATGAGGCATAGTATCACTAATTAGAGCTGTGGGCAACCTCCTGAAATGCTGCCACGAAGAATGTGCTACTTACAAAGTGTTTAAGTGCTTTAGAAGTGGCACAGGGGGTATCGTTTAAAATCAGAGTTTCTATGACAGCTCACACCATCTAAGAGGCATGGCATAACACCAGTCTTTATGAATGGTGGCCAAGAAAAACACTGTTGATTGCTCTTTGGAATTGAACCGCTTCTTTAAGCTCTGCCATATCACATGAAAAGAAGTCAGTGAATATTGGGAGCACATTCTTTGTCCAAATGACCAAGAAAAATGTATTCGATTGAAATAAGCTCCAGCATGGTTGACATTAATCTGGTCAGGACTATCACAGTGAATGTATAGTTCTAACAGTGAAGCAAGGAGGTAATAGTGTTATGATTTGGGACTGCATGAGTGCAAAAGTTGTAAGAGAGGAGACATTTATATAATGGTAACATGAATGCCTGTGGATATGCCAAAATCCTGTCTGACAAGATGACTTTCAATCTGCAGAAGCTTGGCAGAAGAGGAATATTCCAGTATGATGATGATACAAAGCACACTGCCAAAATCACACGAAAGATTCTATATATGAAAGCAGTAAACACTTTGACCTGAACAAGTATTTTGTCTGACTTGAATTTACTTCAACAAATTAACTACCCATGTATGACTTACTGACCCCTGCTGGTGACTGGAGAGAACTGCAACAGCATGACAGAACCACTTGCAGAGGTCAGACGGTGTAAGGTTTTGTGTATTTGTGGAAGCTAACAGATCTGGCTGCTTTTTTTTTTTAGGCTGAACAGAAGCTGCAGAGCCAGAGGAGTCACTGGCTGCGCTCTGAGATTCTCCACAGAGGGCTGCAGGAGATGATCCAGGACCACTGTGTCAGGAAGCACCATGCTGTTGTACCTCCTGACCAGAACATGGTACATTACACAAACTTATTTGTACAGCGCACAAAAGCACAAACAACATATGCTAATCTGGTCTTTAAAAGTGACTTTGTTTGGTTGTAGTTCTATGAGACGATGCAGAAGTGTCTGCTGGTGGCTCAGTGCGTCAGACAGCTGGATCCCAGTAACACTACAAACCAGGACCAGCCCTCTGTACTGGGTCTCACCCCACAACACTTGACGGAGCTCTTTCCATCAGAGAAGGTGAGCGATAAGAATACAGTCCATCCAAATACATGGTTGAACCTATTTGTGGATGTGCTGTTTCTCTATTTTTATGGCCTAAATCGACAAAAGATGTACGACAAACATGTTTTCAGGAAACCAAATTTGATTATCACTGCAAACCACACCAGTTTTCCCCTATACTCATGCTATATTTGTCTTTACCAGAATGTGCAGAGAATGAGAAGTGGTCTTCCCCAGAAACTGGAGAAACATCTCAAGGAAAAGTGTCTGAGCCTCCTCTCTTACTATCAGCCTGAATGGGGTATAGCTGCTAAAAGCTGATTGGACTTATGTGTTTACATCTTGTTCTCTTTCAGAAGATTCATATTGCTTTCTTGCTCTGCATTGACACACAATGACCAACGTATTTTTGTAATCTTCTCTAGAGAACGACAGTGAGGGTCTGAAGACCATCAAGTTGTCTCATCTGTCCGCCCAGCTGGACGAAGAGAAGAAAAGAGCAGAAAGTCTGAAGGAGACTTGTCGGGAAAACACAGTTCTTTTGCAAAGACAGACCCAGCTCTACCTCTCTGTAAGTACTCCTGTGAATGTGTTTAGTGGGGCTGAACGAGCTTCTGTTCAATGTTTACTGTGTAATAGATTTTAAATAATCTAATAGAGCATTAATGCATGAGAGACCATTAAAGCTGTGATTGGGCAACGCAAATGAGTGAAACCGCTGACATGAAAAGTGAAACCCTGGGTCATATGTGCTTCAAAATGTACAAAGTATGACTATTAAATAATGAAACCACAATGTGCATGCCTGAACTACACAATAAACATTAATCAATAGGCAAGCATAAACGACCTCTGCTTGAATTAAATGAAGCTGAATCATATAACTGTTAATTACTATCCACACCTCATATATGCTAAATTGCATCTTTTTTGATTTGCTAATTGCATTGTTTCAAATTATTTTATTTGAAATCAAACAGTTATTCACCTCTAGTGTTTAATTAACTAAGGAAAACTGATTTCTCATTTTTTTCCTGCCACATATCTTGTAATTTTGCATCTTTTAAAGACATGTACTCGCTGGAACTTGCTTTCAAACTCCAGTATTTGAATGTTTTGGTGCTTAAAAAGTGTAAATGTGTCCTGTCTAATTTGCCACAGCAATATTTTACTGTATTCCCTCCTCTCTTTTCCCATCCAGGAGCTGACAAAATGCATTCAGCTTCTCCAGTCTCTCATCTTGGACCACAGGCTAAAGATCCAGACAGATTTGGACGGGAAGAAATTAGATTACTTCGAAGGCAAATGTGAATTAGTCTTACAGAAGATAAAGTAAGCAGTTTTCCGTGTTTTACCTGCCTAAATACATATGCTAAGTGATTCTGTTGAAATTTACGGGTCCCCTTGACGGGAAATTTGACGTTAAGCGTGCATTAAGCCAGGGCTGTGAATCAGCATTTTCCTTCCCATGGTGACTCACGGTCGACCACGAGATGTCTAAACCGTCATGTTTTGTTCTTCTTCATTAAAGGACTGAGATGGTGGAAATTCAGCTGGACACGTACACTGTCGACTCAATATCTGCTCATAGAAAAATAAGGCAAGAGAGTATTTTTCTCATCTGGTTTTTTTTGTTTTTGTTTGAGAGAACACACATTTTGCACAAACTAATGCGCCTTTTCCTCGATTGCAGGGAGAAGCTGGAGTCAGAGCTGAGGGCCTGTAAAGCAGAGAAGCAGTCTGTTGAGTTAAAACTGTCCTCCTTTGAGATCTTGGGCAAAGAGTTTGAGTCTCTGGCTGAGGAGTACTGCAGATTACAGCAGGAGATAGAAATGAAAAACTGGGCTCTGAAGGAATTCACCAAGTACAATGAGAAGTAAAGATTCTATCTGAGACTGAGGCCACAGCCGGCATTTTTTCCTTTTCAGAGTGTGTAATTTGTCAGAATGACATGCTGGCATTTGAATGTTGGACACAATAAACTACAGTAACTCTGGTGAGTAGAAGAACTGAAGGCTCCCATTAGAGATCCTGACTGAAGACTTGTTTAATTCACTTTTCCCTAAAATAGCTAACCTTGTGAGTCCATTTTAATGAGTATTTCTGTTGTCTTTGTGTCTATTTAGAGTTCAAAGCTTGTTTAGTCTTTGTCTTTAATAAGAGGCAGTTTTACATTCATCTCCTATTACCATAAGGAAGTGAGAATAACTGTATTTGTACTTACGCTGCAGACTGCTACTTTCCTAAAATGTTCTTCCTATTTAACAATGATCATCTTTTCAGTGACTTCATGCAACTTTGATTAAAATAAAATGTGTATTTTTAGCAAATCTCATTCAGCAAGTTCATTTTCTGTATTGCCATGTGTTGGTCAGGAGAAAATAACTTAAAATAATTGCAATAAGGGGTCTGACTATGCTTTTCTGAGCTAACTGCAGCTGTGCAAATGAAATATAAGCAGCAGGTCTGGACATGTGCACAGCATCCTTCCACATATGATGCAGGAGCATAACACTCCTCCACTGGTGTGTTTTATATACTCGACATCTGGTAAGGGCCTCTTGTAAAACACAATTCTGCATTGCTATGAAGTTATGTCCCTGTTCCCCCCAGTGTGCTGTCTTTAGCTGCAATTGTGTCCGTATTTTCATATGTTGTACTGTTACCCATTAAATGATGATGAAATTTAACTTGTCACATAACAAGGAATGTTCTTGGGTTGGAGACAGAGCTTCGGTATGAGACATTTTGTTAAAAGAAACAAAAAAAGGGGTCACGTATGTGCTGCAGATGGAAGCCAAAGAGCTGAGAAAGATGCTTCAAGTACTGTATTAAGGGGCATTTTCTTGCAATTTTCAGAATGAGCCACAAGATGGTGGTATACCACCAATACTGACAGTTATGTCCATCTGCAGGGACTGAATTTAATAATTGATGCAACTTAGTGCACAGGAATTGCAACTTTGACACGATTTGAGCACTTTTCAATACAAGGAAGTTAAGGAAAATGTTTGTGCTTGAAGCATTTTCTTCAAATTGCCATTGAAAAGGGTGTAAGCAGAATATAACAGTGCTTTATTTAAAATGAAACCTGATTTGAAGAGTTGTGTTATTGTCTTTGCAGCTTTATTAGCATTTTTTAAAATCATAATTTTAGCAGCTGTTCCAGGTTTTAGTTGAGATCAAAACACTTATTATGCTGTAAATGAGTTCTAATGTGCTTCTACATGGCAGTCTTGCTTGTATGAGCTAATGATTATTAGTCCTACATTAATTAGCTTAAAAAAGGAGATATTGTTGCACTCAAATGCGTGTGTGATGGGCCAACTTTATAAAAATGGCTGTGAAACTGATGAAACCTATCAAATGAGCTTAATTCCACTTTAAATGGTGAACGAGTGACTCAAAAGTGTGAAGAAATTTTATAATTTTACCATTTAATATCATGCAAATTATTATAAACCCCTTTTTTGTAGTCTTCGGCATTATTAAAACAACGTGTTAAGTGCCAAACAAACCCATTCACCCATTAAATCATCCCCCTGTGAGCCATTAAGCTAATCTAACTAACCATATAAATTAAGCTGCTGTCAGGTTCACGTCCGCTTTGTCTTCCCACATTGACGATCTTTGGAAAGCCCGCTCTCTCCACACACAGAATCCGGGTAGGAGTGAAGCATCTCGCTGTGTTAACCCCTCTGTGATCTCATCATCATCATCATCAGCAGCAGCAGCAGCAGCAGCAGGAGGAGCAGCAGCAGCCCCGCCTCGCGACGCTCCACCGCTGGCTGATTCCCTTCCAACGCGGCTTCACATCTGGCTGTCACAAACCCAGCGCCGCCGCATGCTCGGTGCCGCCGCGGCATGCCCGTTTCCACACCGGTTCGGAAGGTTTTAAGCAGCCCGGCGCCATGTCCGAGGTTCGAAAATTCACAAAGAGGCTCAGCAAACCCGGGACGGCCGCGGAAGTCAGGCAGAGCGTATCGGAGGCTGTAAGGACCACCGTGGACCTGGTGGTGAGCCGGTTATTTTATTTTTTTAAAAAAAGCTAACTAGCCTGCTAACCCCCTCCCCTCCCCTGTGCTCTACTTGGGGGGAGGTTAAGCTGCTTTTAAAATAGCTTCTGCTCTTTTTTTATTTTTAATTCTTTTACAGTTTTAATTCACTGTCCCGCCGAGTTATAGCAGCTCTGCTATGTCTGGATTTATCCTGTGCAATGTTAATAGACAGCTCATTCCGGAGCCATTGGTTTGCCTCAATAGTGTGACATTGTCCACAGGCACACATGGTTTTTCAGTCTCCTTTTGTGTGCTGGCGGATGGAGAGCATTTGGACAGCTGCAGCATGGCTTCCCTGTCTTTGCCTTGGAGCTGTACATGTGCATGTGTCTTTATTCCTGTTGGTGCAAAAAAGAAATCAGTCCCTGCATTGTCTTCACAGCTGATCATAATGGGTGTACAAAGCTGAAGATGTTTAAAATGGGTTTTTTCCTCCTCTTCCTCTGAATGAATGAATGAATGAATGAATAGCTGGATGGATAGTGGCTTAGAGCAGACTGCAATAATGAGGAGGGATTAGGTGCAGTGGCTTGAGATGAATAGCGTTTAGGTTCCTGCTGATACAGCATTTGTGTGTGTGAAATGATTTTTCTGCGAGTAAATCAAAGGCATGACATCGGTTTTGAAACTTAAGCGATGTCAGTGCACATTAACGTACCACCTACTGATGTCTTTTTCTTATAACCAAAGCCATCTGCTAACCAATCCACTTTTTTTTCATTCTGTGACAGTGACAAACTGCGAGTTTAACGCAGCAAAGCAGTCATATATCTGTGGCTGTTTAGAGAGCTGAGCTGGATGAGTTTGTACAAGAGATAAACTCTTGTTCCCCTGGGATTAGACTGTAGTCTTATGATGATCATCTTGAAGAGTGTGACGCAAAGAGTTTCACATTGCAATGATCTTGTGATGAGATTCTTATTTCTGCAACAGAAGTGAGTGTTGTGTGTCTGCTTGCGTTTGTAGCCACGTGTGATGTGTGTTTTTATTCAGCTATGGAGACGTAAGATTTGCCCGCTCATTTTATGGGTTAAAAATGTCTGGTTTGGTAACAGAACAAATAGTGTTCTGTGAAGAGTGCATGGCCTGTGTTCCTCTCACATGGGGATTCCCTCAGGCATGCTGCGACCATGTTTCCTCTGTGACTTTCTCTGTGGTCTCATTCTTGACGTCTTCATCTTCCTACTGGAAGACACTTTTGCTTCCATGCTTGAGCTGTTAGAGTGTCCTTTGAAGAAGCAAGTTTTACCTGTTTCCAATCAGAAAGTCAAATAAACCTGAACAGAAACAGCCGAGTGGAGAACATTTGTGGTTGTTTGTTTTTTTCTAAATGATTCAGACAAGAAATCATGGGAATTCCTATCAGCTGATGTGCCACTGGTCTATCTGCAGTTCTTGGAAGTCCTGTTGAAAATTTGTGACCAAGTCCACATGTACTTCTGCATTTGATGGTCTATTAGATAGAATTGTTGAGGAACAAATGGACAGTCTTAGTGTCCTGGATTCAAAATAGATGTAGATGACAGCTGTCTAGTGAGTTGCTACCTCTGTCGTTCACTATAAGGAAGCTTGTCAGTGCAAAGCATAGCAAAGACTGGATTCTACTTTAGCCATAGTTTAAGGGTTTTTGTTTGTCCCTAGGTTATCTAATGGCAAGCAGCACCAGTACTGACCGACTACATGTTTATATTGTACAAGTATGTCATTAACATTCATTTTAAGTGCACATTGTGGTTTCAAATGGGTTGATCAGATGCTCTTTTTGTCCTCATGATAGAAAACTGCATATCTTTTAGCTCTAGACTTTTGGGCACATAAAGCAAGATGGTCAAATGCATATTGGCTGTAGGAATTTCAGATATTTTACACCAAGCAGCCACAATGTACATCCATCCATTAGCAATACACCGCTTAGTCCTTATTAGGGTTGCAGAGGAGCTGGAGTCTATCCCAGTTGACTTTCACATTGTGGAAGGAAGCTGGAAAACCCACATGCACAAGGAGAACATGCAAACTCCTTGCAGAAAGATCCCAGACCCAGAAACCAGAGATCTTCTAGCTGCAATGTGAAAGTTCTGACCACCAAGCCACTGTGCAGCCCAGTCACAACATTAAAACATTAATCATGTGCAATGTTATGCTGGGAAACCTTGATGTATTCATGTGGATGTTGCTTTGACATGTACCACCCACCTGAACACCGATGTAGATCAATCATACCCTCCTTCAGCAATGGTACTCTCCAATGCAAGTGATCAGAAATGGCTCAAGAACCACAACAAAGAGCGCGAGATGTTCTAGAACAAGTCTAGTCCAGAGACCCCATCCTGCAACCCACAGTGTCCAAAGTACCTGCTGCTAACGCTTGGACTCAATGGATCAGGGCTATTTTGACAGCATTAGGGGGGCCTGGATAATAATAGGTGGTTTTAATGTTGTTGCTAATTGAAGTATTGACTAAAACATTAACTGCTTCATCAGAACTATGTGGAGCTGTCCTGGAACATCTCGTCTTTAGTGGGAAGGAACTGGAACTGATCCAGGAGGTGATATAGTTTGGCTCACTTCCACGCATAGCAAAGATTCTGGCACCAAACTCTTGTAAAAGAGCTGAAATTTCTCCTTTTCTGGAGTTGCCCAGGGTGAGAGGTATGTGTCAGAGTTCTCCCCAGAGATCTAGAGGGTCGGGTTGCTGAGGGAAGGCTCTGACTGTTTGGAGCATCCAAGCTTCTTGGAGTGACAGGGTGACGTTCTGTAAGGGATTCCATTTAGGGACTCCATCGTTCTGTTGGGAAACTTCAACAATCACATGACAGTCTTTATTCATTTTATCTTTTTCCATTCAGTTAATAAGTGACTTTGTGTCTCTTTATCCACATTGTATTGCAAGAGATAATGATTTAATAAATTGTTGTATCAATATTTCCTTCCACCCGTAATCGACACTACAGCAGACTCAGAAACGTCATCCTCCAACTATGCAGCCAGTCTGCAGTTCGTAGAAATCTTCCCCTTTGTGGATTAACTATGTCTAAGTATTCCATTGATGTCTCTCTGTCATGCAAAGCTCACTACTGCATTGCTGTCTGATGAATATTATTATATTTTATGAGGTCTAAAGATCTTAGAAAGCTGGCATCAAGGATGTGGTTTTTTTTTTGTTTAATGTAAAGTTGACGGTTAATACCCTTAGAAAAGTTGCAGTTTAAATCCTGTATCTATAAATGCATCCCCAGTGTGACAAAATGTGAGCTCTCTTTATATATTAATATTTTTTTGGAATAGAAAGGGACTGACACAAGGGTAGAAGAGGCTTGCTGGCTCCCTTTTTTTTCTTGAAATGAGCCACTCTATATTTAAGCAGCTCATTTACACACAGATTTGAGCACTTACTGGGGTCAGCTGTGGGACAGTGAAGCTGCTTTATCCTCGATGTGACTAGCATGACAGTGTGTGTGTGTGTGTGTGTGTGTGCACGCTCATCCATTGTGTATACTGTGTAAGCTTCTCCAGCCAACGTAATAAAATCCACTTGGTCGTGTTGGACTCGTGAGTGCCTTACATCTGCAGAACCGTAACGGGAAACAGACATCTGGAAATGCACCCTTGCTAACATCATCATCATCGTCATAGGCCTCTGGAGGCGGACTTGGAGCTGTGCTTTGTACAGAGAGATTGGTGTTTGAGTGTTCTTCAGCCAGACTGATAGTTCAGAGGGGAAAGTGTGATACGTAACAGGAGGAGGCGACATCAATAAGATGGAAAAGTGTCTGAAATCACTTACACTGTGCAGCTACACCCAAGTGTTGGGTCACATCCTTTTAGAGTTTTAGCATTTTTGCGTGTTTGTGTCGTTTCCCAATCAGTGACACTGTGGCTTCACCGACTGCTTGAGATTCTTCAGCTTCTTTCCTCTTCTCTGAAAGCAGAACTCGCTCTCATCTGTCCCTTCCCTCCTAGCTCGCTTCCTCTCACTCCCTCCCTCCCTCTCGTTCTGTAACGTGATCACTGTTGCAGCAGGGGCATAGTGTGCTACCGACAGTCGCCTCTGACTTGCAACGCTGCGGTTCAGCTCGTTGCATATGACAGGAAGCAGCGCTGCTGTGTTGGGTGCAGTGGGCGGCACAGCCATGTGTAATGGTTTCAGCAGACTTGTAGGTGTTTTGTTTTGCTGCTGGTTGTCCAACGAGTTTCGAGTCTGTGTGTAAAAAGATAGCTGTGATGCTGCATAGCACAGAGAAAAAAAGTACCATTAGGGTTAGGAAGTTTTTCTTTAGATTAGTGGTTCAGAAAATGTGAGACAGAGGATTTATGTGGACAGCAGAGAAAGTCAGGGTCTGGTGGAAAAATTTGCAGACAACATGTACATGTACCCGGCTTACTTCACAGGCCAAATTACTGGTTGGAAAACTTTGGAAGGGAGAACTTTCTTCACTTTACTGGCTTGTGCACAGATGCGAGTACATTCAAGAAGGAAATTTTAACCCCTTAAACATAACTGAACACTCAAACATTGTTCAAATTCACAGAACTTTATTAACAAGAATTTATAACCCTTCAAATGTACAACGATAAAACATTTCAGGCTGGAGTTTTGAGGAAATAGGCATAAATTGATGTACATTGCTATTGTTGTTGAGACTGATTAGAATAGCAGCTTTTTGAGTGAACCCAGGTGTACCCAGATGTAATCCAAATAAATTAATGAGTACATGAATGAATGAGTGGCTGGATAGAAGAAATTATAAAATGAGAATCAAGACAACATTGATATGCTTTTACAGACAATATGTTGTCTACAAGCCAGCATTTTAATTCAGCCTAATGTATGCAGCAGGGAATAGTTTCTTTGGCTGTAGATTTCCCCAGACGATAATTGCACGGTCTGCCATGACAACTGCTACATTCAGAAAATGAAAATATTGAGCTATTTTCTTTAAATTTTTGTGCAAAAATTGAATTGTTAAACAACCCAAATGTGAACGATCAAAAATTAGACTATTTGTGAAGTACGGTAATCCAATTAAATAGATGAGGAACATTTCGTGATTAGTTGTTTGATTCATTTGGATTGTGCAAATTGAACGAAAAACTGCAAAGCGTCACACAGATCCTTGACTGTGATGCTGTGCTTAGAATATTTCACCCATGGCAAAGATAATACACTGTAAAGACGGTTGGTAGACAATACAATACTCAAATCTGGCAAAATATTCAATGACGATTAAGAAAATATATTTTCAATGCTTTTTAAAATGCAAAAACAAGAAAGTATAATGTAATCTGAGGGATCGATGTAAAGCTGGGTATGCCAAAAACACGTCAACCCATAAAAGAACTTGTATGCAGAATAATTGCACATGTAAACGTTCCTACTGATAGTTTTACAGCGAAAGCGGGATAAAAGCAGCAGCTAAACTACCACCTTTTGAGCTTTCTCACTCTGCCCACCCGTGGTTACGATACGCAAACAAATCTCTACATATGAGCTGCACAACTCTTAAATGGAAATATTATGGAGTACAAGGTGGAAAATCACCCACTCCTACTCTCCCAGCTGTCGAGTCTTTCTCCCCACTGTCCCTGTTCGCTAAGCGGCCCGTCGTCTGCCCTGCACCTATCAGACTGTGTGGCGGTGACTCACTAATGTGGCACAGAAGCTGATCAAATCCATACTGTCTGATTTCCTCTGCTTGAGTCCAAGCAGCTTGGTGTCGCTCAGCCAAGGCTTATTGACTAAGCTATTCATCGCCCTTTTCTCTGCTTAGCTTTGAGCTTAAAGTGGCACTTTCTTGGAATTGATTTTGAGTCTTTCCAAGTGGTTTAGGTTTATACTCGTCATCACATCTTGACCTAGTTGTGGGTGGCTGGGTTTTTGAGGCTCAAGGCCCCTTTAAGACATTATAGGAAGGGGGATTTCATATCATCCACTTCTCTATGAAACTCAAAACAGGAAGTTATGCTTAGCTTTGCCTGTAATTCAGCTGTTTTGTGTTGTTTCCTTACTAGATGTGCCTCTGCTTGAATCTGATCATAATTTGTCTGTGTTGTGCCACCTTTCGGTCTTATTGTGAGTTTCCTCGCTTTCATCATCGTTTTGCTTTTTTTTGTTTTTCTCATCCGCCCACACGTTTCTGAGCAACTGTTTCCCTGCTCTGTGACAGTGCTCTGAACTTTGTGGTCGCCTCTCTGATCTCCTGCGGCCCAGCTGTAACATGGGTGGTGAAAAGTTCTGGGGGCGAGCACTTGTTAACTTCTTTCAAACAGCAGGAGCGCATAGAGGTTGCCAGAGCCACAGTAAAGACAAAAACACAAACATGAGATCAAATCAAATAGTCGATTTGAAATTACATGTTTTGCCCTCCTTTCCATCTTTCTTCTCTTAGGAGCAGCCAAAGATCATTGAACCACTCGACTATGAGGCTGTGGTGTTTCAGAGAAAGGCCCAGATCCACAGTGATCCGCACAGAGACCTGCTGCTCTGCCCTGTCGATGATGTATCGGTGAGTCCTGTCAACATTATGCTGTGGTCACCTGTCACCCAAAACACCTTTGTCATCATAACACACACAATAATGCTGTGTTTTATCACTTTTCTGCCACTAACATATTAACTAACTGTAGTTGAGATTTGGAGGCTCCCATTCCTTTGCCTCCTCCATAGTTTCACTAGTTAGTTATTAATTTTATGGTTGAAAATTCAATTTACCAGTGCTGTGTATTACAAAACTATCTAATAGAGACACTATTTTTCAGTTATCTCATATCCTTGGCAATTCTGAACAACAATTTCCCGCTATATATTGGGTTGGCATATTCATTAACAGTGATGTATCTGCTTGGGACACAACTATTTTCATTGTTGATTTATCTGCTGATTATTTTCTCAATCAGAAAATGGTGCAAATGTCAACCAGTGTTTACCAAAATCCAAGGTAATGTCCATAAAAGTCTTGTCCACAATCCAAAGCTATTGTGTTTGTAGTCATTAAGAGAGAAAATATTCATCTTTAGGAAGCTGGAATTGGAACATTTTGCCTTTTTTTTGGCCATTTCTTTCAAAACAATTGCCATAACCATATAATCAGTTATTGGATTAGTTGGTAAATAATTATACAGTTTAAAACTAACAAATTATTTTTTAAAGCTTTATAATATGCTATTGATTAATTATGGTAATAACATAAGTAATGATACAAAATTCATTCTGACCAAAGGGAATGTAACAGAAACCCTTTATCTCGCCTTTTTTAGTCACAATATGAACATCCCTAAAAGAATAAATCTTCTTTCCTCTATGATTAATTTTAACAGTTGTAAAAACATTGTGCCAGCACCTGAAAGAATGACATTAAGAAAGTACGCAGTTAAACTTTATTAATCAGTACAAGACTGATCCACATTCATTCCACAGTCTGTAGTTTGTCAGTGCTATACGAATGCTTTATGCCTTAAACACCTGTGCTGAGCTTTCTGCAGTAAACGCTCAGATCAGCGGCTTTTTTCTGAAACGCATAGCTGTAAAATATCACTTTCTAAAGGAGGTTTTCCCATCGTTAATCACGTTCATCCCCAACACACCACACTCGGTTATTTATGGGTCAGTCCAGGAGCCTGACTGGTCAAATACAGTCCGGCCTGCTCTGTATTTATTGATACGGCTTCAAACACGTGGTTTCGCTTAGCGCAGCATCTTGCTTCATGTCCACTTTTTTTCCCCGCTGTCCTTAGAGAATTTGATGACACTCATCTGCTTCTTTGTATTAGTGCCTTCTGTTTTCTCTCAGACTTTGCCTCTTTGATTTCCTTTCTTTTTTCCTGTCTTTGCTGCTGTGCTACTATTTTACTGAGAAAACAAGGAGCCGCATATTTTAGTGTATGTATTCTCTTGTGTGTCTCCTTGTGCATGCAGGAGTCCCACATCTCCAGACAGAGGAGGACCGTCGTTCCCTCAGTGCCCCAGAATGCAGAGCGGGAGGCCAGGAGTCTGTTTGCCAAAGAGGTACTATAACCCAGCAGACCCACGTGTGTGACTTGGCCCCATTTGGTGGTAAACGGCTCATTTGTAGCAATGACATGTAGCCCTTTCTAAAAATAGAGCAGGAGATGTTGGAGTGATAAAAGCAAAGCTAATAGTTCACATTAAAGCTTCTCAGTACTTCCTTTTACTGATAACAATCTGCGTTACAAAAAGCCAAAAATACAGTCTAAATTCATTTCTTATCAAACATGAATGGGAAAGTCTTTATGATTTCACACCAGTCTTTTGATTTTGAGTCAAAGTCTTAAACAAACAGTATGCACAGTTCAATAGTAAACAAATACTTTCTGACAGATCCTTCTCGTCCATGATGTGGACATACTCTGCTGCTCTGCCAGGCTCTAAATCTGTGTGTATCAGGCAGCTCTCATGACTGTGATATAGCACAGATTGTTAAAACAGACCCAGGCTTACTCAGCATTTATTGAACAAAGATCCATTCAGTTGACTTAACTCAGAATATCTGCTTGCAGTTATATGCTGATCCAAAAAGTAATGTGTAAAATAAAAACCATCTTGACTAAACAACCAAATAAGCGATGGCAAAAAAAGGTCTTCTGCTACTTAGCGGACTTATTTTGAGTTTATAAATAAATTATCGAGCTGGAATTTCCTCCCCAAAATACCAAACTGAGTGCTCTATCCTCATCCATGACATGGAGTCGTAGGAAAAGACTGGACGCTTGGTTATATAGGACGCTTGTTATATTCGCTACTAATCCAGCTCTCTGTGTGCTGACCTGTTTGGCAGTGCATCAAGATGTACAACACCGACTGGCACGTAATCAACTACAAATATGAGGCTTACTCTGGTGACTTCCGCATGTTGCCGAGGTAAGTAAGATGAGAAGAAAATGTGTTGAAGTAAATCAAAATGTAATTTGAACATGTGGAAAATTTTAGAGGATAGAGCTGAGATTTTTGTGCAAAGCAGCTGCACTTCTTTACTGCCAAATATGTAACATGTACAAGAGATTTACTCTGCTCACATCAATCTGCTGGATGATGGACCTGTAACAAATCATAAATGCAGATCTGATGCTTCCGCAGCGTGAAGAAAATGTTGTAAATACATTTTTAAAAAAACTGCAGAGTTCCGCCATATTTTCCTCGATACAACAGGTGCGGCCCATGCGTTTTGAATTTTTATTCCATGTTGATGAAGCAGAGTGAGGGAATTATTTATCACTGAAGCCATGAATTGGAGAAACCTTCTGTAATAGCGAGGAAAAAAAATACTGTGATGCAAAAACTGAGAATATAGTGCAGGAGGAACTGGCCGAAGCAGATCATGCAGAGCAAAGAAGACAGAACAAGATGTGTAAATCATTCAGTATATTATATATATATATATAGCTGACCTTTCTATGGGAGAAGGGAGATTTATTTGCTGACCCTTTTCCTGTCTTTTTAAAGCAAAGGCCTGAAAACAGACAAGCTGCCAGCTCATGTGTTCGAGATCGATGAAGATGCCAAAGACGAGGTGAGTGGAGGGTCTGGAGTGCCACAAGCATTGATCACTGCATGGGGGATGAGTGCTCTGCTATTGACTTACCAGGCCCTTCTGAACCATGCTTATATGCACGGCTTTTAGCGATCTGACATAAATCTGGCGCAGAAATCAAAATGATTCTGCCCAACATGGATATACAGTAATACAGGGACAAGCTGTGGTGACTTATGGGCTGTGTGGCCCCAGAGACTGACTGCTGGGCGGTGAAACCAGAGGCCTTTTTTTGTCCTATAAATAGCTCCCATCAATCCTTCTCCCCCTGCTCCCAGGCCGCATGTGAATAAAGTTAGATGGAGGAAGAGTTTAAATGAAGGAAAATAAATGCTGCTGTGCTGCCGGGAGGAGACGGCTCTATTACGTCTCAGAGCTAAATTATCTCTGCGTTATCATTTGTGGCTGAGATGACAGATTTAGTGGCGTCTCTGTTCCATCCTGCCGGTAAAAATGTTAGAGATATTATGCAATAGGTAACAATGCCAAATATGCATCTATACATTCTAGCAGTGTTTTTATTCTTGCCGGTTGGCTGCTGTGAGTCGCTCCGGTCTGACCGATGAAAATGAAGGATGAACTTGGACAAGCTGCAGGAGGACAGAAAGCCAGCCAATTGGATTACAGGAGGAGACAAGGGAGGGAAAAAGGGGGAGGTGTGACGCACAGAGGACAAAACGGCACTTCAGCGTGATTAGGCTCATCTCGGTCCTTTTCACTCGCTGTTATGATATGTGTGTGATGTTCCAGACTTGCATTAAGTAAATTAGACCCCTGCGCTTTGAATTCTTTCCAGAAGCCGGATGCATTACTTCCCAGGATGTGTGTTTGTGCCTGTGTGTGTGTGTGTGAGAGTGCTTACTAAGAAACCAATCCCTTGTGATGAATGTTGGTATTTTCTGTGGTGCTAATGAGCAGTCCCATGATGGGTATGAGATGGAGAGGCTGCACTAACAGGACTGGGGCTGAATTATGATGGTTCCTTTGATTCGGCTGGACAGTGACAGTCAACGACATGAAGGTTTTTTAGACAGTGGCGCATCTCTAAGCACACCGAATGTTTAATATACAAGAAGCGTTGACCTGAATTAAGCAGCATAATGAAGGCTGTCTTGCCTGATCCCCGGTGTTTGTGTTTGTGTCCGTCAGGACTCGGCGTCGCTGTGCTCTCAGAGGGGCGGCATCATGAAGCAGGGCTGGCTTCAGAAAGCCAACATCAACAGCAGTCTGTCTGTCTCCATGAGGGTGAGTCACCACCAGACCTCCTGTATGTTACTCATTCAACATAACAGTCACAAATGAAACAAGGCCATGTAGGGATCAGAGCACAAGCAGGCAGATTTGTAGGTAAATGAAGGCTGAAACATGAAAACCACACTAATCTTTTGTATCATTCAATCTCATCAGACTGTACATTATAGATAAGAATGTTTACGTAATTTTCGACAGCTGCAGTCTGCAAGGCGCACATCCAGTTAAGAAGTTCTGTAGACCTACAAGTACTTACTGTACAATGAAAGAGACATAAAAATATTGTCAGTATCTTCCCTTCAATCAGGAATTTAAATCGTTTTTGCAGGCAGCATAGCTTTACTCAATACCAGATGTGTTTAGAAGCCACATTTCATCCCGTATTTTTCTTTGAGATCTCACAAGCTGATAGATACGAATCTCCCTGACTTCCTCTCCATTGCTGTGAATTGCAGGTGTTTAAAAGGAGGTACTTCTACCTGTCTCAGCTCCCCGATGGCTCCTACATTCTCAATTCTTATAAGGACGAGAAGAACTGCAAGGAAACTAAAGGCTCCATCTACCTGGACTCCTGCATAGATGTCATTCAGGTATACCAGAGCTGAGTTTGGACAAAAATCTAACAGACTGTTGAGAAGCCAGTTACAGTTGTGGTAGCACAACTTTTTCTTTCCGGTTTAACCCACTGTATGATGTTGTTTTGTGTAATTAAACTCACTGTGTGCACTTCCCTTGTGGACTCACTGTGAGTTTTTGATTCTTGGCATGAACTCACACCCTCGTGAAAGTCAGTGTGTTTCCTAGTCCCGCCACGCTCCAGGGGCTTTTAGCTGCTTTTATTGGACAGATTTACTGCATTCCACTGACTTGGACCTAAAATGTCCAGTTCTGGCAGATTATAAGAGGCTGCTGCTATTGGCTCATGGCACAGGCTGGTACCTCATTCAGGTCTGCCCTCCCTGACGGGGCTGCCAGGAAGCTTTCAGGTCGATGAACGCGTTCAGGAGATGAATGGGCAGAGTGAGGGGGACTCATTCTGGCTCGTGGGTTTGATGTGGAAGCTTTGTTTTCCATGAGAACCAGGTTTTGCACCTGTTTATTCATGGTTGGATAACACTGGCTCTGCATTTGTTTCAAAATGAATGAAATCCCTGCATGGTCTGACTGTACATTATAGATTATTTTTAATCCTTTATTGTGTACTGAAACCCTTTAAATAAAAAAAGCAAGCATTGATAGATAGATAGATAGATAGATAGATACTTTATTAATCTCCAAAGAGAAATTCACAGTTCCAGCAGCATGAAAGGCAGAGAACATGAGAGCATGCAAGTTACAAATAGACTATGTTACCATTGTTACCATTTCCAGGCTTTACACAAAGGCATTGTACTTTTAGCTCTTATGGTTTCATATAGTTTTTTTTTACATATTCTATTGTAATCCTCTACGTTTGACCACTTCCTGACATTCTTGCATTTTATGAGTCTGTAATTTCTGTGCCACTGCAACACACTTTGTAACTTTGGCTTTAAAAAGTGCTGCAGAAATGAAGTTCCTTAATAAACACAGCAGCTTTTACTCTGCTGTCATTGATAAAATATCCTCCATAAATGCAAATAGCCAGCTTTATTAAGCACAGTGTGTTTTGAATCGATCAGAAGCTAGCAAAAAATCTACCAAAACTCTAAAACAGAATACATTTTGTGTCCTCAGAGTCCTAGGATGCGGCGCAATGGTTTCGAGCTGAAGATGCAAGACCGATACAGCCACTTCCTGGCTGCAGACAGCGAAGCAGAGATGGAGGACTGGGTGGTCACGCTGAAACAGGCTCTGCAGAGCAGCACTGAGGCGGGGCAGGACAGGAGGAATGGTACAGAGTCACTGGACTGTGCCCTAGGTGAGCTTATGTTCATTTGACAAGCTATGCTTTAGATGCACATACCCAGATTATGTTGTAGTAAACCTAGCATTTGCAGCCTTATTGAAAAATCTCTGTGCAGTCATGGTCCACTTAGCAATGATGACAATAATAGCATGTTTGGACATAATCTTTAAGCCTGAAGTAATGGTACCCGAGGTTGCAGTAATCTGTTTCCCTGGCAGAGGAAAGAGTTCACATCTTAAGTCTGAGATTTCTGTTATGACATTTTAATAGCTTCCATATTACAAAGACACATATATTATAAACAGACTTACACTTCGCCTGTCGTTGCTGCCAATACAGAGAAAGACTTGACATATTTACACATCAAGTAAACCAGAGATGAACCCAAAAATCAGCTGCTTTATTTATTTGTTTTGCTGTTAAGTTTCACTCCCAAATTCTCTTACGCAATCATTTCCTTAGGTGCGAGTTACGGTGAACTTTTAAACTTGTTGTTTCTACAGAACTGTGGAATAAAGCCAGCAGTTTTAAGCAGTTTGTGTACGTCTTGCCAACATCTGTGGGCCCCTTTTGCTTGTATAATAACATACCCTCAGTGAAATCCAATAGGCCTGGCTCGGTCACAAATCTCCCAGATGCTGATGAGACACTGGGAGATTGTCCAGAGAGATGGAGGAGGAGCTAAAGGTCACTCAGTCCATCATCTATCACCTGGGAGTCGTCAGAAGAGTGAATGTGATCTTTTTTAATTTGGCCACTCTAATGGAAAATGTTAGTTTGTACATCAGGGAAGACAAACTTGCAGAGAGCCATCTCAGAAACTCTGAGTGGGCTTGTTTAGGAATAGTACCGAGCATTTATGTGAATTCTGATCACATTTACTGATGCATGATCGCTTTTCTGTTGAGTCAGATGAAGACACTGCCAGCCAAGGGAAAGGCGAGAGTCTGCTGGAGAGCCTGGGGAGGAACTTATCCACTGAACTCGTGAAGGTATGAAAAATAGCCACAGATGTCGTGTATTAATTGTAGTTTTTTTGCCGCTGATATTATTGTTGTGTTCATCCATTGTGAACAGGTTCATGAGCATAATTCTTATTTATTTGTAGGATTTCTTTTGTTTTGCATCGTGCCAGGAATTAGTTAGTGCAGATGATAGTAGCGAAGTAAAATCATTTTCAAAAGTTGTCTCCTAATAGAGGGCTCCAGACTAAGTTTCACAGGGAAAGCAGATCGCTTGCTGAACGTCTTCTTATCGATAGACACTACAATTTACGGATGTCCCCTAAACGCCCCACATTACAAGCTGCAGTAGCTGCTCAGACAGGGGTGTGACCAAGAATTATTTTGCTGAGAGTTAAACTAGGGCATTTTAATGTCAGATTTTCCCCAGATGAACCCAAAGGATTTTTTTAGATGTGTGTTTTTTCTATGAGCAGTGCATGTAGGTACATCTGCATTTCATGAGAAGACTGCGTTTTTAAGCACAAATACTGCAGTACACAAAGTACCTCTTTCAATCACTAGCTGCCTTTGCCGGGCAGAGTGACATCATATTCTTTTTTTTTTTTCCATTATTTTTATTGCAGTTTTTACATTTTAATACAGAACAATGTCTTTAACAGACAATAGTAATAATAATAATAAGAAGACATATTCTTAATGATCATCATACTCTAGCACGATGCGACCACTTGAAATTTGAACTCGCACACTCTCAAACAAAAGTTGAAAATGCAACTTTTTTGGTCCCAGTCTGGAGCCCTGTAGTAACAGAAGAATTTAATGACAGTACGAGAAGACGTACCTCATCTCACCCCAACTGGTCGAGGCAGATCGCCACCTTCCCTGAGCCTGGCTGTGTTGGAGTTTATTTTCTTCCCTCGCTGTTAAAGTGGTGTTTTTTTTTTTTTTGTTAATCCTTCTCACCATTGCCGACTGCTTACTCATAGGGAATCCAAGCTGTACTTATGATTGTTGGATTCTCTGTTCTTTGTTTAAATCATGTGAAGTGCTATGAGATGGCATATGTTAGGAACTGACGCTATATAAAAAAATTGAGTTGAATCTCTCAAATTTATCTGAACCTTTGAACCAGAGCACATTAATAAACGTTTGTTTAAAAGTCGACATAATAGAAGAGCCGTAGAAGAAGCGCTCTTTTGTTGGACTCACAGTTTTCACAGCCTGAAAGCAGCTGGGTTTATTCCGCAGAGTCTGTGCTGCTTTAATGGGCGTATAAAACCCAGAGCTACACACCGACAACAAAGCCCTCTGTGCTCCGTGCTGCTGCTTCACTCTGTTTGCTCTGGGCCACTCCAGCTCGGCTCTTCCCTCTCCACGCAAAAGATCACTCGAGTTTGTTGTCTGCAGGCTGGGCGCTGTGAGAGCAGAGACAAGGGGAAGGAGATGGATTAGGGCTCTTACCGTGACCGGAGGGTTTGATTTGTTTTGTCTCCATTAGATGCCTTTCTTTCTCCCTTTATGTCTGTTCTCTGTCTTCTACTGTGGCGGTGTTTTTCTGGCAGAGAAAATGCAATCGGGCAAATCGGTGGATAGATTCTGTTGGTCCATTATAGTGTGGGCTTTTGCTTGGTTTTGAAACTACTGTTCTGTTTTTCCATTTCTAAGAAGTTAAGGACATAAATGGATGCCTTAAAGATAAAAATAAACTACATGAATGTATTTTTGGAACAGAGCTTAGAATTTGTTATATAATCAGGGTTTTGGGTAAAATGTTCTGAATAAAGGCTGCTTAATATATAAAACATTTAATATGTTATGCTTTGCTTACATTTTTGTGCTTTCTGTGTGTGTGCAGTATACCAGGGAGACAGACCAGCTCAATAAGATCAACAGGAATGATGGCAGACAAAAGCTTTTCTCTCTGGATCCTGAAACACAGGTACAGAAGATTCTTTCTGTTAACGCTTGGTTGTCTTATGATTTATTTATTTCGCTATTGATTCGGACTATTTGAACTCTCCTCCCCCCTTTCCTCCATTTACACGGTTTTCCCTCTCCCTTATCCCCCTCCATCTTTTACCCACATCCCCTTGCTCATCCTCTTTCCTTTCCTCGGGATCAATCTTCCACCTCACCTACTTTTGTCTCTCCTCCCTCCTGTCTGATATCCAGAGGCTGGACTTCTCGGGCATCGAGCCAGACGTGAAACCGTTTGAGGAGCGTTTTGGCCGACGTATCGTGGTCAGCTGCCATGATCTCACCTTCAGTCTCCAGGGCTGCGTCAATGAGAAAGGCGACGGCGTCCTCACCAATGTAGGCCATAACCTTCATTCCGCAGCAGTTGCACCAGAAGTTATTTTATTTTTCTTCTTGCAGAACCACCAAGTACCAGAGAACAACATGAGAATAAACAATAGCTTTCCATAAAACCTTTAATAGAGTCTGATAAAGATTACATTTTAAATTTAAGTTAAAATATACATCTAATATTGTATATCTCGATGCATATTTCTAAATATGTAGGTTGAGGGCACACCTTAAAGACATACTGTCCTTAAAAGTGACCATAAAAATATCGAAATCAGTTGTTAACTGGAAGATACCTTAGTAGCGGTGATGTCTGTACGCTTTCACAGACAGTAAACCACACCACACAGCTTTCCTTTTCTCACCAAAGAGCTTCCGCCTTCCTCATTCTCTGCAGTGCTGCCCCACATAATATACCTTCATAATTCATGCTGGTCTGACTGGAAGCAACAGAAGCAGCCAGGCTGAAAGAGGACGGCACAGTTTCATCTCATTGCAGTACATTCTTAGCTTATTCATGATACGGAAGTCTCGAACAAGTCCACCCAGCGATGTTGTTTTCATTTTTTGTTATATAAGCCTGAAGGTCATGAGCTTTAAATCATCGCTGCAAATAAACAAGAACTTAAGGTTATGCAAAAAGTCCGTCTGATGAATGCGCAAATGTAGACATGTGTGATGAATGAAAATCTCCTGACAGCATGAGCCAGCAGTTTGGAGCATGTGTGAGCGCCGCCTTTGTCAAAGTGAGTTGCTGTAGTCATAAAACATTGAGTTAGACCTCTTCCTCCTTCTCCTGCTGCTGCGTTAGAGCGGCTGGTATGAGGAACGAACCGACTCATATTTGTGGTTTGGAAGCAAGCAAGCACAAGCTCTCTTTCCCTTTTCGTCGTCCTTCCATAGCCTCAGACCAGACAGGGTTAATGCTTACTGGATGGAGTGAGTTTAGCTATTGAGGCATAAAGGAGTTGTCTTTAAAAAATATGTGGGTGGCACTGCTGTGGAAGAATCATTGGCTTCCAAGCTGGACCTCAGCTAATGGGTGTTTTATACTGACATTTATTTCTAAGTTATTTGTCATAATTTATGTTCCAATCTTGATTGTAGCAGATGACACAACACAATAAACTGTTGATTGAAATCCATTTTAATCTTACAGTTTTAGGGAGATATACCAGCTTCATACTGCAGGTTTTGCCTTTTTCTTTCACACAGATGTGAATATGCAACATAAAACATCAAGCTGAGGCATCAGAACATGGGAGCGTTTTGTAGCTTCCGGCTGTTAATATTTTGTTTATAAAAATGACAAAAAAATACACAAATCAGCAAAGACACAGTTCTTCCAAAGTGGCTTGTTCTTGTTGCTTTTTTGTTTTGCCAGCAATCCAAAACACACATATATTCAGTTAAAGAAACTTTATGAAAGAAAGAAAATGTGAATGTTAACTGTTGTGATGTTTTTGGCTGGAATTGACCAACCATGCAGCCGTTATAGAAACAGGTACTGGGTAAATTTGCTTTGAACGATTGACTAGCTGACTGTTTCAGATCTACTCAAATATTATGCCGTCATTTTTTGGATATTGTGCAAATGCCTATAAAGCCACTATTTGGTGTTAAGTTTTACCCCAACGTTTGAGTAAAAGTACTGTAAAATGTTATAGGAAGTAAATCCAGGCGTACGATGTGCCTGAAATGTGAAAAGCATCTTCTCTGCCGAATCCCAGGTGGAGCCGTTCTTCATCAGCCTCGCTCTCTTTGACGTCTCCAAGAGCTGTAAAATCTCGGCCGACTTCCACGTTGACCTCAACCCGCCGTGCGTCAGGGAGATGCTGACCGACACCTCTGGCCAGCTCTCCCCTTCATCTGACTCAGATGGCGGGGGAGGCGTGAAAGAGGGAGGAGGGGGAGGAGGCGTCATGGTGAACGGAGACTTGGGGAAAGGAAACGGCCTGCCTGTTCTTCAGAGGGTGTCGGAGGCTCTGCTTCGCTTCCCCACACAGGTACAGACTCGACTGTATCGGTCTGATAGAGGAAATGACAACAGCTGAATCACAGGTGTTGTACAGGAACAAATTGTGAATCACTGTCATATAATTTGTACAAATCTGGGTGTGAAAGTGTTCTGTTTTTATTGGGAAACTTTTTTGAAGTTATCGTCTTTTGAAATCCGAATTCGTTTTTTTTAATTAAAAAAATTCAAGACGACAGAAACTCCAAATGTAGAGAATAAAATGAATAGCAAATTTGATGAGATAAAGTCAGAGTGTTTGAAAACAAGAAACTAAAGGTTGTCCAAAAGAGGATTTTTCTAATAGAAACTTTTAGTGCAAATCATAAACATCCTTTGTGCATCTGTAGTGTATAATCACACCTATAACAAGTGTTCTTAAGTCTAAATAATGCTGTTAAAGTTTGTTTTGTTGTTTTTTGGGGATGGATTTCTTTAGATTTATAATATCAGCTACAAACAAAAGTTGCATGGTGTGCTAGAGAGGGATCGTGTTAAATTTTTCTGGATGTGAAACTTCCTGTTTCTTGGTTTCATTGTGCTTTTCTTTGCCACATTGAGCAAAGGCAGAAACCATGCATTTGTTGAGAGCATAGGCGTCAGTTTAGGGGGGGACGGTGGGGATGTGCCCCCCCCCCACTTTTTGTCAGGGGTCATTTTGTCTCCAACACATTCAAATTCTTCACATGTAAGCCGTTGTAAACCCAGTTATTTTCAGCAGTATAGAAAATTCCGACGCTCCTGAACGCACCATCCACACTCGGCCGAGAGTTGCACAGACATGCAGCACACCTTCGTGAGGTTAAAAAAAACCGTGCAGATGCTAAATTTGCGCCTGTGCCAAGTGGAAGTTCCGACCAGAGGCGTGCAGGGGCAAAATTTCGGCCCGGGAGAATTAGTACTATAGCGGCCCACAGATCCGTTTACCTGTATGTACCAATAGCTTAACAGGTTAAGCCTCTGCCTTTGGTGTGGAGGTTGTGAGTTCGAGCCCAGCTTGTGGTATTTTGCCGCCGTTCTTCGACATTTTCTCAAAGTGCTGTGGTCTCCATCCCCCCCACTTTTAAAAACAAACTGACGCCCTTGGTTGAGAGTGCAGTTTGTTCTTATTTTGATTCGTTTTACTCTGTTTTTCAACCATCAGTGGCTTCTGGGACTCTGATTTCACAGAAACGTTGCCATTTAGTCTAGTAATTCTAATTTTATGGGATTGTTTCTAATACAGTTGTTGCTTCTGACTCTTCTCTTACTAGTGACAAACTTCTCTGAAGCTGTCTTTTAAAAAGCGATATAAAGAATTAAACTTGACAACAATACCCTTCCACTAGTACAGCTTTAAAAACAAGAAGTTGCAGATTAACACATAGAAAACAGAGCGTAACACGTCTATTTTTTCACTCTGTGACAATCCGAGCACACCAACGATATGCCACTTTAAAACAGAGGAAATGACCTCTGCCTCTACAGAGAACAACTCTGTGTGTCCTCAGGAGAACTTTCAGTTTCTACGTCTTCTGAAGCGGACCAATACAACAAGTAGAACAAATACGACACGAGTACATTTAGTTTATTATTAGCTAAAGTTTACAGGAAACTCCACTAAGAGGGTTGAAATATAAATCACTGATAGGTTGTTTATATTTCCCTCCGTTTTCCGAGCCTTGTCAGTTTGTGTTTGGAAGCTGTCCTCAGTCTTGCCTTGCCTCGCCTGAAACGCCCTTCAACAGCTTGGCGACGTGACAAACTGCTGAGTCGCCATTTACCTCTGTAACGCTGCTCAGCTTTCCCATGCTCACTGCAGCCGGACAACTGTCCTCTCACTGGAGAAGTGTGCTGAATCTGATGGCTGAGTAATGGAGCTTTTTAGTCAAACACGTGATTGGTCACTTGTTTGCCATTTTCATGCCTTTGTGATATTTTCAGATGCTGATTCTGTCTCAAGGCAGTTCTTGGTCCTCGTCCAGCAGGCTTCACATGAGTCCCGTGTTTAGCTCATTCAGCTAACATTTGCAAGTGATTTCAGAATCACTTCAGTCTGCCGGTGTTCTGATGTGAGCTCAGTGCTTGGTGATGTAAGCTTTATGGCTTTGTGCAGTATTTTGAGTCCAGAGTTTATTTAGGAATGAATAATACCCATGTGTGAGCGCTGCTTTTGGCTCAAGCCTTGTGTAAACTCCTGCAGGTGCTATGAGATCAGCGCACACACAGTTTGTCCCTGACCTCTTGCTGCTTGGCCCATTCATGTGATTAAATCACTTGACAAGACCTTTGCCTGTTGTAAATTAGCGGCAGTGAGGTTATAAAACTCACTCAGACCCTCTCTTTCCATTTCCAAGACGAGGCATGACCGGACTATCACGGCAACCGGCTGAAAACAGAAACAACTTCAGTGTGAGAAGATGATTAAATAAGAGTTGGACTCACAAGCACTCGGAGCAGAAACAGGATTTCATAAAGGGAATGTAGCTAAAGGCTAGTAGCAGGTCTGGTTACGCTGTTATGAGGACTTTGAAAGATGTAGACATGAAATAAAAGCACGGTTCCAGATTTCCACTGACTGCTGCACTTTGCCAGCCAACATCTGTGAAAGTTCTGCACTAGCAGAACACACATGTACACACACACGCAAACATATGCATACAAACATAGCAGGTTCTACCTCTGTGATTAGTGTGCTATTATAGCTCAGCAGACCACAGTTTAATTTAGGTACATTGGGTGTGGTCCAAGGACACAGTCTCCATCTCTTCTATCTCCCCACTGCAGTACTCTGTGGAGGCCTCTGCGCCAGGTCATTACATAAGTCACAAATCTAATACAGCTGCCTTAAAAAGTTTCAGTGTTTTAGTGATATGATGGTTTATGTTTGCAAAAAGAGACCGTGACACCGTTTATGAACTTTTCTGGGAGGGATAATGTCGAAATGTTGCATTTACAAGCATTTTAAGCCACACTGTTTAACACACTGTATGGTGGTGAGTAGTAAGCAGCAAATCAAAATGTCAAAGATTGAAACCAGAAGCAGCTGTGTGTGGCTGTGTTGTTCTGTAATACTGTGAAGATCAGTGAATGAAGGCAGAGGATGGACTGAGCTATGGCTCGTTAGCCGGACGTGTATTTTGACGCTTGTCTCCTCCAGAAAGTGTACTATTATTATTATTTGTAATCATATAGCTTTGTTTGAGTGTAATTTTTGTCCACTTGAGATTGCTTAGATGAAGTGACACTTAAAGCTCAAAGACAGCCCCACTTCTCCAGACCATAAATAGATGTGAGCCCTGTGGTTTTCCTGTATAGCTTCAGCTCACATCAGCCACTTCCCCTGCACTCGGCTTGTAGTGACGCACTGGATGAATTAAAGGCATTCTATGTCTGAAATGCTGATGATTTTCTGTTTGTTTAAGTAGCTCAGATGAAGTGTTTTTTTTTTTTTCTCTTCAGACCCATCAAGTCAGCATCTTTCCTCTTCATATAGAAGGATGGCTGTAATGAATGACAGTCTGCCAAATCAAATTACACCCCCAGGTCTTAAGTACTAATCGCCACTTCCCTACACTAATTAGACTCCTCCTTCAACTCCTCTCTCTCTCCTGCAGGGGATCTTTTCAGTGACCAACCCTCATGCAGATATCTTCCTGGTGGCCCGTGTGGAGAAGGTTTTACAGAACGGCATCACCCACTGTGCTGAGCCGTACATCAAGACCTCTGACATCAATAAGGTCCACTGCCTTTGATTTTCACCTCAGTTAAGAACACATAACTCATGACAGCGAGCTCCAGTATTGATCTTATGTTTACTGTGTGTGTCTTCTCCCATGTTTTGCCAGACTGCTCAGAAAGTGCTCAAAGCTGCCAAGCAGACATGCCAACGCCTGGGCCAGTACAGGATGCCGTTCGCTTGGGCTGCCAAGTAAGACAGGAATAATTTATGAGTCAAAACATTACACTGTAATAAATCTGTTTGGATGCATCTTTGGAGTGGTGCTGTCTGAACACATGCAAAGACATCAGCTTACTGAGCATAGGATTTTAAAACCTTAAAGTGCATTCATATATGATATATACATGCATTTTTAGAAAATACGGTTCACCTCATATGTTTTCTGATTCAGTTTCAGCATTTTTATATCAAGATATGCAAATATTGGATGTAGCTGAGTATAAAAGAGTCGGAAACACGGTTTGTTGTGAGGAAAAATCTTAATTTAGGATCAACACTGAACTGTTAATGTGTTTCACTTCATTATTCTATTGAATTGTTGGAAATAATAGAGATGTGGGCATTTCAGGGCTCCCCACTGACAATAACTGTAGTAAATATTAGAATAAATATAACAAACTGGATGTTTAAGTAGTCTGATTGCCTCAAAATCATCCAATTAAGAGTGTGCATTACAATAGGATTAGATTTTCTCTTAAATGTCAACATCAATCTGATAAATGTAACCCTGAATGACAGCATGGATGTTTAGTTTTATGTCCGAAACCATGCATGATCTGCTTGCAGGCAGGTGTTCAAAGACGCTCAGGGCAGCCTGGACATGGATGGGAAGTTTTCTCCTCTCTATCGCCAGGACAGCAGCAAAATCTCCACTGATGACATCATCAAGCTGCTGTCCGACATCAGGAAGTGAGTCACCGGCGCTGCTCTGCTGTTTAAGCTAATGCTTAGTTACTGTTGCGCAAAACAATCACGTGGAAGTGCATTTGTGCCCTGCAAGCTCGTGTTTCATACAGCGTTGCAGAGAAGGCAGTGCTGTACCTACTTATCTCATCTTATGGAGGTCATCACATAAATTGATAATACTTTAAACTATTAAAAGATCCTCGATTGCACCTTTTTCTAATTTTGAATCTCTTGTTCTCTTGTCAGACCTGAGAAAAGCAAACTTCAGACCATCCCTGGACAGCTGAATGTCACCATCGAGTGTGTCCCACCTGATTTCTCAAGTACGTTGACATTTTAAGACACTCCTCTTCACAGCTGAAGTAGTGTTCTGATATGGCACGAAAGTAATTATTATTGCTACAAAAGACTTTTGTTCGTTTAGCAACATACTCTAATTATGATGCACCAAGTGCCCCTCTTTTCTGGAAATTAAAATTGTTAAATATTTTTGATATCAATATTTATCAAATTTGTACTTTTGTGCAAATGATTAATCAAGGTAAATCCCCCCTTGTTTTTGTAAATATTTTGTTAAGAAATGCCAAGTTCATTCCTATAACACAAGACAAGTATCAACTTTGCATCTTCCCAAATTTAAGAAAAATAAAAAGGTACAATTTTCTTTTGGATATCGAGGAGCTAAATTATGGAATGAATATGGAGGTTACTTCTCTTCAGGCAGTTATAAGATTCTAAAAAAACAATTACTCCTAAAATACAAACCATAATAATTAATATTGTGTTATGGGTTGTGAAAATGGCCAATTTTCTGTTTTATTTTGTTTATTTACATAATAATATACAGTAGATTTGACTGGCTTATTCTTCTATGTCTCTGAATGAGCTTTGTATGTAGTTATATGTATTTTATTGTTAGGGGTGTGGCCTAATGCATAAGCCCGAATGGGTTTCTGTCACACTCCATCATATTGTTTTTATTTATGCATTTGTATTTCACAGAAGCGGTCAACTTCTGTGCTCTTTTTTTTAATGTGAAATAAAATGAAATGAAAATGAAAATAAAAATACCATTACAACAGTGTAGAAATACTCTGCGACAAGAAAAACTCATACATTTAAATTCGTACCCAAAAAAAACGACCAGACGTAGTGGCATCAAAATATTCTTGCAAAAGAAAACATGCTCATTATGCAGAATGGCATATTTCATAATATTGAGTTTTATCTGAATCTATAATATTATAATGCAATTTGTTTCATTTATTCATAAATCTGCAAAGTAACTGGTAAATAAAGCTACCAGTTTAAAAAAAAAAAGTACGATATTTGCTTATGAATTTTAGTGGAGTAGACGCATAAAGTAACAAAGGATAGTAATACTCCGGTAAAGTAAACTGTATTTAAGTACAGTACTTCACTAAATATGCTGAGTTACTTTCCACCACTGCTTATCTAATGCTTATTTGTCTCTGTGTGTGTTAATAGTCACACATCGAAGTCTAGTGCCAGCTTTTGAAACTACACAAGCCACTGCACAACTTTGCATTCTTACTTCTCATGACAAAAAAAAAATCCATTAAGGCAATAAAATGACTATTAACACTTGTAGTAAACAGCTTAGTTGGTCTATTTTAGTTAAATCTTAAAGCCTACTGACACATTCTGTGCATTATTTCCATCATAAAATGCATCACTGATGTATGCAAGCCTGTAGTTATATCTGTACAAGAGCGCTCTGCTTTCCTGTGGCCGCTACGGTTTCACATTTAGCTGCTGCTGATTTTATCTAGAGAGCAGTATGTAAGCGAAAGCATGAAGAAGAAGAAGCCTGAACTGCTTGATCAGCAAGATTACGATCAAACAATAGTAACATGTGTAAAAACCAGACCAGCGGGTCCCTCACAAACATGTAGCTTAGCATGTAAGTCAGGTTCTGGCCTCACAGAAGACAGGAAGATAAAGGGGAAAGAAATTAGAAAGCATGTCGGGTGATTGAATGAACCCACATGGAGATAAAAACATGATTTAGTAGGATTAAAGGAGGCCGCAGCGTCCTGCATCAATCGCTGCATTTGCAAACTGCATAGACGCCTTTCTAAGAAATAGGATGATTGTAAATAAGACGAAGACACGGCCTCAGCAGTTTTTTTATTTGTGATCGATTTTTACAAGGTGGTTTGCACAGAAAGAAAACTGAATGACCCCACATTGACTCTTTGGCATGAGCACAGCAGAAGAGATCTCTAACTTGACATGTGATCTGTGCCCCAGATACAGTGACGTCCTCTTACATTCCCGTCAAGCCCTTTGAGGACGGCTGCGAACGGGTGTCAGTGGAGATCGAGGAGTTCCTCCCTGAAGAAGCCAAGTACAACTACCCCTTCACCACCTACAAGAACCAGCTGTACATCTACCCCCTGCAGCTCAAATACGACAACCAGAAGACCTTCACCAAGGTGTGTGGTTGGTGATGGCGGCAATAAATCCTAAAAAAATCTGTCATAGGGATTGATGTCTGTGTTACTGCCGTCTACAGAGAATGAAGCACATGTGACTGATTAGGTTCATTAGGTCACTCACACTTTCTTTTTCTGGCTGTGTGTGCATCTACTGATGTAATGTTTCCTCCACATCAGGCCAGAAACATTGCAGTCTTCATCCAGTTCCGAGATTCAGATGAAGAAGGTGCAGCCTCTTTAAAGGTGAGTTGTGCAGTATGTACGGTATATAATGCAACATTTAAGCTACTGTGTTTGTTAGCGATACTCACAGGTCAATTGCTCAGACGTCAAGGGGTTCTGATCCTAGAATTACTGTTGATTGGATACAGAAGTATCAGGAGAGCTAATCTGAAAGTTTGAGAGTGAAGTTAAAGTGCTCTGCTAAATGTTAGAATACTGTAGCAACTTTTTCCCTGCAATACAACCTCAGGTCAGGTTCCGGATATAATTGGAATAAAGTCAAACATTTACAAGGAATAATACTTTAAGAGTAAGTTAAGAATGTTTCAAGATTTTGATAGTCTGTTGTAAATGGGTAACAGCAGTGCTACATGAGAAACATGGATGATTTAAAGTTGCTGGTGAGCAATAAATCAGATTTTGTTCTATGGAAATGAAATGTTACCATTTACATGATGGATAAATTAATAACCAAATATGAAACAGCATCACAATCTGGGAGTGTTTTGCAAATTTAGGACTAATCAACCAAGAAAATCGTGGTCAGCTGAAATCATACCTACACTGGATTATTGATGAGGAGAAAAAAAGTGCAACTTTTCTCTAGATGTGCCACAATCCACAAAGTGCACTCTGCCTGCCAGCCTTATCACCCTAATGGATTATAAATACAAATTAAACGCGAGTATTTACTGCACATTAAGTCAGTCCAACTGTTATTTTCTACTGAAATGACAAGAACCTATATTCATATAGAAATAGATTACAGATCTATAAGGACTGGTGATTCCAGCATAAGAACTATAAAAGAATATTATGCAGACAAGTTCCCCTACAGTTTATTTATGATATACTGTGTCTGCTGTTGAGCTGTTGCAAACTGCTCTTTGCGAAGTTTACACTCAACTTTTTGGCCGTCTGTTTGAACAAAATGCTGCCACAACTACGACTTTGTGGCATGATGTCAACTAGTTTGGAGTCGACTCTGAGCAAACTTCTGACCTAGCAGTCCCTATTACGCTGGTCCAGTTCAGTGTTGTTGGGTTGTTTACAGGTAGTCTGCTCCTCCAACCAGCAGCAGCAGCAGTGGTGGCTGGAGATCATCCTGGAGCTGTGACGTGTTTGATTTTAGATTTTATAGTGGAAATTTTGCCGCTTTTTCGTTGTAAAACCTCTTTTATTCCCTTAACTGCTCTCTAATGATTTAATCTAGAAAGGAAAATCTGTCAGAGGTTTTACAAAATGAAACTAAAATGCTTTCATGACTACAATTATTGAATTACAGCGAGACACATCCTTTCTTCTCATATAATACACTCACGGTGCTAGTGGTGTTTAGTACTGCCAACTCACAGCAATAAGGTTTTGGAGTAGAACCTGCCAGCTGGGGCATTTCTATGTAAAGCTTGCATGCTCTCCTGTTGCCTGTGTAGATTCACTCGGGGTGATTTTCTTTTTTTTTTTTCTTTTTTTCTTTGCCCCACTGTCCAAAGATAAGCAGGTTTGGTTAAATGGTAACTAAATATGAATGTCAGCTGGGATTAGTTTCCACCCCTGAGATTAATCAGTTATAGCTAATGAAGGAATAAAATGCCAAAGCATGCAGGCAAAATAGAAAAGAAGTCAGATAACATGGTAAATACACAGTTCAGGAAAGGAAATTGAGCAGAAGGTAGAAGAAAGAACGATGGATGTTCAAAGGGATGCGCAGAGATTAGCAGGAGCCTGGTGTGATCGTTTCAGAGACAATAATACTGCAGTGAAAACTTGAGGAATGTCCTGAGAGAGATTTGATCAGTGGCAGCGGGGCTCAGACATGATAAACTCCTCTTTTTTTTATTGCTTTTCACAAAGTGGAAGTCAGAGTGCAGCTGAGGGGCCAGAGAAGGAGAAAGGAAAAGCCTGCAGAAACTGGTTATTACAGCTGGCAAGAGAAGATAATGAATGGTCACTCTTTTTCTCTCCTCTCTTCCTCTGTATTTCTCTCTGGCCACACATGTCAAATATCTGTGGTTGGAAATAGTCATCAAAGCACCAAGGATTGTTTTTCTTTTCACTTTTTTTTTAGAGGGAGAGAGGAAAACAGAAATTATTTGACTCAAACCACCACAACGTTGATATTTGATGCTTTTGATGAAGACAGTCTAGACATGCTGATCGACCAGCAGTCATGCATGTGTCTCTTGTTGATTGTACACACACACACACACACACACACACACACACACACACACACATATCTAGAGACGGATCATAGCATGCAGCAAACTGTGTTTAAAGTACAGTGAGGCAGAAAGATGTTTACAAACGGCAACAGGAGCCAGCAGCACACCTCTCAGGAGATTTAATCAGAGGTAGCGGAAGCTCAGGAAGGTTCTGGGTTTTACACAAGACACAAGTCTGGCGGAGAGGAAGTTCATTTGAACCTTTGGGGAGCTGGAATGTTTCCCAGAGGTCGTGAATTAAAAGTGGCATAATATCCGCAGCCTGCTTACTGTTATCTTTGTCATAAATTGCATGTTTGAGCGGCACTTTGGTTTATTTGTCGATTTCACCTGGAAGATATCTGGCTCTATCAGTTTGCACCAGTGGAGGATGCTTGCTTTTAGTCCCGGGTGGTGCGGTACGTGTACTAACAGGACCGTCAGATAGGCAGCTCTTCCAACCACACCTCCACCCTCATCCTGACTCAGCTTATCGGGACTCCCATCAAACTACTTGCCGCTGCTGTGGGGATGTCTGGATGCGTTTTGTTTTTCGTCCTCCACCTTTAGCTTCTTTCCAGATTGAGCTGGAAATCTGCTTTCTCATGAAGCCTCACCCATCCTCCAGGCTCCTCTTGTCCTCCTGCAGAGGCTCCAGCTGTTTTTCTGATCCCAGCTCCTATCAGTCTCAATTTCAATCACTTGGCTCCAGCGCTCCGTCCTCTCCTCTGGCCAGCACCGCTCATTATTGCTCATTAGAGATGACTGCAATTGTTAGCATCCTAATTACAGAATCAAGCCGTCAGAACGGGTTTGAATTTTCTTTTTACACTTGTTGCCCCTCATTAGAAAACATCCTGACCGGGTCAAGCTTGATTTGACAATACGGGTTTGTTTTTCCCACAGAACTCCTTCTTGTAGTGACGACAGTGAGCTAAATGTTCACCTTTTCTCTGTGGTGAATTTGTCAGAGTGCTGTAATCACTTTTGAACAATCCAGCAGAGGAGAAAACACTGTTTTTTTTTAGTTGAAATGAGTTGGAGCAGTGCTGTGCAAGGCCTAAAACTCATATATTTTGTCATAATGAGGCATCTGTCTAGTCAGAACCTGTGATTTTTATAATTTCAGGTCCTGCTTTGTAGTTTCTCCAGGCTTTTGTTTAAATTGTTGGTGCTTCAAAGATGCATGTGATGCATACATCACTCACCCCGTGTTTTCTCCAAATATTGTCGGTAACCACAGACCTCTGAGCAGTTACTCACTGCAGTGCCCCAACATTAAACAGCCAGCGTTTGATGACTGATGTGCTCGCTTGTCTTTCAGTGCATCTATGGCAAGCCGGGGGACTCGCTCTTCACCAGCAGCACCTACGCAGCCGTCCTGCATCACAATCAGAGCCCAGAGTTCTACGATGAGGTGAGATTACATCCTGGATTTAATTCGTTTGCAGTGTCACAGCAGATACACTGATTTCACAGGAATTTGATTGATTTGATTTTGTGAATAAAGCTGAAAAAATGAGGTAGACATACAAACACGTTGGACTTTTTTTTTTTTTTTTTTTAATCGGCAGCCTTTGTGTTCAGTACTAAAATTCCTCAGCAGCACTGAGATAATCCCATAAATCTGTCTCTGGGTTGGACTCTTTGTGATCTCACACTCCACTACGCACACACAGAGAAAGAGGTACGATCAGGATACTGTTAGTTGTCGGGCTGAGGGGGTCCATATGGCCTGAAAATCAAACGGATTAAGATCTTAAGTGCCCTCATATACTCCCACAGGCACGCATGAACACACACAAGGGCATGCTCTCTGGGATTTACCTCCTCATGCTTCAGCTTCCAGGCACATCACAGAGAATTTCTGCGGAAACAAAACAACAGTGATCTTTGTCTTTTAAAATATTTCACTTTGATTTAACAAAAAAAAAACACATCATTTTTATCTTTTAAAGTATGTTAAAGTACAAAAACACTTCTTAAAACAGAGTTCTACTTAGTATTATAGTACCAAAGATTTAGAGATTTCCCAAAGCCTCGTTGGGTTATCTCATGGATGCGTTTTATAAGTGCCTGGCTTACCCAAGAGGAAGACAAATGACCACAGTAGCAAAATGATTCATGCTTTTATCATGAGCTGGAGAGTCTTTGTAGTCATATATGGCATTCCTAAGCGATTTGCTGGGTGCCGGTTACGTATCTGATAAATCACCATCGCTGATCTGTGCATTATGTGTCATTTCCTGCCTATCAGCATGAGCCAGAGCACTGGATAAAATAGATTTCCTTGCTGTTGCTGCCCTCTGGTGTAGCAACATTTGCCCTATGGGTTGAATACAGTGGCAATATGCAATGCAAATCAAGGAGTTCAGTTTATTTAGGGCTTTATTAGTCTGGAAATATCTATTTTTTTACTTTGTTGCCGTATCCATACAGAGATTTTTATGCCATGACTGGATTCAGACTGTATGGATTTAATTCTAAAGTAAACCTAAGGACCAAATCACATCAACTTGCAGGGTGGGAGTTTATGGAGGAAGCAGCAGTGTACAGCTACAGCTAAGCCATTTAAAGAACAGGAAGGCATTGTTTTTCTGGAAGTATTTTACAGAGATAAGCTTTAGGGGTTAAATCAAGCAGGTTGTACCACTTTTATTCATTTTACTGCAGTTTTGTCGAGCAAAGAGCAATGCTGTCATATAAAAGGGGCTATCAGAATCACTAAAAACAACCTACAGCTGCCTCATTGTGAACAATTACACATGGAGTCAACATTTTTCACTGATTGGTTTGTCAAACGAATCTCGCAGCAGCATTTAATAACATTGAAACTGTTATTGTAGAAGCGTGCTACATTCTTGTGTGTGTGTGTGTGTGTGTGTGTGGATAAGGTAGGGTGTGCTTTCTCTTTTCTCTTTTTAGATTACGCCCAGCGAGAGTGGCCAGGGGCACCTGTGGCTCATTGGCAATCAGCTGGGAAGGTGTAAAGCTCAGCCACCCGGATCAGCATCGCCTTTTGGCCAGCCCGGCAGCTGAGCTTTACATCTTCCCAGCTGATTGCCACAGGTGCCCCTGGCCACTCCTGCTGGGCGTAATCTAAAAAGAGAAAAGAGAAAGCACACCCTACCTTATCCACACACACTAGAATGTAAACGAGAGAGATTTGGTGTTGAAATATACGAGCTGAAACTGTGACGTGTTCCGCTGTATTCAGGTTAAGATTGAGCTGCCGGTTCATGTGCACGAGAAACACCACATCCTCTTCACCTTCTACCACATCAGCTGTGAGTCCAGCAGCAAGGCGAGCAGCAAGAAGAGAGATGGAGTGGAGTCATTGGGTGAGACTGCTGGGAAATTGTCTCTTTGTTTGTGTGTTATACAAAGGAAACGATGCTGAATACAGTTTTTATATTATAAGGTGTTGTTGGATATTTTCAGTCGAGTAAAGCAGCTGTAGTGTTGGGAGTATTAAGGATTTAAGGCTTTCTAGATCAGCCTCTTATTCTCATGTGTTTCAGTGGGATACTCCTGGATGCCTTTGCTGAAAGATGGAAGGATGCAGTCATTAGAGCTGCAGTTACCTGTAGCTGCCACTCTGCCTGCTGGGTATCTTTGCCAGGACACCAGAAAGGTAGAAGCACTTGGAAACTTTGTGCTTTAATGAAAGTTAATTAAGTACTTAGTGTTTATCTTGAATAGCAAAAAATGTGGTTAATTATTAGCACTTTTGTGTAATCAGAGTACCAGTGTGTGAGCAAAATATCAACAAGAAACTGTGTTAACACTCTATTATTATCTGTAATTTGTCTGTTTTATCTACCTTGAACAGTCTCAACCAGATATCAAATGGGTAGAAAATGCCAAGACACTGTTCAAAGTGAGGACCCACGTGGCATCAACGATATATCCTCAGGTACGACTTAGCGTGCAGTAAAGCAGCTGCTGTAGATGGATTGTGTGTCGGTGATGCTTAATGTCTGCTGTTTGTTTGTTTTTTTCCCCCAACAGGACCTCCATCTACACAAATTCTTCCAGCACTGCCAGCTGATGAGGACGACATCAGAAGGCAACCCAGCGGAACTTATCAAATACCTGAAGGTGAGATCTGAAGAGGAACTGGTGAAAGCTTGCAGATGCTGATCGTTCGCAGGCGGAAATACTTTAACAGCATTCCAATTATATCACAGTCATCTTCGCTTGGCTTTATCTGCTGGACGGCATGCAGTTATTGACTTTCAACGGTTTGATTCAATTACATAATCGATAAACGTGTAGGAATTCAACTTCCAGTGCCTTTACAGCAAACTTGATCGCTACAGTAATAAACTTTATTTATACCGAACTTTTCAAAACTGACTTAGTTTCTACAGTTGCTTTGTATAGTTCAAGCAGCTTTACAAGATTTTGTAGCAGTAACGAGACCCTCCGAACTACAACGCCGTAGTCTGCTTATAAAAACTGAAAAGAGGAAGAATTGTTGGACTTTAAGCTTTCAAATGGTGCTTTTACTAATCATGTGTGTTCTGTCTGGAGAATTCTCCAAAATTTTGTTTAAGATCTTGATAATTTATCAAAGGCATGATTCATTTAAAAACTGAATAAAAAATGAACCATATTCTGTAAAAACGAGAGAAAAAATAACAGTATGCTCTCTATCATAACTGAGAAGCTACGAGTTGCTGAGCTTTGACCGACAGTCTAGTGACAAAAGTTCTGGGATTTTTTTTGTTTTTTTTTTTGCTTGAACTCTGCTCAACTCCAGGCTCTGTTTGCACAGCGAGAAAGCAAATAATTGCAGAGACACAATGGAAGCAGTAAAATTCCGTGCTGTAGCTGGGGGTGAAAGCATGAGATATTTTTGTGTTATTCCTGAGCACAACAAGTTTTCCCAACTAATAAGAATGAATAGATCTCTTCTTGTTTTGATAAACGGGTAAAGAGAATAGTGCAGTGTTTGCTCTGTCATGTGACGATTCTCAAAGGACATCAGACTTTTTTCACATTACGACTGTTTTGATCTTCTTTGTTCGAAAATCTCTTTCACATTTTAACTCTTACAAACAGGTTAAATTTTGACTGTTTTTTAGTTTGTAGAGCCAAAGTCCAAGTACCACTATTTAAGGTGTCCAGAGTCACAATCTTCTTGAGGGAAAAGCGAGAGCAGTTACCTTCTTTCAGTGTTATAAAAAAGTTAAAGTAAAACCTTGCTGTGTCATTGCCTACTTTTAGACTCGCATCCATGACTTCTTCTCACCGTCTTTCCCACAGTGCCTGCATGCCATGGAGACTCACGTCATCATCACCTTCCTACCAACGGTGCTGATGCAGCTGTTTGAGGTGCTCACAGCAGCGACCAAAGAAGCCCATGAGATTGCCGTCAACTCTCTGCGGTCAGTTGTTCACTTGGGGAAAAATGTGGCTTCGGTAAACAGAATGTGCTCCAAATCAAAGTGTGTTTACAGTGTGCTATTTCAATGCTGTCTGCCTCCAGTGTGATCATACATATAGTCTCCAGATGCCACGAGGAAGGACTGGAACACTACCTGCGCTCTTTTGTTAAGGTAACGGAGGGTAAAACAATCAAAATAATTCTGCATGCTTTTTATATTTTATCTTATTTTGTGTTTTTTTTTTCTTTTCTTCTCGTAGTATGTGTTTGTGACCAACAATAATGCGTCAGGAAACTCAGCAACCACTCATGAGGTGCTGGCCACCGCTGTAACAGCCATCCTCAAGCATACTGCTGATTTCAACACCAGCAATAAACTGCTCAAGGTGTGTAGTTTTCCCATTTGTCAGTCCAGTTGTAGTACCAGCGCTGGACAGCAGGTGGCATCTTTGCTTTAAAAATTACACCAAATGTCTCTGGATGCTATTCTGACCACTTCCAACATGTCGCTTCTTGTTTTTCATCTGATTCTTCCAAAGGTTATCTATTGCTCAGCATCACTTTGCAGTTGGAAGCATTTTCCCAGGAAGCAGTATGACAGTAATGTGACTCAGTTTATCCCTTTCCACAGTACTCTTGGTTCTTCTTTGAGACCATGGCTAAATCCATGGCCCAGTACCTGCAAGAGGGAAACCGCATGAAGGTTGGTAGGAAGTGGACTTTACGAAGGCATTAAGAGTCTTTTTCAGTACTTTCTTTATCAGCATACATTTTCTCTTGTGCCTCTACTCAAAGGTCAGATGTCCTTATTTGGAATGGATCTCACTAGCAAATTTGTACCTCACGTGATGTCGCAAACATGTTAGCCCTCCTAAACAAACTGAACACACTCTCAAAGAATAAACAGATGATTCTTAGTGTGTTGTTGAGCTGCGTAATCTGATGCCATAGGTCTGCATTTCATCTGTCTTAGCCAGCAGTGCCAGACACTTTGCAGTAAGCAGAGTTGTAGCTCTGCGCTGTTAAGGAGAAGTTAAACTTTGAGCTATTCAGAGAAAATATTTACCTTTATTTATGTAATAAATACGATAATGGTAGTCTGTCTTCATAAAGTTTGTGGCTGTTTGACATTTGCACTTTTTAGCTTCTTAAAAGTGATGTTTTGTTAGCTATAAGCCCTGTTTATCTTTTTAGATGCCACGGGCACAGCGTTTCCCCGACAGTTTCCACCAGGCGCTCCAGTCCCTGGTGTTGTCCATTATGCCTCACATCACCATCCGCCACATGGAAATCCAAGAGGAAGCTCGATGCATCAACCTGAGCCTTGCAAATTTCATCAAGGTCTGACACCTACATGAAAATAATTTGTCTGAGGCTTCCTCAGTTGTGCCTTTTCACACACACTTTCACATTGTTGTGCTGTCAGTTTGTTTCCTCCTTCCTGGTGTGACTCAGTTTTTATATGTAGGAGCAGCAGCACATAATTGAGGTATACCTCAAATTTTTCACAGTGCCTTTTGCCACAAAACAATGAGTGCTTCTGTGTTGTGGAATTATGAAGAGAATGGACCAGACCAGTAAAATCATAACATAATAACCTATAAATAAGCAAAACTCCAAATGTTTCCTTTGTTTTAGGGCAAAAAAGTACATTCTGAAAATGTTAACATTTAAGGAATCATCTTTTTACAAAACATCATGAACAACCTGAAACTTCTGAAGAAAAACAAATTCAGTTTCAACAACATTACACCTCAGGTTATCATTTACACATAATTTCCAGATCAGTATCTACAACGGATCATATTTAGTCACAGGTATCTAGAACTGAACGTTACAGCATTTTACTTCAAAAAAGACAGAACAAGAGCAAGAAACAAAATGACAAACGACACGAAACAATAGACAAAAAATTAGACCAAAAAATTACAAAGCAAGAAAAAATGGACCCAAACGAGACCAAAAAAATGACAAACACTACCCAAAACAGTGAATAAAGCAAAACACAAAATGTCAAATGAGACAAAAAGTAACACAAAACGACAAAAACATGAGACAAAATGATAAGTCAGACAAGTGTTTGACACCCCTGCTCTACATGATTTCCAAAAAGACACTTTGTAATTCACTGTTGTCTCTAATACGGAATAAAGTGAAAATGCAAAATATCCTGAAGCTAAAATAGAACCCCAAACTTCAGCGATTCAATGTTATGAACCAGCGATGAGCTGCAGAAACACCTGTGAGTCACTGTGTGGGGTCATTTCCCAGCAAACAAACATTGATCAACAATCTAATGCGGAATGTTGGTGGGAAAAGATAAGTCTGCGGTTCATTCAGTGAACCTACACCTACCTGCTCTGTTACTGGAAAGGCTCATCCTGCACTATTTCTGCAGAAATGTTTGCAATTTTACCTCCGACTCATAACTCCACGTCACTGTTTGTACATGTTGCAGCAGCCTATGTGCTCACTACACTTTGTCTCCTCAGAGGTGCCTGACCTTCATGAACAGGGGCTTTGGTTTCGGCCTGGTGAACCACTACATGCGTCATTTCGGCCTCAAAGATCCCAAGGTACATGCACGACACAGTAGAGCCGACTGCACACTTAGTAAGAAAGAAAGGCATTGCAGTGGAGGTGTAATTTGTAGCTAGTAACTTAAAACACTCCCAGCTTTTGATGCAACTCAGCCCTTTGTCATATTATGTGAGTACTTGTACTTTATGCATACTTATGTTATCTGAAAGGGAAAGTTTAGTATTTTATCTGGACATATCAGAGATGCATGCTCTGTTTCTTCTGGCCTTTCCCTTACCCTTTTGTTTGTATAACGCCATATTTGACTAACAAATTAAAACAACACAGCGAGACAGCGGGCTTTCTTATTATATTTGAACAGTAAAGTTATTTGTATTTATTCCCCGAGGCGGTTGAAGGAAATTTGCATATGCAGCTCGTGCTCTCATGTTCACTCATATGTTGGCCACAGGTGCTGAGCGAAATGAAATTTGACTTCCTGATGACGGTGTGTAACCACGAACACTTCATCCCTCTTAACCTGCCCATGGCTTTTGGGCGCACCAAGCTGCAGAGAGTGCAAGGTGAGCGACATATCCTTCTTCTGAGTGCTTCCTACCACACATGTAACCACTGAGTAGCTCTCACATGACCCCCGACCTCGATTCTGCATCCATTACACGTTCTATTAACCCGTCTGTTTGGCCCTCACATACGCAAGTCAGGTAGTAAATTACCTTTCATTAGCCACACCTGCTTAACAAGTTTACCCAACCTTCACATGTCTCACACAACCACAAGTAAAAGCGACTGTGTGCTGTGGTAATGCTGCATGGATTGTTTACAGTTTTACCCCAGATTTATTTTCACCCACCCACCCCTCAACCCCGTCTTTTTTTTTGTGTTTTGCTCGTGGTCAGATTTTATTCCGTATGCGACGGAGCTTTTTGGCCCTGTAGGTAGGTGATGCTCACCGCACCATTCTGCACATCAAACGTTTGCTGCCGTACGCAAACACCTCGCACATGACCGCTCCTTGTTCTGACCTGCACTAACCCATCCGCCCGCCGTCAGACCCTCTTTTCGCATCGGACACTCATTCCCTCTTTCCCCCTCGCTCACTCAGAACAAATGCTAATGCTGGGCTGTTGCCTTCATGTGCCTGCCGAGGCCTGAGCCTGTGTGTTCTAGGGGAGAGGAGCTTTGCTGTTATGGGAATCAACTGACCTCTTGTCCTAATGCTTAATTGGCTTGATACTTGTAAGTGCTGGACGGAAACTTGTCTCATGAAGCTGTGGTTCTCTCTCCTGATGTCAGAGTCTGTCTCTTCCCTGCCTTTTTCCCTCTTGGTCTGCCTGTCTGTCTCTGTTATTAGAGGAGATAATTGCAGATGGTTCCCAGGCTGCATTGTGTGTTTACAGCATTGTTTCAAAATTGCGCGTCATTGTTTCTGTTGAAATTGTCAAATTCTCATTTCTAGAAGCCTGTCTTTCTGATTCCTTTAAATTTGTGACTCTTTTCTAAATACACAGAATGAATATTTCTAGCATTGCAGATTCCTAATATAGATGAAATTATTTTAATTCCTCTCTGTTTTGAGTGTTGTGGAAACATTAATGTCTGAATGAATGTGTTACGTGGGTTTGATACTCTGTTGCATTGGTGTTGCACTTTGAATGATTGAATTTGTCATTGTTTGCCTCTGTGAAACATTGCAACTACTGAACAATACCAGTTATGGTGCATATGCTTAATTATTTGTTGTGGTGTTAATGCTGTCTTTATTTTTATTGTTGCCTGTTTGATACTTTTATTGTGAAACACTTGTTTTTAAAGATGCTAAATCTTTACTTAATTGTGTAAGAAGCAGAGGTGGAAAAAGTACTGAAAAAATGTAATTGAGTAAAAGTATCTTTACTTTGTTTAAATTCTACTCTGAGTAAAAGTACCCATCTAAAAATGTACTTGAGTAAAAGTACAAAATTACTTCATTTAAAATGTAATTTGAGTACAAGTTACTTCGTTACTTTCATTTATTTAATGCAAAAAAAGGATGAGTCACAGGGCCAGGTTGGGAGTCAAATTCGGCCCGGGACTTTTTGGACCAGACTAGCCCACCTGTGCACCCCCCCGACCTCTTCAACAGAGTCTTGGTTGGCACTAAAAATTATGACATAAGACAACAAACCTTTGAACCTTTGAGTGTTTAATAATTACTCACATACAGTATACTGCTGAAGTGGAATCACTGCAATGCAAATACACACATACACTACAACTTCAGAACAATTTTGAAAATTACAATATATTACAGTTTTATCGCTAATTAGCGATAACTAGTTAGTATGCTAATTTAATATTTATCTCTCTCTCTCTCTCTCTCTCTCTCTCTCTCTCTCTCTCTCTCTCTCTCTCTCTCTCTCTCTCTCTCTCTCTCTCTCTCTCTCTCTCTCTCTCTCTCTCTCTCTCTCTTTAGCTTTGTGAGGACCGGCCGCTGATCTATCCCATTCGGCCGCAAATGGATAAATAAACAAAATGATTTAATAAATACCAGTGGACCGGCCCATCGGTCAAACGACCGAATTACATAACGCTCAATCCGCTCTTGATGAGTCATGAATAAAGTTCAGCACAAGTTGTTTTAATCAACTTTGAGGCGTATTAAAGTGCACATCCACACTTAAAAAAGCTCAGCTGAGCTCAGTAACATGATCCCCAACACAAGGAAAACAAGGACAGTCACAACCTGTACTGTATAGTGCAAGGCAAGGTCACGCAATTGACGTTCAGTTCCGGGGACACAGTGGTTTTCTGCCTGCATTTAATTTTTTTCACTATCAATATTGTACTCAGTAACGTGAGGGGTTTCAAATGTAGCGAAGTAAAATACTTGGGTCAAAATGTAATTGAGCAAAAGTAAAAATTACGCATTTCAAAAACTACTCTGAAAATTACAAATTACTCATAAAAAGTACTCAATTACAGTAACGTGAGTAAATGTAATTCGTTACTTTCCACCCCTGGTAAGAAGTAGGTGAAGTTGGATTTCTAACTCATGCAAAGTTAGCTAGGGTGTTAACAAAGATCCCAAGAAAAACTGGGAAACTTTTCCCAGTCAGCACCTCATTTTTTTTGTTTAAATTTTGTTAAAATCAGCTCATATTGATGTACTAAGACCTGCTGTCTTGCATCAACCACAGAGCAGAGTCTGGAGTTCAGCTTGACTGAGGAATACTGCCGTAACCATTTCCTCGTGGGGCTGCTGCTGAGAGAAGTGGCCGAGGCTTTGCAACAAGGGCCTGAAGTCAGGCAGCTGGCCGTGAGCGTTCTCAAGAACCTCCTGATTAAACACGCCATGGATGACCGCTACACAGCATTCAAGGTGAGGCAAGGCAGGACCGATGGAGTCACTCTGTGATAAGGAGGATGATAAGACGAGCACAAGCAAGAGAACAGAAATCAGAAAGAAATGGGACAGGAAAACGGGAGAAACTATGACTCACTCAATGGTATTTTTGGGGCTAATGCACAGAAATGAGTGAGTCAGAACTTTAGAATGTTGTACGTGTTATCACTTGTCTTGGTCATGTCAAACTCAGTTTCACTTTTTTTTTATCCTCAAGCAACAGAAATCCACTTTGTGTAATTATGTTAATATCCACAGCCTGTCCAAAAACTAAGGTGCCACTTGGATTTAACTAAGCAAATGCGTAAGATTCTTTTATTGCTTAAGTACTGCAGTGATGAATACGTTTCAGCTGCGACAACTTATTTAACCCTAGCTGATGCAGTGAGGAGCTTCTCATTTCTTATACGACCATGTTGGAAGACATATTCTGCAATCATGGCAAGGATGTTAATCTGTCTCAGAAGTTTTAAGGAAATTTCTGAAACTAAAATCGTGTTAAGAACTGTCCAGCGCTTTATTATAACCTGAAGAATAGTTGGGGAGCCATCATCTTAAAGGAACAAATGTGGTCGGAGCAAACTCTTCGATGATCGTAGGAGATCAACAGGTGAATTCATGGCTATGTTTAATAGTGAAAGTTAGAGCATTTCCACAGGGAACTCAAAGAATTGGGACTAAACAGCTGTAGCTATAAGGAAAAAAACACTAATCAATGAGACTAATCAGATTAAAAAAGGCTTCAATTTGCTATGTAGCATAAAGATTGGACTCTGGAGCAATGGATGATGATCTGAGTGCAGATTTACCCTGTTCCAAAGTGATGGGGGCATCAGGGTAAGAAGAGAGGAGGATGAAGTGATGCACTCATCATGCTTGGTGTCTACAAACCTGCGGGTGTTAGGGTTATGATCTGGGGTTGGTCAGGTTCAACAACGTTATGCTCCCATCATCAATATAAGATCTTGGTAGAAAATGAATCTCTGGGCAGGAATAAATGCTGTGACATTGCAGAAGCTTATCAGAATGATGCCGCAGTGAATGAGTGCTAAGGGCGGTCCAACGAAATATTAATGTGACTTTTTGTTTGGATAGATGGTATAGAAAAACACAATAAGGTATAAATGTGGAAATTAATCAAATATATATTTTTTTATAATAGTGTACATTTCCAGAAAATATCCCTCCCCAAAAAATTAATATTACAAGGTCAGACCTGCCACCAAATTAACTGATTGTTCTTTCATGTCAGTTTGTCTTTTTGGAGCAGAACATTATTGTCCATACTATAAATGTTAGTGTGTGCTCTCCCCTCAGTGAGATAATAGTGTCTGTTATGCAAACAAGCTAGAATCCAGACTGTATTAACCGCAGTACTCCTCTATCTTAGCATGTCATTTTATCTGTCTCCATGAGTTCATGTCATGCAATTCAACAGTATTTATACATGAGTGATTATAAAAATGCTAATCTTTTCAGAACCAGCAGGCCAGGATCTGTTTGCTGTACCTGCCACTTTATGAGCTGCTCTACCAGAACCTGAAGCAGCTGTCTGCTCAGCCACTCACCTCCAGCCCTGGGCTCGGCCTCAATGTGAGTCCCATGACACGCCGCTCTCCCTCTTCTTCTGCGGTTTCAGCCTCTGAGCCATGAAAAATCAGATTTAAAAAATAATAATACCTTTTTACCCTGTGTGAACCTATTTTTCTCTGCAGGATAAATTCCTGCATTTCTAGAGAGAAGACAAGCATGAATTTTTGCACAGTTTGTCAAGTATTGAAAGATAGAAATAAAAAAAAAACTTGTCTCAACATGTGCAGTATGTTACCAAATCTGGAAAAAAAACTGGAGATCAACATTCTATAGATGCTTCAATATTCATATTTTTACTCTTAAAAACGAGGGATTTTTCACACTACTCTGCACTTCAGCTCCAAAGATGCCTCACTAGTCACTTCAAACAACTTGCGCCTCTTGACTATAATGTATTTATTTTATCGATCCAGCATGTTTTATTTTCCTCTCAATGTCTCTTGCCGTCTCCGGTCTGCTCTCGGTTAATTAACAGTGACTTGCAAACTTGCAATGCTGTATGCAAGTTTTGAGTAGAAATAGTTTTGTTTTTTTTAATTAGGAAATGCAGGCAGACTCCACAGCTATGGAAGAACCTTATTGTCCAGTAAAAAAGAAATGTGATCCATGTACAAAAGCATCTTGAATCGGTAACATGGGAAGATTCTTTTCAACCACAGATGAACAACAGTTTAGCGTCCATGGAAACATGAGTCATACAGACAACCTTAGAGTTCAGTTTTAATTAAAGCTTCATGTGAGATCTGTCAGAAGATATAATTGTGATAGATTAATTTTGAATTTGCTGTTGCATATTATTTCCGCTAAAGTTTTTGAGAAGTAAGCCTTCAGCACACATCAGTTCATATCTTAACATCAACGTTCACATTCACTTCTCCCTTGTTGTGGCTGTTCAGGGTTCCAGAGATGACCTGATATCCACCAGTTCCTCCGACAGCAGGAGAATCAGCACTGCAATTGAGAAAGACCACGGTGAGTTAAGAGCCACAGATAACGGCACAGTGCATATGGCGTGTAGCCTCTTCCTGTTTACAGATTATTTATCATCAGCAGAGGCCCTCGGCACCGCGGCTACAGAGCAATATTTATATTACACACCATTTTCTCCATTAGCAGCACTCTGTGTGAAAGCAGCCGCTCTATGCCAGACACGAGTACTCTGTACATTATCGTTTTTTACTGCTTGGGATTCAGTAGCACAGACGTCCTGCCACTTAACCGAGCCTGACTCCTCTGCAATCGGTGCTGAAGACTTTTTGATTGATTTGTGTGTCATTCTCTTGATGATCGTATAATAAAGTTGCAGAAAACTGCTCTAACTTACAGAGAACATGAGTGTTGTGTTTTCAGTTTTTTTTGGATATTTTACAGTTCACATGAACTTTGGTCACCATCATCTGTAATCCCTGTGGTGAATAGTAATCAGACTGGATGCTGATTAAACGGTTGTTGAACTGAGAAGATTGTGTGACTAAGACTAACCCTTGAAGATCTCCTGTTGTACTTTATAACCTCTCAGTGTGTTGTTGATGGGAGTGTTCCAGACATGTGGTCTTGCATTTCTAAATAGTTAGCAAGACTCACATTTAAAACAAGCAGCTGTGACAATCAAAGCAGGAGAAGCTGAGATGTTTGGACCTTTAGTCTCCCATATGAATCCTCCACACTCCTAAAAATGACAAAACTAAGCTTCACAGACCTCCTGGATCACAGAATACCTTAGACAACTGGCTCCGTAGTGTTTCCCAAGAGCTGTCGTCTGATCCTGCTGTGTATAACCAAGAGCTTCCTTTTGCTGGATGGTTTATTCAGACCTGTTTATCCACAAGCTCTCATGTTATCAACAGGTGTTATCAGTGAAGTATACAGCACTTTGACGTGTCAATACGTCCGTTGTCTATTTTTTATAATCCAGTGTCCCCTTAAATTCACAACTGCACTTGAATTGTTGCCACGAAATTTGCCCATTTTACCACCGAAGAGCTTTTAAAAATCATATCGGTGAGTATAATTTGACAACTCTGCACTGTGTTGCCTCCAGGTCAACCCGTTCAAAACGGCCACGTCGTGAGGAGAGAGGACTCCAGAAGCTCTCTGTTTATGGATCCAGGAACACCAGACAGCATTGAGGTGAGATCATTTCACATTACACCACTGGCAAACACTTTTAAGAGGCCTACGGTAATTAGAATTCGGACTGCTGAATTCCAGTAATGCTAAATTCTTCTGATTCACCAGATTCATTTCACACGCGAGGAGGCCAAAAAAGAAGTGCTTGTTTGTGTTCGTTTCCTTGCTTAAGGCTGTGTATAATTGTGCGTTGCAGAGATTGTAGCAAGTCAGACACCCAGGGCATAAAACAACTTTTTCCTTGTTGCAGCTCTAACTGTCTGCATGGAGAGGTAAACTGTCATGTCCCTGAAAATATTTTTGGTTTGGTGTGGGGTGTGTTTTGAGCAGCACAAACGCTACTGAATGATCAGAGATGGCCTCTTGAAGGATTATATAATAGTAATACTACAGGCAACAATGTATTTTTGGGATTCTGTACCTCACGTGCATACAGCTATTTACCCAAGTTTACAGAATATAAATTGTGATTCTGGTACAGAGATGTTGGTTACTTAGACTTTGAGAATGCAGATTACTGACGCCCCGATCATAAGACGATCTGCACCGTGTTTGTGTTTGAAGCTCCTGTTGTCCTGCGGGTCAAAATTGACCCGTTTTAAAGTTTAAAAATGTGGAAAGAAAATATATTTTCACAGTGGCACTTCTGATGTCCACATTTTCAACCTTTTTGGAAATATTTGAACATTTTTTTTGGTGGGGGAAAAAGAAATGTTGAAAATGTTTCTTGAGAACATTCCCAAAAAAATCAACCAAAATCCATTGAATTTCACTGGATTTTGGTTGATTTTTTTTTTTTTTTTTTTTTGTGAATGTTCTTAAAGAAAATATTAGAAGTTTTGCTGATATATTTGTAACCATTTTAGATATTTTTCAGATTTTTCTGGAAGATTTTTACTCATTTTTTTGAAAATATTTACAAGAATTTTCTTGCCACATTTGAGGGATTTTTTTTAAAATAAAACTTTTAAGGGAAACTTTTAAGGAATTATTGGAGTTTTCTTCCTGAAGGTTTTACAAATTTTCAGAAATTTGGGGAATTATTATTTTTTTGCTGAATTTTTGGATTTTTTTCAAACAAGGAAACAATTTTTTTTTTTGGCGCCTGTAAATGAGGACAACAGGAGGGTTAAGAGACAGTGACAGAGGTGAAGATAAGGTGTTACGTGCACACAGCTTTGGCAACTGCACGCATTGTTTTTATAACTTCATTGGAATCTTGCAATGTCACTTCTCGCGTGGCCTGTGTTGTCACCCAAAGAGCTGTTTTTCAGCACTTCTTGTTCTGCCTCCATTCTCCGAGTCTTATCTTCCATCGGATTTAGCTCCTTGCCATGACCTATCATTCATATACTGTTTCACTGGGACAATCCACCATTGCATTTGGCTTTTGAGTTTCCAGAAAGTCAGCTTCACATATGTAAACAAACTGGTGTGAAGCAGAATTAAAAGAAAATTGGACAGGGGTGTGGTGTCTCTGACCCTTCAAATCTTGTGGTAGCTCTCAACAACCTGGGGCTCCTATAAGGAACTGCAAATTGAAACAAGCAGACGACGTATGCAGACCGATATGAAAGTGCTTTCAGTCTGCATTTTGATTAAGAATAGCAGTGACGCTGAACCACGGCTTCCACTCAGAAGTTAACTTTGCAAAGCAACAATTAGGCGAGGGTAAAGTAACAGACAGATGGAGGTAATCTGAGCTCTTTAGCTACTTAAAACAAGTGTGTCTGGAGTAAAAGATTGCTGAAAAGAACAGCATGCTAATTAAAGCACGGTGGTGGAAGTTTACTGCTTTCGGACTCTATGACAGGAAGTAGCAGAGGAAATGCTATGCACAGACAGGAAGACTGGATTTCAGTAAATATCAAAGCATTCAAGATGGTGGTTTCCTGCAGTCAGTTAAGAAAATGAAAGTAAAACTAGTGTACCGTTTTCAACAGGACAATGATCCCAAGTAGACATCATAACTGTCTACTAATTGTTTAATGTAGATCTTAATCAGCACTAAAAATCTGTGGAGGGATGTTTAGGGAAGTGCAAGGCGGCCTGTAGCATATGGAAAAGTGGGTGAACGTTCTTCAGTCAAGCGTCGAAGGGCTCTTAGCTGGCACTGGAAAACATCTGCAAGCTGTGATGAACTGGTTGTTGCCCAGCACAAACTTACTAGGGTTCAAGTATGAAAGATATTTTTATTGTTAGGACATCAACAATTTAAGAAAAAAAAGTTTTTATTTGCCTCACTTCACTTTCAGTATCAATATAATCTATTATTTGCCTAAAAACTTTGCACTAACCTTTTGCTTTGTTGCAGTTTAAAGGGTCGACATAAGATTTGTACTGTTTTTGTGATAATGAGGGGGGTCAGCCACACACTGTTTTGGATCCACAGCTAAAGTCTCAGCTGTATTCTCTCATAACAAAGCTTTTCTAGAAAAATAATGTAGAAAAACCCCATTTTGTTGCTTTTGAACAGTGCTACTGTAGCATGTAGTGTCTGCTGTCCGAGCACATGGCCAACATTACAAACCATTTACTGTTACTCTTTCGTAACTTTGGCCAATTCAGTGAGACTGAATTGGAATTGCAGATGTGCTCGGTAGGTTTGCACTGGAAAACATGGCTTGTTCATAGAAACTCAGGCTTTTAGCTGGCAATGCTGAATGCACATCTGCGTAAATAAATACATGTGTGTACATGCTGGTTTAGAGAGAACTGGAAACACATTGGTTCAAGCATTCTTCACTGGTAGAACTTGAGATCACAGCATCAGGTTCTCGGAATATTAGCCATAGCGAACATGCAGATGTCTCCACTTGAAAGCTTCCAGATGTAAACAGTTTTAATTTTTTCAGCCACACCTTAAAGGTGGACATTTCTACTTAATTTTCAGTTGGTCGTAAACGCACTCTCCAGCTGCTGACAGTACTCGGATGGGACAGCTGTGTCTCTAATTAGGAAGCAGCTAGCTCATTAAAGCTGCAGAAGGCAGAAATCTGAAAAAGGCAAAAAAAAATTCAACCAAAAACTTAACATTTAAACCCTGAGTATCTAACACTTCACAATAGAGGCTCAGTATTCTATAGCCTGAAGTGAAATGTTGCCAAAACGCACTGTTTCCGCACCTCCCACTTTGATTGAAGTGATGGCGTTTTGATTTCCAGGTAATCCCGAAGACATCAGGTTATTCATGAAAGCCACACATTAGATCCACCAACATCAGCTGTTCAACTTCGGTGTGTGAGGATATAGTAAAGCTTTTCAGACAAAGATAGATAAAGATATATACTGTAAATTCAGTACAGTGTCTGTCTAATGTAAGTCAAACCACATGGTATACGTGGATCAACTGGCAAACAGACAACCCGTGAAAGCTGCTCAAATGAAATCACATTGAAATAAATGACAATTTATTACAGCATTAGTCTCATTACTGAATAGCCATGCATTGTTTTTCTTCCCGTTTTGAAAGAGCTACTTCAGTAGGAATAAAATTCTTTTGTCCTGAGAGCCACAGACTGGGATGGGAAGTCAGGAAGAGCTGAGAGATGAGCAGAACCAACTGAGTAAAGTTTAAAATGTCTGTTTCTGTGCGTTTTGTTGTTCTAGCTGCAGAGACGTGGCTCCACCATGAGCAGCAGCACGATGCCTCCCATCGGCAGGTTGGGACATTATGAGATCAAAGGCCTCCTGTTCTCCTTCCTGCACATTGTCAAGACCTTGTCAGAGGGTCAGTGATGATCAGTCGCTGCACTGCACAGACAGACTTACGTTGTCCATACTCTGTTATTACCTAACTGTTTATTCTGCTAGTTTGAAATGGAGTCTATACAGATATTTGCCTTGGCTATGATTGCTTTAAAATCATGCTGAACTGTTCATTCAAAATTTCCTCCCCCTTATAAAAATAAAATAAAACAAGTGTTGGGTGTTTGAATTTCCTTTTGTCCACAGAAACTCTGATGGCCTACTGGAACAAAGTCAGCCCTCAAGACGTCATGAACTTCCTCAGTTTACTCGAGTGAGTAGTGTGTGAAAGAAAGTGGTTCTCACAACATACTGGCATGTTGAAACCTGTTAACCGTTTCTTTAACGTCATCTAAAATCATATCCTTTTCCCTAAAAGCAGTCCTCTGTCAGATGTCATATAGTGTGACATGCAAAAGACAACTTATGTTTACTTTTTCACTCCCCTTGCAGGGTCTGTCTGATTCAGTTTCGTTATATTGGAAAGAGGAACATTGGCAGGTGAGGCTGGAAAACGACAGCAGCTCTTATCAACTCCTCATACCTGCTTTATCTGTCACCATCTGAAATCTGAAACCCACTTATGTCTAGTGCAGTTACAGAGAAGCACAATTGTCTTGACACATTTCATAGAAATTCTAGTGTAATGTGTTTGCTAATAATCCATTTGTGTGTCATTAATTGTGAGCATTTACTCTGCGTCAGTTGTTAATATAATAGAAAGCTTCAGCTGCAGGGTTTCATTTCCTCCCTGTCTTTTTCTTTCTTTCTTTCTTTCTTTCTTCTCTGTTGCTTTCAAACAAATAAATGCACTCTCTCTTTGGGTCGATGCATTGCTCAGGAGCCAGGAGGTGTGTGTGTCGAAGCTGTTCTCCTCAGAGAGGAAGTCTCAGACGATGCCAGCAATCCGTTGCAACCGAGCCAGCCTAATGCAGACTAAGATACACCAGTTCAGCACCATGGAAGCCTCCCTCACTCTCAACATAGGTAACTCACCAGTTCATATGCAAAACTTTAGGCCAAACTTTGGGTTTATGTTTCTGGCAAAGAGCTGACAAGTAACTGTACGTCTCAACAGGTCATGCAAAGCTTTACCAGATTTTATAGACAAGCCTGACCTTAAATTCATGAAAAAACTATGGTAATAAACTTTACATAGACACTTGCATCCACCGAGGTTCATATCTTCTTCTTGTAAAATACACAAAACGTCTGAGAAAACACCAGTTTTAGGGCAGAGCAGCAGTTTCCAAACCTCAAGTAGGGAAGTTGATTACTTCAACTTGGACCAAATTAAATTTCAGGGTGGAAACATGAGTCTTATTGAGTTTTGTTTACATGTGGAACAAAGTTTTCTCTGACAGGCGGATTTGGAGAAATTAATTGAGGTGACAGCCTGATGAGTGATTTCAGGAAAGCTGATCTCACAAAGCTGGTTTATACTTTGCAAAGGTCTGTGATAATCAAACACAGGTGTTGTTAGAGACACACAATGAGCCGTTTTAATACCTTAAACAAATAAACCTACACCAAGGATCAACACTAACCTTGTATCCGAGTAGAGACTAAACCACTATGCTGTTTACGGAGGTACCTGTTAGACTGAACCAGCCAATTGAGTCTCAGGCTTTGCTAGGCGTACTTTATGTCGCTGAGCACATCCTGTCAAGCTTAAAGGCTTCCGTGAACATCGTGTGATGGATCTGTTGCCATTCCAGATTAATGCTGTTGAATCCGCACCGGAACTTTGCGGTCTCTTGCAAAGAATGAAGCAACAAGTTGACCTGCATGTTGACAATGCTGCTTAGATGTGCAGCACATGCTTTCAGTTGGTCGCTGCGGAACAATGCCCCAAATATACAGTGCCTTGTGAAAGTATTCGGCCCCCTTGAACTTTTCAACCTTTCGCCACATTTCAGGCTTCAAACATAAAGATATAAAATTCTAATTTTTTGTCAAGAATCAACAACAAGTGGGACACAATCGTGAAGTGGAACGAAATTTATTGGATATTTTAAACTTTTTTAACAAATAAAAACCTGAAAAGTGGGGTGTGCAATATTATTCGGCCCCCTTGCATTAATACTTTGTAGCGCCACCTTTTACTGCAATTACAGCTGCAAGTCGCTTGGGGTATGTCTATCAGTTTTGCACATCGAGAGACTGAAATTCTTGCCCATTCTTCCTTGCAAAACAGCTGGAGCTCAGTGAGGTTGGATGGAGAGTGTTTGTGAACAGCCGTCTTCAGCTCTGCCCACAGATTCTCGATTGGATTGAGGTCTGGACTTTGACTTGGCCATTCTAACACCTGGATACGTTTATTTGTGAACCATTCCATTGTAGATTTGGCTTTATGTTTTGGATCATTGTCCTGTTGGAAGATAAATCTCCGTCCCAGTCTCAGGTCTTTTGCAGACTCCAACAGGTTTTCTTCCAGAATGCTCCTGTATTTGGCTCCATTCATCTTCCCATCAGTTTTAACCATCTTCCCTGTCCCTGCTGAAGAAAAGCAGGCCCAAACCATGAGGCTGCCACCACCACGTTTGACAGTGGGGATGGTGTGTTCAGGGTGATGAGCTGTGTTGCTTTTACGCCAAACATATCGTTTTGCACTGTGGCCAAAAAGTTGGATTTTGGTTTCATCTGACCAGAGCACCTTCTTCCACATGTTTGGTGTGTCTCCCAGGTGGCTTGTGGCAAACTTCAAACCAGACTTTTTATGGATATCTTTGAGAAATGGCTTTCTTCTTGCCACTCTTCCATAAAGGCCAGATTTGTGCAGTGTACGACTGATTGTTGCCCTATGGACAGACTCTCCCACCTCAGCTGTAGATCTCTGCAGTTCATCCAGAGTGATCATGGGCCTCTTGGCTGCATCTCTGATCAGTCTTCTCCTTGTTGGAGGTGAAAGTTTAGAGGGACAGCCGGGTCTTGGTAGATTTGCAGTGGTCTGATACTCCTTCCATTTCAATATGATTGCTTGCACAGTGCTCCTTGAGATGTTTAAAGCTTGGGAAATCTTTTTGTATCCAAATCCGGCTTAAACTTCTCCACAACAGTATCTCAGACCTGCCTGGTGTGTTCCTTGGTCTTCATGATGCTCTCTGCACTTTAAACAGAACCCTGAGACTATCACAGAGCAGGTGCATTTATACGGAGGCTTGATTACACACAGGTGGATTCTATTTATCATCATCAGTCATTTAGGACAACTTTGGATCATTCAGAGATCCTCACTGAACTTCTGGAGTGAATTTGCTGCACTGAAAGTAAAGGGGCCGAATAATATTGCACACCCCACTTTTCAGTTTTTTATTTGTTAAAAGAAGTATAAAATATCCAATAAATTTCATTCCACTTCACGATTGTGTCCCACTTGTTGTTGATTCTTGACAAAAAATTAAAATTTTATATCTTTGTTTGAAGCCTGAAATGTGGCGAAAGGTTGAAAAGTTCAAGGGGGCCGAATACTTTCACAAGGCACTGTACATTAAAGCTAGAACAAGCCTGTGCGTGTAAACACAGGATTAAACTGTGTAACGCTTGAATGGTATTGTACGTTGAGCTTTTTTTTCTTGAAGAGATGGTTTGACTTGTTTGCTCTTTTATATGCTTAATTTGTTGCTCAACTTGCCTGTGAAACAATAACGCAACAAAAGCGATCTACGTGTCCCCATAGATTGCAGTGTTGCATGTCTCTGACCTCGCTGTTTTGCAATTTGATGAGAAATGAGTTGCTGATGTTTCAGACGAGATGCGTGCTAATGATAAACTTTATCAAAAAGTTGTGCAGGATGTTAAGTTCACCAACTTTCTTCAACACGCATGATCACTCTCGTTTGTTTAAATGAATCCATGAATGCACTTGCAAACCAAACGTCTCACAAACGATGTAGCATTGTAAACATCAGCTTTTTCTTACACAAGTGAATCTAGTAAGAAAAGAATCTTAGTCAAACTAAATGGACGACTACACACAGAGTACATGAATGTAAAAGGCTAGTTTTGCAGCATATAAAGTGATGTTAACCTCCTTATTGTATGCTGAAATGATGGCGCCAAACTTTAAGCAGACCACTGTGCATCTGCCCATCAGCTCATGATTTCAGTACAAGAACTTCTGAAGAATATAACAAAAACAAATGGGCTTATTTTTATATGATCTGCCATGTTGCTTGCAGAGCGGTGTATGTGCATGTGACCTTTAGAGAAATGCAGCCTCACTGGCACCTTCTTTAAAAGACAATGACTCTGAGGAAACCTTCAGCAAATATTGACCAAGTCAGATGGAGCTGGTTTGCTTGTTTTGAATTAGTTTAAAGTTATAAAACCATATGGGTGATTCCAGATACTTTGTTCTTTCTCCCACCAAAAATACTGGATGAACTTTAAACTGGAAGCCTGTTCATGTAGCGCTAGAATTTGTTTGAATGTGAGCATATTGTCCAAGCAGTCATCCAGCTTCCCTGCAGACTACAGCCTCAAGTGAGTCATGGATTTGTTCCCCATTGCTACGCGAACCTCGCACATACACTGAAAAGCCAATAAAAATGCAGTTAAAGTTGCTGAGATCTCAGAGCCAAAGTGTGTGTGGATGTGCACTGGAGCATGTGTTTGTGAAAGTAGCTTCAATTATATTCGTTTGTGTGTATACCATTAGCAATCATGTTGCAAGGACAGAATCTGTTTTGGTAAAGTTTTGAGCGACTGCTTTCTGTTCAGACAGCAGATTTCTAATAACGAATAGAATAGATAACTTTATTGGCTGTTCCAAGTAAAATAGAAATTCGCCTTTTGTCACGGCCGAAAGACAAAATTTAAAAAAAACACACTCAAACATTGAAAGCACCCTCACACATTAAAAACACCGTACAATAAATTTAAAAATAAAATATCTAGAAACACTAAAACCAAAGTGCAACCTGTTTTGTGTTAAGAGGAGCTGTTAGCCTAGCCGCGCTAGACAACCCACGGCAACGAATTTAATTCTCTGCCAGGGTGGGTCTAGTTACCCTCCATAAGGCTCGAGGTTGGATGCTCCTAAAACTGGCCGGGCGAATCACCATGAAGTGTAGAGTCAGAAGGCGGGCGTAACGAAGTGACGACAGAGGCGCGACGATTCTGACAGAAACAACCGGAAACAACTAGCCTAGCCGCGCTAGACAACCCACGGCAACGAATTTAATTCTCTGCCAGGGTCGACAACAAAAACGACAACAATCGTTGAGCTCCATTAGCACCGACTCTGAATAATCTTTCTGTTAACATGTCTGTAATATACTTGAGCTTCACCCATTGACTGTATAAATAAGGCTTCACCGAACTACCGTATCCTCTGATTTCCGGCGCTCTAGGAGCCTATTCGTTGCGCTGATTGGTTGTATACCTACCCAATTGCTGCAGAGTGATTTGATAGACAACCTTTTAGCCCGCCTCCCTCCCTGTCGAGTGTGCCCAGGCCCTTGTGTCTTCAGAGCATGGGTGTAGCGCGGCTAGGCTAAGGAGCTATTGCAGAGGGGATGAAATTTTTTTTTTTTTTTTTTTTTGTAAGTGTTTTTCTTTCCCAGTGGGGTTCTGTAGTATCTGCCTGATGGTGGAGGGGATGTGAGGGGTCCTGAGTGATGAGGGTGGCTTTCGTCATCACTGAGCGTCCGTACAGTTCACACAGAGGGGATTGGGCTGTTTGAGTGGTTTTACTGGCCGGATTTATTATTCGGGAGCGTTTCGTTTTGCGTTTGATGGTGAGGAAGTTGAACCAGGTTGAGATGCTATACGTGAGGATGGGTGACTTATAAATGAGGGTTGAAATGTCTTTGCTGATTAAAGAAGTGAGCTTCCTGAGCAGGTGGACAAACTGTTGAGTCCACGCATTGTCTAAAGGAATAGGCAGGTGTCAATCTCTGTCCTGAAATATTTAAAACTCCCCACCTGCTCCACAGACAGACTGTGGATCTTCAGGGGTTGGAACAGGTCTGGGCTTTTCCAGAGGACCCACAGCATAGTTCTTTAATCTATAGTCAATGTAGGATAGAGATGACTGTTCTAATGTAAAAGAATCCTGCTCTGTGAGGTATCGGGCTGAGTATCGTGGACATGATTCTATGTCCTTTTTTGTTTTCTTCTAAAGATTATTTGCTCATTAAACAGAGACAGGAAATGTGGCCTTAAGTGAATAATGAATTTGTTGGTATTAGCACTATTAGTATTCACTGTACCATAACGTGTTTTTCTCTGTGTATGTGTTTTAGGGACGGGACCATCAGAAGCAGAAATCCATCATCAGGCTCTGCTGGAGGGCAACATCTCCACCGAAGTCTGCCTTAGCGTCTTGGATGTCCTTTCTCAATTTACTCAGTGTTTTAAGGTCAGCACATACGCACACAGACCCCAATGATGTAAAATAAATTCGCCAGAAGTGACTCAAATCTTTAAACAATGGCAAAAGGTGTGTGCATGTACACTTTAGCATGTGTTTGAAATTATGGAAAATGTGCGTTTGTGTTTGTACATTTTGGTGTTACTCATGGTGTCTGAACTGAACCTGTTTTTGGTTAAAGTTGGAGGTGGGCCAACTGCGTCAGAAGCCAAATTCATGTGAGTCAATGTTCTGTTCTGTAAATCAGACCCAGCTGCTGGACAGCGACGGTCACAACCCCCTGATGAAGAAGGTGTTTGACGTTTACCTGACCTTCCTGAAAGTCGGCCAGTCAGAAGCTGCTCTCAGACACGTCTTCGCCGCGCTCAGAGCTTTCATCAACAAGGTGTGTCTGCACATTCGTACACACAAATGCAGCAGTAGTGAAATCAGCAACGGATGAAGATAAGATAATGTTTTGTTTTGTTTTTTTGAATGATGCTGCTTCGATATACATTTTTGCACTTTGGACATTGCCGAGAAATTAAACCGAAGGGATGTATGTTATATCATTAACACAGTCTCTCACTATACAACTACTAATGTTCAAAACAACCCACAAGAATGCACTGTTCTGCTGACGTGAAGTGATTCCTGTGTTTGCTTGTCACTGCTGCCAGGTTTCCATATTCGCATGTTAGCCGTAGTTCTCTTGAGTTGCTGTATTTTTAGATTTCCTATTTACATCATTTATTTAAGCAGTAGAAACAAACTACTTGCTGTCAGGCTAGTGAGGGAACACTCATAGTTCCCAAGAGAGGGGGCCACCCACTTCCCAGTGTTATTTCTGTGATAGCATCAGAAGTATCAGTGCTGGCTGCTTGTGTGATGAGTCAGAAAAGGAAAAGGGGAGCCTCTGTTCTGGCATGTTTTTGGTGTTACAGTAAGAGCATGAAGGTTGCTGACGGTAAATGTCTTCCTTGGTAAATAACATCACTGCCAAAATGCAAACAGTCCAGCTATGAGGTGTCAGATATTTGACTTGATAGCTGGAGAGTCAAAGAGTGGAAACAACTCACATGTTCAGATGTGTTCTCCTGAAGTCTTGCAATAAATGTCAGACATGCGCTCAATGAGCTGCTGCCGTACCTTCTTACTCAAAGTGTTATCTGCAAGACTGAGCCAGTCAGATGAGCCTCAGGCTTTCCAGAACATTTTTTACGTCTTTGATCACCGTGTATAGTTGAAAGGCCACTGTGAGTTTCACATCATGGATATGGGGCAATGCCAAGATTATTGCCACAGTATGCAAAATCCAAACTGAGTCAGAAAGGAGCTGAAGGGGCGACTCTGTTCTGGTCTCTTGGATGATGAACATGCTTGTTCAAATGCAAGATAATCCCATTCTTTGAGGTATCGGGCAGAATATCAAAAATATGGCTGATTTTTTTTTTTTTTTTTTTTTTGCATGTTTGTCTTTATTAAACAGTGACAGGAGGTAAAATACTCTTTAGATTTGGGCCAGCTGGGAATCAAGCCTGACAAGCAACTACTGGGCTCTGAAAAAAAGAGCTGACATTAAACTGTGATCCCTGATATGTGATATTACATTAGTTTCCATTAGAGCTTTTCAGTTACATATCCCCTGCTTATTTCTAATGACCCACTGCCATTTTTTGTACTTATTTATTATGTTTTGCGCCATGTATCGAAACCCAGCGCTGCACAGAATCTGATTTTACGTTGTCCCATCAGTTCCCGTCGGTGCTGTTTAAAGGCCGTGTGACGCTGTGCGAGGCTCTTTGCTGCGAAGTGCTGAAGTGTTGCGTCTCCAAGTTGGGCTCTCTGAGGGCCGAGGCGTCTACCTTGCTGTACCTCCTGATGAGAAACAACTACGAGTACACCAAGAGGAAGACCTTCCTACGCACACACCTGCAGGTGAAGCAGAATATTTACTTAGACATGCCCAACGATCAAAATTATACTTTCTGCATTGAAATTTCACCTTTGGCCTTAAGCTTTTAGTTGAAACACACTCCTTTGAGTACTTCTTTTGCTTTTACAAGGCGGGAAAAGAATGTGAAGAGGCGGTTTATACAGTTTAAACACAGATGGCATGCTGAGTTTCTGGCTCCTCTACTAACAGATTAGCAGAAGGCAGTCCGGCTCTCCATTAGCTCTAACTGGACTGTGTCAAGACATAAATCATTTAAACCATTTGATTTGTTTGTGTTTCGTTTTCTCATTCTCCTCGCCCGCTCTATTTCCTCCCCTGCCCTTCTCTCTTGTTCTTTTTCTTTTCTATCCGTCCGTCTGCGCAGATCATCATCGCAGTGAGCCAGCTGATCTCCGACGTGGCGCTGTCTGGCAGCTCACGCTTCCAGGAGTCTCTCTCCATCATCAACAACTTTGCAAACAGCGACAAGGCCATGAAGGTATAGTAGAAGTCAGCAAGACCAGCACAGGAGAGCCAGTCCAGCTGTTAAAGTAATGTAATTTAGCTGCAAAATAAGACGATAAAATACCAGCCGTATCGAAACCAGGAGATGATTCAACCCATATATTTAAGAAAATCTGTCTGTGATCAAGTCTGTTTTTTGTCTTACTTTAAATCAGTCTGTAAGCCCTAACTGTCATCACAGTGCAGACGCACAAATGAAACAAGTCAACCGATGTGCTGATCATGAATTTGATCCTCTATTTCACAATAAAAGCACTTCCAAAGACCAGCAACCAAACAATTGGAATTAGCTGAGTAGATTTAACATAATGACTTTAGCTTTGCTATTATATGTGAACCACATATGAAAACATGGCCCTGCATGTGTTTTCTTTGAGAGTTGATCATGTTTTCACTAGCCTGTGTGTTATCGCTCATGTCTCTAAAATACAGTCCACAGCGTTCCCCTCAGAAGTGAAGGGTCTGACTAAGCGGATCCGTACAGTGCTGATGGCCACGGCCCAAATGCGGGAGCATGAGAAAGACCCAGAGATGCTGCTGGACCTCCAGTACAGCTTGGCAAGATCCTACGCCAGCACCCCTGAACTGAGACGCACATGGCTGGACAGCATGGCCAGAGCACACCTCAAAAATGGAGATCTCTCTGAGGTATCAACAGGAAGACTGTGAATAAACGGTTTCACATCACACACCTACCTCTTTCTTTTGAAATTTTCTTTGTCTATCAGCTGTTGCTATGAAAATAATGTTGAAAGGCAGCTCCTGCTTTTCATTTGCACACAGTAACAACACAAAACAAGTAACGAGTGGTGCCTCATGGGAGGATTTTTTTAATTGAGTGAGCCACACTGAAAGCCTGCGGAATATCTGAGCCACATTTAGAGTCAGTCCTTTAGCTGTAAGTTTTGTTTCTCCACTGCCGAATGGAAAGTGTTGCCGTCACAAATAAAAAAGATGCTGTATAATTCAAAAAATAGCCAAAAAAAGTGTAGCAATTGCAGCTCCGCTACACTGTAATAACATGACCACACTGTGGTACTGTATGAGAAAGTGAAGTCAAAGTTTGTTCTTTTATTGTGATGAAGCTTCAACATGAGTTTATTCAGTTACTGAAAAGTAAACAATGGCTCATTTTTCCTGTTGCAAGTAAACAGGAAAGGCTTTCCAGGATTTACATGATGTAACAGCAGTGAGAGTGACGCTTTGTCCAGTCGCAGTGCTCGGTCAGAAAGAAGTTCAAGGGAACCCCACATAATGGAACAGGAAGATCAAGAATCAAAGATCAAGATTGAGTTCTTCCGGGGAGGTCCAGCTGATATACTTGTTCTGATTAAAAGCATTCATTTATTTATTTTGATTGCAGTTCATGTTTATAGCAAGGCTAAGAGGACTTTTGACAAACAGGAAAGACAAAACTGCAGTGCATCAAACCCAGCTTGTATAATGCATTAAATTAGTTTGCAGTTTTATGCAACATTTCATTTCATTGCTTCATTTTATTTTGCTTTTTTAGATTGTCTTTATTTAATTCTATTATAGTTGATTTTCTCAGTTTATTTTTCAGATTTTTATTCATATTTCATTTTTATTATTTTTTTGCTTTTATATTTATTTGGTTTAGTAACTTTATGGTGCTTTTAATATTTGCATGATTTTTAATTTTTTTTATTACATTTTCACTTTTTTTCACAATAAAGTAAAATTTTAAAAAATAAGTTCCTCTCTTTGAACCAAAAAGGAATTACAGACTATCAAGCTGTGACGCAAAATCATGACACTCAGTATCTGTAAGAACACATTTCTGTAGAGATGAAAGAAAACTCAAATAACTGCAGGAACAAAAAGCAATTAAATGGTTTCACTTGGCAGCTTTCAGGCCTTCCTTGTATGTCGATTAACAGGTAATAAAATGCCAGCTTAGATGGTAGGTGTGGCTCACAGTGGGATAATTTACGACCTGAGCAGTTCAAGGCAAAAAGCCTTCAATCACACTGACAAGAGCAGTTGGTCACTGTAAGAATGTGCCAAGGCTGCAATATTACAGATCACTGTTGGAGTGGCAGATTGAACTTTAAACTTTGCATTCATATAAAGCTGCTTTTTTTTCTGTCAATGTTCACTAAATCAGTTGTTTTTTTGTCTCCACAGGCTGCCATGTGTTATGTGCATGTGGCTGCACTGGTGGCAGAATACCTGCACAGGAAAAGTAAGGCCACCCTCCATTACACACACATGCAAACATTACTTTTAACCTTTATTTGAGGCTTACACACAGAGCGCAGTGGTGGAAAAACGTTTTCAGACACCCCATGCGTTTGTGAAATATTGCATTAACGATCACTCTTAGATCTTCAAGTGCAATAGCTTTTAGTCCAGTCACAGCCCTCATACTAAACAAATCCTAAAAAAATCCATTAAAAATGTAAAATCGATTGGTTGCATACAAATGCGTAACAAATTTTGAGTATTGGGTCGTTTTGGTGTCAGAACTCTCACACTGAAACTGTCAGGATTTTAGTTTTGTTAGTTTTTCTTGTAAACAATTAACCCAAAGTTCAGGTTAATAAAGATGCTGCTGATTGAACCACTAAACAAAGATTTAAATGACTGATTTAACTGAAATTGTGTGCAGATGACTGGGCACAACGATACAATGCAGCTAAATTTCACCGTAAACTATGCATGCTCTTTGCACAGTATTACTATCCTAGAAGATTTCCTGCACTTGTGATGAAAGATTTGCATGTTTGTTTACAGATACAACATGCAAACTCTCCGCAGACTGAAACCATTGTACTAGCACAGCGACATCTCTCAAAGACAAAGCCTCGTAACGCTGTTCCCTTTTTCTGTGGCCATTTTTTATCTATGCAAAACTTCCTTTCAAGTAATCCTCTAAACAAATGTGAGCCGATATCTTTGAGGAATGCTGAAAGACAAAGATGGTTTGTGAGGTACAGCAGTTGGTTGACGCCAACGGTTATCTCTTAAAACATGTATTCGATGTCTAAACCACAGGCAGCCGAATGTAGACACTGCGTCTGCTTTCATCAAGTATTTTATTATTAGGTAGTTACAAGACACAGGGACGGAAAATATTTTATCTCTTCCGACACATGTTTGTACAAAGCCAGTTCCTCAAAGTGACATAGGTGTGAGCATAGATCTTCCCATTTTTGTTGTTTTTTTTGGAGCCAGTTGCGTGTTTTAGCCTTAAAAAATGCAGTATTTGGTATAAAAAAATGTTCTTTTGGACATTCATGTGAACTAGTTTCTCTCTCTCTTGTCTGTGATGTTCTTTTTTTCAGAGCTGTTTCCCAGCGGCCTCGCAGCTTTTAAGAAGATCACATTCAACATTGACGAAGAAGCTGCCATGAAGGAAGACACTGGAATGCAGGATGTCTATTACACTGAGGTGTGGCCTTTGGCATGAATTGTGAAGCGCCAAAAATACACGAGCTAATTGTGCTATCCAGAGACTCTGATTTGACCTCAGACAAACAAATTCTACCTTTTTGTACAGCTGTTTCTACTAGTGAGAACTTTGTTTACGTTTCTCATCAATAATATTTTATAGTATCTTCTGTACGTTGGACTTCAGTGTATATTGTAGTTGTATAAATGTGGATATTTGTTAAAAAGAGAAACACTTTTCCATTTTTAGGAAGTATTGGTTGAGCATCTTGAGGTGTGTGTGGAGGCCCTGTGGAAAGCTGAACGCTATGAGCTCATCACACACATCGCCAAACTCATCATCCCCATTTATGAGAAGCGTCACGAGTACGAGGTACTGTACTGTCATACTTACTGTCTCCTGAGCTCTCAAATATGTTTGGTGGCCTAGACATAACACTGTTATACACTCATCGATAAGCTCACTGGATTTTAAGTTTCGTACTTTCTATTGTTTGCTTGACCTTACATGAAAGCAGCCGCTGCGCTTGCACAACAAACTCCAACTCAAGGGAGTTAGAACGTCATTCCATTCATCCAACCGTTTTCTATTTTTATTTATACCTGCTTAACTGGTTCAGAGTCCTAGAGGCCTTGAGTCTGCCTTTGCAAACTGGATTAGACCGACTCCCTGAGATAATGTGATTTTACATCGATGAGCTTCAACAAGAGGACCCCTCAAAGAGGAATCACATAATGTTGATTTTCTGTCGCAAATACATTAAAGTGGTAGTAAGTTGTCAACTCTTTTAGTCCGTGTGTTGGAAGTAGGAGAACGAGGCAAGTGTAGAGACCTGAGTGACTTTGACAAAGGCCAGATCAGTATTTCAGTAATCAGGCGTGTGTAGTGGTGAGTGTTGGGTGTCAGTGGGAAGAACCATGAGCCAGTCACAGTCTGCAGTGGGACGTGCTGGAACAAGTCTATCTGCGTCAACTCATGACTCCTAAAACTTAAAGCAGGGGTGTCAAACGTGCGGCCCGTGGGCCAAAAGCGAGCCGCCAGAGGGTCCAATCTGCCCTGCGAGGATGACTTTGTAAAGTGTGACAATTACACAGAAGATATTAACTGCAAATTGTAGATTTATAAAGCTATAAATTTAAAATGATGTCCAGACCATGGCAGGTTGTTTTGATCATCAAGTAAAATACCATGTTGCTTATTTTTCTTTTGTCATTTTGTCTCATTTTGTAATATTTTGTCTTGTTTTTGTTGTTTTGTTTTTTGTCTGACCTTTGTCGTTTGTCTCATGTTTTTGTTGTTGTTTCTCATTTTTGTAGTTTTGTATTTCCTTTTGTCCCGCTTGTTTTTTTCTCTGATTTTCATCATTTTATCTTTATTTTATTGTTTTTGTCTCGTTTTTGTCATTTAGTGTCTTTTTTTGACTTGCTTGTGTCATTCGTCCATTTTTTTGTTGCTTTGTGTCTCGTTTTTGTAATATTTTGTCTCATTTTTGTTGTTTTTTTTTGCCTTTTATCGTCTGACTTTTGGCGTTTTGATCATAAAGTAAAACACTAGATCATTCAGTTCCAGATACCTGTGACTAAATGTTGTGTTCCTTTGTAGATACTCTGTGGTCTGTAAGTTGCAATGTGGAAATGACAAACTGAGGCACAACATTGCTAAGTTGCATAACTAAAATTCAGGTTCTTGCTCAGCTCAGCTGCTCAGATAAACAAACGATTGCATCCCAGCTCTGATAGCGTCTGTCTTCTCGTTCCAGAAATTAAGCCGGCTGTACGACACACTTCACAGAGCCTACAATAAGATAATGGAAGTGATACAATCAGGCCGAAGGCTGCTTGGGACATACTTCAGAGTGGCCTTTTATGGTCAGGTGAGGTCAACAGGCTGCTTAAGTGTGTCATTGCCCAGCATGCAATGCAGGTTTGGTTTGCACAAACAAGGAAGGCAGGTTGAAGCAGCTGTGCTGCTTTCTAAAAAGCTGAGTGAAGTGGAATGTAAATAAAAGGGGTGTGGTGATTCATTATTCCTTATTCAGTCAAGTACTTGATTGCATTTAAAAAAAAAAAAAGATATCTACTCTATCACAATATATCACCAAGTGATGCAGTTGCAGCTGTTGAAATACAAAGCTGGATTTTCAGTGTCTAGTTAATAAAGTAACAGAATATTGAGCAAATGAAACCACTTGTTTGTTGGATTTTGCTGTGCCTTCATGTTAACCATGGCTGTCACATGTTTGGTCTTATTTTAGTGATTTCACAGGCACCAAAATGAATGTTTAATATAATATGCACATTAGTGAAATGTTTGTCAAAGTAAAATAAGTAGAGTGACAATTGTAGTTCCATAAATTAAAGCTTTGATAACACGGCAACGAGGAGGTTCAGATGTTGTGGAAATTAAGCAAATAAGAAGCAAAGCAGATTTTTGATGTTTCTTGCAGCAGATTTAAATGAACAGCCTCTCTTTGGTTTTCTGAACAGGGCTTCTTTGAGGAAGAGGATGGGAAAGAGTACATTTACAAAGAGCCCAAACTGACCGGTCTGTCTGAAATCTCTCAGCGCCTCCTGACACTCTACGGGGAGAAGTTTGGGCCAGAAAATGTCAAGATAATCCAGGACTCAAACAAGGTGCTGTGAGTTAGAGGAGACATTTGGAATAACTACTTATGATATGACATTTTTGTAACTTTTCATGGCAAGTTGACTTATGAGCTGAAATCATGTCAGATGGAAAATAATTATTTTGGCTTTGCTGCTCTAGTTTTGTTTATTTGAAAAATATCAATTGTTCAGCCGACTGTGGGAAATGTTCACTTTCCAACCCATGCTGGTTTCATGGAGTCCCAGTTGGTGGCTTGAAAAGTCGTTTCTTTGGCTGCTCTTATTGTGTGCATCCAGAAGTTTAAACTCAGTTATCTGTTGAAGAGTCCGTTGAGGCAATGTTGGAGCCAAGAGTTAAAAGCTGAGAGTATTTTCACTTTGCCGATATTACAAAAGTCTTGCGTTGCTTTTGGATGACAGGTTCGTTATTCCTCAGCAGCTCACTTTGAACTTGTGGACGCTCATCTCATTTAAGCCTCGTCAATCTTCAGCTTCACTCCTAAAGCACACTTATCTGTTCAGTCATTCAGTTTGTATTGAAGGTGACTCTTTTTCAGTGATATCGAGCCAGAAGCAAAACAAAGGAAAATTAGTCAAGTATCCATTATTTACAGAACAAATTTAAAGAGACATTTTCTATAGATAATGATTTAAATGGACAAGTTAAAATTTTAAGGTTGAAACTCTACAGTATTATTTATTATATAAATGTAGCTGACTAATTTATATAATATGACCTCTACGATGTACTTTATTATGTAGAATTACCAGACTTATTTATATGTTTAGTTTAAGATGCGGGAATATTTTTATGTTACACATTTACCTGACTAATTTAACTAGTAAGGCTTAGATTAGAAATATACTTACTAGTATAAAATAATGTGGATACCTTTAACTTTACCTCACTAATTTTTTTTGGCCCTACAATATTATGCATTATACACATTAACCAGGCTAATTTTAGCATTTTTTTGAGATTCTACAATATTTTTTACTTTAAGAAATGTAACTACCTAATTTACACAAATTGACCTGACTATTTTTTAAAATGTTTTAGGACAATATGACATTAAAATAGATATATGGCAACAGAAAAAAATGTGTTCCCAGAACTTATTCAATAAAAATTTAGAAATTTCCTAAAGAAAGTTTGTTAAAATAAAAATAATTACAATGTAAATTATAATACAAGAATATAAAAACACTAACATCGATGCAAGAAGATAAATATTTGAGATAAATTAAGTATTAAAATGTAAAATAACACAATTATGTTAAGCAGTTACAAGTAGAGCTTCAGAATTTCTAAAATGTACAACAAATTTCAGTGTAATAATTTCAAGGAGCTGCTGAGTGAGATGCACTAAAATTAAAAGCAGTCTTTACGAGTTCAGACCTAACAAAACAATTTAAGAGCCGTCATGGTGGCTTTCTGTTAAGAACTTTATTGATACAAAGTTAACGGTGTTCTACACACAAAGAAGCTACATTCTTGTAAATCGCATCCCCACAATCCGAGCCTAAGCAGCCCTGTCTGTGTTATTAAAGTTGGCTGCTCGCTCACAGGTGAACCCCAAAGAGCTGGACGCCAAGTTCGCCTACGTCCAGGTGACGTTTGTCAAGCCGTACTTTGAAGAGAAGGAGGCGCCAGAGAAGAAGACCGACTTCGAGAAGTGCCACAACATCAGCCGCTTCGTGTTTGAGACGCCGTACACGCTGTCGGGGAAGAAGCACGGCGGGGTGGAGGAGCAGTGCAAGAGGAGAACCGTCCTCATAAGTACGTAAAACGCACCTGGCACACAAACGCTTTGCTGTAGTGTTTGCTATCTAGAGTCAACACTTACAGGAAAGCATGGCACACAGCTGCTTAGAACAGAAAGCGTCATGTCAATAATGCACTCATGTGACACGAAAGCAAAACCCTCAATTCATTTGAAATCCTAATTGTTGTGCAACAACATGAAGCTTTAATTATAGAGCACATGTCCTCTGTTCTGTTTTCTTAATACCATTTGACCGCACACTCATTTGACTGTGCATGTGAGCCGTGACCTACACTTTAAACATCAACAGATGGTTACTGTAGCATGCGGCAGCTGGATGTTAGAATCCCCCCAGCGACAACTTACTAAAGCATCTCTAGATAAGTTAATGTCGTTGAAAAGCAACCTGAAGTAACGGGATCCTTTTTTGTTAACCTAATGCTTAGTTGATGATGAGAGACCAAAAAGCAGAACAGAGGCTTGTGTTTGTTCTGCTGCTTGAATGATTGAATAACTTCAAAACAAACGCTGTCACCACGGCAGTCTGCAAAAACATTTGTTGCGGGCTTTTTTTCATCACTTTCAGTTGCTTACACGTGATAAACAACACAGAGGTCACCTGAGTTCATGCCATCTTGCTTTGGTTGTTACATTTTCGTGCAAGTCGCAAACCGACCAGTTTTTCCTGCCCTCTCGTCTCCAGCTGCCAACACGTTCCCGTATGTGAAGAAGCGGGTGGAGGTGGTAGGGGAGAAGCAGGTGGAGCTGAAGCCGGTGGACGTGGCCATAGATGAGATGAAGGCACGGACGGTGGAGCTGACCAAGCTTTGCTCCAACCAGGAGGTGGACATGATCCAGCTGCAGCTCAAGCTGCAGGGCTGCGTCTCCGTGCAGGTAACGGTTGCAGTCGCTGGCAAATCATACACTTTGAAGGGTAAATAAAATAAAAAAAGATGTTATTTCTAATCAGATTTCAGTCGTTGCTTGTGGGTCGTTTCTTCTGCTGCATGTTCTTACTGTGCCATTGTCCACACTGGGAAAAAATGCCCCTCTCAAAACGAGAAAAACAATTATTTTAAAGAAGTTTTCCCTTGAAATATGTGAAAAAATCTTCCAATAGAACAAGTAAAAAAATGGCTTGGTAAGATTTCCCGAAATAAGATACAATATTTAGAATGTTATTACTCATTTTAAGCTTTAGTTTACCAGGATTGTCAAGCTTAGGTGTCTTAGAATGAGTCAGATATGCTTTAAAAAAAAGCAGTTTTTCACTCAAAAATAGATTGCCGCTTTCATGTAACCTCCTAATTTGAGATGTATTAACCCTCCTGCTGTCTTCATTTACAGGCACCAAAAAATATTGTTTCCTTGTCTGAAAAAAATCAGCAAAACAATTCCCCAAATTTCTGAAAATTTGCAAAACCTTCAGGAAGAAAACCCTGATAACTCCTTCAAAGTTTATTTAAAAAAAAAATCACCCAAATTTGGCAAGAAAATTTTTGAAAATATTTTCAAATATGAGTAAAAATCTTCCAAAAAAATCTAGTAAAATATATCAGTAAAACGTCTAATATTTAATCAAGAACATTCATAAAAAAACAGCCAAAATCCAACAAAATTTGCTGGATTTTGGTTGATTTTTTTGTGAAGGTTCTTAAACATTTTTAACATTTCTTTTTTCCGCAAAGCAATGTTCAAAAATTTCCTTAAAATGTGGGCATCAGAAATTTCACTGTGAAAACATTTTTTTTTTTTTAATTTTTTCCCCACATTTTCAAACTTTAAATTGGATCAATTTTGACCGGCAGTGAATTTATCTTAAATCAAGTGGGATGAGACATTTTGACTAAAAATAAGACAAACAGACTTGGTAAAAAATTGAGTTTTTGCAGTGCAGTGATGCACGTCAACCACATTATTTATAATTAAATACTTTATGAAGGTCTTCAGGGACAGAAACATTCATAAGAGATCAAATAGCTTGCAGGTTCATGTTAACGCTGGGCTTATTTTAGCCGATCAAAACCACCTGCCTTGTATTGTGAAGGTCCTCCTCATGCCAACAGAACAGCTCTGACCAGTCGGACCATTTTTTGGGACCCATGGGGGCCCGTTTGTTTTGCGGGTTCAGCCCTCAGTGGATCATGCTTCTTGTTGTTGTGCATCTCGTGGAAGATTGATCTGACTGGAATGAGAATGCTTAACAATTTCAGACACGTTTGGTTCCAGGTAAATGCAGGTCCCATGGCGTATGCCCGAGCGTTCCTGGATGACAGTAAATCCAACCAGTCTGGCAGCAAGAAAGTAAAAGAACTCAAGGATATTTTCAGGTATGCCGTTTCATTATAAATAAATAAAATGACAAAGCTGCCTGTCAGTTTTCGTTTCAGTTGCTCTGTGAAATTCCCCTTCATATTTTCTTAGGATGTTTTAATAAGAATAATACTGATAAATAGCTGTCACCTTGGGCTTTCTAAGTGATCATAATCCTTTAAGTTTTTGTCTTTTCTTTTGTAATAATGCAGACGTTTTGTCGAGGCTTGCAGCATGGCTCTGGACATAAATGAGCGTCTGATCAAAGAGGACCAGTTTGAGTACCATGAAGGCCTGAAGGCGAACTTCAAGGAAATGGTCAAGGAGCTGTCGGACATCATCCACGAACAGGTAATCTTACATTTGTGAGCCAAATAGCAATAGAGGGTTTCACTGAGATTAGATTTTCTTCATTGGGCCCAACAGAGGAAATGTCTTCAAGTCCATGAATGTATTTTTCCACAATGACAACAATGTTCGAGCTTTTCGTCAGAAGTTACAAAAAGGGCCTGGAAATTAAACCTCTTCTGCGCCTCCTGTGCAGTGGAGCACGTCAGTTTCCCAAATTGACTTTCCTCACATGTGTTTTCTCATTTGACAATGGTGGGATCGTGTAGAGATCAACAGATTATAAAGACATTATGTCCAGCATTTTTCTCTTATCGAGTCATCACTCTGTGGTCTGGAGAAATGTGCTTCCACATCATGAGTAGTAGCCTTCCAACAGAATGCATGTTGAAATGTTCTCTTTAGCACATATAAAGCATGGATCGCCAAAGGCTTTTCAACCACCTTTGTTATTCAGATTTGTGTTATTCTCAATTTTGACACTTAAGATTTTCATTTTTTCTGCAAATATGTATCAGTTTCAGTATAAAAATAGCTCTATCCCTGAAAAAAAAAACATCTCCCTAAGGCCCCAAATGCCATTTCCTGGATGTAGTTTTGCTTTTGTGATAGCTGTGGTTTTCTCAGTATCTAGACCCTTTCACAATAAGCATAAGCGGGATTTTGTTGTAACCACTCACAGGATCAAAAACGGCTTTCAGGAATTCAGTAGCAAGATGAATGGACTTCATTTAGCAGGTCTCTCTTGTTATTTCTGTGTCAAAGTTGTACGTTTAGAAGTTTTTTTTCAATGAAAATGACAGCTTCCTTTGTTAATTAGCTCTGGTATCAGTCTCTCTCCCCACGTGCTGCAGCTTGAGCACATTACTTCACCTATGACTCTGTTCAAACACTGTAAAACTCCTCTATTATTAGTCGTATTACTAGAATCAGTCATGTACAAACAATGCAAATGGAGCTAAATCAACACTGCGCATGCCTCAGAACAATCATAACAGTTTTAAATTGTAACATCTGTTGCCATGTTTTCTTTCTTGCACTCATAATTATCCTGCAGGCTAATTATGCTGTTATTTTTGTTGTTTTTATCTGCAGCTGACTGTACGAATGACCAGAATGGGGTGTCAGGACTATAAAAGCACGCTAATAAACCTGAGATTAGAGAACATTAAGAGCCCCGTCACAGGTTTCATACATATATGGTCTGATTTCAGAAAAATGCTGGTCACATGTTGCATCTCTTCGGGTGACACACAGCAGCCTCAATCACAGAGTTGTGGCTTTTAGAAATAGAAAACCATCACTCATGATTCACTTCTTGATCCTTAATTTGACATTGATCACCAATAGACTTGAAGTGAGTCATAATGAGTCGCTACGGGAAGCTGTGTTCATTTCAAGTCGAGGAATCATTAAAAACTGAATTTCCTCTTCAACATTTCCTGGAGTAATGATTCCCAGTATCACGAACACACACTGACCCTTGTTCCTGCAATTCTTTCAGTATAAATAGGCAGATTCCCTTGAGGATGGGTTGAATAAATACAGAGTTTGGCTTTACTGGTTCGAAAGCCGCATCGTGTGGACTAAATGCTGCAGCCTCATGTCGATTGATTTGGTGTCCAGGAAAAGCTGTGTGTCACTTTTGCTCACAAGATGTTTCATTCCCATCAGTGGAATGTGTCATAGCTGTATTGCATCACAGCTACCATAGGTTCTGTTTGTATTTTGCACTGCTTTAGTTGTTCTGAGTTGAACAAACTAACTGGTGTGACTTTTTCTCTCCATTGTGCTGACCTTTAGCTTTAAGGAAAAACAGGTAATGTGATCTTTAATTGTGTTGAAGTTGTCAGTTTTGTCTTTTTAATTTGACGGACATTAAGTTTGACTTTGCACCGCCTCCTTTAATTTCAGTCAGACCTTAATTCTAAACTAATCAAAATAAAAGCGAATTAATCAGTTAGAGATCTTCACAAAGCACTGGAAAGTTCCCAGTGGTTTTGACAGATGTCAGACATTTGTGAGTCATTGTTGCACTGTGATGGAGTGCAAATATTTAAAATGTAGGGTGGTACTGATGGAGTGGGAAACAATGCAAATGAGAGATGCCTTCAGTCAAATTGTGTTTAACACTGGCGTCTAGGTTCAGGTTTGAACATTTGCATGTCTACATATGTAAAAACTACATCTTGATAAAAAAACGAATACTCCCTCCATTATTTCGGACCAAAACTGAACTGGTAAACATGTCACATCATCACAAAGCTGTGGTAGAAGTGGAAAAACTTCTCCCTTCACAGGCACAGAAGAAACAAAATCCAAATCATCAACTACTACATGAGTTATGCATAAAATAAGATACACAAAAGTTGATTAAATATCAGTGTACACTCAAACAAATACTTTGGGAAGACAACATTGAAAATACAGGAACCAAAGTAGAAACTCAGTGCAACAAAAATGTTATATACTAGTGACCGCCGATTAAAAACCTTAAGTTAACACTGTGAGCATGGTTCTAAAATGAGCTGAACACCCAAACCTTAAGGGTTTTTGACCGATAGTCCATGTCGATCTATCTGCATGGAGACTCCAGGGAGACAAGTAATAAGCAAAAAATCTGTCAAAATACAGTTAGAGCAGTTCTCAGGAGGTATAGACTGAGCCATAGCACCACTAATAAGAGCTGCAGTGGTCGTTTATGTAAAAATATTCCACAGACAGAGCCCTGTTTGCACAGTCTGGCTCTAAAAGACAGTTAAGTGCTGCAGATCTGGCACAGGGTTTATCAATGCAAATCAGTTTACGGGAGACTTCAGACGGCGCAAATTCATTGCGTAACGTCCACTTTTGTGGTTGGCGTCCAAGAAGAACTTCTTGTTTACCATTTTGAACCAAACTCCAAGAGCAAACCTGTCAATCTACACAAACAAAAGCCTCATAAATACTGGAAGCACGTTCTTTGTGGTAAGCTGGAGATAAATTTGATAAGCTTAGATGACATCCAGGATCTGAGCATCTGCTGGAACCTGAACAGGACTGCCACATCGAATGCACAGTTCCAACAGTGAAGCACAGTGGTGGGAAAGTATTGAAAAATAGAAAAAATATCCTGGATGAAACCTTCATAGATGGCTTCACGAATGTTTGAGTATACTGAAATATTGGAAGATGACTGCCACTCTCCTAAAGATTGACAGAAGAGAAATTTTCCAGCATAACCATCCAAACCACACCACCAGGGTCACCGAAGGTTTCTAAAGAAGCCAGAAAGTGAAAAGCGAGACCTGGCTGAGTATGTTGCTAGACTGGAGTCCTAATAGCACACGTTTAGGGCCTTTTAAAGAGAGGAAGTCAGAACATGACAACCCGTTTCGCAAAGAGAAGCTGAAAAAATAGGTCACCGGTCTCCTCCATGCATTAGAAATAAAGGTGGACATGCAAAGCGGTGAAAAAATCTGAATCTTAATAAAAGGTCTTCTGTTGCATTGGGATTCTACTGTGGAACCTGTATGTTTAGAATAAGCTTTTAGTACATACCTGATGGTTTAACGGTTTTAAATCATCTGATATTTCAGTAATGTTGCAGTTGTATTATAAGTATTAAAAATCCAAAGCCTAGACAAGAGTCAGTAGTTTTTTCTTCTGTTAGATCCATTAGAGTTCCTTGTATTGTTACGTACTGTTTTTTTTTTTTTTTTTTTTTTCTGCTTTTACTGTAAATATCCCCTCAAGTATTTGCTCGAGGTCTGTTTACTGTGCGGGCACTCGTTCCAGTACATACCCCCTGTGAGATGATTTAGCAGACTTGAAAATATTTGTTTAAGCTCAGGCACTGCACGAACAAGTCCCAAATGTCTCCAAACTATGCGATGCTGTTGCTAATCAATTAAAGCACATTGCATCTATTTAGACAGTGCTGCTGTTTATGACTTCCAGTGAGCAGGGCGGACATGTCTGGCACCACTACACCTGCTTCCAGAGTACAATCAGACGAGAAAAGGTCCAGAGCTTTATTGTGACATTGACTCATTTGGTCTTCATAAAGAACATCCTGATTAAAGATGACACTTATTTTTTATTACCTGGACCAAAATTCCTTGTTTCACCTTGTGGACCTTTGCTGTCATGCGTTTGGCAGCAGTTTCTAATCTGCTGCACAACCACGTTTGGTTTTGTGTTTCGGCTGCAGCAGCCATTGTTTGCTTTGGATAAATCCAACTGTTAAGTGGCTAGCAGTCTAAACACGACTTCCCAGAGTTGAAGAATAGTGTCAGGCTGCTACATAACTGCTTGTATAATCGGTTTGTTCGGCTTAAATAATAACGAAATGATTGCGTCAGTGGTCGAACATGCAAAGAAACCGCTTGTGCAAACTGGAAAAGTCATCAGAGAAATACTGGTAAGGTTTTTGAAAAGCAAAATAAGGTGATGCATACACTTTTATAGCTTTATTTAATGTGTTTCATTGCATAAACAACACATTTTTTTGTCACTGTTCCCTCCCTCACCTGTATATATGTGCTGAACCATATCTGTCACATCCCGTTGACCCATGACTTTGAATGTATGTGAACAAAGATATCGCTGATGAATCTGTGTCTGTGCCTTTCCGTTGCAGCTCACTCTCACCCTGTGCGTTTTTTCTTTTCAACCCCAGATCTACCAGGAGGATATGATGCGCTCGCTGTTACAGAACTCGCTCCATGTGTTTCGTGCCATCAGTGGGACGTCCACCGATCTGGGCTGACCTTCTTTACCCACTGGCCTCTCTCTGCTCCTTTGTATATCCTTTTACTTCCCCTTTAAGGACCAGAACTGGGCGATAACAGGGCAGCGCTCAGTTTCTGTTCTTGCCAAAACACTCTCCCCTACTCTCTCCAGCATCTTTGCTGGATGTGCAGTGGATGGCAAAAGACCACAGCGTAGCACATGGATCTACTCAAACCGCAGCAGTATTTCTGAGAATGTATTACAGCTACACCAACTAAATGTCTGCATGTCAGGTTTAGGTGTCATGCTGAGTCACGCGAGGCTGCATTGCACTTTTTTCTGCCTTGGCGACAAACTGCAGGATTGACTGTTAGTCTGAAGCAATCCCCCCCCTCTCCCTCTCTCTCTCTCTCTGCAGCGTTGCCGTTCACATCTATGCAGGACGCCACACTCTCCAGAATGGACTTGAGTCAACGTTCTTTATGCCAGTAGCATTTTTTCATTGCGCCACAGTGTTTGGCTTGGCGTGGCCTTCTGTGTGTGGGGCTTGTAGGGTGAGCAATATACTGACTCAACCAGTTCTGTCGTAACAGGCGCCCTCAACAAAAGCATTGAGATACTCTGTAAAGCCAAGTGTTGGTGTTTATAGGTGACTAGGTTGTGATAAATGGATAACTCGCATCAGAGCAGCAGCTTATTATGAGCATTGGGCCGGAGTTACTTCCTTGTTTGGTCAACAACAGGCCTCCTCCTGCTGTTCCAAAGGTACAGAAAAGAAAAACTAGACCTCAGGCTTGTGTTAAAGCTGATATTGCTGCTTTTATGAGTGTGTTTTTTTCCTAGCTCAAATACATTTTAAAAGTAAAAAGAAGCAAATGTCCTAGATTGTACTAGAGGTTATGAATAATGTCAAAACAGAAAGCAGAAAATGTGATTACAAATTCTATCAAAGCTTTAAACAATCATTGAAACTGCAATATTTTGGAGATTAGAAATCGGAAACGGGACCTCAAGAATGAATACAATAATCACCGCTAATATTCACTTCAGTACAAGAAGAGTTCCTCTCATCTGGGTTTAGATCCAGTGCCTTCGTGCTCTACCTTCTGAAGAAAAGAAGAAAAAAAAAACTCCCTTATGTCAAGTAATAAGAAGCATCACATGCTGGTTGTTCACAGTATTTCACAAGTGCTACACTGAAATGAGCAAATAGATGAATAATATTTAAGTAGATGTACATAGTTTGTTGACATGCTGTAAATTGAAGTCTGTATCCATGTATGTTTGTATGTACTGTATGTATGTATTATATTTGTTACTTTCTGGACTCTTATTCAGTCCAAAATATGTCCTAGCAGAGAGATTTCTTTTGTTTTCATTTTTATTGCATTGTATACCGAGGTGCAGCTGCTTGTCAAACTTACTTTGTAAAACCTTTTTCCAATAAAACCTGGAAAAAACACTGAAACTGACAGATCATTCTTGTGCTTGAAGCAGCACTTAGTAGCTGTTCTTAAGCTCTCAGCAGCATAAACAAGGAATCCTTTACACAATTGCAAATGGAGCTTGTGTTTAGATCGTATTGCTTGTGATCTAAACACAATCTTGTGTCACAGATCTGTGCATTCCACTCATTTTTTGCTATTCAGGCGCTTCACAATGTTTTGAAACCTGATCGCGGGGATTTGTTCTGCTGCAGCATCTGGGAAACCGTATATGTATTTTGGGCTTCACTGTAGCTTGTTGCACGTGTTGAAGCCATGGCTATGAACCTGGATTTGTGCATGCTGAAACCCAAAGTTACGAGCATGGCATTGCCTTAAAACAATGTTCTGTTGCGTTAAGGTTTGGTTGATTTCTCATGAATGGTACAACCCGAGCTGTGGAAAAACGGCTACTTCCTTTTAGCTTTTGATAGCGCTCTCAAGGATTATTTCACTTTAGGGCTTGTAGATGAAATGTGCCAAACCCCTGGCATAAAAATTAAGATGTTGATGAAATGAAATTGCATGTTGGGAAATGTAGGATGCAGCATTGTTTGGAGCTTGACTCATACTACTGCACTGAGAAGCCACTTTCTCCTCCTCTTGTGATTTTGCTAGCATGCTTTGGATCGTTGTCCAACTTTTACCGACTGGGCGTTGTCTTGTCGGCTAGTATTTTGCCACAGCAGCAAGTATTCATGGTGCCATCTGTAAGTATCGGCTCATCAACACCTTTTGTACTCATGCAGCCTCATATCATCGCACTCTCACTTAATGTGCTTCACTGTTGGGTCTGTGCGTTCACTGTGGTAGTCCTAGTCAGGTTCATGTCCCCATCTGAGCTGAACAACTTCATCTTGACCAAAGAATGTATTACAATATTTGTTGGCCTTCTTTGCATGTTCTTTAGCAGAGCTTCATCTTGCAGTTTAGACAGGACATTGTCTGTGGCTTCATTTTAGACCACTGCAGCTCTGGTTAGTGGTACCGTGGCTCATTCTGTCCCTTCTATTGACTGCTGCAACTGTATTTCCACTGACTTTAAGGTTGTTGTGCTCTTTTCTAGCTTTGTGAAATTTCCCAGTTGAATGTTTTCAATCCCTCTTGTACTGTCCGTGGCATTTTTAGTGACCACTGCAGCTCTGATTAGTAGTACTATGACTCTAAACATCCTGATTACTGCTGCACCTATGTGGAGCCATGATGCAGACATGCAGCACATACGGCCAAATCTGAGGAAGTTGTGACGTTTACTGCTAATTTTATAACCACTTTCATGCAATTAGGGTGACCCGAGCTGCAAATAACACATATTTGCTCTAAGTGATCCCACATTTTCTGTCTTATGCGTCAGTGATTACAGGTAAACTCAGAAATAATGCAGTTTATTGACAAGCAGGATCATCTGGCATGTAAATAGTCCCACTTTTGTTGAATGCTGTACCATCAGATCGCCCACTCTGTTGTTTGTTGTTGCACAAAAGCCATTACCAAACACATTATGAGGCTTAATGATTCACAGACTCATTTAGAGCCTGACGACTTCCTGGAGGAATGGATGGAGACTTGGGTTTGCGCACGCATGCGTAAACCTGACCTGATTTCCAGAGCCACGCTTGCAGTTTTTATTATTCCTAAGACTCCTTGAACACATGTAGGCTGGTGCTCTCGCAGTGTCTGGAGAACTGGTTCCCACTCAGGAAGGACAGTCACAGCCTCCCTCCCACGCTCGCACCGGCTCCTCCCCGCTGTTCCCGGTAGACTCGGAAGACACCTCGGATCCACCGACACTGTGAAGGTGCTTTTGGTGGCTGTTTTTTTGATCTCTTCTTCCTTGTTTACGCTGTGTTTGGAATATTATTTATCCCCCATACAATTTTTTCGCTTTTTGATCGTAGACAGCGTGCCGTTTGTGTTTTCCCACTGACTCTCTTTCTCAGGGGAATTGTAAGAGCGCTTCCAGATTAAATAAACGCGCAGACGCTCGAGGACAAGATGACTGTTAATGCGGTGTTTTGGGGCTTTATTGGCACTGCCATGCTCATGGTATTCCACAGTGAAGCAGGTAAAGTAGACTCTTTAATTGAGTATTATCCAGATTCTGATAAGTTTGTTACTATCAGCTTTGATCAGTTTAAGTGGCTGCTCTATCATCCATTGGTGGATCTGGACAATTTAAGGATCGCTAGAGGTTTTGGCACATAGAGGGTTCCTGTCAAAAAATATAAATTCTGCTTCTTTAGATTAATACATTCCCTTTCCTCCTTTCTTCCTCCCCTGATCTTCTCAGTCTCTCTTGGTCTCATCTTCCTGCTTTTCCATTTCTCTCCATATCTTCCTCCTGCCCAGCTTTAAACAGTTTATTGCTCTGAAAGAAAAATATAGAAAATATCACTGGTTTTATTATTGTTTTTCTTGAGACGTAAAAATCTTGTTGCGCCTGGATCCACCCAGACCAAAGTTCATTTTGCCTGCTCTAATGGCACATTTCTATTATTGACACTCAGGCACGTCTACAACTGGATGAAAAATACAAATAGAATCAAGTAGGGCTATTAACGCTGTGTTTTCAATTTCTTCAAATTATCTTCAATTAAACAAATTAATATGTCACTGTGATTCTGTATTAATAATCTTAACTACTAGTATTTACTTAAAATAGTATGTTGTACTACACAAGTGTGGGCTAAGCTAGTTTTAATAAGACTATCTAATGCCTTTTTTTGTCTCATTTGAATGAAAAATTGCAGCTATGTTGCTCACTGAGATTTTTTCAGTTTTGCCAACAACGCTTTGACTCATGGTTGGTTTGTTGCAGGTGCTGAGCGCAACCAACAGTCTTGGAGGTGTAATGAAACACATGATGTAAAATCATTTAACTTGCTGCACATTTTTGGCACTGAAATATTTCATTTTTTTATCTTACTTTCATCAGTAAATGTCAAGATACACCTTTTTGTTAAAAAACAACGACTATCATTTTTGAGTCCATTTTTTTAAATCTGTAAATTCCTGCTGTCCTATGTACAGCCTCAAAATAAACATTTTCTTCTAAACATTCCCACATTCATTTGAATCAGAACTTTTAGATTCAATAGAATTTTTGACCTTTTAGGGGATCAAATTGTGTATTTTTATTTTTTTTTTACCTGCAACAGAGATGGTTTTACTTATGTTGTCATATGATGTAATAGGAGGAGTGCTTATGGGAGATTAATAGCTCCTCTTGGTGTGCAGCCTGGAAGCTGCCATAATTGCTGAAAAGATGCACCACAAAACAGCGAACAGCTTGTGTTTATACATCCACACCGTGCTGCTACAGATTTACAGCTCTCAGATGAATGTAGGAACTGTTACAGGAAGTCTCACTTTCCGTTTCCAACTTTTTATAATCTCCTGAGGGGCTAGTGTGAAGTTCTGGGCTCAAATCAACAGCAAGAGTTGTTGGGGTTTGCAGGTTTTTGTTAGGAATGTGATTGAAATCATCTGTTTTAACAGGCAGCTAGACAACTCCTGACTGTGATTCTTTCTGTTATTATGGCTTTAGAGCACAAAGATCCACAAGTTTAGCACTCATTGAACTAATTGAAAATATTACGGCTGCAACTGACAGATATGAGTATACAATAGGAGTGTTTATAGACTTACGCAAAGCATTTGATACAATAAATTATAAATTACTTTTAACCAAACTATTCAATTACGGCATTAGAGGCACCGCACATCATTGGCTTGAGAGTTACATCACAAATCGTCAACAGTACGTACATTTTAAAGGAGAAAATTCAGATCATAGGAAGGTATTATATGGAGTTCCACAAGGGTCGGTTCTTGGGCCTTTGCTTTTTATTTTGTATATCAATGATATTTGTGAGACCTCCAAAATGTTAAATTTTCTGTTATTTACGGATGATGCTAGTTTGTTTTGCACAGGAAATGATTTGCAGGAGTTAATAGGAAGAATAGAAAAAGAAATGTCAACAGTAAGCAAATGGCTTTATGAAAATAAGCTAGCGTTAAACTGGGACAAAACAAATTATACGATTTTTGGAAATTTATGTTAAAATGATTCTGGGAAAATTATTATTGATGATGCTGTTGTAAAAAGAGTTAATGAAACAAAATTCTTAGGTGTTATTTTAGATGAAAAACTCAATTGGAAAGCTCACGTAGACTACATAAAGAAAATTAGCCAGAGTATCGGTATTTTAAATAAAGTCAAAGACATTTCACTCTCTGCAAATGCTGTACTGCTCAATGATTCTTCCATACTTCAGTTATTGTGCTGAGGTTTTTGGAAATACATGCAATGTCACTATTGAGCCCCTGGTTCGTCTGCAAAAAAGAGCAATTTGGATAATTAATAAAAAGAGCTACAGAGAGCACACTAACAGTTTGTTCATTACCTCGAGACAACTTAAATTTAAAGATTTAGTTGACTTAAAAATTTTACTTGTGATGTGGAAAGCAAAACAAAAAATGTTGCCTGCTTCCATCCAAAATTTATTTAATTTTGTTTCTCAGGATGGATATCACAGAAGAAGATACAATTTTCGGACTGCGTCTTGGAGGACAGTACAGAAATGAATGTGTGTGTCCATTTATGGAGTTGAAGTTTGGAACTCTTTGAGGAATGAACTTAAAAGCTGTGCAAGTGTCTAGAAATTCAAAAAAAATGTTTAAAGATAAAATAATGTCAGAATATAGAGAGAATGATAATTTTGGAATGTGAAATTCCCAATAAGTAAGACACATAAATATATTTATTTTGTTTGTGATTATGTTTGCCTAACTTGTGTTGACCTGGTGAGGAGTGGGGTTTGAAAGGTTGCTTATTGTTATTTGTTTTGTTTTTGTTTATGAAACACAGGGTACAGCGTTTACAAGATTTCTCTTCTTGCCGTTCCTTGTTTGTGTCATTTGTATGTGTATTTTAAATAGTCAATATTTCAATAAAGAACGTAAAGAACGTAAGCTCTGAAAAGGTGACGTATGTCTTGTTTTCTAATGTTTTGTTACAGATCATCGCCTTCCAGCGCTTAAAAACCTATCGTACACGTGGGTCGACCCATTTACCTTAAACTTGTCCTGGTCCTGGGACAGACCCAAGCATCTGCCGAACTGTACAATCAAATATGAAATACGCTATCTGGACAAAAGTGTTAAGGTGAGACTGGGTCTTGTTGGGGATCTGGATTGTGGGTTTAGCAACGTCTCTCGAGGACTGATTAATGTAGGATGTTACAGATGATTCGTGCTGTACTAAATGGTGTGACCAGCACATTTCCTCAGACTGATTATAACTCATTGTTTTCACTTAAAGAGATGCTGCTGCTTTTGCACATTTAGTTCAATAAACACATCATGAGTCCTTCGACGAAACATGGCTGGGGAATAAGTTTTTAGCATTGATAAATGCACTAATGGGGCCAATCCAAATATGGGCACGCAGACAACAGAAACAAACACAACATTCAGAACTCCAAGGTTATTTAGTACAAATTGAATCAAGGCAAATGGCAGAAAACAGAAAATATTTCTCTTGGATCCCATGGCTAATGGATCTGTTAACTCAAGACTTGCATGTCTTGAAACTGCCAGATGACGATTGACTTAGTGTTCATCGTAGTTATGCTATCTGAGGAAGGATCTCAAAACTGTCTTCTAAGTGCCTGATAAGTGTTGTCCTCTGTTTGCAGCCTGCTTTGTGTAAAAAGGTGAAATCTGGGATGGATTATTTCACCTCTTCTATGATTTATAAATCGCCTGCAGTTGTAATGTTGCTCATTTTGCCAGAATGTTAAAAATGTTGGGGGGGGGATGGATTTGAATCATTTTGGGTGCAGCTGTACTGTGCACAATCAAACCCAGAGGAAGGGAGGTGGACACCACTTGACATCCGGTCAGAATCTGGTTATGAATCTTCAGACTTGGACTCAGTGGATAAAATCTTGCAACTTCTTTTTACTCAATCACCGGTGACTCTTGACTACTCTTGCGCCTCACTTGACTTTCACTGACCTTCTGATATTCACACAATAACATCTATCTCCGGTTTGAAAGGTGAGTTTCCATTTTGCCAAATGACTGACACCCAAAATAAGAGTGTCATTCCAAAACCGATTATTTCTAATATTATTGTTTGTGTTTTGCAAACACGATCAGTATTTCATGAGTCAGATATCACAGTTGCCCTGCTTCACTCCTACTACTCCTCTCTCCCAATATTTTCAGGTTTTAATTTCCAATTTTGTTTAAGTGTTTGGAATCTGAAAACAAATGGATTAAATGGTGCAGTCCACAAACACAAAACACATTCAGTCATTTGTTAATTTTGTTCAGAAATCAACACAAAAGGAAGGAGGTAGTTTATGCTGGGTATGAAGCCCAGATATGAATTAATATATTTTAAAGAAGTCAAGTCTCCTTGCTGGAAATGAGTCAGTTCTTGTCAATCAAACGTCTAACCTGCTGTTATAAAGTAGATTTTGTCAAAATTGAGTTGTGCGTTGTCATAGTCATTAAACTCATGCTGTTTTCCTTTCAGCAGCCGGCGCGCACACCTAATCATCACTACAAAGCCTCTTTTCTAACCGAGTCGAATGAGGGGAAGTTCAGCATTCATGCAGTGGCAGAGTTCTGCGCTGGTTGGATTGAAAGCAAACCTGAGAATATATTCATCAGTACACAAAAGTCAATCGGTAAGAACCAGACAGGTGAAATGAGTCTGTTTCTGTCTCACCATGCTATAAATGTTATGGAGTCAGTTTTGCTTGTGTGTGACACCTTTGTTTTTTGTTTTTTTTACTATACAGTTAATGTGGTGAAAGACTTCAAATGCTCCATTGGGTCCAGTCAAACAAACTGCTCCTGGGAGCCCGTGAGTCCGTCTGCTGGCTTGAAGATCTCCTATAGGTGAGGATTAGAGGCTACACACCAAAGTAAGGAATGAAGGGGACACAGGCTAGGTACAGGTTTGAAAGTTGTCTTAGGATTTATAAATAATAGTGCATGTGGATATTATCATTCATGGAAGCTACAGTAGCACCATCACCTCACAGCTAGGAGATCCCTGGTTTGCGTCTCTGCCTTCCTGGGATCTTTCTGTCTGGAGTTTGCATGTTCTCCCTGTTCTCCCACCGTCCAAAAACATGTTGAGGTTAACTGGTGACTCTAAATTGTCTGTAGGTGTGAATGCTTGTTTGTATCTATGTAATACACCGGTGACCTGTCCAGGCTGTCCCCTACCTTCACCTTAAGTCAACTGGGATAGACTCCAGCCCCCCGCGACCCTAATGAGGATTAAGCGGTGCCTAGATAATGGATGGATGTTTATGTATTTTCTAAGTGAAATAATGGTGCATCCATGGAGGACCCCAATGGAGAGGTTTTCCATGATCCTCAGTAGCATGCCATGTCTCTCTACTGTCAGTGATGAATGTGTGTGTCGGTATATGTCTAGTTGTGTTCATCTACACATATATGGAAAGGGTTTTCTTGTTTTTAATGCTTTTAAATGCTCTAAAGCACTTTGTGTTGCATTTTAATTGTATGAGAAGTGCTATACAAATAAAGTTTGATTTGGTTTGATTTGAATCAAATATCTATCCATCCATTATCTATGCACCGCTTAGTCCTCATTAGCGTCGTGGGGAGCTAAAGCTTATCCCAGTTGACTTAGGGTGAAGGCAGGGGACACCAGGACAGGCCGCCAGTTTATCACATAGAGACAAACAAGCACACTCACATTCACACGTACAGACAATTTAGAGTCGCCAGTTAACCTCAGCATGTGTTTGGACTGTGGGAGGAAGCTGGAGAAAACCCACACATGCACACTGAGAACATACAAACCCCATGCAGAAAGATTCTAAGCCTTACCTGGAAGGAAACACCTATCTACTGTGCAGCCCGAATCAAATATACTTTCTATTAAAAAAAAAAAAAAAAATCATCAAAATGACGCCATTTATCAACCAGAAGCTGTTAAAACAGAAAGACTCATTAGATTTTGAAACAAACACTCTGGACCTTTATTTAGTTGTGATTAAGCCCACATGATTATTAATCTGTAAGCTTTATCGCCCTCTAGTGGCAACTACGGAAACTGTAATTGGTTGGTGAGGGAAGGGGAAATACTTTTATCACTTCTTCCTCTTGTCTTTGCAGGATTAGTGGAATAGGGGAAAACAACAGCTTAAAAATGTGTAATCAGTCCTACAGCTATGGAAAAAGGAATGGATGTGTCCTGGAAAATCATGGTCCGGAAAACGACATCTATGTCCTTGCTGAGAATGCAGCTGGACTGCAAACCTTTAAAGCTAGACGTGGTCAGTGATGCCTCTAATATGTCAATACTGGTGTCATTAAAAACTCTGGATATAAATAATAAATACCTATTGTTTAAATAGACTTTTTAGTCATCTGTCAAGTACAAGCTCAAATTTATCGGATGTTTTTTGTTGTTTTATAATGTCTTTCAGTGATATTTTTGCCAAAGCTGACCATCAGAGAAAATGAATCATATCTCTACCTGGAATGGACACCTCCAGATATTGGAAAAAATTGTCAGTTGAATTATGTGGTCTGCTACAGCGAATGTGAAAGGGACAAAGTAAGTTGTCAAATGCGGCGTCCTTCTTTTATAGAACAAGGTGTTGCTGCTGACATGCTGTTCAAATTTCAAATACCACAAATGTGTGCCGTTTTCACCAATATCTGTCTCAAATCCACACATTTAATCCATCCATGCTACAGCATTTCTCTACACTGACAAAACTGTGCTTTTTTTTTTTCTTGCTACTTTTCAGGGCTGCCCAAAGTACACCTCGGTCTTAAACACCCCAGAACCTTTGAAGATTGCCTACGATAAAAACTGCCGTTACGAGTTTAAATTCAATGCCACGCCGGACAAATATTGTCCACCAATACACTGCGACGGCATTGCGGTTGAAGTTTACGGTAATTCTCCAACCTATTTTTACTTTCACTGCTTTAGTAACGTCTTTATCACGTGCACTGCAATGAGGTTCACTTAGTTTAACGTTTAATATTTATTTAAAGAACACTATATTTGTCATGTAGTCTCAGGATTTGTGTGCTATATTGTTGTATGTTATTGTCTATGACTTTTCACATTATTTAAAAGTGTCATTTCACTGTAGTTGGCTAACATTTGTGAGATATTAAAGCTGTTGTCACAATTTTCAGAATTTTGTGAACCACTAAAGTGAATTTGAAATGAAACAGTCAGCACGTGATTGAAGTGTAGGCTTTCAGCTTTAAAGATTTGACACTCTGAAAAGAAATAGAATAGTAATCCAAGCATTTCTGTTCTATGTTTTGGTGACCTGAACAACAGTGTGCATGTGAGTCCCTCCTATTGAAACTATTGGCCATCCCTGCACTTTTGAACAGAAAGCAACCTCACATGCCTCACTGGAAAAGCAAAGAAGCAGTCCAGCTTGTATGTGTTGGATGCTGCAAACAGAAGATTAACAAAAAATATTGCTTTCATTATTTAGGAATTATTGCCATTGTTTTTACAGTCCCTCCATTTTTAGCCTGGATGATTGATAAGCAGTTTCATGCTTGTTTAGTCCTTATTTAAGCTAAAATAATGACATTTTCATCACTGTCCATAAACTTTTGAACCTGACTGCCCCACAGGAACAAGTGAAAAAGAAAAAAAACAGCAAATGTGCATGTAATGGATGTTTAAACCCAATTAGTCACTGTGGGCTACATACAGAGGTTTTCAGAATAGACTGACCCAGGAGATTGTTATTGCTTTGTCTTTATCTTTATAAGATGAATATCAAGTCACGATTTACGGACAACTAAGATTTCTGCTGAACTTTACAGATTCTCTGTTTGAAAATACAGCCACCTCTTTGTAGCTGCCTTCTATTGCCTCATGTCAGCCCACTCCCTGTCATTATGGCTACTATGTGTACAATATGGAAGCTTTGGCACCGTCCTTTGGTAGAATTTCAATGACCACTTTAACACCACTGATACGCTACTATTAATCTAATGTTACACATGTTTAAGCAGAAGAATAATTTGTGTTTGAATACTTTTGGGTGTGCAGACTTGAGCATAAAGCTTGAAATTATCTAGAAAATCTAATAAAATGTGTCTCGTGTTCATCACAGGTAATAACACACGTGTTAAGCTGTCTGATGGAAGGCTGACTGTGGTCGCCATCGTCATCCCTCTTGTTCTGTCTGTCGGCGTCATTCTGTCCTGCTACTGCTTCAGGAGGTATGTTTTGAAAAGAGTGAACATCAACAAAGTGAACCTCTTTGTGTCCAAGTGTGTCTGTGCCAAATCTTGTAAACTATTTAAAGGGCCGATGTTGTAAACTAGATCCCTTAAGAACATTATTTGAGACTTACGGCAACAAAAACATGTCCCTAACAAGATTGCAAGGTAGGGCCCGACCGATATGGATTATTTGAGGCCGATGCCGATATTTGGCAGAAAACATACCGATAACCGATTAATCAGCCGATTACTTTAAGAAATATATAATGAATAAAATAACGTCTTTTTTGATCCCTTAACACTTACAACAACAAAGATATGAATTACAGGCAGAACATTTTACTGTTTTACAATACTTTAGGGTCATTCTGTACGCAAATATTTTGTACATTTACATTATTTCTGCAGTTATTGGCTTTTAAGCTGTTAGCTAACACAGTGCTAGGCTGGCATAACTACAGTTACAGATGGTATTGCTAGCATAAACAGACAGGGAGTAACTTAAGCTAGGTTAGCACAACTTTAGCATTAATGAAAAACATGACCGACACAACGAAGCGCGCGTCACTCGTCGTGACACATGGCAAAGAGTCAGCCCTGCTGCAAAGCCTCAATCTTGCATAAAATTGGACTGAATGCCATTTCTCAACAACTGCCAACTACATTTTCAAGGATCTTTTGGGCGTAAATGCTCTTTAACTTGAGAAAATGTGAGCACTTGAGCCGCGGACAAACATTGAAACTGAAACGTCGCACCATGTTGCACAAAGCGCCACCCGAAGTGGAGTGATGTTAAATCACATGGAATGGGGGAAGCGAGGAGGTGTGATTCACAAACCTGCCCTACCCGAAGGCACAAATATCTTGGTAGTGTTGGCCAACATCACGCTGGAATTGCCTCCAGGAAATAACCCTATCTCTCACACACAAGTCTGGCATAAAAAAAGCTCTTTGTTCTCCTACCTTCTTGGTTTTTATGCTACCCTACAAGCTTTCAGTCATATAGACAGAAGAAATACTACTTTAAAGCTGCAATATGCAAGATTTTGAACATAGTGTCACTGTAGCATCAAACAACTGTCTGCAATGTTGAAAATCTAGTAAATGAATGGTGTCCTGTGAGAGAAAATCAAGCTTCTTGTGTGCATGTTGGAAGGCAAGCTTTTCTGGTTGGCGTTTTGGAAGCTGGTCCACCTTCAATTTTTTATTAGTGCATGTGAGACCCTCCCTTTGAAATTGTTGGACCTCCCCGAGCTTATGAACACACTGAACATGACCATATTGTAAAGGTGCAGTCCAGCATTTAGAAGTTGTTTCTGTCTGAGATGCTGGCCCTCTGGCGACATCTAGTGGTTCAGAATGTCGTGTACAACCATTGAGCAAAATCACATGAGTGCCGTGCAACTGTTTAGCTTCAAGCAGTGTGGGTTATAACTAAGTGACGCATATTTTCCCATGGGCACTTACTGTCGAATATACAAACCTGTATATTTTGGCTGCAGCTCATGTGGTTTCATCCTTCTGCGTGAACTAGTTGGTAGACTTTTGTTTATTCACTAGAAAAACACCTGCATTGTAAGGTTAATGTGCCCTTTAAGCTGCCCCATAGTCAATGCATGAAACACGTGATACATTCTGACATTCAGCCACAGGTATTACCGGGGCGTAAAACACCTGAAACTTCCTGTCAGTTCAAGCAGAGCTGCAGCTGTCGTAGGAATGTGTTTTGCGCTCCGTCACGTTGACACATCGTTTCCTGTTGGCGTTTACTCTTAAAAGTTCAATAGTTGGTTAGAAATCCCCAAAATCCGATGTTACTCTCCCACGTTCCTTCTTCTTCTTTATCTGTTAATGTAAAATGATGAATGTTTACCATCTGGGCGCAAGATGTTTCCTCATCACACATATTTTTTTTGTTTGTTTCTTTCTTTTTTATTGCTCTCTTGTCATTGACATGCTATGCTGTTGTCTTGTTCGTAGGCACAGAGCCATACTTTGTCCCACCATGCCCGACCCTTCAACCATATTCAAGGAGATGATGAACGGAAACAAAGAACAGAAGGTACATTTGAGGAAAATATAAAAATGTCTGGTCTTTCTGCCTACACTCCCACTTACTACACTGTTCTCTTTTTTTCTTTCTTCAGACTAAATCAGAAAGTCTGTATACGCCGGTGCCAGAGCCCGTCGAACCCGTCACAATTACTCCTGTTAACTGAAAACTCCTGACGCGTAGCTACACAGCAACGCCTTCAGGGCAGCTGGACTTCTATTCTGGGCATCTGGAACATTTACAGAGTCACTGAAAAGCTTTGTTTCATTGTCCTCTCCCAGTTGAAAGTTTCAAGTGTTTTGCACCAACACACTAGACATCATCAAACACGAGTTGCTGGTGATGAAGCACCGAATCTATGGATACATTGGGCCAGCCGATGCTGCATTTACTGGAAAGTGTTCTACCAGTAGCAGGAGCTGGTGTATTCCCACAGATCTGCTGTGTGATTTTAACAGGAAAAGGAACTGTGTGTAAAAATGGACCAACCTGCGTCATGCTCTGGTTTTCTGAACAGCGGGTTTAAAGCTCACGCTGGTCAGTATCATTGCAGTGCCTGACTCCTCCTGACTCCTGGAAGATGCAAAAATGCACAAAGAGATTCAATTCAACTTTATTTATCTAGCGTCATTTACAGTCAAATTGTCTCAAGACGCTTTACAGAACCCATATGATGGAGCAGGAGTGGAGATGGGACGGACGGTGAAAACATACGGGACTCATGGACCATTCTGCGGTGGCACCTGTCCTTAGTTATGCACAAGTTTAATAGAAAATACAGGTGAGTTTAATAAAAGTTCAACCCTCGTGCAGTCGTCACGAAGCTTCAGAGGTTACAATCATGTTTCTTTCTGGTGTAAAGTTTTAACATGGGGGTCTGTGGGGATACACTAGAGCAAGTCGCTCTTCATTTTTCAGCCCTGGAGGTTGGCTCAATTGGACGAATCTACCGAAAGAGGATTAAAAAGAGAGGCTTCTGTCTTGGCACAGTGTGAGCCGTGTTTGTATGTTTGACAAGCAAACGCCAGTGTGACCGACATCCTGGCAGCTACACAAAAGACGGGAAGCAGTAATCCCAGCGAATGCTTCACAGCACTAACAGCAATCCAGTGACTTTACAGGAAGACAAGGACTGCTGCTGCTTCACCTCCACTGACCTCCACATATTTGCCCACCTCCAAATGAGGAAAACATGGATGTCTCCAAGGTGGCCAGTGCGCTTCATTAAGGACTGAGCGTTCTTTTCTGCGGTGAACTCTCAAAACAACCTCCCTTCATTTCCTCTGTTCAGCTACTACGCATGTCAAAAGTGATTCCACCTCGCCGTCAGTCTGGACACACACTGACCTGCATGAACACCACGTGTCTTGTAGATTTTGGAAGTTTTCTTACGATGTTTAATCGAAACCTGACCGGAAATGTTTTCAACCTTTGTACACAACTTTTTGGAAAGGGAGCAGTGATGAGAATTGTGCACACAACTGAGCATATATTAAACTGAGCAGTTGATTTTTGTGTAATTCTGTGTTTACTTTGTCATTCACTAAGACACCCACACCCAGAATTCCACATCACTATTAGTAATATGGTCTTCCTTCCTTGAAAATTACAGGTGTGTCATTTACCTTTTGCATTTTTTTTAACTGATCTAATTGATGGTAATAAGACTGATGAAGTAAATGTGTGTGCGTATTGTGTAGATGTGATTCCATGGTACTTGTTACCAAGCAGCACAAAGACGGTAATGAGCTTGTCTCAGCTTGTGGATGTCATTCTCAGATTTACTGTCAGTGGGTGGGTCACAGCTTCAGGCGCACATCTTGATCCTGTTATTCTTTAATATTGACACTCCAAATCCTCTCAAAGGAGAACAGTGGATTTAGGAGCTGTAACTAATGTTTTTATGAATCATTCACTTTACAGATCAGTAATAAAAGTAAGATTTGGGTTCCCAGGGCACATAGAAGAAAATGCAGTCTGGGAGGTTACATTAAGGGCCTTTTTAGGGGTCAAACAGTGGCAGTTTGGTGGTGCTTAAAACACAACAACATTCTCATCAAGTAGCCAACAGTCTTAACCACGGAGATACCAGACCTCTCTAATCAAGAAACCACAATCGTTATGTCTCATTTGGTCTCATTCGGAAATGTTTTCAAATATTTATCTAAAGCTGATAGGAGGATTCAGCCGCTGAATACGGGAATCGAGTTTCCTTTTTACTGCAAAATCCACTTTTTGTGATAGCTGCAGTGGAGGAACGACAACAAAAGAGCAGATTGACATTAAAGGGGGCCAGTACAGGTGAAAAGGGGTAAAAAAAACTTACTTAATATACAGAGCCATCTAAAACTTTTGATCAAAGTTTACTCTATATAGCTTTAGTCTTTTTTTTCTTGCACTGATCCATTTTGAGATTTTCAGTTATTGTGCTTCTATGACATGTTTTCTTTCCACCTATTGTGGGGAAAAAACATCCAAAATACACATGTAGGTGTTAGTTTTATGACATGTATGTATTTCACTGGTGAGGTGACATGGTGATATGTGTGAGCTACTATTTTTACGGTAAGTAGTGATTTCCAATGAAAATGTAAGAAATATTACAAGGTACGTTATCATTTTTACTTCATACTTTAAGGTGGACATTTCAGAAATTCACAAAACTTTGTAGTTTGTTTATATTTCATTGGTAGCCTAATTTACAGAATATTTCACTCCTCAAAACATGGTGACAATACTTTTCTTAGCATATTTAGTCATTTATGGAGTGTTTAGAAGATGCATCCAAAACCCTCTTCGTAAAAGGAAAAAAAATAAAGTTTTGAACCTGACTTCTTACAATGTCTAATTGGATAAAACTGCCCACATTTTAAGGTGATATTTGTTTCACTTTATTCACCTGTAGTATTTAGTTTTTGTTTTGTTTTTTGTTTTTTTTTGCGTCAAAGCGCACTTTAAATCCAGTGGCCACATATCTGTCTCTCCACATGACAGATGTAGAAAAAAAAAGTTGTACGTGTTCGCAGTCTCGTTTTGACTACCAAAGAACTCTAAAGAAAAGTAACCTCGTCCCAGTTTTCGATGATTTCCTAATTTCTTCCACCGTCCTTGGTCTGTAATCTTGGGTTCCAGTTTATTTGTGTTGGTTGTCATCCGTGCGTCAAGCTCACCGCCCACTTCCAGCCTCCCAACACTTATGCCTTGCTCAAAAGAAGCAGCAAGCGAAACTGAAGTCGAGAGAGACGGATGGGTGGATTTGTATTTCTTCGCGCTGAGAAACAACAAGTTTGGCACCAGACGAGTCGTCTTTCCAGAGACTTTTTCTGTTCACGCCAACAATTGAGGAGCATTTTAGGGAAAAGTACTCCCAAAAAACAGGATGAGCAGGATGTTTCCGGGTCTGGACTTGTTAGTTTTAATGTGTCTTTTGCGACCAGTGATATCTGAAACAGGTAAGACCTTTTACGCACATATAACGCTCTTTACGCGCATTGTTGTTATTTTCAGCTTCTTTCGGAGACTTTTCCCACTTTGCCACAGCACACGTAACAGTTTCCCAGTAGTGACGTCACGTCTGGTGTGCATCATCCCTGAGCAACCTCTGGAGAAAGGGTGGAAATGTAACGAAAAGACACTCACTGGAGCTTCTGACCTCAGGATGTGTAAAACTGGTCTGAAAATCCCCGAGGCTCCTGTGTACATCTGTTTAGTTTAACTGGCAGCTATGACAGTAGTCTGATCTGTTAGCTGGGTTGCGATTGGAATAATAATAACTGATTTTTTTTATAGCACCCTTAAAGACAGTGTTCACAAAGTGCTCTGACAGTTAAAAACGTGCATGACAATCAGGCAAGACACAGGAAGACAAAATAGAGCATAAACAGTAAAAGTGACAATAAATTAAATGAATAATTTGCTAGATTCTCAGTCCTAACAACCAAAGAAGCTAGGCATATTTTAGCTTCCATGTTTCTTTGGTGTCCTTTTAAGATATTTTGCAGCTTGGTGCTTTAATGTATCTGTTATGCCTTTTAACCTAGTTACTTCAGAGCGTACACGATCGCTACTTATAAATATGTCTGCTGCTGCATCCTCACTTCTTCTTCGGAGTGGCCGCTTCTGTTGTTAGCATATCAGATTGTGAGTGAAGATATGGAGTACGTCTAATCTCATGTCCTCAGTTGATCTGCAGCTCGTCTGTCAAGGATCAATGCTCAAATAAGCACATTATATGCAGACTAGTATTTGCTTTGTATAGTTAACATTAATTTATTATAAGCAATAGTGCATTAATATGATTATAATTATTACTGCATAATAAGGTAAGTTGAGGTTAAATGTTGATTCCATAGAATGAGTTGTATGATGGTTGTGCCAGGAGAGTAAAAGAAGGGGACATAAAGTGAACACTACACAGACTAAATCCACTCTTAACTATAACTGTCCAGAAAGGCTTTAATCAAACTTATTAGCTATTTGCAGTGAAGACACATTACTCCACACCACAGTTATTTCAGCTGTCATGGAAGACACCATTTCTAACTTATCCCAAGCCTTTTTCATACATTAGGTGGGTCATTATATAATTGAGAGACTTTTGACGTCCATGGGATATATCTTACATACTTTGTTGAAAGTAAAAAATGCTTTTTTATGTTTATTATGATCATGTCTTTACAGATTCCACAATTATTTATTGTGGAAATAGTCACTCATTAATAAAAAATGACTGGATATCACTAATATGTCAACGGAATAACCGTCTGAATTTAATTACAACCACCTTCTAATTAGCTAAACAATAACAAAATGAGCTGATTCAAAAGTAGTTTTGATTGTGTTCTTTTTATTAAGTTGAGATAATCATGACAGATATTTCTTTTTTGGCGATATATCAAATTTTATATTGAAAATAAATTGTATCAGTGTCCGAGAATTAGCTTTCCACTACCCATTACAAAAACACCTCTCCAGGAAGTGTGTTAATTCCAGATCACATGACCTGCTCCACATGATGTCATTTCCTCCTGAAGAAAAGACTGGCAAGACTCCAAGGCTTTCTGAGTTATTTAATATAAAGTAGTGTGTGAGTCAAGTGTGGATTTATAGCATGTCAACAGGTTAACGACAATGTCTTCATAAATAACTTTCAATTGTATATATAATATTTAGAAGAATCTTTGCGTAAAAATGCCATGTGGTATTTGATTCTAGGCGGCCATGTTGATTTTAGGCCTGAAAACAGCAAAAATGTCAACTATGATACAAAAAGTCCCACAATTATATATTGACCCAGGTTCTTTCACAATAAGGCTTACATATACCCTTATGGGCCTAAGTTGATCATTGAAATTGGTGTTGTAAAAAAATTGGCTCTTTCTGAAGTAGTGGATATTTTATCAGTCTGTGGAGGTCAGTTTTTTTAATGCTGCGGTGTACTTGAGAACCAAAGAAACCCCAGGAAGTCCTTCTTTGCTGTGGTCAGACAGTTGCTTAGTTCCTCTTTCTGTTTAACTTGAATGTCTGATTTAGTCATGCCATCTTTTTTTTTTTTTGCAACTGTACCAAAAGATTTCCCTGTCTGAATTATTTTTCCTTTTTAAAATGTCAGCAGAAAAACGGCTGTTTTCTGTATTGCCAAATAGTATATTTAGCTTAAGAAGTCGAGATGTTTTTGCAGAAAGTAGCACTGAATCCTTCAGTGTGTCACGAACATCCAGCATCGCCTGGTTTGAAAACGCAAGAAGGGAGTTTGCACTTAAGTACAAGTTTACGAGCAGAGCTGAAATGCTTCCCGACATGACACAGCAGGATCTGTGTCTGGGAGGCCTGAAAATAGTGACTGACTCAACCAAAACAGATGTTTCCAGCTGCTCTCGGGCATTTCCTAGAAGGATTTAGGATAATCACGCTCTCACTGCGCTGCTGCAGGAAGAGACAACAAAGGCTTTTTTTTCACAGAGACTGAAAGTAAAAGAGAAATGATAGGTTCACACATCAAGAGGCAAATAAAGGTGTGCTGAAAATGACCTGATTTCTGTCTTTTCTCCTTTTCCATCTAAGGCCACATCCTACGACCACAAAATTTTACGCTGCGGTGGATTAATGATTTTGAACCAGAGTTGTCCTGGAAACCACAAGATTCAGTGCGAAATTGCACCTATAAAGTGGAAAAAAAAACCCAGACAGGAGAACCAGGAAGGACTACAGTAAGTATGTATACAAGTGTGTAATTAGAAAAAGCTCATTTTGTCTAAAAGCTCACGTATGCATTGTGCTCATCCCACAACACAACACAACACGACACATGTAGAATCCATGCTGCTAGCGCTGTGTGTCAGTGGGTGTTTTCTCATTCTCTTTTTGGTGGTTTCAGGTTAATACATCTATGTGGAGTGAATTCACAGTATTGGGTGGAAGATATCTGAATTTTTCTGTCACAACTCATTGTGATAACAGCAATACTGAACTGGCTGTCTATAACATCACTTACCCAGGTAGCAAATTTTGATTGTTTTCACCCAAAATCTGTCATTCTCTGCCAAAGAAAGTGGTCTTCTTAAACTAGATTAATTATTTGTCTGTTGATTAAGTTGCATATTTGTGTGTCTTTTCCTCCTAGAGCTGGTGAAAAATTTGGTCTGCCACTACTATGCCCCCGAAAAAACTCGCTGTCAGTGGAACCAAACGAGTGATGCTCCAGATCTTGGGTTTTTCTATCAGTATGTTTTTATGTGTTTTTCTTTTGGGGAGATTCAAATTTACATTAGTATTACAATACTACAAGATTCAGTGTCACCTGGATCAACTTTAAGCTTTACGAAACAGGAAGGTTTTGAGCCTAATGCTAAAATTCTTTAAGGATTTAAGGATTTTAAACTCTATCTTTGATTTTTTTTCCCCCACGGTTGATACCAATATACATTTGCTGTAAAAACTAAAAAAAAACACGTACAAATTATGCTCCTTTTCCTCTCCCTTTAAAATACTTCAAAGGTTTTCTATTGGATTTAAGGTGGGACACTTGACCACATCAGGGTTTTCACTTTCTTTGCAATGTGCTTTGGATCACTATCGCACTGGAATATTCCATTCCTGCTAAGATCCAAGAGATGTGGAGCCATCTTTGTCAGCCAGTATTTTGATATAGCCACAGGCATTCATCACACTCCCACATCCGTGCTTCACTGTCAGGACCAAGCATTCACTGTGGGAGCCAAACATGCCAGACTTTTAGCTTTCAGTTTGCCGCTGATCTTCCTGTATCATTTTCCGACTCAATCAGACAATCAGATTGAGCAGTTTCTCTGGTAATTCTTTCTTCACGGAGCCATGATGCAGACATGCAGAGAGGGACACAGCTCCTCAGAAACGTGTTGTCATTTTAAAACCTTGTTCATGTGGCTGCTTTCAACGATCAAATCTTTTCTAACTTCAGTGGTCAAAGATGTATTCACTTTTGTTGCATTGAATTTCTACTTTGATGGCCTGTATTTTATTAAGAGTATTTTGTTTCAATAGGAAGAAATGCTTTACTTGTCAAGTTGACATAGAGTAATAATTACAGGGAAATTCATTTTTACATTGCGTGAGAAGGGTTGCTGTTTTGCAACGCTTCCTTACACAGTGTTTGGTCTCATCACATAAGAACCAGACTGAACTCAAGTGAAAGTAAAGAGCTAAGGTTCAACCAGTGATAAATTGCTCAGTTTGTTTTTCTTTTCTTTTTTCTTTTTTTTTGTTTCAGCTGCAGACCATTTTAAATCTGGATTTTGTCACTGTTTGTTTACTGTGGGAGGCTTATATTTTGAAACCCAAGTCATATTTGGCAACGTAAACTTAAATTATGAAGGAAAAATGACAGTGGGGGGGAAAAAAACTCCCAGTTCACTGAAGAAACTTCGAACAGATCCAGGCTCAGGGTGGGTGGTCTTCTGACTCAATCAGTAACGAAAAGATGAGCACTGAGTAAGACTAAACACTGAGCTAGGTCCCTACGCAGGACTTTTATAAAAAATCTGGCTCCTGTTCATTCTCGCTTGATTTCTGACCTTAGTGCAGTGCGCAGGTATTTTGATCATTTACATTCACACAATATCGAGTTGCGTTGGTTTTGAGTCTTCTCCTGCCCCACGGGAAGGACATGTTTTTGTGCTTTGCAGTGCTAAAAAGAGATGCAAACCTAAAGGACATATTTCTTTCATTAGAATTACAGTTGTTGTATTGCAGTAAGTGCACATTTGGTACATTTAGCATTAGCATCTTGTTCAATATGTACATGATGTGGATGTGTGAAGGAAAGAGTGGCCAAGAGGAAAGGTGCTCAGTGCATCATGGGAGATTCCCCAGGCAATCCAAGCTTAGAGCAGCAGAAGTAGTACAAGGCCCGGTGTCACCTGAACCAACTGTAAGCTAGTAGTTAACTATTTAAGAAGGATTTTAAACTCTATCCTTGACCGAGCCCATTAAGAAAAGCTGGCATGGGAGAAATATAGGTCTTAAGGTCTTATTCCTGTCTGCCATAATCTGAGTAAACCAGAACTTGCTGGGTTTTAATTTGACACCACGACTGTGTTGTTGCTTGAGATGGACTGAAGCAAGACTGCTTGTATGATGAAGTAAACTTCCAATCATATTTACGAAAACTGGCTTCAGCTTTTCTGATTTTCCGCTATCATAATACAATGTTATACTTCAATAGGCTTTTTTTGTTTTTTTTTTGCATGTTGTAGCCCACACGTCTTGCCCGCCAACAGTACTGGTGCACATAGTTATTGTTAATACAAAGTTGCCATAACTAACCTTTTAAGACCTTGCCAGACACTGAACCTGACTGCAGGCGAGCAACCTTGTGTGATGTGTGTGGATTGAGAAACATTGTAAAACTCTGTAAGTGCACACCTATTAGGCTGAAGAAGTATTTCAGCTTTCCATAAATTCTGTAACCGTTTGCTGGCTGGGTGCAGTAACTTCCTGGAATGTTGTTATCAGCATGACGCTGTCACTACGTGCTTCTAAGAAATAGAATGAGGGTAGCTTTTTACTTCTTTTTTCTTCACCTGCTGGTTGTAGTTCCATATTCACCAGAGAGACACAGAAGTAGTGCTGATTTTCTCATCTAAATACAGAAGTGTTCCCTTAATTTTGCTGAGCAATGCTTTATCGTGCTTTACCCCCCCCCAAAAAAAAAAAAATAAATAAATAAATAAATAAATAAATAAATCTTTACTTATTTCTGGAACACTGTGCTGCATTACAGTAAACTAGCATTTTCTTTATATTTCCAAGGTTGACAGATGAGTCTACTAACAGCAACAACATATCGTCAAACTTCCAAGAGTGCTTATCGTACATCCGCAATGCTAAAGGCGTGAAGACTGGTTGTGAACTGCTGGCAAACAACGACTACAGCCTCTACATCTCGTTTAAGGGAACAGTGAACAACACCACTGCCCGAAACACTTTCAAGATACAGCTTAAAGATCACGGTATGTACTGAATTCGCCAGTGCAAATTTAGTTCATAAGTCCTTTTAAGGAAGGGCTCTGTTGAAATATGTCGCTTCCCCATTCAGTCTAAGAGTTTTAAGAAAAGCTGTTTTTCCTGTCCTTTCTTGGAACTTTTTTATCAGTTGTCATATCATTAAGATGTGTGTGTGTGTGTGTGTGGGTGTGTGTTTGGGTATGTGTTTGTGTGCATGTATTTGTGTATTGTGTGGTACGACACGATTTAAAAAAGATTCTTTGGAGCGCAAAAACATGTTTATGTGTGTGTTCAAGAGCCCACACAGTGGCTTCAGAGTAACTAATTATTGTGCCGTCTGTCTCCATACAGTGAGACCACCTGCTCTTAAATGGACAGTCGTGAAAAGTAAGGATGCTTTCAATATCAGCTGGAGTGCCCCTGACATCTTAGGCCCTGAATGCTGGAACTACAAAATCAGATACACTGACTGTAATAAGACAGAGGTAGGACTCACAAGAATACTATATTATCTGTCTCTGAAGTCTTTTAATTGAAGTAATTTCTTGTTTTGTCTGTTTGTTTTCTATAATTCAATTGACGATAATTAAGAACCAAATGAAGCAAAGCAGTACCTGTATATGAATGTGTGTGCTTTGAAATTCATCTTTTGCCTTTTAGATTCCCAGCATAACTTTTAACTTTACAGTCAGTGTCTAGGGTCTTCCTCTGTACTGCGTGTCCGTGTATATATGGCAATAAAGTTCTTGACTTGACAGTGGTTAGTACGTACCAAAACTAGTAAACAAGGAATCTGTGAGCTGGAGACAGGATGATATGCTCATGGCTTACTGAAGCATGACTTCCCCTGACTTCTCTTGTACCACCAGAAACAGAATATCAACAAACTCAAAAAGAAGAGATCATATTCGCTGGTCCGAGACTCTCGCTGTCAGTACCGCATAGCTATTAAGGCAGAGGTAGAAATAGAATGCGGCAATGGAGCGACGCCATGGAGTGCTGACGAGTATTTTGGTATGCTTTTTGTCTCTGTCTTATCTTGAAGGGTTGTTTTGTAAAGTGATATCAGAAGATTAAAAAAGTCCCCATTTCGTGGTTATTGTAAAAACACCGACATTTATGTTTGTTTGTACGCAGACATAGACAGAGATCTGGATGCGTTAGTGTCCGTTGCCTTTATCATCCCATGTGTGCTCGCTGTTCTGGTAGCCTTGATGTTTGTCTGTTGCCGGAGGTATGTATAGACTTCTTCTTTTGGCTCGGATCTTTGGATTCCAGTCTTTTTCCTGTTTGCCTCTTATATGAGTCTCTCATTGTGCAGCAATAAGGAGAAGTTCTGCCCCAGAATAATAACCCCCGTAGACCTCATCACCGATATTGACAACAACAACAAGGTGACTATCTTTATGCTTCCATTCTGCCTATTCTCATGAATGAGAATTTCTTCAAATTAGGCACAAACATTCACTCGAAAACACATCAAACATATTTTCGGTCATGAGTCAAGAATTCATGTGCTAATTGTGGCAAAATTCCACAACTTTACCATGACATCTTTAATAAAAGAGACTCTTAAACTTGTTTGCATTTAAAACAATTTGACAGCAGAAATTTCTAATTTGTCTTTACAGTTTCCATGAATGTTTCTTTTACAATGAACCTACAGTACTAAGATAAGAATTCTCATACCTTTTCAAAAAATTTGATGCTTCTTTTCCACAACTGTGCCAATATTCAGGGTGATAATGGAGCATTGCTAAGAGCCTCTAGTTCTGAATAATGAGGCAGCTTGTTTCGCACGTGAAGAAAGTTTTGACTCTGGCATCCACACATAAATACAGGTTTAAATGCTTGCAGGAATAGTATGACATTTAATCCGGAATGTACGCTCATTTTGCTGTCTTTGCTCACATATGCGGAAGATTAAATTATCGGTCTTGTCTGGACAGTAAAGTCTCAAAATCCAAAGTAATAAAAGAAGGTAGATCAGTGAAGCTGTCCTCGTCTTTCTGAAACCACGTTTGCTGGGCATCTCAGCAGTTTTAAAATATCTGCTTTCTTTTTAAAAGTCGCTCAGCGGTTTGCTTTCTCTCAGGCGCTAACATGCTTTTTTCTTTCTTTGTTTTCCCAGAGCAATCTTTACAACTTGCCAGCTCCAGCAGAGGAAGAACAGACCTGTGAAATCACTGTTTTAGATCCTGAAGCCATCAGACTGGATTGCTGATGTTTCTGATGCTAGCTAACGTAGACAGCTACTGTATTTGCACAAACCGTGCACACGTCGATGCAGCTAAAATACAGTGGTGGAAAAAAGTTTTGGGACACAATGTACATTTGCAAAATATTGCATTAAGAATCACTCTTAGGTGCACTCTTCAGGTGCAATCTCTTTTAGTACAATCACAGCCACAATACTATCAAAATGCAAAAAAAAAAGCCATTAAAAACTTAAAATTGATTGGTCCATAAAAATATGAAATTTTGAGTATTGGGTGATTCTGGTAGAATTTATGATTTTGTGTCTGTCTGATGCAGCGACACCTTTAGAAACACAAAGAAGATTTTCCCACCAATATTTCATGACAACATTTGAGATCGTATCAGATTTTAAGGGTGTCTGAAAAGTTTTTTGCACCACTGCACGAGCTTCACAAGTCTTAGTCGCTACTGTTTACTGTAGACAGGGTAAGTTACACTGAATGACAATTCCTCGAAAGTAGAAGTCAGCGTATTGTCGACTTCATCTTCACACCAGCATTTCTGAATGATTTCCATTCATCACCGCGTTATGTTCATACATAGCGGCGAACTGCATTCAGCCAGTTGTTGAACAAGTGCATTGACTGCTCTAAAAGAACACATTTCACTTGAACTTGCATTGCACTCTTTTGCACCAGGTGCTACTTTTGTGAGACCTTTTGGTCACTAGAGCCTGAATGGAAATGGACAACCTTACATTGTTGAATTAGGGCAGAGCTGCATCATCTAAACAACCATGTATCTCTGGAGGTGTTGAAGAAATATGGTTGCACTTTTTTAAGCCTTTACCAGGTGTTAAATGCATTGGCTGATCCCAGTTTAATGAGCATTATACTTTAATATGTTTTATGTGACTGTTAATTGTCATAATCTGTAGTTTTTTTTATCCTTCTCCTGCACATGTCTGCCACCTATTCTCCCAAATGTCACTGCCAGTACAAAAAATATTTTTTATACATATATATATATATATTTTGTTTATGCATTAGTTTGCCTTTTTGACGTCCACCAAGGGAGTTTACATATTGAGTTGTTTCCCTGTGTGATCACAGAGCATTATCCCTGTTGGTGCTTACATACTGTTAAAGCTGTTGTGTTTCTTATGGCCATTAAGGTCATTATCAGACATTACGTGTTGAGTTGTTAAAATGGGCGGCTTGGAGAGGACTGAAGGCCAGTATGAACCTGTTCTTCCCCTGAAAAGCCCCTGGTCTATGAAGAATTCAGCAAAGAGTTGTTAGGCGACATTGTTGGACGGTGGAATAATTGCATTTTGACGTGAAATACAGAGCTGCCCTGAAGGATCACACTGATAGAGGTAGACTGCTGGGGTGGCAGAGACTAATTATTTAGCTTTTAATAATGCTCTATTTGTTCAGTAGGAATTTAGAAAGGTTGAAAATGCCAACCTCCATTGGAAAGTCAATATTGGTGCACTTCATGGATTACAAGATTGAGAAACATCTTACTGGTCTTTTACTAACTGTCTCTGAAGATAAAAGAAGCCTGAAAAACAGAGATTGAGCATTCAGCCACTTTGGTAAGCTCATGGTGCTGATCGTGTTCTGACCCAGAATGCTTTAAATGGTGACCAGGTGAAGATATTTTACATGGATGCTTATCTTCTCTGGTTTTCCATCAGTTTTTACCTGCTACACCAACCAAAACCTACGAACAAGCTAACAAGCATGCTAAACTTGGGAGACTAGAAGTATGTGCCATACGGATGGAACAGAAAGCAGCTCAAGGCCCAATAGAAACATGGTTCTCCTCACATCTACCAGCAAAATGCAGCTGAAATGGACGCTTTTTCAGCTCAAGCACCGCACAATTCAACTAAAATTGGGCTGAAATGCACCGCGTAATTCACTGATTTCTATCGTGCAAACTCAAGCTTAAACCCACATTTATGGTTGAAATTCTCCACTGATTTCCTTTATTCCTGCTTCTGGAGCAGTCCTGAGACGTTTGACGGGCTCAACATTACATTTGCTCTCTTAATCGCACATCAGAAGACAGCTCGAATGAATGTACGGAGTTTGAGGATATCCTGTTTAGTGGAAATCCTAAACTGAAGCCTCTTGAACCAAAAGGCTGCTGAAGGCTGTGAATGTAAGAAGAATTTCTACACTCCTGTAAAAACACAGATGTGTCTGTATTGGTGCCTGTTTGTGCTTGTGGTGGTCAACGCTGGACGCTACTTATGAATGCTTGCTCTGTGCTAATTTTTTTCTATATAAATTTGCAGATGCCATTTCTGCACAGAAAAACATCGGTTAGTGTGACATGAAGACTGGAAATAGTGAGACGGAAGAAGAAGTTTGTATTTGTCACTGCCACATTTCAGCAGAGTGATTATTTTTTTCTTCTTTGCGTAACCCAGTTTTCTGGAGAAGTGCAGGTCAGAAGAATTGCTCAAGGGCCCAACAGAGGCTTGAACTCTCAACCTTGTGATCAGAGCCACGACCAAATGTCTCTAAAGCCCTTTAATTGATGTGTTCGAGTCTCTACTGCTAAATCTATGCAGAAACTCACCTGTCATTGTTAACAAACTGTCTGCTGACACTTAAACTCTCAGCAAGGAAGTGGAAGATATTACACATGATGTTCACGCACTAGTACTTCTTTACTCGTTTATTTTAATTAAAAAAACTATAAAATCTGCTTATAAAATAAACAAAATTGTGTTCATGTAGTTGTGTAAGTTTATCATCTATTATAAAGAGTGTATAAGTCACAAAGGTTTCCTGAATATTTTCTGCATTAAAGATTTGTTTCATAGTTCCGTGTTGTTTGTCATTTCTTGGATAGTTTAGACAAAAAACACTACTCAAAATCAGAATCAGCTTTCATGGCCAAGTACATACACAACACACAAGGAATTTGATATTCTTTGATTGTAATTAATTCCATTCCTGACAGATTGCAGTACTCCAGAGAGTCGTAAAAGTCGGTAGTTTACAAGCTCACTGTGACAAGTTCAGTTTCTTGTTGAGTCTGTCTCGAAGCAAAACAACTACAGTCATGGGAAAAATGATTAGACCACGCTTGCTTTCTTCAATTTCTTGTTAATTTTAATGCCTGGTGCAATTAAAGGTACATTTGTTTGGACAAATGTAATGATAGCAACAAAAATACCTCATAGGAGTTGAATTTAAGAGCTCATATCTAACCATTTTCCATGGTTTTCTTGATAATAACCAGTTCTTCCATCAATAGCTATGTCATTGCTCTGCCAAAAACATCCATTCTCTACACACCGCTTTATCCTCACTAGGGTCATGGGGGGTGCTGGAGCCTATCCCAGCTGACACAGGCAAAGGCAGGGGACACCCTGGACAGGTCGCCAGTCTGTCACAGGTCTACATATACAGACAATCACACTTGCATTCACACCTACGGGCAATTTAGAGTGATCAATTAACCTCAGCATGTTTTTGGACTGTGGGAGGAAGCCAGAGTACCCGGAGAAAACCCACGCATGCACAGGGAGAACATGCAAACTCCATGCAGAAAGATCCCGGGATTCGAACCAGGGAGCTTCTTGATGCAAGGCGAAAGTGCTAACCACTACTCCACTGTGCAGCCCCCTGCCAAAGACAGCTTTTAGACATTCCATGTTTTGTTTTCTGTCTGTTTTAGTCACATGATCCACACAGGAGTTAGTACTTGATTGCACAACCATTGTTTGTGATGACTGCAGCCATGCGTCTCTTCATGCTCTCCACCAGCTTTCTGACATTGTTCTGCTGTCACAGCAGCCCATTCCTGTTGCATAAATTCAAATTTACTTTGTTTTTGGGCTTGTGGTTCTCCAGTTTGCCTTTGATGACTTTCCACAGGTTTTCAGTTGGATTTAGATGTGGTGATTTCGCAGGACAAGGCATGATTCAAGTGCTCTGTTCCTCTCCATCCAGGCTTTAAGTGACCTTGCCAATCCAGTCATTGGAGGCAGGAAAGACTTTTCCAGCTGATGGAAGAAGACTGTTTCCTAGAGTAGTCCTGTTCATTGGCTCTGTTCCAGTTCAGCGTCAGCATGTCAAATAGGACATAAAATATTATAAAATCAGCTGCATTTTTTGTCTTGTTCATTGTATTCTTCAGGTAATTTACCTCTGGTGGTACCAGGCATTAAAATGAACAAGAAATTGAAGAGAACAATGGTGGTCTAATCATTTTTTCTATGACTGTATAAATAGAGGATACAGACCGATGTGTGAGACTCTGTGGTAATTACAGGATTTCCATTACTGACACAGAAGCAGCAGAGCGACGCATTTCACAAGACTGAACTGCACAGTGAAACATTTCACAAGGCCACTTCTGCAAACTGGTCTTACTCGACATCCTGACAGCAGCAAAATGATTCAGTTCAAGACTTAGCGTGTTGAACAGATAAGAAAGCAAAAGTGAGGTCTCATGATTGCATCGTGTCTGTGTCCAGAGCAAAACCAGTTTTTTTTTTTTCAGAGAAGTTTTAGATTTCCTGACTGCAGAGAACAAGTATTTCTTCAGTAACTTTAGCCGCACAGGGAAGTTGCAAAATTGGCTTAAACTTGCTGAATTTTGTGATTTTGTGACTGAAACTGAAAAACTGAATGCGTAAAACCGACCAAACTGGCCTTTTCTGTGAAACAGCTCATTTTAGTGCTTTACTTCTCATCATATATTTTGTTGACAGACTCCTGCTCCCCAGTATGCAGGATACCGACTGTATTGAGAGCTGTTCTGCCGTCATTCAGACCTGTTTTTCAGCTGCTCTTTGCTTTAAAATACCCCAAAGATGCTTTAAGTCCAGCAACATACTTGTCCAGGTCTTAGGTGTCACTGTTTTCTGCTTTAGAAACTCTTGTGTGATTAGATCAATGTCACGCCGAAATATTTCTCTGCTACCAAGCTTTTGCAGACTAGGAGTCATTTGCCTTCACGGAGGCCCATATCTTCACACTCCTGCCTTTGTGCTTCACTGTGAGGACTATGAAGTCACTGTGGTGCCCATCGAAGCCGAGCAAATTTGTCTCGACCATCATCCGATCAAAGAATTTCCTCTGTGTTCATCAGACTTCTTTTGCAAGCTGCGTCTTGCAGTTTTGTGCAAGCATTTGTCTTGGAAGCCTTCCACAGAGGAAACATACTTTCATTGCCTGAGGCACTTGCCAATCTGTTTTCCACAGTAGCTCTCATTACTGTTTGTCTGGCTTCTTCTATACCCCCTGATTACTGCTGCAGCTCTGTTCCGACTTATTTTTTTAGTTGTTCACTGATCTTCCTGTGTCCTGTCACTTTCCAATTTTCTCTGGCAATTCTTTCCCATGTGGAGCCATGAAGCACACATGCAGATAGCCAGACTTATTTGGTATTTTAAAGATATTTTCAAACATTCTTTTCTCCCGGTTTTTCAGATTTGGTCTCAGGACAAGTACATTTACACAACAGTTGCATGTTTTAGTATTTTGTACATGGATTATTTGAAATTTGGGGTAAAATGTCCTCCAATTCTGGAATGATTCTTTTGTTTTTATGTTTGTAAGAGGAAATATTCTACTTGTCTGCTTGAATCATTTGCCATTTCAATGGTGTATTCACTTCTGCTCTACTAATAGACAGTACAACTCACTGTGATGTAAATTTCCAAACAGCTAAAGTCGTTTCTTTGTCATTTATATGTCCTACAGAATGAGTTGGAGAAGCGAAACTAGTTTGTGATTCAGTGCAGAAGAATCTCTTTTTAAAAAGCCGCCTATTTCAAGCTGACATTGTCTAGTGGAATATCCCAGACTGAAGTGCTTTTCCTCTAATTGTGGGATATTCAGGATAAATGGACTTTCATCCCACCATCGGGCTCCACAGGACAAAAACCTGGATCTAATTCTGCCTGGATGTCCTTGAAAAGTCCATACAGTGTGGATGACAGGATATTAATGAAGCTGTCACAGTGTGGTGAAGGGTGGTAGGAAAGAGGTGTGGAAATTGGTTTCTGATGCAACCCTGGTGTAATCCCAGTATTATTCCATTCAGCTGGGGGGGAGAGGAGCAACATTTCCACGAAGGACTCCCGACGCGTGAAATGAAACACGATCAGTCCGTGACTCCAAAGAATGAAAATGACCACACATTTATATCACATAATACACCTGAAATTATTCTTACTGAGCCGTTTTTAAAGGGATATTAATCCCTTTCCGGTCCGCTGTTAACTTGAAAACACGTTCAATTTCCATGAAGCTTTATATTTATTCTACAATCATTTATATTATATTTATATTTATAGTTTCATGGACATAATAGCTTCATAATATAATATTCTAAAGCAAAAACGAGAGACCTCCAGCTCCGGCAGAAACCATTTTGACTCTTCAGAGCAACAAGTTTCCGCGAGTTAAACACACTTCCAGTCAGCGGACTTTCAAAATTAAATCCTCAGTTACGTTACAATACAGCTTTTATTTCAGCCCAGAACACATTGAGGTAGCCTCATTTATAATGCAGCAATGTAGAAAGAAGATGCAGCTATACAAATAAGAAACCTTTGTAACAATGGCTGTAAAAATATTAAAAGACAAAGTCACTAAAATAATTAAAAAACATTAATTAAAGTATTTAAAACTTAAGAACAAGCACGCATGAACAGTGGCCATAATCAGCATAATTCTACTTTAGAAAACAGGAGTTTTTCTTATGAAAGATAGCAGTTCTCTGTCATAAATTAGCCCCAGTTTGAATACATGACATTTAAATGTTAGTTTCTCATGATTCAAGTTTCAGAATATTGAAAAATATTTTTATATTTGAGTTACTCACAGAACCCTGTGTGATATTTTACAGCATTTGAATTTCTTTTTTTTTTTAATTTTGTCAGTTTAATGTAAATACTGAAGTTGTGTGAGTTGATTCAGCCTAAAATATTTAAATTGGTTTTATTTTCAGATCTTCTAGAACTTAATCTACAATCAAGAGTTCAAACAATTCACAGCATCAACTTTTTAAAGAATCAAAACCTAAACAGTACAAGATTTCCCACCATTGTTTGAGAATTAAACCACCCCAGAGACTCCTTTGTCTGTTGTAGCTTAAACGATCCTTTCAGAGTCCGAACTTGCTGTGTATCCCTGAAGATAAGCTGAATCATGTTTCTTTCTTTGTCTTATAAGGAAAACGATGCAAACCACAGGGAAGACTGGTGGTGACTTCACTCCATGTATGCTAGGAGAAAGAAAATGGAAGCAGCATTCTTTGTGCATGAAGAAGAACTGAGCCTTAAAAAGAAAACATCTGTTAGGACTGAGAGACCACCCAGTTGTTTTTAATTTAGGATTTAATGCTGACTGACATAGATAGATAGATAAATAGATAGATAGATAGATAATTACTTTAGTGATAATTGAAAGGAAATTGAAGCAGCCAGAACCAAATTCTTTGTGTTGTGTACGTACTTGGCCATGAATGCTGATTGTGAAATAAACTTCAGTGTACACAGTCTCACCTCCTGGCACAGAGGACACTCATTGTGCGGCATTATTGCATTATTTATGCTCTTTAAGTGCACCTGAACAAAGCAGCACCGAGGACTGGGATTTAAAAAGCCTCAATATTTAATACTAAACATCCACACTGTAGTCACAGTGGTAGAGGCTTTTATTTTTTTACGCTCCAGCTTTAAACTTCCTGTTGCGCTCCAGCCAACTTGACGCACCTTCCTTCTGTGCGCGCAGCAACAGCGGCCTCTGGTGGTGGGTGGTGGGAACAGCCAACATGTCGGCCCAGAGTGGTCCTGATGCTGCGGGGATGCAGACGGCGGCGGTAGGGGAGGATGGGAGGAATGTAAACCGTGCTAGGCCCGGTTTATCCTGGCGCAGTCTCTGTGGCGCAATGGAATAGCGCGCTGGACTTCTAATCCAGAGGCTCCGGGTTCGAGTCCCGGCAGAGATGAGTCACTCTGCAGCCACACGGCAGACCTGCGGTTTTTTTAATCAGCTCGGATGTTTTGATGGCATTCTGTTGTTTCTGTTAGAGAGGAGCATCAGTGAACGTTTAGGAAGCTGCAGTAGTTTTCTTCTTCTCATGTTTGCTTTGACTGGTTTGGTGATGAATTTACACGAAGCTTTGAAGTGTGTGCATTCTGTGTATCTTTCTTATATTTCCCTCAGTTGCACTTTTGCAGCCCTTACAGACATTTAAAATGGCACTTTTCCTGAAATAATGATGAAGAAAAGAAAGATAAAGTCTTTAAAACTGAATTCTATGTGGATGTTGAACTGTAAAAACCTCCTTAAGCACATTTATTGTGCAAAAAAAATTCAACCTGACAGTCTGGTAAATGCATTTTTAATAATCTGTGATGATAACAGTAACAACCACCATGTAACATTTAGGCTTGCAGTCTATTCTCCCTCTAGGTTATTGAAGAAATTATTATTCATGCAGTTATTCCATTATTTTATTATAAAAATATACATTTGTCAACAGTTGTAATTTTTTACTTTTTAAAATCATTTTAAAGAATTTTGTTAAATTATAAATATAACAAATAAAATTACAGGCAAAACATATTAATTTTCATAATAATCCTCAAAAAAAACAGGCCAAAACTGTAAGTCCACATAAATAATACCTCTGTCATTGAAAATAATATTTTTTTCTTTTGCATTTTTGACTGTTAAAAAAACACACTTCTTTAAAGAGGATTTAATAGCCAAAAAACACACATTATTTTACACATATTCAAAAGAAACATTATGATATTAACAGTTACAAATACACTAAATATATATTTAGTAACTCTTATTTTACATGTTTTCTGATGTTTGTTAAATTACAGATAATAAATAGCAAAAATAAAATGTATTACAACCAGAAACAAATAAGCAAACACACATAAACAGACCAGTAACGTGATTTTTTTAACCTAATATGATAAAATGTATAAAATGACACTATTTTACAGGATTTAAATCAGCAAAAAAATCACAATTTGACTGATATTTGCAACCATTAGAAAGGTAATTCACATGTAGACTGTAAAGACACATGAACAAACAAAAACAGCCTACAACTGTACACAGAAAAAATCTACACTTTAACATATATATATATATATATATACACACACACACACACACACACACACACACACACACACACACACACACACACACACACACACACACAGTGCATCACTGTAAAATGTCACTACTTCACCATATGTAATTTTATTTATAATTTTGTTTATTTATTTGAACCATGCAATTAACATTAAAAACACTAAATTTAAACCCCAAGATCCTTGAATTCTGTCACTGAACTGATTTCTTGGTTTTCTATATTAACTTGTTTAGATCCTACCTGATAACCATGTAGACTCTGCTATTTTCCAGATTTAATATGAGGTGATTTTGAACGAGCTGCTCGTGGACATGAACCACACATGAAATATGATGGAAACCCATTTATTGTGTCAAAACAAAGGAAATAAATTTGGATGAAAACAAAGTGTGGTTGACAGAATGAAACACCTTTTTGAGGTCAACACAACTGCTCCCACATCCAGTTTACTGTTTCTGTTGAGCGGCCGGATCAATTCTGTTGATAATTCTGCTAAAAATATCAGTAATTTACAGGTATTTGCCATCTGGACTGAAAATGCACCAGAATAAAAATTAATAACACCAAAAATCTAAACATGACTTCATATTTTGATTGTATTTTGATTTTTTTGATGATGATAAAGATGTTTACTTATTTATTCACACAGCATTCAAAAGCAACAGCCTTCCACTATTTTTCTCTTTTACCATACACATTATTCACAGCCAAATGTTTGTTTTTATTATTATTATTTATTGTTGTTGTTGTTTTTCTCAACTACTGCAGGTGTTTGTGAATCAGAAGGTGTCACATTCACGTCTCTCCCCGGGATTACATCTCAATCCTGACAAAAACACAGCCGGCGTGTTGCGTGTGCGTGTGCGCGCAGCGGATATTTTGGGCCGCCTGTTCCAGTTGCGCTCGGAGCTGCGGGGTCGCTCCGGGTCGAGGACGCAAGGAGGCGCTGCAGCATCACTGGAAGGCCTCACCGTGGAGACCCACCGGGCACCGACAGCTCGGGTATCTCAGGGATCCGTCACCAAAAAAACAAAAGAGAAAAAAGGAAAGAAAAGAAGCTGCAGCTCACATTCTGTTAGGGGAATGAGGACGTGGTGTTAGGGGCTGTTTCATCACAGTGACATCACCGCTCTGATGTCACTGTTCACCTCCAGTGCTGCAACTCTCCCACTGCTCTGAAGTCAGTGTGACTATATTTAACTGATTCACATGATGCTCTTACAGATATTTATACCTGTACAGTGACATGATGTGAATTCATGACATCAGAAGGTCACAAGGGGGACGTTAAAGTTTCCAGAAAAAAAACAAACAAACACCAGCAGCTCCTACTACAGCAAATGTGTCAAAATGATTCTGCCTCTCTAAGCTGGTTTATTTTTTTTATTATTTCATAATGTATTTTTCTCTCTCTCCCTCTGTGTTTTTGTGCCGTTGTTAGCCTGATCCAGAGGGAGAGAGAGAGAGAGAGAGGGAAAAGGGGGCAGTGCTGCGGTGACGTCAGAGAGAGAGAGGAATGCGCCGCGAATGAGAAAATGACGTCAAGCTGGAGAAATTGCAGACCGGAAGTAGAGCGTGGTCACACAGGGTGAGATTTTCTTTTCTTTTTTTGGTGACATTTCAGAGCATTTTTTAGTAATCCGTGCGATGTCAAAAAGAGCTTACCGTGTGGAGTTTGTTTTTAATGTTAAAAAAAGAAAAAAGAAAGTTTTCTCATAGTAAATGTGTGGAATCTTTGGATTTGTTGGGTTTCTATGTAACGTGAAAACTTTAGCTCTATCATTAATAATGTTCTCAGGTCTAGCTTTTATATTTATATTTGTGTTTTGGCCTTAATATGAATGATAAAATCGTGTTAAGTAGTTTTTTTTTATACCTTTTTAAGTAGAAATTTAATCCCTAATATGTAAATTACATGAGGAAAATCACACCATAATTAATGTTACAGGATCTAAACCCCAATATTTGTACTTGTTTGGTTACTTTCTTATCTTTTTCACTAGCTGTTGTCTCTAATGTGCACTTTAGGAAATACTAGCTTGACTTCACTCTTTTTGTCTTGCTTTATATTTTATGTTTGGTGTCTTATTAAAGTTAATGTTTGAATTTGGTTCAATATTTGTCTGATTTGTTTTGTTGCAAAGCACTTTGTAGCTTTGTTTGATAAAGATGCTGTACAAATAAGGTTATTATTAAGATGCATTGTTATTTTCTAGCTACCACAGTCACTGAGTGCGAACAGTAAGTTATTCTTGAAAATTTATTGGACTATACTGAGACTACTACTACTAGTACTAGTACTACTACTACTACTAATAATAATAATAATAATAATTCAAATTTTTAAAATGTGCTGCTTGTCCCCTGTTGGCAAATAGTAACAATAGTAATTAGTACTATTGTTATTAATAAATAAAAATAAAAAACTATAATAATAGTTGTCATTAGTGTTATATAAAAGAAAAAATAATGTTTTCATGATTATTATCCTAATTATTAATATTATTATTGTTGTTACAAAGGTAAGCTATCAGTCTTTAAATATTTCTGAATAAAATGAGTTTAGAGATCAATTTGAAACCATTTCCATCTATTTGTGTTTTATTGAAAAACTTCCTTCTGTTTCTATTTTATTTTGAAGGCCACAACCGGAATACCCACATCTTCTCACCGCTTGCTTTCCCTCCACTGAGTTCAAAACGGACTGTCGCTGGAGAGCGAAAGAAGAGGAGAGAAGGGATAAAAAAGAAAAGCAGTGAAATGGTGTAAAAGCAGAGCGAGTCCAGCCCGACTGAGGGAAGCACAGGAAGAGGGACGACGTAGGAGGATTTATTCTTCTTTGTCTCCGTGTTGGTAAAGTCCGTCAACTCCCGCTTTTTGATGCTGTCCTCACGGAGGTCTGAGCCAATAACGGACTTATTGGTCGGCTGAACCATGCAGAGGCTGCTGCTCCTGAGTTTGCTGCTGAGTTTCCAAACTGGTAGGACGGAAATATTTTTTTAACCCTCTTTACCCTCTGTTCTTATCATCGCCTCTGAGCGAATTAGATCAGGAATGAACGGTTTTATTCAGAAATGTGTGTGACTGTAAGTGTGTGCTGGAGTGTATGGGGGGGGGAGGTAAAAAAAAAAAACTCACAGCAGACGAAACCGCAGCGATGGATCACCTTAGGCGTGTGCGCGCGCGTGTGCACGTGTCAACGCGCACCGCAGCAGCGGATCAGTTTTGGATTCTTTTTTTTATTCTAATGATAATAAAGATGACCGTCGCGCGCCTCTGTGTAGAAGCTGGTGCGCGCGCGTCCAACTTGACTGGTGGCCTAAATGACCTTTTTTTTTTTTTTTTTTTTTTTTTGCGTATGACACCCCCCCCCCCCCCACCACCACCACCACCACCACCATCACCATCACCTCCCTCCCACCCAGTCTGCCTGCCTCACCCCGCCTCCCCCTGTATTCAGACTGTGATGGTGCTGAGGACGTGACGGGAATGACAGTGATTGACCGGCGCTGCTCTACATGCCAGCAGCGGCTTCCTATCGCATCTCAATGCTCCTGTCAGTGCACGGGGCCACCGCCACCATCATCCTCTAGCCTCCTCCTAACCCCTTTCCTCACTCCTGTCTCCCACTTCCATAAAACCCCCTCTGAAAAAAAATCCTCTCCTCAGAGTGCAGCAGCATCCAAGCATCTGTCCTCCCCCTTTCCACCCTCCTCTCCTCTCCCTCTCTCCTCCCTCCATACCTGTGGGGTAGTAGCCAGGTATGATAATCACAGCCGAGTTGCTAGGAGACAGGAAGGATGGACGATGAAGATGGGAGGTTTGTGATTCCTCTCTAAAAGAAGCTACCTGTTTGATTTGATTTGATTGAGGCGTATCTGTTCTGTTTCTGTGTGTCGCCTCTTTTTTTTTTCTTTCTTCACCTCCTCCTCCTCCCTCTATTGTCTACCTTGGCTGACCGGGAGTGTGCACGGCTGGCCACTTCATCATAGGTAGGGGGCGTGTTCCAGGAGAAGGTATAGAAAAAGGGATGATGTCACCGTGTCTGCCAGGCTTTTGTATCGCTCTCCTCCACCCAGCGAGTGTAGCTGCGAGGGGTTCACACCAGCACAGGTTCCATTTTTTTGTCGCGGATTCATATATGACAAAATATGGCAATCGTCAAAACACCACCACCGCCACCTTCTTCTTCTTCTCATTCATACACAGCCTGTTTAGTCCCATTGTCTGTTACAAATCCATTATTACTCCACGTCGCACGCACACAAAGATATTTGCTCTCGGAGGCTTTCCCCGAGACAAGATTACCAGGCTGTGTTTTTTTATTTTTGTTCTGTGAGATTTAAAATGGAGGGGAGATTACACTTAAGTGTTTTTTCTTTCCCCCCAATCAGAGCACCCTTATCTCTTCATTAGGCCAGTAAAACAGTATTTCATGGCCTGCAATTTGCACACATGTAATTGCCTACCAGTGCTAATGATTGGATGGTTATTAGTGGAGCTGCTAATTGAAGCTTCAGTGTATCAGAATGTTTTATTTAATGTCAATAATATGCCGACTGTCTCCATCGGCAGCACAACGGGAGTGATTGATTGAGCGTCTCAGGCCTTGTGTATACATACCAAGCTGGTAATAAGTCCCAAGCAGGCCCCAGCATTAACGCAGCTGTTAAATGTTACTGCACAATCAATCACCACAAACTCTGCCTCCTTTAACTTACTAATGAGTGTCGGTTGGACTTGCAGCACTGCACCGACGCGGCCAGAACCTCGGCCTGAAGTGCTGACTCGGACAAAGGGCTCCGGTGCAGGTGTGCCATTTGTCAGCTTCTGTCCTTTTGTGCGGATCCAGGCTACGAGCTGCCGTTACTGTACGCTCTGAATCACCCGGTGAATCACAGACCTCAGACGGATTCCTGCCTTGTGCTCAGCAAAGAAAAATATTCCAACTTTGGAAGAGTCAGACACTTTCGGGGGGCTTTTTTTCCCCTTTCTTTTCCTTCTTTCTTTCTCTACACCCAGAGAAAGAAAAGAGAAAGGTTCCTCGGGGGTTGTTTGATCAGGGAAGTGGTGGTTCAACGTCTCTATGTGTAATGTTAATGACTCAAAGTGGGCTGTAATAGTTCAAATAAAAATGAAGAATTAGGAAAGGCTCATAAAGAATCCGGAGCGGCACTAAAAACACTCTGTTAAAACGGTTGATTTACGACGTTTCATGCGTTCTTGCCAGAAATCTGTAGCATTTTTCTTCATATAAACTCCAATATTTTTGCATTTTGCTTCAGGTTCACACAGTAAGTGGAGATGTGGTTGGTGCAGCATGAATCCTTTTACAAATTGCATGTTAGAATCCTTTCGCAACGAATAGAAGAAGATGTGAGTGGTTAGCTTGAGCTAGTCTCACATAGCCAACCCTCCGACTCATTAAACTCATGTAGATCAGAATGAATCCAAGCACTAACTTGAGGTAGAGCATAATTGGACACAGTGGACTGTAATAACCACTAAAAATGCACTTGGGAGAACTTATTTCTTCTTAGATCAAGGCTATGAGAGATGAAACATGAGCGGTACTAGCAACTGTGGCTGATGAAGACGACGAAACACCTCCAGAAACTTGTTGAGCTCTTCCAAACGGATTACTACTTCTAGAACTATCGGTATTGTTGGGGTATCGTAATCTGTGGTGCATATGGTTACCAGTCACTAAAAGTGCACTTGGGAGAACTAATTTCTTCGTAGATCAAGGCTATAAGGTATGAAACATGAGTGGTACTAGCAACTGTGACTGATAGAGGCGAAGAAACACCTCCAGAAACTTTTCGAGATCCTCCAAAGGGATTGCTACTTCGAGAACTATTGGTATTGTTGGGGTATTGTGATCTGTGGTGCGTTTGGTTACTTGTCGCTTCAATTCACAAATGCAACCGCTCTGATTTTATTCTCAAAATCATCAAAATCTTCATTGCTTTGGCGCTTCTTTTAGGATCTGCCCTTCTCCGTCCGCCATTCCACCCTCTGTTTACAACACAACTAAAACATCTCCAAGTCCAGTGAGCGTAGATCTAATTGTGTCACAATCAATCTTGTTTGTGCCTCTCTGAAAGTTTGAACGCCGCTGTTAGTTATTTATTTAATGATGTACGATTCCTCATACGCCGCATTAAGATCGACGCGAGATCATATACGCGGCGGCCTGAAGCGGCCCGCCGTGGTTTTGAGGCTAACGAACCATTCTGCGGTGCCTTACTGAACCCTTACCGGCTCAGAGTGTAGATGTGGACTGACATATGTAGCGAGGCGGAAGTCTGTTTTTAATTTCGATCCCGGCGAGCGAGATATAAGCTCCGCGGCATCCTACCGTTAATGAGCGAATTCAGGTCATGCTTTTACGGGATTTTAAATGAAGCCTATTTACTGAAAAGCATCTCTAATTGACATTAGCCACTGAAAGCAATCACTGAGCCAGTTGTTAAAGCTCAACCTGGGCATCAGTCTGTAACATTACAACATACATCCACGGCTCCGTTCAATCAAGAGATTCTTGGCATTTCTGTCCCGCCGGGGGTTTGTCAATGTGTGACATGTTGATTGGGTTTTCTTTGGTTGATGTGTTTGTTTAAGGGCCAATCCTCTGGTCACAAGTGTCCCGTCACGCTTTTTGAAGTGGTGGGGAAGACTTTCAGATGATCCGGTAAAGAAGAAAAGAAAAAGTTTTGATTTGGATAATTCATCGTGAAACTTGCGGTCAGATATAAATTCAGTCCACATTTCCCCGGTGCATCCTCAGCAGCTATACGTGGATGTTTCTCGAGTGAAGCCCCAGGATTTAAAGGCCTGCCCTGTAATCTGATTGTGTTTGACAGGCCGGGGGCATGGAAGTTATAAAAAGAAATCGGGAAAAAAAAACAACACACATACACACAGAAATAAAAAAAACTTCCCCTTAAAAATGTTTCTTTATGCAGAGTCCCCCGAGCAAGAGAGGAACACTTTATCACATCTGACTGAATCTATTGGCCTTGTTTTCCCAAAACTGCACGGCCACATTTCTGCAGCGAGAAGAACAATTTGGGGTGATGGAGGGAGGGGAGGGGAGAAAAAAAAGTTATGCAGTGGAGGAGGAGGAGGAGGAGGAGGAGGACAAAGAGTCTTGTGGGCAGGTGGGCGATCGAGGGTGATTAGAGTGTGTTTTCTGGTGTTTGTTTTAGAGCGAGGGGGGGTGTTGTAGTTGTGCCGGATGAAAATGAAAAGCAAGAGGAGAGAGGGACGAAGGAGGGAGGAGGAGGAGTGGTCGGGAGGCCAGCGGCGGAGAGAAAGGGACTATTACTCAGGCCTGACTGCTCCCTCAGTGGGGACAGTGAAGCCGCTCATTCAGACAGAATATGTTCGGTTCAAAGGCTACATTCGCGTTGGAATCACAAAAAAAAAAAGAAAAAAAGAAGTGACTGAACCCACATATGAGGTGCTTGCTGAGCTCCCCCTCCCTCAATTCGCCGAGGTTAATTGCCATTAATCGCCCTTGTTGCTCCTTTCCCCTCCCAACGTTGTGTGATCCTTTTGCTTACCAAAGTTCATTCCTTCTCTCTCTTTTTTTTCTGTCCCCCCCTCTCCACCCCTCGTCTCCTGGACTTCTTTCAGTTTGACTCCCCCCTCCTCCTCTCCTCCTCAACCACCACCATTACTCCTTCTTCTTCTTTCCATCTACCCCTCTCTCTTTCTCTCTCTCTTGCCTCTCTAATAAGTTCCAGATGTGGTTCTTGCATTCCTCTGGTCGGTGGAGAGAGAAAGAAGAGGAGGGGAGGAGGAGGAGGGTGCGTGAGTCGGGGGAGGCAGTGGGGGAGGGGACAGGAGGAGGAGGAGAGGCACATGAATTAAAACGGGGAGCACATGATGAGGAAGAGGAGCGGTGGAAAAAACACGCATGTTGGGGGAGATTGTGCATGTGTTGGTGGTGGTGGAGGGGGGCATAGCTGTGTCCTGTAACCTCAAAAAAGTTTTGGGACATTCTCCTCCTCCTCCTCTTCCTCCTCACCCCTCTCCCCTCCCTCCCCTGTGCAGGAATGTGGCCGACGCTGATGATGTCACTCGGCTTCTCTGCTCCTCGGCAGGCCGAGAGACACAGAGGGACAAAAAAAAGGAAAAGAAAAGAGGGATTCGACTTGCTCCATCCATCTTCCCCCCCGTATGATAACAACATTAGGGTCAGCCGTCTAACTACATCGGTTACCACGGCACCGCAAACCCCTCCTCTCGTAATATAACAGCCTGCAGGCGAAAAAATTTGTTGCAAATAATGAGTGTTAGTCGTAATGATCATGAAGGCGAGTCATTAAAACGATGTTGTGCAGATGCATTCCTTTTGTCAGAGACTACAACTCCCAACTTAACTCCGTCCCCTCAGGGCTAAGCTTGCTTTAACCCGGCGCACGAGCGTTCTCAGAGGCAGATTAGACTTAACCTCATTTGCATTTTAGCAAGTCATCTCCAGTTGATGGAAGATGCACTGCGAGGCCCAGAAGTCTGTGACCTCCGTTTTTGGAATCCGACTGATCACTTTGCTCCCGTTCAGCCTCTGATGTTGATGCCTGAAAGCTTCCAGTTAACCCGAAAAGGTGTTGGATGAGGGAGCTCAAGCTCTTCCACAAAATAGGAAACATTTCTTCATACGGCGACATGATGAAACAGGGAAGTGTTGCCACGAAGCTGGGAGCACGCTATTATCCAGAATGTCATTATGTTCTGTGTCATTAGCCCCGTCTCCATACAGCTGTCAAGCAAATTTGAAACGATCTTTTAAAATGCTGCAGAAATTTTGAAGAAAAAAAAGAGAAAATGTGAATTGTGCTCAGTTCCATTAACGTCTATAAACTGGGCTGCAGTGTGTATCGGGAATCTTTTCAACAATTTGTGGTTATTTTACACATTTTCCCTGTTTTTTTAAAACATAATAAGTAAAATCACAGAAAATAAGTAGTAATTTATATATTAACAGTAAAAAAACTGGCCAAAACTCTCTACAGTATAAAAAATAGTTGTTTTTACAATAAAATTCCAGCATCTGTGGTCGCCAGAATGCAACCGCAAAACTACGATAAAACATTTTCTACATTTATGGTAAATGAATGTATTGATATTGTTGATTTAAGGGTTTAAAATGTGCTTCATTCCATGTTTTACTGTGCAAAAAGCTTTTACCTTTAAAATAAGAAATAAAATAAAGTTTGTGTGACTTATTGTAATTATTACAGCATTTTCCCATTATCAGCACAACAGTTAGTGTATTCATCATTAAATATATGTATTATTAGCAAAAGTCACGGTTATAGTTGTACGCTTTTAACGCAAAAGTACATCAGTTTGACCGGTGACAAACTGTATTTGTACATGTAGTAACTGCAGATTCTTGTTATGCGTGTTACTTGTTGTAAATATTGCATCATGTTTCTGTTAACAGTACAACAATATGTACATTTAACTGGGAAAAACTGCATTCTTTTCAAGAATTAAATGCAAAAATGACAGTATTGTTATACATACTACAGCATTTTTTCCATTAAAAACTGTGCAGGAGTCGGGAAATGGATTTTTTCAAGAGAAAATTTAAAAAAGAAACACTCTTCTCTTGATTAACTTATTTACAGTGGTTCAGTGTTATTTAAACTGCATCAAACTGTTTTAGAGTTTGCACATTTTTTTACCGTCACGGTTTGACAGTTTTTCACCTTAAAATGTGCAAACATTTTTTTACAATGTACTGTAGAAGCAAATTTATTCTTTTACATTTAAACAGAAAATGTCACTATTTTTAACTGTATTTAAACATCTATATTTTACAAATATTTAGTGTTAAAGATATAGAAAAAGTATGTATGTTAAAGATGGAAAATGGTAAATAATTATTTGACTGTTACTCTACATATTTTTCCTGTTTTAGTAAATTACAAAGTGAAAAAAAGACATTAAAAAGCAAACAAACAACAAAAATCCCAAATTTTTGCGAATACTGAAGTGAAGTGATACTGTTTTACTGTAAATCTGCTAAAAAAAAAAAATCAGTACTATGCATTTTTGTTTCTAAATGCTACAGTATTCCATTGTTTTTAATATATTTTATGGGAACCCTCGCTGCCAGATTTTCCCTGTTTCATTATGGATTTTTTTTTCCAGTGTGTTACATTGTAACAAAAGAAACAAAATCCATCACTTCCCAACTACCAAAAATCCTCCAAGATGAGGAAACAAACCAAATTTAGGCCATCTTTTAGACAAAAATGGAGAGGCGTGTTAATGAATTTTTTCAGGAAAACTTGAATTTTTCTTTTCCTCTCAGCTGGTTTCAGCCATTTTTCATGCAACTTGGAGGGAAACACGAAGAAAGAAGCAGAAACAGCTGATCGGTCATGTGAGGTACTTTCATCACCGATTATTTGTTCTCAAAAAACTACAAAAACCACCTTAAGCAAGTGTAAAAACTTTCTGAACAAACTTTCCTGTTGTCTCCAGGCCTCAACCTAGATTCCTCCTCACCCCTCTTATCTTGTTTTCTGGTCTTTTAGGCTGTTTGCTATCAACAAAGCAGCCTCCTCCTCCTCACAGCGACTCGATGCACCGGTGGTGATATTGGCAAGGCGCTGTGTATGAATATTACTGCACTCTCAGAGGTCAAGTCCCCGAGCTTTTATGGGATGGTTTTTGTGACAGATGACATTGCAAGAAGCTACAGTACATACCAATAAAACGAGATTGCACTGGATTGAATTAAAGCAGACCTTGGAGGAGGTGATTTATTGATGGGACGCCGCTTGTAAAATAGTCCTGCTGGATTCCATCTCTGCGCCACGCCGGAACGTGAGCTGGATCGAGGGACTATCTGAAAGCTGTCACAGCTGATGGCACGGATGCTTGCTTACTAGATCACGTGGGCTTTTGGAGGCAGAGTGGCTTTAGGAATGGGGCTGTGAGGCCATAATCAATGGGGAACCACTGCTGGGAATTATGGATTCATTATGATATCGATTGTGCCAGTTGAATTCAGTGGCGACCTGTGCACCGCGAGCTGCACTGTGCACTGCTGCAGAGTAGCAGCTTGATATGTATGTATCCTCTTGTTGAAGCTTATCCAGAGGACAGCTATTGTTAGTGCTGGTCACCCTTGGTTACAGCGGAGTATTCTTTGTCAGCCGCTCGGCATGTTGGCCGCACAAAGGCTCGTGGATTACCAGCGACCGGCCGGCTTTTTCCAGCGATTGAGCATTTTCATGTGCCCGTAATGTGTCAGATGCCTTGTCCATGAATTATCATATTACCCACCACTGATCACGGGGGTTGCCATGGCCACTGTGTCTATCATTGTGTCAGTGGTCCTCACAGGCTGTAGCCATGGCAACGACGTCTGTAACAGAGGTTTGGTACAAATAAAGCTCTTCAGATGTGAAGCGAGCCCCAGAGAATGGAAGGGTGGCACACACACCAACACACACTCGAAAGGAAATTAGCGTGCACACCTTCACAGGAGCGCACGTGCTCTCCTGGTATCGAAATGGGCACACAAAGCGCTGGATTAATTTTCCCAAATAAACCTGTTTCCACAGCAACCGTTTTGATAGTAATAGAGAGACGGAATAAAGATTGAGCACTGATTGAGGGAACAGAGAGGCAGGAGGTGGAGAGGTAGCCTGACGAGGGAATAAGGTGGAAGGTTTGAGGGGCGAAGGAGTGATCATTGCTAAGTAGGAGACAAAAGGAAGTGAATGGGGAATGAGACGGGGGCAAGGCCACAAAAGAGAAGAAGAAAGAGAGAGGTCGCTAGCTGCAAGTAAGGGGGAGGACGGCAAGGTAAGATGACAGAGGAAGGGAGTGAGCAGGCAGACAATGCGGCAAACAAAGGAAGGAGTCTCGGAGCCTTTCTCTTTCTGGCTCGCTCTCCCCTCTGCCCTAATCTTCCCTCTGCTCCGTCCCCACCTCCAGGAGACACCTTTGTGTTTGACTGACACGGTGTCTGCAGGCTCAGTGGGTCGCCTCCTTTCACCGTCCGCCTCTCTCCGGCTATGTCTCTTGCTTTTGCTCCTATAGCACCGTCACCATGGTGATGGGTTATTATGGCCATCCTGCCAGGCGGCCATGTTGTTGAGAGGAGACAGGCACAGGTGGTAGAATTCCCACAGCCGGGTGAATAGAGGGAAGAGGCTGCATTCGCTCATGCACAGGCACAGTTCAGAGTTAAAAGGTTTGGTTAGTTAGTAAATAGGACGTGAATTGACGGTGGTGTTGGTAATGATGATTATGTTGGCACTATAGTGGACTATAATTGAGAAAAAGAATTTAGAGATGTTACTATGGGCTCAGTGTTGGGATTGTTATGTGATTTTATTGACCTAAAGAGGCTAAAACCGGCTTTACATACATTATCCATGGTGCAAATATGCAGAACATGTATGTTGGCTACATGCATGTGTCGTGTGAGTGCAGCTTTTCAGGAACTACATCATCTGTGTTTACAAGTTTCCTGCATTAAATATGAAAAGTTGAAAGGGTCTCATGCACACGAGGACAGATGCCAGGAGAGATGGATGTGACTGACAGCTATATGTGTGTCGAACGAGGATGGGGGGAGTCGGTGCCGCATGACTCCTATAGCTGCAACTTTGTCCCGAAACAATGATGTCATCCTCCATCACACTTCACAGCTCCGTGTCTATGGACCTCGCCGCCTCTTTGTTCTCCCACTACTGCATCTCATTTCCAGGCAGCCCCTCCATAACACCGACACATCGGCCACACGCGGCGGCGATATGGAATTAGAAAGATAACAGAATCAATTTGGAGCGGATTGACTAACAGCGACGAGAGCGGGAAGCAAGGACGAAAGAGAGAAATAATGAGAGACCGGTGCGGCCGCCTGACTATTAATTGAATAGGTTTTGGGAGGATGAGGTCATTGGAATATGTTTTTCAGAAAAATGGGTGTACCAAGCACAGGGGAGGGTTTCATCAGACACACAGATGCACATACGCGCTTCACAGACACGCTTGTACAGAAAACTTTTTTTGGGCAGTTACTTTCCACGTCAGCTGTTGCTATGGTGACGCAAGACTGTGATCCAGCCGAAGCGGTGGATTGGCTGGAGAGGAGCGAGGGAGAGGAAGGCAGGGGGACTTTATTGGAGGGGTACAGCGAGGGTACGGAGAGAGGTCCAGACACAAAGATAATTAGATCGATGCATAACAATCCACGCAAATGGCATTTTATTTAATAGCATCTGATTCAATGAGGCTGAATGCCACCAGTGAGCCTCTCCCAGAGCGCTCCGCTGCATGGCATCGCTTCCACAACCTCGTCTGCCGTCCCGCACGGCGAGGTGTGGCCAACCTGTGCTTCAAAAGGTGAAAAACAAGCTTTGACATTCAGCGAGTAACCACGGGGCGTGTGGCAAATTAAGAAACACTGGACGTATATGCAGCACACCGACTAAAAATAGCTCTTCGCATGTGTATACCCTCTCAGTAATTTTCAGTAACAAATTGACGGTTCATTACCTTGCTATTAAAACACCATCGCATGGTGCGAGAGGTGCTCTGGGGCTAAATTGCTGTGGTTGTTCACACTATGGCGGCGTGTGGCCATGCTTTTGGTGAGTCACCCGGCGAGGCACTGTGCACTTGCCTTTGGCTTTGTGTCTGTTTTGACGAGCAGAGGTTGGTGTCTCAGTGTCTGCAAAGGCTGTTGTCCCCAGTCCCAGATTAATCCTAATCCCTTTCTAAACTTTGACAAGGGCCGTACTTAATCCTAGACCGAACCGAGACCTGTTCCCAAAGAAGATGAAGATGCTCCGCTGGCTCGACGCTTTACTCCCGAGTTGTGGTGTAATCCATGTTCAGGAAACCGCCTCTGCGTGTCGATTATATGTTTGGGGTTTTGGAGCGGTTGTGTTTGTGTGTGTGTTGACAGGAAATGGTTAGCCCATGTGGGGAAGGTTAGGTCATCTGTGCTGCCTGTTTTTGTTTGTGTGTGTGTGTGTGTGTGTGTGTGTGTGTGTGTGTGTGTGTGTGTGTGTGTGTGTGTGTGTGTGTGTGTGTGTGTGTGTCTTCATGTGCATGTGGTCATGGTCACAGCCCTTTGTGACCGTCGTCTTTGTGTGGACACGGTGCTCGGAGTCTCCCGGTGGTATCTTGGGGATCAGTGACTCAAGGAAATCAGGACACACTCTAAATTTGTCACTGCAGCATAACCCACATAATGAAAGAATACAAGCTCCCTTTGCATACACTCTTCCTGCCTTGCCTTAGCTCTCGCTGCTCTGTGCGTGCAGATTTCCTTCTTTAAACACACAGACACCAGCGCATACACTCATGTTGACAAGTGTTAACTGGGTAATATGGAAATCAGAAGGCGATGAGCACATGCTTAAATGAGTCAGTGTTTTCAGTCCTCAGCCTTTGCATGGGTGTTTTCTCTACAGATTGTGTAGCCTCCACTCAGGAGTGTTCAGTTTGGATTATGTTTGTGGTTTACTGAGGCAGTTCAGGGAATACCTCCAGCTAGCATATCTGAGGTGGTGGAGGAAAGGATTTGCTTGCCCTCAGGCTACTGTCGAGGTTGCGGGGTAGTTTAAACCCAGCTAAACTCTCTTTACACCATGCATATCTGAGAAAAGGCTTTTCATGCTTTTTATGATGGTGTAAATCCACACTGTACGATCCACTAATTACCTTTAGAAAATGCGCATTTCATCAAATTAGGCTGTGTGCAGGAAATTAAAACACAAATCTTTAGCATCTACAATTACCTTTTGTTTCGTCTTTTTGCAAAATTCCATGCTAATTATGCATTTCTCAACTTAATTACCTCTGCTTTACCTCTATTTGCACATTCTCAGCTTGGAGCATATCTTGCATTTACATGCTTTACCTTCACTTAAGTATTCTTATAAAATCTCGACAAAATTAGCACGTGAAAAGCAGTAGAAGGCAACTTATTTGATTTATCTTGTGCCAGTGGAGCATTGCACTTCAAATAAAGTGACCAGAATATAATAAACAATAAGCTCTATTTTTGCAATGGAAGTGAAAGAGGCTAATGATAACAACAATCCAATGGAGATTTATCACCAGGGTGAGGGGTTTCTGTCAGATTTTTGGAGCATTTTAGTGTGTTGTTTTACAGTTCAAAATGTCGCTTTCTTTTGGTTTAGAATGAAGCAATGCTGGTTGTAAATGCTGTGTTTTTAGCTGGCAGCTACTTTCAGCAGCAAACTCTGCTAAACTGCCTGGCAACAAATTGCAGACGAGCAAAGTTTACAGCTAGATGGGGATCATCGTGAAACACAAGCAGCGAAAGTCAGATATTTCCTTCAGGAGTTGGTGGAAACCAAATGCAGAACAGGAAAGCAAGTGCCGGATTTGCATCAGTTATGTAGACAAACAACTCCAACTTGGTGTGCAAAAGTATGTCACATCAAATATTTCCAAACCCAACCTACTTTAAGCCAGTGAGAATAGGACAGGCAGAAAAAAAAACACAAAAATGTATTAATTTGCATACAAATGTGAAGTGGCCAGGATGGGAGACGGCACCTCCAAGACTGATGCCATGATTATCTGGCGGAAACCAATGGATTGCTTTCTCCTAGTTGGGGGAAGTTAAGAGGTTTGAAGCTCTTTTTTTACGAGTTGGTCTATGTTCCAATCCTCAACTATGGTCATGACTTCTGGATAGTGACTATAAGTTTCCTCTATGCGATGGTTGAGCATAAGGATAGGGTGATAGGTAAAACAGAGCCAGTAAGGATGGTTCAGACACTCTGATTAGAAGACTTTTGGGTTCCCTTTCTGATTTTCTGGGCACATCCAACTCTGAGGTAGAAGCAGAAGTCGCTGGAGGAATAACATATCTTATCTGGCCTTGGAGTTTGTTGGTTTCCCCCTAAGAGGAGTTGGAAAGCGTTGCTGGGGAGAGGGACTCACCAAAGTTTGGACTAAAAACCTCTAGGACTCCATCCTGTCTCTAAGTAAGATGATTTGAGAAATTTCAGAGCTTTTACACCTTAAAGTCCAAAGTCCAAAGTCCAACAGGCATTGATTAAATACCTCAAAACCAATTTCTGTGGACAAAATTTCCTTTTTTTCCCCTCAAAGATTTCATGAAAATCATCCCTTTCTGCCATTCAAAGGCTTAGATGTAACTCTACATTGCTACCTCTCCACCTCTTTTTCCACCAACCAACCATTAGCTTGCTGCAGGTCGAGCACACCAGCTCACCTACGACTCTGCTAACACTCATCTGGGTTATCAATTGATATATTTTTCACTCGCGAAATTGTTAATGGTAATTAGTGATTATTCTTTAGCACCTCTAGTAGGGACATTACAGTTTCAAGGTGGAAATACAAAGTCAGTGTTGATCACGCATCTTCCAGGATCTAAAAAACTCCAGATCGACATGCTAAGAAGGTAAAAAAACATGACCACAGAGAAGTCAGGTTTATTATTCAGATCCTAAATTCTAGTCTGGACTTCATACCATTAGAGAGAAATTGGAAGTTCCTTCTTTTCCTCAGTACAGTCAGTCCAGCCTGCATCAAGTGGCCATTAAAAGAATCATATAACTTTGGACTGATGCGGTTGCTGGCTGGTAAAAATGTGCATTTTTTGTGCTTCCTTTTCACAGTGCCTGCAGTTCTTGGCTTTTTTGACATGATTTTCCCTCCCAACATTTCTACTATGTTGCTTTCTTTGTTTATCTTAATCCATGAATGCAGTTAACTTGGGCATTCCTCAGGGAGCAAATTATGGACCAATATAGTTTTTTTGTTGTTGTTGTTTAGTGCAGCGCTGAATTATTCTAGGTATGCATGCTGCAAAGCTCCATCTGCATCCGATTCCCTTTTCGGCGTGTATCCTCGCACATCTCCTTTATCTTCGGAATATTAATGTGCTGCACTGTCAGAAGCCATTGTTGTGATTGGTACGGGAATCTTTCTGCATGACTGGGTGCTTTTGTATTATCAGGCATATTGTACCTCCTGCAAATCACACCAAATATGACATGATAGGGGGAGAGTGCACGTCCTCGTGTGCAAAAGGGAGGGAGGAAATGTGAGAGATAGGGACCGAGGGTCACGTCAGGGAGGCAAGAGGTGGGGTGCAAAGGCATATGGCAGTTGTTATAAAAAAAGTGAGACAGAGAGAGAAAGAGAGAGAGAGAGATGGGAAACCTTTGGAAAAGCGCTGGAGGGCTCTCGGGGAGAAGTGTGAGGGAATGAGAGCAAAAGAGAACGGGGGAAAGAGAGAAGGGGTGAAACAAGTGATAAAAAAAAGTGTGGCGAGGACAAGTGAGAAGGAGAGATGTAAATGGTAGGAGGTGGAGGAAAAAAGGAGCGAAAGGGAGAAAAGTGAGAGAAGAGGGGGAGAGATGGGGGGGATGAGAAAGAGAAGGGAGAGAGAAAGTGCTGGAGGGCTGATATTTAATGTGATAAATGAGTTGTGACAGTCCGCCTCTAACCCCCTTCCAACCAGCAAGGAGGAGGAACACAGAAATAGAAAGCATTATGGGTAAAAGGACATATACGCCATTATATATGGATATAGAAAGAAAGTGGGCGCGTGAATCCTGTAGTAAAGGAGAGGTAGAGGGAAAATCAGTGCAGGCAAAAGGACATTCATAGACAGCATTATAGATGTACAAAGTGAAGGAGGAGTGGGGATGCATACATATAGAGCGAAAAGCAGAGAGTGGAGCAAAGCAATTTGGGTAAAGGACGTACAACATTATGGTGAGAGAGCAGGAGGAGAGAGGCAGTGATGAGGGGGAGGAAGAGAGGGGGGAGTGTACAATGCAGCAGCGGGTTAATGATCTACTGTATGAGATTCTTGGAAATAACAAGTGGGAATGAAAGCGAGAGACGGAATGGAAAGAATGAAATTTTAAAGTAAATCCATCCACAGCGATTGCTTCTCATCTGTTGTTCGGGTGTCATGTCTCCGAGGGGCGGCTAATTACAGCTTGTCATCAATGGAACAGCAGCAGAGGGGGTTTTGTTGCGTTTTATTTTTTTGTTTTTCCCCTCATTTTAGATGGTTGGTGGGCCACTGTCTGTCTGCTGTGGTAGTGGACTACAGACTGGAGGGAGAGTAGACAATGACAGCCACTGTAGTTTTGGTTGGGGAGTGGAAGCCTGGGAGATGACTCATAGGGAGGAATGAAGAAGGGAGAAACAGAAAGACGGCGAGGGAAGGGAAAGAGGGAGGGAAGGAGGGCTGCAGAGTTTTGAAGAAATAAAAAAGTCAGAAGAAAATGGGGTGTGAGACACCCTATGGCTGAAGTTGTCTGTTTGATCTCCCAGCTCTCCTCTCCTGAGTCAGCGTTAACCGCCTCTTCCACTTCATTCTTTCTTCTCCGCTGACTCTCTTCTGATTTCCCCGACACCTCCGTCTTTCCATGCCGTTCCCTTGCTCCTCTGCGGCGCTCCGTTAATGGCCGCGAGCCACCGTGTGATCAAAGGTGGTAATTATGGCATTCCACCGCTGCCGGGGGAAGCATTTTTTAATCAATTAGCCTATAAAAGATATAGACAGATGCAATAATGTGCTGTATGTGTTTTTGGAGTGATTATACAATGTCTTGCCTGCAGTCAGTGTGTGCACAGTGGAAATGAGAAAGTCCCTAACTTATCCTTTTCTTTCTCCAATCTCCCTTTTCAACCGCCAGTGTGGACAGCGAGATTCTCTCAGGAGCCGGCAGACCAGTCGGTGGTGCGGGGCCAGAGGGTGCTCCTGTCCTGTGTTGTCTTCAACTACTCTGGCATTGTTCAGTGGACCAAAGATGGCCTGGCTCTGGGCATCGGAGAGGACCTCCGGGGTGAGACATCATACGGCCTCCTCGGGCTTCCTTCGCTGTGTTGAGTGTGTGACTAAGACTGTGTTGTTTTTTTTCTTTTTCCTTTCTTTTTAAAGCTGATTCTGATAGCTTTGGATTGAAGCTGCTGACAGGCAACATTTTGTGCTGCATCTTTAAAACTGTAGAAGTCTGTGGCCACGGTTTACTCATGTAACTTTTAACACACTTCAGGGTGCGAAGGCACAAACACAAACTGCAACTCAGTCGAGGCCACACTTTTGGGAAGTTTAACCCAACAAAAGGTTGAAATGCACAAACCAAGCACTACTATAGCAGCATCCAAGATAATGTTATTACAGCTGCGGCTTAGACCAGTGAATCCTGCCCTGAGGTGATACTTCTGCAGCTGAAAGGTTATGAAGTAGCTTGATGCAACCAGATTTAAGCTCTGTAATAGGGCACCTAAATGCTAAAATCAGCAATATGTTTTTTCACAGTAATAATTAAGAAACTATCAGGTAGAATCAGCGGATTTCGCTTGCTTCCCACCAACATTATGTACCCAAATAGCAACTTCTGCCACCAAGAGTCCATGAAAACTAGTTAGCAGGGAGACTGGAGATGGTGAAACTGCCAAATGTGAGGCATAAATGATGCTTCTGGATGCCGATTTCTTGCGTATAAAATAGTGATATCCACTTTTGTATAATTAATTGTGATAAATAAATAACGCCTGCCTCAAAGTCAAGCCAACAAACATCAGCTTGGTTGCTTGAATCTCCTCACGATCCAGCACCACAGTCTTGGTAGGTGTTGCAATTTAACTGGAATTTAACAGTCAGGACTGCAGCTAGTAATTATCCTTAGACTCAGCTAATTAACACGTTATATTCTTACATTATGATGGATTAAAATGTCTTGTTTTGGTTGAGCGAGAATCTACAACCAGCAGATATTCATGGTGCTATTGTGCAAACATGAAAATAATATACTTATTGATTAATTACTTTGTTGGCTCTACATGATGTGACAAAACATGCTCCGAACAGCACATATTTCCCCCCAAAACTCCCTCACAGTTAGTACGACATTGCGTGTTTGTGACTGTGCTATCTAATGCATGCTGACAGAGTGTTTTTGCAGCCCGATGTTTTACTTACAGCTAGATTGAGCGAGCACAGCAGGTTTGCCCATGAGATGAAAGAAGGGCTCCTGTCATGCTACAGAAAGACACCTAAACCACCACAGCAGCAGCAGCAGCAGCAGATCTCCCATCACATCCTATCGTGATGAAAATGCGTGCTTTTAGTTTGATGCTAAATTCGGCCACCTTCCACGCGCACCGTCGAACGTTTGATGGGAATTTCTAAGCTCCCTCGGGCGCATTTTTTTGCAGACTGACACCCTTCAGTTTGCTTGAATAACATCACATCATCACTTCTGTCATCCGAGCAGTGGGGTGACACTGACGGGTTAATATCTGATTTTTACTGAAAGGCGCAATTCATCAGCTAATAAATAGCCCTCATTCCAAGATGCAAGCGCTTCTTGTTTTTCTCTTTGCATTTTTTCTCCCTGGTGATTTTCCAGCCTTGATTATGTCTGACTTTGACAAAACTTGGAGAGGGGGATGATGATGCATCTCATCGCTGCGTTACAGCATTTTTCAGAGTTGCACTGATAAGCCCACAGGGGATAATACTTTCAGCTACGCAATTGCTGGTCAAAACAATTGGGCGTATTTTTAACTGATTGGTCCGGGGGGGGGGGAACTGCATCATTTGTGACATTCTGTTTTCTTGTTTTTGTTTGTCTGTAGACTTTCTTAGCTCTCTGTTACTTTTGTTTCACCATTTATTCCCTCTTTTCTTGACTAAGTTCATCCTTTTTCATTGTGATGTTCACCCTCCTCTCCTCTCCTCTCCTCTCCTCTCCTCTCCTCTCCTCTCCTCTCCTCTCCTCTCCTCTCCTCTCCTCTCCTCTCCTCTCCTCTCCTCTCGCTGTCTATCACGCTATTCCTTTGTGACCTCCTCCTCTAAGATCCCTCGCTCCTTTTCTCTCCCTCTTGTTCTCGTTCTTTCGGCTGCCTCTGTTGTACCGAGCCCTCTCTCATATTCCTCTTTTAACTTGTCTCGCTTAGTTCATACACTCCTCTTTCTGTCAGCCGTTTCTTTTCTCTGTCCTTGTCTGTCCCTTCTCCATTTTTTCCTCTCGCTCTCTCTCTCTCTCTCTTTCTGTTTTTGTTCTGACTTTCATTCAATCATATTATTACTGTAATGGTCCAGTGCTCCAAGCCAAAGCTTTATATATAAAAAACAACAACATGTGAATAGACACTGGCCACTTGGTGCACACATACACTCAATGTGTGTGTTGTTTGTGTCCCTCTGCCCCCCACCGCCACCACCACTCACCCCGCTTCTCTGGGCTTTTCATACGCTTTCTCGCCCCTCGACATTTCACATGCAAATGCATGTATATGCAAGGCACACACATGCCCAAATGCCATGCAGAAGCAAGGACGTGCAAGGTTAGGCATGCAGCCGAGCTCAGTTCGGCGGGCCGCACATGTAAACAGTGGCGGAGGGTTTCACATGAGATCTATGTCCGGGCAGCAAACGTGAATTCTGCACCACGGACTGGAGTCGACTTGAGTCCTCTAAAACGTTGCTGTCATAATGCATTCATCTTACCCCCCCCTCCTCCTCACTTTGCCGGTAAAAGAGAGCGAGGATGCCACCTAATGGTGAGAATGTACAGCAGTGACACAGCTGGACTGAGTGGTGGATGGGGGAAGGGTAGGATTGGAAAAGGCTGTGTTGCATGTGCGCTATGGTGTGTGCATCATGCCGCTGTGTGTGTGTGTGTGTGTGTGTGTGTGTGTGTGTGTGTGTGTGTGTGTGTGTGTGTGTGTGTGTGTGTGTGTGTGTGTGTTTGATGAAGCGTTTGTTTTTTGTGCATATCACTCGCATCATGTGGCCGTGCAGCTCTCTGGTGTCCTTTAGGCTGATGCAGAGATTAAAAAAAGTCAGATTTTTCTCCTGATGTGTGACACAGATCTCATGTTTTCCAATCAACATGAGCTGCAACAAGCTGCATGGTGCCACGGGCCACATGGGGATGTGGGGAGCCTGAGAAATGTTACCCGTGGAGAACTGGGGTTTGACGATTGAAATATTTAAGATAAAGACGCATACATTTCAACTCTTTCGACAAGAACAGTGGAGAAAAGGGAAGAAATATGAGGCTCAAACTTTGTTCAGGTTTTTTGTTGCTCTTTTTGACATTTGTGTCAGATTTTACATGCATTGCAACCTTAAATAAAAAAGCCTCAAGCAGCATCGATCGGGTCCTCGCATCTTTGCTGGTCAACGAATCCAAGCATGTCCACAAGGACATAGCAAATTATTTAAACTGTCCATCAGGTGGCGCTATGACTGTGAGCGTATATTGCCATATGGATGTCATCAGAGCTGGAGTCTGATCACACATGTAAAGTTTGAGGCAGATTGGAGCATGTACAGGCCAGTTACATAGCACTTCCTGTTTGATGGCGAAACGTCGAAATTCTATTGGCTGCCATTTCCTTGCCCATTTTGATAACTTTTGACTTTGTCTGGTGTACATCCTTGCCAAATTTGAGCTCTCTTGGGGTTTTTCCCATGGTTCATTAGACTCCTGAACTCAAAACACCTTAAAACCTGAACGCAGAGCATCACTTTTAATGCTTCTGATGCTGTTTACGTGCAATTTCATGACCATATTTTATTCTACTTTATTATTTCATTGCATTTGCCTCCCATATTGTGTATAGCTTGCCTCCATTGCATATGTTCTCATTTTTAACGTTGTCTCATTTTATATGCACTTTTGCCTTACTGTTTAACATTGATATTTTATTTCTTACTGCTTTTTGTCAGTGCACCGTCCAGCGGAAGCTATTTATATTTTCGTCATGCCCCCATGTATGACGCAATAAAGCTATTCTATTCTATTCTATTCTATTCTATTCTATTCTATTCTATTCTATTCTATTCTGGTTACCCTAGCTGAGTTTATAACTTTTGAAAATGTGCAGAAATTACCCAAAATCCTGCAACATATGACATGTAATTCAAAATGGCCGACTTCCTGTTGGGTTTGGGTATTTGTGCAAGAATCCTGATGTCTTACAGATGTGTACCAAATTTCGTAGCTGTAGGTGTAGGTGTTTGGGGGCTGAGTTTTCATTATATTGCAGGGTTTGCTATCGAGCCATTTTGCCATATACGTGTGTTTTCCTTAAAATATCAATTTTGTTCTTCCGGTCTTGGTAAATGGTCTGTATTTATATAGCGCTTTACTATACCTGCAAGGTACCCAAAGCGCTTTACATGATACGTCACATTCACCCATTCACACACATTCACACACTGATGGCAGAAGCTGCCATGCAAGGCGCTAACCACGACCCCATCAGGAGCAATTCGGGGTTAGGTGTCTTGCTCAGGGACACCTCGAGCACGACAGGGCGAGGATCGAACCGGCAACCCTTCGGTTGCAAGACGGCCACTCTACCCACTGAGCCATGCCGCCCGTCTTGATGCATGTGCAAATTTTGTGCGTTTTCAAATATTTTCACGACCTCAAAGATGCATTTCTTTCGTATGAGGAAGAAAGTAAAAGAAAAACCCATGCATTACAATAGGTTCCTTGCTTTGTTGAGTCTCCTTAGAAGTTGTCACACTTTCTTATCTTTTGTGTTTGCTTGTTTCCAGCCTGGCCCAGGTATCGTGTGCTGCGGGTCCAGGAGCTGGGCCAGTACAACCTGGAGATCCTGTCAGCTGATCTGTCTGACGACTCCCTGTACGAGTGCCAGGCCCCTGATGCCGCCCTGAGGTCCAGAAGGGCCAAACTCACCGTCCTCAGTACGTTTTTGTGTCCGTGCATGTATCTATAGGAAGCATGCGAGACGACGTGTGTGGTTTTTTTTCTAACTGAGGCCTTGTCTCTGCTCCAGTCCCCCCAGACGACCCGGTGATCGATGGGGGTCCCGAGGTGCTGCTGAATGCGGGGGAGTGCTACAACCTGAGCTGCGTGTCTCGAGGGGCCAAGCCGCCTTCTATGATCGAGTGGCTTAAAGATGGTCTGCCTGTGGATGGGGCTGCCAGCATCACTGTACGTGCAAAAAAGTCCCTCATGCACAGAGACACACTAAACACACGCAATGAATGAGCAGCGTTTACAGTTCAGTTTCATGTGTCCTTTTAACCTTTACCCCATGAGCTGGGGTCCCTACAGACCGGAGACATGCCCTTTTTCACACACCTCACACATTTACTGTGTCATTGCAAGTTTTCTATGCCAGTCAGATTGTTCCTAATGACTTTATATCATTGTTTTCCGCTTCTGTTTTAATTAGTTCTTCTTTAAAAATACCAACGCATCCTTCTCCTGTGGGAACTCATTTCTGCCTATGTAGTTTTAGAAGGAAGTATTTATTGAGTTCATGTTTGCAGAGGGTTCTACTTTTAAGTATCGCAGAAACGAATGCAGCAAATGAGCCTAAATTCTGCTCTTTTAATGCAGTTTATCACTTCAGTTTACTGTGTGTTCTTTTGTACAAGATAAGACAAGTGCGTGTAATGGACGTGCAGTTACAGCAATTTTTCAGACATTTATTGCATTTCAAAGAATATTATATGGGTCAATATATAATTGCGGGACCTTTTGTATCATAATTGACATTTTTGCTGTTTTCAGGCCGAAAATCAACATGACCGCCTATAACCAAACACCCCATGACATTTTTACACAAAGATTCTTCTAAATATTATGTATAAAATTGAGTAAAATTTATATTGAAAGTTATCTATAAAGATGTTAAACCTGTTGACATGCGATAAATCCACACTCAGCTCACACACTACTTTATATTAAATAACTCATCAAGTCTTTTCTTCAGGAGGAAATGACATCATGTGGAGCAGGTCATGTGATCTGGAATTAACACACTTCCTTGAGAGGTGTTTTTGTAATGGGGAACTTCTCGGACACAGATGCAATTTGTTATTTTCCATATAAAATTTGATATATTGCAAAAAAAAAAATATCTGTCATGATTATCTCAACTTAAAGAAAAGAAAACAATCAAAATAATCAGTAATAAGTAAGTAAATAATAAGCAATGATGGAATTTGTAAAGACATTATCATAATGAACATTCAAAAAGCATTAGTTCTTCTACTTTTAATAAAAATGTATGCAAGATTTATCCCATGGACTTCAAAAGTCCCTCAATGATATATTGGCCCATATCATTACTCTGCTACATTAGTTGTTTTCAATAATTTACTCTTGGGATCTGCTTGTTAATTAAATATCTTGGTCTCAATCTCTCTCTGTCCTTTTCAGGAGGTGCTTCCAGACAGGAAGAGGGTGACCACACGCAGCTACCTTCCCATCCAGCCCGTTGACACCGACACCGGGAGGAACTACAGCTGTGTGGCCACCAACCTAGCCATCCCCAACGGCAAAAGCACAACCGTCACCCTCAACGTTCACCGTAAGCCTCCTAATCCAAAATACTTAGCCTGCAAACTTAAAGGAAAAACTGATTTTAAGTATTCTCAACTGTGCAGATACCTGACTGATTTATCACCCAGCTAAAAATAAATACGCATTTTTTACGAGACTATACGACACTATTACCCTTCCTGCCACTGCATAAATTGTTATTATTACATTTATGACTAATTGAATGTAGCAAGCACCGTCATTTTAAATGGATAGCATCTGCCACCAGATGAAAGCTTTTATAGCTGTTATTAAGTAATGCGTGGCGGCCATTTTGCATGAGATCGTCCTCCAGACTGCAGCAGACGTTGATGATATGAGACTCTCTCTCTCTCTCTCTCTCGCCCAGATCCACCGACAGTGACCTTGTCCATTGAGCCTCGCTCCGTCCTAGAAGGGGACAGAGTCACCTTCACCTGCCAGGCTCACGCCAACCCTCCTATTATGGGCTACAGGTCTGGTCTATTCTCATTTTCAGCAGGCCTCTTAAAGTGGCGCCACAGAAATGTAGTGTTTCTTTGGAGTTTTGAATGATTTTAACTGTTTATCAATGTTTACCTTGCTCGTAAACTCCCTTTATTCATTGTAAATAGAATAAGGTCATTTGTTGTCTCTTTGTGGTGGTTTTGTGTCTCTTTGTGGTCTTTTGTTGTCTCTTGGTGGTAGTTTATTGTCATTTTGTGATCATTTTTTGTCTTTTTGTTGTTGTATTCAGTTTTCTTTGTGGTCCTTTTTTGTCTCTTTGTAGTTGTTTTTTTTAATCTTTTTGTCGTAACATTGCACATGTTTGTGGTTGTTATTGTCTCTTTGTAGTCACTTTGGTCTGTTAGTGGGAGTTCAGTCTATTTGTGGTCATTTTGTATCTTCTTGTGGTAGTTTTTTGTCATTTTGTAATCATTTTTTGTCTCTTTGTTGTTGCAGTGTGCCTTTTTGTAGTTGTGTTGTTTTCTTTGTGGTCCTTTGTACCTCTTTCTGGTTGCTTTTTGTCTCTTTATGGTTATTTTCTGTCTCTTTGTGGTCATTTTTGGTCTGTTGGTGGCAGTTGTGTCTCTTTGTGGTTGTTTTGTGTTTCTGGTTTTATGGTGTCTGTGGTTCTTTTGTGTCTTTCTGTGGTGGTTGTGTGTCTTTGTAATATTTTGTTTTGTCATTGTGATTGTTCTCTGTCTCTTTGTGTTTTTTTGTGTGTCTTGGTTGTTGTACTGCGTCACTTTTGGTTGTTTTTTTCTCTTTGTAGTTGTTTTGTGTATGTTTGTAGAAACATTGCATCCGTTTGTGGTTGTTAGCGTCGCTTTGTGGTTATTTTTGGTCCGTTGGTGGTAGTTCTGTCTTTTTGTGGTTGTTCGTGTCTTTTTTGTGGTTTTATGGTGTCTGTGCTTCTTTTGTGCATTTTTGTGGTCATTGTGTGTCTTTGCACTTGTTTTTTTCTCTCATTGTGGCCCTTTTATGTCTTTTTGCAGCAGTTTTGTGTATCTTTGTAGTCATCTGTTGCTTTTTTGTTGTTGTTTGTTTCACAGGTGGGCTAAAGGCGGCGTGGTGCTGCAGGGTGCCAGGGAGAGCGTGTTCACCACCAAGGCCGACCACTCCTTCTTCACCGAGCCCGTCTCCTGTCTGGTTTTCAACGCTGTGGGAAAGACCAACGTCAGCATCTTGGTGGACGTCCACTGTGAGTCACGCAGCACTCATCTCACCTCGTTCAATCACTTGTGGCCCACTTCACTCGCTCCAGTCTGGAGTCAGAGGGATAAAACGCACCATTGTTGTGCTTCTTTTCTCTCCCGAGTAGCTTCTCCCCTTTAGTCCGACTGCATTATTACTCAAACACAACAAAGAACATCTCTCTCTCTTTCTCTCTCTCTTTCTCTCTCTCTCTCTCTTACTCTCTGTCTCACCCTATCTTTCTCTCGATGTCTGCCTCCAGTCGGCCCGATCCTGCTGGTGGAGCCGCAGCCAAAAACAGTGGATGTCGACTCTGATGTCACCCTCAACTGCAAATGGGCTGGAAACCCTCCGCTCACACTCACCTGGTTCAAAAAGGGTTCAAACATGGTAAGAAGCTGCAAGCCCACGCTGTGCGCATTTTTCCCGCTCTGTTCTTGTATTCAAACTATTTTTACAGGTCACACTTTCTTCTCCCGTGTTTACAAAAGCTTCCTGTCACTGAAGAGGGTTGTCTTGTCTGCGAACGCTTCTTTCTTCTCTCTGTTAAGCGATCATGATCTCTTGCTTTCATTTGGGTTTTTTTTACATTCCTCTTGTATTTCTCACTAAAGATTGGATTAGAGTAAATTAATTAATTGTTAACAGTAATTTGAATATTACAGCAGAAACAGATATGTAAAATATAGAATATAGAAGCAGTTTGGCTGTTGTGTTGAAGGCCTTGAGTAGCAGCACAGTTCTGTACGCGCAATCTTTGTGCTGAGATATTCTGGCCGGCTGTAATTCTGTATTAACAGAGAATGGTAATAATACACTCATATTCTCCAATATTCTCCCTTTTTTGCTAGGTTAAATTCAGCTTCATACCATCATTTTTAGCCAGAAGCCTGGTTAAGTTAACCACTACTGATTTATTGTTAACATCTACTGTGTGCACCGGCCAGAATCCAAATATGTAGCTTGTGGGTGTATTTAAATATTAATATCAGCTTCCTTGACCACTGGCTGTTTACTCAGGAAGCCGTCTGTTCAGGTTTGTTGTTCTGACACTCATTAAGCTACAATTCATGTCGGAGGAGAGACCAGGACTGAGTACGAGACAGTCGCAGCTCAGTAAATGAAACCTGCTTTGTTACACATCTCTCTCTGCCTTTGCAAACCATGGAGTGACTTGGCCGACACCCACGTCTGTGTAATCACTCTCGTTCAGGTGGCTCTCTCTCTCTAGGTGGTTACATATTTAGCCGTAATTTTCACACAGCTAATTTTCTGATGGATGTGGTTGCTAGGCAACTGCAAAACCTTTGTGCTGAGTTAAAAGCAGATGTGCAAGTTTGCATTGTTAGCCAGATAGTGTCAGAATAGTAGAGCAGATACTCTCAAATAATATTGTGTGCTCTTAAATGATTAAGATATACAGGTAGAGATGCTGTACGATGGTGGTTTCTCCTCTGCTTAAATATTCTACACTTGTATTTAGTTTACCCCCTCCTGCTGATTTGCCTTGTTTATATTTGTGTTGTGTTTTTTTCCACTCCCCCACAGGTTCTGAGTAACAGCAACCAGCTGTATCTGAAGTCGGTGAGCCAGGCGGATGCTGGCCAGTATGTATGCAAGGCCATCGTCCCACGGATTGGAGTAGGAGAGACTGAGGTCACCCTGACAGTCAACGGTCAGAAAACATCCACACAATTTAATGTATCACCGCTTGTCGATGAAAATCTTGTACTTTCAGAAAGGTCAGCTTGTCACTATTTGAAAAAAAAAATAAAATGCTGTATGTCCAAAGTGGTGGACATTTATTTTTTAAAATCCTACACTTCCTCTTGAATAAGCCTGTAAGGTTTTGAAAAAAAGCTGAGAAACCATCCAGCTTGAATGTGATTTTTTTTGCAGTTGTTTGTGTTTTAAGTGTGTTTTTTTTTTTATCACATGCACTCACATATTTGCTCATTCTGGCCCTGCAGGTCCACCCATCATCTCCAGCGATCCAGTCCAGTACGCTGTGAGAGGGGAGCGAGGAGAGGTGAAATGCTACATCGCCAGCACTCCTCCTCCGGATAAGATAGTAAGTGAAAAGATGTGAAAATGTGAAACATTTCTGGCAATAAACCCTCAAAGAAAAATTCCAAATTTTGCTCCAACATCAATGATTTAGACTAGAAAAACGCCAAACAAGGAAAAGCTTTGGCCACAGAGAGCACAAGGTTGTACCTTTTAGTCTGACAGCAATTCGTATTTCACTGGTACTGTACCTTCCCTTTCCTAAATGGCTCCTTTCCTGCATGGCGAATGCTTTTAGGCATTGTCCCCTTTTTTTTTTCTTTTTCAGTGGTGACTCACTCTTAAACTCTCCCAGAATGTTCCTCCATTCCATCACATAAACAAACCAACACTAACACTAAGCCAGCCCCGCTTTTAGCTCTGCGTCAGAAATCAGCCCGGATGCTTTCTCCGCTTGGCTGTATAACAGAAACACTGTAGTAGTAGTTCCTCTGCTCCCCTGCCTCTGTGACTGATCCATCCTGACTCATAGTGCGCGCTCCTAATGCAAGTGACGAAGGCTGGGACAGAAAAAGATTTATAAAATATAAAGGACTGGAGAGGAACAGTTGTCCCAGTAAATGCCACAGCAAGGAGATTCTCCTTCTCTGGAATAAGCGGGAAGATTATGGGAACATGTGGGCTTATGCATAATTAACTCACCTCAGTACAGTGCTTCAGTGCTGAATAATACAACTGCTTTTAGTGGCTTTAAAGTTGGAGAATGTGCAAGATTGTCACCACCTCGGTCGGAAACGTACAAATTGTTGCTGCTCGTGGAAGTCATGCAATGTGTGCTTGTTCTAATTTATGTGGTCTCCTATCGTCAGGCGTCTCGACTGTATGTTCTTGATACAATAAAACCATTTAGTCCCAGCTGTAATGCAAAAAAACATCTGGAACCTGTCAGGGCTTGGAATGACTTTCACCAAATATTTTATCAGCGAGTCACTATTTTGTGTTGAAACCTTGAATCTCATAGTGCATAATTGGGTTGTTCGTCTTAGGAGGATTTTATTATGTTTTATTCTTATGCATGAAAAACAGTGAATGCAGACCTGTTGTCAAGGAAACTGGTTCATACAGCTTCAAAACATATGCATACAAATGACCCACTTCCACTTAAGACCAGCTGTAAGAGTTCTTCGGCATACTCTTATGCTCAAATCGAGTTCAAATTACTTTATCTATGTACACTTTTGGCTGCTACAACCACTAACTATATGTAAAGATGAATGTCACCAATGGGTATTCTGAAAAAACAAGCAAGAATGGAGCATGCGTGGAGATCCGTCTTATGATGGCACCCAGTTACCACCTAAAGTGACCCTTAATTATGCATATACTTAAGCCTTAACTCAATTTCATCGATTAATGTTTAAAGATTTCCCAAAAATGTTGAAAATGTGGACATCAGAAATTTCACTGTGAAAAGATTTTTTTTTTTAAACGGGTCAATTTTGACCCGCAGGACAACACGAGGGTTAAGTTATGTAAAAGTTCAACCTCTACAGTTGTCATGAAAAGGCTAAATTAGCTTTAGAGACCAAATTTTCTTTTTGTACCTTGCTGTAAACATGTTTTTTTCTGCTGTAAAGCTGGGAATTCTAACATGGACTTCTATGGGGACTGAGTCCCTTTTGGAGTGGCCATTGTAGGAACTGCAGTTTTTGGCTCCTCCAAAATGATTTTTGCTCACCGCCTTAGAGGTTACTGCTTTGGGAAAAACAGATTCATCATCAGTTTTCCAATTAAAATCTTCCCCTCAATTTACTTTTGTTTTTCTAAATTAATTGCACATTTCACAGTCCAGTGTATGTTGACTCATCGCAGGGGTTTGGGTTGTGACATACTGTATAGTTTTGATTCAGATGCTTTTTTTTTTTACCCTGAAAAGAAAACACACTCTGGTAAAAGCACAGGAAGCTCACAGAATATAGGTCGTTAATGTGTAAATGTGTGCTAATGTATGAGTGCATTACTGTGAACTGAGTGAAATCCTGAAAGCATGTTCGGTCGTGTCTAATACTTGAAGGGAGATTCAGATAATTAAGAATTAATGTATGGTATCGCTCTGAATCTGACCTACTATGGCTTCCTGTGTGGTTGTGTGCTACAGGTGTGGGCCTGGAAGGAGAACGTATGGGAGAAAGAGAAGGGAACGCTGCTGGAGAGGTACACGGTGGAGCAGAGCAAGCAGTCAGCAGAGGGCGGCGGCGTCCTCTCCACGCTCACCATCAACAATGTGATGGAGTCGGACTTTCTGTCCAGCTACAACTGCACGGCCTGGAACTCGTTTGGCCCGGGCACCATGATCATCACGCTGGAGGAGAATGGTGTGTTGGGAATACATTTACTTTCAAGTGTCATTGTCAATGTCAGATTTATTTATATAGCACTTTTAAAGGCTTATGGCTAACCGAAGTGCTTTACAGTAAAATAAATCATCGACAATACGAGAACAATTAAAGCAAAACATTAAGACAGCAAAATGAAACAGATAAAAGATTAATTTAAGGTGACTTTGCTCAGCCAAAGGCCAGGGTGAACAAGTGGGTGACGAGTTTTAAAAATGGAGAGGCTGTTCGCAGACACTTAGAGAGGACTCATTTTAAAGTTTGAAAATGTGGAAAAAATATAGATTTTCACAGGAAAACTTCTGATGTCCACAATTTCAACATTTTTGGGAAATCTTTGAACAATTTTTGGTGGAAAAAAAGAAATGTTAAAATGTTTCTTAGGAACATTCACAAAAAAATCAACCAAATATAGCGAGAAATGTTATTGGTTGATTTTTAAACAGAATGTTAGAAGTTTGACTGATATATATAGAATCACTTTAGATATTTTTAGAATTTTTTGAAAGATTTTTACTAATTTTTTGATCATATTTACAAGAATTTTCTTGCCACGTTTGGGGGATTTTTTTAAATACATTTTTTTAAGGGAAACTTTTAAGGAATTATTGGAATTTTCTTCCTGAAGGTTTTGCAAATTTTCTGAAATTTGGGGAATTTTTTGGATTTTTTTCACACAAGGAAACAATGTTTTTGGTGCCCGTAAATGAGGACGACAGGAGGGTTTACAAGGTCAGATAAATATTCTGAGGCCAGTCCTGAACCTAACCGGAAGGCAGTGAAGTGAGGAAAGCACCGGCGTTATGTTGCTTCTTTGTCCCGGTTAGGAGACGAGCTGCTGCTTTCTGAACAAGTTGCAGACGGCTGAGTTCCGACTGGCCAATGAATTTGGGACAAGAAATAGCACAGTGGTCTCATCAGGAAAACAGGAAATGAGAAAACAAATCATTGAGTTTGAAAACACTCCAAAAATACATGCTGTATAGGTTAGAACTCCAGGAATAAGTACGGATTTACTGTGGCTGGTAAATGCAAAGAAGGTTTTTTAGATGATATACTAATTATGTGCTAAATTATATATTACAAATGCACCTAATTACTAAATTCCATTTGGACAAATAGAAGAAAAATTATATTGTCTCAGTAAATGGGGATGAGGTGTAAAATAGTAACATTAAAATCTAACTAGTGCAGCTCTGTGCAGACATCCCTAACTCACTATTTTTCTCACTCTTTTTGTCTGTCTGTCTGTCTCTCACCCTCTCATTACAGAGAAGATTCCAGTGGGCTTAATAGCCGGTGGGACGGTGGTCTCCACCATCTTCCTGTTCGTCTTTCTGCTGGTCCTCGTTCTTATCTTCTACCGGCAGCGCAAAGGCAGTGAGTCATACTCTCTACGTGCTTTCAGATGCAACGTTAAAAAAAACATCAGCAATCTGTAAACGCAGCTTTTTGTCAGTGGTTTTCATGCCTCTTATGGAGCATTGTAGCAAATAATCTGCAGCAAACCAAAGCAAATCAAACACCTACGGCCTCCTATGTATGCAGGTCTTCTCTGAATTTGCTCGTGAAAACAGACAGGCGTGCGTCCAGCTGTATTCAACCTCGCCGTGTTTTGCTTCCAGGTCGGCGCGGGGTCACGCTGGGTAAGCCCGACATCAAGGTGGAGACGATAAACAAGGAGACCCACAGCTTGGAGGAGGACTCCGGCAGCGTGTCCACAGCTTCGCGCATGGTCAAGGCCATGTACTCGGTGAGCAGCAGCGGGATGTGTGTGTGTGTTTGGGTTGGACGCTGTTTACACAGCCTGTAGCTGTAGAAAAGAAAAAAAAAACTCAGATTAACTCAGTAACCTCTCCCCTACTCCACACTGTACCTTTTGACTGAAAACAAACACTATGATTTCCCCCCTTTAATCGCTCCTTTTTAACACTTTTAATTCATTTTCTCTTCTCCTGTCACACTCCGTTGCCTCTTTCCCTCTTCTGTTTTGTTATTTCACCTTCTCTCCTCCTTTTTGTTGTGTTCTTTTTTTTTTTGTTTCGTTGTTTGACGGTTTAGTTTCTCCCCTCTGTGTCCTTCTCTCCCTCCAATCAGCCCTTTAAAGATGACATAGAGCTCAAGTCTGACCTCCGCAGTGACACCCTGGACACCCGCCAGGAGTATGACCTAAAGGTGAGATCACTCAGATGCACTGCCATTTATATCAGTCCGGGGAGCAGATTGATTTTTCTTTGTATGATTTGAAGTCATTTGAACTTATCGGCACCTCCTGACACTCGCTCATTTGCTGCTGGTATGTTTGTAACGGGCCTTTAAACTCAGCGTTGCACTGGATATCTGTGAGAATATTAGAGTAGGATATTGAAGATGAAAATATTTGCCAACGCAGTCCGCCTTAATTATTCGAGCTCCTTTGGTCTCCTCTGCCCTTCACTCTCGGTCCAACTATGACGCAACTTGCCTCTCTGATTACTTAGCAAGCTGGCTCGCTCACTGTGGAGTCATTAAGAGACAAAATGCATAAAAACAACTCAACCTGGAAAGAAATGTTAAAACATTAGAGCATTCTCTCCTCATTTAGCTGCCATGAATCATTTATACGTTTTGACACTGTGGGGTCGGGTTAAGGTGACGAATGTATTTTCGCGCGTAAAGCTGCCAAAATGCTCCTCAGAAACTCCCCCCATGAATATTTTGTGAGGGCAAACAAACCACCCCCCTAGCTGGAGTGTTGCCTTGGATCACTTTGAAGAAACACAGACATGAGTCCACCCCAGGAGGTGCTTAGATCAGCCCGACAACTGCCTCAGCCAGGCTGGTTTTTTATTATATATATATTTTCTCCTCCACACTGCCTGAAGCATCAAAGTAGTGAAACAAAGTTTATCAGGAGGGAAGTTTAGCATGTAAAGACAATGAGATGGCAGAATCATGTCAGAAAGAGCAGAAGAGCACTCCTAGAGCATTGTTTAAAGGAGTGTAGTGGGTAAATGCTGCATACTGCTTGACAGTCTTGAGATAAAACTTAAATTAGTGAAAGCTTTGAGCAACAGCGGGCAAATCTGACTTTTACATCTTCTTTTTAAGCTGGTCAAACAAGAATGAAGCCTGTGCACCACTTTTCTGCTTCATAATGTTACACCTAAAAGCAGGTTTTCAGTTTGTGCTCCTCTGGAAACACAACATGCTTCCAGGCAAAATGAATCCTTCTTAAATGGTTGAGTTTAAATGCACTGTTGGAAATTATGTAGCTGTAAATAATTAAACAGATGCAGCTGTTGGTGAAACAACTCCTTAAACACCTTTAAAAAAAACTAAGAATGACGAATGAGGTTTTATTGATCTCCATCAGTACAAATTTTTTGTATAAAAGCCCAAAAAATTATGTTTTTTATGTTCATTATGATCATGTCTTTACCAATTCCATCATTATTTATCATGGAAAGAATCACTTATTAATAAAAAACGGACTGGATATCATTAAAATATCAACTAAAGACCATCCGAATTTAATAACAACCACCTTCTAATCAGCTAAAAATAATAAAATGAGCTTAATCAACAATGTTTTGATCGTGTTGTTTTTATTAAATTGAGATAATCATGACAGATATTTCGTTTTGGAAATATATCAAATTTCATATAAAAAAAAAAACAAATTGTATCTGTGTCCGAGAAATCACTTTCAACTAAGTTACCCGTTACACCTCTCAAGAAAGTATTAATTCCAGATCACATGACCTGCTCCACATGATGTCATTTCCTCCTGAAGAAAAGACTGGCCAGACTCTGAGGCTTTCTGAGTTATTTGCTATAAAGTAGTGTTTGAGTCAAATCTGGATTTTTGGCATGTCAACGGGTTTAATTAAAATACCTTTATAAATAACCTTCAATTTGATTTTACTCAATAGTATATATAATATTTAGAAGAATCTTTCTCAAAAAATCCCATGTGGTGTTTGGTTATAGGCGGCCATGTTAATTTTTGCTGAAAACAGCAAAAATGTCAACTATGATACAAAAAGTCCCTTTTGAGTTGTTGCCTGCAAGTGCAAATAGTTTCAAAAGACCAGAAACCACGTGGGATTTAAATTTGAATGTTATTCCCGTCAAAATAATCTTATTGAGCAGAAAATACTCCGCTCCCAGTGCTCCTGCCACATTTGGAAAACTCCTTAAAAGCCCCGTTCTGTAAGCATGTCAAACATCGTCTGCAGCCTGCAGTGGATCTTCCTCACTGTGTCGAAATGCTAAACCTAAATTTTATTTTTGATATAAAGGAGGAAGTCGCAGGGGAGTCAGATCTGCTGAATGAAGCAAAAACTGTGACCGTCCATCCAAAAAAGTCATGTATTCAACAGTGTGCATTAGCATGATGGCTCTTGCCACAGTTCAGCTTGTTTGTGCTGAATTTTCTGCCTCCGATGTCTCAAGACGCTGCAGTAGAATTTGTCATTGATAGTGAGTGACTGGGACATACTCACAGTGAACAACCATGTGAATGTTAAACAAAACAACAGTCATTCTCATGGTCATTATGTACTCTTTTAGTTGTTGTAACTGTGGGTTCTTCCACAGAAGACTTCTCTTTGGTCTGTGGGTTATCGCCATAGACCCAACTCTAGTCACCAGTTCTGAGTCAATTTGAGGCAGAACATGATGTTTCCATTTTCACAAGTTGGACGTCAATGGGAAATCATAAATGGTCCCCTGCAGGAGGTCAGAAAAGGACTTCCAGAGAGCATTTCAGGTGTGACAGGAAGCACTGGAGGCAGTTTGTCATTGCACAAGAAGACTATTTTAAATGGGATGACAGGAAAATTTGAATCAGTTTTGGGTTTTGCTTTTTATAGCTGCAGTTCTTGAATTATTTAATCATACCTTGTGGATTCAGTGCAGATACAGTACACTGTGAACATCGGTTTATGGTTCTATATGTGGTATGGACACATTTACCTACGTTCATAATGTGAACAAGAGGAGATGACAATCAAGATAGCATCGTTTTAGCATTCATCGGTATCTTATCAGAAAACTTGAATACTACAGAGCCTGTTGAAATTTATCAGTAGAAACTGACATAATTTCAAGTTGCTCTAAGATTCCAGTTTTGTTGGATCACTCCTGAAGTTAAGACATGTTATTTGCAATTGCATTGGCACCACTGCAATTTTTGAACACCATGAAGAAATTAATTTGCACATGCTTCTGAAAAGGACTCAGGCAGCTGAGTCACAAAGTAGAAACAAACTGCAATCACCAACACAATCTTAATGAACCTGTATGCTGACCAGCTCCATGTGTGCAGCTCACTGACTTCTGACCTTCTACAGCAAAAAGAATTTCTCTGTGGGATCAGGGAGGACCATGGGGTTACAGAGACCTTTTTACCTTAAGAGTTTTATACATTTGTACAGACATTGTTTAATAGCAACACTAATTCCACCTTTTCTTAATGCACATTATGTCCTGTATGTCTTGCTCTGTTCTCTCGCTCTCTCCAGGACCCAACCAACGGCTACTACAACGTGCGAGCCTCCACCCACGACGAAGTCCGCCCTGCGTCGCGTTCCACCATGCATTACTCCGACTACCGTTCCCTGCAGGAACACCTGGAGGAGCAGCATCCATTAGCAGCAGCACTGGAGGCTCGGGAGCAACAGCCAGCGGAGGAGCCCCTGTTCCCCCCGCCCCCTCACCTCTCCCGGCCGCCCACAAGCCTGCTACGACCCCCGGCCACCCTCCAGACTGTCCATATCAGCTACGCCCAGTTCAATACCTTCACCCGTGGGGGCCAGACCCAGCAGCCCCGGCTAACCCCGCCCCTGCAGCCAGTGATTTCCCTGGGGACTGTAGCCTCCTGGACTCCACTTCTCAGCTGGCCTATGACAACTACGGATACCCCTCACACTACCCGACCTACCGCATGGGTTTCGCTCCGTCCAGCCTGGCCCTCTGGAGGCCGGCCCATCCTACGAGATGTACGGGGTGGGATCTGGGGTGGCGAGCCCTGGGTGGGGTTGGCCCCTGGGGGCCCAGCTCCCTCAGGGTCAGAGACTGGACTCGGAAGTACGGCAGCTCCACTCGCTTCTCCTACACCTCACAACACTCTGACTACTCCCACAGCCGACACACACAAAGGATGCAGACTCACGTGTGAGACGGAGACGCAGAACCACCTCACAGTCTTAGCTGAGCATGAAGGAAGCATCTTATAAATAGCGGCCACACCTAAAACACACACACACAATCACAAATTTACATGCACACATTTTTTAACACGCTAACACGAATACGCTCACACAACACGACTGCAGAACACAAGAAAACATCACACAACCAGCCATGCACAAAGTCAGAAAACCATGCCCGTGAGACAGAATGAGAACCGTGGGGCACAGAGAGCAAAAAAGAGAGGAGAAAAGGAGTTTTAGTGAGACAGGGAGGGGAATCCAACACGGTTTTGAATTCCCTCACTCCAATGTGTTTGTATATCTGGCTCTGAAAGAGCAGACAACGCAAGTCACAATCAAGACTGGAAAGAGAGCAAGAACCTGGAGAGGACGAGAGATCACAGATCTTTGGAGCCCATAGCCTTTGCTATGAACTGACATTGTAAAATGATGAGAGAACGTTTAAAGCAAACTGACTGTCAATATGGTACACGCTGATCAGAAGAAACCTCAACCAGTGGAAGTCATTTCTGGCCGCCATTTTTCGATAATGTTTTTATATTTTTTATTTTTGCTGGTTGTCTATTCTGTGATCATAGAGCACATATATATATATAGTATCCCAAATGCCCTTCTGTACAGTGGTACTTGCCATCAGGCCTGTTAGGCAGGGTGGGGGAGTGGTGTTGGTGCTGGGGTGGGGGTTGGGAGGGTTTGTCATCATTTTGCACTGCATCTACAGTATTCATGCTTAGACGTCCCTTATCTATATCTGTGTTATGTCTTCTTTTTATTTGCACACCAGACTAGAGCTTTGTATTCTATTTTTTAACATTACAGAATTATTTTTGTCAATGTAAAACATGTAATGTGTATGTATGGACCAAAAGTTTGAACGTGAGCGCACATAAACTTGGGCATTGGCCTGAGCGAGATCCACTGAGACGGAGTGAAAGCTGTGCCAACAGAAGAGCCTGAATTCAGGATGTGTTTCACATCAGAAGGGTGCACAACAGTGTATAAAAGAATCCTAGTGCCAAGTGTTCATGTTGTTCTTCACCTTAGACCATGTATATGCAGTAGACGCTCCTTCTATTGGCGACTGTTGCTTTACAAACCAGGCTCGGGGGCCTTGAGTCATTCCCAGACATTTTTTGTAGACTGGAGCCTTTTTTCGCCGAGCTCTTAACTACAAGCCTGGCGCAGACAGAGAGAAAAACACAGATGTTGGGTTTAGAACTGAGTGGCCTTATAGGGGAACATGTCATACATTTCCATTTTGAATCATTCCTCATTGTCTGTCTGCCAAAACGGCCAGAGGAGAATGTGTATGGAGAGGTTTAATGAAGGCTTGTTCACAATATTGACATGTAGTAGTGTGACTGTGAGTGTGTGGGTGTGCGAGTGTGTGAGAGAGAGAGAGAGAGAGAGATCAAGAGGGAGTGTGTGGGCGTTGGCGCGCACATTGATTTGTACAGTGTGTTTGTATAGATGTGTGAATGATTGTGTGTGTGTGTATGGGAAGCATACTGTAAACACGCTGCGCTCCTCGAGTGTATGCGTGTGACTATTGTATGCATGTCTGTGTGTATACAGTATGTGTGTGCGTGTGCATGTCTGTGTCTAAGTGCGTGTGTGTTTCAGTATATGTCCATATCATTTCTCTCACAATCCTGTTACAGTACTTTTATACCTCTGGTAGGACTGTATCCTGTATTATTGTGTCTTTGAATTTAGAAAAATCCAATGTTTATCTTATTGTACTGTTCTTCGTAGCAGAGAAAACTGTTCAAAAGATGTACAACGAACGTTATCAAACTCTCATTTTTTAATTTCATTATCTTCAATATTTTTTAAAAATGGTATGTAATTATTTTTCCACAGTATTACATAAATAAAAGCACTGTTTTTTATAAAATGTAGAGTTTGTCATCTTGAACATGCAGATGCGTATTTCGGCGTGCGTCTGTTGGTGTTGGAGCCCAGATTCAAGGTGAAGTGAAACTTAATTTGAAATGTGCAACATATGATTACACAGATCAATGTAAGGTTTTAAAAAGAATAATATTATTTTAAATATACTTTGAGTGTCACACACAGCATAGACTACAAATGGTATTACAAATTATACCTATATTTACCATACATGTGTATAAATACATTTAATATGTGCAATATACTTAGATTATGGTTAAAAACAAAACTAAAATACATGTATATAAAAAGTAGAAATTATTTTTATCTATCTATCTATCTATCTATCTATCTATCTATCTATCTATCTATCTATCTATCTATCTATCTATCGTTATGAAGAAAAAAGCTAATAAAATTATACTATATGAGACTACAAATTATAATTGATAGCTACGATTCCATAGTTTGTTTATAGATATTTTTAAACGTTTATGACATAAAATAGTGGTAGTTCATGCCGATATATTTCTACCGATAGGTGGCAGACGCACATTTCATAAACGAGCCTCTAAAACCACAGAAGAAGAAACTCAACTAAGTCATTGGCCAGTTGTCCGACAGCCAAGATGGCGGCCACAATGTTGAGGTCGCTTACCAAACTAGGACGTCCTTCAACAAAAATACTATTAAACAATAATTTGCTGAGCCCTGGCTGCGTGGTCCTGCAGAACAGGTATGATAACAAAAATACAAAGCTTCGCATAACGTTTCTATCGATGGTTGTCTTATCTTGAGCTCTACGTGAATATGCATGCCGAAAGCTAATGTTAGCATAATGCTAAAGAAGCCGACAATGTCTCTTCATATTTACACGAGTCGCCTGCTACATAATATTGGACTTGGCTAAATGGAAACACATTTATAGTGTATATACGAAGCTATAGCAGCAATGCCTTCTTGCAGCTCACATATTTTACAAGACATGCTTGTTTTCTTGCTGTCAAGTCGTTAGCTTCTGAGCTGCTGTCTAGTTAACCGAAGTGTGTCAATGTTTATCACACAAATGCTGCATGTTTCATATTCATTGTAAAGTCAGAATGTTTTCAAATTGCAAAGTTGTTAAATTTTCATCACAAACAGTCTAGCAAGCCATAGTTTAGTTAGTTAGAAAGGGTAAACAACACCTGCAGCCACATAACACCTTCAATGTTACACAAGTAAAGGACAGATGTAAGTTAAACTACTTTTCATCCAATCATGTTGGTCAGAAATGACTATGGTGAAATTGAATTAACTTGTTACTGATATATTTTTGCCACTATGTGTTGCAGTGTTAGACTATATAGTATTAATCTACATTTGGTTTTGCTAGCACGACTGTGCATGATTCAGTCATCAGCCAGATTATTAGTTGTCAGGTTGGCAAGCCAGGTTTAGCCCAGATGATCACCTTTTCCAAATGCTAACCTCAACCAAAAGAGATTAAAGCCTCTTATACAACGTGCAGGTAGCGTGAGAGGTAATGCTGAACAGCTGATACATTTCAAATCAAACCTGCAATGTGAAAGCCCTCTCATTATCCAACGCTACAGTGTTGCTCACCTAACACAGTGCCATTTCAAAGATTGAAATAAATGTACATGTTTGAAGCAATGTTTACTTTTAAGTTCTTATCCTTTTATTTCGAATATACACCTGTTATATCTGCTAATGATTTGATGATGCAAGTTCTTCTCTGATCATTAATTTATCCCCCAAAAAACTCATCTCAGTGGTGTCAGAGTTACAAATGTAGTTTTCTTTTCATTAAAAACATGATCTCTTCCTGCTTAAAAGTGCTTTAGATGTGATTTTACAACATTGTTTCCTGTGGAATTAACATTATCTGTCCCTGCCTCTCTTTCTCTACCTATCCTACTCTCAGCAACTCACCTATGACTCTGCCTTAGACACTGTTAAACTACCCTACCACAACAACACAATGACAGTTTGCAATATTGGGAGTAATTCAGCCATAAATGTCAAACTGGAAACTGATTCTGAAGAAGATTAATAATACAGAAAGCCTCATCCTGCCAGTTAACAGGATTGGTTCTGCAGGCTGAACCTGTGTTTTTGATTAGTATGTCATTGGTATGCTGCAGTTTCAGAAAAAGCTTAGCTACAGCACTGACTGGTTATTTTGCTTTTATATTTGCTATATGGACATGTTAGCACAGAGGGGGAAAGAAAATCATTATTAAAGGAGTGAATATAGTTTTATGTTTTTGCAGGCAGAAACAATGGCAGCCAGACGTGGAGTGGACGGAGCAGTTTGCGGGGGCAGTGATGTACCCCACTGCCATTAATGAGAAATGGACACCACCCCCATGGAATGGTACACACTTTAAACTGCGACTGAAATAATTTCTATCTTTGTATGCAGTTTTTGTATTCAGATAAAGTACAGTGACAAATTTTGTATCACTTAAACTGTGTGAAAGCTGACAGTATTTTAATATATGATCTAACATATCTGACTAGTCAGAGATAGAACTGGTTATTTTTGCCAACCTTTAATAAAACTGAGGCAGGCATTCAGTGTCTTGACTTAGTCAGTGAACTAGATTTAATTCTCGGCTGTTTGTCAATACATCGGACAACGCATTATTGATTGTGGTTATTGGTTTTGATGTAAAAAGAAAAACATTCCCTTGAACAGTAACCATGAAACAGTAATCATTTCTTTGCTCTAAACCATTAACATGTCTTCTCCTTTCCCATATTTTCTTTGTTTTTCAGACAAAGACCTCCTGCAGAGAAGGATGTGGCCAACCTGACAATTAACTTTGGCCCTCAGCATCCAGCAGCTCACGGGTGTGCTGCGCCTCGTGTTGGAACTCAGCGGAGAGTCTGTTAAGAAATGTGACCCACACATTGGCCTGCTTCATCGTGGCACTGAGAAGCTAATTGAGTACAAGACCTACCTGCAGGTACTGAACCAGTCGCATAGCTTTGTTTCAGTCGACTTTGTGAATCCTCTTATGACGTAAATCCGTTATACATCGGTTTAACTGTCTGTACAAGTGTACTCTTCATTTTATACAACAGCTGGTTTTAATGCGTTCAAACAACACAGCAAATTGTTGCACAATTTATGTGCAATGGCCCCTCGTTGTTTTGTTTTTGGCTTCACCCACACTGTGTAGCGAGTGGAATACTTATCTGTAATGTTGCAAGAGGAACAACTCACCAATTCACTTGAAATGACAATGAACCCTTGACGTCAGCTGAATTGATTCAAGATACTTTAGAAGACCTGTATCATGTGTCATGTCTTACTTCTTACTTACTTCTGGAAACTTCCTCTTCTTTTTCCGTGCAGGGCTCTGCCCTACTTTGAACGTCTGGACTATGTTTCCATGATGTGTAATGAGCAGGCCTCACTCTCTGGCGGTGGAGAAGCTGCTCAACATCCAAGCTCCCACCCGTGCAGAGTGGGATCAGATGTACTGGAAAGTAAATGGTCAGATATAAAAGGCCTGTGTTAAGGCTCAAAATATTGATTATTCTTTTAGCCAATATTATTTAACCACCAAAAAATGTTCTATTTGTCACCAGAAAACAAAGAAAACAGTACATCCTCACATCTGTGTATCCAGATCCATTGAATATCAGTTTTGCAGAAGAAAACCCTTCAATCTATGACTCAGTAGAAGTTTTCTAAGTGGTAATTGAGCAACTGTTCCTGCTCTAAATAGCTTTATGTGTTCTGTGTTGTGTTGTAGTGCTGTATGGAGAGCCTGACTCGCATCCTGAACCACATCATGGCCGTTACCACTCACGCCCTTGACATCGGGGCCATGACACCCTTCTTTTGGATGTTTGAGGAGAGAGAGAAGGTTGGGAGCCCTTCGGTGTTGAATGTTCAATCCTTTGTGATGCAGATTAGTACAGACGCTAGATGTCTTTTAAGCCCCGTCCACACGAACACGAAACGAGGTCTAAAACGCATAAGTTTCTTGCCAAATCTGCGTATCATCCACACGAAGACGGCGTTTTGGGGGTCTGTAAACGATCATTTTTGAAACCGGGTTCCAGAGTGGAAAGATTTTGAAACGCCATTTACGCAGCTCCGTGTGTACGGGCGATCCGCTGCTTTTCAGAAACGCTTGCGTCATAGTTTCGTATCTTCATTGACACGCATGCGCCACACGCGGCCACGACAACAACAATGGCGGCGTACAGTGTAGCAAATGTGCTGATGAAGCGTTTACAACTTTTGCCGCAAGTGCGCATGCCCACAGTTTTTTTCTTCTGTTTGCGCGTTTCCATCCTATCGTTACAGCGCCCCTGGAGGTCTGGCATGTGTTTTACAGCATTTCCATGCGTATCGAGTGCATTCGCATAGACGCATAGATTTTCTGAGATGCATTCGTCTTTACGGCGATCGTTTTTTGAAACTGTTCAGCGTTTCGTCTTCGTGTGGACGGGCCTTAATCTGTGGCGGGCTTCTGTCTCACTCCTGCCTGCCTTCACAGCAGCAGATTTAAGTTGTTGTAGCTTCTACGACCTACGACTATTTAGGATTTTAAAGTCCTGTTGGTCATTTCTGAAGTGTCCTCAAAAGAAGTATCCGTTAATTTTACTGAGAAGGGTGCAACTTGATGGGAGTTAACAAAATGTGTGATCCAGAAAATGTGCAGGCTATAAAATGAGTTGTGGCTAAATGTGTTTCCTGCCTTCTAGTTTCTTCTGTGAAAGGTCCTGAGATTTGGTATTTTAGAGCCCCGTATCTGGGGGAAATAACGCTCATTCTGTAGATGCCCAGTGTTGCCCTGAGGTTCTTGTCATTCAGTAAAACTGCTATCAGCTGGTGCTCCATTCATGCTGATTCAGAAATAAGTGCTTTTACATTGAGATCATTTTCCACAGCCCCTAACACGCCTGTCAGTCTCAAAGCAGTGAGCTTAGAGCTGTGTAGCGTGGGAAAATAAAGTGTTTGTATATGTGAACTGTACATACTAAGTGCCAAAAATAGTTGATGAAATTTGCTGCACCCAACGTCTCAGTGTAGGTTTCGAGTTCTGTCTGTCTGCTTTTATTTCTGCTTTATACGAATCAGCTCTTTCTTGAACAACAAGGGTCTGTAATGTCCACTCTTTGTGTCTGTATAGATTTAAAAGGAGCAGTTTGAGCTTTGCTGGTAACCATAAAACCAGTTCTCAACAGTCTGTGAGAACTGAGTTAAAGTGTTGTCTCCTAAGATGCTCCTAAAAAGCTTATGAGAAAACTGTGTCTTGAGAAAACATCAGTGAAGTTCAAGGAGTTATAGAGATGCACACTTCCCCCACTGAATTCCAAACTCATTTCACAAAGAGCACTGAGTGTTGTTGTTTTTTTTCACTTGTTGAAAGTCTCCTGTCTGACTTGTGTTTCCTCCCAGATGTTTGAGTTTTATGAGCGAGTGTCTGGAGCCAGAATGCACGCTGCATACGTCAGACCTGGTGGTGTTCATCAGGTAGGAGAATTCAGTGAACGATGCCTTTTTTCTGTTTTATTTTCTGTTGTCAAGTCTTCTTTTGTCAACAGTCAGTGATGCATTTTTTTTACAAAATAAAGTTTGGGAAAACAGACCTGCAACATAAAAAATGCATCATTTTTGAGTGAACATTCACGTCCAAAGGCATAACAAGTCAATGACATTTTGCAGATGACTTTATCGGTCATATTGTAATAAAAAAATGACAGCTCTTGCATCTTAATTGTGTTCCAGGATTTGCCCCTCGGCCTGATGGATGACATCTACGAGTGGTGCAAGAATTTCTCCATTCGAATTGATGAAGTAGAAGAGGTGACTGACTTCATGTTTAATTTAAAATCTCACCCAAAATGTGCGCAGGATGAAGCGTTCCAATGATGTGGTGAAGATCTGCTGAGTAAATGCGACATTCTGTGTTTTCCTCCGTCCAGATGCTGACCAACAATCGTATCTGGAGGAATCGTACCGTAGACATCGGAGTGGTTTCTTCTGAGGACGCCCTCAACTGCGGTTTCAGGTAAGTCGTAATGAATATATAGGGAACCATGGGATAACTGAAACATTAACAGTAAATGAAGTGTGTGAAGAAATGCCAAAACCAGCCCTCCAGAGGGTCTAATCTAGAGAATCAGAGAAGACATTAACTGCAGATTGTAAATTTGTAAAACTATAAATTTGAAATAATTTCTAGACATGACAAGTTGTTTTGATCCTAAAGTAAAATACTAGACTGTTCATTGTTCTTTTGTCGTTTTGTGTCTCATTTTTGTAACATTTTGTCTCATGTTTTTGTTGCTTTGTGTTTCCTTTTTGTTCTCCTGTGGTTTCTTGTCTTTTTTTTTTGTCATTTTGTTCTTTTTTTGTTCCATTTGTGTCCATTTTTTGTCACTTTGTAACTTTTGTCTAATTTTTTTGTCTTTTTGTTTAGTTTGTGTCATTTGTCTAATTTTTTTGTCATTTTCATATCATTTTTATAATGTTTTGTCTTGTTTTTTGTCTTTTTTTTGTCGTTTGATCATAAAATAAAATACTGTATCATTCAGTTCCAGATAGCTGTGACTAAATGTTGCTTCTTTGTCGACACTGCGATCTGTAAGCTGTAATGCGTAAAAGATAAACTGAGGCATAATGTTGTTGAAAGTGAACTTGTTTTTCTTGAGAAATTTCTCGTTTTTCATAATATTTTTGTAAAAATATAATTCCTTACATGTGAACATTTTCAGAACATACTTTGTTTTACACTAAAGCAAAGGAAAAATTTGGAGTTGTGGTTATTTACAGGTTGTTATGTTGTCATTTTACTGGTCACTTGAGATCAGATGGGCTGGATGCAGCCCCTGAACTAGAATGAGTTTGACTCCCCTGGTCTAAACCCTGCCATGTATCGTCTCTCTGCTCCTCCCGCTACCAGTGGAGTGATGCTGCGAGGATCAGGGATCAAGTGGGACCTGAGGAAGTCTCAGCCGTATGACAAGTACGATGAAGTGGAGTTTGACGTTCCTATTGGAAGCAATGGAGACTGTTATGACAGGTAAAGTACGCAGCATTCAGCAGCACCTCAATATCTTTACAGAGCCAGTGTTGTTTGCTGCTGTAGCAATGTTTCAAATCTCATATAGAGAGCCTTTAACAAATAGCTATAGCTAGCTTTAAAAGTGACTTCTGTTTCAGTTTCCTGCTCCTATTTTCTGACTCGGTTCCTTCGCAGAATTTGCTACATGCAAGGCGCACTTTAGTCATTTCCTCTCATGCTAATTTGGGCACATTTAACTAACCAAAGGAAACATATGCACAAATATGTCTGTAATTTGCAAGCACAGTTTGCAATGTTTTTTGGAGTGAAGTCATAGTTTGTCCGGCGCCTGTCCGTGTCGCTTGTTTAGACGAGAGTTTTCAGTGACTTCAAATATGATAATGTTGATTATAAGTGGTCAGTTGGGTTCCTTTTCATGAAAATGGATTTATGCAGTCCTTTTTTGCACATATTTTTTAATAAGAAACATTAGTTGCAGAAGTTCTTTTGCCGGAAGACGACAGTTCCTACAAGTAGACATTTGTTGCTTGATTGCAGTGGTGTGTTACTTGTATTTCACTGCATCTAAAATTATGCATGCCACAAAACCGAAAACGGAGAAAAGAAGTGACCTCATCTGCTAAAGCACGGACACACAGCTCGGCCTATTTTTGGTTCACATGATCGACTCCACTGATAACCTTTTTAGGATGTCTAAAGCTGTGAACATTTCTGCCGCCTCACAGAGGTGTGATGGAACACATGCACTTGTGTTTCAATAAATTCAGCTGTCTTGAGATTGTATCTAGATATATACACAAAAACACGACATGGAGTGTATTCTTTTGCATTGATATTCCTGTGTTTTATTACACGTAACTGCAGTGATTGTGTAATCGGAAGTGAGAACCTCCATAGGCTTTTCATTGTAGATGTAGGAGCTGATAAAAACGGACTGCTGTAGAGTAGATTCTGTGATGTCAGCGCCTGTATCTTACTGTTGTTTCTCCCTGTGTGGTCCAGGTATCTGTGCAGGGTGGAGGAGATGAGGCAGTCCCTGAGGATCATGCACCAGGCGCTCAACAAGATGCCAGAGGGAGAAATCAAGGTGGACGATGCCAAAGTGGCCCCACCCAAGAGGTCTGAGATGAAGGTGAGCCCAGTGAAGAACTATTTTTTCTTTTCTTGGTTTTCTTTCCTGCAGTTTTATCATTACTTTGCGTTAATTAAATTTCTCCAGTGTCGCTAATTTGTCTTCGCGATGCCTCTTTACAGAATTGGGCCAGCTTTCCCGTTAAATGCAAATTAATTTGGCTGCCCTCAAGGCTTCAGATCGCCTCTAGTTCCCCTCGGTGTTAGAATTTAACATTTCCCTTAACATATGCACATTAAAGTCAAAGTTTCCGTGCAACTGTTTCTGTAAACTTCCTGCTGCTTCCTGATTATTTTTTTGTGTGCTCTCTTTCTGTGCCAGATGTCCATGGAGTCTCTGATCCACCATTTTAAACTGTACACAGAGGGCTACCAGGTGCCCCCAGGGGCCACATACACAGCTGTGGAGGCACCCAAGGTGAGACCACTAGTGCTGTGGATAGTATTTGCATTAAACAGTAGGTTTTTTGCAGTTTCCTATCTTAAAAACTGTCCACACAGTAGTAACTTGGTGCAACAAAAGTCAGTGTTTCATAACTGAGGCGCAAATCTTTCATTTTTTTCAGTCCGCTTTTCATCAAGTTTCTGCAGAGACGATCTGACTTTTCTTTAGAGCCTTTTCTCAGCTGTTCTTTGCTGAAGGTTTTGTGTTGCTTTACCTTTCTATCGGTTTCCAGTCAGACAACACATTTTGCTAGGTCACAGTTTGTGCGGTTTTCTTCTTTAGAAACGTTTGTGTGATTTGTGTGCTTTGAGCCGCTCTGGTCTCATCTGGCCAAAGAATGTGATCCCAGCATTCATCGGGCTTCTTTTCATGTCGTTTAGCAAAGTTTTATCCTGCAGTTTTGTCCCAAAAGTGCGAGCAAATGTTACTTTTTCTTGGATGTCAGTCATAGATGTTGGCATTGTGCGGTAACCTTCACGCTTTCTGACTTTGATTTCCATTTGTAGCCCAAATCTAAAACACTTCTCTGTTCTACTAAGCCAGACTGTGAAAATAATGCACTTTCTGGAGCTCTGATTAGTGGTGCCATGCCTTGTATTAAACCCCTCCGATTGCTGCTAGTGTTTTAACGTATTTTTATGTGGTCACCCATCTTCCCGTACCCTTTTCCTTCTCTGTGACTCACGATTCTCTACATTTCATGGAATGTTTGAGTTCCCCTAACCACACACACGTAGTCCATAGATCCAGAAGTGAGCAAGTTGTGATGCTCACAGGTCATTTTAAACCCATGTTCATGCAGTTGGGTTAACTGGAAATCACAGTTGTGCTCAGTTTTCTTTTTTTATTGATTGCAGGTTTTCTAAAGTGTGTGTTGAATTTCTACTATTTGAGCTGTGTTTGTTTTTGTCTGCATATTAGAGGAAAATGCTTCACTTGACAAATAACTTGAAATAATGCCGTTACATTTAAGCGATATTGCAGCAGCCTGCTTTCTATTTTCCTCTGTCATTTCTTGTTAGTAAAAATCCTTTCCTTGATAGTACTTTTTAAAGGTTCTTAACATACATACATACGGTTTCTTTGAGTCTTCATTAATTGGGCCTTTGTTCTCCTTTAGATACTTGCTGTGATACAATATGCTTACTTGTGTATTTCTGTGTGTGTTTGTGTCCTCGTGTGTCGCTTGCAGGGAGAGTTTGGTGTTTATTTGGTGTCGGACGGCTCCAGCAGACCCTATCGCTGCAAGATCAAAGCTCCCGGATTCGCTCACTTGGTGCGCACTTAAAACTTCACAAGACACCGTGAAATATTAAACACACCGGGCCTCAATTATTCAGCGTGTTTAACGGCTTGTCCTCAAGGCTGCTTTTAGTTCATTAACTGCATTTTAGAAAGTATTATGGAACCATTTTGAAAAGCACACAGAAGCGCTCCTCCTCCCTCCTCCTTCCTGTTCAGCTCTTAGCTCATGGGTACACGAACCGCAGTTTAACGCAGCCGTTTGAATTTCGGTCTGCACGGCTAGAAATGTCTTTAAAGTTGCATAAACAAACTATTAGAGTAGTTAGTGCTTTAACTTGAGGCTACAATCTGCTGAATTATGAAAATTAACTCCTCTGTGCAGAGTCGGTTCTTCTGAATGTTAATCCCTGTTTGCTTCTTTCCAGGCTGGTCTGGATAAAATGGCCAAAGGACACATGTTGGCAGATGTGGTGGCTATTATTGGTAAGATTTTGGATGTTTCTGTCCCAAAATGTAACACCGTCACTTAAAAACTTCTCAAAATGTCACTAAAAATAGAGAATATGTGTGAAGTTGCGTCACCCTTTTTGCTTCTTCTTCTGACAGGTACACAGGATATCGTGTTCGGAGAGGTTGACCGTTAATGTGATGCTGCTATAGAGGACAATTCATTCTTTCATTCTCCGTTTGAGAGCTTCTCTTCCTCTTCTCTATCCTCTCTAGTGAGGTTTTGACAGCTTATAATCGCTGATGTACAATGTCCAAATAACCCTAATAAATATTTTATGACCCAACAGTGAAGTAGCCACTTGTATTTCCTCCTCCGTCGCTTCGCTTCAGGTTGATTCTGAAGTGGAGTCGAAACCATTTCCTTTAAGCTGTCAGAAATCAAGTATTAAACGTGGCAGCAAGAGACCAAAGCCTCTTTGGTGTTTCTTTCCCCTGGTTTGGTGTTAAAAGGGGAGTGGTCTGATGAGATCTGAGACAAATGGACTTAGAGCTCCGACCACAACTTCCCCTCCTCGCTGCGAGATATGCAATACTCGAGTCTCCGCCAGAACGCGCAGAATAAACACCCAGGAGTTGTCGTGTTTCGCTGGCAGCCGAACGAGCCCCGTTGTCCTTGTTGAGTTGGTGTTATTATGGCTGTGTGGGGCAGGAACCCGCTGCTGGTGGCCATTCCTCTGTGGATGACTTTTGGGAGAGCTGGTGAGTCGTTGACAAAAAAAACTGTGATGGATTTTCTATCAGTTGAGGGTTTAAACTGATTTAATGTCCAAAACGTTGACTTCCTAAAAAGCTTATGAGTAAACTGAGCAATCTGTTTAGATATTTATAATAAAACAGCCTAATTAAGGCCCCGTGTGACTGAGCGGAAGCTGTGCTGATGATGGAGATAATGGGGGGGGGTTTACTGTCTGATGTGTAGAAAACCAAACTGCACCATTTAGGCGGGTGAACGCACATCTGTATTAAGAGCAGTGAGGTTTTGTGACATTCGGCCTCATTCTGCTCAATGTAGGCAGCGGAGAGGCACTCCCCACATTCAGTTTTGCAGTTCCTGTAAAAAGACACTGACCCTGTTGGTTTTTGCACTTGAGGCGTGAAACATCGACGCTTTTTTTTCACTGCTGCGCTTGTGAAGCCAGCTGCTGTGCACGCTTGGCCTTAGATGAGTCGAGCTGGTTTAAAACTCAGCTTATACTGTATTTATCGGCATATATTTTGCAGCATGTATTGGAAAAAAAAGCTTAAAAGTAAGAAGGAAGAGGGCGGAAACTAATCTGAAAGCTTCAATTTCACCATTTATTGTGTAACACAGTTAACAGGGTAAGTATTAATACATAACTGATGAATCAATTAGTACTCTTTTTAATTGGGAAAGTCATTCTTTGAAAAGAAATCGAGGGTTCTAGCGCCTCACATAATGGCGCCTTCTGCTTTTCCTTGTCTCGCGGTGTCAGTAATATGAAGCAGTGAAGTGTTGGTTGGATAAAAATGTGTTTCTTTATTATTTTATAACATTTTTTTTTTAAATTTTAGTCTAAAGTCATTCCCAGATCAGTGAGTAATGGGGATAATTTTACTTGTAGGTTTTATGCATTTTAAATAATCAAAAACCTTTACTGAATGTGTAAAAACCCCTAAAATATTTTTATACCAAACTGCAAGCGACTCTGACCTACTTGTAGCTGTGACAGCAAAGTCGCAGCCAGCTGGTGTATGAAATTTTAAGAGAGAAATATCTAATTTAAAACAAAAAACATTTCACCTGTGTGTTTTGTGTGCCGAGCAGTGAATTTGTTCAGACACCTAAAAAGAAAAGTAAGCTTTTCCAGTATTAGAAGTGGAAGCACGCCAGTTTTACATGGCGGAAAATAAAAAAACCCTCCATTTTACAGAGAGTTGATGTGTTGCCACTCATGCTTGCGTATTAGTTCCACATTAATATCAGGCTATCGGTTATTTTGGGTTTGTCATTTCCTTGAAACCCCGCACCGCTTGCTACATACAGAAACCAAAGGAGATGTCACTGCTGATAATACGCCACATTTCAGACTCACAGGCAACATGTAGAGCTGAAGATAAGAACTCCACTTGTGCTCATTTGTCCTTTAAAGTCAGTGGATTTGCTAAAAAAACGAGTGGAAATGTCACTTTACCGTCACTTTGAAAAGGAGGCAGCCTTTGGAAACGCGCTCATGTGATCATAGATTTTAGAGAAGTGATTCATTTCCTTGAGTTTATAATGGAATAGAAAGAAAGTGAGAAGAAAGGGGTAGAGCAGAAGATGACGTCCGTAGTCTGGGGGAATTTCAAGGAAGAGAAGTTCAGAATGTAGAAAATAAAGAGAACTTCGTTAAACACAAACACAGTCACACCAAGTTGTTCTTTTTTGCATCAGTTTATGTCTATTTATGTACACGCTGAAAAATGTACAAATTACGCAACAGTTTGTATCGTTTTTCTTCAGTTCGGACAACTTCTGATGAAATTAAGTTCAACCAACAGACTACATTAAGTTACGGGAATCAGTTTTTCCTCTTCAATCAAAGCTATTTTTAGTTACAACTTGATTGCGTGAACACAAGTTTTTAAGCTGATCTGAAGTTTCAACAGCCAGTATTGCCACATAATTCAAAAATAAATGTTACTGTTGTAGAACTAATTAATATAATCATGAAGTTTTAAGCTGTCAGACATTTGAAAAGTTAAAATATTATTATGAGATTTTCTTCTTTTTTTCAAGTTTTTGTCCTGGCGGCAGATTTTAAATTCAAAACTTTGATTAACGCTTTTTTTTTAGTGATTACTTTAAAATGCAGTATTTATATTTAAGGACAAAATATTTAAATCTGAAAAATAAGTTAGAATTTAAATTATACACAATATTATGTAGATACAATAGCACATTATGTTGTCAAAATAATGTTTGTATTTTAAAAGTTTAAATCAATAAATTGGATTTAGTTTTTTTTTTTTTGCATTCAGGTAAGTGATAGGAATAGGTTTCAAGAATGCATTTTTGAAGTGTAAAGAGAAAATTGAGGTAAATAAATAATGTTACATCTCTAGGATGTCTATAGGAATCTTGTTTTAAGTGAGTAATTGTATTGACTTGAATAATAATGCATTAAAAAGACAAGTTAATAATAAAATATATGCATTAATTTCTTCAGAAACGGTATTTTATGAAGAGGTTAGCACAGAAAATTTTGGGGGAAATGTTCAGTAATTTTAAATGTGTTTCGTCTTTTAAAGACAAATCAAGCTGTAAACAGTTTTGAGGATAAGTATGAACCTTTTTCCCATGGTTTCCATCTTTTTGCCAATTTAAAGAAGCCAAAGCAGTCAGAGCTCTGATTGGTCAGTGATGGTATTAAACAGAAAAGAAAAGAAACTGTGAGGTGATGTAGTAAAAAATGAAATAAAAAAACTTCCATTAAAGCTTAAAGTTATTATTTGGGATCATCAGTATGAAACCTTTGAAATCACACCTGAATGCTGCTTTTATAAATGACCAATTAAAAGGAGATAAGAAAATTAAATTGAGGACAGAATCAAATAGCTTCCATAAGTCCTTGAAAAAATTCCTGTGCAAAAACACAAAACACAGCGCAAGACATTCTCCTACAATCGTGACACGTTTTGGTTCTGTGTTTCACCCGGGAAACCTTGAGCTGGTATCTTCCCAAACCATTCTTCAGAAATATTTCCACGCTGAGCTTGGTGTCGGGTATTCATGAGCGCAAAAACATGACCCGGTGTCACTGTGCTTTTTGTAGAGAATTTCTACAGCATATTTTTAGTCGCGAAAAAGGTTAAAGACGGATAAAAGCCTTTTGCAGCGTGTTCCTTAGATGTGTGCACGGCTCAGGCTGAGAAGGAGACCAGAAGCAGATTTTAAAAGCTGGGTTTTAAAGGGGAGATTTTTCTTGCAGACTTCATTCAAAGCAAATTTATGGACGGAATCATTACAGTTTTACATCTTTATTATGCTCTGCATGCGCTGTGCAGTGCAGAGGGGTTGTTGCAGTTTAAACTCACCATAAAAGAGTTTTCTTTTCCCTCCTCACACTACTGATAATGTTAGTTTTTTTGCAAGTAGTTGATGAAATGATAACACAAAGTCACATCCAACATCTAGAGGTGAGTCAGAGAAGTTGTGTTGCTTTTTTATCGGAGAGCAAAAACGGAATGCTTCTATTACTTTACGACAACAATTTCTATTTGCACAATTAATATCATGATTAATAGTAATGATACAAGTGCTGCTGAGGATAATGCACGTTGTTTGTTTATCACATTTTGGTTCCTTATGTAATGGCTGCTGTTGCTGTTTGTTTCGCAATCTGAAATGGCGACAGCTCCGCTACCCAATAAAACTGTTTTGTAAATGACAACGGAACCGTGTCATCTTCACACGCAGTGGGTAATATGGAAATCTATTTCCTCTACTTTGCTTTATGATAGCTTTACCTAACTGGATAGTTGTAATAATTTTATTAACGGTAAAAGTGCTCCTCTTATGGTCTTGTTGCCTACTATTTTTTCCTCCTGTTTCTCCGTCCTCAGCTGCTCTGGCGGAGAGTCAGATCTGTTACGTGCTGGATGGTATCCTGTTCGTGTACGGCATCATCCTGACCGCTCTCTACTGCAGAATCAAGGTATACATGCATGTCTATCTGTCTTTGCAGAAGCATAAGTCCATGCATTTTTCATACATGTTTGGAATGTACGTAATAAATTATGGATACATCCAAGAAAATCATTTATTGTAAAGAGAAACGGCGCCCAAGCTGACATAAAGCAAAATGCAGTATTTTAACAGCATAAATAATGTCTGAGTGTACAGTAGGGTGTCGTCTGCAAAATAACGAAGATGTCTGAAAAAGAAAGGCCAAAAAGTGTGAAATCCTTGCCTGTTAAACTGCGATATACTGAAGTATTAACATCAATAATGACTTCAGACTTAGATTTTTTTCAGTGTTAGGGAGAATACCAGGTTTGGGAGTAATAGATTACATGAAACAGAGTAACAGAATTAGCACAGAAAACAAGGAACAGTCTTTTGTGAAACGTAAAAGAATAAATAGATGCATCGGGTCAGATCAGATTACTAATACATTTAGTAAAAGGTGGTATATTGGCAGGATTATAATTTTAAAATTATTTTTTAAACAAAGAGCTAGTACTACCATGCACATGTATACACATTACATAATACTCTTAAGTAAAAGTCACCTCATTGCTACTTCTTTCTCCTGTCCTTTTTTTTTTTTTTTTTTTGCATATTTGGTTTAGAAGTAATATGTTACTTTACATTAACTAGTAATTGTATTGGAATACACTTGTCAAGCCGCCCTTTGTGTCCAATTGCTCTCTTTTTTGCATCAAATTGAATATTTAAAGTAAGCTCCGGAGAGTGTTTGGTTGTTCTCAGTTTATGAAAATAGAATGAACACGTGTAAAGTGAAGTTCATGGAGTTCATTAAATTTAGGTACCAATAGGAAAGAAAAGTATACTGTATGTTTTGGGGTAAGCTGATCCCAATAACTAAAAGTCACTTCCATCATTATAGTAACTATGCAGAAAGGATGAACAGACAAACCAAATGCATAGCTAGCTATGATGCTAGATATAGGCTCCAGATTCTTTTACCCCTCCCTAATTCATCGTTGTCTTCTACAGATCTACAATGCTAAAGAGGCTGCGGCAGCAAAGCCAAAACAGGTGAGAACAAATGCATTCGCACGCTACATCAATAGACAAAACGGACTGTACGTGTTGTCGTAAATGCATGTGGGCAGCAGACACAAGCCACCACAGCCCAAAGTGGAGTTTCAGACCAGCGGCAGAGATCCCCTACACTCAGAAATTAGCTCACTGGTCAGGTCAAACCTCAGTGGATCAACACTCTGAGGCCTGCCCATGAAAGAAAGGGGAAGAATCAAACTGGCACATTTCATTCCCACATGTACTGATTGTTTATTTACTGGCACCTTTCTTTTTTGAAACTGGTGCGATGTTCTCTAAACAAAAAAGTTGAGATCTCCACGAAGAAGCTGTTCATCTCATCACTGACCACTGAGATGCTGCTCTGTAGATTCTGTCAGCTTGAACGCAAAAATCTGACAGAATCATCTGAAATATCAGCCTTCTAATTAATGCTTCTTTTTTTTTGCATTCCTTGCAATACTGTGTAGGTATGATAAGAATTTTGTATTTAGTGCTGTTTATTATAAAACTCACCAAAACTCTGTACTAGTGATGTTTAAAACAGATTTAAGCTGCTTTCATTCTCTAAGGAGGACTGTAAGAATATGGTCAGGTGTGCCATGTTTGAGCCTATAGATAGCATTAAAGGGGTCCATCATCAGTTTTACATTTCAGAGTAGATTTACTAGCCTGGTCAATATATAAATGAGGGAATTTTGAAGTCCATGAGATATATCTTGCATACATTTTTCTTTAAAGTAAAAATAAACAATTTTTTTTGTGTTCATTATGATCATGTCTTTCCAAATTCCATAATTATTTATTATGGAAACAATCACTTATTAATAAAAAAAATGACTGGATATCACTAAAATGTCAAATAAATAACCATCCAAATATAATGACAACCAACTTCTAATTAGCTGAACAATATTAAAATGAGCTTATTCAGAAATAGTTTTGATTGTGTTCTTTTTATTAAGTTGAGATAATCATGACAGATATTTCTTTTTTGGCAATATGTCAAATTTTATATGGAAAATAACAAATTGGATCTGTGTCAACTAAGTTCCCCATTACAAAAACATCTCTCAAGGAAGTGTGTTAATTCCAGATCACATGACCTGCTCCACGTGATGTCATTTCCTCCTGAAGAAAAGACTGATAAGACTCCAAGGCTTTCTGAGTTATTTAATATAAAGTAGTGTGTGAGTCAAGTGTGGATTTATGGTATTTCAACAGGTTAACTACAATATCTTTATAAATAACTTTGAATTTCATTTTTCCTCAATTGTATATATAATATTTTATAAGAATCTTTCTGTAAAAATGCCGTGTGGTGTTTGGTTCTAGGCAGCCATGTTGATTTTAGGCCTGAAAACAGCAAAGATGTCAAACTAAGATACAAAAAATCCCGCAATTATATACTGACCCTGCCTTCAGTGCTACTCAGCATGTTTAAACACTAATCTGTAGCTCTGGAGGAATTTTAGCAGGGGTAGAAAAAGAAGAACTACATTTAAATAACTTAAAATTTGAAGAACTGTCTGTCTTTGGCGAAATGTAAGAAATAGTGTGGAATGGGAATTTGATCCTTTCTAGAGTTCTAAAAGTAAAGACATCCCAGGCACTGATGCATTGATTTTATTATTATTTTTGAATGCATGTTGCTTCTAATGACCCCCATTATGGCACTACAATGCTACATTGCTGGATTGTGCAACTGATTTGCAAACTGACAAGATTATATCTACTTTAATGTCCTGCAGGGAAACAAGCCACTATATCGCTCAACACACTCGACAACAATGTCTTAATGCACATTTTATCCATGTGTGCAAACAATAAAAACTATATATAAATATATAATTTGCAGCTATAGTAACAACTTTCTGTTCCTGCTTCTTGCACCACATGTAGTGGACTGCTCTGTTTTGTTTTTTTTTTTTTTGTATTAATTTCCTTTAACCGGCCACAAGCTGCACACAGCCTCAGCCCACAGTGAAGCTTCTCAGCGCTTTCTGTTTTGCATAATTTCTCATGAAACTGACCGATGACACGAACATCTTTCATTACAGTGTCTGTCACAGTGTGTGTTTTCTTGCACTAAATCTAACATCGTTGTTCTTTTCTTTTGTCAGACTGCTGAGGAGGGCATATACACGGTGAGTTTTTGCTCCGTGTATGACATAAAGGAGATAAAAAGGGAAATCATTTTTGAATAGAATATGTATGTTCTCATTTTCTCCCTCTTTATCTTCCCTTCAGGGTCTGACTCCTCATGCCCAGGACACTTATGAAACAATCGGCATGAAAAAGTGATCAGAAGAAATGAGATTTTATTTCTTTCTCTTCTTTTTTTGTATTTAAATATTGATTCTCCTGCTCTGCTTAGATTTTGAGAGTATATGAGATTATACACACCTTTTATTTTTAATAGAGAAGCGCAAACATATTTTACACAACTTTTATGCTTCAGATATATTTCATATTGCAATTATTCTTTGATATTTTACATTTCTTGTAGATCGACTCCTAATCTCAGTATCTCTTCTCAGCTGGTAGGAATGTTTTTGTGAGTGTATGTGAATATGAGTAAGTTTTATTTAGTGATGGTGATTGTTTAAGCACAAATAAAGGATGTTTTTATAGACTGAGAGAACATTACTTATCCTTTGAAATAAAGCTTTACTGAACAGTGTTTCCTACAAACCACAGGATGGCAGTGACGGTGTCTTTGCCGCGGTTCTCACCTGTCCACACACACAGAAGATATTCTGAAAATAAACTTCTGTCGGTAGAAAACCCAGAGGCTGTTACATGTACATACTTATGCAAAACCTACTGAATGTTTTTATTCTTTTTGTTAATATGCAAATTAAAGAGTTTTGTCTGTCTTAAAATGAGGGCAACAGTGTCTCCTGTAAGCTACACAACCACAAAGTGAGCAAAAGCAATGCTTTTTTGATAGTGGTTTGGCATAATTTGCACAGAGCATGAGGGTTTATCGAAGTTTGTATCACATTACATCAGACAGCTCAAAACCTGTTCAGCAGATAAAGAGACGTGATTGGGTGAGGAGGGTAAATCAACAAAGCAGGATGTCCTGTTGATCTATGAAGCAGCTGTAGATTATCACATAAACCATTACCGTATGTGTAATAACCATGATGGTGTTTTGGAGATTAAATCTTCCAAAAGTGTGCAGATGAGTTCATTCCTGTGTTTAACGTGACGAAAAATCTCCATAGTGATCGCTGATTTATGATTATCCCTTTAAAGTCAAAGGATTAATTGTGTTTTCTTTATAAGGGAGGAGGCACCTTTACTTTCGTGGTTGTATGGCATTCACTCATTTGCACCCAGGTTCAACGGCCTCTTTGTGCCTGCTTTTCACCTGCCTCTCCTCTGAGCAGTGCAAGTAAAGACGAGAAAATAACTGTCATGTTGCCTCAACCAAACCGGAAAGGTGACTTTTGATACAAGTGTGTGTGTGAGTGTGTTTTTGTGGGCTGTGAGTCTCTAGGTGTGAGTAGTTGTGAGAGAGAGATAGAAGGAGGGAGGAAGGAAGTAAAGGAGGGAGGGAGGGGAGGGAGGCAGTAGCGCAAACAGGTGTATCCCAAACAGGTAAAGCTGCGCCTTCTTTTTACCAAAAAGGCAAACATGATGGCATGGGCTTAAGAACTCAACAAACTGACAGGATTTACACATTTTCTTACAAGGACTGACTTACACAGTTTCAATTTCTTTCTCTCTCTCTCTCTCTCTCTCTATATATATATATATATATATATATATATCTACTTCTTTTTTTTTTTGCCTTGGACGGGACTGTGGGAAGGATTTGACTCTCAAAAAAACATCACCAAGGATGATCCAGCAGCACGAGACATGAGCGCGCCTCAGTGCTTCATGCCTGCCTGTCATTTAGGATCATATTACCTGGACTGATGAGCTTTTTTCCAGCACTGAAACTCTCCCAAGTTGTGCACAGTTAACAGTAACTCCAAGGGAGGAGGATGACATCTCTGCTGAGCAGACTCTCTCTGTGTCTCTGTGTCCTCAGGATCTTTGGTAAGAGAATACAAAATGTTCAAAAAAAGAAAACATTCATGTGAGACTTTGCAGCGTATCTGTGATTTTCCTGCACATCTTCATTTGATCTTGTCGTAGTGACTTTATTCAAGGTGGTTTCATGCGTTTCAGCATTCATATGATCTTCCAGTACTGTAGTAGTCGTACTTATGATGCCATTGAATGAGTGTGGTTTGGAGAGACATTACAAATTAAAATAGACATTTGATATGTGGTGATAACCAACAACTTGTGGTTTTCTGTAGCCTTAAAGTTTTCTCACAGTGCCTCATGCAGAAGCTGTTTTGCACTTGGACAGCTTTTGTCAAGAACAGCCTTAGCTAGAGCTGTTGGAAAACACTCACGGCACTGTCTGAAATTTCAGGAAAAACTGGTTGCTGCTGATCCATTCCCCTCCTCCTGTCTGATTCACAGGAACTACTCGGACCCTCCTAGTGTGCGTGTGTTGCTTAAGCCTAAATATGTACAAGAGATTCTGCAAGAGGTCTTCATACTCTACTGTTACATAGTATAACAAAACACACTGTGTTACTATGCATTAAGCCGTTAATCAGCTGAATATAGTTAAGCAATGAAAATACTTCCATGATGTGTCACAATGATAGACAAGGATGGCATATAAAAACCTTTCATCAAGACAGGCTCAGAGTGTTATTCCAATAATGCAGCACAGGCAGATTCCTCAGTCTGCTTCGACCTCAGCATGACAAACACACACACACAAATATGGAAAAACACACCTGTCTCCTCAGCACACTCATCGGGACTGATGGTAAACGTATGAATCACATCCTACCCGTTGACATATCTGAACAGATTCTCCCACATCAGGCATTGAATCAACACCTGCATGAGACTCCAAACAATCAAAAGCTGCCAACTTAAAGAAAGGCCACAATTAAAGCTAGTTATTACCATTCATGGTGATCCAATGAAGTCAGTGTGAATCAATGGCAACTGGGGTTTCCTGGCTTGTTCCCACATGAAATACTGATTGTTTGCCTTATATTAGATAAAAAATGTATTACACCATATTGCAGAGGAAAGTTGTGGTATTTGGATACTTGATTTATCATCCTGGCTTGACTTTCTTTGTTTTGCTAGCCATGCTAGCTCAGTAGCTGTATTTATGGTAGCTTCAGATGACATACGAGTTGGTCTTTCCAACATTTGTCCTGACTGAAACCTTCCATGAAACTCTGGACATTGATGGTCCAAGGAGAATGAACGTTTACAACCTTGAGGCTAATATTTGAGGTTTTGAGTGCCAGAAATTTAGCTCTGACATTCATGCCGAGCTCACGATGAATGGTAGCGGCACTGACGATCGCTTAGTGTTTCATAATCGTGTCGTCGTCAATCTTTATGATATTCTCATTAGCCTCAGCTGGACTTTGTGTTCAGAGCTAATTTGCAAACATGCTAAACAAAGATGGTGAACATGGTTAACATTAAGTGTGCTAAACTGTACTCTGATCTTAGAAAACCACTACCTTTAATCATGCACATAAAAATTGAGTTTCACATATGTGCAAATCTACATTTTAATAAATCCAAACTGAATGTTGATCATACAAGAGTGAAGCTGAAAATGTTGACCTGTGAAGACACACACTGTAGGCTATCTGTAAAAACAAGTTAGAGCTGCTTTTGATTGGCCTGATCTAAACTTATCTGATGAAATAAGGCCTCTGTCATGTTTTTCTGCTTAAACACATATGGCCTGTAATGCTGTGAGCGGATATATGATTAGTGTTTGGAAATAATCCATTCGCTGGAAAACACTTTGCATGCAAGCTGTCTGTCATCAGTTTTAACGGGGTCATCACCATCCAGAAGCGTCACACTCTAAAAGTAAATCAGCCACTGACAACATGAGCTCGATGCCAAGAGCGGCGCTGTAATGATAGGTGTCCTACGCAAACAATACACTTGTTTGCATCAGCAGAACTTCCACTGAAGTCCTTTCGGATTTGCTGCAGCAGCGTGCCATGAGAGATATCCCCCCACGACAGGTGCAAACAAGCTTTTTAATTCAATTTAACCTGTAAATACAGGTTTCAGGCAACAACAACAGGCACCTGTATGTTTTGTAGGTGTGTTTGTGCCTGATGGGATTGCTGGAGGACAGTAGAAGATTAGTGGCACATTGTTATCATGTACATCAAACATGGCAACAAATTTTATCTGTGAGCCTAAAAGCAGTGGGAAAGAATAGTAAGAAAAAGAGAAAAACAAATGAGAGACTCATGCAGGCGTTGGGTGTTTGCGGTTTATACTAGAGTGTTGAAATGTGACACTGTGAGACATATAATATAGTGAACTGTGTAGGCCCTATTTGTGCTTTCTGGGGCCCCTTTGTATGTCTGCTTGGTCCAGACGCTGAGGTAAGTTTGCTTTGACAGCTTGTCTCGGGCAACTAGTTAAGCGACATATCTTTACTCGTACTCAGCTCTTCCGATAGTCTGTCTGTTTTCTCTCTCCTCCTTCATTTCTGTCCTCACTGTGTGTCATTCTGTGTTTCGTTCGAAAATTGAATTTTGATCAGTCGGAGACGCTGTTGTTGACCTTAACATGCTGGAACCAACATATGGGGTTGACGCTCATCTGATTCATTTTTGGAATTAACGGGTGAGTCAGAGGGGTGATTCAAGCAGAAGTAAAGTCAACAAAAACAAGGTGTGCAGAAGCTTTTGTGTCTTCCAAATGCTTAAGAATCACATGGGTGATGCTGCTGACAGCATCTGCCCTTCTCCTGCATGTAAGCACATTGGGAAATGATCTGACTGTGGATCTATTACGATTAAGACTGGAAACACGTGGAAACAGTTAGTCGGCTACCTGTGCCAGAACATTTCCCATAAAACAACAGCTTTTTTGCAGAAATAATAAATAACATTGGAATTTGTGAGCTTTAATGTTGCTGCTGGATGGATTTTAACTCACTTTTAGTGTTTAGTTTAGCGTGTTGAGTGTCTGCAAAAGTCTTAATGCATCCTTCTCTTTCAGTGATACATGCAGAGTTTGTGCAGCCCTCTCCAAATGAGGCCTTACGCTCCTTGGCGGAGGAAGAGACCGTCCTGCCGTGTGTCTACCGGCCCAATGTAAGCGATACGGTGGTGCAGGTCACCTGGTATAAGGAGAAACCAGACACCACCCGAGAACAGATCATCCTTGCGCACCATTTAGAGGGATATACAGGTAGGTTGGCACTGTGGTCTGGCTTTACCAAGCCGTGATCTATTTACATCCTCTTCTATAAAAAGTCCTTTCGAGAATGTCTTCACACCGAATTACTTCCCCTTTCCTCCCGTGAGAAATGTTTTCTTTATCACCAGTCGCTCTTGCATGCTCATTGCGCCCAGCAAGTTTTCTGTTGGTATTACAAGTTGATTTGTCAGTTCCAGTTGACAAGTGTTGTTTGGAGGCTTTGTTTCTCCACTCAGAGTGCTTATAGAGCTCTGAGGCAAGAATTCACAACCATGTGAAAGTGTTTAATGAACTGGACTGTTAGAGACACTGACATGTTTGCTGTGATCTCATAGGAATACTCCAAGAATGCCAAGACTGCGATGCGCTGTTTATGTTTGGTTTCTTGTGATTTGAGGTGATTTGGGAATTGAAGCTCATTCTAGTATTTTGCATACTGGATAGTACTGCGAGCTGAATGCCCAGAATGTGATTTAATTTAAGGCAAGGGTGCAGGCATGTGCATGGAACTCGAAGTGACAAAGGAAACCCTGAGGTCTGCTTTGAGCTCGCTGGACTAAATTTTTCAAGTCACATCCTTCCTCACATGCTCTTTTAACTCTTCCTTTGTGCTCTCTCTCTCTCTATTTCTCCCTCTTCTGTCTGCAGCGTTTGGAACGTGGTCGCAACGTGTTCGCTTTCAAAGCAGCGTACCCACCCTTGATTCGTCGCTGGTCATCATGAACACAGAGGTCTCTGATGGGGGGAAGTACATCTGCCACGTCAACACCTTTCCCAAAGGAAACTTTGACAGAGAAATGTCACTCACTGTGTGGAGTGAGTCTCTCCCTATATCTTTATAAAAATCCATTTTGTTATTTTTTTAGTTTTCATCTCTATATGGACTTTTAAATCGGTGAAGCATTCAAATACAAGGTCTATACGGGTATATCTGCAAAATTAGCAAAGTAGTCCAAGATTGTTGGATCAAGCAAGCCATTTTTAAATTAAAGCATACATGTTTTCATCACTTCTTCGATTTTGTTGTTCATATGTTGAAATGTGTTATGATCAAGCAGTCCAGATCAGGTTGCACTGCAATTTTCACATTGAATTGTATGTCTTGAAATTGTGGAGGCTTAACAAGGTAGAAAAAAACATGATAAAAACCGGTTGTAGTGGCTAAATGTCAACCAACAACAATAAAATCAAAAGCCACTGAGGGCACCGGGCAGCGAATCTTACTCAGAAAGTTAAAGTGCATGCAGGTACTGCGTCCATTGTCCAGCCAGAAAAAGTGCATTTTGAGGCAGGTTTTATTTTCACCTCTGGAACGATGGTACAAAAGATGTTAAAACTACTTGGCCTGCTGCTGCCTAACTCTCAGGTAAAAAAACCGTGTGCCCTTCCGGTGCGTACTGTCTGACTGAGTGAGTGCCTATTCATTAAATAACTTCACCTGTGTGCCCAAATCACCCATGACCTTCAAAATAAGAGTATATAGCTATAACTCAATATAACAGATATAACTCAAACTAAATAAAGTATTCTAAACAAAATAACATAACAAATAAACGTTATATACAAAATAACAAATTACTGAGTAGCTTCCACACCGGCAAAGACTAATTCTTGACAGATGGAAATATCTGTCTTTATTGACACTTTAACCAAAGCTGAATTAGCGCTGATTACAGGTAAGGCCTGTGTGTGATTTGATTTTTTTAATTTCATTTTTAACAGTTTATTTTGAAAATTTTATCAAAAAAGCAACAACAAAAACAAAAACAGTGAGTAAGTTTCTCAAAAAGGAATGGGAAGAAGTCAAAACTTATCTAATCCCACCCCTTCTCCTGATACAAATGATTGTAAATCTATTCTTCCTGCTTCTTCAAAATATTGTTATTTATAAACAATGATAATAATTACAATAATAATAACATTAATAATAATAGTGAAAATGATTTATAATAAATATACACCAATTTGCCCATCTGCATTCATGCAAAAGGACCTAACAATAGCAAAATGCAACAGAAAGAAAAGGCCCAACTAATAATATGCATAAATGAATGTAGAAAACAAATCATTAAATTAATAACAGCAACCTGTGACTGTCACACTCCCACTTCATCCTTGTAGAACCGTATCTTTTTATTTTTGCTTTAAACTGTTGAAAGCTTGGACATTGCTTGATCTCCTCCCCCAAACCATTCCAGAGTCTTACCTCACAGAAAGAAATGCAGAATCTTTTTCTGTTTGTATGGATTTTGAAGTTGTATTTTCCCCCTAAGTGATATCCCACTTCTCCATGCCTGAACAATTTCTGTATATTTTGTGGCAAAGCTTTATTTTTAGCTATCAACATTAACTGTTTATCATGTTGAGCTGTCTCTGATCAAACATTCTAATAATTTCCCCTGCAGCCGTTCCCATTTCCTCCCTGGATCCTGTGATTCTGGTGGAGGGACAGTCCTACCGGCAAGCTGCTACCTGCCGCGCCATCGCCCACCCTCCTCCCCGGTTGACCTGGGACTCCGACCTGAACGGCCAGTCCCTCAATCGCTCCCTCGACAACGGGGCGGTCTCCTCGCAGTACTCCCTGCACCCACTGAGGAACATGAACGGCAAGAAACTGGACTGTCTGGTGTGGCATCCGGCTTTCTCGCAGCCCCGTAGAATCAGAAACAACCTGGTGGTGCACTGTGAGTATTCATCAAAATTACAGAAATTGTGAAAATCAAAAGGACAGGGAGATGCTGGTAGAGTTTTCACACATTCACCTGTGTTTGATTTACTTCAAATCATCTTTAGCTTCAACATTAAAGCGCAGAAAATGATCCTTTCATGTCATAGGCACTAGGCGTCTTATTTTTTTTTCCTTTGCTTGGCTATTAAAGCTGATGCATTATTGTTCCTCCTCCCAGTCCCTCCGTATGCAGAGGTGTCTGGCTTCAACAAGGACTGGTTCGTGGGCATGAGGAATGCTGCCCTGAGGTGTGTGAGTGGAGGAAACCCTAAACCAGACAGTTTCACATGGATCAGGTACAGTAGGACCCACCTCCTTCTCTAACTGTCTGGTTCTCCTATGACTAACTGTCTGATGCGTCTGGTCACTGTTACTTTTCTCAGAACTTCCACAGTCATTATGCCAATTATTTGTTCTGTGATTTTATTGGTTTAAGTTGGATGTTTCATGAGGTTAAACTCAGGTCATCTTTAAGGGCCAAAGCTGCAAATACGGTTACTTTTAGTGTCCTGTCTCTTACATACTCTGATGTTTTTGATCTGTGTGCTTTAAATCATCATTTTAAAGAAGCATTTAATTCAAAGTCATCTTTAGTTGCCACACACTTCAAAATGTATAACCCTGAGGTTAAGTTGTCATTTTAAATCTTCAGTAGAAGTCACAGGCCGTGCAGTTTTTAGCAAATGTCATTCAAACAACACTCAACAGTGTGTTTTTTGTAGACTATTTTCAGCTGCGGATTAGTTTGAACAGTTTATGTCGGATTATTCACCTGGTAATATTATATTTCTAACGCTTTTTCGCATTAACGATGAGCATCACAAATAGAAATTAATCAATCAGTAGTTAAGGCAACGCAAATTAATATTTGACAGGTGCAGTTTGGTAAACACACATAACATTTATGGCTTTTTCCAAGTTAAGGATGAGGAATCCAACTCTTGAAGAGGATGCTTATAGCTGCAAGTAGCAGCTGATGTAATATTACATCACCACATGCACCTATCATATCATATCCAGTGCAATCTGTAAGAAATATTGCCGAGTATTGAACCTTTTTGGAAGACGATTACAATTTTAAGGGGTGATGAACTTTCCTAGCAAAGTCTATATCAGGCTTTGGATGCACACATAATACTTCTTAGTAGGACTTCTTAGCAACTGGATCTCCACTTTTGGTTCTTAAAGACATTTAATCTTTCATCCAAGGGGCTTTGTTGTCTGACTTGACTGATATGGAGTTCTAGAAACGTATTGTCACCCTCAGACTGGGATGTAAATTGGCCATTAGCCAATTAGACTAGCACGAATCAAGGTGTGAGTTATTGTGAAACTACCAAGTCAGAAGTGACTCAAAGTTTAAATGGTGGCGAAACTGTCTGGGGAGGAACCTGAGGACTGCATTATAAGTTCTTGACAGGTGGTGTTGTGGACCCCAGAATGTGAACATTGTTGTATTTAAAAGAATGCCGAAGAGTGTCGTGCCATGTGCTTGTCATATTTTAGTCTCCCCTATACGTAAAGGACACCAATTTTGGTCTTCTCATGGGATTTTTGACAATAACAACAAACCAGCAGTAGGTCTAATTACTAGCATAAATTATGGAGAACTAATGGACTTATATGACCACAACCCACCTCACTACTGTGCGTTTAAGCCGTTCTAGCTGAAGTTGAAGGTGCAGTGTGGAGTGTTTGCACCTAGAGCTATAGAACAATGTTATGTCTGTGTTGAGGTGGACAAGATTTGTAGACAAGTATTAGAATTTAATCAGGAAAAAAATCACATAATTTAAGATGTTTTGTTGTTTACAAGAAACCCCAAAGTGCACATTTAATAAGTCTATCATATGCATTTTAATTAGAAATCTTAGATTCTATATTTTTTGAGCAAAGTATTCAATGTTCGTTGCTTTTTCGTGCAGATACTCTTTACTGAACAACCAGTGAAACAGACTAGGATCTTGACTCTTTCCACATGACTAAACCAAACAAGCCCTGGCACTGGCCACCTCCCCATTCAACTGCCTCAGTGGAAACTGACAGATTCAAATGCTACGTGTGTCATTTAAAAATTGGGACATTGCTTCCCAGCTTTAAACCCCCAACCAGGGTTTGACTCAGATGCCTGACGTCGTTTGCTTGAGTCATCTGGTATCATTTTTTCTGCCATTTCCACTGGTGCGTTGATCTATTCTCGAGGTGTGGTGTGGAGTTTGGTGAGAAAAATGTAAGCCATGAAAAGCAGCTGGAAGATCATGGCTTCCACCGAATTTGGAGAAGCGAAACTGGACTGCCGAGGGAGAAATACACACAGAGAGGCTATATACGAGCATGTAAAGTCAATATTTTGGGAGATTAGTTTCATTTGAGTTGTTTTTGCCAAGTGATGATGTATGGATTACTTGTCATTAGTCACAGAAACACACCTTGGGAAAGTAGTTTTTGTGAGTGAGGCTTACCAGACACACGCCACGCATACGAGCGTACGCACTTGTGAATGAGAATGTGTACACACACTCACAGATAACCAGAAATCTAGTAGCCACATTCAACCTCTCCTTACTCGTGCACGCTTTTCACAAGGACAAACACAAGCTTGCGGCTGCCACGGCAGCGGGCGAACCTGTTGGCTTTGTCAGTAAATGGCGGCAGGTGAAGTAATAGGTGTCACAGTGTCATGTTGCGGCTTGTGCCGAAAGCAGACAGATGAGTTGGTTTCACACGAGGGAGGGAGGAAGAGGGGGGTGAGGAGTAAAAGAGAAAGGGATGAGCAGCAGGGAGAGAGAGGTGAACTCGTGGGACCAGGTAGGCGGAGGCGCTGTGGTGAGCCAGAGGGCGCCGAGTGGAGGAAGCTGAAGCAGAATGTGTGGATTTGTGTAAAGATGTTATCATGGAGAAGTGTTTGCTGCGTATGCAAAAAGTCACAGTTCCTCTTTCCTGCCGGTGAATAATAATAGAAACTCAAGAGCATGTTCCTGTTAAGATGGACATGTATTCTGGGGAAATGTAGGCGGTTCACACTATGCGTTACGCTCTGAGTCGATTCAAAGGGATTAAACCAAATATGCTCAAAACAACAACACTTCGGCAACACCCATGACAGTGATGCTGAAACATTTCCCTTGAGTCATACAACCAGGAACTGCAGCACGGTTCTCTAAAGAACAAGTGAAATGTGACAGAATTTAAAAACTTAAATCGATGAATCACATTTTAACCCTCGTGTTGACCCCGTTTTAAAGTTTGAAAATGTGATTTAAAAAATGTGTTTTCACAATGTAACTTCCGATGTCCACATTTTCAAAATTTTTGGGGAATTTTTGAACATTTTTTGTTGTCCGCTGGATTTTGGTTGGTTTTTTTTGTGAATGTTTTTGAGAAAATATTAGAGGTTTTGCTGATATGTATGTCATCACTTCAGATATTTTTTAGGGTTTTTTGGAAGACTCATTTTTGAAAATATCTATAAGGATTTTCTTGCCAAATTTGGAGGATTTTTTTTAAATAAAAAGGGAAATTTTTAAGGAATTATTGGAATTTTCTTCCTGAAGGCTTTGCGAATTTTCAGAAACATGGGGATTTTTTTTTTGCGGAATTTTAGGATTTTTTTTTTCAGACAAGGAAACTATATTTTTTGGTGCTGAAAAGTCAAGACGACAGGAGGGTTAACCAAACAAATGCATTTAAAAAAAAAAATAAAAATCTGACTGTCTTCTAAACAAATAAGGAAAGTGTTTAAAATGCAGTGGCAAAGCATTATTATGAACAGCCACCAGCACCACCTACAATAACTTTCGCTTCATCTGGAACTGTATATAAATTCCCTGGGCACATTTTCTTTCCCCATTTTGCCAAAGGGAGGGTACTTTAAATATTTTAAAAGGGAGGAATAGCAGTCTTTGGATGTCATCTCTGTGGAAAACATGCCATCATTTGTCACGTCCCTCTGACTTACTCTTTAAAATGTAGCACAAATTCACTCTGACAGATTCTGGAAAAGCATGTACTGCTTAAACAACACTATAAATCTGAAGAAGCCTAGCTAAGTGCACTGTAATGTAACTTTATAATGTGTTTGTTCTGCCTTCAGAATGAATGGAGAGCTGCCAAATGATGCTATCATCCACCCTAACGGAACACTAATCTTTGGGCGACCCCTAAACATGTCAGACGGAGGCACCTACCAATGTGTGGCAACGAATGAAGTGGGAGAAGGGAAGGCAGAGGTGGACATTATTGTGGCAGGTAGACGACAACACTGCCAGCAGAACAGACTGAGACTTGTCATATTAATGTAAACTGTGAGAATCCGTGTTTATTCACGTCCAACGCTGGCTGTTTCACCCTCCACAGAACCGCAGGAGGAGCCGGAAGACCTGGAGAGCCTGCTGATGATCATCGTGGGGGGTGTGGCCGGTGGGATGCTGATCTTGATGCTCGTCATCGTCATCACCGTCACGTGCCACCACAAACGCAAGAACAAGAGGCTGAAGAGGGAGCTGACTCAGAAGAAGTACGAGATAACGTGATGTTTAATTAAGATGAGATAAGATGAGATTAACCGTTAATAATCTCCGCAGGGCAGATTGAGCCTGAAAGAATACAGAAGAGCGGAGCAGATCGGGGCTATTAAGCCTATTACACCCGACGCTTACAACATAGAGCGTGTTAAATAGAATTAGAGGAGGAGAAAGTGTAGATGACTGTGTAAAATAACAAATATGAATGAGTATATGAATGAATTTACAGTATGAAATACATTATAAGTTAAACTGCTCCTAAAATACATACAGCAGTTGTTTAATCAGCACAATTTGATCTCGTGTGGACCGCACCAGCAAAATCATAACATAGTATTTTACTTTATGATCAAAGCAACAAAATTCAGACGGAAACGAGACAAAATGTGACAAAATTCAGACATAACGACAAACGTGAGAAACAAAGCAGCAAAAAATGAGACAAATGACATGAAACCAAGCAAAAAAAGAGACAAAAATTATACAAAAAAGTTAGAAAGGGACCAAAAAATGAGACAAACGACACAAACACAAAGCAACAGAAAAAATACACGAAACAGTGAATAAAGCAAAACACAAAATGACAAAAACAGGACAAAAAACACAAGCGAGACAAAAGGAAACACAAAACGACAAAAATATGAGGCAATCGACAAAAAAAGACATAAAACAAGACAAAATATTACAAAAATTAGACTCAAAATGAGAAACAAAATGACAAAAAATGGACAAACAACACAAATTATAAGAAAAAACAATGACAAAAACATGAGACAAACAACAAAAATCACCCAACATAAACAAGACAAAATATTACAAAAATAAGACACAAAATGACAAAAGAACAATGAGCAATCTAGTTTTTTACTTTATGATCGAAACAACTTGTCATGGTTGAGAAATTATTTTAACTTAACAGTTTTACAAATTTACAATCTGCAGTTAATGTCTTCTCTGTAATTTTTACACTTTGAGGGCTAGATTGGACCTTCTGGAGGGCCGCTTTTGGCCTTCGGGCCGCATGTTTGACACCTCTGATTTAAAACATTTTCTCATTTGTTCCCTTCATGTCTTGTTTCTCACAGGGAGGAGATAAGCACTCTCACCAGGCAAGCGTCTTTCAGGAGAGTGAACTCTTTAAGCACAGATGCCAGAGGAACGGTACTATTACTGAATTATTCTTTACATACTCACCACACTGTCTTTCTCTAGCATTCAGGTTGTCAGTCTTGACACCAAAATCAGCAGAATTCTGGTCTCATATGCCTGATACAGTCTTACATGCACAGTTTCCATTGGAGTTCTACTCATTACAGAGTGGTTTTAGAAGTTTCCAATGTGCGCAGTTACTTTTTAAAGGTTTAGACTTTTGGCAATGCACAGCTGATCCTGATCTGTGTTTCCTTTCATTGCAGACGGAAGAAAACATCCCTCTGAGGGTGGAGGGCACCCTAAGGACCAGTCTGTCTTCCCTCGGGGTCAGTCTACGTATCTATGTAAATCTGCATGCAGGGCCAGGGCCTGGGACTGAGGCTTTATTATCCAGATGCCAGACGGCTAAGTTCTGAGATTCAACATTTCAAATTTTAATGTAGTGCATCTCAGATATTACCAACAATATTAGCACATTATATTGCTGAAGACCTTTGCGATACCTTTATGCTCTATTTGCTTGTGCCGCTTAGCTTCTGGATTTGTTTTTTTCTTTTAATTTCTTCTTGATTCCTCTCTCTGGTACTAATCTTCTCTTCTGTCAGCATATTTCCCAAAATGCAAATGTCAAACTATTGCTTTGAAACAAGTTCATTAACATTATACAAAACACAGCAGAAGTGCGTACACTCTTGCACAAAGATTCAGAATTGTACTACCTCTCAGTAATTGCATTATTTAAAAAAATTACAGTAGAACATTTTTTCTTGTGTCTATCAAAATCAAATACTATGAAAAGACTACATTGAAAATACAGGCCCCAACATAGAAACTCGAGTGAATACACTTGTGACAACTGTTAGAAAACCTGTGATAACTGAAACATACTTTCTACACTTGTGATTTCCAGTTAGCTCAATTGCATGAAGGTGGTTATAAAACAATGTGAAGCACGAGAACTTATGAGCTGTGTCCACCTTTATGTCTGTGTCATGGCTGTACATGGAAAAGAATCACCAGAGAAACTCAGTAAGACTTTCCAAAGATGGTAAAGGAAGGAAGGCCAACTACAAATCAGTAGTAGGGCAGTAATTTGGAGGCATAGCACCACTAATCATGGCTGGTGTGGTCATCCTAAAATGACACTGTGGCCAGTGCATCATAATCTATCTCAGAGAACCAGATGGTCATATGCCTCACACGTCACACAGGGTTGATCAATATAAGTTGGAGTTTCTGTTACACCTTCAACAGTGTGAAGAATGCATAACCTCAACCTCTATGGGCGGTGTCCAAGAAACAACCCATGTGTGTTGATCGTACAACAAAACTGCAAGATTAAATACTGGGAGGATGCTCTTTTGTTTGATGACATTGAAATAGATTTGTTTGCCTCAGATGGGGTGGAACATGTTTGGAGTGAACCTGGTCAGGTCTGTCACAGTGAATGCATAGGCCTGACAGTGAAGCACAAAGGCAGGAATGTGATGATCAGGGGCTACATGGGGGCAAATAGTGTTGATGACAGGACATTTATAGATATATAATGCCGGCGGATATACACCAAAATACTGGTTGGCAAGACGACTCCTCGTCTGCAGAAGCTTGGCAGAAGAGGAATATTCCAGCATGATAACAATCAAAACCATACTGCCAAAATCACATAAGAGTTTCTAAAGAAGAAAAAAGTCAAAACAAAGACCTGGCCAAGTGTTTCGCCTGACTTGAATCCAACCTTTGGGAAATTTTATAGGAAATGTTGAGTAACACAGCCCTTCCAGTAATGAATGCCTCTGAAGAATGGTAGAAAACTCTCCAGAAATTTGTGCAAAACTGGCATCCTCAATGCCTACAAGGATTCCTTTCATCAGTCTGTAATGAAAGGTGGACTGACTTTTGTTGCAATGAGTTTCTACAGTGAGTCCTGTAAATCACTTAGTTTTTAAATTTAATTTCAACAAATGCATTTACTGTAAGATGATACAATTTTGAATCATTATACATTCAAGCAGTGATGCACAAGGTTATGGTCATTTCTGTAAGTAAACACTGTCCCTGTTTGGCCTGCTTTAAATAACTGGTGCTCTATCACAAAGCTCACTTTAATTTAAATGTGCAAAAGAAGGAAACAGGGAGCAGGATCTATTCAGTGCCTGAAACTTACCAGTATCTTTTATCTGTGCTGACAGGAACAGACCCACTGCCGTGACAGCCGATCTACTATCTCAGGTGGACGTGGAGGAGGTGGAATATCAGGGGCGTACGACTACCTGGGCCGACCGGTCCTGTACAACAACTCTCGCAGAGGTAGAGAAAGGACTCTAGATAGAGATGAGGAGAACCGACTCAGAGTGGAGACATATGTGAAAAGCACGATCTCCTTGGTAAGTGTGAATGCGTGTCCGTGGGCATGTCAAGGCTTGATTTCCTTAATGGTGGAATGCTTTTAACCCAGCCTAAACTCTACATTCTTCCCTGATGATGACGCAATTAATAAGTGTGTGTGCTCTTTGTCTTTGCAGCAGCAGCAGGAAACTCAATTCCACCCTCCTCTCACGCCATCATCCTTCCCTATGGTGCAGTCCACCGAGATTGTAAGGCAGCTGAACGGCGGCACCATCATCCCGTCAGATGGGGGTTCGCGACCAGGAAGTGTCGCCAAGAACCACCAGAGTCACCCTGCTGTGAGCTGCACCTACCCGCCAGTGACGGATGACGAGGACGAAGTGGACGAGGGCTTGGGCGGTCCGGCCAGTCAAGAGCATCCTGACGACCAGGACAGCGAGACCAACAGCTCTCACAGCACACGCTACCATCAGACTAACGGCGCACTGAGATCTTTGACCCGGAAAAGCCCCCCTCTGGTCAATCCACATACCTCCCTCATCCACAAGGCCCAGATAGTTTAGCTGGCGGCAGGAAAGTCGCATGCAGACACTGCAAAACTGTCCAGCTCTGGCTTTGGAGGTGCCTCGAATGTGGACACAAGCCCTGAAAATCAGTTTACGGTTTACTTTGCTGCTGCATCTTTTACATTGACCGCAACAGAGCAAAGCTTTGTGTACATTAGTGTACTGCAAAGTGTCTGTTGGGCCTTCCTGATTTCAGCAGTATGTTAAGTATTCCCCCAGATTACAAAAGACAGCACTGCAGAGTTTACAGAACAGACGATGTTCCTTTCTTTGCTTTTGCAATGTGGTTGTTGCTCTACCCAGCTGTAGCTAGCAGGTGAATGTAGCTGATATACTTTGTGAGGGGATATCGAAGCACTCGAGGACGTGCGCTGTACGCAATCAGGAAGTGATTGAGCAAGCAAGGCGGTGGGAAAGTCGGTAATTCAAAAAGAAGAGTGCAACACCTCTGTGCTGAGGGTGACATTTTGCTTTAGTATTTAAGGTTCCTTAAACAACACAGTTTGGGATCTGATCCAAACCACTGGTTTCTCCGTCTACAGCCACACCTGCAACATGCATACCTCCATATTGTCTTCCAGTCCTTTCGTTTTTACAAATTGAGACAGTTTGGATCCAATACAAACTTCACGCAGCAAAACCATTGCTGATCTGTCCGAAACAAGTTGTGATCTGTATGTTTGTAAAAATATGCAGATCTTCAATTCAACATACTACATTTGCCTACTAGTTCTCACATGGCTCAGTTTCCTCGCTTCACCTCACAGGCACACTTACATAAATTTACACACATACACATAGATTCAATCAATACAATGATCTCCTACTTATTTACATATAAAACGTAGATAGACTCACTATATAAAGTGGAGCGCAGATGTATTGAGTATCTCTCCGTACACACACATTGAAAGCTGGAGAAGCTTCCAAATGTTTGTAGAATAGACATTTTTTTATGGTAATTGTATTGCTTGATGTGACTACTTATGTAAATGTATTTGTGTATATGTTTCAGGGACAACGCACATTTATCAGCAAAACTGTAAATGTGCCAGTATTAGCCAAATAGCTCATTTTCAGCTGTCTTCCAGGCGCCAGATTTTAAATTCGTCAGTAAAACACCAACATTTAAAGCTCGCACAGGAGAAAGCAAACGGAAACAATGTAAAGTGCTTACAGGAATGGGGCGTGCAGCATGCAGAATAACAAATGTACATAGCAAACGTACAAAAAACACATCTGGATTCTTGCATTGGGGACCAAAGAGGCAACAAAAAGTATCGGTATCTGCATTTTTTGGAACTTTCCTGTTCTTGCTGGAGTTTTTCAGCCTTCAATCAAGACAATGGACTTTTAAAGTTGTGGCTAAACCATGCATGTATTGTTTATTTGTGGACCGTTGGCTTTATTGTTTTTTGCATTGTTATTGTTTATATGTGTTCTGACGCGGGGAGCAATGTGCCAAAGGGAGGAAATATAAAACACAGTTCTGCTTTTTGTTTTTTGGCAAATATGAAGTATTATTTTGTTCTTTATGTGCATTAATATGCTGTATTGATATTGTTTTGATGTCTCTTACCTGCTGTAAATACTTTTTCCAAGACAACTGTCATTTGCCACCTGAGTCAGAACTGCCAGGTTAAAAGTATGCTGGGAAACTTTTATCTGGCAGCAACTAACCGCAAACTGTACATAAGAGCAGATGAAAGGCATCGTGTTTGAATGTAGGTTGTATTCGTTGTAGACAGTGCCCCCTGATGTGTGCTGCTGGAAAGTGCAGGGACCTGAACGAGACCTACAAACTACATAACTGCTGAACTATGAGAGACTCGAAATTCCACTGTGATTTTGATGATCTTCCTGATCATGTGTCTGGATTTTCATTATCATAAGGGCTTTGTGGGTGTCAGGTTGTGTTGATGGGTTGAAATAAATGTGCATGGTTTTTCCAACAGAGGATACAGTGACGGCCAAGTTTGGACACACTATCATTCAGTCCATTGCTTTTCTCTTTTTCTATAATTTTCTAACATTGAAAACATGAAGCTAATGAAATAGCCCATGAATTATGTGTTTTAAAGTTTAGATTTATCAAAGTAGTCACTACTTGCTGCTGTAAGATCTTTGTACATCCTTGGCATTTGACTAACTTCATGATAACTCTCTCCAAGGAGTTCCCACAAATGCACTTACTGGTTGCATTTTACATACACTACATAGTCTACAGGTGTGTTTCGGGTCTATCATCTCCTTCTCCATACTTCACAGTGAGAACTACACGGGCAGATACCATCCATTGCCCTTCTCTGACTAGCAGTTTTCTTCCTCTCAGTTGTTGTTTGACTACAAAGGCCTGAATCATGCAGTCTCCTTTGAACAGGTGAGATCTGGCTGCCGCTCGAACTCTGTGAAGAATAGATGTGGGCTGTAATCTGAGGTGCCCTTAATTGCAGATTTCTGAGGCTAATTAACTTATTCTCTGCAGCAGAGGGAACTCTTGGCCTTATTTTGCTGGGGCGGTCCTCATGGGAGACAGTTTGATGTCAGCGCTTAATGGTTTTTGTAACTGCGCTTGAGGAAACTTTCACGGTTCTTGAATTTTTTCAGACTGACTGACCTTCATGTCTGAAGTCCTTCTATTGTCAGTGTGGCACAGATTTCTAAAGAGATGCTCTGTCATGCTTTGGAAACTACTTTTTCAGCTGCTCTTTGCTGGAAGTGTCAGGCTGCTCAGTCTCTATTAAAAATTTCCCAAAGTAGTTCTATTGGATTAAATCAGGCGTCATAGTCAGCCAGGTCAGAATTTTCTTCTTTAGGAAGACTCTTATTGTGCACAAATATTTCTGGCAAGTTTCTGGAGATTGGAAGTCATCTTGTCAGACATGTCCCAAAGCTTTTGTGTTCCTATCTGTGAATGCCGTGTCCCCAAATACTCTGCACTCATGCAGCCTCATATCATCATGTTCCTACCCGTGTGCTTCACTGTTGGGACAATGCATTCATTGTGAGTTAGGTTCATACCAAACATTCTGGGCCCCATTGACGTTGTACAAATTCACCTTGGAGTCATTTGACAAAAGAATGTGCTCAGAACATTTATCAAGGTTCTTTTCAAGTTGTTTGGAAAAGTTTCATCGTGCAGCTTTGTTCCGAATAGCAAACAACAAGGTTTTGTTGGACGGTGTAGAGGATGGTTCACTGACTGAGCTGTTACAAAAACTCAGATTTCTGCTGTAAAGCAAAACACCTGCCTATATCCTTTTCAGAAGTAAATTGTGTAAATAGCACACTGTCCTTAGCATCACTTCAGGAGGATCACCACTGTGGCTCTGATTAGTGGTACTATGACTCATGCAGTTTTGTTTTGACTGATTTTTATTTAGTCACCAATCTTTCCATGTTTGTGAAGTTACACATTCAGATTTTTCATTTCTTCTCACAATTTTATTCCAAATAGAGCCATGACGCAGACATGCACAGACCCAGGCCATGGGTCCAAAAACTGAGAAATTTCTGGCATTGACAGGTCATTTTTTTAAAATAACCATTCACTTTGGCCAACGGGAAATCACAGGTATTGTCAGTTTGGTTTCAGTGATCACAGGTTTTTCGAACCTACGTGTCAGTAATTGCAGGTGTAGTCACTGTTGTTGCCCTGACCTTCTGCAACTATTGAGAGGTAATGCAACTTTGAACCATCTGACATTTAACTATTATTGCACAGGGGTGTACTCACTTCTGTTGCCTACTGTGCAATTACATAAGCAGTAAACTGTGTGATTTTAAAGCAGGCCAATGACTGGATGTAAGGTCAGTAGGGCACATTGCAGAAGCAACCTGCGGACCTTATAACTTTATATTGTGGTTTAGTTTTATAGGTTTTATCATTTTAATCACCACAAACCAACAACCTTGATGTGAGAAAGTTCGCCAGAGTTAGTTAAATTAAAAATAATAATAAAGTAAAATCAAACATAAATAAATAAATAAATAAATAAATAAATAAATAAATAAATAAATAAATAAATAAATAAATAAATAAACTCATTTGCCTCCGCTCGGAAGTGTGTAACGAATGAGGTCATGCAGAAGGAGGAAACAGATCTCGACAGCTAAGATGGCGGAGGAGCAGCAGGAATCATCACAGGGAGAGATGGAGGGTGAGAGAAACAGTCACACCACAAAATATCCGACAAGCAGCGTTGCCGTTTCTCTCGCAAACGAAGCCCGTGTCCGTACGAGTGTCCGAAAAGCGTTTGAGCCGCTGTCTTCTCCGTGGTAGAGGTGGCTGACATGCAGCGATGAGGGGGACACAGAGGCCAGAGCTTCTAGGCTAGCGTTAGCTAGCTGCCATTGCTACACAAAGAAAAAAAATGCTTGTTTAGTTATTGACAGGGCAGCATGAAGTGACAGTCTCGGAGCTTTTGTCTTGAGGAAATATTAAAAGTATGTGGTAAATATTAAAGCCCGGACATCCTCCTATCTGTTTCCAAAACGACGTTTTTCGTCGTGGCTAGAATTTGTTGTGTTTTCGCACAGGTCGAGCTAGCCAAGTTTAGCTGACTGACGTTAGCCGGTGTTGTGGATTAACTTGTTTTCATGTTAATGACTGACTACAAGCTGAAAGCGTCTGTAGTTACTCGTGGGGACGGCAGATGTTGACAACAGCAAGAGAAAATGTGTCTTCTATTACTCTTTGTTGTCAGTATTCAAATGTATTTTTTAATACATACACCTCTGACTGTTGTTTACGTGAGTGCAATCGTTTCAATAATGTAAAGAGTAGAGGTAAATATTAACACATGTAATGAATCTGAGGGGTTAACACAAACAAAAATAAATAAATAAATAGAAAAACACAAGTGACACAAGTTACCTCAAATCATGGCTTCTTTGTTTTGAAAGATGTCCTTGACGCATTGCAGTCAAGGCTAAATCCTTTGGGAAATATATCTAATTGTGACATTTTATTTTTATTCAATTTAATATTCACTTTGTAATAGATGTAAAATGTTAATTACCACATGCACCACCATCAAAAGCCTGACATCCTCCATGTGTGCCTCCACACATGGAGGATGGCATGAATTTGTCAATCCGTTCGCATGACAGTTTACATCCAGTGCCAAATGAACTGCAAAACATACTTTCTTAATTGTGGCATTTGTGATTTGCTAATTATTACTTTGTAACTGCAATTTCAACTTGATTCAGATTATTGTTCACTCCTATTTGTAGGCATATTTTTTGTATATCATCACTTGCCACTAGGCACCTGCATAAACACTCATGCACAAAGTGTGCAAGGAGTTATTGCAGCAATTGCTTCCCAGGTTGAAAAGTAGGCTTTGTCTTGCTTACACTTGCATACTGACTTTCATTCTGGGATGATTCATAAACAATAATTTCAGCCCTATATCATTGTAGTCTATCGGTCCACCGTTTGAATGTCTCCTCCTGAAGCCTAATACGTTTGTCGCCCTTCTCGTACAGGAGTGAACTGCCTCGCGTATGACGAGGCCATAATTGCTCAACAGGACAGGATTCAGCAGGAGGTGAGAAATTTATATGAGCAAGGTCAAATGTAGTCTTGACCGCTGACATAAACAAGGATGGTTTGTCATCATTCTGTCTCTGTGCTGCAACATCAACAAGCTTCAAGATTTCTTGTGCAGTTGATGCTCCATAAATGTCAGTTGATGTGTGACCACAACAGAAAATTTCATATTGTGCCTGAACACAGCATGTGATACATTTTTTGGATTTTTTTTTTAAGACAAATAAATGTTCCTGTATATAGAATTTTAAAACTCTCCTTTATTCAGTAATATTGACCTTGACCTGTATTATACAACTTGTCTGCGCAGCTATAAGCCAATAAGGAAATTCACTGTTGTATAAAAGTAAAACTTAAATTGCAGGGGAACTAATGTGTAATATGATGGATAAATGCAAGCACAGCCAGCAACTGATCAGGACAAAGTCACTCTGAGTTAGTTTGCTAACAGTGCATCTACTAATTTTAATTTTGTGTGTGGGTGTGCAGATAGCCAACAGTAACCCTTTAGTGTCGGACAGACAGGACCTGTCAGTGCTGCAGAGAGAGTACGCTGAGGATGACACGGTTTATCAGCTCAAGATCAAGGTCAGTCCAACCACAGCACCTGCTCTCACGTTACTGCACCCACACCAGGGTGCAACTCTGCCTCAGTCAGAGGCGTCATTTTATCCAAAGCTTGGCTGTTGCTGATATTTTCGAAAGCAGTTTTAACTGTTTGGTGTAATTCTTTTTTTTTTTTTTTTTTGCTTTGGTGCAGGACCTACACAAAAAATACTCGTACATTCGGAAGACGCGGCCAGATGGAAACTGTTTCTACAGAGCCTTCGGTTTTGCACATCTTGAGTCCCTGCTAGATGACAGCAAAGAGCTTCAGAAGTGAGGGCCATAATTGCTACTGTTTGTGTTGTGGTGGCTGTTGGTGTCTAGACTGAAATTCACGCTTTAGTCATCATGTACTGTTAAGTCTGTTTTGGCACAGCCCTGTCTCCTCATGGCTGCACTAGAGACAGGTTTGACAGATTCATTGATGACACGTGTAGAACCAATACCTAGTCCATGTATACCTTTAGATGTTGTGTTGTTGGTTATGGTCCAGAAAAGTAGGTGCAGCGCTTCTGTATCTGTCTGCCCTATGAATGCACAGTTTTCCCAATATATTAGACCCTCCAGAAAAACGCGGACAAAAATCCTTGATTATGTGAATAAATATGCGGGGTTTTTCTGCCATTTTAAGCGGGGAAATTGCGGAAAGTTGCAAAGTATGAGAATAGTTGTGAAATATGCAAAAATATGTGCGATTCACCTGCCGGGATGTGTCCTCTAATCAGACACTGGGACTGCTGCGGGGTTACTGGAATGACAGCCTGTGCTTTGGGACGGGGAGAAGCTCACAGCAGCACCTGCTGCTTGTTGAGGACAGTAACTGCAGAATGATCAGAGTTTTCCTGTCAGTCTCCAAAACGGCAGAAAAAGTCGTTAGATTTGTGGCTAGTCGCTTTTGACAAAAAAAGTTGCGAGGACGCTTTGGAAAGTTGCTAGATTTAGCAAGAAAGTCGCTAAGTTGGCAACACTGGCGCCGCGCTCCACATCAGCTCGTGCTTCTAGTGTGTGTGTGTGAATGCGCGAACTGATGACGTCAGGCCGGGCGTCACATAAAAACTCACAACTCCATTTATATCGGTTATAGTTTTCTCATTTTATGCGGAAATTGTGAAATCAAGCGGGACCCGCATATTTCTCTTTTTTTTCGTGGAAATGTGAGATTCTTGCAGGAATTATGCGCTGTTTTGCGGGGATTATGCGGCCTTTTGGGAAATAATTGACCCCCGCATAATCAGCGGCATTTTGGTGATTAATGTGGGAATTCATGCGATCGCATAATCGCGTTTTTCTGGAGGGTCTAATATATTTACAACCAACTGAACTAATATTCACAGGATTATTAAATCCATGTTTTTGTGTTTTTAGGTTCAAAGCAGTTGCAGCTAAAAGTAAACTGGACCTGGTTAATGAAGGCTTCACTGAGTTTACCATTGAAGACTTCCACAATACTGTGAGTTTCCCATCAAAACATTTTTTTCATTTCAGCAGTATTAAATGTGCAGTTATTATTATTTTAAGTGTTGAAGCGATCACAATACAAATAATGTTTCCGCACATAGTTCATGGACCTGATCGAACTATGTGAGAAACAGCCGAGCCTGCAGGAGCTGCTGAGCTCCTTCAACGACCAGAACATGTCAGACTACGTGGTCGTGTACCTGCGGCTGCTCACCTCAGGCTATTTGCAGCGTGAGAATGGCTTCTTTCAGCATTTCATAGAGGGAGGACGCTCTGTCAAAGAGTTCTGTCAGCAGGTGGGTTTCAATCGTTTGTCCAAATCAAATCTGGGTGTCACAGTTGTTCTCTTCTGAAGACAGTCTGTGAGAAAGCTTTGCTATTTAAAAAAAAAAAAAAAAGATTGGCCACCATTTGGAAGGTGTCCCTAAACTAGAAAGAGTTAGGATTCGAGGGCATTTACGCCATGGCTGAGTATTTCCAACTTGAAACTGCAATGTACCAAATGCCAGTCTGAAAAACACAGATTTAGAGGTTTTAGAGGCAGGAAGGGAAGAAAAAACACTTTTTTTGTGAATGTTCTTAAAGAAAATATTAGAAGTTTTGCTGATATATATGGAATCACTTTAGATATTTTTAGGATTTTTTTTGAAAGAAAAATTTTTACTAATTTTTTGAAAATATTTACAAGAATTTTCTTGCCTGATTTGGGGATTTTTTTTCTTCCTGAGGGTTTTGCAAATTTTCAGAAATTTGGGAATTTTTTTGCTTAATTTTTGGATTTTATTCAGACAAGGAAATAATATTTTTGGTGCCCATAAATGGCACTCTGTCAACAGGAGGGTTAAAAGAATGTACTGTCATTTTTGAGCACAAACAGAAGGATAAAATATGTGATCAGTGTGTTTTATAGTATTAACAAACTTCCACCTGATGTGCTTACTTTTTTTCTCGCTGAAGGAGGTAGAGCCAATGTCTAAAGAAAGTGACCACATTCACATCATCGCCTTAGCCCAGGCCCTGGACGTATCCATCCTTGTGGAGTACATGGACAGAGGAGAAGGAGGAACAGTCAATCACCACGTGTTCCCTGAAGGCGGTGACCCTCGGATCTTCCTCCTCTATAGACCAGGCCATTACGACATCTTGTACAAATAGCACTCCTGGCCACAACCCACCTCATCCTCCTGCTGCTGTGCCCGACAGCAGCGCGTTCAAAAATAACTTCAGCAGCCACGTTGATGAAGCGTACATCTGTGTATGAAATTACACTCATGTATTTTGAAAAAAATAAAATAAAAAAATAGATGAAATCACATTACATGCCTCCTTTACCCCCATCCTGCCCCTCAATGCCCCCAAGTTTACCCTCAGTCATCACAAAATGGTTAAATGATTAAAAAAAAAAATCTTTGGAACAATAGAAGTGACTCCAGCCATTTAGAGTTGTACAGGTTTTTTTTTCTTTTGTGGTTGTAAATGTTATCTACTTGCTTTATGTTTGATTCTTTTCCTTTGTTACACTGCGTTTCATTGAGTTTTATTAAAGCGATTTACATCTTATTTCTTGTGTTGGATTTTTTCCCCCTGAAGGTCGCTGTAAAATTTTAGGAATTCAGTAAGCAGTGATGGAAAATTACATCTTTAAGCTGTAGATAACTGCAAAATTGTTTATATCGTCCATTTTAATGTTGCACTTCTGCAAAAATCTCCCAGTGGAAGCAACGCTTAGTTTTAAATAATGCAGGTCTATTGTAGGATACCTGTTGCATATTAAAGCCAGTGTAAAGGGAACCAAACAAAGAAAACTGGAATGTTTAACAGTAAGGATTCTAATGAAATTGAAGTTAAAATTATACTAATACATAAAAACATTCATGCAAAAAGCCTTGCTTAGTTGCTAAATAATGCAGAAATACTCACTGCAAACTTAGCATAGTTTTTTATTTTTATGACAAACAAAATAGGTATATAAAAAGTAAATGTATGTTTAGGTAAACAGAACTAAATACAGAAAATCTCATCATCTGAAATGAAAAAAACAAGCAAAAATGGGATGCTCACAATGCTTGGAACATTTTCAGGGAAGAAAATGTAATAGCTTCTTAAAAAAACACCTTTTAACATGTTTAAAATATGTATTTTTATTAGTCAACAGTGATTTCAGTTTAGAAATAGTGAACAATTAAGGAATGTACAGCAGGGCTGGCTTTAAATTTGGCAATTACAATTAGAGGGGTATATTTTCTGTCAAAATTTAAAATGTACCTCTCCAGCCTTACTTGAAATACAATGCTTTACATGGAAATCTAGGCCCTCTTCATTTCTATTTTCACTTTCAGACCTCCATTTAACCTGTTAGTTCAGTTCCAGCCAACATCAGTAAAGGCTGTGTTTTGTTTTTCTCACTATTATTTAAGTGGAGATTGATTTACTTCATTTGGAGACAATTAGATTCCCTGAAAGGAGCATTAAATTCATTTTAATCTGGCCTCTCTCTGGTGCCGCATGTGCTTTGTTTACACCTACAGTCACACAGTTACGTCATTGCCGCATTTACTAATCAAAGATCCACTACGAAGCAGATGATATCTCGGCAACATTTTTACAGGCGCTGTTGGTACTAAGAAATTCAACCAGAGTGAGACATCTTTACTTGGGCAAGAGTGAGGAAAAGCCAAGATGTCTCCGTGGTCAAAGTCGTTGAGTTTGTCAGGCAGGAGGATATTAGCTGCCTGTGTACGACAACATTATTCTCTCACAAGTATGTTTGCTCTTTAATCATTGTCTCATTAAATAATGTTTTGTTGACTGAAATGTTTCTGTACCGGCGACGCACATGGTGCTGCTGCTACAGCTAGCTAGCTGGCTAAGCTAAGCTAACTTGCTTGAACAGGTGAGCTGATTTAGAGCAAGTGCAAGTTCGTGTGCAGGTTTTTCTCTTAACTACTAAAGCAGACTTATCCAAAATTCAAAAGTTTTTTGTGACACGTCCCATTCAGCAGTACTTCATTGTACATTTGGTTGCCACTTTATTAGTTACACCCCATAAACTGTGATGACACGAAGTAGGATTTACAGCAAGACAGCAGTGTTGCATTAAATCTGTTAATAAGATTGTAGTGCTTTAGCTTTTTGACTTAACTTTATAATTATGTCAGTTTGTCCTTTGCAGAGGTGTTACTGTTGTTAACACACTGTTGCTGATGTAAACAGTGGACAAAATGATAGAAACACGTGATAACAGTGCAATTCAACATCACCATATACTGCAGAATCCATTCAAGCATTTTCATCAAAAAGTTGAGAATGCAGTCTTAAGAATTAATTACCGAGTTACTATACTAGTGCTTTAGCTCGACCTAGTTGTACATAATATATTTGCAAATGAGTTTGAATTCTTTAGAGCTGAACAGTTGATTGATCTTACGTTGAAATTGCAATTTGAAATGGTGCAAATTGCAAAGGCATATGCAATTTAGTATATTTATTATGCAGCCCTTCTGACCTTATTAAGATCACTCTGTTAAGCATAATTGCATGCAACGCTTAGGTACTACTTCATATCTATGAATGACATACCTCTTTCTTTGTCAGATTGTTCACAGAGACATGAGATTATTTATTTTTAAGATTACTTTTTTTATCTTACAATTGTTTCAGCTTTTGAAATGCGTTTCCTGCTATTTTATCTATCTATCTATCTATCTATCTATCTACAATACAGATAATATATAGTTGGTATCTCGTGGTAATGGTCTAAAAGTTTAATAACTATTACTTCATGCATATTGAATCAAAGAATCACTTTAAATTGCATCGCAAATTGCAATATCTGTCAAATCATAATGAGACATTTTTCCCAAATTGCTCCTTAAATCATGTGCTTGAGTTAAGATTTTCTAGTGAACAGAAACACATGCCAACTTAATGAACAATCCGTCAACGTGAAGCCCCGCAAAGTGTGAGAGAAGCATGTCGGCACTGAGGTTCAGCTGTATCTCAAAAACACTAACTCTTATGTTCCATCTCTCTCTGTTTCTGTCTAGCTGAACTGATTCAAAACATGGATAAGAAAGCAACCTGGGATCGCTTCTACACTGAGAACAGCAGCCGGACACCCACGTTCAAAAACTTTGAGTGGTTCTTTGGTTTCAGTTCTGTCCAAGACATGATTATGCCTCTAATCCAGACTCTGTCCCGTCCAGATGCTTTGCTCCGAGTGTTGGATATGGGCTGTGGCACATCTGCACTAGGGCCCTCTATTTACAGACACTCTCCTCTCCCTGTCTGCGTCACTTGTGCCGACATTTCCCCTGTAGCTGTGCGACTCATGCAGGAGCACATTCGAGCTAAAGCCATTCAGCCTCACAATCCTTCTTCTCAGCTTGAGTTTTTAGAGCTGGACTGTATGCATCTGGACAAGCACTTTGGTTTGAGCAGTGTGGACATTATCGTTGATAAGGGCACCACAGACGCCTTGTTGAGGTCCAGGGAAGGGAAGGGGAAAGCTGGCCTGGTGCTGAAGCAGTGTTTGAAGGTGTTGCGGGACTCAGGATCCTTACTGCAGTTTTCTGATGAGGATCCTGATGCTAGACTTCTGTGGCTGGAAACTGAAGCTCAGGATCCAGGGGTGATGAGGGCAGATGTTGGGGTGCAGGAGGTCGGGGAGCTAAGGGGAGTGTGTTACTACTGCTACCAAGTCACTCCACAACCTGTTGTATCAAAGTGACTTTCTATGTCTGAGCTGTAACAAAATGGAAGAAGTAAATTATTGAACATTATTGCAATCGTTATCATCATTTCTGTCTATTCTTTACTGTTCTTTATAGCTTCTAGCAGGGGTGTCAAATGAGCCAAAACTGGCCCAGCAGAGTGTCCAGTCTGGCCAGCAGGATACCTTCACAAAGTGTAAAAATTACAGAGAAGGCAGTAACTACAAATTGGAAATTTGTAAAACTGTTAATTTTAAACAATTTCAAATTGTTTTGACCATAAAATATAAATACTATATTGTTCGGTTTCGGATACCTGTGACTAAATGTTTTGTACCTTTGTAGATACACTGTGATCTGTCAAGTGGAAATGATAAACGGAGGCATAATATTGTTGAAATTTAACTTATTTCAACAATATTATAGTATTTTTTTTGCAGCAGAATAATGCTGCTACATGTTTAATTTTATATTTTTTATAGATAACCCTAAAATATAATGTCTGCCAGATAATATATGTTTATAATAACATAACAAAATGTATTAGAAATAGAGAACAAAGATTGTTGATGTTGAAAATTCTGGGAAAAAATTAATAATTTCTCTTTATATGGAAAAAAAGAACCCATGAAAGATACAGTGTATGTTTGGTTTTCAAAAATACACAATAAATTAGAAATTTGACTGTTTGAATTGTAAGAAATGTGAATTTATATTATTTTATTTATATTCAGGACAGTTTATTAGGCATTTTGGACAGAAAATTTCAGGATGTTCATAATGTTTTGTAAAAGGACAGTTCATTAAATGTGAAGTTTTCCAGAATGGGGAAAGAGTGGAATGTTATTTCTAGGTTATTATGCTGTGAATTTACTGGTAAGGCCCATTTGAGATCAAACTGGGCTGTATGTGGCTCTAAAATAAAATGAGTTCGACACCCCAGGGCTATATCATTACACATATAAAGCAATTTGTAGAGCCGGAGGTGCAAACGTTTCTTTCATTACGTGTTATCCGTCGCCATCTAGTGGCCAGCAGATATATTGTTTCTTCCAGCACTGCAGTAGAAGAAGTCATTCACTTCACTGCTAACAGATCTCCATGTTGGAACGTGGCTTGTAACAGTTGAAGGATTAATAATTTAGTGGCTCATTTTGTCGGGCTGCAGGACTTTTACACAGAGGAAATTCTTTGCTCTTTGGCTCTTTGCTTTGCCCATAACCCTACATATTACTTTATATATTAGAGACAGTAGTTGCAGTGCATTGGGAAAGGGAGCAAAAACCATTACAGAACAAGTGAAAAATGGCTCATGAGGAAATGGTAAGGATGCAGAAGAGACTCATAAAAAGAATAAAATGGTCACACAAGCAGGCGACATGAGCTGAGTTGATAGAAAGTGAAAGACCAGATGACCATGTATCAGTTATTCATTTTTGGCGCTTTTGTTTGTCTAGCAGTGAGATATTTGGCCCAGATTTGACACCATTTTTAATTATTTGTTTCAGTTATCGGTGTGATTAAAAATCCCAGACTAAAAGTGGCTAAACTTAAGCATCAGTGGCTGTTATTTTATCCCTGACTGCAATGAGTGAGAGTAGCTCATCACAGTCAAATCATCTGCTCCTGTTGTGATGGAAATATCTCCTTGTACTTTCCCCTCGAAAAAGAAGACAGATGGCAGACAAAAAGGTTGTGAAAGAGTGCAGCACTTTAATACGGAAACCTTTGCTCGGACCAGTCTTATGCATGTGTGTTTGCCTAAAAATTAGGCCTTTACTCCACCCGGAAATACCCTAGAACAGGTGAGAAGATAATCACATCTGGTTCACTGTAGTGTAGAAGTTGTTAGTACGAATGTTTAATTGAACTGGCCAAGAATTAGGATGGATTCATTCCCTCCAGTTCATCTAAAGAGCTTCAGCTTGTGGATCTTCTCCATTTGATGCTCCAGATGCACAGTTTTGTCCTTTGAGACACCCCTGGGACTTTCCCTTCTGCTAGTTGAGTTTCTCACTTTCCAGAACTTCCTCTGCCTGAGTTAGTGCAGCCAATACCCCCGCTGTTTCCTTCCCTCGGCTCTGCTCCTCTTTTCCCTTCTGAGGAGTTTCCTCAAGCTGTTCGACTTTAAAAAGTTTATGCCTTCATAGAGAGCCGAACCTCGAGGATTTGTTCGTGTCGGTGAATGGGGAAAAAAAGGTTTGCAGGACCGATGTTGAGCGGGATGAAAGGGTTGCTCACCAGTGCTTGTATTATTTATGCGTTACTGTAGCAGAGGGACGATACTCTAATCACCAGAAGGACAGGCGGTGTGTAAATCTCCTGCATGAATTCAATACTTTTTGGCTGTTTGATCCATTTCTACAGATTGGATCAGTATCATTTTCATGATGGACTTTTATGCCTCATCAGAAAAAATCAGTGTGCAACTTTTCAGATCAAGTCCTGTCTGATCAGTTCAGATTATAATAGAGAATGCCATAAAATGCAAAAATTCAGGAGTAGATATTTTATGACTTAAGCATCGAAGCTTGAAGAACATCCTGAGATACAACCAATATACCTATAGTTTTTGCAATTTTTTGGCTAATTTTATATCTATAATATTCTGTATATTTATATCTATAATATAAGAAAAAAATGCAAAACAAATAAAAAATACGTTCTATGTATTTTTTTTGTTTTAAAAGTCCAAACTAAAAAATAATTATATGAAATAAAATAGTTTATTATTTTATTTAATTTTATTTCTTTTGCCAAGTTTTTCTATATTTGGGTTTGTGTATTGTTTTGTTTTGGGTTTTTTTTTTTTAAATCATTTTTTTCTATATTTGGGTCTTACGGGGTTAATTGATCTCCCCAGCAGGGCTGCAGGGCTGCAGCTGCTGGCATAAACACTCTATGCCGTTGTTTATAGCCACATCCACTAGAGGGGGCCACACCACAATAAGTGTGTGATTCGCATTTTGTCCCTGTCCAGGATACATTTTTAAAAAAAATAAATAAATATTTGCTGTTAATCATGTGCATGTGTGTTTTAACCCAATTACAAGCTGTGCACGTAATTTGGTAGTTGTCCTGTGCATGTTTTGGGGCCACAAAAAAATCTTTTTCCACCAAAGTCCTAGGGCCGGCCCTGCTCCCCAGTATGGCACTACACTCAGCATAGCTATAGATTCTTATCAGAGTTATCATCCACCAGAACTTTACTGGTTATAGGTTAAAAAAAGAAGGGAGAAAATGCCATATAAAAGAGATTTTAATACTTGTAAAACAATCAAATATGTAAACATTCGACCTCCATTCTGTGATTGTATGTGTTCTGTAAGTACAAATATATCGTACAGAAAATTTCTCACTTCACCTATATTTGCAGTGGTTTCTGCTATAATCCATTGTTTAAACAGATTCTTAAGCCCACAACGGATACACTGATCAAGTTTGATTGAATGATAACATGAAGTTTTACCTGCATACAGCTTGTTAAGTGTTGTTTCACCAAGGACGGGTACTGATAGAAGTCATAATTCAGTGCAAAGATTCACGCGCAGCAGACAGCATCACAGTGCAGCACGTTTCAGAAAAGCAGAGCTGTGGTTTACAACACGCTGAAGAAGGTTTCTGGACCATTCTCTGTCTCCAGCTGGGCGTCTCCACAGAACGACGGCGGGATGAGCATCTGAGGGTCAGCAAGTCCTATGACGTTGTTGTAGAAGCTGGAAAACAGAAAACCACATTAAAGTGACAAAAATAATCCAAGGATGATCAGGAACAGGGACGCGCCAAGAATTCAGAATATGATCAAAGAAAAAGTCGTAATGACTGCACCGATTCAGGCTTTATTGTCAGTTTCCTATTCAGAATCTGATCATTCGAGGAAAAGAGAACGCGACAGTAAAAATGGACCACATTGTGTTTGAAACAGCTGAAAGAATAGTTCAACTTTTTGTTGAAAAATTACTGTCAAGCTAAGATAACTGATATCGCTCTCACTTTTTGATTTCAGATAATATGTTAATTAATGTAAATACATGATAGTGTTTCATGTTTCTCTCTTAAATATGTGCTAATTTTTAATGTTGTGTTTCGGTAAGATGAACTAAAACTTCCTTATCTGGTTTGACAATAAGCAGACATTTTAATTTGACAGAACAGGAACCACAAATATTTAATCCTCTGACCAAAAATGGCAACAATACAGGGACTTTCCAGGTGAACTTGCATGCTGTGTTTACACAGAGCAGAGAGGAAACAAGAGACTGAGCTGAAACGCAACATATTTGATGCTTTATGGCACCATAAGTACATTATTCTGCACAAAATGCTGCTTTCTCTGCTTCTAGTCATGTTAGTGTTTCCATAGTTGTACAGGACTGTATTTTGCAGTGAAAAATGTAACAGGAGCAAATAAACTTCCAGAAATATTTGCGCTTTGGAAGAATAACTAATAGCATCTGACTGTGGCTTTATTTAAACCAGACGTGATAAAGCTAAGTCTTGCATGACCTCTTGTTTCTGCTGAGCCGTCATGCACTGACCTGGTCACAATCCATCCGCTTTGGTCGGTGTAGAACAGAGTGCTGACAGGAACGCATCCAAACTCGGTGACAGTGCTCATGTACTTTGCTGCGGGGGAAAAGAAAAAAAACCCACAAATGGATCACAAGGCAGCTGAGGCAGCACAACCGGACGAGCAGGTTCATGAGCAGAAAAGCAGCTACTGACTGTCATGTGCTACAGCAAACCACATGACTTTGCAATTTTTCTAGTCTTATTTCCTCTTATTTGTACCTGTTGTGTTCTTGTGTTCCAGCTTCCCAGCCCAGGTGTTGACCAGGACTCCCTGCGCTGGACCAGAGGAGCTGCCCAGCACCACCTGGCCCAGCAGGGAGGCGTTCTGGGGAACCGCCAGTGGATGGAAGGATCGACTGAGAGCCTTCTTGCAGCATGTTTGGTTCCTGTTGTTTATCTTATACACAACACCCTAGAGAGGAAGATGGAATATAAAGTCAGATGTGTTGTACATCCTCATGTAGACATATCCAAATGTAGACATACCTCTCTGTAGAGGAGAAGAACATCAACGTGGAAGGACTGATTCTGATAGGATCCAAATTCGATGAGTCGAATGCGCTGCCTCAGTGCGTCATAAGTGTACCTGGCAAAGGCCGTCAGCTTCTCATTTGCGCTGGACTTTGAAAATAGAGGAAAAATGTTTCAGTTTTGCTCCAAATTCATTTATTTTGAATAACAACAGTCCTGTATCCACCGTAGTGTAGTAAGTGAAGAGTTCAAACTTACCACAGACAGCCTTCCAGTCAGTAGAGGAGGGGATGCTGTCAAAAAGGAAGAATTGGTTTAAATCTGAAGGGATTTTTTTTGAGGATTTGTATCACACAGGGCTAAGCTGGTCACTTATTTAATTATCACAAATACTGAAAACAACAGAACATGCTGCTGTGACTGAAGGCATCATTTAGAGTAACACAGAAAATGCTTCAGAATGTGATTTGTACTTACTGCATCTCTGCGGCCTCTGAGCCAGGCAGCCCACCGACAGGCAAACAAGCAGGACGAAGGCTCTCATGCTGTCTGATGTCTCACTGGTACACATGAAGCTATTTCAGAGCACTCACTTCCTCTTCAACAGGTTGGGGAGGCTCCCAGCATGCATCTGATGCCCTCTGAACACCTGTCTTGTCAAAATAAAGGACACTTTATAATAGTCAATGAATGTGGTGCATACTGGTGACTCAACAGGTAAATATTCTGTTTGAATCTGGCCTGAAATTTTTTGTAATCTCCTTCTTATTATCCTTTGCTTTGTTGTCTTTTTTGTAGTGCTAAATTAGGGTGAAAATTAAAAGGTAAAGTTTCAAGAAGTGACATCGTGTGCAGTCAAAATGATTTTATGCAACTAGTTATTTTGACATTGTGAAAAAAACCATTAATGTCATCAGCTGCAGCATTATTAAAGTTCAAGTAAATGTCCAGATGCCACTCCAGCGCCCCCATGAGGCTGTAATGTTCCTTATATTGCGCCATTGTTATTTACATGAAAGGTCAAGAAATAGAAAGATTCCAGCTTTGTTGCATAATCTTGGCGTTGCATAAGATTAAAAAAACTGATCTTGCATAATCAAATTAGAATTTATATTTACCTATTCTAAAAAAATCAGGCATGGTTCTTCCTGAAATGATCAAATCATGTTTAAACATTTATCTGCTGTTGCTGGACACTCGTGCAAGTATCGATAGTGCAGAATCTGTGAACTTGTAACCTTTTGAACCCTCAAATCTATACTTCAAAGTATGTTTCTGTTCACCATAACAAGAAACTACCATCAGATTTTAGGCTTTTTGATAACAAGTAGAAGTATCATGAGTGAAAAACAACCAAAAATGAGCTGAAAATTGTGATTTATGTGACTTTATTCTACATGTCTCATTGAAAATTTTACCAAAATAAACCGTTGTATCTTCCACAAAGTATTAGAAAACATGATTAGCACAGTGAAATATCTGCCTGGAGTTCATGCACAGACTAATGTAAAAATACCGTGTTTGTAGAGGCTGTAAAAATGTAAATAAGACTAGTCAAACTGCTGATCTATAGTATGTGGAGCCACCATTTATTTCCAGTAGTGATAACACCGTGGACACTTTGGGTAAAGCAAATAATTGATGAGACAATTTTTTTTTAAATTTTTTATTGCAACTCATTGAATTTCTTTTAATTACAACCAAGCTTGCTGCAGGACTCTATATTGCAGTTAAACAAGACAAATTGTTGTCATCTTGATCACTTTTACCAATGCTGTATATTCTATGATTTCATTCAATCTTGTTAGAAATTTTATTGATAGACACTGAACATTAGTACAATGTTAGAAATTATGAGCTAGTAGGTAAATTTGATGCAAAATTCTGTTAATTTGATGCAAAGCACTGTGATTATGACCATAAATGGATCATAGCCACAGTTCCGTTTAAAAAAACAGATGTTTGTACGTTTTTTGGATTGGAACTAATGATTTTCTATAAATTTTTGCATGTATTTTGTTAGATTTGGCAGAATTTTGTCAAGTCTTCCTCATCTGGTGTCTATTCGTCTTTGAGACGTTAGTTTGTCCTCTGTTGGAACAACTTGGAAAAATGAACTGGCTGTGTTTCTTTGGTCGGGACGTTGCTGCAGAACACTGGGAGTTCGAGCAAGCTGGGATCGGTAATGCCTTTGACGTTGTCGAACAAGCTAGTGAACAGAAAAATGGAGACATATTAATTACAAGGCTGAATGGAAATATGACAATTTCTGCTTTTTACTTCGTTGACGTGAAAAGTAAACTGACTTTACGATCAGCCATCCAAACTGTTTGGTGTGGAACGCAGAGGAGACAGGAATGCATCCAAATTCAGTGAAGGTGGCGAAGTACTTTCCTGGATGGAGATGAAAATAAACATGCTCATAAAGTGTGAACAATTATACTGAAGACGGTTCTGCTCATTAGATGTTGTCTCACCTGTTTTGTCTGGCAAATCTCCTGTCCAGGTGTTGACCAGCAGTCCCTCTCCAGGTGAAGAGGAGCTTCCCAAAATAGCCGGGCCCACCAGAGTTGCGTCTTTTGGAACTTGCCAAGGATGGAACTTTGCATGCAGGGCCTGTTTCGTGCAGGTACGTTCTTTGTCTGCAATCTCGTACATGACGCCCTGATGGGTGAGTTGGGAATGAGAATGAGAAATGCTTTAGATTCAGCGCGTTACAAGGACTGCTGTGCAGAGATTGAAATAGGACTGCTGAATGAACCTTTGAGCTCTTAAAGCTCGTGTCCGGAGTTTGAATCTCAGCATCTCCCAAAACACTGTTGGTCCCACCCTCTGATTTCGCGAGATACCTAGTGACGCCCCTTTATTTGTGCACGCTTGTGATTACACTCGTGTATCCCTCTCGATGACGTTGTTTATCAAACTTAGTGCATTTACGCGTTTATATGTGTTACATTGTTTATTTATTTCTATCTAGAGTTCAGAATTGCATGACTCCTCTGACGAAGAGTATGTCCCAGACGCCCCAACATCTTCCTCCAGAGGTCGGGCATCTAAACGAAGCCGTCAGGCGGGCTATGGAGGCCGTGGTCGGGGAGCGACGCGAGCACCCCGAGCCAAAAAACGTCCTGCAGTCTCTTGGCCTGACAAGCCGTGGGATTGGTAACTTTTCTGGAAGTTGCTGATCCCTGATGCTCTCTCCTCCACAAGCAAAACAAATGTGCGCGCGGTTGCGTAGTGCGTAGCTCGCCCACCTCTGCATGGGCTTGCTTGCTGTGCGCGTAACCGTTGATTGACAGCATGACAAAGCTGAAGCTCGAACTTGATTGGCTAGCTGCCGACCGGCGCTTTTTGGAATAACATGGGGTCTATGAGAGGAAGGCGGAGCTCATGAATATATTTTCGTATCGCGTCATACTAACATTATATTATGGTATCGAACTAGACTAACACATTTAAGCTTTGTTAAACGATGATACATGAATTGAAAACAAACGGAAACTCCGGACACGAGCTTTAACCCTCCTGTTGTCCTCATTTGCGGGCACAAAAAAAATTATTTCCTTGTCTGAAAAAAATTCAAAAAATCAGCAAAAAAATTCCCAAGTTTCAGAAAATTTGCAAAATTTTCAGGAAGAAAATTCTGATAATTCTTTAAAAGTTTCCCTGAAAAGTTTTATTTTAAAGAAGTCCCCTAAATTTGGCAAACACATTTTTGTAAATATTTTCAAAAATGAAGAAAAATCTTCCAAACATCCTAAAAATATCTAAAGTGATTACATATATATTTTAAGTTTTACAATATTGTAAAACTTACAATATTTTCTTTGAGAACATTCACAAAAAAATCAACTACTTGATTTTTTTGTGAATGTTCTTCAGAAACATATTTAACATTTCTTTTTTTTCCATCAAAATATGTTCAAAGATTTCCGAAAAATGTTGAAAATGTGGACATCAGAAGTTTCACTGTGAAAATATATATATATATATATTTTTTTTCCCCCCCACATTTTCAAACTTTCAAACGGGTCAATTTTGACTCGCAGGACGACACAAGGGTTAACTCTGCACAAAAGCACCTGAATTTACATCATCAATTCTGTCTAGTCGAGAGTCAGAGTCTGTCAGTCCTAAAACATTATGGTGCCATAATGGGAAATTATTGACTATGGCTCCATTTTCTCAGATCTGTGCTTCTAGAATACTGTCTTTTTGTATGAACCCCTTTTTATTTATTACTAAATCCTTGAACCTTTAAGCTTTGATCAACTCTGACATCTAGTAGCGTTAATAAACCAGATGCTCAAGTGTTTGGTTACCTCTCTGAACAGCAGCAGAAGGTCAACATTCATTGTCTTATTTTTGTAATCAACCAGCTCAAAGAGCCGAAGCCGCTGTCCCATTCCATCGTACAGGTATCTAGCGTAAGCCCACAGCTCCTCATTCTGTGTGGACTGGAGAAAAACACAGTGAATTAGTTGACATCTTCCTCTTTTCACAATGTGTAAATGGGATTTCCGATTTTGGTCAGGTTCCTTCATAAAACCTACTGTAGTGAGAGCTCCAGTGAGTAGAGGAGGAGTATCTGTGTAAAGAAGATGCAGAGAATTATAAGAATAGCACACTCTTGTTATTTAGCAGGCCTGTTCAACGTGTCAGCAAGCAATGGAGAGCAATGACAGTGCAAATATTCTGGGATATTAAGAAGGCATATATGACACAATACATTGGAAAAAACACATCCACATCATCACCGGTATTTTCTGTCTTGTTCTACTTACAGCATGGGTGAGGACTTGCCAGGCGGGCTACCAGGAAGCACGCTAACACCAGTAAGAGTTTCATATTGAAGGATTCCACGCTCCTGTTCTCAGCCAGTCCCAGACACTGTGGTGCTAAGGAGGAGGCTCGCTCCCTTATAAACACTGACAACGGAGTGCAGGGGGGACGTTGCTTCCGGGGTTTGATTTCAACTGTGTCAACAGCATGAAAGTCAAGCCCTCCTACACAGATTTGGACCTCTGTTATAACACCGAGATAGCTGATAGAGGTGATAAAAGCCAGTATCTTTATGTACATTACAGGGCAGGTGAATGTTTTTCATGGGAAGCACAAATGTGTTCCAAAATGAGAACCTATTCAGATAAAATGCACGACAGAGTACAATTCATTGAGCACAAACTTCTAAAAAATATGTCACTTCTTGCTCAACAGAGGTTGACTAAGACCACCGTAGTGTAGTAAGTGAAGAGTTCAAACTTACCACAGACAGCCTTCCAGTCAGTAGAGGAGGGGATGCTGTCAAAAAGGAAGAATTGGTTTAAATCTGAAGGGATTTTTTTTTGAGGATTTGTATCACACAGGGCTAAGCTGGTCACTTATTTAATTATCACAAATACTGAAAACAACAGAACATGCTGCTGTGACTGAAGGCATCATATAGAGTAACACAGAAAATGCTTCAGAATGTGATTTGTACTTCCTGCATCTCTGCGGCCTCTGAGCCAGGCAGCCCACCGACAGGCAAACAAGCAGGACGAAGGCTCTCATGCTGTCTGATGTCTCACTGGTACACATGAAGCTTTTTCAGAGCACTCACTTCCTCTTAAACAGGCTGGGGATGCTCCCAGCATGCATCTGATGCCCCCAAATGCCCTCTGAGCAGCTTAAACACCTGCCTTGTCAAAATAAAGGACACTTTATAATAGTCACTGAATGTGGTGCGTACTGGTGACTCAACTGGTAAATATTCAGTTTGAATCTGGCCTGAAATTTTTTGTAATCTCCTTCTCATTTTTCTTTTGCTTTGTTGTCTTTTTTGTAGTGCTAAATTAAGGTGAAAATTAAAAGGGAAAGTTTCAAGAAGTGGCATCATAGTTTCACTCATTTTCCTCATGCACAGTCAAAATCATTTCATGCAACTAGTTATTTTGACATTGTGATAAAAACCATGAATGTCATTAGCTGCAGCATAATTAAAGTTCAAGTAAATGTCCAGATGCCACTCCAGCGCCCCCATGAGGCTGTAATGTTCCTTATATTGCGCCATTGTTCCCTCCGCCAGGAGGTTATGTAATCACCGGAGTTTGTCTGTTTGTCTGTTTGTCTGTTAACAGCATAACTCAAAAAATCATGGACGGATTTTCACCAAATTTTTATAGAATGTCCGGAAGAGCAAAAGTAACAATCGATTAGAATTTGGAGGGGATCCAGATCACCGTCGGGATCCAGGATTTTTTTGAAGGACTATGTACAATTGAGAGATGGCCGCCAATCTAATAGATTGTTACTTTTGCTCTTCTGGACATTCTGTAAAAAATTTGGTGAAAATCCGTCCATAACTTTTTGAGTTATGCTGTTAACAGACAGACAGACAAACAGATGGCCTGGCGGAGGTATGCGCTCTCCGAGTGCTTTTCTAGTTTTTTATATGGAAGGTCAAGAAATAAAAAGATTCCAGCTTTGTTGCTTAATCTTGGTGTTGCATAAGATTAAAAAAACTGATCTTGCATAATCAAATTAGAATTTATATTTACCTATTCTAAAAAAATCAGGCATGGTTCTTCCTGAAATGATCAAATCATGTTTAAACATTTATCTGCTGTTGCTGGACACTCGTGCAAGTATCGATAGTGCAGAATCTGTGAACTTGTAACCTTTTGAACCCTCAAATCTATACTTCAAAGTATGTTTCTGTTCACCATAACAAGAAACTATCATCAGATTTTAGGCTTTTTGATAACAAGTAGAAGTATCATGAGTGAAAAACAACCAAAAATGAGCTGAAAATTGTGATTTATGTGACTTTATTCTACATGTCTCATTGAAAATTTTACCAAAATAAACCGTTGTATCTTCCACAAAGTATTGGAAAACATAATTAGCACAGTGAAATATCTGCCTGGAGTTCATGCACAGACTAATGTAAAAATACCGTGTTTGTAGAGGTTGTAAAAATGTAAATAAGACTAGTCAAACTGCTGATCTATAGTATGTGGAGCCACCATTTATTTCCAGTAGTGATAACACCGTGGACACTTTGGGTAAAGCAAATAATTGATGAGACAATTTTTTTTTTTTAATTTTTTATTGCAACTCATTGAATTTCTTTTAGTTACAACCAAGTTTGTGTTGTTGCTGCAGGACTCTATATTGCAGTTAAACAAGACAAATTGTTGTCATCTTGATCACTTTTACCAATGCTGTATATTCTATGATTTCATTAAACACGTGGGCAAGGTGGAACAAACTGTATGCATTCATTCAATCTTGTTAGAAATTTTATTGATAGACACTGAACATTAGTACAATGTTAGAAATTATGAGCTAGTAGGTAAATTTGATACAAAATTCTGTTAATTTGATGTAATGCAATGTGATTATGACCATAAATGGATCATAGCCACAGTTCCGTTTAAAAAAACAGACGTTTGTATGTTTTTTGGATTGGAACTAATGATTTTCTATAAATTTTTGCATGTATTTTGTCAGATTTGGCAGAATTTTGTCAAGTCTTCCTCATCTGGTGTCTATTCGTCTTTGAGACGTTAGTTTGTCCTCTGTTGGAACAACTTGGAAAAATGAACTGGCTGTGTTTCTTTGGTCGGGACGTTGCTGCAGAACGCTGGGAGTTCGAGCAAGCTGGGATCGGTAATGCCTTTGACGTTGTCGAACAAGCTAGTGAACAGAAAAATGGAGACATATTAATTACAAGGCTGAATGGAAATATGACAATTTCTGCTTTTTACTTCGTTGACATGAAAAGTAAACTGACTTTACGATCAGCCATCCAAACTGTTTGGTGTGGAACGCAGAGGAGACAGGAATGCATCCAAATTCAGTGAAGGTGGCGAAGTACTTTCCTGGATGGAGATGAAAATAAACATGCTCATAAAGTGTGAACAATTATACTGAAGACGGTTCTGCTCATTAGATGTTGTCTCACCTGTTTTGTCTGGCAAATCTCCTGTCCAGGTGTTGACCAGCAGTCCCTCTCCAGGTGAAGAGGAGCTTCCCAAAATAGCCGGGCCCACCAGAGTTGCGTCTTTTGGAACTTGCCAAGGATGGAACTGTGCGTGCAGGGCCTGTTTCGTGCAGGTACGTTCTTTGTCTGCAATCTCGTACATGACGCCCTGATGGGTGAGTTGGGAATGAGAATGAGAAATGCTTTAGATTCAGCGCGTTACAAGGACTGCTGTGCAGAGATTGAAATAGGACTGCTGAATGAACCTTTGAGCTCTTAAAGCTTGTGTACGGAGTTTGAATCGCAGCATCTCCCAAAACACTGTTGGTCCCACCCTCTGATTTCGCGAGATACCTAGTGACGCCCCTTTATTTGTGCACGCTTGTGATTACACTCGTGTATCCCTCTCGATGACGTTGTTTATCAAACTTAGTGCATTTACGTGTGTATATGTGTTACATTGTTTATTTATTTCTATCTAGAGTTCAGAATTGCATGACTCCTCTGACGAAGAGTATGTCCCAGACGCCCCAACATCTTCCTCCAGAGGTCGGGCATCTAAACGAAGCCGTCAGGCGGGCTATGGAGGCCGTGGTCGGGGAGCGACGCGAGCACCCCGAGCCAAAAAACGTCCTGCAGTCTCTTGGCCTGACAAGTCGTGGGATTGGTAACTTTTCTGGAAGTTGCTGATCCCTGATGCTCTCTCCTCCACAAGCAAAACAAATGTGCGCGCGGTTGCGTAGTGCGTAGCTCGCCCACCTCTGCATGGGCTTGCTTGCTGTGCGCGTAACTGTTGATTGACAGCATGACAAAGCGGAAGCTCGAACTTGATTGGCTAGCTGCCGACCGGCGCTTTTTGGAATAACATGGGGGTCTATGAGAGGAAGGCGGAGCTCATGAATAAATTTCATATCGCGTCATACTAATATTATATTATGGTATCGAACTAGACTAACACATTTAAGCTTTGTTAAACGATGATACATAAATTGAAAACAAACGGAAACTCCGGACACGAGCTTTAACCCTCCTGTTGTCCTCATTTGCGGGCACAAAAAAAATTATTTCCTTGTCTGAAAAAAATTCAAAAAATCAGCAAAAAAATTCCCAAGTTTCAGAAAATTTGCAAAATTTTCAGGAAGAAAATTCTGATAATTCTTTAAAAGTTTCCCTGAAAAGTTTTATTTTAAAGAAGTCCCCTAAATTTGGCAAACGCATTTTTGTAAATATTTTCAAAAATGAAGAAAAATCTTCCAAACATCCTAAAAATATCTAAAGTGATTACATATATATTTTAAGTTTTACAATATTGTAAAACTTACAATATTTTCTTTGAGAACATTCACAAAAAAATCAACTACTTGATTTTTTTGTGAATGTTCTTCAGAAACATATTTAACATTTCTTTTTTTCCATCAAAATATGTTCAAAGATTTCCGAAAAATGTTGAAAATGTGGACATCAGAAGTTTCACTGTGAAAATATATATATATATTTTTTTTTTTTCCCCCCACATTTTCAAACTTTCAAACGGGTTAATTTTGACTCGCAGGACGACACAAGGGTTAACTCTGCACAAAAGCACCTGAATTTACATCATCAATTCTGTCTAGTCGAGAGTCAGAGTCTGTCAGTCCTAAAACATTATGGTGCCATAATGGGAAATTATTGACTATGGCTCCATTTTCTCAGATCTGTGCTTCTAGAATACTGTCTTTTTGTATGAACCCCTTTTTATTTATTACTAAATCCTTGAACCTTTAAGCTTTGATCAACTCTGACATCTAGTAGCGTTAATAAACCAGATGCTCAAGTGTTTGGTTACCTCTCTGAACAGCAGCAGAAGGTCAACATTCATTGTCTTATTTTGTAATCAACCAGCTCAAAGAGCCGAAGCCGCTGTCCCCATTCCATCGTACAGGTATCTAGCGTAAGCCCACAGCTCCTCATTCTGTGTGGACTGGAGAAAAACACAGTGAATTAGTTGACATCTTCCTCTTTTCACAATGTGTAAATGGGATTTCCGATTTTGGTCAGGTTCCTTCATAAAACCTACTGTAGTGAGAGCTCCAGTGAGTAGAGGAGGAGTATCTGTGTAAAGAAGATGCAGAGAATTATAAGAATAGTACACTCTTGTTATTTAGCAGGCCTGTTCAACGTGTCAGCAAGTAATGGAGAGCAATGACAGTGCAAATATTCTGGGATATTAAGAAGGCATATATGACACAATACATTGGAAAAAACACATCTACATCATCACCGGTATTTTCTGTCTTGTTCTACTTACAGCATGGGTGAGGACTTGCCAGGCGGGCTACCAGGAAGCACGCTAACACCAGTAAGAGTTTCATATTGAAGGATTCCACGCTCCTGTTCTCAGCCAGTCCCAGACACTGTGGTGCTAAGGAGGAGGCTCGCTCCCTTATAAACACTGACAACGGAGTGCAGGGGGGACGTTGCTTCCGGGGTTTGATTTCAACTGTGTCAACAGCATGAAAGTCAAGCCCTCCTACACAGATTTGGACCTCTGTTATAACACCGAGATAGCTGATAGAGGTGATAAAAGCCAGTATCTTTATGTACATTACAGGGCAGGTGAATGTTTTTCATGGGAAGCACAAATGTGTTCCAAAATGAGAACCTATTCAGATAAAATGCACGACAGAGTACAATTCATTGAGCACAAACTTCTAAAAAATATGTCACTTCTTGCTCAACAGAGGTTGACTAAGACCACCGTAGTGTAGTAAGTGAAGAGTTCAAACTTACCACAGACAGCCTTCCAGTCAGTAGAGGAGGGGATGCTGTCAAAAAGGAAGAATTGGTTTAAATCTGAAGGGATTTTTTTTGAGGATTTGTATCACACAGGGCTAAAGCTGGTCACTTATTTAATTATCACAAATACTGAAAACAACAGAACATGCTGCTGTGACTGAAGGCATCATATAGAGTAACACAGAAAATGCTTCAGAATGTGATTTGTACTTCCTGCATCTCTGCGGCCTCTGAGCCAGGCAGCCCACCGACAGGCAAACAAGCAGGACGAAGGCTCTCATGCTGTCTGATGTCTCACTGGTACACATGAAGCTTTTTCAGAGCACTCACTTCCTCTTAAACAGGCTGGGGATGCTCCCAGCATGCATCTGATGCCCCCAAATGCCCTCTGAGCAGCTTAAAACACCTGCCTTGTCAAAATAAAGGACACTTTATAATAGTCACTGAATGTGGTGCGTACTGGGTGACTCAACTGGTAAATATTCAGTTTGAATCTGGCCTGAAATTTTTTGTAATCTCCTTCTCATTTTTCTTTTGCTTTGTTGTCTTTTTTGTAGTGCTAAATTAAGGTGAAAATTAAAAGGGAAAGTTTCAAGAAGTGGCATCATAGTTTCACTCATTTTCCTCAATGCACAGTCAAAATCATTTCATGCAACTAGTTATTTTGACATTGTGATAAAAACCATGAATGTCATTAGCTGCAGCATAATTAAAAGTTCAAGTAAATGTCCAGATGCCACTGCAGCGCCCCCATGAGGCTGTAATGTTCCTTATATTGGCGCCATTGTTATCTTCCGCCAGGAGGTTATATAATCACCGGAGTTTGTCTGTTTGTCTGTTTGTCTGTTAACAGCATAACTCAAAAAATCATGGACGGATTTTTCACCAAATTTTTATAGAATGGTCCGGAAGAGCAAAAGTAACAATCGATTAGAATTTGGAGGGGATCCGGATCACCGTCGGGATCCAGGATTTTTTTGAAGGACTTGTACAATTGAGAGATGGCCGCCATCTAATAGATTGTTACTTTTGCTCTTCTGGACATTCTGTAAAAATTTGGTGAAAATCCGTCCATGACTTTTGAGTTATGCTGTTAACAGACAGACAGACAAACAGATGGCCTGGCGGAGGTATGCGCTCTCCGAGTGCTTTTCTAGTTTTTTTATATGGAAGGTCAAGAATTAAAAAGATTCCAGCTTTGTTGCTTAATCTTGGTGTTTGCATAAGGTTAAAAAAACTGATCTTGCATAATCAAATTAGAATTTATATTTACCTATTCTAAAAAAATCAGGCCATGGTTCTTCCTGAAATGATCAAATCATGTTTAAACATTTATCTGCTGTTGCTGGACACTTCGTGCAAGTATCGATAGTGCAGAAATCTGTGAACTTGTAACCTTTTTGAACCCTCAAATCTATACTTTCAAAGTATGTTTCTGTTCACCATAACAAGAAACTATCATCAGATTTTAGGCTTTTTTGATAACAAGTAGAAGTATCATGAGTGAAAACAACCAAAATGAGCTGAAAATTGTGATTTATGTGACTTTATTCTACATTCTCATTGAAATTTTACCAAAATAAACCATGTATCTTCCACAAATGTATTGGAAAACATAATTAGCACAGTGAAATATCTGCCTGGAGTTCATGCACAGACTAATGGAAAAATACCGTGTTTGTAGAGGTTGTAAAAATGTAAATAAGACGAGTCAAAACTGCTGATCTATAGTAAATGGTGGAGCCAACCCATTTATTTCCAGTAGTTGATACACCGGTGGACACTTTGGGTATAAGGGCAACATAATTGATCGGCGACAACTTTGTTTTTTTTTATATTTTTTATTGCAACTCATTGATTTCTTTAGTTTACTACCAAGTTTGTGTTGTGTGCTGCAGGACTCTATATTGCAGTTAAACAAGACAAATTGTTGTCATCTTGATCACTTTTACCAATGCTGTATTTCTATGATTTCATTAAACACGTGGGCAAGGTGGAACAACTGTATGCATTCATTCAATCTTGTTAGAAATTTTATTTGATAGACACTGAACATTAGTACAATGTTAAGAAATTATGAGCTAGTAGGTAAATTTGATACATAATTCTGTTAATTTGATGTAATGCAATGTGATTATGACCATAAATGGATCATAGCCACAGTTTCCGTTTAAAAAAACAGACGTTTGTACGTTTTTGGATTGGAACTAATGATTTTCTATAAATTTTTGCAATGTTTTTGTCAGATTTGGCAGAATTTTGTCAAGTCTTCCTCATCTGGTGTCTATTCGTCTTTGAGACGTTAGTTTGTCCTCTGTTGGAACAACTGGAAAATGAACTGGCTGTGTTTCTTTGGTCGGGACGTTGCTGCAGAACGCTGGGAGTTCGAGCAAGTAGGGATCGGTAATGCCCTTTGGACGCTGGTCGAAATAGCTAGGTGAACAGAAAATGGGACATATTAATTACAAGGCCTGAATGGAAACATGACAATTTCTGCTTTTTACTTCCATTGACGTATAAAAGTTAAACTCACTATTCAGCCATCCATCCAAACTGTGGAGTGTGGACCAAAAACGAGACAGGAATGCATCCAATTCAGTTACGGTGATTGAAGTACTTTCCTGGATTGGAGATGAAAATAAACATGCTCATGAAGTGTGAACAATTATACTGAAGACGGTTCTGCCTCATTAGATGTTGTCTCACCTGTTTTGTCTGGCAAATCTCCTGTCAGGTGTTGACCAGAACAGTCCCTCTCCAGGTGAAGTAGGAGCTTCCCACAATAGCCGGCCCACCAGAGTTGCCAGTCTTTTGGAACTTCCGCAGGATGGAACTTGTGCGTGCAGGGCTGTTTCGGTGCAGGTACGTTCTTTGTCTAGCAATTCTCGTACACGACGCCCTGATGGGTGAGTTGGGAATGAGAATGAGAAATGCTTTAGATTCAGCGCGTTACAAGGACTGCTGTGCAGAGATTGAAATAGGACTGCTGAATGAACCTTTGAGCTCTTAACCCTCCTGTTGTCCTCATTTACAGGCACAAAAAAAATATTACTTCCTTGTCTCAAAAAAAAATCTAAAACTTCAGCAAAAAAAATTCCCCAAATTTCTGAAAATTTGCAAAACTTTCAGGACGAAAATTCCAGTAATTCCATAAAAGTTTCCCTTAAAAGTTTTATTTTAAAAAAATCCCCAAATTTGGCAAGAAACTTCTTGTAAATATTTTAAAAAAAATAAATAAAAATATTCCAAAAATTTCTAAAAATAAAATAAAAGTGATTACCTATATATATATATATATATATATATAATATATAATATATATATATATATATATATATCAGTAAAACTTCTATTTTATTTAAGAACATTCACAAAAAAGTTACAAAAATCCAGCGAAATTCACTGGATTTTGGTTGATTTTTTGTGAATGTTCTTCAGAAACATTTTTAGCATTTCTTTTTTTTTCCACCAAAAAAATGTTCAAAGATTTCCCAAAAATGTTGAAAATGTGGACATCAGAAGCTTCACTGTGAAAATATATATATTTTTTCCCACATTGTCAAACTTTAAAATGGGTCAATTTTGACTTTGACTTTGACAAAAGCACCTGAATTTACATCATCAATTCTGTCTAGTCGAGAGTCAGAGTCTGTCAGTCCTAAAACATTATGGTGCCATAATGGGAAATTATTGACTATGGCTCCATTTTCTCAGATCTGTGCTTCTAGAATACTGTCTTTTTGTATGAACCCCTTTTTAATTATTACTAAATCCTTGAACCTTTAAGCTTTGATCAACTCTGACGTCTACTCGCGTTAATAAACCAGATGCTCAAGTGTTTGGTTACCTCTCTGAACAGCAGCAGAAGGTCAATATTCATTGTCTTATTTTTGTAATCAACCAGCTCAAAGAGCCGAAGCCGCTGTCCCATTCATCGTACAGGTATCTAAGCGTAAGCCCACAGCTCCTCATTCTGTGTGGACTGGAGAAAACACAGTGGAATTAGTTGACATCTCTCTTTTCACAATGTGTAAATGGATTTCCTATTTTGGTCAGGTTCTCTGCATAAAACCTACTATAGTGGAGAGCTCCAGTGAGTAGAGGAGGAGTATCTGTGTAAAGAAGATGCAGAGATTATAAATCCTCTAAGAATTAGCCACTCTTGTTATTTAGCAGGCCTGTTTCAACGTGTCAGCCAGCAATGGAGAGCAATGACGTGAATATCTGGGAATTAAGAAGGCATAATGACCATACATAGGAAGAACACATCCACATCATCACCGGTATTTTCTGTCTTGTTCTACTTACAGCATGGGTGAGGACTTGCCAGGCAGCTGCCAGGGAAGCACGCTAACACCAGTAAGATAGTTTCATATTGGTTGGGATTCCACGCTCCTGTTCTCAGCCAGTCCCAGACACTGTGTGCTAGGAGGAGGCTCGCTCCCTTATAAACACTGACAACGGAGTGCAGGGGGACGTTGCTTCCGGGGTTTGTTTCAACTGTGTCAACAGCGTGAAGTCAAGCCCTCCGGACACAGATTTAGACCTCTGTTATAACACCGAGATAGCTGATAGAGGTGATAAAAATCCATATCTTTATGTACATTACAGGCAGGTGGAATGTTTTTCATGGGAAGCACAAATGTGTTCCAAAATGAGAACCCATTCAGATAAAATGCACGAGACAGGTACAATTCATTGGCACAAACTTCTAAAAATAATGTCACTTCTTGCAACAGAGGTCCCAGAAAAGCACTTTTCATTAAGCAATGCACTGATAGAGCGGCTGTGAGGGCAGTGCAGAGTGTGTGAGGGGTAAAGAATGTTGTTTGTGTTCGTAAGAAGGAGACTAATAAACTCAGGACTGGACTTTGGTCTGACAGAAATGAGGTTTATGTGTTTGAAGCACCATGAATGACATCATTGTCCTATGATTGGCAGGCATGTGACCACAGTCTCACCTGGATGACATGGGAATCTTCTTGTGTCATTGCTTGTCTTCTTGTGTTTACATAGAAACCCACTTTCTTAAGCCACATGACTTTATACATCGCATTAACGTGACTTTATTCATTTGATTTAGTACATTTTGCAACTATGCAGAGCTCATGGTGGTTTGTGGGTCACTTATAAAACACTGAGCTCATAGCCTGTAGGCAAAGTGCACTCGCAGTAATATAACAAGGACATTTACAGGAAAACTAAATAGCACCTTTGTCCCTTCATTCTTTAATCGGGCTCCGTGGTGACATGTTTAATGTGAGCATAAAACAAAACTTTGATCATAATCTATCGCTACACTTTTGGAAATTTTGAGCAAATGTTTGTCACTGATACAAAGCTTAAACATTCTAAAAGTTATCTTATCTGAACGTCAGTCATATGACAAACTGAGCTGTGAAAACTTAAGCAAACACTCAATTGTGTATTTTTGTTTTTTTGATTTATGAGATTTGGTTGTGACCTCATTCTAAACAAATACAGCCACAGATTCCTATTCATGTATAATATTTAAAAAAGGCAAATCATCAGTCATGTAATTAATAAGTTGGGAAAAATAGCAGTTGTGTTCACACCTAAACCTATTAGCATCAGGTGATTCCTGAGCTCCTATTCCAGTTTGACAACAATACAGTCGCATAGTGAAGAGGCAGTGAGAGTGAGAAACATTTTTGCAGACTCAAAACAAGTATTTTATTCATGCATTTACATGTTTTCACAATTCAATACAGCACTTAGACAAGTTTTTAATTCTGACAGTAAATACTCACACAGGTAGTGGCTGTATCACAAAAAGTTCTTGTAATTTTTTAAAATTTTCTTGACGTTTTTGAAACAACTTTGATGCTGCTGCTCTACATGGAAAATCCTATTTAGAATTAGCAGTAAAATATGAAAGTAGAAGTTCTGGTTTGTCACATATGACATCATTATAATATTAAATCATTATTAAAGCAGACTGTTACTGTTGTAGCAGCTGCAGGTTTAGCAACATCGTATACAGTTTTATACACAGGCACAGCAAATCACTGTGCAATAGGAGAGAAAATAGGGAAAAGCAAAATTCTGACAATCTTTTCTTCCATATTTGGACTTATTCTCTAACCTTGCATTTACGGTGAGGTAGTGGATCATTTATTGAAATGAAACCGTGTGAAAAGTTCAGAGGGAAGCTGCTGATTTAGCCGTTTTGCAACTAACCCAACCACACACTGTTTTTTTTTTGTAAGACGTCAGTCTAAAGAGATTGTGAATCGCTGGTTTAATCTTTAACAATGTGATATACTTTAAGAGCTTGTTATGTCATCCACGGCATATAATCTTCATCTTAAGTCTAACTAAAGCTGCCAGATAAATGTAGTTGAGTAGGAATGAGGATATTTCATTTTTAAACATAAGCAGAACTACCTTGAACTTACACTTAAGTTCGGTGCTTGACTAAACACATTCAGGTAATTTCCACAACAGCACCTGACCTTCGGACAAAAGAGCCCGGCTGTTATCAGTGTGGAGAAATAACCCCTTTACCATAACTATTGTACCAATATGTAGAGTGTCAGAAATCATTTAAATTTCAGGATTAGTAGTCTAAATACAAAAAGTCTTTTCAGTCTGTTTATGTCACACCGCTAACCCTCTGTCAACTCTTTTTTCTTCCAGCATTCAGCATTAAAGGAAATCAAGCTAATGAAATAACATTTTGCAGATTTAAAATGTAACATCTAATTACCATAATTATTAAAACAAACTAACATTGTACACTTATGCTTATAATATAATAGATCCCCTATAAAGCCCAAAGTCTCATTAGTAGGACAGTAGCTGAAAATACATTATTGTTATTTGTGCATTTAGGTAATATATTATGGGAAATACAGAACATTAATGCGGTTATTTAAACTACACTATGTAAACCTGTAAGCTCTGGAATCTTGCATCAAATCTATGTTACTTATTTTGGTGCCTGAATGCCCAATAACAAGGAAATGTTGCAGCAATGCTTTATTATCATTAGAAACCATATTTACAGCTGCACAACTCAACAAAGTTTTTGAGCAAGAATATTTCTTCATGTGCTCAGTGGCGGTAGCTTCAGCAGCTGACAAATCTCATTGCACTCTGGTCCATGCTGCTCTTTCAGGAAGTATCTGAACCCCTCTCAGCAAAGTTAGACCGACCTTTCGGGGTCCTGGTGGAGTGAATCTGGGGGTCAGTGAGGTAGGTCAGCCCTTTGCCGTTGGCTGTCACCCATCCTGTGATTAAAAAGATGTAGAATGATCGTAACATGTCATCTGGTTACATGTTGTGTGGAAAATCATAACACATTAGTGATGCATGCAAACACACCTTGCAAGTCTACAACAATTTCCCGGTGATTAGAAAACAAGTAGGTGAAGTGTCCGAAGGCAAGGCCGTATTCTGTCGCCTTCAAACGGTCAGCTTTCTTTACGGTGTTGTTGGTCAGCTTGACAAAGTCTCCAAGCATGTAGGGCTCCACTGTTACACAGCCAACAATTTCATCTCTGTTTAAAATCTGTGTATCAATACAAAGAACGAGAAGGACATTTTGAAACCTCTGAAGCCTGTTAGGAATAAAATGCAGCTCATTAATAGTGCAGAAAAGCAATTTCCTCTTGAAATCCAATGACTTTACATCAATCAATGATGATATAGTGTTTATATTCAGAACTAGACATATACTAGGGTAGTCTGGAAGGATATATGTTCCTTTTTTGGTCTTATAAACTCAAGAGAACATACGCCACTAAGCAATCATTTGTAACATAATTGCTAACTTTGACTTTTTCCCAGTTCATGACACTTTGTAGAATAATAACCCAAAAAAATATTGGCTTTGCTGCTGTCACAAAAATTTATTTCTAGTAGTAAAGTGACAACTGGAGGCTGTCCTGGGGTATTTCGTTTGAATTTGAACCAAAATTGCTCCAAGGCTGCTGTAGGCTATTCTGCACGCTGTGTATGGGGTCCTATTAATGCTGTATTTATGAAGTCATTTTAATTTTGATACAACATCTGCTACCTCTGATCCCTCGAAATTAAGTAAACATATATTTTATGTTCGCTGTGTGCTCTTTTTTTATTTTCATCTCCACCAACAGTGCCTCACCAATAGTGCTTCGGAGGGAATGAAGAAGATCTGAGTCATGACTTCTTTGTCGTAGAGACTCTTATTGAATTCAGTCACATAGTACTGGGCGGTCATCTGTCTCTCCACGTCTTTCAGGTGAAACTGGATCTGCATTGGCTTCAAGTAGTCTTTCCCCACATAGCTAAGGGTATTAATACAGAGACAAAATGAGACTTAAAGCCATCATGTTTGGGTTGGGCCAAGATTGTGTAGCTGCATACCTGCTTAACCTCTCCTCCTGGTGTAAAATGACTAAAACTGCACCACCTTGTCCATCTTCATGATCTTCATGTCCTCCGTCTCCATGTCCTCCGTCTTCCTGTCTTCATGTCCTTCATTTTCTTGTCTTTCATCTTCATGTCCTCCGTCTTCAGGTCCTTCATCTTCATCACCTCTCCAATGTAAACGCAGGTCTCTTTGGCTGTCCACAGTCCTGTGGCCTTGGAGAACTTCAAATGAAGACTATCTAGTGGAGATAACGGGTAGAGGTTAGTGGACAGTTGCGATGTTTTATTAATTCTGTAAAACAAGTTTGGTTTCTATACACACTCACACATATATAAACGCAATATTGTAAATACAAGCCCCAGTGTAGACATTCAGTGCAACAAAAGAAGATATCGCTGTGATTATTGAGAGATATTACAAAAGAATGCGATCATAGAAACAAAACTGAATATAGCTTTCATTTTTAATCAGCCTAATTGAATGAGTATAGTTATAAAATCACCAATAAACACCAGAACTTGCTCAGTTTGGGATCCATAGGCTGCTTTCTGCACTTGTCAAAGTGGACTTGTCAAAGAAATATCGAATGGTAAGACTTAAAGATGCAGGATGATTGATCACAAACGAATAATCAGTGTAATCAGTAATCACGAGGTGTAGAATGAACCATAGTTACTCAACACAGGGGTTATCAATATCTAGCAAATATCAGGTAGTGTGAAGGACTTTGTATAACAATGCTAATACGATAAGGTGAAACCATTGTTGTGTGTTGCGTGAAAATGGCGCCAGTGGTAAACATGAGTATCTGTAACAAGACTCTTATCAATCTGTCAATTTTTCACAAAAATTTCCATTGATAACACTAATGTGAACCTCATGGTGCTACTGCATGCAAAGTGAGGCAATTGCTAGCAGTGGTGAGACTTATGCTCTTTAGTAAATATTTAAATATATTAGATATTTCAATCTAGACTGAGCCTGACATCCCTAAAGTCATGGTAGTATTGTGGTTAAATGGATGTACTGATGATGAAGACAAGTTTCAGCACTTACTATAGGCAGTGCTGTATTTCTTGAGTTTGAATTGTGTCTTATCACTGTGCAACCTCTTCAGCAGACACTCGTGGCAAACTCCAGCGAGTAGTGCTTGGTAATCCCACAGTGACAACAAATACTGTCTTGCGGGGACAACATCATCTTCGGTTCTGGGGTGTACACAGCTGTAGCACAAGGGGTTCTTGCTCTGAGGAGCATTCATCTCCAACATCTCAAATGAACTTTCCGGGGAGGCCTCTGGGAGGCTTCTGTTTCAGCACACTGTTCTGTGAGAGCTTGCGAAAGACCGTGTGGGGTTGCTACAGAGTTGTTGATGTTTTACAGGAACCGAATCAATTCCAGCCTCCATATTTGAGCAAACATTGAAGCTCTCCAGAGGTTGTGGTTTGAATGAGGCTCTGACTTTCCCTCCATATGTGTGGTTTTTGTATACGTGATCAAGAGCTGAATCACTGGTTGCAGAATCAAACGTCTCCATGAGGCAAAAGCTCCCATCGGACTCTGGTGATTTACTGATTTTGCTTGTTTCTGCTTTTGATAGGCTGCTTGGCTGTGGTTTTCTGTATACGGGGGAGTTAAGATCAGCTGGGATTTTCTCCCATGATGACTGAGAACTGAAACTGTCACTGAGGGAACTGGAGGATGTTTTAAGAGCCAGCTGGGATAAAGATTCCACCGCACCCTCAGCGACATCAGCCATCCAATCCTCCGTAGAGCTCAGTGTCCCTACTTCAGCCTGTAGACCTGTAAACTTCTCTGAAATTGCATTGGAGGAGGAAGGGGCAGGTATTGCAGGGTTTGGAGCAGCATAGGAACTGACCCTAGAGTTAAAAACCTGTGAGTTTTGCTTCTTGTTTTCATCAGCAGATTGCAACATGCTGTCTGACCTGTCATCATCAGCCTCAGTGGTCAGACAGCTCTGATTGCTTGGATTCTGACCATGTTTAGCGCTGCTTCCTATATAGCCACTGCTGCTGGGCTGAGGAGATCCTGAACTACTCAAAGAGAAGTGCTGCCACGAAGAGCCAAGGTTATCTTTGCTTCCTAGTGTGGGAGGCAGGGCAGATTTTTGAGGCAAATGCACAAAGGATAGATCTGAACCTCTCTGCTGTGGCGTCTCTGCTTTGGGTGGGTCTGTGAACTCTTTGGAGGCTTCGGTGCCACATTCTGTGCTCAGAGGCCCAATGGTTGTCCCCAGTGCGGTTAAACACAGCCTTTTCCTATGCATCTCATCTTTATCTCCCCTACAGCTACCGTTGATGGTCTCACACAGCGATTCATGATACTTCTGAAATCTCTGCATCACCTTTGAGAAACCTTCCATAGTGAAATGTACAGAGGTATCTTTGAGGTTTCTATAGCTGTCAGGGATGAAAGATTGCTTATCAGAATTGGGGAAAGGCTCCACTTGCAACAGAAGCTTGACCTTAGCAACAAGATGCATGATCTCAGTACAGAGGTTTTCTTTGTTTTGGGTATTGGCCTTGCAGTACTCGTAAAACTTTGCTAAAGCCTCCTGGCAAGCCTGAGCTGCCTGATCCACAACCTCCCCAGGAGTGCCCAGCCATTTGAGAGTGACAGTGAGGGAATAGGCAGCCTTGAGGAAGGTATGAAGCTCCTGCTTGCTCGTGACAAGTTCACCCTCTGTTTTGGTGAGCAGGCCGATTCCAAACGCTTCCTTAGCCTGCAGGAGGAACGACTGTCTTTGAGAGGCAGGGCATTCCACCGAGAAACTGAAGGATAAAAAGCAGGTGCCTTGAGTTGTCTAAAGAAACAGAAGCACAAGAAAGGGTCATACTAGTGATCAAGCGTTCTATCTTACAAAATACACATTTGCATTTTTGTAGCTATCATGATTTTACTTCTTAGGCAAATTGGAGATATACAGTAATCAGCCTCAAAGTTAAAGACATTAAATGTTTGACCTGGAGAATTGTAGGGACTTATTGGTCCATGCATTGTAGAGGAAGCAACTACATAGAGTTATGTGTCAACCTTTTTAAGTTTAAGTTTCATGGAAAGCATTTTGAAATATCTAGTTTGGACACACAAATTAGTTTTCAGAGGTTTAATCAACCACTAGAAGAGGACTTTGACACTAATCATCTCATAATGCAATGGAAACCTTGGGTCCTGGAATTTGCTTGGATGTAAATCTCCCAACCAATGCCTGTGGCCTCCCTAACAGGCCAGTGCTCCCCACCACAAGGCAAAAATTGCTAAACAATGGCTTGAGGAACACGACAAAGAGCCTATGGCATTGATCTAGCTTTAAAACTGCCCTGACACCAGTTCTATTGAGCGTTTACAGGATGAACACTGAGGAACAATGCATCCACAACCCTGATGTGTCAGAGCTATTTGGGTGGCAGAAGCAGGATCTACAAAATATTTGACAGGTGGTTTTAATGTTGTGGCTGATTCTCTCTGTGCTGTTCCATGTTAGGTTGGACTGATTTCCAGCTCTGATTTTCTAGTGAGAGCACACGCCTGAGTCTGATGTTGAGGTATGGTGCATTTATGGGTAACACTTTACAATAAGGTGTGTAAATTAAAAAAAAAAAAAAAATCACATTGACGCATAGTTCAAACATATATCCAACCATTTACAAGGTATTACCAGATGGTGCTACTGTAAATGCTGAATTCATGCATAACAACATCAGTTAACAAGTTAACCCCCTGTATAACTGTGTAAATGTGGAATTAGTTTTACAATAAGAAATAGTGTATGACACTATAAGATAGTTAATGCATTTACTTTGTGGATTTTATCAGTTTTTGAGGTTGTTTTTGAGGTTGTTTTTGCAACCACCTGCTGCGGTTGAACCTCATCCTGTTGATTTCTCATCATTTAAAAGCTGAATCATCCGTCATTAGCGGCGAGCGGTGAGAGAAACGTGTCCTACCTGCACTCAACCACTTCACAGCAGGCAGTATTTGGGTCCTCACAGAGGAGCCCACACACAGAACATTAAGAGACTTTTAAGGAACACTTCTGGAGGTTTCAAGGATATAAACAGAATGCTTGCTTCGTGAGCACTTCTATCTGAGCGAGTGGAATGAATGGCTTGATAAAAAGCACTGCAGAAAATGGCAGGCTACTTCACTGATCGCCGAAACGTACAAGTAAACTGTAGCAAGTTATTTTTCCTTATGTGGTGACACAAACTGGGATTTTTTGTTATTCTTGCACCTAGTGTGTTTTCTTATAAATATAGCTAATCTGCTAATAACATAAAATGTATTATAAGGACTTGTAACTGCAGGATTAATCATGTGATTATAAATGGTTTATTTACACACTTTCTTATAATGTCTTACCCATTTTTTGTGCTATTGTTTGACTAAAACTGCTCTCCACCCTGAAACATTCAACTAAATTGTCTCTAAATCATGACAAGTGTTGATGACACTCATGTCTAAAAGGTATTTGTTTAGCTTCTGAGCAATAAAACTCTGTTATTAAGGCTGTTTATGCAGCTAATGATGCACAAGGTTCACAGATCACTCCATGGCTACGACTCAGGGACTAAAACATGATTAAAACTCCACAACTAAGTAACTTTAATAAAAAGCATACATTATTCATGTATATAAAATGCAGGAGACAGTGAGTGGTGCCAGAGAGGGACTAAAAAAACAACTTACAGCATTTGTCAATACATAGAGTGAAGTGTACTGACTGTACACTACGGCCATCTTTGCTGCCGGGCAGCTGAAAGGAGACGATGACTCCCATCCCCAAGTAAAGACTGCACAAGAACAAACAAATAAGCAAAAAAAATATGATAAACAGACAGAAATAATGTAAATTGTATAAATCGTAAAGAAATATCCTGTCAAATAGAATTACAAAATTAGCATCTTTGTTAGTCCTAAAAGCACGGAAGTCCTCATCATTCATAGACACCAAAATGTTGGCCAGTAAACCAAGAGATGTTCCGATGCCCTGTGAAATAAACAGAAATGCAAGAAGGGTTTATGGCAGTGTGAAACTGGGTCGGTCAAGTTAGTGTCCTAATATGGTAACAGAACAGCGGCTACCTTTTTATCAGGCTGAGGAAGTGAGTAGTAACCAACCAGAGAAGCCCAGATTAACTCTGCGGCCTCGAGCCACAGGCCTGAAACAGAAAACAAAGTGTCATTAAAAAAATGACAGAACAGCATCATGTTTATGTCACCAGGTAAAAAAGGAACTCACCTAGTTTTTGCAATATCATTCCACGCACTTGAAGGCTAACAGCCTGCACCAGGGCCTCGTCGCTTTCAGAGCGGTACTCCCAACAACCTGTGCACCACAAAGAAATGTGTGCTATTTGTTTAGCCTGTAGCACACGGTTTGATCAATCACTGAAGGCAGTTACAATGAGGAGTCTACCTGTTGCACCACTGTTGTTAATCAGGCTGCTCAGGATGTACTCTGCCTTCTGCAGTTTGCCTGTGGGTGCAGAGGATGATCACATTTATCCAGCTCTGTACCAGCCAAACATTAAACACCTCCATAATGAAAGTGTGGAAAAAATGGTACACTTCCATGTCATGAGTTTGCATAATAATTTCCTCAAATGATATTTAGGATGATGTAGCACCCTTCAGTCACCTGTATTCAGCATCAGTCTCTCCCAACAGGATCATTATCAGAATCATATACTGACTGCCACCCCTCCATTATACTGTACCAGAGTTTACATAGACCCTGGCCTGCCGTATGACCAGCTGTGGGGCGATGGGTTCGTCAGGGTGGCGTCTGTGCAGCAGCTTGGTAACCTTCAGCAGCCGGCTCGACTCGTCACGCCAGTAGAGGAAGCGATCCACTAAGAAGACCACCGCTAACGCCGAGCCTGCCTCCTGAGCCTTGATGGACGCCATCAGGAAAGCCTGGTGGCACAGAGAACCCACTGGAGTAGGTGCTCATGCAGTGTTTTTCATATTCCGTTTGTTTGTGTTATTATTACCAGCAGCTGCGGTAGGTGCTTGCTGATGAGCTCGCTCAGGTTGGTCTTGTCATCATTGCTCACCGAGTCCTTGTACTGCCACTTCTCCGGCACAAAGGCCACTTCATTTCCTCGGCCTCCTGCAGCAGAGAGGCCAGCTCTGCACACAGCGAGTCTACGGGAAGCAAAAGTAGAATTTAAATCCAGCAAAACTGTGTGGCTGTGCAGAGATTAATGGGCTTAAAGTAACTTGAAATCCTTTTTTTTGGCAGGAGGGAATAACTTTGCTTAAAGCTACTAAAGAAAATCAATATCAATTACGTGACAGGGTGTTAAATGGTTCAAATTCTCCTGATTTGATGATAAGAATTTGGCAAAAATATTGAGCACAAAGAGAGGAGGTGGGACTCACTTCCTACATAAAGACTTTGTAAATCCACCATGTGTCAGATCCTCACTCAAATCCCAGTCAGTTTCTCTCATGCCTGAATAAAAATGGATCAAATAGCACCATCTTTTGTCTGACCTTGCAGCTGCAGTAGTTTAGCCTCTCAGCTCCAGACAGCTGGATGTACTGCTGGCCTGCTGCCTTGAGGCATTCCTCCAGTAAAGACCCCACCTCCTGGCTGTCCATTCTGGTAAACGAACACTTCCAGTGAAGAACGGATGTTGTCTTTCTTTTCCTCTTCACCCTTGTTCTTTTACTAAGATTGATTCAAGATGGGGCAATCCAGTGGAATGACCAGAGTGCTGTTGAGAGAGGATTGCACCATCAGGTCTGTTTTGAAGTTTCAAAATACTGGAAATGAATGACACAGTGAATCAGTTTGATGTCAGTAATTCCTTCTAACATTCTCATGAAATAGTTTCTCAGGTAGGGCTTCTCCATTCATTAGTGTGGCTGTTCTGGATGTGATATTCAGCATTTTTCTTATTATTGTTCTATTGGTTTTACTGAGTGTCAGTAAACTAAAATAATTTGGCTTTAATGAAACTGCTTCTCGTTATCTGAAGCAATGTTCCAACTACAGTCCTATCTGATTGGTTATATAACACGAGTAATAACCTATGACCACTGAAGGATACATTTTGAAAAGATCTCTATTAATTAAAAATATGCAAAACATAAATAACCAAAGTGTTTCAGTGAAGTCTTGTGTTGTAGTTTGTGTTATTCTAAACTTCGACAACAAGATTCTCATGTTTAATATCCTAGTTATTGGTTTCCCTGTCAGCAATTGGGAAAAACATATGGGTCCACCCTTAGATTCAGATAATATAAATCAGTTTATATTCCTTGAACAGAGTTAGAATATGTTTATAACACTTTAACTGAATGCACAGTATCCTAATTTAGTCAGATTATTTTTGATATTCTGCATTAGAATTTGATACATATCACATTTGGGGAAGTTCATTTAGGTGTAAAAGTGTCCTTATTTTGTAACTTTTCTGCATATATTTCAGAATATACAGCCCTGCAATTTGAAAGTGAAACCAACAACACAGACAGAAAAGCCACCGGGGTCACTGGAAGCTGCTGCAGTTAATGAGAGGCTTTTACAACGAGTCTCATTGGGAAAATACACTTCACCTGCCTTTGATCTACTGTCCAATGCATGAAAGAGTGATTTTCAAAATAAAAAGCACCTACCGACTTCAGGTTCTCTCTCAGTCTTCCTGGTAGGACGGGACCTCAGCGTGTTGCTTTCAAAGCGGTCGGAAATTGTGCAATTCCAACCAGAGTGTGACCGACTTGTGGCAGAAACTGTTATTAACCCACTTGAAGTGACATACAAAATCATATTACACTTAATGATTAACCCAAACTAGCAATTGTACTTTGAATCATTTAAATTATTTAAAGGTTATCATTTTGTTTGGGGAAGTTATCCCAAACAGCAGCCACGTTGACTTTGTATGGGGTTATTTTGTTAAATATGGTGAATATTTATTTTAGTTTTCTAGCTTATGTTGATCAAAGACAAAATGGGTAAATCATAGTCCGTATATAATGATGCAAATATATGTATAATACTTTATTTATAATATGTAAATTCATGATAAGTTTCTTTATCAAAGAGGGCAAAGTTTCACAAATAGATTTCCTGAGAAGAACTGAAGAGCACATTAAGAAAAAGAAAGAAAACAGTGGAGTTTTCAAGTTTTACTGAAACAGGCGTTGAATCAAATGATCTCCTCAACAACCACTGACCAAAATCTGGCAACCCCACACAAGGTCAAGGTGTCTTTTGTAGGACCTCAAATCACAACCAATATTGAAATCAAGTGGAGGGCTGCATACACAGTCATAGAACTGAAGTTACGGTACATCCAGTCACTACTATTTTTCTAGCAGAACTTTAACTTTTTAAGAATCATTCTACAGTGGATGAAGTTCTAAAAACAGACTGCTACCTCCAATCAACAACTTACAACTAAATAGATCTGACTAACCAGGAAATGTTAACACTGTTTTTGTAGTGATTGTTGTCACTGAAAAGTGCATAGAAAGTATAAAATGCATCTATTTTATATGTAAAAGTCTCATGTGGCCTCTGTTGCTTACATCCTGTACAACATAAGGAGGACCAAACCCTTTCTGTCTGAACATGCAGCACAACTCGTAATATCACCCATCAACTACTGCAGCTCCTTACTGGCAGGCCTCGCCTCATGCACGGTCAAACCTCTGCAGATGATCCAGAATGCAGCAGCACGTCTGGTTTCCAACCAGCCAGAAACAGCCCATGTCCTACTGTTGAAATCGCTTCACTAGCTTCCAGTTGCTGCCTGCAAAAAATTCCAAAATCTGACACTTGCATAGAAAACTGCAATGAAAACTGCTCCCGAACGCTCTCATTCAGGTCCACACTCCCTTCTGCTCTCCAATCGGCCAACAAAAGGTTCCTGATACAACCAATTGCGAGAATCTTCTCTGTGGTTCCCTGGTGGTGGAAGGAAATTCTGATCTGCAGAATCCCTCTCTGTCTTTAAGAAAAGACTAAAACCCAGTTCATCACTGAAAAACCAGTAATCATAATTCCTATTACTCCTGTACTGCCTGTTGGCACCACTTGAACCTGTTTCATGGCTCTTTCCAGGTTGTTTCATCCTGACTACATCTTTGCTTGTGTTGTTTCTACTCTCACATGTACGTCGCTTTGGATAAAAGCATCTGCTAAATGAAACTGTGGAATCATAGGTAAAAAACAGACTATGTTTGTACATGTCTTATTTGGTTAAAGTGTGTATGATTTAGATTTAGCTGGGGATTTATCTGAAGCTCTTAAAGACTGCAGGGATAAAACCTACTTAGAAGAGCTCAGAGCATAAGTGGTTCAAACAAAGTAAGACTGTAGCCAAACGAAAGAAAATGCAAAACCAGATGACCACAATGTTGTTTCAGATTTTAACCAGTTGTATATTAATTACAATAAAAGCTTGTTATACTGCATATGAGTTATCTTTTACTTCTACAGTCAGTCTTGTCTACATAACCGAATCATAAGAGTGACAAACCAATAAGGACTACTGACCTGCAGCAGCTTGCAACAAAAGAACTTTTGTAACATTGTGACACCCCGGTGTGTGTGAAAACTGCATGGCTGTAATGCTGCACAGCAAACCAGTACAGATCCAAGTGGTACATTTTCAGTGATGGAATGTGTGATTATGTAATTTTCATAGATCAACAACACAGCTTCAAATCAGCAGCACAAAAAACAAATCAATTATCACCTTTATTCAAAAAAATCAAACAAAAAATGTGATTGCTTTGCTTGAATCATTTTGGCACAACACTGGATTTTGTTTGCTTCATTGGAGGGGTTATTTCTCTTTGTGTGTCATGAATGCAACACATAGTACAGGGACAGAAGGCTGTAGCAACAAGTAGCTGAAACCTATTTATTCACGACTGCAGCAGCCTCTTATCTCTGAAAGCATGCACTCTGTGTCATCCAGCTGTCAAGCACTGGAAAATAAAAAAATAAAAAAAAGTTGATGAGGTTCAGCAGGAAACTAGATGTGCAGACGTGACACTACCGGCAGGTGATTTTGAGTGACATTACGCACCGGTGTCGCCACCAAATGATGTGCTGTTCTGGTGACGGTGCAACAAGCAGCACGGAGGCTGTGGTGTTGCTGTGATACTACCAATAGGCGGGACTGTGGATCTGCAGTGTGAGATTGTGAGCCGCACAGCTGGAACATGAGCGGAAGGCTGGCACGCGGTCCAGCTGTGAGCTCAGCTGCTACACCAGCACTCATCGCATCCAGAACTTGCCTCCGAGTGCGCCAGGAGAGGACTTGTGCGCACGTTAGGTTTGATCAGTGAGGCTACAGAACAGCAATTCGCAGACTCAGCTCCAACTCCGAAGAAGGATCCGAGTGTTTACGTCCTCTGATGACTTCTTGTGGGCTTCGATCAGTGTCGCCTCGAACCGCAGGACTTTCTGTTTCCACTTGGTAGCCGAACAGACGCCGTGAGTTCGGTGGTGCCGGTGATGTAAGCTTTTCCTCCCAGAGCTCACCCCACAATCACTACTGCGTCTCATCTCAGAGCATGGGACCCTTCAAACTCTAAAGGTAAGACGTTTCTCGTAACTTACGCAAACTGGTGCCATTTGAGCTCATTTGGGCATTTTTACGCATGGCGTGGGCTCAGTCTTAACACAGGAAATCTGCCACAATGAAACGTGTTCTGTTCTGGGCTCGACCGGTGTAAATGTTGCAATGCAACAGTTTGATCACGCGTTGACTTGTTTGGTTGCACCATCAGGTAACTGCAGTGTCAGTCTGAGAATCTCACGTTGACTCATTACAGCTGCGCTTTGTTCTCGTGTTGGGGGAAAAAAGTACTTACAGCTGTTGCGCTCAGACTTGCAGAGGTTTAGAGGTTTTTACGTGCTGCAGCTGTTAGATACTTGTGGCATTTACAGAGCAGCCTGTGTTGCCGGCTCATAAACAACATGACCTGGTGGCTGTGCGGAGGAAGACTATCTGTGTCACAGCGCAACAGCCAGAACATGAAGCCCAAGTGCTTAGAGCTGCACTGGTGATGCACTGATACCTGGATCCATCATTAATAGAATTTATGAGCCTGTGCACGTTGATTTTCAGGAAGGAGGAGCATGCAGAGCAGAGCAGAGGAGGATGGAGGAACGCCTATTCCTAAAATTAGACTGAGGAGTGGCAGGGGGTTTATCCTGCTTTGACTGGCAGGCGGATGATGATCTGTTGAGAAGTTAAAGCTTCAGATGCAAAAGCTCAATTTCTTCAACCCTGATCTATCGTTCTTAGCTGAGGTATCCATTAAATGCACATTGACTCGCAGGACCCCTGGCAGCTCTGCTACTAGACAATAAACCACCTGTGTGTTGATGGGAATTTACAGTGACTGTAATGTAATACTCTAAGCCCTACCCAGCTTATTGGGATTCAACTTTGAGTGCTTGAATTAAGCAAACAGGAGGTCAGACTCGGCTTGACCTCTTGATTTTCCTTCAATCGTACCCATCTACCTGTTCTCTGATGCAGGCTGTCTTGACTATGGTGATCTCTGTGTACTGGGCTGCTGATTACCGGCTCTGCGGCTTCTTTACCAGCTCCCCCCTCAGCCTTATCCATCCATGTTTTGGTGTCAGAGCAGAGGGATTTGACTTGTAAGCTGCAACTGGCATCCTGTCTGGACATTTAAAAGTATCAGCAGCTGTAGCTTTGCAGCCCGTTGCTTCCTTATGAGAGGCATGAAAGACATTTCAGTGCTGTCAATGTGGCTGATTTGACCGCCACAGCATGTTGCTGATTAGCTGTACCTGTTTTGAATGTTGGACAGGCCTGCTTTTGTGCACCCGTTCCTCCAGATCAGCGTCTGATTCAGAGAATGCAAATTGGGCAGCCATCAGCCATCATATGTGCACTGCCCACTCAGAAAAATCTGTCAGCACAGCTCCAATCGATAAAACACATTGTCCAAAGTCCATTTCATCGCATGCTGACTTGTTTGATCGTCAGTCATCTCCAAGTCACCCGTGGCCTCTGTGATCTTAGCTCAAGTGGTGCTTGACTTGCTTCAAAGATACAGCGCTTTAAAAAGACAGAATTTCCAAGATTCAGACCGTGTCCAGAATAGTGGAAAAGTCAAGTAGAGGGAGTTAAAAAGAAAACCTCTGCATCACTATCTTTCCTTTCTCTGCTTTCCTGCCGCAGTCCAATTACGGCTGGTCTCTGGAGCGGCCACCCTTGATATTTAGCATCACTTCTGGCTGCCTCCTCCACCTCAACTTGCTGCAGTGTTGCACTTATCAGGAGAGCCAGCTATAATTGGCTCCATTGTGAAATGCCTAATGCTAAAGGACCGACAGCTACAAATTTGGGAGATGCAGAGGAAGGAATAAACTAAAGCAGAAACAGGAGGAAATAGCAAGAAAGAAAGCAGCAAAAACAAATAAAAAAGAAAAATCGATCTACACAGGAGGAAAATCACGCAGAGAAGAAAATAATTACAGGGAGTAGACAAAGAGCAGCAGATGAGACATGTGCGTTGGATGTACGCCATCACAGTGATGAATGGTCCGATGCACTTTCTGCATGTCCTCTGTCTTTCCTAGTTTGCTTTTAATTAGAGAATCCAATATATTCCTCCACAGTTCTGGTAGTACGCTCTTAATTACCTGCAGTGAGGCCGCCTGGATTGTTTGTTTGGGGTTGTTTTTAACAGATTTACCATCATGTAGCACAGCAGAGCTGGAATCACATTTGGTTTGACTTCCTCTAACTTTGCAGGATGACAGAAGTCCTAAAATTCTGAAGATATAATAATGAATGGATGAGACACCTCCTTATATGAACAGGGTCGCTTCTAATCAACCCTTACAAAGCAATTCACAGATAGTCATCTCCACTCTTCTCTTGTGCTATGTATCTTGCATCTCTCTGCTCTCTTGCCACCTCCTCAGCTCTCAGTAAAGGCCACAAATTCTGTAAAATCTCAGCCTGTCAATGCAAGCTCTGCTCCCCTCACCTTTAAAGGCATGGCTGGAACACACAAGAGGAACTGGAGACATTCTGTGGGTGGGGAAGGTGGCTGGGGAGGGAAAGTGTCAGGCGTGATGAGCTATAACTCAGGCTGTGGCTGGAGTTAAATCAGTGGAGGTGAAATACAATCACGGTTGAGCCCTGTGGGAGGGCAGATCAAAACGCACCGGTGCTACATCTCAGCTAGTGATTAGTAAAGGCAGTGAATTAGCACTGATTGTGGCTGCAAGATCATGATTAACTGAGGCATCACTGTGCTACAGGTGTTAGGCGTGCCTCGGTTTCAGAAGGGGAATTGAAAATGCCCGTGGTATCCTGCACCTGCTAGCAAAAAGTGCATTCATTTCCCTACCTTTGTTTTCATACTGTTTGCAGCCTGCGAGCTCTCAAACTATTTGTCTGAATGTTCATAATTAATGGTGTATTATGACTACAGGAAATTAAGGGGTTTGCGGTCTACCCAGGAGTGTGATCTGTTTCAGGGAGGAATACATAAACAGGAACCAGCCAGGGCTGCTAAAACGCCTGCGAGGGGTAATGAAGAAGTAGGCTGGGTGAATGTGAAACTTCCAGTGTTTTCACACAGAACTCTTTCAGAACAAGTCTTGTATGAAACCGCCATACAGCTCAGTGAGCACAACTCTGACAGTCAGGAGGAAATGAAGCAGATAAACGCAGAGCAGCCAACAAATTAGCCTCCAGATGCACTGTTTGTGCTTTATTCTGCAAACCACAGCCATTTCTTAGAAACTAGAGTTGGTGGAAAATTAACGGATTCAGCATCACTTGTTGTGTGATCGTATCTAGAGGGTGTTTTTAGATACATGTTTCCCTGCAGCCACGCGACCGTGACTCCATGTTTCTGCATGAAAGGTCAGAATCTGGTGCCTTCAGGCGATGGAAATGGCTGGCGTTTATATTGAACTGCCAGGTGAAACAGTCTGAAAAATTGAAATCCTGATTTTCAGCGTAGATTTCTTTTTGGTGGCTCCTTTATTTGGTAACTTACTGCAGTTTCTTGCCAAAAAAAATGGAAATTATGTGAAATAATTGGAAAAATGAGTCTCTGACTGGGAGAATTCACATGATCGAATCCAATTAAACACTCAGAAATTCAAAACTTTTGATAAAAGGTGCAAATTCCCACATTGCACATCAAATATTTTGCTTTTAATATGACATTAGACTGTAGCTGCTAGTTGCTGTTGATACAGAGTGACCTAGATTAGTTATACTTTAGCAGTAATCCCTATTAGGGCTGAACCATATGCTATTTTTGTTGCAGTCGGTGCCAAACAAGCGTGTTTCTGTGGGTGAAAAATATAAGATATAGGCTAAGGCATCTCTATACTACCACAAAGCTTCATTTATAATGTTATGTTTAGGCTCTTTTTTTATTTACCTTGATCAAACAGTTACAGCTCCCACGATTTGGATATTGCACTTTTCTGTCGTGTGATTTTGATATTTTGATTGATTGTTCAACCCTCATAACAAGTTTCCTTTACTCTTCATTCTCTCACAAATATTGGGAACAGCTTGTGTAAACGCAACGAGGAATAAAATGCAACACACATTTAAAAATCACACAAAGCCTGAACATTTTGTAATGGCCATACACATACACACAAAAAAAGCACAGGCCCAACTTAAGTATCTGCAGTAGCTTATGTTCCGATGATAATAAATTGCGTTTTCATTACGTGGCTGGCGGTAGCTAAACTTTTTGAATTAACTTATGTATTAGGATAAATCCTGTACTTTCAGTAACTCCACTATGGTAGACATTGTTACATTTAAGCAGCAAAACTGAAAACTCCCTTCAATAATCCACTTTACAGTCCATTTTGTTTCCACATATTTCATTGTAGAAGCTTTTAATCAGTGTAGAACAGCTTGGTTGATTGTAGCAATTCATGACAATTACATGTCAGATGATATATATGCTTTATTAAGTTACCACCGCTCTTCCAGTGGGGTAAATTACGCTTTAGGCCCATTTTAAGTTTGGAAACAGTATGAATTCTACTGCTACGTTGTGCTGCGGCTGTTTAACAAAGTCAAAGAAAAGACGGTGACATTCTACATTAGTTTGTTTAGCATGCAAGAGTGTGAAAGCAGATTTTAAGAGCTGTGTTGGTAATCTACGTGGCGCGATGGCCCAATTTAACAACTGGAGCAAGGCTATGCTAACTAAGCTAACTAGCTTCAGGCTGCAGCTACATAGACATGACTGGTATTAATCTTCTTATCTAACTCTCAAAAGGAAAAAGCAAATAAATCTGTAAAGAAAAGTATAACTTCTCTGGGTTTAAATGATTTTCTGAGCTGTTTTAAGGTGCAAAGCTAAACTATTTTAGGCTAACTAGCTACTTGTTGTGTCTTTAATTTTATAGTCCAGGCATAGCAGTGGGTATTTTCCTGTATTTCCCACGAGTCTGTTGGTTTAGATTTGAAATCCGACTGCCGTGATGAAACACGGTGTAACAACAGGATGTGAGATTCCTGACTTCAGCATTGCAGAACTCGAAATGAACCCTGGGTGAGGCAAAGCTGAAAAGCGGTTGGCAGGAATCGGCTGGGTGTTCCCTGCAAGAGCTAAACCCTGACACATAGTTGCAAAATGATGTATCTTCTCTTTTACGCAACACACAGTGCCGCCTCATCTTTCAGGCTTCACACCGCGAGAAGCTGAGAAGGAAGTTCAAAGTTTCGGGGATCTAACTAAAAAATGCTAAAATTGAGCACACTTGTGATCTCAAATCTGCTACATAGGAAGCCGTTTGTGATAAGAAAAATATACGTGTGGACACGCACATGCACTTGTCACATTTCAAATACCGACACACACCCTTCCGGTATTTGTTGTGAAGCAAACTTTCACATCTGGGACAGAAATTCGAGCAGGAAGCGTCAAAACAAAGCAGCGCAAACAGCCTGACACAATGACGCATTGTTGTGTTCGGAGGGGCCAGAAAGGCATTTATTAACAGCACATGGGATCTGCAGCGATGCCCTTTCTGGAACACACACTGCACTTTCCATTTGAAGTCAGAGAGCTGAGATATGAGAGTGTGCCAGATGTGGAACAGGATGCGTGCCTTTTTTTGTTTTAGAGGACGTAATAAAACGTTACACTCAGGCAGCTGCTGTGGCCCAGCAAGACAATGTGGAATTTATGTGTTTTTATCCTGTGTTTCTTTCTTTTGTGTCAGAATTATTAGAGAGCTTGCACACACAATATGCACAGTATTATGTTTAGTCATAAAATAATTCCAGATGTAATTGACTGTTTCATTGATTACGTCACTGTTTAGGAAGGTTTTCTGTTGAACCCTGTAACTAGACTTTCCAGTAATATGCAGTATTTACTGTATATTGTGTGGCCACTATAATCCACACTAACTGCAGTTTTGTGTCTTGTTTTGTCATGTTGTGTTTGGTTTTTCTTTTGTGTCTCATTCATGTCAGTTTGTTTTCATTTTTAGAGTTTTTTTTGAGTTTTCTGTCTTGTTTGTGTTGCTCTCTGTTTCATTTGTGCCTATTTGTAACTTCTTTTTGTCATGTTGTGTGTTGTATTCCTTTTTTTGGTAGTTTGCGCAGTTTTGTGTAGTTTTGTGTAGTTTTGTGTCTGGTGTATGTTGTTTTGAGTCTTGCTCTGTGTCATTTTGTGTCTCATTTTTGTGCTATTTTTAGGTACTATATGTCATTTATCCATTTTTCCTTGCTTGTGTCATTTTTTTGTTGTTTTGTGTAATGTTTGTGCCATTTTGTGTCTAGTTGTTCTGATTATTTTTGTCTCAGTGTCATTTCCTATCATTTTGTGTCTCATTTTTATCATTTCATGTCTCGTTTGTGTTGTTTAATGTCTCATTTTTCCTTTGTTTTTTGTTTTTGGCATTTTATTTGTGTCTCTATGTAACAGTTTTGTCTCCTTCCTGACAATTTGTGTCTTGTTTTTGTCATTTTTTTGTCGTGTTTTTGTTTTGTATAATCTTCTTTGTTGTTTTGTGTCTAGTTTGTGTCATTTTGTGTCCTCCTGGTATAATTTTTGTCTCATTAGTGTCATTTTGTCTTTTCTTTTGTTTGTGACATTGTGTTTTTGTCTGTTTGTGACAGATTTGTCACCTTCCTGTCGTTTTATGTTTTGTTTGTGTCACTTTGTGTCTCGTTTGTGTCATTTCTTGTCCCGTTTTTGTCGTTTTGTGTCTTGCTTGTGTTGTTTTATGTCTCATTTTTCTTTTGTGTCTTGTTTGTGGCATTGTGTTGGCAGCTTTTTGTCACGGTTTTGTCTCCTTCCTGACAATTTGTGCTTCTTTTTTTGTCATTTTGTGTCAGCTTTTTGTTGTTTCTGTTGTTTTGTGTCATTTTTTTTTCAGTTTTATGCATAGCCTTCTGTTCCTGGTTTTTATGTTTTTGGCTCCAAAAAGGATAAACATTGACAGTTTTAACTCTATTTTGGAATAACAGTCTACTGCTGTTAGAATCTGTCTGTGTTTTACAGTAATTTATTACAGTGCAGTTATTATCTTATAGCATTTTCCATCAGTACTAACCCTCCCTATCTAAACTCCCTCCTTCAGCCAACAATATCTTTCCGTGTCTGACTCGGGCGAAACGCTCTCTTCCTGCCTCTCCGTTTCTCTCTCTTTATCTCCCATTCCTCCTCTCCTCCCTTCACCTCAGCTCCTTCCCTCCCCAAGGAGCAACTGTTGCTGCTAATCTCAGTTTGCAGCCGGTGCCCCCCACCGACGTGGCATTCTGTGTGTCCAGGGAAAAGGAAACGTTTCCCTTCCTGCTCTCAGTACCCTGCAGTCTGTAAATAGAGCCTGCCACCAGCTGCTCTGTCGGCCTCTCTGGAGGACTATATCTGTCCCATCATGCAGCACCCTTACTACAACTTCCTGAAACAAACTATGGGGTGTTGAGCAACAGATAAAGGTGGTGTGTGTGTGTGTGTAATATGAAACGCAAGTGTTTCTACGGTTTGTGTTGGACAGAAAGATGAGATAGAGCTCTAAACTTGGGATTACTCCTCCTCAGTTTGTTAACTGTTGTTGGAGATACAGTCAGGAAATAACCGTAACTGGACTTTAGCGGTTCAGAGTCAAACTTTATGATTATTTGCTGATACGAACCATTAAACTATACGTTACCCTATGTGTCATCGCACAGAGGAAGTTGGATTTGCTAGTTTCTGCTTTTAGATTTTCAAACTATGGTACATGATGAAAGAAAAACGTAGCAACATTATACCCACTAGTAAAGTAAGCCATGGAAAATGGACTAAATAAAGCAAGGTAAAAAAGTAAAAGAAAGCTTTTTCTGTGACAGGAAGCAAATTGGTTTATGAGAAATGTGGCCCCCCTTGTTGTTGTTGTTGTTTTTCTTCCTCTTTTCTCGTTCCTCTCTTCCTGCCTTTCCCCTGTCAGGTCCGGCAAACTTATGTATATTTAACTAATCAACAAGTATTCAAACTAAATAAATTACTGTACAGTATCAAGGGGAGTCTTGTACTTATAAACTCCCCTTGGAAAAGCAAACTTGTATGGCACAATGCAGCAGCCAGATCCCCATTCTGCCTGCTCTGTTGCCGGACAGGACAAAAAAAAAGAAGAAATGTGGCATAGATGAGTATAAACACAAGCAAATTCTTATAATGATAAAGTCCTTTTAAAGCACAGGATTCTACTATTTAAACATCGGTCACTTTTCTGTTCATGTTCCTCATGACATACCCATCACAGTGACGGCAAGAGCCATCGTATGTACGGGATTGGATGATCAATATGTCATCATAAATGTCAGCTTATACAGAAGGTGCATAAATTATATAGATTTCCCCTCATTTAAATTGCTTATGGACATATACCGATCATGAAAAATGGGTGGCGGCCCACTACAGCCAGCAGATTGTGTTGTTTAATGAACTCAGCCCTTACCACATTTGTCGGGGCGTTGGATTTGGGATTCATAAATACCACCATCTGTGATTCCCCCTCTGATGTATGCTCCTCTGGCAGAGTTTAAAATGTTCCTTTTTGCATCACACACACCAGAAGCAGACGCCTTGAAGTTTCACACACTGAGTGTAAGGTGTGGTGGCTCTACTTCGGTTTGTGTTGCTTTAAAAAAAAAAAAAAAAGTGTTTAAAGAGTTTATGTGTGAAAGACAGTAGTTCTAGTATTTATATTAATAACTCATGCATTTTTTTTCCCCATAAAACAATAATGATGTTTCAGTTCAATCAATATAAAACTATTCCACTGCAACTCCAATTTCAGCCATGGGCTCAGTAGACGTTTACAACTCATCATAGGTGTAGATTTTATTTGGATGTTGGGGAGCATTAACCCTCTTGTTGTCCTCATTTACAGGCACCAAAAATAATATTGTTTCCTTGTCTGAAAAAATCCAATATTTCAGCAAAAAAAAATCCCCAAATTTCTGAATATTTTCAAAACCTTCAGGAAGTAAATTCCAATAATTCTTTAAGTTTCCCTTAAAAGTTTAATATGAATAATCCCTCAAATTTGGCAAGAAAATTCTTGTGAATATTTTCAAAAAAATGAGTAAAAATCTTCCAAAAAATCCTAAAAATATCTAAAGTGATTACATATATATCAGTGAAACTTCTAGTATTTTCTTTGTTCAAAAAATTCCTCCAAATTTTGAAAATGTGGACATCATAAGTCTCACTGTGAAATTATATATTTTTTTCCACATTTTTAAACTTTAAAACGGGCCAATTTGACCTGCAGGACGACACGAGGATTAAACACTTCATTTTCTGCAAAATTTTATATTTTTTATGGCAATTTGTGCCTTTTCCAAAATTTCCAACACAATGAGTAAAAGGCTATAGCAGTTTTTCAAAGTGAATGTCTTCTTCCATGTTTTAAGTCATCAATCAACATAATCTGAGAATCACAAATATCTGTACTATGTCTTGTGTTGATCCATTCAATATTTGTTGAGTACTAGAGCCACCAGTGTGATTAAAAATAGGGCGACAGGAGATAAAATATATAAAACATTTGTGTGAGAATGAACAGACTGTGTGTGTCTGAGTGAATAAATGCATCTGTATCCACCGTCTCATGGCCATTATCCATGAAAACATCAGTCAAACTTGTGCTACTCAAATGCCAAGGACGGAAGATAAAGCTAAATCAATGGCTGTATGGAGACGGTGCATTAGCATGGGGGCATTTACTGGCATGGGAATGAGCCCATTATGGAAATATCAATAAAAGGATGAATGTCATTATGTGTGCGTTTGTCACCTACTTGGAATCAATCAGTGCTAGGGTCAGTTTTAAGACACGATGATTTATACACCTACACATGCAGTTTGCTTCAAATGTGTATTTAAAGGGCACATGTACAGGCGTGAGTTGTTAAATGAAAATTTATATTAATTTGCTGAAATGAATTGATAGAAAATTGTTATTTTGGATGAAAAAGGAACTAATTACAGGTGCTTTCTTAGATAGATTTTTGAAAGAACCATCAAAATCCAAGCAGTAGAGACTGTAGTCCTGTATTTCCCATTATGAAAGTACAGTTTTTCTGTTTTTTTGTGGCTGTACTGGTGAAAACGAGGAGGACGGCAGTTCGAAGGCGACTCTCTGCATCCAGGTGACATTTTCGCCGCCCATTCTCCAGTGAAAATGTCTTCCTCATAGCCAGGATTGACCAGGCACCCGTCAGCTTCCCTTTATCCCCGCTGCGCCCCAACCCACGCCCTAATCTGGCCGATCGATGGCCCTGGGTCGTCGTCACCAGGCAACCGAGGTTGACACCAAAGCTCTCCCAGCATGTCCTACTTAACAATCAATGCACGGCTATAGAAACAGCATCAGAAGTGACACCGCAGAGAAGATGCTTAAAGAATAGCTAAAGAGGCGGCACTTGTTGGGGATAAATCGGCCTCTGAGTTCTCCTGAGCAAGCGCAGGGAGAACGGTTCCTTGGGTTGCTGCAAAGGGGCTCCTGTCAGTGAGATGATGGATGGTGCCAAGATAGTATCATCAAGACGTGCACAGCCTGCATTATAGTGCCAGAGGAGACCTGGTTCAAATTGGTTTTTGCACAGGTGGTTCTGGAAAATCCCCCCGCCTTTCGTTTTCTGTTCATTGCTGCAGCGTCTGAGGGATGCACACAGTCGGCCCTCTGCATCTGTATGCCCTCTTTCGGTTTTTTCGACACAGACTGTTCTGATCTGAACAGTCAAAATGCAGAAGTGGAACACAAAAAAGAGCCTTTTCTGCTCTGATTTAAATCGCTAATAAGGACTCCTGTTGTGTGGCAATAATACACTCCAAGGCCACTTTCCTTCCTGTTGTGTTTATGAGAAATGAGCAGCAGTTTCTATACTGTTGGAATATAAAACACGCTGCCTTTTTTTCAGAGCGAGGTGTCTCAAACGTCTGAGGTTTCACTTACAGCACCTCTCTGTGTAGCTCAGATTTACTTCCTGTGGTGGTCTTAGCATCCTACCCAGGGACTTTCATACAGTATCTATTTATAGCATCGTTTTTGATTGTCGTCCATCATTTCTTTTACACTGAAACTGTCCGTTATCCATTCGTAAAGGCACAGATTTGAAGTTTTAATCTTGCCCGTTCATCCTCACGGAGCTTTTCACTCACTCTCGCCGTGTGGCCGTTATGATGAACGATGATGGAAGCTCGAGGATTACGCTTCCCTCTCTTTCCTCGATGCTTTCGTCTCACTCCAATCCCCGCAGAAATGAGTGTGGCCGAGACAGCTCGTGAAGCCTGTAATTGAGTGTGTCCACCCACCGTGTTGCAGCAGAGACAGTGCAGTGAAGGGCTTCATTGTGTCAGGCACAATAGATAAATGCACATTCTCATCACACCCTTCTCACACTTGCAGAACCACAACACTTAAAAGCCATTAGCATGAAGACGCAGCGGCGTGGTGTGCTGTTGTGGATTTTGTGACTTAGCTCTGTCACTCGAGCGTGCCCTCAGTTACCTTCACGCTTATCTGCAAAATATCTGGTGGTTTCTTTATCTTTCGTTCTTGCCACAGATCGACACGTAACCTTTACAGCAGATAGGATTTATGTAATTTACTGCTGAGATTACTGCAAAACATTTAAAGTTTTTTCTCAGGCTATTTTTACTCCTGAGCCATGCCTCTCTGGATAAACATGCATTTTGTGCATGTGTGTTGTGTCTAGAGGTGTGCGTATACGTTGTGAAAGTGTGACTAGACTTTAAGCTGCGGTTGCCATGGTTCCCAGCAGCAAGGACTTACTAAATCGAGAAAATGCCACTATATGTTTTTTTCAACATGTGCCATGTAAACGTTAAATGATTTGAAACTGCATTAACTCTCAATAACTGCTTTATTTCTATGCTGCCAAGTCAAATGTTTCCTCTCGTAAAGAATCCAGAACAACTTCTTTAGAGAAACTAAATAGAAAATACAGGCCCCAAGTAGAAATTCGGTGCAGCAAAAGTGACTACACCCATGATCACTAAAACATAAATTAGTAACTGTGAGATCACAGAATTGAGTACACCTGTGATTTCCAATTGGCCTGAATGTGCGAATCCGGACAAAAAGTGAGCTGCAAACGCCAGAACTTTGTCAGTTTTTGAACGTATAGGCCAAGTCTGTCTGCATGTCTGCATCATGGCTCCACATGGAAATGAATTACACAAGATGGACAAAGAATCAAAGGAAACACAGCTGCAGCAATAATCAGGAGGTATAGAAGGAGCCATGGTAGCACTAATTAGAGCCCCTGTGGTTGTTCTTTTAACCCGTTGATCCACAACGTGGGTCAAGAGATACCCATTGTCCATTGAATCAGGGTCACTTTTGACCCACGTTGTGCACCAAGGGTTAAAATGACTTTACAGACTGTTTGCACAACGTAGCTCAAGGGATATCACGAGAAATTAGAGCTTCTATGACAGAAGAAGAAGCAAAACAACATGAAAAGAAGCCTCGGTAATATTGGAAGGTGAAACCAAGATAAATTTTTGCAGCTCATACATTTTGCATGAATCGGTCCAGGACTATCACAGTGAAAGTTTCTCAAGCCGAAAAAGCGAAAACTATGACTTGGCCGAGTATAGCGCCTGACTTGAATCCAATAGAACATCTCTGGTGTATTTTTAAGAAAAAGGCAAAGCAGCACAACTCGTCTAGCTAAGCAAATAGTCTATTGCGTATATTTTAATGTTTTGTTTCACATTCAAACCATTACTCTACTGTTCAGTGTGAATGTGATGCAGTTACTGTAAGCTGACATGACTGTGAATCATTTGACATTTAAGTGATATTGCACAAGGGTGTCCTCCTTTCTGTTGTATACTGTATCCTGCATGCCACAGCCTGAAGCATGTCAGTAGCAGATAAATTGTGGTTTCCTGGCGATTGTGCTCGTGGCTTTGTATTAATCCGTCTGACAATATGTTCACCACATCTGGTTTAAAGTTCACAGTCCTAAAGCAGGACTTTGATGTTTAAATGTCAATTACATTTTAGTTTGAAGACAAATATGATTTCACTTCAACTGAAACAGTCAGTCAATACTTCAGATGGTATGTATTTTCAGTATTTTACTATTTGCCTTAGTGGTGGAAGAAGTTTTTGGATCGAAACCAGAATGTAAAAATAACCATAACTGTAATTTTCAGGCTGATCATGACACTTCTACTATGGAGAAACAAATTTGATATCATTGTATCTGTCAATACTCATATATCTATATCCAGCAATGTATTGAAAGAACCATTTAGCAGCGTACCATGAAGGCACTTCTTCACCCACCACTCCTGCTCAGCTGTGATGTTTACTCTGCTGCATGTGCTGCATCGACCGACCAATATATCAGTTGTTCTCCAGCATAAAATACAATTTCCTACTGAAGCAGCAATGTGAAAACAGTATTGAAATGGTTGAGGTGGTGCCAATTTAGCTATTCATGGTTTTAGGAAGCTTAATGCATAACAAAGGATTGAAAACTCATCATATGTAAAGTCTTTGCCTGATAAAAAAAGCTATTAACTGCACCTGTCTGACAAATGTAGTGGAGAAAATTCCCATCTAAAATCTTGGAGGAGGGTCCTCTGAGAATCAGCCATGACTATAACTATAAGATAGCATTGGATACTTTGTGGGATCTCGTTTAAATATTCTTTGAGCAGATATTTTAATCCAGAGTGATTCTATCTTACACAACCATAAGGGATCCTAAACAGCTACTGTTTTTGTAACAAGTAACCTTCTCAGCCTTTTGAAAACTCAACTCTCCACTTAAAGTTGGGCCAATTAAAATCTGATTCTTCAAGTAGAACAAGTTTCAGTGCAGATTTTGCACACCCTGACACCTTGACTGCCTTTGGGTCCAAATGAACCATCATATCAGTCTGGGGGATGACTTTGACAGGCACATATCCTAATTAACTTAGCATGCCTAGAGTGTGGTGTAAACAGCAACTGATTATCTCACTCACTGTAGCATTGAGCAAGATGCAAAATAACGGCCCACACAGCTATTTAAAAAATGCAGCAACACCCACTGTGAATTGTGTTTCCTCACTCATCGCTTGGTAATTACTCTGAATAAAGTTCTTTTCTTTACGTCTTTTTTTTGGTGTGTGTTTCAGTGAGAGGCACGACAGTCGGACTGCAGAGAGGGAACCGAGGGGAAAAACAGAGAGGAAGGAAAGGATGGAGTCCATATTATCAGAACAATCTGCCACGGTGGACGAGCTGGTGGAGGCCTGCATCCAAGCCTTTGGTCGGTTATTTAAGTGTTGTTTCTTCCATTTTAATAATTAATTTGACGTTAAAGTGAGTCAATAAAAGCAAAGTATGAGTGTTTTTGGCATTATATTATATATTATTATTTATGGTGTTTTGCAGTATAGAAAAAAAACCTTTCAGAAATGTATATTGTCGTATGTATTGGTGGCCATGGCGACCAAACAGAGATACACACCGACTGAAAGCAGATCACACTGTGACATCCTTTTTTCTTTTCATAGATGAGAAGGGCACTTTGAAGGATACTTCTCTGGTGCGCATGTTCCTCATGATGCATCCTTGGTATATTCCTTCCACTGACATGGCTAAGAAGCTTGTGCTCAAGTATCCTTCACCTTTGGATTCTGCTCCATCAAAGATGTTTTTCAGTGTTTGCCTATAGATATTTCCTTCCACCAAGCATGCAGAGCAATAGAATCAAAGCCAGGTCCTTTTATAATGGATAGAAAAGGAACCTTGAAGAAGAACATTATTGTTCATCTGCTTTGTTCTTCTAAATTAGTTCAATCTTAGTGGCATTTTAGAGGGAACAGTTACAAGTCTGATGACAATTTGTACCTTGACTTGGTGATCAGATCTCAAGAAGAGAGCTGCACTGCAGAGCGCCGAACAAAGATATGCCATCTTATGAGGTAATAAACTATAATATCTGTGTGACTCTTATGTCATCCACTGCTTCTTGTTTCTGATCTTTGGTTTGTCCACCTGGTATCTCTTATTCCCTCTCTTCTCCTTCTCTTTTTTCTCTGATGTCTTTGATTTTAAATCTATACAGAAGCTGTCTTATTGGCCAAACAGGCCCATTTTATCATCACACAAACAGTTAAATTAAGGAGAAGCACTGTCAACGATCACTTCATTGTGCAGATGTAAACAAGTCTATTTTCCTCCACTTCTCTTAGCCCATCTCCCTCTCTCTCTCTCTCTCTCTCTCTCTCTCTCTCTCTCTCTCTCTCTCTCTCTCCCTTTGTTCTGGCCTCCAGGTACTGGATTTCGGAGTTTCCCGCAGAGTTCAATCTGAACCCGGAGCTGGCAGACCAGATCAAAGACTATAAAGACCTCTTGACCACCGAGGGCAACGAGAGGCAGAGTCAGCTCATTGACCTCGACAGTGTGTGAGTGAACAGGCCGCTGAATGCTTCGTGTGCCGTCGACACTGTGAATGAACGTCTGTCTCTGGGTGTTTATGTCAGCTTGCCCTTTGATTGCCTGTTATTTGGCATTGCTGAGCTGTGTAATGCAGGGTCAGTGACTTTCTCTTTACTCATAAAAGCCATTTTGGTGTGACCTTACCTTCCCTTTAGAGCTCCATAAGAAGGCATGTTTTGCTCGGTACGAACATTTGCAAATGACTAAATACCCTTCCAGAAATAAAGAGTTGTCTGATATGTTTCAGATTCCACAGGGTTTGTTGTGTTTTATTATAGTGGACTCAGTGTTGGGCTTTGATATCCAACACCACTTTAAGTGCAGCTCCAACTACTGCAGTGGCTATAAAGCAGATCCTCGTATAATCTTTTATGGTGTTGTTCCATATGACTGCTAACAAAATAACTGTGCTTTCTCGCCCCTCTCAGGCCGTCCTACAAATGGAAGCGGCAGGTGACTCAGCGTGTCCCGTCTGTGTCCAAAAAGAGGAAGATGTCCCTGCTCTTCGACCACCTCGATTCTTGCGAACTGGCCGAACATCTGACCTATCTAGAGTACAAATCCTTCTGCAAGATCCTGGTCAGTGTGGCCGCAGCCCAGTCTGATATTTACATCTCTTGAATTCTTTGAATTTTTAAGTACTCTGGTGTTGACATACTTTGGGCTCATCGCAGTTGCTAAGCAATAGCGGTTCAAATCAACCTTTACCACGCAGTAATTATGTTTGTGGTCTGGAAACATTTTCCTCTTTGAGCGTTATTTTTGCAAAGGCTGACTGGGTGTGCACAGATTTAAACGTGAGAAAATTTTTTTTTAGATCTTTTGTTCCAGTGTGGGGGTGCTGTTGGCACGATGAGGGCAAGGGCAGTGGAATTTCTCTTGGCTTTGTCTTTGTGCTGCTTCTAAAAGAGATTCTGGCTCAACATGAAGCAACAGAAATAAAAAAGCATCAGCAAAAGACAGATTGTGACTAAATTCATAAAAATAAATCTGTTTTTTTCAGTGCTTTCCTGAGTACAGATAATAAGAATCTGCAAGCTTTATACTGTAGGTGTTACCTTTGGATAAAAAAACCCCAAAAGATTTTTCTTGCCAAATTTGGGGCATTTTTTTAAAAATAAAACTTTTAAGGGAAACTTTTAGGGAATAATTAGAATTTTCTTCCTTAAAGTTTTGCAAATTTTCAGAAATTTGGGGATTTTTTTGCTGATTTTTTGGATTTTTTTTAAGACAAGGAAACAATATTTTTCGGTGCCTGTAAATGAGTTCAACAGGAGGGTTAAAGGAGCCTGCAGTGGTTTACAAGTGTACTTCCATAAAACAGTTCAACAGAATAAAAGCACATTTAAATAAATTCTTAATAAAATCCATGAAATAATATCTAGATCTTTATTTTTAATCTATGCATCAAGAACCTACATTTCCCATGACACAATACAATATAATCTTTCATTAGAGCTACCCTGCCGGAGAGATAAAGTTTTTCAAATCCCACCTCCTCAATTTGCAGCACAGGCCACAGAAGGCATTTTATACCTTCTTTATGTACCAGCAGTAGTAATAAATTGATTGTTTGGGTATAAATCCTTGATTAGAATATCCACAGTGAAAATCAGCTGAGGATGCAGTCGTTGGATGTGAGAATGCTGCAGTTTTATTTTTAATAATTTTAGTCTTCAATGCTCCGCTTCTCCTTTTAGTTCCAGGACTACCACAGCTTTGTGATGCACGGCTGCACGGTGGATAACCCCATCCTGGAACGCTTCATCACGCTCTTTAATAGCGTCTCCCAGTGGATCCAGCTTATGGTGCTCAGCAAGCCCACCGCCCCGCAGAGAGCCGCTGTCATCTCCCATTTCATCAGAGTGGCACAGGTCTGTCTGCTGGGACTATTAAAACTGGGTTTGGGAAAGTTGCGGGGTTCAGGGTGCGTAGACAAGCAGAATAATAGAGGGGGATCGCTTGGGACCAGAGACAAAGAAGAAAAATTATAAAGACAGATGAATTAGAAACTGCAGTGAAAACCATAAGATATAGAGAGCCACTATGGGGCTTAGATGTCTTCTATACACACACTTTAGATGCCATGATTTCCCATTAGGTGAGAAAAAGGAAAAATTTAATTTACAGAGGCTTTGGCGGTATTAGCATGTTAAGATCCCTACTGAGAGCTCTTTAAGATAATGCTGCTGTCAGGGGTAACCTTGCATCTCTTGGAATGAGGAAAAACAGCGTTGCTTAGCTGGATGATGATGCATTTTTATCATTATCTAAAGGGTTCTTTCTGGGCTCAAGGGGTTGTAAAATTGTCCCACATAATGAAAGAGCAAGTAAAATTGAATTCATTTGGAAGAGTTCGACGCCGCATAAACCAAAATGTGTCATAGTTATGTCTGTCCACGGCACAAAATGCATTACTTTGACCGTGAAGGTTTGCTGCCTACCTCTGTGTCACATATCTCTTAAATTTTCATCACATGATTCACAAGTTTTTATTTCCTGCTTTGCACATAAAAAGCAACAAAGTCCACATTGCATCACTAATCCCATATACAGTAGATCCAAGTCCCCCTCCGTTTGGCTGGAGAGAGAGTTTACTGATGCATATTAGAACAGAGGAGCAGGGGATGGAACAGGGAAGCAACATGAAACCACCTGATTTTGGTTTAGCAATGGTATTAGTAGCATAATTAAGAAACAGATGTTGCAAAACTGCAAAAAAAAAAAAAAAAAAATCAGGGTCTGTGCTGCTGCTCATCGGTGAAACAGGTAAAATCAAATAGGCTAACAGTGCTCTGACTTGCTGACTAAAGTGTGAAAGAAAACAAAAGACAACAACTAAACTCCCAAACTAGTGTAGCTAACAAACAATAACTGTGAGCAAGGGTGGATAATTAGCAAAGCCTGGCAGTTTCTAGGCAGTGGAGTAAATGTAACATATCACAAAGCTCTGAGCTCTAAGTAACTACTTCTAACTGGCTACAAAACATACTAAGACAAAGAATAAACCACTATCAGCAATTACAGAATACACAAAGAAACCGGGTAACTGCCAGTAAGTGATTGCAGAAAACACAAGGACAACAAGGACTGCCAGCTTACAGGTACATAGAAACACAAGGCTGCTGTCAAGTCTTACAAAGAATGTACAAGGACAAATTGAAGGCCCTCTATTGTGCCTCTTTTCTAGCTTAGCCGCGCTAGACAACCCATGGCAGCGAATTTAATTCTCTTCCATGGTGGGTCTAGTTACCCTCCATAAGGCTCGAGGCTGGATGCTCCTAAAACTGGCCGGACCAATCACCATGAAGTGTAGAGTCAGAAGGCGGGCGTAACTAAGTGACGACAGAGGCGCGACGATTCTGACAGAAACAACCGGCACACAATAAACGTTTATCTTTCGACTCGGCTTTGGCCACAGCCCTTAAAGATTTGAAGCTGAAATTCAACTTGAAAGATAAACAAAGGACGGCACTGAAGTGTTTCATTGAGAAGAAAGACATATTTGGACTTACGCCGACGGGATATGGCAAATCCTTAATATACCAGTTGGCTCTGCTGGTTGGGAAGCTAATGGGACTTAGCCACAATCCGCCGGCGCTCTAGGAACTCCGTCAGCCTATATGTTGCACTGATTGGTTGTATACCTACCCAATTGCTGCAGAGTGATTTGAAAGACAACCTTTCAGCCCGCCTCCCTCCCTGTCGAGCGTTCCTAGACCCTTGTGTCTTAAGACCTGGGTCTAGCGCGGCTAGGCTACCTCTTTTCAGCAAATTAATTAAAATCTCATGGTGACTCATTGGTAAATGGAACAGAGTGTTTCAGTGTCTGCCTAGCTGCTGCTGACCACGCCCCCTTCAGGAAGAAAACTCTCTCTGCATCTGTGATTAACAGTATGGAGCAGAACAGGTGAATACACTGCACCTGTAAACATGAATGTGAGACCAAGATTTTCTGTCACTACTAACTTTCTGAGTTATCATTTTACGTTTAACAATCACTAAATTCACAGCACAGAATTTGTCTTTAACTAATGTGAACAATGGGTGATTGTGTTTTAGTGGCACAGAGCAGCAGCTTGGAAATGATTCTGGAGTGACTGCTGGTCAATATGTAGGTTTAATCGGTGTGGTTTAGCCACTATTTTATACTTGTTCCATTATCTGACAACAGAAACAGAAACAGCACAGCTTTATTGTGAATTCAACTGTATTAAAATACAGTATATGTGAGCACAGGGAGTAGGAGAGAAGCAAATGGAGCTCAGGTTGCACTGAAGTACAAAGTAAGTTGAAAGAAATGAAACCTAAGAATCTGTAGAATTGAGTTATCTACAGAAGTTGTTGTCGTTCACTGAAGAGGCTACAGATGGTAAAATGAGACTACAGCAATAGTAGCAGCTCAGTGTATCAGAGATTTTAGTGGGGAAATTTTTGTTCAGACAAATTTAGCATTTCCTGTTAGCTCTTGAACACACCACCAGAGAATTAGGTTGACTCCTCCCATTTGCCCTGCTCCCTAATGAGGGTATTTAAAGCACTTGTGGCATCATGGCCACTTTTTGTCTCTATATTGATGGCTGCTACATGGACCCCTCTGACTCTGAAGTAGGTGGTATGCTCTGGATTGTTCAAGGGTTTTTGGCTGTTTCAGAAAATGTATTCATATATTTGTTTGATGGTCCCCTGTTTGCCTCATTAGCGTCTGTGTGGCTGAGGTTTGTGATGCCAGGTTTGTCTGCCTTGGCGTATTGTGGATGCTGCCGATCCCCCCGAAGTCTCTATCTTAATTGAGCCAACTGGTTTCTTTGGTAATGATCCCCTGTGGAGCAGGTTGCCGGCTGGCGGTGGAGGTTCAGCATTGTAGAGTGGAAATTTCCTGCACAGACGGAGAGCACTGGGGCGCCTTATCTTAAACCGGTTTGCAGTGGTGGTGAATAGCTGTGAACTCATGAGTGGTTGGTGGTTTGTGGCCCTCCTGGAAAATTATTTTACTGTTAAATAGGATTAAATTATGGTAACATTTTAGTTTGTTTTATTCTGTGTCTGAGGTTGTTCTCTCTGCAGGCACTTTTAGACATCCAGAATTCAATCAATTAGCCAATAGATGTCATTTCTTTCAAACTGAGCCCCTTCTGTCTTCATTGTTGTAAAACATATGTGACCTGTGAATGACTGAAATGGTAGTTCAGATTTAATATAGTTTCTGCTTCTCTTTTCCACCTCTTCATGACCTTGGCACATAATCATACTTGGAGTGAGCTTGGCATGTTAGCCTGCTAACACTTGTTTACAAGAAAACACAAAGTACAGCTGATGGAATTGTCTTACAGGGATCAACAATGTATCAATTTCACAATGATAAATGGCAAAAGTAATCAGTAAATGAATCTGTATCAAAAAGACTTATTAGTTCTTCTGAGATGCATCCTCTGAACATGAAAGTCAGAGCAACGTCCCTGACAATCTATCTTAGTTCTTATGTTTTGGTGGTGGTTTATACACTAACCAGTCGACATCCCCAGAGTCATGCTACTAGCACTACAAAAAAAGTGAAAAAAGAGGCCAATCTTTCCTTAACAGAGTGCTCACTTATTCATTATTAGGAGAAAAATGTCTTTTTGCACATTAGCCTGATGCTATTACAAAGATTTCCCACCTCTGTATCTGAAAAAAAAAAGCTGTATTTAGCACACAGTAAGTCTAAATGAAGTTTGAATAGTCCTGAATCCATGTAGCCATGTATTTCTACAGTCTAGACTTTGATTTTAATCATTTCTGGTCATCTACTGGTCACCATGACTCTAATCCTAATCTTAACTTAATCTCGTCTCTCCCACAAATTCCTGAGCGAAGCCGCCAGCTCGCTGCCTCATATGGTTCTCTGACCATATGTGTGGAGACTGTCATTCTCTCACAACAGAAACATCCCTCTAAATGGCGTCCTGAGCTTCCCCGTAATTGATATCATTTCAGCTTGATGTTATCATTTGCTTTGGTCTGCCAGATGGGCTGAGATTTCCCTCCATGCGACAATTCACTCATCTCCACTGTGCGAGGGAGCTTCAGTCAACCATAGAAAGAAGTGCGGGAGAAAAAAAAAATTTCCATCTTAACAGCCTGCAGTGCTCTGCGAATGCACCCTCATTACTTTGAGATTGTTTTCATCATTATGAGACGTCTTGGTCTGCTCCCGTTCTTGATTCATTTCATCTTTACTCACGGAGAGACGCCAGTCGCTCATTATTTATCTAACGGGCTCTCAGCAGGGTTCCTCACCTTTCTCTGTCAGAGTACACCAGCACTCCAACACCTCACTCGGGCTCTTTTCCTGAGTGTTTCCAAACTTGACTGCTCATTGATACTTAACACTTGAGCTTGCTCCAGTGTTTCGTGAAGCTCTGACAGTGCAGAGGGGAGGACAGATGCCGATACTGACCGGCCATTATTGGAAGAATTCTAATTTGCTTTGGTGACCTTTGTTTTGGTGGCAGCACAACAACCTTTGTGGATTTGAGTGAAATATCTCTCCAACTGTTTAATGGATTTTGGTGCAGATATTCATGTCCCCCTTAGGAGCAGTTGTAATAGATTTGATAATGCCCACATGGCCTGAGCAGTTTCAGTTTGTCTGATAGTTTGGTTTACAAAACGCCACTTCCAATTTAAAATGAACTCTACTCTCTCACATTTTAGCAAGTAGCAGAAGATGCTTGATGAGTCTGCTAGCAAGTCAGTAGACTGTTAGATCTCTATTTTTCTGGAGGTGCTAACTGAGTCTTGATATAACTTTCTGACTCATACCTCTTCAAAATCACTAAGCGTCTTTCCTCTGTTCCTCTTTCTGTTTTTCAACTCCTGCAAATTGGTGTGTGCACTAAAATAGTTTACAACGCAACTGAGGAAGATTCTAATCGGTAGTATCAGTGATGCAGTGGGGCTCGCCCAATGAAGCAGTTTTCCAGCATCATGGACTCCTTTTTAACGAGAGCAGATAACCATGGTAACCTATGCTGCGCAGCCAACCTGCTCTAGTGAACATTTTTCCATGGCTGTATGAAGGAAAATGAATAAGCAAATCTGTGCTGACATTTTTATGAAAGACTCTTGGTTTTTTTTTTACTTTTTCTTTAGTGCGTGTAGCTTTGTGTATCTGAAAGGTCTGCAAACTTGCATAGCAAAAAGTCCATGCCAAAGGGAGTTTTGCTCTCCGACAGAAAATGCTGCTCCTGAACTGCCTCATTTGGAGTCCAAGCTTTTCTTCTGTTACTGTGTTGTCCTGCGGGTCAAAATTGACCCGTTTTAAAGTTTGAAGATGGGGGGGCGAATTCACAGTGAAACTTCTGATGTACACATTTTCAATATTTTTGGAAATCTTTGAACATTTTTGGTGGGATAAAAAGAAATGCTAAAAAGTTAAACAACATTCACGAAAAAAAATCAACCAAAATCCAGCAAATTTCTCTGGATTTTGGTTTCTGTAGCAGTGTCATGGATGGATTCATTTTGCAAATCTATATTCAAAACATTGCATAACATGTGACCTGCATTTATCACTAAATCAATTCACTCCGATGTCAGACCTGACCCATAATTAAACATTGGCTCAGAGCTGAGGAGTGAATACAGAAGCCCAGGAGGCACAAATGCAAGAGAAACCTCAATAATAAGAAAATGCGTGTTAATATTCAGACGCACGGAAGATTGTGGAACATTTTTCTCATTCTCTCAAAGAGCTTTTCCTCATTCTTTTCACCTGTTTCTGATGTCGCATTGAGTAAGAGAAGCTGCTTATCAGAACATGCTTATCCAATAATCTTTGGGTTCTTTTGTTATGTGTGAGTAAATAATGTATTCAGATTCTCCTCTAAGTGCGATTGGCTGCGTCTGCTTTGCACCAGTGCCCAATTTTCTATGTAATTTCACAGATTCCCTGGTCAAGCCCATTTGTGTTTTTGGCCCAGAGATCTCTCTTGCATCTGTGGACTGTTTCATAACAACAATCAATGTTTCCCGCTGTCGGAGTGTCCAGAAGTTATTTTGGACGTTGCCATTCATACAGAATGGGTGAGCATTTGGCCAAACACATTTGAGAGATATCATCCCCGCTGAACATTCCCTCATTAATTCTTTGCCAATTTAAAATGCCTCAAAGTTTAATATTCAGAAGTGTAGCTGAGTGGAAGCACACACAGGGACAAAAAATTATGTTCAAGCTGGTTTCAAATGTCTTTAGAGGCAGCACAGAAGGTAGTCTTAATGTACTTGACATTTCCTAAAGCTTCCCTCAGGGTGTGCTGGTTGTGGCCCATTCCAGCTTCCTATTGGGAGCACATTACAAATGACCCATGTTCATTAGCTCTTTTTCTTGACTGTAGATGTGCATTAGAATTTAAAATGCAAAAAATAAAATAAAAATGGCTGCCTTGTAACGCATTACAGAGCTCCCTTCCAATTCATTTCACATTATGTTCTCTGCGAATGTGCCCTCTGGCTTTGAAAATATACCCCATCCCCAATCAATTTTGTGATAATAATTAGTTGACAGGAGGATGAAGCCCGAGCGTACACAGATTTTTTTTTTCCCGACGCCCATTAGGCTTGGCATGTTGACAATGAAGCTCTTCCCCAGACCTCCCTGATGGTCACATGCGTGTGCGTTGTAGCTGAAACCTATACTCTGCAAATGATGGGCTGCCTTTCTCTGTGCTTTGCAAATTGATTCCAAAGGGTGTTTGAGCTGAATCAAATGATCCCCCCTGGCAGCCCTCCCACACAGCTGTGACCCCATTGATTTTCAGTGAGATGCCAGCAGGCTGAAGGGCAGCGTGGAGCCCTGCAGAGTGCCATTCACAAAGAGTTAGCCTAATGTTGACACAGACAGGTTAGAACATTCAGTAAAATCTCGGTATGCTCGCATTAGGCTCATGTGTGGATGTGCATCTAGGCTGCTGAACGCTGCAGACTTTCCAGATCTACTCTTAAAGTCTCTGACTTTACCCTGTGAGGCATTTCTTTTTCACCACTACATTTTTGTGACTGCTGGTAAATCTTTTTTAACCTTCACCACCTTCCATCTCTCTCTCTGCCTAGAATCTTTTTTTGGGCAGTTTGCTTTTGGCAGTGGCTTACACAATTCACAAACTAGCTCCTCTTTCACCCTCACTCCCAATATTTTTTGCTTTGTCCCTCGACAGAAGCTGCTGCAGTTGCAGAACTTCAACACACTGATGGCGGTGGTGGGCGGCCTCAGCAACAGCTCCATCTCTCGTCTCAAAGACACGGAGACCCACATCAGTGCAGAGACCAACAAGGTGCGGTAGCTGCTGCCATCCTCTAGACATCATTTCTATTTCTGGCATCCGCAGCCGGATGCTACCAGACGATGTTCGCTGCACATTGATGCACTTAACTAACTAGAGATATTGCATTTTGATTCAATAATCCACGTCTCCTCTGTGAGAGCTTCCAAGCTTCTAATCTGTGCCCATTACTCCTACACAGTGTCTTTTTCGAGCTATGAATTTGGTCCACATGACTCGAACGTTAAATGCAACAGTTGGGGGAGTTACAGTGTCTCTTTAGTTATGTAAGTCCATCTGGTGCAGAAAGTTTTACAGAATGTTTTTAATTCTTTAAGCAAGTCTCTCTTGAGACAGCCTCTTCTCTTTCCTGCCAAGTCTCGTATTTGTCCTTTCCCCTCTAATTAATGTCGTCCCTCTGCATTCGCTCTACTACAGGTTTTTAACAACTTGATTGAACTGGTGACATCATGTGGGAACTACAGCCAATACCGCAAGCGTTTCTCGGAGTGCTCGGGCTTCCGATTCCCCATTCTTGGCGTTCACCTGAAAGACCTGATAGCTGTCCATGTGGCACTGCCAGACTGGGCCGACAAAGAGAAGACACGGGTCAACCTGGCCAAGACCCAGCAGCTGTACGCCATCCTTCAAGAGCTGGCACTCATCCAGACCACGCCGCCCAGCGTCGATGCCAATACAGACCTGCTCAACTTGCTTACCGTGAGTGTGAAGACTGGACAGAATGTGTGAGTGTGTGTGTGTTTGCAGGAAAAATGTTGGACTTGAATTAATCTACCTGCAACAGATTGTACCGACTCTAAAAGCAAAACTAGGCCCCGAATCAGAGGCTGTGAGTTTGTTATTCATCATGAAGTGCCACTGAATCTGAAAGCGTCAATTGATTGCCAGATGGAAATGAAGTAGGCGGCAAAATTCAGAGAAGGACGAACACTTTGTGTCCAGCCAGTGCAACAGGCGGCCAGTTTGACACACAGACTTTGTTCTGCTCTGATTTGACTGCCTCATGGTCGGACAGACTGTTGGAGGCAGGTGGCACAAAATCTGCATACAAAAAAGGCCAGAGATCATATATAACCAAAGCATTTGAAAAATGAACCTTGAAGTACAAAACTATGGATTGCATGAAAGAAATACAGTGCAGAGAGGTCAGAACGGCCTGGATGTGGACTTTGAGAAATAAATCGCACAGTATATGAGAGCTATAAGTGGTTACTGAGTGAATAATTAAAGCACAGCTCATGGAATCCATCAGCAAGATATAGTGGAAGCAAGAAAAATAACCGAAAGGCTTGTTTCAATGTGTTTTACCAAAAGACAGCAGAATGTTATCCAGATATCTTGACTTTTAGGGCCTTGCATGAGTCAAGCCCCAAAACACTGCTTTATATATATATCCTATATATCCCATAGTGCAACTCTGTCATGACTTTTAGGTTCCCTCCCTCCTAAGGCTACATCAACACTAGTCTGACTCACCGGCTGTAGACATTTGGGTATAAGAAAAAACTTTTCTGCCAAGCATTTCACATAATGTTCTGTTCCCCTTCCACACTCTACGTCTAACCTTTTTTTTTTTTTTTTTTTTTAAAGAAAGAAACAACTAAACTTTACTTTTGATGACTTCAATAAACACTGAAAGGGGCAAATTTTGGAGAAGATTTGTTCTAGTATAGGTTGCCTCTCGTCCAGGTAGTAGGGAGATAAAATGGGTCGATATATAATTGAGGGACTTTTGAAGTTCATGGGATATATCTTGCATACATTTTTATTGAAAGTAAAAAATAATTATTTTTTATGTTCATTGTGATCATGTCTTTACAAATTCTATAATTAGTTATTATGGAAACAATCATTTATTAATAAAAAATGACTGGATATCACTAGAATGTAAACTAAATTTTAATAAAAATTACCTACAGCAATGTCTGATAGTTAATGCTGATGTTGTTTTCTTCATGGTATGGGTGTGACAAATCAAGGAAGTGGCTGATAAAAACCTATCAGGAAATGATCGCAGGTGTCTGCAATATATCGTTCCCGAAAGCAGAATATGTGTTTACAAAAATACCTAAAACACCAACTAATGGTGCGGATGCTTGGGGTAAAAGTAGCTAAAGCTGGTATGCTGTATTTTTATTATCTATTTATTCATTTTTGAATGAATTCACCTCTTAAGCTGTCCATAGTAGTAATTATACCACAGCTTCCTCAGGTTGCATGCTCCATTCAAGAGTAAGGTGAGCTTCACATTGGATTAAGTGTCAGAAGCATAGCTTAGCATACAATAGATTAGCACTAACTTTCAGTGATATAGCAGGGATTAAAAAGTGCTTCTGGTTTCCCTATTCCAGTAGCCACTGATCTGGAGCAATGCCTTTGTCTGGGTTAAAGAGTCATAACCTCTGTTTCGACATCTCTTCAGTGAACTTTAAATCGTTAACCTGCACTGAAACCTTCATTGTGATTAAAGACCAAAGAGCTTTTCCTGTCAGGGAGCTTTGAAATCGCCTAACGCTGATCTCAGTAGAAACGGTGCTGTCTCTTTGCAGGAAAGCCTTTTAGCCAAGAGATCACATTACACGACCAATAGTTCAGTTTTATGCATTCGTACTCTGTTTTCTTATCACGCTTACTTTGAAGTACTTTACTTCAAAGTGCACTAGAAGTAGAGAGCATCAGTGTAGTTAAAATGTAAAAGGGAAACCCGTCATCAGAGCAGTAATTATGTGAAGCTGGACTCCTTCTTGTCTTGTACCCCACTCCACTCCTGTCAATCATCAACAGGAAGGAAGGAAAACCTCCACCATGAAATAATCCCCCCCAAATATGTTGTTATGAAACACGAGTATATTCCACTTGGACCAAGACGTGACAGTATGCAATTCAAACTAGATGCAGACAGCAGTATTTTGGCTGAAACTCAAAATAAATGACGTGTGAAAGAAGACTTAACAGCAACTCATAACCTTAGCATAAAAAACACATTTTTTTTACTTAAAGAACAAACATTTTGCCACAAATAAATATATCTTATACATAGATTTCATCTTCAGCAGGAGGTCACAAACTGGAAGTACTGAGCAGAATAATCCCTGCATTGTTCATGCTGGCTTAAAAAGTGGTATTTGTAACCATTACACAACCCCTGATATGTGTCAGTGTTTTTGGCAGATGCAGATAAGAGTTTGCTGAATTTGAGATGGAGAGCTTTCCGAGTTTAAACAATCCCAAGAGATCAATTACTCCGCCTGACTGCAGGTGTTGGTGTGAGATTGCACCTGGTTTCTTTTTTTTTTCTGTGAAAAAGAAAGGAAACTACTTGACAGGTTTTGTAGCCGAGAAGCATCAGGAAAGTTTGCTAGACAGAGTCAATACCTAATTATCTTATGCTCGTGATTATTGATGCTGATCTAGCTTAAATCCTGCTCGGCTTGCAGTGATTAGATGGAAAGGAAGTCAATAAATCCTTCAAAATAATGAAAAAGGGTAAGGTAGGCCTGTGCGAAGGGCTAAAACAAGTAAACCACACCGGTTTACCTTGTAATTTCCCTCCTCTTTAATTCATACTCATTAGCGGTTCAAATGGAGAAGCTTTTTTTTTTCATGATCCGGAACGCGGTGGACAATTGAAAGGTAACCCTGGCCTTGAAATAGTGTACGTCTCACTAAATCACAGCGCCAAACAAGGAGAAAAGCCTTTTGTCCTTCCGCTGTTGCCACTTCAACTCAATAAAACGCAGGAAACGCAATTAGAGTAAGAGAATAGCTCAGAGGGAAAAAACTATTTGAGGCCAAGAATGGATGCAGCAGATGATCAGGAGCGGCAGTCGGCTGTAATCTGTTAACTGGTGCAAAAAATAGACGGTGAGCTCTCACCTGTTGCCATAGTGGCATCAAATGCATTTTATGTGAGGAGTCCTACGGTTTCCATAAGCCTTTAGTGTTAAACAGTAACAGTGCAGAATAATAACTTGGCAGTTTTGACGCTTGGTACTGATACAGATTCTTTAATGCAGAGGTGTCAAACATGCGGCCCTCTTAAGAGTCCAATCCAACCCCCAAAGTGTAAAAATTCCAGAGAAGACATTACCTGCAGATTGTTAAAAAGAAATTAAAAATTATTTCTAGACCACGACAAGTTGTTTTGACCATAAAGTAAAATGTTAGATTGTCCTTTTGTCATTTTGTGCCTCATTTTTGTCATTTTGTCTTGCTTTTGTCTGACTTTTGTCATTTCTCGCTTGTGTTTTTTTATTTTTTTGTTTTGCCTTATTCGTTGATTTTTGTCTTATTTTTGTCATTTTGCATCTTTTTTGTCTCACTTGTGTCGTTTGCGTCTTTTTTTGTGGCTTTGTAACTTTTTTGTCTATGTTCTTGCCTTTTTTGTTTTGTCATTTGTCTCATTTTGTTTCTCGCCTTTGCCATTTTATGTCTCGTTTTTGTCATTTTGTCTCATTTTTTTGTATTTTGTGATTGTCTTTTTTATGATTTGTCATTTGTCTCATGTTTTCGTCTTTTTGTTTCTCATTTTTTTGTCATTTTTTGTCTCATTTTAGTCTTTTTGTGTCTTTTTTGGTTGTCACTTGTGTGGTTTGTCCATTTGTCGCTTTGTCTCATTTGTATAATTGTATTCTTTTTGTTGTTTTGTCTCTTTTTTTTTTTTTGTCTGACTTTTGTTGTTTTGATTAAATAATAAATACTGTATTGTTCAGTTCCAAATAGCTTTGACTAAATGTTTTGTGTCTTTGTAGACACTCTGTGATCTGGAGGTTTTAATGTGTAAATGACAAACTGAGGCAAAATGTTGCTGAAATTGATCTTATTTTTCTTTTGAAATTTCAGGTTGTTCATAATGTTTTGTAAAAAGTGAACATTTTCACAATGTACCCGTTTGTCACTAAAACAAAGGGAACATTTGGACTGTGGTTATATATTTAATATAGGTTTTTATGCTGTGATTTCAGTGGTCCGGCCCATTTCAGATCAAACTGGCCTCAATGTGTCCCCTGAGCTAAGATGAGTTTGACACCCAGGATTTAAAGTGTCTGTTCACCAAAGTTTTATTATAGTGGGATGTTCTTCTGCAGTTAGTTTAGTTTGTGTGCTGTGGTATAAATGGAACAATTTTGGTTTTATTTTAAAATATGTGTCTCAATTTGCTCTGTCGCCTTGTTACAACTCAGTCGAACAGATTTTCTTTGTGGCGCTCGCTGCTGAAAACTGACACTGACAAAAAAAAATAATACTCCAATGTGGGTGAGAAAACTGACAAATCGTTGCCAGCATCTTTATTTAGTCACATTGTGTCTATTTCAGCAACATTTTCAGTTGGACTCCAATTGTAAAATGATGCTATTGGCTTAAATTGGTGCAGGAATGTGCTAATTTTAAGATTTGGGATTAATGCTGAGAATTTAAAAGCTATTGAACGGGCGCCCAGATAGCTTGAGTGGATGACCCATAAACAAGGGCTGTAGTCCTTGATGCAGAGGCCTAAGTTTGGTTCCAGTTCTTCCCCTATTCTTCTCCCTACTTTCCTCTCTGCTAACCTGTCTAAAAAGGCCAAAAAACCCCTTCAAAGTAAACTATTTCAGCTACAGCTTTGAAAACGATACACGTGGGGAAACTGACTGATTCTCAAAAAATTGTAACCAATAACCATTAAGTCCAACTTTTTGCAATATAAATACAAACAATAATTCACTTATGTGTCCCTTTTCAGAGGGACAGTGTGAATGTAACATTAGATTATGTAATTATATGTATCTGGATAGACACTTTGCTCGACAAAATACTGATAAATTAATAACTACAAAAAACAAAACATACATTTGCAGTTTTGGCACTCAACATAGATTGAATCTCAAACAGTATTGATCAAACCCTTAGAAACTCATCTCTATGTATCAGTTACACATTAAAATAACCCTTTCCTGCCTTAAAATGGCTCATATTTAACACTGCGCTGTCACTTTCCCACTTTGCCTCTGCAGTTTAGTACAGCTTGAGCACACCGGCTCTCCTACTAACTCTATCTGTAAAAGAACTTTCTGTAGCACTGAAAGTTTCACTGTATGAAACTCTGACTTCTTGAATTCAAGTAAAAATCCTCAAACAAGCTCATAATATCCCTCCCAGCATTTAAAAACCACCACATGGACATGATATTTTCACCAGAAAAGGCCTCTGTTAATGAAAACAACCTTATTTCCGACTCATATTTGAGGACAAGTTGATGAAATGACTGGTTCGGTTCACAATTTCTAATGAATGCAGGTTTTTCCGCAGACCTCATTCACACTGGTTTTGTGTGCAGGTGTCGCTGGACCAGTACCACACAGAGGAGGAGATCTACCAGATGTCTCTACAGAGGGAACCTCGTAAAACAGCTGTAAGCATCACACATGTTCAGATCCTGTGTTTGTTTTCTGTGTGTGTGTGTATTTGACAGCAACATGCATCACTCTCGTCCAATCTTGATGTGATGGATGGTTCTGATTTTAAATTTTACATTTTGGAGCTCCATGATGCATCGTTTCTAATATTTAAATATCAGGTTTGCTGTGTTCTCTTACATTTAATAGATTCTTTTATACGTGGCACAGAGGAATATTGGAAATCTTTGCTTTTCCTCGCTCGTGACATTTGGATCCGATGACGCAACCCCTCGACTTCCGCTCCGTGCAGCAAATTTTTAATTAATTTTTTCCATGTGTAAGACTTCACCGGTTTGATATCGATTCTCACGGTCTCTGGTTTCTCATTGGCTGCAGCAGAACTCCAGCCCTGCCCCCGCACCTGACCCCAAGCCCACGATGATCGATGAGTGGGCTGTGTCGGTGAAGCCCAACGCCGACCCGACCGTCATCAAGAAGCACATAGAGAAGATGGTGGAGGTGAGTATCGCTTGCTCCTCTGTGCCGCCCTCCCTCAGGGTCTGGGAGGATAAGGGTGAGTGATTATCTGTTGTTGTCCTCACTGAGAGCTAAGACATGAACTTTCACTATAATTACCAGAGCCGGGAAGGTCAATTGGAAAAACCTGAGAACTCCTCTTTTGGTGATTTTTCATGTTTTTTTCCCCCCCAAGAACTGAAGGATTCTGTTTCTCTCTGAGTTAGGAAGTTAAATCCTTTCAAAACCAATGGGAATGCTTCTATAATATATGGCCTATATGACATGTGAGGAAAACCTATTAACAAATAAGAGCAATTGGAGCATTATTAACCCTTTATCAGGCGAGTGATCATTATTTGGTAACTTCCGCACACATTAAATATGGCGTTGCTCCCGCCTCTCATTGAGGTCCAGAAGCATGTGATTGTCACCCAGCCAATCAGTGAAGGTCGTTCATTTGATCAATCAGCAGGGGGCTGAAACGTATCAAACTTTCTCTTTAATCCAAAATTGGAAAAAGACGGACTTGTGGCTCAGTTCTCTTCCATATTTGCGGTCGAAACGCCAAAACTAACCTCTTTAATGTGTGAGCTTCGTCAGCTAACACGATGAATGTCATGTTGGTTGACACGAGTTTCGTCGACAAAACGAAACTCGGCGACGTTTTCGTTTCATTAAATTGTGTGAGTTAAAGAAACTCCCACATTTTGCAGTTGAGTAGTTTTATTAAGTGATGATTTATACATTTCTTGGAGTGTTTTTTTTTATTATTTTTATTACCACTAATGGGCAATGAACCATATATGATAACTTCACTGACTTTGAATTTAAACATTAAAATTAAAAATTTTGAAAAAATGTCACAAAAATAAAAAAGTTTTGTCCTCCAATAACACTGTAGGGTTGAAATTTTGAATTTCAAAGTATATCAGTGAGTGCCCTAACCATGCCTGTCACTTTTATCAGGAACAAGACAAATAAAATAACAATAAAACTCACATATGCTCAGTCTATCGCGCTCAGGGTGGGGAGTTTGCTGCTACAGTTTTATATTCTGGTGCAGCGAGCAGTCATAGGTGACTAATTTTAGCAAACTTAAGATTGATATGCGTTACCGACACGACTGAGTCAGTTTCCTGACTTGTGCTGCTTTCACGTTGTATTTTGGCGCATCATAGTCGCATTTAAAAAAAGATTTGACCTGAAAGGTGTCAGTGATAGTTTTACTGCAGCTGCACATTTATTCCCGCATTTGTTCAGCAAACTAAGACTCTTTAGAACACCAGCACAAAGTATCATGACACAAAGTGTTAGAGATTATGTGGAGCTGATAAAACGGACCATTTCCACGTTTTCTGGGGTTGTCTTTCCATTGACAGGAGCTTAAGAAGTGTATAGATAAAATACTGAAGGTAGGGTAGACTGAACTACTATATCTGGGGAAACTGGACATAAATTTTACAAGATTTGGGGACAAACATATTTATACAATAATGCTGATTGTAAAGCAATTACCAGAACAGGGATGAAGAATGTGTTACCTTAGGTTGAGGTAATACACAATATATATGTGATGGAAAACTTTTTCTTTGAGACTGGAGGTGGATAGATTTCAAAGAATTTGGGAAACTGAACAGAGTACATGAAACTCATCAGGTCTGATTTTATCTGAGATTTACCAAAAAAAACTCGTTCATAGCTACAGAAGTGGAAATGTTTGTTCCTGTTTATTTTATTCATTTATTTACTTGACTTTACTGTATTCGCGGCAATTTTTCATTTTATTTAACCTTTATTTAACCAGGAGAGATCCCATTGAGATTAAGAACCTCTTTGTCAAGGGAGTCCTGGCCAAGATAGGCAGCAGCAAGTACAAAGCACAGTTATAAAATTACACAGTTAAATAAAAAATAATAATTAATTTTACAAGCAAGTTATAAAAAACAAGTGCATGTTGTGGGAATAGCCTCAAGAACTCCCAATTTAGATTTAAAGACACTCAATGAGATGAACTCGGTTAATTTCCAGTCTTTCTGCAACATGTTCCAGGCAGAAGGTGCAGAATAAACAAAAGCCTTTTTACCCACTTCAGTATGAACGTATGGAACTGAAAGCAACAGATGATCTTGTGACTGGAGCGAGTGAAGATCACCACTTTTCTGTGCCGTAAAGGAGCAAATGTACGAAACATAGTAAGATAACTGTTAGTTTAACCGGTCAAAATGTATGGTGGAATGCAAAGAAACATGAAGTCCTGGGCATACTTTTATTTGTGTAGTTTGATTTAAAGCCAAAGAATGAGGAAGTCTTTCCCTTTCTTTTGTCTTTAATTTATGTATTTATTTTTTTCTCTTTTTTTTGAATGTCATGTCTCATTTAAAGATATTGCATTTGGAGGAGAGAGAGGGAGAAAAAAGTAAAACTTGATTCATTTATGAGCTGTTATTTTCAGATATATTGATTAAGTTGTTGTTTGTGCATGCTAATTGTCCCCTGACTTCTTGAGAACTTTCTTGCTTACAGTCAGTCTTCAAGAACTTCGACACAGACGGCGACGGCCACATCTCCAGGGACGAATTCGAAGCAATCAGGAACAACTTCCCTTACCTCAGCAAGTTTGGAGAACTGGACAAGAATCAGTGAGCATCTGCAGATTTACTCACGCACCGTCCAAACGGCCAGCATCCAGTCTGTGTTGCACGGAGCTCACCTCTCTTTGCTTCCTTTCTTTTCGCAGGGACGGGCAGATCAGCAGAGAGGAGATGATCGACTACTTTATGAAGGCCAGCTCTCTGCTCAACTGCAAGATGGGCTTCATCCACACTTTCACTGAGACCACCTACGTCAAGCCCACGTTCTGCGAGCACTGCGCCGGCTTTGTGAGTAAACAAATATGACGGCATGTAAACTATAATCACGTTTTGTGTATGAAGCCATGTGTGACCTCAGTCGATCCTCACATTGGATCAAACTCTCATGAAATAGTTTGAACTCTTGTGTTTTAAATTTGGAAAATGTGGGGAAAAAAATATTCTCACAGTGAAGTTTCTGATGTCCACATTTTCAACATATTTGGGAAATATTTGAACATTTTTGGTAGAAAAAAGAAATGTCAAAAATGTTTACGAACATTCAATTTCGCTAGATTTTGGCTGATTTTTATGTGAATGTTCTTAAAGAAAATATTAGAAGTTTGACTGATATACATCTAATCATTTTAGATGTTTTTAGGATTTTTTTTACTCATTTTTTGAAAATATTTGCAAGAATTGTCTTGCCAAATTTGGGAGATTTTTTTAAATAAAACTTTTCAGGGAAACTTAAGGAATTACTGCAATTTTTTTTTGCAAATTTTCAGAATTTTGGGTGATTTTTTATTTTTTATTTATTTTTTGCTGAATTTTTGTTTTTTTTCCAGACAGGAAACAATATTTTTTGGTGCTCATAAATGAAGACAACAGGAGGGTTAAAGAAGTATTGACCTCTCTTTTATTTCCTTGTATTTTTTTCAAATGTATAGATTTCTTTATAGTCTCAATCATTAGCAAATGCCATGGTCTGTTTCAAAAGGTCAGAGGCCATTCCTGATTTGTCTTGGCAGTCAGTGGCTCTTAGACATTCCCCCTGTGAGGTCACGGTAATGCCAGTTATTTAAGTTCCAGCCACATGCTGCTGAAGCTGCATTCTGGGGAATATAGGAGGGAGATAATTGAGGTAGATAAGCGTCGCCCGTGTGGGTGTAACATCTGTGTGTGTCCTTTGGCCCTTAACATTCCCCAAAGTCCCCCGAGGAGTTCTCTGCTATTAAGACGCAGACATTGAGTCAGCACTGAGCTAATGAGAACAGGAACAGGGCTTTCATATGTAACCGCAGTTGCTGAGATGACATCCCTCTTCATTTTTGCCATCGCATATAAGCTACAAAAGGCTGAAAAGAGCAGCGCGGCAAAGATAATGTGTGTAGACTTTCATTAACACTCAACGCACACATATCCTCCGGGGGAAACTCATGAAGGGAAACTCAGAAAAGAGAGCAGGGAAAGATAAGGGCTCTGGCAGCATGCTTCTTCCTTTGAATATGTCTGTGTGAGTGTGTGTGTGTGGCAGAGGTAGATACACCAGCCACTTCCTCATCTGTCTGCTTTGTGCTTTCCTCTTGGCTTCTGTGCAAAAACAATATTTTCCCGCAGCCCATTTTTCAGCACTTGTCTTAAACATGCTGTACAAGCTGAACTCAGCCTTCTGTAAACACCGTCGAGTTCACTCACCTCCTGTGTCTCACATGGGTCTTCATAATCTTGCGCTGTTTTGCCTGCGGCCTCCTTTAGCCTTACATCTTAATTAATGGCTCAGAGATGAGTTCTGCTCAGCGCACAAAGTGAGGAGACAGAGTGTTGCTGCTTCTCAAAGGATGCAGGAAACGTTTAGCTCCATCCTCCTCAGAGCTCTTCTGTAAGAGAGATTGAAGGGAGTGATTTGAAAGTGTTTCAGGGCTCTTGACAATTTAGCTTCGTGGGATCAAAATGAGCAGCATAGAATCAGTCGGCATGTATTTTGTCATTTACCTCTGGAGTGTTCATACAGTGTGACAAAGATTCAACTCCACTGGAAAGCAGTCATTATACTATTTGAACATTGTCTCACTGGGAAAAATGTCTTTTCACAGATTCTTCCCAGACTGTCTGTCGAGGCAGTGATTGCTTTATTAAAGCAACTGAACCGGCACATTTTACTGCTTTTTTGAGTGATCACTATCGATCATTTCCACTTAATTTAGCTTAGAAATGTAACGCTGCCCTAAATATGCGAGTTAACTGCACTTAGATTTAGATTAGTTGGTTCAAAATCATCAAACTAGTTGAGTTAAATTAGTCGAACTAAAGAAGACAAATTCAGTCAACTTTACAGATTAAAGTGAGTCACCTAGTCATATTCACAGATCTGAATTATTTTCATTAATATGAAAAGAAACTATCATAAATTGATTTAGCAGGTACTAAAAACACACGGCAAGTTTCCACTTTGTCTGTGTTCTTAAACTACAAAAAATACAAGAGTTGCTGGGGAGTTTTAAATCGATAGAAATGCATGATGGATAGTTTTATATGGGTCAGTATATAATTGAGGGATTATTGAAGTTGATGGGATATATCTTGCACACATTTTTATTAAAAGTAAACTGTTTTTTTATGTTTGTTCTAGTCATGTCTTTACAAATTCTATATTTATTATGGAAACAATCACTTTTTAATAAAAAATGACTGGATATCACGAAAATGTCAACTAAATAACATCCCAATTTAATAACAACCACCTTCTAATCATAACATGAGCTCATTCAAAAGTAGTTTTGTGTTGTTTTCATTAACTTGAGATAATCATAACAGATATTTGCAATATATCAACTTTTATATGGAAAATAAATTGTATCTGTGTCCAAAAAAAAAAAAAATCACTTTCAACTACCCATTACGGAAACACCTCTCAAGGAAGTGTGTTAATTCCAGATCACATGACCTGCTCCACATGATGTCATTTCCTCCTGAAGAAAAGACTGGCAAGACTCCAAGACTTTCTTAGTTATTTAATATAAAGTAGTGTGTGAGTCAACTGTGGATTTATGGCATGTAAACAGGTTTACTACAATATCTTTACAAATAACTTTCAATTTCACTTTTACTCAGTTGCATATGCAATATTTAGGAGAATCTTTCTGTAAAAATGCCATGTGGTGTTTAGTTGTGGGCGGCCATGTTGATTTTAGGTCTGAAAACAGCAAAAAATGTCAACTATGATACAAAAAGCCCCACAATTATATACTGACCCACACGCTAGTTTTCATGTTTATAACTGAACTTTGTTCATATTAAAGTGGTCTGTAAAAAATTAAATGTTGACATTTTAAGTTCAGTTAAGTAAAAATTGGCAGAACTTCTGTATTTAGAGTACAACAGAAAAAATGAGCTTATTTGACTAGATTTCTATATGAAGTCTTACAGAGTATAGTTCAGACTGAGGAAAAACTAGCTTCTGTGACTTGAGCTCATTACGATGGACTTGTCTGTTCCTCTGCAGTTTTCCTGCTTTGATGTTCAAACCAGATGAAGCTGCGCATAGTCTGAGACTTTAATTAACCGTTTGAAATCACATTTGAAACTTAACGCACTTCATCAGGTCCTACAGATGATGACAGTTTATTCATGGAGATGGCAGCACGTCGGTTTACACGTTGGATATGTTCAGTCCTGTTAGTGTAACGCTAGCACTGTGGTAAACAGGTTTAAAGGAGAGAGGAGTCCTCAGATTTCACAGACTACGAAGACTTTTATTTTTCTGTGTTGGCAGAAGCTGATATTTTAGGAAGCTTCTGCTTAAACTTGACGAGAAGATAAGAACTCCTTTTATGTGCTTTTTTCTGTTAGATATGCAGTCATAGCCGGCATGTTGATGCTTAAAACCCCTTCTTGTGCATAAATCCAAATGTAAAAATGACAACTTTGTGGTTCACCTGGGGTCATGGGCTGTTTCTTGGTCTGGTGACATGACTTCCTGGAGTCCAACATGATGACAAGACCTGAGAAGATGTGTTAATGTGCTCATTAGCGGGCTACTGGGAGGCTAATTTAATTGACTTTTACTCAGAATCATTCCAACTTTTTCCGATCCGTCTGCTGAGCAACGCTGGTCAACTGCTGGCTGTAGTTTGATATTCAACAGACGGATGGATAAATAAATCCTAATTATAAACTCATTATACCAATTGACAATTAGATGACCATGTATTAAATAGACGTGGGGCCAGTAATGGAAAGACTATTCAAGTACTGTACTTGAGTAGAATTTGAGGCACTTGTCCTTGAACTAGACCTCCAATCCACCACCTTCTCGATATGAATTCTATTCAATCACATTTAAAAAATACAACCCATTATGAAAGATTTAAGCAGCACTTTTCAACATATTGTGCTTCTGGCATCTTAAAAAATGCAGCTTGTTGTCAAGGTCAAAGTTGGATAACTGTTAAACCAAAGAGAAATTTCTGTCTCTGAATATCGCATGGCTTCAATGGATGTTACAATAATCAAATATCTCCTCAAAAATCAAACTTTAGAAAACAAAAATCCCAAAAACTGAAAACGGATTTGTGCATCAGAGCGTATTTCTGTGTGTAAAGTAGTTTAAAACCTGCAGCAGCTGCAACAGTAACATGCTGCTGACACACTGAGGCTTCACTGTTAATAATCTAATGATAATATATATTAGATTTTAGCAGCCAGAGGGACTAATACTCAAGATTTTTATACTTTAACTAAAGTTGAATGTTTTCATGCAGGGGTCTTACTTGCAATGTAGTATTTTAACATTGCTGAATTGATGCTTTCCCTTAAATTTGAGTGCATTTGATTCATGAAGGAGCAGTAACTGTGCAAGAGTTCTCTGATGTTAGCAGGATTATCAAGATTTAGCTCCGCAGTTCCAAAAAGCACTAGATGAATAGACTTATAATGTGAAAATAAAGTCGCTGTGATCAATCAAAAATGCCACAAAAGTCAAAGAGAGATAGAGACAGCAAGATAGTGTTGAGAATAATGTGAATTCAGCAAATGACAAGCAGAAACTTTTCTCATTGTGTAAAAGCGTCATTCGCCTTCCTGCAGTTTTTTTTGTTTGTTGTTGTATCAGATAATTCAGCAGGAACAGAAAGACTAGAATGCAGTTTAGACAGCTTTTTTTGTCCCTGGAAGAGCCACACATTAGTTGTTTAATTGTGGTAAAAAAGCTTGAATTACTGAGCTTGATTTAAAATTCCTTTTCGATTTGAATCCTTCTGTTATGTTGATTTCACAGGAACAGCATTAATGGGTCAGTTTGATCTGGGGGCATGTTTAATTATCCAAAGATGGCAGAAACCAAAAGAATCACAATAACAATTGTTCACATCTCATTATTAACTCCTTTACTAATAATTTCAATCAATATTTAGTGCGGTGGTGAGCTTTACCTCTCATAGATCATGGTTCAATGAGGATAATTCCCTTTTCATAATAAATGCATGTTAAAACTTTTTTTTAATGTACATTGGAAAGACCTGCTTATAAAATACAAAAGTTTTACATGACATTGATTTTAAAAAAGTGTTTTCTTTTTCTTATGATGAAGCGATGTCGATAAATGAATGTGAAATGAACCATTTTCATTTTATGATTACATTTAGCAGAAAGTTTCATACCAAAAATAATTTTTTAAAGATTTTTTTTTACTTTAAAATGGTTCAATTTGACCCTCAACATAACAGGAGAGTTAAAAAAGGTCTAGTTTTGCATGTAGCTGTTTGCTTAAACATATACTGCTTGTCACTTTAAACGCCACAATGTGATTCATACTCATTCGCACACAAACATGCTGATTCAAAAGCCAGACATCAGTGAAGGATTCCCGAAATAGAGGCATAAATATCTCACAGAGTGCGCGTTTAATATTAAATGTGTGACTGCTGGTGGTAAAAGTAGCAGTTTTCATTAAAGCTTCCACTAAACCGTCAAAGCAAAGTAACACGTCTGTGCGTTTGGAGCTGTTGTTTGTAGCTCATTGTGTTTCGCAGTCTGCAGAGGCAGTAAAGGTCAGTTAGTGTAGGCAGAGCTGTGATGACAGTTGTGTTTAGATGTTCTGCTCATAACCGACTTCTCTTTGTTGTCGAGCCTCTGGCTGCGCTCGTGTGTGTGTGTGTGTGACTTTCTTTGTGCATCTGCAGGTGAGTGTGTGTGTTAGCGGCCGTGTGTGTGGTGTCTATGCGGAGAGGTCAGGATATTTTGTGCCTCCTCAGATGTGCCAGTGCGGTGTGTGATCTCCAGCTTGGCTCTTTCATGTCATTGTTCCCCCCACTGCCTGTGCGCTCCCTGCATCCCGCTTGATCTCGGTTCCCCCTCCGCCCCCTCTGTCCTGCCAACCTCCCCTCTCTGCCTCTTTCTTTCTCTCCGTCTCTCTCTCTCTCTGTTGCCTCTTTTATTTCTTTTTCAATTTGCGTTTCTTCAGTCTTCACTCGGCATCAATGGGGGATATCAGGACGCGATCAGTATGGGTGTTTTAACATGTTTTAGCTCATAAATCACTAATCGTGTCGACTTTTCTCTTTATTGCAAGACATTTTTCCAGTGCATAAGCTTTTAGATTAATTCCCTGCCTCTCCGCAAGTAATTGGTTTCCATTCATTTGGATTCCCAGTTTAGCACATGTTGGAGACATAAAATTTAATTGAAACGCAACGCAACAGTCTGAAAATTGTTTGGTATTACAGTTATGAGCAGGTATTATTCTGGAGGTGCTCCATAGTGGCAGGAGATCCATCATTTTATGGCACGTTGGTAAGAGTTAAAGTAAAACCATCATGGTAATAAAAAAACTGCACACATCGGAGGCAAACACACCCCTGTGCAATATCATCTGACTGTCAGGTGGTTCAAAGTTGCACCATCTTTCAGTATTTGCTGACAAGTCGAGTGTTGTGAAATTTACTGCAACTAAAGGAACTGTGATTATGGATGCATAAAATCATCTGATTTCCAGCTGATTGTTTGAACTTGGTTGTAAAATGACCCATGAACATCAGAAATGAAGCAGTTCAAGCCATTTTTCCTGTGTCTTTCTGTATATCTGCATCAAGAATTGCCACAGGGTGAAAAAAAAAATCTGATTGTAAAAATGTGACTTTTTCGCCAAGGTCAGTTGCAAAGTGACTTCTTGAAGCTGGTCTGAAGTCACACAGAGCACGGAAGAAGCCCTTTATCGATGAAAGGCAAAGGAAAGCCCAGTTACTCTTTGCTGGGGATGACAAGGATTGGACTGTTGATGAAGGTTCTCTTCAGTGATGAATCCAATTTTCAATGGATGCCCACTCCAGCCAACTTACTGGTTGACTAAATGTGATCATAAAGACTGTGTTATAGTTTGGTTACTTTGAAATAATATGCAAACTTTAACAAGTTAGAATGTTGGTTGCCACTGGTGTAAAAAATGTGTTTGGTTTCTTACATTCTGGATAAATTCAAACTTAAATTATTTGAGAATAGTTACCACAAACAGACTGTCATGACTTTAAAAGACATGATTTACCTGAAGAAACCTCACATTACATTGTTCATTCGACTTAAACTTCACCTTCTACCTTCACCCTGATGATCTAAACACACCTCTTGTCTTCATAGAAATGAAAACCTAATTAACACTCACTTCCGTTGCCCTTTTGCTTCTCTTTCTTCTCACAGATATGGGGCTTCTACAAACAAGGCTACAAGTGTAAAGGTAAGAGACCAATTCATCTCGATTTTGTTCCATGTCTGCCGCGCATATGTACTTGTTCCACGTGGAAGGATACGGCCTTCAAAGTATTAGCGATTCTTTTTGATGCCTTCAATTGAGCCCCTCAAATATTCACATATTAGGGAGTGCTTAATAAATGTCATCAGCACAGAAACCATGGCAAACATATCACACTGTTTCACTCAGCTCCATCAGCTGACAACACACCACATATAATACATTTACTTGCCCTTTCAGGTCTTTGAATGGACCGGTGTTTGAAGAAGCTGGTTCATTTCACATATGTACACACACAAGTCGGCAAACCTCCGACACCTCCCAACCCCTCGTACTCCCGGTTATTAGCTCCTTACACGCACACTCAGCCCGCTCCTTCTCCTCTGTGGATATGCAGCTGGTGGTCTGTGCTGATTCTGTAAAGTAAGTAGTGATAATCTGCAAATGTTACGCTCTCTAAATAACTTGCGCTACATATGCTTCCAACCAGATGTCAAGCAAAAACCTTTGGAAGTGATGCCAGATCTAAAATGCAAATCGCGCAAGTTTCCATCTGCTGGAGGCTTTCAAGAAGTGATTGATTGCAGCTTAGTCTTCTAAATGGGAGAAGTTGGAGTGGGCAGATATTTTACAGGCTTTTCAGTTCAATAAATTAGTTTCCATTACAGTTACAGCAAAAAAAAAAGTTAGTTTGTGCGTGCCCTTTTGCATTTTCTTCAGTTATCTGGTTGTACGAGCATTTCTTTGTAAGAAGTAATCATCGTGTAAATATTAGATCAGCTTGAGCACATGCATGAATGTCTATCAGAGGATGACATGTATTCTCCTCAGTCTAGTGTTGGAAAAACAAGCAGATCTCTCTTGTCCGTTGTTTGTTTCAACATTAACAGCTTCCTCACCCATTCAGGCTTTCAGGTTGACTAACTGATGCTTGTTAAATCGCTTGCAAGTTACCGTCAAACATTGGAGTCGCATAGCAACTACAGTAATTAATGCTCCTTGGGGCCTTTGAGGTCTGTGTAGCCTTCACTGCACCCTGCACCTCGTGTATGGGAGAAGGAAAAAAGACACTCGCTAATTTGTTAATTAGCACAGACATCTTCTGTTTGGGTGTTTTTAAAAAATATCCCTGTAATTGCAGCCTTTTAAACTCGGTGCTCATAAGTAAGGTCGGGCGGTTGTTTCAAGGCAAACATGACCACGTGGTTTGTTGTTTTTTGTGATTAAAACTGAAAGAAAGCGGCAGGGATGATCCCACTCACGCCCCCGAACCCCACTCACTCTCGAAGTGCAGTTCGCAAGTCTGTCCGGGAGTTTTCGAGCGTTCAGGCTTGTTCCATTAATGAGACCAGTAGAAGTCAATGAGAGAGCCCCCATAGCCATTCATCCCTATTACCAGCGTTAGCCCGTACTCTGAGAGGTAGACAGAGCGGCAGGGACATAATTGAAATGAATCACCTACTGCAGTGCATGAGTGGAGTGTGGAGAACTCTGGATGTGTGTGGGAGGTCGGATGTGTGCCGTGGGGCAGCAGACGTCAGACATTTGGACTTATATAAGAGGCCTCCGAGTGTCTGAATGGATGCGGCGCTGCTGCAATGCCAGTATTCCAACTTTTTCACATCAATACAACACAACCACACAGCAACAAGTCATGATTTCCATTTCTGTTACAGTTTGAAAAGTGCGCTGTTGCATTTTTTTTTCCTGAGAATTACATGACACTGCTCTCATATCTGTCTATGAAGCATAATGCTAGTTAGCTTAGCATAAGAATGAGGAGAAGGGAGCAACGGTTACATCAAATATTATATATAAAATAACACATTTTATCTGTCTGGGAAATCACCTTCAACCCAGTTACCCATTACAAAAACACTTCTCTCGGAAGTGTGTTGATTCCAAATCACATGACATGCTCCACTATTTTGCGTTTTCTGTGGTCATTTTGTGTCATTCTATGCATTCTTGTAGTCATGTTGTTTTGTTTTGTGTGTCTGTGCTCATTTTGTTTCTTTTTTGGTAATTTTCAGACTATTTTGTGCATTTTTGTGGTCATTTTGGGCCCCTTTAAAGCCATTTTCAGTCTCTGTGATAATTTTAGGTGCTTTGTAGTCATTGTGTGAGTCTCTGTGGTCACTTTGCAACTTTTTGTAATTGTTTTGTGTGTCTTTCGCCATTTCATATCTTTATATGATTATTATCTGTCCCGCAATTATATATTGAACCAGACATAATGTTGAACAGCTCGATGACTTGTAAATTCCCCCTTTTTGTGGACATTCTGGGGCCGCAGGGCAGTTAGAGGTTTTTAATTGCTTCTATCTCACCATTAGATAGGCAGTTTATCATAAATGAAGTTAAGTACTTTGACCACTGAAAGGAGCAAGAGGATAACACTTCCTGAATGAAGGAGAGAAATAATTTCATCCTTTTATACAGTGAAGAGGTGGTAATGACACGGAATTTTAATGTTTCAATTTTCATGTTGATGAATGAGGAAATTTGGAGTGCAGAGACGTGGGGGGGGATTTGTGTGCATTCAGGTGACTCACATGCTTTCTTGCTGCCTTGCTGGATGACCCACCACTCCTCCCCTCTTACACTCCCCCCGGTTGCCAGAGTTGTTGTCAGGCACGCTCGGCCTCGCCGTGTGCGTGTGCCAGTGCTCGTGTGCCTGCATGACGTGTCGAAGCACTTTTCTGTCGCCCCTAGCGCTCCCGTTCGCCCCCATGTTTCGGCCCGTCCCCCTGTCTGACCCTGTCTCTCGTCCTCTCTCCCTGTCTCGCCTCCTGTCCCGCCGGTTCTCCCTCCCTGCTCTCCGACGCCATCGCCCTCCTCCCCTCACCCGGCACCTCTCCCTGCCGCCGTCTTTCTGCCTCCACGCCCCGGCTGCAGCCTGCGGGGTGAACTGCCACAAAGCCTGCCGGAGCCGCCTGGCCGTCGAGTGCCGAAAGAGGACCAAGAGCATCAGCCACGAGACGCCGCCTGCCCTCCAGGCTCGATCCTACAGTTTCCCTCCGCCTGCCAACACACCGCCCAGCCTGCAGAACACCGGTGAGACGCATGCACACACATAGCTGCTGATGAGCCCATCAAGGCCGCTGTCATATGTTTGTTGGTACGACATTGAAGCCACATGACTGCAGAAACGGCAGGAATGGATGTGTGCTGACGTACAAAAAGCAAGATCCAGCACCTATATCTTTACTATAGTCCATGCACAGAGCCAATCCAGCTGTTCTCCCCTGTTTCTATCTCTGTAAAGAACAGAAAGGCTATATTTTTTTTTCTTCTTTTAACCCTTGTGTTGTCCTGCGGGTCAAATTTACCTGTTTTAAAGTTCGAAAATGTGGGAGAAAAAAAATAGATTTTCACAGTGAAACTTTTTCACAATTTTTGGGAATTTTTAAAATATTTTTTGTTGGAAGAAAAATGTTTAAAAAATGTTTAAGAACATTCACAAAAAATCAGCGAATTTTGCTGGATTTTGATTTATTTATTTTTGGCAATGTTCTTAAACTATTAGCAGTTTTACTGATATACATGCAATCACTTTAGATATTTTTAGGATTTTTTTTTACTCGTTTTTTGAAAATAATTACAAGAATTTTCTTGTCAAATTTGGGGGATTTTTTAAAATGTATTTTTTGAAGGAATCTTAAGGAATTATTGAAATTTTCTTCCTGAAGGTTTGGCAAATTTTCAGAAATTTGTCGAATTTTTTTGCTGAATTTTTGGATTTTTTTTTTCACACAAGGAAGCAATATTTTTTGGTGCCTGTAAATGAGGACAACAGGAGGGTTAACAACTCACGACACATGCAGCATCAACTTTCCTGATGTTTCAATAGAGACAGCCTCCCGACTGATAAAACTGAATTTTCTTTTCACTAATGCAGACATCCTCTCAAAAAATTATAGCTAAAAATCACAGCTCAGAGGAATTTTTACCGCAGCACCTCTACTTTCTGCTTTTGTCCTCCTCTTAGCGTATTGAGCGCTGACATTTGGAGGATATTCTCAAACAAAAGAGGCGTAATTTGCAATGGAAATGTAATTGGCCCACCACAGTGAGGCTACTGACTCATAGTGGCAGTGTTTTTATCAGGCATCAGGAAAAAGCGGTGCCCTGCCTGGCTCAGTTTTCTGTCAGCGTGAACCTGCTTGATCAGTGGGCTTGACAATACCGCCATGCAGATGGATTTGTAAACAGTCAAAGGCCAAATCTAAGTTTGAGGCAGTGTTTTGCATTTTCATTTGATTGACTAATCTGTTACTCATTACTTCACTCTGTTTCCATCAGTAATCGCTGAAGAGGACATAGAGTCAGTGGAGGAAGGAGTTTTTGATGTCCACCTATAACCAGGTGAGAGAGACGTTCACTTTGCCTCTGAAGGAAAAGTCATTTGTGACATTTTTTGGTGTATTTACTGATCTTCAGCACTCCTAATTCATTTCCATTTAAGCTAATAACGGCCTGTTTTAGAATCCGTGGTGTCAGGAAGTTCAGGCAGAGTTCATCGCGTTACTCGAGGAGCCTGATCAGACTTTACTCTCTCTGGAGCCAAAAACGGCTCTAAACGGCTTTTATCACATTTGCAGAACTACTCCACTGTAAACAGACTTTGATGTGTAAAATCAACACAGCTCCCATTTAATATTCATCACGCATTGTGTTCGGAACAGCAGTGCATAGTTTGTAGTAAAGCAGTAAATAGATGTTTTTGCGTTGATCTGCTTTATTTTTTTAACGGCTGAGCATTAAGTAAAGAGCTTGACAATGAGGGGAATCCATTTATTTGCTTTCTTGCTGAAAATTACATTAGAGGACTGATGCCGCCTCTATTTTTGTCCAATAAATATGAATAAAATCTGCCTGTCAGAATCTCTAAAGCTGCAAATATCCAAGAAATAGTCCTGTACCCATTCCTTTTACAGATATTAATGAGCAGATTTTACCTTTAAACATATTAAAATGTGTCCCAAATTGTTGCCATATTTCTTTAAAGTTGGATTCTCCTCATAAGGAGACCAGTTTAAGTGTAGCTGCACCAAAAATACCTTGAGGTGTTGTCATTTAACAACCTTGTGCTTGTGGCCCTTTGGGGAAAAAAACATCAGTGCCAACTCAAAACCTCAAATCACAGTTTGAATTTGAGCTGTGAGCGGTTCAATCAAAGAGCAGGTTTCTGTTCTCAGATTGTTTGATTTGATTTTCTTTTTCCACAGATGTGAGACTAATTTGTGTTTTACAAGAAAAAAGTGACTGCGGATAACAGGAAAAATGAAACCCTAATTTTCCATCAGGGACATGTTTTTTTCTTCTTCATGAGATTCATTTGACATCCAGGTTGGAACCGCTGTTTTGTCAAGTTGGCAAATGACCAATTAAACAAAAATACAGGCCTGTGAGAACAAAAGACATGCCCAGGTCTTCCTACAAGGAAGTTCCAGGGCAAAAAAGATCAATTTGTTTGTGGCATATCTACAGATCTGCTACTTTTGATACAAATATTGAAATAATAAAGGTATTAAAACTATAATATGACACCAACTTTGCTTTAGAAGTTATAACAGCCACATTAGGGCTGTTTGTTTCTCTAGTATTAATTATAATAACATAATTAACCCTCTGAACTCCAACCCACTGTGGGCTCATGGAAACAGGACAACCATGAAGAAGAGGAGAGGAATTAAGTGTTCCAAGTGCAATATGACACTGCCACAAATGATAAAAAAATAGGAAACAAAGATTGAATTTTTAAAATTATTTAACATGTGCAACATTTTTCCAAGACCCCACAAGTGGTTCTGATACTATAAAAGCACATATTTGATATTTTGTTTCCATACATGTCTCATTTCTGCTCAGAAAATCTGCAATTTTTCTCAATTGGCTGTTGGTTGCAGCATTAGTGGCTTCTGCCTTGTTGCAAGAAGCGTAGAATTTTTAGATATTTACAGAATTTCACTGGTGGAAAGTTGGTTTATCTATGCAGGATAAAGTTATTTTGACGAAATGTTAGGATTTTTGGCTTTGATTTGGTTATTTTTCTGACACAACTGTGTGTGTAGTTGATTATCCTGTGATTTTACAGTTGATAAATGGTGTAATTTTAGCCATTTTTCAAAAATAACATGCTTTCCAATCATGCGTATGGGTTCAGAGGGTTAAATGGTGCATGTCCCAGTGCTTATTTACTTTTAGATTACATCAAACCAACTGAGAAACGGTGAATGCGGACCTTTTGGTGTCCCCTGGTGGTTTGTAGCCCTCAGTCTGCTGCAGATCTCTCTTTGCTCTCCTTTTATATGCTGTTATCACACCACTGATGTGTGTATTTCCCTTGCAGCCTTTAGCAACACCTTTAATGCTGAATATAAGTGTATATCACAATCCTTGCAGGAGCCCTGAACTGAGGAGCGCTTTTGACGAGCAGGCCAGTGACAGTCTTCAGCTCTCAATTTTTAGAATCCCTCCTACGGTTGGTGTGCAAGAGGCCAAATCGGCGACTGTCAGGATCCAGACAGAGAGTGTCAGTTTTCCAACCCCTCAGCTCGGAGGAGAAAATGCACTGAACACGAGCCAGGATACCTACATGCTGCCACACAGTGGACACAAACCGCAACTGCACTCCCCTCCACCCTAACTCACAAGAATGTGGCGACCAATGTGAATGGATGTATGTAAAACCTTTGCATTTTGAAGAGTGTTAGTGTAAAATCTTGCTATATATATATATATATATCCCAAAAAAGAATCCACAAAATTGTATTTTCTTGGTGGAATGTTAGTCACTGAAGTTTATAATTTGAGCACACTTTTGCTGCAGGCTGTTTTCTTTCAGACATAAAATAGGTGCTGTTATTGCCAAGAATGTAAAACCTGCCACCCAGACTAAGCTAGTCTCCTTTATCTGAGAAGCTTTTTTCTTCTTCTTTTGTTTATCGCATTGTTTTGAAGTACATTTCAGCGGACCAACAATGGGACCAATTTTGATGTCAGATAAAGTATTGTTGATTTGTGGTGCCTGTCTGAAGTGTGATGACAAAAACGACCATTTCTACCGACGAAAGAAACGGCTGAAATGAGTGTACAGACAGCTATAAGTAGGAATTTTCTGTCATGTTTACCTGAATATCAGTAAATGTCCTCTAGTTATTGCCGTGGTGTTGTTCAGTATGCAGTGCTGTCTTGTACCAGTGCACTGATAGATGACCTATCCTCTCGCAGTACTGTGAATGTAGCAGAAAACAGTGAAACGCTGCCGTCACATGAAGAACTCATCCTTCCTGATAAATTTGTTGACAGCACGAGAGCGGGAAACTGGCTCGCTTCCCACTGATTCCAGTGTTAGTTTCTGAAGTTTTTCAGACTGTCATCTCGGATAAAATAATCAAAAGGATCACCTCAGAACTGGAGTAATGAGGCTTTTCATTTGACAGCAGCCTATAAAAACCTTTCCCTTTGAATCTATTTTAATGTAAGATGTGTTTTGCTGCCTTTATCCTGCATGCGTCGTCCTTCGCGGCTGTATTCTCTCGCCAGACGTCTCTGTTGCTTTTTATTTTCGTTTTTAAATGTAGCACGCCGAATTATCATTTATTTAGGAAACCTGTTTTCCAGACAGTGGAAATGCTCCCGCTTCTTTGTGCCTGTGGAGAGATGAATTCAGAATCGCTGTGCCATATTGTCAACTGCTGGTTTGTCATTGAATGAGACTCCTCCCATTTGCTGGTATTTATTTTCCCTGTATAAACGCATAAATAGATGCTGGTCCTTCTGTGTCTCTCCGCCTGACGCAGGATGTTTTGTTGTTATGCAGAATGATGCCATGCTTTTCTTTGTGGTCTGTTCCCAGATGATTCCTCAGTATTAAATGCAGCAGGCATCTTTCTATAATGTGGTCTGGTTCAAAAAAATCTGTGACAAATAAGAATGATACTGAAAAAACGAGGCTTTCTCTTTTCTTTCTGAAAAAAACAAGTCAATCAGTGGTCATCTTTTGATTGTTTTCCCTCTGAATCAAAAGTGTTAACATTGAAATTCCTCCATTTGCACATTAGCAGAGGATCCTTTCAGTTTTAGCTGCTGCTTTGGTCTAAAAATATTGCCTGTTTTACTGCAGATTGTATGTCATCACAATTAATACTCATAATTTCAGGTGGGAGCTTGCAATTTTGGTGATTCATGTACTACTTTGCAGATTTTCATGTTTTAATTTGAAATTAATGTAGAAGAAGAATTGGAAAACTCTTCTGGGAGCACCTTTTCAAATCTAAAGTAACCCGCCTCCCTGAAAAAAAGAATACAGCTGTCAGGTCAAAATCAAAGCTATTTTTCGTGCTTCCTAAAAAGGGAACTTTTTCAGAAGTTAATATAATTGTTCTTCCGTCTGATCGTGTCGCCGCATTAAAAGCACAATTCAAAATCCAATAGCAGAGCTGAATAAAACATAAGACAAAGATGTTTAATAGAAAGGAGGTGTGGGATGATTTAGTTGACACTAGCTGCAGCGTAATAGCAGAACGTTTTCCTCCATTTAATACAAAACAGCCCATTTTAATACTGCTTGTATAGCCGGTAGCACGTTAAAATATTAATGCAACTTTTTTTTTTTTTTTACAAACTCAGCCTTTTTCCAGAGTGTTTCACAGCAACACAACATAAAAAAATGGAAAAATATTTAACCACATCTGCTCCAGTTACCCCACAATCCTTCATGTGACCATGATCCAGTGCCCTCTGCCTGTCTATTATAGACATTAATAACCAGCCCTGAATGAGCCTTGGAGTCGATGCCACATCTAATTACTCTCAGAGATGAAGTCAGTCTGGGTCTCTGATTGCCCGGCCCCCTCTCTGTATGTTCTGCTCAATGGGAGGACATCGATCGAGCTCGAGCCAGCCTTTGAGTCAGCTCATATCTCATGCAGCGCTATGATACCGCTAAATGCTCTCATGTGTGACTGCGTCGGCTAATGGTGAGCTGATGAACTGCAGAGGCGATGTGACCTATCGACCCCGGTCCCACACATACAGGCGTTCAGCGTTTACGACCTGATTATGCAACTGTAGCCGCTTGTTCCACCAGCATCATTGATAAACAACACATTCACAACCACTTTTTGTGTCTTGATTGGCGTTGTCTTGCATGCATAGAAATCCACTGAGGAAAGAAGACACAAAAGGACAACATGCAGACTCCACACAAGCCAGCGAACGACCTTGAAGATGGTGGAACTATGATGTAATCCTGGCAATCTGACGCAACATATTCTTTGAAAAATCCCACACATGCACTCCCCATATTCCTCCACCGCTGCTCCTCCCAAAGCCTGTAGGATTGCCCGTTAAAGTGTGTGTGGTCATCACCCACTGCAGCATTGAACATCTCTTTTAGCTGGGTGATTGATACCTCCCATTCAGCTATAGAAAAGCCCTCCTAGCAGCGCGGCCATTTAGCCAGCAGCCCTGAGTGATATTGATCTGCAAAGTCTGAAATGAGGGAAATTGAATAGCACCGCAGCTAATTGCATAGTAATGAAGGCAGGAGGGAAATAACCTCACACATTGTTAGCAGTCGCACACTGTGACCTTGATTGCTCGGAAAGAGAAAGATCTGGGGCCTGATAGTTGCAACGCATTCTAGCTAAGATGTCATTCGCCCTCACAACAGATGCTCCACGGCTGTGTTGAATTAGAAAGAGATGCAACGCACTGCACATTGAGAGGCTATAAAGCTGGATATTTACTGTGTAGTTATTGGCAGGTATTCCTTTTAGCAGCTATAGATACACATAAAAGGTTATCATAGATGGGTGGGAGGGATTTGGCACAATGAGTAACTACATGCACTATCGATTTTTTTTTTTTTTTTGAGTAGCAGATCACTCTTAGTTTTGCTCATGTAAGACTAATGAACACATTATTGATTTCATGTCTGCTCATCAAAAGCCGGGAACGCAGCCAAGCTCCCGCCATCTTTTGACGTCTGCTCATCTTTTTTTTTTCCTGAACCACGACACCTGCATCTGCAATGCCCCCCTCCTCCCGTGTGGTGCACTGACTACAAGCATCTGGAGCCGTTAACCCCACGCCAGTGTGAGGGCATGGCCGCCACGTTCCACTTGGTGGCAATGTTGAGCTGCCAGCTCGGGGCCCACGAGCCGAGGAAGGACTCCGACAGTGCGGGGAGGCAGGAAGGCTGCCAGTGATGTGGCAAAAACAGAGCCACTGTCAGGGTTTATGGTGAATCACAATGCAGCATCACAATGCAGATAACAGCACTACATTTCTCTGTCGTTTATATGTTGCTTCCCATAAAAATCAAACCGGGGCATATGCGCGAGAAGATACATACTGTAAATCAAATGAAATGTTGCTTCATACTAGTTTTTCATAAGCTGACAGTTATCCAGCCTCTCTTTCGCCCACACACAAACAAGCTGAGGAAACGACCCTCCAATTCCATTTCAGCAGATAGACGCTGAGTCGTGTTTCGTGTGTTTTTGCTTTCACGGTATGTAAGGTTTTTTTTCTTGACTTTGCCTAATAAAAAGAAGCACATTTGTTCTTTCGCATCAAATCTACATCCACGGACACCTCTTGCTCAAAGTAAAATTCAAGCGGCATAAACAGAAATGGATGGCAAGTACAGTAAAACAAGTCAAACAGGCTGCAGTGAAAGCGCCTCCAGAACTCTCTGGCTCTGCTTATCTGGCTTTGTCGACGTTTAAGAAGCAGCTGGGCAAACAGTCTCGCACAAAGTCGAAGGCGCTCTGTTCGGCGGCTGCGGCCCTAATTGCATTAAGCTCAGTGCTGACTCTGGTGAAGCACTCAGGACTGTAGGGGGTTGGAATCCTCATTAGAGCCGAATCAGTTATGATGAATATTGCTTTAAGAAAATTTCACTTATGCCAGAGAAACCCAGTGGGATGCAACCCAGTGCTGTAGTTCTACTGTGCAACTTTGAAGAAAATAAAACTTCAATTGTCGAGTTAAATTCAACGGCTTAAGTGCTGTTAGGATTTTTTAATGACTTCCTGAATTAAAGAGAGCAAGAGACAATATCCAAGGTTATGTGTCTAAAATCACTCAGAGATTTTAAGAGGAAAAAACAATGCAAGTGAAGAGGCTCTTTGTGAAGCTAGGCAACAGACAGATGTGATCCTTTCACATTGCTGCTGATAATTATTACTCTTTCTGCATGTATGAAAGCAGTCAGAGTAAGTAACCTGCCAACTCTTCGCCTCGTCTCCCACTCTCCCCGCTCTCGCCTGGAGAAGTCTCATTTAGCAGTTGCTGATACCAAATCAAGTTACTGCGGCTCGGAGGATTGACACAAAATCAATGGCATTGCATCTACAGCAGGCATCGCTCCCATATTTAATATTCCTGAAGCAGCAGGGCAGGGGGAAGACGAGAGGGACGAAAGTGAGCCACAGCAGCAAGCAAGCGTGTTTTGACTGATGGACCTGTAGATTGTATCTCATGACCCTGGCGTCACTGATAACAATTCACCTCAGACTTATCTATGTATAACCTGCCCAGCCGGGTCACCACTGCTGTTAAGAACTCCCTTAAAAAATAACATTTAAAAAAGGAAGACGACAAGTTTTTCCCCTGTGTTCTCCACAGTCCCCTTGCCTTTCATTCCCTCTGTATTTTTGAAGATTAAAACCAGCACTTTGGCTCATATAACATTCCTGCTTTGAGGTATTCATGAAAGCACAGATATGATGGGCTATAAAAGTATGCATGCATAAATGACTGCAATAAAGAGCTTTCTCTAAATGTGGGCTATCATGCTGCTGAAAGGTGAGTTATATTTCATGAGTGACTCATCAAAGAGTCCTCTTTCAGTCTAGAAGAACCCAACAATCCTGTATTTTCTACCCTTTGTAGCTTCTCGGTCCTTCTTTCATTCACTTCTGTGTCTGACGTTGCTTATCTGGTGGAGGTCGGCCAGTTGGAGTATAACTGGAGGGCTTGAAAAAAATCTGTCTTACTCAGTATCCTTGAGATTTTTGTTTATTGTTTGAATACAGCAAGCCAGAAAATGACATGAAGATTCGAGATGACTGTTAATATTTAAATTAATGCCCACACATGCAGTATCCACTGGAGAGGTTCGCGATCCAAGAAGCATAAAATATGTAAAACCTCCGTTTTGGCTAAACTTGAATGACGGTTGAGTAATTCTGGAGCAGTTCTGATCATCTCTTGACCATCCCTTTGGTACTCATTAGACAAAGACATGCTGTGGATTATTCACTTACAGACTTAAATGATTCATGGTGGGCCTTTACTGCTGAAGCTCCAGCGTGTGAAATCTAAATATATTCTGTCAATATCTCAGATCAGATTCTACTATCCTGCCCACACAGTACCCAGAATTTAATTCAATAAATCCCAGTGAGTAAATAAATCCCGGATTATTAGATTTAGAATTTGTTGCTAAATGATGCATGGTATATATTTTCTGTTGGACCCCAAACATAAGGTGTGAAATCCAAATATATTAGCATCCTGCCTCATTTTGCTTTGAAAGTAACCTAGAAAAGAACAAATAATGGACACTCTGAATATTTTAAGAGATAACTGGTAGTTAATATGATGCAGTCTGATGGCATAAAAACACCTCCAAATCCTGCTGAAGCCATCGAGCTGCAATGTTGGAAAAGGCATAATCTTGGGCCTGGATACCCCAGGGATGATGTCTTAAGGTACTCCGAGGACAGAAAGACAGCAATGCATGTGGTTTCGGAAGAAAAAGAGAGTTTTGCTGAACTTCTGGGGTTCCATAGAGACATTTTTCTTGGCAAATCACCAGGTGACTTGGTAAGTTGAAACAGAACCTTGCCTCGGCTGTGCTCAGCAGCAGATAAGAACTTCTGACCTCGACAGAGGATATAGTCAGTCGACGGAAGGACATCCAACACAAACTGTAGAGGAGGCAGACCTGGAGGTCTAGGTGGAAACATTGTCCGTTTCTTTAGCGGAGGTCATTGAGATAGTGCCAGTGGTAGCAGGCAATAGCAAAAAGGCATGGAGTGGGTGAGATATGAAAATTGCTGGGCCATTGGTTTAAATGCCTTTTCAGGGCCGCAGTTGAAGCTATAGGTCATGAGTGACAGAATGAATGTAACTGTAGAATAGAGAGGTCGAAGTGATCTTCTTAAACAGGGCGTCTGCACTGACCCTGAGGTATATCTGGAGGGAGCGTGGAATAAGACATTCAGCAGTTGAAGTGATTCGAGAAAATTATTGACTTTCTCTTGAATGCTTTCCTGTTCAAGTATGATCAGGTACGTCCATTTGGGAGGAGACCTGGGGCAGACCCAGAGCACACTGGAGGGGTTGCATATCTTGTTTGGCTCAGGAACCCCTTGGGATGCCTGAGAAATTGCTGGGGGATGTGGAGAAAAATTTCAGGGCTAAGTTTCTGACCCTGCTGCCGCTGAGACTTAGACCTGAATAAACAGGAAATGAATGCGTACTCGGGCTCCCCTCCAGTTACCACTTTTACTTGTAAATAATTGTTTTCACCAATACTCAAAGGTAGTTGCCAATTCCTCTGCTAAGTTTATTTATTTTTTTGTCTTCTTTGTCCTGGAGGCAAGGCATCTCCTCCTTCATGCCTCTGAGGCAAACACAGGCACTCTGCCCAAAATAGTTTCTTTGTCTCAGCCTATTTAGTTGCATAACCCACCTTGACAGTGGGCACAGAATGGCAAAGCAGTGGACCTAATATACATATCATAATGCCTCAGTTTTGAGTGAGGAGCACTCATAAGTTATTCACAGAATCTCTCTCTCTCCTGTTTTCCCTTTCTGATCAAATCAAGCTCATGGCAAATATAATGTGGTGAGTGACAAAGAGGAATGGACAGAGCAATAAGAGAAAAATGAAGAGGAAAATGGAATACAAGGGCATCTGAGGGCAATTATAGAAGGGTTATGAGGCTCTTGAAGGCACAAAAGTCTTCTAAATATGCTATTATTGCCATTGTGGTCAAAGAAGGATGCTAAGGATTTACAAGTCCATAAGGGAGAATGAGTCTCCAAAACCTTTCAGGTTTTTATGTGAAAATGCCCAAGAGGCATGTAAATCCTACCTTTATTAAACACCACTTAAGCTGCATTTATGATGCCTAACAGCATGTGCTGATGGATATAGGCTTAACCTTACTTTATGTAGGTTTATGAGGTTTCGGGTTCATGTGTAGAATTAGTTTGGATGCAATATGGAGGCATATGGACACACTGTTCCCCTAGTACCGGTATATTGTGTAGTTTATATCTATTGGCTACCTTAGCCAACATGTTGTTAGATATTTACCTGCTTCTGTTGGATCAGTCATTCCTATTTAGATTCTGTTGGGGGCTGGAGCACATCTCAGCATGGGGCTGTGGGCAGGTAAACACCCTGCAGGGGTGCCAGTATATCACAGGGTAAACATACAGTAAATTACAGAGTAGATAATCCTTAAAGCTTATATTCACACCGGGCAATTTAGCATCTCCAAGCCACCTGATACAAACATCTTTCTAAAGTGAAGTTAGACTACTAAGAAGCCTTTCTTTTCGTTGCTCTTTTTCTGGAAACTTCTCAGCATGACTCAGTAAGAACACAAAAGGAAGGAATCATAACATTAACTTATCACGGTTGTCTAATCCCCCAGAGAGGTTTTTGCCTGTCCCCAGGCTCACTGGGGCTTTAAACCCTGACAAGGGATCCCTGACCTGGGGAGGCGATTCTGCTCAGGGCCTTTGCTCTCCCAGGCATGAAAGCTGAATCTACAGTATGCGACTGCACAGCTCGCCAAGCGCAGTGGCCTTGTGGCTGGCCAGGCCTCTCTCACTCTCTTTCTCCTTCTCTATTCATTTTTCTTTTGCTCTCATCCCACTCTCATAGCCTCGGTTTTAATTGCTTTGAAGCTGAGTGCTCACCTCAGGGAGCTCAACAGGATGTTTTACAGAGCTTTGGGGAGACTGACTATTAATAAATAATACCTCCCCTCTGTCCTCTTTCTTCACCTCGTACTCTTCGCTGCAGTGAGCTGGAGAGGAGCATGGCAAAGAGGCAACAACAGGTTTTTCTGACCTGCAAAACTCTCATGCAAACCAGCAAATAATGTAATTCTAAAAAATAAAAGTGAGAAAATAATTGCGTTCTGTTCATCTGTAATATTCAAATCTACCCTTATCAGGTGCAATATTTCAAAAGGCTGCACCCTGAGTGTTGCATATCATAAAGTTGAGTATTGTTTTTTAACCTTGTGCTGCCGGTTAATATATTCTGCACTGTGAGAAAGTTACAATCATGTCATCCTGATTAAGCTGTAATCAAAACAGTGTGCACAATTATCATTCCAAATGAAACTAGCATCCCCTCTTGAAAGAAATAAAACTTATTCAGTCCATCTTTTATTCTTACTTACACTGGCTTTCTTACTACATAGACCTTTGAGGTTTTGCTTTGTTGTTATGCTGCAAGGCAAGACTTTACACCCAGGTTTTATAAGTGCGTTATGTGTCTCTAAAGCTTTCATAGCTGTGTTGACCTTATAACAGAGCTAAACGCTGAGGAAACAATGGTTCCCAAGCGTCCTCGCTAAAAGCCTGTCCATCCATACTTTCATTCACTGCGTTCACCCAAAGGGTAAGGACTGAGTTTACTCTTAAAGGAAACATCTACCTTAGAACTGTAATAATGCCAATGGAGCCGCTTTGGTCAAGAGCCCTGCCTTTTGTTATTTGGGGGTTACAAGTGGGAAAAGACAATTCCATTTTCTGCCTTTTTTGGAACAAAATAGTGCGACTATATTGAAACAAGACAGGCATTTCACTTTAGAAGTCAATTTCTGCTGGAAACAGGTAAGCATAATTTAAGCTGCAGAGTTTTCCACTTGTAACGAAAAGTTAACAGAACTCAAGTTGAAGATGAAGATTTTATCCATCGCAGAATCAACTGACTTGTGCTGACAGTAACCTCAACAGACCAAAACACAATGCAACCACAAAACATTGTTTGTTATGTTTATTTTTCTAAGGATTCTCAAATGCATTCTGGCATAGAAGAAATAACCACCCAAAGCACTATAATGAGGCATGTAAAGGAGAAGTAGGAACACAAAATATTTAAACAACAACTTCTGGGAGGAGGCCTGGGAGTATGAGTTGGGTTTAATTTTGGAAGATTCCTGGTGGGAACTGGCATTGAGTGACCTCCATTTGCGCCCGCTTGACTCTAATGCAATTTAAAGTTCTGTTCAGATGTCACTATTCTAAAACTCGACTGGCACAAATTTTTCCAAATACAGCTGACATCTATGACAGATGCTCTGGATCACCTTGTAATCTCGCACACGTTTTTCTTTGGCCCAAAATTAACAAATATTTGGCAGATTTATTTTGATACAATGTCCAAAGTTCTTCAAAAATCAATTGACATTTCTCCCCACATTGCAATTTTCGGTCTCCCCAAAGACTATGATAATTTTTCATCTGTTCAAAAAGAAGTTTTAGCTTTTACATCTTTAATTGTGAGACGTCATCTTCTCCTAAATTGGAAATCTACAAACACCCCATCTGGTACACTCTGGATGAGTGAAGTCATGTCTTTCTTAAGACTAGAGAAAATAAGGTACTCCAGACAAGGTAATTTGAACAAATTTAACACAAAGTGGCAACCATTCATTTTATTTTTTAACATTAGTTAGACCCACACTCCTCCAAAACTCTTCCTGTGAGTTTTTTTTTCATGTTTTGTTTTTGCCCTGTTTTGTAATTTCCTTTATCTTTTATTGTTTTTTTTTTCATGTTTTTTTTTGGTTTTGCTTTCTGGGGACTTAAAAAATTGAAAAAAGATGTACACATATGTGACGATCATTTATACTAAAATGTATTCATTGTTTGATGTATACATGCTAATAAACATATGAAACAGGAACAACAACTTCTGTAGTTCACTGAATCTCACAAAGTATCCTTGTATTTTAAACTTCTCAGCAAGAGTCTTATGTGTGAGTATATAGGATTTGCTTCTTTAATGAAGACTTATCTACGCCACAGGAGCCCACCTTGAATGTACAGACCTGTTCCCCTGCTCCAGTTCCACTCCCGGGACTGCGCGACTAATTAGATGTTGTAATGCATGTGATGGAAGGGGGAGATATTGAAGTTTAAAAAGGAAGAGGGAATGTGAGATTGATCTGGTCCTAAATGATAGAGGAATTGATCACGCCTGCACGTGGTGGAGGAAGCGATAACATTCCCTAATGAGGAAGAATAGCCATTAGTGGCAGAGTTAACAGATATGTGGGCAATCTCTCACGCTGATTAAAAAGGCTTATGAGCGCTGTGACGCGTTTGTCCTCCACATTTAGCGGGAAGAAGAGAGGACGGAAAGACGTGAAAAGGACATTCATGGAGCAAGCAGTCCGGATTCTTTCCTAACCTGTGAGATTTTAGAGGCACACAGTGGGAAAAATAACACATTAGCTCCCTGATTTTTTCTGTGAAAAAGCATATTGGTTAAATGTTTTCCTTGCAATTCATTTGAGTAAGTTAAGGATTTGTGTGTTCTGTATGTGGAAAGTTCAAATCTATTTGTATACAGTGATTATAAAGTTTCCCCCCTTTATTGCTTTTCAACATTAAATCATGGTTAGTTTAATTTGTTTGTTTTTTTTTTTCCAAGGATTTCCTAAAAAATGACCCTCTAAATACCCCTTTTAGTACAGTTAAATCCTTCATTAGAAAGTCAAAGGAATATGGCATATATAAATTTGAGAACAGGCCAAACTGAGTGACTGTAAAAGAATCAGACCAGGGCCACCAAGACAAGGAGTGCCAAGCTTCAGTGTCTGAGATGGGAGAGACTGTTCATATATCAATTGGTGCCAGGTTCTTTGACAGTCAAATCTTTATGGGTGGGTGGAAAAGAAAAAAGGCACATGGGAGACTTGGAAGTTACCTGCATAAGCTTCTCTGGTTTAATTAGACCTAAATAAAGACTTTTGGCCTCATATTAGACAGTATGTTGGACGAACACCAAACACAAACCAATCTTAACAAAAACAGCATTCCCACCATGAAGCATGGTGGTGGCGGTATCATGATGTGGCGGATGCTTCTCTGCAGCAGGCACTGGAAAGACTGTAAAGGTAAAGGGAAAGAATGAAGCGGCAAAGTGTATGGAAACCCTGGAGGACAACCTGATGCAGTCTGTAGGAAGAATGCATCTTGGTAGAATGGGCTTAATGACCTGAAGCGTACAGCCAAAGCTACACAGAAATGAAATGAATACCACAAGGTGAATGTTGTGGAGCCCAGACCTCGATCCAACTGAGAATTTATGACTGGACTTGTAAAGCGACGTTTTCTCACAACTCCCGTGCAGCTTGAGCAGCTTTGTAAAGATGAAAAAGTAAAAGTGAGGCAGACTGAGACCTATCCACATAGGCTTAGGGCTGCAATTCCATCCAAAGGTGCATTTACTGAATACTGACTTGATGGGGATAAATATTTATGCAATCATTACTTTACGTTTAATATTTCTTATCAATCATGAATATTTACAGAAATATTTTGGGAAAATATGTTTTCACTTGGACATGAAAGAGTCTGTTTTGTAAATTCTTGCAAAAAAAAAAAAAAAGGCAAATTACATTGACCGTGGTCCAATATTAAAAAGCAATTAAAGGGCAAAACCTCCAAAGGGGTGAGAACCTTTTATAGGCACTGCATATACACGTCAATCAGCAGCAACACTAAAACCATGACAGGTGAAGTGAATAACATTGATTATCTCATTTCAATGGCAGCTGTCAGGGGGTGTGATATATTGGCCAGCATGTCAACAGACAGTTTTTGAAGCGTATGTGTTAGAAACAATGGGCAAGCGTAGTGAGCTGAGTGAATGTGATATGGGCCAAACTGTGATGGCTAAAAAACTGGGTCAGAGCATCTCCAAAATCACTGCCAATATGCAGTGGTTACCAAATGTAGAGCAAGGAAGGACAATCAGTGATCCGGTAACAGGCTCGAGAGCATTTAGAGCCCATTGGTACATTCCTGGGGAAGAGATGGCAGCAGGATATATTATGTGGAAATGCAAGCCGGCAGATGCAGTGTGATGCTCTGACCAGTGTTCTGCTGGAAACCCTTGGATCCTGGCCTTCATATGAATGTTAACCTGACATGCTACCAGCTACAAAACGATTCTACAGATCAGATACACCCTCCCTGATGGCGATGGCCTCTTTCAGAAGGATAATGCATCCCGTTGCATAACAAACGCTGCTCACCAAGGGTTCGTGGAACATCACAAAGACCTCAAGGTGCTGATGTGGACTCCAAAGCTCCCAGAACTCAGTCTGATCAAGCATCTTTGGTCAAATCCATGGAGACCCCACCACACAGTTCCAGGACTGAAAGGATTTACTGCTAACATCTTAGTGCCTGACACGACAAGACGTCTTCAAAGGTCTTGTGTCGGGGGATCTACACAGCGTTAGGCAAGTCATAATATGATGCATTTGTTGCACAAATGTAGAAATAGCAGCTTGTGTTGAAAAATGTGCAAATGTCATTTTTTGCTTTCTCTTCCTGACGCGACTGGCCAGAAATGGTGCTGGAAGCTTATGGCAGTGAGGTGACTCTCCAAATTTTCCTGTAAATAAAAAAACAATACACAAATGCAGTTCAATCATAAAGCAACAATACTATTAGGATTTTTGGTTTGCGGTGCATCATTTACACGTTATTTTTCACAAGACTACACGGTCTCACCCTCTTATCTAATCTCCCTTTGTTGTGAGCTGTATCTTGCCTGACAACCCACCGGGGCCGCATACTTCTGTGGGCTTAATAATGTGTGAAAGGGTTGTTGTCAGGACGCTGTTTTCACAAAACCATATACATAGGTGCACATGCACACAAATGAACACATAGGCTGCTCCCTGTGACTGCTGTGTCCTTTCTTTCTGTCATTCTAATGTCATTCTGCTTTTTGTTGTTGTTTTTTACAGACACTTTTCAGCTATACACATTGTTAAGTTTGATGTGTTTGCGGAAATAAATTGACTTCCATCTTCGACATCCCCACCCTCTCTCTTTTCTGTTTACTGCTGTTTAGGTTTACTGCTTTAATGGGGTCAAATAATTGCAGAGCGCGGACACTTTTGTTCACTACGCTGCGTTATATTGTACTGGAGACAGTTGGAATTTACATCTTTCATTGTTTCAAGCTGAGACCTCCGCTCTGCGCTTACCATGTTAACAAGATTGATGTGTCCGATACGACCGCACACGCATACACACACACAGAAGAAAATCAATGGACTGTTGTTAGCATTTATATGGCTTTTGCTTGAATGTCGCTCGCTATGAGGGAGCCTGTGAGCAACAAAGTAAAAAAAAAAAAGAAAGAGGTTGTTAGCAGGTGGTAGCCATGAAACAGAGTTAGCAGTGTTTTCTGTTTAACGAAGTCCATTAAACACCACTCCAGACTAAATGGTTCATGTTTTAACGCTGATTCATGGCATTCATAAATGTTTAGTGTCACTTTTAACCGATTAGAGCAGAACGTAATTTTTAGGATTTATTTATGAGCGAATATTTATAGATGTTCACACACATAGGAATAATAGAAGATGTTGAATCTGGATTTAGCATGTTAAGATTTTCTGGGTTGAGAAAAAAGTGCATATGGATTGTAGCTGATATCCGCATTACAAGCTAAATTTAGATCACAGGTAGATTATAGGGTTTGTATTAAATTCATGTTCTCTCCTTTCTCTTTTGCCTTTCCTTAGAAGTTAGATTCTAATACCCTGACAGAATTCTGGATGAAGAAGAAGAAGACGGAGAATCACTAAATTAAAAAAAAGGAGAAGGGGGAAATGAGGAGGCTAAGAATAAAAGTGAAACATAATCTATAGGTAATCTTTTGATTTGGGCACATTCCCTTCTTGCTGCTGAATCAAAAGGTCTATTTGCATTTTTTAACAGATGAGGTTTTAATTTTCACAGTGCTTTGGATTACCTCAATTCAAAGCTCCCTGTCAGAAATGGAAAGATCTCTATCTTTGCTCCCCTTCGCCACTCTCTTACTTTCCTCTCTCTTGTTGTTGAATGTTCTTGTGGATGAGAAGAATCGGAAAAATTAATATACACAGGATGGTCTCTGTTGTCTGATCTAGGATCCTGTCACGCTGAATTATATCTGGACAAATTAGCTTTCTGTTCAAATTGATGTGCAAGTCCTAACCTGCATTTTGAGCAGTGGAAAAGACAAGTAAGAGAGAGCTGATGAGGAAGATGTCACTCCATTCCATCCAACAGCTGCACGCTCAGACAGCAAAGAGGTCAGACCTCCAATAATTGAAGTTTCTGCTTTGGTTTTTATGTTTCTGCACTGGGACACTTTATCATAAAGGTGTCAGTTTTTGCGTGATCCACCAACACAACCAACGTTATTCCCAGGAGGATTTTCTTTCTTAAACAACAGCTTTGGCTTTAAGGACAGGGAGAGTCCCACGTTACTCGGTATTGAGGGACAGGTGGAGACTGGGGAGGCGGTGGCAGCCGAAAAGCAATTAACATTCACAAATAGCGTCAGGGAAGCTATCCGCAGAGGTTACCCTGGCGCTGAATGTCACCTACTGCCTGGGCCCAATTCCTTCATTCAACCCTCCCATAAGGGCAGACACACTTAAATACATATTTGCATACAAATGCAGTGATTAACCCTCTAAGTGCATTAGCTCTGGCTGCTTCTCGGAGCCTCGGTGCTAATATCTCACTCACCATTTGTCTGTGTGTGCTTGAAATGAGGTGGAATAATGACCCTTTATTGACTTAGTTGAATTGTCTTCCATTGGCTTCCTCTGGCTGTTTTGTTTCTGGATTTCTGAAGTATATTATTCCTTTTCTTCGCCAATAAATCACAGCCAAGCTTTAGTTTGCGGTTGACATTATGACAATGTGCTCTGTTTGATTTAAGAAATGTATTTCCATATTGTCTCCGATAAAGCAATAAAGCATTGAAGCTCAAAAGTTAAATGATCCCAGCTGGGAAGTGTGCCATTACAAAGCAATACTAATAGGATACATTACGTAAAGCGTATAGAAAGAGCAGAGTAAAGACGTGGGATTGATCAACTCAGGGTAGTGTTGTAATAAAAAAAAAAAACAGCTGAAGAACCTTCTTGAAATGAAGACAGAGCAAAGCATTTCTTACTGCTTTGTAAGCTTTGTTCTATTTACAGCAGATGAATGCTGACATACTGGGGGAAACCACAGAATACGCCAAAGGGCTGATATGTTCCTACACCGCTGCTGAGGTTAGTCTGTACCCTACACCCAGGCAAGTGAGCCTGAGTGTAGAGGCAAAGAGCAAGAGCTAACACAGTAGAAGAGGACAGAATGAAAGTGTTTGGTTGTGAGAGTCCTGATCCTTTTTTTTTGTTGTTTGAGTCACACTTTGAAGACGCACTTCATGACCTCAGAGGTTCACCTTGAGGCTACAACAGATAACTCTCTGTGGAGTCAACAATCACAACAGAAAAGGAGAAGTATTGCACAATTCATAGCAGCTAGTCGTCACTACTTTCTTTCACCATGTGACTCTCCTTCACTCCACACTGGGTTACATACTGTTGCATAAAGATGAGGACCAAGTAGTAAATAAGAAACATTTAGAATTAGAGTGTTTTTCCCTCCTCATGCCTCCATCCCTCCCTAACTATGTCTGTCCTCCTCCTTTCTTCTCCATCTCGTCCTCCCTCCTCTGTCCATTGGTAACGCATACAGCCGTGAGCAGAGCTAATTAAATGCTTCTAAGTGAGTCGCCTCGCCTCGCCTGCCATTCCAGCCTCAGCAAAAGGTCATCCTACTCACAGGCATGAGGCAGACATTTCTCATGACTGTTTTCCTTTTGAGAAATTTAGCAGATTGTTAATTATCAGATTACAAGTTTGCCTTTTTAAAGGCCAGCACACCGCCCCGAGTTGGATGGCTGGAAAGAGAGGGAGAGAGACAGAGAAGAGGAATGGAGAAGAGGGGGAATAAGCAACGAAGATAGCTGAGGGGGTCCAGCTTTTCTCCTCTTCGCTCGAGTTAAGTCAGGGCTATGATTCGTGATCAGACAGAGAGAGAATTTGAGATAAGCAGAGGAGAGAGGCTCTCTGTCTGACAGTAACCCCTGTACTCTCTGTCTGCTCCCATCAGCCCCAAGCAGGCGATGCCTCCACCTCTCGTTCACGGCACCTAAATTTAAATAGAAACTGTTCAAAGTAACAGAGGTAGAAAGCAGAGCCTTGGCGTGTCGAGATGACTATGCCAAAACAAGCAAAATCACTGCAAAGGCACCAAGAACACTTGTTTACGTCTTTTTTCACCTTTCCTCGCCCAGCCTGAACCCTCCCGCTGTGTTGAGAGAGGCACAGGGCTACAGTGATGCCGGCCAGGTGACATTTTGCATTCTGCTTGTGAAGGCAGAGTCCTATGGGAGAGAAGCGTCAGAATTTCTGTTGCATCGTTGCTTTTGTAATGATCAAAGGGGTTGGGGTTAAAGATGTCATTGTTGGGTACCCATGAAGAACTTCTGGGAGGCTGTTTGCGTGTGCACTGGATGTAGTGACATTTGATGCATTACCTGTGTTTAACATATGCAGAACCTTCCTTTTGGTGGCATTTCAATACATAAGCCTCATACTAGACATCTATCTTTGTGTTAGAAAAGTCCCAGTGATTATTACCATCTGTTTCACTACAAAGTCGCGGATGAGCCACGAGGCATTTTAAACCTCCATTTACAAGAAATGCTCCACTATCTTCCAAATTGCTCATGTTTAACAGTGTTTCTTTAGCTGGATCCTTCGGTGCCCCTGGCTTTACTGCTATTCATGGCCATCAATCTATAAATTGATATGGTGAGTTAATGAGCCAATAATTGAGTCGTGAATCAGCTGTGGAAATAGGCAATGGCAAGTCATTGATGAAAGATCTGTGCTTTATACCTCTTAGCCAAATGCAAAGGAAACAAACAGCGTCCTGTATATGTAGGGCTATACTGCAGATCTGAAAAGCCAAATTTCAGTACTCATCCTTTAGATATGGAAACTCAGAAAAATGTATAGAAATCTGTTGTGACAGGAAACAACTCAATTATCAGTTACATTGCTTTCTGGGAGGCATTTTGATGTATTACTGGGGTTTCTGTCAATTTAAGCCCATTAACTATAAATCACATACTTTCTGCTTGTTGTGTTCAAGGACAGTCAAGCTGATGAAGCTACATTTCAAAGGGGAATACTGCACTTTTTTTTACTCCACTGTGATTATCTGACAGCTGCTATGGTTACCAGTCACTTTGCAAATTAAGATTTTACATGCAAAGCATATAATGAGCTTATAAAATATGCATTGTTACAGATTAAATTACCCAACAGCACAAAGTAGCTAAAATTAGTTCCTCCTTTAATGCAGCCACTGCATTAAAAGCTTGTTTTGCTTACACCAAAGTGCATCAGTGCAAATAATCCATTAATATAATGTTACACTCTGACGGGGGCCATTCTACCGTCTAATGCACATACGTCGACAACATTTCGCTGCTAATATGGCTTCTATTTAAGTCAAATTTTGAATGCAGGACTTCCATGTGTGATTTTTTAAATGTGCTATTACTGTCTTTAAATGACGTAATTCACCACTGGTGGTATCTTTTCTGTAGCTAATTCTCAAATAATGGATGACCAACCATCCTTGAAGGCACCAGCCACGGAAAGCTTTCAGACTCAACCCTGATTTGCAAATGAGAGACAAAAATAAGCCAGTTCTACTGCTGAATAGAAACAAACAGCTGAAAATTCATGTGTCAAAAGCATGTGCATGGATTACATAATGCACGCTCTGCACAGTATTGTCTTAGCTGATATCAACTGCATTTCACAGCCTCCCTTGTTTTCTTTGCCCTCACCTATGTCCCACTTCCTGACCTTCACCCCTCATTGGTGATTTGTAACTAATGTGCATAAGATGTTATTTGTGTCCCTGCCCCGGGCGACCAATGCTCCCTGTCCAAACAACCCACTGCCTAGCCAACTAAGTAAATAAATGGGACAAGAAGAACAAATGAATAAGTAGATAGATGTTCCCTTCTTGGAGACACAGAGGCCTAATTTGAGCTAATAAAGGATCACATCAAGCGTGACCCCTCGCTGCGAATGGAGGGTCGATGGAGTGTCTGAGAAGCCCAAGCAATCTCGAGTCAATTGCTCACTGGCTCAAAGATCTCATCAGCTTCTTTTCTCTTTACAGAAAGAAGGGGTTAGGACGGGGAATGAGAAAAAGAGTGAAACAGGAGGGAGGAGAAAGGTAACTGACAGGCGATGCTTTAAAAACAACATTGTTCACCCTTTCAATGCTCCGTCTCATCAGCTCAGTGCTAATCTGGAAAGGAGCCACTTAAGAACAAGCTGTTGTTTATAATACCATCAATCGATGGATGACCACTATCACAGCGGTAAAATGTCGGAGGAGGGAACACAGTAGATGAACAAAATGAATCCCTAACCCTTTCCCTTCCGCCCATCTTCAACTCTCTCCGGAGTTAGCCCCTGATCTGTGGAGTGGGGGTTTTGGGTAATCGGCAGAGCACTCGCAGCAGCAACTGTGATCTGATTTGTGGCAGAGGGCAGCCAATTACAACCATCGCGTCACTTTGTGCAAGACGGTTACTGCCTGCAGGAGGAGAGAACGAGGGAGGAGGAAGGAGAGGAAGAATAGATGGGAAGAGGCGAATAAAGAGAAGGAGGAGCTGACAGAGGTTAGAGAAAGAAGGGAGGAGATGACAACGAGCAATAAAGAGAGGGCAGGGATGAAGGGGAGAGAAGGGGAAATTAGAAAATGTGATTACATACTGGATAATTCATTTTCTTTTTACAACTCGGGGCTTAGTTTGTGTAACTTTGCCAATAATTGGTGCTCATAACTTTGCAATCATATGGATTCACATGTACATCTATAAAGTATTTGCAAGGGGTCGGGGAATCTGTACCAAAGGACAAAAAAAGACAGAAAAGAAAATCCCACACTGAATATTTCCAAATCCATATAAAATAAAGAACAGGTTTGATGCATGACAGCTGTGTCGGGGTCTTTCTGCAACTTATTATGATAATGTTGCTGTCTGAAATCACAAACAGGAGAGCACTTGTTATTCATGCACTGATGTTTTGGTCTGATCATGCCATGCCTCACCTTGCCAACTGGCAACAGAAGCTGCTGCCCAAATGTCTGTGCATGAATAAACTGGATAGTTGTCCTGTCCTGATTTTTGTTGATTTAAGAGTCTCTGACCACATGTTTCAGGTTTGAGCATTTCTGAGTCATGACCAGCGATAATTATATATTCATCAAAGTTGCAAAGATGTGGAACAAGGGAGTAATAAATGTGTGTGGACAGAAAAGTTGTACCAACATATTTTCTGCAGTTTTTATGACTAAAAATGAGAGGTCTGAAATGTAAACTCTACAAAACATCTGCACCACTGTGAGTGTTTGTACTTGTGTGCTGGTGTGGGTTCAGCTCTGCTTTCTGTCATCTGGTGGCATCTAAACATGTCAGCTGTAGCAACATTTCCATACATCTCAACTGTAGTCACTTTGTGTGATGCAATTTGGTGAAGGCTTTCTCCACATTTTAACATCAGTTTTCTTCCAAAAGAACAGCAGAAAGTGCCAAATATACAAAGATATTTCCACAGTAGTTGTTTTTAAACTTGGCTCTTAGCTATTGGCCAATTTAAAAGGGTTGCAGTTAGTTTATATCTATGTTTTTGTTTAATATTTCCATGTTATGTATGATGCATCACATGCTGTATAAAGTGCATGATAAATATTAAATTGCGTCTCTGTTTATTACTGTAGAGGGGATAGCAGAATCCAGCTGTAAGGAACATTAATGTAAAAGTGACCTGAATGCTGTCTCTTTAACAGGCAGCAATGTGATGCATCCCAAGTTTATAAAGGCCTTCTGTACCTGTGTACAACAAAAAATGGCAGCTGATTGTGTTGCAGTTGAAGTTAATAATAACCAATAAAGAATATGTACAAAAAAGCAAAGCAGAAAAGTTAGAAGATGACCCACACTTTTTACATTTATTATTTTAGTATTTCATTTTTTATCAATTTGGACATAATTGCAAAATTGTCATGTGAGATATGAGTTATGTGGATTTTCTTTAGCAGTTGTAATTTTTTTTGTGTGTGTGAATTGATCTGTGGGTGAAGGTAGTGAGGCTCCAACGCGGTCGGGGTTGCAGGCTCACACAGGCACTTTGGCCACCTCAAGGGGTCCTGTGGGAAAGTTGCAGGGAATGAGCGTGTGTTTCTGCGTGTACAGATGAGCGAAACGGATTAAAACCCGTGTGAAACATAGCGACATAAAAGTTTCGGTGTCATAAAATGTTGCCAGTGAAGCTAATGTGATGTTTACACCGGAGTTTGTAAGTTAAATGAGAAAACGTAGCGTGTGGAGTAGCGCCGCACCTGGTCAGTTTCTAATGAATGTAGCCGCAGGTAGCTGGAACATGAGCTGTGTGAATGTGCAGGATGTTTTTCCCCTTAAGTGTGTGTTATCAGTAAAGTTTAACAATAACTACTTGACAGCTTAAAGCCGCATTTTGCTCATGTGTTTGTGTTTTTGTTTACACAAAGTGAAGATTCTGTTTTAACTAATGCATGAGTGGAATTCTGTGTAGTGCGGCAGTGGTATTATTGTAAATAATGGTATTAGTAATATATAAAATTCCATATATATTTATTTTATTGTTCTTTTGTCATAATTCTAAGAAGTTTGGTCTGTCTCCCAGATATTGTGTGGAACCTTTTCTGGGGGCTCCTGTACCCACTTTTAGCTGCCCCACAGTGTCCTATGAATGTATTTTTTCCCACCTTACATCTCCCCTTTTGTTCATGTATTTGGAAGGAGAGGTTGGCGAGATTGCAGTTGTGATTTGTGTTCTCCACTTATGAGTTCACTTTCCATTTCTCATGTGTGCATTGTTTGATTTCTGTTGCCTAAGCGTATAAGACGGACGATTTTGTGCTTTTTGTCGGCTGTAAAGGATAAAAAATGCATGGAGATTGCCTCCAAAGACATTTGTGTGTCGGCCAGATCATCACAACGCAGAGAAGAGAGCCACCGGTTACATGTGCAACGCTATGAAAATGAGAAAACGGCATTAAGGCTGCATTAGTAGATTACTGGCTCTTGTGTTTGCATTATGAGCAAGCCAAATGAAATTACAAGTTATTACTTATGTCATTTTGTTTCATTTAAACATTGTGTTTGTGCAAATCAATATGCTGCATTCACATGACATCGTGCTACCAAGCAGACCAATCACTTTTACTGGTGTCTGCATTGGCATCATGTGTAGGTAAATGTCAGAGGAGGTGAGGCTATCGCCCACCTGCTGCAAAAATTCAGCCCACAAATAATAATCAAGCTGTAGATCTATGCCTGTCTGTATGTCTGATAGGATTTACTGTGAGCTTACCATATCTGGATACTTATATGTCTGTGTTATCACTGCAGTTATGCAATTTGTTTGAATTTGAATGCCTAAAATCCATCTTTTTACATCAACAGAGAATCATGTGGCAAAAAAGAAGCCCTCCTCCAGTCTGTGAGGTGAGTCTGAGCATAATAAAGAGCGGAACTGGCTTCCGTCTTTTCACAAAATGAGGAGATGGCACAGCGTTGCACCTCTACAACCGAATTTATCCACACTCTCATTCATTGCAGCATCACTTTTATTGCTTTTTCCTGAAATGCGAAATTAAAAAAAAAAAATCAACTTCTTATTACTTTTGACCCCATCAAAAATCAGGGAAAGCACCACAAAATGCAATGTGCCAAATTCCTATTTCCTCCTATTAGGTTCATTTCCTCTCCATACTCCCTTCATTAGCACCCGTGTTAAGCTCTGCAGAATTGCTAATAAGTTAATTGAGGGCTTCTTAAGACTGTGTAGGTGACATTGAGAGGGAGATTGGCCTCACTATGTGTGAGAATGAGCTTTGCATAATATTTAACGGCTACTCATGCTCCACATAGTGTAGCTGTAGCAACGCCTAGGCTCGTATTGTCTCATGCTCACACACACACAGATATAGAATTACACACCGGCGAACACACACTTTCCTGCTATGAGTATGGTGTCGGTATTAATTAAACACGTTGTATCCCACTAGGGGAGAAGCTGTGTGTGTGTGTAGCTGTGTATGTGTGCGATCAGTCACCTTCTATATGATGGGCCGAGTGGGCTTAAGCATGAAATCGACTGTATCCGAGTTGTGAGTGCTTTTCTCTCTATCGCACGCACACACTCACTCACTGCGGCATAAAGGCGATAGTCTGTTTTCATCGTATAATGTGTGTGTGTGGGCAGACAGGTTGACAGTGCATGCAGAGAGTCAGAGAGAAAGAGTCAGGCAGGCAGGCAGCAGCTGTATTGGGACTTCCCTTTGGGGCCAAAGGTTTCCTGCCTCGCTCTCTCTCTCTCTCTCTCCGTCTCTTCGCCTCTCTCTCTTCTTCCCCCAGAGGCTTTGTGTAGACAGAAGAGACTTCCATCCACACACTCACACATACAGATACTCCTTCCTCCATCGCAGACCAATTCTACGCCCACCAACAGGCCGCAGATGGTTGTCTGAGTGTCAGAAGAAATACACTGCAAAGTGAAATATTGAAAGGGAAGTCTAGTATGGTAATTCTGTCTCTTGAGTTTCTGTTTTGCTCCGGTTATGTGTGTGTGTGTGTGTGCTTTTTTTTTTGGGGGGGGGGGGGGGGGGTTCTGCTGGACAGCTTGATTGGCTAGCTGTCCGATTTCAGACTTCCCCACAACAGATCAACCTTGAACAACCTTTCTGTCCACTTGATAAGGTCCACTTACCTCCGAAAGCTCTTATCTCATTCACTCATTCACTGCAGTGAAGAAAGTCAGGAGAGAGATACTGCAGAGTGGCTCAGGTTTGAAAGATTTGTGTATTAAAACATGTCTGTATACTACACCAGTGGAAAGCACATAGAGGCTTAATATCTAGTCCAGGTAATTATGCAATCTCCTTTAAAGTATTTGGTTTAAGATGTGTTCTACTCCACTGCACATCATTTAGAACATTGAATGCTTTTATAATAACCAGCTGATTTTTAGGAAATAACATAAATCTGAAACCTGCTATCAAATAACAAATGCTTTAATGCAATGCATAAAACTATGAATGTATGATGTTCTTTTGCTTTTTAAAGTGTTGAGTCAATTTTGTAGACACCTCAATAAAATGGTCTGACATTTTCAGTACTAAGAAACATAAAATGTGAATTTTACTTCTGACCTTTTAGAAAATAGATTCCGCATCAGTCTCTTTTAGTTTTCCAAACATTGGGTTATGATAAAGACCAGACAGACTGCGTTTGAGTCCATACTAATAGGACCATCTTTCAATCAGAGGAGCTTCGGTAAGGTAGCTCTCAGGCAGGATTTATGTTCTGTCCAAACTGTCTGTCAAATGGTCAGATCCCATGTCGGATAGCGGGTGTCTAGGTGACCATTGTCCATCATTTTCCCCAATCAATGATCTGACATTCACACCCACTTCACGCTTTGATTGGCTTCCTGGGGAGATTGTCTGATAATGTGCGCCGTTTTCCCATTTTTATAAGAAATCACGTCTGCAGTCGCCTTATCGTGGCTGGTTATTCAGTGTGCCCTTAATTCTGACTGTTCAGAATGACTATAAGCACATCTTAAGAACTAATTCTGAGAGGCCATAAGCCGACCCTTGTCCACCCCATTATTTTGCCACTACAGCCCCGTTCCATCGAGTAGCTTGGGCATGCCGTAGCTGATCTGAGCCTTCTCAGAAATGCAATTACACATCAGGTCTTTGGCGGCTGAGGAGATGCCAGGTGAAGACAGCAAGAGCAGGGATTAGTTGACTTCTGAGGGCGGTGGAGGCTTGAAGAAAGACTCGTCTCCATTTCTGAGATGCACATTAAGAAATCTTACCTCTGCTGGTCGGTCGGAGTGAAAGAAGGAATGCAAATATGCCGATGGCAAGGCTGCACTCTTCTCTTCAGTAATGAGACTCGGTGAAATGGCCAGTACTGAAGGCATCGCCACGCCATATCACAACATAAACTAAAGAATATAAACACACTTCCCCCAAATCCGATTCATGTCCTACGTGAGGCAGCGACGTCCTTCTGAGGAACACTGGAAGTTGCCCAGCAGTGAGAAATGTGCAGGTAGCGGGTAGGATAAAGTTCAAATGAATGAACTGTGACCTGGACGATGTGGAAAGTGGTAGCGCAGCAGCTAACCCGTTATCAGTTTTGTATTTATTGTAAATAAATGAACACGGCAGCTTGGTGACCCTGAAATAAGACTCCCAATCACATGCAGCTCCTGAACCAATCTGTGTTGTTATCTGTATTAGGAGCCTTTACACCAGCAACACTGGAAACAAGCAGTAAGCTGCATTTAAATTGACAGTGTGATTGATTTGCTCACAGGTGGCTGAGTGTGGGTGTTTCCTGGTGGCTTTGCTACATTTGGTGTGTCTAAGTGTAACGCATCATCACTCAGTGTGGAGTCAGTTACATTTCCAAAGCTGGATGGCATTTACAGCTTTATGCAATTAAAAAAGCACCCATATTATGCACATTTAAAGTTTGAGTCTTCTAGAATATGTTTAAATGTTCAAAAAAACACATTATTTTTCTCATACTGCACATTACTGTAGCAGCTCTTCTTCATCTCTGTCTGGGACTCACCATTTTAACTCCTGTCACTTTTTTTCTCGCCTTGGTAACAGCTACATATTATGGGTTTTAGATGCTGGAACTTATATCATGAGCAAAATGATAATAAATTCAGACAGGATGGGTTTCATGTGTCACAAAATTAAGAAGCCAGTCCTGACAGTTTCCAGAGTGGGACTTTTTGTATCATTCTTCTTCTTCAGAATTAGTTTCCTCTTTGAACAAGTGCGGCTCAGTTACTTCAGTTATATCAACATTAAGTGCAATATTATTTTTTTCATTAGTTTGTGTACTTCAGTTTCTCTATCATTTGTAATATTTCATTTGCATTATTTTACTACATGTGTAATATTTCACTTTTATGTACAACATGTCATTATATTGTGGAATATTTCATTCTTTCAGATGTATAATTCCAATTTCATGTGCAGTATTTCTTCATGATGGCCGGGTGAGATTATTTCTTCTTCTTCTTATGTCTTTCGTATTCCCGTTGACAACCATGTCTTTCCACTTTTCTCTGTCACACGTTGCATACAGTACAGTGTTGGCATTCGATATATTTGTCCAGTCTTTGATGTTGTCAACATATGTCATTCTCTGGCGTCCTTTTGCTTTCTTCCCTTTTATTTTGCCTGTAATCGCAAGATTCTCTGCACTATTCTTCCTCATCACATGTCCTTGGAATTTAATTTTTCTCGATTTGATGGTTGCCAGCGTTGTTCTTTAAGCACCTCTTCACTGGTTACTCTTCCTACCCATGATATTTTTAGCATTCTTCATAGGAGTCACACTTGCCTGGAGTCTCTTCTGCAGGTTGTTTGGTATTGTCCACGTTTCGCATCCATATAGCAAGATTGGCCAGATGTAGCATCTGAGTATTCAGAGTTTTGTGAAGATGGTCTTTTTCTTGTCAAAAACATCTTTGGCTATGACAAGTCGTCTCTTGATCTCCTGGTCTGATCTGGCATCTTATGTTAGCTTGCTGCCAAGGTAGTTTGATATTGTCACCTGTTGCATTACTACCTGAGTATAATTGCCAGTATTGCTTCTTACTTTTCTATTCTGTAGCCTTATTTCAGTGTACTCTTTGTATTTTCAGTAATATGCCCCACTTAGATATTTTTTTCACTTAATTTGCTAGTGTTTTGTGGTTTTGTTTTCTGAGTTGTATCTTGCAAAAATCTTATTTTATCTTACAATTTGCCACTGTCTAGCATTGAGTGGTTTTACATTGTTTTAGTATAGATGCACGTGAGCTAGTGTGGTCGACCTGCAGCGACCTGGAGCAACCAGTTCATTAGAACATTTGTAAACAAGACGAACCAAATGTTTGTAACAGTTTATTAATGGTTTTGATTATTTGGTAAGCAGTCTATATGTAACAGGATTGCTTTTTTAAAATTGCGCTGATGATTATAATATCTTGTTAGACGACACCGATCTGGAGGCTTCCTCTGCCACTGGTCTGCGTATTAAAAACAATGCTATCAGGCAAGGCATCTCCGGCACAGAAATCGGAGTAGTAATTTGAAGCGATAAGACCTAATTTGTATGAATTTGTTCAAGTTGGAAATGAAGCTCATTATCCTTGAGGTCTTGTTAAACTCTGAGTGAGAGAAGGAACATGAATTTGAAATGCTTTTGAACTACAGATTGGTTGCTCCATGTTGCTAAATGGAAATGTGAAAGCCTTGCAAATCAATTCATGACTAGTCTGGTGAAATAATTTCAATGCTGCATTACAATTGTTCTGTCTCCAGGAAACTGGAGGAGACTGTTTATTTTATCCTAAAGAGCCGTACGTCTCCGACAAGGGTACTGTACATGCACATGTGGCAAGATTCATGTGCAGGGAGTTTAATCAGGGAGCTTTGTAATGAAGTGAGGCCGCACAATGCAGGATCACCAGTTCCACACACAGCTGGAATGCTTGTTGTGAATGATACCTGCTGCACATACAGTGATTTTGTTAAGTGGATCTCTGCTTTCTCCCGCAAGACCAATCTCTCCTGGTCTGTCATGCTGGACAAGTAGTTATTGAGCAAAAGATTGAAAGTAAGAAAGAAGAGATTGGACGAAGAGACTGGAAAAAAGAGAGGGAGGGGAGCGAGGGGCAAGAGACATGGCTGAAGAAAAAGTGAAACGGCGAGGGGAGAGGATGAATGTGGGCAAAATGAAAGGATGGCAGAAGTCAGATGAGTGAGAGAAAGAAGCGCTGGGCTAATGGGAAGCACAGAGAGAGATGGAGAGATGGATTTGACTGAATAAACGAGAAACGCAGACTGACAGAGACAGCCGAGCCAAAGTGAGAGACTGCCCTGGAAGGCAAAAGATGTGGAAGGAGAGGAGAGGACAGCTCAGCTCTGCTGCTTGCTATTCCAGGTGTCATCTTTTCCAGTCGCTGCTGATTAGTGCCTGAACATATCTCCTGGGGAGAAAATTAAATATTGATCTATTTTTCTCTCTTCGTTCTAACTCCCATCCTCTTTTTTTTTTTTTTTTTTACTCTGCTTCTTTTTTTTTTGTATAGAAAAGCACACTGCTGTTGGAATTTCAAATGTGACTGCTCAGGGGTAAGCTTTTCACATATGACCAAAAAAAACACCTCTCCCCAGCACCCTTAAGGCCTCTCACCCAATGGTCTGTGCTTTTTACTACACTTTGTTCAGTGCAGTGGATGCTGCTGCATATTACATGCTTGCCAACAGTGTCCTTTTGTAGGTATCATAATAACGAGACATCCAAGAAACCAGAAATTAAAAGATCACATATGCCACAAAGCTGAAAATGTATATATACTTAAAATGTACAAAATGACCGAAAGTGTTATTGCAGTTTCAATGAAACTTAATTTATTACATTAATGAATAGTTCAGTGTCTGTCTTCCTCTGGAATTTACTCAAAGAGCTATGCAGAAGCAGAAAATGTAATGTTTCCAATGTATTTGTGAATTCAGTGTACCATTTCCATTATTTTGCCAACTTGAAAGTCTTGCATCCTGATTCAGTGACTGCAATTAATATTTCTGCTGGTGATAAGTCCTCCAGTTATGTGCCCCGTTCCTCTACTCAAAAATGAAGCAAGGATTGATAACAATAACTAATATATTAAATGGAAGGGAATTTGAGGAGAAATATATTTTGAATATAACATATCCATATATGGATATATCCAGTCTACATATTTGATCATTGGTAGCTTGTGCAGTGCAACGAATCTTAACTATTTATAGCGACCAACTAATCTGTCCCTTCATCAGCCACTCATTATGGTTGTAAGCTTTGACTCATTACTCATTGATTTTGGGTCACCCGAGGGCAACAAAGCAAGCTGTGAACATAGAACAGGCATTATTACGAAAGCTGATAAGGGAAATATGTTAGTTTTCTTCTAACATAGCCAACAGATGCAAAAATCCAAATCCCTTTCTAGTTGTGTTTCTTGCCAAAGGATGAATGTCCAATCCAATATTGTCTCTTTGCTCCTCACCTGCTCTGTCTCTCATCCAACCCAGTCTGCTGCAGTTTTGCACAGGCGGTTAGTGGGTTAAACACAGTCTGTTGTTGTTGTTGTTGCTTGTTTTGTTTGGGCTGAAACGATCCACTGATAACAGCAGTAAAAAATCATTGGAAGAGTAACTGCAGCAGCCTGTAAAATCAAGAATACTAACCCAAAAGATTCTTAATCCTTTGTAGATGTTAAGTCATGTTTTCAGTCTGGTGATGTTTTTCTGTTGATTCATCCTCTCGTGTCATGTGACCCACCATTAATATAAAACATTGATTATCCATCCATTAGCCATTCCTGCTTAATCCTGTGGAGAGTCGCGGGGGACTGGAGTCTGTCCCGGTAGATGCTGGTTGAGCGGCAGAATCCACCCTGGACAGGTCACCAGTCCATTACAGGGCTAACACAAAAAGACAGACAATCACACACACTCACACTCACACCGACAGCCAATTTCAAATCAGCAGTTAACCGACCATGCGTGTCTTTTACTGTGGGTGGAAGCCAGAGCATTGAGAGAAAACCCACACAGGCACACGGAGAACATGCTAAGCCTGCCAAAATATTGATTTGCGCAGCTTTAAGTGTATTACATGCAATTATCTTATTGTCAGTTCAGTCGTATAACCGATAGCCAACCACAGCTTTAGCCTTTATTCCATCCATGGGAACTGACATTACTTGAGTACGTTAACAGATGTGACAGAGGTGGCTAGATAACACTACATACATCACTGATCCACAGTAAAACCATTCCCTTCCTATTGATTATCCCTGAAAGTACACGAAGGTACACAAGGACATAAGTAGACCATATGACCAGAAGGGTGTATCACATATAAAAGACAAAATAATAAAACGATTAATAGCCTTCACGCCCACCGCAGCCTCCGATCCTCTGGGGGGCATAAAAAGAACAGCCAAGCACTTAAATCCTCTCCTTTCTACCCCCTGTCCCTCCTCCTCTCCCCCAGCCCCGTGTCCTGTTCTTCTCTGTGGAACTCTGGCTTTCAGTGTGACGGCCTCAGCTGCGAGGGCCCAGAGTGGTTGTGACAGGCCAGGATAGCAGCCGTTCCCCGCTGTCTCGGAGGATTAGGGCTCCTTGTTAAGGACGACTCGGGGATGCCTCGTGGTCCCTCTACCTGACTTCTATAGGTGCTTCTCCACTTTACAGGGAAGATTGGGCATTTATCGACTCCGGTAAGGGAAATGAAACACCATTGATGATAAAGTTGATCTAAAATAGTCGCAATTAAATATTAACAGCATGTGTTCATGTTGCTTTGCCAAAGGGTGCCTGCTGGTGCTAATTACTATACATCAAGACCACTGTATGGGCAGGAAGACCAGCGCCACACTACAAATTCTGCACTGTGAGTAAACAAAACAGCAAGTACTTGTATCTTCACTCCGAACACCTTCAGGCTGAATAGATCGCCTTTTCCTGACTAGGACTCAATGAGTGTTCGTTTTTGTTGTCCCTGTTTATTTTACATAGTGAAAACAACAATTTGAGATGGAACAATTTTTGCCTGTTTGTTGATCCCAATTTGGACATGCGTACTATGGTAATATGGTTATTTCTGACAATATGTGGGTGAAATTACTTATCCACCCAAACCAGATGATACACAGCCTGTGCTCTTGTCTATTCTGATGCAAATAGCACCATCTCCTACCCATGTTGGTGTAATTTTGGAGAAACAGCAGCTCTGATAGGGTTACGAGACAAAGGTTACAGACATACAAACAGGGAGAACAACAAGCAGCAGTAGTTGGCTAAAAATTTCAATAATTTAAAATATTTTAGACCAAAAAGGTAAGTTTGTTAGTGTTCACTGTAGTTCTCTTTAATGCAATTTATATTAAAGACCTAAATGTGTTTTGAGTGACTTAAGTTGTGTGTTTACAGCATGTCATGGAGCAACAACTAACAAAAGGCGGGGGAAAAGATTATGTTAATGAGCATTTTTATTTCAACTTTGGCTCATGATAATGGCTATTATTTTATACTGACATTAAACTTAATATGTTGAGCAGATGTCGGTGAGTTCAGTCTGTGAAAGTGTTTTGAAGTATGAACCTATAATGCTTTGTTTTCCGAGGCTGATGTTTTTGACAAGAAGCTAGAAGTTATTTTGGTGGTTTAAAGGCAAAACCTTTTGCTCTCAAGTCAATAAAAGATGCCACAGTTGTGAGTTTGTTAGTTTTTCTTAGGCTTTGTCCAAATCAATACGGATATTTTGCAAAATGAACATTTGGGCCTTTTATCCACATGCAAATTGTACTTTAGGTCACTCACGGACATTTTTAAAACTAGTTAGTCTATTTGGTGATGTGAAATAGGATTGTGGGAAACAATTATATCACATTTAGTTAGTGCATGCTCATAGTTGCTTTGTGTATTGAGTATGTGTCTGAAACAGACACATACTGATTTTTTTAATGTTTTGTTAGCACTAGCAGGTACAATTTAACAGATTAATTTGGCTTTGCAGCACCACTTCACTACCACACAAAAGCCTCTGTGTCCGCTGTGCACAGTGTTAGCTGGTCTCCAGTTTAAAGTCTGCAGGAAAAAAATGACAGTTTTCTCTTGTATTTGATGTATCATTGATGTAGACTGGCTCAGCATGCTTGCTGGAGCCTCAGTGGTCATTTTTGCTTTCTCATAATCGTGCAGTATTGATGGCTGGTAGTTATCTTGCTTTAGACAAAGAGGATGGTGATGAATTCGCCACTGTTTTGTATTTAGCGTCGCTATTAGTCAGCCGTTACTATTTATTTATTCTTTCTGCTCCTCGGGTCCCAGTGCAATAAGCTTTCTGTAACGCATGCCTCATTTACAGCTTCCGAACACAGTCATTCCAAAATATTGCACTGCAAGGTGCACGGTGCGTATTCCTTGGCGGTAACTTATGCTCATATTAGCAACATAATGAGCTTTAATCTCCATTCCCACAAAGTACGCGTCACTGGTTCAAGATAACACCTGTGAACATAACGAACTAACATCTGGTATGATGCTAATGAGGGGAGAACACCGAAGTTGTGCTGTTGATGTTTGTAATGCTGTCAAGGTGCTGACTCAGAGATGCATGAGGCGATGGGTTAAAATAAGGCTTTTGAGGACGCTCTGAGGTATTTTCATGGGAGAATAACAATGTAAATGAGTGTTGTGTTAATCTGTTAAACTGCCAATAAGCATTATAGTAATAATAGCAGGAAAATTAATGGACAGATGACTTTGTAGTGGGAAGAATCGGCGTGAGTATTCTGTTTTTCTCTCCTGTTTGCCGTTCTGTTTTTCTCTCCTGTTTGCCGTGTAAAGCCATTAAGACTTATTGTCCTTGACATAGCAACTGTAAAGCAGGCGCTTGCTAGCCAATTCCCACTTTTTCCCCAATCGACCTCTCTTTTCCACATTGGTGAGCAATCATGATGAAAAAAATGCCTGACCTTTGGTTTTATGGACCATTTGCGATATGGAAAAAAATGTCAAAATGTGATTTCTCTAACTACTGCGGTTAGTGAAGAAAAACCCAGCAGCCCTCAGAAGCACCGGCCAGAGAAAGGCCTTTGTTGTACGTGTATTCTGTATGGATACCTTTATCCACCAGTATAAACTGAACTTTCATGCACCACAAATAGCCATCAAGCGGACATAGTAAACTGGTGAGACTGAGGAAAAGACAGCTCTTGCATTAAAAGGATGACCCTGGAACAGATGGGATGCTTTGCTCTGCTGACAAAGCTTAAGGCCTAAGACCAGACTCCATCACGATGACCAGTCCACTGTAGACTCCACAAAAGAAATGGCAAGTAAATCTTGACTGGCTGAGATCCAAACATCCAATTATTCAGCGTCAGGGAAAGCCTCTCCTCTTCCAGCCTGACTTTATTTGAAAAATTTGAACAGGCCAAACAGGAAATGTGCTTTCATTTCCAGAGGCAACCAAGAGCCAAGACTGAACGCCATTTTAATGAGCTTTCCCAATGAGGTGCCACCTGTTTTATCCAGATAATTGGATGATTGGCCACCCTTAAACGACCCTGGTTTGGCAAGCAATCTTTTTCTTTCTTTCTTTCTTTCTTTCTTTCTTTCTTTCTTTCTTTCTTTCTTTCTTTCTTTCTTTCTTTCTTTCTTTCTTTCTTTCTTTCTTTCTTTCTCAACTATACACACTAACTTCCTTCCTAGAACAACCACAACAAATGCATGTAGAAGCACATTGTTATTGAAAAGACTCAGCAGATGATGAGAATGCCCAAAGCAGACAGCAGACAAACATTCAGCTTATATGCGGAAATTATTTTTACCTGCCACTGTAAACCTTTTCTGCAGCACGCAAACAGCTCAGCTTCATAGAACTTGGGTTTATTATTTTCACAACATCAAAAATAAATCCATTCCGAGAGGGAAACTGAGATATGGAGTCTCTCCTGCCGCTTCACATACAGTATGTAGCTTCTGTAGCTGTGAGATGCTGCGGCTCAGTGATGGTTTTAACAATGACTTTATGTTTGCGTATGTTATTATGAATGCAGCTGCTGTAGAGCAGACACTGGACTCCTCACCTAGACAATTCACATGATTTAATCAATTTCACAGCGAACAATTGAGCAGCGCAGTCTGATGGAACTTGATAATTTCATCATTTCACACTGCTGTTTTACATACAGCAGACATAGCCAGCTGATGCTCTGCCCTTGACTAAGAAAGAAATTGCAACTTCCTGGTCTCTCTCTAGGTGAATAATCCACAAGAGACCTTACAGAGGGAGATTCAGTGTCAGTTTTGGAAGCAAAAAGACGAGCGTCATTGTATTAAATGAGCTGAAGGAATAAGATGGACATTTTTACCCAAATGCAACGGCTTTACCACGCAGTCATCTTATATGCTGTACTAGAGACACTGCTGTATTTAAAGAAATGTAAAATGTGTTATCTGTCAGCAGTCAAAGTTAATGAAGTCTTTGCTTATGGCTCATGAAGTTGAGACTACAGTATATAGAATTGTGTTCCAGAAAGAGCTCACTTCACCTTCACGTACGCACAAAACTAAACTTGCATATTTATTACAAGTTAAAGGTCCTACTAAAAGGTAAAGTCAGCTATTCTAATCCAATACAGCTCTTGTCAAATGCAGTAAATATCTCCTCACAGTCCTCAGGCTAAGCTGCCTGTCTGGCTAAATACTAGAGCTATGTCGAAAATTCATTTCTCCATCACTCACATGTATGAAATGACAAATGAAAACAGACCCCAGGTTGAAAAAAACTGAAGTTCCCCTTTAAGACAACAGACGAGTGATGAAAATTCAGTTGTCATGAGTGGGGAAATTAGCTATATAGACAGAAACATGTTTTGCACACCAGGCTGTAAACATTAATTTATGCATTTTGACATTGGGTTCTATGGGGAATTATTTTCTTTTAGAGCCAGCCTCAAGCAGCAATTCAAGGAACTGCATTTTGTGGCACTTCTGCCTTGGCCTGGTATCTTTCTGCATGGAGTTTGCATGTTCCCCTGTGCATGCTTTGGCTCTCACCGGGTACTTCAGCTTCCTCCCACAGTCCAAGAACATGCTGAGGTTAATAATTCTAGATTGTCTGTAAGTGTGAATGTGATTGTGCTTGTTTGTATCTATATGTAGCCTGCGATAGACTTCACCCTAAGTCAGCTGGGATAGGCTCCAGCCCCCCACAACACTAGTGAGGATTAAGCATTGTATAGATAGTGGATGGATTTTTTAGATGAACAGAAAGCAGGATTTAAGAAAAAAAAGGTGCCTTGAATGTATGGCTGAAAGTCACATATTCTCATTAATTTTATTTTTCTTTTTTTTTGCAATCAGTAAACCATCACCTGCCTTTACTGTAGCTACATGTGTGAATCCCAAACATCAATGCTTTGTGTGACACTGCGCTGACAAACCCTGCAGGAATTTGATCAATTTACCGATTTGCTTGACTAATGCATGTACATGAAAACCATTTTAGTCATGGAAAAAAAACCTCCAGGAACCACAGCGCAATATATGTAAGACAGTATGAAAGACACTAATACCAGTAACTTGGCCCACTACTGTACTTGAGCAGCTCCAAAGAGTGTAATAACCAGGGACCACTGCTCCTTCATGACTGGGGGGCTGACCTTTCCACAGTGGCTGCCCCTCAATTTGCCAGTCCACAGGCCCATACAGGCAGATAATAGGCATCCTCAGGAGTCACTATGTGTCTATATAGTCAGGCATGGACACAGAACTGTAGTGGTGCATTCAAATGTCAGCTATATTTGTTGGCGAAAGGGCAGTGGCAGGCACTGTATCTGCAAGGTAGTGCAAATGGAACAGCTGTTATTAAAAGTAAAGATGTAAAGGACAGACTGGTGGAAGTTGTGATGACAGAAATACAGTGATCAATAACGAGTTGAAGGGATCAGGACAACTTTATATTAAAGGAGATGTCAAATAAGGATCTGGGGAATCCTGAGGTGATTCAAGAAGACGTTGAGTTTATTTTCTTTCTAGTGCCATTTAATAAAAAGTACTCCAGGTGTATAGGAAGTAGCTATAATTGCAAATGCAAAAACAAGAGATTAGGGTAGGAGAGGCTTGTACGTTCATCTCGTCTCCAAAATCCGTTTGGCACATATGGCAGTTGTAGCTTCCCTACAGCTGTGGCATAGGGCAATAGTGGACAGCAGCAGTTTTTATTTTTCTTGCAGCAGCTGGCTCTTTGTTTCCTTGCTGTTTTCGAGGAAAAAAAACTGACTCCAGTGGCTGCATATTAACTCCTCTAATTACTCTAAGGACTAGATTAAACCCATCTAGACCAAACCCCATGTAAATGAATGCCAGTTGTAATTTCCAGCTAAAACATCACTGTGATATTTTATTAAATCCATTACAACCACTATTTTGTGTTAATAACAGATTGCTCTGGTGGCCACCTAACTCTGCAGCATCCCCAGGTCTTAATAGTTTTAAAGCGACTTACATCTTATTATTTTGGAAAATGATGTGTCAAGTGTTTTTTTCTCAAGCGTTAGTAGAGACTGTAATGAGAGTTTAAAATGAGATGAAATAACTGATTAACACTGCCAGGAGGCCAGAAAAAGGCCTCTGGTATCATACACACGTGGACAAAATTGTTGGTACCCCTCAATTAAAGAAGGAAAAACCCACAATTCTCACTGAAATCACTTGAAACTCACAAAAGTAACAATAAATAAAAATTTATTGAAAATTAAATAATCAAAAACAGCCATTACTTTTGAATTGTTGATTAACATAACTATTTAAAAAAACAAACTAATGAAACAGGCCTGGACAAAAATGATGGTACCTCTATAAAAGATTGAAAACTATTTGACCAGAGTGACATGATTAACTCAGGTGTGTCATTTAATTGACATCACAGGTGTTTCCAAACTCATAATCAGTCAGTCTGCCTATTTAAAGGGAGACAAGTAGTCACCCTGCTGTTTGGTGAAAAGGTGTGTACCACACTGAACATGGACAACAGAAAGCGAAGGAGAGAATTGTCCCAGGACATCCGAAAAAAAATTATAGACAAACATCTTAAAGGTAAAGGCTATAAGACCATCTCTAAACAGCTTGAAGTTCCTGTGACAACAGTGGCTCATATTATTCAGAAGTTCAAGACCCACGGGACAGTAGCCAACCTCCCTGGACGTGGCCGCAAGAGGAAAATTGATGACAAATTGAAGAGACGGATTGTTCGAATTGTATCCAAAGAGCCCAGAGCAACCTCCAAAGAAATTAAAGGTGAACTCCAAGGCCAAGGTACATCAGTGTCAGATCGCACCATTCATCGTTGTTTGAGCCAAAGTGGACTTCATGGGAGACAACCAAGGAGGACACCACTGCTGAAAAAAACTCATAAAAAAGCGAGACTGGAATTTGCAAAAATGCATGTTGACAAGCCACAAAGCTTCTGGGAGAATGTCCTTTGGACAGATGAGACCAAACTGGAGCTTTTTGGTAAGGCACATCAACTCTATGTTCATAGACTCAAAAACCAAGCATACGAAGAAAAGAACACTGTCCCTACGGTGAAACATGGAGGAGGCTCAGTAATGTTTTGGGGCTGCTTTGCTGCATCTGGCACAGGGTGTCTTGAAAGTGTGCAAGGTACGATGAAATCTGAAGACTATCAAGGCATTCTGGAGAGAAATGTGCTGCCTAGTGTCAGAAAGCTTGGTCTCAGTCGCAGGTCATGGGTCTTCCAACAGGACAACGATCCAAAACACACAGCCAAAAACACCCAAGAATGGCTAAGAGAAAAGCGTTGGACTATTCTAAAGTGGCCTTCTATGAGCCCAGATCTGAATCCCATTGAACATATGTGGAAGGAGCTAAAACATGCCATTTGGAGAAGACACCCATCAAACCTGAGACAACTGGAGCTGTTTGCTCATGAGGAGTGGGCCAAAATACCTGTTGACAGCTGCAGAACGCTCATTGACAAATACAGAAATCATTTAATTGCAGTGATTGCCTCAAAAGGTTGTGCAACAAAATATTAAGTTATGGGTACCATCATTTTTGTCCAGCCCTATTTCATTAGTTTGTTTTTTAAAAATAATTATGTTAATCAACAATTCAAAAGTGATGGCTGATTTTGATTATTTAATTTTCAATAAATTTTTATTTATTGTTATTTTTGTGAGTTTCAAGTGATTTCAGTGAGAATTGTGGGTTTTTCCTTCTTTAACTGAGGGGTACCAACAATTTTGTCCACGTGTGTATATCACAGTTGCCGGTTGTACGCCACCTTGGATTGTACTACATTCGCTAATTTTTTGCCGTTCAAACTCTTCTGATGGCAGTTCTTCCAAGAAAAGGAAAGCCATCTCCGTGTGAGTGAAAAAAGATATAATAAAACGCTCGGAACAGGGCGAAACACCGACAAACATCGGTCAAGTTGTAAAAAACAGCGCAACATATTGTAGCGACCCTCTGTGTTGAATGAGTGAGACTTTATCTCGTTCTTTGATCATTTATTGAGCCTTCACACAGGCAGCTGTGGGCCGTACTCAACACCAAAATAACTACAAAAACTATAACTTAGCTCCAGAATTAGCCGCCATTCCCATATGATGTTATCTTCTTGTAAAATGATTCATACATGCATGAAAGTCATTGTATCCATGACTTTTCCGAAGCACTGATCATAATGTGATGCACAAAACAGCTTTGTTTAGTTTCTTGCCATGTCGTGATTTTCACTGGAGTCCCGACTTACGGAGAAAATCAACTTGCATCTCGCTGTAGGAGCGGAACTTCGACATAAGTCGAGGACCCCCTGTATATCAGTTTGTCACAATGTTAGACCTACCAACAGGTGAAGTGTACGACACTAATCGTCACCTTACAATGCACTGTTCTGTCATTAATGAAGATCTTACCCATTTCAACCACATCAACATTGTTGTAGACCAAGCAGCATCCTCTTTGAGCAGGACAATACGCCCTGCCACCATGCAACAACTGCTCAACAACAACTCAGTGAATACAACAGTGCCCTTAGCGTTAACCGTGCCTGCAAACTCACCAGATCCCGATCTGTTCAATAAGCGAGGTCCCATCCTGCAATCCAATGATCTGCTGACAGACATGGCAGGAAACCTCCAGAGATCTTGTCTTCATTCCTAGACTGAGGTGTTCTAGTGGCACAAGTACGACCAACAAGAAGCTTTTCTAATGAGGTGATGAAGATGCTAACCTCCAAAACGTCCTTAAACAAGGCCCCCTGACTTGACTTAATTATAAAGCTGAATACACTTAAAAGATATATTGGCACATAGCTCGGGTTAACTTTCCCGCTGCCTTTCAGCAGAACACAGCCCCCTCCCAAGCTCTGAAATTCTAAGTATTCTCGTAAAGTCTCCGACAAGACGTACACAGAATTTGAATCTGCACCAAGTAGTAAGATTTTAAGAGTGTGTAGTCTCCTTCTTCTCCTGAATCCCTTTATCAGCGGAACAGGGAAATATCTGGCACACCCGAGATGAGACAAGCGGACCTACTGGCAGATGGACTGACGGTTTGAATGAGAAAGAGGTAGAGATTTGCAAGGTAACGTGTGCGTGGATCATGCATTTAGTTGGCGGGGGGCGGGGGAAAAAGGGAAGTCTTGTGTTTGTGTGCATTTGTGTACTCACAAATGTTTGAACCTGAGAGTTGGGAGGGTGGTAGGGGGGGCAGACTTAGCTGGGTAATTGAGTGCTTAATCCCATCAAAGACTGCTTCATGCCATCCGCTTCTTCCATAATCTGCCCATAATTACACACTTCCAGCATCTCTCTCTCTTACACACACACACACACACACACGCACACACAAAGTTCTTCCTGCTCCTGTAGAACGCCGTAAAAACAGTTCATCTTAAGGTTATTGGTGATGTTTTTGCCCAAATTACGAGTTCTTGTGGACAGTTTCACAGCACCAGTGACCTACACATTTATTTAACATACTGTAGCCTGCCTAACTCTGGATTTTATAGTTTTATATAGTTAAAGCGATTTAGAAGCAGCAAAATCAGGCACAAAAATGCTGCAAAATAGTATTAGATTAGGTCCTGTGTTTGCAAACCTGCGTGTGGAAGTCTGACATTTCTATCTTGTTGATGACACCGTATTTACATTTTGCCTACTAGCGTTTGCCGTGCGTACTATAAAACCCCCGGATTAATATCGTCAGCCATTTTTTTTAATGATCTCATCCCAGTCACTCACTTGATATGACTTTGTCACATTGCAGAGAGAAATCCATTAGTGTCTGTATTTGGTTTCAGGTTGTCCACAGAGATACGGAACCATTCGTCTGTCACTGTATGATGTATACGCTACACAGTGAACGAAAACCCCTCTTAACCTGTGGGTCAGTGCAGTGAATCGTGGCGCTGACACATCTTTGATCACGGTACTAAATGGCTCCAACAAGATAGTTGTCCCACATAAATCCTAAATGATCCAGGTGAGCCATGGAGGAAAAGGAAAAAGGAGGTGCTTGTTTCTCAGGCTGCCATGGCCAAAGGGGCTAACACTGGGGCTAGTAAATAATATGGTAAACACTGATGCTTTTATTCCTCAACACTCCCATCTGTCTGGCCCAGGGAGCCAAAATAAATACCGGTGGAATGGAAGAGGGAGAGGGAGTATGATGAACCAACAGGGCCTGCAGCAGATTAGAAATGCAGACTTTTGACTGGAGGCAGCCTGAAATCCAAGTCAGCCTGAAAATATTTGGTATGGAAAAATGAGTATGTAAAGCCTTCTCTGCACCATCAACTACCATCAGTGTGCCCATGAGCAAACCACTTCATCCCCCAGATTGCTTCTGTAGAGCTGCTGGTGGATAGTAGATGACTGTAGTTCTCTGCAAATCACACCTATGAATGGGTTTTAGAATGAAACTGTGATGTGGGATTGGGCTACTGTTAATAAAAAGCTGAAATTTTTAAGTTTCCTAATAAAAATGGATTCAAGTATTAATTGTGTTTCAATAAAAATGTTAAAATACACGTATTTATAGGGATTCTAGCAGTGTAAATCAGTTAATGCACAAGCAGTTCAGTGATATCCTCGCAGAAATAAAAGCCGAAGCCGTCTTTGTCTGAGACTGACGCCAGAAAGAGTGAAACATGTGGCTGAACAAGAGCCTGAGACCTTTTAAAATGCAGCCTCGAGACCAAAACTAATACTCCAACACCACTGTGTGCCGTTTGCATGTCTGCGTGGGTTTTTCTCCAGGCGCTCCCTCTTCCTCCCACAGTCCAAACACATGCATTTTACTTTAATCGGTGAGTCTAAATCGACTCTACTGGCAGTGACTGATCACCTGTCTCTCCCTGTTAGCCTTGTGATGCATTCATAAACACAGCTGCAAGAGGCAAAACATCCACAAAAAATACCTTGCTACTGTGACTTTTAACAACAACGACGAAAAGAAACATAGAACTTTGAGATCCAGACTAATCCAGGCACCATGTTGGGAGATTTAAAGAATTAATGAAGTTGCTGCTGTGCCATTTTTGCCAATGACACGCAGCCTTTCTCTATAAATCTGCTGATGAGTGATGACTACAGGTGTGACTACAGGTTAGAATTTTGCTTACTACAAGATGTTCTGGGCTGCTCGTCATCCCACACAGAATCAGTGCTGACATTTCGATGGAGCGCTGGGTCATAGAATTACACTGTAGATGATCAGAAACACACTAAAAGGGGGGTTTGATGCGACAAAAACGTGTAGCAGAACAGAAAAAGGCCACATTTACATTCTGTGTGCGCGTGCCGCATACCAAAATGTGCACCACAATTGCACTGTGCCGCCCAATCAGCACACTCACAGCTATCTCAGCGCAAACAGTCGGAGAATTACTCGACAGGTGCAGGCACAAATATGTAGACTCGTACTGAGGAAAACGGCATTAAAACTATGCTTGCACTGGCACTGGAGTTGCGCCAACTGGAAAGTAGAGCCAAGTTGTTTATTTCAACTAGATTGCTGCAAAGCAAACATATTTCAAAAAGAAATTAAATTGAGACTGCATTATATTTTTGATCAAAATTGTCAGTTTTTAAATTTGGCAAGTTGTAAATACGTTGACATTTAACAAGCCATAAAAATGATCACTGATTAACATCTTCCATAGACTGTTTTAAATATCTGCACAGTGTCTATTGGTTGAAGGTACAGCATTATTCAGCTTTTAAAGAAATGCCAGCTATCAGGTGAAGCTAGAGTATTGCCACCTTCCTAAAATAATGGATCATAACTCAGTCACTGATGTTATTTCCATAATTCAGGGCTCATCCCCCATTGATAAGTGATGAGGACTACGATAATACAGGGATCTTGACGCTGTTCCTCGTTGTGCTTCCAACTGAAGCTTCAAAATGGAACGAGTCTCAGAGTGTCCAACTCACTTCTTTGCTCTACACTTGGTCTCCCATAAAGAACCATTACACCCTGGCTGAGCAAAGACATGACTGACCATGAGGAAGAAGCGGAAGTGCTGCCATCTGAGTGACATTGTCAATTGTTAGTATTTTCTACAGCTTTTTTGTGTTTTCTGAAAAGCCTGAAAAAAACGACACAGGCCATTATTTTAAGAGAGTGTTGGAATAAGCAGGATTTTGCAATCATACAACCAAAAAGAAACTCACCCTCTTCCTCCAGGGCTTCCTGCTCGCCCACTCCTCCAGAACACATCGGCACACACTGCCCGAGCACAGCTGCAGGGAGGTGGAGCAAGGCACATTCAAACTACACCATAACTCATAACCCCTCAATCCACAAAACAAACCAAACCAGAAAATCAGCATCTGGTTTCCAGCAGAAAAAGAGCAACCATGGTGTCACTTTGACTCCCACAGTTGCCGCCAGCATGGAAAAGCCCTTCTAACTTTGGCTTGGGTTTGTTTTATCCAAACTTTTATTTGGTCAGAACTTTTTCCACTATGGCCTTTCTTTTCTTCTTGTGGATCTGGCTGGTTTAGGCGGAACTGAAACATGGAAGACCGGTACACAGTTAGGGTTAGGTTCACCGTCCAGTCATCTCATGTGAATCAAGACTGGATGGGATTTTTACAGGCCTGTGATGGACTTTTTCATTACAGTGTTAGAGTTCTTGTTTTATGGATTGCTTTTATGGATTGAAATGTAAGGAAAATGTCAACAAAAATAACAAAAATGCTCTGGGAATACTTTGTACACTCTACCTTCAAGGATGACCAGAGTGCTTCTGTCACCTAAATTTAACAATAGTGGTTTTATCATCTAACAATGTGACCAAAGTAAGGGTAAACAAGGGCCTCTGTATAAATTTAAAACCGGAACGGTGATGGCACTGACATCTCAAGAACTCCAGAAGAAGCAGTCGGAGGTACTGCAATGTCAAGGCCTTATTTAAAAAATGTGTTTCAATCACCTTTTATCAAATTTTCAGTCCTCAGTATGCTACCATATTCCACTTCAGCCAAGCGTGATGATATTCTCTTCTATTTCAGCAATTTTTAATAAAAATGTACCTAGTATTTTCACTGTGGAAATTGAAAATGTGCCTAAAAGAAAGAAGGAGAGAAAGAAAACTTAGCCAGGATAGATAAATGGGGCAGGAGCTGCAGAAAGGGCCAAAACTACAAGATAAGAGAGGACAGAAAGACAAAAGGCCTGCCAAAAATAAACACCCATCCATTGCATCAAACACACACACACACTCTGTCAAAAGGTGGAAGTGGGCCAACATGCTTGGTGGCCAGGTTGACCCCTTGTCTTGCTCAGGTGTCTATCAGCTGAGACAGGGAGGGAGGCAGAGGGGGCGAAAGAGGAGGAGGACGGAGGGGAGGAGGAGGCAACAGACTGCCAGATCGCTGTGTGGCAGAGCAGTGTGGCCTCTGGCACTGTCACAACTGCTGCCACTGCTGCTTCTGTTGTTGTTGCTGTCAGACGACGACAGGACAGAGAAAAACAGAGAAAAAACGAGAGGGTCAGGTTAGGGAGGACAGTGGCGCTGATTGGAAAGGCTACCAAAATATCTTATTCAAGTAGAAATGCTGTCACCCGGATTCTCTTAATTAGAAGGGAATTGTCCGTGGAAAGGCTTCAGGACGTACTTCTTGACTTTATTTTAGCAACCATATGCACCCGTAACTCCCAAAGTGTCTTCTCAGCAAACTGTCTTGTCGACTCCTTGCTGGAATCTCTATGCTGAACACGGATGAATGTTTGATAAAGACTGTCTGAATGAATGCAGTTCGCTTTTTACGACCTGCTCTGTATCATTTTTTGCACCTCAGTCTTGCACTGGCCAGAACAAACGGAGAACTTAGTGAATTTCCTTTTCACTCTCACTGAATATAGACGGTTTTTGAATTGAGTTAATAAAAAAGCTATAATTTGACTCTTTCCTTTTGGGTTGGTTACATTCAGTATCTATGTGTTAAACAAACAGGCCTCCAGTCACAGTAACAGAGCTTCTGTAAATCCAAATTGGATTAAGTTTGGAGTGTACTGTACTCCACCACCAGACTAACAACTCAAAAAGAAGTGCTGGTATCCCTGCCTCATCCCTCAATCCTCTAGTCTCTAATTCTAAGGCTGGGCTCTCTCTGCTGTGTGGCTTCAGTCATAATCCACACTCTCACAGCTTCAGAGACACATCTTTACACAGAAGTATGGACACAAACTGTAAAATACATGAGAAACACAACCAAGGGCTTTATGTTGAATTTAGCAGTGAAATTGTAGACTCAACACCCAAAACGAGGATTAACCAACTAACCAACAATCAGAAAATGTGGATCAATTCAGTGTATAGGAAACTATGTAGACTGACTGTACAATGCAGATCCCTAAGGAGGAAAACACGCAGCTTAAGTGAGTAAAGAATTTAAAGAGTGTTTTAGTTTGCACAGTTCTATTGCTGTCAAGGTTATTGTAGAGGTTGTTGCCAGTGAGATCACTTGAGAAAGATGCATAAACTTCTCCTGGTCTAACTAAAGTTTGCAAGAAGACCTGAAGATTTGGTGCATCAATAGATAATTTGGAAAACACATTTTTTGTCCTTATCTGAAAGAAGATAGTGTTATTAGAGCAACACTTTACAACGGTGTACACAAAATCGAGAGCAGTTAACAAGCAATGAGCAAGGAACAAAACAGTCAGCTGCCACATTAATAAAGCATTAGGTAATGATTAGTCACAAATAACTGTAAAACAACGCACTGGCCGATGTCTCCATTAGTGGTTCCTGATTAACTATGAATGAGGCAGCGAGCAGCCTCCACGGTCAAGCTGAAAGTCAACATTTATCGGTGAAAATGGAGCTCAGAGGAAACACAAAAGACTAGTTTCCTCTCAAACCAACTTAATTAATTTGGTATCAGATACACGGGCGTCAGTTTGTTTTTAAAAGTGGGGGGGGGCGGAGACAACAGCACTTTGAGAAAATGTTGAAGAACAGCGGCAAAATGCCACAAGCTGGGCTCGAACTCACAACCACCGTACCAAAGGCGGAGGAATAAGCTGTTAAACTATCACTACATAGGGATAGAAGGGTCTGTGGGCCGCTATAGTACTAATTCTCCCGGGCCGAAATTTTGCCCCTGCACGCCTCTGGTCGGAGCTTCCACTTGGCACAGGCGCAAATTTAGCATCTGCGCGTTTTTTTTTTGGTTTTTTTAACCTCACGAAGGTGTGCTGCATGTCTGTGCAACTCTCGGCCGAGTGCGGATGGTGCGTTCAGGAGCGTCAGAATTTTCTATACTACTGAAAATAACTGGGTTTACAACGGCTTACATGTCAAGAATTTGAATGTGTTGGAGACAAAATGACCCCTGACAAAAAGTGGGGGGGACACGTCCCCACCGTCCCCCCCTAAACTGACGCCTATGATCAGATAATCCTTAAATAATGACGCATTGCTGACACAATATGCAGAAGAAAATGCTTTTGACATTTTCTCCTTAATGGAAATTAAAAGCACCTGTTTATATGATGTGTATATTTTCTATGATAAAGACAATTCCAGCTCTTCAATGTGGTACAAAAATACAATGACAGTACATTGGACATCACTTAGCTATACACAAACGTTACATACATTATGCAAACCTTACAGACATCCATGAGTCAGGTACATTTTATACTGAGCCTCTTGCTTTGCTGTACACTATTTGGATTGCATTAAGATGGTTTTAGGGATGTGGAGACAAAAAACAGTGGAATTTCAAATAGGATCGCCCATGTACTCACTATAGTTTGTCTGAGATTCTTTTTTGTATACTGAATAATGTATTTATTTTTCTTCTGTTTTTTTTCCTACAATTTCTAATTTCCTTAGAAAGCGGAACAATTCCAGGACAATTATTTGGTTATTTATCGTATTTTCCAAAAATACACATGTGAATTTGTAGTGTGTTGTGTCATTTAACATACATGTCAAAGTAATTTTAAATGTTTTCTTCATTTGGAGAAAAAGTATTGTTTGTAGGTTTTATGATTCTACAGAAAAATGCTTTAAAAGTACAAAAACAATTTCATGAGTCAAGCATCTGTAGATTTGATGTTGATATAAAATGATATGGAACATGCAACGTTCTGCCTAAAATGCCACATCACACCTTTGCCGCCATAAAAAACAAGAAATCCCACATTAAGTTCTGCGCATATCAAAGCTATAAATGCACAAAGGCACCCACACATATGTGGGGGGGACGTTTACATCGCTGTTAGTCCAATTAGCTGTATTCACACTTGGCTAGTTAGCAGTGTATGCCTGTTCCATCTGTTTATGTATCACAACTTTGTGTTTCTCATACCAGCTTTCACAGGTCATTTAGTTTGCCAGAAGGGAGTCAGGCTTTCGCAAATTCCTCAAACAACTCTATTGTCATTGTATTATTGTAGAAAACTCCTCTGACAGAGGTTATGTGGTTATAAAGGTGCGTGATGCAGCTGTTCCAAGCGATGACGATGACATTTTCCCGTGCTGGCTCCTGTGCGAGTTGCAGCTGCTGTGGAAGTGAATATTTCCATGGCTTGACATGAGGTGGCTATTTTTAGCAAGAGGACATTTGATGATTTGATGAGGATTTCAGTGTCAACACAGCTTTTCTTCTCCAGGAGAGATGACATAGAGCTAATCCTGCGGTGACACAGACAGACAGCGAGAGAGTTTCATCCTAGAGGAATGGCACAGTCCAAACTCATCACACATGTCCACAAACACACTCGCTCACTCACACAGACACGCACATAACTAATGATTACCGCAGAAATGGTTTAATTAAATGCCATAATCACAATTAGATTGACAGATACAGACATTCCCACACACCCGTGTATGCACACACGTTACTGTACACACACACAGTTCCACCCTATCTGCATGTTAACAGACTGACAATTTACTCAGTAATAGAGGCATTAAAAATATTTGTGCAGCCTGATTGGACTGTCAGATTTAGCAGCTTTGTTTACATTAGAGCTGAGAATGTAAAGAGGTAATCTTAGAGCAACTTTGTCTCACTCTTGAGAGATAGCTATCAATTAAGCGATGTCGCTAATGTATCATTATTTTTCTCTTTGTTTTCAGGAAGCTTTTAATTACAAATGTAGGTCATTCAGTTTAGTAATTCATGACTATTCTGATAAAGCAAATATTACTCTTGTTATTATAGGAGGAGTGGGTAGGAGGAGAGTTAATGTATGCCAACGTTGACAGTTATGTTTCACAAGACTCTCCTAAGTTCATAGTTTAATGGAAATATGATGTACGGTAGTCAGCACTGGGAGCAGAACTTTTAGGAAAAAATGGTCTGTAGTCCATATTCCATCCATATTTTGCCTAAAGCAGCTGTATAATCAATATTTTATACTACCTGAATTTGAAGGAGATGCTTGTTTAAAACCCACGTGCGGTTTCCCTCAGTTCTGCAGAGCTCTTCAGCATCTCTCAGCTCGTTGTTTGGTCCTCTCGCCCATCAGTTTACTGTTTTCATTAACTCTCACCACTCTCAGAGTTTGTTTTTTTGGCCACAACCAGCATTATTTTCCCAGTAAAAACTCCATAAAAAAACACACTGCCAACCACCAAATGGCAGGCAAAGAAAGCAACTTGCTGGCAAACATGGTAAGCAGCCAAATATTTTCCAAAGAAGTCAGCAGAGGCGAAATTAGATCAGTTAGAAACTGAGAGTGAATATTGGACTTGCATCTATCAGGTGGTCAGAAATATGAATGCTAATGTTGATCCATATCTGCTGTCGTGTCAGTGTTGTGTTTACAGCTTGTGGCAAAAAAAACAAAAAAAAAATCCAACAGTCATTACAGCCTTGACTACAGGCCCATTTTAGGGTGTTTCGCTCCTTGGTACTAATAATTTTACTAGTCAAGTTCAGTAGTTTTTCCACCAGCAGCTGGATGTTCGCAGGCAGCACTCTCACAAGCCCTTATCATAACCCCAAACATAACAGTCAGTGCTGTGTGCATCTGTGTATGCAGCTGACTGGAAAGTCGGAGAGAGTTGCGGGTGTGAGCCTGCAGCTATAACTGAAGTGCTGTTGCAGGCACTGGAAATGTAAAACACATCTCTTTTGTGTGCCACAGGAACATTTCCTAGAGCTACCGTAAAAGCTTTTATGAACCAGAGTCCGAGCTTGAATCGCTACCGTGTTCAACACAGAGACAGTCAGAAGGAGAAAATGGCCAATTATTTGAAAAAGTTGTAGATTAGGTTATTACTGTAGACTGTAAAGAGATAAGGAAGCTACATGTTAGCAGCTGAGCTTCAGGCAGTGGAGTGTAGCTTAGACACTTTATTAGTTGGATTGATCAAACATTTTTTCTTTTTTTTCTTTTTTAATCATCACGGCCACAGGTAGGCTGAGGCCATTCAATCGGCTATTTTGTTACAGCCAACTGTGATGTGGAGCTTTGATAGCAGTGACCGCCGTGTTCAAGTTCTTTCCATCTATCTTTCCTTTGATGAGATTCTGTCGGTTGTTTGTGAATTTTACATGAGGTTTAGTTGAGCTATCACGGCACATTCTGTCAGTGTTAACAGATACCGCAAGTGCAAATCTATTTTTTTTGTACCTCACCTCAGGTCTGTGGAAGATAAGTGATAAGAGGTTTTCTTACGGGAAAAAAAAAACCTTCTGTCCTCACATTCAAAATGATCGATGATATTTGGCAAAGCAGCAGAACTGAAGCTACAGCCTGCAGAATTTTCTAACTTTGGTACATACATTCATTTCTGTTCTCACAAGCGTTACAATATACAACAGAAGTGAGAGCAATGCTGTGCAATGTCATTATAATGCATTATAAAGAGGACAAGATAAATTTGTTTGGCTGAGATGGGGTCCAAGATGTTTGGTGTAAACATGACAAGGACTACCACAGTGAATGCATGGTCCATACAGTGAAGCACTAAGGTGGCAGTGTTTGAATATGGGGCTGCATGAGTTGCTGGGGAAATTTATTTGCAGATGAAACCACGAATTCCTGTGGATATACCAAAATACTGGATGGCAAGATGACTCCAAGCCTGCAGACACTTGGCAAAAGTGTAATATTCCAGCATGACAGTGTTTCAGACCACACTGCCAATATCACACAAGAGTTTCTAAAGAAGGAAAAAAGTCAAAAATGATGACCTGACCATGAATGCCAACTTATTTGAATCCAACAGAACACCTTTGGGGTATTTTAAAGAAAGACTTAGAGCAGCACAACCCCTCTAGCAAAGAGCAGCCGGGAAAAGAAAGGTCTCTGAGGATTGGCAGAACATCTCTCCAGAAGTTTAGTTTTCTCCATTTAGTGGATTCTGTCATTAGAAATAAAGGTGGACATGCAAAGTACTGGCAAAAATAATATGTTTGAATCTCAGCAGTGAAAGGTGTACTCATAGTTGCATTGGGTTTTCACTCAATGCAACTATCAAACTATTAGCTTTCAGTTTTACAGAAGAAGAAATATCCTGCAGTTCAATCCAGAAAAAAACGATTACAATTTTGAATCATGTGACATTTAAGTGATATTGCACAGGGGTGTACTGTCTTCTGTTGCATACTGTAATTAAGGAAACTAAGTAGCAAATTGTTAAAGATAACCACAGTAATCACAAACACCAATATGAGTCACTAAATAATAAGTTACAGCTCAAGTCAGATCTACAGTTGAAGAGGAATTCCAGACATGGCTCCATTGGGCGCTTTGGCCGTCTGTACACGTGCCACACTGTTTGCACACATGACTGCATTTGTCCACCTGTCTGTCCCTGTGTTCACTGTGTCAGCTGGCCTACCTCCATTACACTGTGACTGTTCATCAAAGCCCTGCTCCCAGGCAACCTTGTCGCCTGGCAACACGAGCGAGGTTCACCAAGGGGAGACTTCAACCGGGCGCGAAGGGAGAGAAAACAGAAGGAGAAAAAAAGGACAGAACGCGCTCTAGCTCCACCTCCAGCTTTTTTAGCTTTTGCGCCACCATGCCTATATTTGCTTCGAGAAAATTAGCCACTCAGAACCTACAGGTTGGTGGCATGGCTCGTAATCGTACAAGCCAGGCAGGTGAGGCGTCATTTTGTTTGCGGCCCGCGGTTCAATATCAGTATCGCACAGCCAATTATTAAATCTACCTCCATATAGATATAGGACTACAGTCACACTGTCACCCTCCGTCGCCCGCCACCATATGCACATGCGTCCATACTGGAGGCGCGGTGATCGAATGTGAAATGCGTCTTCATTTTAGAGCTGTTACACCGTAGAGCTGCAATTACCCACTGATGCCTGCTTACCGCCAGGCAATCAACACTCCATTAGCCCCTCCACACTCAGCCCTAAGACACACATATGCACTGACACCCACAGACACACACATGGCCAGGCAGACACATGTACACACAAACGCACACTCTCCCTCGCAGCAACCGCGATTCTGGAGGGGACACAAATCATTACTGACTGCTGTGGCTGTTTTTTCCCCGTTTTTTTCCTTTTTTTTGTTGAGCTTGTTTTTCTGTCTCTTCCAGCATATTTTCTTTTCCCATCCCTAAAATCGTGCTGCTTCCGTAGCTTCTGGTTCCTAAAGGAACAGAGACTTTTTCCATTTTTAACATATCCTAGCGGAGGAAACTGATCATGTAATACTTCGCCTGAGGTACAGTAGAGAGTAAATGTGTTATTCATGGCCAAAGGCATTTCTATCATGTTAAGTGGAAAATCTGCAGCAGAGAGGTGACTGGGATGCAGGTGGTGCTGAAATGAACACAAACAGACACACACACACACACACACACACACACATTGAAACATGTTTATGAATCATTGCACAGTAGCACAGACGATACAGTACAAACAGACAGTCAAAAATAGGGAGGTAAATGCGTAAATCTGCTTCCCTGCTTAAAATAGTACGCCTCTGCAGGGAGCAATGTTATGCATTCCAGTTCACAGCTTTCAACCGATATGTATTCCTGATTGCTTGTTTTCTCTTAACGTTGTAATCCAGTTGAGCAGGCAGGCAGCCACCAAGTATATATTCCACCCAAAGCACATATTACTTTTGTGCTCAGACCTGCCGCCCTTCAGACACTCAAGGCGAGAAGCAGGCTGTCCTTCACTTTGCCTTCTTTTAATTGCCGTTCTTTTGGGGATCTGGGAACAAACATTCAGCTCAAAGTGTCATTATTCACACTGATGACTCATAGACAAGGAGAGTTTTCCTGTCTGAGCACAGACTGAGGGGAAACGCTCTCCCATATGGTAGCGTATCTGTGTGGTAAATCACAAAAATACATTAAGCAGACATACATGAACAGCGAAGCATGGCATTAGCATCACTATGTTATCATTTTTTAATGTACGGTAACTGAGAGGACGCTCGGTTCTTTGTGCTGCGTAGACTTTATATAAGGAATGCCTTTGAAATCATTCGTCATACTTGTTGAATCAGTCGGAAAGGATGGTGCTTAAGACGCTCTTTGTTGCTTTAAACGACGTCTCCATTAGCTGTGACTGTGCAGGTCAAAAGAATTCAATAAATGTATACTGTAATGGGTGAAATCTTTCTTTTAATACGAAGCTTCAATCCTCCTTCCTCCAAAATGACCTTTGTGAAAGCGTAGAGCGAAAGGGCCGACACATCTGCTTCTGAAAACAACTTGCACTGAAAAGTCTCCTTCCTAAAAAACAAATTAAAAGCAAGCAAGCAGAGAAATAACTCCTGAAATGTTTTCTTTTATGAAATGTCTGCTTAAAGCATCGCGGCTTGTTCACATATGTTGACTTAACATTACAGTGTGAGATAAGTAATGGTGCTTGCCTGCACTGAAAAGTTAATGGTCTCCTTCCAGAGACAAACTAAATGCTGTTTGTTTCCCCCTGTGGTAGACATGTTTGTGGTTCAGGTATTTATTTGGATATTCACTCAACCTTACAGAAGTGGTGCTTGGCAAATGATATTCCTGTAAAGTCTCCACAGTGAATTGATGCAAATATCTGAAATGTAGCCTTCAGTGTGCAGTATGCTAATTCAGACATGCTAGACTGTAGTCGGCGTGTTTAGCTCATGAAGAAGAGCACACAGGTTAATTTGGATTAATGGTGCGACTGTGCTCCATGTTAAATACAGGTCAAAATGATTGAGCTGGAGAGCCAACAGATTATCTTTGGCGTTGAGAACTGGTGTCATGCAAGTATGGCTGCAGAAATAGACGGCAAACTAGAGGAAGTATTGGAAGTAGAATGAATGTAGGGAGTGACATCTGCACAGAAAAAAGAAAAAATGTAAAAAGCTGTTTCTCTTTCACATGGTGAAACACTGGCAAATTGTTATTGTTGTTTTTTTGAATAATATTTAGAGCTTCTTCATGCTGAGCTTTGTGGTGTTAATTTAAATGGTGATGTTACCTTGCCGCAACAATTGCAAGACATTGCAAACACAGTGCCTGTTTTCGGTCAACATCATCCTTTCTGTTGCCAAATTACTTCTGTACAACTGACACTGTGCTCATTTCTATGTGCTTATGGGTCAACAAACTCCTTGTCTTGTAAAAAAAACAGTTTTTTAAAACTCCAGGTGTCCACGAACTCTTAAATTGGTGTAAATTTTGTTCTGTCAGAGAGACTTCTCTTGTAGATTAGTCATGGAAAATGAGAACTGTGGGATGCATCATGCAGTGTGAGTATCATGCAGTGTCGATGCAGAAACAATATATTCTGTAGCCCTACATCAAACACATGTATTAAAATTTCACAACATCAACTCCACCCAGCTTCAGTGCCTCAGGTGTTTTATCTTTTGGACTAAGGGAGTCTCTTTTGGTGACCCAGACTTTCAGAACCAGCCTTCAAGTCAACATCAAGAAGAATGCAGTAGGAATTGGGAACTAAGACGAGAAATATATTCTTAAGTAACTCTCTATTGACCCCACAGTGTCTGTGCCAGCTAATAATGGGTTAGAATAAAGGTAGTATTACATTTAGTTCTCAATCTATGCAGATCACTGAAAAAATACTCTCTTGTGCAGTGATAAATACGCACACAGGATTGCAACCAAACAGCGCTTGACATGAAGAGCTCTGACTGTCGAGTCCCTTTCCTTTTATTCCTGAACTTATCTTTAAAAAGATGCCAGCTTTAATGCAGTAGAAGCCTTTAAAATGTGTTGTTTCTTTTCCATTGCAGAGAGGTTATGCTGTCACAGTGATTATCACGTTGCAGACGTTGTTGCCTTGTGACAGTATTTGCACAATGTACATAATGTAGATGAAGCCCCGCTACTAACACAACAGGAAAGTAACGGAGAGAGAAAAGTCTGAGTAGCCACAGATCATGAGCAGTATTTGAATACAGGCATTGCAATTATAAGACGAGCCTTTGTCCACTGTGCAAGCAAGATGAGGTTTCTTTAATCTTATTGGTTTTAAATGTCCTGCTCTCTTCAGCCAATCATTCTGTTTAAAAGCTCGAGCTGTTCGCTGACCTCAGTTGGAGGGTTTAGTTTTAACAACTGTGTTATCTTTCCTTTCCTTGTGTACTCTTCTCTTCTTGGTTCTTGGTGTATTGAGCTGATAGCTACAAGTTCATTCATTGAATTTTGGGCCAGCCACTCTTTAATATGTCCTTCCATTGGGGCAGGTATTGTCAAGAACGCAAAACTCATCTTGATACCCCTGAAACACCTTCAGCCACTTGGAGGCAGAAAGAGAAGAAATTCGAGCGTCCACTAACTGATATTTTTTCCTATCCTTGCTCTCAGTTGTCCTGCACATTTTAGCCAGGTAAAAAAAAAAAAAAAAGCAGCAGCGTGGATAGGTATCTCTTACAACCAGCAATAAAGAGAAACTCAGAGTCAACAAAAGTTCAAGTTGCTGCTGTGAAAGTTTCTGATTAAATGAGTTGTGCCGAAGTATTGCCTTCAGTTTGTTACCAACTACTTTTATTTTTTCAAAAAAAACTTTCCCTCTGCAACTGATGTAGTGAATTTAATGTTGTATATTAACGTGTTTTTGTGCTTCACTTTAATACAACTAAAACACATTTTCCCCCACCAAAGCTATTCTCCTGTCTCTCATTATTTCTGCAACATCGTCAGCAGGCGTACCTGTGAACTACAGAATCAGGCGCTACAAAATACAAAGAGAGAATGCATTTTGGCAAGAAAAACTTTTTTGTTTATTTGTGAACGTGGCTCTACCACATTTCACAATAAGTGCCCTACTGTGTGCAGTTCTTGCTGTGTCTTCTTTCCACTGCATCAAATCAATGGTCCACTGATTCCCTGCAGAGCTGAAGTAGTCAGCACACTTTTTCAGCCAAATGAACTTAAAAAGGAAGTGGTAAACAACAGCACATATGATTTGCAGAGGACAAATATTTTAATCTTTTATTAGAAAGAAGAAAATTTTTAAATAATATTAAACTTGTACACAACTTACATATTTTCAGTTGATGTTGCCTCATTATAATTAAAGACACATTAACAATATCTAGAATATATTTCTGATTAATTTAATGTATTTTCATTGAAAAAAAATGCCTTTCTTTAAAAAAAAGAACATTTCTAAGCAACCCTAAACTTTTCAACACTAGTGTGTGTATATAGATATAATTTTTTAACCCCTAATGGAGGCACTTTGCATCCAAATTCACATCCCTTCTTCTCGATTGGAGTGCTCCCAAAATATGATTGCAGTGAAGTGTAGGACATGTTTAATGAAACCTCATTATTTGACCTTTCTAACAATGTCACATGCTTGTGCAGTGATGTGTTGGCGAGAAAAAAATAATGGAAAATGTGAACATATGTACGCAATGATGCACCTGGTTTGCCATGTCTGCAAAGCATAATGAACAAAATAATAACATTTATTTCCATTGGTTGTGATTGTTTCCAGATTCCAAGCAATCTCCTCAACACATTTATGACTAATAGTGACAATTTGTAGTGAGATACATGTAGAAACATACGTTCATAATACTAAATGTTTCCCATGCTGTGAAGTCCAATATAGAAAATCTGCAAGCATCAGTGTATCAAAAGATGGACACAATATAAAAATGCAATATATATTATGTATGGCTTGTCCTTGTAATGGCTGATATAAGAGTTTTGGAAGCTTAACATTATTTTGGAGCAAAGCCACCAAAGTTTTTAAGCATTTCTTTTTACCAGATGTTACTTGTGATTCTATACATGCATTTTTAATGTCACACAGTGACCACTGAATTGCAGTTATGGTTCTCTTGTCATTCATTTAGACAGAGGTGTCATCTTATTAGCTCGACATAACTGCCCAGGGGTGTTACCAGCATGCTGAGTGGTGAGAGTTGCCTGTAAGGAAATTAGCTATGCTACCTCAGAAGATAATGTAATTTTATAAATCGAACACAATTCAATCCATCAACAGTACAAATTCAGTTCTCACATTATCAGAAATGAAAGCCGTCTTGTTTCCTGTTTCCCACAAATCTCGCTTGCTTCCCTCCCTTCTCGGTCTCTTCCATTCTTCTCAGTGACACTAGCAATGTGAATAATTACCCATAGTACAGAGAATGGAAAACAAAAACAAAAACAGAAAGGAAAAAGAAAAACGGGGAAAAAATCTCCTACACAAACATCTTATAAAGCACCATCCTGTCAAAAATGAGCCGCATTCCCGATTGCCGTTTTCGATCTGTATGTCAGTGTATTCCTGAAAGTAGTAATTAGGTTGTCAAGGAGAGAGCATGCGAGAGAAACATAATAGCCGCCACACACATACCCATGGAGACACTCACTGAGCTGCTGGTAAGGGACAGCTGGGGGACAGAAGAGCCATTAAGAGTAAGCTGATGGCAGTAACAACTGTGTGCTGTATGCCTTTACTCCACTACTTTACTTCCAAAAACTTATTGACTATGTATCGAGCTAACTTTTTATCTCCTAAATCAAAGGCACACACTGACAAGTCATTTAGATCTAAATATATAGCTACTGGAGCTGCACTGCTTTCCTGCAGACTTGCCTCGCTTATATTTCCAAACAGCCATCCAGGATCTTTACTTCAAATATTATGCTTGTCTTTCACTTTTTAATTTTGAAATTGTAACATTGACAAGTATCGCAATGCGTCACATTAATCAGATATGGTATTGTGGACGCGCAAAGTTGGTATTTAGAGTTGGGGTCAGGAGGGAAGTCTTTTGTAATGAATCTCTGCAAACAGCAGTCATTGAATTTATTCTACTGTCATAAAAAGGCAATGCACATTTGTGAGGTTGAGCACATTTGTCAGGGTTAACATATTTGCTCTGCCATTCAGAGACTTGTCAGGGTTACCTGCATGACCAGGAAGACATTGGTAAAGCTTCCCCCTGCTAATGGCCATGTAGGAAAAGGTCTGTGCACACGGGTTTTGGGGGATTTGGAGGAAGATTTTCGTGACATTTTGCAGTAACTCCACAAAAGAATGACTCACAGATGGAACAGGGCTAAATGGGGAAAGGTCGACAGCATCACTCGGGAAGAAGAAAAGGAGCAGAGAGGGAGTGAAAGAAATGCAGAAGGGGTTGGAGAAACGAAACTGCAACAAGCAAAGCAAATAAGTGCAGAGACAACCGTGCCACTCAGCTGGAAGTTACAGGCAAGACTTGACAAGCAGGGATGGATCGGAACAGTAAAAGGATTTGAAGCTCCATCTCCTCACCATCCGTCTTGATCACCCACTGCTCTTGTTAGGCCCCGGCCATCAGCCACACACAGAGCGGCTAACTAGCATCCCACTGTTCTACCTCCAGTATGACAGTGTCCTTAACAGCAACATCATGGTGGGACAGAGATTAGCAAGTCTCACATGCAAGAAGAATGCAGGCAGGAGCATGGTGATTGCTGGGTGACTGCAGAGAATGCCACATAATTGCAATTTCCAGTGACTTGATTCTTGCTGGGAACCAGTGTTAAATGCCATACACCCTCTCCATCCTCCTGTTTCCAGTTTGTGTCTTTAATAGAGCCAATAGAAAGTAAAAGTTGAACCTGACTGTGCATCAATACACTGTTCTCATTGCTCTTGACATACTTGGAAGTCTCTTTGGAAGTTCCATTCTGTAAAAATGACGTGTGCTGGATCTTCTTTTTTACCGTGCCAAACAGCAACGGCTTTTATTTTGGGTAAGAGGAGGCAGTCACAGGAAGGCTGGTCTGGTGAGTAGGACGGGTGGAGGGTGTTTGTGTAGCTAAATAACTTGTGTCTTCATGATCTGGTACCTATCACGATGGAGCACCACAGTTAAGTCATTTACACCTAAGATATTTCAGAACATGATAGCAGAACTGGTGGACCTCATGAAGAGCACCTTCAGCCTTGGTGACTGAAGGTTCTTTCACAACAAAGAGTGCTGTTTCGCCTCGAACCCACTTTTTGTCATAGCGATGATCCTTGACATGAAGGTTGGGCCAACCTGGGCCTGTAGAGGAAAACTCTGGTATGATGTTGCTCTCTGTGGGTCCATGAAACACAGACCCTGATGTTGATATCGCACAATCCTGATCATGGCGCCTGAGGACAAACATATTAATTTAGAAAGTGAATGTAGTCAGATAACCCTTCATGTTCAAGCATAAACCCTTAACAAAATTAAAGCACAACCATATTTTAATACACATACACGGACATGAAATAATGCCTAGATATGACTTGTGCTTGTTATCAAGCTGAGCCTTTCCCAACTTGCCAAGATCCTACCAGTTCTTTTGATTGTCTCACAATTTCAGTTCTGTGTTAGACAATCCTGGTGTCATGTTAGACAAAGGGTTCTCATGGCAGTAAAACTGCTGTGTAACGCCTACCTAGCCAATAGTCCTCCAGCTCAAACTGACATCTCTGTGATGTCAGTCACAGATGCAGACAGTGTGTTCTTCCTAAAGAAGGTGGGAACAGCAGCAGCTCATTAGTTTTCAGAGCAAAACAGCCTGTTCAGAACATCCCTAAAACCAGATGGTTATACAGTCATGGTGAAATGAACCATGACTCACTCACTCAAAGACACACTGTGAGGACATGCAAGACTTTGACTAATTTCCTGAAAAGATGGGACCTTCAAGCCTCTTCTATTGCCTTGCTATTCAACCACAGCTATGTATTTTTCAAGCTATGTCAGAAAACTCACTTCAACCCTGTTACCTGACGTGGTCCTGCAGAACCTTTAATTGCCTCCACTCTTTCATTTGTCATCCCTTTGCCTCCCATGTCCTCTTCAACTGCTGAGTTTCAATGTGCTGACCCTGTTTCCTGGAATAATATGGAGCTTCTTCCTCAGTAGAGAGCCGTAGAAATACATACATGTTGACATATGAGCAAATAAAGACGCTTATCACGATGCATAAAACCCAGAAATTCTCTATTTCACTGACCTCATTTGCTAATCTTTAAAGTTGTACCGATGATGATGAGAAATTACAAATGTATTCAAATTGTATAGCTAGTAATAGTAGGCTTAATAACCTATTTGCATGTTAATTTATGTAACAGCAGTGAAAACGCAGAAATGTATCTTGTAATTTAAATTCTTTGGTGATTTACTCATTCACCCGACACGTGGTGATCTTACAGACTTCCTACAACACACCTTAAAGGGGGAAACTCAAAACATTGTGCAATCTAGGAAGCCATGCTATTTTTTTTCAGCTCTTGAAGGGTCATATTTCTTTTTTATTGGCAACAGAGAGGACACAGACAACTAGACTCCATCTGCCCGCATTTTTATAACCACCATGCTGTCGACATTTGTCATCTGAGCCAAAGTCATGAGGTGTTATAATGGTTGTATTTGTTTAGTTATCTATTAATATATCTAAGATGTCGCACTATGGCGTCAGTAATTTACAGTCAATTCATAAATGAACCACAGGCAGTTTCTGTACGCCTTTCAATCTGGCATTAGCACCCGTACCACACAGTGTTAGGCCACGTGTACAGAAGTGTAAACTCTTTTTGTATATGCAGCACTGTAAATATCTTACAGGACAGACACCCAAGGTTTACCCAGCTTATAAAGCAAAAACACTTGTCTCCTTACATGCATACTGTGGTTTGTTTTGGTTTTGACCATTCCTATTGGGACTTGGACTTACAAATTAATTGCTAGTATCTGGAATACAGAAACATTTCTTTAAAAAAAATCTTCAAATTCATATAAAATGATCAGCAAGACTGTGATTATAACCTAAATTGTACTTTAATGTAGTCTTTAGTGCAGATTTATTCTTTTCTATAAAAGTCCACCTCAAATATACAAGTTGTACTGGAGGATATTTGTATGCATATTTGAGGTCTCCCCTCCACCGTCTTATTTCTCTTTCCACAAGAGGAAGATGCCCACCGACCACAAGCTGGCCTTTCTCTCCTGATTAGCATCACAGCAGAAGGAGGTGGGAGGGAAAGAGGAGAGCAGGAACGAGGAGGAGGAGGTGGAGGAGGCAGGAGGGGGCATCAGGGGAGCTCTCTAGGAACACACACCAGTTGACTCTGCTGCGCCCCTCTCAGCAGGAGCTGTCAATCCAATTATGCCGACAGTCTGGCCCTCGAACGCACACTTCCTCACACGCATGCGGTACATGCACTTTTCACTGCTGCACTCCACCCACATGAGTTATTAATGCGCACGTCTACTAATGCTCTACCTTCAAACACTGCAGACATTCATAGGTATATCTATGCAATCTTGGCCTGCACGCACGCACACACCTATGAAGACAGCTCCAGCTGAGCCCCTGACTATTACCACATCCCCTGCTTGGTGAGGGTATCACAGCAACAACATGTGCAGCAGGGGGTGTGGAAGTCTCTCGAGCTAATCAAGGCATGTAAGCACCGGCATCTCCACACATAGCCACACTTCAAAGCCCAGCTGTTGTGTGTTGTTTGCCTGCCTGTTGTAAATTCTCCTTTCAAATGCTAGAACATACCCTTTGAACACCCTTCCTGCCCCTTCTTCCTTTTCCTCTCTCAATCTCTCCATCTCTTCTTTCTGTCTTGGCAATCCAGCTCTTTCATTACAGCTTGTTTACTGTGCTGTTAACCCTTTGTGTTGACGATGCGAACATAGGCTTGCCTTTGTGCGTTGCATCCTATTGCATTGCCTCCCTGCTGTAATCGTGTCCTGGAGAAAGCATTGCGATATCTATTTTCGACCGTCCAACAAGAGACATGGCAAGTTGTTCTGTTTTCCTGCGCCACAAACAAGGGGAATAAATACAAGTAATCTCATTCCAAAGAATTTGTTATTCAATCAAAATGTGGCTTATAGAATTGAAAATAAATGCACCGTTGAGAATTAATCTTGCTGGTCGCAGTAAAAACCGAAGCCTGGCAGTAGCAGCGGTGCTCTGCATCTGACATTAAAGCACATGTACACGTATGTGGTTTGGCTACTAAAGCCAAAAGTTTAAAAATAGTTTTCCTTCCTCATATGTGCACTGATTAGCCGCCACAGCAAAATCCTGCAAGAGCAGAAGAGCGGAACTCTCTCATGATTTGAGACCTGGCTTCTCTGATTTTTTTTTTTTTCTGTCTTTCTCATCCTCCACCCACCCATTTGTCTCAACTTAGCTCCCTCTCCATGGTGTCCATGGAGCTCAGGACGACATGCAGAGCAGACAGGCCTGTCAAAGAGCAGAGACATGAAAGCGGATAAAGCATTGAGGGGATAGATTATAGCAACATTACATCCTGAAAATCTATAGCTGCAGAGGACTAAAATATCTATAAAGTACTGCCAACTAAGTAGAAATTTGACTTCACGCTCCACAAGGCACACTGCCCGTAAGTCACAAAGTGCAATGTGGTCTTGATAAATAGCACAGCATCCACATTTTGAACAACTTGAAAGCAGAAGTTGATAAAAGAAAGCTCGAAATTACACATTGTGAAGTCTTTAATGTAAACAGTTTTTAGCTTTTGCTCTTCTTCTCTCTTTTAAAGCATTCTTGAGGTTGCATTGATTGCAAACTGCTGTCAGGGTTGCAAATATGGCATCACCACAGTTTGGAATACAGATGCAAAAGAAGCTCGTCTGAATTGCGTCAAGTGGCACTGCAAAGACCTGATTTTGTGTTTCTGATTTATTTGGCACATTTCTGGAAAGCAAACAGGCAGCTGAACTTGAAATACTGGCTCAGGAGGAAACATTTATCGCATTGCATACTGTATTCAAAAGGGACGGCTGTGTGTGAGAAAGCGGCGACTCTGCAGAGATAAATCAGGTGCAGCAGACATTTGATTACATTTCAGGAATGTCTTAAAATACATATTGCATGAGACCAAACGCAATTTTTTTTTAGTGGTGCCACTTTTCTTCCGTTTAACTGACTTAAGACCTCACTGTTGTCCTTTGGCTGATAGGACAAACACAATTTAAAAAGCAGAAGGGCTTGTAGGTCCTGGGGTAAATATCCCATCATACTTTCCTTTTCGGAGCTATTGCTTCTAACTGCTTAGTAAGAGAAACTTGTTGAATAGAACATGTAGTTTTGCATCATTTTTAATTTAAATTTAAACCATGAAAAAATAGAAAAACTGTACATGATATAATATTTAAACTTTCATAGGTCGGTTTTAGCAACTATAAAACTGGAGAAATGAAGTCTGCAGACATAACTATCCATTTTGTCTGGATTGCATATTGACCACAGTCATATTTTGAGGGTTAAATCGTACGTAGCTGACAGAATACACCACTGGCTTCATTTAAAACATTTTTGCAAAGACCAAATCAGTTTCAGTTTAACTGGTCCACTTGTTATTTGCTCACCTTTATACCGATTTTCTTTGGGATTAGATAAATGCTGAATGGTGAATTGGAAATATGAGTGCAGAGTGAGCTGCAACCTTGGTCGGAACAGACGGAGTTGAAATCTCCCTCAGAAACCTTTGCACAAAAGGAGGCTGGGGGTGGTGGGAGGATGTGGCGAGATCTGGGAGAAAAGGGAGAGAAGGTGAGCAGGTGCAAAGCATTTAGCTGAAAGAGGTGGCATAAAAGTGTAAGTGGTGAGTTAGAAGGAATATGATGCTGAGTGAGGGGAGAGGGAGGAGATATAGAGGTGGTTTATAGTACAAAAGACAAATATGACAGCCTTCTTAGAGAGTGAGGCTAATGGATTTCTCTTGTTCAGCCCTTTCTAAAAACACATCCACGTCCACTACAGCTTATGCTGAAAGCACTGGACCTTCGTCACAACTCGTTGCCTGAAAGTAACAACGGCTTGCTTCTAATATGGAGAGACCGTTAATATAAAGTCCTTCTGTTGTTGGGATTTCCCATTTCTGTATAATTCCAATTGGCTCTGATGTGTGTGGCTGTGCAATTCACAAACAATGACCGGCTTTCTGTGACATTTTAAACACAGTGCATCGGAGATCATGCTGGGATATTTTTCACCAGATTGAGCTTACACGCCACGCCTGACGTGACATATGATAATGAGTTCTATGTGCACCGTTCCCATGCATGACATATATCTCTGCCATGTAATGATAAATGCGGGACCTCTTGTGGACAGATTGATTTTTTTTTTTTATTCAGTGATTTCTCAGTTGAAAAACTAGCTGTCAGTGCCTCTTGTTCTCCAGTCACTTTGCTAGGAGGTACATGCCCTTGTCTGCAATTAAACAGCTTGAGAATAAACACCGCATTGACGAGGAAGCGCCACTTGTCCACCAACAATGCAGCAGTTCATTTTTAACCATTAACATTTAAATGCCTGCCACGATTGATTGACCAAGTTTGAATGGCAATTTTAACACACAAGTGATTCCTCTCATCCCCTATCAGCGGTGATGTTGTCACAACATCGCATCACGGGTCCTTTGGCAATTATGCTTTCACCGTGCACAGTATTTACTATGAGACAGTCTCCAACAGTTCCATTTGTAATAGCCTGACATACTGTGTGGCACAATGGCAGATAGAGTAATGGGTACTTTGAAAAGTAGCCCTCGATGCATAGATAATGTAAAACGAGGCTAGTCGTGGCCTTTTTCTTTCGGGATGCCATTATTTTTTGTCTGTTTTCAGGCTTCACTGATGGCATTTCTAACTGCACCAAAATTTCCAGCCAGCAGCATGTCGCATGGTTGTAAAAAGTCGTCAATAAATTATGTGTATAAATCAATGTTTTATATGCAGAAGATCATTTGGAAACAGGATTGTGTTTAATGCTCCATATATAATATGATTGCCTGTGGAATCCCTCAGCCAGTTGGATGCAGTGAGGTTCAGCGTGTTCAGCTTGCAGGCGGATTCATAAGCCATCTATCCATCCATCTACACATCTATCTTCTGTTCATTGCAATGTCTAGTTTCAAGTGTTAATCTAACGAATCTGCTCGGGATTGGTGGTGAGCATCTACTCAAATTTTCTTCAATCAAACTTGTACTGCTGGTACTGGAAAGAAAAATGCATTAGCTTTAAAACCACCAACTGGAGCTTCAATGTTATAGACTTGCATAGACTACAGTACAGTCGACCACATGCCCCTGTGGTGGGTGCTGTGGGAGTACGTGGTATCAGGGTAGCTGCTAAAAGCCGTCAGGTCCTTGTACAACTAAAGAGAAAGCTGTTTCCATATTCTAGGTCCAAACTCCTCGTCTCGGACAGTTTGAGGTAGTCACTGGTAGGATCTTAAAGTGGGACCAGGATGAATAGAGTGTACAGCTCGGTAACCTCAGGTTGGCATCTCAGCTTTTTGCAGATGATGTGGTCTCTTCGGCTTCGTCAGACTGTGATGTTCAGCTCACACTGGGAGGGTTTACAGCTGAGTGTGAAGTAATGCTGAGGCATTGCTTCTTTGCTGCATGTTGGTGGACTGCTTTCTTTAGGTTAGGAGTAACTTGACTGGCATATTGAAGAGGAAGCTATAAGCCAGACGGCAAAGTTTTGGATCTGCATTTCCACTTGTACCTATGATGATGAGTTCTAGGTAATGACTGGAAGAATGTGATTGTAGAGGGCTTGGACATCTGGAGGGAGCTGCACCTTTGTGTTGAAAGGAGCCAGCTGAGGTGGTTTGAACACCTGATGAGGGTGTTTTCCTTAGAGACTGTGGGGGAGACTTAGAGCTCACTGGAGAGAATAGACTGAGAGCTCCCCTACAGAGGAGCTAGAAAACATTGCTGGGGAGAGAGACATCTGGAATACCCTGCTTAGCTTGCCCCTATCGTGATCTCACTCTGGATGAGCAGCAGAGAATAGATGGTATTATGATATAATGCCTTGGACTGCACCAAACAATCAGTGCTACTTCATGCCTGTGGATTGCTTTGGGTGACCCTTAAATGTCACTTGGGATCAGAGCCTGACTGATTGACCAAACAGGCTGATACGCTTGCAAATGTGCACTTGTGGGAGATGTATAATTTCAAAATGACAAAAGAAATAAGACTGCTGAAATGCCATTTGCACTCCTTAGTTTGCTTTTCACAGAGCTGACAGGTTTTAGTTGTGGGAGTCCTACTTTCCGCATGTCGTGATTGCAGCCTTTTGGAGGATAAGTTAATCCGAGGGATCAAAAATGTTTGCATGTTATGTATCAGTCAGGCTTCATTGATGATATTAGATTTCACTGGAACTTAAAGCCAAAGCTGTTTAGTCCCTCAGTCAGCTGGCCATTGCTGCATCAGTGTAGGTTTTATATGCATGTCTGTTTTAAACTTATGTTTACCTTTGTGGGTGAATAAAGTTGTATTGAATTGAATATCATCATCACAGTAGACTATTGTTGTTGCAGATGGGGCAAATGTAAGCAGGTGACGAGGTGTATAAATGCAACCCATTCCACTGAGCCATCAAATATTATAAACAAAGCATAAATTGAAAATGGCCTGCTGCAGAGTGCGACACTGACACACATTTTTATCTGCTGGCGAAGCACAATAGTAGTTTGTTTCCACTTAGTGTAGCGTGGAGAGACAGATTTGTGAGTTAAAGTTGCTTGGTTAACTCAGTTCCAGTAACCAACTGCGAACGAACTCAGTGTGTGAATTACAAGTGTGAAGTTATTCCTGATTCATTTATATCTGCTCCACTGAGCAAAGCATTTCAGCACCAGCTGCTCAAATGAGCTTGCTCAGTGTTTTAAAGTAGAAGACTGAGGCTGTACTACGCCGGTTTGTTGCACACGTGTAGGATAAGAGTGAGAATGTTGTTTTAAAATAGCAGGAGGTTAAACAGGCTTCCATCAGTTCAGTAACATACTGTAATGCCTGGCTGAGATTATGTTTTTGTTCAGTTTTAAAGAAGAAGATACTGTAGTGTTAAATCAGTCATGAAGAATATTTTTGGCTGTAAAATGATAAATGTAAGGAGGACATAAAATAAATAATATTGAGATTATTACTTTTTTTGTAAATCACAAGGTTAGGTTGGATTCCAGTGAAAATGTTAAGCCATGATGTCTCTCGAGGCTTTTACAATATACTGGCTTCAGGTGGAGGAGTTAAATATTTCTGAAAAGGAACAGATGTGCTTTTCTTTTCTACCTCTGCTACAAAGGCTACAATCATGCAGTTGAACATTTGCAGCCTTCAACCAGTTGAGAAACCATATTAGACATACATCAAATGAATCTCTGCTTGGTGTGTGCTGTGCCTGGGGGGGGGGGTTCATTAATGACATATGGCCTCCAACCAACTCATGTGAGACGCAGGTAAGGGAAAGAGTATATCTACACTCGCTCCTCTGATGTCTCCTCTGACGGTGGTCCTGTCTGTCTGTGTGTGTTTCGTAAAAAGCGTGTGGTGTTGGATCTCAACGGCGACGTGCTCGCTTAGCCGTCTTGTGCCTTACCGTTGGCTGTGCTGTGCTAGCATGTGGCCACTCAAACATGAAGCCGCATTAAATGGATTTATGTATCTTGTTGAGCATATGTAGAGGTGTGGTGTTATGGGAAATAAGCTGTGGGGAACTGTGTGTTCTGTGTTGGTGCCTTTAGGTGCATGCATGTGCAAAATAGCAGTTTGTATTTCAATTGCTTTCCTGTCAAACAATAACAAGTGCGTCTGTGGGACTGCAGTGTGCATTTGTGCCCTCTGTGCACCGCATTCAGGACCATTTTCTGATACACACCTGAACATGTGTTCATGCACAATCCACATCACAGAAGTGTCAAAGCTGAAAAATCCATCTTTCACTCATCTGCTCATGTTTGTCCCCTTCTTCAGTGGTTTGGATTTTAATAAGAAACCACTGAGGGGTGTGATTAGATTCACCTGAATCATGATAATTAGGAGTAAATAACTCTAATATTGTGCTCATTCACAACAACATACAGACGCAAGATGACACATTCTCAAAAGCACTAGTTGTTCAGCGAGATACTTAAATGAGTGTGTTTTTGTAGTTAATTAGGGAGCAAGCAGAAATCTCCATATTAGGTGGATTGATTATGAAAAGAAAACAGCAACATTTTCACCCCAAACCTTCCACTGTAAGCATCAATCACTTCCTTTAGCCCACTGCAACCAATAAAGTCACAAAAACCTGCAGGTTTCCTGTGCAAAAAGAGATTGTTTCTAGCATTAAGAAAGAACAAAACTGCATAAATAGGTGGATATAACAAGACCCTATTTTCACTCTTAATTGTCACATCGTTCCACTTTGTCAGGTCCCATTGGTGTCACATTTGAATACACTTGGTACCTATTAATAATCTGTGATAGTCACAAGTAGACAAAGTGAGCAAATTTGTTCCTCGCTGGTGTTACTGTTCCTTTTTTGGTAAGAGAAGTTTACCCTGTAACCCTTTGATGTGCAGTGTGGGTCAGGAGATACCCATTTTCCTTTGGATTTGGGTCACTTTTGACCCATGTTGCCCATCAAAAGGTTAACATGTGGTTAATGCTGGCGAAGGGTGTTTTTTTTTTAACCCAAAACAGGTACTTTCCTAAACTTAAAAAGGTAGTTTTGGCGCCTAAACTTAACCAAACAGCAAGTCAAATCAAGACTTGAGGCTTACAAATAAAATGAAACTAAGTGAAAAAGTAACTGTCCACAAACAGCACCGCTTCAACCTCGTTATGAGGCTCATTCATACTGGAAAAACGACTATGTGTCTAGAATAACTATGCTAGTGGTAGGACTGAAGAAGCCAACAATGGTTTGACCCAAACACCAAAGACAGCATGCCAGAATGCTGATGTTTAGCAGAGATATTGTCATTACCATCATCAATGCTAGCATGCTAAAAAAAATGCTAATTATTGTATTATAGTGCATCTGAGGACAAAAGAAGGTTGTGTATAATTTTTGAGGCACAATAGTTCTAGTTGGACTTGATGTTGAAAATGTTGTCATTGTACAAAGACTGTTGATTGGATGGATGTTTGTAAAGTCTATTTTAGCCAAAGTTTTCCACTCTGGCTTCGTGATAGGACAACTTATTGTATAACAAAATTCCCATGTATGTCTTTTATCCACATAGCCCAAGTTTGTTCATTTTTTTCCTTACAGTTTTACTGTTACTGATTAAATTTGGAGATTTTTTTTTTCCACATGGAAAAAAATAGCCTAGTATGGAGTCACAGGAGTGCCAAAGCAAAATATAAATAAATAAATAAATAAATGTGGAAATATAAAGCGAAATAAATAAATAAATACATGTGGAAATATAAAGAGAAATAAATAAATAAATAAATAAAAAGGAAAATTCTGTCTTTGCTTTTACCTTTTCTGTTTTTTCCTTTTATTTATTTATTTATTTCTCTTTATATTTCCACATTTATTTATTTGTATTTTGATTTGGCACTCCTGTGACTACATAGCCTAGGGCCTATGGGGTTAAGATATATCAGTCTGGACCCAAGTGCCACCCTAGCCTGCCTTTGCTATCCCCGAAGCTACACCGCTAGCATTGCTAAAAGTCTGGTACATTAGTGTGACCCGATAGCTGAGCGGGTAGGGCACATGCCACATGGATGCATATGCCTTGAGCAGTGAGCCTGTGGTTCGATTTGTGGCTGAGATTAGTTGCAACATGGTGTTTTCATGCTCTCTTTCCCCACATTTCCTGTCACTGTCGAATAAAGCCATTAAAATGAAAAGTAAATGATGCACCTTGAGAGTGAAAATGTAATTATTTAAGCGCTTATTCATGAAGACACATTTATAAGATGTTTTGTGAAAAGCAGAAAGAGCAAATGTGTTTTGTTCATTACAGAGAATGGAACGAATCTTTTTTTTACTGTTTAGCAGCAAATTTTAAACCCAACTCTTCCTAATTACTTCACATCAATGTTACTCGTGTCTTGCTTGTCTGGTTGCAGGCTCCAAATGTGTCCAAATGGACAAGTGGACACTCCAAACATCTGCTTTGCACACAAAAGATAGCATCCCCTAAAAAAAAGACACAAATGTGATTTCCACCCTAAAAAGAAGATGCCAACTAAGTAGGCCTATCATAAAGAAAATCACAAGAAGCGATTACAAGCATTCGGTATTGTTGAAAACAGTGAGAACACTTTGCTGTCATGTCACTACCGAGATGCTGTTTTCATCTTCTCTTCATTTGTAAAAATGTCCTTATCACCGCTTTTCTTCTCCCACAAGCGAGAAGAATGCAGCGAAGTCGGATCAAAATTAACCTGCATGTCTGTCAGCTCTGAGTGCACAGACTGAGCATTATCGCTACCGGTTTTAGTGACTCACACCACATGCTGCCGCTGCCTTCAAAAGCACAAAGGCAGGATGACTGAAATAGCATTCATTTATGCCTTCCCACTTTTGATTCTGCTTTTAATTGGGTTTTCTGCACATTCGAATACTTGCACATTCTGTATGCTTTGAGATGCACAGACTGCAATGCACTTTCACTCACACGGCCAATGAGAAACGAACAGAGTAAGTCCTTTCCCATTGATTTCTGCTTTTCATTATGCTGGTGCAGGCATTGGGGGGTATTTCACAAAGAGCTCTTTATCGCCTGCATTCTTTTATGAAATGGAAATTATAACCGTGGGAGAAAAAGGCTTCCATTCGTCGTTGTCAGAGCCGGTCCAGCTGTGTCTTCTGGGGTGCGTTTGCTGGTTTACTGTAGCCTGGAAGACACATTGACATTCATGATCAGCTGCTGAGCTGAGCTTGTCTACCTGTAAACAGTTTCCAGGCTTTCATGCTTAACCTCCTAAGTTAAGGACAATTAATCCAAATCTGTGTAGTCTGACTGCACAGCTTCCACTCGCCTGCCATTAAATTGTCCCTCTGTGTGAGTGTTCACAGCAGCTGAAAGAGGAGTTTTAAAAATGAAAAAGCAGGAGAAAGGGTGCGAACATTCTTTTTTTTTTCTCCCCTGAGTGCCTTGATGCTTTTGCCAACATCTCATCACTTCCACCTGTAGTTCATTTTAGTCCTTTTCTTTCACATGCTCCTTATTTTCCAGACTGGATCTCCCACACTCATCTTCCCTCTCCTTCCTCATCACACCCCCCGCCCTCGAAGACGCCCACCGACGTCTTGACAGTACCGTTCCTCTCTCCTCCACATCTTGATACCGGTTGCTTCACGCACACCCTGCGCTGAATCATACTCCAGAGGGAAAGTATTCTGACCAACAGAGAAGACAACTCTCCATTCCATATGTCATCTTTACACTCCACTGTGCCCCAACTTCTTTTGGTAATTGGATCATCTCTCTTGCAGCACGCCTAACATCTGTTGTTTTGGGGGAATTTTACCACTTGACAGTTACCACCCATATCTATATGAACTTATATTTGCTGTCTGCAGAAATACTCTTTCTGATCTTGCACTGTATATTTACAGAGGTGCTGGTAGAAGAGCACCTGAACAATCCACAGCAAAGACTATCTATTATTCTAGACGTATTCAAAAGCTTTAGACCAGGTATTCTGTTTTTTTTTCTTTCTTTTTTGTTGGAACTGACTGCCTGTTTTGACTGTTTAGCTGCCTCATAAAAGAAGTAAATTCTCCATCTGCCTTTTCATTGAGTTGTGATTTTAGTCCCAGGCCTCATTTTGCTGAGCCATTACAGTAGACATAAAACACAGAAAAATGTTTGTAGGTATGCCCAAAATGCTTTTTACTAACAGCCTTTTGTCACATCAAAGTACAAAAAGCACATATATAAATTATACAATGAGTGATTGTTGAATTCTATTCAGATCCTTCACTTTCACTATCCTGCTGCGGGGACATTTGAATAGAATGGCACCAGTGTTACAACACAGTAACGTCAGATTTTTTCCTCAGTATTAAGTAGTGTAAGGTGAGAAATTTGAAATTCAATAATTACATTACAGTTACTGATACTGATGACTGCTTTTTGGCGACTGGTTGCACAAGTTGAGCTCAGGGAGGAGGTTATGCTATATTCACATCGTGTGGGAGGTAATGTGATGATGTAATGATAGGAAAGTTTGTCATGTTCACCTCTATGGAAATCTCAAGATCGCACCGAGCAGTCTTGTTGACATTATCTAAGATTCTGCCTTCTACTAAAGAAGGAAATAGACAAAAGCTTACATTTATTCAAAGAAACAAACCCATATCTGCCTTTATTGTACATGATAGTCCACCGAGTGATAGTTTTGCTGTAGCTGGATGTGAGTCAAACACTGTACTTGTTCAGTATGGCATTATTGTTATGGGGGAATTAGGAGAGAGTCCAAATGCAGACGGATGGCAGAATAAAAAACAAAAACTTCAATTCAACACAGAGGAATAACTGGCAAGGAGGCAAAACCAACAAAAAAATCAAAAAAATCCAAGATCCAGGTAAATTTAAAATGACAATCCAAAGGAAATCCATCCAAAGGGGTAATAAAGACTAAAGAACGGAAACACAGGGATGCTTAGAGGGGAAGCAGGGACTAAACAGCCAAGGACCACAGGCAGGTCGACAAAAAGAAAGGTGAACAGGCAAACTGGCAACTGATCAAACTGGCAAAGCAAATTGTTTTAAATTGCTGCTCTGTCTGCTTTTCAAATGACAAAAAAAGTATTTTTTTTTAAAATACACACCCTTTCACAGTCACAATCTGCCACTGGTTTTGAATGGTATCGGCTAATCCTCGCTCAAATTGCACATTGTTTGAAAGCACAAACGCGCACGATTCAAACGGCGTAAACCACTTTAAGACACCAATACTGCAGTAACAACAGCAGCAGCAGCTGTCATGGTTCCATACTTTGTAATAAGGGTGCGTATACGGCGAAACTTCTTTTTTTTTCTGTCGTCTATCGGGCCACATACTTGTTAAATCGGAATGCGCTGCAGACTATTTTCACCGAAAGCAAACAAAATGCTTTCAAGCTATTAGTAACACTTGTGCTTCTCGTTCCCCAAAAAGTCAATGTGCCTGCTGTGAAAAAGACCTATTGTGTAGAAAGTATAAAGATATATAAAACTAAAAAACTCAAGTAAAGTGCACAGACGTTAAAACCTGTAAATGTGCTTTATTAAATCCACCATTTACCTTAACTACACATTTCTGAGTGCCTAAATGTGCAATGTTAAAATATTTAATAGTTCCATGTAGGTTCACTGTGAACACTTTGCTATTTGAACAATACTTTTGAAGTATTGAGATTCTTGGTTGGATTTGGAGTGACTGCAACCAAAGTCCTCCTTGTAACTGCCACCAGGCGTCTGATGCTTGTGACTCATGTTCAAGGAACATTGCCTGTTTGAAAGCACTTGCAGCTAGCTTGACATCTTTTCCACTTTCCCCTGAATTCACTTCCCGTCCCCTCTTGGTTTCTCAATGGCACACATGATGTACGTAGGTGATTAGCCCATGTAACAACCTGTGCAGTGCTTTCACATCACTTATGTTTTCACACTCTCCAGAGGCAGCATCTGAGTGTAAATACATAAATAAGTCAGGGCCTCTGGAGTCAAATGAGTTTCCAGCATGGCCAGGTATAAGCGGCGCGGTTTTCTGTTTAAGTGCAAAAGCCAAGGGAAGCAGTCCAATCAGTCACAAACACTTCTTGAAGATGTGTATAATGAAGGGTGTTAAGATGAAAGGGCAGCTGATGGAAGCGCAGCATGTGGTCTGTGAGTGTCTGTGAGTGTGTGCGCAGGTGGGCGGGTGGGTGGATAAAGTGGGGTGCTGTGGCTGAAAAGAATATGTGATTTGCATGTGTGCCTGTTTCCATGCGTGTGGGCGGAGACTCTTGATATGTAATTTGCATGTGAGGGAGTTTCGGGGGTAAATACGTGTGTGGTATGGATGTACGCTCATGTCGGAGGTGCGGAAAAAACCGTGAAGATTTCTCATCCTTTGTTGCTTTTGTCCCCACTGGCTGTTTATGTTTTCATCTTTCTCTTCTGCACCACACACACACACACACACACACACACACACACACACACACACACACACACACACACACACACACACACACACACACACACTCTTCGGCAGCCTCCCTGTCCATCCCCTCCCCTCCATCATACTTCTCTCTGCGGAGCTGCCAGAAAAATGGCTGTCTTTTAAATGGCCCACTCAGCATGGCAAGATGACTCGCTTATCATCAAGGTCTGCTCTCCGCGCACACATCACACTTGTACACAAAAATACAAGAACACAGCTGAGGATTTATGCAAGGCTATGCATTTGCATACCACCCATACACACATACATGCTCACACACTACTTAGCCCTGTATGCATGTTTTTTTTATGTGTGTGTTTTTGCACACAGACAAGCACTACACACACACACACACACCTGCCTCCTCTGAAGTTCATTCCTCATCCTCATTTCCAGCTCCTTCCACAACCAGTGCACCCTTCCCTCCTTCTCCCACCCTTCCTGTTTTGCCCCGTCTGCCCCATAGGGGAGATTTCACACAGAGTGAAATACAGCGTTGCCAACATATGTCTCTAGCAATCAATTTATGCCACTGGGCTATCTCTCTTGGCTTCCTCTGCTTAATGCACTAGCATAGAAGGCTGCATGCAGACCGGCTTGGCTCTGCTGTCATCATCTTTACAGGCAGAGTTAGTGTCAAAAGAAGTATTTATTTGCATTACATTGTGCGACTTTGTGCTTTTGTTTATGAGTGTATTGACAAATGACAATAAACAGCCAGCTTCAACTCTTGCAATTTTGAGAGTTACTGAGGCAGATGTCTGGGTTTGATGTGCTGCCTTTCATTTATGACTGCAGTAGTATGGAGTAAAAGCAAAGGGTTTGTTGCTGATATGTGAGAATATGGCGGCGAAAATCCGAAAAGCACCACCCGCATTGCTCCTGGCGTGTTCCTTAAGTGTTTTGTTTTCGAGGTAAAAATATGTTGTTAAAATGGTAATGATGGTCAGTCTAGTGTAATGTTTGTGCTCCCTGTGAACACCGTGTCACCCTGCAGCCTGCCGGTAATTCCTGTGTTTCAGCACCACTGGAGTGAACAGTTCCCCATGAATGTTCCCTCTCTTTGGGGGTTTTTTCTACCAAGAAAATAAATGCCCACTTTCAGGGTGAGGGCAGCAATGCATTAAGAACGCATGAACGGGAGAGAGAGAGGGGAGGAAGGGAGATTTTGGTGAAGGAGTGGGTAGATAATCTAACACAGGTGGCTTTTTTCTTCCCTTTTTTTTTTTTTGCTGTTTTTAGGAGGAAATACATCTTAGCCCTTATCTGAGCGGTGATGTGGGATCATTAATTTGCCTGCTTCTTCCGTTCCTGTTCCTGCTGAAGCCTGTCGTTGCAGTCGATTGCCTATGGCCGTTAAGAGGAGAGGTAAGATGGAGGGAGGAAAAATGGCCAGGATAGGGGGAGATGAAGCGCAAATTTATGTAGACAGGCTTGCATGCGTACAAAGGAAACATACAATAGGTTGTAGGCACACACAGAAACAACCACACACCCACGTGGTCACGAAGAGATTGATTCCTTACATTCTCTCACACTCGCATATCGTGCATGCACACACGGCAGCTTAATCGCAGCGACTGTGTAAAATCGAAAGCTCAAATAAAAAGCTGGATGGACTGATGGACTGTCTTCATTACGTTCCAGTCCTCCTCTGAAAACCACTGGGAGGAGACGTGTGGGTAGAATAGGTTTAAATCACCATAATCCCTTCCCAGTGCCTTTTCACTCCTGCTTTTAAGTTGCCTCTCTTGCTCGCTTTCTTTGTATCTCTTCCTATTTGTCCATGTCAGACTACCCATGTGAGGAAAATAGGTGCCCTTCACCATGAAATAATGCCAAGCCTTCTCTTCAAATAAAGAAAAAAGGAGAAGATTGCTGCGGTCCTTGAGGGCTTCCAAACTCTCAATCAGAATATTGTACTGCCTGCATTTATAATTGGTCCAAATCCCCCTGTTGGTACCTTCCCTCATTCAGATAGCGGTATTATTCTCAGCTTTAAATGGTCTTATCAATTAGCGGTGGTCTAAAGATTGCTTAGGGGAGCAGAACTCTACCTTCGAGATTCATCCTGTCATCTTTTATAGATGTCGGTGAGTGTTCGGCACATCTGCCCTCAGAGGGACCACTGTGCCGAGTGGTCAGCCGTGGAATCCATTCTCCAAAAGTGGTCCAATAAAGCAGGGGAATAATGAGCAATGGAGTGTGAAAACGTGAGGCTTGGCTGAATAACAAGGTCAGTATTATTGTGGGGGCTTCGTTTATATTGATAATAAGACTGAGCCTTTTTCAGAGCAGACACACAGAACACAAAGTGGAGTTTTTATTGGGACCAGTTATACAAACTGACATTGATTCTTTTTTAACCAGATCTGAAAACCAACCAGTGCAGCATTTAATGAGCCTATTCAGTGGAGTAAGGGCTTTTTTTTTCTCTTCTTGTTATCTGTGGATGCTACAATTCTGCTCGCTAATTACAGGTGAGAGAATCAGAAAGAAGCTGTAATTTCAAAAAACAAAATCAAGATCTGCTAAAGGAGGAGCAGTCAGATTGTACCTCTGATAATTATTGATTTCCAAATGAGAACAAATAAATAGACTTAAATTAGTCACAATTATTCACAACATAGTTAAAACAAAACTCCATGGGACAAAAAGACGGAGAACAAAGCTTTTGTTCCATGTCAATACAGACCGACAGCAAAAATGGCATTCAAGAGTTTTGATCTTAAGAAAATTATTCTAAAATGTTGAATAAAATGAATAGAGTAAAATTGGTTTTGATTCAAGCCTGCAAGGTTTATCAACAGGGCATTCATCTGACCAACTCACTGACCATTGTTCTCTCTACTCAGCTTGACATCCCCACAGAAGCAATTGTTATGAAGGTCACGTCACAGAAAAGAAATGAAAAGGGTTTCACTGGAGAAAGTTCAGGGTGATCACCTCCACTTCATTCAGCCACTGCTGCATTATGCTACCATGGATGACTTACACTATTCACTTAGTACAATGCAATGTGGCCCCTCCAGCCCCGAGCTAGACCGCATGAATGAGGAGACCTGGAGTCAGGCCATTGGCACTTTGTAAAAAAGTTGGATGACAGCCTCCTGGGAGGGTACGCACTTCTAGGAAGGTCAGGTTTGAGTGTAGATGAGACTCTGTGTTTGGGAAGTAACTGTTTCTTTGTACAAAATAACAGGAAGCTGTTTTTGGTATACTGCACTACATTATTTGAAGAGCTTAATTATATTTTAAAATTTGTGATATTAGTGATGCTAATGCATGTTGAAGTGTTTAACAAAAGCACAACATTAACAGGATCTTGTTCAGTTTAATCGCAGGAGATCGTTTTTTAAAATAACTGAATATTCCAAATCTCAAACGATTACTCACTTTTAATGACAGCACTCATCTCCCTGCATGCAAATGTTCCAGCACAACAATTCCACCTGTGACTATGTTGAAAGAACACCACAGTCACAATCTTTGTTGAGCTCCATCCATGATGATTGTGATTGGTTTGATGAAATATAAATAAGCCAGAGGTTGTTTTTTTTCTTCCCCTCCAATAGCAGATTGATATTGAGGTGCAGCCTCAGAATGGGCTGGCTAAGCAAGACAAGTACCTACTAAAAGTGGTACAAAAAAGGATGAAGATTGAAGCAGTAATGGGGTCATGGGTGCCCAAAGCTCACCAATCCCACAGAAGAGCTTCTGCAGCACAAATTGCTGAAAACCTTAATGCTGGTCATGAAAGAACGGTGTCAGAACATCGCACTGCATCACAGCTGCAGACTCTAAACCGGTCAAAGTGCTGATGCTGACCCCTGTCCACCGCTAAAAGCTCCTACAATGAGAATTTGCCCACGGAGAAATTGCAGAAGGTGGCCAGATGTGATGAATCATGTTTTCTTTCACATCATGTGGAAGACTGGCTGCATGTGCGTCATTTACCTGGGAAGAGATGGGAGCTGGATGCAGTATGTTAAGAAAGCACAGGCAGTTCTGATCAATGTTCTGCTGGGAAACCTAGGGTCCTGGCGTTCATGTGGATGTCGCTTTGACATGTACAGCCTACCTAGCCGTTGTTGCAGACCACGTATATCCCCTCAGGGCAACAGTGTTCCCTGAATGCTGTGGCATCTTTTAGCAGGATAATGTGCCCTGACACACTGTGAACGTGATTCATGAATGGCTTCAGAAACATGGCAGAATGCACGGGCTCCAAATTGTCCAGAACTCAATCTGATCAAGCATCTGTGAGGGAGGTGTACTGGAAAAACAAGGCCAATCCTCGGAGCCTCCAGCTCAAAACATCCGGGACTTAAAGGATTTGCAGCTAAAATCTAACTGCCTGATAACACATGGCACCTTTAGACATCTTGTGGAGTCCATATTTCAAGAGTAAGGGCTGTTTTAGCAGCAAGAGAGACCTAGACAATATGAGGCAGGTGGTTTGATGTTGTTTCCGATCAGTGTGTGTGCTGACTGCGGTCTGTAGGCTTATGGCCATTATCAGCAATTTGCAACCAAAGTCCCACACACACTTGTAAGATGGTAATGAGAGGGCTTCTTCAAACCTCCAACTGTGGGATGATGACTAATAACTGTGTGAATGAGTGCGTGCATGTGTGTGTTTTTGCGTTGCAGAGAACCTTGTTCACATTTCAGAAAAGTTGTGCATGGTCAAGGGATTCAACTCTGACTTTCTGCTTTCAATTAAGCTGGTAATGAGCTGACATTAAGGTCAAGCATGGACAGTGGTGCAGGAGAGCTATGCACATTAATCAAAAGAAAGCTCTCCTAATGGCCAGTGAATTATTAAACACTGTGTTAAGAGTTCCCTACGTCTTCTACCTAAACAGTACAGCCCTGTAGTATGATGGATGCTCATATGTCTGTGAGTGCGTACTATTTCTGCCAATGTAGAAGTTTAATAAAATATGCCTGCATATGTACCATTTTTAAAGAAAGAAAAATAAATAGCCGGATACAGAGACTCCAAATCCAGATGTCACCACTGGAGGAACACTGCAACATCTTCTATTATTAGTTGAAACATTTGCTATTTCAACAAGTTTAAACTGAATAATTTGTCAGAAGAAAAATAAAAAAGTGACCAGTGCAGTTTTGTTCTGTTATTACATCTCAGTTTCTTTCATATGTAAAATATTTTACCACCATTCTCTCTTCTATCGTGACATTTGAGCCTGTGAACCGTCGGCTCACCACACGCCCAATCAGTGTGACATTTAACTGAGGGTCTCGGGCTTTAATTACCATCCTTATCTAGACATATGGCATGAACCATATTACATAGTGTTCAGTAAGATTCGGTACCAAAGTAGGATGTTTATATATCTGCCTGTTACAAATGTCAGTGGATTTTCTCTTTCGGCCCAGTTCCACCAGAAAAGACTTGAGATTTATTTGAAATTGGTATAGTTGCTTTAGTGCAGACACCTCTACAGCTGCTTTTATCTGGATTAAACAGTCATGCCATGCAAATTCACATTCACTTTATGTCCGTCTGTGGTAAAAGCAAATTCAAGCCTTAACATTTCTCCGAAACTAATAATTGTTTGCAGTAATCGGGCAAGGTATTTACTGATTATAGGTGAAACTATTGTCTGTTTCTGATGTTTATAAGTGTCTGTTGTGTCCAATACCCTTGGTAGGTGCCCTATATTTGGCAACTAGACTATAATTAAAATGATTTATGGATAGGTTATATTTAAAAGAACACCAGCCGCAGCAATAAAAAATGTTATGATGAACAGATTATGCTGGAACACAGCTGGATGGAGCTAAACAGTTATAAGTGAATGTACAAGGGTATATTTTTAAAAACACCTGCACACACGGTTTACTGAGGACGTCTGAAACTTACTGAAATCACAGACCGAGGTGTGAAGGGTGAGCAGGTAGCAGTGGGGAGCTGGGGGTAGTAGGAATTACATCTGAGTCAGCTAAGCTAAGTATGGCTGCAGTCTTTAGAACAAATTTGTGTCTGCAGCTGTAGAAGTTGTCGGTGTTCACCTCCCCACCCGCTTTAAAGATCTGTGTCACAGTATTTGAGCAATTACACTAACTACAGACTGAATTTGTCCAGCAGCAGTTAGAGGCAACCAAATGCAGCTGTCCTGCACCATTCTTATTTTACTGAGTGCATTACATCACGCTAGAATTCACATTCGCCACTCACAATTTAATCATGACACATGTAGCATTCAAATTTGAGCGTGCAATGCATTCTCTTGCAATTACACAGAAGTGGGCCTGGATTTTCTTACCGATGATGCTGTCACCACCAGAAGATGACGTGCTTTGTGTGTTTCTGACGCTCAGTTCTACCTCTAGGAACTCAATCCAGAACATCTAAGGAATTTTAGTCAGTCAAATGCATCCGACAGAATCGGTGACATGAAAGAAGTTCTTCATCCAGCTCGTTCTGTCCAGCATTGGAGTCAAAAATCTATGTTGCCTAATGATGGATGACAAGCGTGCATGTGGACCATATAGCAACTTGTTGGTGAGGTGCGATTTCGACGAGATGTGTTGTACCATCATTTCTTTTCCAGAGAGTCTTCGATAGTGACCAAGAGTCAGATCCATAGAGTAAGATGGATTCCAGTGACGCCTTGAATACTCTCATTTTGGTTGTTGTTATGGGAAGCAGGAATGGTGATAGCACTGGTGAATGAACATTGATAGACAGCCGTTTCTGTCACCGATGCCTGTTTAAGTGAATGAGCTGTAAACAGTCAACGGTTAGGAAACTCTGCCCCCTTCAGTGGGGAACTGCTCCTGTGATAGTCTTGGCAAGTCGTCACAGTATTTATACTACTAGAAATTCATGACGAATTCAGTGTACGGCTCCACGGTTGCTCAGTTCCTACATGGTTATGATAAAGTCTCAACAACTTCTAATAAAGAAGATACCCCAAATCCTTCTGGACGGGTGTCTTCTGAGGTCAAAATCATGAAGGGACTCTCCTGACCAAAAAGTTCCTATTTCATTGGAACTTGAGCCATCAAAATAACAAAGTAGGAGCAGATTATGTCCTGCATGAAGAGACATAGTTCTTCTCGAAATCCAAACCAGTCTTTTGTGTCACATAAAGAATCTGGGGGTTCCTCACACATACATATCTTTCCCACCAACCACTCATGCACATACCATATAGTAAATATCCAGCTTAACTGTTCTGTCGAGCATTATTCCAGCATGGGGGTAAAGAGAAGCCTGTGGAGGAGTAGTTGGCAGTGGTGCCAGCCACCCCGGCACTCTGACAAGATTACCTCTACACCCAATTCAATTAGAAGCCCACTTTAGTCACCGTTCACCCCTTCAGGGTCTCCATAATCATAACAGATGGCTCTCTGTGAGACACCCACCATCTTTCACCTCCGAGAGGCCCGAAGAGGAGTAGAGCAGGAGCACTCATCACAGTACAGCGGAGGATCATGCAGAGTCTTTTTCACTGTATGTCAGAGTAACACTTCTTTTGTAGCTGCTGATGTGTGTGGTGCACAGAAGTACTATTTTAAAATCAGCGAAGGCATATTCAATATGGCAAAAATAGCCGAAGCAATTTTCTTTAATCCAAGGTACATTAGAGCACAGGACCGCCTTGCCTGATTGGCACTCCATAGTGTTTTGCATTTTGCAGGTAGCAGTTTGTGTTAGGGCTGTTGAAATATTTATACTGTGCTTTTAGATGTCAAAATAATACACCGAAGCTATTTGGTGTTTTTGAAACAACTGGAGATGAGGAGAGATGAGTTTCAATCACTTAAGTCCATGTAATATCAGGTTTCCACACAGGGGGTCTGTCGAGGAACAATTGAGGAGTAAACAGCTTCTTTTGTGATTTTCCAAGCTTCTTAGAAATCCTGACAATGGTGCTTTGGCGCTGATAGTGGATTGTTGCAAATTATAGGCTGTGTTAGTCACAAATTGTGTTTGCATTTCGGCATACTACATTTGAATGTAATTTTTTGTCTCTCAGTTCATCTAAGGATCTTGAAGTTAATTCTATTTTCTTGGTGTAGGTGTGACTCAGCACATAGAAACGTACTGCTTTGACTGGAACATAATTCAGTTTTGTAGATAATTGTGATCTTCAGATGATAAATCCTTCTGATCCCTTGAAGTTTACGCTTGTGGTTTTGTGTCTTGACTTAGATTGAACTAATTGCTATTAAAACTAAACAAAGATTGCTCAGAACACAAGCTATGTTTTCCTTTAGAATTACAACATCATAATTGTCATTTACTGCAGTCTATACCTACCAACAATACCTTCAAATCTAACAACAGCTTCAAAGCTATATATACTATAAACACTGCTAAATAATATCATGTTAGCATTGGTATTAGAAGCAGCCTTACATCCCAAGGTTAATATTCTTCCCATAGCACTACCATTGTCCTATAGACACTTTAATAGTTGTGGAATCCACATTTTTCATTTTCACTGACTTTTTCCTCTGTTGACAGCAGCAATAGAGACAAAGTGACTTTGTTGCCCCAAGCCAGATCTGGATGTTCACCCAATTGTTCCTTCTGAGTCTGTTCTGTGTGTTTAGTTCATGTTCCATTTTGTTATCAACATTTAATCATTGTTTGCTCACTCTCGGCAACCGCCGTTTCCCGGAGAATCCTGATGCAACATCCTTCTTTGTGATGTCTGAAGGTCTTACAAGATTCCTTCACTGTTTGACTTTGTGCTTTTCCTCATTGTTGAAGAAGTACTGTCACGATCTCATGGATGGGGAACTTTGTGAGCACAGAGCAGTGAGAAGATAATACAGTGATGGCGCAGTATGGACGGAGTTGTTCTGTTCCGACATAGAAACTCTGCTCGAGATCCTTCCAGAGATGGTTTCCTTCTCTTTTTGTTTGGGAACAAGTCATTCTATTTTCCATAAAATCTTTCCCTGTGCGTGTCTCATGCAGAATGAATGAAGCCCCAGTTGTGTCATTCCATGATACATTTTTAAAATACACAACAAATCTGTCCCTTTGTGGTGCCTCGGGCTACGGCGCATACCATGTCCTCACGTCATTATGAGTTTGGGTCGAGCTCCAGACTCCTGTCTAATGCCAGCACTGATTTCTTTCTCACCTCCTTTTACTCCACACAACATGGCTTGAAAAGCACCAGAAATGGCTTGGAACTTCATCAAAAAAAAAAAGAGAGAGTGAAATGCTGATTGGTTGTGTACTGTATGAGCACAACATTGCGACTTCTTATTTTTTTCATTTTTTTGCATGTTACGGGAATCGAGTTTCTCCCGCTGAGAGGGAAGTTGGCACCAAAGTGCGTCTCGGTGTACACAAAACAGCGGATCAAAGGCACAGACAAGTCTTTTTGTTGTGGTAAGATGAGAATGTTCGTAGAATAGAAAGCAAGCGTCTAAACAAAAGGCGACGAAGTGATATTGCGCGAGCCTGTTTTATTTTTTTTACATCTCTTTTCTTCATTTTCGCTTGAATGTAGATGATGGGCTATTATTTTCACATCAATGCTGTTAAATTGCATTTCAAAATAAGATTTTAACCACAAATGCCACTCTATATGTGTTTCTTTATCTTGCTATTCAAGACCTGGAGTGAACTGCACAAAAGCAGTGAGGCAGCATTCATCTTTTTTTGTCATCAGTATATATGTGTGTGTGTGTGTGTGTGTGTGTGTGTGTGTGTGTGTGTGTGTGTGTGTGTGTGTGTGTGTGTATGATCAAAGCCTCTCTGCCCCACCATGTGCTGATCTAGCCCAGGCCCGATAGAGCTACTTAGTCCCCATAATGTCCTGGGGTCCCCTCTCATTGCTGCCTTTGAATCCTGTCACAGATAACACTGCAGATTATATGCCTCTCCTGAGTCACTTTCAAGTTGACTGTTCTCCAAAATCGCAAATCTTCCAATCTGACTGCATACGCGTTTGCAGTGGAGAGTGGCACTATCGAGCCTTCCATCTGACTTTGTTGTTTCTGTCGGTGAACAACAGAAGGCGGCTTTTGTACACAATGTTGTTGAGGACGAGAGAAACAACATGCAGTATACAACGTGATCATCCAGGTTTCTCAAATTCAGGTTATATTGACCCTGAGTACGAGGGAAAGTAGTTCTCAGCAGAGGCAAAGTGTAAGAGCATTTGAGGAAAAAAAAAGTGCTTTAGTGGTCATTTTAGAAAATCAGCAAAGGTGCTGCAACAGTGGTTTTTGCCATTTTCCCATTTGTGAGGTCACTCTGACATAAAGAGGACAGAAGTATGAAATCACATTTTAAACCACCCTTCTATTAACTAGCTTGTTCCTAATAAGTGGATCTATTGTATTTTCTTGCACTGTTGGGGTTTTATGTCTCTCAGTGTCCAAATAGGTACAGTACTTAGAGCTGGATTTCAGGACACTTGCTTCTTTTTATCTGAATTCTTTACAATTAAATCATTTTGAAGCCTTTTTCAAAGTATGGTTTATTACATTTGCCAATCATATCGCAAATCATTTTGTCTTTGGTGTTGCCAAGAACCAATCCACTGCAGTTTTAATGATATATGTCATGTATAAAACAAGAAACACACTGTTGCAACTATGTTGATGAGACAACTGGACCTACAGACAGCTACTGTGTTGAAGTGTCTTTGTTGAAGACGGACTCGACTGTCTACATGGTAACTGATCTGTAGCTGAACAAACTTCATAATCTCTGTGGAAGGAACAATAAAAAAAAAACCCTGAACGCAACAATTTTCCTGACACTGTTATTGCATTATGTGTGCTTTCACAGAAACAGGCACTAATTGTTCGATTCGTTTTCAATTTGCTTTGTAAATCCAGGCCATAATAATAAATCAGTATTAAAAATGCATTTGAAAATTTTCAAAATCCAAGGATACCTCAGTGCATAAATGCAAAAGCTCTTTAGCTGCATTAGGTAACTGCAGGGAATCCATTTCTGATTTTAGACGCTATCAGTGAAGCAAATTATACTACACTATGTCACATTGGCAGCTGAATTCAATCCCCCTGATACTACACATCCCAAAGCCAAGGACATTACTATCTATCACGACCCCACCCCATGCCAAACGAAAACCCTCCCTCTTCTCAGTTCTATCTCAGCTTCCTAATGGAGACTAAGTAGCACTCCATGCAATGTTTCCCTATGCTAATGGTCTTTCTGTCTGGCCTAGGAGGGGACAAGCCTGAACTCTGTCAAATTTAATCTTTTAATAAGGTTTAATACTAAAGAGAGAGCCGCTGCCTCCGTCATCCCACCCCCTTACCAGTGTCTCATCTGGGCTGGGCCACTGTTCCCTCATGCAAGCTCGCTGCAGCAGAGCACTTAGCTTCACCCGGGACATGTCAGCGCTCAGTGGATGTGACGACTGCAAGGCGAGGAAGAGGAGGAGGAGGAGGAGGAGGTTGGAGGGTGGGGTGGGGTTGGTTGTGGGGAGGTGGGGCGGGTGCACACAGGGCCTTGTTAATGGGTACACAATGTGCCGAGAGACAAGAAGCGGCACACTCCAGCAGACAGCACTGTCATCACAGAGGGAGAGACAAAGTGAGAAGCAGAGAGGGAGGAAGGGTTATTATTCTTCCACTTTGCTTATCAGTTATCACTGGCGAGCGCACGTGAGGACCGAAGCATTAAACACACACACACAGGTGCCGAGTGGCAGCTAAGCGCTTCGGCAAGACAAAATGCACGCAAAAGTAAGGAAATGAGCAAGACACACATTCACACCCGCGTACACACGAGCAGCATGGTTAAGTGAATCTCCTAAATCACAAGCCAGTATTCAATTCATTAGGGAGCTCTTAGCAGCTGTTCTTGTCTAACCACATCAAGGCGAAGATTTAACACACGGATCCAACACTTAGATAAGTCTGCTTTTCTAAGAGATGGGGGAATTCTCTCAATAAAAGTGTGCCCGAAATTGGTTTTAAACCCTAAGTCATAAGTACCATTAAGCTGGCAGAATACCACAAATGAAATCAAAATCAGTGTATTCTCATAGGCAATAAGGCGGAAGTGCAACCCAAACAGAGGCCTTGTGTTTGGTTGGCTTTGATTGCTGCAGTGCGCTGACCTCCAGTGTCCTGTGAAAACTCTGTATCTAAGTCGATTTGATCATGTAAAATTTAGATTTAAGATCAAATCTGACAGAGCGTTTTACATAATTCAAGTCTCTTGACTTGTCTTAATTAGAAAGCCTGTTTGGTGTTATGTGTAGCTGCAGCACCTCCAGTATACTTTGATCCTTGCTGCAAGTGAGAAATTATAGTTCCCAACTTGCGGCACTGATAAATCTCAGTTTGCTTGGAAAATAAACAAAATACACAATTCCAGGATCTAGACTTAATATTTGCTCAAAGTACTATTTACGCCTAATAATTTTGACTTAATGTGGGTGCTACATGATAAGTCAGACAGACTTCCTACATATTCATCCTCTGGGGATCGTGATCATGGCACTAGCCACCTACTAAGTGTTGAAATGCTTTGCTGGATAAGGGAAATCTGGAGCAAAATCAGGAGATCACCAATGATATTGAGATTAATCCTCTGTGGGCCATGAGTATTTAATCCAAATTTTAGGGCAAATTGTGTTGCTCGCAAAATGTGAAAAGCTGATTCATTCTTCTGTGGTTTTCCAATGTTTCTGTGTCTTCATGAGGTTCCAGATTGATTCTATGTTGTTGTGATCGGAGCACTGTGGGGGTCACACCATCTGTAGCAGAACTCCCTGTTTCTATGACCCCGGGGTATTTGGAGTCATTGTCACACGGGAGAACAAATTTGGAACCAGTCAAAACATCTCAAATGTCTAAAACTTTTACACTGTACAGGAAACTTGTCAGGTATTTATAAATCAATTACAGCAGCTTCATTGTTCTTGTGGCTCTTTTTCTATTGATGGATTGCTTTTAAACATTATGGATGGATGAGAATCATTTCTAATGAAAGGGTCACTGTCTGGGAGGCCTTTAAATAAGCTGCATGTAGTCTAATACCTAAAGAGACGGATTCTGCATTCATCCTCCTTGTTTTGGTTGAGGGAACAATTTATTTTTTTATTATTATTGTTTAAAAAAAGTGCCATTGTAGTGACAATAGATTTTTCCTGCCTGACAAAAGAGCTACACTTGTATTCCGCTGGTATTTCATCCCAAGAGACGAGCTCAAATTGTCTGAACGCAAGTTTGAAATCATTGTCAGCCGGGTGTATTATTATTACTGTTGCTTTAACTTTTAGCACAGCCTGAGTGTGCGTTGTCTTTGTTTTGGATTTTCACCTTTGGGATTTATTTTCTGAATCATCTCCTTCACCGATCTCCACCTTCGGAAGCAAACACAGACCTGAAGCAGCGATATCCGGCAGCCTTTGAGAGCATGCCAATTAAGCATACAGGAGCCTTTCCTCTACGAATGAGTGGCTTGAGTCAGGTAAGGTAACTTCTTTTATTATTTTTTTTGCAGTTATATCTTTTAAGCACAAAAACCTGAGGGGAAAAAAATGTCTCTAAAGGCAAATGGTAGCAATTTTCTACCATCTAAAATTCTGGTTCCAAAGAAGAAATACTGTCAAAGAGAGACAGCTGATATGAAAGACCACATGCTGAGGTGTACCCCCAACCCTGACAACACAGAAGAAAGGAAAATTTCTCTTGATTGGTCCTGGGGTGGTCATTCAGACTGCTCTGTTTCGGACTTTCAACTGCTGTTCTCGCACAGTATGTTCTCCGATTAACTTAAGCAGAGCTTCTGTGTTTATATTTAGCTGTCATAAACAATAAGCTCATGGACTACATGGTGGGCATTTCTCTGTGGCGGTGGTGGCGGTGTGGAGGTCACAGCGAGACAGAAACACAGGGAGACAGAAGAGGGAAGGAAATGCAATGGGAGAGCTTAAGAGTCGCAAAATATGTGTGCCTGCTTGTGTGTGTTTGTGCAAACCCGTGAGTAAGCAAGTGTGTATGTTCGTGTGAGAGACAGACTGAGAGACATGCCTCCACCAGTGCTGAGGGCAGCAGGTTTTTGGCAGAAGCAGCGCTTTCGTGGGCGTATAGGGAAAGAGAAGGGAAGGGGAGAGTCGGAGGAGGCAGTGAAGGAGGAGAGGATTTGGCCGTGGTACCGATGCCCGGCCATGTGGCGGTGGCAGGGTCACGTCAAGCGTGATTGGCTTTCGCTTTCTGATGGAGGCTGACCTTGAGATCTCGCTGCATTTAACCGACTCTGACTGCTCGGTGAACGCCGGGCGGACGCGTTCCCATGGTCGGTCCCTGAGGCCATGGTCGGCAGGAGGCAGCCTCACATGCATGAGAGAGTACAGATGTGCGCGAACACATATTAACACACACTTAGTGCATGTGTGCAGTGAGGTCACGGCAGCTGGCAACACATCAAGTTTTAAGATTTGGCCACATAACAAAATAACATACTGTATTTTCTAACTCTAGTTTTATCAGATCCTTTGAGACATATGAAATCTCTGCTGCCACATGAATACAATAGGTGTGTGTGTGTGTGTTTGCATGTTTTTGCAACTGTAAAATAATTTGGAAACTGGACCAGCACCCTTTAATGGCCCTAGCAGCTGCCATTGTATTCCACTCTAAATGTGGAATAGAAATAGGAAGAAATAGTTCCAGAAATTGCCTTACTAAAACAGTGAAATCCATGGCTGAGAGTGGGAAGTTGAAACAGTCACAGGGATGAAAAGCTTCTTGTACACAAGGTGATGCTATGGAAACACAAAGTCAAAGTAACATCTGTACATGGTTGTATGTTTCAATCAGACTACACAAGAGAAATTTTCTGAACACCAAGACCTGATGAATGCTCGAGGTTCTATTAAATCATTTATTTAAGGATAATTACTCGAGAATTGTGCTTGACTTTTTTCATTGTGTGCAGCTTCTTACTTCTACTACATCTTGGAACAATAAGACATGGAGATTTGTACTCCACTACGCTTGCCTTTCAGCTTTATTTTTGTTCAAATTTTTCATACCCCTACTGTCCAATGAAAACCATCTGTCACCAAATTTGGTGATTTAGAGTTTGAATTTGTCTGATGAACTGAAATATCAAGAGTTCCTTTGTAAGTTGAGAACACTGTCCTACTTCTTAAGATATGTAAACTCTGTTTTTTATGGATTCTCTTGAATTAGATGAAAACACCGAGTCACAAAACTAAAAAGAGTGCTCGTTAAAAGTTGAAATGTGGTTCTCACAAGACAGTATCACAAACATGATGTAATTGGATAGTAAATGATGCATTGATGGAGATCTAATCACCAATGGAACGTAAAGATTTAGATTTTTTTTGACAATAAAGCTTTGTATGCAGGAATTTTACTTGTACTGGAGTATTTTTACTGTGAGGTATTTATACTTTTACTTAGGAGATAGATCTGAATAGCTTCCCCACTATGGATGTTGGCTAACAACAAAGCAGTTCATATGAGTTGTTTGTCACTCTGCATAATGTGAAGGCCATTTTCTCCATCTAATATAGTGCTAGCAAAAAAATTTATGTATGTGAGAATGTCTTTTTGTAATCAGGGAGAAATAATCTTATGTCTACAGCATTATGAGTGCTGTATTTTTTTCAGCTTAATTTACTCGGATCAAAAAATCTGGTGTTGACCATTATTAACAACAATACCCTTCCTTTATGCTAGATCTAATCGTATAATTCCAACTAATCCATAGCATGAAATTAAACTCTTTTAGAAGTAAAAAGGGACCACAAGTCTCTTCTGATTCTCCTCATTGTGTTATCCTTCTGAGGACAAATTGCTGTGTTAATAGCGCAACACTACACAGACACATGTGTCATCCTATCTAGCTGTGAATGAATCTGAAAGCAGAGCTGAGACTCCAGGCACCTATGGTGGTGAAGGTCACACGTCTGAGTGGTTCCTGAAGGACATGGAAAAGTGATCCCGCCTTTAAAAACCCCGATGACAACACATTAGCTGGTGTCCAGGGAGCAGCAGTCATGACACACACACACAGACACACACACACACACACACACACACACACACACACTGTGGATCCTGTTTCACCATTAAACATGTGATGTGATTTGTGGGAAATCCTCTCAAATTGCACACACGATCCATGCCACCCTTTGGCCAATATATATCAGAATCAAGGCTTTCCACAGGTAAAGATAGATACAGGAGCCTGCAGCAAGAAAACAACAAAGATTGTGTGTTTTGGAGACATTTTGAACAAAGCAGTATTGACATGTGGTGTGTTGATGTGATTTTGTATTCAAACAAGTGTAGAAGATGCAATTGTTGGCTGCTATTTTCATACAAATATCAATTAATAATTCAATTCTAATTCCCTGATCCCCTTTTACTTGTCTTTTTTCTGAGAGAGAAACAAAACACAACACGACGTGGCCTTGACTGATTGTAGAGGTGCATTATTCAACTACATACTGGCCTGACAGCACAAACAACATTCTAATGCGTTTTCTTATTCAGCTTTATGAAAGGCAGTCTGTTCGATGACTGTGCTTTGTTTTTTTAAGCCTACGCTTTGAGATAAGTGCTGAGCAATTTTGTGAACGAGCTGGTCCCTGTATTCAAAGATAACATTAGACAAGAGGGAGACTGAAAGCCAAGAGATTTTTAGCTTTGACAAGGAAGAAATAATAACAGTGGACGGTTTTGACTGGACGAGTTGATCCGCCGGATAAATTGCAGTCATTGTTGCATGGATACATTTGCATGGTAGAATATGTTACTGTGAGAGGGTAATCAAGGAAGCTCACACAAACAATGACAAAATCGCACCAAATGCCTCAGAAAATGCACCAAAGTCCAGAGCATTTGTGAAAAAAATAAATCGATTTTAACAGACAAATGCCTTTTAATGGAGAAATTATGAACTGAAGATAAAGGAAAGAAGGATGTGAAAGGTGACCAGTGGTCATAAATATTTAATTTACTGTGCATTCACTAATAACAAAAGATTTTCCTTTTTCTCTGCAGTCATTTGCCATGAGAAATATTGTGCTTTTTTTGGTCATTTTTGTGTATTTGTGCCAGCAGTTTCTGCTTAGATTAATACCTTACAAGGAAAAAATAGCCTGAGCTCATAAATTATGATGCGCCGCAATAGGATAAACTACCCGACAGCACTGAGTAATTAGAGCTACTATTCGACAGTAAAATTCTGCACAACACCTGAACACTGTAAGAATGCACATAGCGAGAACGTTTCACTCTGAAACTTCTTGTCCAAAGAGAAACACCTCTCGCACATTGTGAATGCAGGACTTTTAATGCAGTGTGTTTACATACTGTTTGGTGGGTACACAAGTCAATACTTTTGTGCTATATGCTGCTCAAATTTGAAGCCTGTAGCGCTTACTCTGGAGTATTTGGCAGTCATTTATGCGTAAAGCGAAAGGAGTTGTCGATACACATGCTAGCTAGTAGCACAAGTGGAGACCGTCGCTGTTGTGTGTAAAGCAATACATGAATAAAATAATACTGGTCGTACCAAGAAAAACAGAAGAATTTTTAAATGAATTTGGGAAAGGAAAGCACAACACTGAACTTTTTATGATGCAAAGTAGCACTGCTGCCATGATCCACAGCCAAAATGTGTTGTTATTGTATCCTAACATCAATAAATTATTGACTATATATCACATATTGTAAAAGATATTACATAAAGGACTAGGAGACTGCACATCCACTCTTATGCCAATGATTGGCGTCTTCCTCGCTCCTCTGTTGCGTCTGTTATGGCGGCACAATTTCCGCCTCTGATTCTATATGCATATGGACTAAGTGTCTGTGTAGGTGTGCTGGGCTTTTAGTGTCTCCTGAATGTGTTAGACAAATGCAATAAAACACAATTCCACATTCACAGTTTGATCTCCATAAGGTGTATAACTAAAAAATCTTCCGGCCGTTCACAAGAGGAAGATAGAACTTTAATTTGGTGTTATAAAGTAGTGACATTTCCTTATAACTACAGCACCTCTCTGAAGGATTGTACAGGTCTCCGGCTCTCATGTACTATTCATGCTATATATTTTTCTTCACATAATCTCTGCTGGATCAGCCGGCAGCTTGGATTTTCACCCCAGCTACAGTAAGTGTACATGGTAAAAACGGCTTGCAATTTGCAGACAAAGCCCTTTGATAGTAAAGGGCCCCTATGGTAACAAGAAGAAAAAAAACGACATAAAAATGCTTCTCTCCCTGAGCATATCCAACCAAGTCGAGATGGGGTTTTTTTCAAGTGTGTTTCTAGCAAACGATTTTCCTACTGCAAACCTTTGCCTGTTCTTCTCCTGGTTCTAAATATAGAGGTAGATAGCGAGAGTGAGAAAGAGAGGCATCTCACACTGGCATTTTGTCAGATCATCTTTTTTTTTTTTGCTGATTTTTCCAATTACGGCTGACTGACATGTAGAGTAGCAAATGGTGAGGCTGTTGGCGCTCATTTCACCGCAGACAGCAGTTAATGAGCTTTTTATCATCTATTTATGTGAGTTCTGTGAGCGAGCAGATGAAAGTGAAGATATCTCTGAGAAAATGCGCTCCCAGACACCTCTGATTGTGATAAAATAACATACAGCTTTTCAAACACCTGCTCTGCTTTGATCACATTGTCTTTTTTAGTTTTTATTTTTTTGGTCATTTTTAGAACCACTAAATATCCGCTCTTATATATCCGCTGCTTTCAGAAGAACCAAAACGACGCGAGGCTGATTGCCGCTGAAACTTTCAATTGATGGAACTGTTGAACAGCCTGTTCTTAGCAGTATTAGCACTGATATAGAACAAAAGCTCACAGCTCACTGACGGATGTTGGTTTTATGAAGAATATATATTCAGAGGGTTTCATTGTGCTTTTTATAATTCTGTTGAATCACAGGTGGCTTTGAAAGGTCTTACACTTATTGACGGTCAGTGCCTTTTCTTAGTAATATGCTGTGAAAAAAATTGTAAAGGAATTAAGAAAAAAGTGCATAGTACAACTTATGTGTTATATATATATATGAGTATGGAGTAATTATATTTTGTAAAAAGAAAAAGTTCTATAGATGGGTCAGTATATAATTGAGGGACTTTTGATGTCCATGGGATACATCTTGCACACATTTTTATTAAATGTAAAAAAAAAAATAAGTAATGCTTTTTATGTTCATTATGATCATGTCTTTACAAATTCCATAATTATTTATTATGGAAACAGTCGCTTATTAATAAAAAATGAGTGGATATCACTAAAATGTCAACGAAAGAACGGTCTAAATTTACTAACAACCACCTTCTAATTAGCTAAACAATAATAAAATGAGCTTTTTCAAAAATAGTTTTGATTGTGTTTTTTATTAAGTTGAGATAATCATGACAGATATTTCTTTTTTTTTATATTGAGTTCCCCATTACAAAAAACACCTCTCAAGGAAGTGTGTTAATTCCAGATCACATGACCTGCTCCACATGATGTCATTTCCTCCTGAAGAAAAGATTGGCAAGACTCCAAGGCTTTCTGAGTTATTTAATATAAAGTAGTGTGTGAGTCAAGTGTGGATTTATCACATTTCAACAGGTTAACTATAATGTCCTTATTAAAAACTTTCAGCTTCAATTTTACTCAATTGTATATATAATATTTAGAAGAATCTTTCTGTAAAAATGCCATGTGGTGTTTGGTTATAGACGGCCATGTTGATTTTAGACCTGAAAACAGCAAAAATGTCAACTGTGTTACAAAAAGTCCCACAATTATATGTTGACCCAGGTGATATTGATATTGTACTTGCCTAAATGCAAATGAACAGGTTTTTTGTTTCTATCTTTAATCTTGAACCAACTTGCATTCCATCAATGTGGACAAAACTTCATAATTCTTGACTGCATCACTTTTCATTGTCATTTTTTGTTATTACAGTGCAGATCCAGCAGGAAAATGTAGATCTGATTTGCAAGAATTCAATTCTTTTTATCCAACTTTAACCCTTCCTCTCTCTTTGTTTTTGCATCGCTCATCCCCTTTTGCCTGGAATTGCATTTCCAGCAATCCATTTACTCCCCATCAAAACTGAATCAGAATCACTAATGGACACATTGCACACCTGCCTGAATATGATTGGGCATTACTCACCAGAAGGTGCCAAAGCAGGTAATGAATGAGCCCCTAATGCAGAAGCATAAATGAAGCAGCTGATTCCAATCACCAGCTAATGCAAGTGCAACATTATTGCCACCTTAACTTACTCAAATGCAATTTTCCAAGTGAAAAGATCTGAAAATGGCATTTCAATCCACGATAACCGATTTTATACGAGTTAAGTGGAAACACTGCAGGTGAATTAGGGTGAAATTTCTACTTATTACTTATCGCCATGAAACTTTGCATTCAAATATGCAGATGAGGGATTATATGAGTGTTATATATTAAAATATGTCAATGTTCATCAGTTTCCAGAACAGATTCCAGAGCTGATTCAGTGAAGAGTGGAGAAAGACAGCTTCATATTTTTAGTTTCATATTAAAGTCAAAGGTTTTCACAGATGGATTTTTAGATTTCTCTTTTTTATCACTTGTAAGATCAGAAAATAGTGTCAACAGCCCAGCAAAATCTCTTTTCACCATGTTTTTAGGAATAAAATGTTCTATAAGTCAGGCTATGACTTTATGAACAAACCCCTGAGTAGAAAAACTTTAAAATATAAATAACTGAATGTTTGGTGCATTTAAGTGCGAATGAGGGGAAGATTTCTGACTCACAGTGTGAGGAAAAATAAACTAATTTTGAGAAAATGGCCTTTAAAGATTTGTATTATAACTGAAATCTACAGACACAAATAAACAAAGCATAGAAAAAAATCTCCGTGTGCATTTTGAATGTTTTCTCTTCATTACGCTGAAATATACATGTTAAAATATACGTTTCTGCCTCTAGTGCATCATCAAGTATTATTAACCTATAAAATACAATTAGAAATAAGTTGGAATTTATCAGATAAAAAATTCCTATGCAAAACTACTTCAGTTTTCAAATTTGTGGTGATTCTAATAACTCTTAATGGTGTTGCAATAGATCAGTTTGGCTGAATGTTCACCTATCATGAAACAGAAATGTGAATGACTTCTTGCTGACACGCAGCATCTATCACGACATTAGCGGACGCCACAGAGGCTAGATAAGAATCATCCCTCAGAAGGACAGTCCTGTGTGTCCTCTAGCCTCCCCTCCACCTCCGGCCCCCATCCTCACCCCTCTGGGGATGAGCAGGAAGTTAGGGGAGTGGGGCTCAAAGTGGGACGGGGAGACACACTCATCAGGCCTCAATGATTAAGAGTCCACATCCAGTGACCGTGAGTGTCAGCCTCTACAACACAAACACCTTCCAGCCGCTCTGGTCTGGTAGAGTGTGAACCCTCCCCACCTGGCTTGGTCAGAGTCGGGGACGGGGGAGGCACACGAGCCCGTCATCCCCTACTGATGGATGGGGGACATTACGGCTCTTGGGGACAGGTGCCACTGACGATTAAAGGCCCCAGCCAGTGGCTTGGAAAGAATGGAAGTGGAGAGAGGGGAGAGGAAGGAAAGGGAAACTGTTGCCGCAGAACGAGTAAACACAAACACTGCGGGGAAAGCAGATGTGAAACGAGTGGCGAGGTGGAGGGGAAGGAGGGGGCGTTGCAGGTAGAGAAGAGACAGATGGCAGGAGCGTTTTTTTTTTCTTCGGCATTTGGACTTTAAGTGTGATACAATACGACTGCCTGCGCACCAAAACAGTGGTCACACAAGCTAACGCGCCTGCTAACAGGTGCAGAAACATTTTGCTTGGTCTCTTCCAGCCCCTGTTTATTGACGCAGGCTTTTCTGTATTTTTCTTTTTTTTCTGTCTGTCTGCCAGAGTCCAGCAGCTGCCCTGCTGCTCTCCTCTGTGCTGTGTTGATGACATTTGTTTCCTAACCCTGCCACTGAGCTGTGGGGACAAGTATTACCTCCCCTGCTTCAGGGGCAATTCACCTGTCTGTCACTGCGACTCCCCCGCCTCCCCGTCTTGACACAGCATCGTTGTTGTGCTACCTCGTAATTGGTCCACTACCTTGTTTGGGACTCAGTCGTTTCAAGCATCCACAGCCTCACCTGTGCACCGAAAAACATCAGGAAGCAAATAGTTTCTGTTTAATTTCCATCTGCCTCATCAGTGCAAAAACTTGCACTTCATCCAATGTGTGACAAGCGAGTAGCAAATTAAGCAGTCGTTCTCAGGTTGTGTAGCCTGTAGGACCCTAGATAATGATAGCAGCGCTAAAGCCGAATCCCTGTGAAGGAAAAATGTGACACAAAATAATGTGTGTGCAGCAGCTCATTTCCATTATTGTTTCCAATCATGGGGAAAGTGAAACAGGCGCTGCTGAGAGGATGACATGTGAGTGAAAGAAGAAGATGGAAAGGAGAAAGTGGCAATCCACTGGGAATGGTACCACCCTTTGTTGATGCCAAGTTCAACAGACTGATTGTGGAATTGGAGCTCTACAACACCGAGGCAAGGAATAATAGGGCCTGGCTGAGAGAATGGAGCTATACTTTAGGTTTCAACCGCAGGGTGGAATGTACCGCCATCAGCAGAAAAAAAAGACGGACAGGAGTTGGGACCAATGTCTATCTCCACAACACCAGTGATTATCTGGAAATTGCCTTGACATTCAGCTATAATTTGCTTTGTAATGACTGGAAATAGCTGGGGATGAGTCCTCCCAGATTGCTATGTTATCAAAAAATGCGCCAGTGAAAAGCAACGTTTTCGCATTTGCAAACAGCAGGGGGAACCACTTCATCCAACCAACCCTCCCTCCTCCTTCCAGTTTCGACTATGGCTCTTCTTCTGATCCCTGTTCTTTTTTTCCACTCCATCTTTTTTATTTTTTTCCCCAGCAAGACCCAATCCGTCTGTGTTTACTGTTATAATGTTTAATGTTTGCTCATCTGCTTACCCATAATCCCTCAGCACACATTCCCTCTCCTCCTTGGCCTCTATATTAAGGCTCTGTCGTCATTGACGGATTAACTCCTTTGAACTTCTCAGGGATGATACAGAGCTAAAACATACTATGAACTATGTCTGACTGTCATATCCACTACAATGTATCTTTGGAGTTTGTGTGTATTTTTTCATGCATGATCTCAGGGGAATTGTACATCAGAAGTTCTGTGAGATTAAGAAGAAGCTTTGAATGGGAACTTAAGACATATTTACCAGCAACAACAGCTGTTTTTTTCCCCACAAAGTCATACTGCTTTAAGTCGACTTTCTGACCGGTTCAACCCACAAACTAAGAAGTCATATGGTGGAGTAAAACATATGTTCTACCTCGAGTGCTGCAGAAATCCGCCAACTGTTACAGTCTACTGAAGAACTTTCCAAAGAAAACAGCATAAACGAAAACTTTTTTTTCCTGGTTTTTCTCTTAAAACCTATGCATCCCACCTAATTATAACGAAAGTAGCCTTCCTTCTCAGCTATTCCATGTCTGATAGGTTGTCATGTGGGTTTCTGCTTCCTCTTGAAAGTGTCCCTTTATCAGTGAATCCACACAGATACTGTTCTGAGCCTCTTGCCAGCTTATCTCTGTTAGGCCGTTAATTAGCACCAAGTGCAGCAATTACACTCAAATATCCTGAGCAACAAAGACACAAAAGACGGCCCCCTACCTACCCCCACCCCGCCGTACCCTGGTCTTAAAACTAGACCAGCTCCCACAAATCACATGAAGGACAGAGGAGTGAGGAGAAGGAAATGAGGAAGGGAGATTTTTGAGCAGCACAAAGACAGCGCTCGGATAAGACTCTGCTGTCGTTTTTAATTGGTTTGTCTCTCCTGAGAGGAGCCCCAAATCTGGAAGGTTTTCAGATGTTGAGCCGGCTCCTGTAAATGCCTGTAAGTTTGTGCACATACATGAGTGCATTTGTGCATACGTGTAACACCGCGTTGCTTAACCGTACAGTTAGCCACACAGTGAACTGAGCTCAGCCTGTATTTGCAAGACTAGAACATTTTTGGTAGCACTTTCCATGAAGGTCATCTCTTTAGAAGATATTAAAATGCATTTAAAAGGTGTTGTAAAACTTTTTAGAAATGTCTATTGTCATGTATGACAACTTTAATTAGTCTTTTGAAGTATTATATGTGGTGATAGGTTCACATAGCGAGTCTTTGAAATGGATTATCTTTAACATGACTTTGTGAGCTGACTATTAGAAATTGTATGATGCTACTGCACATTTATGATTAGTTATGAGAAGTCTTTGCTGTAGTGCGACCATTGCACTAAACACAGTGGCCAGTGGTACAAGTAGAGAGAAATTAACAAAAAGTGTTTAGTTGAAGATGATTTCTCAGACGCAGATACAATTTGTTATTTTCCATATGAAATTTGATATATTGCCAAAAAAGAAATATCTGTCACGATTATCTCAACTTAATAAAAAGAACACAATCTCAGCTATTTCTGAATAAGCTCATTTTATTCTTGTTTAGCTAATTAGAAGGTGGTTGTTATTAAACCAGGAGGGTTATTTAGTTGACATTTTAGTGATATCCAGTCGTTTTTTTATTAATAAGTGATTGTTTCCATAATAAATAACTACAGAATTTATAAAGACATGATCATAATGAACATTAAAAACATTCTTTTTTTTTTAAACTTTTAATAAAAATGAATGCAAGATATACTCCATGGATATGGAGTCACAGGAGTGCTAAATCAAAATATAAATAAATAAATAAATGTGGAAATATAAAGAGAAATAAATAATAAAATAAATAAATGTGGAAATATAAAGAGAAATAAATAATAAAATAAATAAATGTGGAAATATAAAGAGAAATAAATAAATAAATAAAAAGGAAAACTTTGTCTTTGCTTTTACCTTTTCTGTTTTTTCCTTTTATTTATTTATTTATTTATTTATTTCTCTTTATATTTCCACATTTATTTATTTAATTATTTATTTCTCTTTATATTTCCATATTTATTTATTTATATTTTGATTTGGCACTCCTGTGACTCCATAGATGGACTTCAGAAGTCCCTCAATTATATATTGATCCAAACCATTTTTCGACTAGATTTTTATGTTTCACATTTGAACATCTCCTGCTGTTCTCTTAAAAGATATTGTCTAATTTTTAGACTGCATGGAGTATTCTATTCTATTATTTTCTCTTCTCTTCTATTCTAGAATAGAATATTCTATTCTACGCAAATGTCATACCAAGTGTTACCAGCATCTGTCTTACTGCTGCTTTGTCTGGACCCTTATTTTGCAGTGCAGTCAGATAGGTCAATAAAAACGTGTGAAAATATAAAATGAATACTGTGAGTCCAAAGCCAGAATTTCTTTGCTGATGTTGCTCCATTTAAGTCAACTAAAGGTTTGCCTTGCAACATGGCCGCAACATAACCTTGTCAAACCTCAGTGTCCTGGGTGAAAATACTGCCTCACACCTCCACCACCACCCGTCCAGCCTCCCTATGCATCTCTTTTAAATTGGTGAAATTCCTATTTGTTTCGCAGCACTAAAGATCGAACAGCTCTGACAAAATTGTGACTAAAAATGGGTTTGAACTTTATTTTTAGTCTTTTTGGAAGTGTTAAACTTGTGCTCCCTTTGTTGCATTAGTTATCGCAAACAGTATTCTGTGTCAGTACACACCTGTCAAATTAGCCCAGCTATTGCAAATTGCAATAGAGAAAACAAACAATTTCTTGTTTTGAATGGGAGGTATGAATTTGTTATTGTCACTCCCCAGTTTCCACATCTAGTAAGTGTTAAAGTCAGATAAGGACAACAGTAACTCTATATACTGTCCTAAATATTTTAAAATGCATTCCATATTAACTAGCTGTCTGATTTTAAACAGATGTGAGTGCTCAGCTCTGGAAAACTACTTTAAAAACTCACCAATTTCAGATCTTAGAGAGTTTTCTTATTGCTGTCAGAAGTGGTTTAGAGAGTAGCAGTGAACTGACCTAATTATGTAACTTAATGTAAAGCATCTATTAACTTTCAGCGGCTGCAGAGGAGGCTGCATGGTTGTAGCTGTTTGTATTGCTGCTAAATATGGTCCGCAGATGCCTTACTTGGAGAGGACATAAAAATGGTCCAGTGTAACTATGATCAGATGACAGGGGAAGCCTTTTATTGATTTAGAGCAGAGAAATGGAAGGAGCAGGATATTTCCAAACTTTAGAGGGGGATCTAGGGGACTAATTTTAGTTCTTGTGAGCTAAGTTGTCTACTCTTAGATTCAGGAACAAATCTGGGTTCGAATGCAGACTTAAGAGCAAAGGTTTAGTTAATGGCTGTTGTCAATTAAGACAATCACAGTAGGAACAGTACCAGACATTGCAGACTGTATGTATCGAGCCCTACTGCGTCTGTCAGTATTTGAAAGGCCTCAGGTGTTCCCTTGTTCTCCCCACATGCTCAATCGACTGCTCTGTGAACAGCTGACTAGACAGCAAACCAGGAAACTGGCAACCATCTGGCGCCACTGGGGATCCAGGTAGCCCCCCCATAGCATTCATCATGAACGGCCGAACTCAAGGGGAAAAGTAGAAGCTCAAATTAGAATGTAGCACATGATCTTAAAAGGTTCTCACGCTGTTTGAGAGTCACTTTTAATTCTTGGGGGAGTTGATAAGCTACATCAAACAACATATGCGACAGTGTAATGTGCAGAGGGTACATCAGCTAGTGATACATTAACAGGAAGTCATGAAAAGCGTTTCAACTTCACATCGCACGGGCTGAACGAAAGCAAACATCTGGCTTCTAATAGCGCCATTTAAAATCTCAAGATAATAAGAGTACAATAGTGTCTATCCCAATTAACCGTGTTTGCTTTTAGTAGTGTTTTTTTATATATATTATCACTGCTGCTGTATGTAACATCAGCAGTAAAACTCTGAGTGTGATGAGAACTGTTAAGAAGCCCGCAGTGCTAAACTTATAAAGGTGAGGCAAGGTCAGTGCACTGTCACTGCTATCTGATGATAAAAAAAAAAATTATGACAAATACAATTTTTTAAAGTAAAAACTGTCAAGGCTGACTGTCACATCATATCAGTTTTTTTGGATTGAGAAGAGCTTCCCCTACAAACAGCGATTATCATTATTGTTTCAAATATTATTTGCTTGCTGCCACATAGACGTTTGAATAAAGAAGCACCTGTTTGTTGTAGTTTCGAGGCAGAATCCATGACAAGACTTTCATATCAGCCGTGACAAATATTAAATTAGTGGCTGCCATTCACTTGCAAAAATATTATGGACTCTGTACCAGTAATTGCTGCCTTTCAGCCAGTAAATAGACAGTTTTAAAGGTGTTTTTCAAGCTGAAAGTCTATCATTGCAGTAATAATATTAAAAGTCACATCGGGGAAACTTACTTTTCTTCTTCTATGTGATTCTGTTTGTGTATTTTCTTAAGGTTTTTGCAGAGTTGAAAAAATCTCCCTTTGGGTAGAGAGTGGACGTACTGACTGTCACTTGGCAGAGGGATATATTTAACTGGGACACATTTCAGGTAGATGCACACTCAGCAAAGGGGTGAAACTGATGCTTTCATGAGAAGAAGTTACGCTGCAGTGATGAGCAGCACTTCTTGCTCCGAATGTTGTCAAAGTTACAGCATCTTTTTGGTCCCAACCATACTTGCCTTACAGCCTTGTCTCATAAAAATGACATTCCTGCACAACTAAGCGACATTTTGAGTTAGGTTTTGAGGAAAAAAGACTTTCTCTTGGATTGCATTTCTATCAGTCATGTATTCAATGAGGTGGGACTACAAAAAGAAAAGCCCAAATTGTGCTATTTTCCTAAACTTTAACCATGGAGTTAGTGAAAATGGAAGTTAAATCTAAGAACCATTGGATTATCACCAATGGCGCCAATGCCCCTCCATCCTTTTATCATGGGTTTTTCAAACAGGAAGCGTTTCCTTCAACATCATATTCTCATTTTTTTTGCGTAGAAAATACCTTTTCTTCAAACAGAGATGTGGTTGTGGTTTTAAAGGAAACATCCAACAAATGTACATCATAAAACATTTTACATAAAAAAATGCAAAGCTAATAGAATCTACCCAGAGCGCTACTAACAGCAGCCCACTCTGCTCATTTCCTCTCAGAAATATGTTTCGCGGCAGAAAGTCAGTGATTTAATTCATTTCCTCTGTCTGGTATGTTTCCTTAATGACTGTAATTATGACCTTTTGTGGATCCTACAGCTCTACCTCTTCCCACACAGCACTCTCCCTCCTCTTGTCTACACATTAATTTTCTCTTATGTGAATCAAACATTATTATACCTGAAGGTCACACCATTATCCCCCGTATTCACAGTCCAAATATTCATATGTAGTGCTGCAAAGCCTTCCCACTGTGAAAGCGCGAGAAAGAGAGAGTGCTGTTTTTTGCCACTGATGAAACCCAAAATGCTTGGAACCAGGCACAGATATCCAAGACAGAGGTAAAAGCTCACATCTCTAAAATGCTGTAGGTTAAAGATAGAAAATAGATCTTCACAGCAGTGGCTGTGAGAGATACCCACTGTATTTCGGGGAATGTGGCGGCTAGGGAGGCACGCAAGCAAAGAGAGAGGGCTGTGAGAAAAGGAACAAGAGTGTCACATCCATTTGTAACTCCCGCTGTGATGTCAGGATGCTGGCGGGGGCTCACCAACTGTGCACAGTGACATTGATGGATGCAGGTGAGCGCACCAACTTTCTTCCCAAATACTCATCTTTGAAGATCTGTCTGTTTGTTGTTCCTTTATAAACCCGTAGCTGAAAGTTGGCGACAGCGAAAAGATGAGAAATGGGGCTTGCAGGATAAATGAGGGTGACAAAGATAAGAATAAAGGTGAGAGCGGAGTGAGGAATAAAAGGCTTTCAGAGGAGCGGTGAAAGGAGAGGAGATGGAGTAGCGTGACCAGTCCTGGGTAAAGTCAGACAGATAAAGAGAGTACATTATTAAGTTTGGGCTTCCTTCTGCCTGGACTTGAACTTTTTCCCTCAATTCTGTTTAAATATTAAAGGCTTGTAATTAAAAGGTGACGGAGAGGGGCGCCACAGGGGGGTTCTGGCTGTATTGACCGAAGAGTGACAAAGCATACACCACGACTTGCAGACTGCATCAAATGGGGGAGCTGAGAGGAGGGGGAAGGTGGGGGCTCTGGGATCTCGAGGCAAACGCGTCTGGATGTCGAGATGTTTTCATCTGTTTACGTCCCAGCAAGAGCCGCGCCAGCCTCCTGGGGAGCAGTGACAAATCTGAGGCAGGATCCCGCCACGACAGATATGTATTTCTGAGTGTTTATGTATTGCTTAATTTGTTTCTCTCTTCCACATGGGATTGAGCTCTTGCTGAGAGATGACTGGCAGACAAGAAGAGGGAAGAAAAAGTCAGTTTTCAGCACTTTACAGTAGCGTGTAGAGCGCCTTCAATCCCTGCCACCTGCACAGACACGATTCCGCTTCGGATACACGCGGAGAAATCATTCACCGTGTTTGGCCCTCTGTATGTTGTCTGAATGCCGAAGCTGTTTGTCACCGTCTTTGAAGTGCGTCAGCCTCGAATGCACCATTGTTCAGGCCAAATGCACGACACTTCTCCCTCGATGCCGGCCTCGCAAGCCAGATGGTGAAAGGTCAGGGGTCGACATACTTTACCTTCTCCCAACAAGAAGAGTAATCACCGGTACAGTAATTGCGTTCTGCTATTGAAAGATCCGGCGACACCTCGAAACAAAAGAAGCGACTGTACCTTGAAATGCTCTTGGTAGGGATGAGAGGAACGTCTGCTCACCCTCGCACTTTTTCCCTGCCATCACGTCAAAAAGCCGTGAGTTGTGAAGTTGGGAAACAGGCGCGGATATTGTATTGAATCCTTACCTTCATTAATCATACATGCCTTTGAGTAAATTCACAGCTCAACAGATTTAATAAGAGACGTGCTGGTAGGCCCAGGAAGTCTATGTGCTTCATATATACCAGTGTAAGAGAGATCATTATGGAAAATCTCAGAGGGAGGTGAACTTTAATAACTGCTCAAAATAAATCAAGAGGCGATATGAAAATTGACAGGCGTTTCTCCCCCTCCAGACTTCAGGTAGAGTGTGGAATTGAAACAACACTAAGCGTCAGAACCTCTCAAGTAATATTGCTTCTTGAGAGAGATTCTGATTATGCAGGTTAGAATATTATGTGCCACTGCTTTGGGTAATCATGTAGTGCTGCAGCCGTGCTACTATTGCAATAAATCACAGTTTATGATAATGACTCAGGAGGAAATCACTGACACCTAGGCATCCGGAACACAATGTGCGATGTTCATGCATATTCAGCGCCAGCACCTCGGTTTGTTCCACACTTTGCTTATAAGAGAATTCCAGCGCAACATATGTGATTATGTGAGGAGATATAAATCTGAGGCAAATGACTAGACACAGATGACCTTTCCTAACAAATCCAAGATGACCTTAGTATGGGAATGCAAATGGAAGAAATGACTGATGGTTTCAAAGGGCAGTTTTAGCCACAGAGTATCTTAGCCTGCAGGATTTCACTGACACATGTTCAGGTGCGAGCCTGGGGTTCCTATCAAAATATATTACAGAGATAATGACTCTCGTACGTGCAAAATGTTATACTTTTTCTACACGCGAGACTTAGATGAATGATTGTGTAATATAAACAGGCAGACGGTTACTTCCAGCTAGTTTTAAAGGTAGTTTGAGTTTAGTTTCAAGCCAAGGACGTACAGAAGTGTTTGCATAATTGTTCGTTGAGTAATGGCCCTTATTTAACCATGACCAAATCCTTACTTTGATGTTGATCAAACTGTTTAATTTGGTCAGCCTAATTGTCTAAATCTATCTCTAATAATGTGACCTGGGCAGACACAATTATGTTCCCAGGTGGTGCAAATGCATCCTACTACTGGGCACTTGAAGGCAGATCAATTCAAACGTACTTTACTGTTCTCTATGGTTGGCTTTACTGCTGTAGTTCAAACGAGTTATATTAAAACACTAAAAATACATGAAAAGAACTGTATTCGTGTAGACAATACTTCACTTTTCTGAACTTCTCTTAAGTACATTTTGTTTGTTGCATGTACATTCTTATGCTAAACCAAACACAGACAAAAATGTAAATATTGCAGTAATGTTTGTATAAGCGCAAGCCATTCTCATTAACACAAGAGAGAATTCTTCTTTTTCTCGCTAGTTTTGTGACTTAGTCTCATCTTTAATGGTGGTTTGCCTTCATTTTTAGTTGCCATTTGTCTTAATTTCAGCACCAAAACTACTTACTTAGTTTTAGTGTCAAGATTTGGGTTAAAATACGCCCTTTTAAGACAATAAACTTGTGTTACAAAGTAAACTAATTTTAAAAAAAATGAAAATAAAAAAAGAGCGACACCACCAGGGAATATTTGGTCTCATATGGCCTCTCTTTCTGATGTTCACAGGTTTGCATTTATTTTTTAAAAACTATTTATAATGTGATGCTGACATTTTCTGTTTTAATTAGGATGTGTCTTTGTTTGTTTAGGTCAGTAAAGACTAGACATGGCTTTCATAATCATTGGAATTGTTTGTATTACACAGAAAATAGTGCTCATGGGTCTTCATGAGCATGCTATAGTGTAACATAATTGTAAAAAAAAAATCCTATAAACATGACATTATTACATTTTAGAAACTAAGAATGCACAATGTGGAGTACAATTTATATTTTTTGTCTTTCGGAAGCACTGTGCATGGGAAATTTGATGCTAAAGGTACCTTGTGCCTTTAAATGTGACACCAATGTGTCCTGATAAAGTGGAAGTATGTGTATATATCTAGAATTCCATATATTCAGAGATTCATTCCATATCTTCAAAATTCTAGATAATATATACATTATAATTTTCTACATGGCATATATATGCACACACACACATACATACATACATACATACATATGTGCGTTATAATATGCACGGTGCTGCAGGGAGTTTAGACAAATTTTCATTGGAAATTCAGAAACCACCATTGTGGAGCCTGAAAAGAAGCCTTTTCTGAGCTCTGTGTAACTTTGGCGGAAGTGTAGATCTGATGCTACAGTGCTGTTTGTAAGAGCAGAGCAGTGCTCAGACACCAGTGCTCCTTGTTAGCGATGCCCCCCATCAGGATGCTCTCCACAGCACCAGAGCAGGAGGCCTTAAGAACCCTGGGAGACACTCCAGGAGAATTTCCTAAACTATCTGAAGTAGTACAGGCCTTCCCTCATATTTCATCTGTGTGCATCAGACACCCCTCTCTCTCTGCAATGTTCTTTCTTGCTCACACTGTTTTTCTTCATAATCAAATAATACATAATATTAAAAATGGCAAGAGATAAATAGAAAACCGACTTGGGTGCATTCATTCTGGCTGTAGCCTTACTTTAGTCTCAAGTGGCTACTTAGCCTTTTCACAAAACACGGGGACATGTTTAATTTGTACATTTTAGAGTTCCCACTCACCTTACAACATTTTCAAATTTGAGGGTTTCATTTTTTGAAGCAGTGCAGGTACAAAAGAGATTAATTGCTGTGGCATGAATACTCTGAGAAATATTGTGGATGGATTTCCAGGCAACCTTTTCCAGGTACATGTACTACACTATTTCTATATTTTTCAAAAAACATTTTCTTATTTGGCTTTAAAATAAACTACTACTGATACAAACTGGCAATTGTATGTCAGTTAATGTTAATGTTTATCAGATATACCTTTTGAAGCAGAAAACTTTTACATCAAACCCAGTTCTGTCGAGTTTCGGCATATTTTGCAATTTGTCCTGACGCATTTGCCAAAGGAATATTTGTCGTTTATTTACACCGGCTAACCACCTGCAGAGGCTGAGTCAGAAAAATACCGGAGGAATAGTAAAGAGGTGGCAACATCAGTGAGATTGGTAAATCAAGCTGCTTTCTGCGGCAGCGCATAAACAAACCACTCAACTGAAGGCCACATGCTTTTTTTCACCTGCTGCGTTTCATCCTTAATCATGGATAGAATATAATGCAGGTAATAGGGCTCCTGTGTTTGTGTGTGTTTGTGTGTGTGGGTGTGTTCTGTTTCCTTGTCCTTATCCTCCCCCCCAGCTCACCTCATTACAAACTGGCAAAAAGGATGGCAAGGAGAAAATATGATAAAGGTCAGAATGAAGACTCAAAGTAGCTTAGCTCATATCAGAGTCATCTTTACTTTCATCACATACTTGTTACAAACTATTGATTTCCTTTTGGCACTCCTCTGAAAGACTGCAGTAATTCAATCAATCACATCATATAGTGTCATTGAAGCGTCACTTATAAAATAAGTCTTTATTCGTCCCTCTCCAACAAGAATGTACAGTTGATAAAACAGCTTCCTGACCTGTCATGCTCGCTTATCATCACAGACTTACAATAGGGTTTAAAAAGGAAAAGAAATATAGTTTTAGTCTTGTGACTGTTGAGCCCTCTGGGGATTTGATGGAAGAGCTGACAAGCAGTGACAAACTTCCAGGACTGTCCCTGAAGGTGCTGGGGTGGGCATTAAGCAGGCAGACTGATGGACCCTATTTTAGTCTCAGGGAGCTGATAAGACGGGGATTCTGAATCACACATTTACAGTCACGGTTATTAAAAAGCAGGGTCACTTCACTCAGCCGAGCTCTTCAGATGGAGACGGGGCGCTTGAAGAAAAGGAATGAATTAAGAACGGCCCGCCTTTGTCTCTGTCGGACTACAATTTCAAGGACTTTCACCGCCAATCCCTTGCAAGAAACAGACTCTTAATAGAATCTGTTGTGCCTTCATGCTGCTGTGAACTTACACGCTCATGTTGCAAGTGTTTAACATTCTAAAGAGGCAGAAAGTCTTGATTTACTGCGGCAATTATGCTCTTTTATTATTACTCACAATTGCCTCTTCTTTCTGCTTTGCAAAATATGGTTGCTATAAAGTAACAAAGCGAGTTTCAATGCAGTATCTCAAAGGATGGGAAGCTTGTACTTAGGAACTGCAAATATCATTGAAACAGCAGACCAAACGGGATGAAAAAAAATAATGTTCTGTGCTTTTCTGTTTTATTCTGCACGAATAACATATTCTGATCCGACAACCCTCGAGTCTATTTGTTTCTGTTTACTGTAACACTTGACATTTTGAATAACAATTGTGCTCATTTTAGGAAGAAATATTTCACAATTAGTCGAACTAATTAATGCACTTTCCCTAAAAAGAACACTTAGTGTCTCTGCAGCCTAAATTATTCTCATGCAGAAAATCTGGGCTTTTGTCTAGCCTTGTTTGATACCATAGTGGTTTTTGAGGCAGCCATGAAACAGAAATGGAAAAGTCATTTCTTGAACCAGCATGTCACTTTTTTGTATGATATATTGTGGCTTTATTTTGCTCACAGAATGGAAGGAATAAAGAGTGTGTGAAGTCAGCTCAAAAACTGTTGGATAGCACATCTTGTTTTATTATGTGAGAAGTTATTCCATCCTCAGCCCCATTCAAATCGCTCTGTTAAATCAAGAGACTAAAATGTATTTCAGAAAGTATTTGTTATTTTTTCCTGTTTCTGAAGGATGTTGGACCACTAGTGCATTTTCTACACTGGGTGCAAAGGGGCTGATATATTCCGAGGCAGCCGTTCATTCAGAGAGGAGTGCAGTTCTGTGCTACGACTACAAGGTGCAGTCGTACATTTTGGGGTCCACTGACATCAGAATCTTTATGGCTATGAGAATGCAGACATTCTGTTCCCTTTAAATGATACTAAGATTACTGTTCAAGATTAAAAACAGCATGACAACAAGGCTTTTATTTGCCGCAAATGTCAAGCTATTTAATTCGTCTAGTGTTTAGACTATATAAATGACAGAAATAGCAACCGTGACTTCAACCATTGCTTTATGGGGTACCATTTTGAAGACATTAGTTTGACATTTTGCAGTTGTTATCTTTTGAAACTGCACATGGGAAGAAAGCAAGGGCTGGATCTGACTGATCTCATTGGGTAGCAACCAGCCAATCACACATTAGCCCCACCTTTAAACAAACCCAGCTTTATTCTTAATTTTACTCTAAATGTTTACATAAGTTGCAAAATGAATGTTATGTTGTATTTAGAAAATCTTGAAGCTACTGTTTGAGACCATAAACTCATCAGAAAAATATTTATTGTGGTAACAGGTGAAGAGAGAATTAGGGATGCTCTTCTAATAGGCTTCTATACAATTTAACTTGCCCCCTGCTGACCATTAGAAATAATTCAGGTTTTAGGCATTTCTTTGTTGGTTTTCTTTTCAGACCCAGATATTACATCCACCTTCTATTTATCACTTGTTTTTCATCTTGTTCCTCAGCTGATTTGCTTAAAGGCATCTGGTTGAAATCAAATCTTTTAGCTTGTTGACATGGCCATATCGTGAACCAAACAACAAGTGAATGCACTGAGTTAATATTTCCACTTTGGAACTGCAGTGTAGCAATGACAGTTTCAAAAACATGCAGAAAGCTCAAGTTTCACACGTTGCAAACCTAAAGTGCCAATCCAGACAACCTGCAGGCTGGACATTTTCCTCTTCTGCAGAATCGTTTCCCATCTCGTACCTGTATGTCTGAAACACTTCCATATTTCAGTTTTTCCTTGTGTAGCAGTTTCACAGTATCTGATATAGTGAGGTCAGGCTGCTTTTAGGTGGGAAGGAGTGAGTGAAGAGAGATTCACGGGTATATCTGCTTATTCTAGAGGAAGCAAGGGTGTGGAGTTACTTGTGAGCTATTTTAAGCCATTTGTGAGTAAGAGATTATTTTCATCTTCAAGCTAAATATCCTTATGCTTTAGACAAAGGGTGTCTTTGAGGAATAGTTGGGCCATTGACTGAAACTGACTAAAACATTTACTGAAATTGACTAGCCTATCGTGCATTTAATCTTTACTGTCGAAGCAACCGCACTGAATTTTACATTTTTAGCTGCTGCTCTTTATGTCTTACGATCATCACAGATTCATTAATTTACTGAAGCATTTTAACTTTAAAAGATATATTTATTGTTTCTTGAAGCACCACTAATGTCGAACACTGTGTATTGTTAGACCAAAGCCAGGAAGTAATAATAAAATGTTGGCCAGTATAGACAAAACTGTGGTCATAATGTGGTTATTAATATAAAACTTAAGGTCAGCAGCCACCTATGCAGAGCTGGAAAGTGGCTGCCACCTTTCTCAGAGGCCCAGAAAGTACATAATAATTTTCTCAGTTTCATCCATGAGCAGCCACCTGCAAGAGAAATTGAGTTTATGAGATAAGAAAAATATATACACGGAAAAACACAAAGGTGTATTACTGTTATTACTGCATAACATTGTGAGACCGCTCCAAATTACTCCCCAGCATTGCATCACTATCTGCTCCTTTGAGCTCAATAGAAAATAATTCAGTGAGTAAACTTTTGACTTTTTTTTATCTCCTTCCTCACTTTATTTCAGTGAGCCAGATCGTGACCTTGATGCTGCTTTTTTGCATCTGAAATCAATGTACGTGGCGGCATTCAACCCGACTACCATGCCTCATTCTCTTAAATCTAACAGTTCCCCGAACACTCTATATTTATTTGTGCAGGCACATACCAGGGGTGCCCAAGGTCAAAGAAAGTATCATCTTGCTGATGCAAGAAATCCCCTCTCTGATAACGGCAAATACCAAAGCTGGAGAGGCCATAGACATCAACCACAACAACACAGAGGGAGAAACCTCAGTGAACTTTCCCCACACTGAACCAGCCAGTGATTGATTTTCTACACAGATCTCTAAACGGGTGTTACTCTCCTATCTGTAACAGTAATGAATTTCATTATAAGGCCGTGGAACACAGAGGGAGAGATGGAGATGCCGGCCAATGTCAGGGGAAAGAGAGAAGGAGAGAGAATAGAAAGGCAGAGGGAGAGAAAGGCGGGGCTGCCGTTCAGGGTTCTGTCTGTCAATAGTGACAGCGCATCTCCCCTCTGGCCAGATACTGAAATAACAGCCGACTGCAGAGCAATTAGAAACGCTGCCTACCGCTTTTAGACAACCTACATATTCCTCGGCGTTCGTCAGCATCTTTGTCCCGTGGAAGTGCGTATTGTAACATACATGTAAATATAGACGTATGAGTTTCCACCCTACTTCCTCCTCTAGCATGCTGTAACCCTTGTGCCCGGTAACCACGGTGACCAAAGACGTCCTGAGGTTGTGGATGTATCCAGGCCGCACTGAGTCAGGATGCATGATTGGATGACTCATTGCCATCTTGGGGCTAAAAAAGCCCTTTCATCATTATCTCTCACTCTCTCTAATTCTCTGTCTTTCTCCCCACCCACCCACCCACCCACTCCTTCTCATTTTGCACTTATCTGCACTTCAGCGTTTCCCAGGTAAATAAAAGCCATTTGGTTTTCTCCCAGACCCCAGGGGAAAGTGTTGTCATCTGACACCACGGAGAGGTGTCGGGGCATTCTGTTGACTTACCAGTTGTCTTATTTTCATATCTGCTCTCCCCTTCTGTTTGGTTGCTAAGGAAGTGAATTGCAGCTCTATCATTTTTTGGTCATTAGTATTCATGGAGGGCCAGGTCAGGTACCCCAGGAGTGATTGGCGCTCATGAATAAGCCAATATGCCACAAGAGACTATGCAGAGAAATTGTTACTCCGTTTTTTTTATTGGCTCAAGATTTCAATCTCAAGTGGACAGTCGCACACAGTGTATGGCTTGTAATATTTGGGAGTTATTAAAAAGGTTACACTGGTTATTTATTTAGTCTTTATCATTATGGAAATCAATTGTCAGATTTTCACTGCAGTACCAGCCGTTCCTAGCAAGAGCTCTGTCATTATTTATGCGCCTCCATTTCCACCAGAACAAAATTGATTTGACTCCATTTTCATTGTGTTGCCCCCAGAAATGATTTCCCAGTTGGGACGTAATGTCATCCAAAAATATTAGGTTAACACTTAACACAGACTAGAGGATTTGTATTTTGAAATATCTCCTTGATAAACTGTCTCAGTGGCCCATGAGTAAATCAAATATTGCCCTGCTAAATGAGTGCTGCACAAAACTATATCAATTTGATCATAAAACAAGTTAATTTAAATGGTTGTCACTTACATTTTAAGCCATAAAGAGGAGAATATTCCAAACACATTTTGTTTAGTAGCTCTCCTCTAACCATCTGCTTCTCACTGTTATATCTTTTCTTTTTTTAGCGATTCTTTTCAATCAGTTCATACAATTGGGGATTCAAAGAGCACAGATCTTAACATCATTGATTCAGTCTGGGGCTAATCAGTTGGTTAAAAATGGTACTGAATATTTGCCCATCAGTGTGGTCATGATGCTCATGTACCCACAATTACACATGTGTACTATTAATGAGTAATTAGGTAACTTTTCCTAATTCATTGGAACAAAAACCTAAGAAACTGAATAATAATCCTAGTTGGAGGCAACAAACAGTACAAACAAGAGACAAAGTTGTAAGTTCACTCTAATAGCCACTGTATTTTGAATTTTGCTTGCAAATATAAAGCATTTCTGGATCATGTCATCGATGTCAGACCTACAATTTGGTAGCAATCATTAGTTGCATATAAAGATGGATGAATCCTCAGTGATGACTTTCATAGATTTCCTGTGAAGCTCAGTGTGGGGGCTCCAGACTTTGCTACTTTAGCAGTGACAGATTATGCGCAGCTAATCCAAGAATGTCCAAAGAAGTGGAGGATGAGTGAGCAAAGCAAACGTTTCTGGACTCTGAACTGTCCTTTAATGGAACTCAATTGTCTCTCAAAGCGGTCACACCAATAATGATGCAAAACTTTACACCTTAATGCAATTTGAATGCACGAGTTACATAAAAAGCCTATACTATTATTGTGAATGGTGAAATTAGCAACTGTTATTACACCATGCTGTAAACACGTTTATTTTTGCTGTCAAGTTGAAAATTTTAACATGGAGTTCTATAGGGAGTGATATATTTTGAAATGAGCCTCAAGTGGCCTTTAATGGAACTGCAGTGCCTTGCTTCATTTTTCCACCTCTGAAGCTGCTGCCTGGTAGCAATATTAGATTTGCTGTCCTAAAAATAAACATTTCTCTAAACAAAAAAGATGTAATTATATCTGGATAACTTCTATTCTTCACAGCATTTTAGAATATGGCCCAGGGTAAACTGGCTACAATAAAACACAGGATGTCTGTTGTCTTCTGTGTATGGAAATGGCATTACTCTGAGGCTGTTTGAGGAAGCTACTTCAAATTCTGCTGTTGGTCAGTGGCTCATGTTCCCTCCTCAACCATAACAAATCCCATCCCTTAGTCCTACTGTTTTTAATCCATCTACTTCACTGCCATCACTATCTCCCGTTCTCACTTAGTCTCTAATCCCTTCACTCTGCTCTCTCTTTTAGCTTTTCAAGAGTACATTCCATTTCTCCTTTTATTCTGCCCTTGTTATTTTTGTCTGGTCTTTTGACCTTCTGTTCTGCATTGCTCTTCTCTTCTTCTTTTTACTCCCTCTCTCATTTCCTTTCTCTCAAACCATAATTCCTTACAGTGCACTTGGTTTCATTGTGTCAGTGTTTCATCTCTTTATTCCTCTTTTACCTCGCTCTCTTATTTGTTACTCCTCCATTGTTGCTGCCCTGCAACCAGCCACTTCTCCTGCCTTTATCCAACGCCTCCTTGTGTCTGCTTATGTCGTGACCTTTCTTCCTTGACTGCAGGCTGTTCACCAGCCTTACTACTGCTAGCTATATACTCTGTACATGCATATTACTGTACTGCACACCTCCTTATCTCTGCCCGTCAGCTAATACATGTTTAATCCCTAGCTTTAATTTCATCCTAACCCGTATATTCTGAAAAACCATGACACCACAAACCCTCCCTTGTCCTCTCGGATACAACAATACAAACAAACGCCCACACACTGTCCAATTCTCTCTTTCTCTCTTTCATGCAGATCCCCATGCACATGTTGACGGCTTGTCGCCTCGGTGACGTGACTGCACAGAGGTGACACTGCGTCTGTCACTCTGACAGCTGGCATTTCACAGCGATCCACTAACTACGGTACTCACAATGCAGACAGGAGATGGATGGAAAGAGATAGAAAGGGGCACAGAGAGGGGAGGGGAGGTTGCAGAAAGCAAAGATCAGCAAAACAATAAAATGAAAACACGACAACAGATGGACAGTTTTGCTTAATATTTCTGCCCTTATCTTACCCTTGTCTGTGAAGATAAAGGTAAAGCAAAGTCTGCTGCTCAGTGCAGAGTAACGAAGGTTTAGAGGACACGTTGTGCTTGATTAGGGGATGCGTTTTAAAGCTAATGCTAAATGGCCCACTTTGTTAATAAAACCATATGGCCACTTACAAGTTCAATCTGTAATTTTTGACATTATAAATTAAAATTGAATTGTTATGAAACCGTGTACGGAATATGATATGTGCAGTTTGATAAAGTTATCGGTCACCAATTAGTGATGATGAAGATGAGATAACGGCAAGATGAAAATCCTGGGGAAATATTTATTTTGCACCAGTTTAAAATCGCAAGCAGTGAATCAAGGTCAAAGTAATGATAAAGCAAAAGCAACTTGTTACTTTCCTGTAGATCTAAAAGTTGTGAATACTGTCATGACCGTAGATGCTGTCAACAACCAATGAACATACAGCGTTTGACAGAAAGGCAGGTCAGACCTGCTGGATGCTTCACTGAAACAGGAAGAAACATTCTGGACTGTTATCACTTTGAGGAAACCTGTGTGTGAGAAGCTTACTGTAAGAGGATCTCGCAGTGCTGAAGAGCTGTCTGTGGAGTGTTTTCTACTATTATGCTGTCTGCCTTCTGCTTGGTGCTATAGAACTATGGCAGTCTGTCACAGTATGCACCCTTTCAGGAGCTGTATTAGGCAACATTCCTGTTCCAAAACGCACCTTTAGACGTGTTTATAGTCCATCTATGGTCTGTGCTACTGTGCTATTCAGCTGTACGTGTTCGGAAGTGGAAACCAATTCTGAAAGATAATAATAATAATAATAATAATACAGAAAGCCCAACACTGCTGGGTTACAGGATTGGTTCTTTTATGTTTCTTACGTATGAAACCCCAGATGTTTTTCTTTGAATCCGCGTTTGAGACTGGAATTGCTACGCTGCGTTGTCAAAGATGAAGTTCCCAGCTGTGACGTTGACTGAATATTACGCTAATGGAATGTCTTTTAGCGCATAAAAAGCACCATATGGACTGTTAACAAGGTAGAACACTTGATATTCACTACAGGGGGCTGCTAACAAATGTGTTTGTGCTTCAGCACGGAATATTGGCAGTAGGTGTAAATTATGCTGTAAAGCACTGAGGAAATGTGTAACACGACGATCACTCCTGTAGTAGCCTTCAAATGCTCACATTTTTCATTAGGAAACTGGGATTTTATAACATACTGCATATTCATGTTCATTTTACCTCCTTGCTATTCTTCAGCTAATTTTATTTTTCTTAACATGTATATCTATGTAAAATATGTATGTTGTATGTAATACACACAGCACACAGAATGATGCAGACGAATGTCTGTTGGGCTTATTGTCATATATTCAGGAGTATTTCCTTTGATATTGCAGGGTGTTGTTGACAACTGCTTTGCAGATGAAGATGTACTTGAGACTAATGGTGATAAGGGGATAAGAGAATTTTTTTTTTTTTTTTTTTTTACCATTTATGAATCAGATCAGATCCAGATCATGAAAATGACAAATCCATTCAGAGCACAGATGAAGCACAATGAGTGGTCGAAATACAATGAGTCCAAGTCCCTAGAGAAGCCAGAACTGAAGAGGGAATCTCTTATGGTTACCTCAGCTGCCTCATTGCTGGTACTATGAACACAGGTAGCTTTACAGGTCAAGTTTCCACCCTGGGAGGCCAGAAGATCTCACAAGTGTGTACTCTCCTGGGAAATGAGGTCCTCAGTTGTTATGGCCACTGTGGTAGAAAAGTAAAGGAAGTGCAATGCCTTTCAGAAGCTGATAGGTTCTTGAAGCATCTTCAGTTAAAACTTAATCAGAAATGCTTCAGCAGACATTGATAAAACTGTCACCTCTGGCTACGAAGCCTAGCACGGACAAAAAGCACACTGGGCAGTGGCTCGTCTGCACAATGCGCTGAGGAAAGGCATTCCCATTAGTAGTTTCAATGCTAAAAGGAGATTGTTTCAACTCTACTGTGCATCCACCATCACACCAACCACAACAAATGCAGAGTCTCCCACACTTCCAGCATCCTCATCTGGGCCTTCCACCTCCAGGGCTGTTCTCCACACACAACAATCCTTAGCCATGTCAGGCAACCCACTTGGCCAGCTTTGTCGACCCATTGTCCATATCTCATACACCTGCCTTACATCAGCAAAGTCTCTCAGATAATTATGTAGATCTAGTCCAGCTCCTTCACCCACCTTTCAGCAATATCAGTCAACTAAAGGGACTACAGACCCGCCATGGCCATGCAACTTAACCACCCAGTTCACTCCCAGTCAAAAGACCTCACTCCCACTGAATTTGTACTGCCATTTTCATTCTATTGAGACATAATCTGCTCATCCTAACCTGACTGGGATAGAATTAATCACATATGCTTATGCACCTCCCATTCCTCCACCATCCCTTCCTTACCCCTCCTCTATCCTCCCTTCATGCCTCCAACAGAAAAGAGATTCAGTTCTTTTAATCTTCAGTCCACTTCCCCCTCATCTGTGCTCCACAGGGCGTACACCATCAAAATAGCTGCTGCTCTTTAGTTAGGCACGCAAATAGGAAATCCATACTTACAGTATCTCTGTCTCGACTCCCACCTCAGTCTATTAAATCCACAACCCAGACAAGTTCAATCCTGGAGCAGCTTCCACAGCATCCACAGTGAGCATCTAAGACCGAACTGTTCAAGCTCCAGGCTGCTGGTCATCTCAAATAATAAGGAACTGTAGAGGGTCCATGGCAGATTCGGGTGAAAATCGTCAACTGAGATGGAACCCCCACCTTGAGTCTCTGTCCAAGCCTTCAAAATTGTTGCATTCCAGGTTAGCTCACCATCTTATATGCTGTATTCATCCACAGTCTCCAACATTACCTTTCCTCATTAAATCTCTAAAATCACTGCTCTGGCATGCTCCTTGCTAATAAAATATATAACAGAGAGAGGATGCGAGGTGTGGCACAAGACTGCTTGATTCACCATAACCTGCATTTAACAGCATGACAATGTCTGCCTGCTGCTCTGTGTGTCATTCAGTTAGTCCACTCTCAACATCCAACAATTGTTGCATGGATTACCAAGGATGTTGCTACGAATGTCAATGCTGCCCAGAGAATGAAACTGTAATGAGTTGGGTCATCATGACTTTTGATGTAGTACTACCAGCAGGTTCTTAAAAGAGGATGAATCCTTCTTACTTTGCTTCAGTTTCACTCCAGCATGAGGTTTTGTGTAATATGTCTCAGCAAATGCTTCACTGCTATTCATGAGCTTCACACGGATGCATACATGGCTGGAGAGTATGCAACATATTTTGTAATTGGGTAATTTTTTTTAGAATTGAAAATAGAACAAGTCCACCTTTTAGAAACACCTGAGCTTAAAAAAGTCAACAGCACAGGAGCCACAGAGAATAAAAGGTTCGGAGTCTATTATGAAACTTAGCAATCTAAGAACAAATGGAGTTTATAACAGAAATAGTGAGCCCTTGTGCACTACAGAATGAAATTCAAAAGTAATAGAGAAATGCATCAGAAGATGAGAAAAAAAAGGTGGAAGTGCCAGAAGAAAATCATTGAAAGAAATGAATAAGTAAGTGTCAGCTAGAACAGAGCTCTGCAAGGATTCCTTTAAATTTGTCAAAAATCACTCTTCACTGGGGAGAAGATATGTGGTCTGAGGATGTACAGATCATCTCATGAAACAGTCACTCTGGGAAAGTCACTGAAAGTTAAGGCACTTTCAGATGATCCAGTACACAAAATGGATTTTTAGGCCACCAAAATGAAAAAAAAAAAAAAAGCAAAATGCAGTAAAACTTTAATGAGAGTCTCCAGATCTGGATTCATCTGTTGGAAGGTTAAAAGAAGTGCTCCAGGTGTTGGGAGATTTATGTGAGGCTCATGAAAGAAGAAGAGAATATCTGGTAATTGCTAAAAAGAAAAAGAAAAAATGGGGTGGATGTGCAAGACTGATGGAAGAGTAGCAGTATGCTCTCCGTAGGTGCCTGTAATGTGACAGAGCACGGGTGAATAAATTAACTATAATTGAAAAACACCAACTTTTTTGACACGTCTGAACAAAACTACATGGCTTCTAAGAGTGGTTAGATCCTCCAGCCAAGAAACATGCTGTGCAATAGACCTGGAGATGGCATTTAGCCCAGCACCGCACATCCATTTGAGGGTGGATTTTATTTGCTTTGTGCCCCAAATGCCACCAAAAATCAGGTTAAAGCCCATTTTCTAGAGGGAATGTGCAAAATTTAATATGCTTCACAACATTGGATTGGTACTTACCAAAGCATGACAGTGCCTGACAATTTGTATCTTGGCAGGGTGCACAATCTCCACTGTAGCATTCACAATGACAATGGAGGTAATCATTAGGGCATCAAAGTGGTTTGTTGAGAAGCAGCAAGAAGGATGCTTTTTCTCAAACAATCAGGCAAATATTCTACGACGGCTTTGTTCGAATTTAGTGTAGAAGCCAATTATAAGGTAAGAAAATGGAGCTGGTAATTAGACTGAATTGTGATTCTATCCTAATTGTATTAGTCATTTGACATTGCCTTCATGGTGGTGGTTTTCTCTTTGAGAAGGTTGAAAATTGCTCAAATATATTAGTAGCTACTGACCTTCAGAAAGACCTGTCTATTCTGCTGTCATCACTGATGGCTTATGATTACTGGTAGCGGCTGTAAAAAAGCCAATAACGTTTGTCATGTTGATTCTGTAATCCCACCCACAAAGCTTCGACCGACTGAGTTGATTTTTCAACAGGGTTAACAGTTGTCAGTGTGGATCAGATGTATTTGAAGTGCTCAAAAATGTCTATTCTATGACCACCAATTAAGAGGTCTGGAAGGCAGCTAGAGTGACAAACAAAATAGAAAAATTAGCACTCCAAGACAACACCAAACAAGATTTTACTATTTCAGTATTAAAACTGATGCATGGAGAAAAGCCCCTACATTTGACCATATTGTGTCTTGACCCTCGTGCCGTTCTGTGGGTCAAACTGACCCGTTTTAAAGTTTGAAAATGCAGGGCTGCCAACTTGTGACCAGACCTGAGAGTGAGATTTGGTTTGTGTGGGATGCTGACATGGGGTCTGGGAGCCCTTTCCCAGAAAATTTTGAAAATTATTGATCCTATTTCCTGCATTTTGGTGTAATTTAGGAGCATTTTGCCTGTTAAAATCTTATGACAGAGATAACATTAAGGGATAATAAAACAAAAACAAAAACATTGAGCTTAAAAAATGCAGAAAAAAAACAGAGCAAGGGCAGGCAGTATTGAAAATGGTTCTTCATGTAAAATATGAATGAAAATTCTGTGGCTGGATGTGCACAACACATTTCAGTATTTTCCATAAATATCTGCATAATTGAAATAACTCCAGCAACCACTTTGTAACATTTGTCTTGGGGGATTTTAATGCACACACTCAACAGCTTCAAGTTGACCACATTAGCAACTAAACAATAAAAAGTGCTGAAGCAAAAACAAAACATATCTTCACAACTTAAATTATCCATTCACTGAACAGAATTGCAATCAGACACTAAACTCTCTATTAAATGTCAAAACAATCCATCTTCAATCAATCCTCCTAACCCCCCAGGATCCAGTGTTTGTCCTGTTTTTGTGTTGTTACTCGGCGACCTAGACAGCCAGTCATAATGCTTTTTGAGCAACACACCATACTGTGATGTTTTTACAGTGAAGGTTCTACTATGGAACCAGTTTGACATGTTCAGGTGTTCTTTGTGTGAAAACTCAGAGATTTCAGGGATCAGAAGGTGGTTTTCAACTTTCTTTGTGAACTTTCTGCTTCAACTTTAAACTAAATTTACTTCACTAAGCCAGCCCTCTGGACTTCCAGTAAGCTGTGTTCCTATTGGCTGTCCAGGTGGCTGCTTGGTGTTATCAGGAACACCTGAGCAGCTCAGTGTCTTCCTGTTTTCTGTCTGCACTCAAACATTTCCTCTGCTTCTCTTCACTGAACCGGGTTTGGCTCCGTTGTTTTAGTTTGTTCTTTAGGCGTTGGCTTGCAGCTTCCAGCAGTAAAATCCTCTTTAATGTGTTTCTTGGTGTGTTTTAGGGCTTTGTACTGGATAGTTGTCTTGGTAAATGTGGTTCTTTAGCCACAGTTAGCACATGGTGCTAATGTGTGCAGTGATTAGTGGATTTGGTGCAGCTGAGTTGTGTCTTTATCTTGGCTGTAGTGAGTCTTTAGAGGTTTTTGGTCAGACACATTCTGTATTCTTGTTTGTGAACCAGCATTGGTTTCTCTGTGTGACTGTCTGACTTTCTCTAATAAAATCATCCTGCAGCCATAGATATATATCTATCTACTGATTCATATCTATACACATTCGTCGATGCAGTCTCGATGATGACGTTTCACGACTAGTCTTGGTGAGAACCAGGTACAGACAGTTACGTACTGAGAAACGGCCACGGTCTTCTTACCACAAAGGTGCAAAGCTGCTTGTCTTCTCCTCCGGCATCGGGAAACGTCTTCAAAGCTTCTTCAAATCCAAACAAAATACAATCAAAACATCAACGTCATTGGTGCATTCAAGTGCAGTCAGACAAGAAAGTTGCATTCATGAGCGTCTGAAATCGGAGTATCAGTAATGTCAATTTCCAACGAAAGTTTGGGGGGGCACACGGGGTAGCCAATCAGATCAGGAGGGGACCAATTTGGAATTTTCTTCCTGAAGATTTTTTGATTTTTTTTTTTTAATAAATTTGAGGATTTTTTTTTGTGCTGAATTTATGGATTTTTTTCAGACAAGGGAATTATATTTTTGGTGCCCATAAATGGGAACAACAGGAGTGTTAATTCCTAGGAGCATTTTCTCTATCAACAGAAACACTACTTTCGCCACTGCTGACAAGAACAACTAAATTGTGATTTTCCATAATTGCTTAACAATAACAGGCCTTTCAGTTTTCAAAAACGGAATATTTTTGATGAGACTGTGAGGCGACAAGAAATGTTTGGCTGGCATTAGCAGGTCACGTCTCGCTCTCAGTGGGCAGCGTGTAGGACAATGAATCAGTTGACCAGCAGGACACCTCATTGCACGACTTAATTTTCTGATGCAGTGACTTTTAAAATAATATGCGCTCAGACTGTGCGGGGTATGGTTCAGTTTTCTTCTGGAGGGGTTGGTAAACATTGATGGAGAAATCTGTTGAATGAAAGTAAGGAGAAGCCCACAGGAGCCAAACAACAACAATTCTGCCACAAGCTGAAAAGAAAGTATTGAATTTTGCCAGTAATCATTAATAGAAATACAAACAGTGAATGGCACAATGTATATTTTGCTGCCTGTACACGCACTTGATAAAATAGACGCATTTTGGCCAAAAGCAAACACTGTCATCTAATCCTTGCACAGTATTGCACATCTGTGTTTCATGTAGTGCATTCATAATGGAAAGTCTGTGTTTTACTGGAATTTTCTGACATAATTCCTGCACCTAATGTTACTGTTAATAAGCTGCCACATAGTAACTGCTTAAAGACAGCAGAAGTTCCTCACTGCAAGCTGCCATTAACATCATCCATCTAATCATCCCTTGACATTTTGCTTTTGTAATGGGTTTGAGCTTTCTGTTAATGGGTCTCTGTGTTATTTAGTGACATGAGCTTCTTGGATTTGCGCCTAACATTCTGCCCAAGCTTTCATTTATAATTGCCATAGCAACCTCCATAACTCTGGGGGCAAGAAGGAGGAAGGAGAAGGGTGTGGAGAAATGATATCAATTTAACCGTTACCTGATAAGGCGGATGATGAGGAACATGCATGTCAGGAAATGTATTGTAGATTTGCTGGAGTACCTGGTGGTGCCACCTCTGGACCCTCGTCATGCTTAATGAGATGGAGTTAAAGGTGTGTTTGCTGATTACCCTTAAGGGTCCATAAAATAAGAATGCCTCCCTGCTGTCCAGCTGCTGAATTTGGCCATAATTTGGTCAGATTGATGAACTCTGCAGCATAAAGGGGTAAAAATGGTGCCTGGTAGCTGTCTGGTACACCTAAGGCCCTTGTTAATGCTAAATATAGACTTATTTCCTCTGTGTGTGTCAGCAGAGACAGCTATAGCTGCTAACGCTGCTAATGCCTGGAAGGAGCAAGACTCTAGTTGCATGATTCCAGTTACATTTGAACTGAAGTGACACTTTGCTGTAAGTTTCAATCCATTTTAAAGGTGGAACTGAACACTGACACATTTGACTGACTGATAAAGTTTGCTGCAACATTTGTGGGCATCTGTTCCCACTGAGCAGCTGTAATCAGCAGCTGGACTACAGTGTACAAGTTACTCCATCATGTTAATCAGGTATGAGGATTATTTTTGATTAAAAAAAAAACTTCTGCAAAGAAATGAATAACTTTATTTCTAATTCCTAATGTTTTTGCAGTCAACATTCAGTGTCAGTGAAAGAAAACATATTTTATCAGCATTTGGAGCCACATTCACTGCATTTAGTTCCTTTTGCCAAATTAATTGATTAATGATTTTTAACCTTGGTGACTATTGGTAAGGAAATAGTTCAAATTTTGCATCTGTTGTAGGAGAAAACAACAAACACCGGCAAAGGACCCAACTTTACAGAGATGCTGATTCACTCTGGACTGTGTTTGTTGAAATCTACTGGGTGATTTGCAGTGGAATTTTCACTTTGTGCATTATGCAAGTGGCAGATTCACACACTAGTAAGATCTCAGCGATTATTGCAAATTACTGCAGGTTCATGTGTAGTATGTGCTAGTCCTATGTGAATAGATGTGTGCTGGCCTCAGTATGGCCTCACTTATTAAAAGCTGTCTGGCTCAGACACTGGCAGTAACAGGTGTCTGTGTATATGGGAGTGTACCGGTGTTATTTTAATATTTTAGAGCCGGTACATGGTATAAAGCCTCACCTACACCTACCCATGATAATGTTTTTCCTATTGAGTCTCCAAATAAACTGTTGAAGGTAGAGCTATAGTTAAGATCAGGCAACTAAAACAAACACAAAAGGTGAGAGAGATGATCAGAGGTAATATAAACTAGACACATTACACAGACATTAACCCTCATGTTATCTTCATTTGCAAGCACCAAAAAATATTGTTTCCTTGTCTGAAAGAAATCCCAAAATTCAGCAAAAAATCCCCCAAATTTCTGAAAATTTGCAAAACTTTCAGGAATAAAATTCCAACAATTCCTTAAAAGCTTCCCGTAAAAGTTTTTTTTTAATCTCCCAAATTGGCAAAAAAAAAGGTCCTGTAATTTTTTTTAAAAATGAGTAAAAATCTTCTAAAAAATATCTAAAGGGATTACATATATATATCAGTAAAACGTCTAATATTTTCTTTAGGAACATTCACTAAAAAATCAACCAAAATCCAGCGAAATTTGTATACAGTGCCTGTGTTTGTACTGGCCTTTGCAGTGGATATAAACCCTCTGTCACACTAAATGCTATTAATTTATATCACTTTATATTTAGCTGAAACTGGTGGGCTTGGTTACTGTGCATGCATAAACTCTTAAAATGAATTGTTACCACATCTAAGTAAAACTAGAGTTGACATGAATAGTGTCAAAGACCCAGCAGGGAGACTGTATCTGAATAGATTCTGTTCTTCAGACTGGGAAGTAAGACATTTTTTTGTCTGTTAATCCACTGAGGCTGCTGCTCTTCACTTGCTAACTATGCAGTTCTTGTATTGATTTCAAAGTAACAGCTGCTGCTACAGGAGACAGAATACTTCACTTAATGTGCACCGGAGTATTTTTGGCTGCAAGGAGGACGACTATCTTTCTGTTAAAATGTTCCACTTCATTCGAGCAAAACAAGCGTCTTTGTTTTTGCTCAAATGTTCTTTAGACGTCTGCGGCTGTGCGATAAAAGAGAGCTGAAGCGTCGTATGCTAAACGCGTCGTACTTTATTGCTCTTTGTTTCTGCTCCTATTTACCCAAATCCTCTCCTGCAGGTTAGATAAGTGTTTAATTCATCGGCCGACTTTTACCCACTGAGATCCAGTGCAACTCGGCGAGGAGTGCTGAGACAAACCGAGTGGAGACGGACAGGCTCACCTGGTGTGTAGAGCAACATGAGAGGATATTGTTATCAGTGCTGATGCTTCTATGCAGCTAGAGAACGCCAACAGGCCTGTCTGGAGAGAGATGGCAGCCTTATCAGAACTTCAACAGACGACTGACGTTTTTCTTAATTTATTTTCACCAGATTGCCAGATCAAGACTGCCATTTCCATCAGGTGTTGCTGGTTGTATGCAAGCATGCGTGCACCTGTGAGTGTGTGTGTGTGAGTCGGCTCGTGTGTGTGTCTGCAGTTTAAGTGCATGTGTGTGGGTAGGATTATTTCATGGTAATCTCAGTGAATGCAAAGGTGGCAGTTATCTGTGTTATTTTTAAATACCATTTGACTCCTTCATTAATAATTTTACACAGCACGCCGACATTTTCTTTGCAGAGGAACATCTGTCTGGAACTCACCCCCGGAGATGCTGTTGTTGTGCGTTTGGTGTCTGTGTGGTTTGTGTGTGTGTGAGTGTATGCATTTGCCTCTTTTTAAAATGCCTCAATCTCTCTGCTTCAGTGCTTCCACTTTTCTAATTTTCACCAGCTCACCCCCGCTCCTCCTCCATTCCTTCTCTAATTACCTTTTCTTTACCATCATTTCCCTACTTAGCATATGAATTGGACCCAGAGCGTCTCTGTGTAGCTCAGTTATTATGTTTGCACGTGTATGGATGAAAGCATGTGGCTCTTGTAATGAAACACACTGAGAAAAGCTTTATATTCAATTACAGCTGTGACTGCTACATGGGTTCAAAGTTGGTAAATATGTCTTTTGTTTCTACAATGGCATGTACATGACCTTAAATCATAATTAGATAACGTACAAAGAGCAAATGTAAGTTACATTTCATCACAGCTTGTGTACATCCACTCTCCTCCTCGGTGTCTGCATTGACCTCTCCTTTATTCTGACTTCGCTTCTTCTCTCTGTTTGATGGTATTTAAGCAAATGCAAAGTGGCAGAAAACATTGTTTATTCATTGCAGTATGAATAATTTACTAATCATATACATTTAGTGTACTTAAAGAACAAATGCTTATCATCATTTCCAGACTAAACTTACTGTCAGTGATACTGACAGATCTTATTGCAGATTATTTGTCTAATCAGCAAGATTACAATATGAATGGCAAAATTTTAGATTGACTTTGTGGGAAAAAGTTAAAGGTGAAATTATGGAATTATTCAGGAGCCTTTGTGGCGATTGAAAAAACGGTGAGAAGATCTGAGGCTACTCCTCTAACAGTAAATAAATCCTCTACTAAGAGTCAGCTGGGTAAAGACAAGCATGGATCTTAAATGTGATTATTAACAATTTAAAATCATTTCTATAATGTAGCTGAAGGAAGCTACTAATGTAAGCGTTGTATGTATGCATTTAAAAGGCACTAATCAAAATTTTGAGTAAAAGACATGAAAAACTCTGCTAAATAACAAAGATATAAAAAGTACTTTACTCAAAAAAGCACTTATACTATTGAGGAATCATCCTCAAGTACAAGCAGAACGTAAATTATAAGCACTTACTGAGTTACTTTTTAAAAATTGATCAAATTCCATTTTTATATTGCAGTTTTGCAAACATTTAATTTAGTCAGATCATATATAACTGAGTGACAGATACAGTATTAAACAGCATATTTAAAGATGGATGAACCCTCCATGACATCAGCTTTACTGTGCGGTGGCTCCAGCTGTAGCCATCTTTCAAATGTCTGATTCCTCCTAGCTAATCCAGAAATTGCTAAAGAGATGGAGCAGTAGCTGAGGCAGGCGATGCAAACACCCCTGAGCCATGAGCTGTCCTGTGACGGTACTCGTCTGTCACTCAGAGAATTACTTGTGCATACCTTTAAGCTTTAATTCGATTTAAACAGGGGGTTATATACAAACTCATTCCCCCATGCAGTTGCCATGAACTAGTAAATTAGCAAAAGAGACCCAAACCCTTTTCTTGCTCAGCTGTGAATGACTTTATGTCTGCTGTAACGCTGGGCATTTTAACCTGGAACTCTGTGGGGATTTGCTCACTTTTAGCCACTCTCTAGTGGTCATTCAAGGAACTGAGATGTTGACTTCATTTTTCAGCCCTAGAAACTGTCACTTGCGTCAGCTCTGTGAAGTTTTTGTTTGCTGATATTTCCACAGTTTTCAGCAAACAAATCAAACGCTGGATAATAAGGCTGTCAACTTTCTTGTACTTAAGGTCCCTCAAATGTGACCAACAATTTTTATTTTCCTCATGTTCAGGCTCAGCTGAATGTGACTGAGATTCAAAACCGTTATCTGTATTTTGGTCTTGGTGTGCGTGTGTACTTTCATCTTCAGTGCAGGCGTCTGGCATTTGAATGACCAACTGACTTACCGTCATTGTGTCTGGGGAAAAAAGTACTCTCTTAACAGACCATTTAGTTTGTAATGAAGTAAAATGCCTCAAAAATAATGAACTGTATCACAGCAACAAGAGTGTAAACAACAACACTATTAAGCACCTTTATAGCAATTGTTGCATATGTGATTAATTGAATACAATTTCATTATTTCCAGGTCTTTACATTACATTGTTTACCCTCTTGAAGGTAAACTGAAGGAAACTCTCACTTGAACAGGCTTTTAAATGTATCAATGACAAGAAGCTCTGCTGTTTAATGATGAAATATTAAACAAAGAATATGCTAATTCTTTCATTTGGCGGTGTTTTGTGACTGTAGTTAGACAGAAACCTTCATCATGCTAGATGAAAAGAGTATCAGGACATACTTGCAAAGTAATCTAAGGGATTTATACAGCACAGGAGTTTACATGAACTGATGGGCTCAAGCCGGAGAGAGAGGGGGAGTGGAGTTATGAGGCTGAGATATCACACCGCATACTCTCTCAGATTACTCTCTTCTCACATAGTATTTCTCACTCATTTCCTAATGAGCTTAATGGACTGCAAGCCGAGTCTCACCTCTTTAAACCTGATGAGGTCGGGCAGAAAATTGATCTGCCTGGAGGGCTGATATGTGCCCATGCAAAATTAGATAGATGCAATGTACTGTTTTCCACCAGCCATTTTATTACACATGACTGTGTGTCACGGTGAAAGGCCTTTTCTGTTTTACAGCAGAACAATGGAGAACAATGTGTTCAATCTTCTTAGAAAAACCTCTTTAAAGTCTAGGATTATAACCATTTTTATAGTGGTAAAAAACTACCTGCTATGTAAACATATGATGGAGTCCTCAACAAAGACTGAAATCAAACTCGGTCTTTGGGTGGTGGAATCTGAGCTTCCATGTTTTTGAAGCCTGCCGTGCATGTTAGTGCATGTGACTCCCTGTATTTGAACTGTTGGCCGTCTATATGGCTATAAAAATACAAAGAGTTCCACATTGCACTGGAAGAGCAAAAGTGCAGTTCAGCATTGAGATGGTTGCCTAAAACCTCAAAGAATATTAAAATTTAAAAAAAAAACAAGATTACAAAGTGCTGGTTTCCTCTGTAACTTTTTTCCCACCTTGTGTTTTCTGCTCCGATCCGTGAGTGTCTGCTTCCATTGCTGTTCATCCATAAGTCTGCTACAAACCAAAGGCGCAGACGAAGAGCAACAGAAAATTTACAAAAACCTCTTTTTGCAGTTATAGTGTGGACCCACAATGTGGCTGGATTATTCTTTGTTGTCTCACTTGTATACAATCTTCCTGTCTGTAAATGAATTTGAAGCCTGCTAAAATGTGTGACTAACGTTCCTATTTGCTTTGGTCTTTGGTGGTCAAACGATGTCCAGTGGTTCTGAGAGGTTGCGAAGAGAACAATTTAATCCTCAAAATAGTACTTATTACATTCAATAGCTTACACATGGATGCTCTCAGCTCTCTGGGTAAATTGCTACAATATGCCCTATTAGACATAGAGTGCCCTTTCAGTGATGGTCAATGATGCAGGGATGTCTGGCTTTATCATCCTATGGTTCCACTCATAATCAATATGTGTTTCATTTTCCATCTGATGAAATCTCCAAAAGGTCACCTCACAAGAACAAAGCTTTTTTTTTTTGTTATACTATTTTTTCTCGAAAGGGGATTCCTAACCTTTCAGTTGCTGCATTGTAAAGAAGGATTTGACCCATGAGTTTTAGGACAGCCTGGAAATTAAATGTGAAATTACACAGTTTTTGTCAGTATAAGAAAAGGTGGCTGTCAATCAATGAAATAGGCAGTGAGTGACAACGTTGTGATCATTAGCTTGCTGCCACAAAAGGCTCATTTGGAAAATCTGCACACTTGACATGAGCTTTTTGAAGTGTTCTCTTCTCAAATGGAGTTTTTTTATTCTGTATCAGTAACAATATCTTTGAATTTCACAGGTAAAGACACACCGCCTCACTACAGAAAACTTGCGGCAATTACACAAAGAAAGAGTCAGGGGAGATCAGAGGTATCGAGGCGTACTGGGGGTCCGGGATGATCACAGCTTCCTCTGGGTCTCTGAGGGTCCGACTCAAGGGGAGGTATAGATCACAGAGCTGGGGTTTCACTGCACTTCATGTTGGAGCAAATTGTAGACTCAGCTCACAACTCTAAATGGATAGACACCGCCGCTCAACAAACACAGCTCCTGCCACTTGTTTTTGATATGTCTTTTAAAACGTCACTCACCTTGACAATACCTAACAAACCAGACTCGTGACACCTCAGCAGCACGTGAACCATAGTGAACTGACAGAGAAAATGTCTCTATATACAGTATATCTATACATATAGGCTATATGTACGCTAGTATTTCTACATGTATGTATAAACCTGCCTTCTCTCTCCTACCCCACTCTCTGCATCTTCTTCTGATTCTATGACACCCCTCAAACTGTCAGTGAGAGGGGTGTACTGCCTGCATGCATGCTCATGTGAGACAATCCGTCCATCACATTTTTCCACACTTGGATGTCAGCAAGATGGCAGCCATCTTGCTGACATCCTTGTAACGCAGCCCTGGGAGGCAAGCCGGCATTGAGGACATAAACAAGCGTGCTTGTTTGTTCAATAACTATTTCAAGCTCTTCCCAAGTCCGCCCCTCTCCACCATATCGGAGGAGCACTGATTAAAGCTTTTGGCTCCACAAGGAACAATCCATCAGGGTTGTACATAAGCTATCAAAAACCTCAAAGACGATGCTTGCTCGCTGCTTTGTCTTCCAATGAGAAGCAAGGCGGCACATCAAACGGCTGACAAAACCTCAGTAAAAAGGGAATACTTTATTCACACGGTAGCTGTCAATGGGAGGAAAGGTGTGAGATATTCGGGATAAGAGAAGCCTTCTACAGTTTAGATCCTGAACTCATTGTCTCTTCCTTTCAAGGTCTACGGCTGGGGGCTTAATGAAGCAACACGATCAGAGGATCAGGTGACATCTGAAGTATGTCAGGACACGAAAGGTAATTCTATTTAAATACATAACTTCAGCCCTCAGGATTCTCATGTTGTGGCTGGATATGCTTCTTGCAACACTGTAAACCTGTTAACCTTAACTTACCAGAGCAGTGCATTGTTTTTATGCTGATGCTTTTAAATTAAAACTTGATCCATGAATTTGTGAGCATGCTTGATTTGCAACTGATTTCAAACTGTTGCAATGGAAGAAAAACTGATGCATGTCAGTGTTTATAGAGAACTGTTAACTGTCCAACATGATCTCTGTGAATTCAACATGTTGTCTGCAGTACAAAGGACATTTACTCAACTTCAGCTTCCTCTTGTGGCATCAGAAGTCTAAGTGGCAATCATCGCCACATCAGGGGATAAAACGGCCAGCATGGCTACATACAGTATTTGCAGAGATTAGGATGAAATCTCCGATTGTCTAACAGATACTATGTTAGTTAACTAGGCGTCAACTTCAGTAAAGCACAGTAAAGAGTAAATAAACTGTTTGAAAGTCAGTTTATTTTACCAACCCCAACCACAACAAGTAATATCCTCTTATACAAGTGATCGCATACACAGGGAGAATGGAGCATAGACTATACACTTCCAGTCACTGCTGGCTTCTAGCAGCTTTGACTGTCCATCTCGGTAAATCGAATTCAAATGGTAACACAGTGTTCCGACATAAAGGCACAAAAATGTGGGCAAGTTCAGAAAGTTTCAACTTGATGTACTGAACTGACAACTAATAGAGCGAGGCTCGCAGCTCCCTGACAATATATCCTTAACAAGCCATTGCAGTTGGAATAAGAAAAAAATGATGCGTGGAAAGAAATCGTTCTACTTAGTGCTAGTCTTGGGGTAACATCGGAAAATGCTCAACGATCCATACTGAGGCTGAACAACATGAGGTGTAAAGCTTCAGCAGCCTCAGCCCAATTTTATTGTAGATTCTGGCTCATGCAAGTGCAATATTAGTTATGCAAAAGGCTTTTATAGATAGCAAAACATATCAGCCGAAGACAAAATCTCCCTCCCCACTGACATCAGAAACCGCAGAGCCTTTCTTATCTTACATTTACAGGAAAGAATTGTCTATTTAAATCTCCCGTCCCGTTTGGACCAAACCTGTGTTATTGTAACTGCATTAGTATAATGTTTCTTCCTCCTTCCACACCACATCTTCTCCCTGCCCTCCTCCTATATGCTATCGCTGCTCCTCCTCCAACACAATGCTGCAGAGAAAGAGGAAAAAAGTTTGGGAAGGAAACTGCCGCGAGATAAAAGCCACTTTTATCTGCCATTACCTGAAGAGCGGATGCGGCTTCAATCAAGCATCATTCACGACTGAGCCGTGCATTATATCAAAAGAAGAAGCGTGTCCAGATGTGCGATTGGATGTGTATGCAGGCATGTCCGCCATGTTTGCGTACAAATGCCTGACTCTGTGATGTAATCTTTGGATTTCACATTGGGGATGAGTGCATGCAAGTGTGTGTGTGTGCGTCCATTTTTAGGTCTGTCTGAGGTGTCAAATGTCTACTGTCTCATCTTAGATTTGTCCATCTCATTTTTATTTTATTTTTTTCTGGAGCTGTGATTGACAGTCAGGTGGGGCAAGAAAGAGACAAGAGGTTGTTGGTGAGCCAGAGGTGATTTGTGTGTGTGTGTTGGTGTGTGTGTGAGTAAGTCCACACATGTGTAAGGGGGATTTATGAGTCAGGGACAAATGCGAGCATGCCACGCTGACATTCTCCATCACAGAGGCTTGATGTGAAGGGACAGGTCGTGTCAGAACACAGGAGAAGCAGTTTCATCATCCAAAGGCCAGATGGGAGAGAAAAAGTCCACAAAAGACACACAGTCACACTTCCGCTGCCAGTGTTTTTGCACTGATTGGCAAATGAATGCATGGAAGGACAATCCTGCACTTTATGGCACACGCACATGGAAAAAAAAAAGAAAAAAGAAATCCGGTTTACACCAGTCAGTCAGAGGCAGCACTCAGACAGAGAAGTCACCAGTAGAAATGGCAGCCTCAGAGCAATGTCACCATTGTCGTCACAACAAGAGGGTTTCTTTCCTCTCCTCCACGGGCAAACACATCCACATGATGTGCTTGGCTGAGCAGAGAAGTTTGATTTCCTGTCGCATATTTTCAATGAATACAGTTAGGCCAGTGGCTGACAATGTCATCAGAATGAACACTGGGGATTGAGTCATGGTGAAATCTGCCAGACTTCTTTCTTTAGAATATGATCTTTAAGGGTCACTTACCACTTACTACGAGAGTTAAGTGGAAAGTATATTACAGGAATCATCATTTCAGTGAATGGCTTGAAGCCCTACACCCATGAGGTTCTATAAAATCTACTGAGATGAGTCATAGGTGAATTGGTTATTTTGTTACTAATTCATTGCCTCAAGTCAAAACGTCACATCTCTAGATTTAAATTTTATGTTATGCTATACTATTGGTTCATTACATGTAAGCCAGCAAAGCAGCTGCACCGAAACAATGTGGGTTAAATGTTTTTCTCGAGGATATCTCAAAGGTTGCTGTTTTAGGTGAATGTAGCATTCATCATCCTTGTTCCTTGACCAAATATCTGAAATAACAACTTTCTGACATGTTTTCTTGACATTTGGCACAGCTGTCCCCCCAAGCTTCTTGATGTTGAGTATTTGAACTGTTTTGGCCAATTCTCAGCTGAGTGAGAGAAACCAAAATGTGGGAAAAGGCAGAGCTAGAATTCTACAATTTAAGTGGAGCTACGATTCAAATATGCCATTTCGTATCCCATAGAAACACCTTTTAAATGAATTTTTAGATGAGAAACACGGTCCAGAAGGAAACGGGACACAATACTATTCATGCCATTAAACATACCCACACTTTGTACTCCAAAATAAAAGCACTTCTGTGTCTGACAGAGTTTCGCAAAGCAGTCTTCACCATGTGGTTATTAATATCTAGCTTGTTGTTCTTGCTTTCTTCTTGTTAGCAATGCCAGCTCAATAACTCCAGCTTATTAATCACACTGCCAAATATAATGCACATCACAAATGAGCCTGTCTAGTTTTGTATCTCTGGTAAATAGCTCCCATTGAGATTTGAAACATATGTGATGCCTGCTTCATGAGAAGTGCTAGTAAAGGATGTAATTGATTGCCAAGCCTATGACGGGAAACTCATTCTTGCTGCTGTGCCAAGTGCTGTACTGCTAATTTAGTCATTAAAGCTGGCGCACAAGGAAAACTTGACATTCATCCAATGACTTTTTATCTTCTTTGTTTAAACCTGAAAAGAACAGAAAACAACAGCAATGTGTGGATAGCTTTGTTGCAAGGTGAAGCAGCTTTCTAAATACACAGCAGATGTTGAATGTAGACACTTTCTAGCGGGTGTATATATAGCAAATTCCACTTTTGTCAGTATTGACCTTTCTCACAATGTTCTTCGCGAGGAAGATACTCAAGTGTTTACTGCCGAAATATTCAAAAGGAAAGCTTTTTGGACAACTGCAATGCAATCATCACACTTGTTCCAAGAAGAAGAGTGCTTAGATCTGCTTTCAGTGCAGATATTTATGATGTTCTGGTGTCTACACTCATTAATACTGGAGTGGTTGTGTGTGTATGACAGTGGGGGTTATTGAACAATGGATGGACCAACAATCTGTACTATCCTGACAATGAAAATGTTGTATTGGTTAACCAGAAGTAATTGTAGAATCTGACTGACTGATGTAATCAAACACAATGAATTCTAAACAGAAATTAGGCATATTGCTGACCACTTTTGATGCTAGATCTTACTTCAAGGATATATCTGCATTTCTGCCCCTGTTGTGTCTCCCCCAGACTGGATTACTTTTATCTCAGAAGTAAATGGACTCTGTCAGTACTGCATGAGGAGCCAGGGGCTTTGCCATTTGTTGCCACGCGTGGACTTCTGTGTGAAAACACTGAATATTTTTAATGTCTCGGGATTGGTCCAGCTCTCTCTTGTGTGCACTTTGCTTCTAGTACAGTGTCTACTTCTTGTCTCTTCGCATCAGTGAGACGAAAGCGTCCATCCCCTCTGCCACCATCATTCCTCATTTCCATCAGCTCACTCCCCAAACTGTAAACACTCCCTCACCTCCTGTCAGTGTCTGTGATCTCTAACCCTGGTGGCCTATGAGAGCCGTAGTCCTACTGATGTATCCATGCCCCAGTCACCTCCCTGGTGCTTTCTGGCTGAGTGGAGGCAGTCTCGGAGGGTTTCCTCGGGTGAATGAGCCCGACTAGGCCCAGGTCATATGCTTGGGGAAGGTTCACTCTCCAGCACTCTAACGGGAAAACTGTTGGCCATTTATTCAGCACATTTATCAGCTTTTTGTGGTGAACAGCATGTCAGCTATGACGCAGGACAAAGACAAAATGATATTATTTGGAAAATAAATAGACCTAACAGGAAGCATGAACCAAATAAGCCACAGCTAGGGTCAAATTTAAGGATGGTAGGTTCTTGTACAAATGACTTATGAAATTACAAACCAGGATTTTTTTTTCTAAAGAGAAGAGTTAATGCTTTAGCCACTTGTTTGGAGCAAGTCAAGATCAAGCACCCTTCAGCTGATCTAGGCTTTGGATGGCATCCTTATTATAGCTCTGAAGACAATAATAACTTTTCCTGGCACAAAATGTAGTTTAGATGTTTTGTTTAATGTCTGTCATCTGTAAAGATGTATTGACATAAACACCAGCTGTATGTTAAGCTGGCAACATGGAAATGCTTGCTGTTGTTCTTATTCAAAAACTTCCCAGTGGCTTGTCTTCTTCTGCTTGATTCTTCGCATTAGACATTCTTTGGCGGTAACTCACTGCCTCTTCATATTCCTGAGTGGAAAACTCATAATCAACTCACGATCTGAGGAATTAGTTTGATATTTGTTGTTCACAAACACATCCCAAGGGGGAAATGAGATAAGTTTTGAAAATCATTTGTTTTCTTTTCTTTCGCTGCTGTCAATTAAATGAAGCTCTTAGATATTTTCTTTTCTTCCAAAATACGATGTAATTCTGTCTTTATTCCAACAACAAGTTAAAAGGTGTGATGTTTGATTTGTCACTGCCACTGCTGACCTGCATTAGAATTTGAATCAAATGAAACTCATGAGAATTTCACAAGCACTGGAAAGCACCGTTTTAAATGTTGAAAAGCAAAGTCTATGTTTTTCGCAATGAGAGCTTCTTTGGATTATGTTTTTAAGATCTCAGTCATCTGGTCTTGCCGCAGTACCATTCTGCATGCTCTTCTTTAGCTTCAGTCGCTGGTGGTTCGCACCGTACCTCCGTCACTACACCACTGCAATTACACTGCTGCCACCGGCTGAGGTTAGAGAGAGTTCAGTGCTCTCAAGCTTGGCCCCTCGGTCCCTAAAGGACATTGATTCCTCTGACCTAAGTGTGACTGCTCTTCCTCCGACCGAGGTTCACCGAGCTCCTTGCCGCATGGTTCAGTGAGCAGCTAATTTCCCAAGGCTCAGTACACCAGGCTATTAGTCCAGAGGCTAAAAACTAGCTGCCACGAGCTGCTGCGTTGCGGAGATCTATAACCAGGCTTGTGAGAGACTGAGAGAGCTCAGACATCCTGAAAGCTTCCATTGGCTACTCATGCATGTAGTTGTCTCTCTTAAACCTGTGTTGTCCTCTAACAGAGTAATTTCACTACATACATTTTGCTTATGAGCCCTGCTGTACTCACAAGCTAGGAATTGCTGCCTGACACAATGAAGTGGTTGTGTGTTGTTATCAAAGAAAATGTATCTGTATAGAACATTTAAAATAACTTGACTTGATCAAAGTGTTAGCACAACGTTAGCATAGCAAGTAGCAAAGATACACATTATTGAATGACAATGGTAAGACAAGAAATATGTGTAAAAAATAAATAACAACCAGTGTAAAATCAAAAGGAAATGTAAAATCTGAAAATAGTAGGACCACCAAGAACAGCCAAAGGCCACTGAAAGCCCGTACAGTACATCTTGGGCTTTGTCTTAATAGTGTCAATCGAGGGGAAACATTTGACTGAAAGCAGAAGGCTATTCTAAAGCTTTGGAGCTGCAACTGCAAAGACACGATCTGTCATAGTGGCATTATTTCTGTTCCCATTCCCTGTGACTTGGCTGCTTTCTCTCACAAGTATAAACAAGCTTGAGCTGCCCAGAAAAGGACAGACAGATGACAGCTCATTTTGCACTGCAGTCTGTGATGGTGAAAGTTTAAGGCGCAGTGATGAAGAAGTGTGTCTCAGTGATATGCATACTGCATGACACAGCACATACTTTAAAAGGGCAGCTGTTTTACTCAAAATATGTGATTTGGAACACAGGACAATCCCCTCACACACCTGAGATTCATCCTTTAATGATAATTAGGTAAGTGTTGTTTTCGTCCAACTGTGTTTACAGTGGTTGCTTCCTGGTGTTTTGTTCCCAGTCTAACTTGTGTTTTCCTTGTTCCTAAGTTCCCAGTCTCCTCGAGTCGTCTCTTTGACAGATCTCCTGCTCCCACTACCAAATTCCAGCCAGAGTCACCAGCCAACAACATTTTCACCCTATCCATTCCCCTGCAACAACCCTAAAATCTCCAGATTCCCTACATGAAGAAGACCCAATATTGTTGATTGTGGAAGAGTTAAAAGCCAATGTACACAGTCATCATCCCATGTAAGGCTTTAATCCTGGTGATTAAACCCCCTTTATATCATCACAATACATTTAGAATTTGTTTTGTATGAAAATAATTCCTTCATGCCTTAAAATGACAAAGATGTAACCCCACACTGTTGCCTTTAATAGAATGTGTGGAACTGCTATAAAACTGCTCCCTGCAGCTCAAGCACACCAGCTCATGAGCTGGATGAGACAGCAGTGTCGGATACCCAAATACACTGAGATGCAAAAGTCTATCAGCAAGAAGATTAATGTGGTTGTAACAGTCCTCATGTTGTCGAGAGTGAGGATGAATCAGCGTACCTCACAGTAACATGGCAACCTTTTTGCTTGGAGCTCCAAGGTTTTTCAGATTTCTTTGCTAAGTGATGTTGCCAAGATTCCTGGCATGGACATGAAGGCCCTAAGTGGCTAACTATACTCACTGGGGTGTTGAAGAAGCCTAAAAACAATGATCTGCTCTGCTGTCATTTAGCTGAAGGATTTATTAGAAGTGGAAACTGTGGGTTCAGTTGAAGGTGTGTCATCAGCACAACTGCAGAAGGAGATACTGTGTTTGCAGCAGGTAGAGCCTAAGGCAAATAAAATGGGTCCTAAAATGGAGCCTTGAAATGATCCATGAGAGACTGGTGCAGAAAAGGAGGACATGTTCATAATCTCAACAAAGAAAGATCTCGCTATCAAACTTGATACACAGCACTTGAAGAAGTTGGCTTGAATGCCATCCATGTTTGTGAGTTAGCTTAGAAGAATGCAATGAAGTCTAAAATAGTTGAAATGGCGTGTTTGACTTAAGACAGCTGTAGGCCATTTGAGGATTGTGAATTCAGGGATCGGACACTAATTATTTTCATCAGATCAAGGCTTCTTAGTAAGGTTGGACTATTGCATGTTTGAAACAGGATGGGACAGTTCACAGTGTAGGCAGAACTAGAGATCACTTATCATTGCTTTGATAGAAAATACTTCCGATGGCCATTCAACAGGAACTCTTTTTGTCACTGAGAGTAAGATTATTATCACTAAACACACAGTCTGATGTCCCTCTTGTAAACATTTATTACTTGATGTACTGCCATATCTGCAAAAGATTTCAACAGCATGCCACTAAAGTGTGTTACAAAAGAGGTGTGTTGCAGGGATTGCAAAACTGCAATAAAAACAGGTTTGCACTCTATTTTGTATTTAAAATGTGTGTAATTTTATATTCTATTCCTGAAATTACATGTAATTACTCAGTTAAGTAAATAAATTAGGCTGGTTGAAGCATATTACAGCATCTTTGAGTTTCTTGAAGAAAGAGTCACTTGCATTTTAGGTCATTGTTTAATGAGTAAAAAAGGTATTGTGCTGGAACAGCTGTTAAAGATAACTGTGTGTTGTGCTGCCAGTTGTAATGATCAAACAGGCATGACATACTTAAATTGCCCTTTGTTCAGAAAAAAATAAATCATCAAAATATATAACAAGTTCCACCTAGCGAACACAAGTTATGCTAATGAGATCATGATTAAGATAATTCCTGCATTTTTTAGCATATTTTAAAATGCTTGTTTCCTCAACACCCCTGGTGGCTGTATAAATATACTCTCTGGGTGTTCAAGCATGAAGAGTTAAGAGAAGTTGGGATACATTGCCATTAAGTTTGTTCAGATCAAGTATGAGCACTAGAGTGAAGTTGCTTTAATTATAACTTGCCTGTGTGTTTACTGGATGTGTCCATACAGACATGCATACAATTAGAAGACACCAGACAGCTTTAATCTAGGATCAGGCCATGACTGTTCAAATGAAAACAATTTCACCCATCATTTTTTTTTGGGAACTTCGAAGCCACATCCAAGCAATATGATTGTGATTGGTTTATAGAAGTGCAAACAAGCCAGAGCACTTTTGTCCTTTACAAGAGATTGATAGTGAAGTACATTCAGACCAACAAGTATCTGGTAAATGTGACGTAAATCTGCATTCTTTCAGACAGCCAGCAGGAGGCGACTTGTCATGTTGCAAAAAGAAGTTGATCATATACAAGTCTATGGGAAAATGACTCAACTTCTCACTTGATTTGTTACCTCAGTGAACAATTGCACTAGTTTCGAGTCTCCTATGATACAGCCTGATGTCTGTTGTATAAATTATGTTTGCAGTAGGAGTGAAATAGACAATTCAGCAGAATATGCTTTAGGATGTGGCGACCTTGTAGCCAACAAGCTGCTTGGCTTGTGTGATGTGAGTTATTCGATTTGCCAGTCAGATCAACCCCTCTTTGGTTTCAAAAAGAACAAAATGATTTCAGCCAGATTCTAAATTCAGGGTTTCAAAACAGCAGTCCACTATCCAATGAGTCAGACACAATACAGCTACCAGGTACCAGGGCCATCACTTGCCGAACTGTATTCTAATCTGTGATTAAAGAAGAGATTGTGCTCTGTTTTTGATGTTACATGATTCCCTCTGACATTCATCATGGTGCTACCACTGAGCCTTTCTGCTACTTCTTACTAGTGGTCACTGAGATACAACATTAACCTCTGGGCCATCATCATGCCTGTAAAACCTCCAATGCCTCACACTGAAGATAAGCTATTACTGTTATATTATGATTAGATAAACTTTTGGGGAGGTTACAAAAGAGATTTTTGTTTACGTAATGGACCGTAGACTATGTGAGAGTTCTGCTGTACGAAAAAACACAAATGGACAGCAAAATGGTACATGTAACAAGGAAGAAAACCAGGATGCTATGAAATTCTTTTTGGCTTTTGCACTAAAAGAATAATTTTCCATTTCCGCTACATCTTTAAATCAGGAGGCCTTCCTGATTTTTTTCTCCTCACCCTGTAAGTCATGATGACATTTACTAATGCATTCCAGAGAGTTTGCTCTTATTCTCAGTATTCTGCCTGCAACAAATTTTGTGAACACCGTGGTGTCTGAAATATTTAGACTCCACTAGATGGACACTCAAGACTGTGGCACATAGTAAGATGTCCATGGATCAGTGCTACACACCTACAAGACAACACAATGCCTTGAATGCAGTAGTGTCGGGAGATTAAACATTTAGGGCTTGGATTGATTTTTAGTCGTAAATTCTGTTGTCTATCGACCCTAAACAAGTTCAGTTTGAAACAGCAGCCCTAGAGCTGTAACTCTAGGCAAAGAATACCCCTGGATTCTCACTTTACCATCAGTATACTCTTATTAAGATTATTTATAGGTTGTAGTTTGTAGATATAAATCTGTCATGGTAAAAATTGGTGTAGTAGTTGCTGTTGAGAGTTGGTGGTCATAGTAAAAAAAAAACAACCTTCAGAGTCCTCAAAGTCAGAAATATTTGTTAATATCAACTAAAATGGCTCAAGTCACATTAACGTTTACTTCATAGCAATGACTCAAAGCTGCTGTTAGGCAGCTACTTTGATGAAAATATTGCAAAAATAAAGATTTTTTTAAAATTAAATGACCTCTGAGTGGATTATATCTGTCACAGAATCCTCTGTTATTCTTGAAACCTGTGAAGCTCTGCAGCCACCATCTACCCCTCAGAGGTGTGACGCAGTGGGGACGAACATCGCCTCCAAACAAATAACCTATATGCAATCACCATGGAGACATTGACCCTGACTAGACCCCCTCCACCACCCCACCCCAAGGCTGGGGACACAACTGCATGATAAGCAGCTTTTCAACCTCGACTCGAGTCGAGATTCTGTGTCCCTCCCAGCCCATCCAGTTATGAGGCCGGTTGCCAGAGGCCAGCGTGAATCTCATATACAGCAGCCGCTATCAGTCAGTCCATAGGGGTGGCGAGTACTCGGTTAGGGCAGAGATAGCCGCAACTGTGAGCTCATTTTGCCGCTGCTCTCTGCTGCATAGCGTGGCAGAATAATCACACCAATAATACTCTCTGGCTCCATTTCAGCACAGGAGCTCTGAGGAAGGAAATTAAAGCAACAGCGAGGAATGAGGCTCTGGATCTCACATCATTTTTTTATTATTTTTTTAAACCCCACGCGCGCCACCAAGAGAGGACGTCCAAGGCAATAAGGCTCCCAGCCTGCTGAGGGAATTGTTTTGCCAAAAATATTTGTTGTTTTCAATAATGTGGCTGTTTGTATAGCACAGAGGAGAAGAGAAGAGGAGAGGAGAGATTGCAGTTCACATATAATCTCGTATAGTGACCTAAATTCACCATAGATGCCTTATTCTCTTACCCAGGGGAAATAATGAGGAAAGAGTATGATTAGCATGATTAGTCTGTCTGTGTGTAATCCTGCCGTGTGTGTTAGCATACAGTTTGGATGTTCTTTTATTCTCTCTGTCCTATTTCTATGCTTGATACTACAATCACTGCTTGTCTTTAAACCTTAGAGTGTTGGCTTAGCGCCGTAGGCTTATGGCTACCACTGGACCCACTTAAAGAAAGCGGATCCTGTGAGACTCAATTGCCTGCACAGGCTCTCGTCGCTCTGGTTCTGACAGACTATCGTGCCCTTTGCTAATCCCCTGGATAGTTGCCCGGCCCTGGGGACAGCAGCCCAAAGAGAAGCCCCTGTCCATGGAGCTTTGAACAGGTGCCCTGAGGGTCTTTACTGGCCACAGAGACACAACCTCCAATCCTCAGTGATCCTCAGGATGAGCCAGGAAAATGCTGTTCCAGGGAGATCTGCTGCTCAGGCAAGCCAATGGCAGCCGGTCATGCAGGCAACATCTGAGTATCAGCAGTTTCACAAAGACAGAGGAGAGAGTGGGAGATGGGAGATTGAGCCAACACCACTGATCAAAAATAAAATGGGCACACATATATTGAGGCTCACGTACAGCCATCCTCCTTCCAATGCACTAACTTTCACTCACTTGAGGCTAACATTTGGCATGGGGATATTGTGGTTTGCTGCAAGTGGTGTTTCTCAGAGACTGAAGAGCATGTGTGTGTGTGTGTGTGTGTGTGTGTGTGCGTGCTTGTTTGTGGGTGAGTGAAGAATCCCTTTCATCTAGCCTCTGCTACCAATCTTGGAGCTCCCCCCTGCACCATCACCCAGCCACCCACTCTTCAGTCTCCTCTCTTCCTCTTACAGTGGCTACCTTGAAAGCCCCATCACTCTTCAGGTGATTGTTCGTCCTAATGTGATGACAGAGCAAGTGGTGTGGCCATGCTTCTTTATTTGTAGGAGCCACAGTGAGGGTGAGTGGGGGATTGCAGCAATACATAGTAAACAGGACAGGAAAAACTGGCAATAATGAACAACTGAGCATTAATAATAGAGTTTCTTTGTTTCTGTTTTTTTTTCCTTTTTATGCTGCAGGGTTACATGTAATCAGACTGAGTAGTTAGCACAATCTATATTGGCTACCATGTGTCAACAGGTAAACAGATGATCTGATAATTGTTTTGTCAATTAATCAATCAATAAGCATTGAAAGCCGTATATAAATAGCCAGCAGGGGGCGACTCTTCCAATTGCAAAAAGATGTTTGATTGTATAGACGCCTATGAGAAACTGACCCAGACTTTTGCTTGATCTGTTCCCTCAGTTAACATTTTCCTAATGAGATTATAATCTCTAGTTGAAAGACTTTTTTGATTACAGCATGGTGTTCATTTTGTGTAAAACAGGTGATAAAGCAGAGGATGTTTTAAGGCGGCATTCCCAGTCAGATCCACCTCTTGCTTGATACATCGGGTTTCTATAGACCAAGATGCTGCTGGTCAATGCCACACTTGAGGCTTCAAAAACAGTCATTCACAGACCTATGAGTGGGAACGTCCATCGTGTTTATACATATGGCTTACACACCTGAATGAATGCGATGGGAGTCTGTGAGAAGCCCCTGACTGCAGCCCGCAGATCGGGGCGTGGCTCAACGTGGGCGGAGTTAAACGTTGAGCTCCGCCCACATTGAGCTAAACGTGGGCGGAGTTAAACGTTGAGCTCCGCCCACATTGAGCTTGACTCATTTATTGTCACCATCTGGTGGCGGAGACGAAATAGCACATTCACAAACGTCAATACAGCTTCTAAATGCTGGCCTAGAAACCGAGCATCTTATGTGATTTACTGTCATGATTAATTTTATATCAGCATTACTATTTATATCAGGATCAGGTCTAGAGCCAAAAAGTAGTTCTTTGGGAAAACATTTTTCTTGTAGTATCAAATCCCACAAATACAACATATACAATCCCTGGCAAAAATGATGGAATCACCAGTCTGGGAGGACTTTCGTTCAGTTGTTTAATTTTTTTTTTTTAGAAACAAAGCAGATAACAAACATGACAAAAAACTAAAGTCATTTTAATTTGCAACTTTCTGGCTGTAAGAAACACTAAAAGATATCAAGAGGAAAAATTGTGGTAGTCAGTAACAATCACTTTTTTAGACCAAGAGTGATTGGAAGTTGCTGCAGCACACCAGTTTGCTGATTTCCAACCAAACCAGCTTGTTGCTCATGCAGACTGTGGATTTGGTTGTTGCTGCTGGGCCAAATAAACTTGGTTTTGATGCTGCTGCTGCAATTTTTCTCGTCTCACGTCAGTTTGATGATCATTTGCAGAACCAATCTGGGATATCTCCAACAATTCGTGATGATTGACCCTCTTTGAAAAGTCTGATAATCCTCCCCTTTGTTTCAGCTGACATCTCTCATGTTGGAGTCATGATTAATGTCAATCCACTTGGTGCAACATCTCTCCAAGGTGTGATCACTCCTTTTAATCTGCAGACTAACGAGCAGATTTAATCTGATATGGGAGCTAGTTTTGGGAATGAGAATTTATGGGGTGATTCCATCATTTTTTCCTCAGAATTGATTCCATAATTTTATCCCTGTGCTTGGTCTAAAAAAGTAATTGTTACTGACTACTACAACTTTTCCTCTTGATATCTTTTAGTGTTTCTTACAGCCAGAAAGTTGCAAAATAAAATGACTTTAGTTTTTTGTCATGTTTGTGATCTCCTTTTTTACTACAAATTAAAACAACTGAATGAGCGTCCTCCCAGACTGGTGATTCCATCATTTTTGCCAGGAGTTGTAATACTGACACAACTTTTTACTTGGGTTCAACTCTCTTTAACTCAAACCCTGTCTAACTAGGGCTAGCTGGACTGAAACAGTGAAGTGAAATCTGTGATATACAGCATACAGAGACACATTTGGATTTTTTTGTACACTGAATTATATCAGCTACATTAAAGGAGATCAGAGACAGCAGCAATGTCTCTGCCATTGATACCTGACCATGCATGGTTATTCCTGGCTGATAACACAGATTTCCAAAACTTTGCACTAACGACTTTCTTAAAGTGTCACTAATCCACTCAAGGATATAAGACTGAACTGACAGTCAATGCTACATGTCTTTCCTCAAATCAAAGAGGGCTCTTAGCTTGGCCTTCATTCTACATAACTGAAACAAAAACATAATCTCTGATCTCTGTATAGAGACTTTCTGTATATGATTATGTCAGACATAATATATCAGAGTCTGTACAACTCACGAACCATGTACATTTGTAGGGGTCAGATGTAATGAATTAAGCTTCAGCACCGTTGAACACAACTTTATTCTTTTCTGTCAAAAGCACAAAACACCTTCATGTTTCTCCTGTCAATGATTTCTTGACAGAATGTCTCATAGTCTTCCTGCAGACTAAAAAGAAAAAGGAACGGTTCTCTGAGATCAGCGGTCTCCTCTTCTTCCTGGCCATCACAGACACACAGGAGTTCCACTGCCCTCACGCGTTGCTCCTTGGCCATGGTAACAACTTGGGGAAGGGAAATTTTCCCTTGAACGTTCTGGTCCCACACCACCGGGCTGCCGCCATTGCATCCCTGACCAAAGGATTCTCCTAAACAAAAATAAAGAAAACCGTTGTTTAAGTAAAGGCTCGGAGATTGCAGAAAACACTGAAATTAGACTACCCATCTCAGGCAATATACCCCGTTTCCTGTTCCCAGTCCTATTCTCAGCCTGATCTAGAAAGGAAACAGATTGTGGTGTATACAGGCACAATGAAAATGCAAGATTTAAGTGGTTGATTTTAAGTACACAGAGAAATAATGACTGCTCTGTGACATGGAACCTCAACAACCTTGATGGATATGTGTGAGACAATGCTGGCTGGAACAATACCTGATGCTTCAGTGGCAGATTCTGAAAGCCTAAACATTTTCAGGGGGACTTCAGCCACATCCTGAAATAAGTGGGGGGGATCAGTCTTTGAGCAATAGTTTCACTATATACCAATTTATCACATGACCTCTCACCTGTAATTTTTCTGCTCTCGTTGCCTTTTTCTTTGCTGCAATCTCTCTTCTTCAGATCTTGGTGATTTAATGACAACAAACATTCACAATGAAAACATTCATGCAGGTCAGATGACAGTGAATACAGTAAAACGTGATTTAAAAGAATCTGGTTTAAAAGTGTGATACTGAGGGCGCTTACAGCAGGAGAACAAGACACCACCATCTTCTAATCTGCAGCATGTTTTCCTGTGAAGAAGGAAATGCAGAAGATTAAAATATGTTTCCAAAAATAATACCTTCATCGCTACAGTCAAACATAACGTGTCACAATTTGCACAAAACCTCACTGAAATCACAACTGGCCCCCATTACAATGTACAGAGATACTGGTTAATATAATATCATGCACATTCTGTCAGGATACAGGTTTTCAATACAAAGAGTGTGTTTTAAATGCAGAAAAAACATTTTATAGAGGTCATCGATATAACATACTGAGTAGTTCTTACCATCAAAACAAACATGCCACAGTTGGTGGAGCATCTTTGCAGTGTTTTAACAAAAGAATGGCAAGGAAATAGGAAATGTTAGCAAATGCAATGTAGTAATGTCTCACCTAAACATCATTCACACCAAGCTGCCTCCAAGGCCCAGGAGATGTGAGCAATGTGCTCAAAGAGGAAATAAAAGTACAATAAACCATTTTAAAGCAACACTGGGAACAAAGTTGGAAGAGGCTGGAACTTCAAATCAAACGTTTTTGTAATGGGCTTAAACAAACAAAACATATGGTTCTGTTTCCATCTGCGTAGAATAATGTAAAAATAAATAAGAATAATGTAACAATTACTTCTATCCCTCGCAAACACTCACTTTTGTTGTTTGTTTTTGTTTGTTTGGAACATCTTAATGCATTCAAATAAAAACAGAACCATTCATAAAACAAACAAAGGACAAGTGGTTTAAAACAGAACTACCACTGTCCAGGAAGGATCTTGGAAGGTGTCCTAAAAACCTGACTAGATGGACTCTACTCTCATCTCTCCAGCCGCTGCCACAGAGGGGATCTAGAAAGAAAATCTCCCTAGCCTGTGGCCTCAGTATCTGTTAAATGTGTTCAAATATAACCACACACATAAAGTTATGGAATGTTACAGAAATACTAACAAAGCTGCCATGCATTTAATATACCAAAAAATTTAAATCAGCAATGAGCAACTTGTTGTGTAAGGTCATAATAGAGGAAGATATAAATGTATTTACAGAGTATCCAGTGTCCAGGTACAAATACTGGAAGCAGAACCCACTGGAGACTGGCTGCATTGCCCTGTAAAAAGATATCAATAACTGAATATGAAATGCTCAAACTCCACTACAAAAGCAAAACTTTTTAACAAATTACCAGCAGGTGATCCATGGGGTTTGTGGATGATGGTGGAAACCATGTGGCAATGACGTGGCTGTTTGCAGCAAACACGTGCTCTATTCTCTGTAACAGAGATAGATAATTGAACTATACTATCCAATCCATTTGAATTAATAGTTTTGTAAACCTTTCATTTTAGCTGAAACTCTTCGATCACACCTGACACTTTTCTCCAGCCGTTCCAGCCTGCCTGTACACGCTTCTTCACCTCTTTTCCACACTCTCCATTGCTCTGGACTGTTGACCCTAAGTACTTAAAATCCTCCACCTTCTTGATCTCTTCTCCCTGTAACCTCACTCTTCCACTTGGGTCCCTCTCATTCACACACAGATACTCCGTCTTGCTGCGGCTAACCTTCATTCCTCTCCTTTCCAGGGCAAACCTCCACGCCTCTAGCTTCTCCTCCAATTCCAGTAGATTATTCTGAATAGTTTGAATCAGTCTAATTCTAAAAGGAATGGCATCGTTTAAATGTTTTGTTAAACGTCACTTTTCTAATGGGCTTGCTACTTAGCACGTGACAAAATAAATAAGTCTGACGTAAGTCTGAAACTAATGCAAGGAGATAATGCAACTGGAGATAAAATAATATCACTTCCTTCCTTGTCTGTCACAAAATAGCAAAACAGCAACGTTTAAACAAAAGATAAACGTGCTTACCTCCATTTTGGAAACTTCTTCTTCTTCTCTATTACATTCTTCTTCTTCTTCAACGGTTCAACTGCGCTATGCGGGCGGAGTTAAACGTTTAACTCCGCCCACGTTTAGTTCAAGGTGGGCGGAGCTCAACGTTTAACTCCGCCCACGTTGAGGCACGCCCCGATCTGCGGGCTGCAGTCAGGGGTACTTGGAGTCTGTTGGCTACTAGATGGTGAATGCTGTCTTTGCTGTACATTGTGAAGGTCAGAGGAAACAAGTTGCTCCTTTGTTCTCCTTTCAGAGTTAGCAGCTCACTACTGACTTGCTTTGTTGCTCCTGTTGCTTGTAAGGTAGTGGACAGGCTTTGTGTTGTAGCTGCTGGTGTTAATTCACTTGCTTACATTCAGTTAGTGGCGTGTACTTGGATAACAAGCGATCTTCAGTCAGGCTTTTGCTTCAATACCATAAGAGTGCATCTGTGTGGAGAAGACCTCTGTCCAGAGGTCAGAGAGCTGTCTGAAGAGAAAGAGGAAAGAAGCAAGTAAGAGGATAAGAGAGTGTAAGAGCATTAAGAAGGAGAATAATAGTTGTTGTTGCAGTGTTGGCGGTCATCCAGGTGATATTAGGTTACAGTGATTGGAAGAGTGGTGAGACTGTTTAGCTTTTAAAGTGAAAGTTCAGTTAAAATCTCAGTCATTAACAAATTAATCTGTGGAATTCCTAATCATACCCAAAACTAGAACTTAATAGGCAACCAGATGATTGATAGGCAATGAAAATTTCCATGTTTCTACAGGGCTGGACACTTCCGGAGTGTTTTTAAAGTCCTGCACAGCTCTTATAGGGAGACTACTCTTTGGTACAAGTTTAAAAAAAGAACATTCATCATCTCACACTGTGTCTTCACAGAAGGCGTAGCCTCAGCAGCACATTAGCTGAACAGCAGCAGCAGCGTCAGTTCTCCATGTCTACATGGAGCTCCTCTACACGGAGCTGCTCTGTTCTTTGTGATTTGGGCACAGATGCAAAGAGTGGCATTTTCCATAAGAGTGATAAACAAATTGAACATGGGGGCGGTTTTGGATAACACATACAGCACTACACGAGGGAGGAAAGTGTTGGTGCTTTATTGCAGCCATTATCACTTATAATTAGCATAATAAGTAGTTATGCAAACCTGTTATGAGGAACCTGTCGGAAAGGTTAGCTCTTTAACCACCGAGAGGGACTCAGACATCAGATTAAGACACACACACACACACACACACACACACACACACACACACACACACACATCACACACACACACACACACACACACACACACACACACACACACACACACACCATTTTTAATTCAACTTTTCTCAAATGCGGCTGTTTTCTCTGTCAACAATCAACGCAAACTGTCACAACTTTGGAACTAAAATAATTCAGCTAAGGCTCAGCAGACTTTTGCTCATTAGAGACAACCTTTGGACTCAGTGGATGAGTAACAAATGACCTATAGACGATATGCTGTGATTTTAACACTCCATATTTTTTTCGGTTTTGTCGAAGTACCAAACTTTATCAAAGAAAAAATGCTTGACATTTTACTAGCAATATCCAGTCCTTACTTCTAATTATTATTCATAGAAATGGTTGTCAGAGTTGAACCCATCTGTGTTGGCTGCCCTTTTGGGGAAGGAAATTGTCCTTCCTTGTATGTATAGATTGTCAACACCAAATTGCCTTTTTAGAAAATAGGTATAAATCTGAAAAATCTCAGTAGAAACAAGGATTCTCTATTGCAGATCTACTTTACAGCTTTGGCTCATAACACAGTTGTATTTTTACATAACTAATAGATCTCGTAACCATTATGTTCATTATGAGCAATAATAAGATTATAATCATGTAGACACACACACACACAATGTCTTTGGTACTATAAACAGATTCCTCTTATCTCCCAGCTGATTGTGGTCTTGTCTCTCTTATGGTGTAAAAACAGGGTTAAAGTTACAGCCAAACTGGGGGAAAGCAATGCAAACACGCATTTCCCTGACTTGTTAATTCCCACTAAAGCCACAGAGCATGAAATGCACCCTGTTCCCTCATGACACCACAGTCAAACCACTGTCTTCATGCGGCTTATTAGAAAGCTTCCAAACTCTGTCCTGAAGCAAAAGGGAGAAGAAAAAAGAAAGAAAGAAAAATCACAGGGAAAGCAGCATTGCCACTCAAGTGTCAGGGAAAACATTTTGATCTTTGTTTCCACCACAGAAAAATGGATATCAGCGACTGTTCAACATCAGCTTTGTAGAAATGAAAAAGGCAGCGCATGAAGTCTTACACATGCTCTGTAGGGTTGAGCAGATTTATGTTTTGTGCCATTTTCCTTTATTGCCCTGCTTGAACAACAACAACAACAACAAAACAGCTATGAAAAGCATGTAACATGGTACACCATGAAGCTATTATTAATGCAATTTATTACATAACTGGAGAAATCTTGTGGTTTGAAGTAGAATAAAGAAGGAGAAACTGTTGCCAGTAGACTTACCTTCATACACTGATCAGCCACAACATTAAAACCAAGAAACATGTTAAAAAGCATGACCCAACCTCCAAGCTCCTGCATGGTTTTATTGCTGTGATTAATTGGCACATCACATATAATTTCCAAATGAGTGTACACTACTGCTTTAATTATATGCATATGTATAGTTTCTGTGTATATGAACAGAGATTTGATGTGAGATTTTATTTCACAAATGGTTCCACTAAAATGCATTAGATTCAAACTACAAAGAGAGCACATACAAATCTAAAGGTAAGTTGCGTTGACAATGCCCAAGTATGCCTCTTTTTCGATTCAGAACAGCCAATCTTATCTTTTTATAATGACAATTTCTTTATCTTCTGTCGCTCTCCTGGCTGCTTCTGTGTAGGTCTCCTCAGACATGCTACGCTGTGGTCACCTGGGACATTTTTCACCAATGTCTACGACTGGGAGGAACTGGTGGAGTCCCGTGTGAGCTGTGCTTCACAATCAAAAGCACCCATGACTCTGACACCTTCATCTAAAAACCACACTCACGATGGCCTGCCTCAAATCTGATGGACTGCTGAGAGGTTAGGACAGGGTCTGCGGTGATATCTGGTCCAGGTCAGGTACCCAAATCTTTAATTTCTGCATGTCTGGTAGCTTCACCCTGGTTGCCCTCTGTGCACCTCCGGGTTTGTCTTGTTTTCTTCATTTAATATTTATTGTGATAAGATCCTTCCTATGTATCTTGAGAAGCAGGTTAAAGTGGTTAAATTTAAGGTAAGGTGGTTTTAGTCAGTTTAAATCTTTTTTCCTCTTGTCATTTAAGAGATAGATAGATAGATAGATAGATAGATAGATAGATAGATAGATAGATAGATAGATAGATAGATATTTTGTTAATCCTTTGGAAAATTATTAATAATTAATTATTAGATTTTTTTTCAAGTATGTTCCCCTGCCATTGGTTCAAAAGTAACACATGACTTAATCTTTGGTTGCTGCAACATCTCACATGTGCCTGATTTGAAAGCTGAGAATTTCCATTGTTTTTGATAGGGAGTTGTCTGTCTGTATTGAAATTAAGGTGACTGCCCAAGAGAAGGAAATAATGACGACACAAAAAAAGCAAAAATCTGCCAGGAGATATGAAGAGTAGCCAGCCGAATTCAACATTTGGGCTCATTCTGAAAAGCAGAAAAACTAGAAAACTGCAAATGAGATGGTTGACTGAGAAGCACAAGCTTTTAGATGAGTAGAGAATCACTGTACAGTTAGTTTGGAGTGCGGTCTATGATGTAAGCGAACATGTTCCTCGTCAAAATTCAAACGACTTTATGATCAGAACCGAGAAGATTCAGCACAACTTGTAAATCCCTCAAAAACAGACAGACCAGGTTGCATTTTGCAAAAAAAAAGAGAGAAAAAAATCATACAAAACAGAGCTGGTAGAGTTGTGGAACAAAGTTATACATCATGATGAAACAAAAATCAACCTCTATCAAAATGAATGAAAGAGGAAAGTTTGGAGAAAAACAGCGCTCATCTGTCAAACATGGTGGGGCTTCTGTTATAACTTGAGCATGTGAGGCTGCCAAAAGAACTGGCACACTGCCATTTATTGATGATTTCACTGCTGAGAGAAGCAACAGGATGAATGCAGGTATACTAAAGCTCCCTGTTTGCTCACATTCAGACATTAGGAGTCATTGGTCGGCATTTCAGCATTTAACAGAGCAGTAATCCTAAACATACGGCCAAAGGAACAAAAGTGTTTTCCGGGGTGAAGAGGTGGGATATCCTTGACTGGCTGGGTCAATCACCTGATCTCCAGTTGGTCAGAGTTTTACCTAGTGAAGACCAGAGTGAAGGCAGAGAGACCACACAACAAGGCAGGAGGTGAAGATGTTTGCAGTGACGGTGTAGGAGAGCAACACCAGAACAGATACAAAGCATCCACTGACATCTCTGGGACTTGAAGCAGCACAGCACGGACTAAAAGTGATTTTCCACAAAATATTAAATCTGATGATTTTCTGTCTCTTCCTCAGGGCAGTATGTGTTTAACGCCCCCCCATGTCTGTCTGTATTGATGTAAACCTACTGAAATTAAAGCTGAGAGCACTTTAATGTAGCGTCCATTATTTTATTTTAAATTGAATGTGCTGCAGCCTGAAGAACAACTGCTGTTTTTTTACTGTGTGGAATGGAAAAACCATTGTAGCAGACATTACTAAAGTTTGTGAGTGGTTAATGTGCCAACATAATAACTGAGAACTGCACAGAATGTGTTGCACCAGAATGGAAAAATTGACAGTAACTGAGGGGGTGGGGCTCATCGAAATTTGCTAATGGGAGTGCAAATTACATCTTGGACTTTTTGTAAAGGGGAGAAAAGCTTTGCGAAAATATGTACAGTGTTTGTAAGGCAGCACATAAGATTTTGCTACCTCTGAGTCATCGTTAGTGCTTGTCAGTGGCTGCTTTTTGTATATATCCTCTGTGTGGTGTTGTGTGTGTCGCAGGTTAGGAAGTATTGCTTGCAAAAACACTTCACTGAGGGAAAAAATAAATCTTATATTTTTCCATCCAAAACTTAGTTAAAGAGACAAGGGAGAGGACAAGGGGAGTTTGGAGGCTCCCATAAGCTTATTACAAATACGAATCGACCAGAAGTGTGAAGATGCCTCCCATCCAGAAGCAGAAAGCTCAGGGGCTCAGACACTGACCTTGTATTCTGCTGGCTGAACAAACCCAAGTCAACTACAAAAACTGAGAGCAGCTCTAACTATTCTCCAATGCACACATGCTCTACATATATTTTTATATCCACTCCTGTTGAAAGAAGAGGCCCATTAAACTTAATACACCCCCTGCTGTTACCCACAGTCATTTTCTTTTCTTTTCAAAGAGAATTGGCAGGGTAAAAAGATGTTCCAGGAAGGAAAATTACCAAGGCTTGTTTCTGAGCATCCAGTCTTCCCTCGCCTTGTCTGAAATGAAATGGCATGCTGTAATTCCCAAAGTAAATAAATGTTGTTTTGCTTTTTTGGTGGGAGCCTTGCTGTTGAGGCTTTTCAGACCTGTCCAAGAAATAGCTTTAAAGTATGGAGATGAATACAGAAGCTTCCTCAAAATACACACCCATGGCACTACTGCTGCTGCCACACGTGGCATATTATTTATTTCCTGTGCATCAAAACTGGGCTGGAAAATAAGAGAAGAAACTGAATTAAACATCATTTTAGAGAGAGACTAATGGTATTCCTGCAAAAGTGGATGTTGAAGTTTCCCAGGATTTTGTGTGAGCATTTTTTATTTTTTTTTTGGCTCTGTGTGAGTTTGTGAGTGTCAGACATACTGTACCTGTAAGCGCACTGGCTGCTCTCTAACTTCCTAAATTCCATTTCATGACACAATGACAGATAAAAACTTAACAGCATCGCCTCCCCATATCTCCTTCCTCTGGCTCCGTCTCTCCATTTCTTGCTGCGCCTCAAACCGGCCGCAATAAAACTCAAAAACCCACTTGGCTCAGTTCCCTCACTCCCATCTACGCCTTTCCAAAAACGCTCACTCGTGCTTAACAGACAATTACGGCGCATTTTACAGGAGCACGGGAAAGGAAATTGCTTGAACCTGCCTCCTAAGGTGTGTGAGGCAATAGCTTCTCTTACAACCTAACATATATGTTGTATAGTGCATGCATTACCCTGTGTAGGGTAGTTAGCACGGGTGTAATTTTATGTTTCATTTGAGGAAGAACAAATGTGGTTTGCACCTAGTCAGCTTCAGGTCACCAGACCAAACCAGCACTGATCAGCAATTGGCTCGTAGTGGTAATTAGTCTGCTGTAGGATGGTCTAGTTCATGCAAAATTCTTCTGTTAGGTATTGTTTAAGGGCGATTTGATATCCCAGTCACATATAAATATACTCTTTCTAACACTGGAAATACTTGTATGAGATAGGCCATTTCAGCTGGAATGAAAAACGAAATCATATTGCATACATGAACTGCATGCAATAACACATGAAACACTTTAATATTACCACATCAATAATGACTGTGCGTACGGGGGGCCATGCGGTTTATGATTTCCTGTAAAAAGGAAGAAAAAATAGGATTCTTTTTCTCATGAAGCTACCAAGTATCAGGCTGTGCTTGTGGAGGCATATGATGTAAAACTGCTGCTAAAGTTAATTCAAAGCAATGACGTCAAAATCACAGACATTTCACATGTAGTACGTCAGATATTTATTTTAGGTACACACGGGAATCACATTGTTATATTACACTGAATAAAACAATTATGTGGAAAATTTCCCATGATGTTAACCAGTTCAATAGGATTCACATTTCATTCTTCTATTGGATATTTATCATCATCTGAAAACGTTTTTCAAAATGGTAAATATACATGCAGATGAATCTGACTTTTAATACAAATAACAACTAAAACCAACTGCTCCTTTCATAAATTCTTTTTCTTCTGTTCTGATGATTCAGTAAGTTTAAGTGCTGTATGTCACCGCAATCCACACCCACGCGCATATATTTATGATAGATATAATTTTCTGAAAATGTCATGAGACGAATTGTCAAGAATTGCTCTAAATTCCGCCACAACAGGCTGCTGTTACCGGAGGAATCTAGGATATAGTGTATGTCTACAATGTGACTGCTAAATGTCAGAACAAAAACGCGTCTTCACAAGGATGCTTTTGCTATTTGACACCAGAACCTACTATTAACTTGAAGTTGTTGATAACGAAGGCTGTTATCAGGCTCTGTCATATCTGTCTGGGAAATATCTCGACATGATATTCAAATCATGTGCATATCTCCAGCTAGGGAAGAAAAAGACAGAAAAAAAGATATTAAACGAAGCCGAAGAGAGCCCATCAATAAATTATATATATTGTATTATTCTGGATTGGATTTTACTCTGATGACTGACTGCCTGTAATTAAATCTGAATGAATGTGAGGACATAATAACATTGATTGGGATGCATTTCTGCTTTGTGGTACTTAAAAAGTTTATTTAACTACAGACAGCTAGAGATGAAATAGGTATAATTATATCTTGTCCTTAATTAGTATATTTTCATAACAGAAAATATTTACATACCTCTAAATCACTTTGTTGATGAAAACACTATTAATGCCTCATTTTTTAACCAGGTTTTCTTTCTACATAATACAAATATGTTTAATCTATTCTAATTAATTTGTTAATCAATCATATTCAGACTAACTGGTGCATGTATCTCTCCATGAAGAACAGTAAAGGATATACTAAATAGAATAACAGATGTTGGACAAATTCTGGATAGAAATGCAGAATCACATATGATAAGATAACAAAGATATTTGCGTTGTTTTTGTAGATTTTTTGTTAAATTGAGCTTTGCATTAGTTCATGCAGGTATAGAGTCAGGGTGTCACAAGGCCCTTTTATGTCCAGTCATTTTCAATTAAGTTCCCCAACTTAGTGTGCTTTATAACTGAGGCAGTGTTCATTCATTCAGTGCATCTTCCACCAGACTCTACAGATCTGCAGATCTTCGCTGCTGTTCATCTTCTCCTCAGAAATCTCAGTTCATAACTTCAAATCCACGCCAGAAAACGCTGAGCGTACCATCTCCTCCCATCCCGTCGGTCCTCCAGCTCCGGCTCCTCTGGGAGCAGCTGATGGTCTGAGGACCTGGACAACTTGTCGTAACTGATGGAGCCGTGAATTCTGCTCTCTATCGGAAAATCCTTTTGCAGAATATCCACCATCAGCTCAGGAACTGAAGCTCAACACAAATGGGTTCTCCAGCATGACATTGACCCAAATCATTTTTCTCAAGAGCAAATACTCCATTGTATGACTCAGAAATAACGCCAGTATCTAGATGTGACGCAATTTTGAATCATTTGACATTTGAGTTACACGCCCAAGGGTGTCCTCACTCCTATTGTGTCCCACTGGTTGCATAAGAAAGACTTGCACATAGAACCCCACTTTTATTTCTCATTCTTCTTTGTTTTTGTTTTGTTATTTTTTTGACCAGCACTTTTGGCAAACACATCCGATGTGCGTCCATGCTTCCCTTTCCTGAGTCAAAATGGAGCCATCCTCAATACATCAGTTGCAGTCATGCGTATAGTATATCCACACACTGTCACGCTCATCCTCCATCATAAATGGGTTTTCATATGGTACAATGGCAAAACAGCACAAATTAGAAGTTACTTCATCATTCTGCACTTTCAAACAGGCCAGTCCTGCAGCAGATAGTGGAGTCATTTGGAGGAAAAAGACAGTCATTTCCCTCCTAGAAAGTCACACGGAGCATTGAGCGTTCCCTTATTTAATGGTTCAATAGCGATACCTACTCCCTCCTGTTTGAGAGCATTGTTTCCCTATGGTTATTGCGCCATCAGTTACCCCTGCGGATGCCTGGCTGACATAAATGCATACTTCCCATGCCAGCCAAGCAAATTAAACTGAATTGAAGGTGGAGTGCGAAAGAATGGGAGATTAAGTGAGAGATGGCCCGGAGAAGGGAAGAGAGAAAGAGAGGGAGAGGAAGATTGAGCGAGAGATTGAAGGAATGACTTGCAATCAGGGATAAAGGAGGCCATCTGAGTTTCTCTTTGAAGCCACACACACACACACACACACACACACACACACACACACACACACACACACACACACACACACACACACACACACACACACACACACACACACACACACACACACACTCAAATAGAAGTTTGCCTCACTATACTTTCAAGGCCCATTTGTCAATTCTCTGCTGAGCCCTGTGTTCACTGTGTATGCAGGAGGTTAAGTCTCACCCTAATGTAGGCCTAATGACAAATCTAAACTCAACCCACAGAAATCAAGGTGAAGTGTGGCCCAGCAGTTGCAAATTATACCTTGCTGCATGTTCACTGCACTTTCTCCCCCATATTCAATCCAACGAACATCGTTGAAAGATTATGTGCTTGTTGCTAATGCTAGCGACTCCAACTGATTGGAAGGGGAGCTTGCATTGAGAGTAAAACTGGGAACAGAGTGTGACTATAACATATGTTCGAACTACAGACACAGGCGACATGATGACTGAGTGATTAGGGCGCATATTGCATGGGTGCAAACGCCTCTGAGCAATGAATCCTCGGTTCGGTGGACAGCTGGCCTGGTCCCTTTACTGCTTGTCATTCACCTGCTCTCTTTGCCCACGCTTTCCGTCTCTCTTGACTGTCACTGTTCAATAGCGGTGAAAATGCCCAAAAATACCTTTTAAAAAAGAACCGCAGGCACACACAGCAGCTAGATGGTAAATATAGTTACATGTTTAACTTCAAAAGAGGCAGAAATTTCCCCGGGGAGACCAAAAAGAGCTTAAAAAAAGGAATATTGAGAGTGGAATATCAAAACAGTTTCTAACAGGTTTACAATATCAACATGAAAGGCGATGAAATGTCACTGGGTTGTTAGCAGCTTGTCCCTTTTGTTCCAAAGTGTTACTGCAAGTTTATAGTAATATGAACACATTATTGTGTGTACTGTAGTAGTCTGAAAACTAAATTTCCACCATCTTATCAACAACTGAACAAGTGAAATAATTACATTTGAATTTAAATGTCCAACAAGCAAAACAATTTATCAGCATTTTAGCCAATAATACCAAAAAGTCAAGCAAGTCAATTAAGTCTAAACCCACCGATGTTTTCCAATCCTAAAACTTTGAGGGAAATAGACACATTTTGGGAAGTTTGCTTATTTGCTCCATATTTGAGTTAGAGGGAAAAATAAAAACCAATTTAATGAGAGTGTTGAGGTAGTGTAGTACCAAGTTTTTGGTAAACAGAAACAAATAACCTCAAAATCCTAGCTACAGATTTTCAAAACTAATTTGGTAAAGCTAAGCAAGCAGATTTGACCAAAGTGGCAAAATTCCTGAGAGCAGCCCTCGTGTTAACAAAATATATCTTTAAAAATCAACACTTCATAGTATCTTGATAACCTTCCTTGTTGAAAATCAAGTTTTCACCCTATTATTATGTCCCTATGGTGTTTGTTTTTATATGCTAGAGCATGCATCATTAGCAAAATAGGCAGTAGACATCATGACTTAGCATTTCCAATTTAAAGTCCACGAGAGCAAATATTGATTTAGACTCTGAGGTTTAAATTAAACGTATGATACCACTCGTTTCACCCTATGGGGCTCTGTATCTTTACTCTTCTTCAGAAATGATTTCTAGATGGAGCATGTAAGGTTGAATTAGCCCAAAATTACATCTCACTATTTTGTAGCATTGGGTAGTTTTACAGGGTTTGAGCCAAAGGTGTGCTTGAGCTGCAATGAGTGGGGACTGCGTAGAGCAATTTAAAAGCTTATTTAAACTTCTAAATCTGTAATTTTCAAATGTGGATGTGAGGTTTTAAAGGTTTCATCAATAACTAGAGAGAGACTTTAAATATTGAAGTTGCCTGAGGACTAATAAAACGATGCAACCCAAAGGATGTAACGCTAAAACTCCCTTTGCCAGGAGTAGAATTAGAGGACTTACAGTGTAAGAGCATACATGGACACACATACAGACACCGGAGAACGAGTTGGGAGCTCTATGCTGATTTTCTCTGTCCTCATAGTATGGTACAAAAGCAGCTTTGTTCACCAGTGGCTGGTGCTCTCCATCTCAGGGGGATAAAAGAGAGGGGGAATAATTGCTTACCCTCACACCGAGTGTAAAGAGTGTCTCCTTTCGGCAACAAGGCATGATGGGAGCGATAGTGGTTTTCTCCCCACGACACACAGCCTCACCCCGCCTTCCTCAAACACAAACCACCGCTGTCCATGTTCAGTACTGCAACAGCAATCACTGGAGGGGCCGTCTGGAAAATAGCACCCCCTGATGTAGATCTGTGCACATGCTGTGGAGAGGAGCACACTCAGGGACTGGAGAGACTCACTGATAGGGTACAAACACAGATACAGGCTGTTAGATTCCAGTCTTGACTGTGATCTTTACAGCAATCCATCCTGCGTTTCATTTTCTCCCGCCACCGTAAACAAATGACATGCATTTGACATGCAAACGCACAATTCATCCCAAGAGATACGCATCTCCAGCGGTGTATCTCTCCTCTGGATCTTTGCTGTCCTGTGCTATCTGCAAATGTGCTGATACTGTCATTGTTGCCTCGCGCACACATACCATGTCCAAAGGGCTCTGTAGGGGAAATATGTTTGGAGCCATCATGGCTGATCATCTAATCATGACTAGGCCTTTGGGGAGCAGACCATGCTTGCTTTTTTCCCCTTTGCCATACATGCTGATCACACAGTTCTCCCACAATGCCCTTCAACACCACAGATTCATATCTCCGAAGAGGTTTAGATTGCAACAAAGGCGCCCTAAGTGCTGCTTTGACAATTTTCTGTTTTTTTTTTGGAGGAAGATAATTGATGTGTTTTGAGTTTTTCCATCACTCTTGTTTCTTTTTTTGTTGTTGTTCTTTTGTTTTTGCTTCGACTTCCGTGAAATCCAGGACAATGTTAAAATGTTCTTGCGGTTACATGTTCAGTTTCCATGACTTATTGTTTGGGTTTTTTTTAGTTTTGAAACAAAATTTCCTTAATATCCTACTGACAGAAATGCTTGTTCATTTGTGTCTACCTGTGTCCAATCATCAGTGTAGCTTTTGTGTAAAACAATATCTTTTTTTTGTTGTTGTTGTTTTTAGCTAGGTAATGGCTATGATAAAGAGCTAAAGTGGTTTCTGATAAGGAGAATTTCCATGCACAGCAGGAAGAGCTAAACTAGGACCAGAACTGTTGGCTGTAAACTTTTATGTAACACAATTTGTGCTTAAGAGGCTGTTAATTAGTTTGCCAAAGCCATTTATTTTTTTACTTGTTCCTCTTTTTAAAACAATTTCCCTCTCATTCTTTTAACCTAATGCACTCTCTTCTGTCATAAAATACAGTTTAAAATACGTTCTCATTAGTGTATATAAAATCGATGGAAACTGCCTCCTGCCCCACCTGCCTTCGCTTAGATTCACAATTTATCCATTTTCCCTGAATACATAACCTTTTTTCTTTTGTGATATATCAGGAAACTTAGCTGATGATGTCCATTATCTAGATATGACAAAAAACATTGCTGAGTGGAGGATTGAGCAAAATTCTGGGATAATTCAGTTTCAATCTTGTATCTGGAGGAACTACAGTTTTGTCATCGATGTGTCCAAACATCTTAGTCACCAGACAGTCCTCTTGCTGTCAGTATGAAGCAAAAAAAAAAAAAAACACCCAAAAAACAACAACAAAAAAAGGACAGCAATCTCTGTTTCCTACATTCTGTTGACTCATGCATCTATAACAATGCATTCCATGTGTGGACTATTGTGGCTCTATAATACTATCACACTATTCCTCATTTGCTCAAGAGTCATTGTTCCGATAACCCCTAACAGGCATTTGCTGAAACAACTAAAGCTGCTGTTTTTTTTCTTCTTCAGGAAACCAATCTCCATATTTGCCTGAAAGGGTGGCAACATTGATTTGTAAATGAAATATTAAACTCCTAGTGATTTCAAACCTCTCCTCGGCCTTTTTTCCCATCATCTGCTGACCATTAATCAGCATCCTTCCTGCATGCTGGAGACGGATCCTTTCTTCTGAGTAGTGCTGTGCCTCAGTAGCAAACCCACAGGCCTTGACTTGTTAGTTAATGATCTGAATGGAGGCTTTTAGGTTTCTCGCCACAACAGCAGTGCTTTCACTTTACAGTAAGTACACACTGATCTGTAAACACTCCTTCCCTGAATATGGTCTTGGTGACTATGACTGTGGCCTGTAGAAACTCATCAGTGCAGTGAGAATTTAAAGTAAACCTGCTGATATAACACATATTTGAACTTTAAATTCTTACTCTACTGAATTAGCACCAACAGGATGCAGTGATTTTCAACTGGACACAACAATAAGCTTCTACAATGGTAAAGTTGCTGTCTCAGCTGCATAAGAGCTTCTCTCTTTGATTAATTCTGACTGACAGCATTACACACACTTGCTTGTGGTTATTCTGGCTTCTTTTCACACTTGAAAGGCAATTAGCGCTTGGTTTGTGTCATCAACACACATGTTAGATGGTACACACATGTCACTAATATGACATAATAGCTGGAGCAGCTTGTACAGTAATGCTGACATACATCAAAAGAGGACGCTTACACTAGCAAGGACAAATGAAATGTATGTTCTCAGGAACACAAGCAGAGCTGTCCATACAAGAGGGTGCAGAGCAAATACTGACCTACAGTCAACAACAGATGCATCAATTCAACAGATTGGAAGTGTTTATTAGGATAATTGAAGTCTGCTTTATTTGTACGGAGACACAGAAGTGTCTGACGGGTGCTTTTTTTTTTAATGAAAACATGGTGACAGTAAACAGTGGCATTAACTCAGAATCAGTGACTGTTCCTGAATAAAGCACAGATGATAAGCAGGTCCAGCACACCACTTTATCTAAAATGAGACTTAGTTATTCATCACTGTTGCTTTATATAATATTAACCAAAGTTGCTGTCTTCATGACATCTCACGTATGCCGTCAGTTAATATGCATACACCTACACAGCACTTGTCTGCACTTTTAGTCGGCATAAGCTCCATATGTTTATGTAAAACTTACTCATAGCTGCTGAGCCACATATTCTATGGACAGTATACAAATGAAGTGAGTACACCCCTGTGCTATATCACTTCATTATCAGAGGTTTCAGAATTGTACCGCCAATAGCCACAAAGGTCAATACATTTCACTGCTATTATTTCAATTCTTTGTGTGTCCACCTTTATTTTTGATGACAGACTCAACACCTATTTTCCTAAGGGATGCTCTGTCATTAACCCTCCTGTTGTCCTCATTTACAGGCTCCAAAAAATATTGTTTCCTTGTCTAAAAAAAATCCAAAAATTCAGCAAAAAATTCTCCAAATTTCTGAAAATTTGCAAAACCTCAAGGAAGAAAATTCTAATAATTCCTAAAAGTTTTATTTCAAAAAAATCCCTCAAATTTGGCAAGCCAATTCTTGTAAATATTTTTAAAAAATGAGTAAAAATCTTCAAAAAAAAAAATCCTAAAACTATCTAAGGTGATGACATATATGTCAGTAAAACTTCTAATATTTTCTTTACAAACATTTTTTTAAATTTCTTTTTTCCAACAAAAAATGTTCAAAGATTTTCCAAAAATGTAGAAAATGTGGACATCAGAAGTTTCACTGTGAAAACATGTTTTTTTTTACATTTTCAAACTTTAAAACGGGTCAATTTTAACCCGCATGACGACAAGAGGGCTAATGGGTCCATCTATAAAGACAGCTTCCCCAACACCTTTGGCACCTCAACATCACACTTCCACCTCTGTGGTTCACTGTCAGGACTGTGCATTCACCAGGTTTCACGCCAAACATGTTGGACCCCATTTGTTCTGAGCTGAACAAATGCATCTTCATCTCATCTGAGTGCTCCCAGTATTCACCATCCTTCTATCTGTGTCCTGTAAGAAAGTCAAGCAAGGGTGTTTTCCTTAGACACCGTCCACAGAGGCTGATGTTACACAATACCCTTCAACGCCGTCTGAGCTGTCACAGAAACTCTGATTCGCCTTTATGACCCCTGTGGGAAGTCCAGAGCACTTGTCCATCTGTTTTTCAGAGCTCGGTTGTGCACACAGTCTGAGGCATCATTTCTGGAGGACAGCCAGTTAGTGGTACTCCGGCTCATTCTTAACCTCCTGGTTTCTGCCTCAACTGTCTTTTGACTGATTGTTAGTTGGTCATCAATCCTCCCATATCCTGTCTTCCAGTTTTGTGAGAACCCACACTCTTGCTTTTTTTTGTTATCTTTCACTTCCTCTGGAAATTCTTTAACATGTGGAACAATGATGCAGGCATGCAGATAGACCACCCCAAGGCCCAAAACTAAGAACGAGCTTTTGCTCGCAGGTCATACTGAATGTTGTTTTAGTGCTCATAGATTTTCTGACTTGTGTTTCACAGATGTATTCACTTTTGCTGCACTTCTTGCAATGCAGTTTTTCTAAAGTATTAGTTTCTGACTGTTCACAAAGGAAAATACTCCTAACAAATAATAGAATCGTTGAGACGTGATGCAGTTTTGAATGATTTGACATTTAAGTGACTCACGTCTGCTGTGTGCTGCAGCTTGTTGGCACAGTTGTATGTGTACAGAAAAATGTTATCAACAACGGTTCTCTGCAACCCTGAAGCAGTTATTTCAAGCTGAGAAAACCTTCACCCATGAAAAGTTTTGTGTGCCATCCACAGTCACATCTAAAGCAACCAACATTCAGTTGTGTTCAAACAACTCCGAGTCTGTGTTTTAATGCCAAGTTATTATTTGTGAATTTGATGGAAATGTGATAATGGGCTAACAACAAACAAGGGAGACGACTTCTTTGGTGTTTTGACTTTTTTTTCATGTCTGATTACACGGCACACTTGATTTGTCTCATTTCAGGGATGAGCAGGAAGGAGATGGTTGCACTGTGATTCAGGGGCTCGGTAGCATCAATTCAATTCAATTAGTTTTAATTAGTGCAATGGAGAGAAAGGGGAAAAAACAACAACCTCACAGGGTCCTCCAACAATGAAATGAATTACTCATGAGTGAAAGCTTATCAAATCAGCCAGCTTTATATGTAGAGAATATTAAATCAAGGCACTGGAAGACATATGACTGAAATGAGTTATAGTGATATTTAAAAGGCATGAAATCTCTATTGGATTCAAATCAGATCATGATAACAGGCTGGCGGTTATTTGATGCTGTTTGGTGTGTTATACACTCAGCTGACATCTGTCTGCTGTGAGATATTCTCATTTATTTTTAGATGTTGCCTTTGAATGGAAAACTCTTGTCATGCCCAGCAACACTGGCTCACATTTGATTGATGGTAACATCTAACAATGACTGCAGAGGCCGAGGTTTGTTTTTTGTTTTTTGAAAGGCAGGACTGTGGCAAATGTCATACAAAACACTCTCTGATGATAACTTCTGTGTATCAGAGGACATTGTGGATTTGTGGGAAGGTCATCTTTCTGCACAAAATGTACACAGTGTTCAGGCAACCTTTTTGGTTTGGACCCTTTGGGCTACATCTACTGACAACCTCAAGGTTTATTGACAAAATATTGGCATCCCCTTCAAACTTAAGATGACTAGCTTTCTTTCTTTGAAAAAACTAACAAAAAAACAACAATTTGAAAATCTTTTCTCTTGCAGAAATCATCTCGTGACCCCCTCCTGTTGTCTTTCTTTATGGGCACCAAAACGTATTGTTTCCTTGTCTGAAAAAACAAACAAAAATACAGCAAAAAATTCCTCAAATTTCTGAAAATTTGTAAAACCTTGCGAGAGAAAAATCAGATAATTCCTTAAAAGTTTCCCTAAAAAAAAAAAATTTGGCAAGAAACTTATTGTACATATTTTTTTAAAAATGAGAAAAAAATCTTTTAAAAAGTTCTAAAACTATCTAAAGTGATGATATATATATATATATATATAAATATCAGTAAAACTTCTCAGATTTTCTTTAAGAACATTCACCAAAAAAATTGACTTTTGCTGAATATTCTTAAGAAATATTTTTTTTTGTAATTTTCCCAAATTTTTAAAATTTTCCAAAAATGTTGAAAATGTGGACATCAGAAGTTTCACTGTAAAAATATTTTTTTACCCCACATTTTCAAACTTTAAAACAGTTAAATTTGCACCTGACGACACGAGGGTTAATATTTTCCCATCACCAATAAAACAGCCACTCTCTTTGTCATGCACAGGACAGAAGAAAAACAAAACAATTTGATGTATGTAACCCAGTGTAAACAACGGTGCACCTAATTGGTATATAATTAGAAATGCTTGAGCTGTTTTTTGAAGGTAATGTTATCCAGGGATTCTCTAATAAGATATTATTCCAATTAAACACCACACAGAGCTGTTGTCTTTAAAGCTTCTGAAATAATAATCTTACTTGTTTCTGGTCTTGTTTCTTTTTAATACATCTGGGTTAGTTCGGATTAAAGCTGTTTGGTCACAAAGGATGGTTCAAAAAATCATTCCCCACCTTCAACCTTGTAGGCCACAACATAAAGTGAAGACCAGGATTTCTGATCTAAGCAAGACAGTGCAAAAATACAGGCAGCCATGAAAATACATCAAGATCTAACAGCAGGAGTGTGGTGGCAATGCAAGGCTGCCCAGGTGAACCTTTTATCCACCTTCTCAGGGTAGGACAATTAAACCCATGTGCTGCTACTGCAAGGCCAGCGGCGATGCACAGAGATGTAACACTTAACAGCATCTAAATGACAGTTCAGAAGCAGACATGTTTGATGGTGAAGCTTGTTCCATTCCTGATCAGCTGCACTGCACCATATTGTGGTATAATTGTCCAGATATGACAAAACCTTAGATTGTACAACTGGATTTAATATTCTTGGAGATGGAAATGAAATGCAGTTATCCCTCTTCAGATTTTTGTCACAATTTTATTAACCCTCCTGTTGTCCTCATTTACGGGCACCAAAAAAATATTGTTTCCTTGTCTGACAAAAAAAATAAAAAAAAATAAAAAATTCAGCAAAAACAAAATCCCCAAAGTTCAGAAAATTTGCAAAACCTTCTGGAAGAAAATTCCAGTAATTCCTCAAAAGTTTCCTTTAAATGTTTTTTTTTTCAAAAAAAATCACCCAAATTTGACAAGAAATTTCTTGTAAATATTTTCAAAAAATGAGTAAAAATCTTCCCAAAAAAATCCTAAAAATGTCTGAAGTGACTACATATATATCAGAAAAACTTCTAGGACGACGCAAGTATTAATATCACAAGTGAATCTAGTATCAGTTTCTCAGGTCATAGTGTCAGATTGTGATATGACATATCCAAAACTGAGTCCTGAACCACTCTGTTTCCACCACAGGCAGGCAGGTGTAACTTTACAAACTTTAAATCACAGCGGCAACAGTCCGCCGACCCTCTACTGTTTTGAATCTGCTATTTTGGCCTGAGAAATTATTTCTGAGGTGCCAGTATTCTTTTGACAGGCTTCTCTTGTGCCATGCTGCTCAATAAGGCTGTGATTGATGCCCTTCCCCCCACAGGTTCATTGACTAGGTGGCTGTGATTTCTCTGTCGACGGGCGACGTGGACAGACCTCTAAGGCACAACTCCTGATGGCTAGATTGATGGGATAAACTGTAAAAGTACTCCAAAGACACACTATTGAATTATGTGTCGATTGTGCATGTGTGTTCGGTGGCTCCCAGGGGTTTCAGATTGATTGAAGACAAGTAGCCCTTTATTTAGCCGCTCCTGAAATACATGTATAATAAGTGGGGAACTCGGTGAAATACTACACCGCTCTCACCAGCCAGCAGATATATCCTGCAAATGAGGATAACAGGCAGAAGTGACGACTTCTGCTGTCTCAATTTGCTGACATGATGTGGGGCATGATGAGCGGATCCAGTTGTTCTCCCAGTGAGGCAAGACAGAGCAATAGACCACAGTGAGGCCACGGATTGCTACTAATGAGGAACTTTGTCAGCCCGCTGTGTGACACGATGAGCGGAGGAAATGAAAAGAAAGTGAGAGTGGAGCGAAATGCAGTTTCAGCTTCAAATGTTCCTCTTGGCTCAAATGACCCCCCATCTCTGCCCAGATCAAATGGTCCCACTCGTGCAGGTGACACCTGCGTTTTGCCAGGAGCGATGGGCCGGTCTTTAGGGTAACACACGGCGGTGCAGCAGAAACAGAATGGCTTGGCTGGCCAAAGCTCACTCCACATGTTGTCGAAAAGAAAAAAAAATTGTGCAACAGCAGTGAGTTTTTAAGTCCAGCACAGTTTAGAGCCCCACTGGTTTGCATTTAAGCTGATTGACTCGCGGCTGATTTACACTCAGGATGGAGACTAAATGCAATTAGCTAACTGGGAGAATTATAAATAGGCAGCGCTTTGCCCGACTTGTAAAAATACAGAGATTTGAATCCAGTTGGCACACAAAAAGAAGCTATAAAGCTGTGGATATTCAGATTATCTCAGCAAATTATTCGAGTTCCACTTGAACAGACAGCTCTGCCTCTCAACATTACCATACTTTTGAATGCATCTGATATTTGACTGGCTGAAGTTGACTGTAAATTTAAAAATAATGCATTTATCAAAGCAAAATAAAGCACGTATGGATGGGATATCAGAGCGATGCTTTAGTGGACTCACACAGAACTCACTATAAACTCCACAGAGAGACTTAAATTGCCTATAAGAATGCAGTAGCATGTCAATATTCCTATTATTATTCAGTTCCTTTTTAGTGTCGAAGAAAGGATGGTTTTCAGACATATGTCCTACTTGTACTTAAATCCTACACTCAGTATTGTTGTCTCTATAACTATATACTATTGTTTACTCACCTATCAGGAATATCATAAATCTTTATGAGGGGAATTTATGTGTCCATCCCAGGAAAAAAACTATCTGTGGAAGAAAATACGATCCCTTTTATGTTGTTCTTTCCTTTTGTGATGATGATCAAATGGAGTTTGCAGACCCATTGTTTAGTTTACATAACTGCCTGCAGAAATGTTTGCAGGTGTGGGCAGTCATTAGCAAATAATAGGAGCAGCTCACTTCATAGCTGTATCCGAAATAAGTTTTTGACTCATTATTGCTGCAGTTTGACTCACACAATGTAGTTTATAGGAGGACGCTAATTAGGCTGTCATTTTTGAAGACTTTATTGTGACAAACCTTTAAAACCTGCATAATTTGTGGTCTGTATTGTCTCTTGGGTATATTTTGCTGTTTTGTGTGTTTTTTTAAAAAAAAAAAACTTTTTTAAACTTCTTTTTACTTCTTTTTTCTACTACATTATTGATTTTTCTCTTTGAATTTATATGCACCATGGTTTTATCTGATCTTCTTAAACTCACTGAATGCTTCCAATTAAGTCCTGTGCGTAAAGTTGGACAGTAACGCATACTTTCATCTTCTCTGAGTGCCATGAGTGTGATTTTTTAAAATCTTCAGTACCTGGTAGGTGGAACTTCTCAGCCAGAGATCTCCGGTCTGTCTCCCTCGCCCAGGGTGAAGTAGCCTCCTGCAGCCGGAGCGGGGCGTGTCTCTGTGGGCGGCCTCCTCAGTGCGGCGCCGCTACCAAACCACCGCTGCTGATGCCACTGTGTCTCCTGTTCCAGTCGATGCAGGTGGAGGTGCGTCAAAGGACCCAGAAGCATCCAGAAGAAACGGGGAGACGAAACCTTCAAAATAAAAGTCTCAGCGGCACGGATCGGCGCGGAGGGTTTTGATTTGAAAGGAAGAATGTGACGTTACATTTCCTGCTTTGTGTCGGGCTTGACAGCAGGGATGCAGGTGGAGCGACTCGGCCAGGACCGTTCACATCTGTCTTGAAGGAGAGAGGGGGGGAAGAAAACCTGGTCTGTTCAACGCTCTGGATAAAAAAAGAAAGGAAAAAAAAGAAAAGAAGCACAGAAGCTACATCCAGGCTTTACCCAGGGATATTTACAAACCTCCCCAAGTCTGGAGAATATTATCGCAAAGGATTGCCGCAAAATACAAGTAAGGACTTTTTCCCCCTTCTTTGCTGTGGTGACTGTACGCTTCTGTGTGTTTTCTCTCCGGCTGTGAGGATTTGTCCCTCTCTGCAAGGGTTCTCCAAATGGTGACAGGTGATATCACGCTGGAAAAAAATTAAAAGACGCACTTAAATGATCCAATAATGCCTGCTTTGTTCTGTTGAGAGGGAGCCATCAGTAAATGATGCGTAATGGGTCAATATTTGGAGGAGCGGAATGGATCTGCTGTTTGTTTTCTGCGGCTCTGGGAGCAGACACGCTGAATTCGGTGTGTGTGTGTGTGTGTTGGGGGGAGAGAAATGATGGACATATATGTTCTGAAGCCACGCGTGACAGCGTTGGCAGAGTGGGGGAATTCTCCCCACAAAAAACCCCAGTGTGTTTGGTGAAAGAGAAAGTCAGTTTTTGTGCTTGGTGAGCTGGAGATGTGTTTACGCAATGTCCAGACCACTTGTGAGGGGTTATTCTTACAGGTTCCGTCACTCGTTAAACCCCAGGGTACCGATTTAATTGAACAGCTCTGGTTTAGAGGAGAATATACGCATGGATTGTAGCGAGTGAGACACGCTGATGATACATGCAGCCTATTTTTTACACACGCATCCTGCTTACTTGGACTTCTCCCTCACTCCAAATACCTGAAATGGAAATTAACTGTAATTCCACTTTCTAGGGAGTCGAATCCTAAATTTGGCACCATCAATTGAGAGTATTAATGTTTATTTGCTGCGGATTTCTCTTTGAAATGCGAGAGTAAAATCTTTAGGACATGGAAAATTAGGCCACCGGAGGGTAGACTTTCTTTAATGAACAGCTGCATTACATTTGTGTCTGCTGAAGGGCAGGATTGCTGTGATTTGACAGTCTGCTGCATAAAGCAATCTCATAAAGTGTTTTCTTGAGTAAATGTGTTCAGCAAGGACGTGTCAGAAAATGCGCTCTCGCGTAGATATTTGGGACGAGCGTACTGCGACTGAATGCGACTCCTGCGCCACCGTGTCGCCAAACGCCCACTGGGGTGCGTAACGGTGTCTCTACACAAAATCCCCCGAACCAAAAGGACAATTAACAAGTGCTACAAATACACCAAATCCCCGATAACGAGATACGGTTGTGGTTAGTTGTATTGATAATATTTGAGCTCAGACTGTGTAGTTTGGAGACATCGAGGCAGAGACGGATGGGAAAACGCAGATACATGAGGGGGAGTCTCTGTAAAGGCAGATGGGGAAGCTCACCTCCTCTGTTTTTATAGTGAAGATGTAGGAACGTTTTACAATTTTCAGGAGGAAATATGAGATGATTGTCATTATTTACAGTGTTTGCATGTTGATTGATCTCCCAAACCCTTTATTCTTGTTGCTCTGTATGCCATTACTGTGTCAATAATGTTCACATGCTCTCACTGTAATCAAAGTAATCAAAGTTTGATGAGTGCAGACAAGAGTCCCACCTCTGAGTGACTGACCTGAATTCATTGCTGGAAGACCTCTGAGGAGCTGCTGGTTAGCTGATCCACACAGGAAGTAGGATTGCTTATTGAGCCATTTGTTAAATGACCCAAATTAAACTTTTTTGGCCGAGATCAACCAAGGTGATAGGTTTTCTTTTCAGTTGGAGTTTACTTTCTCACGCCACAAATGAGCAATGGTACAAAAGAACAACACTTAATCACAGGGTCAGGATTTTCTGTCTTTATCAGCAGGCGACAGAATGACAGCACCAGTGCATCTTTTCCCACACACACAATTTGGCATTTTTCTGTCAATTCTCAGTTGAAAGAAAGAAGAAAATCACAAAGACGAATACATCACCAAGTCAGCCTAACAACTCCAGCTTTGATAATGGCTTTGGAAATACCTAAATAGCTTCCTCCCTTTGTAACAATACACAGTGAGCAGACACCTTCAGCGGAAAATGGGCGCATGTATAGTCCCACTTTTGTTCTCCGAGCTTTCAGTGCACTTCATGAAGGGTGCTTAACGTTGCCTTTGTGGGTTGAGATGACTTATAATAATTGCAAATTCCTCCGCAATTTGAATAATTTCTCCAGACCTTTTCGCTGTTTGTTATTCAGCGAGTGCAAAAAGTGGATTCGAGGTCCTGTACTTCTCTTTGTTTTCGCTCATCTCCCTGACACGAGGTTTCCAACAACTTTCCTGAATACAAATCTGCAGCTTTTCAACTCAAATGCCGTCATTCTGGGTCAACACACAGCCGGCATGCCATTTGTACATCTCAGAAAAAACGACTGCCTTTTCAAACGTGCCTCATTTCAAAGAGTCCACTATGGGTTTATGGGGGAGGAATCTGTAGCGTGTTAGAGCTATCACCCGAGAATTAATTTGATGAAGGAGCCGGATCTCATGTGACTAATGAGATATTCAGTCTTATGTTGGGTATATTTAGCTCAAATGTAGCCATCCTAACAGCTGTCAGATTGCAGGCATCAGTCAGAAATTCTCTCCATTTGCAGGTCAGTGTTTTGAGCAGCTGTCACTTTCCCTTGACAGAGAGCCGGAGCGCTGCCTTCTATCTCACCTCTATGGAAACATGGGCACTCTGGCACTCTCCCCACGCCCCTCTTCACCGTGCCTTGCCCCTTCAGTTTACCGCCAAAGCGACTGAAATTGGAAGAGAAGAGAATCAGAATGGGTAATCTTTCTGTAATCCCTCGCACAGGCGGCAAAGAGAGCAATCTGCCTCATTAACTCACTCTTCTGCTGCTTGCCGCCTGGCCCTCATCCATCTTCCTGTCCGTTAGTCCACCGTCCGCCCCGAGAGGAGAGGTTAAAGGAGCTTAGGGGAGTTATAAAGAAGGCAAGACACCTTCGCTTCTGTAAAAAGAAGGTTTGCAGTAGAAAAATGAAGGATTCCCCCCTTCTTCTTGCTCCTCCTTGTGCCCTCCATTTTAGCTGCAGGGGCCATGATGAGGAAAGATGTACCCAGCTTGCTCTTTGCCCCACCCATAATCTTTCCTCCTTTGATAGAGAAGTCACAGTAGGGGTAAGAGGAGCCTATAATGCAAAGATGGACTGAAGCACCTCTTATTGTCTCTGAGTGACTGCATGCATGGATTTCTGAGAGAAAAAAGAGGCAGCACAGAGGGAAGAAAAGATACAGTATAGCCTATTGATCCTATCACGTTACTCCCTTCCCTCCTGCTTGGCCTTGCCGGTAGGATATCCGCATCTCGATTGAGACTAATATTAGTCAGTCTGGCAGGACATTTATTATTGAGCATGTCAAAGTTAATACATCTCTTGTCATGCTGTCGGATGCAGAGGAAACGATGTAATGGCAGCAGTTGAGTTCAAAGCTCTGTGTGGTTTTTAACAACTTGCCTTTGGTCTTTCTAATTGAGAAAGAGTGGAGAGACTCGGGTGTTGAAAACCCTGGATCTGTGCCACATATTCGACTGTATTCCACAAAGATTGGGTCATGAATTCATTCAGCAGAGCTTGCAAGTGCATTTGAATCTTGGATGAGGGGATTTTTTCTTCTCTCAGATTGTTGAAAGTAATGTAATCCCAGCCCCCTTTTTTCATATCTGAGTAACCCCCAAAAAAGCAGGCACTGCAAATGAATTAATGAAGATGTTCTTTGTAGCCTCCAGTGAGAGCTTGATTTGAAATATTTGCATTACCATATTGCTCGCCTTTTAACAGGCTCAAGCAAGTTTCTTGGTGCTACAGTTTAGCTGGAATTTAAAGAGAAAAGGGAGTGTCCATAATAGACAAATAAAACATCTCTGGCTTCTTTTTTCCCCCTCTATTCTGGCCTCATCAAAACATGTCACCTTGCTTTGACCTGAGAGAACTGTTGGCTTGAGAGTTTTTCGGAACCAATTTATGTTTCAGGTGTGGGACACGTCTCTTTAACACCTGCCAGTGAGCTGCTTAACCTAAATTACTCCAGCAAAAAGGCAGCTGCTGTTCTTCGGGTTTAAAAATATCACACCTACCTCCCTGTTTGGAAGGGCACGTTCCGGACAAAACGAGCTGACGTAACCTCACTGTTGACGATGATGTATCATGTTCGCCTGCAACCTGAAGACAGTCCTTGGAGTCAGTAGTAAACAATGGTGGCCTTTTGCACTGCAGAGTCTGTTGGGCAAAATTGTCCAGCGCCTCATTTGGCTTTGCATCATTATGTTTCCGCACTGTTTCCATCTTTCAATTATCCCAATCCATACCACGGTACGCTAACATGCGGTTAGCTGTGAAAGGATCTATTTCAAAGTGGAGCAGGTTGCGTAACAGGGATATGGGACACAAAAAAACCCACATAAGAGTTTTATGCTCATAATTGAAGAGTGGGTGTTAGTAACTAATCCTTATGCTGTGGGATATCACTCATCCACACTATTTCTAGTTGTGCATAATCAGGCAATTTGTTTGCATAACACTTGCATATCTAGCAACACAATAGCATTTACTTCTCAAGATAAGTGCTGGACATTACCATCAGTCAATAACCCACTATTTAGACTGAGCCTTATGCAATGAAATGCAAGCTAATCCACGGAAAGCCGCATTCTTCCCTCTTAGAGAATGTTTAATTCATTTGTCCTATGGTCATCAGTGCACATTATGAGGTTGTTTCCCTCAAGCAATTTTCCAAAGATGCAGGGATAGCAGCCTGAGGAGACTTCGGAGTCATTACTTGTCAGTATAAATGCATGGCTGTTCCCCCACACTGCTTTAAATTTGAGTTGTGCATGAGCTGATCATGACGCACAGCAGTCAGGGGAGGTTCCTCGGCCGTCTTTCTGATAGAGTTTGTCGTGTCTCTCTTACTTTATTTTATTTTTTATTTTTTGTGTGTGTTGAACTCCTCCTCCCACTTCCTCCGGTGAGTCTCAGCAGAGCAACTTGAAAAACTGTAAGTACCGCGCTCAGTCAAGTACCCTTAAGAGAATTGTTGTGCTCCGCTACAGTTTATTCCTCTTCCAGAAATCCATACAGCTTTTGTCCGTCCTGTCATAATGAATATATTTTCACAGTGCCACCCCTGCAGCCAAATCAATACTGTGTATCCAAAGTTGACTTATTCATGCTAAAAATTTCTACCCTTACCACTTCACCTTTGGCTGAAATGTTGCTGTTTTCAGTCCCAGGATGCAGCTGCACCTCACGGCCTATTCACCATCTGAAATTAGGTCTGGATTGTACCCACCTGTGGGATAATTTCACTGAATGACAGGGAGCACTCAGGGGCTGATGGAGGTCACAATATTGAGATACTGTCTACGGCTGCAACCGCGACCATACGCAGCCCCAGCATGACAACACTTTCCCCGCCAGGCAATGGAGAGGGATGGCTATTCTGCCATCCACAATGGCCACTTCACCGCAGAGAGGGAAAAGCTTTGGCAGGGCACAATGGGTCCTTTTAGAGAGGTGGTACCGCTGCTGCCGGTGCTGCTTTGGGTTTGTGCAGCCAGCGTACCTTCATCAGGCTTCTCTTGTCACCGATACGATGGCACTCTGTTTGCCGGCGGCCACAGGGCAGAATGTGGGAATAGCCACCATTTATCCCATAGAACTCTAGCATCGAGCGCTCTCAGCCACCAAGGACGTAGGTTGAGCAGGCAGGGTCAAACAATTACCCAACGCTATTCTCTCTGTTGTAATGAGCCAGGAATAGAGAAGCACCATTGAATGATGACTAGTGTCACCATATTGTGATTCAAAGGAGAAACACAGAAATGAAATAGACACTCAAGTTAAATCACATTTAGCTTTGTTGTATTGTGTTATTTGTAGTGCAACCTTGCTTTTTTTGTGGTGGAAATTCGAACATCTGATAGCTAAGGTGGTAATTTTATGTTTATTGTTCCAAAGTTTAGCATTGATGCAAATTTTTCCCTCCCGTTTTCCTGGGGCAAATGAGGCCTGAGTCACATTTGTGCCACCCCGGCTGCCGTTTTCCCAGTTTTGAAGGAGAAAAGCAGAGATGTGAAGGCTAAATGTGTCAGAATGATGGTAAGGAAAGAGGAGGGAGGGAGGGAGGGAGAATGAGCAGGGAGTAGAAAGAGGGAGAACGGAGTCACAGAGCATCCATCCCTCTCTCCATCTTAGTCCAGCTGTTTCAGTCCAGCCATCCATCCAGATAGCTTCTGTGAGACGTTCGGACTAACTGCCCTGATGCAGTGCAGGCTTTTGGAACATGTACCTCAATGGACATTTTTAGCCATGTAGTCTGCTGCTGTTGCATAAGTTTCTGTCCTATGTGCCTTCTAGATTATGAATCATGAAGGAAACCATTCCAAATGTAAGATTGCTATTCACTGCCAGTTATATTTTAAACACTAGAAATGATGAATTTGTCTTTAGGAAATGTCATTACCCAGTTTGATCAACTCTCCACCAGATATAACTTAATAATAATGCTGTGCCACACAAAAAATACCAGTTCTACTACCACCTGTTGTGATTTGTGTAAAGCTGGAGTAGGCAGTATTTTGTGTGGGTCATTGTGCGATAATTTCAACTTTTGTAACCCCAGTGGTCTGAGAGGAAAGTACACATTTGCATTTCCTCTGAGCTCCATTTTTATGCTTTAGACAATCTTGTGTATAATGGGAGATTATATATTAGTAAGAGACTGGAGTGACTTAGTGGGTTAAAAAGATTTTTTTTTCCCGCATTGTATGGTTAGTTTGAAATCCTGCCTAAACCTATAATTAAATGTGGACTTTTGGCTTGACTATTTTTTTGCAGTTTTGCATGCTTTTATTCACACAATAAGGAGGTTACCGTTATCTGACATACTTTCTATTCATTGCTAGAAAGTGGAGAAGGTCCCTATTGGCCCATATATATGAGGATGATATACACAGATAATGGGCCGTTTAATGGGATGTCTGAATTGAGAGAAGATTAAGACGGGAGAGTGGGCAATTGCAAAGATGTCTGTATTTTCAAATTTAAGAATTTTTTGTCTCTTTGCAGATTTCTGCTAACTGCAGCTTTAACTGGAGTAATTACTGTGTTAGGATTAGCCATAACAGCTCTCAAGTGCACATCGGAGACAAAAAAAAAAAAACATAGATAAGAAGAAAAATAGCAACACTTGCAAAAACTGAAACTTCACGAGCAGAAAAAAGCATGATCTAACAATACTGGGCGGACTGGATGATTAAAAGGTGAATCATCAATAAGTGCTGTGTAAACCCTCACAGCGCTGACATCACAGTGCTAAGCTGTAGAGTGTCATGCTGTTGTATAACTTAAAATGCTATTATTGCCGACACTTTTCAAGTTTAATTGTGTTTTTAAACAGTCTTTGTTTCAGTTTCAGCTGCCCAGATATCAACAGTAGACGTCCCATAGCTGCCACCTCTCAAATCATGGCCCAGATATTAAATAAGCCCAGATCTGATTGTTTTGGGATCAGAGCCACTCTTCCCATCAATGGTGTTAATTGTGAGGGTTTAGCACTTACCAGGTTTCCAAGTCCCCCCCTCTCTCTGTCTGTCTCTCTCCCTCTCTGTTTTTCACCGTCTCTCTCCCGTTTTCAAATGGAGCAACACAGGATTCATCTGTGCTTTCCCTCGCTTCCAAGCTGGTGTGACACACCATTTGGCCTGGGTGTTTGGGGACTGGCATGTACGGTGACATGTGCCTCCCATTCCCCAGCGAGTCCCTGGAATAACTTGGTGATTTGACATGGCCCCCGGTGTACAGCAAGCTGCAGAGTGTGGGAGACAGGAAGTGAGTGTGTGTCACAGATGGTATTAGCAGCAGAGATACTTGTGCCTGTTTTGACAGAGCAGATCCCTGGGAATGTATCAGGGATTTCCACCTCTCTTGTGGCACAACACTCTGTCATCCTTTTTCAGTTCCCTAAAATGGAGGACACATTACATGATTTCTCGGCATTTCTTGCGCTAAGTTAGCATTGTGAATAGGACAACACAATCTGGATTTCCAGAAATTGCTATAATCAAAATTCAAGGACATTTATGAACTTGCTGCCATTCAACAGCAGTTTCTCCTAGTTTATATGTGATGAAACAGAGAGGTTAATGTAGACTGGACAACACAATCTTATTTGATACTTGTCTTCTGTAAATATTACACCAGAAATACAACTGGCTATTAATTCCCACCTAAGGAGAAACACCAGTATCATCTAGCAGGATAGCTTCCAGGTTGACAGAGAATCAGAGAATGATACTAACAGAGAAAATGAGACAGAAATGGAGAAGAGATGGCAAAAAGACAAACAGAGGCAGATCAGATGAGCCCAGCAGACCTCTTAGGTTTTCCAAAACACATATGCTGTGTTGAAAAGTCAGCCCCTCCCGAGCCCTATCAAACTTCTACAGAGCATTATCGATCCAAAGCTAACTCTCTTGCCAAGCCATTTTCTCCAAGGATGCCGTTATCTGCAAGCTGTGCACTTTGCTCTAGTTACCCACTATTCACTGGCTAACCCTGCTCTGCCATCAGCCCTGAATCTGGAAGACTTAGTCACACCTGTGTGGCCTGGAGCAAGCCAGCGAGGAGAGAGTAAGTGTGTTTTTCTCTCCTGTAGCATTAACATCTCCATCTCTTACCTTGTTTATTCTCTGTGGGTTCTATGAGAGGAAAAACAGAAGCAGGGATGAGCTTCCTGCATTCTCACAGTGCAGTGGGGTCTTCATATTTTCATACTTACATAGATTTGCAAAAATCATCACATCAGCACTTTGGAAATCATAATTGTGAACAACAGAGGATATCATTGTTCTCTTGTTCTTGATGTCTGAATAAATTAATGAAAATTTGAGATTCCTGTTGGGATATGTTAGCAGTTTAATAGTCTGGCTACATAAATATTCACTAGAAAATAGAATTTCTAAAGAAGCTGTGGTGGGATTGCTGGCTGCTGAAAAGCTGACATTGAGCTGCAATGCTTAATAGGTGGCTGGGAGGGTTCTAAATATGCTGCTTGAAAAGCTGGAAGCTGGACTGTATTATTTCATGTATATGTAACTGAGAGCTGCACAGCATTGCTGGATAAATGGCTTGCAGCTAAACTGCATTGCTGGCTTAACTTTGCATGAAGGATCAGTTGAAGGCAAGAGCTGGGATAGTAGGAAATAGAAAAAGGTTCCAAATATTCAAAATACTGTGTAAACAATGAGAAAATGAAAAGTTGAAATGAAAAGTGTTGACATTAGTGTGTTCATGGCAGGTTGTCACCTCTGTCCAGCAGTTATCCTATTTTTGCAATTACAGATTCAAAATACAGAATAACCACAATTTCCCTATTTCAGCATTTTCATAAACTGATTTTGTGAGTAGTGGAAAATAAATAAAATGTTTCCAATACCTGCTATATTTTCACAGTTTGGGAACTGGAAGCTAAGCCCATTTTGAGCTCGGTAAGAGATGTATTCATCCGGTCAGTTTTAGAAAGCATTTACACCTCTGAGTGAACAAGAAAATTGTAAGCCAGTCTACTTGAAAAGAAAATGACCAGCTCAAGGCTCTAACCTTGCTTGGCAACAATGGCTGAAGCTGAAACAAAATGATGACTCTCAATTAGGAATTGGATGCATCTGTAAATACAACCCTGATCCTGACACAAGAATATTTAGAGCACTTTCAATTTTCTTTACACCATTCATATAATCATCTTTGTTCACGTCCCCTCTATCCACTACCTACAGTAAAATGTGGAGTGTTTGCCCTGAGTATTTCAGTGACCGTCCTTGATGTCATTAAGTGCTTGTGGCACATTCCACAGTGCATTGCCACCTCCTGCCTCTTCAGTTTAGCTGTGCAGATGAACCAGAAACAATAGGTGCAAGATGCACTGTGGAATAGGTCACAAGGACTCCATGACCATCAAGGAAGGACATGCTTTGTGCACACGGTCCATTGGCACACTTCAGCACCACATATTTCACAGACAGCTCCAAGCACTGCCACTGTATTGAGAGCTGCTGTCAGTTCAGCACCACGGACAGCTCCTTACCCGCATGCATTGTTTCATTCTCCCTCACTGCTGCCTGTCTCTCAATGCCAGACTAGTCAGCTAACCTTTGGGTTAAGCGCTGACATTTTTGTTGTATGGAGATGTCTTAATTTTAACTGCAGAATATCACCCTGGTAACTTATGCTGCATAATATCGCTCACCTGCTCCTTAAAAGGTTCTATTCAAGATTTATACAAAATTTTTGTTGAACAGTTGGGTCGGTGCGTTTCAGATATTAGATTATTTGCCCTTTTTAGCTGCAAAACATAGTGTTTAGCAAATAGGAGGTAGATGTTAGTTGAGCATAGTTATCAATAATGAATTAAATTTAGACTATTAATTGTGCTACAGAACTCCTAACATCGATTGGTCCAGTGTAAACTGTTGCACTCATATTTCATCATTGCAGCTCGGGAGAACATGAAACCAACTTTTTAAATAGAAGTCTTTTTGCAGAATCAATACACAGTGCAGTATTAATGGAAAGCAAAGTATGTCCGCTGTGTTCTAATAATGCTGCGCTTCCAAGGTTTTTGATTAATGCATTTACACCATCTGCACTTCACTTGCAGCAGTACTCAGCTTATGCAAAAGAGGCAGTGTTTTCTTTTCTCTTTAATAATGTTTTATATTGCTCAGATTTTAAAATGCAGTTTGTAATTCATTCATGAAACATAAGAGGATTGCTGATTGTTAATTATAAATGTGTGTTTCTCAAACTTATTTTTGTATTCTTGGTTGTTTAACAGTGAAAAGGCTTGTAGTCAGCTACTTTTATCCTTTGCCATTAATTTTATATTCTTGCTGTATTTAGATCTACACTCAACAACTAGCACTGAAAGTCACAGAACAATATGCACTCTTTAACAGACTTTTTGCAGCTTTTGGTTTGGATTCCAAATGTGCATTATGTGCCAACAACCTGGGGTGAGCACTACTTCTGTTCTTACGATTAATATTATTTTCTGTTGTTATTGATTTTCCTGCCTGGATTTACAAGATGCGTCCTATAGGTCATCAGAGGGCCAAGCTTTTCATGAACAGGAATATTCTGTCAGTGCTGCCATTTATTGCCGCAGTCGAACTCAGTTGCATAGTATCAAAGGTATAAGTAAGCAGTCTGACAGAGGCTTGCTCGATGAATGGAAACCTATCCGGTGTGGAAAGGAGAGCCACACTGTTGATTCTTTACCTCGGACAGTTCCTCTCTTTGGACCACTCCACAGCCACTCTCCTATCTCTCCTTGAAACCAGCCATTTGTGTCTGAAGGAGTAAGATGGTTTCAGCACCATGGTCAGCTCCAGCTTCTGGACTGCTGCTCACTGTCCCCGTTCCATTTCTCAGCACACTGGAGGTGTTTTTTCTTTTTCCACCACTTTCCTCCACAAACTTTCCAGCAGAGTTTCCACTGCCTGTGTTTATGAGTGTAAGTGTGTGTGTAGCAGACGTGGTGTGTACGCTGAGTTTGTTGTTGGTAGAGCTCCCTGGACAGCTCCCCACAGAAGGACTGCTGCTCTGGCTTTTTATGATGGATTAGAGGTGTGTATGTGTGTCTCTGAATGTGAGTGTGTTGAACTGCACACATTTGAGCTATGAGCCAATCTTTTTTTCCTCACTCGCTGCGTCCACCTTTGTATCTCTTTCTCCCCCTCAAATTCTGGCTTGTTGTTGTTTACCTTCTTGACAGTGTTTATACTTTTACTCGCTGCCGTTACAGAAATTAATGGCAGGTCTTAGGAAGTAAACAACCATGAAACAACCCAGTCAGGCCCATTTCTAAATACAATACAGTGCTTGTTTGTGTGTCTCTGTGTGTGTGTAAGCGGCTGTGTACTGTGTTTGTGTGTTGGGCTGGTGGTAGCTTAAGCTGCTGTGTTTTTTTTTTTTTTTTATTAATTATTGACTTATGTGAAGCCTGTGGGGAGGACTTGCAGCTCTTGTGGGATAAAACTACTATGATTATGTCTGATTTACTGCCTTCCTACCTGCTAGTGATGACTGTGCAGAACTTACTCCTCTCTCCCCACTTCTTTTCACCAATTTTCTGTATTCTTCCTCACCTCTGTCTTGTGTTACATCTCGCATTGCTTTATTTTTTTATTTATTTATAATCAAGGCAGACTTTACATCGGCATAATCGAGGCTTAGGGCAAGAACTGCTGACTGGAGCCCTTTGATGTTTGGGCTGCCGGTGTTGCGTCGGGTCATGGTGTAAATGTAGTGATGAGGTCATGCAATGTTAAGCCCAAGCCTCTTAGCGCACTTAAGGTAGCTGCAGAATATCTATGTAAGCTCTTTTGAAGTGCATAAATTTTGTCTGATGGCATGTGCAGCGTTGGAAGTTTTCAGTGAAGGAAATATTGTAATGATTTATGGAGTATCATGGCACAGCAGTTGTGCTCAGTGTGCAATAAGAGTGCAGCGATACGCCACGTGCTCGTGTGTATAAGTGTGCAAGAATACTTCTAAGTCGATTTGATTACATCAAATAGAAAAGGACGTCTTAAATATTCATTATGCGTGCTTAAATGCATTTTGCACAAAAGTACAGCACACAGACTGCTTGCCTTTGCTTTTGGAGAAAGTTTTACATGCATATGAATGTGGATGCAAATGCATATTTGTATATGTATATGCATTCTGTGCATTCATGTGGCCTGTTGATGTTCCCGGGCACCACCTGTGACCTGTGGAAGGGTAAAGTCGGCTGATGCTGATGTGGCTGCTGATGCTTTTCCTGTCCCTACAGATGGTCCTGATAGGCCATGGCACAGCACAGGGACAGCTGCTGAGTGTCACAGCCACAGAGACAGAGAGAGAGGGAGAGAGGGCTGAGAGGGTGTGAAGGAGGCAAAGGCAAGGAACCATTTAAGGTGGCATTTATGTTTGTGCAGTGTGCAATCTGTCTTCTTACCTCCTCCTCCTGAAGGGAAGAGAGGCCAATTAAACTGATCATTACACCCTAGACATTTTGTGCTGGGAAGCAAAAGTAGTAGAGACACTAAGTTAATTTTGGTCCTCATAAACAATTTTCCAAAATGAATGCACACGGAAATAAATAAATAATAAGAGGGCATTAAATTAAAAAGAAAGTATGAAAAGAAATTTTGACCATGAAGGTGTACAGTGAAGGTTTAGCTTATTACGCCTACCTTTAGTACATAACATTTTAATATCCAACCATTTCTCTATTAGATTTAGGCAATACAAAGATGAAATCAAACAGAAGCAAAGGCAAATGTCCCAGACAATAATGAGCAGAACTCAGTTTTATTTCTGTTTACCACCTTGGTTTTAAGCATTTTTCAAAATTCCACACATTCGTAATTTCTTGACACATTTCTTCCACAATTTTGCCCCTTGACAGATGTGCATTTATTTATTAAAAGTATTTTTCTTTCCTTGTGATTGTTTTTAAGCAACATATTTTCCTTTGCATACTGGCTTTCTGTAATTACCCTCAAACTGTGGGATCAGAAAGTAAATTATATTGTGATTTGTGCATTATCAGTGCAGCAATAGGATCACCATGAATATTAAAGCATGACAGTTAATAAATTGTGTGGTTGTCGGTTTGTAATAATCCTATCAGTTTACAGTTCCTGTAGCTTCCTTCTGTAGCATGAAAACTGGATTAGTCCTGGTTTTGTATGTATTTCTCCATACCTTTACATAATATAAATGAGAGAATGGCACAGCATATATACAGTGAGTTCTAATTTAAGATATCTGTAATTTTATGTAATACTGATTATGCTTATTTTTGTTTTTGCATATTTTTTTTTGTAATACCCAACATAATTTGTGATTATCGCTTCCATGGACTATTTCTGCTGTATTCTTTTGTGACGTGGGCTTCCAAAGAGAAGCTGCAAAACGTCAACTTCTTAACTTCTTTTCAGCAAGGGAATTTTCTCTTTTTCTACCTAAAGATATTTCATGTGAGATTTGTGCTGCAAATGTGGCACATCCTTGCATACTGATTCTTAAATGAAGAAGTGTGTTCTCATGATGTGGAATATAGGAGTTCAGTCTGCTGCAATGGCCTTATCTCTGTGCGTTGAGCAAAACTTAGATATGCTATCAATGCACAGCTCGACATAATACAAAGGGCAAAGTGAAGTAGTCAGAAGCACAGGCAGTTTGCAGTCAGTGTAATTTTGGGCTTGGATGTTAAGTCAGAAGGAACAAGTGATGAGTCGAGCAGGGGAGAAATTAAGTAAAGGTGAAAGAGAAGTGATAACAATAAAAAAGAAATGAGGAGAGAATGGGGCAAGGTTATGGAAATGACTTTTGGAGTAGGAGGGGGATGAGGAATTATTTGCTAAGAACGAGGATGAAACAGAAGGGGAGGAAGAAAAGGGGAGAGAAAAATGTTCCTTTTTCAACTTAAAGCAGTACGAGTCTACCAGAGAGAGAGAGACAGAGACAGAGACAGAGAGAAGGGAGGAAATTAGGTTTGGTGAGGGCGTAGAGTGCAACCTGTGGTTTGACATTGGCTCACCTTGGCTGTCAGTCATTTGGGAGGAGGGGTTATCTGTCTCCCCCTGGTCCACTCCCTGCTGATTTAATGAATTTACTGGGGCCTTGGGAATGACTAACGCACTTATTTATCGAGGTAGGAAAAGAAGTGGCTGCACAAATCCCCACAAGCAGTTGTTTCCTGGGGGGAACCAAATAATACCCCAGGCTGGGGCTCATGTGCAATTTGGTTACCAATTTGTTGGCTTGAATCCCAATCATGACCTTTGGTATGTGTCCCTGAGCTTTGTTTTCAACCTCCTGGCCTAAAGGATAACTTCATAGGGAATCTGTCTGATTTTAAACACAGTTATCAGTAATTGTTGTTAAAAATCAAACAAATTCATGATTAAATGAACCCTTGTGTCGTCCTGCGAGTCAGAATTGAGCCGTTTTAAAGTTTGAAAATGTGGGAAAAAGTATATTTTCACAGTCAAACTTCTGATGTCCATATTTTTGGGGAACTCTTTAAACATTTTTTGGTGGAATAAAAGAAATGTTAAAATTTTTTATTTAGAACATTCCCAAAAAAATCAACCAAAATCCAGTGAAATTTGATGGATTTTGGTAGATTTTTTTGGGAATGTTCTTACAGAAAATATTAGAAGTTTTACTGATATATATGTAATCACTTTAGATATTTTTCGGATTTTTTTGGGAAGATTTTTACTCATTTGAAAAAAATGCAAGAATTTTCTTTCCAAATTTGGGGGGATTTAAAAAAAAACATTTAAGGGAGACTTTTAAGGAATCATTGGAATTTTCTTCCTGAAGGTTTTGCAGATTTTCCGAAACTTGGTGGAATTTTTTGCTGAATTTTTGGAAACAGTATTTTTTTGGGTGCCCGTAACATGAAGACAACAGGAGGGTTAAAGATTCCAAAACATTGCTAATAGCCAAATGAATGCCACATGCCGGTCGGGCTTTTTTCTTTCCGCTCTGTCTGCTTTCCTCCTCGGTCGGACTATCGCTACCGAACCATCCAATCCTTCATTCATATGCTCCACTGACTGTGCTGCATCAAACAGGCAACCTGTAAACTCAGGGGCAAGTGTCCAGAGAGAGATACGGACTGTGAGCTGCAGGATGCGGGGGCAGTTGGTCTGTTGTGGAGAGTGATGTGAGGCAGGAAAGAGAATGCAGCTATCATCCATTCCTATTAGAGGAGAAAAGAGAGGTCAGAGGCCCGGTAGGGAGAGATAGGGGAAGAGACAATAAGTCACCAAGAGGGAACGGAAGATGGCAACATAAAAAAAGAACATATCACTCATAGTCATATTCATGCCAAGGACGAGAGGCAGAGGAAGCAAGCACGGACAGAGGGAGAGAGGAAAACGTGGACTAAATCCTGAGACCTTTACCTCCTGTTCAGTGTTAAATGCTAAACATGTTACTGCTCACTGCAGAGCTTAGCTTTCTCAACCCTATGGGCCTTTTCCTTGCCTCTGACTCCCGAGAGGAGGAGGAGTGGGGAGGCAGAGTGCTGGCTTTAGAGCTAGCTGTAGGCTGCTTGGCTGCCGAAAACTGCCGTCTCCTTCACTGCCGTCTTGCCCTGATAAATATAGCTCAGTTTGCATGTGACCATTTTCTGATTTTAGTCTCTCTCCCTCCAGATTATGTTTTTAATATGTAATATGCACTGGTTCAAGATGTGTGATGAAATTGACATGAGATAGCGCTGCGTTGCCAGAGGATGTGTAAGAATGTAACAGAGTTGCAGAATCACTGACAGATTTCTGCCATTTTCAGACTACCATATTCAGAAGATGATTTCTTATTTTTGGAGCCAGGATGATGGTCCAATGGAAGCGGCTCCTGATCCCACACCACCAGCGAACAGGCACACATGTGGAATCATTCTAAATATCATCATTACATCTAATATTTTGATTTCAAAGAAGTACTATTAGGCGATATATTTCGTGAACAATTTTTTCTTTCTTTTTTTCTTTTTCTTGATATGGATATTTTTCAAAACACACCATGTTTTCGTTGATTCATGCTATTGTTGCTATATTTTGATCGTTAAGCCGTACCCTGAATAGAGTTCTTGAATCCATCCATTCATACTTTAGCAGACTGAGGATTTAATTGAATGATGGTTGCTATGTAGATGAACACAATTAAAAAACTTTGTGTGTGACACCTCACCTGTTTGAACTGAAGAAATGTGCACAGAATGATTTGATCAACATGTGAAGGATAATTTAGAATTAGGGTGAAGTTATGTTGATGTTCCATGTGTGTAAATGTGCACAGCTCTTTCACTTTCAATACTGCCTTTGTTCAATGCTGCAGGTATCTACTAAACTTCTTCAAACAGCCTAAAGCAACAGACAACACAATTATGTTCTTTATCGATGAATCTCATTAAACTGATCTGTCAGAGGTTTATTTTTACGGACATTTTAGCATGTGATAGATGGAAATTTGCAGATCTAAGAGAGGTAAAATCCAACATACTTGAAAGGTGTTTTTTTTTATTTTGGGGATGTCTGTGTGCGTCCCTCTGGCAACTAGAGACACGCAAACTGTGTCTTTTTTGCTCTCTGTGATGTTTACGGACCAATATTGGTGCTGAAATGTGTTCAGACTTTGTTCTGTGTGCTGAGGAAGGCTGTTTAACTTATATAACTCTGAGGATGAGGAGGGGCTTTGAGGTTTCCTCTTATTTGGCGTGAGATTAGTTTGGCCAGCGTGTGAGCATGAGGCAGAGCCCGAAAGCGGGCAACTCACGCCAAAAGCGTGAGAGTTGGCAACCCTGAGCAAATGATCAATGACTCAGACTAACATATTCAAGTAAACAACTCCTCTGGCCCTGTACTTTGTCTGCTACTAAGCGATGGTGAGGGAGTATAGCAACAAGGGGGATGCATTTTGGTCATTTTGCTAACAAGTAAAATAGCATCCTGTCTCATCCCTGCTTTAAATCACCTCCTCACTGCACTCAGTATGTTACTTTGCAGTGGAAATGAAATCAAGGTATCATTTTAGACATCGTGAGCATCCCCTATGTGAATCCAGTGCAGCAAGTAAGTAGGGATCATTTCACCTGGCTATGGTACTAAAGAGATGCTAGTGAGGTTTGAGTGGCAGGAATTTGGTACAAATTGAGAAATTCGTGTTGAAAATGAAATATAAATCAACATGAGATGAAAAATCACGATTATGAACGTAGATATGAAAGTCGTCCGAAATATGCGCTCCCTCCCACTGCAGTAGTGGTCCAGTCCAATATTCACCCTGACGTGTGGAGACAGGTGAGTGTGGCCCAATTTGGAGCCGAAGTAGCGGCGAGAAGACAAGGAGCGTTAAAATGACCGATATATTCGCCGCAAACAAACATATTAATTTCTGCGTGCGAAATGTTCTGTGTTGGAGAAACCTTGAGGTCCCACGTTGTTAAATTGAAGCTCGAGGAACATGGAGGTTTTATTTTCTTTTGTTAAAAATTGCTTTTAAAAACGGAGCTGGAGGATATGAAAGTTGGAGAATGTCAACCCGGTGAGTATTCGAATATTTTATGTTATTTTCTTCGGTAAAAATACAATTGAACGTATGTGTTTATAAGTACTTACTGACACGACGGTGCGACGTCACGTTTTGAGCTCAAAGTTAAACAGTCGGCTTCAGTATTGCGCACTTGCACGTAAAATGTCTAGAGCCAGGACACCTAACGGCGACGTTATGGTTAAATTTTAATTCTCTTTTATGACTTAGCATGCGCATAATTTGAAATTATTTTTATGTATTTTCATTATCACAAGTGTGACCAACATTTGAGCTCCACGAAGCAGCCTGTGGATAATTAGGCTAGGATCTGGCACGTGCTTAAGCGCACAGGTGTTTCCAGTTGTGGCTGATTAGACCTCTGCTTAGGCTGAAGTTGTTAGAAGTAATTATTGATCCTATTTTAATGACCCATTTTTCAGAGTAAAAGCTATCAAACAGGCTATGTTGTCAGCACAGTACTGAAAAATACACAGAATTAAAAATCAATAAGGATGAAGGAATCATTTTTGCCTTGATGCATACTTAATGAAGAAAGCAAAATCTGCTTTGAGGTCAAATAACTACTTATCAATAGGGATTCAATAAATGAACAGTGCAGGAAGTTTTAAGCATAGTGTATAAAATATCGGAAAAGATGGGGAAGTGTCGTAATATGTTGATACTGGGAGCGGTTGACCTGGTTTGGGTATCACAACGGGGAACATTTAAGTGAAGATGATGGGTTAAACAGCGTAGTGGGTGCTTTTAGATGAGAAAACCCAGACTAATTCACCATAGGAGACCTACATGGAAGCCAATGGGAAGAGTGGTGAAAGTGGTTCTATTATGAACAAATATTTGACTGCTATGAGATTGGTTTAGGAACACAGTTGTGGTTGTCAACTTTGTGTTTTCATTATATGCTTTTATATTGATGTAGACATTCTGTCTATTATTGCTGCTGATGCAGTGTGAATTGCAGGTTTATATTGCTGTCATTATATTAGCCCTATACAATGTGGGTTCGCAAAACAACACAATAATGACGATAATAATAATAATTTCTTAAGATCAAACTGATGCATTGTAGTAGAGCAGACTAGGGATAGACCAATTATCGCCCTGACCAATTTTGCATTGTTGTTTTTGTTGGTCGATTATTGGTGAATTATATGTGCTACCTCAGGTCTGATGCAGCCTTTCCTCTAGTCTGTCGTCACCCTGTTGCCTCAAATATCTCTCAAGCAGAAACACAAGCCGCTGCCACAAACCTAGAAAACACCCGCTCTCACAGTGGCTGAAGTTATGCTAACGGCTAGTGGCCGAGTTAGAAGTCAACCACAGATTACCCTGAAACTGAATCTGTAAATTAATAATGCTTAAAGATATTGACCTTAGTGCACAATAAAAGTAATAGAACTTTGAAAGATTAAGAAAGTAGAGAACTAACTAATCAATCTCACATAAACAGAGGAGATAATTTAATCACTCTTGTTTCTATTTTACATATTCAGTTATAGTTACCCTTATTAATGCAGAAACCAAGCTATGAATGATGGGTTCTCTGCTATTGCATGCTGTTTTAATCATTACTTCTAATGCAGATCGGTTCCAAACGTTGGTTATCTGCCTTTCTCGACCACCAATAATCGGCACTGGTATTGGTAACATACTGGTCGATCCCGACATCAGACTGTCCAATACAGTAATGAGAAGAGGTCTAATCAGGCAAATTAAGTAAAAAATTCTTCATGTCCCTGAGGGGATTTTGAGATTGTTAGTTTGAAACTGTATCAGGTGATAGTTGTGTTTTGTAGTGGGTTTTAAAAGCAGTCCTCTCAATCTGTGATGCTCTTTGTCTGAGAGCAGCAACAGTAACTTGTAATGGGCTTTACTTTCATGCCAGCAGTCATCTTGCGAGAGTAGGTGTCAGTGTCTGACTGACTGATGTCTCATTCTGAAACACTCTTTGTGTTATATATTTCTTTCACTGCATTACAATAACTTCAGTAATAACTGAGTTGGTTCTTGGGCTTTGTGACTCAAACATCATACAGTGCTGCAGTGTGATGCTTACTGCAGTTTAGCGCTCATTTTGGTGATTGCAGACAGTGCTGGCCAAGAATCGCATGCATCCTCATAATTTGTGAATACGTGCTGCTGTGTGTGTGTATATGTGTCAAAGGTTTTCGTTATATGATCACATGAGCCAGCTGCCTCTCAGAGTAAATTAAATTGTATATACACAGCAGCATTACCATCGCCTCAAACCCAGTGGCTTGGCTGTAGTGGCTCATCAGTGATGTCATGACTGGACAAGCGACATCTTGAATAAAACATGCCCACTGGTGCCAAATTAAAAGGTCAATCATCACTTGCTGTATGCTTCATTGACTTTCTTTCTGAACTCAGGATCATCTTGTTTAGCTGTGCGTTGTGCTGCTGCATGCCTGTATGTTAGTCTGCACTAGTTTAATGATTCTATGGGTTCTGTTTTTCAGAAGATGTGCTCTTTTTTTCCTTTGTGTGACTAAAGGTGTGTGTTTGTGTATGAGTAGACATAAGAGTGTATTTGTGAATCCCAGCCTGTAGGCAGGAAACATGATCTTTTTTGTTTTCAGGGAAGGGATGTCTCAGAGTGGAGGCTGGGTTTTGCAGAGTTGTTGCCCATTGGTATGTGAAGGCTGTATAATTGAATTAACACAGGCCTTATGGCCTAATGTTGGAGGCACACTGACTTCCAGCGCAACGCTGCTCACTCATGATTGTGAAAGGAGGTCAGGAGGAATTGCGTGTGAAAAGGCATCTCCTTGTTAAAGATGGGCTATACGAGGGATGATCTGCATTTTTGTGGGAGAAATTGTGTATATTTATACTTTAATTCTTATTCCCCTGCCAGGCTTGCCCTGGCCTTTAACCACGTGGATGGAGTGAGTGAGTCAGTGAGAGAGAGAGATATGGTTGTGGCTGGCTACGAGATTTACTTCAGTGCTCTGGATGTGGTGATGATTACTTAATCATCAGGGCCCTGTGTAAATGTTTAATGGCTGATGGACATGTCTATCTATCAGAACTGTTGGGGCACTTAGGGAGCCTGAAAACTGGCATGGTTTATCCATCAGAGGGTAGTTTGTAACGAGTAGGGATACTGTGTTGAAATGCTTGTGTGTAAGCAGAGATCAGTGTGCATCAGTCCGTCCCTGTTTGTCCATTTGGAGCCCACTCTGTCACACTCATTTATTCGTCTGTCTCTGTGAGGACACTGACTGACATAGTGCAACCTCAATCATCAAACCAAGTCTTTATACAGTACAGTGTTTGTTGATTTCAGTGTAATATCTCATCATTAAGATGCACAGTGATTCTGTGGTTAACATTGCTGCCTCACAGCTGGAAGGTTCTGGGTTCAAATGCCCATGTCCTTCTGTCCGAGTTCCAAATTGACCATAGTTCTGTGTGTGTGCACTGCTGGCTGACTGGTGATCTGTCCAGGGTGTACCCTGTCTTTCACCGAATGTCAGCTAAAATGGGATAAAATTGGTATAGCAAATGAATGCATCTCCTCATTATCTGTTAGCCCTCAATTGTGTGTATAGTGGAAAAAAAAATGTTGCTACACAGTCAGGTCTGTAAATGAGAAACAAAGAAAAATGTCTCTAACTGATCTACACAACACTATTCTACAGTGTTGGTGCACATTTGAGCTTGAGCACATTTGCTTCTTTGCACACAAAGGGGTAAAGGGAGGGGATGGAAAAGGGAAGAGGTGACTGTAGGACCGAGGGGAACAGTAAATCTAGGACATGCTGTCTAAATATGCTAACTAGCTAAACACCACCAATCTTCCTCCAAAATCATAGACATTCAAACCGTGCATATAACGTGTGTCAAAACATGCTGACCAGCCACACTGTGCTCACTTTCCCAAAATATCCTCTCTGCCAAAGTGTCAAACTGACACACACACACACACACACACACACACACACACACACACACACACACACACACAGAGTGCACAGCGGTCGCCCACAGGTGCTGGCTACAGCTGAAAATGCCGGGGCACAATCATTTATTTCAATCGGCCTTCTGTCAGTTTAGCATAGTTTAGCATAGTCGCCTGAGGATTGAAGAAAAATGTATGCAGATTTTCCATTACTCAGAGATACCAGGTAAACAGCACTTTGCCTCCCTTGATCAGCTGTGTTTGGTGCATTACATCACCCTGAGATGCTAAACCACATCTCGCCCATCACATTTTCTTGCAGCTCTTTTCAGCTGCATTCTCTGTTCTTATAGACATCTCCTCTGTGCTGCTGGATGTGTCGGGGAATCTGTGCATTTGCATGTCTCTGCTTTTGCATTTACTCACTGGGTGCTCTTACGGGGTCTCTTTTTTTCGTCTTCTTTGCATTACAACCTAGCGGCAGATCACACCAAATATGCTTAAGATACATTTCTGCCTCACACAATGCGGCCGCAGTAATACGTTCTCTTGTAATGGCCTACAATCGGTTTCAGAGACTGTGGTTTGAAACCGTGTTACTGTGGAGGATGTCAGCATGTAATGAGGATTAAATCATAGCTGGGTCGAGAGCATTTCTGAGTACAGTGTCGAGACACTGCTGTGGTTTGGATTTTAGTGCATACGCACTTGCACACTGAGGAGGCCAGACATTTAAAGCATGACAAGGAAATGCATGTGTAAGATGTCATTGTGCATAATTTAGCATGAACAGATTGTTGCGTTGCTCATGCGTTTAGCTGCGTGAATTGCATGTTTGAGATTATCAAGTGAGAGTTCACTCACATAGAATGGATCTGCATGAGTGGGCTAATCTAACCTGTGGACTACAAATGAAAGTGTTTATTTGAGCTATTTATAGCCAGGCCCATTTAAGACTGAATAGACTGAGGTGTTAGGTGTGCTAAATTTTGCATGTGGTGAATTAAGAAGCATAGTACTTGATTTCTAATGAAGACCAAGGCTGCTAAATCGAAAACCTTCTGGATATTCAAGGAAGTTTACATTATAGAGATAGTTGAGGAAATGCATTTTATTTTTTTCCATAAACCTGCCACAACCTTTGCGGTTGTATGAGGCTGATAAACTACCCAAAATGTGAACTGTCTAGAACCATTTTAATGACAAAAAAATGTATGCAACAAAGGAATACTGTCATGCTTAGCTGGAGAGGAGAAATGGAAAAAGGACAGGAAGGAAGAAAAAAAAATTGGCGAGACAGGAGGTTGGAACTCATTGTCAGAGGGCCCATGTAAAGTAGAGCTTAAATTCACTGTGGTGACTGATTTCCACAAAAGTACTCTGTGCTAGCGAGTCCTGCAGGAGAGACGGGTAGAGAAAATTGCTATCATTTGATATTCAAATAATATTCAAATAAAAAGCTTGTGCTTTCCAGTCCCTCTGGCTTTCTCTCAACAACTGTCCCCTTTATCCTTCCCTCTCCTCTTCTTCTTTCTCTGGTTTCCTTTTCTGTTGTCTCTCCTCTCCCACTGAGCAAGTTTTTACCACAATCTTTTGCAGGGTAAATACAGCTTGAAGGGTATTTTGACTCTCATGGGCAGAGTCTGTGTTTAATTGTGATGCATCCAGCAGTGGCCGCTGCAGTGTTTTGTTGTCTCGTTCGTATCATTGCCATGAATTTTAGATGACTATTGCCAGACCATCGAAATACAACTGAAGAAAATAAAAATAAATTACTCATAACAATAAACATCTGTTCCATTTGAATGACTATGTGTTCAAATGTGGGATAGAGTGTTAATGAAGGAGCTTGGGTACTGTGTCTTTTTCTAGTAGCTCAGTTTATTGTGTGTGCGCCTAGGAATTTATCTATTTTTTCAAACAAAAAGCATAGCATTAATGTTCAAATAGTAAACTAAACAAACAGTTAGCAAAGGCTGTCCTTCCTCACTCTGGGTTGAGTCACCCACAGTTTGGCACTGTTTGGTTTGGCAAATGACTGATCTGTTTATATGATCTGCAGCGAGTTATTATGGCTGCCTGCCACTTGGGCGACTTGTCCCTCCCTGTGAGGCATTCCCAGGGACATTCATCAAATGCCTAATGGCCAAAAACAGGGGCCAGGCCACACTTTCCTCAAGGCCTGTAGTTCTGGCCAACATGTTTCAGTCAGCAGATGGAAAGAAGATGGAAGGCCCATTAGAATCCAATAAGTCTTATTTGTGTCCTTGGTGTGTCCTCTTCAGCAACTAATTTGCACATGACTGTTGAAATAAGGAAGCTTTTCATGATATGTGTGCTTATTTTCCTGTTTTGCTGTCATTCAAAGGAAGAATCAAAAATGCATGATAATGAAACCTGAAAAAATGTCTTCAAAACTGAATTGTGCATCAATGATATGGCTTCAAGTAAGTTTGAAGAAATATGCTTGTAACGGTTCAGAAATGGTGATGCAGAATTACTACACTGTGCGGCTTGACCATTCAGCCACTAAGATTGCTTCATATGGTTATCACAATAAGACTGCAGTGGGTCCTTCTTGGTGGCCTGTGCAGGAGACTTTAAAGCCAGAGTTTTGAGGACAAAAATGATTACTGAATGAGCAGAAAGGTTGCAGAAAGTAACACAATTTAGGGACTCGAATGTTAACAATAACAGCTTGGGTGCCTACAGTTTGGGTGTAAATGAAAATGCCTGCAAATTGTGCAGTAATTGCAACAAATAAACCACATTCATAATCACACATTTGCTCATATGTGGACCCATAAACAGATGAATAAATAAGGTGACTGGCCCATGCCAGCACATACAATTAAAAACCTGGCTTTGTTGAGAGCAGTAGCTCGCAAAATTAATTAATTTCTATATCCAAATGAAAATGGTTACAAAATGTGCAGTTATCACATCAAATTATCTACAGTCTCGGCTCACACATGAAATCGGGGATAGAAAATAAGTCATGTGGAGCTGTAACATGGCCCTCACATAGCTCAGCCTGCTTTGTGTCCACCTTCTCTGGCAACAAGGAGTTTGTAGTTGTGCTTCCAAATATATATCTCAAAATCAAATCTTACATCTAAGCTCCTACATTTTACATATTTGAAAAATATGGAGGCTGATGAAGTAGGCATGCAAAAGCAGATGCTCCAGTGCAGTTTCCAGCTGCAGAGAAAGGTCAGCACTTCATCTGCACGACTCAAGAAGACCAGGATGAAAATTCTGCTTGTCTTTTAAAAAGGCCTTCAGTTTTTTTCCTTACTCTGACATGTACTATGCCTTCAGGTATTTCTTTGTCATGATCCAGAGACAGGAGAAATGTCATTTTTTGCTCTTAATTGGTGCAGCCACTGCAGTGTCCTGTTCCTCTTCATCAACTACCAATACCTGTTCTTGTTTATATGTGACCAGGTGTTTGGCCACTGTGATTGCTTCTTTGTACCCTGTACCTTTTTCTCGGCATGCAGGGTTGTCTGAAGGTGCTGCTGTGACGGAGAACTGAAGTGCGTGTCCTGCACAGCAAGCAACCATGTCTCTTCTCTGCAAGGCTTCTTCTTGTAGCATCTCATTACACAAGACTATTTTTGCTGCATTTTCATGTGCAATCACAACAGTTTTTCAGTAGGATTAGAGAAATCTTCTCAAACTTAGTCTGATCCATGTTTAACACCTCCACGTGATTACGTGTCTAATACAAAACTCTCCATTTACTGGTCATCGTTGATCCAATGAGCTGTCACCATTTTGTAGCCCCTCATCAGCTGAATGGAACGTATGTCTGGGGTAATGCTGAGGACCAAGCACTTGTGGATGAGCCTGCATGTTTTGTCCCATATTTCATGTCTGTTCTGTAAATGCATGGGAGATAGGATGCAGGCTGCAAAGACATCAGCCACAGTAGGAAAAAGAAACATTTAGCTGTATTACAAGGCTAAGCTGGAACCAACAGTTGTTGTTTTATAAGTTGTTTCTTTTGGGATACCTGGCACTCAGCTGTCCATCTTTGAATTTTTTCCAGCTGCTTCACTTTGATGACATCTTGCCAGTGTAGTTGTAGCTTGCAAACCTGTTATGTGGTCATGTATCAATGCATCTTTCATGTCCCAGTGTCAGTACTGGTATAGTCTTGCTTAGCCAGTCTATTCTGTAGTAGAGAATGGTCTTGCTGCAACACACAATCATTCTGCTATAGAGGAAAAGCACTTTGGCTTTTTTCCCCACTCAATTCAGGGATGGGTGAAATTATTGTGGTGGAACACTTACACACGTGGACGAAATTGTTGGTACCCCTCAGTTAAAGAAGGAAAAACCCACAATTCTCACTGAAATCACTTGAAACTCACAAAAGTAACAATAAATAAAAATTTATTGAAAATTAAATAATCAAAAACAGCCATTACTTTTGAATTGTTGATTAACATAATTATTAAAAAAAAAAAAAACTAATGAAACAGGCCTGGACAAAAATGATGGTACCTCTATAAAAGATTGAAAACTATTTGACCAGAGTGACATGATTAACTCAGGTGTGTCATTTAATTGACATCACAGGTGTTTCCAAACTCATAATCAGTCAGTCTGCCTATTTAAAGGGAAACAAGTAGTCACCCTGCTGTTTGGTGAAAAGGTGTGTACCACACTGAACATGGACAACAGAAAGCGAAGGAGAGAATTGTCCCAGGACATCCGAAAAAAAATGATAGACAAACATCTTAAAGGTAAAGGCTATAAGACCATCTCTAAACAGCTTGAAGTTCCTGTGACAACAGTGGCTCATATTATTCAGAAGTTCAAGACCCACGGGACAGTAGCCAACCTCCCTGGACGTGGCCGCAAGAGGAAAATTGATGACAAATTGAAGAGACGGATCGTTGGAATTGTATCCAAAGAGCCCAGAGCAACCTCCAAAGAAATTAAAGGTGAACTCCAAGGCCAAGGTACATCAGTGTCAGATCGCACCATTCGTCGTTGTTTGAGCCAAAGTGGACTTCATGGGAGACGACCAAGGAGGACACCACTGCTGAAAAAAACTCATAAAAAAGCCAGACTGGAATTTGCAAAAATGCATGTTGACAAGCCACAAAGCTTCTGGGAGAATGTCCTTTGGACAGATGAGACCAAACTGGAGCTTTTTGGTAAGGCACATCAACTCTATGTTCATAGACTCAAAAACCAAGCATACGAAGAAAAGAACACTGTCCCTACGGTGAAACATGGAGGAGGCTCAGTAATGTTTTGGGGCTGCTTTGCTGCATCTGGCACAGGGTGTCTTGAAAGTGTGCAAGGTACGATGAAATCTGAAGACTATCAAGGCATTCTGGAGAGAAATGTGCTGCCTAGTGTCAGAAAGCTTGGTCTCAGTCGCAGGTCATGGGTCTTCCAACAGGACAACGATCCACAACACACAGCCAAAAACACCCAAGAATGGCTGAGAGAAAAGCGTTGGACTATTCTAAAGTGGCCTTCTATGAGCCCAGATCTGAATCCCATTGAACATATGTGGAAGGAGCTGAAACATGCCATTTGGAGAAGACACCCATCAAACCTGAGACAACTGGAGCTGTTTGCTCATGAGGAATGGGCCAAAGTACCTGTTGACAGCTGCAGAACGCTCATTGACAAATACAGAAATCGTTTAATTGCAGTGATTGCCTCAAAAGGTTGTGCAACAAAATATTAAGTTATGGGTACCATCATTTTTGTCCAGCCCTATTTCATTAGTTTGTTTTATTAAATAATTATGTTAATCAACAATTCAAAAGTGATGGCTGATTTTGATTATTTAATTTTCAATAAATTTTTATTTATTGTTACTTTTGTGAGTTTCAAGTGATTTCAGTGAGAATTGTGGGTTTTTCCTTCTTTAACTGAGGGGTACCAACAATTTTGTCCACGTGTGTAGCTGTATTACAAGGCTAAGCTGGAACCAACAGTTGTTGTTTCTTTTGAGATACCTGGCACTCAGCTGTCCATCTTTGAATTTTTTCCAGCTGCTTCACTTTGATGACATCTTGCCAGTGTAGTTGTAGCTTGCAAACCTGTTATGTGGTCATGTATCAATGCATCTTTCATGTCCCAGTGTCAGTACTGGTATAGTCTTGCTTAGCCAGTCTATTCTGTAGTAGAGAATGGTCTTGCTGCAACACACAATCATTCTGCTATAGAGGAAAAGCACTTTGGCTTTTTTCCCCACTCAATTCAGGGATGGGTGAAATTATTGTGGTGGAACACTTACATACAGGGAAACGAGCACTGTCGTTAAAATGGATAATCTACAGTATAGAAACACATTTTCAGTGTGGTCGATTGCTCCACAGGCGTAATTTGACCATGTAAGGGGGCAGATTGAAACTCAATGTGCAATGTAAATTAACGCGTGTACATTTTTAATAAAATGTTGCACTAGCATGCTGTAGTGCATGGACAGCAGCTGATTCACTGCTGAAATGCTCGAGCTGGAATTTGCACTGTAGAATATTTGCATTACAAGACTTCTGCAAATACCAGGATGTCCCAAACCAAGGAATCCTCATACCAAATTGACTGCTGTGTACCAAGTGGTGCAGATGTTTATGTAATGTTAGATGTCCACTGTCATTATTACTCAGTATCTAAAAATGTAATGTACAAAAAAATTATTTGATGCAAAAATACATTATTTTGATATATATATATATATATATATATATATATATATATATATATATATATATATATATTTTTATTTATTTTTTTTTCTATTGGGTATCACAGATTGTGAGGCTTGTATTAGTACTCACCACCAAATATCTAGTGTCTTGGCATCCCAACACAGATGACGTTCATGTAGAAAGTGAAACGTATTTAGCATATCCTTTCGAGTGAAACGCATCAGATCTATATAGCTCTCAGTTCAGTTTCCTGCCAATTTTCTGTGCATTCCCTCTGATACGACTCATGCCATCGAATTACAACACTGTTTTGCAAATAGCAGCCATGGTAAAGGGAGTTACAAAAGGGCTGATATCACCAGATCTGCACAATGCTTGACACCAAGCCTGAACATGAGTGGCAGTTCAATTTTAATCACCCCTCATCAGCAACGATCATCTAGGTAAACAGTGCACAGGGATGGGATAATTAATCATCAGTCCCTTGCTCTCAATTAGCTGACTATTGGAGAAGTGGAAGGGAATATTCCAATCACCAAGCTGCTATAAAGGCGGCATGTTGATGACACATCATAGTTAAAGACTTCCACCATCCCAGGATCTAATAGGCAACATCTTGTTAGCAATCCCTCCGTGGATAGTTTAGATGGGCTGAAATGCAAGTGCAGAGAAACGAAAGACAAGAAGAGATAACAAGAGTGATAGAATATTTGCAGTGTACCAATTAATGTTTTTTTTTTTCTGTGCCCGTCACTGGTCTTCTTGCATACACAATCTGTGTGTAGATTTGCACTCAAGTTGCTTTTCCATCAGAGACAAAAAAGGATGAATCAATACGGTCTGACTGCTGTGAGCAAGCGACTGCACTGCATCAGCGTTTTCAGACGAGAAACGGTGGCACCATTCCCTGAAATCAATCAGTCAATGAATTGATCAATCAGTGGTGTTCTGCCCAAGCCACTTAACTTGGATAACCTTTCAAACTGATTAATGAGCTGTGTGTGTCATTGCAGTGGCTGAGGTAATGCAAGGCTAGTAAGAATGATGCACAGTGATGTCATTTGATTAGTCAAAAAGTAAATCAAAGATACTTGGCACACTCAGAACATTCTGTCTAATCTGGTCTTTAATTATGATTCTCTAGTGTGATTGAGGTAGCCCATAGACTCACATTCACAAAGAAATTTTGAGTCACTGGTGTAAATTGTTCGGTTTCAGGCTTGTATACCCCAAAGGCTCAGTTATTCTAATCTCACCCAACACGTCATAGCCTATAGATACAAAAAGGATAGAGTTTTCTTCTTTTGGATCACAGTAACTTGGCAAAGGGGGAATAAATTATGGTGCTATTTGAGGCTGGGAGGGAGAGAAATTATAAGAGAGGGGTAAAAGAAGGAAGCAACACAAGAGGGGAAACATAACAAGAAAGCAAGGGGGGAAAAGAAAGTAAATTTCAATGTAAAGATAAAGAAGAGAGAGCATAGAAAAAAATGGGTTTCTGAGGCAGGCTGACATGCATCAGCTGTCAGATTAGTGCAGGGGGGAAGCGATGGTAAGCTGAGATGAGACGGCTGAACTTTTTATTGCCTATCCCCTAGTTCCCTTTGGTGGCACCACGGCCACTTTTTCAAAAGGCATTAGCTGTCACTCTGCATGAACTTGGGCATCACCGCTCTCCCACTGTCTGCTCTCAGTGTCATTCCCCTGTGATGCTGGTTAGCAGTTAGCTGGCAGCAGCACAACGACCAAAAAAAAAGACGTTAAGAGCGACATGAGCTCAGTTACCTCAGATACCTTTCTGCTTCAGATCTGCTCTTCCTGTGGGATTCCACTGGTGGCTCTGGAACTTCATTAGCTGTGTAACAGTCAGGGGAGGAAGCTTTCTCTTCTAAGAGAATGTCAGGATCGTCATATCCATGTATTTCTGTTGCTATTGTATGTTTGAATGTGATGTTCTCTTAGCATTCTTTTTCTTTGATTTTATTTTAAACATGTTACAGGATGTTATTAACAATCCTATCAAAGCTATATTCTAGCTTTGATATTGTTGGCACAGACAGCTGTAGCATGAAAGTTTCATTTCAGCAAAAACCCTAAGACAAGTTTGTGACCAGTTTAAAAAAAAAAAAAATCCTGCATATTTTAGATTTTTAGACTAAGGTTCCTTTTCTAAAACAATGCACATATCAAGATGACCACCAGCATTCTTAGAATCAAAAATAAATGAATTAATTGTGATCAAGGTTGTCATGTTATTGCTTTAATGTACTGACAAATTAATACTAAACCACCTCTCCTTTTTACCAAGTATGAATGGGCTTGAATATTCCTAAAATGAACAACTGTTGAACTAATTAATCTTTACTTAAATCCATCCAATCCATTGTTTACAAAGGTGCATGTCTGAATATGTTGGCAGCTCTGGGGCATCATTTGTCCTGTCATCTGTTCTCCTTTCTGTGCTTCTGATGTGATGAGATGCACTGCTTGTAGAAAAGTCTTGGTTTCTTTCAGTCTTGCTCTTATTCAGTGTGCAGTCAGTTGTTTGCCATTTGCACAAGTTTTTTGTTGTGCTGGTTCAACTTCTGTTTAAAAATTGCATATAGTGTTATATTGGCAAGTTTTTGTTGTACTTCTGTTTTATCGCTATTGTCAACAAGTGAGACAAGTGTGGATCTCAACCTTGCCCTGTTCACAGACAATAAAAGAGCAAAAACAACTCAGACCTGGATTTGGTCTGACTTTTCTTGTCCACAGCATTCTCCGACCTAAATGTCGGCTCCAGTTCTGTTATCGGCACGATAACAATAATTTGATTTTCTTATCGGCCACCTATATATAGGGCATCATCGGCTTTATTGATTCACAAGATTTAACTACGACATCATAATTACTTGAACAACATTTATGGAACATTTCTTCCACTTTCCTGTAAATTGAATCATGGCAAAGCTGCAGAAAAATATGAGCCTTAAATTTGTTAAAAGCAATGATCATATTTCAAAGCACAATATAATGAGACTGGTAGACCTTGTATGAAGTCTGTGTTTTTCTTTAATTGGATAAGTATTAGATCATGAAAGCACGCTCTAAAAATGTGAAATATTTCATTCACTTAATTTAGTTTTGCCAACCAGTCTCACGGTTTATTAAATAGGGGAAACAGATAAAAATAGATTTTTCCTAAATGCTTTGAGACTGAGCTAATCAATGAATTTACTCAACAGTTATTTTCAGTTCATGTTGTGGATTTTTTTTTTTTTTTTTTTTTTTTTTTTACTGAAATCTAGTCCTTCTGGATTCTAAAGCAAAGACAGTGTTCGGAAAATTATACCAGTGAAACCTGTCCGTAAAAGGCTCAGTAATACCCACATCCAGCACTTCTGGTACCTTGAGGAGCTTTTTAAACCTGAGCAACAGGTTTGCAGGTGGAGATGAGGGTAATGCAATTTACATTTGAGGAAACAATTGACAGTGTTGCTGTCATGTAAGAATTATTTTTCAAACCATGAAATCAAGACAGAGCTGTTGCTGACTTCTCTTTTCAAATACCTCAACAAATAGTGTCTTTTATGCAATTTGTATTGCACTTTCTTTCATTTCTTTCTATCATTAATTTGTCAAAAGATAGCCTATCACCCATGGGTGACAAAGCAGCATTCAGGAAGCAATAACTTAATGAAACACTGTGGGTAGTGGGCTTTGATTACTGTATAATTGAATGCACACTTGCAAGGGTGCAAGACCTCCAATGCCCTGATTATTTACTTTCTGCATTACTGAACTATAGAGTAACCTACATCTATCATGCATTTGTCTGCACCGACTATAATTTATAAGTAACATGTAGCAGTACCAACTAACAGGGCCCCAATACCTCCCTCATTTGAAAATTTCCCAAACAAACACATCATGCAGTGCCTGTATACCGACACTGTTGCAGTAAAGGGCTGAAAAGATATTGCAGACCAAACCACCTCAACAGCAAAATATTTACAGAGACAGTCACTGCAAATACCGTTTTTAGTAACCTATACATGCTGAGTGTACCCTGGGAGTGGAGCAGATAATGTGGCTTAATGTAAGGAAATGAACCTGTCCTGACTGCACTGTTCTCAGCTGCTACATTTACACATAATTTGAGGGCATGTAAATTGCATTGGGTAAAACAAACCATGCCTGAATAGACTCAGTCTACTGCTTAAAATTTCAAGGTGTATTTACTCAGCAATAAAGAAACAATTGTATTAGGGAGATACGGAAGGTAGCTTTATAAAATGGAATTTAACATTGTCATGCTTATGGTTCAGACATCCTACAGTGAGGGTTGTGGGTCAGGACAGGATCAGACGGTTGATTAACGCATATTGTGGATATGGATGGTCATGATGAGTCAAATGTGCATGGTATTAAAAACCCTGGCCGATGCATCAGTGCTAGATGGAGACTGGTTTAAGAGCCCTGATGAAATTATTATTATTCATTTATGAGTGTGTAGTGAGAGGTCTGCTTGAATGCTGTTAAAAATGTTGTGATTTTAGACCTTTTCAAGGCAGAAACAAAAATGTCAATACACTACTTTTGACCTGAGCCCTCGGGGAGATAAAAGGGTATCAAAATTTCATATCACAATAGTAATGACCAAGATGATCATGTATTATTGCTGTGTTTTTAAAAAGAGGTGGAAATGTCAAATGAATACATGACATGGCTTAGTTCTATATCAGCTTCTCTGTTCAGTGCTATTTTCTAGTAGATCAATGGAAATAGTTAGTGAGGCAAAACAGATGTGTCGTCATTAAAAATGCAGCTGTTTCATGAACTTTTACCATTTATGTATGCTTGCTGAATTTAACTGAATTAAGCAATTTAAGGCATCTGTATTCCATATCCTTAAAAAACTTTTTGAATTTGAAATAATCGTACAAATTTTGGGAGTAGTTCAGGGAAATTGGTGATTTTTTTTTTTTTTTTTTAGTAAATTCAGATCTCAATCCAAAATGATGTACCAGTTTTTCGTCAAGAGAGACTCTTATAGCCACCAGTAAATTTACAATGTTTCGTCAGCTGACACTATACTGCAAGCACAAATTAGTCCTTTTGAAGAGAAAACATTGTATTTGATGATATTAAACCCTGAAAACACTGTGGTGTATTTGATATATGAGCTGTCTGCCCTTTTCACCTCCTAGCTAATAGTAATATCATTTATTCAAACAAAATCATCCTCTTTCCCCCCCCCCCCCTCTCTTCCTTTTAACCTTGGAGCTTTGTGTTGGGGCTTTTTGTCTGTTTTGAAAGCTGACAGCCTGAGCTGTTGTTGTCAGAGGCTTTGCTCTCAAATACCAGTCTAAGGTTTCATTCAATCAGTCATTCTCCCTGTGTCTCAGCATGCGCTGTATCGATGTTGGTTTGGAGTCCTTCTCCCACGGTGAACTGCTGAAGTTGATGTAGCCTTAGGGCAGAATAAGCAGCTATCCAGCTGTGGATTGATGGGAGAGAGAGACATATGTGCGCATAACACAGAAACGCGTGCACACACACACACATACACACACACAAGCAGTCTGCAGGACTCTTATTGATCCGATCATCTTATTGCTGACTCCAGTGCGGTGTGCTCATGTCAAAAGGGCTGTGGAACGTCACTCTGCTGCACAGGGTCTGTTCAATCAAACTGTTCACAGCTGGTTAAGAAACACCATTTGAACTACTATAAGTAGTGCTCTTAATATATTTTATTGGCTAGACAGTACCTCTCCACACTGGCCCCAACATGTCCACTTGCTTGTTTTTCCATTTGTCCATAATAATTGGGAAATGGTAATATGCTTCAAGGTTTAGTTTGCTCTGATAATTTAAGCAATTTTCGTAATAATTGACTGCGATTGTCACTATTTTGTTTTTTTTTTAATTGAAAAAGTTAATAAATAAATTTGGAAAAAACTTATAACTAAAAAAGTTTCCCAGATACCCCAACTTGTGTTTAGCCATGAAGATTTCAGCTGTTTGTAACAACTTTTGTAAGAGAAGTACTTCTAAAGTTTTGCTTTTACCGTGCATTACACTGAATACATACATCAGAACAATCAACAGGCTGCTGCTAACAGATTTCAGTAGACATATTTCTCCTACCCCAGAAAGGTTAAGCACCAACAGGCATCAGCAGGAAAACACATTTCTTTGTGATTTTGGCTAGCTGCCTCTTGTCTCTTGCATGCATAATACTATGAAAGATAAACTGTCACAGTCAGAAATTTTAAGTGACTCCTTCTGTTTTGTTTTGTTGTGAAGATAAGGCTTTCCATTCAACACCAGCAGCATGCACAAAATTTCCCCCTGCACGAAGAACACTCAGCAAGAGATACTGATAGGGAAACTTGCACCACTGTGGGAAGTCATAAAAGGCTAGCGGTTCATTACCAGGCTAATGGACAACGAATAAATCCTATAACTTAGTTAGAGAAGGGCTTTGTCTTCATGAGCTCTACTCTCTCTCTCTGCTAACCAACACTTTCCTAGACAGCCGGACATTGCTATGAACTCTCTGTTAGGAAATCTACTCACATGACACTTTCTTCTCCTTTTTGATTTAGACTTGGATGTCCAAACACATTGGTTGGACTAGTGTGGATGTTTTTGTGGTGCTGTACACTGAATTGATGCATTCATTACTGGCTATTAGACAAAACCAGTCAAATCACACACACACACACCTGAGCTTAGGCTTGCACACACTAAATTTGGCATCAGTGACTGAGGGTGTAATGGATCCTCCTCAGGTTTCCCCCGGTGTACACATGTATATGAGCAACAGTGGTGCTGAGGAGACAAGGGGGTAAGAGACAGAAAGGGAGAGTGAAAGCTGCAGACGGAGAGAAAGATAAGAACTTGTAAGTACTCCTCTTTCTATTATCTGGCTAAAGGAGTCATTGTTATCACTTTTGCACGTGCTCTATTGTTGCAAGCCAGTGTTATGTTTCACCCTGCAGTGTGCGTGTTAAAGTGTTAGGATTTTCAGTGTGCATGACTAAATGGCCAGGCCAGTGGCATTTTAATCACTTTGATCATGTTGTGTGTTTTCATCTGCAGCAAAGAGGTAGTATTAACTTTGATTGCTGCATCTCTATATTTATGTTTGGAGGAAAGGTTCAGTAACATGCACTGGAGTGGTTAAATTCTTCTTTACTCGACTGACCCAACAAATTCCCAATTTAAAAGTGAAGTAATTGCAAAACAGAGGTGCTTTCTTTTCTGTCCTTTCCATAGTTTTGTCCTCTGTCATAATTTTTCTCTCTCCTCTGACTTATCAACTGTAGTTTCCTGCTTTTTGTCCAGAGACTGCTAGTCGGGATCATTTTAGGACATTACCAATGCAGGCAGGGTAATAGGACCCTTGGATTGATCCCTGCTTTCTTCCACTAGGGGATCTTTGGCCAGAAGCTCAGGTTACACAGCTGACATCATCTTTAGTACCCCCCCAACCTTCCACAGTCATGCTTCATCTACCTGATAATCCCTCTCCTCCAGCAAGGAAAGATTTGCATGAATGAATGAACAGCTTTATAAGCCACATAACTACATTTTTTTTAAGTGGATATCAAAAAATACAATAAAAAGCATGCATTTTAAAATATTTCACTGGCAGACCTTACAATGTCCTGGTGTGTTATTTATGATACTATCCAATGATTTATTAAATATTGAACTCCACTGCTCATGTTAAAATTATGATTAAATAATGGGCAACATCGTGTTACTTGTCAGAACATCGTCAGTGTTAGCAATGATCAAACTTTTGCAATTACTTAGCAGTCAAATGTTAATCAGTAGTGACTATAGCCAGAAAATAAGATGAATTTTAAACATGGCTTGCTGATGCTTCCTTATTTTTAATTGTCTTATAAGAACATTTTTCCAAGACTCTCCCCCCTGCATCGTACGAACTTATGAGTATTTATACTTATAGATACATATAGCTTAGTGGTGCATGTATATAATTTAAAGAAAGAGACACTTGATGCAGTTTTATTAGGAATTAGCTGGCTGTGATTGAATACAGCAGCACTTAGCATAGTTAATAATCACACTTATTCAGGTTATTCTTGAACTCAACTAAACTTTTGTGCCAAATTTTAGGAAATTCCCTCCAGGCGTTCAAGAGAGATCGCGTTACTAGGAATAGGATGTAAGTGGTTTTAAGTGTTCTTGGTCTTTTTCTTCTCGTAATTTTCATTTATTTTCCTAAAAAAAGCACTCCGACTTGCCTTAGGTATGGAATGTCCCGTACGTTGCCTGGCCTATTTGCTATGGTGCTGTGGTGTTACAGAGTGTGATTTCTTTCCTCAGAAATGATCTTTGGCTAAGGACAGACACTGGCTGCAGAGAGCACATAAACCTGACATCAGCCAAGTTTCATTTTGGCTTGTCATCAAGTTACTCAAGGAGTTATTGTTAGTGACAGCTGAGATGACCTGCCACTGGCGACATTTGTCATTTTAATCAGCAAAAGCAGCGGTCAGTAGTGCCGTACCTACTTTAAAGACAAGCCATTAAAATGTCCATAATACACGCACGGTATTAAAAATTAAGCCTGAATGTTGAGAGGTTTAGCATTCGGCTTCAAGTTTTCCTCAAAATTTACAGTATATGTTTTTGCATATAGGTGTAGCCTAAGACTCTGTGCCAGATTTAGTACCTCGGAAAGAGATGGATTTGTAGTTTCTTGCAATAAATTCTGGGAAATGTCAAGAACTGACTGGTCACTTGGTGTGTATTGTATCCCCCCCCCATGGGTGTCTTTTTAACAAGAAAATCTGTTACTGCCTTCACCTGTCAGTAGTTTTAATGTTGTGGCTCATCACTGTAATAATATTTAAGTAACATTTCTGCCACTGCTGTCTCCAAAATCTGAAGGAGCTTTGCAGAGTCTAGACTCTGCTGAAAACTACAAACTGTGCTTCCTTTTTCCCCCTTCAGAAGTCCCCCTCCACAGAAACCTGGGTCAAGCCTATCAGTGGCTTGAGGAGAGAAGTCATTGTACAGCATTGTAGTTGTTGAAGAATTTTTTTTTCTCTTGACGTCAGACACCATTTAGATACATAATTGCCTGTTTCCACAGCATAAATGGAACTTTTAATATATTATTGGAGTTCCAATGTTTTAAAAAAAAAATCCTCATTAAGGGGGTTTAAATCTCAACATGTGAAGGATGTACATTATTGGCTGTAAACTCTGGAATGAAAGTCTGACTACTTTTCAAAATGGCATCCCTGACAGGAGCTAGGTGTGTGAATTGTCAGTTATGAGATGATGCTATGTGTCATGGGCAAAGATAACGTTTTTTTTAATGTTCATCTTCAACAAGACAGGAACTGAATGAGAGCTAAATACAGTGCAGACATCTCCTGCCTGAGAATGCATGCTCACAGATCATACAAACAAATGCTTTGTGGGGGGGGGGGACACCTCCTGAATTATTCATAGTTTTTCATGGGCATGTTTTCATCATCACGTTTTACCTTCCTACTATCATATTCAGTGGAGTGTGACAAATGATTTAGGCCCACAAAACGCACTAGGGTGAGAGACATTGAGGAAAAAAAGTGTAGAATAAAAATACCCCAGAAATGAAGAACAGCTTAACTCTCAAAGGAACTGTGAAACAACTTGATCCATTCTTTATCTCCAGTGGACTGATTGTGCAACAGCTCCAGCACTCTGAGCAGTTGATGCTGGTCTCATTGTCCTTGTTCCTGTATAGTTACGGGTTTTTCCCCACAGGAAGGACGAGATTTGAGGAATGCAGTTGTTTTATGCTCTCTCCAGTAACTTTAAATGACAAATGTAGCTTGAAACTGCAGCTGGCATTGACAGTGACGGGGTCAGGAGCACTTTTGCTTGTGGTTGCCATGGAAACAGGACAAGCACTTTTTAATATGATGTGAAAGCAAAAGGAAAAGTATTAACTGGTGGTTGCATTCTGTTACTGAGTGCTTTTGTTTTTGAAAAGATGAGTGAACTCTTAGATGAAGAGATGTGAAGAATACTGCTGCTACAGTGTTGCATGAAGTGTATGTAAACAGGGGTGTGTATGGTTTTGTGTGTTTGTGTCGGTCTGTGAAGGTCCCTTTAGGACCCTGTCTCTGTAGTAACACTGTTTAGACAGTTTGATGTGAGTACTGGACTGCAAAAGACAGACTTTGGCCATCCATATCTTCACACCTCACACTGCTTTTCAGTTTTTTGAGACCCATGCTGTGAGGCTTAGAAACTCTCATTACTTCACTCAAATTATAGTTAAGACAAAAATGTATTTGGATGCAGACAGTTACATGTATTATGTGCAAAAATGGCACTCTTTTCTGGTGAGTTACAGGAATGCTTTGTTCGTTCCTGTATGTTTTTACTTGGCTGTGCGCTTTGGATGGCAAGAAAAAACAATGCCGTACAGGCTAAAATGTTATGGTATGGAAGTGTACATACTGTACCCATTTTACCCTCTTTATTAGACATCTCTGTACAATCTAATGGTGGTGGTCTGTTCCACCTATGTTGCCAGTTTGCAGAGCTGCACTCTCAAAATCAGTGAGTCACTCATCTGTTTGGGACCCATCAGTCAACTAAGATTTGAGCCAGACTTTTTTGTTTTTGTTTTTATTTTTAAATGTTTTTGTCAAATAGAAGGTTGCAATGCAAAAGCACAGGGATAATGTTTCACTGAAGGACTGGTTTGTAAAGAAGGGTGTTGCCAGAAGTCTAGGTTAAGGCAGCATTTTAAACGTTAGGACAGCCTTTACAATGTTGAAATGGAAAACCTGTTCACATTATTTTTTGCGTTCTGAAACACTGAAGATGGCAATATGCGCAATTCAGTCTTGCATCATCTCTTACAGATTTTTAAATCAGTCACTTAAAATTCTGTTCTGATGGCTCTTGGATTTGACTGTGTTGCTGTGATCAAAATTATCACTGAAACTCATGCCAGGGGGTTTTCTTGATTGTCAGATGATCTGTAAGTTTTAAAACAAAAAAAAAAAAAAAGGAATGACAAGACTGATCTTTGGCTTTTTAGACATTTTTCATGACCTGGCGTGACAGTGGAGTTACTGTGGATGTTTAAAAAGAAAGTTAAAAAAGCAGAAATGTCTGGAACATGCCATTGCTTTAATATACACAGAGAGCTCTTGCTTTAAGCACCATAGTAGCCTGAATCGATGGTCTAAAGCTGCCTGTTAAAAAACCTTGCTAGTTATGTTTTTTTGTTTGGAGATGCAAGACGTAAGTTTGCCAGTTATGTGTTTTAAATAATGTTGTGGGACATACCCATGTTTGTGCATGTAATTTTGGGCCATTGTGTACTATTAACAAAAATCAGATTTTTGACTTTACACTTGAAATCAAAAGAAAGCTGAGAAGTCGGAACCAATTTCACTTCGAGGTCCTTAGTAGACCCCACTGCCACTTGCCCCAGGGAGTGTAAGAGATGAGGGGGATAAAGGAAAAAGATGGAGGAGAGGGACGTGGTTAAGGCCCCTCAATAATTCATTACCATCGGCCAGTATAAAGGTACTTCATTCCACTTGAAATAATACATGAAACGTCTGCTACAGAGACACCTGTTTCAATTTTTAATGGTTGCCTCTTTTTCAGCAACTACATCAAATCAATCATTGTCCTGAAATCAGAAGTTTCATATCCTTCTTTTAAATACGAAAAAAAATCTCTGCCATATTTTTTCCCATTAAAATTATTTACAGATTTCAAGCTTGGATGTATTTTTTCCAAAACAGTTTTCAAGGTCTGCTTTGATCGGACTTGCAGGAACAAATTCTTCAGTGGCATGGAAATCCTAGCCTCGAAGACGACATTTGTCCTTTTTTTTTTCAATTTTTTTCTTTCTACTTCTGTTGAAATATGCATCATGCTGCCAGAGATCCCTGAGTGCCTTCTCCTGTCGGGAACTTGAAAGTGCCTTGCACTTTTTTTGTTGTGTGCCAGGTCTAATTCCCTTTCCTCTCCAGTGGTGTATTAATACATGCACGACAGAATTAGTTACACTCAACTGTCCACACGGTCTCTATGCTGACTTAAGTCTTTTAAGTAGGTAGGTTCCGCTGGCTGGGGATGTCTCTGTGTGCACAGCCCAAACAGATTCCACGGTTACTTAGATTTTCACAACAATCTGGCCTTATCATAACAACAATGCTTGCATCTTTGATTGTGCATCTCTGTGTGGCCTATATGAATGCAGTTTTTCTGTGGTTTCTTCCTATCCCTTTTGGAGCAGTTGCTGTGCCTTGCATATTTTGCTGGCTGTGGCAGTTGGTCGCCTCACCCCTCTTCGGACAGCTGCACAAAATCCTACAAGCACACACAAACCACATCCACAGCCTATGCACAACTCTCATGACAGTGATAGATTTGTTTTTAATGTGCTATCCCTGCCAGAGCCCAAGTTACTGTTTATAGATTCAGTATGGCAAGGTGTGCAGTTTTTTTATTTTTATTTTATTTTTGTTACTTTTTTCAAACTAAGAATGACATAAGGTAAAAAAAAAAAACCTTACTGGTAAAACCAATCTCTGTATTTTATTGGTCTATGTTATTCTTTTTGCCCAGCTACCCTGGCTTCTCAGGTGCATCTCTCAACACAATTTAATGCAAGACAGAAATGCATTTTATCCCCAAATACATCTCTTGTTCTAAATGATCACATTCGAAATTCTAAACTCAACAGATTCAATCATCATAATGTCAGATAGCCAAGGTCAATGCAGTACTGCTGCAAAATTTCAGGCACTAAAAGTAATGCAAGTGTGCTTTCAAAAATAATGACATTATTTTATTATTATGAACTTCCTACAAATTGTAAATCAAATCGGTATTTAATGCGACCTCTCTTCATTTTTAAAAATACATTAATTCTTCTAGGTGCCATAGGTCACAGTTTTTCAAGGTACTTGGCAAGTAGGTTGTTGTGAGTGTCTGAGAGAACTTGCCACAGTTCCGCTGTGAAGGTCGCTTCATCACATTTTATGCTGTATATTCATGCCTTTCGAGACTGATAGAGACCTTTATAGAGGAGGCCTGGCAAATGCTTGCATGGTTTCTTGTTCTTCCTGTCAGTGAAGGGAGTTCTATATCACACTGACTGTATGTTTGGGGCTGTTGTCAAACTGCAGAATAAATTTAGGATTGATGAGATGTACCCCTCATGGTATTGCATGATGATAAAAATCTAACGTGCATAAAACCTTTGCATAGTACTGTCCATCTGAAAATTCCTATCATTCAGTCTGCCGAGTCCATGTCAGCACACAGTCAGTGAAGTGTAAAGAACTGCTTTTTGGGGTTTCTTCATCCACCTCTGTTTCAGCATGTTTTAAAGCATGTTTTCATTCCGATTGCTGTGGCTTCATTTATGTTATTCTGTCTGTTCCGTTGGTGAAATTAGAACATGAGGAAGTGGGATTGACCGTTGCATTGCTCTGCGATAATTAAAACAGAAGCTCTTTTGGGTTTCACAAAGTGGACACTTTGCTCGGCCACATACTAGGTGTCGGTTACATGGAAAGAAGTGTTGAGGCGAATGACGGTGAGTGAGGTCGTTGGCTTACATATTTCAGGGTCTCCAGCCGCTACTACTTAAGCTTCAACACCTCAGGCCAACCTGATTAGGCCACCTCTGCCTTGTTTTCATCCACTTCCTCTTTATTAGCTAATAGGCTTAGCTCTCTCAGGGGGCTACAGACATATTGGATCAGCACACCAACCTGTGCTCTGTCTATCTGCCTCATTTTCTATCCCCACCCTGTTCTCTCTTCCGTTGTCTGCCTTATTAACTGTCTCATGCAGAATCTCACTTTGTCTTTGTCTTCAACATAGATACGTCTTTAAATTTTCTTGTTTCATTATGAACAAGGAGTGTTTGATGACATAGAAAGGTGCTCGTGCACAATAGATTCACTCAACTAAAAGTGAATCTATTATTTCTGTTGCTCGTCTGTGTTTAGGGACTCCTCTTCTGTATTTCTGTTTACTCATGGGGCAGAACACATACTCGGAGTCAGGGGCAAGTTTTACTACTGCTTTGCTGATGCTGAGTTGGGAGTCATAAAAGCAGACATCATCCCTGACTTATCACTGGCAATATAAACATAATAACTCCTCTGGGATTATGCATTATGCTGTAATTGACCCTTTCTCATTGGCAAAATTGAGGCTATCATTTTCATTTCCATGTGTGGCAAGTCTAGAGGTTGGATGATGAATGAAATTGATGTGAGGACTTCCGTGATGCCGTCTAAATGCTTCTACCTTGAAGGTAATTGTAACATTAAGGAGGGGTAAAATAGTATGGTATGATGAAGAGATTTTTTTTTGCGATTTTGCCATATCTAGCATCAGTTTAATTCACTATTATAATGCATTAATGCTTCAAACGAAAATTTACTAACTCAGATTTCTTACTTGCGCACTACTCAAACTTAGTTATCTACTTTATTAACTGTGTACTTGAAATTGGGGAAAAAAAGGGAAAACAAAATGTTCATTTTAAAAGTCAGATGATGATGGATAGATGATGAATTCTCAATCTGTTTTTTTTTCTCCAGACCAATCAAAATGGATCTCGATGGTCTCCGCGGTGTCATTTTATTTGCCATCAAAAACACTTGTTAGCTAAAACAAGCAAGGAATTTAAAAAGAGAAGACAGCCTGTGATCTCACCACAAATCCTGTAGAACAGGGGTGTCAAGATCCGTTCCTGGAGGGCCACTATCCTGCATGTTTTAGATGTTTCCCTCTTCCAACACAGCTGATTCAAATGATCAGGCTCGTTATCAGGCTTCTGCTGACCTTGATGATAAGCTGATCATTTGAATCAGGTGTGTTGGAAGAGGGAAACATCTAAAACATGTAGGATAGTGGCCCTCCAGGAACTGAGTTTGACACCCCTGCTGTAGAAGATCCCTACTCTTCCACCAAAAGCATCATGCTCATGCAAGCTGACAAACCTACCTTTTTGAGGATTATCTTGCAGTAGAATTAAGGCAATCTTCAAAGCAGTCCTTTTTAAAATAATTTTCACTGTGCAATAAAAAACAGATCACAGATTTGGGCCTGAAGCAACATTTTTATTCAATCACAAGAACACTGCTTTTCATAAAGCTTTTCATTGTTTTTGTTCTTTTACTACAAATCTATTCTTTGTTCTCTCGTATTTTCTTGTTCTGGTTCGGGAGGTAGATACTTTCTATTTTTAAGGTTAATCTTAAAACTTTAATTTTTCGTAAAGCTTATAGTGATGTGGCTCTGAACCATCCCTAAGTTATGCTGCTATAAGTCTATTCTCCTGGGAAAGCTCTCATAATAACTGAGCCTCTTCTGCGTTTTGCATTTACATGTCACTATTGCATGTCATTACCTTGGTGTAATTTCTATCCAGTAGTCTGTGCTTTTTCATCTGTCCTTCCTGCTGCTATATCATTCTGTCGGTATCTCTGGCTCTGGAGCTGCAATTTTTTGATCTGTGGTTACTGCCAACGCGCCCCGCCAACGTGCTCAGTCATTATTGCATGTTGTTGTCCCATGCTCATTTTATGTGTCTCTTTTTAACCCAACCGGTTGATGCAGACAACCATCCAACCTGAGTCTTACTCTGAGAAATTTCTTTCAGTCGAGTTTTTTTTTTTTTTTTCCCCCTTCCCACTGTTGCCACATGCCTTTTCTTGTTGTTTCCGTCTTTAACACTGTAATGCCTGTGCAACATGACCTATCTTAATTGTGCATGGTGATTGAAAAACCTCTTGGTTTTATATTCTAGTGCCCATGTTAGTAGATAAGAGCAACCACGTTTCCTGCATGAGATTCACATCTCGGGCAGGTTTGAAACTCGCTGCAGTGGGATGCCATTGAGTGTTTTGTCATGGATACTATTTTTCCACAGATGTGTGGTTTTAGAAAAAAACAGACCTAGAATATATCTGTTGATCATCAGATTGATTATAATTGTATATGGCACCTACATGAAAAGAATTAGCTCTTTTATCAATTGCATGTGGTGTTGTCACAATACCAAAATTATTACCGTGATGCAATATGTGTGTGCCAGGATATATCAGCACTGCTACTGACATGGAAAAAAAACAAAATCAGGATAAGTAATGATTTAATAGTCAACAGAACACGAAACTTGAAATTGTTTAGTGTCACTACTAATGAACAAATGTATATTGTGACAATGTCAGTACTAGGTATTATTGTACCACAGTGTGTCGATGCATTTTCATGTCCATCCAGAAGTGGACGAGTTCTTCAGATGAAGTCTTTAAATGTTCAAATCTCTCCACTTTTACATGCCCCACTTATGAATGTTTAAATATGGATAGAGACAAGTGGGAGTAGTACAGTAGTGCACATTTTAATCACCCACTTTCACTGTTTTGGGATTTCAGTTGATGAATTCTGAGTGGTTTTGTTAATCTATGTACTTGTGAATGCCTGGTTTTGGAAGCGTTCAAGCTTTAATAAAGCTAACACTACCATTTGGAGCATTCTCTTTGCATGTTTAGAGTTTTACCGCATTAAGTTAGGTAGAAAGTCAAATTAATGTGTTGATATGCTGTCTCCCTTGGTCATGGTGTGTAGGCCAAACGTCTTTTACAGATGCACTTTGTAGTGTTTATGTGCTTGCCCTAATTGTCGGCCATTAAACACAGACGAGTGCTGGAAAATAAAAATTTAAAACCTTATGCATTGTTTTGGGAGGGCACTTTCTAGAAGGTGGCAAGTGCAAAGTTTGCAGAACCCTTGCTGCCAGAATATGGTAAATGTGACAGAGCTAAAGTAATGTAAATTACCCTATAATTTGCATTTTTCTTTTAAAAAATTGCACCACATTTGAATAGAAACATGATAAATGCTTTATGAAGACCGATCTTTGCAGAGTTAGACCTTTAAATTTGACATTGTTGCTTGTTTTTTTTTTACATTTCTCTTAAGTGCATGCCTAACAGTGAGCAGGATATTACTGCAAAGGATGTGGTAATGCTAGTAATTCATTTTTCATAAAGGTGAAAGTTCACTGTTTTATACATTTCATATCTTGATTAGTCTGGAACCACACAGACCGTAATTAATCCCCACTCCCAGTTCTTTGTTGTTAAAGACGGACTCCTTTGTGGCATAGAAACAAAACGCATAAGAGGAAATTATATCACTAAGAAAACCCAACTCTACATAAAGGTCATGCTGGCAGTGCCATGTAGTCTTGTGGCCATAATTAAGCTTTGACACACTGAAGCTTTTTGGAACTTAATGTATGGGGGGAGTGTGCTTCCCACAGTCTGGACCCATCAATGTCCTTGAGGGAACCATAGGGGACCTATTAGCTTAATGAGAGAATGTGTATGCATTAATGACTTCTCTTATAAAACTCTTCTCTGTCCCTAGAACTATTATACAGTTTAGTCATACGCTGATCAGCCACTACATTAAAACTGCGGACAGATGAAGTGACTGATATTGATTATTGTATACACACGTGGACAAAATTGTTGGTACCCCTCAGTTAAAGAAGGAAAAACCCACAATTCTCACTGAAATCACTTGAAACTCACAAAAGTAACAATAAATAAAAATTTATTGAAAATTAAATAATCAAAAACAGCCATTACTTTTGAATTGTTGATTAACATAATTATTAAAAAAAAAAAAACTAATGAAACAGGCCTGGACAAAAATGATGGTACCTCTATAAAAGATTGAAAACTATTTGACCAGAGTGACATGATTAACTCAGGTGTGTCATTTAATTGACATCACAGGTGTTTCCAAACTCATAATCAGTCAGTCTGCCTATTTAAAGGGAGACAAGTAGTCACCCTGCTGTTTGGTGAAAAGGTGTGTACCACACTGAACATGGACAACAGAAAGCGAAGGAGAGAATTGTCCCAGGACATCCGAAAAAAAAATGATAGACAAACATCTTAAAGGTAAAGGCTATAAGACCATCTCTAAACAGCTTGAAGTTCCTGTGACAACAGTGGCTCATATTATTCAGAAGTTCAAGACCTACGGGACAGTAGCCAACCTCCCTGGACGTGGCCGCAAGAGGAAAATTGATGACAAATTGAAGAGACGGATCGTTGGAATTGTATCCAAAGAGCCCAGAGGAACCTCCAAAGAAATTAAAGGTGAACTCCAAGGCCAAGGTACATCAGTGTCAGATCGCACCATTCGTCGTCGTTTGAGCCAAAGTGGACTTCATGGGAGACGACCAAGGAGGACACCACTGCTGAAAAAAACTCATAAAAAAGCCAGACTGGAATTTGCAAAAATGCATGTTGACAAGCCACAAAGCTTGTGGGAGAATGTCCTTTGGACAGATGAGACCAAACTGGAGCTTTTTGGTAAGGCACATCAACTCTATGTTCATAGACTCAAAAACCAAGCATACGAAGAAAAGAACACTGTCCCTACGGTGAAACATGGAGGAGGCTCAGTAATGTTTTGGGGCTGCTTTGCTGCATCTGGCACAGGGTGTCTTGAAAGTGTGCAAGGTACGATGAAATCTGAAGACTATCAAGGCATTCTGGAGAGAAATGTGCTGCCTAGTGTCAGAAAGCTTGGTCTCAGTCGCAGGTCATGGGTCTTCCAACAGGACAACGATCCAAAACACACAGCCAAAAACACCCAAGAATGGCTGAGAGAAAAGCGTTGGACTATTCTAAAGTGGCCTTCTATGAGCCCAGATCTGAATCCCATTGAACATATGTGGAAGGAGCTGAAACATGCCATTTGGAGAAGACACCCATCAAACCTGAGACAACTGGAGCTGTTTGCTCATGAGGAGTGGGCCAAAATACCTGTTGACAGCTGCAGAACGCTCATTGACAAATACAGAAATCGTTTAATTGCAGTGATTGCCTCAAAAGGTTGTGCAACAAAATATTAAGTTATGGGTACCATCATTTTTGTCCAGCCCTATTTCATTAGTTTGTTTTTTTAAATAATTATGTTAATCAACAATTCAAAAGTGATGGCTGATTTTGATTATTTAATTTTCAATAAATTTTTATTTATTGTTACTTTTGTGAGTTTCAAGTGATTTCAGTGAGAATTGTGGGTTTTTCCTTCTTTAACTGAGGGGTACCAACAATTTTGTCCACGTGTGTAGATCTTACAACAATGTGACGTTGTGCAGGGAAACCTTCGGTCCTGGTGTTCATGTGGATGTTACTTTGACACGTACTCCCCACCTGAGCATTGCTGCAGGTCAAGCAGACTTCCCCGTGGCACTCCCAGAAAGCAACAGCTTCCCCCAGCAGGACAATGTGCCCTGCCCTCAGGAACAGCTTAAAGAACACAACAATGAGCCCAAGGTTGTGACCCGGCCTCCAAACTCCCCAAATCCCAATCCGATCGAGCATTTGTGAGATGTGCCGGAACAAGCGTGTTGTGCAGAGGCCACAGCCTGCAACACACAGAACCAAACAGATCTGCTGCCAATGTCCTGGTGTCAGACATGACAGGACAGCCCTCGATGGGTCAGAGATAGTTTGTGAGACTAGGGGGACATGCATTATATGGAGCAGCTAATAATAATGCTGTAGCTCATTGGTGTACATGTGTATGTCTATCAGACATGTGTAGAAAATATTCCATTGCATTCATTCAATGATTGTTTCGCTGACAAGCTCCTGCAACATAGTGTAATTTGTATGTAGTTAGTGGACTTTTAAAGCTCAGACTGTGTGGGTCACAATATTTAGATGTTTGGATATAGAAGTTGTTGGATGGCTTTGATAATGTTTACTTTGCTGATATTCGTCAGATTATGACTCCAAACTATGAAATACTCCCGTATCTGCTTTGAAAGCCATGAAAAAAGTTGAAAAGGACATGAAAAAAAAAACAGAAGAGGACTTCTATCAGTGATGCCAAGTGGCTATTGACCCCTTTTAGCATCCTGAAAACAAACATAAAACACTTCTTCCATGCCCAGCCATCCATGTTTTGAGTGATCAAGTTTATATGGGACAAATAAGCAACAACTTTTGCTGCACTGAAATGTGTTCTATAAACATAATTATAACTTTGTCATCGACAATCTATACAATTAAATGCTTTCCATTTAGTTATTCTGCTACTATTCCAGCAATATACCTACACTGCATCGTGTAGAATCCCATTAGCCCAACACCAAATTGCTTGACAGTATGTCATCATTTATTATTTATACTTGAGATTTGCTCCTGTTCCTAATAAATTATCTGACTTGTCTGACTTGTCTGTTGAGTATTGCTTGAGTTCTGCTGGAAGCAGTCCTCATGTTATCCCTGGTGGGGTGGGTGGAGCTGTGAGATGCTGTTGGCTTGTGTAACCATCGATGTGCCATAGACTTTTGTGGTTGCAGTGAGAAAATCCCATTGATTCACAGATGAGATTAGCCAAGGATTGTGATGCTCGTGAAGAGAGTGACAAGCATGTTGTGCATTTGCCAAACTTGAATAGAACACCATTTAGGGGTTTGAGTCTTTTGAATGCATTTACTTTCACAAGCCGCTGCCTAAATTTTGAGTTTGTTTTTCATGGATGAATGCTCTAAAGTGAAGCATATGCCCACATACTTACCCATAGTCTCTCTGTCCTTGTGTTTGGCAATGCTTCATTTCAGCAGCTCAAACAGACTCCCTCTAGCCCTTTGCTGTTGCCTGCTATCGGGCCATGCAGCTGGGGCGGGGGTAGTGACAGAGCCCCCCTTGGCAGTAAGGGCTAACATGCAAGTGTAGAACAAATTAAACCAAGGATGGCGAGTTGATAGTATATTATCATACTGTTGCTATCGTGGAGAAATGCTGATGCCTGGCCAACTACGCCTACACCCCGATTCCTAGCCAAGTAAAGTGTTTCTACGCTTCCTCTCCTCAGAGTTGCCCGTTTCCTGGTTTCTGCATATTCTCAGACCTGCATGTGGGCCAACCTTTGTATCAAGAGGATATTACTGATATGTGCTGAGTGTATTTCAAGACACTCACAAAGTTCACATACTAGAGACTCAATTAAATCCATAGAGAAAATATAGAATAGAAATAACGCTTACGGGGAATTACTTTTATACAGCAGCATGTTAACATGCAGACAACCCACAAACCTGACAGACCACCAACATTAATAGTCATCAGTATGTCCATATAGATAATATATAACTTTGGCTTAGAGAACAAAAACACACTAAACAAAAAAACAAACAAACACAGGACTAAGGAGCTGCCGTAATAGACTGCCACGTCATCAGCACCCTCTTGTTTTGTTTAAGATATTTGCTTGTCACTACTGGTGTACTACATTCTCTAAGTTCTAGTCAATCTTTACTCCTTTGTTTATTTTAGTTTATTTACTCAGTAGCAGCACAGCGCCACATGAATTTTAGCCAGTAGCTTTAATAAATGGTACCCACACTGATAGTAATCTGAACTGGATCACTTAGTTTGGAAAGTGCCTGGAATTCAGCTGCATTTTGAAGTGCACTTCATCTCTAAAGTGGAGATTTTGCCGATATTAAAAGACCAGTGTTTAACAATGTTAAACCATTTTAGGCAATCCATGTTGCATAATATTATTCTGAACGCACAACATTAATTTCTTCAACTTTCTTGATCAGGTTTAGTTTTTTCAGTTGTTGTCATACTTCTGCAGGGAATTATCGGAAAAGTTTTGTTTTCCTCCAATCTGGTCCAGGTCTTTTAATATTTTGTATTTTCTAATAGAGTCCCTATCTGATACCAGTTTTGTAGATAATAAACAGATAAAATATAAGTTATTCAAAAAGTCAATTCAATGTGTGTGCTTGTTAGCTAAATACAGCATCTCTGCATTGCATTAAGAAAAAAAAAGTATTTCTGCATACAAGCGTTCACATAGGTAGTCATGAGTGCTGTTGTAAAGCTCCGATAAGGCAATGTCTGAAATGATAGGGTGTAGTAAGGTTCCAAAAGCTGCAAAGAAATAGAGAAAATCTGTATTCTCTACTGCAGCTATGTGCTGCTCATCCAGTGCAATTCCATTCTGTCATCTTTTTGGCCTTGTTGCTGACTTGAGGTAATTTCTCTCTCCTTTTAAAAGTATCCTCCAGTGTGTAGCTTGGGTGCAGCTGTTGCCTGAGTTGCCTAAGTGAACTCACTGTGTTCCACTGACTGTGGACTTTTCAGGTGGTAGCATTGAATGTGAATGAAAGACTTCTCTCCCTTTGACACCTGTGTGACAGTCGATCCAACATAGTATTGAACTTAGGTCTGCGCTCAATAAGCTGATACCAATCAGTTAAAAAATGCCTTGTTTCAAAGCATTAAATCGGATTGGGATATTCCTTAAGTGTACTCTACACATTGGTCTTATATAAAGATACATGCATATCAAGTGTGTGGGATGGATGCTCAGTATTACATCATATTAATATTGCAATGGTATTAATATAAAAATATGACTCTAGAAAGAACTTTATTAGGACAGCAATGCATTAATTCCACTTGCAGTTTTTGCAGTGTGACAGATCAGGTTCCCTCTAAATCCTTAGAGTCGATCAGAAAATAATAAAAATTCAACTCTTTTGTCTTTTGCATTCCAAGCCAGTTGTTACAACCGCCTCAGCTTGACGCACCAAAATATTCCTGATACGGAACCTGTGCTCTTGTCCCAGTAAATATCCTTTGGACAGCAAATAAAGAATAGCTGACAGCATGAACATGAGTCATGCCAATGGAGAATTGCGTGTCTAAAAAGGAGAACTGCAGGAGAATTGTGAGGAATGATCAAATATTTGGTTTATGCAGCGAATTCCAAAGAAATACTTTTCTTTATGCGAGGGTGTGGTACCAAAAGGTCAAAAAATGATCTCATTATAAAAGGTAGTCTCCTCATATTATGATAATATAAGAAGACTAAGCATCCAGAACTGACCACTCTGTATTCACCTCTAACCTGCTGTGTCTATTGCAGTGCTATAGTTAATTAAAGCTAACTAAGATGGCCTAGGAAATCTAGCCTGCACTTCAGTAGTTTGTTTCATCAGAGCTCACACACAGATATACCAAAGTTCAGAGGTCAGTTGAAGAGTGGGAGATGGATATAGAGCAAAAGATTGAGGGAGTAAGAAAGAGCTCACTGGGAGAAAGTGTCAAGAGAGCTCTGGTCTTCTCTCCTTCTGAGAGACGTTGATCATAGAGTGCGTGGCTGTTGTGGGATCAAAGGCTTTGTCAGTCAAAGCCCCTTGACTCTGTCTCCGCAGAGCCGACTACAGGTACTCAGGGAGGCATAGATGTGGAATAATTCATGACCGGAGAGGCTAACCCTCAGATGCTCTCCCTGCCCAGAATGAGAGAGCACATTTGGGGTCACAGGTCTCACAGCCTCCCGTTATCAGCCCCTAGGCTTTCAGTCGAGAACAGCTGCTGTGTTTGGCTTCTGTTCCTGTTCTGTACTATCTGTCGTAACACACATACAGCACAGTAGTGTGTTTGGCACAAACACAGTCATGCTGTGAAGTGTTTGTGTGGCACAAATGGCATGTATTGCATGTATATGGGTGGGCAGGTGGGTGGATGCTTGGCATGAGATGTTTTGTTTTTCCTTGTATGTGCAACTATATAATTTTAGCTTTTCTACCCATGGCTGAACTAATGCTTTAGTAAACAAAACAGTTAAATCAAATTTTACTCGGATCTAAGTTTGAAACAACATATGGTTTGGGGTTGCTGACTAATATATATGCAATTAAGTCATCTTCTGACAATTCTGGTAGACAAGGCCGATGGAAAACAGTCATGCAATCAGCAAAGATTTATCTGAAGTTACTGTACAATTCCTAGAATCAGACTTCTAATTGTTTCGTCATACTTTTTTGTTTCAGTACAGTAAGCACAAGTAAAATCTGACATTTTAATCCCTCTTTCCATTTGCAGTTCATGTCAAGTGGGCAATATTTACTCTAGATAATTGCAGCAGTGTATTTGGTGTGTACTGTGTTCCCTGCTGACGACAGAATACACATTTACCCCAAATTTTTGAATTTAGACATCAATATTTTAGTGTTAGAATCAATCGTGATAAAATGTTGGGAAGTATCGATATTTAAGCATCGATCTGCACACCACAAGTTAGCAGAGTAGCAGCAGACTGAACAAATTATACATCTGGATTATACTTGACAGAGCTGCATGTAGGACAGCATGAATGAGGCTGTTCATTTGAGTCTGTATCACTTTTATACTTTTGTGTAGCACATTTATGCTTTCTGTTATTTTCGTTTGGAGCACAAGTCCTGACAGGATTTAAATCAACTGCTTCAGCCAACACCCTTCTTTATGAAGGTCTGTGGAGTTGTCTTTGAAGAAACATAAATCTACTGTTACTGTATGTGTGCACACATGATGTGCCCAGGCACAGCATTGACTTGTAGGTGACCTGTGTTTTAATATTGCTCAGAATCCAATACACAGTCATTTTAATTATGGATGGAAAAATGAAGAAAGTAGACCAGAAACATAAAAATCCGTTCCAGTTTCTGGCTTGACTTGCTCAAATGAAACGGCAGTAATTGCACCGTAGCCGACCGAATTGATTAAAATAGCACGGCATCCATTCCATCACACTCGTGAGATGGGCGACTGCGAAAAATGCAGCAGAAACACCTTCCCCGTAGACCTGTCATTATCAGTCAACGTACTCATAAGCTGACGGAGTCCTGAATTGATTTTGTCATGTATCTGTCCTCAGCTTGAACAGCATCTAAATCAGGTCAAATCACTAATTTCTGTGGGGTCTGAAATTTTGCCCTTGGGACTGATTTTCTAAGCACTGTGTCAGGTGAACTATGCAAGGCCTTTTTAACATTTAATCAGTATGGCAAACCCTTTAAACATTTCATGAGGACTGACTAGTAGGGATTTGCTTTTCACAACTGAAAATTGTGGCATGTCCAAATGTTAATTTTAGATGTGTAAAAGCATTTTAGACATGTTAGAAGCCAGATATGTTTTATGTCCACGACACCTGAAGCAAATCTCTAAAACACGATTTTTTTTGTGTGACGATATAGTCAATGGTTCCAACATAGAAAATTAAGAGTTGCAGTAATCATTGGAAGCTCAAGTCTACCAGGATATACAGATTTTATTCAAAGAAAATGAACAACCCCCTGTCCTTAAGCAATTGTTTTTGGTTTGTATTATACTGATTCACACTAATTAATGCTTGCTAGGTAGCAATGTTAAGACATGAGGGAATGCAACAACTCCTCTCCTGTTTTCTCCTCCTTTTGCCTTTGTGAAAGCATCGGCTCTGAGAAGAATGAGCAGCTTGTAGCTCTTTTAATGTGTACGCATTTGTGCCAACAGTTAGGTAACAAATTTCAGTTATATTTGGTTTTATTTTCAGCACTGAATTAGGATCCCTCACAACCAAATCCAAGTGCCCCTTGTCTTTGCCAAATAAGACATCGATTTGTTGGCATAACAGTGACTACAAAAAAGAAGGTTGTGATTTTTTAGCACTTCTGTAATTTCTGCTTTGCCTTACAAGCAGCAGACAAAGCAAAGGGAGTGAGACGGATGGTGTGAGTGTGTTGGGTGAAGCTGGAAAGTGGTGAAGTCCAGGCAGTGTGGGCTTGAGACAAATTCTTTATCATTTTATCCTCCACTTTTCTTCCTGCGCTCTTCCCTTAGGACTTAAAACCTCGTGAAGACGGGTCTCATTTTACGTTCACTTCGGCCTCTACCTTTGTCTTTTCCGTCATGGATTGTAATCTGTGCATATAATCATGACTTTTCTCTTCTTGCTTGTGGTCAAGGAAAGTAACAGTGTACATGTGTGTTTTTATTCCTTTGCAACTTGAATGACCTCGCATGTAAACCTCACGTTTCAGCATATTGTAGTTGTTTTCGTGAGCCTTGTACCTGTTTTATACAGCATCAAACTGTGAGCAAGTGAACTTGCCAAACTGTACCGAGATGTCATTCTACACCAAAAATCAAACCGGTCGATGATGGCATTAAAAATGAATGGACACAATGCAGAAAAACAAATCCTGAAAGATGGGGACATAGAAGAATTATAGGATAGCAAATATACAGGATTCTTAATCACAGCCTGCCTTTCTTTAGGAGCCTATAGACAGAAAAAATGACATTCTGAACTGTAAGGCCTTTTGCTCAACCTTGTCAGCTTTTGGTGAAGGATTACAGGATTATGCATTGATTTGTATCACAGCACAGGGGACACCTGCCACCTTCCTCTGTTTACTTTCATCTTAGCCTTGACAGGAAAAAGTCCCATGCCAGCCCATTAGAATATCTCTTTATCACTCTGCTGTTGTTTTAAGAAATAAATTGGAGGGCGTGGGGGAGCTCTGAAAAATGGGTCAGTGTGAATATTCAATGTCGAGCGTGGGGGAGGGAAAGAGAGAAAGGGTAAAGGATGGGGAAAGAGAGAGGGCACTAACTCTGAGGCAATAATTATGTGGAATACGGAGCAGCCTCAAGGGTACATTTGAATCAGCACTTTACATTTTGATGCAATGCGAGACCACGTGGAAGTCACTTTATTAATGAGTTTATTTATGTGTGGGTGGATGGCATTGGCCCTGACTCTGCGACACGCTTGGCCAGACTCTCCCTCATACTTGCAAATTGCTAGCAGGGGGCAAACAAAGGTAACTCAGGGTCACATCCACTCAGTGTGCTACAAGCTGTGGAGACCAACCATGTAATGACCGTCTTATTAGCATAATGTGTCCTTAGTGCACCTAATCATATGGATTTGTATGGGCTCATTAAAGTTTGCCCAACACAGGTTTGTGAAGCTGATACAAAAATTTAGGCAGATCTGACATACTGAGAGCTTGGATGCCTGTAAGGGTTGCATGTAGATTTCGTTTCAGAGACTTGACAGTTTCTTGGGCAAACATGCAATACTTAGTGTCTGCTGAATATCTAATATCTATCTTAACTTGTTGAAGTTATCTGGGTTAAAGTCTTACTCTTTTGTTATTAAAGTATACCACTCCAACTTTTTTTTTAGTTTTTTTTTTTAGCCATATTCGAAATGGGTTTTGGGAAGGAACGATGTCAGTGCTGTATTCAAAAAAAAAAAAAAAAGGTTTATTGCCCTCCCATAATGGTCTCCAGTGAAAGCTATTGGAAAACTCATTTAATAAAAACTGAAGTTCAAGTTTTATAAGTGCAGTGCTTTACTTTCTCACCTCTGTCTTCTTTAGGGTTCATGGGTTTTGACGGCTCTTAATAAAAGCTGCGGCTGAGGCGCCAGCAAGCCTCCCCAGAGAAATGTATTTGTGTCGAAGTTTATGAGGACACCAGCCATAAAGGTTTAAGATGAAGCTTTTAAGGCTGTCCGCAACATAAGCATGTACTGAGCTGGATGGGGCGATTATTGAGGGCTGTATCAATAAGAGTTGTACATGATGGCTGTCTGCACTTTTTGTCCATCTTGCCCTGTTGTTTTATATCATCCCGTCAAGAATGTCACATTGATAGTTTCTTTTTTCATTCACTCATCGTTATAGTCGTAAATGTAACATGGTCATGGTGAGTCACTGGGGCTTGTGTGGGAATAGCTGGCGTTTTAGTTGGCGTGAGTGGCTTGCACTTGCTCTGATGGACTCGCATATCTGCAAACACTCATCAGTCCCTCTGTCCTTAGGTATTTAATGTGTGTGAAATGGTTTTCCATGCTTGAGAATGAAACGACCAACACCATGTGAGGATACTCACAAGGGATTTGGCATTTGATTGGCCCGTAGCTCACCACCTGTCCCTAGATGAATATTCATTGGCTTAATCTCCTCTGACAACAAACACAACCAACCAAACAAACAAATGGGAATTCATTTGGGAAACTGTGTTGCGATGACAAAAGGTCAGAAGAAGGGGCGATATGTGATGTGTTGAAATTCATTTTGTTGTCCCTATAAAAGATGTTTGTCATGAAGCTAATTTTACAGGTCTTACCTTTGCAGACAAGGGATGGGCTGCAAACGTGGGTTGTACGCCTTGCATACAATAATATAGATATTTTGTATAATGTACTTTTTTTTTACCATCCACATGCAAATTACGCTTTTAAAGCTTAGTTTTTTATAAACCACTTAAACCGTGAATATTTTGCAAAGCTTTAGTTTGTACTTGTGTGAGAGTTTGGGAAATGAAGTCACAGCTCAATTCACAGATGTGCTTTGTTGCTTTTCGTAATGAGTGAAACAACAGCAATATAAATATATACACTACCAGTCAAAAGTTTGGACACACCTTCTCATTTCATGTTTTTTCTTTATTTTCTGCACAACACAGCTGATGGTCCCAACCCCATTAGGAAGGCAAGAAATTCCACAAATGAACCTTGACAAGGCATAGCTGTGAAGTGAAAACCATTTCAGGTGACTGCCTCATGAAGCTCATCGAGGGAATGCCAAGAATGTGCAAAGCAGTAATCAAAGCAAAGGGTGGCTATTTTGAAAAATCTAGAACATGTTTTAACTTATTTCACATTTTTTGTTTACTACATAATTCCATATGTGTGCGTTCATAATTTTGATGCCTTTAGTGTGAATCTGCAATGTAAATAGTCATGAAAATAAAGAAAAATCATTAAATGAGAAGGTGTGTCCAAACTTTTGACTGGTAGTGTGTATATACACACTGGTTTGTTTTGTTGCTTTGGCACTAGGCGTTTAAAATTTACAACTTAACTTGGCACCGCTACACCACTTCACTAGCTGTGTCTGCAGTGCCCAACATTACTTGGTCCACAGCATCTGTGGTTTAAATTCAGCAGAAAGAGGTAAACGACAGTCTTCTCTGCATTTCTAGTTGTTTTTGTGTGTGCTCTTTTTTTCTTTTTAAGGGAGAGGGAATATTTCCATCGAAAAAACAAACAAAAAGCACTGTTCCTGGCTGGTAAGAATCAAAATGGCAATAAGCTTCTGTCCAGTTGGTGCTGCCATTAGTACTTGGGCACTTGGCAATTTAATTTTGACCGATAAATGCCGTTTGAAAACATGCCTGTCTGCCTGCAAGTGATAATATTTATTGGTGTTGCATTCTGTGGATTTTAGTAATGGTATGTTGTTTGAGAGCTTGGGCTCACTATAGCAAAGTAAATGTGACTGACCATGACTTGGATGCTTCTCAAAAATACCTCAGTCAAACTAAATATCATGATGACAAACTTGTCCTTTCTTGGAGCTCATAGACGTAACTGTTCTTTTGCGATATTGGTGATTGTTCCATGCTACAGCTGATTCTGTAGTTGTAACGTGGTGGATAACTGACTTCTGTGAAGTAATTTCACAGACCAGGAGATGTTAAAATACTGCTTTCCTGAGAGGTCAACAGTTAGATCTGCTTTTGTGAATTTTTTTCCTCCAATATTGTGTCATCTACAACGGAAGTGTTTAGTCTTCCAAACAGAGGAGAGATCATTAATCTCAGTGGCTTGATTTTTTTTTTCTTTTTTTGTCAGAAGCTCCTACTCCCGCCTGCTTGATGCAGCTGGCACTTTTCTTCTTTTGTTGTTGTTTTTGCATAAAACTGCAGCACGACAAATCCCTGGATCTTTGGCTCTTTTATCGTGTCCTACGCATCACACCTTGGTGACACTTAGCATTTTGTTTAGACGTTGTGATTCTGCTAATTTTGGATGCTGTAGTTACTGTTGTTTTACTGAAACTAAAAATGGCAAGAGAGGTAAATCATCACCTTTAAAATTTGGTTTTATGAGCAGTTTATAGAGATTGTTGTATATCGAATTGTTAATTAAATGACAACACAAAACAGCATTTTAAATCAACAGTGATTAAATGTAGTGAGTAGACTTATGACTCGTTATTTCATATTTATAATCTGTCACCTTTTAAATGTTAGGTGATTTTTAATATGCATGTGCATTTAACTACAACTTCTGTGCAGCACATGACAGTTAAAGGGCATGTTTGTGCAAATTAAGAGCAACAATATCATCATGAAATGATTTCAGAAAAAATATATCTGATATTTACCAGACTTCATACCAGCTTTTTTTTTTTTTTTTTTTTTTTTTGAATAATGCGTGTTTTGATGGATCAAAAGTGATGAAGCAGACTGAGAAGCTGGGCATAATTAGGTGTTCAACTTAAGATGCTCCTGGAAATATGGTGATAAATCAAGGATACAGAACAAACTATTTCCCTCTTCTGCCCAGACAACAACCAAATAACTGCATCATCTTTCTCTTTCCTTTTGAGTCACTTTAAATTGGAATCTGCAATATACATCAACTACACATCTGACAGTAGAAGACCTCAAGGTTACTGGGTTGATTTAAAGACCGAAAGTGAGTTAATAGTCTTTGATATATTAAATTTAAAAGGTAAATTACCTCATATATTTGTCAGGGGTGTGTGCTAGAGATGGAGCGTTTTGGGAATTGGGTATTTGGCAAGGACATCCATTCAAATCCCAACACCCACAACAACCTATCACCAACTTCACCAGTAGCATCATTGACGTGTTTTAGTATGAGGATATATCACGTCCACACACACATAAATATGTATATATTGACCAGACCCGCCACTAATCACTTTTCCCCAATGTGGTGATTATTTTTACTTCATGTTTGTCCACCAGAAAGATAACCTTTGCATTTATTGGCCAGTGGCCCTGATGCCTCTGCTGTCCATCCTGGCTTTAATTAAAACTGTAATTGTGCAGACAGATTCCTCTCTCATTATATCTAATCTTTCCTTTCAACCTGCTCACTGTCCTCTGTTCAATTAACTGAACTGTCTGTTGTGGAGGTGTGTTTGGTAAAATGCACCGTGAGAAGCATGTAAATAAAGCTGGACATATTAGCTTGATGATTTCTGCTCTGACCACATTGACCTTCAGTGTTGGTTGCATGGTCTTGCTACATGAGTGGAATCATATGTTGAGGGTCAGACATGGAGCTTGTGAGTAAAAGTGATGCTTAATTTCATTATTTATTCAATCTAATCTATTTTCCTGGAGGCCAGCCTTTGAATTGCTTGTTTTGTTTTGTTTGACCTGCAGTTAAAAGGTTTTCCAAATACCAAAATTAATATGTTTGGTTAAAATATCAAAGCGATGTAGATAGGGAGAGGAGACATATTCCCCTCATTTGAGGTGTTGGAAACCAGCTGAATGATCTTCAAAATTGTTGATTTAAAAAAAATAAAATAAAAAAAATCAACAAATAATTTCAGCAGAACAGACATATGCCGAAACATCTTTCATTTCTGTTACTTTTGAAAATGGAGCGTGTTGAGCAAGCCCTTTATCAAGGTCAGTTTTTCGTCACTGTCCTTTTCAAAGGTGGACAGTCTGTGAGCTACATGCTGGTTGCAGCCTGCTTCTTCCAATGCTGCACTGTGAGCTTACTCCATAAGCCTATACTTGGAAGAACTGATGTGCAATGTCAGACAGAAGGGACTCATGCCGTTTCGTAGAAGTCCCCTGGGAGTTCTGACATACAGTGCATTTATGTCATTCTGATTGAAGTAGATTTAAAAGGACAAGATTTGGCGTGGAGAAAATCCCCTAGTTTTAGCATTTACATTGCCTTATTGATTAGCTTCTTAGAAGAGGTATTGTGAGGTAAAGGGATTGCTCAAAGCAAAGAGGTGTGTGTGTGAGTTGTGAGCATATTTTCATTGAGTTGGTGGTAGAGTATTCAAGTAAAGGTTAACAAGGGATAAAACGAAAACTTCAGATCGGTATCCCCAAATGTATCTCTGCTCGGGTCTTGTACACCAGATTGATGTGAATATTGATTTGATATTTGACAACTGACAAAAATGTCTTTTTTTAAGATGTCCAGAATGTATTTGACGTTAAGATCAGACCTTGCTCTATTTCATTTAACGTGGCTGATAACCATTTGTAGCAACACCATTTAGGTCAAATGAATAAGTGGCATGCATATTTATAATTGCTCTATGGTGTAAAAAACATCAACAATAACACTTGTTTTTTTAATTAAACCCCAGCAGAAATGTCTGCTATACCTCGTAAGACAAAACTACAGCCTCCTCCACAAATCTTTTGTGCAGTTAAGTATTGTGCTAGTCTGTTGCAATTAAGTGCTGAAAGCGAGGTGAAAATGCCTTAATTATATGCCATTATGTGCCCTTTGTTGTTAGGCAATTACAAGACTTCTTCACTCTTGCTCCCTTTGCTTTGTCTGGCGTCCATTTTCTGGAATCGCGTCCGTCTGCGTGTTTTAGAAATGACCAGAAAATGGAATAGATATGAGGAACCGAGAGATTGCTAAAGAAAGGAAAGCAGCAGAGTGAAAACAGTCAGGCAGAGAAATGGAAAAAGGATTATTGAATATTGTGCTATTGTCAGTGAGGGACGTCAGAGCGCATGTGTGTATAATCCAGTTGGGGAAGGAAGGGACAAACAGGGCTATGCAAACTGTTATTGACGGCAGTCCTTGGGATTATTGCTGCACTTATTCACTCTCTGATTATTACCCACTCACCCCTCCTAAAGAAATAATCTTCTATACAAGGCTATGGTTAGAAAGTCTTTGCATAGCGCTACTCTTTTTTCCTTATCAAATCCTTCACATGTAAAAAAAAAAAAAATGCATCCATTCACCCTAAAAACACATGCTGGAAGACACATTTACAGATGTTTATTCTGAAGAAAAAATCCAACATGTCCACATTCTTGTCAGACACACATAGTATATTTCAGATCTGAATTGCCCTTGGCTAATGAGTTGGCTGTGTAGGTGGCACATTGAGAGGTCAGAGGTTAATGAAACATCTGCAGTTACAAGCACTGACCCTGATGTCCAAAGGTGCTGTTCACTGCACTCAAAAAATGCACATTGTTAGTTTTAGTATGCATTATTCTTCTGGGCAGGCAGTGCTATACATAGTTTTATGGCCTAGCTTTATAGCCTCCAGTCAAGGCACTTTACCTCGTTAAAAGATCCTGTTTAATAATTAATCAAGTCCATCAGCTTCAAAGGCTGTGATCAGTCGATTGAGCAACTCTCTCACCCCCCTATTCTCAAGGAAACTACAGCTTCCATAATATCATGTTTCCCTCCTTCCCTAATGATTTGTTCTCAGTGCTTCATACCAAACATGCTAATCCTAAGAAGTCAAACGGCAACTATACTAAAATGTGATGTCTACCCTCATATCATCCTTGATCATCCTATTTCAAAGGAATGGTTGTACGGTGTTAGTTTTTTTTTTTAATGAAAGCTGATTTGCACACTTCTGTCAGCGACAAATGGTGGTAAGGGCTGCTGCTCTTGAAAGGTCATCTGTTAGTAACTCTGCTGTAAGGGAGTGAAGATGATAGTGATGACTGTTGTGGAGGAGGCCCCCCCCCCAAGGATCGTTGCTTTACTGTCAGCTCTGACCCTCGCCGAAGGGTCATCATCAGCTACGTATATCTCTGCCTCTGGTCTTCTTGGCAATGCAAACTGGACAGTACCCATATGTATTTTTTCATCCAGTTGGAGCTGGCGTCGTTAATCATCCACATCATCTTTTCCTGCCTTAGCTCCTCTTGAGGCCCTGGGCTTCTCTTCTCCCTTATTATCTTTCAGTCCCTCACCTCCTTCGCTGCCCTTCATGTCGTCTTCTAAGTATAGATGAACTTTAATTTCACACAAACTATGTCATAGTGTACAGAGTAGTCTGTATGTACCAAGCAGATGGCAGTATCCATGTGTACTGACTGCTCTGTGACAAATTACATATTCGCTGAGTAGTAGCTTTGAAAACACTTAATTGAAAAGACTTATGACTTACTAGCAATGCAAATCGATACAGTAAACATACAGGATTTCTGTGCTATTCATCAATAAAACTAAATGAGTTGATTACAGGCTGCCAATGAATCTTCCTTCAAAGGTTAATCCACGCTAAATCTTGTGTGGCTAATTATAACAGTGAACTTATTGAAACATATTAGCCAGTTACCTGTATTATTATTCTAAGTATATTGACATTCTGGCAAGCCAAAATGGATCATTTAACTTCTCAATCAAGAGACTCCAGCCCAACCTGCATCTCAGATTCCCTTCCCTACAAAACTGCTGCTGATTTAACTGCTGAAGGAAAGCACAAATGAGAAATGGCCCAAAAAATTGAGAGAATTTCAAGTTTAGATTTATCTTCAAGGAGACTGAGGACATTGAAGTGTCAGTGTTTGTCAGCTGCTCTGTGGTGCTGTCAAACAAATCCATGAAGCCATCAAAGCTGCAGCGTCACTCAAAACAAAAACCTGTACGCCAACAGACGTTGATGAGACAATTAGCTGAAGTTGGTGAGCTAGCTTTGAAAGCCTCTTATCAAGTTGCTATTTGAATTGTTCAGTGAAAAAAATCCATACACAACTGTTGACAATATAGTTTTACATGTTAAATGTTTAAGCAAAGTTTAAGAATGATGAGCACTTTAACAGACTGAAAACTTCATTTGTTGGACGCAAGCATTGCTTGCACTATTGATGACATCTGAGGGCAGAGTACAACTGAGAGAGTAGCTGACATTGACAAACGCTTTTGCATGAAAACTGGATGAATCTAAAGGCATGTAAAAGGTTGCTCAACTTGTGGCATTTGTGCAAGTTCTTACAGAAAGAATTTTTCTTTTCTAAACAGTTTCCTTGACACACTATTAGTTCTGAAGTTCTTAATGGTGTTGTTTTTCTGATAAAGTGACATGCTTTGGGCAAAGTGTGTTAGGGAATGCAAGAGCCATAGTTTGTTAAAAAATGTTGACTAATATCATTTGTAGTCACTTGTTGCCAAAGAAATGACTGCTGTGTTATCAGACATAATGGACTTGGTCATATAAACTCAGTTTTGTCAAGCAGAGTGCTTTGCACATGCATTTCTTTTCTCCTGTCTTTGCTGCTGTCAGAGAAGAATACTCTTTTTCATTCTGACGTTGAATGGTTTTCACGTGGGTATATTGGGGAGTTATACCTCTCCTGCAATTCTCATAGCAGGCTACAAATTTCCACTGAGTAACTAAACTTGCAACTCTTGTAGATATTTTTACTGAGTTAAATAGACAACAGCTCCGAAGAACAGTCCTATGCAGTTATGGCTGTAAAATGCATTCCTCTTTTATGACAGAATGGAAGGGGGGAAAAAGAAGTTGGTCAGGAAGGGATTTTCTTCTATGTTTCCATCAGTGGATGAATTCTGACATTCTGCAGTGATCTTGCCTCACATAACATGCAATTGTTGCACACTTGGAAGCACTTGAGGGTCAGTTTAGGAAATATTTTCAGAGGCTGACTCCTGGCACACGCCAGCACAAGCTTGACGATAACGGAGGCCAAGCCACTCATCAAACTAACCACTGACAGTGAATACAGAAACATATATGAGACAAGACCACTCGTCCAGATATGGATCTCTTGCCAGAAACACTTCCCACAATTGACAGCAAAAGCTATGATGAGCCTTTTGACTTTGGCAACAATGTATCTTTGCGAAACTACATTTTCCAACCTCACCTAAAAAGCAAATACAGGTCAGGACTGCAGCCTGAGGCTGATATGGCTCTCTGCCAGACAACCTCCAACTGCCCTAGGATAGACGAGCTGTGAGCCTCTCACCAGGGTCAAACATCTCACTAAGATAGGGGCATGTGCTATTCATAGATCATTAGGCATTCACTGTACCTTACCTGTACATGTGCTTAAAATTAAACCATGAATATATTAGTCCTTTAATATTTTTATTAGCTTGTATTCTATGTGCAATAATAAGGTATGCTGACATGTGGCACTATAGATCATCTAAGGGGTCTTTGACAATGGCAATGGCATGCCTTGGAAATAATGTTGGTGTAAATAGGTTTATAATGCACAAGGAGCCTGCTATTCACCTTGTTTCAAACAGCCAATAAAGTAATCACCCTCTCCCCATTCTTTTGAAAGTGCTACTGCAATCACAATCTCTACATGAGTGAACAGCAACCTTTTCCAAGTTAAGATCACTTCTCACTTCCACATGTAGGCCAAGGTCTGTACTGCTCAGAAATGAAGAAACAAACTTGTCACACACTTAAAAGGCGGTAGGGTGCAAGAAAAAAAACAAACAGCACAGTACAATCTCATGTACAATGCCTAAAAGTATACACCCCCTCAGAAGTCCTTCCCTTTCATCCCTATTTGACATTGAATCAGGGTCAAGATAATTTGTCTTTCTGACAACAATTTCCAAAAGACACCCTTCTAGGCAAAGTGAAAATGGATTTCTACGAAGTAATGCCAATCATACAAAAGTATAAAATGTACAATAAGTGAGTGGATAGGTACCCACACACTTTAAAGTGACTCACTTAATTCAACACAGGTGCAGCCAGTTGGTGCAAGAAGTCACACAGTGAGTGAAATGGAGATAATCCGTTGAGTTAATACTCCTGGCTATAACAAAGAAGCACTCCAAGCAACTCTGTTTAAAAAGTCGTTTAAAAGCATAAGCCAGGGGATGGACAAGGACATTTTCAAGAGATTGTGCATATAACAATTGTTGCCTGTTCTTCGCCAGTCTTGTAACACTGGCAAAGAGAAAGTCAGTTGGGGAGGAAAAAGCTCATATTAAATCTTGACTTGTGTTCGCCAGAAGGCATGTGTGAGACTCTGAAGTCAACCGGAAGAAAGATTCTTTGAGAGAAAAATACTACTTTTTGGCATCAGAAAACAACACTGTTAAGTGGATACCAAACACTGCACATCATCACAAACACACCACCCCTACGTGAAGCATGGTGGTGGCAGCATCATGATGTGGGGATGCTTCTTAGCAGCAGGTCCTGGAAGGCTTGTAACAGTAGAGGGTAAAATGATGTAGCAAAGTATTGCTAAATCCTGGAGGACAAACTGATGCAGTCTGCAGGAAAACTGTGACTTAAGAGAAGATTTGTTTTCCAGCAATACAACACCCAAAGCAGACAGAGAAATCGAGTCAGGGCCCAGACCTCAGTCCAATTCAGAATTTGTGGCTGAACTTGAAAAGAGCTGTTCATTCAAAATCCCTATGCATCCTGAAGGAGCTTTAGCAGTTTTCAAAGAAAGGGGGGGGGAGGGGGGGGGGGGGGGGATTGCAGTGTCCAGATGTGCAAGGCTGATTGAGACCTATCTTTACAGGCTGAACGCTGTAATTGCAGCCAAAGGTGCATCTACTAAATACTGAATTGAAGATGCTGAAAATTAAATGTTTTGGCCCTGTGATGAACATTTTTCTTTTTTAAAAATTCTTGTCAAAGAAGCCCAACTTTGCTGACTGTGATTCAATGTGGAATGTTTGGAGTGGTTGAAACCTTTTTGCAGGCATAGTATATATTGCTATAGAAATGCTTGCACACTGGACTGTTTTTTCTTCATTTGCATCATATAGTATTTCTAAATCAGTCTTCCTCTTTATTAACTAAAATCATGGAGGCTCTGCACATGGCATCTTTGTAACAGCATAACAAAACACTGTTTTGGAGACGATAAGATGAGTGATGAGAATAAGACAGCACTAAATGTGGGCACTGTGGTGTGTATCAGCTTGCTGTCGGAAGAAGAGATGGACTGAAAGCGTGAGTGATGTCAGTATATTGATACTGCACAAAATGAGTATTGAAACCATTTTAAATACCAGCATTGATCTGTCTTGGAAAAATCTTTATTTTTGACAACACTAATGCAAGAAGTGCAGTTTAATTTAGCTCTCCAGCAGCATAAATCTGTATTCTGAAACAAAAAATCACATGACATTAACAGAAAAATACGCGATCAGCATTCAAATTATGGAAAACCTTGACAAAGTTATTGTAAGAGTCTCGCACAGTCAGTCAGGTGAATGTCAGTCAGACTGGGTTGGTGCTTTGTTTTCATTATTGTCACTCATGAAAATGCTGTCTCACAGAGAGAGTTACAGCCAAAATAGGCTTTGACTTTCAGTGCACAGCAGGATAGGAAATATTTTCCTCCTTGCGTGTCCCAAAAAGTTTGTCTTTTGCCCTGGCTTCCTTTTCAATGTCACCCTGCAGTGCAGTCATTTGCATGTCTGCTTCATTTGGTGAAAAAAGAAAAGGTATCCTGCAACCTCAAAAAAACACACTGTTGTCAATGTCAATAAGAAGAGATGGGTTCATGATGAGTTTGTTGCTGTTCATCCACCTTAATGAATTCTCAGAAAACACCAGTACATTTTCACTTGTACTTTAACCAAACCGACACAGAATTGGCATCCCTCACAACCTGTGGCAGCTTTGAAAGGTTTGGGGATGGTAAAGTCTCCGGTTTCTGAAATGAGTTGTCCACAGGCTCATTCTGGCTGTGAATACATTTATAATGCCAGTATGAGATATGACCCCTCTTTACTTTTATACTACAATTTCCCTTTTTATTGCTTTTTAACAATGAATCATGGGCTATTTAATGATGCAATTTTACATGAATCCCCCCCTCCAAAAAAAAACAAGCAGACAAAACTCTTTCATGTCAAAGTGAAAGCACATTTCCACAAAGTAATGTCAAATAATTTTAAAAATGTGAAATAAATGATTGCTTCCCTTGTCACTCACCTAATTGGTGCAGTGAATGTTGCTCAAAAGACTGTGGTATGAAGACACCTGAATCTGAAAGGTCGATCATTTCAGAGAAATCCTAGGTGTTCTCCTTCACTAGTCTCTTTTTCTGTACGGTCACTTTGTTTTTAAGGACGTTGTGTTCTCGGCAAATTTGCACATGTGCCATATTCCTTCAATTTCATTGTATAGATTTTAAATGTACTCAAATATCAAATGGCTTACAAAAATTTTTAGTATGCATCCCTGGACTTATGCTTTACAAAAATCATGTTCACAGAGTTGCTTGGAGTGTTCCTTCGTCTCCGTGGTCTAGTTATAGCCATCGTCAGTAACTAGACCTTACAGATACAGACGTTTTTGTTACATTCACTTGCAACATATTAACTGCATTCATATGATCTCCATTTTACTAGTTATGTAAATTCCAGCACCAGTTTCTGCACCTGCATTGAATTAGACAAATCATTTTAAAGGGGGCAATATTTATGCAGACACTTTTACATTTTATAATTTTCATTAATTTACATTGCAGTGTAAACATGTTTTCACTTTTGACCCAAACGGATATATTTGTTATTGTTAACTTGATGTCAAAAAAGCCAAATCTAATAGCTCATGGCTTAATGTTTAAAAGCAATTAAAGGGAACAATTTCCAAAGAGTAAAAACGTTTCATTGGCACTGTATAACTCAGAAATGCAAATGTTTATTATTCAAACAGCAGCAAATGTATTTCCTGTATTACAAAGATAACCTGGATAGATTTGACAGCATAATTTGGGAAAATTTGCAAAGTATTGCAGAACTTAGCTTTATAAGTTAATATACAGAGGAGTAGTTTTAATTAGATTCTTAAGAAATAATGGAATTCAGATTGCGTGCTGATGATTACGTAGTTTACCAAAGATTATTTCTCACCTGATTTATATCATTACTTTGCATAATGAATTAACAATGAATTAAGGAAGAATTTTGTGAAGCAATTTAAAACTGCACATCTTCAAGCAGAAAAGCTCTGCTGACAAATGTTTGATTTGTCTGTGTCTTCCTGCGTTTAGGTCTTCAAATTGGTTTTCAAGTGCATTTCTTAATGTGAAATTTCTTTGCCAGTTTCGGTGCTCTGACTCTCCCCAAGGTTAAGATAGGGCTGACAAACAAATATACATCCATAGAGTGTGAGGAGTGATTGTGTGTGCCAGAAAGTAACAATAATGAAAAAACACAATGAATTTGAGTGGGAGGGAGTAGATAAACTTCTTGAAGGCAGAACTCTTCTTACCTTGCCTAAACCAGAATATACGGAACAGGCAGCCTTTACAATGCAGCTGGGAAATGGAGCCATTCTGGCTAAGAATACCTCTGCTCTTCTCCCACAGCTGGTAACCTGCATTTGTCTATATTTTCCAGCTTACAGGGCATTACTAGCCTAAAACACAAATTTTATTGGCAGGAATTCTGTGTTTCTACTTCCCACTTCCAAGTCAGGTAACATTTCTGAGCTGCAGAAAACACGTGCTTTGGGCTATTGTCACATAAGGTTATCTTCTAAAGAAAAAAAAAAGAACCACCAGACAGTCATAGTAGCAGCCAAAATGTTTGACCTTCTGCCTCTGCCGATTAGTGACACAAATTCAGCTTAATGATTGTCATGCACTAGCAGAATGTGACCACTTGAAATTTTAACTGGAACACTTTTGCTTGCAGTCTAGACTCCTGCTAATTTCTTCAATATTTATTTTCAAGATTTTGCCCTCTAACAATACAAGAGGTGAGACGCTTTCTACACCTTCACTTATCATAAAAAGAACCACTTAAGTGATCTCGATCACGTAAAGTGGAGATTAGACCTTTATCAGATTAGCTGTGACATTGTGCTTGGTGCCCAATTGTAACTTCCCTCTTACCCAATCACAGATGAAGCAAATGTCCATTTGGGTCTTCATTTCCATCTAATGTATGACTGTGACATTTGTTCTTTTGCAGCTAAAAGAACAGACACTGATTGTGTTAAGCTGGTTGTCCACTCCTTTTAACTTAACCACTGATGGCACATTGTAATGCCTCGGTGTCCTACTGGTGTCATTGGACCCCATTACTGGAGTCATGCTTGATTGGCTATGCAAGACACCTCAGGTCATTAGAGGCAATGGAAGATGAAGGAGTTCTCTGCTGCACCATTGTTTGAAAGTGAGAGGAAAAACTCAGAATAAAGAATGGTAGTGCACTATCTATACATAAATGATGGGTTTAGATGTTGACATATTTCTTTAATATGTTGATATCTAAAGATCTGTTGTTTTTATGTTGAAGGGAACACCTAATCTCACAACAAAGCCAGCAATGTATTTATCTCTACACTGTTAGATTATAAAAGGCCATCTTTCATTCACACTTTAAAAGGGAGCCTTGAGACAGCGAGGTTGCTTATATATTTCGTGTGATTTTCAGCAAGTCAAACTGGTTTGTGTGAGTGTTTTTCAATATCTTTGATATTAGTTTTTCTTGTGGTTGTAAAGATCTATCAACCTTAATCCTTGCTGGATGCACAATGGACAATTAATGCACTGCCTACACACAATCACAAGAATGTATGGGCAGGTACACAACCTGCTCTTTGGCATCATTGTCTATATTATTTAATTTTAAAAATCCCAGAGGAATCTGATATTCAATCTTAGTTTTAAATGTTAAGTTAATCCCAATTGTTGATTCACTTGTCGGAGTCTGATGGAGGGCTGACAAATACATTTTATATAAAATACATGTTGGGCATTTGAATTACCTAAATACTTTAGCATCTAAGTATAGTAAATATTATCTTCCAGTGGTTTTTTTTGAAGAAGTTTAATGTTGGTCAGCTTTAGGTAGTAGAGAAGGACACCATAATTGTGGAACTTTGTAGAAGTTTAAGCTATTTGGGTAAATAAACTGCCTGAATGCAAACTTTAGAGGAAGTAAAGTTCTTCACAGTTTGACATATTTTTAAATGAGTCCTGCTAATGTTTGATTGTAGTTGTCAGTGACTGAGACGGTAGTTCTAATGTTTTTTACTTGATGTATAGTAAATGCAACTAACCAGTAATTATTGAATGTACAAATATTGAAGTATAGGACAGAAACGTGACTCCTTCGTACTTGTTTGGTCTGTTAAACACTGGCGTATCAGACAATGGAAATATACATCCAGAAACCTGAGGTCCAGCATAAATGTATATTCACTGTTCAGAAATGTAACATCACGCAACACCAAGAGAAACTGCAACCCGTCACATTTCAATGTCTTTAACCAGCCATTGCTTGGGATTTTTCCTTGATAGTGCAAAACAATTTTGGGAAGACGCCATTGTGGTTTGTCGGGCAGAAACTGCAATGACTTATTAAAAAATTGAAAATATCAATTGTCATTACCACTTGAAATGCTACCAAAAGTGTGACTGTCATTGAAGGAGGACAGCATGAAGTTGTAAAACTAAAGACGTAACAGTTGAAACACCGGCTCAGACAAACTGGATTATGTAAACCCAAGTGGTATGTCTTTCACATGAGTGTGCAGATCAGCCATAGTCATATGGGAATGTGGCATAAAAACTGTGCATGTGTGGAAGCCTACTGTGTGTCATTATTCCCGTCGTCATTAGGTTTGCATCTGTGTATTTGTTCACTCTGTGGCATTTGGATCAGTATGAAATTTCCCCGGTTCAGCCAGCCCTCTGATCCAAACAATTGCTTTGAGAAATGGTCTATTTATCTACACAATTACACTCCCAGAAGAGGAATTTCAGAGTGTCAGTTCCACCTGGAACGTTTTGGCAGTGCCTGTGGGTCAGTTACAGTATGCATGCTAGTAGGGTTAGCCATGCAAGCAAGATCAGATGAAGTTGGGTATGTATGTGGAAATCCATCAAACATGCTAAACTGTTTACAGCATCAACATCACCTGGATGTTTCAATTAGCAAAGCAAGACAGGAATGGAAGGAAGGAAAAGCACGTTTTTCAACTGACAGCAAACTAACAGCCTCTCCATGCAAAACTGAACCATGTCAAAGCAATAACTAATGCTATCAGAATGATTATTGCTTCAGACATGCTAACATATTTGCTACAGAGATATTTTACAGATTTAAGCATGTGATCAGAGTGTAGGTGCTAGAGCCCCACAACAGTGTGCCTTCACATATGATTTTAAGTGTTTTGATTGCCCTTTGCAAGCAAATGTAACCTGCACTTGTAACTGAACCAGCAGTTGTGCTTATGACTGAAAGGGCTACGGAGTGCTGCTCAATAACAGTGGCCCACTACCTACAAGTCAGATTCCTAAACTGGTGCGTTATTGACATATTTTTTGCTGAGTTTATGTACCATTGCACCCTGATTTATTATCGCATCACAGCCGTGCTAGATCATTGCGTCTTTCCAAACACATGCACACTGACACATCTGCACATATGCATGTCATGTACTTGCGTTTCTGCAGGTTATTTACCTCTGTGACCTCAGCTCTTCTTCAGATGCAGTTAGGAATCTGTTAGTAAGCACTTGTGTGATTCATTGGCCTTCTACACACAACTTTCTTGTTTTGCTTCTTTCTTTTTGTCAGGGTCACAGAGAAAAAGGTCCCAGAGGGTTGTTGTCACCTGTCATCCCTTTTTCTTATTTCTTTTGATGTGCTGATTGTGCTGATACCATTCGAGCATTGCAGAAGGCGACATTTGCTCCGCTGTCATGTAGCTCATATTCTGCTTAAGTGCAAAGTGTTTAGTCGAGTCGTTGTGAGTGTGAAAGTGGTGATTTGCAAAGGCCGTGTTCCTTAATGGTGCTTTTCATGAGCTGCGTGTCACATCCTGATGGCCTGGTCTCAATTGATCCATTTTAGATTGTGCCATCTCCACCACATGTAATTCAGTCTCATGTTAATCCCTATCAGCCCTCTTTCACGCCCTTCAATGAATCATAGGTCACCTGCACTTCTCCTCTCTTTCGTTGCTCCCTACTGTGAGCTGCTGGTACACCCTCTCCTTTTGGCTTAACTTGTCTCCATGCTCCATTCTGTCCCACGAGTTCCCAGAGGTGACAGGCGACGAATGAAGGCACTCATTGTTACGTCAGCTAGTGCAAAGCCATGAATTTTTAATCTGCTCTGACACTATTCTCTGTCTGTCTCTGTCCGTCTCTGTCTGTTACCCTCTCGCTGCCTCTCTCTGTCTTTGTGTTCTATTTCCATCAGCTTCCTGTCCACTGGCCACAGCTTGATTTACACCCAGCCGAGAGGCTTTACACCTGGGACCACAAACCTCAGTGTTCTGCTTGCCCCTGGTGCTTGTCATGCTGTGTGTGTGTGTGTGTGTGTAGATATGCATGTGTGTAAATGGCAGACACCTCTGCAGTGTAGTTGTGCTTCGGGGCTTCATGGCCTGAATCAGGGCGGGAGGGAATGGAAAGAGGGGAGAAGGTTACCATCTATGACCTTCCACCATTAGCAAGAGACTGTTCTCGTTTGCTTTCACACAGACATGTTGTCCGCTGCAGGTAGTCGGTGACTCATGAAACTGATAGCACTGTTACGGAAGTCCTTTGGATCTCAGCTGACAGTCTCTTGTGTGAGTAAATCAATGGATTCATCAATAAGGCGCTTAGCATTGTTGTTTGAGAAAGTGAGAATCGCTTAAAGAAAGTAAATGCATCTGCTTTGGTCATCACAAAATTGTTGTCATTTTGTTGTCATCATAGACACTAATGAAAGAAAGTAACACTTAGTTGCCAGTTACACTAATGAAGCCTAATACAGTGGTCCTTCAATAAAATCTGGATGGTTTTGTTTTAGAGAGGAATTTTTATATCAAAGAAATATTAAAATCAATAAACATGATACAAGAGCATAAACATTTTAAACGTGAGTCCTAACCTTTTTTTTTTTTTTAAACTAAAATAGAAGGTAAAGAGAAAAAAGGATAAAATCCAACTTTAAATGTAAACCTGTAAAGACGGGTGATACAGCACATCTCTGACACAATCACAAGAAAATCTGAACTTTAATATCCAGGAATCTTAATTTGCGTTTGTCAACATACAAGTCTATTTCAGTCCCATCCGTACGTTGGGCAGCCAGTCATTTATTTATAATGTTGATCACTTAATGTGTAACCAGATTTATGAATGCAATAACATGCCTCTGGTTCTCACGTGTGTGGGGACACATAATGGAAGTCATTACTCTCCTGCCCAGTGCTCCATTCTAATAGAGCATTAGTATGCTCTTAGTGGCACTGCTGGTACTGAACACTCTTTCTCCTTCAGAGCAGAATAACTGCTGCTGGGTCTTTCCTCGATTCTCTCCTTTTTCTCCCTTCCTGTTGTCACCTCAACTCTTCGCCTTGCCGTTCACCTTGTTGCTCCCTTCATCCCCACCCCGGCCTTCCCTCCCAGCTGTTTTCTCTCCTTGTGCTTGAAGACGGTGAATTAGCTCCAGCCTTCAACAGGGATCTGCCTGTAATGAAGCCTTTGTGTTTGTACTCTGAGCCGGCACCGTTTCAAAATTGAATTGGATGTTCTCTCCCCGCTCTGTTCCTCTTACCTTCCTGCTCCCAACACGGTTCGGGGTTTCTCCATTATCTCCTGCATTCCTCGTCACAATGCTCCACATTGTGTGCCTCAATACGCCAGCATGTTTTTTCAACGCATGCAAGTGCTCCCAGGCTCACGGCCAAGTCCCCACACCTGGTTACATAATATGCTACATACATATACAGTAGCAGTGTACCACTTTGTTGCAGCATGAATGGTACGAAATGTACACATGGTCAGACATAAACATTCCCATTTTCATTCAATAGACGGCCCCCCTAGCTCTGTCCAAAGCCCACTTTGCACTAATGCTTATTGTGGAACTGAGAGCTCCCTATATACTTGTACTTGTTGCTCTCCCCAGATGTCTTCCCTTTCTTCTTCTCTATACTCCCATTGTCATCGGCGCCTGTTCTTCAAACTGGGTTATTGTTGCCATTCCCAATGTATGACTCTCTGCTTAACGTCATCCTGACCTTGCCTCATGCTTCACACATGTCCACACTGCTGTCTGGGAAGCCATCACCACAGATCTGTGCTCACCAAATCCCATCTGCATAGCACGGTGCTTTTTTTGTCCCCTCACCACACTCAGGCTCTTACCAACTGCTTTAGTCTCACTTGCTTTCTCTTTGTTTACTCCCACCTTTCTGTCTCCCTCCCTTCCCATATTTTCTTTATTCTCCTGGTAATGGTAGAGGATGAAAGGGAGAGCTTGTTTCAGTTCACTGGTGCCCCAGTTGGCTCCTTGCCTTTCTTCCACTGTTGTTGTTGGGACTTAGCAATGGTTAGCCGGAGTTTAGGAAGGTAAACACAGTAGGTGGCCTGACAGGAACATGACAGGATACAGGGGGTGGGAGTTTATTTAGAAAGATGGATAAAGAAATAGCAGGCGGAGTGTGATGAATGATACATGATAGGATGTTTCACAGTCAAAGAGTGAACTGAGGGCACTGTATTGCAGCAGAAGGTGCATTGGAGGCTGTGAGCTACGCAGGTTGCCAGTTAATCATACACATCAAAATCAGATAAGAGTGCTCCGATAGCTCACCTGCTTGAGTCGGCAGCACACGTACGTAACTATAGCTGCTGCAGATTCAGACTTTGCTCTCCAATCTTAACTTTCTCATTGTTTTCTATTTTTGTCTTTTTTCTCCACATACAACAATTTTATAAAAATGCACTCTAGATTAACCAGGCACATTCACCAAAAACCTCCCCAAACTCTGTCTGACAGTGACATTTTATCTCAGGGTTATAGAAGAAAGATGCAAACATGGGATTTTGACTCACTACTTAACTTGATGACAGGAAAACTACTGCAAAAGTAGAAAAGTATTGGTGGTTAAAGTTCCTAAAAGTGGGTTAAAGCTGCTGTCCGGAGTTTCCGTTTGTTTTCAATTTATGTATCATTTTTTAACAAAGCTTAAATGTGTTAGTCTAGTTCGATACTATAATATAAAGTTAGTATAACGCGATATGAAAATTTATTCCTGAGCTCCGCCTTCCTCTCATAGACCCCCATGTTATTCCAAAAAGCGCCGGTTGCTGCCGACCAATCAAGTTCGAGCTTCAGCTTTGTCATGCTGTCAATCAACGGTTACGCGCACAGCAAGCAAGCCCATGCAGAGGTGGGCGAGCTACACACTACGCAACCGCGCGCACATTTGTTTTGCTTGTGGAGGAGAGAGCATCAGGGCTCAGCAACTTCCAGAAAAGTTACCAATCCCACGGCTTGTCAGGCCAAGAGACTGCAGGACGTTTTTTGGCTCGGGGTGCTCGCGTCGCTCCCCGACCACGGCCTCCATAGCCCGGCTGACGGCTTCGTTTAGATGCCCGACCTCTGGAGGAAGATGTTGGGGCGTCTGGGACATACTCTTCGTCAGAGGAGTCATGCAATTCTGAACTCTAGATAGAAATAAATAAATAAACAATGTAACACATATACACGCGTAAATGCACTAAGTTTGATAAACAACGTCATCGAGAGGGATACACGAGTGTAATCACATATTCAAACTTTACTCGTTCGTCCTAGCAGATTCATGTTATTTTGGTATTAGGACAAGTTAGACTCAATACAGCATTCTAACGTAATTCCTTTATTATTTACTAAATGTACTAAATGTAGAAGAGGGGAAAACAGCAAAACAGGCGAGATGCTGCAGCACTCCGGGCACTCCTCTCATGTACTCCGCGCGTGCACAAATAAAGGGGCGAAATCAGAGGGAGGGAGGGACCAACAGTGTTTTGGGAGACGCTGCGATTCAAACTCCGGACAGCAGCTTTAAGGTTGGATTGGAATTATGAAAACAGATTTTTCAAACATAACCACTTGTATGTGTGCATGTATGTGCAAAGAAAATGCCAAGTGACTCAGGCACCGTTTTCACAGAAACTAGATTCTTCCGGCCACATTTCAAACACATTATTACTACAGTAGGTTCTTAGTGGGAGCACACAGTTGTTTTTTTTTTTTTTCTATATATGTACAGCATCATTATCCAATTTCTAACCCCTGCTGCATCATAATCAGATTGGTGCTGGTGCATGAGCATGGTGTGTACTGACTTTACTTCTCTCAGTCATATGTAAGAGGTGGTTACTGTTTACCCGTAACAGGTGGCTCTGTGGTTTATACATACACCAAAGGAAACTTGCTTACAAAGATGTATAAACCTTTATGTGCATGATCCTTTTAACTTGGGGCATTGTTTCTCTGGTGTCCTTTTCTATAGCCTTATGTATTTAATGAAAACAGTAGTTAATAAGCCTTACTGAAGGATAAAGCTTGTCTGTTTCCCATTGTTTTACATTTATTTTATATTTAAATGCAAAATCTATTTTTCAGTTTTGTTTATTTTAACATTTTCTTTAGCTGCATTTATTCAAGGAAAATGCTGCATTCTAGATGCTGAAATGATGTGTATGACTTTGCATTTGGTATTGTGAGAGAAAAGAGGAAACGCTTTAGTTAATATGAATGTCATGAAGTGTTCATTGTCAACACATTGTACAAAATGAAATCCAGCCTCTATTATGATGCCAAATCAATAGGTGAGCATATTGACTTCATCCCAAAATAATGGGATCATCAGCAACTTACATTACCAAACAAAGTCACCTGAGAGATTCACACATTCTCCTATATGGTCAAATTTTGCAAGGTCATAGTCGGTGCGTTTGTATTGATCAGCTGAACCACTGTCTTTTAGCTTTTCCACTTGGTTTCAGTAGTAAATCCTCAGGCACCGAGTGGTTTCAATTGGCCTCAGAGGCAGCCTGTGTAATATTATTTTATTCCTGGGGTCATAATTTATCCTGTCTGTAATATCCCCACTGAGGCAGTTGGGAGGAGGATGCAGTTTGTCTTGCGAGTTCAGGTTGGATGCTCAAAAAAATACCTCCCTCCATTTTGTGGGCTTTTTTCCAGCGAGGGAGTGAGCATCAGCTTACATAATCTGATCCTTTATTCTCAACTTTATTCTCAACTGCCTCCCCTCCCCTCATCAAGCCCGTGTCTCCTCTCCGCTCTCTTCTGCCTAACCTACTTCTGCCCAGAGACTTACAAATACATGCATATTCTGGACCCTTTTTTCCCAGCTCCCCATGTATACCCCCATGTATGTGCACGCACAAAGCTGTGTGTCACCTCGTATCTTTTCAAACCAAATTTTTGCCACTTTTTTTGTTCTGAGTCACAAAGCGGCACTGCACGACTGTGCATGTTCCCTCTCCTTCAGATTTAGAGCTGAACTAAAGGAGACCTGAATCAATGTTTTCAGTGTGGCGTCAGTTGCATTTTTCATCAGTTATTCTTAGTTACTTCCTTCACAGGTCCTCAAAAGAGAAAGGAGAGCCGGATAGAGACAGACCTGATACTAAAGACTGCACATGCGAGGAGCTTGGCGAGAGGCGTTTTGGAAGATACAGCTTTCAGCCATGTTGCTTAGATCAATATGCCACCATAGGAAGTGCACTGAGTGAATTGAGAGGCCAATAATGAGCTGAGTGGGACTACAAGGTCTGTGAAATTAAACGCATTGCTCACCTGCTGCAGATATCAGTGGGCCTTGACACTTAGTAATCATATTGGCATCCTAACATCGGTGGAAATTGCTAAACTGAAACGTTGAGCAGAATATCCAGACCCCAGTTATTGCTTTTGTCGGTCCCTAGGTCTCCGGTGTACTCCTGTTTTTTTTAATTTCTCTGATTTGTTTGTGACAATACGACCATCAACCTCAGCTGGAATATTGAAACATCAGTTTAATTTACAAATCTGCAGTTGCAGTGATATCCTTTCATAATCTGTGTCTTCCACCTGCTGAGTGTACTTGCTATGAGGTCTACAAGCCAATAAGCACAAAAGAAGTTGGAAATAAATGCAAGTATAATGTGTTGGGAATGTTTCTTTTTATGATGGATGCAGATAGCCGTGAGGATCTTAACCAACAAAACTGATTAAAATTCATTATTTCCTCACTATTCTATGAATTATATGACATTATGCCTATTTAGCCCAAATTCCATTATAATGATGACTTGGGCTGACCTGAATAGTGGTTTCTGGCCTCCGAATACTCGGGCCCTATTAAAGACGAATATCCGAATATTCGTTCCGCCACATAAAGTTACGTCCGATTGTTGGGGGGTGGGGGGTTGAGGTCTCTTGTCTCCCGTCTCCAAATTTTGCCTTCGTTTTGTCTTCCGTTAAACTGAAGAATTCCGAAGGCGAAGGGAAGAGACGAGCTCCGAATATTTTCGTCTGGAGGGGGGAAGGGGTGATCACATACACATATGTGTATATGTCATAGACATATGTGTAGATGTTTATGTGATCACACCACGAGATGAGCCGATGTGGGCCGAAGGGGGAGGGAAGACAGTAACGCTGCATATTCTTGCCGCCCGGTAACGTCCCACGGTGGGCGAATATTCGGATACCAAAATTAATATCCGGATACCGCCGTAGCGAATGAATATTCGGATATTCGGGTCCAGCCCTAATGATGACGACAAAAACTATCACGTTTTAATTGTGATTACATTACAGGATTGTTTCATACTGTAGCTGTCTATCCGTAGCTCTGACCATTCCTGTTTCACTCAAATGTCCTCTGTTAGACAGGTGGCTTATGGGTACATGGGAACTTAGGGAGGTCGGGAGGTTGGCTTCTTAAAATATAGGGCAGACTTCCTAATAAGGTGCAAATATCAGGCCTGTGGCATGAGCGAAGCAAATTGCTTTTTGACAGTATATTTAAGATGGTAATCGACTGTCATTTACCACAGCCAATTCTCTCTGAATTGTTACGTGTGCCCAAGTGTCCCTCCCTCTCTGGCTCTCACTCTTTCTATCTGCTGTCCCTCTCATTTTTCCTGTCGGATTCATCCATAATTCATTGGTGAATTATAGGACCCCCCCTCCTGCCTTCAGCACACACACACACACACACACACACACACACACACACACACACACACACGCACAGATACCCCCAATAATAGATGAAATTTAATATTATATTCATAAATCCAGCACTTGCTCTGGGCTTAAGGAATGCATTATTTGGCAAGGTGGTGGCTTTTGTACCTCAGTTTTACAAAGCAAACGGTAACAGATAGCAACATGTGTAAAAGTAGACTATAAATCCCACTGTTTGTCTGTGTGTGTTTCAAAGACTGCTTTTCAAAAATTTGACATTTTTCTTGACCAATATCATTTACCTACCATTACCCAGTATAGTCGCACAATCCTGCAATTTTTATTCCCTCAGTTCATCCTCTTTGATTTTAATTGCTGATTGAACAAATGACAGTAACTTTTTAAGTGTTTAGCGTCTTAAATGCTGCTGCTGGAATGGTACTTGTCACTGACCACTGAGGAACCTGAGACGGTCTCTAATGGTGCCCGTCATTGCCCCAATTAACAAGCAGAAAAGATGGGATGGCAGCCACCATGTATAGTTGCTAATGGGCCCCTTTTATTGTTTTTGCAGTTTTGTAGACGTGATGTTAGTAGTATAATCATGCCTTTGAAATGCAAACACACTTCAGGTTTATGTGTAAAAAAAGACTAACACTGAGTCACAAAAAAAGAGTATGTGTAACCACCAGAGGAGCCCACAAGAATCCCAGCCATGGCAGGAAAAAGTGTGAATGATGTGGATAGATGCATCTCTTATCTTAGATGACACACACTGTTCTAATTAAAATTTCTTTATTCAACTTATTTACACACACGCAAACACATATTCCATTTTCATCCCATTTTCCAGGCATAGAGGGGATATTTAAACATCTTTGTTTACGTTCCTGGCTTGCCTACAGTATTTTTTTTATATAATCCTGAATACTTAAGCGACTGCACGAAAATAATCCATTCAATAAAGGCTTTAAAAGTCGTAATTGGCAAATATTAAGATCAGGTGTCTTCCCTTTCAAAAAGATCTCACTTCTGTTTCTGCTTTGAAGTGTAATATAATATATCCTTTTGTATGAGTTGTTTTTTGGCCATGTTTGGACTTTATTTGACAGGTTAAGTTGAGAGGCAGAGAGGAACTTAGGGGAGAAGAATTGGGGGAAGACCTGCAGCAGAGGGCCATGAGCTGGAATTGAACCCAGGCCGCTGTGATGGGACTGTAGCCCGTTTATGGGTCACTAGTTGAGCTACCTGGGTATGAGCTTTGACATTTCACAAAGTTCTCTTTTGGCCAGTACGAGGCTCAGCATACCACTGCTACTCAAGCAGTGTCTTTTTCCCATCATCTTGTTGACAATGACTATTAAAATGACCTGTTGACAATATTGACCGTGTAATGTTTTCTGACTGAAACACACACACACACACACACAATACCTTGTCAGTTTTGAACTGTTCCCGACAGTGAGGCATTTGCAGGTCTTTGTTTTTTTTCTTCTCCCCTATCTAATGATAGGAAGATCAAGAATGGTGCAAAATGAAAGTGTGTATGTGTGAGCAAGCAGGCATGACTGTATAGTTAGTTCTCCCTTTATTCGGTCTCTCCTCCTCTCAAGCATTACTTTCTTTATGTTGCCTTCCAACCCTCTCTGTCTTTCCTATGTCCTGTCTCACTCCATGCTCGCCAGTCTCGCTCTTTCCCTCTTTTCTCCCAGATAAGGCCAGTAGAGCTGCAGGCTGCTGGGCTGGTTAATTGGAACAGGAGAGTCTTGAGGCCTGGCCAGTGAGCCTTGCACTTCCTACCAAAACATCTCCAGGCACTAAGACAGCCACACGCCTGCTGCTGGGCACACACACACACACAAAATTATTCACTCATATTCTCACATGCCCCAAGCAAACATTTTACATTTCACACATGCAAACCCACTTATATCAAGTGAACAGGTAGGGCTTCAGCACCTTACTCAGGGCAACTTAGAGAAGAAAACAGCACTCAGAGATATCTAAATGTGTAAACTGTAAACATAATGTAAATGGGCTGAGTTGGCTGTGATTATACTAACAAATGCATTACTTTTGGCGACGATTGCTGTTGGAAAATTAGCAAATGTTCCCAACACACATATATAGTTTATGCCCCTCCAGATACATATATGTAAAAAAACAACAACATTTTCACCCTCTATGCTCTGATGGTACACACTATCTAACACATGCAAGAGTGATAACCTGACAGAGCATAACCCGGGGCACAAACAAACTGCCAATTCATTCTAGTTACAAATGCATTTAAGTCAGATTCTTTTGGATTTACTCGTTCAGTCCAGGCCACACCTGAAGTCTGCAAGCTCTTACACAACTGAAAGGTTGGAAATGGGTGGAGCCACAGTGTAACGGGGATGGATGGCTGGATAAACTGAGACTGGGAGGGTGGGACATGATGGGGGATGAAAGGCATTATGAGGAGGTTAGTGTCACACAGGGAAGAAAGAGGATGGAAGGGCAAGCAAAAAGGTATTAAGGGCCTGGATGAGCACTCAGCCATATGATAATTTTACAGTACATATGCAAAAACTCTTTCATATGATGAATCTGGCAGAAGGCATGAAGATCTAATGGCACCACAGTGTGGAGAATGATGCGTGTGTGAGTGCATGTCAGTGCAATTGCATTTCAAGTAGAATTGCAGACTGAGTTTCTCAAGTGATGTCGGTTTTTTTTGTTAATTTATGTGCCTCATACTTACCCTCTCTCCCTCCCTCCCCTCCCTTCTGCTCTCTCCCTTTGTTTGGCCATCTTGTTGGCTTGATTAGAGGTGTAATGATGCCTTTGAGTAACTCGCTAAAACTAGAGTCTAAAACTGAAGGCCTCTGTTGCCACTGGTGTCGTTGATGCGTCTTTTTTCCTCCACTGAGGAAATTATGTCTTTAGTTGATATCTGACCCACCATAGTAGTTGGAAAAAACTGTCCTACACAGTCTTTCCCTGAAAAATTCCTTTCTTATTGATAGCCAAGGTTATTCACTGAACTCCAAGCAGTCGCACTTTTTTTTTTTTCTCGTTGTAGGCTCGTTTTTTGCTGCAAGTCTTACGCTTTTATGGAAGTAGCAGAACAGCTGCGAGATGAGAACTCAAAAATGCCTTTGTGCAGTACAATGCAGTTATAATTCTTCAAGAACTTTTCAAGGGCTCGCAGGTGTTACCAATACTTTCTCTACATACAATAAATATATTATAGTTACATTTTTAATTTGTTTCCATGCTTGTTTCATATCTTCTCTCTGTAAACACAGACTGCAGTTCAGTCTCTGAAAATTTGTCATGTGATTGGTGGTCACTAATGGCCTCTGGATTGCACTGAGTGTGGGTTTTATCTATACATTTATTTATTTATTGCAAAATCTAGTTATTGCACGTTGTATTTTTTTATAAATGCAAAATGGAAGTAAAATGATTTTGATTAAATATCATGATTTTAAGCTCAGATTTGAGGATTTTTTTTCCCCCCCAAAGAAATGCCTTATAAGTATAAGTAATTCAAGGACCTTCAAAAAGTGGGGAAAAAAGACTATTCTTTCTGTTTTCACAGTTTGAAAAATTGTGTAAATTTGGTAAACTGTGTTGAGCAAACCCACCCAACTCTGGGTTGCCTTTTACTGCACAATCAAAGTCTAAAGCTCGTCATGGAACAAGCTGTATGTCATTACGTGTACTTGTCTTTAATTATTTCTCTTTTCTACTCACTCTCTCACTGGTGTTGCTTTTCACCCTCACAACATTTCAGCTCGCAGAGCAAATGCATTTGCTCCCCATGATTCACCTGTCAAGGCATCGCAGCTCAAAGGAGCAACAAGGAGCCCCGCTAAAGTCATTATTAATCTGGCTGTTACTGAGCTAACGGCAAGGCTAAAGCCCTTGATCTGTTTCATTGCCATCTTCTCATCAGGGCTAAATGCAGTTAGCACTAACAGCCAGAGCTAGTCACTAGCGGCTTACAGCTGACGAGGCTGATCAAAGGCAGTAATCGGATGTCGAATAAAGGTCCGCTCTCGTTTGTGTTTGCTCACAAAGCCCACACGACTGAAGGACTGTGTTGTGTAGCTGTGCTGTCGCATTACTGATCCTTATTTTTTCCCCTGGCTTTAAGGTGCTCTTTATCTTTTTTTTCTGTTTGAAATGTAGGTTTGTTCTTTTTTTTTCTTTTTTCTTCTTACATTATTCTTAGTCTTTTTAATTCGTCCTTCCCTCAATCCCTGAGTCATCGATCTGTCTCTTAATCCTGGAGCTACATTCCAGAGCTGTCAGTCAGAACTCTGGCTTTTTAGTACATACGATATACTGCCACATTGTGCAGAAATTAAACAGAGTTTCAACAAGATCTCAACTCAAAATATTTTAAATGTTTTCTTTTTAAATTATCAATCTGTAATTAGCCATTTCATTTTAAATAGTAAAATTATACTTGGCGAATAATCTTCTAGTAATTTGCTAGTAACGTTTTTCTCATAAGCGAGCTTTACCTCAGGACACATAGGGAATAGTTTGGCCAAAGAAAGGAAAACTTTCACTCTTTCATATTGTCTCCCTGGTATTAGTAAGAATTGCCACTGAAACACTTCGAGGTGTTACTTAAAGCTTCCTTCAAAATGTCTGACTTTCAGACTGATGATTGCTTTTATGTATTCTACCTCTCCCCATTGTATCCATTTATCCTTAATTCATCCCCCAAGGCAAGAGCTAAGGCAGAAGTATGTTTTCACTGTGGCTTGTCTGTCTGCAGGATTGCACAAAAACTTCAAAACAAAATCTCATGAAACTTGATAGAGAGGTAAAGCATGTGCATGAAGCTTTGGCATAAATCCTAATCAAGGGGTGGATTCATGCATTTGTTATTTATTTATGTATTTATTTTTCTAACCTGAACATTTAGAACTTGACAGAGAGATTAAGTGCATGCTATAGAAGAACCCATTAATTTTGTCACAGATCTAGATTGCTTCCTTAACAATGGAAAATATGGCTCTGGCCTTGGCAGAGGATGTGCTCTCTGTCTTTGCACCAGCCTTCCTTCTCTTCCCATGCTTCTTTGCTATTCCTTCTCCTATCACTTCTTATTTTAAATCCTTGTTTTCCATCTTGACCAGGAATATTAAAAGTGGCTCAGCGGGCCTCTGTGGTTAATTAGAGCACAGCAGTGGCAGCAGCAGCTTCATGCTGACGGATGGTACACTGCTGAGCTTCTCACAGGCCAGGATTAATGGAGACCGCCTGTCTACGATATGGTGTGTGTGTGTGTGTGTGTGTGTGTGTGTGTGTGTGTGTGTGTGTGTGTGTGTGTGTGTGTGTGTGTGTGTGTGTGTGTGTGTGTGTGTGTGTGTGTGTGTGTGTGTGTGTGTGTGTGTGTGTGTGTTCTTGTACTTGCTACATTGTGAGAACCATTTTCTGCATTTAACTATCAAAGTGAGGACATTTTTACAAAGTGAGGACATTTTGGCTGGTCCTCACTTTGAAACAGCCATGTTTGAGGGTGAAGACTTGTTTTTAGAGAACAGGTATGAATTGAGGTTTGGTTAGGGTTAGGGTAAGGATTAGGGTTAGGCGATCAGTTGTGATGGTTAAGGTTAGGGTAAGGCTCTAGGAAATGCATTACGCCTATGGATGTCCTCACTAAGATAGAAGTACAAACATGTGTGTGTGTGTGTGTGTGTGTGTGTGTGTGTGTGTGTGTGTACTTGCTTGCATGTGAAAGCTGTGTGTGTAATGCATATGTGTATTAGCGCATAGAAAATCTATTTGCACTTGTACATATTTGTGTGAGCTACACCTCTATTATCCTTTGCCTAGATTGCTGTACTATGTAAATATTCTATACGCTTCACTCGTTTTTATGGCTCTTGAGAAGTGTGTCATTGTCATATTTACAATTATAAATAATGTCAACCCCTTAGGAGTAAAATAAAAATAAGGGAAAAAAAATAAAAATGCATAACAGTGAACTCTGTGTGGCATTGATGGGCAGTGAAGTATTCAAACCAGACTTCACCGGGTTGTCTGTGAGCCGGATGTTTGCAGAAGAAGGAAGATGAAAGTCTGGCACAGCTCCACATAACAGATGTAGTCTGGTCTGTGGGGAATCTGAAGACCTGGGGCCAAGGCGGAGCTCTGCAAGAGATAGATTAAACACGAAAACACACATATTTATTCCGAGGCATACTGTAAATGTGTGCACACACCAAAGCTCATTCTTCCACAACAAAAAAAATGCAGAGAACAAATACCCTGAAACTCACCGAACAGCACACGTGCAAGCAGATACATTTATTTACATAAATACATTTATTACAGTGAATAATACCGTGCAGTCATACAAAAGACCACTTCCCCCAGTTTTAGATTGCTGACCAAATATTGCAGGAAGTGAACAATGTGCAATATTGCTGTAGGTAACAGTTGTTTTAAAGAGAAGCATACATCGTGAAAACAACCACACCAGCTTCAGTTTACAGCATATTTTAGTCCCTGTCTGTGCCTTTTCAGCTTTAATACATATTTCTTCAAATACTAAGTTAGCCTGACTTCTTTGCATTACTGTTTTATTTGGGTCTCTGTTAAGACTAGCTTATGCTGCAGATAAGAACATCATGACAGTTGAATCCAACTAATTATTTACCTTATTCTAATGGTAGTTATTGGATGCTATTTTTAATCGAAGCATTCAGGTAAATGAGAGCGGACAATATTTGTGCCACAGAATTGAAAAAAAAATAAAGGAGGATGATGTTCTGTTGTTGTCACTGATTGTAAAACATCCAATCTTTGTCTCAAGTGAGGGAATAAAAATAATAAATGGGTCAGTTTCCACTGCAGTGTGAATGTAGCCAAAGACTCTTAAAGAGTTGGAGCAGAGTTTCTGTCAAGATTGTGCCAGCATTCCCTTTGGGATGATGTGAGAGGAAATGGGTCGGTGGTGGCTCACATGACCATGCAGTTATCCTGAGGGTAGCAGAGCTTCACTTGGGCACGAAGTCGAGGCAGGGTGTATGAGACTGGGTACAGATTGCTCCTTCAGTCAAGTGACCCATCTCTGTTGCAGCTTAGCCAACAACTGTGAGGAAGAGAGCTGTTGTTTTTCTTCAGGCAGATGGATATCATGCAAGCAGTTGGTTTATTAAAAAAAAGATGGCAAACATTATTTTTGGATTAAAACTGACCGAAGCTGGGTTGTCATTGGCGAAACGGCTCTGCAGCCAAATGCTGTAGAGGAGACACAGTGGACACTAACTGTGACCAAAAGAAAAACACATAATCCCAAATGCAGGCATAAATATAGACACGCACAAATTTGTGTTGGGTACACAGAGTCCAGATGAACACTCCATTGTCACACAAGGACAGTTGTGTTGCTGGATGCAGACAGCTGCACATGCAACTAGAATCAATCACAACTACACACAATGCAGTCCTCGGGGCTCTAGTTATCTCTGGAGGCTTGTTATGTTTCCTCTGCGTCCTTGGGATTTAATAGTACCATCAGGCGAGCCCACCAATATCCCCCAATAACTAGCAACAGAATGCATGGAGGATGCACTGAAATTCAACGTGCCAACCTTTATAAACACCCAAGTGTGAAAAGGGCAGGGAATGCTGCTTGGTAGAACTCCCCCCACCAGACAGAAATAACTAGGGGATATTCAGTTTGTGGAGGGGAACATTTCAGCTCACATCTGTTTGGTAAAAGAATGGTTAATTGGGTAGCCTAATGGCTGAGTGGTGAGAGCGCATGCCACATAGGTGCAAATGCCATCAGCTGTGAGCTCCTGGTCCGATTCCCAGCCGACCAGATTCTTAATGCATGTCATTCCCCCTCTGTTTTCCCCCGTACTTCCTGCCTGCCACTAATTCTCTGTAATAAAGGAACATGTGCCCCCCAAAACAATCTTAATTAAAGGTTGTGCAAGCTTTTAATTTCCCCACAAAATGCAATTTTGACTCCAAAAGTATAATACAAACATGATAAAACAATGTCATGATCACAGTATCTTTAGGTGCATTTTATCACATTGCTGCCTGTATACTTTGTATTGTATATATGTATATGCATTTGTGTACTGATTAATTTGTATTCAGTTGACTGAATGACTATCTGATTAAGGCCATACTAGTCTTCATATACTTGTGAGTAAAGGTGAGATTCTGTCCAGTGACTGCATGTGGTGGTGTTCTTGTTTTTGGCTGACATTTGCAGTGAACATCGCTGTTTTAAAAATGTCTCTTTGCCAAGGAACTCGATGTACTTATTCACTTGCATCTACTAACATGATGCATTGCCTTTTATAGTCACCGGTATCAATCACTTGAATTTCACCTGTTAATTTACACTAGCATGCTGAAGCGTTAGCAGAAGTGTGTGTGCAAATGAATACAGCAACCTGATGGGGCATGCTGTGCTTGCCACAGACATTTTGTTTGACTGTGTCTCGTATTTAACAACAAATCATCTTGTAATTGTAGTTCCGTGTGAGCACATGACGTCATGTGAGAAGTAGAAATCATGAAGGAGAACACATAGGACTTCAGCCGTCCTTGTGTTGTCAGAAACGCAAACATTTTATGTCAGGAAGCCGTGCAGTCAACACAGACAGCAGATCACCACATCTCAGCTTGAAGTTTAGGAAGGTAGATAATAGAGAAATTTCAAAACGTAAAAGAAAACCTACCTGCTAGGGTCCATTATTTTTGTTTTGTTTTGCGCGAGCTGAAATCCAAGGCCACAGAGAGAGATGCTGTGATCTGGTTTTTGAGACTGCAGGATTATAAGTTGAGCTGTTAAACACTTTCCCATAGCCAATGATAAAACACATGCCATATGTTAAGCATATTTGATTGTGTTGGAATAGTCGGGATGGTTGGATCAGCTACCCCCACAGGATCAAGTGGTAAACGGCTGCATTTTCACACTGTTGTTGCAAATATAAATTACCTAAAATCAAATGATTACAGCATTTAATTGAGATTTATTGCTTAACTCTGCGTAGTGAACCACAATTAATCAAAGATTTAATTTTTTAGCCTGTTCAAATTTGAGCATTTTATATTGTACAAAATATGTTGCTTGCTTTATTTTCGTTGTCTCCACGGCCTCGGTATGTTGCTGTCCTCTGTTTTCATGATGGTAAATGTGTTTTCTACTTTTCATTGATATAATCAGCTGTAACCCCAAGGACAGCGGTGATGTCCAGTAAGCTGCTGCACAGATTTCCAACTCATCCGCTGCCCTTTTCTCGTTTCCAACAGCTTGTGTAATCAATTGACAACTGTTGTCGAGGGCGACTCATAAATTAAGTCGTATGTCGGACACGTTTGTTGCTTTGCTGGAGATTGATCCATCATTTGCTGCTTTCGTCGTCTTCTTGATTTTATGACGGAGAGCAATGTTAAAGGTGCATTACTGCCACCAGCCGGACTGTAGTGTGGTTCAGAAATCTACGTATGCATTCACTGCTTCTAATCGTACATCACAAATAACACAATAGAGCAGCACTGACATTATTTTTTAACGAATAAACTTCACCCACCCTACTTTAAATATTATTTTCTATGACGCTGTCACAAGTGTGTTCATATTTGAAATGTTTAACAGTAGGGACAGGCTGCAGGAAAATGTCTGTCTGTGTGTGTTGGTTTGTTTTCAACTGCTTTGTCTGTTACTTTATTTGTATTTTTCTTTTAAATGATGCAATTCCCACGCCTAAGCAAATTTTCTACCAACCTAAAATGCTCAAATATCAAGTATTAGGTGTTCTGTGCTTCCAGTGCTAAAAATACAACCTCACAAGAATCTGAAGGCACCGTGGAATTCTCTTGCATACGAATATGAACATAACCCGAAGAAAAATGGCCTCCGTATTATTTGTTTTCCTCCCTCTTCTGCTTCTCACAGCTATCTGTCCCCTCTGTCCTCCCTAATCTTTCTCCATCGATGTTAAGCTTTGCCCCTCTGAGATCATGATTATGCAGCCTCTCTCGCTTTCTCTCTCTCCTTCCCTCCCTTGCTTGTACTCTATGCCAGCGTCATCAGTGTTGTCACTTTGAAGCCAAGCAGGATAGCACAAGGGAGCATGAGCAGGGGTGAGCCTAGCTTTAATTGTAGACTGTCTGATGGAAATTAAATCTCACTCAAGAATTAATGGCAGGGGATTAGGTCAAGCCCAAGGGTCAATACCAGCTATTCAGACAGCTATTGACTCTGCAGCTCTCCACTCTCAATCACATTTGATTTAGTGATGTGTGTGTTTGTGTATGCATGTCCATAGTGTGTGCGCCACAGAGAATGGATGTCATTTATGAAATGTACACCATTTTTGTCTAAATGTAGGCATGGATGACTGCTGTCTTCGCTGAATATGAAACTGTTACGTTAAAGTTCAGCATACTGCTTGACTTGACCGAGAGTAACATGATGAATGAAGACATTCATTTAGCTCAGGCCCTTTTGGGATGTTTGAAGCCATGCAAAACTCAAAATGCTTATTTATTCCTGGGCTCTCAACAAACTTTTTTTTTTTTGAAGTGTCAGCTTTCAACTGAAGAGAGTAGGGAGTTTATATATATATATATATATATATATATATATATATATATATATATATATATATATATAGTACATGGTGTCTAAAACTGCAGGCGAAAGCAAACTCCAGGCAAAGCAGATGAAAGATAAAAGAAATTAAATACGGTGAAAAAAGTCTGCCAAGGCTATCACAGTAATTGCTGATTAACTTTCTGTGGAATGGGTCACGTTTTTACGTTTATTCTGTACAGTGGCGATTAAAAGCACTGGATAAAGTTTGCATGTAATTTACAATTTTTTGTGTGTTTTCTTCCAGATCGCCACCTGCCACCAGAATCATGGATCCCATACCTGCATAAATCTTTGTTTTCCATAAGTTTAAGGAGTAGACGGGGCTCATGCTGAAATGATGAATGCATCGCATGCTCCAGCAGACACCAGCAAGCTCTGATACCCGTCTACTCGACAGCTCCCTCACTCTTTTCTTCGACTTGCACTCCTCTTAAAGAAAGATCACAATCTTCCCCCAAGGTTTTGGCGGCAGCTCAAATTCCTGGAAACTGCATCGAGATCTGGATTCTAGAGACGAACATTCTATTTTTGGTCCAGGATAGACCAAGAGCCTTTTGAAGAAACGGCTGTGTTGAAATTATCATATTCCCCCTCTTTTACTCTCCTGCTATTCCTCAGTCCCAGAGGCACCAACTGATGGAGAGACGAAGGAGAGAGTCTGGATAAGGACAAGAATTAGAGCTTCAGAGAGAAAAGGAGAAACTGCATATTGCTTGGGAAAATTGAAGTAGGGCTACTGTGAGGATTATTTACCCATTGAGCTTCATATACCAGTTTAGTGGTATATAATAAGTCTTGTTTACTTTTGAAATCTGTTATTCCCAGTGAAGCTAGGCCTTAACTTTGTGATTCATTACTTTTAAGGCATCAAGTACAGAAGGGAAACTTGGGAACTTTGAGCATGACAAGGGGGTTAAGATTCATGTGTTGGCCCCTGTGGCCTCTGGCCCTCTTTAGCCTGCTTACTACAGTGGAGATGCTGGAATTCGGCGGGGCACCCGGCCAGTGGGCACGCTACGGCCGGTGGGAAGCTGGATCAGTGGGTGAGCTGAGCTTCAGTCTTAAGACCAACATCAGCAAAGCCTTGGTACTCTACCTGGACGATGGTGGGAACTGTGACTTCTTGGAGTTGTTGATTGCCGGAGGGCGCCTCCAGTTGCGGTTTGCCATCCACTGTGCCGAGCCAGCCACTTTGCACATGGAAACACGGGTGAATGATGACCGTTGGCACATGGTGTTGCTCACCCGCAACTTTCGTGAGACCCTGCTAATGGTGGATGGGGAGACAAAAGTGGCTGAGGTCAAGTCGAAGAGGAAGGAAATGGCGGTGGTCAGTGACCTGTTTGTGGGCGGGATCCCGCCTGACGTACGTCTCTCTGCCCTGACGTCCAGCACAGTGAAATATGAGCCACCCTTCCAGGGCCTGATCTCCAATCTGAAGGTGGGGGAGATGCCTCCGACCTTGTTAAACAGCCAGGGCATTCAGAGTGACTTGGAGTATCTCTGCACCAAACAAAACCCATGCTTCAATGGAGGGTTTTGCTCTATTCAGTATGGAGAAGTTCACTGTGACTGCACCCACACTCGTTTCAAGGGGAAGTACTGCAAGGAAGGTAAGAATCTGTCATACTCTACCTTATCAATCCTGTTGTTATTGCATTGTTGCTGTGCTGTGCTGTGCTAGGGAATGGCAAGGCATGCTGTGCCTTAACATGGCAACTTGTAGTCAAAAATATAATACCATTTCGTTTGCTGTTCTTGTCGCTTTGTAGCGATTTAGTCCTATGAGGTGTCGGTGTTGTAATACTTTGTACAGAGTATTGTGAGTTATACATTTCTGATGTGCATACAGTTTTTTACGTCTCTTGCAGAAAGGTCAGAGAGACTCATTTCTCTGGTGAGGCAGTAGGAGGTCTGTGTTCTGGTAGTGTTTTAAAAAGAAGTGCTGATCCAGGGAGGTTGAGAGGCTTTCTGAAAACGGAAAAGTTTCTTGACTTGAGAAATTGAATTGTTGAACAACACTTTTTTTAGGAATTGTATGAGTCATACAGAAGTTTTAAACATTGCGCAGGTGCTTCTTTTAATGTGGCTGGGATTTCTTTGAAAACAATATTTAACATCACAGCTATTGAATATTTCATATGCAAGATCACACATTGTAGACTCGTTTTTCAGCTGGCATTCTTTCCTTCACTTTTTCTGTGTGAAGTTCCTCCATTTTTCGTTCTTTCCCTCTGTCTTCTTTCTTACTTTCCATGCCTATTGTCTTTGGCGCACACCCTGCTCTTGCCTTCATTTGCTCTTGGGATGTGCTCCTGTGCTGTCAGCTCATGTCAAACTCTGTTCTGTTTTAAACCTCTGGCTCCCTCCTTCACTGACACATCCCATTTCCATATCTGTGGTTTTTCCTTCTCCTTCACATTCATCCATCTCTGTTTCTCTTCGTCCTGCAGCATTTTTGTTCGCTCGCGCCCTACCCTCTCTTCTCAAGGCTATCGGGGCTTTCTACCTCTCTTCACCTCCCCTCCTCCACTCCGTCTCTCCCGAGTTTACTCCCTTACTCCACTTATCTCTCTTTCACCTTTAGCCGCTGTCAGCACTTCCCACTCGTACCTCTCCTCCTCCTGCACTTATCTCCCCACGTCTTTCTTTCATCCTGTCTGCATCTCCACACCTAGCTTGTGAATTCTCTCATTCCCTATGCAGCCATCAGAAATTGCTCCATCTGTCTTGATCATTTGTAATAGGGGGGAAAAACAGGGGGAAAAGCCCTTCATCCTACATTATCACCATGGCTTATTAATATTGCATTGCGACTTTGAGAATAATCAATAGACTCAGTAGTTCCTACCTTGTCCTGTGTGATGAAATGACTTGTAATTACAGAATGTTCAAAAGGTAGATAACCATTTTGCCAGCAGTTATGTGCCAATTGTTTGAAGTCTTGCATTTTTGTGGCACTCACAGATAAGCTTTGACAGAACGAAAAAGAAATCGACTCAAACAAAATATTTTGTTCAATTTTTTGTCGGAGCGTTGCTTTTGATAGATCCGAAGTAATAAGAATAAAATCAGCACGCGGCCATGATTTAGATCAAAGCCTTTGAATTATTTTGATGTAGAAAGTTTAGAACCGTCTTAAACAGCTAAAAAGCACTGTATTGTTTTGCTTTTGCTCTCTAAAGAAGCCGAACAAAAGCACAGCCCTTGATTTCTTGAGGATGAGCTGTTGCTGTTTAGAGGCCCTATAGCGCAGCAAATGTCACTGCTGGACAGCCATATAGGTCTGTCTGTCTGTTTCCTCCCGTCTCTCTCTCATATTTCACAGTTCCTTTAATTCTTCGAGCCTTTTCTTCCTTTCTGTCTCAGTACTCTGTGTCAGATTGCTGTGTGGTTGCTGGAAGCAGATACTGCTGCCTGGCTCTCGGCTAAATTGAGAGCAGAATACCAATGCAGTGCTACAGTGACTGCAGGAAACATTTGTCCTTTTGAAATGGAGAGAGAGTAAGATAGAGGGGGGGAGAAGGGAGACGGAGGTAAGGAAGAGAGAAGCACAACGAGGAAATTAGGGAGAGAGCAATGGCGCTAGTGAGAAATGGAGAGCAGAGCAAGAATGAGGAGGGCAACATGAAGATATTCATTTACTCAGTGTTAATTTATTTTCAGAGATGTTCTTTGGTTTGAGGACTGTAAATTGGGTCATTATGGCTGACTGCCAGTGCAGCGGTGTATTTATTCTTTTTATCTAACACATGGGTGGGAATGTAAAGGCCTTTCTCTCTCTCTTTCAGTCAGTTTTAAGACCCTTTAGATGCCTGTACTAACAAATCCATGTCTCGCTGTGTTAGCCCTGTGGTGAAGGGGCCATGTCAAAGGAAAGCTTATTTTAAAAGGCTTCTGCCTGCTTACTTCAGAGCGGAAGAACGCATCATTTCATGGTAAAATTTTTAATGATGAGATGTGGCACTTGGAATACATTTATATGTCTAGTTCTAGATGATTCATGATGCGCCAGTCGAATCTTTCAGGCATTGAGCTGATGCTCTTCTTCAGAGATTTACAATCAGTAAAATAAGCTTAAATTCCTAGATCACAAAAATAAGTAATGCAAAGAACCCAGAAACACTGCTTTGCATTATTTTTTAATAGCAATAAGATCATTATGGCTGCTTTATGCTGCCTTCAAAGGACATAACACATGCAAGATTAAAAACTAGCATTAAAGGCAAAGTTCACCCAGGTCACACAGAATTACTTTCTCCCTAATTATTTCTTGTGGTATTTACATAAGCTAATAAGTGATACTGTTTGATACACACGTTTTGTAGTCTTAGATTTCTACTTCCACCTTAACAAATATAGCAGTAGCTGGAATTTATTGTTTTTAGGCAAATGTATTTTTTTTACGTGATTCAACAAATACTTGAAGAACAAAATACAGAGAAAAACAAATATAAGGTGCATATACAAACATTCGCATCAAGACACATTTCAAATACTCAGCTTTAATAAACAGTGACAAAGAGACGGAAACAAAAAACAGGCCAATATAATGAAGTCGGTACATAAATTGTCAAATAGAATAATAAGCAATATAAAATGGGGCTGCAAGTATGCATAAATAGGTACATTATGACAGTAGCTAATAATCACAGCAATCAAGGTTCTGCAGATTTCCAACTGCTTCAGAAACTCAAAGGTAGAGAAATTTCATTTAATCGTAAATTTTATTTTATTTTTTTCAGGCGCAAGAGACCACAATAAACTATTAAGCCAGAGTTGGTCTTGGTCCGTTTACTCATTTCGATAACCCTGCTCTAATGTATGTATGTTGCAGTAATTTTCTTTTCTGTGTTGAAGGAAACAATCTGGGGATCTGCCTAAATTGATGCGTACTGACAACCTGTGTATCATTAGAAAAGATATTCAGCTTGGGCATTTGGGCAGTCCTATTGACCATTTAAACATTTCTATAATGGATACATCAACAATACAGGGGTTATTCTTTGATATTAAGGTTGTTTAATGGATTATGTTTGAGCATTTAGGCAAATCTCATTAATCTCGTTGCTTGTCCGCACACACAAGGCTTTAATGCTCTAATGTTCTGAAAAAAACATACCAACTATCATTACTTTTTCTATTAAAGTGAGAAGTTATTATTATTATACTTATGTATTTTTAACAGAGGTGGAAGTAGATAAAGATAAGGAATATTGTATGTGTACAAATACTACAGCAGTATTTTGCATGCAGGTAGTCTCATGTCTTCAGAGGGCAGAAGGATTTAAGATTACATTTCTTTTTCTGGCCACATTTTGAGAACCATACTACTTATACCAGGTGTGAAGCCCAGTCTGTACATTATTATTATTATTATTGTCCTGTTGTGACAGCACAGATTATGTATCTTGTGATGTACTTATAACTAAAAGGGTTACATGTGGATTTTTTGAGTTCTATAAACTGAGTAGGTATCACTTTTCATTATTTCTAATGTCTGAATCGCAACATTGTGTAATACTGGATTTTACCTTGATTTTTGCATCTGTTTAAAGTTATTGATGTATCACGCTCAGTTTAGAGGAACAGACCACAAGAGACATTTTTCTGGTTATTTTCTCAACTCTGATTTAAAAATGATATGATCACATAACATTAAACACATCTTGCTGTTTAAGATTTATTAGTTATTAATTTATCTTACTTATAAAATTCGGAAAATTACATTTAGAAATTTTAGCACCAGTTTGTCCTTCCGGAAACGATGTCTTACTCCAAGTTATTCACAGACAAAGCTGCCTTTAACTTTTTATAGGGTTTGTTTTCTTAGTAAATAGTTATTTGAAACACTGTTTGAAGTGTCTGTGTTTTTGTTTTTTTTGGAGGCAACTATACATGGAAACCTTGCCAGTCAAATACACATGCTGCAAGAGCTGGGGACAAGAAAATAAGAATGAAAAGGGTTGTCTCTTCAGTTATTTATGAATTTTGAGAAGTCTAGTGTCAAGTAGACCCACCATGCTGTGTACAGTTTTTAAAAAGACATTTATTCCAGCACCTGAAGTAACAGCACCCAGTAAAATGAGAGAAGCCTGTCTCTTTCTGGGATTCAGATGCTAGCACCTTCCTTTCAAGTATCACCCTGTGTGTAAAGACAGAGTGCAGGTGGAAGGAAATTACAGAGGCGTGGCTGTGGCTTGCTGTTTTGTTTTAGGAAAATGCAGTGTCAGGTTATAGCCGAAAATCTTTCCTGGATGTAGCGTTGCTCTATTTTCAGCTCTTTTTGTTAGTGTTGCAAAGCTTCACCTGGAGCCTTCACTACGAAGGAAGTTCAACATATCCAGGCTATCTCTTCATTGTCTAGCCTCACTGAGCTAACAAAAACAGTCATAAGTGATCACACCAAGCTGGTTATTAGTTTATTAGGTCAACACAGGGTTTCTGAATTTAGCTAGTAGCGCATTCACAGAGCAGTCGAAGGCACAAACAATTTAGAATCCCAAACTAATGAGGTTTTTAGCTGTCCATTGTGCTACTGCAGCCAATGCCAGGGAAGAAAGCTGGCACAAATTTTCTGTGTTTAAACTATTTTAATGTCGATTAATAGGCTCATTAATATCACTGCCTCATAGAAGACTCGACCTGTATATAACTACAGCTGTATGTAAGTTACTTAAATGTAAGTTTTTTTAATGTAAGATTCAGGTTGATCATTTTGCAACACACGATTGTTTTACAAAGTTATAGATGTAGTTTCTTCATGATGCTAATAAAAAGAGACACTATTTAAAGAATAAATAATCCAATCATAGAAACAAAGCTATTTTCATAATGATGTGAATGATGAATTTAGTAATCTGACTTTCAATCTCATCCTTCTGCTGTGTAGGGCAGCTTTAACCTTTCAGTTGAAACTCCGGCAGTGTTAAATGGAGTTCAGAGCAAGTAAAGAACAAACAGAAAAACATCATTCAAAATGTGAAGTAAGCTTGCTGCAAATCTTACAAGGTCAACAAAAACAAGACTTAAAGTGCTTTATCAGTCTCTGTTAGGATTATATCGCCACATAAAGGCCTGTAGAAAAATGAGATGGCTTTGAAATTGCTTGCAGCTCTAAAATCTCTTTCTCTCCAAAGAAACCATCTCTTTGTCCACATGTCGAGGTCGGTGAGATCCTCGAGGAACAGTAATGGCATTTTCCAAGATAAATGATTGGTCAGTAGGCATTGCTTTTATACATGATGATCTATTACCTCTTATGTAACTTGATGAGTTACCATGACGATGTAACCCAGTAAGAGGCAAACCCCTAACGTAGTCCTGAAAACAGAAGATTCTACTTCTAAACCCAAATCATAGTCAATAGTACAGGCCTCAGGTGTTTCTCTTGACTTTACCAGTCTAAAAGAATAATGTCATTGCCTGCTGCTTTTCTTTAATTGCTCCTACTTACCTTAAACTTGAGGTGTATTGTATAATTTTAGTAATAATTTTTGAGTCATGTTTTATTTTGAGTTTTATATAGAGCAGAAACAATCTGGAATAGTGATTTGCCCATATCGCTGACTTTTCATCCAACCCGACTAGAGTGGCTGCACTGTTTCGGTTTCTGATTGCTGTTCATATCATTTAAAAAATGCTGTTAGCCAAAATAAACAAATAGTCTGTTTACATTCATTGCTTTAGGATGGAACCAGACATCTCAGGTATCACACAACTTGTTCAGATTATAACTAATGTAAAGCGAGCATCTGCAGCAGACCTTTGAAGGGACGTGTGTTTCAAAGAATCTTGACACATTTTGCAAATGAAAGAAATTTAGGAAATGGGGAGCAAGTGTGATGAAAGTTAAACGTACACAGATAGCTTTCAGGATGTAGCAGTAATTAATGGCTCTGTTGAATTTGTAATTGTAGTATTTGTCTGATTTTTTTATTTTTTTTTTTTCATGCAGACTCTGTGGCTGCCACTCAGAGCAGCATGTCATTAATAGAGAAACTGTTTATGCATGAACGGGCCAAAACGGCCTGATCACATGGAGGTGGAGAAGAAGCAGTGGGATGTGAATAACCAAAACAATAGCTAATGGGCATTTGCAGAAAGAAATAAATATAAAACAGATGGGCTTCATGGACTCCAGATAATTTTACAAAACTGGAGGAAATGAAAATCTTCCAAAAAGAGACAAATAAGAAGAGAAAAGAAGCTGCATGTTAATTTTTAAATTGTTTATTAATAATAATTGGTAATACTGTGTTCTGGACTTATGCATGAGTTGATTAGATGCAATCTGCAATCTCCATGCAATCGGATATCCGTCATCATATTTGGCAACCGATTTTAAAGATTTTAGTGTGAAAGCAAGCAAAATTGCACCATTTTCAACCAGTGTAATTGAACAAAAACATGAATGTTTGATAGACAATATTGTCTTGGTAAAAAATTCACTGTGATTGGCAACCGGTAGAAACTGGTCCTCAAGTATTTAACAATTTATTTTATTAAACAATCTCTTCAATACCAATTACATGTCAGAGGCTGTCGGTTCCCAAAAAACAAACAAAAAAAACCCCCACAACTGTAAACCAATTTGAATATTCTGTGCCAGAGTTGAGTGACTGATGGTTGTGAGGCTGTATAGCTATGAAGGCTGGATTTTTTTTTTTTAAAAATAGAACAAAATAGAATCCATATTTTAATGACAGCAAACAAAGAAATGTAAGGTCTGTCAAGTGCAACATTAACATATGGATGGACAAGATACAGAGAACGTGTGGTGATCAGAAAAAAAAAAAACAGAAACAAAAAAACTTTCCATCCGTCATCTTCACTGATAGCAGCTGTATGCTCATGAATATATGTCTTTGGAAGTGGCAGGCTTTGATGTAAACATTAGAGCATACCAACAGAGAATAGAGTTTGACATAAAGAAGTGGCTTTCAAATGTGCCTGATACGGAGATGGAAAAGAAAATAGTCAAGCTTTTACCTTGTGATCTCAACCACGTTGTGCTGCATAGATTTTCTCGAAAGACTTACTTTCAGCATCCGCGCTTTGATGGCCTGTCAAGCAATTCGGACAAATTATTAAATTAGAAACTGCTGGCCACAGAGGAGCTAATTCAGTGCAAAAATACTGCCCTCCCAACTTTTGCAATCCTTTGTAATGATGAATATCAGCCCAAAGAGGAAACGGTGAAATCTGAAAATTGAATTTGACAGTGGAGGTTTTGTAATCCGAGGAGGTTGTGCCATTTCATCTCCCTTAAGCACAATTCTTTTTTAAAATTTTATCCCACTGCTTTGTAGAGTGTGTATCTTCTGTTGCATTGATTTCAATACCAGTGATCCTTTGTCCATGTGTATCACTGACAGACTTTTTGCATATTTATGCTGTTCTGGTTAAGTGGGAAGTTGGTCAGACAGGATGGAGGTTGAAGTTGAACATCACACAGTCAACCCAATACTTTCTAAGCTCATCTGATACCACAGAGAAAATGCACATCGTACCTCTCTGAGGAGCGAGCTCACGTACCACCTGAAACAGTAATGTGCTCTATGTATGTATTTATGCATGTGCATTTTCACTGCTATAATCATCCTATTAACTTGCATTTTGTAATAGTCATGGTCATGCCTTTTACCATTACAGGTTGTAATTAAAGCCGCTATGTCCCTCTGTAGGCCATTGTGTTTATAATTGATGCCGACCCTGGCTTTGTTCTTGTGTTGACCTCCAAGCGGCAGTGCAGGGCAAGGCAGCCATGAGCTCTCAAGTCAGGGTAATTGGAGGTTAAATGACTTTGTGAAAATGAGTGCCGTGCTATTAATTAATTAATTTACTCATCAAACTGTGAACAGTCTTTTCGGTTGCCGTCAGACTTGCTCTGCACCTGATTTTAAAGGTGTCATGTTGTTTTCATTTTATTGTGTATGGCCTCTAAATTGCTGTGTCTACATAACTTGACATACTCAAGCAGTTAGAAATCTTAAATGCGCCAGTCCTCTTAACTGTTCAATGAAGACATCGAATTCTACATGTCATAAATCCCTTCTAAGTTGACATAAGAATAAAACCAAGTCTGAAAACCATATACAGAAACTAAATGTATCCATCTTTGTTGCTTATTCACTTATCAGTTTGCAAATGCATGTGCCAGTGAATTTAGAGGGCAGTGCAGTCGCATTACTCAGTTGTCCCTCTTAAGGAAACAGATAGGCCTTTTGTTCTGGCAAACAAAGCTGTCGACATAGGCCAGGTAATGCTTGCAATTACCTAAAGCCATGCACTCCCACACGCATCTTGAAGGACTTAAGTCTGCGTCTGTTTTACCTGTGTAACTACAACGGTTGTGTGTTGGACTGCCAAAACGCCGGTGACCTACATACAGTGCTGTGCCTGAATGCATCCTGAAGACGCTGACTAGGGACTCAAGTTATTACTGCTGCACTGCTAATGTGTTGCTATCATTAGGCAGCCTATGTACACATGTTTGTAATAGCCATAAGATGGCCAATTCATGATTTACCCCAAACAGTAGTATCAGGAATGTAAATAACTTTGCAATCTTGGGCAATCTATTGACTTAAGTGTAAAAATATGAGTTCATACAACCACTCTAATAACAGTGCACTTTTGGGGACATTATCAGCACCTGTGGTTTACTTTATATTCCTTAATCCAATCAGTAATATAGCATAGAATATTTTTTTTTGCTTGTGACAGGGAACGATATCCCACAGTGTCTCATATAATTGGATGTTATCCGTCTTTTGGCAGTGGAATATAAACAGTATATCACCATTTTATAAAGAATGATTGATGCAGCAGCCCTTCTCCACTTGGCATCACCAAATAGAGTTGTGTTTAAAAACAGCTGCTTAGCTCATTACTGCTCACTACTCTCCGGTTCACTTTCATCATCACTTTTTATTATATATGGAGGTATAAAGCAGAAACCTGGGTCCCTGAGGAGCACTGCACTTAACTGGCCTGGACCCTGTATGTCGGGAAGGCAGCCCATGCCTTAAAGCAAGAAGCGGTGACCTCAGGCGAGCCTCTAGCTGCAGAGTGAGGGAGAGAGACAGTTGTGTGTAGGGAGTCAAGGCGTCAGCTTCACACACACATGCACACACACTGTCCTTTTTATAGCCTGTGGAGATGTTTTAATGCAGTATACCGTGAACAGATGCTGTTTTCCCCGACAAGCCAGAGTAATCTGGTTTATCAGCTGTTGTAATTCAGGAACGATAAGGGCTCAGCACCCCTCTTAACACTCTAACACCCATAGATTTGACATTTTATACACTTTAGCTCAGCATTGTTTTTAGCTAACACTTCATATTGCTTTTGTATCTCCAATTTCTTTTCAAAGTGAAAGCCTAGCACTTTAACAGTTCGTACTGCAACCTCACATTGCCCCATTGCAATGGCCTGCAATCCTGAAACTTTGAGCTGCATCTATACTGAAAGAATGAACATTTCTTCTGTTTCTATGATAAGCAGAACTTTGGCCCTGAAGCCTACCAGCAACCTTTCTTGTAAAATTGACATAAAAATAAAATGCAGAATACTGGAATGGTCAAAAATGATACTAATATTAATGCTTCAGACAATTATTTCACAAAATGTAAGTTGGGTTTGGTGGGACATTGAGCTTTAGTGGTTTGTGTCGGGTCGGACGCGACAAAACAGGACTGGGACAAAGCACAGAGGATGCCTGAGAGAGTCATACATCATGGTGATAATTGCTCCCCACTGGCAAGCACAGAGAGGAGGTGGAGTGTGTTGGGGGTGAGTGTGCAGTTGGGAAGAGGGGCCCTCACTGCCTGATAATTGAACTCCCAATTAAGTTGTCCTGTATACATAAATAAATATAGAGCTAATGAGGGGGCCGTACCCCATAAGGCCGGCTGAAGAGGTTCCATAGATAACCCTATCAGCAATATGTCTGGCTGTAACGACAGCAATGTCTTTTTGCCTTCACCAACAAGCTACACTGATAAAGTCTAATGAAGCAGTTTGTGCTTGAGGTCTCCACTGGATCTGATTGCTGAGATTTTGTTGGTGTTTATCAAAGCTGCTGTGTTACATCTCTGCTGCTGCTGTGTGCTGTTGGGACATGATGTTTGTAAAGTAGCTGTCATTAGCTTTCTATCATTATGGCTCTCTTCTTCCCTCCCCTGTGCTAGTTGCCCAGTAAGCATATACCGCTTTTTCAGTTTGTCTTGTTAGTACAGACACAGATGGGAAGACCATTGAAACATTATTTTTGCATATGTGCATACTGTATATTGCATTGCTCTAAAAGTTTTTACTTAAAATATTCAAGTTTGTTTATAAAGAGCAAGAAATATTGGCTTTTGCAACAGCAGAGTCTGATATACTGAACATCTGTACATGTAGCTTTCCAAGTCCAGTCCCTTGATGAGTTAGCCTAGCCGCGCTCGACCCATGTTCTGAAGACACAGGGGTCTAGGGCCGCTCGACAGGGAGGGAGGCGGGCTAAAAGGTTGTCTTTCAAATCACTCTGCAGCAATTGGGTAGGTATACAACCAATCAGCGCAACGAATAGGCTGACGTAGTTCCTAGAGCGCCGGCGGATTGTGGCTAAGTCCCATTAGCTTCCCAACCAGCGGAGCCAACTGGTATATTAAGGATTTGTCATATCCCGTCGGCATAAGTCCAAATACGTCTTTCTTCTCAATGAAACACTTCAGTGCCGTCCTTTGTTTATCTTTCAAGTTGAATTTTAGCTTCAGATCTTTAAGGGCTGTGGCCAAAGCCGAGTCGAAAGATAACTGTTTATTGTGCGCCGGTTGTTTCTATCAGAATCGTCGCGCCTCTGTCGTCACTGAGTTACGCCCGCCTTCTGACTCTACACTTCATGGTGATTGGTCCGGCCAGTTTTAGGAGAATCCAACCCCGAGCCTTATGGAGGGTAACTAGACCCACCCTGGCAGAGAATTAAATTCGTTGCCGTGGGTTGTCTAGCGCGGCTAGGCTATTGATGAGTATGAATGGATTAGGCAATCTTTAAAATGTCATGTTATTTAAAATCAGTGCTGTACCACGGTAACAAAAATGAGAACAGCAACCTCTAACAAAACAAATCCTGAAACAGTTTTAGCATTAATTCAAATACACAAACAATGACTGGTTGATTTTATGGTTGCAGTTGTTGCCAGGCCTTAACTCTTGTAGATACAATTTTTCAAAAAACTGAACCAGCTTTATACTGTCAGGTAGAGATTCAGAGGGTCATGACTTTATTTGAGAATTCAATTTATGCAAAGGAAGTCTTACACTGTCAAAAAATATGCAATTTTAGATGAAAATGTCCCTATAGTAAAATCTGGTTCTAAGGTTTCAAAGATAGATGGAACTAGATGGTGGAAATACTCAAATGTAAGGTTGGAATGAGTAAATGGACTGTTAAATATATTTTAAAAATCTACTTTTTAAAATATTGCCATAATAGAAATCCAGTAGTTTCTTGAGCAGAACCCTGATAGCTTGACAAAGATGGAGCTGTATGAAATAGTAAGAAATAGTAAAAAGTGTCTGAATCACCTGAAGGTTTGAAAACATACCGAAATTTAAAAAAATAAACCTATTTGCTTAAACGACTTAGTAGAACCAAAATTCCTCTCTACAAGAAAAAAACCTTGTTATTGGGGTCTTTGTCCCTTCGAAGCACGTAGACAGCCTTGATCATTTTGGTACTGAAAGCATAGTTGTTGCTTTTATGCTTCTTTTCTTGTCCACAGGCGTCCACTTGAAAGACTCTGTTGCATACATACATACTGTCGAGCATACTTACTGTTATTGTTGTAGTGTAGTCGCCACATGGACACAAACTTTGCATTGCATGTGGACGTCTGCACAGACTTGGGTAGAAGACAAATAAATGTCACATGGACCCTTACACACCTGCAGACACAAGTAAAACACTCGAGTCATTGGCCACCATAGTCAAGCACTGACTGGCTGACAAACATCTCGGGAGGTTAATGCTTATGTCAGGGGTCATCAGATTTGACACTGGATTAAAACTATGAAATAATAAGAATATTATAAACTAAAAATAATGACTGAAATATTGAAGGTGCACTCTTTGAAAAGCTATCAGGAAAACATTTTTTTTAAAGAAAAAATTACTTGGCAACGGTATCTAAAGTGGTAAGGCTGTTTTTTGTTTTTATGTTTTAAATGTCTAGCATAGTGGCATTCACATATTTGCTTCAATACTGTCAAGCCTCATCTAGGAGTGTGACAGAGTGACTCAACCTCTACAGGGTCCCCCAGATCCTCAGATGAGATTTCACAACTGCTGTCTTTATTTACTGACCAAAATAACAAACAAATCTATGTGAGAACACCAGAGATAACCAAACAAAAATCAGCAAACCAAATTACAACCTCTTTTCTCCATGTAAAACATAAACGGGTCAAAGAAGATCAAAAGAAAAGGCAGGGAATCAGGCCATCCACATAGCAAAAGCTACAGGTGGACAGACAGTATTTAAGAGTGGCTGGTTGGAAAAGAATGGAGATTTCTTTTATCCTGGACTGCGGCAGCATCCTCGTAGCTCCTAATATTGCTGGCTATTGTCTGACAGAAGCCAATCATCTGCAGCTGGTTAGCCGGTCAACCAATCTCTTCTTCGTCCCTGCTTACTTATATTACCATGAACACACAGGTGTTCACACCTGACATGCATCATGCAGACTCCTAGCAAAGAAAACAGCCTTATAATGGAGCAGAATGAACACTGCGGTTCTAACAACCGCCTTATAAAGTGGAAAGAAATGACTATGACTGTATCGCAGAGCTAGTTGAACACCATTATGGACCTATCGAGTATATATGTTCCGGTAAGACAGATTTACTAAGTAAATTAAACATTTTTAAATAGGACAATTGTGTTTTACTTTGCTTGCTACTGTCCATACAGCCACCAGTCATCGAACATTATTCTTCTTCTCTTTTTTTAAACTTATCTTATTTTTGGCTCATTTCTACTCATCACTCCCTCAGACTTTTTTTTCTTTAGCCTCAATTGTGTAGAGCCTTTTTGCTGGCAGAGCAATCCACAGTTCAAAGGACACATGCTCCTGGGCCTCTACTCTCCACTTGATAGATTCCCACCTTCCTCAGACAGACAGCAAAGCAACATATCACTATTTAGTCATGGCTTCCCAATGTTCCCCAATTCCTTTGAAGGGTATTGCTTATCTCAATCTCTGTGGTCATGCTGTCTTCTTACACCCTGCTCTCATAGTTTTTCCCCTGTGCTTTTGCATTTTGAAAACAGACAGCGACCATATTAATCTACACTCCAATAACCGATTCTGATCCGGTGTTAAATTAATCTTTGGTGCGCTTAAAAAAAAGGAGAATGTGGTAACAATTGCTGCAGATGAGAGACTTGCTTAAGTCCCTAATCCCCTAATTCCTCCCAAATTTTTTTTTTTTGCACTGTATGAATACTTTTATGCAGATTGCCTCTCCTTGTGGAGGCAAAATGCAGGCATTACTGGATTAAAGTGAGGTGTTTAAGTTTCCTTATTCAAACGAGTCAGTGAATGTTAAGCACACTCAAAACATATTTGCTTTGACTTGGATGTTGCAGAGAGGTAGTAGTGTAGCATGTAAATGGGATGGGTGCAATCAAGCAAGAGGCTTTTAAAAGGAAGGTGTCAATCTGATGCTTCCTGCCCTCAACCTTCTTCACCCTTTTCTCAGGTGAGTCTTTACTGGTTTGAAGGTCGCTGCCGGTGTGATCGGCCGTCACATGCAATTAAAGCTCGCTCTCTACCCCGGCTGTCACTCCACAAGTAGAAAATTGATCAGGAGGTCTGACTCTCTCACATCCCTGTCACATGTCACTTGATATCCATCCCCATTATCACTGAACTGCAGGAGAAAGGGTAAACAAATGGGAAAACAACACATTGTCTTTGAAGGTAACCTTTGTAAACATTTAGCGGTAATACATATGGTTGTGTTTCCTGTAATAAATTAGCATATGGTGCATTTCCACAGACCATGTGTCGCTGCAGCATTACCATGTAAGCAAACATGAGATTTACAGACGGGACCGTTATCGATCATTTGCATGCCTGTATGTGATTACAAATGATTTTTTTTAAACAAAAGATGAAAATCGACACACATCTCTGTGGAATACATGCGTTACAAAGGTTGTGCTGGAGGAATACATTAGACTGCTTTTCTAAAGAAACAACAAAGCAAATCAATACCTTGTTTTACTGTGTCGACTCGCCGGCATCGTTATCCTAATGCACTCACATCAATGGCTCTAAATTTCATATGCATAGATTTTTGAGTACTTGGTGCACAGCTTTATGCAATTAGGCTTGATTTCTCTTTTTCAAGATTAAGGTCTCCTGACTATTTGTGTACAGTGTTAATTAACAGACAGACAGCTTCCCAGAGGCTGCAGTCTCAGTCCAATGCAATTTCCCCAGATAATGCCTACTTCAAGAACATTAAAGCTATTTAAATCAAGCCTATGTATATACTTAAACTAAATAGCTCTGCATTGCATTAAGAGGAAACATGCAATGCTGCATTCAAACATCTACGTAGGTAGGCACAGACCTTGCTGTAAAGCGATAACTTGGCTCCCAAAGCCAAAAGAAGGCAAAACCTGTATTTTCAACCAGAGCAAAGGGCTGCTCATCCAGTACAATGAATTCAATTACTCCCTGAAAATCCTTTTGGCTCGTTGTCGCTGTCTCGAGAAAATTTCTTTGTCCTTTTAAAAGTATCTTTCAGTGTTTGTTTCCTGAGCCACCTGACTGAACTCACTGTGTGAGCCAGGGACATTGTAGTCGCGTTTTGCTGCAAGTTGTGCTCTTCCTTCACACTCAGTCTGGAGTGTGAAGGAAGGTGGAGGTGGCAATAATGTGTCTTTGACCTTGTTTGCCCACCACCCATCCAACCAAAAGAAGAATCAAAGATTGGATGCTTAGTATTGCAGACACCGTCAGTGCTTGCTAGGTTGCTGGGGTAACCTTATCAGCAATGCTTTGTGAGTCTTCCTATACATATTACAACACCGCCAATAACAACAACGATGATGATAATAATAATAATACCAATAATAAAAATAGTATATTTTGGAGGACACTAAGAATCAAATACATATTTACAAGGGAAATGCTTGAACATCTTTATAGTAACTCTTATGCATTGTTTCACATTAAGTTATGCAGTTCCTTTATTCTTGTCTATGCCCAGCCATATGTAGTATTATACTCTGATAATGTTGTATATTGCAGTTTCCATAAAAATGCTTTGTGATGATGAAAGGAAAACTGCACTTACTGTCCATTTCTCTCTCATATTTACTTGCTCTGTTGAGGCCTACATAAAATATTAATAGTATGTTTCATTCTTTGTTTGATTATTGCACTCCATTCTTCAGTATTCTTTTATATTTTACTGTTTTTCCTGAAGCTGCAACAACTAGATTATATTTGTGATTTAAATAGTTTTAACTTGCATTGAATACCCCAGCTTTAATGAGTTGATTTTTGGTGTGATTGCCTACTACTTGGCTGCTTACGTAGCTTTTTTCACTTAATCTCTGATGTAGCTGACTAAAAGGCCTTGGTTTCTAGGATTTTGGGAGGTTGCTTTTTGTTTTTTTTAAAGCAGTTGGTTTCCCAGTCAGGACACTTTACGAACAACTGAGTAAAACCATGGTATACATTTCATTCTCATGTTTGAAATGATAACACTTTGACTGGCTATATGAACTGTTTTTACTCAGTGTCTTTAGGTGTCCATTTCACAGCACAGCAGCTGGCTGGACCGGGATTTTGTCATTAACGGCTCATTTGACTAACCTGAATTTTCTTAGTCGTTTTCACAAATCGCCGGACTGTCAACTTCTACTTCAAACACTGTAGCACTGTAATCCTTTACTTTACAAAGACCCCAAGATACAGTAATATGACAGTGTCGATATATGGCATAGAAACGGTTCCTATGCCTTCCATCATATCCCACAGTGTGTCATTGAAAATGCAGGTGCAAAATATCTACTCAAGCTTGTAAAGGAGAGGCCTTGATCTCAACATGTGGGATTCAAATTAGCCTTTTGAGACTACGTAAAGGAACTAAGGTGCCATCACTGCTGATTTCTGCACAAACAGGGCGGTATTCATTATTACTTTATAGATCTCTTGCGAACCGGGCCACTTCTATGATATTTATTTATTAATTTAGTCTCCCAAACAGACGGGGCCACCTGTGGAGTTAATACAACGCCGGCGACATCAAATTACTTCGGAAATGAAGTCTGATTGCTGATGTGCCTGCTGCTGTAATGCCGTCACTCAAGTTGCAAGCTGTTTGTGCTTGTGCCTCATCAGTGCTGAGTGAGATTTCACAACATAGAGAATGAAACTTAGCATATTTTTATTTTTTTTTAACTACTTCATTTGGGGTTGAGTATTATTAAATTAAATAACAAAATCAGGAACTGCAGCAATATGATGAAATGTAGTTTGTTCTATAAAAACATGGACAGAAGAAATATTCGCAGGAAGCTTTTGGATCGACCACGTGCTGTGTTGGGACAGTATACACGGCAGTAGCTAACTTTCCATAGCAAACACAACTGAGATGACCAAATACGAGCTATAATTAGCAAATGGTGAGAGGAACACAGAATTTGCCATAACTGAAAGTTCACTGGTTTCATGGCAGAGAAAGTGGTGAAAGAGTTCAGATAGAATTAGGAGAATGAATCTGGAAAGATGGCATTAAGTACACAGCATTCATTGAGATATAAAAGGAGTACTTTAGCTAATTGGTGGACAGAAAGATGCTGGATGATGCATTGTGACAGTGGCAGTGACAAAATCGTCTAATACATTAAGAAAGGGCTTACGTCTGTGATGGACTGTCCAGGGTGATATTTCTTAGGGAAAACTAAGCAGTCTGAGAGACACACCGTGGGGGCTGGGAGGGAAGCGCACTGTGTGTCTGTGGGAATACACAGAAATGCCGATCAAGGGTGTTTGCAGAAAGCATCAATGCACCATTTTGCTGGTGAGGCCTTTAGCATGGGTTGATAGATTGAGCAAAAAACGTTCACCAGAAAAATAGACAAAGTAGAAAAGGTCTCTCAGCGTGTGTGGTGACGTTTCACCTTCTGTCCTCTGTACATCCAGTCCCCCCCGACTGACAGAACTAATGTTGCACCACACAGACATGTTGTCCTTGGTAACAGTTTTCTGTGTCGTCAGCATCAGTTTGATAATGCGATTCAAGAAAGCAGACTTAGTTTTCACATTCTGAAATGACTGTTGTAATTATTCAGTCTTTCCGTTTTAGAGCACTCATCACACCATAACACCACTTTTTATTCACAGGCATCTTTTTTTCAGCAAAAGGACTTAATCACACATTTCCATAAACACACAAACACATTGACACACATCCTCTGGCGTCACTGCTCACAAGCCAAGCAGGACAGGTAAATATTGACTCACAGTCTTCTCATTAAAGGGCTTTTTGACTATCAGACCCTGAAAAGGACATATAGTTCACTAATTGCAAATGGTAGAATGCCAGGGGCGGTGTGTGGTGGTGATAATGGTCACCCTTTATCTTATTTTCTCCCCCTAGTGTTGGCCTATTGCCAAGGCATAACTTAGACCAAAGTGTCGAATCAGATTTGAGGTCATCCTGGGTGTTAGGAATTACACGATTTCACTGCAAACGCGGAAAGCATAGTTCATGTGAAAATAGGGTTAATCTTGTTATGCTAGGGATTCATGCCAAGTTTATACAATGGGCACAGCTTCTAGTCCCATTTTCTCTGCCAGCTGTTGTCTCTGAATTCCACTAAGCCATGCATTTTTATTTATTTTTTTAATTATCGTTACAGCTCAGAGTTACAATAAACATAAAACCTCCCCCTAACGCTTGTTGTTTAGCCCTGGTTTAATTTAGGTCTAACATTGAAACAAAGTCACACAAAGTCAACAATGCCAATTATGAAACATTGCAAAGATGAGACAGCGTAGCTGAAGAGTAAGCTCGTAAATATAGAGGCAAGAACAAGGGAATATATAGAAAGAAGGAACAAAAGACCTCACAATCCCACAGAGAATATTGTTCTGCTGTCTGATCAAGCTTAAAAATACTATTACCTTGTTGTCACTGGAGCTGTTCTCCCTGGTTTGACTCTAGAAGATGCACTGACCTTTTCAGCACTTTACCACATCAGGTCTATTACGCGCCGACAGTTCACCTCTCCCTTTTCCTTACAAGAGGATAATACCAGCTCCCTTTTTTATTGTGATGAAACAGCCAAGGTGGCTTTAGTGTGATTTCATTTGCCCTGCTCTCTGAGCTTCCATAGGCAGCAGTCCTAACGGTCACTTTACCTGAAAGCAATCGTCAGGAGTGATGGTTACTTTCGTGTGTGATTAAATATCATTATATCTGAACCCCATTATTTTTCATTGAACACAGAATGGTGGAAGGATACCAGCTTGTACAGACAAGAGAGTGGATTATCTTCCCTGTTGGACTTTTAGCTAGATGATCAGAACACAAAGCTTCCATCAAATATGTAGTGGAAGGGATTGATTGAAGCTGATTCTGTAATCCATGTAATACTTGGAACATTTATTTTACCTCAGCCACTCTGTGTCTTGGTTGTACTGTATGACCAAGGATTCTCTGCTCTTGTCTTTGGTTCTTTATTGCCACTGGAGGTGGTTAGAGCACTGAGATCATAGTGAGTCAGAACTGTGTCAGCAAGGCTTCCTCCCACTGGAGCACCCCATCCATCCATACGTCTATTTCAATTCAGCACTTTTTTGTGTGTTTTTTCTTTTGCAGCTGTGCTGCTAAGCAGTGATCATGTCTTATATATGTACAAAAAGCCTTGGCAAACACCATCTGCATCATTCTGCCTGTGTAGCTTCAAATACTATAGTGTGGAACCAAGAATCTCAAAATGGCTTCCTGAGTGATTTTTCTAAGTATGGGCAGATGGGGGTAAGAATTAATTCAATGCTTTATTTATGCTGCTAATGACATCGAGGCTGTTTTGGCTCTTGAGAGAGGAGCGCAATCTTGAAGTGAACAGGCAAGATTTGGACCGGAGAAAATATATTTTCCTGTGACACTTCCAAGGCAATGAGACACAATAGTTCTACCCACATAGCTGGTAATGAATGATCAACCTAGTTCAACCTCGTTCTTTTATCCTCTTCCGCTGGGGTGTTACTGTTAAGCTATGACTGTGGTGTATTTTTACCTGTATAACACAGTTATTATGTAAATATAAATAGAGACTGATACTTTATTGACACGCTTGTGAGCCAGACACATATACCTACCCAGACACGGATTCCACATGAGCTGATGAGGGAGAGATGGATCTGTTTTCTCCGTCTGTCTTCAGCCAGGTAACTACTGTGATATGGCCTGGTTTTGCTGTGATGTGTGTGTGGGGCTGTGTGTGTTGTCGCACTGCACAGGTGGCAGGCAGCAGGGACGGGAACAGGCCAGTGAGCAGGTAGAATACCACTGAGGTGGAAATAACAGTCTGGACTCCTCTGCTGCTTTGAGAAGTCTGGCATGAAATGCTGCAGGTAGTGCTGACCGCACACTGTTGCTCCCCCTGTGCTTGACAGAGTCTGGTACAGGTGTATCCATGTGCATTTGTACATCGTGGTAAGACATACAGGTATTCACTAACATAATGCACAAACAAGGACATAAATACAGATCCATTTACCGTACATTTGTTATATTTATGTGTATGTAGCATCATTTATCAGTATAAATGCTTTGACTGCTGGTTAGTATTAATACTTAATTGTGATTTATACTTTCATTGATTTTCTTTATTGATTTAACATTGTTTCCATGGGTGTTTCCCATTATCACAATGTTACTTTTAATCCTAAAAGCTTTTAGTCAAATCCAGTGATAGTGATAGTCAATGTAGTTCATGCTTACCGTCTACGTGTACTAACGAGCTAGATATAAACAGCCTCTCTCCAGATTCAAAAGAGGAATTGGAACATAATTATAATCCTAACATCTGAGCAGTGTTTGTTTACTTCATCAAACTTCCGATGAGGATAAAACCCTGTTTGGTGGAGCTGTTAACTACTGATAAAATGTGACCCAGACCATGCACTGCCTTTTGTAAGATGTCAGAAGGCAAAACGGTTAAAAAGCACTGCTGTAATATTTAACGTTTTATTATTAAAACTTGTCATATTATTAATTGTATCAAATTTTCCACCTTTAAAGTAACTAAAGCTGCCAAATAAATGAGTGGAAATGCAAAGTAGTATAAAATAGAAATACTCAAAGTCCAAGTACCTCAAAATTGTTCTGAAGTCCAATACTTAAGTGAATGTGCTTAGTTGCTTTACACTTCTGTCAGTGACTGTTCGTAGTTGTATATTTGGTTACTTTGGTTAATGGTTTACGTTTATAGTGCTTGAGTTTATTTTCTTTATTTATCTTTTCAGTTCAGTATGTAGTTATGAACTGAATTTTGGCTTCTTCTTTAATATTTGGTTGCTATGTCCAAGAAGCTTTATTTTACTGCTGGTAGGGCTGCAACTAACGACGCGTCGACGAATCATCTGAGCACGATACGTCATCAAAAGCGGAAGTGGACGCGCAATGCAACAGAAATTTCCGTCCGACCGGACTGCGGAACACGGACGTCTGCGTTTAGATACAGCTGTATAGTAAACGCTGACATCCGCGCTTATGATAGATCGCGGATGTCTGCGCTGCATCGTGCATACATAATACATGCACGATGCAGCGCCGATGTCCGTCTGTGTTCCGCGCTCCGGTCGGACGGAGATTTCTGTTGCATTGCACGTTCACTTCCGCTTTTGATGACGTATCGTGCTCAGACGATTCGTCGACGCATCGTTAGTTGCAGCCCTAGCTGCTAGTAGAATACATGTCTGGGGCCATTGTCTTTAGTTTTTTACCATTTGCCCCTGACCAAAGCCACCACACAGTGTCCAGCTGAGAGTCCAGCTGCTGTTTTTGTTGCATCTTAGGCAGGTGCCATCGCCAGAGGAAATCATAAATTGTCCAAAAGTTCATGTTGAGTAGCAGTCTCAAACTGTGCTCCAAACAGTTGCGGCAGACGGACGAAGAAGGGCAACACAAGTGAGAAAATAAAAAAAGCAGACAGCTGGTAACAATAGTAAAGTCTTAACACCTATTATTGAGGGCTTTAGTTTATTAAAAATGGATCATACTCTTGACTCTGTTTGACCTGTATGTGTGTGAGCGATCAAGCTTTTTAAAATGTGAAAGTGGCTACAAGGAAGAGACAACTATAGGACACTTCTTTTTATTCTGTCTCCTCGAAAGTCCCTCTTTTGTTCTTCGGGTTTTGGCAGTGAGCCTTAAGTCCAGTCAACTTTCACTGCAGTGATTCGTCTGTGACACATCAGTAGCTCACAGAGCTGCTCAACACTCTCATCTAAGAGAGTTTAGAGGGGTGAAGTGAGGGGTGAGCATAAGTGCCTTTGCTAGGTATTGTGTAAGGCTTGCCTTTGCTTTAAGCTGCCACATCAGAGGCAGTTCTCACTGGTAAATAAATCCATTCTCTCCAGCGGACAGACAGATCAACAGACAGACAGATATCTGTGCATGTGGGGTATATGTTCATTAGTTCTTATGTGTAGACATACATTATACATTGGCATGTAAATTCAAGATAAAATATTTAAGATTCTTCGCTACTTCTAGGTCAGGAATCAAACTCAAGGAAGTTAGCTCCTTGGATAAAATGTAAAATTTCTCTGAGTTGCTTTCTTCTACTGAAACGGAGCTCATGACTCTCAGGTGGATTTGATCCACTCAACAGAGGCTGATCAGGTATATGAAGTTGTGGCTTTTGTTTTGCCTGTTATGTTGTTTTCCTGTGCCTATGGTTTGCTGGTAATCATTGATAACTAAGTAGCATTGTGATAATAATGGAAACAATGGCTTCTGAATGAGGTGAAATTGTCAGAAGTCAATTGTTGTTATAAGAAAAATGTCAAACATGGGCAGAGTTAGTTTCTAAGGGGGCAGTTCATGGTGCTACATAAATTAAATTAGTTGTGTTCAATTTTGACTGATTGTACTCTGGGTATACCACCAGGTGATCAATACATCTGGCTTTGTTTACCGAGACATTAAAAAAAGCAGGTTCATCAGAGATGCACAATTTGCTGAATAGAGAATGCAAGGCTCCAGTTAGCAACAGCGCTATCAAAATCTGAGGAATTATCTCCGCCCTGATCAGGGTGACATGCCACTCCATTCTTGCTCCACATGCTCCATCCACAGCTTTGCACCTTTCTGGACAAGGATTCATACTGCAGCAGGATAGTGACCTCATCCCTCCTGAACATTTAAGGGCCACATGAAGCTAAACGCTCCTGACATTACAAGAAGTGTTTTGGAACAATGTCAGATCATGCTGGGCTAACATGGATTAGCAAGGAGTTCATACAGCTAAAGTGTCATAGATCTAAAGGGGGACATACCAGATACTAAGTTATTGTAAAATCCATGTTCATTTGTCTGTTCACTGACAGCTCGTTAAGCTGATGTTACCATTATCTTAATGCCGTGTACTTTTAATAAGTAAAACTGTTTTTTTTAAATAGCTTTATAAATATTCATTTAATTTTGCTCAGTTGAATTTTGAACATTTGGAGCAACATTGAACTTGACCTCCTTCTGATTTTCTCATTGTGTTGGCAGAAATGCTATTTTGACTTCCCACCTCTAATTACACTTGCCTCTTCCTTTCTGGCCTCCCATGGATCTTTTCTATTTGATGACTCACTGACCCCCGTACTCCCATACAAACCTGCACCCAGTCTTTTTACATACCGCCCACGGCCAATTGCACTTCCACTCTGGTGAACAAGACCGAAACAGTGGCTTGGTGTAACCCTCTCTACATCACATTTTGTATTCCATCCCTATGGTTCAATGAATACTGTCTGGGATGGAGAGGAGCCTATGTTCCTGTTGCCACATCCACATAGGGGAATGATGAATGTTTCAGTCCAGTAGGGGGTATTGAGGGGCTGGAGACAAGGTCAAGAGCTGGTTCAGGACAATAATGCATAAATCTCAGGTAGACATGGACATCCTGAATCCCTAGCAAGAGCTGGAGTCACATTTTGGGTGCAGTACGGCCACAGGTCAAAATTCATTCCCTCAAAAAGATTAAAACGCATTCAGTCATTTCTGCATATAGTGTCTAGCAGGTGTTTCATACGATCTGTGTCGGGCAAACATAATGTTCTATTCTAAATAAAACCTCAGGTAAACTTTATGTACTGTGCTGCTACAGATGCTTTCATAGCAGAGAGATTTTTTACAACACAGTGCCGTTGCGTTCATGGTTGTTTGCTGTGTTTTAGTGACTTTATGACGCATACAGCAGTGGTTGATATGAACAGAAAAAGGAGCAATTTCAAGCTTGTACTTTTTGCATTCGTGATTTTTCTGTCTTGGGTTTTTATGGCATTGGATGTGAATCATTGTGTAATTGCGGTCTCAGATTGTGTTCATACAAAGCATTTTGGAATTTATTTGAAATCTGAAGCACTTATTTCATTACTGTGGTTGACTGAGGCAGGTCAAACAGTGCCACATGCCATTTTTGATATATTTGAACATGGGTGACACCAAATACTTGCATTTAGCTGACTGAAAGTGCCAGACTAAGTCTTTTTACAAACCTAAAGAAAGTACATTCTGAACCAAGTATTAAAATGAAACGGTTAAGGGAAGCACAATATCGTCTGATGAACGTGAAACCGTCATTCTGTCATTCGTTCATGTGTTTCAAACTAAAATAAAGACCATGGACAAATCCCTGTCAAACCAAAGCACAAGCAGTACTGGACCTCATGTTACCCTCAGTGCTAAAATGTAGATATTTATGACAGAACCACTGTTTGTACATGCCTGGTTATATATGTTTCTGCGTCTGTAGTTTGTCTTGATTTTGAAAGCATGAATATTGTTTTAGAGAACTGTTGTGCACATAAAGTTATTATTACTTGATTCCCCTTGCAACAAACATGAATTATGGAATGCAAAATGGCGCTTGAGGCTGCTCGAGGCAATTTACATCGGCATTGAAAAACAATAGACTTTGTAATAGCTTTCGAGTTAAGATCTATCTTTTCTGCTCAACATCTATCTTCTCTGCAATATTGGATTTTCAGCTCTCTCGGTTGAAAACAGTGGCCCAAAGCAGCTGCTGTTGCCCACCTTATGTTTTCTGACATTATGGCTAATAAGATAATGGACCTTTTTGCTAGCAAAGAACTGGCTTCAAACCTCAGGGTCATCTGCTAGACCACATGATGATTTTGATAGCAGTGATTGAATGTATGAGTAATCCAGAGAGAGGAACAGGGAAAGACATATGTGTCTTTGTTTCTGCTAAATTAGGTCTACGCTATCACAAATAAATATATATTTTTTAAAGACTATTGCTACAATTTGTGTTGTTTTGGGCTTCTCTTGTTATCCAGATTCATGTGCTAGTCCCACACTGCTCAGTACTTAATTTAAACCTGGCCTTCCATATCACACAGAGAAATGTATTTCAATAGATATTTTAGTCATGTAGCTTACAGTGACGGCGCACATGATGAACTTAACAGGCCCTATCTAATGTAAATTGGATTTTGAGTAATTTGTAATTAGACATTTTTCCCAAAATAATTGTGATGTGCTACACCTGTGTAATGCAGATTCCAAATCGCAATGCAACAACGTATTAAAAGAATCCTCTTCCAGTGCATATTTTATATTAGCTTTTAGACTGTACTTGCAAAACTCATTTACATTTACCCCTCTTGATCAACAACTTGCTCGTTTACGGGGACACCACAACCCAAAATCCATCGGAATCTCATGGCAGAGTGTAATGTACGCGTTCATTCTAACATTCATCACTTCCTGACTGTCGGGAACTGAACCAGTGTGGGCTCAAAACCATCAACAGCTCTTGCCTCAGAGTGGTGGCATTTTTGGAGATCTATGAGGGTGTTTATGAGCAGCTTGAAAAGGGCATTTTACAGATTTATGGATGACAAGGCTAAATGATCTATGGAAAACAGAGAGGGGGGGAAAAGGGTTGTTGATGCTGATTGGGGGGAAAAAAAGGTGTTTGAGTGTGTATTTGAGAGGGGTGTGCCCCCTCTTTCCACAATATTGTGGACTTTCTATAGAGCAATTTGACAGGGACAGGAGGAAGAAGGGGATGGAGAGTTTAAGCGAATAAAGAAAAAGGTCACGTCTAGCCATTTTCATTAAAGCTCATTAACTTTTATTTGCTCAAAAAGATGTCTGTGTAATTAGAATAACAGAGATTGAGCTAATGAAATTACAATAAACAGTGGTGGTGTGGAACCAAAAAATAATATCGCAGCCGGGCTCACGCATGTCTGAGAATTAATTGCACATTATTGGCCGGTGACCTTTGAAGGAAATTGAGGTAGATCCCCAGGTGTGTTTTGCTAGGTGTGGGTTTAGATTGCCTGCATAAGCATACATGCATATGTGTGTAGTCTCTGCGTTCATTGAGTGTGTCAGCATACAGGATTATCTCCAGTGTGTGTGTGATAGGTTGATACAGTAACTGAGAGGTGTTTTTATTGCTGCTTTGTCCTTCATTTATTGAACCTATTATTTCCTGCCGGTGAGGAAGTGGAACAATATATTTTGACAAATGACAAGGTATCGAATTGGCTTTCTCTACACCTTGTTCAGTAAAAATGAGCAATCCGAAGCTCACATTTGTCATTTATTAGCAGGCTTAATAGTGAGGGTGGCTAAACTCATCCCTGGCTCCCAGAATATAGTGCAGATACTGCTCTGCACTTCCTTGGTCTGACTATATGTTAGTGAATGGCAAAGCGAGTGAGGGCTTCCGCTGCAGCCAAACACTAACTGATTTTCGTAATAAACACAACTTCCACCTGAGGAGAGGGAGCTAATTGGTGAAATGTGTTGAGGAGAAGCTGCTCAATCCCAGCTCCACATGATCAGACTTTAGGGTGGACACCTGCTCTGCTCTCATATATTATTGACAGCAGGAAAGTACTGTATGTGTTTCAGTGTGTGTCATTAGCAAGAGCAGGCCATAAATGATGAATGACACCTGATGGTACATTTGAAAGATTGGAAAACGGTAATCAATTCTCCCTCACTTTAATCACCTCATTGGTCTAATATCTGTTTTCGACCTTCAGATGGAGCAGTCGTTCTGTGGCAGCAGCGACGCCGAGACATGAGAGTAAGGGTTCAAATCTTTTAAAAATTAGAGGAATACAAGCTATATGGATAAGATCGGATGGATTTGCTCCAAAGTCACATCAACACCAGGCGTGTGTAGTTCCAACACCTCACCTTTCTAGCCTGCGTGAAACCTGGCTCGATTCCACAGATATGAGGGAGATTTGTCAGCCTCCCTGTTTGTTCGCTGTGTGTGCTGATAGCCTGGCAGCCTGTTTGTTTGTTTATTCCCTGTCTAGGTCAAAGCAGATGCCCTCGCTCTTCTTCTCTGCCTTTTCACTCTCTCACCAAGCCTATGAATCTCTGATTCCGAGTCTCTGAACTGGTACAGACCCTGTTGTGCTGACCTTTTCAGAGAAGTATATGTGCTGTAAGGTAATGTCACAGCATTCAATTCTCGGATCTAAAGCCCGTTGTCGGAAAAAGCTGAGGCTGGTGTCTGGTAGCGAGTAGACTCTTGAATTGAATGTTCTAAACACTTGTAGGATCAGTTGCATGAGTTCACCAAAGGGATTGGAATAAAAACTGAATAAGTATTGATTTAGTAGCTGCAGCTTCACCATGCTCCATACAGTTTAATTGCCTGTATTCTGAAAATGATTAAAAGTAAGACAGTTTGGGTACAACTTTCCAAAGAAACGGACTGAATAGGCCCAAGTTAGCCGCTGTAACCTCTGTGTCTCAATACATGTCACTACTTCTGATTGACTCTGATGAATGATGATGATTTAAATCTTGCAAATGAGAACCTTACAGGCTGATTTTCATCTTGTTTTTCTGCTGATATATTCAAAAATGTCCAGTTGACCTGAACATTATACATCACCACAAAGTAGGCAACCTTGACCTACTGTCAGTTAGAATCTGCATCAGCAAACTTGTCTCATCAAGCATTTCAATGAGGTCAAGTAGTTTCCTGTCTCATGCATCCATTCAGAAAGTTGATGCCCCACAAAGGTCATGGGCATAATAACCTGTTGGAAATTAAAGTTAGCTACAGCTAAGTTTTGAAGTGTTATATGTGATACAGCATTCATCTAGTTCCTGCTGAAAATCTGATACTATATTTATTTAGTTTCTAACTTGTTTTCATATACCCCAAACTATGTGTATAATTTGTCTGTTTTCCAGTTTAGCTCTGAGCTCACTGCTGCTAGTGAAACTGTGTCAATAACACAACTGACAAAAGGTCAAAAGTTAAAAATCTTACTTTATTTTTCAGTCTAAAGAAATAGCTAACAACCCATGACAAGCAATAATGAGATTTTTGGGAAACAAACAAACAAACAAACAGTATTCTCGATGATAATGGCAGATGCTGTCATTTTCACTTTCACTTCATGACTGTATTGTGGTCTCACACTATCTCAGTCTAGACACTTTTGGTTCAGATACGTGTGCATTTGGCTTGTTGTCACAGAAATAGAATGGCACTTCAGCTGGTAACAGGTTCAGTTCAGAGCAGCTTTCTCATTGATAGTGGAAGGTCGTGATGACAACACTTTTGCAGATGAAGATGCACCTGAGGCTACTGATGATGTAGTAGTGTTTTGTGCCGTTTATAAATCTGATAATTTAAAAGCAGAAAATGACATTGCAGTGAGACATCCAGTTCGAACTTGTTAGGAGTGAAGGAATCTCACAAGTCTCATAAGCTCCCTGGAAAATATTAGCACCTCCTTTCTATGGTGAGAGAAATAATGTTCCACGACTTCTACAGGCTGGTATATGCTCTAAAATTCTTTATTTTATCCAGAATCGGATCCAACCTCAGGTAAAAGATTATAAAACTAAATGCTAAAAATGCCTCAGCTTTCCATTTTGAGTTGACTGCAAAACTGTGGAGTGGTGTGAGTCCTTGGTGCAGTCCTTGCTGTGTTTAAAATGTTACAAGAAGCGGTCAGTTAATGTATTTTTTTCTCCAAAAATGGCTTTATCCATCTTATGCATGTGCAGAACTATGAAATAGTGTGAACAAAAATAAAAATAAGTATGATTTTTAGATTCCATTTCATGTAACGCAGTTGGAATGTTGTAGGTTTATACGTGTATGCATTTCTTTTTATGTACTCATACTTCACCTTAATAAGGGCCAGGCTTCATTATAATCATCACCTTGAAGAACATAATTTGTGCTTTTAAGCGGTGTTGACATTTTTATTTACATGGACGAGTCAGTAGAGGAGAAGAAAGAATTAGAATTTACACCTTGACCAATGTTCTTGACAGAAATGACAGGTTTTCATGTGGACCACTACAGAAAGATCTCTTCTTTTTGTTTCATTGGGATAAAAAAAATATTTGAATGGTTTTAAATATCAAACACCTGTCATCCTTAATGTCATTTATTTTCACAGAAACGGACAAAATAAATGTAAATAACAATGATTTGTATCATTAGAGTGCATATAAACAAGCAAAGGTACAGACATTTACAAAAAAACATATAAAATAGATTAAACTACATTGATTGATCCAGAGGCAGTGTTTTCAGGTTGTTTGTCCTTCAGCTCCATTTTTCTAAATGTGATTCTCCAGGTACACTTTGAGAGAATTTCTGTACATTTGGCACAAACATGTAGATTGACTCAAAGAAGAACTTACTAGAATTTGGTGACACTGAGCATATTCTGACTGCCTCATCCACTGAACTGTACTTGCATACTTCAGCAGAGAATAGATAATCTGTAGTCCACTTGCGAGTTTCTTGCGGACTACACAGACCGACAAGAAACCGAGGTGGTTTCAGGAGCAGTCGGACATTTGCATTTTCTCTCAGAATTCAGATTTTTCTTTTTTTGTAGCCAAAAGCCAAAAGTCGACCTCACTGTTCTGTAAAATCTCTTTCCTTGCTTTTATTCAGGACCCTAAATTGGGAACAAAAATTGATATTGTGAGCATATTTCACATTCTGGTATAAAATTGGTGACCTTCATTTTGGGTGTTCACCTTGAAACTCTGGCGTTTATATAGATCTTCTGTGCTGCTCGAGGTTGTCACATAAGAGGAGAAAAATGTGACATGCTTTTTTGTGCTGAGACATTGTGAGGCATCAACTCTTGTCTGGTCATTGATAATTTAGTTATTTTTTAATTAAAGATTTGTTGATAGATGAGCTTGTTGTTTATATTTAAATTGGGGCTGTCATGTGTCGCAAAACTGCCTCTGACGTTCAGTTGTGGCGGCAGATACAAATGTTTGATCCTGGCTTGTTTTCTTGCTGATATTGTGTTGCTGGAACCCATAAATGGTATACATTATTCAAAGTGTGAAATATAACTCAAAAACTCTGTCACGATGTTGATTCAGTCCAAGAAAGGGCTCCCTGTTGATTGATAACTCCCGGCAAGAAGGAAGCTGAGTTCTTTGTCTGGGCGATATTGAGCATTCATAACCGATGTTATTTTTCTCCATAAATCTGAAACTTCTTTTTACAATCATATAGTGTGTTCCAGCATCTTTGTTACAGTGGCAGCATAGGTTATTGTTCCACAGTTTGAGCCTTGCCATTATGCAGTCATCATGTTGCCAAAGTTGATGCAACTTTTTAAAGGCAGATATTTCCTTTTCTATTTTTTTTGCTACAAACAGTGCATTGAATAAGTAGTTGAAATTGGCTTTTTTGAGAATATTAGACGTTATACTACTTATCAGAGCACATTTGTTAATGTTAAACTGTGTGTGTTTGTTGTATATTGTGTTTGACCTTACTAGAGTCACTCCTTGACCGGTTGGAGAGAATTATTTTGTAGATTGTCAGATTATTTTCACACTGTACAGACAAGCCATTTTCAGTTTCTGATCAGCAGCAGGCCCGATCATCTCCATAGAAGACAACATTCTTATTACCAAACCACTTGATCTCTACAGGAGACCAAGCTCCCACTGCGACATACTTCTCTAAAATAGCTCTATCCATTTTCAGATGTGAAATCTCATGTGGGTTGTGACAGTGTGCAGTGAAACATACTTGAACCCAAGCAGACACTTCCACTTGCACACACTGCGATAATGTAGGTCAACACACACACACACACTCATACCGACATGAACTGCACACACAGACACACACAGTATTGATTTACTGTCATCACCTTGAAGGAAGGTTACCTGCATTGTTTACTTTATGAATTCATGTTTTCACAAAGACGGCAGCATTTCTGGCACAGCAGTGACTAAGACACACATTGACACCTAGCAAGGCTGTTGACTAGGTGTTAAAACTGAGGCAATCGTTGTGACAACTGCATGTTTTGGGGGCCCTGAAGTGTCCATAGTTGTGTATTGTTGAAGGATTAGGGGTTCAGAATCTGTGAACTCTTAAGATTTTTTTTTCTCTCATGTCTAACTGACAAAGACACAGCTTCTAAAAATGCTGTTTTTCACTTCTTTCACATTTCTTTCTTTGGCGGTGACTAAGATGAATAGTACTTGCAGTGGTCTCATGCAGCAGTTGATGTGATCAATTATAGTCTGTATTTGACCTTTTACGGCAACAGTAAAACTTTTTTTTTTTAATTCTTAAGTGATGTGTTTGGTTAGAATGTGCTTTTTTCCCCCCAAAGTTTTTGGGCCATTAAGGAATGCGGGAGCTCATTTATAACAGGCTCAATTTTTTTTTTACAAAATATAGTAAAATCAAAAGACTGGCAGTTTTATTGTTGTCTGTGTAAACTAATGTAACCTTTTCAGTGGCTCACTTCAGATTTGATATGTATTTGCATTAACAACCACAAAAACTAGGCGGTTTACAGTGCAGTCCTTGCACATGGCAGCATATTTGCCTATTTACACCCACCCCTTGGCCCTTGACTCCACAAAAAAAACACAAAGGTTGTGGTACATTGGTTCAGTGGGAGAGACCCTCTGCTGTGTTTTTACTTTGCAATCCAACCACCGATGCTTCACAGGTAATCGGAAATTTTTGACGCTGTTGTTGCTTACTGACACTTAGGCCCTAATGGCATCTTCCAATTGTTTTTGTCCCTGTGAGACTAAAATTGGCTTAGTTCATTATGCTGCATGAAGGGATTTCAGGGAACCTTTAGGCATACTTGAGTCCTTTAGCAAAACACTTTGCATATTTAAACTATTGGTAAGTGTTATTTATTTCTTTATTTGCAGACCAATACTCTCTCAAACCAGATCAGAATGATACATGTGTTCTTTAGAGCACATCAAAGCGGTGGAGGAATAAATTGATGCTGCTCTGTTGATACAGAAAGTAGTAAATGAAACAAGAACAGCAACTTACCAGTGTCCATAGGGTTTTGCTCTCTTTGACTATTGCAAATAATAAAAATGTTTTTGCCGACTTTGTACTTAACTCTTGCGCTGTGTACGTTTCTATTCTAAAATCCTTCCGTCCATTTAATCTCGGGGCGTGCTGCTCAGCACCTCAGGGCCACACCGAGCAGCACCAGACAAAGTCACATTAGCTTCTCTTGACCTCGCAGCTGTAATCGGCTCTGGGGAGAGGCAGGTGGTTGGTGTTTTGCGAGAGTCCCATGCACAACGTTAATAGTTTTGCAAGCGCAAGGCCGAGAGTAAAGAGCAAGGATGCAAGCGTTACAACAGCTTACCTGGAGATTACAGCATCAGCAGTTCACTCACAATGCAACCCCACAGGATTTGACTACCATTACCCTAAAGGGACAGTTTCTTCTTTTGCGTTTGTGGTAGTGTGGAGATTTGGAGTGACTTTACCAGGCAGCTACCAGGAAAGATTGAACTGTGGCTCATACTTAAGTAGGACCCTGATGGTTTAAGACACTGTCATTAGAATTAGAACATTTTGTGTTGTATTAATTAAGCAGTTGAGATCATGCTGTGATTGTTTTTCTTTTCTGTTTTATGTCTGAAGTAGGTTTGCTGCATTTTCAGGCATATGGGATAATCCTGTACTCAGCTCTGAGCATATTTACTTGACGTCCCCAGAGTGACTCGTTTCCCTTAATACTGTACTTTTTTTTTAAAGGTGTATGGATACGATGGGTGAGGTGGAACGGGCATTGGCAGCCTTCTTTTTCTTTTAGGAATCCACAACAATACTCGCCATGCTGTAAGAGGGGGGAGGCTGACTGGCTCAATCCTAACTCAATCGAGGATCATCAACAATTGTCACTAAATCAGCCCCTTTAGTCTTTAGCTTCTCTCTCAATTCATTACAAGTGAATGGGCTTTTATTGGCGTGACCATTTTAACAGGGACTTGGGGAGTGTGTGGAAGCTTGTAAGGCTGGATCGACACAGGCAATTTACGAGGGGATCGACTGTCGACTTGAGGCCAAAACCAACACAAAACAAACCAGAGCTAAAGAGAGTGAGAGGGAGAGATTAAGAGATTTGTCACCCGACCATCCCCATTCCCACCCCAATCCCTCCGCCCCCTACCCCTCTTTTTTTTATTGTCCTTCACTTTTTATTTATTTCTTTTTTTGTTCTTAGCCTGTTCGTTTTGCTCGTCTCATCTCCCTTCAGCTTTGGAGTCTGTTGGTGTTCCAGGCTGCTTTTTTTAACTTTCTTCTGCATATTTTTATTTTCTTTAGCATTTCACTGGCACTCTTTCCAACAAATTCTAGCCTGTTCTCCGCTGAGACTGATATGCAAACTGTATTATCTCATCCCGTTCACAGGCACAGTGAAAATACATTTAAAATTTAAAGCAGCGCTACATAAGAGATGTTTCTCTCTTTCAAACACCTTACAGTGTCCTGTAGTGAAAAAAAACATAAATCTGGAAATGTAAAATGTAAACACAAGATCCCTGGGAAATCATCTTAGTGGCTTTTTTCAACCATCTAGTTCCTTTTCACTTCGTTTGCCATAACCTTGTAGATTTTGATGATGTGTAGGTGTTTGCATCTGCAGGTGGCACTGAAAGCAAATGGGTTTATATTTACTGACATGCAGCTGTTGTGCATCACAGTTGTAACATTATATAAAAAATAAAAAACTTGTCATAGAATAAAACATGTTTTTTTGTAGAAATGAAAGGTTTCTTTTAGTTTAATGCAAACAATTACAAGATCATTTGGTTTATATAAATTTCAAAACGATACCACCTTGAGCTGTCTCCTGTTGTCTGTCTGAAGAACGTGTGCATGCCTGAAGGTCATGGATTGTTTTGAATAACACAATCAGAAAGAATGAATGACCCTCAGCCATGCATAGGTTTTGGATGGCTGAGGGAAGATTACCTTTGTGATGGACCTGATGTCAAACTGATGGACTGCTTCGCCTGCCCTAGAATAATCTTTTGTGTATGTTTGTTGTCTACAGTGGGCTACAAACACCACCACGATTACCATTAAACAATAAATGGAAAAATGTAACCTAGCTTACATTGCACCATAAACTTGAGATGCTTTTTCTGCATGACTTGTTACAACAAAATCTGCTGTTTTTCATTCACTGCCCCACCCTCAAACAACAGTCTTCAGTCTCACCCAGCTTCTAATTTCACATATGCGATAAGCCGTCTGCCAAGGCTTCTTACGTCTCATATCTCCTGCACCACCACCCCCTCCCCTCCTTACTCCCTCCGCTTCTCTCCCACTCCCCTCTTTTCCCATTATCTCCCCTCACTCCCATCTCCTCTGTCTTCCTAGGTTTGCAAAGATAAGATTTGCGCTCCCAAGTGAGTTCTTGGTGTCGATACTAATGTGCTGCTATCATCGATGAACTGTCAGACCCTCTCCTCCCATTCTGCACCATTCCTCTCCTGACCTTCCTGTAGCAATCAAATAAAAAGAATTTCTCATGACATACAGTAAAATCCCAGACACTACTCTAAAGCTTCTTGGCCTATAATACAACTCTATAAAAAGGATCTTCATCTTAAAACTGTTAGTCTGAAAATGCCAGTCACGACTTATTCTGTGTAGTAATCTATTTTGATTTTTAACTTATGCATTATTGACTGTTGGCTTGCATGTTCCATTGCCAGAAGATTTTAGAAATTCATGGCATTTTTTCGTGATTGGCTTTGTGTTCACATCTATGTGGTTAAAGTAGAACAGCTGAATAGCCAGCTGACGTACACATTTTCCCTTGTCTCCCTCATATTCAAGCTGATCACAGGCAACAAAGTGATTTTCATGTTTTATTTAGATTAGAAAGAGAATTGGCAAATGCAGTAGATGAAAAACAAATTCCCCCAAAGTTTATCCTCTCCTCACCCCAGATTTCAAATAATGAAGACGGAATATTTCAGATGATGTAATAGCCCCAGAGGAAAACATTATCGCTCACAATGCTTCTAAGGAAGCTGTGTTTTTGCTGGTGTGCCCAGCAGTGCACCATTAAATATCAAAACAAACGTTGCTGTTAGTAAAGGGTTGAACAGATGGACAGAGCTGTGTTCCACACTTGTGGTTTGTCTGACCAGATTTGGTTTTATCCACACAGACATATTTGGTAATACTCGATAATGTGTGAGTTTAGTTTTAAATTAGTAGAAAATTCAGAACAGACGCAGTTCTATGGCGTGACAGTGTAGATAGCTATAATAAATACAAGAGGAGAGTTTATGTTCCTGTGAAATAAAAGAATGAAAAACACTTCTAAAACACTTTTTATGTAGGCCCGACTTTGGAATGACAAACCTATGGCTCACTGAGCCCAAACAACCTTTGTGATGTGTTTTAACTCGGCACACTAGAAAAGAGCTGAATTCAGTAGTCTGCTCTATAAAGTGTAGTACTATTTCTTCTTTGCTGTTTATTTATGTCAGTGTTTTTATTTAGCTCCTCTAGATATCACACTAGATCCCTACCATCATTAGCACTGAATTGTACATGCCTAGTTAAACATTTAACCACACAATACGTTTATATCAGTGCCATTGCAGATTGCTAAGACTGAATACAAGTCGTCACTGAAATGCATTGTAATCTTTACTGTTATTCTCTATTACCAGAAATGTCTCAGTTGTGGTCAGATTCAGCTGACATACTGAGAGTAAACCAGTTTTGTTACATCAACAAGCTAAAAGGAAGACAAAATCAACAAAGCTTCTTGCTCTCTCCACTGAAGAATGATTCACTTACCTGCTCACTTAAGAAGAAGAAATGCTAAATCATTGGATGACATTAGTACAGTGAAATTTCTTTAGCAAACAGAGGACGATTCAGTTGGAGCATAGTCATTAATCCTGGAGCTGACTCATTCCTTCTCACAACAACATAGAAGTTATCCAAATGAATGGAACATTTCTGTTTTGAAAAGTGAAGCCAGCATGGACGTGCCTTAGAAGTGCATTATTTCTAACAGCTAACAGTGGGTGACTCCTCTGGTCTCAAAAACAAGCCAAATTGTATTGAAGTCTGCAAGAAAAAGACCCGAGTTCTCTCTTGATCTGTTCCCTCAATAAATGTTTTTCTAGAGAGTTTATGGTCTCAAGACTTTCTGACTACAGCGTGGTGCTCATTTTGAACATTATTGTCCCATCTACAGCAAAATAGACTGTAAAGTCCTAAATAAAGACTTGTGATTAACAGGTTGGTACTGTATCTGCATGCGTAGTGTCCTCTAGTTTTGACACAGGTCCAATTTCGAAACACCAAGACAGTGATGGCCAAATCCCAAACTTAAGACTTAAAAATGGTAGCCAGGAGCTACAGTACATTTTGATACATTATTTTATATCTGCTTTCATTTTTGCTATTAAAATTGGTTGTTTGATGGAATTACCCCAGTCAACAAAACATTTTAAACAGTTAAATTGGGTTTGGACATTTTGTAAACCTGCTGCTACTCTTCAAATGTGATGATGAATTTTCATCAGCATCACACTGAACGGAGTTAAATTGTGGCACTTCTTAACTCTGTGCCACAATTTTAACTGAACTTCCACATTTTGTTATGATGAAGAATAAAAAAAAACGTGACTGCACATCATTTACCAGTTATTTTCTGTCAGTAGTAACCAATCAGATCCATATGCATGCTCTAGTAGTGGATAGTAGTTACCTGTTTGATGGTGATAAGGAAGATAAAGCTTTGCAGAGACAGGATTGATCCTCTGCATGCAAAACACATCTTTTAGACCAAACTAAAATAGCCTGATGGCATAAGTAAAAGAACAAAAAAAGCTAACAATAAATTAGTCAACCTCCTTTGCTCTCCCCAAAATGTCAGACTACCTTCTGTTTAGCAAAAATAAAAATGACAGTAACAATGTCATGGCCCATCTGGCAATTTTAGACGTGCAAGTTACATGACTGTACAGGGTGCAATGCAGAGTGGCAAATTAATAAAATGCTTTATTTCATCGTTCAGTGACTGATGGAACTTTTCTGCAACATGCTTCAAATGGTTTATAGTAAATTTTCAGTTTAAAAGTAAAAAGCTGTCTACATAGCTGAGGAACACATGATGGAAATGTACTGTTGGATCACAAAAGAGCATGTGATAGGAGGTACGTTAGACATCGGCCCACTCAGCCAGGGGTACGGCAGGGAAATGGAGCAACAAACATGTCACTTAGTGTATGTTGATGCTTCTTTGCTCACAGTTGTTGGGCTCCGGGTGGGAGCAGAATGGTTGCTGGCTATCAGGTAGTGACATCAAAGAGTTGGATCTCCCGCTGCTGATTGAACCTAACAACAAGTGTCATCTTGGTAAACCCTGTTATCCACATCACCTCTCTGCATCATAAGTAGACGTATTTTCAGGACGGGGAACCCTACTGGGAACCAAATCTTGAACATCAGCACGATTATGTTTGCACTCTGTTTTTAAAGCTAGCTGCAAAGAGCTATGTATAGAAATGACTTTGCGGAGCGTCTTTGCCATAGGGGTAGAGACTTGAGATGCTGAGCCCAGAGGGTGAAATGTCGCTGCAATACTTTGACGTCAAAAAATAGTATTTCTTTACACCAGCTACATAGTTGGAGAATTTGAATGAAACTTAAAAAAGGTAAAATCTCCAAAGCGTTGCAGTTACACCTAACAGTTTGATGTCTAGTCACTGCTGATGGCTCAGAAAGTGGCTTCAAATAGGTAGCGACTTCAAAGAGATTTAACTGGCAGAGTGTTTGGAACAGCCAGTGGTGTCATCCCCAGTATTGGTTTCTGTTTTTGGACCGGTTTTGCAGCCAGTATGTGTCAATCTTGTAAATTATGGCTTCGTTATAGGCCTGCTGTTGATCTCTGTTAAAGAAAATGTCCTGTGTTTTAAGTGGCTCTCACTGTGCTTCAAAGCAGTTGCATAAAGGCTCACAATGTATTCTACAAGCCCAAATATCTGTTTCTTTTATTCATTGTCAGTATGTCAATAAATGTGGCTGGAATAATGTGAATAACTTTGTTGATTAAGACCTATGCACTCTTAGATCTTCATTGTTTAATGACTCTACATCATAGACTGTATATATAGTGGACGTAGCATCTGGCTCCAGAATTGAAGCCAACCCGGAAGTGTCAAAAACTTGCAATATCCCGCCGTCCGCTAGGGTTGGCTCCAAAAAGCTTTTGCTCCATAGACCCCAATTCATTTTTGGAAAAAATAAAATTTGATAGACTGATTTTCTACACCTCAGGATTTTTTTCCTGTTAGTTTTCATGGTCAAAATAAGAGATCAGGTGGCCGATCTTAAAATAAATCAATACTGAATTTTAAATAAATCGTTAAAGTTGGCGGAGCCAGGGGGCGTGGCTATACTTGATAGACAGCAACAGAAGCCTCTGCAGTAAAACGTGGGCGGGATAAGAGAGTTCTCAGCCAATCCTGCCCCTAGTTGCTCTCCGGTCCAGTCTGTTTGATGACGCTTTTTACGTCACTGGCTCCAAAAAATCCAAAACGGCGACCAGGAAGTAGCAAAATCCGGGCTTCATTTTCTCGCCGTTGAAACCAACGGGTGACGTCACGGTGAGTTGACGCCTGCTCTACATAATGTACACTAAGCACTGTGTGTGTTTTATGGTGAGTGGACTTGTGTAACTGGTCCAGCATAGAGAACAAGAACAGCAGGAGGCCACTGCAGAGAACATACTGCACTGAAGGTAAAGAACATTAAGTCTGGTACATGTTGCTCCGCAGCAGTCGGAACACAGCCTCGCATGTTTGCATATTTGTGTAATCATCTAACCCTTGTTTTCGTCATTTGGGAGCAGTAATCTGGCAGAGGATTTGATAGTGGGGACAAAGAAACATGATCCCTCGATGTCATTTGATGAGTTCATGATCATGGAGATTTCAAGTGCAATGGAAGCAAATCTTATTTAGGTCACCTTGAACAAGGATTAGAGGGAAAAACTCATTTTCAAATTTTCATGAAAAGTCAGATTTGTTTTGCAATCCAGCCAGAGGGGAAAATGGTCCTTATTCAGGGATAATAAAACCGTTAATTTATTACATGTACATTTGTAAATATAAATATAACTGCACACAGATGTATGTGTGTGTTTAGAGTACAGCAAAACATTTGTAATATAAAAATATTAGTGTACTTCAGAAATATCAACTTGCCTATCTACTATATTTTTTAATTTCCACAAAAAAAATGTTTATATACAGATTACATGATGCCGTGTTGAGATACTTTAAGCACTGCTTTTTAACTGCTGAAATACTAGCTGTTATCTGAAGCACCACCGGTGAATGTCAGGTTTTGGTTTCAGCCCCTTAAAATCAAAGAACAAGGGCTTGCTAGAACTTACTACGGCTGACATTCACATCAGCGTCGAGCAGTCGTACAGCAACAAACTCACTGTGCTGTAGAAGAGACAGAAATATCCCAGTGACAGCATCCTTAACAGATCAGAGTACCAGGATCCAATGTTTTGTTTGGATTGTGTGGTTTAGGACTCATTTTTTCTTCACCGGATGAGCTTTATGTGCTCAATTGTTATTTCCACATGCACATATATTTACTAGGTGAGAAATGTAGGTAATCACTGATGTAGAACTGTGAGAGTACACAAGACAGGTTGTGTAAACTCACACATTTCATTACACAATTGGACTTTTCAATGAAGTGTAATCAGAGTGATTTCCTTTTGCTACTTCAACAGCTTAATACTTAAATGTAGTCAGTAATGCCAGCCTAACAATGAATGACATCCCTTTCAGTGATAAGAATATTAGAGATTCCAGTTCATCCTGCGGTCATCAGTGACTGCAGAGAAAGCCGTTTCTTCCCCTGCCACGGTAAATCTTGAACAGACACATGGAAATGCTTCTCTTCTGCTTTTAAATTAATCTTTTAGTTAACTGAGCACTCGTGATTATTTCAGAGTTTAATTGCGGTGACACGTGAACGATATTAATACAAATTTCAACGGAGTTTAAAATCAAGGTTAAATGTAGTGAAAAATGAGCCGCATTGAAAATCAAATGTCATTAATTCTGCTGGGCTGGAGGGCCCTAATGGACAGGACGGCAGCCAAGCCAGGCCAACGCTTGATTGGTGAAAGATACACTCATGGCCTGGCTTTGCTCGCTCGCTCGCTCGCTCGCAGTGTGAATGTTTTGTAATGGTTTTCTGTCTTCATCTCTGAAGGAAAATGTTTTTTTCAGCGGTCTATTTGCTTTTTGCTTCTTTTTGCTGCCAAAAGATTCAGTGGATACAGAAAGCAATCAGACCCACCATTACATTTTACACACTTTGTTTGGGATTTTTGATTTTAGATTGATAAAAATGACCATTTTAGTGGCCAAGAGTCAGAATCACAATCGATTTTAATGGCAAAGTGCGTACACAACATACAAGGAATTGGCTCTCGTCTGTTGTCGTCAATTTAGGAATAAGGAAAACAGAATAATAAAGTAACTATAGAAGAGAAATTAAAAATATATTTGTACAGATACTTACACAGCTCAAAAAGCGTATAGATAAACTTGTACAAAAAGCAGAGAATATAATTCTTAGTGCAAAAATATTGTGGTGGATAGGTGTGGAGGAATGGCTCAGATAACGCATAACAAAGTAGAAATTATATATTGACTGTGGTGAAACATTTCGGTCACAACTGCAACAAAAACACGGTCCTGAAATAACCTTTATTTTCTGATTTTGCATCTAACTGGCTTCTTCTTCATACCAATGGCTTCCAATGCTCGTGTGGTATTTCAATCTGGAGCATGTCTAAATGATGGGTAAAACATGATTTTAAGAAACTACGTTGTAAGAATTAATACTGGTGGCTATAACATAAAACTGTTGGGTCATTCCATTATCTGAGTTCTGTAACATTGAGGATATGCTTTTTGCTGCATTCGTCCTATCAAGTCTAACTAGCTTCCTTAGCCCTGCCACTGAGAAGCACCATCAAAGATTGATGCTGCCGCCACCATACTTACTGTAATCATATGATATCAGCCAGGTGATGAGCGGTGCCTAATGCCTGCCAGACGTACTTGGAGAGTGCTTGGAGTTCTGCTCAAAGAGTTCAATTTTTCTCTTATCAGACAGATAATCTTTCCCTCGTGCTCTCAAAGTCTTTTAAAGTGCCTTCAAAGCCCTTCCATTTGGAAAACTTCAAGTGGGCAGTCATATTTATTTTACACGAGTGGCTCCTGTTCAATAACTCCTCCAGAAAATTAGAAGGCCTCTGGAATTCTGTTAAAGTGCTCGTTGAGTTCTTGGTCACCTTACTCACCAAATCCTTTCTTCTTAGGTAGCTAATTTCAGCCAGGAAGTACAAACAAGTAAAGAGAGGATTCAGACTTCTTTAATTTTACAATTATCAACACCACCGTGGTCTTGGAAACGTTTTCGTACACTTTAGGAACATCTGTGCCTCTCCAGAGAACACTACAGAGAGTTTTTTGGACAGAATGGCTGTTCTTTGTCCTCACATGCAGTGCACATTTTAGCTCTTGTGAACAGATGTGTGCATGTCTAAACTGTGTCCAGCGAATTCTATTTGTCACGTGAACCATGGTCAAGTTCTTGATGCATCATAAAGCAAATACAATGGATATTACTGCTGTTTGGAATTATACACTAAAGAGTTTATTTTGGAACTGAGAGATCTCAGTTTTGAATTTCAATAAACCTGCCAAAAAAGGAAAAAAAAAAATATAAACATTAAAAAGCTCTGAAAAATGATATATGAAGCCAAATCATTCCTTGGAGCAAGAATGAAGTCTTTATTTCGCCAGAGCTGCAGTTTTTCTAGTATTTCACTGCACCGTAGTTGAGTATATTCAGATCACTGCTGTATTACATAACACTTGGCTTCCTGTCAATTATCTGGCACCCATATCCATTTATTAACATCAATTTAGCTCTTAAACTTTGTAACATTTTTTATTTAGGTTTCCTTTAGTAAATGTTGGGTAATGTTTCCAACTAGGTTTGACCTAACAAAGTCTTTTGTTGCAACTCAGTTCAGTTCCATAAAATACTCTTTTGTTTCTCATACTCCTTCATCCTTCCACATCCTAGCAGTTTTTCTTTCCTAGTTTTTTTCCATCCTCTGCTTATTACTCTTCCCACTTGGCAACTCGTCAAGGAATCATCTCTTGACTAGTTAACCTCCATTTCATCTGAACTGTTTGGAGTCAGTTCTGTTTTGCTCTCACGTGTTAAAAAATGTAATGTTGTTGTTTTCTATTAAAAAAAGAAAGATCAAAATTATGACTCTACGCCTGTCTCTTCACAGGTTTTGGTAAAAATTCTATGGTTATTAATTTTATATCAGATTAGATTGCGAGATTCTATTCATGACTCAATTTTAAATGAGATGTTAATTTATAATGCATTGTTGTCCGCTGCAAAGAAAGGAATGTTTTATATCCATTTCCAGTCTCTACAGTTCACTGTAGTTTCTTTCTGTCTCCCTTGGTCTCTTTTTATTTCTGTCTGACCTTGTCCTTGTTGAACCCCGTTTAAGGGCCCTGATATATGTCAACCATTGCCTTTACCTTGTCCTCTGCCTTTGAGTCTAAGCACTGTGATTGGCAGAAGAGGTGCACCCTACTCATTTCACATTATTACCTTTCCCTGACCTCCCTCTGAAACCCGCTTTTGCTTTATGAGTCAGCACTGTGCGAGGTTACATGAGTCTCACTTTGCTGTGTCTGAAGTAGCTGCAGGTAAACTATAGATGTGTATGACTGTCACTGTAAGAAACCCAGGGTGCAGAGGTTTGTGTAGGCTGAACAATTTTCTACATTTCTATAGATGTTCAGAAATGTTAGATCCGAAGTTGGAATCCAGATCTGAATCAAATTATACAGTGACTGACACTTCACAGGTACATAGGTGTATGGGAATAGTGTGAAAAGATTTTTAAATGCTGTCACGCTGTGCTAACGTATCCTTTACAAATTTCTTGAACTACTTGTTCCTTGGCTCATGGCTTACTTTTTCACCAAATGTTATTGGAAAAATATTAACAAGGTTTTAGACATCTTACTACATTCACTAAGACAAATCAGTTGGACCAAAGGCAATACCTAATTGAAAGAACTGCTGCAAGATAAGCTACACTAACTGCTGACAAGTATACACAATTTATTTCACGACTTTAAGGGATAATTCCATTTTATTCTATCCTGCCATATTAATTTGAATCTATGGGGCATCCTCACGTTGCACTCTCTGTCTCTGAAATTGAAAGACATGAGGAGTAGCAGAAAACTCCCTGCAGCTCTGCGTAAAACACATTTTTTTTCAGGAATCATTTAATCATTCCAAAAGTAAACAGAAATTAGCATTGTGCTGCCTTTTTGCTAACTGCATTAGGGTTATCGCATACTGATATTTCTGGCACCAGCAGGTCCCGCTATTTGCACCAAAAGTTTTCTCTGCGGTGCACATAGCAAAGCAGAGGTATGTTGTCTTTCAGTGGTCTTTCCGCCTCTAACTTTTCCTTCTGTGTTTCGTTATTTGTTTGCTTAGCTCTTTGTCCATCCAAACAATAAGGACGACCATCAAGCTGAAATGACCTGCGGCCGTCCTCATGATGTGCCATGGGGTAATGCATTCAGGGTTTCCCCTCAGGAAGGCTTAGGTGCTACATGTGTTACTGCTCTGTCACCCAGAAAACTGACTAAGATCAAAGACACAAATAAAAGATTGCTCAGTTGTAGTGGTGATCTGTTCAGTCTTTACCCATTTGCAGATCTAAACCTGGTGTTGACCCCTAGAACCCCAAGCAGATCCTGAATGTTGAGTGCAAACAGTTTATTTGTGGTGACATAAGTGAGAAATGGTGAGTCAGGAGATATTTGGATCATTGTCCCGACAGACCTCCACGTCACATGATTAGTTGGAGACCTGTACAAAAAATTGTAGTTTGAAAATCTTGTGATTGTATCTGTTTCTGCAATTGCTGACTGTGATGAATTGTTAAAACAAACACACACACACACAAAAAAAAACCCTCATTCACGTCTGGCTTGGGAAACAGAAAGCAAAACAGTGCAGCTTTTCACATGCCTAACCATATGTGAAGATGCCATTAGAAGTGGATTCAACTAACAGTATGATTTTAATCAGGATTTTGCTTTGGGATGATGACACATTAAAACAAATTAGTCCCTCAGTGCAGAGGTAGATGTACGCTTTTATAAGCAGTGAATGAAGTTTGCTAATATGTCAACTATATCTATTAAACTCTCCTGATAACTCTCCTTTAATTATTACATGTTCAGTGTCAAAACACGGACAAGAGATTAACAAGTGAGCAAAACTACCTATTAATAACTAAACTAATTAAAGTGAAAATGTATAAATATAATCATTTATATGCATAAAATACATATAAATGATTAGATTTTTCTCTTTTAATTCAGCTCTTCTTATTTTAAGAACAAATGTATTCCTTTGTAGTAATATTTATTAATTGATAATGTTCACTTATTTTTCTTAAATCAGTAGGCACCGTTTTGAAACTCATGGTGTATACAGTATACCATATTTTCAAATATTGCTTTAACGCATAACATGTTTTGTACCTGAGATGGAAAACGACATTTACTATTCAGTGAAGAAATACCTTACACATCTGTTTAAGGTTGCATCTCTCTAATCCTTTCCATTTGACCTCAGTTCTCTCCTTCCCCTTCAGACATTCTGTATTAAATGGGGAATCCTGTGTATGTTGTGTTGCTGCTAGATAAATCAGTCAATTTGCTTATTTTTTTTTCAATTTTTTTGTTTATCTGGATTAGAAAGCCTCACTTATATTTCCACATTTGTAGGGTGGAAGTTTTGTGTTGTGCTGTCGAGATTTGGTGTGAAATCTGCAAAGGCCATGTCTGGCGGATTAACTTGTCACTCAGTGAGAAAGTTTCTGACAATGTGGGAAAGTTCAGGACAAAGCTTTCGTCTGATAAAAGAAAGCGTGTGTCGGCAATGCATGTGCGCACACATGTTCTCCATCCTCTTGTCTTGCCTGCATACTCTGTTCCCTTTATTCACTAATGTTGTCATTTCTTTTCCTCTTTGCCACTGCAAAGTCATGTGAAATAGCCTTGGACGGAAAGAGATTTTCTGTCGCTTCTTGTCTTTGAAGTTCTGTTCCCAGAGCGACGTGCCACTAACCACCACAACTACAGTTACTCATAAAAAAGAGAGCATGTAAAATGATAGTTTCATTTGAAGACGAGAAGAAAAAGCTTACACCACAGCAAGCAACAAATATTTGAAATTAAGTATTACGCTTTCTACTACGCTGCGGTTTACTTCGTAAAAATCAATACAAGATATATCAAATGAAGCAGCAGAGCCAGCGTTGCTCACAACACTGTGAGACCTCTTTGTAGGCAGTTATTAAACAAAAAGCACAATCAGCCCACTCTAACTAAAACCAAGCATTATTAACCTGTTTGAATCCAAAAAATAAGGTTGTGCTGTGTGCTCCAGGGGCAGTATACTACAAATCCAAACATAAGCTAACTAAAGCACTGTATGAACAGAGTGTTTGCAGGTGTATGCACTTCATTGGCAAAATAAATTACGAATGTTAAGGTCAACACACTATTTAATTTATACAAAGTTTTGCACCCTGACCATACTGGATAGGAGTTGAAGTTTCAAAAAACTAATAAAAAACATTATTACTAAAAAGTTTTCCTTGTTTTTGTTGTCTGTGCAACAATGTTTCACATCACATCCATGTGCTTATAGTTCTTGTGTCCTCTTTATTGTATAGGTCAAATATTCAGTAGAAACAACTTAAACATTAACCTTGCGCCACCTTAAAAAATTAAAAACGGCACAAAGAAACTAAACTGTTCTGCTGCAGACTGAAGAGAGCGGTAGTAAAGCATCCATCACTCAATAGCATTATTCATTTATTATTGTTTAGTGTTATCATGGACATTAGAATAAGATGTTAATTGATGTAGTGAAAAATACAGAAAAATATAAAAATACCTATTTTACTGTAAATACTGTGTGAAACAACTCGTACAGCCATGTTGTGACTTGATGTCTGCATGATTGGAATGTACTTCTCCAGCTGTGCCGAAGCGTTAGAAAGATTTACAGTCACTTTCTGGTTGCCTCTGATGTTGAGCTTGAACTCCCTCTGTGATGACTTGCTGCTGAGCTTCAGCCCTTTATCTCTAATGAGAATATTATTCTGGAAATTATAGATAATTATTTTTAAGAAGAAGTCAATCACAATAGATATTCTGTGTGTGTGCGTGTATGAGGATGCAAACAGTTTGATTTCCAATGCCAGATTTTTTTATTAACTGAGTGATGATTTGATGTCGGAATGACTTCAGAAGTAATTTATCACCCCACGGGACTTTGTGGGACTATACTTTAATAGTCATAATATATTTTAAAATGCACTTCGTAAATGCTGTTTAACATTGAATTGACGTGTAATATTTACAATTATGCTGGTGAAGTTGTTTTAGATTAATGTGACTGTTATGAATTAATTTAGATGATGCAGCACCTTGCAGTGCTACTTTATGCTCATTCATCTTTGTATCCAACCAACAGTTAATTGTGCGGCTTCCTTTATGTGCAAAGAAATGGGGGAATGGCAAGAGAGAGGAGGTTGTTTTTCAATGCAGGCACGCTTTTCTCCCCTTGGTAAATCCTTTAGTTAGCTGGGTGAGGATTAGGTCTGCAAAGTCTCTCATTTGCCTCCAAAACCCTTCAGGGATTCATTGGTGAAGACATTCAGCTTCTTCACTGCTTCCATCCGAGTTTTACATTGGGTATTTATTTATTTTTATTGCAGCCCACGTCTGATTTCTGCTTTCTTTTGTATTCCGAAACTGCATTTTTGATTAATTTAGACTTTTTTCGTGCTTTTGTTGCTGGAGGTACAGCACACGAATTTAGAGATATTGGGAAGCAGTGTCACATTTGACTGACTGTCCAATTCAGCACAAGTCTATGTCTGCATTTAAGCATTTGCTTTTTCCTTTACTCTTGAATTACGTTTAAAAAGTTATAACAAATAATTTGTACTCCTCTTTTTATGCTAGACAAGATTCAAAGCCTTAGCACTGGGCTCCATTTTTGCTCATGGACAAAATATGCACACATACCTAGAAAAGATTCTGTGCATTCTCCTCTGAAAATTGTTCTACACATTCCCTTGCGAACCACAGAGTACATTGAAAAGATTAGGATCCCAGTGGAGCTGAAAGCCCGAGGCGATATGGGATACACCCTAATGGAAAACAGCTCTTGGATAAAAGTAATGGGTGGTAAAGACTACAGGAAACCATAAATGGGATAAAAAAGACAACCTCAAAAGGATGGGGTATATCCCAGAAGTGTCTGACTGAAAGCGTATTTCTTCCTTAAGGCGAGATTTTTTGCAAGCATTCACTGTGAAGCAATGGTGCCTCAAAATAAATAGCTGTCAAGTACACTTGACATGATACAGATATATATGACGATTAGGGGTCTTCACTATTTTTACTGTATTATTGTGTCTGAGAGGATCCTCTGTCATTGTAGAAGGATCAGTTACAACATTAAACCACCTGTCTAATGCTGTAGAGGCATCTTAAGCCAACAAAACATCTCTTAGACATTTGATTCTGAGGTTGTGGTTGGTCCACAGTACTGTTTAGGTGAGTTTTAGGTATCAAAGTAACAGCAATAGGAATTCCAAGGATGTGGATTTCCAGCAGAACATTGCACTGTCAAGAAATAATCAAAGTTAAACACCTGATCTGTCAGTGATTGTAATGTAGTGACTGGTCGGTGTATATTCCTGCAGCTTTGCCTCGTGGAGGATCATTTTTAATATTCTCAAGAGACAAGGGGTGTCTACTTAGGTGCTGTTTCGAATTTTAACTATATCTGTCAAACTTGTTAAAATATGCTTTTCATTTCAAATGTTGCTCTTGTTTGACCCTAGAATTGTAAATATTGCCAATATTTGTAATTACACAATATTTAATTTGAACATAATTTGGTCTGTCAATGATCCTTTTGTCAATGTTGACCGTACCTTAAGATCTAATTCAAATGATCTAACACCAAGACTGTACAAAAAATCCCTTCTAGTGCTTCAGAATGAAGAACATAATCAGTATTTCAACAAAAGCAGTGTCCTGCTGCGTCTCTGAAACGATATGAATTGAGTTTTGACAGAGAGAAGCAGGGACCACAAAGAAAAGTGGAATGAGGGACTGTGTTGAGAGATGAGTAGAGGGGGGAGGCAGAGTCATGGCCGGTGATGATATAAACAATGTCTACTGTACATCAAACATCCTTTGCTTCAGCTCAGAAAAGAGAGGGAGGAACATATGTGGGTGCACAATGAAAGAAAGGATGATGGGCTATGATCAGAGATGAGAGAGCAGGACGGCAGAGTCACGGCCAGTGATTGTATAAACAACTGCTACCCTGCATCACACAAACACTGTCCCCATGCTGCAGCTTGGCAGATGATCTGTCATTCATGAGGGGCTTTCAGTCGGTGTACTAGGGTCGTTTATGTTTAAATGCGTCTTCAGCTATCTGAGAGTTTCAATCCTAATAATTTAATGTTTTGGGGTTTTTTGTTTGGTTAAATGACTGTTCTTGTGTCAATTGCCTTGACCCACTGAACTCATTTTAGGTCAGGTCAGGCAGCTGGGATGCATAATGAAACCATCCTTCAACCAAAGAAGTCCCAGTATCTTGCTTATCCTTAAAGGTTACCTTTGAATAATTGCCCCCCCCCCCCCCCCCCACACACACACACACACACACACACACACCCCACCCCACCCCACCCCACCCCACCCCGTACGAATGGGGATAATAGAGGAGCAAAATAAATGTTGCTTCTCCAGGAGTCTTCATTTGTTACCCTTGTGGTTCCAATTACCTGCAATGACATTGGTTAAAGTCCAGATGCTTTTACAGGCCAGTTATAGTGCAGAATTCAAAGGCAGACATAATCTTTGGTTCATGCATGGGTGAAGAGTGCATTCAGGGGAATCCCTTTTCAGGAACCAGGCTGATGTGTTATGGGAAATCTGTTTGACTTGCTTACTTTCCAGCCACGTTTGGGGCCACAATGGAGCAGTTCAGATTTTTAAATGGCTCCTGTTTTCATCAAATCTTAATGCTAAAAGCAGCTTTAACTATGTGGGATTTCCATCATGTGGACCACATAAAAAATGAAGTTGTCCTGTGTAGCTGTAAAGGGTAGTGTATTTACTTTTTCTTAGCTTGACCTTGTGGTTTTCCATAAATTGTATGCTGTGGTGACACAAATTCCTGTGAGGATACTGCATGCTGTTTCTACCGCTGCGTGATGCTGCTTCAACCTTCCTGACTGAAATACTGCGCCCGACAAACACGGTGAACCAGCGCAGTGCAAAGTCATATTAAAATATTGTCAACTACTACAACTTAATACAACAGTGTCACATGCAGACCCAGGCCCAGCATCCACAACAGCAGATCAAAATGCCTTGTTCTCCACAGGGATGGCATGCCAAGCCAGAGGCTGTTTTACATTCTTTACTCCTCATCTTCCAACATGGGGGTTCTAGAGTGGCACACAGCTGCAGCTTTATTTTCTTGCATTACAGATTGGCGTCTGTTGCTAAAGGGTGGCTTTTGTAAGTAAAGCATCCTGCTGGAGCCTGAGCTCTTTGACTCCCTCTTGCTGTGTCATTAAGACTGGGAAAAGTGTGTGAAAGTCAGTGTCTCTCAGTTGGGGGTCCTTTTTGACTCGAGCCTCCTGTTCACTATGGGAAATAGTGTGGTTACAGTCTGCTAGTTGAGGGTTCTTCACACTCCCATCGGATTTTTTGAGAGTGTATTAAGTGTGTTTTTACGAAGTTATTATGCTATCTGCGGACTTCTAAGAAAGTCAGCAGATAAGACATATTCAGGGAAGCAGACCATCTGCTGTCCCGTATCCAAGATGTCAAGCTTTATTGGCTGTCTTTGTCTTGTGTAGATTTAGTTTGAAGAAACAATAAATGACATTTACTTGGAGAAAATATAGCATCTGAATCAACTTTTTCTGTCTTTTCTCTTTTTTTCATGCATTCCCTCTGGATCCTGAAGCTGAAGAGTATGCTGTTGAAGGTAAGACTGATGTTCTTCTCCTCAGCTCGTCTGATGGCTTCTCTTAATGTTCTCATGGATGCTGATGCTGGTTGCTTGTTAATGCTATATGCTCCCTTCTGGGGAGGGGCATTGTCAGTTTGGACTGCGGTTATAAGTGACTTCCAGGGGGCCTAAATTACAGTTTCTCAATATGATAAAAGTGATGGATTTACAATCAAATTTATCCCTGTTTTATCATTATTTTTCTTTACTTTTTTTAATTTTGTTTTGTTTTATTTGTAGTTTATTTCTGTAAACACAAGAATATGGTTGTATATTGCACTAAGGAGTATATTAATACAATTTAGAAACCTTGAGTCAGTCTACTAGTTAATAAGAATTTGTTTAAGTGAAGAATTTATGGTTGTTTTGAGGCACTATCTTCCTTCCTATCATGTCGTCTCACACAAGAGTGAACAACGACTACTAGTAAGGGCCCGTGAGGCCTCTCATCAGCCCTTGAGTCCAGATACTAAATCAGGTCTCGATGTTGCAGAGTTTATGGATAGATCAGCCTTACCTTGTCTGGCTGCAGACTGTCACTTGTCTCCACTCTGAATTGGAAGAGGTTCACTCACTGATTGACTGAGTCTGTTTGTCAGTTCAGTCAGACACTGAGGTAGACGGAAACAGACTTTGTAGAATGTGGAGTGGAAAGTTGGAGTCTTAAGTGTGGGTATGTGCATGCGTTTGCATGTTTTGGAGTTGAATTTTCTCCGAGCTGAGTTTGAGGTGATGGATAGCCTATCACATAGCCTGATCCAGCTGGGGAAATCACTATGACAAACACCCTGTTGCCCCAGGTTTTCTTTAAGCTGAAAAAATATGTGCTGCAGTTATTTCTCGATTTTCTACCAAACATGCGGGGTTTATCTTTTGGCATATTGGAGATATGGAAGCTCATGTCATAGTGTAATTTCATTGTTATCAGTTAACCCATTGAACTCTATTTATATTCTAGCCTGCACACGATATGTAAAATGTGTGCACTTGTAGACAATGTGAAGCTGACATTTTCTTTGCTGCTACTTGGAAAGCACAAGCCTGTAGTAATGACTGTATCTGTATGTGTGTCCTTAAAGCCAGGCCTCATGTCAGTACGACTGAAGCCCTTTATGGTTAAATGTCATGGAGAAGGTTGGAGAGAGCAATAAATTGTCGCAGTTTCTACAAAGCACTTTCTGACACAGCACAGTGTGGTGACAGTACAGTAGGTTTTCAGTGAGTGTGTTTGCATGGACATGAGTGTCCTGGTTATGTTTGTATTTGCACATGTATGCGGTATATTCAAATCTCTTACCTTGGTTTCAAGATACCCAAATTACTCATAGCTAGAGTTCTCTAGAAGTAATGGGAAAAGACTTTTGAAATGATACATTTTATCCAGTTTTGTGAATACAGCTACCCGCAAAGGGCTGACTTTCAGCCAGATGAAGTAACCTAAGCACAAATATTAGCAGAAATAAAAAGTATGTCAAAATAAATAAATGAAGTTTTGCCTTGTTGTGATGAAAGAGTTAAATGTACTTAAATGGAAGAACTTGTGTCAGTATTAGACACAGAACAGAATGAGTGTACAGAATGCCTCCTCCACAGCGTGCACAGGAACAACTTAAAAATTAAATACAAATTTTAACAGCGTCCATTTGTTTCTAGTAATATCACAGGTGCCTGCTGTGATCACTCACTGTGATACTGTCATCTGTGTTATATCCTGAATATGATTGAACCTGCAGCAAAATTCATAACCAGGATGTTGATGTAAACACACTCTTTGTACGAGCAAAGCAGAGAAAAGGAGAGAGGTTGAGAATGAGCAGATGAAACTGATGAATTGGATTCATTTTTATGATGTAGGAGACTTAAGAGCAGGTTGGCAACTATCAAGAGACCCTCAGTCCTTTGTTACCTTTCATTGCACACAAGGAAATCCATGCTCTTGCTAAGTAGTGTCCCAAAGAACCAACTATTCTGGGCTGTTTTTGTGTCACAGGAATGCCACTTAGAAATATAACTAAGCACCTGCGTTTTCCCTACAGATTCGAAATGTGTTCTGCTGGTATTTCTTAACACTGGTCGCGCAAGGGCACGTGTTGCCGGCTAAGCATCATATTATTTATGTCGTCTCCTAGCAGTGTGAGAGGGGGGCATCTCTCCTTGTGCAGAGGTCTAGGTGTTTCTACAGCAACACTATGACTCTACTGTGAAAAGCCCCTTGAGTTTTTAAAGAATTTTTAAAAAGCCTTGGAGTATATTTTGACTCACAAACTTACTCCAGGGTCAGGATACGCTATTTTATGCGGTAGTTACTGAAAATATAAAGACCTTGATTGGTACAATCAAATGGTTTGATTTTAACTGACTGGAGTGGCTCAAGAGAAATATCTATTCAGTGGCAAGAAGGTGGTATGTAGACTTTAAGTGGTGACAGAAACTTGTAGATTTTATCACTTACATCAATATTTGCTTGGAAAAGCCCCCGTAATTAGAATAATTCAACTCAAAAATATTACATTGCTGTGGCATGTGAGACTATAAGTATCACAATTTGGCATTGTTTTATTAAAAAAAAATCTAAATTGACTATCTATTTTGAATTTTTTTATCATTTGTCTAAATCAATGCCTCAAGTTTGATTTCTCACTGACTGTCCGTCTCTGTTTTTCAACCAATTTGTACAATAAGATTTAAATTATTCAGTAATTGTGTCAAAGCAAGCTTACTTTAAAAGTTCAAATTGGCTCCTAGGTAGAGACATGTAAAGACGATATTCACAGTTATGTCACCTACACACTGTGAAGCCACTTTAAGTCTTGCCAGTGATCCAAAAATACCCAGTGTTTGTATTGTAATGCTGATTAAATAGCAAAAGTTCTTTTCTGTGACCTTTCGTTTTAGCATGTAGTGAAAGTGCGAACTCTTGGGTAGTGAGCTTTAAATGAATGGTCGCTGCATTGCTGATCAAAGTTTTGGACCAAGAGTGAGTAATTTTAGTCTGTTTTGTCCTCCTATTGCACTCTTCTCCTGTTGCACTTAAAGATATTGATAGCTGCAGACAATCTAGAGACACTTGTAAGTACCGGTGAATATTTAGGTTCAGTCAGGCCCGATTCGTCCCTTGAACAATCAAAGTACACACGTGGACAAAATTGTTGGTACCCCTCAGTTAAAGAAGGAAAAACCCACAATTCTCACTGAAATCACTTGAAACTCACAAAAGTAACAATAAATAAAAAATTATTGAAAATTAAATAATCAAAAACAGCCATTACTTTTGAATTGTTGATTAACATAATTATTTAAAAAAACAAACTAATGAAACAGGCCTGGACAAAAATGATGGTACCTCTATAAAAGATTGAAAACTATTTGACCAGAGTGACATGATTAACTCAGGTGTGTCATTTAATTGACATCACAGGTGTTTCCAAACTCATAATCAGTCAGTCTGCCTATTTAAAGGGAGACAAGTAGTCACCCTGCGGTTTCGTGAAAAGGTGTGTACCACACTGAACATGGACAACAGAAAGCGAAGGAGAGAATTGTCCCAGGACATCCGAAAAAAAATGATAGACAAACATCTTAAAGGTAAAGGCTATAAGACCATCTCTAAACAGCTTGAAGTTCCTGTGACAACAGTGGCTCATATTATTCAGAAGTTCAAGACCCACGGGACAGTAGCCAACCTCCCTGGACGTGGCCGCAAGAGGAAAATTGATGACAAATTGAAGAGACGGATCGTTGGAATTGTATCCAAAGAGCCCAGAGCAACCTCCAAAGAAATTAAAGGTGAACTCCAAGGCCAAGGTACATCAGTGTCAGATCGCACCATTCGTCGTTGTTTGAGCCAAAGTGGACTTCATGGGAGACCAAGGAGGACACCACTGCTGAAAAAAACTCATAAAAAGCCAGACTGGAATTTGCAAAAATGCATGTTGACAAGCCACAAAGCTTCTGGGAGAATGTCCTTTGGACAGATGAGACCAAACTGGAGCTTTTTGGTAAGGCACATCAACTCTATGTTCATAGACTCAAAAACCAAGCATACGAAGAAAAGAACACTGTCCCTACGGTGAAACATGGAGGAGGCTCAGTAATGTTTTGGGGCTGCTTTGCTGCATCTGGCACAGGGTGTCTTGAAAGTGTGCAAGGTACGATGAAATCTGAAGACTATCAAGGCATTCTGGAGAGAAATGTGCTGCCTAGTGTCAGAAAGCTTGGTCTCAGTCGCAGGTCATGGGTCTTCCAACAGGACAACGATCCAAAACACACAGCCAAAAACACCCAAGAATGGCTGAGAGAAAAGCGTTGGACTATTCTAAAGTGGCCTTCTATGAGCCCAGATCTGAATCCCATTGAACATATGTGGAAGGAGCTGAAACATGCCATTTGGAGAAGACACCCATCAAACCTGAGACAACTGGAGCTGTTTGCTCATGAGGAGTGGGCCAAAATACCTGTTGACAGCTGCAGAACGCTCATTGACAAATACAGAAATCGTTTAATTGCAGTGATTGCCTCAAAAGGTTGTGCAACAAAATATTAAGTTATGGGTACCATCATTTTTGTCCAGTCCTATTTCATTAGTTTGTTTTTTTAAATAATTATGTTAATCAACAATTCAAAAGTGATGGCTGATTTTGATTATTTAATTTTCAATAAATTTTTATTTATTGTTACTTTTGTGAGTTTCAAGTGATTTCAGTGAGAATTGTGGGTTTTTCCTTCTTTAACTGAGGGGTACCAACAATTTTGTCCACGTGTGTATATCAACTTGCGGCCCTTCTGTATCTCTAGATGGAAGTTGGCAGCTCCACAGACTTTATTAGCAGGGAAAAGAACCTTCAGCCATCACTGTGTGCGGCCAGGACTAGGATATCCTGCACTGAAAGCTGACAAAGACGAGACAAAAACGGAGGGAGCTGCTACCTGCTGGAGGGATAGCTACTGGGAACTGAGTGCAATCACTCTATTACCAACACTGGCTCTGGGCACCACAGGGCAGCAAGCCTTTTTTTCCCCTATTTTATGTGGGTAAAATCTGGTTTTGACCTTCTGTCCGTCCCATATCTCCCTCACATTCTCATGACTTCTTGCCTAGACTGCATTAATTAGCTTCTCGCGGCCTCCCCAAAGTGCCTTAGTGTCACAATATTTGCTACATGTGAACAGCTCCTGTTGGGGAAAGGGTGGAGCTGAGGAGCCTAAGGGAAGCGTCATCTCCTGTTGTATTTACTTGTACTTGGACTCAAGGGGACAACTCCAATATGTTTCGTAACAAGACATTCAGTAATTTACTTGATGGCCCGTTGTCTCTACTACCAAACTCTAAATGCGTCTGCATGCCTTGTCCTCTATTTTTAGGGTTTCTCTGCGACCGCATTTGGTCTAATTAGTGTTGCTGACCATGTGTTCAAAGGTTGGTTGAGATTGATGAAACCGAAAACCCTCAAAGCCCCAGGGAGGTTGGTGCCCCTGGTAGGTGGCTAGTGGCCCTCGCTCTTACACTGTAGGCCCTCGATTGATGATGTGCCTGCGACACTGACCTGTTTTTACTGGCAAGCCAGGCACGCTCTGCCATCTGTGTACTGATAACCGAGCGTGTCCTGTCCCTAGAGGACTGCATGTGTGATGTATAGTTTCATTATGTAAGCGCAGGTTTACGGCATTGCCTGGTGAAGTGGTGCTCCTGTAGAGGTTACTAAAGAAATAAAAAATAAAGCTGAAGGCAGTGTTGGCCTATAATTTAGATTAACAGGCTACATCTATTGGGAGAATGCCAGCTGGACACCCTTGTTTAAGGCACTCAACACTTTAATGAACAAGATTTGGTTGTGGTGTGAAGAGTGGTTGGTGCAGACTGCAGTGATGTCATCATAGCATTTTTGATGTATGAATGTGAAGCTAAATTTGTGAAAAGAGCTGGGTGGTTCATTGATTCTCTCTTGTTTAGAAATGGTTACAAAACAAAACTTATTAAATAATACATCTCCAAAGCAGTAAAAATACATTTAAAAAATTTAAAAGCATACATATAAATGCTGATACTATTCAGTTTTCCTCCAACAGACCATGCCCGTGACCATGAACAGAAAGAAAAAAGGCTCATACACAAGTGGACAGTAGTGGATCAAATCTGCTTCTGGCCACAGAGTCTGGCTGATAGATTTAGTGACCTGTTGCTTTGCTTGGGTGAACGATGTTCTGAGCTGCCCATGCTGATCATAATCAATCTGATCAAGGCTAATGATCTTTTCTGTCTGAGCCACGCAGACCTCCAACTTAATCTCACCCTCGGGGAATGGGAATAACTATTATTTTCCTCCGCATAATAAATGGAGTTTGATGTTGACTAGAGATACAGGATTATAGATTTGAGTGGGCCCTGTAGTTATAGGAGATTACTTTGGATCATCCAAACCAGATTATGGATTTAGTTCTTATTTGCTCAGAAGAAACAAAAAACACAATAATAAACCAAAAACTTGAATGTTTTGCCAATGTGAGTGTGTCAAGGCTACAGACGGAGAAAAAACAGAGTAAAGCAAATATTAAATGTCCTGATGTCATTGTGGTATTAACCTAGATTTAGTTTGTTCTCTGGGACAAATGATGCTTGTACATTATCCATATTCAAATTGCACTGGCTAAAAGGCTGACCACCTGGTAACATGCAATAAACTGAGTGTGTGTGCATACATATTTATATAAAGAAAATTCCTTTCACACTCATATTCCATACGGTAACTGCTAGTTATTAGACGACATGAATGTCCCCTTTTACATGTAGCAACATATGACAATCAATATTTTTTTTTAACATTGAGCACACAAGAGATTTGCCATGTTCAAACAAAGCAATCGATTTTGGAAGATTACTGGCTGGCTTTTTGCTCACAAGCACTCAAAGAATAGACGGTATACAAACAAACACAGACCCACATACTCACAGTAGTCTCACTGGAAAGGAAAAATGGCCACTGAGGGGAAGGATGAAATACCACTGAATGGTGTCTTTCCTCAGTTCAGAAATTACTGAAGAGCCTTTGGACAATAGGATGCCTGCGTGTTTCGTCAGCTTGCCCACCCTCTGCCAGATGTTGCCGTGAGATTAAGACTCTCCCGTTCCTGGAGGAGACGAAGTCCAGCCATGCCTGTTCTCACAAGACATTAATTTCACCCCACACACAGCTGTCACTCTTTCCCTTCTTTCTATTTTTCCGCTTTGTGATAACGGAGTCTAAAGGGATGAAGTGGGCATCCCCTTGTGAGCAGTTCCAGATGCTTCAGTGTCAACATGCATGGCCTTGGGCAGTACTGTTTGCTATAATGGAGGGAAATGGATTGGACAATGTGTGGCCTGGAGCTGTGGTGTAGTACTATTTTTTTTTTTGTGTGTGTGTGTGTGTGTGTATATGTCTATGTGTAGAAGGACATGTGCCAGATTTTGCTGCACTGCTTGAGATTGTTATTTTGCTTTGGAGACTATTGCAAAGCTGTAAAACTTATTTTTAAATAAATTGTTAAATATGTGACAGTTTCACCTCTATATTACATATCCCTGCATACGGTATGCCTTTGTAACATATGTAAAATAAATGCTTTTCAATATTAGAGCTTTGCCAAATTGTTCTCCAAAGTAAATTCTGACTCACTTGAAAGAAAGCAGCCTTTGCACACTTTGAGCTAATAGGCTAAGATGGCTGTTTTTAGCATATTGTTCTTCATAAGTGCATTTGAAATGAACTCCCTTTGACTGACTGTTTCCCAGCTACCTATCACACATGTCATAACTTCAGCACTTGCACTGTATTATAATGACATACCACAGTGAGCTTTGGGGAGAAATTCAAGGCTTTCTTTAAACTTCTCATTTCCCCTGTGTACTCAAATGATCTTTTTTTTTGTGGACCTCTGTGCCTTTGTTGCTTTTGATATAGAGAAAAAGACACTGTGTTTAAAGCATTTCCCAGTGGACTTTTGGGGTATTTGGAGTTTATATTTCTTTATATGTCCCATTTAGTGATCTTCACCCGCTAATTTATGCCCGGTCAGGAATACAGTCTTAGTAATCCACCTGTCTTTTTGATCCCTCTACATCTATCACTCAGTTTTTTCTTCTCTTCCTCTCCCCTCATCCCTACACTTATCTTCAGCTGTATCCAGTTCATTCTCCCGTTTTGTTTTGTTTTTGCTACCTATCTGGACTCTTGACATCTCTTTCTTTATATCCCTCTGCATTTCTCGCTCTCTTTTTATGCTGCCCTCTCCTCTTTATCTTGATAATCTTCCCTCTTGTGGGAGATGAACTTATAGGTTGTAGCTAAAAGGAGTATTGGCAAGATGTCTCTGTAGGTAGCTGCAAAATGTGGCGTTACTGTTTTATTGAATGTTGTATAGAGTGGACAGAGGCAAAGTCAAAGGCATAAGAGGTGGAAATCGGTTTACTTAAAACTAGTCCCCATATAGTGCTTACTTCATACAGTGACATTTAAAGTTGACCTCCAATGACGTTTTCTCACCATGTCCATTAGGGCTGGACCCGAATATCCGGGGGGCAGTGGGGAGCCTGCTGCCTACAGAAAAAAGTCCTAGAGAAAACACTGAACCTTTTGAAGGTCCTAGTAGAATGTCACATTCTATGCGTGTATTAGTCTTGATCGCGTGGCCAGACTGGAAAAAAAAAAAAAAAAAATCAGAATGCGTCTCCGGTGTTGTTCAGGGGGCTGGGCCAAATGTAGAGGCGAGCCGTAGTTTGGGGACCCCTGTTCTAAAGGCTGTAAATGTTTGACACTATTCTAAGGATCATGAATTAAGATTAATCTGCCATTACTGCACTGGTCTCAATATGCAGCTTAAGCCCTCTTGGGAACAGATTAACAGATGAAGGCAGGTAATGTAATTATTACCTGAGCGCCTCAGTAATATATGTTCCTTTTGAATCTCCAAATAGAGTTATGTCTAATTTCACTGAGCGCATTCAAAGAGCAACATCAAAATACAGCCTGAACCGAGCCTCGTGCCAGGACAGGTTTAATTAGTCATGTATCGGATTGAAGAAGTATCACAAAGCACACATTTTTCTGTGTGCATGTGTGTGAAGGTTTTTGTTCTGGATTACATGAATGCGTAGACACTGACACGTTCCTATTTTTGACATAACAGCTATCACGTTTGTGACTAGACTGTTTCAATGCTGTCAATTTGAGGCACTGCTTCATATGTTATTTTCTCTACACAAATCTTATTATTTCAAAAGTGTAAGAACATTTCTGTAGTAGCGACACCCTTTTCTGAATTCAATTAAGGCATGAAATGCCACAGACTACAAAGCTATACGTGCATGCTGGCCAGGTGACACTGTGAGAGATTGCATTTGAGCAGAGCCCGGTGAAAAGTCCATCTCCCGGCCATCCCTCAGCTGACAGCAAGTACCAAGAAAATAAAAGCACTTTCACTTCCACCTGGCTCCTAAACCGAAAGGTTGAGGGAAGTGATTACTGCCACATTTTTTTTCTGTCTGTTGTGGTTGTGCAACCATGTTTTTGTATGTTTTCCACACAAAGCAGATATTTCATTTCTTGTCATTACTTTTATTTGTTTTGTTTTTTCCGGGACATCTGGGTGATGATACATGCTTGCTTCTACTGGGTGTTTGTGACCCAACCTCCTCATCCTACTTTCTCAGGCCAAACTAATTCTTCACACTCTTTCCACCATATGAACGTTTGCCTCAAATGTCTTGTTTGTGGCATTTATTTGCTTTACAACTTTAATTTAGGAGGCCTACAGTTTTAAATGAAGTGCTGTTGGTGGTACGGAGGCAGTGCAGAGAAAAATGGTCTTGCAAAATAGAGATCAATTGGCTGGTGTGATGAATGAGAGTAACCAATAAATGAGGGGAAATAGAGCTGCTCTCTCCTCTTCCCTCTCTCACATTCATAATAGAAAAATAGTAACACTTGAGTGGGTTTTTTTGCCACCAAGGACCTTCCTGTACATGAATGGAAAATTATATTTTTTCAGTATTCAAATAGGTAGGGAATATTTTTTCTGTTTCTCCATCTCTCACCACTTATCACTTATTCTTTTTTCTTCTTTTACGATTACATTTTCCCCTGTAGCTGTTAATATGATGTCATTCGGAGGGTGATAGGATGATGGTCTTTCTGGAGATAACATCATGTGTCCATAGCAACCGATATTGTTTTTGTGTTCTTTCTGACTTTATTGTTGCTCAGGTACCTCATGTTACTTAGCTTTATAAATGTTGGTTATCCCTGTTTAAACTGCAGGAGTTTCTGATGACTAATGCCAGATGTTATGGTACCACAGAGGCAACAGCATCTTGACTTCAGAAATGGGAAAAAAAAAAAAAAAAATCTACCAAACAGCCAAGATTTATGAATGTCACAAGTAGTTCAAAAAGACAGTAAAATATTGTCAGAAACCACAGCTCTGAGCTTTCAAAGGTCTGGAAGTGGAAGTGTCTGACTGCTAAACCAATTACTCTCATGTGTTTTATGTGTCGCTATTATACAAAGAAAAGGCTTCACTGGTGAGGATTCGCGTCGTCTTAGATGAGTAGTGTCCCAGGGAAACCCTTTGAATAACTGTCCAAAAGTTATAGTTAGTACACAGGCTGATTAGATCTGCTGTATGTCCACTTTACCAGAAGGTGACCCATTTCTATTTGTCTGATTTTTACATTAGGAATTGAAATTATTTAGCTTTTTTAAACAATTATATCATCATATTTTTCAGTATCTCAACCAAAACCCTGCAAGACTCCGTAAAAGTGCTTATTTTCCACTGATAGTCATTAAACTTTATTTCACAGTACAGCAAAATAATAGACCAAAAGTAGACTGACTAGTATTTGACAGACTCACATGTTTAAAAGTGACTTCTTTTGAAATTAATTCCATTCCAACATTCAGACATGACTGGTAATGTACTGTGAATGTTAACCCTTCTGGGATGGTGTCAGTTGTTCACGATCACGTTCAGTTGCAGTGGCACTTCATACTTTTAATAAAATCTCTGCAATGGATGCATGTAGTGACTTCCTCTAAAAAAATAAATGTTAAAATGGTAATTTCCTAAATCCCTAATTTGTCTTTTGGCTCAAACCAAGAAAATGTTTGATGTCACGGCATTTCCCTTGAGTATAATTTGTGAAATTATTTTCGCATTTTCATTCCATTCCATATAAATGGAGAAATCAAAAAGTCAGTAAAACATTTGTTTTTAAAAGTTGTATCCTAAACAGGCTGCATGCACTAGCCTAAAAACCACCATCTGCAGTCTTCGAAAGTCTTTGTCACTTACGCATTTGCAAAATTAGAAACTGAACACTGAGTGCTGTTTTGTATCGTACGAAATCAGACTTCATTAATTGGTGGAAAATGGAAATGTCTACCATCCTGACAAAACCAAAGCAGTTCATTTCATTGCGGTTTTTAATTTGTGTAACATAAATTTCACATTGCAGAACACATTAAGGCGAGTGCTCTTATCACAGAGAATCTCTGCTAGTCCAGGCAGCTCATGATTACTGCTGAAAAATGAGTCCATCCTTGATTTAAAGACAAGCTGACAAATTAACACATTTCACATTTTAGCCAAGTGCACAACGCAGCATATTTTCATTTATCAGGGCCTGGCAAGTGTCACTGATTGAATAAAAAGCCCTGCTTAAGCTTCTTTCACTCTTCCATTCTTTGCATTTATTTAAAATTGTGATTACAATACTTTTCATCACAGCTGTGCCACAGCAGCCTGCATTTTTCCACTAGTTCAACTCAGTTCATCTCAGTTCAACTCAGTTCTGCTTCTAGTGACCTCCTGTGTGCAGTTACAGACTAGTTTATGATGGACACAGCATACATCACAGGCAAAAATAAGTAGTTGAACCGTCCCTTTTACAACATCCCTGCAGACAGGGCGTCCCTGTTTTTCCTCTTCACTGTCAGTATGGCCTAACCACTATGATGAGTTGTTATCAGAAAATACCATAAATTTGTTCAGCAGCTGCCACAAGGCCTTACTCCTTACAGCTCTTATTTATTTATATGTCGCCTCTCCAATTCTCTGAGGGCCAGCGAGGAGGAGCTTTAATGCCACAGACCCTCAGTGCTTAGGCCTGGCCTACTTGATTTCTCGTGTGATCACTTGGAGGGAGAGAAGTAGAAATGAAGGGTGTAAGGGGAGGGCAGGAGCTAGGGGGAAATAGGAGGGAATGTGCAAAGGGAAGGAATATATAGACCTTATAAAAAAGTGACACAGGCTAGAGTGAGGAAGGAGAAGGGTTGAGGGGAATCTCAAGAGCTGAGGCGTCAAACCAGCAGGCTGTTTCAGTGAAAGGAGACATGGCCTAGATACTTCACCAGTATTCACTGTTAATGACTGTTCAGCTAGACCGGGGTTCATTTTGTCAACTAAGTCAGTGTCATGCAAAAAATGTTGTTATACACCATGTGGCCTTTTAGCACTGCATATGTATGTTTGGCTTTAAGGAGAGGAGCTGTGCAACACTGCTGGTCCTTTAACCTTACTGTGGCCATGAACTTCACGCCATGTCTTCACATCATGTCTATAACACGTGTTCACATCGGGTAGAGTTGTAGCATTCTATCAGTTTAAGATGTCAAGCACCTACAAAGTTACTGCCTTTGAATGTAAGATGGTGCTGGCCTGACAAATGAACCCTAAAATCCCCAGTGGGTGTGATTGAAATGCTATCATTAGAGTTTGCCCAAGTTATACAACATATCAGCGCCAGATAAACTGAAATAATCATCAGATTTTTAGCGTCTTAGTGGTCATTAACAAATGTTTAGGTTTAAAACATATTTTTGAGTGCTCTCTACTTACAATTCATTATCTAGTCCTTCTAGTTAGCCTGTTTCCATATGCAATGATTAACCCACAGTGTGAAAAAAAGAGGACTGGAACAAACAGACTGCTCGGGGTTCAGAGGGTTAAACCCATACTCTGGTTTATCTTGGCTGAACATTTTACAAACACATAGCTAAGCCTTTCATGCAGATTATTCCAAATACTGCCTTAAATGTCTAGACTGCCATGTTTTGGACTTACTGTAGCCCTGTGTTCTATTTCTGTAATTTATTTGGAATTCAGACCACGAGCCCTTCTGTCAACAGGTCCAGCATTTTTATTTTTTAGTATTGTCTGAGTCATCAGTCTTGCCAAATGAAAATGTAGAAATCACGTAGGATACCATTCCTGGTACCACAGATGGTCACTAAGCTTGTGCTCCAGATTGGGCCTTTAAATCAGCAGTTTGATTTCTGCAGGGAAGTTTCAACAGAAAAACTGCAAGAAAGACAACCGTTTGTTTTCACGGCTTGACAGTTGGCAGTGAATGAAAGCGATCCAATCCCCAGATCCTCTTCCTTCTTTCTTTTGCTGATGTGAGACTGACAAATGCTTACACCTGTGCAGAATCCAGACTATATCCATATCACTCTGAAATAGATTGAGTATGTTGCACTGTGCGTGTGTGTCTGTGAGAGAGAGTGAAAGACAGTGTTTGTGCATGTGCAGGACCCAGATTAAGCTGTCACACAGGCTGCGAGTGGTCCCAGACAGGCTGATCAATGTGGGGCCAGCTTGCAGATAATAAAGTGGTTAGGTCTCCCCCGATGCCTTTAATTGAACAAGTGTCGCTGGCTCGGCCCATCTGGAAAGAAAGCATCCTGGGAATAGGGTGTTTGTATGTACACTGTGGTCTGAATGGCTGGTAAGGAAGAGTAACTTTGGAGCCATGTCATTCTGTGACAAGCTCAGGAGGCAGTAAAGAAGGAACATGTAGCTGAACAAGCTGACACCATTAATCTTTTAACTTATTGTCCTCTAAGTTTTTGTACATGTGTGCGCTTTTTGTCGAAAAAGAAATGCAATACTAAATATTTCAAGAAACATTCCTCAATTTATCCGATCCTTTCCTTACAACTCCCTCGCTTTGTGACCACGGAGAGGGAGTTTTTCATCTAAGTTTTATGCAGTGTTATCCTGTCTTTGTGTGTCTGTGTCCTCTCCGTGTCTCTGGCTCTTATAACCAGTGCGGCTGTATTGTACTGCTAGCTGTTTAAATGAAGTCCAGCCTCTGCTTCTTCAATTTTAAGTGCACCTCCCCTTCTGTCAGAGTTAAAACTTCAATCCAAGAAAGGCCCTGAATGTGCTGTGGCCTTAGTTCACGGAGATATGAAAATAGAGCAACAGAGAGCGTTTGTGAAAGCACATTTATTTACATCCTGGAGGACCAAAGGCATAACATTAAGTGCCTAGGGGTATTGCTTCTGCATTCAGGGAGAATTTATTACATTCCAGGAATTTTTTTGTTTGTGTGTGTGTTTTACCATTAATTCTTTACCACTGTCAAGGATCCTACTGTAGAAATTTCAGGCACTAGAAAGTGCACGCTGAACAATTCAATGCCTTAAGCGAGTGGCCCAGTTGAATAAGATAAGGTCAGAACTGCACTCCTGATTTAGAGGATACAGAGCAGCTCCCATCTGGACACTGACAAGAACAGCCTCCCTCTTCTCTCTAAGCTAAGACAATGAAGAGACCTTCTACCTGTCTTGTTCGCTGTTTCTCCTTTCTGTCAGCCGGAGCCCCTATACACTATTCATAAACTTGGGCAGAGGGTTGTCTGACCTTTTTGCTGAAATGTTAGGGCAAATTAGTTGTCAGAGTAGTGAACGTGGCAGCCATGCTAAGCCCCAGCTCCAGTCCCATGCAGCTCCACCTCCCTGCATTTTTGTGTTTCCTTTTCACGGGGTGTCTGCCCTTTCTACTGCTATAGCACTCATCCCACCACTGCCACCACCATGAACACATTTTTGTTTCTGTTGTAGTCATACACTTCTGATTGCAGAATAAGATGGACAGACGCACTAAATATTTATAACCATAATATTCAGCGCAAGGCAGTGCAATGTTACCCCAAGCAGGTCACCAGCATTCATATGCTTATCTAATACAATCCAAAAATTCAGCCATGTGGTCCATTTCTGCTGAAAGCTTTCCTTCCAGGCAAACTGTAGGTCAGTCCTTTCAATCAAAAATGAATTTAAAAAATTCTCAACAGCACTCTGTCGTGCATTCTTTGTGAATCACTGCCCTAATTCAGTCTATACGTCACACATCCTTGAATTACGTTCACCCACTTTTACCCTGAATATAGAGCAGCTTATAATGAGCCCAAATGCAACCAGCACCCTTTTAAAGCAGAGTAAACACTAAGCTTGCTGAGCCGCTGGCCCCCAGAGTCTACGCATATTCATTACATTACGTAATGGCTTTTTAAAATAAACACCACCGCATTCAGCAAGCATTAGTTATCCCTGCATAGTAATTAGCTACTAGAGACTGTTTTTTGTGTTTGTGTCACTGCTGGTGCACTTTTTCACAACAATGAACAGGAGCGTGACTTTGTGGTTACTCAGGACCCGGCACATTGAGTCTCAAAGTATGAATAACCGGGTTTGTACGATCCAACACTTTGTTTTTGTTTTTTTATTATGCTCCTGGATTTTTATTTCCTTCATATACTTTGTGGTAACGGTTAGCAATGAAGCAGTAGTGGAGTTCTGTTACCATTTTTTCCCCTCTCTTTATAAAGCAGTTTTGTAGACTGTACTAGCTAGCTGCTGTAATTCATCAACCTAGATTCAGTCTGGATTTCTGTCAACGATTACTTGTGATCTGAAATATCCTTCGTTTTCCGTATTCACATATACTCGCCAATTTGTCCTCTGCCTGAACCTGATCTTATCTTGTGGTTCACGGATAAAACTGATCTCCTCTCCCTATAGGCCCCTTGCCTTTACTTTCTGACCTTAGCCTGACACTGATCCTGCCTTTTGAAGACAAGTGAAGATCAAGTGCGAATCAAGGGGTTAGTCACGCTGGTGGTACAGTTTTTTTTCCTTTCCTCTCTTCCTCGTCTGCGGTATGTGTTTGTGCTCTTCGGGTCGATCAGTGCAGAATGCTAAACCCGTGCAGTAATTGCATGTGTGTCTGTTTGCAGCTGACTCTAGCTCATCGTTCAGCATGAGAGGAAATCTATGGCAGGATGATAAACATATTGCTAAGCAAAGGGATTTTAGGCCTGTGAGTGTCATTGTGCCCAGCACTGTGTACACAGGATGACAGTGCTGCCTGCGAACAAAGGTGCCGACAGCTGTCCTCTGAGGTTAGATTCTTTACCAGTGCGGTAGGCTGTAACAGAATTATGTGTTTAAAAATGAGAGGATATTGCATGTTTTTTTCTCATCTTACAAGCTTTACTATATACTTAACTACTGTACATATAGCTACATATAAGCGATGCTTTACAGTCCAGATTGTCTTTGGCCGCCTTTTAGTCGCTCTGCTTGAACATCACTTCACACCATCCTCACATACCCAGGAGGCAAACCAGCCAGTGTCTACATACCGACCAAGCAGTTACAGTCGCCATATCACATCCCGCCTGGCCTCGCTGTTTACCGAAGGCCATGATTAAGTGCCATGATGGAAAGCATCAACATCCATTTCATCCATATTTGATGAGTGAACGTCTCTCTCCCATTACACACAACAGGGGGAAGCTGTAATCAACATTCACACACACTGTGAATAATTATTTACCCAGATAATGGCTGTGTTTATGCAGGCACAGAAAAGGGTTGATTTTTATATCTGTACTGTTTTTTTTTTTCCTTTCTATGATAAAGCGAACTCTGATTAGGTAATAGCATGACTGATTTCCTGTCGTTTTTATTATTTGGCTTGTTCAGTCTGCCTCCTGATCTGTCAACTAATGTCATTAGCCCTCTTTACAGAAAAAAAAAAGTATTTGTCATCTCCAGGACAACAGAACCACAATAACCTTATCAACGAAGAACCTGTCATGTCATGTCATTTTACCGCATTGTTGTTTTTGTATAATGACTAAGTGTCTTTTCTGCTCTCTGCTCACACATACACCCAACAGAGGGGTAGGTTATGGCTGCATTGAGCAGTGTTACGTTTAGTTTCAGAGTCTCCCTGCAAACCTTGGATTTTTATGAGCCAGACCCCATTTCTGCAGGGTATCGCCACATTAAAGAGAATGTGAATCCACAAATGAGGTCAGCAGAGAGGGCTGTTACATTAAGGGTGCAGGAATCCTCGTGTCTGACTTCTAGCTATTACAAATGGCATGTAAAGATTAGCATATAGATATTGAGACTGATTATTAAATATTGGATCAGGACAGGGTCACGTTGACTCCGTCTCCTACAGTACACTCAGTTGCAAGGTTATTAGGTGCACCTATCTAAAATTAATGCAGTCTAATGCAGCTGTTCCGCAATAAATCCTGGCTTCATGAAGGTTCCTAAGTAAATTTTGTGTTGAAACGGTTAGAGAGAGGTGTTAAAGCAGCTGTTAAGTCATTTTGGAAGCTGTAGTTTATGATACTTTCAAACTCCTTTATTATAAAGAGAGGTGTTTATTTAGTCTACCCTCACTGATGTAAATACAGGTGATAGAAATATAGCCAATCATTAACCACGCCCGACGGGTACGTCGGCGGGGTTATTGCATTTAGTGCGGTATCTGGCTGGGTAAGTATGTATGTGACTATGTCCGATCAGATATCTCTGCAACCGCTGAAGTCAGGATAATCAAACTTGGCACTGAAGATCAGTCTAAGGTCCCCTGCTCAGTTGTGGAGTTACAGGTCAGCAGATCAAGTAGCGAGGGAGATACATACGATGATCAAAATTGATACATATTGCATCAGTTGTATAGGGAGGACAGGATTTTCGCCTGGGGCGTGGTTCTGCCCTCTACTGAGGGCTCATCTAGTTCATCTTTAGCAGCACTACAAGCTATGTAAAAACAAAACATTATACATTTAATGAGGAACAAGTTTTTAAATTTTGTTTGGTTTTTGACTCCAATCTGAGTCCTTCAATAACTAGACAAGCCCTCAGTAGAGGGCAGAACCACGCCCTCTACTTGCGAAAACCCTGTCCTCCCTATACAAATGATGTAATATGTATCAATTTTGATCATCCTACGTATATCCCTTCCTACTTGATCTGCTGGCCTGTAATTCCACAGCTGAGCAGGGGACCTTAGACTGATCTTCAGTGCCAAGTTTGATTATCCTGACTTTAGCAGTTGCAGAGATATCGGACCGGACATAGCCACATACATACATACATACTTATCCAGCCAGATACCGCACCGAATGCAATAACCCCGCCGACGTACCCGTCGGGCGTGGTTAATAATACCTGTTATTGATACTGCCATTTAAGATCATAAACAAGCACAGAATTTGACCCTCTATGTTTGCTCTTTGCTCTGCTACTGTTTAGTGGGCATTATGACAGCACTGACTGATGCAGGTGCAGCCAACCTATGACAAGCAGACACATGCCTACTCAGGGCCTCTCGCCCTTCAGGCCCTCATCTCGCCAACCTGTTTTCATTTTCAGCAGCCAGACATGCGGATAAAATAAATGATTGCAGTTTTTTTTTTTCCCCTTCCCTCCAATAGTTGTACTTGTGGTTGGTTAAAAATGTGCTCCCTTCACTAGCTTTCGAAACCAAGTCCTAGAAAATGCATCGCGCTCATTGACATCTTTTTCAGTTGGCCGACACAAAACACAACAGTGAAGTTGAGAGCCAAACAAGGGAGCTATTTCATGCTTTCATGTTACTGTGTGTCAGCAAACGGTGCATGTGGTTCATACCCCCTGTGCAGTGGCTGAGAGCAAGGGAACAATAATTTAACTTTTTGAAAATTCAGATGGTTTTATTGTAGCAGAAGATTTCAGTCTGTGAGAATTTGAGCTGATGTTTCACAGCAATTTCTTGAAATGTGCATTTAGATCCTTGTTGAAAAAGAAACAAGAAGGGAGACCAAACCAAGAGGGTAAAAAGCAACAAAGCAATAGATTTAGATTTGTCTGCTCTCATTGCTCAGATTTTTCTTTCTTTTTTTTTTTTTTTTTTACTTAGCTGTTTGGTTGTGTTTTAGCTCTGTAAAGTCTTACATCCCAGGAATATAGTTTTGACAACTGTTGCTTTGAATAATTGGTGTGGGAGCAGTGGCTACAAGTCCTGGTTTCTCAGGACCTAAGCTATTATTTCACCAAATTCATATTGATCCTTGTTCCCTGTAGCATTGATCCCACTTTTAAACAGAACAGGAAGGACTCTTTGTGCTGCACTTAAAAGCTGTGTGCCATTTTGTTGTCAGTGCACACTGCTGTCTTTCAATTTCACTTGACACTAGGTAATCTCTGTAATGTTTAATGAAAAGACTGCAGTGACAATACTTCAATGCCCATGTGTCTCTAAATGTTTCCCTTGGCAGTTTTCTCTTTGCTTTTTAATCTTAGAACTGCATTTGTTATGTTGAGGTAAAGTCAAGGTGATAGATGTTGACTGTTAACAGAGCTGGGAATGTGGTGGCTATCTTTTTTTTTTTTCTCTTGCACAAATGCGTCAGAAATACGCAGATGGCCACACTTACCATTAGTTTGTCAGTCCCAAGACCTTTAAGAGTCCAATTTACCTGATATTTACTGCGACAACAATCTTTAATGGCAGACACGGGACGTCTAGACCACCATATCCTGTTGTTGCTATTTCTCAGTGTAATTATTGTCACCATTTGACCCCACAACAAAGCTGTCCTTTGTGCTGTGTTTTCACGCCGAGGAGTTATTACTGATTTCTGTGGTGGGGAGGACACGTCACAGACACAGCTTCTGAGCTCCTATCACCACTACTTTCCCTGCTCATATATTAGCACACCCAAAGAGTTGAATCTCCAAAGTAACACCCGAGCTGTTCATCCCTCACATAAAGCCAGTCTCATAGATGTGACTCTTCTCTCATAGAGAATATCTGAGTGTTGTGAAATGTAATAAGTAGCTCAGGTCTGCAGCGGAGGTGCTCTATAGAAACCACAATGTATTGATCAGCGATTTTCACAGAGAGTGCAACATCACAGCAGCACATTTAAGTCCTTTGAAATTTATGATTGTGAGTGAAGCGTCATACTAATTCCTCTCATTGTGTGCTTTCATGGGTGAAAGGATCAGATAAACAACAAGCATGCAGCATCATGTTGTACCTTTTCACTGGACCTAGATGTACTTGTGTACAGCTATAGTTGAAAATAATACATAGTGAGTAGATTTGCCTGTGTTGGAACTGTTTCACACTGTGGTCTTACTTCAGACCAAAGAGCTCTGTGCTGCCCCATTAATTTTGAAGCTGCTTTTATATGACCTCAGCTGCTATACCCTCACAAGGAAAGTCCCTCTTTTGAAATACGAAGCAGTGAGGTGTGTGCCTGTGGGAGAGGAGTGATGTTAATATATAATTTTTGTTTCTGGTAGTCAGCGAAAGGCCTTGGCCTCTTTGTGTCTATGCTTTTATTTCTAGTTATTCAATGTAAATGATCTCAGATCCTGTATGGACAAGATATACACAAAAAACATGCACATATGCAATTAAACATTACTTTGCATTTATCATCTCAAATGTCAAATATTTCACTACACTATTGCACTGTAGTTGTTGTAGTAGTATAGCTCCTTAAATCCAGATCAAGATGGTATTGTTTGTCAAACTGCAGAGCTACCTATACCAAAACAATTATTTGTATGTGATTATCATTGATCTCTTGATAGTGTTACCCCCATGGTAGATAGCGGATTATCTGTAGTTTAGATTAGAAGAAGTAATTTATTTCCTGTGCGTGTTCTTTGATCATATGCCTGTCTGGGCCTTTGCATGTGAGCCGAAATGTATCAATTATGAAATCTGAAAAAAGAGAGAAAACATATGAAACACTAAATTTAGGAACTTTAGCATTTACAAGGAAAGTCCTGCCTCTGTACTGATCTAATTCTCCATGTGTGTTACTTCTCTGCATTAGCGAACTCTGTCATTGATTCATCAATGATTTACGCATCACGTCAAAGAGTACTTTCAAATAACATGAAGCCATCTGTCTGAAAGTTGGACATTGAAGTGGAAGTGGACCTTTAAACAGGATAATAATTCACAGCACACTAGCAAATCCACAAAGGGGTAGCTCAGACAGGAGAAATGGAGGATTATCAAATGGCCAAGTCAAAGCCCTGATTTGAATCTCATTAAAATGTTGTGGAGGGATTTGAAACATGAATTAAATGCAAGAAAACTCTCAAACATTTTGAATTAAAGGGATTTTGCATGACAGAGGGGTTAAAAATTTCTGCAACTTAATATCAGAGACTGATGGACAATTATGCAAAGTGTTTACAGCAGTTATTTTTGCTCAAGGAACGGGCAATATAAGCTCCTGAAGCCGCTGTGCGCTGTGATGATTTATGTTTAAATACTTCAAGAGTGTAAATTAGCTTTTGGAACTCCCATCTCCTATTTCCTCAACTCCAGCCTTTCCACTAACTTTGGAAACCCTCTAGATTTTTGGGTTCCCAGGTTGGAAACTTCATCATGAACAACTACTACATGTGTATAGGACCAGAGGGCATTGTAATGATTTTATTCATGATTAGCACCAAAATCAGTCATCTTAAGTGGTCTCGGGTACATTATAATTTCCCTAGATGCTATCATCAAACCCCTCCAATATCAAAGGAAGTGCTGCTCTGAAATAAATGGGTAACCAAGCTGGAGCGCCATCGTGTTTTTGTGACAATAAACCAAACACACATGTCTTGGCAAGTAATTTCATCCCCCTCTTGTCATTTTCATCCAGCTTACAGTTTTTCTTTATTCAGGAAACAGACCTGTTGCATGCACCAGGCTGCTAGTGACCCTAAAGTTTTTAGATAAACCTTTAAAATGCATATCTTATCATTTAAAAACAAACAGTTTAAAGTTACCTGTGAAATGAGCTATAGTCCTGCATAGCTGATAACTCGAGATATGCTTTTGAGGGTTGAATAAAGTTATATAGCTAATTATGTACAACACATGTAGACAGTCATTTGTGCAAAAAACTAGGTAACAGAAGCCCTGAATCAGGATTAAGATCTGTAGTGTCTCATAAACATTCATGTAGTGTTTACCTCACCAACCTGGCAGCCCCAATCCCCGAGTGCACTAAACGGTGTAGGAGGTTGACGTCAAAGAGAGGGGGAAGCCGTAAGAAGATGAGAGGAGTTTGAGGATGAAGAGGGAGATGGCGGTGCACAAGAAATCACAACTTGACTTCCCTGCTTATTCATGTGGAGCTCGGCATGGAAACCCCATTGGTGTATTTAACAAAAAAAAAAGAGGCATCACTTTAAAGAAAGGTGGTATTCTACCTCCTTTCTTTTTTGGTTTCCCAGTTGCACCGTTTCCCGTCTTCCTCCATCTCTGCCATCCTTGTCTGTCAAAAGGAAATGACATCACCGCACTAATACATATTTCATGACACTTTCTTACCCATATGTTAAAAATAGGTGCTATGAAAACCGTACATTTTCTGTCCCATTTCTTTTAACAAACCTCTGACTTGGTGGCCCCTAGCTCACTGCATAAGAAATGAACTGAAGTTTGCCTGGAGGATCCTGAATGCATTATAATAAAATATCACACATAGTAAAACACTGACAGGTGGTTGTTAGTAGCTACATTGTTGCCCCACTGAATTCATCTGCTGGATATTGTTTTATTTAATTATTTCTCTCACATCGCTTAATATATCTTGGTCTGACCCTGATATTGTAAACACAAGATGAGCTTAAAATGTGCTGAGATCATCTGCACGATTTTCAAAGCTCCCCAAACCCCAACCGAGTTTTAAATAGCATTTTTATTGATTGTTTTACCTTGCAGCAACCTGCATAAGCATGTGGTTGCACTCTACTTAATTTTCAATATGTTACTTTTCTGTTGCCCAAAGGCATCTTTTGTTTCTTGTATATTTGCACTAAATCATCGAAGCGTTGTGAAATCATTGCTCTAAAATAAATGTCAATTTATTTGCCTGACTTTTATCTTGAAATTGAAGGAGTCATCTTGATTCATTTCTTTTATGCTTAGGTGTTTGGTGCAGCAGTTCTGTTCATCAAATATCCAGGAAATTGGGCTCGGATGTGAGTCATCAGAAAATGAAGCATCCAGAGGTTTTGGTTCCCAAATTAACTTGGCCTTTATTCAAGGGTGATGCTGGCCAGCTTGAAGTTTTCCTTTTTCATTTTTTCCCCCTTTATCTCATGGACGGCAAAGCGGAGATGCAGATAATTATTATAAATGACTTAGCAAGATCCTTATTTAAACATGCTTTTATCTTCCGTCCCTTGTTCTTTGGCGTGACAGACAGCGTCTGACTTTGAGTGCGCTATTCTGTTGTTTTATTGCCTCCGTGCATTGCAAAGAACTTTGATTTGCTCTAAAAGAAGAAATGGTTTCTCAAGATTTCCCCAGCTGCTGTAAATGGTGTGGTGCAATGGCAAGTCAGAGCTCAGAAGCTATTAAGGCCATTAAGGCTTGTGTCTTCAATGGCACTGGACTGATGACTATCATAACTGTCAGACGACCTTTGTAAGAACTGATGCCAGGCTGATGGTAATGTAGCCCAGTTTAACTCGGGAACAATAAAGAAACTGAGTGTGTTCATGGTCCTGAGTGGCTTGGTTGCAAGGTGAAAACATTTTTATGCAATGTGATAACCTGGTTGGCATAAACTTACACATACATGACACCAGTCAGATTTTATTCATGGGAACTGTCGTTTTCTACTTGACAGAAGATCTTGTATCGATACTGGGGACTTGGTCGGCATTTGTGTTGTCTGCGCTTTAGAGGACTGAGAGACAGGTAGACACGCACAGCATAGTTTTTCCTCAATTTACCAAATAGATCTTTCGTGACAGAAACCAAAATATTTAATTTGCTAGAGGCTACTTTGTGTTTGATCGTCAAGTCAGGTTTTGGTTTAAGGTCAAATAAGCAGATGCACTGGTACATGTGATGTTTGCCTTGCACATGTGTAAGCTGCCAGCTGCCAGCATATCTTAACTGCCCAACTGAAATCTGCGTTCTCCAAGAAAAACAATCGTTTTTGGACTCCTACTTCAGCTACAGGGAAAAAAGGATTCCTGTTTACATGTTGTCTAAGAAATCAGTGTCATACACAAAACCAAGCAAAACACAGTTACTTAGGTGCATGTTATTGCACTGACTGTAAGCACGATAAATCACCCCAGTAATGCCTGTGGACCAGAAATAAATGTACTTGCATATTGAAATATCTGTCCTGCATATGACCAAAATCCAGCAAGAACTAAATGCACTGTATTTACCTAGAATACAGGAAACCAAAATAGTTATGTGAACAGTTTAAACAAAAAATTTGGTACTGGCCTAAAGCCTTATCTCGTGTCAAGGATGTTGATTCAGTGTTATTTTGATCGATCATTACAGAAGAATGGCTCCATTTGTATGAATTAGGCTCACACAATCTGCAACAGAGGCAAACATTACTGCAGTTATAAAATGGCTCATAAAATACAGATTCAGATACATGGCATGTAGGCCTGTGAACAGCATTAGCTCCATGTTTTGTACAATACTCAAAGTCCTGATGTCTAGTGTAATACCTACTGCAGTCATACATCATCACATCTTTTGCTTTGATCTTCAAAGTTAAATCTTTTTTTTTTTAAATGATTGTTTTGTTTGTTAATTTTTTCTAGATATGGAAAGTAGCTGCCTGTCTGCATTAAATCAAAATGACTTTGTGATTGTCAGAATCTGAATATTTTAAGTGAAATGTTGATGGATGTAATACCTTTTTAAAACAAACATTTTTTTCCCCAGAAATAGATGAAAAAAATATCAAAGAAATAGGTACTCAAGGACTATTACAGTACTTATTCTAAGTGTTTCTCTATTTCCTCTTTTCACAGTGACCAATCAATAGCTAATGGACACTAATACAATGAGCAGAACAAATGTCACACACCATGAGTGCCCAATCAGCCAGTGCTTTTCAAATCAAATGCACTTCAGTCGTTGCTTATGTAGGCCTGTGGCCTGATTAAGGCAATTATGGCCCTGAGCTACCTCACCGTACCTCATACAGCCATGGCCATAAGTTTGGACACAGCATGACTTCCTATGTCTGTTTTAATGTCTATTACAGAACATAGCTAATATTTTTTGACAGCACCAGTTTAATTAGTCAACAAATCAACAAGGGATATAATATTATCAATAAATTCCAACAACTGGAACAACTTTGTTCCCAAAACATAATATTAGAAGAAAATAACAAAAAAAATGCAGTACTTTCACAACCGAATTTGGTAAGAATAACAAAATGACACCAAACTCTTTTGATGTTTTTTTTTTTTTTTAAATATGAAACTTAATATAGTTCTCAGGAGTTGTGTACTGTATTGTAAGTGACAATTTTGTGGTATTTTCTAAGATTCACAAGCGTCATGGTACTTGTGTCCAAACTCATGGCCATGGCTGTACATGTCGAAACCCTCTTATCCTCGTAAGTATGTCCACAGTCATATGTGCACAACCCTATGGGTCAGAATCAAATCGTAGAGAATGTAGTCTTGAGAAAGCCCACACATCTGATTCACAAGACGTAATCATTCGTGTGTCTGCAATCAGCCTACACTTAGTGTGTGAATAGAGAAATCACTCTGTTAGCAAATCAATTCATGCATTCTAGATTGTATCTTTAAAGCATTTACTGTTGAAGTGGCTTCCTATAGTGCTTCCAAGTCTGTAAGAGTAAGAGACACCCACGAAGTCAATTAGTCAATCAGAAGTGGTGCAGACCACAGCGTCTGCACCACTTCTGATTGACTCCTATTTTTGAAACTGACACATGCAGCGCTTTAGCAGTTTGATTGCAATGCAAACACAGAAACTCATCCATATTCTGGTAGTTATTGAAGAGCTTTCCAGAGTGAATATATCTACATTTTTTTTCAATTCCATTATTGGCTCATTGTATAGAATGAGACCTAACATTTTCCTAGATGTACCCACACATTCCAACCTTGACATTTAACCCATTTTTTTTCTGTTTATGTGCCTGAAAATCATTGCTTTGAAGCTTTGAAGGAAATTATACAGCAGCCTAGAAGGGTATTTGCCACACAGACCCAGGTGAAGACTCTCCCTTTACTGCTTACTATGAAGGTGATGGAGACAAAGGGGAGGAAAAGCCTTGATGGTAGAGGTGATATTTGGTTTGCAGGGTGAGCTGCTACACACAGCGGGGTAATAAACACCTTTACGCATTTACAAAGATCAGACCAACTTGCCAGTGTGACATAGCGGGTCACAATGAGATCTTCACCATTGGGTTTATGCTGCCTTTCCTGCATAAACAGCTTTTTAAGAAAATCTTATCGCTGCCCTGGTGGCTGCAGGCCTGCCCTGACAGCATGTAGCTTGAGAGGAGCCATCATTAGGGAAAACTATGTGATGTTCACGCAGCGGCCAAAAGTGTCTCGGCTCTGAATTTGTTTTCCTTCCCTGTGTATCACCGATGGGATATCTGAAAATGAATCTGATGCACATGAAGCTTGGGAATGTAGTTTGTGCTAGAATATTAATAGCAAAGCCATGTTACTAACAGTGCATTTGATGTCCTGGGCACCTGGCAAATGGTATGCATGAGGAAAGTTAAACATTTATTCACTACCACGATTTGACAGGACATATAGTGGAATTTGTAAAATATAAAATGATGGTAATTCAGTAATTCAATGAGAAGCCGTTGTCATACATGTTAGCTACAAAAAACTGTGGCACTGTGAATAAGGGTGAAATGGCAGCACAAATTGACCTGATTTCTACATCCAAATAAATATTTGTTTGGTAAGTTCTGTGTTGTAATAACTTAGTTTTATATTCAATTGTCCTTTTCCGTAAACAGAAGTTGAAAGTTTGATCTTTTACTTAGCTTTATATTCACATGTCATTTACAACTATTCATTGCCAAACGTTTGAAGTCAAAGTTAGTGATGTGGCTTGGGTACACTGTTATGGACAAGGATCTATCATGCTCAGTAAACAAGAGTCTCAGAGACACGTTAACATGGGAGTTTAGTGGACCTTGGGTTTTTGGCTTCTGCCAAGAAGTTGAGCATTTTTACTTTGCCCATCTTTTGTTTGTAGTGTTAAGGCTGACCGTTTTCCTCACTATGCTGAATAGTTGTTCAGACACTGCTTCAGAAGCACAGATGCAGAGGGATTTACTGTCCACCTTTGACAAGTTTGACAGTTTGACTCTTGTTTGCTGTAACTTTCTTGAAGTAAATAGTGTACACAACTTCATCAGTATTGACTGACTCCCCTGTATCAGTGGATGTAAAGCCAACATTATATCAAAGCAGACCAGAGGCATTTTCTTTTTTAAGATTCCTGCGTTCCCACCAGCACTTACTGTATGCCATGCTAAAGGAGCATCTCTGTGTCAATTTATTTGAAAACCGGCGAGTGCGTTTTTGATTGGATTTCTAAAACTATCATATTCTTTACCACTGTGACAAACCACAAGCCTATCAAGTGGTCAAACAAAAGGCGAAAAAATGGTGCTTATTTCATCTCATTTAACCATTCAATGTCTAAGTAGTACAGGTAATTGTAATTTTAAACGATACCTCAATTAAATCAAAAAAGTTCGCGTAAGGAATGTATCTCAGTGTAGATCAATAAATATGAAACTAATTGCAGCCAAGAATTTTTAATCCAGCATGAAAGCAATGCCATGGGAGCACACACTCTGACCTGACTAACTGTTTTAGAGAAACAGAATTGAGATGCCTCAATGCTGTTTTATATGTGTGTGCAGTAGTTGGTGTGTGACTGCACGTACACGCTCACATGTGGGTCTGTGTTTAAGGCGGGTAGAGATAAGGACAATCAACTGAAGAGTGTTGTTACTTTAAAAATATCGCATAGGGAAATTACAAGATAACCATCATCACTACCACTTAGTATTTTCTGCTGTGATGTGCTTCAGCATCACAAATAGAAAAACATTTTGCAAGGAAATGGCACCACAAAACTGTCTCACCTCTGTGAATATTTGTAACCACTGCTGAATAGATGGTTACTCTCACATATGCATACATCATGGACTAGGAGAGATTGTAATGGAACTGTCCATCACATAAAATATGTCACGAACAATGAATGTTTCAATCTATTCCAGCAGCTGAAGTGAGACAAGGGCTTTCAAGAGGGCACGATAAAGGCAATGAATGTGTGCACAAAATCTAAATTCACAAATAATGGATGATGCAAGCATGCAGGAGCGTTTTAAACCCATCGGTGCTTCCAAAAGCAAATGTATCAGCAGTCTGAACTGAAGTTGACATGCACTTGTAAAGATCATGCATATCGTGACTGTCTTGAGTTTCTAATGACTCATAGACATCCTAAATTTTCCATGATGGATTAATTGAAACACATGCGTCTTTGTTTCCAAAAACAATCATGCATTTTGGTTCTTTCATAGATTTATTATAGCTCTTATGGGAATATGAAAAATCTGCTGGGTCAAAAATATACAAACAGCAACTTGAATTTTTGATGATGTGTAAAGCAAATGAGGACATTTTTCGTAGCATCCCTTTTTAATTTCTTGTGCGTGAATATGATGGACTACAGCTGTTGACTCTGAGCTAATTTCAGTAGTCAGTTTGATAAACTCATTCAACTTGGGCATAAACGTGACAATGGGAAAGTCTGAAGAGCTCAGAAAAGATCTGAAAAAGCAAACCAGTGACTTGAACGAATCAGGAAAGCCAGTTGAAACAAATGTAAATGACATGGTACAGTTATCACTGCAGTGATCACAAAGAAAACAAAAGCTGCCCCCTTCTGCTGAAGGAGAACTGGTCAGGACAGTCAACCAAGAATCCTAAAAGCAACAGTTCTTCAGTCAGAAATGTAAGAAAGACATGTTGATTTAAAAAAAAAAAAAAGAACTTCTAAATGTATTATTATTTATGTGTCTGTATTGTTGATGTCTGTGTGTGTGTTTGTGTATCTACCTGCATGTGGAAGACATAACGGGTATAAATCACTGTCTCTGTGTGTGAGCATATGTTTGTGTTTTTCGTACCTTCTCGGCCCGTTATGAGCGGCTGCTTGTCTTGACAGTTGGAATGGATGGAACTCATTATTTATGATGCCGTCCACACATCACTGTCTGTTGCCAACACACGAGCTGTCAGCTGCCGCAAGATGGTAATCGCACAGTACCATTTGGTTAAAACCTGGGAAATAAGTATCTGTGGTAAATAACAGTATGGTACAGTCTGTTCCTTGTGTATATGTCTCACAGAGAAGAAGACAGAGAGAGATAAGATGTGGATGGACTCCTCTCCACTCTGATCACATACATCTACTAGATTAGCTTTCCAGTTTAAATCCGAGTAGGATTCCAGCCTGAGGGTGTCGCTCAGCTGAGTATGGCTGTCTCCCTTGCAGCATTTTATCGTTATTTAATTATTGTAAACAAGCTACACCATGGGGCCAATTTGTAGTATATCAGTGTGTACTGTACATTCACTGTGGTTGACTGCAGACACCTGCTTTTATATTCCAGTAGCCCTGTTGGATCGCTTTCAGGTTGGACTGCTGCAACTATTGCAGCTGCCAAGTTTTAGCATTAAATTAGCATCTACAACTTTGCTAGTGCATGTTGGATTTTACGTTGTGCCATACTGTGTCAGAGAATGTTGATTACTGGTGAAGAGAGAAAAAAATCACTCCGTCACATTTTTATGAATGGCTCTAGACATCTGTCTACTGCTCTACATTATGAGTATTTTACTTGCAGATGTGAGTTAAATTCATAGTGTGTAATGTGACAAATAATTCGGGCATACCAGTGCAAGTGACTCTGGCACTCTTATTAGCAAATCTCCGTGTGCACACATTCAGGTAGCAGCTTCTCACTTTTACTTGGTGTTGATCAGTGCTGTTGCCAATTAAAATGATGGACGGCAGATCATATCAACTGTCGCTAACTGATGTTAATTATATAATTTACTGTCTGTACTTCGCCAGCGTCACTCTGTAACACCGCTGTGTAATCAGAATTGAGCGCAGTGTTTCTGCACTTCCAGCAGCTTCGACAGAGTGAGACATCTTGTCTAGTAAAACCTTCAGCTGATCGTCTCACATCAACTCAGCAGTCAGAATCCACCATTTAAAATTTTATTCGTATCAGAGCAAGAAATTAATTTAATCAATTTTAGTTCCAAATGAGGCTCCTTCAGCATTTCTAGCAGGTAGTTTTAGGAAAATAAGGTGTACCAAGCTAGTAGGAATGTTTTTACGCATATTTACACTTCTGATACTACTGAAATATTTGATAATTATTGCTTCTGTATATAAGTTTATTTGTACTGTGTACTAAGATGGAATAAAAATGTGTTCAACAAAAGTCTGAAGGGAGTCAGATAGACAAGATAACAGCCTATAACAACCCATAGATTCAACATTGTTATAGTTATAATAATTCCAGTAAATTTCTGTTCTTTATTGCTGCATCTTTCAGAATTCATTTATTGTGTCTTTTAGTATACCATTTGTTTAGTTGTCACTGTTTTGGAGGAAAAAACGACACATATTTAGCAAGATATTAATTTAAAATGAAAAAAAGAATCACCTGTTGCTGAGCTTCAAAATTACAGCAGCAGAATGACTGCATCTCATTTACCAGTCTAGTTTTTCTTAGCTGAAAATGCATGCTACATACATTAATATTAATAGTTTTTTTTGTCTATTGAACTCTAACAAACTTTTAAATTTCCTTTGCCATGGAGGATTTTACCGAAAAAGATTTGCTCACGGGTCATCAGTAATCAGAGTTTCACTTGTCCTTAATTTAAATAGCTGGTCAATGATGTATCAATTACTGCACTGTCCTTTTTTGTGACTGAAAGCATGAAAAGATGGCCTTGCAGTAGAATTATGATGTTTTCAGTTATTTTATGGCTTTCTGTTTTTTTGTAACTTTAATTTGCTTCCACAATTTTAGCAGGAAACTGTTTTTGCATGATTTAAAGTGAGTTTCCTAATTAAACAGACCTTCTAGTATTTAAGAAATTGCCATTTTGTCTACACCAGCAACTTGATTATTGTTGAGTATTCTACGACCTTCCTTCCATCATTTTAGGCAGTTCTGGTTTCGGGCATTTTAGATATGTCTGAAAAATTTGGGAGTACTTTTCATCCTGCTTTCCCGCTTTTCATTTGCATAATTAAAAGCTGAGAAGCTTTCAGTTGCCACTACTTAGTATGACCAAATGTTTTAAATGAGAGCCCTACGCTAAGCATCCTCTCACACTTCGCTGTCACAGCAGTGTGTTTAGAAAGCGTTTGCATGTGCTACAGGCTATGGCACACACCAGATTTGCCCTAAAGCACAGGATGCGGTATAACAGAAGAGATAACGAAACCCCACTGAGGTAACCGGGTGGGTTGTTGGGCTTCAAACCCACACCACTTGCCACTTTCACTGTGTGTGTTTCTCTCTTTGTCTCTCACCTTCCCCTTATGGTGACATTTTTCGAGGCTGTGTGTCGCCATGAATGACAACTAGGGGCTCTTTGGAGTGTGTGTCTACAGAGTGGCCTGGTAGGAAGAGATAAGCAGAGGAGGCCGCACACATGGACAGATTCCCACACACACATGCATATTGTCCATGCTAAAAAAAAAAAAAAAAGAGGACACAGAGACCTCCACATCAAGAATCCAAAGAAAGTCTTGGTGTCATTCAGCAAATGTCTTTGTAATTTGTGTTGTATGTGTATAGACACACCTTGTGGACATGCCTGCAAGCTTTTTGCAATACACTACTGTCAACCAATTGACACAACTGGCTTATGATGTCAGCTCGTAACCCGAGTGACTTAAAGTTATATGCAAATTTTCTACACTGGTAAAATTAAGTTGCACTGAACTTCCTTTCTCTTCTCGATTGCAAGGTAGAAAAGCTATGCAACAATGGAGAGGTTTGTTTACAAAAAGTTTCCCATTTATTACAGGAGTGTAGTTTCATTTTTTACACACACACACACACACACACACACACACACACACACACACACACACACACACACACACACACACACACACACACACACACACACACACACACGTTTGTTTTTCTATACCGGTGGGGACTTACCATTGACTCCCATTCATATCTAACTCCTAACCCTTACCCTAACCCTAACCTTAACCATCACCAAATCAATGCCGAACCCTAAACAAACGTTTTTGCACTTTTACATTTTTTATTAACAACAATATGGCCAAGAAAACGGTGTTGCCACCCGTGGGGACCTCATTTTAGGTCCCCACCGTAAGACAAGTCCCCACCTTTATAGCAAATAGTCAGGTCAAAGTCCCCACCTGTATAGCAGAAACAAGTACACACACACACACACACACACACACACACACACACACACACACACACACACACACACACACACACACACACACACGTTTGTACTTCTATCTTAGTGAGGACATCCATAGGCGTAATGCATTTCCTAGAGCCTTACCCTAACCTTAACCATCACAACTGATTGCCTAAACTTAATCCTTACCCTAACCCTAACCAAACCTCAATTCATACCTGTTCTCTAAAAACAAGTCTTCACCCTCAAACATGGCTGTTTCAAAGTGATGACCGGCCAAAATGTCCTCACTTTGTAAAAATGTCCTCACTTTGATAGTTAAATGCAGAGAATGGTACTCACCATGTAGCAAGTACAAGAACACACACACACACACACACACACACACACACACACACACACACACACGCACGCTGAATTATTTACCTTTAAAATACTTTCATTACAGGAGCAGCGTGGGGCTGTTTATTATCTTCTTCTGGGTATGAGTTTATTATTGTGCTAAATTGCAGTTTAAATTTTAGCACGTGTACACGAGGTATAACACAAGCATACATACATACACACACCTGTTGCATTGCACTACTCCAGCGCTGTGTAAAAACACAAGCAAGGTTTTAACATGAGTGCTGCCCTTACTCCATAGATGCTTATTAACATGTACAACCATAGCTAGTACCTCAGAGTGATGGGCTCACATGTATATACAATCATATTCCACAGCACCAGTGTAGAACCCCAGCTTGCCGCTCCGCCTCGGGGATGGCAGCGGCAGATGGCGCCTGTTCTGAAGTGCCGAGTCCCCAGATTTGTTGGTTAGAGCCCCGAGAGGCACCGTTGATCATAGAAATGAAGTGGAGATGACACTGATCACTCTTCTCCTCTTCCCCGAGCTCCCGCACTTTCAATAAATGCAGAGGAGCTGAGAGATACTTAAGGTGCAGAAAGGGTAAGGAGAACGAAGACCGTATGGAAGATGAATGCAAACAAACCAGAAGCTTTACATGGAGGCAGCATCTGAGGGGATTTGGATGCAGACAAGGACCTGCTACCACCTTGTTAACTACAAACAACACAAAGAAAAAGGGTTGAATTGTCAGTGATAAGCCCAAGCAAAAAAGGTGTGTGTGTGTGTGGGGGGACGCCTCTTGATTGATTTTGGTATTTCTGAGGCAGCTCTAATTATATGCTTTTGTTACTGACACTGATGAAATACTCAAACAGTTATTGATTTGGCTGCCTGACTCTTTTTCCAAAGCAGATCCATTTCACTACAGCTGGTATCAATCTTTATCCCAGTTTCAGGTGCCTCCTTTAGCAGGACAATTAGTTTTAATTACATGAGCTTATATGGAAATTAATTAATCTGGATGGCTGTAATTTTGGCTGTTTCTCAGACACTGTCTCCTTTATAGAGTATCTCAAAATTTCTATTGTCTATCAAATTTATTCTGAAATTAAAAACAGTGCATTACTGTGGATGTTGTATTGCTTTGCTTTTAATTGCAACCTGGAAGCAAAACATTTCTGAGGCGAAATGCAGTCTAGACAAACCATTGTCTGGCCATTTATTTGCATGGTTTGTAGGCATTTTCAGTCTGCATAAAAGTGATGAGTGTTGCAGTATTTGACAGAAGTCTGTGCATTTTCCTGTCATTTGTGGCACATTAGTGATACAAAAAAAAACCCTTCAGACCAAAAAATATCAGTATATTTTGTCATGGCTTCAGTTATGACTCCAAAGTGTTATGTCAGTTTAATTTATAGTAGTAAAACAATCGAACCTGAAATTATGCCTTTCTTTACCGAGTTAGAAAACACAGCAAATTGAGTCTTTGTGTAGTACAACAGCATGTCAAGCTAAACCACACATGTACACTCATGCCACACAAGAGCTTTCCTAAAAAGACCCACCAAAGAGAAATTTATGGTCACAGTAGTGTATCCCATTGAAAGAACTGCTTCCTTTTTTTTCCAGTTTCCCCTCTCCCATGGTCAGATATGGCTCTTTTCTTTGGTCCGCATCGGATAATTGCATATAATTGGATTTAGCAGTTCACTGACCTTGCGGTCAGTTTGTCGGACTTGACGGTAGACAGTAGTCTGAGAATGAGAGGGCGCAAGTGAGAGAGACCATTTTGGTTATTGTGGGTGTATATACTGAGCACATCAGTGAGTATGTTTCAGACTGAAGTCATGTCAGCCTGCTCTCTGGTGACCTGATGTCAGATACCAAACAAAGGTCTTTAGTTAGTCCTGACATAGCAGTGTACGTGCCATGACTATTTAACGTATGCTAATGTTATCATTCTTGTGGATCACTATGAATCAATTTTTTATCCTGTCTCAAGGAGTTCAAATGAGTGAAGGAAAAGAGTGGCAGGCCGCAGGGGATTTGAGTTCTTTGTACCTCAAGCCGGCACATTAGCATTCGAAGAGTGTCATGGATTAAGAGATAATCCTCAGTCAGCTTGTTTTGTTTTTCTGTCTGATTTCCGTGATATCTTTGGTGCTAACCAGTCACAGCTTTGGTGTTTTTACATTCCATTGCACAAAGACTGTACCTCCATGTCAAAGCTGAAGTTGAGCCTCAAACAGTCACTCCGCTAGCTTTCTACTTTTAAATGAGAAAGTTCCATTAGCTAACAAGCTTTCAGAGATTCTGAACTTGACTTTTGTTTGTGGGGGAAAGTCAGATATTCTGTCTTCAATCCAGGCTAATATCCAGCACAATCCTAGTAGCTGCTGTGGAAAAAATCCACTGGAAGCATCTTCCTCCTTAAGTGTCTTGTCTGCCCTCTTCAACTTGTAAACTGGTGACCAAGTAATGACCCCCTGCCACTACACACAGTAAGGGACAAAGCACCACATATATGGGTCTCTCTCTCTGCCTCTCATGTGCGTTCTGAGCCACTAATCCAGTTTCCTTTGGGCTCCCTGGGGATGAGCTGATCGAGCGGCAACTGGTATTCAGCCGCTGACACACTGTTAGGAAGGGCTGGCATGGAGGGGATGAGCTCCCATGAGTGCCAAATAACTGGTGACTCAAGCAAACCCGTCTGATCTACTGCCAGATCCCTTTGTGGAGGTGGAGGTGTTGGATGTGGAAGAGGAAGGTGGATTCACAGGTCAGGGGGTGATTATGCTCCCCACACAAACACAAGCAAAAATATTGCTTTATATCTATCAGCCTGTCCTCTCTTCTTCCTTTTTATGCTTTCCTGAGGGAAAAAAAAATGTATAGGATACAAAAATAGCTCAGAACAGATTGAGTGGTTTTCTTAAAGAGCTGTCGTGGGGCCCGAAACAGCACGGTGGATCCAAGGATGGAGTCGTGACAGATGGGATCAGCGGAGCCTAGCATGCCAGCCCAATCTGATTAAGCAATCCTACACTTTATGAGTGGTAGCCAAATGAAAATGGTGGCGATGGTTTTGGCAGTGAAGGTGGTGACAATATTTACTCAAATTCCCAAGGGCATTGGCAAAGGTACACTACTGCACACATGTCAGATGTGACTGAGATAATATGGACCTTTTGCACCTGAGGCCTCTCCAGAGTGCTCTTTGGATCTGTCCTGCTTCTCTTGTTAGTTTAGGTAGCCAGGTGGCAAACACATGGATATGATCAGTGCTTGTTTCTGCATTTTGATTTTGTCAGTTTTAATAAGTCATACAGTACTAGTCAAACATTTTGACATGCACTACTTTTTCAAACATGCAGCAAAAATAGGAAATAAACTAATATAATCATTAAGTAGGACAGGGAGGTTAATCAAATCAAAATAAATAAAAAGGGAGGTTAAGCAAATCCAAATAAGGTTCAATTGAGAATTGAGTCTTAAATGTAGCTGCTGGTAACCTTGTTGACTGCTTTACACACGATTTGCAATATCTTCACTACCCTCAAGAAGTCATAATCTTGTCGAGTAGAGAAATTACTGTCCATCATTACCTTAAGAAATGCATTTGTTAAACTTACCAGCCTCTGAAATCACCAGTAATGGAACCTTAGAATAGCATCAATGTTGCGGATGGAACTAAGCATCACGGAGACTGTATGAAAATGGCCTTTTTGCTCATTGGTGGGGTAGTTTTCTTGGACCACAGGGTGAACCAAAAGCAGGTAACATGCATATAACATGGCCTGCATATACTGTTGGCTATTCTTTATTTATTTTATTACAGTACACACATCAGTAGCAGGTCTACTGAGAAATACTTACAGTTAAACAATGCAGTCTTTGTGATGTGAGCTTTTGGGATGCAGGATTTGTGACGATACTAAAAGGATTTACCTCCCAAGTACTGCGGTGAGAAGATTTATGAAAAGGTTAGGTTTTTTTTTTCCATTGCCCTATACCTACAATCCCTGCTGAGTTTACCTCACAGGGCAATGGCCAGACTTTTTTCTGTGAATAGCATTGCAGACTCCAATTAAGTACAGAATTCTTTTCTACACTTCTATGACCTTTTTCAACTTTGACTTCTAAGAGTTGGCTATGTGGGTGGATAATATAATAAAATGCACAATGACAAGCTTAATTACATACAGAGACGGACACTGTCCAAGAGATGAAGTTAGTTCAACTTGTTGAGACCAAATAAAACAGGGGAATGAAGGAAGGTGATGAAGTTTTGGAAACGGAATAAGAAGAAAAAGTGAGTACAGGAAAGTCGATATCAATAGATAGGAATGACGGATGAAGAAAGACACAATGAAAGCAGAGGAATGTGAAACAGAATGTGAACACACCAGTATGGCTGTCGCTATGGTAAGAAAGATACTGGAGCCAGTTGCCATGCCAACAAGGGTCTGGCTGCAGCATTTCATGCATTTGTCCACAGAAGGCCTAAAAAGTGATGAATGACTTTCAAGAGAACCAAACTTGGAAGGAAAAAATCTGTGATGTTGGGAGGAAAGAAATTGATTTGTCATTTTTTTTTCTCTCTCTCTTTCTCCTCTGTGTTCTGAAGAAGACTGTGTACCGCCATATTTTTTAGTAAAATACAGCTGGCACTTCAAGGTAGAACACGCCGCACCAGTAAAAAAAAAAAAAAAAAAATCTAATATATAATAATAATAATGTTGCATATATATCCCTATTCTCTGTTCCATCAGGAGTGGAACTCATTAATGTGGGAAACATCACCTGTTCAGTTGCTTGTTAATACATTAATACATGCATTTAGGCATGTAGATGTGGTCAAGACAACTTGCTGAAGTTCAAACCGAGCATCAGAATGTCGAAGAAAGGGGATTTAACTGACTTTGAATGTGGCATGGTTGTTGGTGCCAGACGGGCTGGTCTGAGTATTTCAGAAACTGCTGATCTACTTGGATTTTCCACACACAACCATCTCTGGGGTTTACAGAGAATGGTCTGAAAAAGAGAAAATATTCAGTTATTATCTGGCTGTTGTGTGGGCAAGAATGCCTTGTTGATGTGAGAGGTCAGAGGAGAATGGGCAGACTGGTTTGAGATGATACAAAGCCAGCAGTAACTGAAGTAACCACTGGTTACAACCAAGGAATGCAGAATGCCCTCTCTGAACACACAATATGTCCAACTTTGAAGAAGATGGGCTACAGCAGCAGAAAACCACACCGAGTGCCCCTCCTGTCAGATAAGAACAGGAAACTGAGGCTACAATTTGCACAGGCTCACCAGAATCAGACAATAGCAGATTGGAAAAGCGCTGCCTGGTCTGATGAGTCTTGATTTCAGCTGCCACATTCAGACCAGAATTTGGCATAAACAAAGGATGGATCCATCCTACCTTGTATCAACGGTTCAGGCTGCTGCTGGTGGTGTAGTGGTGTGGGGCATATCTTCTTGGCATGCTTTGGACCTCTTAGTACCAACTGATCATGGTTTAGACACCACAGCCTACCTGAGTATTGTTGCTAACCATGCCCATCCCATTAAGACCACACTGTACCCATCTTCTGATGCTATTTCCAGCAGGATAATGCTCCATGTCACAAAGCTCACATAGTCTCAAACTGGTTTCTTCAACATGACAATGAGTTCACTGTACTCCAATGGCCTCCACAGTCACCAGACATCAATCCAGTAGAGATGTGGTGGAACAGGAGAGTGGCATCACTGATGTGCAGCCGACAAATCCGCAGCACCAAAATCTCTGAGGACTATTTCCAACACCTGGTTGACAGTTTGCCACAAATAATTAAGGCAGTTCTGAAGGCAAGATGGGGTTCAACCTTTCACAAGCTAGGTGTACCTAACAAAGTGGCCATTAAGTATATGTGTATATATTCTCTATATATAAATAATAAGGCAATACCAAGCTTTAGGCTTTTTAAAAAGTAGGATATATGTGGACTTTGTTAGGCAGAAGAAGCTGCATTGTGCTCCAGCTTTGTATTAACATCGTTTTTCTGAAATCCTTTCACAAATATTCAAAGACGCATATGATATTTTCTGTTTCCTTTTTGTTGCTTTAGTTTTTCTCAGTGTCCGTCACACGTGAAACCTCATTCCAAATAGAGCTGGGCTATTTCACACCACAGCGGCACCAGGCATCTCCTACATTGTGTTTAACATTGTTGAAATATTTGTTTACAAGGTTCAGTGCCGTTTAATTTTCTTGTGATCAGCTCCCTCTTCTCCCTCTCCCTCTCTTTAGCTCCTTCTGCTTGCTCAAACTCAGGAGCCTTTTTGTTTGAATATGCAGAGGACTTCTCGCTCGCTGTTATTTGTTCAGTTTGCCTAATTAGAGTTTGGCAAGATGAAAGCAAGCAGCGGGGCTTTTTGCTCAGCAGCTGAAACTAAACGAGATACTGTTGTGTCTTCAGTAAAAGCAACTAGAGGTTTGTTGTTTCCTTCATTTAGGGTTGAGCTTTGCCATTTTTGGCATAAGCAGACTAAAGATCGTCAGTACATCAGTCTGTACGTCGTCTTTATATTCTTACACTTCAAGACTACAATCCACTTCTGTTCACATTTGTCAGACATTTTTACCAAAACATAACAGAAGTAATCCTTTACATGGCAAAGTCCAGACAATACAGTATTATGAAAAGAAACCCAACAACAACGAAAAACTATGGAGCTATTACATAGCTTTGATAACGATTAGGAGATTAAGACTTGATAAAAGACTAAACTATTTATCATTCATTGTTTCCTAATTCAGCTTGGTGAAGAGGCTGTTTAAGCAACTTTTTCATAACCTTTTTATTCACCATTGTGTAGCTACAAAACACACTATTGTACTGTTGTAAGGACGATCCAGTAGGGACTTCCCAGTCTCAGTTAGATCAAGCTGCTTATCATTTCCCACAAAGACGATTCCAGCCTCACAAAATCGGCACATGAATTATGAATACATTTGTTACACAATTTCCATTAATTTTGCCATAATTACCCAACTCTCTCAAATGAGTGAACTTCCAGGAGCACTGCAGATTCTGTGGTCTAATGGTGTTTACCCGACCCGACGAGTTAAATGAAGTTACTGCACTGTCTCAGCTGGAAGACATTAATTTTCCATTATGGGATGTTGTTGCAGTTACCTGCTGAGACCCTCCCTCTGACACAAGACAGGAAGTCGCCCTGTCAAGACCTCACATGGAGCCCCATTTTCAAGAAAAGTCATTACGATTTCATTTTTTTCCAAGCACAAATCTACAGTAGCTGTGTTGTTAGTGGAGAGAAACAAGACTGAGCTCCTAAACGCAGGCTGAAGGGGGAAAATTGTCAAGAATGAAACATTAAACATCAAGAAGCACTCAAGGCAAGGTGCTATTTTGCTCTAATGTCCCTGTAGATCATTTTGCTTCTGACTGGAGCTTCCATAGCTCAGAGCACTGGGGGATTCTGTTGTTGTTTTACTCAATTTCACTTATGTGGGATTACTTTTGTAACAGAGGTGGGTATTGACACCAAATGTATATGTCTGTGGAAAAATTTTCATATACTTTGGACTTAAAAAATTATGTTTAAGATTCAGGATGGTTATTTATTCGGTCATTCCGTCACTTCCTTGTTTCTGAAGCGATCTCCCTCGATAGTTTAGACACATTGCTAATAACTGGGAATACGCCAAATTTGTATTAATGAAGATATGAATGTCAGAAGGAAACTACAAGATCAGACTGAGAAATATTACAGGAGCAGAAAGAGCAAAAGGAGCTCTAAGTATTTCAAATGATGCTAGTCGCTTTGGATAGGTTGTGTATGCGTGTGTGGGGTCTGTGCTTTGAATTCTTTGGTTGGTTTCATACTTCAAAAAGGAGGCGTGGTTGCATGTGCTAATCATCCACTTGAGGACTGGCTTCCTTCCTTCTTTCCATCAATGCCGCTATTTCTCCATCACATCTGACGTTGCAATTACAGCTTCCAACATACCATGCATAAAAAAGGAGAGAGAGAGAGTGGGAGAGAAGAAAACACATAAAAGATGTCATGCATTCTGTTGCCCACTCCCTACTTTCAGCCTCTCTAATGAGCAGAGTCCAGAAGTGGCAATCAGAGGCATTCATTCCATGAAATTGGCTGTTGAAAGAGGGCGGATGGACCAGCGAATGGTTGTAGGTTGCATCTGCGGCACTGGCAGTTAAAGATTAGGAAGGACAGATGGATGCTCTGAGAGGGGACAGTAGATCTCCAAGGGTACTACTGATGAATTTTGACCTCATAAATTAAAGGAAAATAGGGGTCAGGTGGAGAATTTATTGGTTTCTTTACAAGATGAACCCAGCATGATTCCTCCAGGTCAGACACTCAAAACATTTTATAATTGGGAAAACTATAACCAATGTAAGGACAGAAAGAAGATGGTACCAGTTGAAGTGTGGCACGTTAGCTGTAGGACATGACAGACAGTTTTTTTTAAATGAATTTATTTTTTAAACTCCTATCACTGTAGTAGAGTCCCTCCCTTTAAAGTAAAAGCAGTTGGGTTTTCATTTAAAAGCTGGTAAAACCTTGCAGCTCCTCTGAGCATTTTTAGGCTATCTTGTGTAAATTAGCATAAGTGAAGAACATCATCAACATCCCTTCTGTGTGTTGGTTTTGATGGCTAAAACAGGGAATTGGTCCAACTTCTTCAGCTTGACATATGGAGATCTGATTTATTTATGAACTGTTTAATTAGGATGGAGCAGCAACTGTAAGATCTCTACCCTTCTCTAATCTTCAGGACACTGGTTTATTTTTCAATGCATATTTCCGAACATGTTAGCCAAAAGTGTAAGTCGAAGTGATTCACTGAGCATTATGGAAATGAATAGGAGAAAATTGTATCTTATCTTGATATGAGATATTTTCCTTTGTGAGCCCGTGTGATGTACAGAATCAACAGTTATAAGCCAATAAACCAAACTGAAAGTGTCTCCAATGTGGGTCAGCCCTATTGCCTAAAAAAAACATGTATTGATAGGCTTTTCAATCTGAAATGTTCACGCTTTATGTCTTTAATTTTGCATCATGTTTGGACAGTGCTCTAAAACACCAACGTAATGGCATCAGAAGTGGTAATTTGAATATTATCTGTTTGATGCAATCTTAATGATGTAGTTTGGCTCTGTCTAATTGTGACTTTGAATAGCAAATCACATCATTTGACAGACTTCCAAACAGCTTAGTGCATCGCTCCTGACAGATGATGGCTGTTGCTGCTGTGTAAAGTGTAAAGTGACCATAAAGATTTAATGCTTCACTTGCTTAGCTAAAGTGCCTCGCCTGGGGTCAACAGTTCCCCGTGGTATTTCCAGGGAAATCAAATGTATGCATACACTCAGGCACGCACACACACACACTCACACACACACAGAGAGAGAGGGAGGAGAATTCGGAATTGCTGTAAAAGGAGTAAATTTTTTATTCGGATTCACTGAGAATCTAGGGCATTTTGCCAAAAGTCTGCACTCCAAACCAAGAAATAAGCATGCACTTAGATCTTCTGATGCACTGCATAAATGCTCTTACATTCTATAGAGTTTATTCTGTGGATGCTACCTGCATATATTCGAAACTCAGCAGTCACTAAAGTTAATATGACATCAAACATTATCAATTTTTACACAAATATACGGGGTAAACGGTTATCTTCAGGTAAAAAAAACAAACAAAAAAACCACTGAAGATTACAATTACTATTTGCTTAAGTATCGATTAAATAAATGCAGCTGTGCCTGTGATTTAGATTTAAATTTTGCTTTTCTAATATTTCTGTGGTAACTGGTAAAGCTAAAAGGGAATCCAAAATGTGTTTTAATCATAGTTCTGTTCTGCATAATGTAGGCATATTTCATGATAAATCCATATGAGGGTCCTGCATAAATTTTACTAGTGTGATATCTAATGGATCCTGTACTTTATGCAAGAAAGCTGCAGCCACAAGAACCCAAAGACTTCTGAAACCAACATGAGAGCGTCTTAATATCTGAATATGTGTAGTTTCCCCACCTGTTTCAGATGTTACCAGCCCATTGACTGGCTGTTCTGACAGCAACTCTACATACGGGCCAGCAGGGACCTCCAGCACCTTCTCGTTGCCTCAGAAGACCATTATCAACCCCATTTAGTTGAACTCCATTATCATCTCACTTAATGGCAGAGGAGTCATGATTTTGCACTTTCGTAGAGGAACAAAAGTCTGCATTTTGAAGCTGGAGTGGATGGTGGAGGAGGAAGTCAGTGGACTTTCACTGTGGATGCTTAAGTTCAAGGCCCATCCTGGATTGTAATTATAGTTTTATGTTTGTCATTTTGGTTTAATTTTGATTTATACTTTCACTTATATGTATTCACTGTTGTTTACTTACAATTTCAGGAAGTTCTTGGTTAAGTTATGGCATTAACACTTCTTGATTAGGTTAGAAAAGGATTGTGGTTTACTGTAAAATGCACCATTGCTATGTTTACCACATTGCAAAGCTCCATTTTAATTATTTCAAGGGTAATTACTTGACTAAAGAGTTAATATGCAAATGTTCACTCTCCAGCAAGACGTCGCTGATGTTATTGTGGTTCCTCTCTGTTTATTACTAGAATGTAGAGGAGGTCCCTGCTGGCCCATATGTATGGGAATCATCAGCAATAAGTGTGTCCATTCTCAACAACCCACAGGCCTGGATAGTACATGGTAGACACTCCATCAAGGTTCTTAACAACTCGGAACATTTAACTCCCAGTTGGCTATAATATCAACATATGGTAAGCTCCAATCAAATCTTTAAAACGTCTAGTTCGAACTTTTCGGAATTTTTTTATTAATATGTGCTATCGTGTGTATGTGTGCAGCTACTTGCAATGCCTTTTTACAGTACAGACTGTACTTGAAAGAACACTGCCTCAATTTCTCTACTGACGAAAGCTTAACCTGCTGACCAGATTAGGGCTGATGGCTCCAAGCCTTTCTGGCTTTCATGTTGCAATTTGATTGAGGGTCAGCGCAGACATGGAGTAATTGACAAGGCTTCATCTCAGCATGCCTTGCTATTCTCTTTTGTCGCACTGAGCTGCCGTTAATGACTACACTGCTGTGGATCCAGTGAGCAAGATATTCACTTCCTGTTAAAGTACAGAGCTTGACTCCAAGTCTCTTCTTTTTGAAAGAGGGCAAGGTCCATGTTAATAATTTAAAGCGTGGAAAGACATGGAACTAAGATTGTAGAGGTTTTCATAGCCCCTTACCTCCTACTATCTCCCTCTCACAGAATAGATATCCATAATGAATTATTAAAGCTCTAAAAATTCTGCCACAGTTTCAATATTCCTTAAGCTGCTGAAAGACACTGTGTTGTAGATCAGACTACTGCGATGAATATTATTCACATTCAATCACAACCATTTTCCAATATCTTTAAGCGGATGTTTTAACAAATTGCTGTGATTTGTTTGAGTGTTTGAGACCCATGCCTGTACTTTTTGGCATTGAGAGACGCGTAGCAACGATCACACAAACTATATCTTGGCCCAGGCCTAGTAAAATCCATTGATTTGTGGATGTGTCAAATGTTTTGGATAGTATGCAGTTTTATATCTCGCGTCAAGGGTGCACCAAGCAATGAGCTGCACATAAAATAATTTATTGTTCTCATTTTATATTTCATGACTTTCATGCACTTTGACAGTTCTTGCTTTGTGATCGTGCTTGCTCCCACTAAAGTCATCAAAGGCAGTGTCCTTAAAGCTGTGTTTTAACTGCTGTTGTATGACTATCATTTCTGGATCAGCAAGTAAAGAGAAGGGTTTTGTGTGAGTATGGGAGGCATATAAACTGCTGTGGCCATATGCTGGAGAGAGTCCTTGGAGGATGATGCTATTTAACATGCCAGCGCAACGCCGCAGGGAGCCTCAGAAGCCAACAGATTCTTCTTTGTGACTTGTTCTGTGTGTCCATCTTGATGAACGATGGATCGAGAAAGTGAGGGGAAAGGAAGTGCAGAAAGGGTAGAAAAAGATAATGATGATGACTTCCATTTTTCTCCGTTCCCTCATATTGCGTGTTGTTCCTGCTGCCCTGAGACCCAACACATCTGTTAGTGTGTGTGTGTGTGTGTGTGTGTGTGTGTGTGTGTGTGTGTGTGTGTGTGTGTGTGTGTGTGTGTGTGTGTGTGTGTGTGTGTGTGTGTGTGTGTGTGTGTGTGTGTGTGTGTGTGTGTGTGTAGGATGATTATGCTCAAAACCTGCAAATATTTGAGGAATGTTGTGCCGGATTAATGTCTGACAGTGTCATTCAGGAACATGCTGTACCCGCTGGATGCTGATTTCAAAACAAATGCATTACTTAACAATTCCAAATCTGTCTTTATTCATTACACCTTATCCTAGCATGATCTATGTGTCCAAATAGGATGTCAGAACGACTTAAGGTGCAACAATTGTCTAGTCTTTACATCTAGCCAAAACACAAACAGGAGCTGGACCCTGTAATTAGTCCTAACTCTTTGTTTATTAAAAATGCTTGACAATTTTTGATGCTGACTCACTGTTGGCTGGATGCTTTTCAAAATCTCATGTTTTTGAAAAATTCATACCCATGTAATTATCTGTCGGTGGTCGATAAGTGCTTTTAGCTATGTGCAAGCAGACATCGGGTGTATCTGTCTCTTTTTTTTTTTATCTTTATCATGCAGTATGTGGCAGGGAAACATTTTCTTTTTTTTAGCAACCAACTGTCATTTGGATGAAATCAGTAGTTTGCAACACAGTGGTGGCTTGTGTTCATCAGACCTGAGAGGAGAGCATGAGAAAGTGGCAGATGAGGAAGAAGAGAGCAGGAGGCAGCTGCAGCTGGCTAATGGAGGGCTGCGTGTGGAGAAAAGGAGCAAGAAAAGGTGGAAAAAGAGAGGAAAGCAGAGGGAGGATAGGAGTAGACCAGATAAGTCGAAAGCATGTTTCCTCCTAATGACAGAATTATGACCCTGCTCCATCTGCCACTCAATCATAACCAGCCAATCACAGCCGCTCTCCAAACGGCCCCGGTTCCGTTAGGCACTCCCATCTGTACTCGCCACCGAATTAAGGATGTAATCAAATGCTCAGATGTCAAGGAGATGGGAAGAAGCATAGTCTGGATTCAGGTTTTATCACAGTATCTGTCCAGCAGTACTGTTTGTGGCTGCGCTAATTTGATTTGTGTTCCTTTATTGATACACAATGGAAATAAAGAGACACAGAGCTTTCTTTTCCTCATGTCTGTCGTATTTGGATGTCTTATAGTTACTGGTAATTAAAATTTTCTGTCATGCTGCTTCGTCTCTCTCAGACTACTTGCTAGTAAAAGTCATTCCACCCCGATCAGAGTCTGGTATGTTAGGAGAAGGGCATTCAGTGCTTGTTCCAACACAACATAATGTGTGTGACCGGCTGTGTGTTTGTGTGTGGTAGTGTGTGAGTGTGTATGTATCCTGTTGCGTGAAAAAAAAAAAGTTTTGCAATTTGTGCAGGCAGAATCTGTTCAAAACCACATTTACAATTATCTGTTTCAACCTCTAATACAATACCTTGGAGTGAGCGACTCCTTGATTGATTTTTGGGCTTTTTGTTTGTCAGTCACACCTGTCTGTAAATCTGTGGTTAATTCAGGCTGTGAAGATGCCATTTGACAACTGGCTGCTGTCGCTCTGTCTGTTCTCACCTTCCCTGCTTTGCCTTTTCTTGTCTTTCTTTTCCATAAAATTCTACCCTTGCCTTTTGCCTGCCTGAGCCGGATGAGGCCGGGGTGGGAGGCGGGGAGTGTATTTGAATGATTTGGTATGCAGCGACAGCACCATTCTGTTTCATTGCAGGAGCCTTCGCCTTATCTCCTTAATGGATTATGAGCAAGGGAACAAAAACAGAAGGAAGCAGAGTGAGAATGATTGGACTCCCTGCAAAGGGCCGGCAGGAAACAGACTGCAGCCAGATAAATAAAACACTCTGCCTGTGTATTTCCTCTGCCCCTGAATCACAGATGTTATTAAGAAAGCGGACAATAGGAACAGCTTGTAGTTAAGAGTCATTTGAGCTTCTGTAGTCTTTGCATTCTGATTTGCCTGCCTACTGGTGGTGGTGAAGAGGTATTTGTGCATTCACGGTGCAGACCACTAGCCACCGGTTGTGTACTGCTTTTTGAGACAGACACCGTTCTGTTTGTTTGTAAGAAAAATAAAAAAGACAGCACCAAATGTTTAGGCAAACTTAGCTGTCAAGTACCTCGGTTATCATTCGGTTTGGTCGAAATGTTTCTGCACAGACCTACCAGAGATGAACCACAGTGCAAAGAAGCAGAAGTTTCACCACTGATTAATGCTGCTCTAAAGACTCTTTTTTTTTGCAAATGCTAGAGTTCTGGATTCAGTATTTTAGCACATCCTTGATTCAAGAGAATAAATGAAAGGCGGTGTTGAGTCACCATAACTCTGCAACTCAATGATTACCATTTATAGTGTGCTGTGTCTCTTCTACATGAGCAGATCTGTTGATGCGACTGTTATCAGCTACTGGAAACGGAATGTGCAGAATACTAAAATGCCTTCAGATGATGAAGGATAAAAAAAGTATGTATGTATGTATGTCTTGGTGTCAGTTGATTGTTTAATGGGTAATTGTGTTGCTGCGTATTCTTTTCAAGTCTGTGGCCTCCTTAAGGTAACAAATAGCACTTTTTTTCTGCATGTTAGACTCCCATTCATGCTGGTGAATGATGATATTCCACGCAGAAATAAGGAACAACAAACCAAGACTGTAAAACTTCACATCCTTGATGCGTGGAGATTGAGCTGTTTGTTGTTAGTATCAAGCGTTTTTGTGTTTGAAACATTATTGATCAAGATAAGACAGGTGGACTTGAAAAGATAACCTTTTGGACCTTCTGGTCCACCAGACATTATGTTGTTCATATTCTGTGGTGCCTGGGGTTAAATCCAATGTGCTTTCTGCTTATTTCGGAATAAACTCTGCTCTAGGCCATAGCTATTCATTTTCCCTCTTAGTCCTATTTCTGTCTCACGTTTTGGCAGGGGGAATTCTATCCATAGGACATGCTGCCGTGTGTGTGTAATTCAGACACTGTCAGCCCAGTTGTTAAAACAGATATTTTACCATTTTCTTGTCAGATATATAGATATATTTCCTCGTGATCCCATGTACAGCAGCTTTCCCACGCAGGTCTTACATTTGTGAAAAGTTAGAAACCGTCTGCTTTAAGATTGCTGAAGAAAAGTGATTTTATTCTGATAGTCTAGACAGGAGTGTGCTTGAATGTATTTTGTTGACGACAGTAAGACACCACCTGCGTTGTGTTTGAGAGCTCAGGACCTTTATATATTTGGTGATTATATTTTCTCCCTTATGGTCTTCACGCAGTCATGCTATTTTGGTAGTTTCTGTACGTGAAATGGGTAATGCTGCTTGTGTGATGGTTTCTTTGTACTCTAGCCTGATTCCGAACAGCTGGAGCTCATTGTGGACATCTTTCTTTTTAATCTATTGATCTGTGTGTTTGTCTAGATGTGTGTGCAGTAGCCCACAGTTAGCTAAAGAACTATTTGAAGTGGCTGTTGTGATGCTGTACACCCACATCAGTGTGCAGATAATGTTTTATCCTGTAGCGTTTTCCAGATTTATCTCTGGCCCCCTATGTGCGAGACCTTGCGGAGCTCAGATTCCTTTTTTTCTGATTTGAGTACAGTAGGAGACGAGAATCCAGTTGAAGCCTTTTCTGCCAAACAGTTTTCTGTGTGTTCCATAAGTACTCCAGAGGAAAAAAAGCATTTGTGAGAGCAATAGCCTTCGGGGGTTGCGCCAATTGAAAATGCTTTTTTTTCTAACCCCCCCCACACCTCACTCAAGAAGTGTTTGCTTGTTTTCTGTTACTATTCGCTCTTTCTCTCTATCTTTCTCTCTCTTTCTCGTTTTTTACCTTTGATTTGAACTCTGACATCCAAGTCTGCCCCAGGATGTCTGTCACAAACTGCAGTCCAACGTTGTGACAATGCTTTTTTTCTTCCCGTGCCTTTTATGACCTTCTTTTCTTCCTCTTTCTGTTCTTTTTTTCTGTTTTTTCCCTTTCAAGGTCTGGCGCACCTGACGTTAAACGACCAAGGTATGGGTTCATTCCTTTTTTATTTTGGTTCTGTTTTTTAAGAGGAATTGACTCAGCCTCTTTGCCCTCTCGAAACTACAGCTTTCCCTCGCAGTTTCCTCCTCTGCTTCTACCTTCCCTCGGTGCCATATCCCTCCATTTCCTCCCAAATCCTCCCTTGCCTTTTAATCCTCTGCAGCGTCCTCCCTGTTGCTGCCTCCTTCTTTGTCACCTTCCTCATATCTTCGTTTTTTTGGTTGTGCCTCCTGCTTCTCCTTCCTCTCCCCGCTGCCATATCTTTGTGCTTTTCTGTGACCTCCACCAATGTGTGTCCCACCCTTTGTCCTGTCCTATGGCTCACGTCCTGGACCTTCACCTCTGACCACCTTTGACCCCGACGACCTGACCCCGGGGCTGAAGGTAACACTTTTCTGCTATCCCTTCTGCTTGGGTTTAAACATTGAGAAAACAAACAAACAAAAAAAAAAGTACAAAAAAAGAGCTGCTGATTCTATTGGAAATGTGTTTGTTGGTCAAAGTAACAAAAGCAAAATGTGTCCAGATTCCCATTCACTAACACTTCAAGGTGAAAGTGTTGTCGAATGTGCAGAGTTTCTCATCACCACTCTGCTGACATTCCCATTGTTTGGCATTCAGATTTTTTTTAAGGGGCAACAGCTCAAGTTCTGATGAAGTTATGTGTTGTTCTGTTTTATGAGAAAATGTGTCTGCAATTGTTTTGACGTTGCACTGGATGTTATTGATGATGTTATTGATGCTATTGTGCACACATTTGCATAACATGCACCTGTCACACAAATGCTGTTTAATCTCTGCCATGCCACACTTCTTTCTATCCCTTAAAATGCATTCTCATTTTTTTCCCCCAAAGAGGTTCACATCATGCACAAATGATTTTATGTGAGCGTTTGATGTCATTTTGTGTACATGTGCAGCAAGAATGCACTTTAAACCAAATACCAAGCACCAGTCTGACCATTTCCTTTCCTTGACAGTTATGTTCTCCTCATTTTCTGACCTTTCTCTCCCCCTGCCCTCCCTGTGAAGACTGTTCATGGAAAAAAAAAAGTGTTGAAGCAAAGTTCACAGTAGAGAAAGAAACAAGTCCAGTGCATGTTCTGACCTTTACTGGGGTGAAGACGACTTCCTCTCTTCTATCATCTTGGTCCATGATTCACGCAGACTTGAGCACCAGGCCCTTTCCTTTGACTTGACCCTTTACTTTGTTTCACAGTTTCACATTACTCTCACGCTGTTTTCCATCGTGAGATAATTTGGTCAAATACTGAACAAATGGGGAAACGAGCAAGTTTCAATGGAAAGTTAAAAAAAAGGAGCTTGTCTTGAATTTAAAATACCACTCTGATTCTTAAGTACACCCTGATCAGTCATGTTGTCTTATTTGCACCTCAGTTTGACCTCAAACTCTAAATTACATACCTTAAGTAGCAATATCAGAATATAAAAAGAGAAATCTAGGCACACTTTACACGCAGCCTTAGTTTCTATGAAACGTGTGTCAATTGATTGACTACTGATGATTGAGGACATAACTACAGATTTTTTTTTTCCCATCCAGGCTCATTGTTAATCAGCAGAAGTGCCTCTACTACTTTATCCACCCATTTGTGCTTCCTTTTCCATCTGCCCACCCTGACAAGTGCACTGTGCAATATGACAGAAATCTCCATTCTCCATATGCCTGCTGATACTGCTTGAGTTAGTCAGCGTGTCTGTGCGAGTCCACCAGGCCCATGAGCCATCCCGGCTCTTTTCTCTGCCACACCAGCTTTACATGCTGGGTCTGCTTCTGTACTGCTTAATTTTTTTTTATTTTTTTTGTCTGTGGCACTTCAGCTCATCCAAGATTTTTTTTTCTTTTTTCCAAATTTCCAAATTTATTGATTTTCTCCTTGAAATGACAATATAACGAGGAACCATCGCAAGCAATCAACAACACCCTCCCTGTGGCACGTTTTGTACATCCTTCCCCACAATATATGACATATAAACTATCCTTGTAAAAACAAATGTCTAGAAATCGCACAACCTGAACAAATTAGACCAGCAGTAAGGTGACTGTACAAACACAGAGGAAACACACTTACATGTTGCCATGGCAAAATCTACCTCTATCAGACATCTTTTTTGATACGTGAAGGAAGAGAGATTAGCCTAACCCTGAAAAAAAATATGTCAAAGCATTAGGAATAAGATTTTGACTAGATATATGGGATAAAGTGTCAAAATTATATATCCAGTGTTCTCTTTAAATGGCCCTGATAAACCATAATCTATTCTTTTTTAATATAATTACGTGTCCCCTGTGTAGAGCCATGAATTATGAGAAAACACCATCCTCATCTTTCATTGCCAGAGGTCAGGAAATGTGTCCTTGAACTATCCATTTGAGTTTGTAGCTAAGATGAGCTGGCTGACTCCTCTGCCACTCGCTAAACAGAGTAGATGCAAAGGGAGGTATCTTAATTGTTCTCTTCCTGAAAAGGGTGGAACTTGCTGAGTTGGATGTAAAGCTACAAATACTGAAAGCACACATTTAGAAGAGGTCTTAAACTAGGCGTTAGAAAGCCTAAGTGACATGTACAAACTGCAGTATTTCAAGCTTCACCTTGAAGTACACATTCTAGTGACGTGACAACTTAGTAAAGAGGTATCTTTGCACAAAGAATTGCATTCTAATACAACTTTTATATAAACATAAACGGTTTTCACTCGTTTTTTTGGTTTGGATTAGCCATCAAAAGTTGTTAGGTTTAGGCAAGCATCACAATTGGATTGATATTTTCACATCATTAGCTGTATATTAGAAGCTTGGTTAAGTTTAGAAACTGAAAGTACTTTGTTAGGATTAGGGAAATATCATGGTTAAAATACAAGCTGTTCACAGAATGTTTGAAGCTTCTCCATTTTCTGGGTTACCAGGGTGACAAGTCCTGCAAAATCTAATGCATGATTTCCTGGCTGAATGTGAGTGGCAGTAAAGTAATACAATAAATGCTAAATGTTCAAAACAAATGTAATCTGGAAATGTGTTTTCCTCAAAGCATGATTGAGAATGCAGTTTAGTTGTATAGATACGTGATTTTGTGGAGACGGGCTTGTGGCAGAACGTGTGCTTATGATTTGCTGATGATCTTTGACAAACACTCTCTTTTTTACAATCTTAAAGCTGACATATTTTGAACTTCAGCTTATTTCCAGAGCTCACCCAGGGATTCCTCTCAATTGCACGGTATCCGCTTTTATCTATGATAGAGCTCGATGTTTACCAGTTCACTATTCCTATGGCTCAACACAAAGGCGGAACATATTTCTCTGTGCCCACCAGACATTCACTGCCACAAGCAGATGTATCATAACCATAATCCCTTCATCTCTATGCAGCCTCAGCTCTGGCTCCCTTCAGCGATTCCCGCAACCTACTGTCATTTAACTCTATCCCTGTCTGTAGTCCATTCCAAACTTGGCCAACTGTTTACTCCAGCCACATGCTCACAGTGAGAAGAGTACACATGGAGATAATAGAGCATACCAGAGGAATAGAAAATCTGACATTAGAGCATCTGTCCATCTCCATTGGGTCCCCTGAGACATGCCCTGATCTCAACATCAGACATTCAGTCTCCAATCCACCATGCCAAGGGCATAGCTCTGCATTTCCTGTAAACTTGGCCCCTGTAGGCAGCTGCATTCCCACCTGTGTGGGGACTAAAACTGTAAAAATGAGACTTTGTTTTTAAAAGACAGAGAATAGGGGTTACCATAGTGGAAAATAAGTCGAAGAAAAAGTTGTAGATGATAAATGAAATCTATCAAACGCATAGCTGAACGGCTTTAAAGTGCATGTCAGTGACTGCAACACACTTCTTGCACTCATGTACATCATTTTCTCAATTTTACGTGCAATAAAAAAAAAAAAAATCTATCTCCAGATATACTACAGGCAGTCAGCAGAGGTCTAATACATAATTCTGTTTGAGGAAAAATAAAACAACTCCTGCACAGGCAGCGATACATATATATGACTTTTCCCCCCACTGAGTGAGGTTAAATAAAAGCTACATAAAAACAATCACAAGGTAAATAACCTGGAGGAGGGATGCCATATTATCACAGTTTAAAGTAAAGCAGCTGATTATGCTTGTTTCATCAAGCAACGCCTGGCTAGCCATTTGTATTGATTTACCCTGTAGCCAGAATTAATACAGTGTTTGTTCCCAACGGACAGGCCAAAAACATCTTAAAAGAGAAACCGATCAATAAACCTATTTGGTAAAGGCGAGAATGTGTCACATGTCAGTGAATTAGATTATGTTTACTGGGGGTTTAGATACCCCTCACCATCCCGGGCATAAACCTTCCCTAAAAATGTGCGTGATGATGTGCCTGAGTGTTTATGTGCACTTGTATGTATCACCGTGTGTCAGGATAGGTGGTGTTACAGAAAAGAAAGGTTTTGGTCAGTGTTAAAGATCAGAGGCAGATGCCTCAGCCATCACATAACCAGACCGAGAAAATCAATGTCAGTCTCCTCTCAAACCCAGGGCTGTCCTTCATAGCAATAGGAAGGACAAACCCCAGGCTTCAGCCACTGCTGATCTCTATCTGCCTGTCTGTGAGACTGCTGTCAGCCCCACACACTGCATTCTTAGAAAGCAGCATCTTACATTTTAACAAAATTGTGGCTATCATCTTTAGAATATATTTGACAGATATGAACTCATTGAACAATTCAGCAGCCGGAGTCATTAAAATGGGTTACATTTTTGGAAAAACCTCTGTCTATTTTTACATTTAAAGAGCAGATTTTATTCTTACTTTAAATGACAAATGCTTTTTCCACCACACAAGCTTAAATATCTGCACTTAAAATATTCTTGTCAGTTTTGTCATGCAAAGACAAACCCTTACATAAAGATGAGCAAAGGGAATTCATTCATTTTTTTTATTGTCTCCAGAAACCAGTAGCTAGTACTATTTAAAATACTTCCAAACTTCCAAAGAATAAAAGTAAAGTAAGAAGGGTCATAATTTCTGAACTGCTTCTTAAAGGATTGAAATGGCATTTTCAGATGAGATGAGAATTTCTCTAGGCGCAGTAAAAAAAAAAGTCTAAGTCCAATAGCAGTTGTATTTTCAGTAACTTTTAGAGAAATAAATAAATAAATCACAAAATGCATGACTAGCTATTGTGCTCAAAATGTCATTCTGATGGATTGAAATTTTTTTTTTTTTGCAAGAATTGGGAATAAATGTATTTTATAGTTGTGGAAAAAAGGCAGAAATTGTCGGTCACTTTGACCCACTGATTCAGATTCTCATTGATTCTGACTGCTAACATTTGAATGATAAAGTCCACACATGAACAGCACCACAATTTATGTAATGTAAAGGAATTTTAACATCTTTAATCTGAGAAATCGTTCATCAACAAATTGTCCTGAATTCACCACATGATTAAAGCAGGACTTCCGTATGTCTAAATTCCTACTTATAAATCCCTTTTATTATAACTGTTAGTTAGAATTATGAGGACTTTTGCTCTTGAAGTCCTGTGTTCTTTATGTAGCACATTTTTCGTCTATGAACAGGATGGATTTTCAATGTCTCACTGAACAAAGCTTGATCGTGCTTTGGATAGAACTGATTGACTTTATAGTATTGTAGAGTGTGCTGCTCCCTTAGAAACCCTCAGTCAAGTCATGATTTGATTCTGAGAAAGCTCCTCTTTGCTTGGAATAACAATTTGACTCCTGACTCTTTCATTTAGCTCTAATCCCCACTATCGCAGCGCTACTTGGTAAGCGATGTATTCCTTCAAATTTGAGGCACAGCCATATTTATATCAGGTGAACAACTTAATATGACTGCTGACTGAGAAACAGTGCATGATCTTTAATATTTCACCATCATTTTTGCATGTTTCTAAATACACAAATTTAATTATTTCCATTTTTTATTGAGAATACAAGAGACTTTTATTGTTGTGCAGCTGCAGAAACCTTTATGATCCAGTATGTACCTCAGTTTTGGATTCACAACAAGGGAGAGTAAATAGAAAAATAACTCAAATGTCAGGAATGCACCAGTGTCAGGCTATGACCGGTTTGTAGTGGACTGTCACGGTTAAGTTGCTCCCTGAAGTCCATCCATCAGTGGAGAGCACAGCCCCCACTGCAGTTGATAATTCCTGAACAAGTGCTGCTTGTGCTTGTTTGTACAGGGCAGTCGCAACAGATAAACTGCATACATGAAGGCACACTGTGGCTGGACTCTAGCACCTCAACTGTATCCTTAAATCCGTTATTTCCTGCCACCATGTATAGTTGCATACCTGCAGTGATAAGCATCTGTGCAGCATTAGTTATGGCTTTAGCTTAGTCCAGCTTGAGGGGAAAGGCTGCTTGAATGCTGTATAGAGAAGAACTTTCTTCCCGGTCGGTTCCTCTCTCCATTTATTTTTCCCAAGGATAACGTCGGCTCTCAAGTTGAAGTATTTTTAGGGGCACAGTGAAAATGTGTTTCCTTAATAAAGGGATATGAAAAGACCTAACACTTACAAATGAAATTATTAATTTATCAGAATACAAAAAGCACAGTATAATTATGAATAATTCCTGTTTTATACTGTGTTCATTTAATAATTATGGAATTATTTATACTGCGAGTCGCAACATCTTTCAGAAGATTAGTCAACATTTACAAAACTCCGGTTTACCATCTGAATTTAGCTTTGGAAAAGATGCTAAGAGCCGAATACAGTTATCCAGTAGTGTTTATTTAGTAAACATCCAGAGAACACTTTAGACAGAACGCCGACATTAATCCTGAAGCGGAATCTTTTCTTTTGACATCAACAGGAAATGTTTCAGACTGAATGCAAGTTTCATAAACTGCCAACGTCAGATAACATGACTGGCAGACGCACACTGAATGTAAGGATCAGCAGGTCGAACTGATATTTTCGCTAAACAAGAGGAGGAAACTTTGTCTGATTAGAAAGTGCAATATGTGATTCAACAAATGCAGCAGGCGACTGAATAAGACCGGTATGGAGACTGTTACCGGGTCAGCCCTGTTATATTTAATACTGAACCAAATACCACTTACCAATACTTACCGTTCAGGATGAATACACCTACCTTTTAACCACTAATATACTCTATATGTGTGTGTGCAGACGGAGGTGACAGAGCTTTTAAAAGCAGGATATTATATATTTATCACTTATTTATTTATATTGGAAGCACAGGATATTGTATATAATTAGCACTTGTATTTAGCACTGCAGTAAAATGTGATGAAATAAAACGTAAAGAAAGCTAGCAAAGTCAGGCTTTATTGGTAATGGTCTCATTGCCACAGTGGTAAGTAACATCCTGATATATTATTACTCTTTTGAGACAAGCAAGTCAACAGTTACAGTATCTGTTTAATCACTTCAGCCACAATGCACTACTTAATACTTTGTTGCGATAAAACAGCAATTATTTAGTGTGAATGCAGTTGTATCTGGGTCATTTCATCTGAAGTCATTAAATTTCAAGAGTACTTTCTACTCCGCCTAATTTGCCTGTTTTTTTTTGTTTGTTTTTTTTAAATATGGACATTCATCAAGATACTTGTGAAATTTGAGTTGGATAACTTGACAAGTATTTTTGTGCTTTGAAATTTTGAGGTTGTTTTTAAATGGTAATATTTCAGACAATAAATAAAAAATCCAAGCCAGAAATTTTCATAGCTTTTTTTTTTTCTCATAGTGAAAGTGATTTCTAATGTGAAAATTGATGTTACATGTATTTTCTGAAATGTATGTCCATGTCACAATAATACAACACAAACTATAGGGAATTATTTTTCAATGTATAATAATTTGCAAAAACATAAAATAAAATCATAGTGATTTTTTTTTTACCTTTTTAAACTAAAGGTATGACAAGTTATACTACATATATGTGGTTCTCCAGATATAAAATACAATATTTTAAAAAAAAAATGCATTCATACTACATTGCGTTAAGTCACTATTTACTGAAAGAAAAGCCTGGAGGTAAACACTTCAGCAGTTACTATCAATATTACATGTATTCACACTTAGTTTTTGTGCATTGTCCAGCTTGTGACACTGGCCTTGAAAGCCAAGTTAACTCCCAATGGAACACCACAAAGAGAGTTCATTTTGATCCTATCAAACCGTTTCCACAGTGATCATGAATAATAAATTGACCTTTGACACCTTGCTCTCAGAAGTCCATTAGATTTCCATTAAATATATTTCAAAGCATGAAAACTTCGCACTTTCATAACAGGATCTATTTATTTAGAAGTGATTGAAAACTACATCACAAATCTCCAAGCCAAAGTTTGGTTTTGTCTACGAAAAACATCATTTTCTTCATTATATTTGGAAATTCTTTTTGAAACTAAATAATTCTCTTCTCCTTGGATTAGACTATCAAGCAGTATTTTGTCATACCTGCTCAGTCAGTTGTGAAAGTTTAACAAAAATAGCTTATTTTTAACTTTCTGTCATGAAGTATTTCAAATTTTAAAAAAATCATGTTTTGTTTAGTCATGCCTTGAGTTAATGCCTTGATCAGAAATAGCAGTGAAAAATTTTAGGCTTTTATCTTTAATTCTTAAGGAGTTGTCTTTAAACATTGCCTCAAATTTCAACTTGCTAAAAGTGAGATAACAGGCTCTTTGTTTGTTTTTGTTTTTTTGTGTGTGTGTGTTTTCTCATCGTTTATTTTTTACATAGATTATTTTGAATATCCATAGTTTATGAAAAGAAAGAAAAACAGTTCCAAGCAAATCTGAGATGGTTGAGCAGAAGGGCCCTGATGATTTGAGATGGAATGACCCACCTGTCTCATGCAGCTCAGCTTATATGTGTGTCAACAGCCTATTTTACTGTGCAGTTTGTGCTCCCCTGTATTTAAATATAGATGTAGCTTGCTTCCTTGGCCCAGCAGTCTCCAAGGTGTTCATGTATCGCTCCAAACGGCAACCCTGAAGCTGTTTCATCATTGACAAACTAATTAAAAGGCCCTAAATAAACTGCCGTTTTCAATAATAGAAGAATATGTGCAAGTTAATGGCTCTAAATTGGCAACATTTCCAGCCCCGTGGCTTTGGAATTGCAGATGCTTATGCCCACGGACCATTTGATTTCTGTGTGAATGAAGTCCCCTGCTGCTGCCACCACCTCCGCTTTTAGGGAGGCCAGCATGATGCATACTGGGAATGAAATTAACCAGGCCCTGGGAGATTGTCACTTGGCAAGTTTAATGTAGATCTCCTTGGAGATATTGGGCAGAAAATGAAGGGAATATCCAGCATGATCTGTATCTCACCTCAAATGTAATAGACTAGGTCCAGGCCGAGATAACCATCTCTGTCTGAGCTCACTGAGGGCAGTTTATAGAGACTGTGCCGCTTTGGTCTGAGCTGGGGACAACTATGAAGCAAACAGAACTTCATTCTTCACACAGTATGCTTTGCACAAAACATCACCAACAGCTTAATGAAGTATCAAATCAATAGTTGCCCTCAGCAGTTGTTTATAGTGATTGTTAGCTGTTCTGTTTTGTCTAATTTCAGATGAAAAACAGTCTGCAGCAGTTTGGTTTCAATGATCACACATTTCCGCTGTCCAAGCACTTCAAATTCAATTAATTTGCGACATTTTAACTGAAACAGGCTTGCAGTAATGCTTACTCATGCTATATAGGCAGTGATCTTGTGGGTTATGTTTGAGAATTTCTTTTTTGTGGTTGGAAACTGAGCTGCTGGAACCTGTTTTACATCTGAATTTAGATTGTGGGTTCTAGTTATCCAAAAGTCTGTAGAGAATCTCATCTGAAAATCAAATGTAGGGAGTTCTCCAAGATGGTTTAAACTAACCTCCCAACCTTGAAAAAGTGCATCGGTACATTTACAGAATTGGTGCTGTTTTGAACAGAAGTACACACCAAATGCTGACTTGATCTAGTAAATGAATTCAATGTATAAATAATTACTATTTATGACTTTACTTTTGAAAGCATCCCCACTTTCAATATTCAAACCCATCAACATGTGTTCCTGCTTTATATATCTGAACATTTTTGCTTGTTTTTCAAACATGAGTGTTACTACCACGAGGCCACGATTGTTCGACGGGTGTACATAACACCCCGTTGCCCTCTGCCCTTTCGTCTCGACATAAAGTCTCAATAGACCTTATCTGAGCGATAGACATGTTGCTTCTCCAATTAACTGAGACAGAATAATGTACACGTAGTATACACACACACAGAGATACAAATACACACACACACACACACACACACACAGCAATAACTCATTAAATTAAATTGGCTGTAGCTTGTCATTTTGACAGACATTAAACAGGGAAGCCTGTAGTTAAAACATATTAAAATGTGTTCGATTAAAAAGGTTTAATAACAGTGAGCATAATGGTATAAATACAAAAGGCTGCAATGAATAGTTGCTCAGTATTAGAAAATGTCCTACTGACAAAATGCCAGGTACTCGGTAAAATGTACTCAATGACCCGATCGCTGCAAATGACATTATGATGAGTTATGGTTTGTGTCCTTCAGTATTAATGTATTAATTTGAAAAGGATTGCATTCTTGTTGTAGCATTTTATGGCACATAGATGGCAAATGAAAGAAGGACTCATGACATGTTTGGCCCTAACTGCATTAAAATGAATAGCACTTATTTTAAATAAATAGTTCGTGGAATGAAATATCCTCCTATATTAGCATTCCAGTAAACTTCCATGGAATAAAAGGAAGCTCACATGATCTTCACAGGCAAAATGTCTGGTTAAGAGGTGATTTTCTGGAGCTCTTTTAGCTATTTTAGAAGGTGAAAACTGTCTCTTGTCATGTTCTCTCAGTTGTTAAAGTCCTTACAGACAGTTGAGTGGTTACCGCTGCGTCTCCCGCCAGGCCACATTGGTTTTCTGTAATTTGAATGGGCAGAAACAGAGGTGCCACTGTGCCGTGGTGACTACCATCCAAAGCTGTGTTACAGCCTGATTTGATTTGAAGTGATAATTAGTGAAAACACAGTCTCACGGGGTTAATCTCACAGTGAGTAAAAATCCAATTCAGCTAAATCCTCATCTGTAATGACTTTAAAGTCACATGAACGAGGACTAAATATCAGCAAGCCTGCATTTGATTACTGAGATTTTATGCTTTTATGTTGATATGAATGAATCTTGACAAACAATAAATTATGACACAACATTCAAGTAAAGTTTAGTGGGTGTTGCATGTCTTGGTGTTGAACTTTTACAAGGTCAAGATTTGACAATGGAAGGCAAATTTAAATTCATCTGTTTCTGTGCTCACCTTAAATCTGAAGTCTGAACTTTTCAATGACAGACATTTCTAGATGTCATTTTAGAAATTTCTATTTTTAGTGGAAAACCCATATGAGACAAGAATCATTATTCAAAGCAGGATATTTGATGTTCAAACATATCTGAAGGGGATCTTAAATATCAGTTTTCCCAAATGTTTCTCCTGTGAAAAAAAAAATCTTGTAGATGAATTCATACATCTACAGTTCAGCATGACTAAAAAAAAAAAAAAGAGACTGTCCCACTTTAGCCACAGGGAGCAATTAACAAATCTATAACAACGAAGGGGAGCTGCTTTTATGAAAATGGAGATTTGGCCACTAAATTTAGCGCTGGCTGCACATGTATATTTCAGAATGTATATTTCATTGGGGGAGAAAAAAGTACCTTTTTTGAACTTAATTCTAGAATAAAACTGGTTCTAACTTGAATTCACGATTTATCAAAATAGAAACAAAACTAACATTAGATCAAGTTTTAAATACACCGTTTAGGATCATTTAAGGTGTTGCAACATTCATTCACACTGCATGCTTTTGTGCATCCTGAGGGGTCATTTAGAATATAGCAGTGACCTCTTTCACCCTGTTCAGCAGCCTGGGCATGGGGGGGCTGTCTGGCTAGGAGCCTGCGAGGCTACTGCAGAGACATTAGGCCAGGATGACAGAAGTCCTCACGCAGGCTGAAATTTTTCCTGACACAGCAGCAGGCTAAAATGGATGGAGCTCTACAGCAGCCTCAATCTGCTTCATACAGTCCCCACTGTATAAAGAAAAGCCTGGGATGAGTAGACCTGTGAGTATGGGGCTACTCTATCTATTAAGCATGTTCGTGTTATAGTACTAGTGTCGTAGTGTTTCTGTAACTTCAAATCAAAATTGTTTTCAAACATAGCTCAAAAGAGAGAATATCATCTATGTTTGCTTCATTTTGAACCGCATTAAAGGATGTGGTTAATTAACGACACTCGTGAAAAATGGATGTACTGAAACCAAAATGAAAAAAAAGCGCAAAATGCTGGTGTTTGGTTTGTGCAGAAGTCACTTTATGACACCATAAATGTGAGGAATTGTAATCTATTTAATCTTAACCGATGAATGACAACAAAAATATCAGAAATTGAAATTCCTCCATGTTATACCAGTCATGGGGTGTAATCATAATCATGATGCTAATGCTGATTGACAGGGCTGGACTGAGGCTACCCTTCATGACCTTCATTTGGCCCCTTGGGTAAAGCAAGTGGCAGTGTGTGAGGTGTGTGACAGTCCCAGTTGCCGTGTCCCCCGTTCGAGATTGATTGGAGGCCCGCGTTGTGCTTCCCAGGCTAGTCACGCCTCGTTATTGGCAGCCTCACTTAGAGAAACTGACAGGGCACATCATACACCCAGAGAACTCCCACTTTACTATGCAGCGGGATCACACCGCTGTACACTACAAATCCCCTCGCTATAGGTGTTCCCTTGTGGACTTAGTGTGTCTAACAGTTAGTGTGTGGTAAGTATCTGCTCGACCGGTAGCAGAAATCACTGCTCCGAAGTTAAATAAATTGTAGTGTTATGTTTTGTTTTGGTTGTTTTTGGTGGGGAAAAAAAATATGGAAACAAGTCTGTAACAGTGGCAGATACAAAATGTTCTTCAAGGTTTAGGCTGTATTACAGAGAGAACAAAGCCAGCATAAATCCAAAACTGCTCATGCACACGTAGCAGAGGGAAAGAAAAAATAAGAAGATAAACAAGGACATCAAAGTAGCTCAAAATTTTAAGGTTATCATTGTGCAATTTCAATAATATCACTGACATTAGTGAAATAGACTTGACATTCCAGCTTGATCGAGCAGTGCAAAACGAAGACAATTAAAAAGTAGCGAGCACTCCATCTGTTAGCGTAGGAGTGTAACATCACCGAATGACTTCACTGCAGTGAGAAGCTCTGAAAATTAAATATAGCATTTTGCCACACACCTTTTCTGTTGTCTTCTCTTTCAAGCTGATCAGTCGACCTTGACTTAAGTATGTCTGGCTGAAGGCAGTATACACAAGCAGGACGTTAACAGTGTGGGCTGGCCGTGGAACTCCCTCCTGTGAATTTGTAATGAAAACACAGATCATCACCGTATGGCAGTGCACAGCGGGACACAACACGTGCCATATCTTCCGAGCAGACAAAATGGCACGGCATAATGGTACATAGTCGAAAGGGCTCTGTGTATGGATGGCGTTTTAAAACCATCCGTTGTTTAAAAATCCTTCCTGCAATCCCACTCCCATGCAAGTAGCTAGCAACGTATGGCAGCTATGTGACACAGATTTGAAAATTCTATGTAGATTTTAGATTACAACGTTCATAATAATAATGGAGGAATCAGATTCCACTGAGAGTAAGAGGATTTAGCATCCGCCAATTATTCTGCCTCTCTCTCCTAAAGTGCCACCTTAAGTTAGATTTATCGTTTGTGTTCTTTATGGTAAACTAATCTTAGCAAGGTTAATCTTGCTATAACAGTGTAATTAACTGTTTGCTCTCAGGTTTGTTTTGAAACATGGGACTGATTCATGAGATCGCTGTGTGGAAATCAACTAAAATGAACCTATATTACCTACAATTGAACGCTTATTTCAGTAGCCTCATTATGTCACTCTCCTTATAGATTACTTTTTATTTTTTTTAACCTTTGTCTCCTCTGATGTGTTTGCACCCCCTAGCATCTTTTAACAGTGCCAGCACTAAAAAAAAAACCCCACAAACACCCGATAATACAACTGACAGTGATATCAAAATTGTACCCCAGACTTTCTCGTCACCGAGGGCAAATACATTTTTCTGATGCTATTTTCTTTGTTGCTTCATTTATGCATATTATTGTCTGTAAATATGCATAACCCAGTTCAGTATGACAAGCTTCTAAATGTCACACAAATTGTTTCCAAGGCCAGGGGGCTGATGTAATTATTCCGACACAATATTTCATGTGATTTCATTTAGGGGGAAAAAATAAATAAATAAAATTATGTAAAACTTGACAAGCCCAAGAAAATTAAGAGAAGACTCAAATCACAGCAGATCTAGTAGAGCCTAATGCTCAACCGGTCCAAAGTAAAGTGTAATTTGGCAAAAGGAATCTTTGAATATTAAGCTGTATCCCAAAACAACAACAAAAACTTAAAACACTCACTTATGTCACAGCCTTATTAACAGAAATAGTGGAATATGATTTCAGGAAAATAGATGAGAAAAAAATTGGAAGCTTAGTGAATTCCTATTAAGGGTGGATACGTTCAGGTGGTGATTAACTCTCATAGAGTTACCAAGGAAACAAAATATGTCAATAATAGTTGACCCACTGATGGATAGAAGTCATTAACACCCAGCGAGTGTATTCAGTCTCTGTTCATATTGCTTTGACCCTCTCTCTTTTTTTTTTCTTTAATTGTGTGAACTTTTGCCCTTAATGTTATTGTTCCACTCCTCACCTCCACCCTCTCCTCTGTTTTTTCCCTCTTCATTTTTTGGAGTGCATTTGTAGTCTTTATTTAGCCGGAGATTAATTGAATTTGGCCCTTCGGGTATTAATCTTGGGGCAGTGTGGTCAGAGGCTGGAAATTGGATCCAGGTCAGGTTTTTACATGCTGTAATTAAGGTCACAAGGGGCAAGAGAGAGAGAGAGGGAGGAAATATATTGGGGGAGGAGGGTAGTAGGAGTACATAGTAGAAGTAGGTGATAGCAGGAGGAGTAGGCTATGAGAGAAATATGAGAGAGCTGCAGCTGTTTGGATAAAATCCAAGAAAAGATGAAGCGATTGTAGATGAGAAAAATCAGAAAAGATAGGAGCAAAGAACAAGAATCTAAAGGGAGAAAAAGAGGAGAATGGTAGATTTACAGACCAGCAGATAAATCAAAGGCTGGGTAATGATTACATGATGTATTTGCTTTGTTTGGCTCAGCCCTGATCTGCACATTCACCTTATAGGACTACATCAACAAGGTTATGTAGCTGTCTCACAGGGCTAAAAACAATGAAAGACATCGCACACTCTTTGTTAGAAAATTACAAACCAGTGACCACGAGGAGAGTCTGCCCTTGGCAGAAGACGGGCATTTTCACAAACAGGTGTCACACATCTGTGATGTGAAAATTGTTTGGATTTGGAAACGACAGCAAAGCAGCACCTGCTGCAAGATATTTGACCATTGACCTGAGCCCACAAAGACAAGAAAAAGAAAATTTTTCACCATTTGTGAAAATAACATTACAGCCCCACCATGAATACGTAACTGAGAATCTGTGTCCAATGACATCAGCAGCTTAACTCACAAATGAAGTCACTGTGTTACAATAGAGGTGCAGTTAATAATCAGTAATCAATGCAGGTGGCCAAAACCAATCACTAAATTATTTTCCAATAAATTTAACTGTCATTTAGATGGTGATGTCAGTGTTTCGTTTTTTGCACTGACTCAGAATACTCTGACAGACATTAAGGGAGTGAATGGTATCACTAACCTGATGTGAGTGGACCAAGGTCACCGCTGATCTGAGCCCAGCAGAACTGGAGGAACACTGAACTAAAAAGAATAACCTGGTCTTCTGCCAGTGTTTTGTCAATTTGCCAGTCTTAATTTGATCCCCTGTTGTTGCTGAGCATTGGGGAAGATGTGTTTTAAACTTCAGTTAGTAGTACATTTACCAATGAATTCCAACACTCACAGCGCCACAGTGTTGCCAATAGCAGCCCAGTCTAAATTAAATGAAGAGCAGTTTGTGGGCGGCTTGTCCTCAGTATGACGTTTTTAAATATGAAATCTAAAAATCAAACACACAAGCATATATTCTTCTTTCCAATTTTAGATACACGCACACTGAGATCTAAAAATAATGGTGGGTCACAAACTGCAGAATATTATTAAGATTATCTTGCCAGAGGGAGGAATAAGGAAGCCGTGTAAACAAAATAGAGACTGTAGTGCAATAAAAATAAATAAATGCTGTGACATTATTAAAAAAAAAAAAAAAAGAGTAAACCAGAAGAAGGCTGAATGAGTCTGGATGACCAAGTACTTTGGGAGGATGTTGGCAAATATGGTTGTCTGTTCTTCAGGAAGAACTGGAGGTGAGATTTTAATAAGAGTTTTAATGTCTGTAGCTAACATTAGCTTCCAAGGCCAGAAATGTTTAGCTCTGCATGGGAACATTTTCTACTTTTACAAAGCAGCCTGAATCTGGATCAAACATAGGCACATCTACATAATATTATAAAGCACAACATCATACATTTCAGTACCATAGCAGCAGTTTACATACATTACATAAACAAAACACATACGGCATATTACTAATGTACACAACAAGCATCACAATTGTCTCTTTTGTTTGTTAGCTCATGCCTATAACAACCCCAAGCTATATTGTAAGGCTTTTAGCTAAATATGACCAATTGGAGAATTGTTAGAATCCGAATAGTCCTGATCATTAGTTTGCATTATTAGTATAGTGGTCAAAATTCTCTCTACTTGCAGCCCTCGTACAAACCACAACAGAGTTTGTTTTGTCTGCTTTTGTAGTTGGAACTGTCTGTGATAGATTCAGATCCAAAGCTCTGGGTGATATAGCTGGAAAGTAATGGCTTATTTTTAACTTCAGTCCCAGAGAAATGAGGATTATCTTGAATTTAACCAATACTTTTAATGTTAACAGCAATGAAAAACAAACATTTAAAACTACTGACAAAAGATCTGCTAAATGAAGAATCTCACCCTGATGCATATTTATAAAGAAGGCATGCGGAACCCAGAGGTGAACAGATGGCAACCAGGTCAAAGCTGCCACAATGCGCTAAGATTAAGCTTCCATGTGGTCAGTCGGGACGAGGTCTCGCCAAATGAGGACCCTACACCGGCCTCCTTGCACCCTGATGTCAAGTCTGTCAAACCTCGGAGCAGGCAACCAGGAATGTGTCACATAGGTGGAGCTGGTGGGCAACACAGAGTCATGGTTGGTGTTACACCATGAAGCCCACTTTGTCACCCAGACCACCCTGTTTTTCTTGAAAACGAAGAAATGATGTTTACATTCAGTGATCAAACTCTTGGCCATTTTGCCCAGCTCTAGCTGAACTGGATGAAGGAAGGATAAAGAATGGAAATAGAATGGTCAGCATTAGGACTCTGGCTCATCTCTTCTGAGTGTTTGCTAACCGAAAGCGTTTTGCTAATGTAAGCATAGCCAAAGGGCCAGTGTTTGGATTTTTAAATGTGAGAGAAATACACCTCATCTCTCCCTTTTGTTTTTCTGTCTGGTTCCCTTTATCTGTTCTCGTCTACTCTCTCCAGAGAGACAAAACCCAGCGGGGAGGGGACTGATGAAGACAAGGCCATGTGGGGAAAAGGAGATGAGGATGGGATAGGAATGGAAAGATGAGGCACATCAGGTGACGAGTGTAACAGGAGTAGAATGATAATGACCAGTGAGCCCTTGCTTTCTGCTGCTCTGTCTCCCTACAGTTGTCGTGTCACAAGAAAGAATCCGGAGAGCATGCGTGTACTGTTACATCTAATCTAGTCCCTGCCTACACATGGCCTCTATACTCTCCCACTCAGTTTAACAATACAGAGGCAGCCATAAAACCCTCGAGGGACCAGGAATTACCACACGGAACATCAAAGGGATCGCACACTCATAGAATTAATCATCCCCTTCTATGACACACATATACTCAGACACACTTATTGAGATGAAGCAGTCTTTCCTCATATCTTATTTCTACATTCTTGCCATTGTTCAGTTGCATAAAGCTCATGAATACTCGCTCTGTGATGAAAGAATTGAAGCTGACGAGTTTAGAGAAGCAAGAGTTAAAACCTCGCTCCAGCACCACACTCTCTCTAATGTTCTCTAAGCATTTAAATGTAAACTGCAGCAAACTTGAAAGCTGAATAAGTAAATTTTAGGCCACATATTTAATAGTCTCTTCAATAAAAAAGAAAAAAAAAAAAGCTCCGGCTGGCCGACCAGAATGAAATATAATGAACAAAAATAATCACATCCTCTTTCACAGTTTCTCTGGCTCCGTCCTGAGGAAAATGATATTTCTCCGTTTAGTAAATAAAAAGAAAGAAGGAAAAGCTAATCTCTTTGGTGGGAGAGGAGGACGGACTAATGAAACATGTTGACACATGTATTAGAGGCTGCTATAATTGAATAAGGGGATTTGGAAAAGGGAGAGAGCATTATTAAGATACACAGGGATTTAAAAGGGTAGAGAACAGAGGCAAGGCCAGCTGAGTCAAACCAGCGCCTAGAAATGTCTCTGTCAAGTTGTCTTGGGAGAAATATAGTTTTATTTATTCATTTGTTCTTTTTGTTTGCTTTTCTCATGCATTTTTTGTGTTCATAAACTATGGTTATGTTCAATTTCCCTAAAAGTACTGCATATCTTTGTAAGTAGAACCTTGGTTTATGTAGATTTACTATACAAATGATAGACTTGAACCTTCCACTGAGGACTCAGACCCCTCTGTGCAACCATATAATCATATAAAAGCTGTGCGATCTAGAAAGCATGATTCTTCATGTTTCATACATATGCCATATGTGGCACCAAGACCACCAATTCAGAAAAACAGATAAAGCTGAACGCGCTTTCACTGAGGCAAGAAGCTGCATGTGTTCAGAAGTAAACTGGCAACTGGCCTGATAAAAATACAAGACAAACGAGAATGCTACTTTTGTATTAAGCAAACAAATGAAAAGACTAATACAACCCCCACCTCTCACAATTGAAATGCACGTTACGATAGCTAAAATATTTTAAAAAATGAAGAAGATGCAATGCTGTTTTATGCAGCAATTGTTGCAGAGTAACTCGCAAACAGCAGCTGCTATAGAGAATACCGTTGCATTCACAGTAATTAAGACGCTTCTGTAAGACCCCATTTGTTTGAATATAGTTAATTGACCAAATAATTGTACAGAACAAAATCGGGCTTAAAATTTACATGTGTAAAGATTGTACAGCCTCTCAAAGGTCCTATACAACCACTTCTCTCTTTTTTTTTTTTAACTATGCTGTCATCAGTTAAGTAGTATGCTTAGTACCATAAAGCAGGGCTTACTAATGCAATTTGTGATTCACCATGTCTCATTTACACAGAAATAAAATGAAAAAATTAAAAACCTACATGTAATAACTGATATATTTAGCTAGTGTGTCAAGCATTGAAAGGACAGTGGTTGTAGGCTTTCACAAAAATGTATTGTTATACAATTAAACTGCATTCTCAATTACAGTTTGAGGGAGACATATTTTCTGCCAGATTGTACTTGTCTCTGTGTCACAAATCCGCTTCAAATGAAAATATATTTGTCATTTATTTTATGACTGTATTGTCGCTTCTTGTCAGCTAACCAATCATATGTTACTTGCGACCCAGAAAATGGAGAAGCAGCTTCAACCATCTTGTGAATGGATGACATTTAAATACAAAACGTGGTTTTCCTAAATCTGACCAAGTGGTTTAGTGCCTAAACCTAACTACAACACTGAGCGAAAAGTAAACAGTAAGTGGAAATTAAAGTTCGGTCTAAGAACAATGAACCCACAGAGGAGTTGAACCTAAGTCCCATTGCTCATTTATGCCTCCATCCTGCTCCTTTATTTATACTTTGTGGCTCTTTCAGTGTCACAGTCTTACCTTCCAATGATAAAATACATTTCTTCAAAAGCATATATGAGGATGCAGTTCAGTTGTAAAGGAATCATTTTTGGGAAACCGAGTTAGTGGTAGCGCAGAATGCAGGATGGTTAACTTTAATTTGTAGGCACACATCAAAAATCTTCAAAAAGGTCCGCATCAAAACATAATATGCTCCTATGACCAAATGAAATTAGGTGTCAGGCATGGATAATGATTAGAAAGCTCCTCTGCCAAAAGAGATGCAAATGCTGATTTGAAAGCAAAATAGAAAGGACTTCTTAAAAAAGCATTAACATGTGCTTGTGAGAAGAAGATATTTTGCCTGTATCATCTGTTTCACATGCATTTACACAAGGATTCGCACTTCTCTGTGGAGGTACCTCATTTCACGTTGCAGAATTTCTAATGGTTTTGATGTGCCATCAAAGCACGTGTAATGACACAAAAGACGGAAGAACACTCGACCCCATGCAGACATGTTCCACCCACACATGGGGTGATTTTACAGGATATATTGCTGAAATCTTCAGCTTGGTGATGAAGCTCCACCTGACCTATAATGAACCATACTGTAGCTGCACTCTGTCCTTCCCCCTCAGAGTATTTCAGTCTTATGGCTAATTAGTAGATAGTCACACTCTTTGTAACCTTGATTCTCGCTCACCTCCTGTAAACCCTCACTGCATGTCATTTTAATAGTTCAATATTAAAGAGGTGGGATGATTTGTCTTCATGAGTTACTGGACAGTGGATGTTCTCTTAATGTCTAATAAATGTCCATAAGTCACTCAAGGTTGTGAATGTGCCACTATCTGCTAACATCACTATTGATGCATTCTTTTTAAACTCGGCCATTTAATTTGTATCTAAACATAACCACACATTTAGTTTTTGCATCAATAAAATAAACACATTTATTTCATCATAAGCCCTATATTCAATCTTGCGACCATGATGGCACAGATAAGCATCAGCAGGAAGGGAGATACGACACAGCATGTTGCCGGTTATGACCTCTCCGAGGCAAGGCTGCAGTTTTCAGTTCCTCTCCAAACATTTGAGAAATGACTCACAATGACCTTGTCTTCCAAATAACTCAGTTGATCAAAGCCACCTATCTTTTCTCTAAATGGGCCTAATTGGGCAGATGATTTGTGTAGTGAAAGGTTTTAACATTACTGAAGCTTGGTGAACCAAAATAATTCCCTCTAGTTAAGATAAGAAGCCAGTGCCAGCTGTCTGGAGTGCTTTCAGTGCATTCACGCTGCAGTCTGCATCAAGGTGAGTTGCCAGACAGCAAAGTTCCTTATCAAGGTTACAGGGAATTCATGGGTTTTCATTTTAGAAATGGTTCATTAGCTCGTTTAATACAGTCTTGCATTACAACACTTTTGTCACAGGTACAGTTGCTTGTGCTAATCAGTGGTTAAAAGGCATAAATGACTTTGTCTTACCTATTATATTGTGTTTTTCAAATTAAAAAAAGACTTAACTTTGATCCCAGTACATTTCTCTAAGATAATTCATAGACATTTTCTCTTGTAAATGAAAAGAAAAGGGGGTCACAGCCTCTCAGAATTATACATTTTACACTGGGCAACATACTCCACCTCAATTTCGCCCCTTGCTAATTTTGAGCATTCACAGGGCAGTGGGTGGTTTTGTGCTCACCGGAGCATACAAGCGGAGGCAATGAGGCAAGTGGAATAACATTAGAGACCCTTGTTTGAAACTGCAATCCACAGAGCAGGTAGAGCGGGGAGGAGGGTGAGGGGGAATGGGAATTTGTGTTGACGGCTCTGATCAAGAGCATAACTAACGACCGCTGCTCCAAATGTCAGCAAAGACGTATAGGGCTACTCTGATAAACACCTTCTTAGCTGGGATCACACAAGAAATATCAAATTACAGAACCAGATCAAAACAAGGGGGAATTTTCTCCACAAGCACCAGGGACAGAGATCATTTCGGATGGGATTTGGATGAGGTGTGGGTTGCAAAAAGAAGAAACGGGGAATAAAAGAAACATGACATCAAATGAAGCTGTTAGGCAGAGGACAGGGCCTTCAAACATGCTGTGTGCTTTTATGTCAGTTGAGAACAAAAGAGGTGCTGTGTAAGTTATAGTCCTGCTCAAACGGTTCCATGAATAAGATATTATAGCTATTTCTCTGTGTGCATGATTTGCATTCTCAATCCCCAAAGCCAGTTTGCAGTCATTTTTCATTCCTATGATTAATCAAGTGCATTTGCTTTTGGAGAGAAAAAAACAGCTACTTAAGAGTTACAGAACATATTAGTATGCCTGTGACATTATGTGCAAACAGAATAGGCTATGAGCTCCGAGAGCTTCACTTGCAGTTCTGACAGGGCTGTCAAAAATGATATGCACTTTAATAAATCTAATTTTACACTAATCTGATCTCTTTCACACACACACACACCCACACACCCACACACACACATTCAAAACAACTGACATGGTAGCTCATGAAAGCACACACAACAGGCCTGTTTCCACTTCCACAGGTAGCTCTACTTGTGCCACCTGCACCACACAAAGCGCCTCTGTGTAAGGATATAGGTTTTTACAACAATGCCCTCCTGAGGAAATATAGAGTAAAACAGTGCATAGGCTGTGCTCATTCAAAATCTGTGTGCATTTGGATGGCAATCATTCTCTCTTAGTTTTCTCTTTACCTCTATCTGGCTACATCCATCTGTATTCCTGCCTGGCTCTCTGGTTAGTTATCCAGTTATTCCACACCAGTTAATCAATATCCTCACTGGCTTTTTACATCAGTTGTTCACATGCACAGCTGGAAGAATTCAGAGCCTCGGTGGAGAAATGATCAGTGATGAGTCTCGGTGTGAGGTGGCTAGTGCCTTCTTGTAACCCTCAAAACCTCTCCTGTTGCTGCGTCAATTCCGAGCCCATATGCATATTATTACTGCTAACATAAACCAATCACTGGAGTCCAACTTAAATCTGAAGTGTCAGGAAAGCTCGTGTCATCTCATCGTTGATCCTTAACCTTAGTGCCATTTATTATCAGCTGGAAAGTAATGCATGTGATGAGTGTGATGTAGAGTGGAAACAGTGTGAGGCTTTGGAACATTACGAACAGTTTTTAAATTTAAATAGACTGACATGAAATGTATCCTCGCCCTGTCTTAACATTACACTGAAATTAGAAAATCACTCTTTGCCAAACTCCTGCTCTTTTTTTTTTAAATAATTAATCTTTTTTCCCCCACACTAATCCCGTTTAGATGATAAATGATTAATGGGTTGACTACGTTGAGAAGGAAGGATTGTTACTAATTAGATTTCTGACAAGCAAAATAAAAAAAAGTAGACATCAATGCTAATTTTCTAATGATACATAAAAGAGGAAACCAGGTTAATGCAGTTTTGAGGGCAGTGTAAGGGAGGTTGTCAAAGAATCCATATTTCCAGAGAAAATGATAGCTTAATGTTGCTTACTGTGCTGTTTTACTTTTAAAGTAAAGTTCATGTGTGAATAGAAACAAGAGGAGCACTCAAGCCCTCATGATGATGTGTGTAAAAGTAATAAGTAGTATGGCATGCATCCCATTTTTAACTGTGAAAACACTTCTGTACGTAAAATAGGAATATGTCAAACAAATGACACTTTTCACAGAGTTACTTCAGATTCATGAGTGTTCTTCACACAGACAGATCAGCTGAAGTAGCTCTACAATACAGCACTAAAGGATTCTCACAATGGTTAAACATAAAGTTGAATTGACTTTGAGCGTTTGACACCACACGTCGTGGCTCCGTCAAAGGTAAATATTCACTTGAGCAGTGTAATGACACACCCACCTGCAGTGACTAGATTTACATGTGAACCCATTTCTTTTAGAAGAGCAGTTGCTACAGTCATGAGGTCTGCTGCTTTTTCGTGCACCTTAAGGAGATTTGGGTCGATGCCGTCTCTACTGCACTTATCCCATAATTCCTGCTCTGCATCCTCTTATTAATTATTCAGTTTCTGCCCTGCAACCCCCTACCCCACTACCATGTTTGTAGCTTCAGGATAGGCTCATCTAGGCTTATATAACATTAGCTTTCTCTATACTTGTCAGTCTACTTTTATACTCTTGCACATTTGAACTTAAAAAAAGGATGCACAATCGTTAATATAATTATTGCCTGAATGGATTTCTGTGGTTTGCTGTACAGCAAATACAAATCACTTTTTAGCATTTATGCTATGCTCAGTCATATCATGCAATTGCAAGAAAACACAAACATTATCTGACAGGAGAAGTGAACTTTGAAAAGAAATGCCTTCTTCTTTTTTTTTCTTATTTTTTGCTCACAACTTGACAAGCAATTTCAAGTTCAATCCAACCTTCTTGATAATTAGCATAATTTCAGGTGACTTATAGAAATCAGCAAAAAAAAGTGCAAATTTACTGTCAATAAATACATACTGAGTTAGGGCACCACAACAACAAAGGTAAAGAAAAAATAATTTGCTGTGAGGCAAGCTTCTCTCCTTTACATCCGTGTTGCACCTTCACTGAAGCAGTGAGAGATTAAGGATGCAGCCAAACATTCCTCAGGCTCATACTATATACAACCTCTGAAGCATTTATTACAAACCAAATAGGAACAATTCCACTCGAATGTGGCTGACACTGATTAGTCAATTCAAAATTCAGGCCTCAGTCATGCTCCATGTGAATTACTATACAGCTCTTTGAAATCAAAAGCAGCAGTTACTACTGTAAATAACGTGCTCTGCTTTAAATCACTGGAATGCGTTATGTCCATTTCCATTTTGCACGTACTGCTCAGGCGTAAACTAACCGTGACGTCACCCGTTGGTTTCAACGCCGAGAAAATGAAACCCGGATTTTGCTACTTCCTGGTCGCCGTTTTGGATTTTTTGGAGCCAGTGACGTAAAAAGCGTCATCAAACAGACTGGACCGGAGAGCAACTAGGGCCAGGATTGGCTGAGGACTCGCTTATCCCACCCACGTTTTACCGCAGAGGCTTCTGTTGCTGTCTATCAAGTATAGCCACGCCCCCTGGCTCCGCCAACTTTAACGATTTATTTAAAATTCAGTATTGATTTGTTTTAAGATTGGCCACCTGATCTCTCATTTTGACCATGAAAACTAACGGGAAAAAATCCTGAGCTGTAGAACATCAGTCTATCAAATTTTATTTTTTCCAAAAATGAATTGGGGTCTATGGAGCAAAAGCTTTTTGGAGCCAACCCTAGCAGACGGCGGGATATTGCAAGTTTTTGACACTTCCGGGTGGGCTTCAATTCTGGAGCCAGATGCTACGTCCATCTTTATATACAGTCTATGGTACTGCTGAAACACTGGAATTTGGTCATTAGGAAATAAAGGCGGAGGCATAAATCATTTAATTACCTTCAATGAGCACCACCCCATACAACCCGGTCTCACGGGGATTCGTGAAACTGTCACGTAAGTTTTAGTTTCGGTTTCGTGCGCACCAACACGATTTCGTCATGTTTTTCGTGCCGCTCACCACGAAATGTTTTTCGCTGTGGTAATCACATCTGAAAGTGGTTTATACCGGCGGATTCATGACGATCTAAGCTGTCCATCGGCGTATACGGCTTGTGTGATCGCGTTTGCGGCCGCCGGCCGCCGGACATTCGTGAAATTCCTATGCAAATTGGTAAGTGTACCACCGGCTTATGGTTAGGTTATGGTTAGGGTTATGGTTAGGGTTATGGTTAGGGTTATGTTTAGGGACGATGTCATGCAAAATATAGCGTTGGATTCGCCACGGTTTTACATTAAAAATATAATATACACATTCTTTTGAAATACGTTCTGAGTGGCACGAAAAGTCCGCCGTTTAAAATACATTGGTGCGCATTTCGTGGTGAGCGGCACGAAAAACATGACGAAATCGTGTTGGTGCACACGAAACCGAAACTAAAACTTACGTGACAGTTTCACGAATCCCCGTGAGATCGGGCTCCCCCATATGTGAATATGAGCAAACTAGCTCCAGCAGACAGTCAGATTTCTGGCATTTTAATTAGAAATAGTTGTTTTATAGCAGCACTCTTTAATATGATGTAATGATGCATGCACAAAACACACATATAGGCAACACCTCATATACGCAGAGATATAACTATACCTTAAGTGAGTATGCGCTGCTTGTCTTTGCAATTTAAGTGGGTTACTGGAAGAATTAAAACAGTAAAGCATGTTTTATCAAAATGTGGCTGTAGAGGAAGATGGATCTCTTCACAGAGAGACTGCAACATGTAGGAAATAAAGAAGATAAGCAAATTAGAGCAAGTAGAGTATCAAAAGTATCCCAATCAAAAATCTGTCTTTTATGTAAACTTGGAAAAAGTTGGAAGATTTACAAACATTTAAAAAAAATATTACATTTAAAATGGAAGAATGTTTTGTATTTATAGCGGTAACTTGAGGCTGTATGCAAGGAGACATGAGAGCATGACACTGCAGTGTGTCACACCCACTGTGAAACATGGTGGAGGGAATTTTCAAGTCTGAAGGGAGTTGAACACCTGCTCCGGATCAATCCCACCCCGACAAAGAAAAAGTAGCACTTCATTCTTCAGAGGCATGCGCCGCTCTCCGTGGACAAGGATTCATACTGCAGCAGGATAATGAGCCCACACACACTTTTAACAATAAAGAAAACTAAGGGTTTCTGACTGGCATGGACTTTTCCTCCAGAGTCAGCTGACCTCTACCCCAGTTAACAATGAGGGGAACTTGAAGAATAAGAAAGCCAAATGTTCCTGGCATGTTGTTAGACCATGCTTGGATAATATGGACTGTCAGGTTTGAGCAAACTTGTGGAGCCCATCTTGAATGCTGTTGTCAAAGAGACCCTATGCTAAATTGTTTTTTTTTCCAAACTTGTTGGCCTGTCCGTTGGGTATTTTATATAAGGGAAGACCCATGCATGGCTTAGCATTTCTGCATTGAATATGCACTGTATCAGTGACCTCCTGATAAAAATGTGAATGAAGGAATCCAAGGTTTAATCCATTAACAAAAACCTGAGGAACCAATCGCAACAACTTGCAGGAATCTATTCTAATTTTAAATAAGCATGACTGAATCACTCCAGTATTGCAAATGATTGTTGTGTGGTGCAGAGTCATAGGTGAGTTTGTGTTCTTGAGCTATAGCAAGTAATAGAGGCGTTGGTAAAGATTCTAGGATTTTTTTATGCATTTATATTTTTGATACATGCAATTTTTAATTATTGACTGAAGAGGGATATGAAAACAAAGGAGGGCAAACCATTTACAAAGATATTCTGAAATTTAGGATCATTCAAATGTTTAAGCAGTTATTTGCCTTTTATAAAGAAACATACATATTAAGTTGCTACTTAATATCTTCACCAGGGTTTCAGACTCTTGAATGCTGAAAAGGTTGGTTGATCTTTTCTATGTAATAAAATGTTAAGCACAGATGCCACTGTTAGATCAACATCTTTAGAATGCACCCCCACATAGGCACTGTCCTTTTTGGAAAAACAGACGGGACATTTTTATAGTAAGTTTCAGTTCAGGTTGGTGTTTGATATGTTAAGATTATGATGTCCAGATGTCCAGAAGAGGACAGACTGACAGTGTCCTATTAAGGATTTTACATTTCTAGGTGAATGACACTGATGCGGTGTTGCAGCATTTCATTTACATGCCAACTTCTGGACGCATGTGGACAATATAATATCAAGTCCTCACTGAGTGAGTATCAAATAATGCCACAGTTAGAAAGTCAGCTGTTGTGCTAAGTCTGTTACAATCCCTTTGACCCGACTAATTAATTGGTAGATTAATCAACTAATATTTGATATTAAGTGAAGTTAATCAAGCACCCGGGCTTGGTAACAGTAGCCACAGACCATTAACTTGAGTAGAGCATTACAGCGTTAGTCTAATCACATCTCACAGAACAAGCACACTAATCATATAAGAACAGAGAGAAGGCCACTCCAACATGCACAAAGTACCATTCTTAACCCCTCACAAAGCAGCAAAGCACACTGGAAGGTTGCTGCCTTGTTGGACTCAGGAGAGCCTTCAAAATGTCCTTCATATCATGATTTTATTCTTCTGCATTGACTCTGCTTAATCCTTCTGCTTTCTTTTTTAAATACTCCCCCCTTATTCCTCCCCTTTTTTCATTGTCTGTCTCCTCTCTTTCAGACTGTTATGTTCACACGCAATTTCTCTGTTTATGGCCGTTATGCAATTGGCTGGACGTTTCAACAAGCCTGTAACAGGCATTCCTAAAAATTTCTTCTGACTTTAATTGTCCCCGATGAGGTGCTTTTCCTCACTTGTTTCAAATGAGCAGGGAGACTGTGGGCCATATCCAACTGTGCAGCTTATTAAATGTGTTTATCATACAGATATTACAAATCTAACAAATTACCCCATTAAAACAAAGACAACATGCATGCATCACAGTATACATGCGTAGACTGTAAAATTCCCAGACCGTAATGTTTAATGTATTACGTGAAGTTTACTTAGCCTCCAGTGAATAGGGTAATTATAGCAGCTTAACATTGCTTTGCTTGTACACTAAAAATATCACATACTTAAATACTATTTTCCTTCTTTTTATTACACAGATGTCCTTTTGCATGAAAACAGTGTTTTACAGGATGCAACTGACATTTTAAAATGGACTTGTGGATGACATGTGAATTAGGAAATCTCTTTTGGTGTGCCCATTTTATCATTTATCTTTGTGTGTAATCTCCATTTTCTAAGGAAGAAAAACATTTCAATTCGTATCTAGCATTTAGCGTCAACATTTCGCTCTTAACTGACGCCTCAGACAGTTTCAGTGGCAGGCTAAAATTACACATTGTTCTTGTGGGGGATCTCTAATGGCAAATCGGGGAGCACTTCAGCGTTTTGCAAGGAAAAAAACAAAGCATTTAATGAAATCAGCCATCAAATGTGGATGTTTTTCAGTGACAGTTTTAAGAACGGAGACATAAAAAGGAACTCATTATGGCAAAAAAAAGGAGACAGACAACAGACCTAAACCAAACAGGCTGAATACGCTGATGCTTTATCAACTGAAAACTTGAAAAAGTAGCAACTTTGCTACCGCAAGCTAAGTCAATAGTGTTCACATCGGAAGCTGGTGAAATAAAACGTTGAGGCCTTCCATAGAAGATTTGTTTGTATGCTAGTGGTATGTAGCCCTGATGTGCATTTACCATGTTTATTTGTGGATATATTTATTTGTGTTTGTGTGTGTGTTTGCATGTGCACTGTCAAGGAGCACTTGACATCAGAGGAGAGGTATGGGTTGAGGGTAGCCGAAAGGGATTTGGTGAATTACCAGGCTGCAGCATCAGCATCGAGTCCAGAGGATTAGAGCAAGGACTGGGATCCAGGAAAGAGATGTGCAGACGCACGAGGAGAAGGGGATCAGTGTGTGTGTGTGTGTGTGTGTGAAGTATTGGTCAAACACTGCCTTCAAGCCCTACCCAACAGTGAAGAGGCACCATGTCATATCATAGTGGAGCATCTTCAAGGTCACCGAGATGCACAGTGTCATGTGTTGTGTGCCAGTTAAAATAAGTGCACAGCCTAGAGTGCAACATGTGTGTTTATCAGCACATTGGATCACAGGGAAGATGTGCAAATTAACTTACAGTGGGTGAAGCACAAAGTCAATAAAGCACACAAATATTAGGAATTTTGGTTAAAGCCCTTTGAGCTCGTTGAATCCTTGCGAAAAGTATATGCAAGAAAAACACATTTCTGACATCGTAGGGAATGCAACACAAACACGTCAGAACTGCCTGACTGCTTTAGTCCGAGCTTCATTTTCAGCATACAATTTCATGGTATTAGTCAGTGCTGGTCAGTCACTGAAGCTGGGTAACCATTCGGCCTCTATTACAGCTTTTCTCAGTAATATACAGCCTCTAGTACAGCTTTCTTCAGTAATATGCACCCCTTGTCAAATGTTTTAGGACACTGTCTCACTCAAATAAAGTAGAACCTGTCATACAACTTTTGACAGGGGGTGTATTTCATCATGTGGATGTGATCAGGACAGGACTCTGATCATACATGTACATTTTCAGGCAGATTGGAGCATGTTCAGGGCATTTACACAGCATTTGAAATTTCATGGTGAAGGATCAAAATTCCAGAGGCCGCCACGGACACGCCCTTTGACTTTGGAAAAAGATTTTAATAACTTTGGATCATTAAGGCCTCCTGTATGTACTGGCCCAATTTGAGGCGAATTGGAGTTTCCCCCTAGGAGGAGTTTGCTCTAGAAAAAAATCAAAAATGGGCAAAATCTGACATTCAACGCAAAATAGCTCACTTCCTGTTGGGTTTGGAATGTGGCTGTCACTGACTTTTTTGCTCAGCCAAATTTGGTAGATACACTTCCTGTCAAAAGTTTTAGGACAAGTTCTACTTTATTTGAACAAGAAAGTGTCCTAAAACTTTTGACAGGGGGTGTATATTCTCTGTAATGCCTTTGTTACATTTTTCTTACAGAAACCCATTTTGTAATTTTGACCACTTTAAACATTTACATCTGTCTTTCCTACAGCGCGCTCAAAAAGGGCTGCAATGACAGTTTAAATCTTATTTTCTGCTGGGAGAGCCACTCAACCCTGCTGGCCGCTGAGGGTCCAAACAAGCGATGGTTCCTCAGAAAACTGCTCTTAGCAATCAACCCACCCCAATCGCTCTACTGTGTCACTGTTACCTGGCAACAGAGCTTTCTCCTGCCTCCCGCGGATGCAGTAGGAGAAAGGAAGCACATAAAAAATAACTTATATATGGTTAGATAAAATAGTTTTTATTGGCATAGTTTTTCAGCTTTTGCTAGACGAGACAACATATTCCTTTAATTTAGTAAAAAAATAAATGGATTTAACAGTTCTCCAAGGGATATTCAGTGACCCTTGTATCCATACCCTGACTCATTCTTTTCAATAACCTTTTTACAGAGTTACTTGGGGTTTTCTTTTGTCTTTGTGGTATAGTTTTAGGCTGGAGTATTGATTCACCACAATTTGGACAGATATAGGTGTCTTTGGACTATAATCAGTTCGAGACACTTCCAGTGCACATAATCTCAGTTTCAATAGTTCACTAGCAACAGTTGGCGAAACCTGTGTTGAATTTGGTGAGTCACTTTAAATGGGTTGGATATTTGTGCAGTCATTTATTTTACCTCTTGAATTTTTAATTATTTGACATTAATTTTCAGATGTAATTTGTAGTATAAAACAGTCTTGAGAAATTCCTGTGCAGAAAGCCAAAATAAATTGATTTGATGTGGAGAAACGAAGGAAAAACAAAACTTACAAGGGGAGTGAATACTTTTTTGTAGTCGGTGTGCCACTCACACCTCAAGAGCTGTTCTAAACTCCCCTAAGCTAAATGGCAATTAAATCATTTACTAATACCTCCATATTTCATTTCAGAATGAGATATTCCTCCAGCCATCAAGAATTCAAGCAGCTCCAAATGCTGCAGCACAGATGAGCAGTTTACTACACAGTTTGGAATTGGAGGCAGAGTAAAAAATAAAAGAAAAAAGTTAAAGGTCTGTTTCTAAAATGCTGCATATCCTAATGCCTCTCATGTCTCCAGAAAACCTAGGCCAAATTCTAGTCTTTTTCTTCCGCTTGCTCTCTTACTTTGTCCTGGCCATGGTGGTGACAGCAGAGTTTTTAACCCCAGTTGACTGCTCTGGATTCCAGTAACAACCGTGGAATGTCTTCAAAAACATTCTTTTATACAATCTATAAAGGTATTTTTGAAGAGTATTGAATGTTGTGACCTTAGTGTTGTGCTGGAAGAATTTTGTTTTGTGCTCCATTGCAACATGAAAAAATACTGGGGGGAAAAAAAAAAAAAAAAAATCAGTGGAAGAATCAAGGTTTGTTTTGCTTGCCCGAAGTTAAGTTGAGCGGGTTCTCATGTAAATTTCTTTTTTTTCTTTTTTGGAATGTTTTGTACAAAATATATGTCACCTATCAGCAAATACATTGGAACATTTCTTGATCTTGTGGACCTGTTGTACGTCATTTTCATGTGGTCATTCAGGTTGCTGATGCCGTGTAGCGTTTTATAAGGCCTTTTGGGCTGGGCATCACATGCTGCAGGACTCTCAAAGAAACTAATCAATCAGTCTGAACATAATAATAATAAATAAATAGAATAGAATATAACCAAATGTGAATCTGGCACTGAGTAGTCCTGTGAATACTCAGCTGTTTCTTGGTAGTATGTTCAAGATGGTAATAGAGTGCAAGCTTCAAACAAGTGAAAAAGTAGGGCTACTGTATGGGCTCTGACAGGCCCATACAAGCACCGAGCATGTTGTCTGTTGCTATTTTGTTAAATACCTTAACAAAACAGCATTTTTTAAAACACCAAACCAGTACCGCTGAAATTATATTGTTGTTGAATCAGGTCATGACAAAGGATTTTTTGCCTGAATGATAAGACATTGGCTCAAAATTCTTAACTGCCTTCTGGTTTAGCTGGCTTTGTCCCTCAAGGGATCAGTGCCGTCACCCTGATGCTGGGCTCTGCCCTGTTGTTGCATCCCCACAATGGCTCCTGCCATCTCAGGTGACTGTATTGCCGATTATTGCGAGGCCAGGAACTGCAGTGATCATGCCAACCCCGGCGTGCCTCATGTTATTTAGTTTGAATTGCAGTTCAGCCAGACACAGTCCCATCACCAACTATGGTCCAAGTATCCCCACCTAACCCTTTGTACTCTGGTCTGTCGAGAGATGCTTGCAAATATTGGACCTGAAGTGGAGGCCTTGCAGAGTGAATTCTGGTGTCTTCCTGCTTACAGAACACAGTCCAACACCTTTTTTTTTTCTCATGTCTGGAGATATATTCTTGGTAGCTGTTAATGCTTGTTGTAAGAAGAAGGCCCCTTTGCTCAGAGTGCCCTCTCCAGTGAACAGTGTGCCATGGGTGCTGGAGCCAATTAACTCAGCAGCAAACTTTATTTCCAGAGGAGTTCTGAACCCAGGGAACTAAGGACTCCATCCTAATCGAATCTGAGAGATCTGTTGCTGCTTCCCATGGCAAACATTTTAACTGGGTGTGTTTCAAGGGTGACGGCGTGTTGTTTGCTCTTTTTCACTCTTCTACTGTCTAACCTGCCTAACCTTTATCAAGACTGACCCTCTGTGGGGTGCATTGGAGTTTCTTGCAAATAACTTTATGGCCATGTCAGAGAATTGTAAACTGCAATGTCTATTGCTAACTCCAGACATCAATCCTAGTCTCTACCCTGAAGCCTAATCACTAAGCCCTCCCAGACCTAACCAATATCACTCTTGTGTGCAGGTGTAGTCTTTAAATGACGTTATACGGCTTTGTATTTGTAGTGTGTTTGCAGTTTGAATAGCGACTGAATTTGTTGACCCTTCTTATTTTGTGACATTACATTGTTATATACAAGTCACCAAACTGTCAAAGATCAGGAAGGCCATGAACATGAATAAATCATATCTGGATGTTTGAAAGTTCAGACAACTCTACAAATATGTAATAAACAAACAGAGCAGCTTCTTATCACATTTCTGCCCCACAATATCCATGCTAACTTTATGTATGTTTAGTCAAAGGCAGTTCAGCTATATTTTACATGTTTTCCAGACACAAAATGGGTTCCTGATAGGATTGAAAAGTCCACATCAAAGTCCTTATGCACATAATGGTTTGATAGTGGGACAGCCCTGATCTGTCTTCCATTTAATGGGTACATTACTTTTCAGTCCCTCAAAGAGGGGGTTCTTCCTTGATCAAATGCACAACTTGGAGAGCCTGTGCATCAATTTCACATTTTGTTTTCATGCATGGCATTTGTTCAGCATTTATTCACACCCCGATACGCATCTAGACAACCAAACTGCAGAGGTGATTTCATAAATTTACTTCTTGAGCAAGAATTTTCACCATTTTGTGAATCAAATGCTATTTTGAGGTGACAGCACAAACTGACATGTGCATTTCCTCACACAGAGCTCGTATTCATGTTCCCAAATGAAAATCTTATGCTAACAGGAAGTCTCAATCCCTGTCTTTTTGACTGGCACCTGTCACGCCGCCTGGAAGTCAGTGCGGTGACGCAAATGAAATGGAAATGTAACGGTTTCAGCTGTGTCACCTCAGTGTTTATTTTTTCCATCCAAGCATAGAAATTAACATGAATTAGTCTTTTCTGACTATCCCTCAGACACTTTTTCTCTCTCACACACCCACAAGTTTGAGAGTATCAAGCAGAGGGTGTTATTTAAAGGCCAAACAGTGGATGATTACTTGTCAGTGTTATCTTCAAGTGAAATTAAATAAATTAGCTGAATGTCATGTGCACATCTTTTTTTTGTAACTGAATGAAAGTCCCTTTTCAAACGGTGTAGCTACGACAAATCCTGTTCTTAGCACTTGTCGTAGTTGTTAAGCTTAAGTAACTAGCCTCTTAGTAATTTACCATTTTTTTTCTTACCAACTGAGTTATCATGTAATTTACCCTGACATTAGAGGAGATAGTGGAGAAGCCAATGAGGTGATAGTGAAGAAATGCCAGGTAACAACAGATTGCTTGTGCAGTTTCAGTTTGAATTGGGTAATTTTATGAAATAGTTGTATTTTACACGTTTTCAGACTGCAAACAAATATCTTAAATGGACCCAGCGAAGATGGCATCTTTTCTGTGCATCCTAAATAAGATATCAGAAACAACAATGAACGTAATCATGTGAACCTTTAGTTTGACTTTATGAATCTTTCCTTTTTTTGTGTGTGTTTTTTTAAGTTCTGCATCTGTTCGTAGTACAGAGGGATACTTTAAATTTTCGTCTAGGTAGTGGAAACAGAACAATCCTTTCTTTAGCAGAATATCTTTTTTTTGTTTTCATTAAGACACATTCCACTAATATAGGCTATGCACAGGTGACCATTGTCTGTCATGAACCTCTTTAATGGGATTGCATGTAACATCGAAGAATCATTGCATGAACTCATTTGCGCAAAGCACACACATCACTAGGAGAAAATTTTGAATTAAACTCTTTACTAGTCAGCACAAGGTCATACATGTATCAGTCCTCAGAAGCAAGCCAGCGGCAAAAACCGGGGACAGGCAAAAATCCAAAAATGCAGCGAGATGTCCTTAAAGCACAGATAGGAGCACAAATCAAGGACACAAGTCATACATAAGAAAAAGAAACTTGGAGCAAGTAGGGGAGACACTAAAGACTTCTTTTCTATTAATTAGTCTGTTGACTTTTTACATATTCATCCATCAGTCTAAATGATTGATCTATTTGATTTACGTTGATTTTATTTCTAATTTTGAGTCTCATCATTGTATTTGGAAGCTACAACTACAAAAGTATTAAAAAATTCTGTGCGCTAATGAAGAGACGACACTTACAGGGGTTTTCCTTTTCTTGTGGTAAATCATCCAGAATAGTGCAAGTGTGTTTTCTCTTCACGTACTCGTGCATTACACTGTAGTACGCCATCGAAACTCTGCAGTGTGCAAACCACCTTTTGTTTTGTGGTAGTTTAAAGTACTTCCTAATTTTTTTTGCAACCTTGAATCTTCTGTACCTTTGACACTGAGTCGATCTCTGATCCCTTCTGGGAAAACACAGAAGTGAGTTAATCATGGGTGCATGAGGTAAATGATTTTAAAATAAAACCGGAAAAACCTACAATGAGCCTTAGCGGGATCACGTTTCAGGGTGTTTCAGTCTATGCAAGGAAGCACAGCGATGTGCATAGGCTACAGTTTCTGTCCATTTAGCTTATTAGGTTAAATTCACCAGTAATAGGATGTTGATCAAGGCAAAATGCCAGCATGTTGCTTTGTTTGCTCGCTGTTGTAGAAAATAAGCACAAATTCCAGCAGTTGGGCTGTCACCTCCATGTGAGAGTGAGTATAGATTTTTACCCACAGCCTCTTAGGGATTCAGTAAATGCACAATCATCTTTCCTATACCTTGCCCACCACCGGGGGAGGACTGTGTAACTGTGTAGATACCACACTGTATTGTCAAACTTTTAACATTGCAAGAGAGCTCCCCAAGAAGAGTTTCAGCTGCTCCTTGTCAATAGACAGGGCCCGGGTTGTGAGATGAAATATTAACTGTGAAACAGGTTCAGATAGGAGTCATGCTGAGGTAGTTTTTCACTGGATTCATTGATTTGTGATGTTGTTTATGTTGTCGCCTCACACCGACCGTCTGACTTTACCCCTCATATGCGTTTTTCAGAAGCACACGGCTCCAAAAGCATAAATGATGTTTATCTGGGGGTGTAAGTTCACTGTAAAGCACAGAAAGAGTGCAAAACAAAAGTGACACATTTTTTTGAACTTAACATATTTGTTTGCAATCAGTAGACTTTTTTCATTGTATTTTGATTTACCCAATAGGTCGAGTTATCACCACTTTATTTTTCAATCACTTTTCAAACAGTTTCTGTTTTTAAAGTGATTCATTGTGGATTCAACTACAGTACTTGGATAAGAGCAGGGCTGGGCATCAGGAACGGGTTCCAACTTGGAACTGGTTCCAAAGTTCAGATCACAAAGTAATCTTGAAGATGAGTTTTGAGTCTGTTTCTCAGCTCCTGAACAATTTAATTTGTGCTACTTTCAAATATACTCTCCATGCTCCATTTGGCTTGCTAGTTGAATGCCTGCACATCTGCCTTTCTCCTAATGCATGAGTCTAGCTTCTTAGTTAACAGCTTCAGTCATTGCTGAGCTGCTTATTTAGCAGATAAACACCACACATTTTATGACTGTCTTTACACAATTACCTTAATGTAGAAAATGCTGTAATGAAATCCTTTGCAAAGATGCCGCTTAGTTCTGATACTGTTACAGTAAAGTACCTATAAACCCCCAAACATTGAAGACATCAGAAAGGAGGCTTTGATTACTTGCTCTGCTGTGAAGTATGCAGGCGGGCATCTTGCTGAAATTACACGAATCAGAGCTCTATTTCTCATCTGTAATACACCACAACAACTTTGAATATATCCCTATTGAGGCATGCTACAGCTGAGTGAAGTAACTTTAGTCCCCTTGCAGCAACACAGTCCTATGTCTGAAACAATGTACTGCTTCTTCTCTCACACTTCAGCTGTGGATTTGCTAACATTACTTATAAACATAGCAACTCTATTACTTCAGAAACATATTAAGTCTTTGTTAACTTGTTAATTTGTTAGCACAATTATACAGTTGTAGTAGCTATAATCAATGGCTCCACAAAGATCGAACATTGGTAAAATGCAACTGAATCCATCCCTAGACAAGAGTGAGCAGCATTTGAACACAGTTTTATTGAAAAATTTGCAAATGAGGAGGAAGGAGAGCTGGGAGTCTGGAGTTAGATGGTAGCCATAGTTGTGATCCATGGAGTGATTCAGTGGCAAAGTACATGAGGAAATGGTGGTGTGAGAGGTCAGAGGGGGGAAGCTGAGTTAAACAAGCGTGGTGGGCAGTGGCAGGACTTGAGCAGGTTGAGTTAGCAGACAGGTCACGCAGGGCGAATGGAATCCTGAGGCACACAGAGAGCAAAGTAAAAAGCAAAGCATGAGAAGCAACAGGTTCCTGAAACTGTTAGTTCCAACATGGCAGACTGAGCGATCTGTGAAGAGCCGAGCTTCAAGCGTTGCATGGAGAGCTGGGGATGGGATGATTTGATGAAGACCAGGTGTGGCTGCAGATTAGCAGCCAGGAACCCACGAGGAGACGACTGTCAGATAGTCGGTGGACGTATACAGAGGCACAGGAAAACAAAGAGACCTCAAGAAACACAAGGAAGGCAAGCCAGAAGAAACACTAGGAATATGGAGAGAAGCAACCCCGTAGTTGTCGTAAGTGGCGGCATAAATAAATACAACTTCCTTTTTTTGTTTCGAAGGCATTCAATCAAGCATCCTAGCAAGCATTCAAATGAGCTGTTTTGTATAGAACCAGGACAGAAACTAGCTCATCTAGATATAATGCATTTAGGTGTTTTGATGTTTTTACTGAAAAAATCACGCTTTTCCTGCTGGGCATGGGAAAAAAGGTCTTCTTAGGAAAAGGTAAATTGTTACAGAAGGACTTATTGGAACACTAGCTATTCGTAATGATGTTTGCTACACTCTGCATTCCCTGCTATTAACGGTGAGAAAATACTTCTTATATCAGTATAGTCTAATTAAAGCTTAGAATACAGTTTAGACTCCCTGCCATGTTTCATACCTACTTTAACCCCAACTAAAATGTCAGTCCTTTGTTCACCATACATCTAAATTAAGAATGATGACGACTCCATCACAGAAAATTAAGAGCTATAGGAGTGTTTGGAAGCTCAAGTCTGCCATGATACGTGTGGTCTCTACAAGTGTATGTACACATTTGTTCACAACTGTCTATGCTATTTTTCCTTCCTAATAGGTATAAAGAAAACAAAACAAAACAAGAGAATGTCTGTGGGTGCTACAAATCTGAGAAAAAAATGAAAAAAATACAACAGAGCCTAGACTGGTTGATTTCACACTTATTGATTTCTGCCTGCTCTTTTGCTCAAATGTTTGTAGTTGTCTGCTGCTTTGTTTCTTTTATTATTGGGAAACTTCAATGTGGACTAGCATGGTATGTTGTTGTTCTACTTTACAGTGGGTGTGCATGTTGCACCTCATTCGTTCATGTGCGTCATGTTCTCTCGACACACCTCTTTCTCGGAGTGAGGGGTGTGGGGAGTGTGGTAGGAGATGGAAAGCAGATCGGCAGCAGACAGGGGTCACTGCCTCTGACTGAAAAGTGCAGGGGGTGATCAGTGGTCATTTTCCTGCCTTCTTTCTCATCAATGGGACTATGTTCACAAGAAGTTCCATGTGTAATGAAGGGTGTCACGCAATGCAGGGAGGGTGTGTAAAATGTGCTGACACAAACCACTCACCACACTTACCCCTTAGTATGTTCACTCCCTGGAATACTGTCATGAGTACCATACTGCTGCTGGCATCCAGCTGGGGTTATTTACTATACTACAGGGGTCATTGGAGACTTTATAGCTCTGCCTCTGAGTCCTATCAGCTCTCCAGAATGATGTATCCCCACTAAAACATGGCTATCCCACTTCTGTGTCTGACGCTGTGAAGATGGCTGCCATAACTTTATATTTGTACACAGCTGTCACGACATGATATTACAAGGGAGCACGCATTCTACTTTGTACATCTTTATTTCTCTTGTGGTGTGCTCGCTGTGGCCCGTGAGAGGTGGAAAGGCGTGATAGATGAGCTATGTTTGACCAACTATCTCTTCATTTGCTCCGTTTCGCTATCTTTCGCTCCCTTCCTACTTGTTTCTGTCGTTGGCAATACCTCGTGCGTGAGAGCGTGTTTGTTGATGTCAGAGCAAGCAGGGCAGCTGATACCACTCGGGAGCCGGCGATACCCTTGTCAGAATCCAGGATATTAACAAACAAGGCCTTGGAGACCGAATGGTATCGATTGTGTTCATTCCTCTGGCACCTTTTCTGCCGTTGCCTTCATCCACTTCTGTGGACGTTTAAGCTCTGTCTCAGCTCTTGTGCCTGGACTTCAGATCGAGAACAAGGCCAAGCACTGCAAGGCAAAGCGCCCTGTGTTCCATCTGTTCTGGCTGGGATTCGTCCTCTGCTCCATGTGTTTGTGCTGAAGAGGCTTCAGTTCAACACAGGCCTCAAATGGCAGCCATCTCACAAGTATGGATGTCAGCCTATCGTGGGCCACTTTGTTTATAACTGGCACTTTTATAAGAGAACCCAAACCAGCAGTTTATTGGGCTATAGCCTTTTCTACCCTAATATTATGTGTTTGAGTATGTTCACAAACCTTATCCTTGCATATTTTTAAGTAACCAGATGTATTTAAAGGTCATAAACCAAAGGGATGAAAAATAGTGTTCCTCTTTCAAATGCTAAGGGATAATTGTGAATCTGTCGTCGTGTTCAGCAGATGACTAACAAGACGGCATACAAGTCCAAGGCAGTGGTTTAGATGTCTTCAGTTTTTTTTGCAAACAGTGCAGAAATCCTGTGTGTGAAGCTCAACTTTCCTGAAAAACAGGTTTTTGCTTTTCACAAGTTAATTGGATGTTTCACTCCCTCCTGAATTAAACACCAACTGTATACTCTGCACATTTGCTTCAATACTTATCACCTGCCAACCAATACAGCAGCTTCAGTTTTTAATTGGGAATTTGACCCTACAGCATGATCAATATTTCAGATGGAATTTATGCATGTTTTTTTTTTTTCTTTTTGAATCATCTATTGAGCATTGGAAGCACTCCAAGAGCAGTGGTGTGATTGGGTGGTCTTTAGAATTTCTTTTCTAGTTTCATTTTTCTTCCCTTCACTCTTATTTTGTGTGTCACGCTATTTACGACGGACTGTGTGCGGTGTAAAGTCTAATTAACCATCACAGGTTGGTGGGCTATGTCATTCTTTCAGCGGGTAATGAGAAATCGAACCCTGCTTTGTGATGTTACACCCAATAACTCTATTAAAAGTTACTATGTATGTACTTTTCTGACTGAATTGTTGATTTCTTAATATAACTGATTGTCTTCTTTTCTTGCCTTGAGTTCTTTTATGATAGCTATTATTCCTTTTGGTGAGGTTCCTTTTGTTTAAAAGAAAGCTACTTAATTGTATAATTTGCTGTTTTCAAAGTCACAAATGCATGGTAAACGGAGCCAGGGCGATTTTTTTTTTTTTTTTAATGAACTCCAGAACACAGTGGTTTTTAATGAGTTTGCGTCCTAGGATGAGTTATTTGCAGAGGAGAGGAAAGTGAATGTCAAGAAGTTAGCTGTTGCCTACAACGTTCTCTTTTGACCTTAACGACTCATTTTATGAAGAAAATATGAATGCTGCCTTCTGAACATCCCTGCTAGTTGTTTTCTTCCACCATCTCAATTAGCAGCTCTGTGTTGCGGCTTATGCGTGGAACAGTGCTCTTGTAGACATCTAATGCTAATTGCGTTCTGACTTGTCTTTTCTCTCCTGTGCTCTTATCTCATTTTGCCCTGACTATCTTTTCCATGAGCGAGTGTAAAGAGTCATTTTGCTTTGCTCTTTGAACTGATCCATGTTTTCTTCTCGTTTTTCTTCCATTTCAGGTGACACATCTCAAGTTGGTAAGTCAACTTTCTTTCTATAGTTTATCACACCTTTCCATATTCTCTCATGTACGCACACCCTACCCAACCTACTGTGATTATGCAGTGCAGTTAGGTATATGTGAACATTTACATGCATGCAAACGAACCACCAGTTATACCTTTTAATTTACGTCAGGTCCATTACACACCAGCTGAATTCTGGTGTGCAATAAGGAATAAAACTTTGCCTTTAAAAGCTAATTGTTGAATACAAATCCCTGCAGTTCTCCCTTCTCCTACTTTCATTCTTTATGCATTGCAGCTATTTGATTTTGTTTGCTACATTGCCCTCCAGCTGTTTGTACTGTATATTGAAGGGAATTCCCAGAAAAAAAGGTGAAAAAATAACGTCTTAATTCCTCTTTTAGAAGTCTAATAAAGTGCACTGCTTTCCAATGTTTTTAAAGGTTTCATTTAATGACTAGCCAGTTTGGGAACCCCAGCATAATTCTGTTTGAATAACACTCGGCTGCATTTACTTCCTTACGATGATCTTGGTTCAGTGAGTTGTTCCTCTGTCCTTTTTTAAGCTGTGAAAGTGATTTATGTGGGGACTCAGGTTCTGATGTATGGATTTAAGCGAGAGATGACTCCTGCTGTGCTTATATGGTTATACGGCTTTCATCCATTCATTATTTGTTCATTTGCCTTAAGTGGTTGAGTGCTTTCCTTGTTCTAACGGTACTGGTAGCAGTTCTGAGGTACAGTACCTAATCTTCCAAATATTAATGGCCCACTTTCTTTTATCTACATCTGCATCTTTTAAAACGGTCTTTCCTTTCATACAACCTTTAAGAGGTGCATTTGGAGTTATGGACAAGTTCTATTTATTGTTTGGTTATGTACTCGGCCTTAAGTGCCCCAGACTATTAAGGAATTTATTAAAAGACAGACAGAGGCTTTATTTGTAAATATGCTGACATGTCACAGTGCACTAGCTTTTCTATCTGCATATCATTTGGAATCAGTGAGTGGAAAACATGAACAAGGGAAAGACTGGGATATGAAGATGAGAGCAGCAATGGACAGACTAATGGGATGTATCAACACCTCACTCAAACTGTAGGAAAATGAGAATTTAAAACTCTTGCTCACAGCACTTTGTAGCAGCAAACTATTGCTATAGTGATGTGTCAGTGTTATCGCTCGCCTCCCAATAATTAGCTTTGTTTCGCTGCAGTACCCAATATGCATTGTAAACTTGCAACAGTAATCTACAGTACAGCAGAATGTGTAGCATGTAATGAGAAAAAAAACATGCAGTTATTCCCACAAAGTGATGATAAAAAGGTTTTTAAGCAATCCCATGGCTCATATTTTCCCCTGTGAGTTCAGCACTGTGATAATTCAGCCATGTCTCCTGATCTTAATACATAAATAGTTATTCATGTGTGTGTGTGTGCTTGTCAAGGTTTGTCCAGTGAGTGTTTGGCCCAGAGATCTAATGTTGTCTGAATACTAATGTGGCATTTTGTCTGACTGCGGCAGCTTATAAACTGGGTGGGGACTGACATCTTGATCCCCGGGGTGTTGGGGAGACTGAGGACAAATATTCAAACGACACGCCCATTCCTTACCACCCAGCAAGAATCACGATCCAAAGAGAGGATGGAATAAAAGCTAATTAAAATTTGATCTGGGAGGCCAGGGCAAATTGAGTTTCATCTTCATTAAAACCATCGGGCAAAGAGGAGAGATAATTCATTTTTGCTTTTGAGATACAAGCTCTTTCTGCACTGGTCTGCACATTTAACATGGCTTTGGTTTTTGTAGACCTCTGAGGTCTAACCGAGAGGAAGCTGGTCATCAAACAGTTTCTAAGTAGCTCATTTTCTAAATATGTTGCCGGGTATGGTTTTTGTTCTCCATGCACTGTCGCATGCATTAATTATTGAGCAAAACAGTGTCACTGCAATTCAGACATATTGGTTTAATCATGTTCTTCCTACGGACTAGTAAGGCAGGAGTCATAAATATGTTTCTTATTATAAAATGGTAAATGGTTGTATTTATGTAGCGCTTTTATCCAAAGCACTTTATATGATATGTCACATTTACCCATTCACACACTGATGGCGGAAGCTACCATGCAAGGCGCTAACCCACCAGGAACAATTAGGGGTTCGGTGTCTTGCTCAGGGACACCTCAACATGAGCATGACGGGCCGAGGATCGAACCGGCAACCTTCCAGTTACAAGACGGCCACTCTACCCACTGAGCCATGCCGCCCAATGTAATATAATTACATTAGTAGTTAGTTATTGAATGCAAAGTCGCATTTTGCTCTGAGGCAGTCGGTCACAAGTTGAGACGATGGTGCTATTCATTTAGTTTACTGGTTCAAACATAGTACTGTGCCTAATTTTTCCATCAAATTTCGTCAAAAATGGTTAAATTAGGAGCAACCCAATAGCCAAGTGCTTTGAGTATGTACCACCCGGGTGCAAATGCTTTCAAGAAATAAACTCATAAATTCATCCACGGCCTACCTTGAAGTTAACTGCATGTCATTCCCCATTGTCTGTCTCCAATGTAATAAAGCTGAAAATGCCAAACAAAAAGCTTTGCATTTCAAGGGAAGAATCATTTGAACATACTGGCCACACACAAATCATCCACCTGAGATTTTGTCAAAATTCAGTTTATGCTGTTAGACCCGCATGGACAGACTGCAGCATCCAATCAGTTTTGGCAAAATATTATTATTGCTGGAAGTTCATGTTTCTGTTTTTCTAGACAGTCCAGTTTTTCTTTTCACTGCCAGGCTTATGAGACAGGTAGTGGCAGAGATAATTGTTGTGCCTTAGATGTAGAGGCAGGGAGGCTGACTACAAGCGGAGATCCTTATCCTAATGCTGAATTTCATTCCGACTCCAAAAAATGGCATTGGCAGAGGCACAGACATCTTTCTGTGTACATCTCTCTGTCTGTCTCTTTCAAGCCTTGTTCTCCACAGATCAGATGATTAGCATCTCTCTTTCCCTTTTTCCCCCTCTCTTCCCTTTGAATGCCAACCTCGGGCTAGTCAGAGCCAGCAGAAGCCTCTTCATGCTGATGCTGCAATGGGATTGGCCTGCTTACCACATGGTCCCAAGAACGCTCAATGAGCCTCACATCCACAATTTGGAAGGAAAAAAAAGGGATTGAAGCTCTGTGTCATGTGAAAGATGGCACTTAGAAGAACATATTGTTTTTTTTTTCCTCGTGCTATAAAACGTTGAATAGAGAAGCTCATAAATGTGTTAATATATGGAGTGATTCTGATTTTATGCCTCCCCTGTGGAATATACGTGTTATATTGACAATATAGTTGGATGTCAAGTTAAGACTTTAAGTTATTGTCAACCACAAATATGCTAGAGAACTTATAGATGCAGATATTCAAATTAAATTACAGCATTATCAGGGTAATGAAACGGTATCCATGGGTAGAAATTGGTGTTAGTGCTGTGCTACATTTATCAGCTTCAGCTAACTCTTCTGAACTTTTCTTTCCTTTCATACCACCTACCTTGATCATCAAAACGCTGCCACTAAGGGACTGTGATGCTCGATTGCACCTATCTGGCAATGTAGCAATATATATAAAACACAAATGTTGGAACCAACACATTATTCCTGGAAATGCAACCGGTATTTAAGAGGTTTATTTCCTGCCTTCTGATAAACAGCACAGCCGTGGAACAGCGCAACATAACGGGCAATCCACGATATAAAAGCCCAGCCTGTGACCACATTTACATACTAGAGCAGGATGGTAATGAGATAGCTACCTGAGATAATTACTACTCAAGGCGTCCGGCTCTCATCCCTTACCACAGGGAACCAGTTTAACTCACTACAATTAAACAGCCACTCATTTGCTCCATTTGAGGCCCCATTTATGCCATTTTATGCTTCACTGTGTCTTAATACAGTGGTGACTTAAACAATGGGAGCATGGAGCAGTGAATTTGGAGGGATGCATGGGTATATAGATTTGTAGACCGGAAAATGACAGACATGGAGGAGTGATATTAATTTCAAGATTAATAGAACACACTGTCGACATATGCATGCCTGCTACTCGATTTCAAAGGATGACTTTCCATTGGCACTGATCTACAGCTCACATTTAAACTTGAATCTTCTCTATTCCAGCTGGGTAACTTTTACAAGTGATTGTAAAATGCCTTTTTTCCCCTTATGATAGACCCGTTTCCAATTTAGAACTGGTTCCAAAAATCCAATTTCAAAGGATTCATGAAGACTTTTTAACTTTGATTCTGCATTTTGGCTCCCAAACAAATTTCACTCATGTTAATTTCAAATACAGTGTGTATTGGAAACACCTACTGTGTATGTCCATTAGTCATGCATCTTCCTATCTCCTCATGCTTACTGGCTCAACCAGTAACGCATGCATAAAGTTGTCTATGCACTGTAGACTGTTATTTGGTGTAAAACACAGTCACATTATTAATTTGTATAATTATGAAGTGTTTCTTTCCCTTGATAGACAAAGATGTTCAGTGGTGAAGGAAGTCCACAGATCTTTTACCAATGTAAAAGCCCTGATGAAGTATAAATACAATTTTAAGTACGCGGTGCAGGAAAAAACAACAGAACTGCAGCTAACGATTATTTAGGAATAATCTGTTAATTGATGGATTTAGTTTGTAATGAAACTATCCAGAAATCTCATAGTGACACCTTTACAATGCTTATTTTGCCCAACAAATAGTCAGAACTTTGAAATTAGAAATAACATTAATAACAATATAATGACTTTTTAAAAAAATCAACAGAAAAATAAACTAATCCAGGCATTTGTGAAGATGTAACCATGAATTCTTTATGCTTAAAAAATTAAACCCAAAATAGTTGCCAGTGAATCACACTTGATAATTGTTATGAATCAGAATACCAAAGCTGACTCCTGTAGTATACTTGTCATTTAAAACTGTGAGTGAATACTTTGTCTTGCTTGTTTCCTACAAACATTTTTGAAGCAGATGTTATCGCCTTCAAAATTTATTTTTAATGTGTTTTATTCTTCTCAGTTTTTGTTTGTCTAACCACATCTTTCTGACAGAATCTGGATTAGGCTTTAGTTGTTCAGCTCATTGACGTCTAGGTAGCCAGACCTGAATCTGTTGTGATTCCTCACAACAGATGTTATTTAGAGGTGGGTAAAGAATAGCACATTTCACCCTTCCTCGTAGTATATAAAACCATAACTATCTGACTGTATACTCTGTCTGATTGTGGTGTGGCTTAGAAATGCCATTATTCCCACTAATGACAATAAATTGTAACTTGTAAGATGTTTATGTTGCTGATGGGGACTCTGTGAGTGCTCTGCTAACATTCTGCTTTTTTTTTTTTTGGAGGCTGGAGAAGTCCCTGACATGGCAATCACTCAAACCTACTGCCATTATATTTCATCCTTGTCCTGTCTCAAACAAATAAATTAAACTGTAATATCTTGACTGCTGAGGAATTGCATTGGATTGTTATAAATGATGGCGCGTTGATAGTTTGTGATCGTTGAGCTTAGTATATTCAGCCGAGCCGGGTGAGACTACACACTAGGAATAAGAGATGGAGAGCACTGCTCGATGTGCATTGGTGCCAGCGTGTGAAGATTAACGGCGTCCGCTTCCATTAGTCTCACAGTAATTGTTAAGACAGCAATGAACAGTCCATAGCTCTAATCCTCAAAGCAAAGAGAAGTTGCACAGACCACCAACGTTCGGATTCCATTTCCCTCACTCAAAAAATGTGACTTAATCTTTCCATCTTGCTCAGAGATCACAGCGCGGAGGCGACTCACTTCCTGTATTTACTAATTAGCTAGAATTTGATCAGACTTCTTAAAAGACTTTTTCAATCAGTGCAAGCTTTGTGGAACTAAAGATAATGAATTTATGACGGAGGGGGCGTTTGTATGCGAGCCCGGAGATCCGTTCGCCTGCATAGGGGACTGACATACTTCATAATGTATTTCCCCCTCGTGGGAAATGAGTGTTAGCTTAGGAGAGAGTTAGTTTTACGGAGAAGAACTATGGGAATTACACTATGCATAAATTAAAGGATAAAAGAAAACAATTTGTGTGAAGGGGGCAAGCTTGGTACGTAATGCACTTTTTTGTTTATGGTGCATACAGTATGCACACTTTTGTAACACGTTTGCTGGATTGGGAGTTAGCAGGAATATTGACGGGGAAAGAAAAGATAATTTGTGCTTCCATTTTTAGCTAACTTTGCAGGTAATCCTCTTTGTCCTGCCTTGTGCCGAAACTTGATGCTTCTGTTCATATTTCCTCCTTGGATCAATTCACATGATGTCCTTTGCCGTTTATGTTGAGCCCAAGGCTGAACTTCATTACGATGCTCTGCAGGTTCATTGCTGGTCTATTAAGTTGATTTAACTCCAGGAGGGGGTTAAGAAAGAGCTAGCATGCAAGAAAGAAAAGACTCGGAGAATAAAGGGCAGAGTAATGTGATTATATTATGGGAGCAGCAGGGGTGTTAGCTAAGTATAGGACCAGGCCATTGCTGTAGATGGGCCTCAGTGCCCTGTAGCTCTACAGCTTAGAGGGTGCGTTCATTAATAGCCGCAGCTTATTACCAACAGCTGGTGTTGGGTACTGCCCAAGGCCAATTGCATACATTATCACACACCATAACGCATGCACCTTTACTCTTATGACTTCAACTTGGCTACATTCATTCCCTCATTTGACGACATTCACTCTTTCTGGATATGGTGCTCTGTGTGCACGTATGGCACCGTGAGTTAGCTCAGTCGTTGCTGTGTTGCTGTTTATTTCCTGTCGATAAAATTAGACTTTCTGTTTTTTGGTGTGTTTTATGGGGCGGGAAGCTGCACGCATGGGGCGACCAAATAGCTTAGTGGTTAGGGTGCATACCACATGGGCACGAATGCCTTCAAGCAGTGAGTCCCCAGTTCCTGCCTGGCCTGGACCTTTACTGCATGTCATTCGCCTGCTCTCTTTCCCACATTGCCAGTCTCTTCCCGCTGTAAATATCAAATAAAAGCAAAACTTCTCGAGGAATACTAATATTTGTTGCTAAGAGGATTAGCTGTGAAGTACGTTGTAAGTAGAACAACAAACTTTGTGGTATCCTTTCTCTCAAATAAAATGGAAGACATTAAGTTAACTTTTTCTCATACTTGGACATGGACCTAGTCTTACAAATAACTTTTTACTGTACAACCATGAAGTTCCCCTTTGCAGACATTGGAATCGCTTTCAGCATATGTTCCCCAATCCAACCCTCTAAAGTTTAAGCTTGTTTCATTTTTCATACACACACACACCTTGCCTGTGTTGCTTCAGGGTCATGACAGTGTGAGTGTGGTTCTAAGGAGGCGATGACAGTCAGTCAGCAGCAAACGGTCCGCTCCTGCAGACTCTAATCGACTGTGTGCACACACCTCTGAACTCTACACAGCAGCACTTTGTAGAGATGAATGTGTCTGAGACGGGGGGGAGATCATGTCCATTTGTTTCTCAGCTTTGCAGAAATGTGACTTAATTGAGCTCTGTGCTAATATTATGACTCAGCTGTTGATGAGTGACATGAAAAGAAAAGTGATGCAAATTAAATGGTGACACAAGAGGCAGAGTTGTGACAAACAGCAAAATTAAAAGCGGCACAATTACGAAGAGCTGCACTGACTGTGTGGAAGTGTCTTCTGGTTCCTTACCTAATATATTACATTATCAAAAGTAATGCAGGGTGTTGATCATTAATAATTATGAAATATGTCTAAACTTCCCAGGCTTATTTAATGGGGAAGCTTTAATGAGATGTAGCCCTCGCAGTGGCGTTCATAAATCACACATACTGTATCGGTAGGCTGTCGTGGAAAGTGATGTCTCAATTATCATCAAGTGTCACATTGCAATCAGTAATGATGTATAATTAAAACTTCTACCCTGTTTTACTCCATATAGAAAAAAAAATACATGTCAGTGCTTCACAAAGTACAGAGGCAAGAAATGTTGTTCTGTGTTAGATTGCTGCCCGGTCTCACCAAGAAATGTGTAATGGCCAGATCAATAATAAAAAAAATGGATGAACAAACAGCGAAATAACAACTTGATGTCACATTTCTGCAGGCTGTATTGTAAAAGTAATACGTTCTTGTTCTGTGGACCAATGACTTAAGCAGAAATGTGTCAAAGTACTGAGCATTTAAAACACTGACTTCTGTACTCTGATTCCAGTGTTAACACTCCATGTTGGTATATTTGTGTGTTTTTTGTATATACGGGGAAAAAAAAAACAATGCAGGAATGCAGATAGGTCATCCATCATTACGACAGACACTAAGCCTAAGGCACGTTCAGCTGCTTCACAAACACACTCTTCCAGTTCCTCTGTCTTGCATTACGTGAGCTATAAGTCTGGTGTCAGATTTTATTTTGCCACAACAGAGATCTGATCTAACCTCTGCTAATGTTAATGTAAAAAAATCAGCTTCGGTTCTGCTCAGACAGAATTGAAAAAAACTGTTTCTGTCACAAGGAGAAAAAGTGACTGACTGTAAAATGAGCTGTGAAAAAGATAAGTTTCTCACAGTGTAGCATTTCAAACATGTACTGTATCATATATCAAATAAGTGAAACCTTCATGTTATCAATGTCAACAAAAAGGACAATGTGTTGGGACTCTTTTCATTTGTTATCCACACAACATATTTGTCAAAATTATGTTAGTTTTTTGACTGATCTCACTCCCATTCGTAGTCGCTGCATTATTTGAAGTTGCTCATGTGATTCCCAGCTGTGTTAAAATGCAGACCTCGGCAACAACACGCCCCATCCTCACCCACCTCCTGTGTAAGTCCTACTCCGCTGGGGCCCCACGGGTCCCGGTACGCTCCAGCCACTGTGTATCTGTTAGCAATAACTGCTCTGTGGTTCCCAGGCCACGGTCAGCAGCAGCCCACAGCCGGCTGATCGATAGGGAACCCAATAGGAGGGATGAGGTCCATGAATCAACCTGTCTGGATATGAACCAACACACACATACACGCTCATGGCACATAGCAGGAGAAGAGCTAAAGCACTCTACATACATAAGTGGTATGTGCACTGTAGATGATCCCTGCATAGACTAAATGATACATACAAAGGAAATGTTTTGTCCTCAATTAAAGTTAAAGGCTTAGGTGATCTTCACTTAAGAAACTATAGCGAATATGCTGTTACATCATATTAGGTCTTTTATGGATTTTCTTTTAGCAATTAAACATTCTATAATCTAGTATTTTTTAAATACAGGGTATTTTCTGTCATCCCACATAAATTGTTTCTTTGGTCTTTTGCGATGGCTGCAGCTTCCACTTCAAAGAATCTCATTAGAGACTTTAGTGCAGTTTGTGTTTGTGGTAGGTCTTTTCATTCAGGATTAAAATGAAAGAACCAAAGAGCATCTTTCAGAAGTATGCTAAGTGGATGCAACTATGTCCTGCAGTGCGTTTGAGTAGTAAATCTGTCCAATCTATACAATACATGCTGTGTTTCATGGTGTTGTGAGACTGTGCAATGATCTTTTTTAATTTAACCATTTACAGTTGTGCCTGTGTGGTTGTTGGGTCAGTTAAAACATATGAGGTTTGAAGTGTTTTAACAGATGTGCAATAACTCCACAGGGGTGAATGTGCATGTTTAGGATGTTGGAGATGCTGTTTCTGCAGCAGCTCAACCATTTTAGCAGTTTTAGTCATCCAAATGGTTTTATACCACTTACTTTTTAACTCCCAAGTGTAATATTTGAGAGAGCAATGTGCCGGGGACAATGTCGTCTTGTAAGTATTGAAAATTCTTTGTACTGCCATTGTCCTTTCTGTTGGGCAGAGAAGTGAAACATTGTAAAAGTTGCATTGTGTACTTAAGAAAAAAAAGAGAAGAAATAACTACTTTTTACAGTTTGTAAGCACTGTACAGCCTATCTCTTTTACCCCATATGACAAGACACAGTAGGTTTTTAAAAAGTCTGTATTTCTCAATCTCAGCAGCCATGTTTATGTTTCATCCTCTGTCGTAAACCAGCGCAAAAGAACTCCGCAGCCACCGGTACAAGGGCCAGGAGCATCGTTGTTAGTATGACTGTGGCCGCTGCAATGCCGCTCTGCTTTTTATGATTGACTTGCTAGCATTGATAGCACCCTGGTTTCCAGGCTTGTGGTCTCACACAGGGTGTGAATGTTTGCTGGATGGATGTTTGGATGTCAGTGGCTGGCACAGGATGTCATCACAGCTGCTCCCTTTTTTCTATGTAACTCTATGTCTCTCACTGGATCGTGCACAGTTTGCAGGATGCTGTCCAGTAAAAGTACCTAAAGTGATGCACCAGCTTTATGGGGGAGAAAGGCACAAGATGTAGACATCAAATCCATGCACTCATTTCCAAGCTCGTTGCATGTGACTGGTATAGCAAACACTGACTACATTTTTATGTTAACATGAAATTTGGTGTTATGTGGCTTGTCTTTTGTGTGCAGGAGTTGATTGTTGATTGACATTGGGGTTAATGAATACATGTAATAAACTTCATCTAGAGTGGATTGTGTAATAGTAATTACTGCTAAGTGATGGTAACTACTTTCATTTTCTCAAACTCGAGAAATTATATGAAAGAATGAAAACTGTAGGCCCACTAAAGCTAATTAAAAATGTTTTTAAAGGTAATTATACTCCAGTATGGACACAGTTGAAGATTACCGTGGACGGATATTTTTTGCTATTATACTACTTTAGTAGTCTGCGTGGAGGATTTAATTAATGCATACATGTGTAGTAGATTGTATCTACGCATGTATTCCACACATACAGACTACTATCAAGCATGCACACTATTGCTCTTGTAGCACTGACACAGATTCCAAGTTGCATGCAGACATGTTAAGGGGTTTGCAGATTTGAGGCAGTGACAGAATGACAGACCCATGTGTTGTTGTATGATTTCCGACAGATAAGTCCCAATAAATTTACAGCGGTGGATTTGCAGTAGGGTCACAATCAGGTGATCGTCAGCAGGCAGCTGATGTCACGTTCACTTGTTGTCATAGTTACAGTGATGCCGTACCACTATCTCGCAGTAATACAGAAATCTTTAACAAATCCATGAATCCAGACTATAAGCTGCATCCCTGCCAAAATCTAATCATTTGCTCCTTGTGTCATTTCTGACCTTCCCTGAAAATTTTAGCCAAATCCATTAGTTTGTTTTTGAGTAATGTTGCACACAGATAAACAAACAGATAAACATACAGCGATCATCACATAACTCTGCCTCGTTCCTTGGTGAAGTGAAAATCCAAGTGATTCGGTGGCAAATGTCTTCTGCTGGTGTCCCTACTGTCATTTCTTTACAAAATTTACCTTGATACATGTGATTAATGATCTTTTCTTAAACATTACCAAGTAATTTTGGCACCTAAACCTAAGCAAATATCAAGTAAAAACAGGAACTGAGCCACAAAATAGCACAAAATGAAGCGAAAAAAAGTCACCCGAGTTCAAATCCTGTGACTTGTGCTGCCTCCACCCTTTCAACATCATCACAACTCTGTTAAAACAGAAAAACGTCAGCATGTCTATTGGCATCGAGTATTGATGTGGGTGGCACAGACACCAAAGGACACCTTGTTTGTATCTTTTAAATGCCAGACACTGCAGTTTTTGACACCCTTGAAACAGAGAACACGTTGAACTAGATTATGTAAACCTGTAAACCTACCTTGGATGGTGACTTGCAAAATCAAAAAATAAAGTCAAGCAAATAAAGAAAAAACACACAAAGGCAGAAACAAAAACATGTCTATGCATTTTGTTGAGCATGGAAAATATTAAAGATATGAGTTAGGACTTCTGCCTTCATGAGATTGAATGTAAGTGCTCCATCCTCAGAAAATGGAGGTCAGAATGTCGGAGGGCACAGATCCTTTGACAGCTTTGCTTCTTTCATTACTACAAGGCCAAATTGAACCATTATTTAAAATAAATTGCATCACTGCTTCCCCAACTCGTTCACCTCCTCCTCGGTAGTCCTGCAGTGTTTCTGTCGAGTAAAGCACCCGGTGAGCTGGTACTCTGAGTTGATAAATGGGGGAACCGGTAGACCCATAGTGTTATCAGTGCTACTAAGGCCTGCAAAACTAAGAAGAACACAGGATTTGCTCTGGGGTAGGACAAAACCAGGATATGAGGCTAAGGTTGATCTATGGCTGCACACTCACAATAGGATTCACGTTGTAAAGGCCTCAGTGAACATTGTTGGAGCAAGAGGGCCAATAGCTGCGAGTGTGTCTGTTTATTAAGGTGGGGTCGGCTTGTAATTTATGTCTGTGGATTTCTGCACCATCTAAATGTCCTCGTGCAGTTTGATATGAATCACTCACACAAAATTTTGTGTACTGCATTGAGTGCAGTGGGAGAAGAAGTATATTTTACTCCGCAGCCTAGATGATTGAGTTTTTACTAGAACCCTGTGTGTGTGTGTGTGTGTGTGTGTGTGTGTGTGTGTGTGTGTGTGTGTGTGTGTGTGTGTGTGTGTGTGTGTGTGTGTGTGTGTGTGTGTGTGTGTGTGTGTGTGTGTGTGTGTGTGTGTGTGTGTGTGTGTGTGTGTGTGTGAAGATTGATAGATGGGCTTGTTAAAAAAAGGCATGCGGCTGTGAAACGACCGACCAATTAAATCCAATCTGTTCCAGAGGACATATGACATCATAAAAGTGCATCATCCTGCCAGTGCCTACACCTACACGATGCTCAGACACTGGAACACAGTGTATGTATTTCTAATGCAACAACAGTTGGTGGTTTCCATAGAATGTTTGCTCATTGTGCTAAAAATATGTAACCGACTTAAACAATCGTCGTGCTACTTTCACTTGATTGCCCTCTACTCTCCCACGTTTGCTTTTACTCTTATGACCTGTGTGTGAAGTTAAAATAGAATTGTGGAATATTTGACCCAAGTTTGTCATTCACAGTGGGGGAAGAAGATTAAATATAGTCCAATATTCAGCAGTTGGGATCCTGTTTTTTTTTCCTTTACATGCTTCGCAGTTACATGAAATGTATGCAGTACGAAATGCATTATTTCACCATTTTCATCCATCATTGCTGCTCTCACATTTGCTGTTGTATTGTTTTCTTTACCTGAAAACATCTTTCCCAGTCACATCCTCCTCACACCTACTGCCTTAAATAACAGACAAAACACTGCATAACAAGCCTCAGTGATGCAACATAAGACCTTCAGTCACAACAAAATCCAAAAGACATCAGACTACATCACTAACAGGCGTCGCCTTCGTCATTTCTGTCTTCCGTTCCCTCTCATTTGACCGTAAAGCTTGCATTCCGTTGCTGAGAGGTAATTAATGTAGACGAGACGGTTATGCAATGCTTCTCCTCTTCTCAGCTTCATTGTGTCCCTTCTCCCCGTTTTCAAGGCTGCTATGTCACTGCAGATAACGTGGGCTGTGCTTTTAAAAAACAGATTGCGTTACAGTTTTTCAAAATCTGTCTTTGCGAGACAGTTTTATTTCTCTTTATATGTGGGTAACCTTCCACGCTGCAGTATCAAGTTGTGGACAGTGAGGAAAATATTCAATATCCAATCTTTCCCGGCCAGCGTGGCTTAACTTTATTTCATAAACTTCGATTCATGTGTGGGGATTGCCATTTTATCAAGTCACAGCCAAGATGTGATTGCAGCGATACTTTGAGTTAGTATCGCTGCAATCTGTCTCTTAATTATTGTCACACTTTGATGCAGTCACAGTGATTTATCCAGCTCTGTGGTCAGGGATAAATTGTGTTTTCTTAATGGTAGAAGGTGAAGGAGAAATGCAATTAGAGGAATGCGGTTGTCTACCCTGTAATAAACACAGTGGTGGCATCGCCTGTCTCACAAATGCACACATACAGCCTCACACAAAAGCACTAACACATTTCCTCCCGTCTCTGTAGTTATCCTATTATTTCATACTTTGCGCCGCTTTTTCCTTTCACATGTCTCCTAATTAGCACTTGCTTGTGGGGAGGAAGACAATAAAACACACATGCACACTCAGAAGCTTTATTTACCCTTTGTCACATGGGAGAATAAGCCATATGGTGGGCTGTGGATGCTATAAAACACCAAACATGACAATTAAATTAAAATGTGTGTGTGGTTAACAGCCTGCAAGAACAGCAGCAGTAGCTTAAGACGCTGACTGTGAGATATGAGTAAGTCCCATACCGTCTTTCACAGCTCAAGAAATAGGATGCCACCTTATTATGGGCGTGAAGAATCTACTTATATGACAATTTCATATTTTCAAGAAATGTTTTCCAATGAAATCTTCATCAGTCTCAAGAGACGCGAGGAATCCGCACAAGTGCTGTGTTTGTGTGGGGCTGAAGAGTTGAATGATACCCGAGTCTTGGCTTTGAATAAATATAACATCGTGTGAAACCCCTGTGCAGCACTCAGGAGCTCGAATTAAAGTGGATTTAAGGGATGTGAGGGTTGGAGGAGAGTGAGGGTTTATAACTCTGATTGCCATGCCCACTACTCATAATGAGACGCATTACAGAGCTGATGTTGTAAGATTAAGGTGACTTAAGAGACATGAGCAGCCTTACAGATCAGAAGAGTGAAAGAGAGCAGGGAACAGAGAGAAAAAAAAACATTAAGGAAGAGAGAGAAAAGTGTGAGTGGTTAGTGAAGGAAGAGGCTGAAATGAAAAGATAGAAATGAGAGAGGAAAGAAGGGAGCCAAGAAAAAAATGGATTTTGGCGCTGGAGGAAAGGAGGGGCAAGAGAAAGAAAGCAGACAGTGGGGACAATAAAACAGACAAAAGGAAATATCTGCATTCCTGTCAGAGTATGAGAACGGCAGAGAAGCTCTCAGTTATTAAAGCGTTGACAGCCTCTGACAGCGATATAGCTCCATTTTGCTCTGGCCCCATCACTGAATGACTGGAATTCAAAACAGGCTGGGATGTCATGTAGAAAGCTGACAGGTGTTTGTGTCCAGTTACCGTTGGTATTTCCAGTAATAGAAAAAAAAATAAATAAAGAAATCCTCCATCCATTCCCGCAGCCCACTTGTTTGATTTGACAATCCAAGTCTTGTTGATTTTTTTTTTTTGATATGCTCTCTGATTTTTATGACTGCCAGCTGCTTGAAAAAAATAGGATACACGATGTAAATTCCAACATTGACTGCAGTTCCAGTGCTTCAACATTTATATTTAAAACATATAAACCGTATTATCTGACCAAACAAAAAAACAAACCCAATGTATAGATGTCAACAAACTTCATGCTTCCTTGCTGCTGTTATGTCGCTTAATCAGGCTAGGATCCGGTTTAAAAACAGATGGAGGACATAGTGTTGCCTTTTCAAGCTGCTTTTTCATGCCGTTATGCTTCCATGCTTTTTCTGCATTGGTTAACAGTTTCTTGTTTTTCAAGATTTCCACCTAGACAGAAGTTTGATTTAGTTTAAATCACTTTCAACCAAATTTTTTTGTCCCCATGATCCTAGTAGTAGTTGTGTCCTGCAAGAACACAGTGTCCACTACAATTAATAGTAAAAACAAAGCAGAGGAGAAGCTTCAAAAGAGCTGCTGAGTGTGGGCTAACATTTGAAAATGAATACAAATAAAAGGACAAAGAGATACTTAAAAGGTACAGAGTTTTCGAATTGTAATTTAAAAATCCCATTTGTACATGAGCAATTATACAAATTATTTCCACCTGTGTTTTTATTCAACTAAACACACATTATTCAGGCCTTTGTCTTAGAAAATAAAAACACAATATCCTTTTGCACTTCTGTAGGCTTTTGTCTGCAATTTCTCTGTTCACTCTTTGTATTTTCAGTTTCCTTGTTTTCAACTATACAATGCACAGAGGTGGTTGCAGTTGACCTCTACTGTGCTTCGTGGCCTTAAGAATGAATTTTTTTCCAAGGACACTGTGCCATCGACAGGCACCCTTTGATGAATGGACCAAGGACTGCTCTGATTCACAGGGACCTCCGTGACAAACAGCCTTTACTGTGTAACATGGTTTAATGGGCAAAAGAGTGGACGACCCTCCATACCCAGCATCCTCATCATGCATTGCCGTGTGGGCTCTGGTGTGTGATTGTGAACATGAGTGTTGCTGGTGTGTATTTGTGTGTTCATTAAGGGTGTTATAGTTGTGTGGATGGTGACAAGACAGTTACATTTGCACCTGTATAGCTGCATTGTCAGTGTCTCTGACTAGAACTGGACATTTTTCTGGGATTTTTGCCCCATGGAGACTGATGTCGTTACTCCCAGATGTCTACAATGTAATTTAGTCTGTAGCTTCTGCACAGTTTCCATGGATTTGAAGTCATTGAAGTGCAGCATAGAGAGACGGGAATGCATGTTGATTTTCACTAGAGTGCAGTCTCACTTAAATGTGAATGATAGGGTATTTGCCTTTACGATGCAAGACACCATTTAAGCTGAACAAATTTCCTTTGGTCCAATCTGACCAACTAGTTTGCTCCCAACATTCATCAGGTTCTTGTTATTTGACAACGTGTCGTCCACTTTTCCATGCTGAACCATGCAGTTTGACACAGGCTATAGATCCAAAACTGGGAAATTTTAGGTGTTCACAGTTCATTTTATAACTGCATTTATGCAGTAAATAAAAATCAAAGGTGTACTCAATTTAGTTACACTTTTTAATGTTTTGGGTTCTGCACATGAGGAAATACTACTACTACTTGACAAGCAATAATGCAATCATTGAGAGGTGATACAAATTTAAATCATTTGACATTTAGGTGTTCCTGTGTAGTGATGTACTCATTTCAGAGAGCTTCCAACAGTGCCTGCAGTATCAGTGGAAATACAGTGTCACAGAAGTCTGAAGGTGAAAATACTGACATCGGGTTTTTTTGCATTATTGCAGGGGGTAGATTGGACATTCCAAAGATGGATATCCTTTGCTTCATGACATTTGTTTTGCAGCAAAATGTTGAGGCACCATAAACACCATCAGTGTCAGATAGCATCACCGCTGAAGCTAATCAGGCTACACTGAGCAAGATTTGACAGTTAGCTGCTCCTGATGGTGGCAAGCAGCGCTTTCATTATTCACCAGGACAACATGCTCCTGAAGAGTGGGTGGTATTGCAGGTTTTTTTTTTTTTCTTATAATGCTGCCAGCTTGACTTTCTTTCTTTCTCACTGGCGTGTCACATTTATATTAGAACTGAACAACTGTATGCAAATCATGCATAAAAATGGTGAGAAAATGTACAATTTTAGTTCTCAGGGTCTGAAATAATTGTTCAGTATTCACAATTACTTAAATGATGGAGAATATTTTTTCCTCATGTGTCCAAGTATTTGTTCGTATGACATACGCTGACACAGATGAGCAGTTTTTTTTTTTTCTGCAGTAATGCGGATTTTAAACGGTTTCAAAAAATCTATATTTTCTAAATGACCTCAACCATACATTTGTGCATCTCTTTAATGTTGATGGGAATCCAGATACAGTTTGAATATAATTCTAATAATTTCTTGGATATGAATAAAGTTTTATTTAATCTTAAATGTAGTAAGAATTCAAAACAATCTATACATTTTTCCTGTCATGAGAATCACAATGTTTAGAGCATTTCAGAGCCTCTGAGTTGTAAAGTGATCTGTAATATCTGGTTTTCTTTTTAAGAGCTTTGGTTACCGCTGTGGTTTGTTGCTTATTTGTATTCACACTGTTGAGAAAAGAACACACTTTGAATAGATTTGTAATGAATATATATAAGGACACTCTAAAGGACAAACTATTGTCACTCTAAACAGTCTCCCACCTCTTTGTTTCTGTGTAATCACCATTGTAAAGAGGCTATAATCAGCCTGGCCAGAGTAAGGCTGAATATGAACCCTCTGCTGTGATTAAGAAGAACATGTCAGCCTCCGAGCTGATGGGAGGGCCACATATTTGTTTTTGTTTTCCCATAAACAAGTTGTATGTCAAAAGTGCTGGCATAGGGATTTCCCCATCAGACATCCAATGTAGAAGTATAGACACAAAGAAACACAAAAGGAAACAGAACGCGGATATGTTGTGGCTTTTCCAAAAAAAAAAAAAAAAAAAAGCAAATAATGGAAATAATGAGCTGCAAAGCTACAGAACGGCGTGCTGCTGGTCGTAATCTCACTCATTCTCGGAGAAAATCCACCACCGCGCCAGTTTTACCTTTGCCTTTATTCATTAACAACGCTTTGACAGGAACATCAAAGCATACAATACAAATATGTACTGTTACACAAATAATTTGACAAAGCTAAGGAGGCAACCAAATACAGAATTACAGGCTTTAGTTTTGTAGTTTTCTGTTTTCTTTGCAGCAACATGACTATAATATTCAGAGAGTACTGTAGATTTTGATGGGGTCTCTGTCTATTGCTGTTTCTTTTTGCTGTGTGCCTATTACATATTCATATTCAAAATACAGAATTCAATTTCACCACAACTGCAAACTCCATATTGCAAATACATTTGAACTGCATTTATTTGTTTTTGTACTTCATACTTGGGTACACCTATAGTGTCAGTCATCTATAAGGAAACTAATCAATCCTGCCTAAATCCATCCTGTTGGATTCTAAAGCAAATATTGACTTTAGGCAGCTGTGGTTGAGAAGCTTTAGAATCACTAACCTCTTCAAAACACCCACGTTGTCTTAGCTCACCTTTAAACTGTTTTCGGAGTCTTTATCTTACACACTGATGCTGTAACGTGCATGAGACAGAGACAGACAATTACTCGATTAATCGATAGCTGCAGCCATAAAGTATTCAATAATGTTCTTCAAGTATTCACACTCTCACTCCCTGAGTTGTTCACAGCAAGGCCACCTCAGATGGAATCTGTCGCTGTCATCCACACAAAGCTCCCCCGTGTTTGATGCAGCATTACAAGTCCAGCAGCGCTGTTCACTGTCCAAAAGGTTTTTAATTATGTTAGGGAGCCACAGGCTTTTATGTACAACAGGACTTCTGACAATACGGCTGTGATTGTGATTTCGAACAAACAATAGCGCTGTGATTTGAGCCACTTGGCCAGTGATTGCTCCCAGAGCAGACTTTCTGACTTCTGACAGGGGATGGCGTCGACACCCTCCTCATGAACCGCTCCATACTGAGGTTGGCAGTGTTTCTCTGTGGGTGGTGTGCTGTTTACGTTTTTCATTCTCTTTGACTCCCTTCATGTTCCTTCTTCCTTCCAGGAAATGCCTTTGTAACCCTTTCAATTTTTGATCCAGAGCCAAGTGTTTGAGCTCTATATGCTGCTGCCTTTATCTGTATACGTGTAATTCCTGGGGCTAATAACAGCACTGCTACATCTTATTGAGAAATAACACATTTTGTGATCACAAGCTTCTGTAAGAAGTGAGTGCAACTTTTGATTCACGACAGCACAGGGATTAGAAGTAAGTTTTGAAGCAAAGTAATCTCAGCACCTGCCACACTAAATGCTGAGCCACTGAAACTTGATCAACAACCGTATTAACCCCCCGCAGATTGTATTATGCTCAATTTGCATCATGAAGCTGTAAAATTACATTTCCAACTTTATTTTTTAGGAAATTAAACAATCAAACTATCACTTTGAATACTAGCAATATATAAAAAAAACATCCCCTGCAATGCGGTCACAGTGAAGGACAAGGAGGTCTGATGGGCGTGTAAGCTTTGGGTTAGAGGAAGCCGACAGATGAAACGCGTCCAGGACTGAGAGCTCACTCTCTGGTCATTGACCACCACCACACTGATTCCACCTGCAGCAGGTGGTGCGACCTGAACACTTGATACACACTCAGCCAGGCAGAGTGATAGATGACTGTTGGCCCTCTTTGTTATGATGAGAACAGGCTAGTATGACTGCATGCGCTCACAAATGGCATCTCATCAGGGACACGATGCCCTGTCTCACACCTAACAGCTGCCCCGTTGGCTCAGTGTGCTCCCCTCTTCAGCAGTCCTTTTTTTTTTTTTTTTTTTTCCAGCCATTTCTAATCTGTTCAAGTCCACAAGTGGAAGCGAAGAGTGTTGACTCCATAACGACTTTTCCAATGTCCTCATTGATTTGTTGAGACCTGACCAAGCTTATCTCAGTCCCTGTTCTCATGGCACAAACACAGACATTCCATCCGATTGGGTTTGTTGCAAAATGCAGTCACAGTCTGAGCTGGAGAAACAAAAGTGTTTGCACAGCCATCAGCGTGCTCATGCATGCTCGTGAGCATGCGTGTGTTGAAGTCCCTAGCCTAATGAGGCTTCTCTTCAAGCTTTTCTGATATCAAAACACACCAATACACTGCAAGACAGATGCACTTGATAAATCTGTGCGACTACCTTGCCAAATTTAAGGCATGAATGTAACTTGGCACTGAAACAATGAGGATTCACAACTTTTTTCATATTACCACAGTTGTTTTACACTGTTTTCTTTTAACATCTCAATATTTTTTGTCTTTAAAGACAGTGTTATTATTTACACCGTATGTATGATTGTCTTTAAAAAGCTCGATAGAAAGACGAAATGTTAGATGTTCTATTGATCCTGAAGGAAATTTAGGCCTTTGTAGCTTATACAAGACAAACAGAAACTAATAACACCAGAAAAATATGCTGTTGTTACACAATGATAGTCACAAAGAAAAAAGAAGGCGCCGCTTTGTTCACAAAAAAGTGATTAAGAAAGACAGTTTAATTAAAGTTGGACATTTGGTAGGTGAAAAGAAAAGATTCATCATCTCCATCAATTAACTGGCAAAGAGAGCTCAGGCACAGAATAGACTATGAATGTGTAGTTTTCATTTTATTTTCTCAAACGTACTCCCTGTTGCATGGCAATACGGCAAAAATAAGTTTCAATTTGTGTGGAATTTTATTCTGAACTATTTTCTTGTCATTTGTCCATCAACACACCACATGAATATGCCAAGGCTGTTTTATCCAGAATACTTCACATATCATTGTATATGCAAATACTTTGGAAGAATATGCACCTTTTGGCTTATTCTATTAGCATTTAAACCTTCAGTCAAAACATAATAGATGCTCCCCAGATAAAGCTTTTGTATTTCCCACAAATTTGCAAGTATTTAAATGAAAAGCTAAAAACCAAACCTACCGGCGTCAGGAATTTGCCAAGCAAAATGATGACATGAGGCGTGTATTATGGATGGGGTTAAGTGAATAATAAAACTGCAGGTAGGGAGCTTGTGTGGGTGGACAGATGGATAAGGAGAGAGAAGTGGAAAGAGAGCGAGAGAGAGGAGAGGTGAGGTGGCAGCTTTGCGTTGGAGGAGGAGAGGATGGCAGCAGGGTGAAGCAGCTTTCTTCTCTTAGAAGGGTTGAAGAGGAGGGTAGGAGAGCAACAAAAGGACTGCAGGTGGGCAGGAGAGCATACTCACTATTTGATTCAATTAACACCACATGCAAGAACCAAGAGGGCTGCTGCTTGGCTCTTTGTACAGCAACACATAGCTTCTGACTTTGCTTTTCACTAAAGCTTGGACTGTTAGTCAGTAAATCTGATAAAACCAGAGGCTTATGACTCTGATTCGATTACCATGCCTTTATTGTGTTTTCATTTACGTCTGAATGCATTGACACCGATCAGCCACAATATTAAAACTGATTAATTGAATGGCGTCTCATTATAATGCGCTGCCTTGCTGCTTTCCATGTGACATGTGGATGTTACTTAGACACATACAACCATAAACTGTAAATAAAGATGGACGTAGCATCTGGCTCCAGAATTGAAGCCAACCCGGAAGTGTCAAAAACTTGCAATATCCCGCCGTCCGCTAGGGTTGGCTCCAAAAAGCTTTTGCTCCATAGACCCCAATTCATTTTTGGAAAAAATAAAATTTGATAGACTGATGTTCTACAGCTCAGGATTTTTTTCCCGTTAGTTTTCATGGTCAAAATGAGAGATCAGGTGGCCGATCTTAAAATAAATCAATATTGAATTTTAAATAAATCGTTAAAGTTGGTGGAGCCAGGGGGCGTGGCTATACTTGATTGACAGTCCCATTGACTGGTCCCGCCCCGAGTTGCTCTCCGGTCCACCCTGTTTGATGAGGCTTTTTACGTCACTGGCTCCAAAAAATCCAAAATGGCGACCAGGAAGTAGCAAAATCCGGGCTCCATTTTCTCTGCGTTGAAACCAACGGGTGACGTCACGGTTAGTTCACGCCTGCATACAACCCATCTAAACAATATACTCATGGTAACAGCAATCTTCCTGCCACACTACAAAAACTGCTTAAGAATTGGTGTACTCTAAACCTAATTAAACCCATGAGTCACCCTGATTAATACAGCCTCCAACAACTTTAAATAAATGATCTTAATATTTTTTTTCATTTTTTATATTGAAATGCGTGGGGGGAAAAATGGTTAAATACTATAAATCCGTGGTCTTGTCATCACATTGTAAAAGCATTCGTGTTAATCCTCAGTATATGTGCAAAGAAGACACCCGTGAAGAGAAATACAGCACACACAGTGGATGATACCCTACACAAGAATTTTGATTGGCCACTCTCTTCAGTATGCCTGTGATTATGATGCATAATGCCCAAATATGCTCTCACGAAACTGCTTTGTGTCCAGCCATGCTACATTCGAAGCTCTGAATATGCATAGCTATTGTGTATTAATGATCTGCCAAGTGAAGTTGTCTGGAGAAATACATTTAAAAATATTTAGATGAATGCAGTCGTCATACCCCAGCCTGGAGCAGGAAGCAGTTTTTTTTTATTATTTTGAATTTTGCTCTCTTTACAAGTCTAACGAAAAGTCAAAATGAGACACCCTCTTTTCTGTGACCCAGCAGTAAAAAAAGCACCCAACGCTGTTCTAATGCAGGAAGTATAGAGGACTTCACCATGGCTGTCACTATCTATCTGCACGGTGGGACCGCATTACTTTGATAATGAATACAGAAATACAACTTTGGCATGCGACGTGGACTCAGGAATGGGATTTTGATAGGAGTAGTGAGAATGCAATGCTGAACACTCCCTACATGTTAAGATTTTCATATTGCCCAAGGCCAGGCTCATCTCCTCATCCAGCCCGACAGAGCTCATGAAAAGAAAAGAGAGGGAGAGTCTGTTTGGAGTCTTCTTTGCTTGATTTGATTAGGGTGTTCTCTGTGGCTAAATTTATCCCCGGTGTTTTGGACAGTTCTCAAGGATAACTCTGTTGATTGCATTGATGATATGTTTTTATTCATAAACCTCTCTTCCCCCATGGTAGTCGTTAGTACTTCCCTGAATAGGAATAGGAGGAGGGGAACAGGGATCCTCCTATGGAGTTGTGCAAACCCATAAAACCACCAGTAATTTCATGTAATTCACTTTACGCTAGTGGGAATATGATACATTTTTAATTTTTTTTTCATGAAGGAAAGAACATCAAATAGACTTGTAAAGCTTGTATGCAACACGTGAGCAAATTCCATCAGCTTGAGAATTACAAATATTTAAAGACTTGAATCCCAACATTTAATATTCTCCATGTGAAAAAAGACAGCATACTGAGTAAGTTACATTCTTGAGTAAAATGTTGACACTTTATTTGTAAATGACTTTTGATTTTGCGTTCTGTACATAAATTGAAACCATAACTGAATATTTTATGTTTACTTAGCTATACACTTTAGATGACAAGGATCCGCTCCACACTCTCTACTCGTACTAATCAAAATCTAAACATTTCTTTACAGCACACTGTGTTTCATCTATCCGAGTTTTCTCAGAATAGAACTACCATCCTGAATGATAACCAGGCTATAAAATATACACAGCAAGTGTTAAATGTCATATGCAAGTGAATGTTAATATGAGAATGTGGTAAAATAATTGGTCAACTAAATGTTCTGACTCCTGAGCATCGTACAAGGTCTCATTAAACTCCAACTCTCTTTTATTCACAAAAAGTAGTGCATGAAACACTACGCTAGCAGCTTCTCATTTTATTCCATAAATAGATTCTAACTATATAATATTCGTTGTTCTGAATGACCACTGTGCATAATGAGTACTTTTGCTTTTGCTACTTCAAGTATATCTCAGAGCTAATATTTTGCTTTGCTTGTCACAGAAAAAATGGAAAATGTTACTTTCATGCAAGATCTAAATGCCTCCTCCACCACCGTCAGTCAGAGAAAAGCTGAGGATTGTGGGTGTTGAAAGTGACCAACCAGATTAGCAGAGTTCAGCCACTGCCCCCGTCTCAGAAATGAACTTGACGAGTGAATGGCTGTTGACCAGTTGTAAATGCGCTGGTTCATTTGAGCTCATGGTTGTCAGAGCCCTGTGCACGTGGCGACACATTGGTGCATGAAGAGTAGAAATGGGCCCTCACACGGATGGGTTTCTGCACATGAATGCCAGTTTATGACCTTGTAACACATGCCTATGTCTAACATTTTGAGGATAGTTTGATGCAATAAAGGCACCCTTGCCCATAGTGAGCTTAACCACTTGGGCTTTGTTTGGCTCAACAACATACAGTGAAAGTACTACGACTCGCAAAGTAAAGCTCATAACCTGCCCCGGAAACTGTCCCCCTTTAATCCCATTCTAGGTTGCAGGCCTGCAATTGTTAGAGCTCCAAATCTGATGCAGACAGATGCTCTCATTTTATTTTTTGACAGCAGAATATTACACTAATTATCATTAGTCAGACTAGTCATATCACACCACTTTATAATCATGGTATGTGACTACTACAAAACTGGTGTTTTACCAGTACTTCAATTGGAAATCGAAAATAGGCTCTGTCGAGGCCAATTTAATTGTGTGGGGATTTCATCCACAAAACCCTAGCACGGCAGGAACAAAAGAAAATAAGTACTGTCCGCATAGTAAATGAAGTGAAAATGCTGATCCATTCTGTTTGTTCAAAGTCCCAACTCTACCCTCGCATTATTCTTTTAAAACACACCTTTGGAGTCTCTAAAGTTGAGATCCTCATGGTGTTTTGTTAGCCAACTGTGCATAAGGAAATAGCATTTCATCAGCATTGATCATTAGTCTTTGTAGAGCCTATAGTGTTGACTGCAGGAAAAAAAAAGTCAGGGGGAGATTGAAAATTACCTTGGAACACCACAGGTGGTCTGACTCTGCAGGACCTGGTCTTGGATCACATCAGCATCCAGTCGTAGGCACTGCCAAGTACTGGTCTATAATCACATTATTTTCACCCTGCGTAATAAAGGCCAAAGCCTGAAGCTACTGCTATAGTCTAAATTACCTTTTTTAGGGATTTGTGTGTATGCATGCATGATTGAGCATGTGATGAATTACATGCACCAAAATGGAAAAACTGCAGAGCTTCCACAGCTTGTGGTTCCGCATAAAAATTGACTCTATTTTAATACAATGCCTGTGTTATATTAAAGTATTTCAATTTTGACGTCGTTTGTTGCTCCGACACAAACAAAAGTAGAAAATTGCAGCATCCAGTATGTGAGTGTGTTGCCTGTATGTGCTCATGTGTTCACTGAGTTCATGTGTGCCTCCTGTATATTGTTCCTATTCTTGATAACCTACTCATTGACCTGCATGTCAGCCCATTCAGCTCATTAGGGCTAAGGGCACGTCTCGACTCTGGCATTGTCATGGCAACACGAGAATTAAACTACTCAGGACATCTCTGGCTATTTCAGCGCCTTCGCCTCCCAGGCACTTAGAAAGTCATGTGGAATATGTGTGTTTTGTGTGCAGCTGTATCCATGAGTCCCAGGCTGTGCACGTAAATATGTGTGTATCTGTGTGTATGCATGGTGGTGCATACATGCATGTGGGGAAAAAGCTTTCTCCAGGTGATGATCCAAATTGCTGTGACCTGTGCATGGCCCCAAAGCCACTTGTCTTCGCCTTGAAACCCTAATAAAAGTTGTCTGTCTGCCGCACTAGCCGCCGCCACTTATCACATGATGGGATGAGAGCAGAGTGCAGCAGCAATTTGTATGCACAGAAACACTCTAGCTGTCGTGGGGTGGGCCAACCCAGGAGATTAAGAACCCGTAGAGGCTTTAGTGTCAGGAAGAGATCATGTTTTGGTCCTAGTGATCAGCAGTAGCTGCCACATGACAGCATGATAAACAGGGGACTCAGACAGCACATCTTGGTTGATTTAAATACCCCCCTCACACTCACCTGACTATTAAGAGGGCCGTAGCTACTTTGAAGGATGTACTCTCAACGCCTCATGAAATATCTTGGTTGAGAACGGCCAAGCAAGGGAGAAGATGATGTACGGCAACATATAAAGAAAGGAGGCCTGATTTATGGTATGGAGTTGTGACCAAGTAATGGAAATAAAAATGCACGGGCAGCTTAAAGATATGCCGATTATTTCTACAGTGTCTTTCTGTGAGATCTTTGTTCTGACCATTTTATTTTAAACAGTTGTTTAATTAGACCAATAATTACATCTATTTAATTTATGAGTCATGACACCATGAATTTTAGCTTCAATAATTTCATTTAATATCAGTGAATAAAGACGAGTTAAAATCTCACATTGGTTGTGGGTTTAACTTCTATACACCCACCTCTATATTTCATATATTTAGAATCTTGTCTTTAGAATGGCTTACATGTGACTGTAAATGTTTCTTTCTCTAAAATATGCAGATCTGTCAAGTCCCTACCTTTCTCTCCACTCAGTCTTCTCTGTTTCCTGCAGCTTACACACAGCAGCTTCTCTACAACTCTGCTTAGACACTGTAGAACTGCTTGAGGAAATGTGATTGAAAGTCTTAATATAGGAGTAATTCAGCTGTTACATACAAATACCCATAAGTCTGCACTTTTGTTTTTGAGACTATCATCAGTACGCTGCACTGTCAAGGTGGAAATACACAGCCATGACTTTGACTGCTTTTTTCACCTACAATATGACTTCCACCTTATTCAGTAGTTTACTTCTTTTGTCTGATTGTCGGTCTGCCGGCTTTGTTGTAGAAGGCAGCATTGTCAATGCGCACATTTTCTACCATGTTGGCTTTTGTTGTGCATTACACAACCTGGTTTACCATCCTTCCTCTCAGGTTCTCATGGGGTGAGATGATATTGGTTATAATGACACATGTCTTTGTTTTTTAAAAGCTTCAGGGGGAAGCATACAATAGCTCTAATCTGGGTTTTGGACAGACCAAGAACACGAGCATAAGAATGGATTTTTCCTTCAAATGAATCAGTCTTCTGTACAGCGCACAGTGGTGGATATGCTTTGTGTTGGCCCTTTGGGATCCTTTTAAGTAAGCCTTATCCATGTAGCATAATTCCTTATAGGGTCTGCTTTGTTGTCACAAATAGGATTCCGCGTCCACTAGACGAGCACTAAGCCAGGGCAACCGTATGTTGTTTTTTTTTCTTTTGTCATATCAAGATTTACAGTATATTGTATTCTTGTATTAACTTCACCTGACTTGTTTTCTCTCCAGATCAGTTAGTTGGTAGAGAATAAACAAAAAGAGTGTGCCAGCCAGTGAACTGAGACATCAAGGCTGCTAGAGTATATAATTGGAAGCACTGCAACCATTTGAATCAGGCCTAACTAGTCAGCAGACCCACACATCTTGGCTCAGTCTTCTGCTAACTGCTTTCCAGCAATGCCTTTTAGCACCTGATGCTAAGATGCGCACTGTAACAATCCTGTCACGTTTCCCAGACATTTAAGATGTGGATGAAGAAAAAGAGATGGGGGATATCATTCAAGTGATGAATAAAGAAAAAAAGTAGAGGGGGGCATCTCAGTTGGGGGAACATAATGGATCTGAACTTAATCAGCAATCAACATTAATGTTGATGTTGCTCTGTTTATTCAAATTAATCATCAAGGACAGGGCACCCCCCCCTCCCCATGGCAGAAGAGAGGAGAATTTGTCTGTGCAGTGCCTTGCCAAGGAAATTGATGATGAATTACTCCGTTTATCAAGTCGCCCCCATTAGCAAGCTCGCTGACGGCCCTGTCTCCATCCCAGAAGATGTTTTCTTTGGCTTCAGTGGATGGTAATTTGGATCCTGATATATTTTTCTCTCTTTTTTTTTTTCCCCTGTTAGTCGTCTGAGTGAAAAGTGAAACCGCAACAAGCTTCAGTAGTAATGGCTAGGTGTGATGCTGAACCCTAATGCATTTCACTTAACATTTCACTGGTTAGATAAGTGGATGAGTAGCAGTGGAGGGAGCAGTTATCGAGAAGTGAGGAAGGAAGAGTGTGCATAAATCCCACGGTGTCTTCTCTGGCAGCTCAGGGTAAACACAGATTAATGCTGTTCGACCGATACATCAGAGAGGATGTGCGCTTAGATAAACAGGATATACTCAGGATATTCTAGCTCTGTTTGGATAGATTCTTGTCAAAAATTTTCCTGTAATTTGGTATCAACACTGTATGTCCCTGATGACTAATAATAAAGAGGACTCTATCAAAACACAAAAAAGCTGCAGCAAAACAAAATCTTTGTTAGACTCTGAAGAACAACAACAAAAAAAACAGTTAAAAGCACAGTCAAACTGATAAGAGACGGCATTCTTTTTAACTACCTTCTGTTTAACTGAACAAAGGTAAAGTAATTTGGCTTAGTTCAGCAAAGATGGCTTACACTTGTTAGGCTATAGATTGAAACTAGATGAAAAAACATTGGAGATTCATTAACCACTAACCCTCCGTGAGAGATGGATGGCTGAGAATGGCAGAAAAAAAGAGGTGTGGAAAGTAAAATAAGCAATCAGATGAAAAGGTGAAGAAAAGCTTGTGGCGGAGGAAAAAGAGCTAGATACCGGAGAGCACATTTCTTGTGTAGGCCATTCGTCATATACAGCAGGAACAGGGGAGGAGGGGATGGACGGAGGAGTGGAGGGGAGAGGCAGGAGAGAGGTAGAGGCTGCGGAGTGATGAACAGTTGGCCTATCCCATCAAGGATGCCTTCTAACCTGTGCTGCAAAAAGGGGCATCCATCACGCAGCCAGGCAGCGGTGCTCTACACAAAAGCACAGGCGTAGAAACACACTGCTCACATGCTAGGCGCACACGCTCACAAAGGGCACAGTGATCACCGCCAAAGGCTAGTGGGCATCACCCGGCAGACTCTATTACACTGTGAAGTGTGGAGAGATGTTCCACTGCACCACATTTTAAGGCGCAAGGGATGCACTTCTTCTGGAACAGATTTTCACATTTTGCTGCAGAAGCTCGCATTTGTGTAACGAAGCAAGTTCAAGCAGCATGGGTGAAATACTTTATACTGTCCTGTATCTTTGAGGCAGCAGCGGTTTCATAACAATAATGTCACAAGCTAGTCCGTCAAACGCCTCCGCTGAATCCAGTGACATCTGAAAATGACACATTAAACCTTTGCGAGATTTCAAAGTGGCTGGTGCTTGAGTCTTGGAGGTAGTGACTACTTGTTGGTAATGTATAAATACGCATGTTTTGGCCTTACCAGCTTTCCCCATTCCATCAAACATCAACATTGCCAATTTTACGTCACCTATAGTTCACCTAAGTTGCACTAAAATGCTTTATTTTTAGGTTACAGTTTTTTTTATAAATGCTGGTATGCTCAATCTTGTGTTTTTATAGTAACGAGGACAAGTTAAACAGAAGCTGTGTGCTTGAGTGCATATTTGTCCATATGTGTTTGATGGAGAACATTGCACGAAAGAGATGGTCTGAGGGCATCTAGTGTGTGTTAATCAGTGTGTGCACATATAGGCTATGTCAGCGTCTGCATTTTCAGTTGGAGGAAGCACCTTTGTTTTCCACATACTGCGGGGCAAGCATTTATCTGTGCAGCCTTGACGCTCGCCCAGCTGCGTGTCAAATGAGCCACACGTATGCGTTTTATGCGAAAATGTGCATTTCACACTTGTCTGTGTGCGTGAGAAAGAGTTTGTGTGTGTGTAAGGCGAACACCGTTCATCTGTTTCCTCTATGGTCGGCCTATTTACGATATGGGGACACAAGTGTCGCTCCCGGCTCGGCAGATGTTGGTGCTAATGCCGCTCGACTGTTCACTCTTAATCATGTGGGCTCACGTCAGACGCCCTGCTGCTGCTGCAGTTATGGATTAGTCTCTTCCAGCTATTGACTGCTGGTGAAGCTGAAGGCTGGGGAGAGGCTGATAAAAGACACTGGAGTGTGTGTGGTATGCCAAGGCCCTGGCTGTGGTGTTTATTGACTACCTGGCCTAATCAACACTCGGAGCCAAAGGGAGCGCTTGTTAGCAGCCATGTACTGCTTAGATGACTGCATGATGTAAGAGTGTAGGTTGGAGGATGGAGGGGAGGCGGGAGGGTTTGTGTAAATGTCAGTGCAAGTTCAGGAAGATAAAAGCAAGGGCACGGAAAAAAATAAACAAATGAAAGAAAGATGAAAATGCAGACATACTAGCACACACAAAAACACACATACACACTTGTCATAAATGAAATCTCTATACAGTACGGATATAAATTCCCAACTAGTGCCATCCTAATTTGAGGGAAGTTTTGGATTCAGCATTTCTGCTAGTTGTTAAATTTATTTTGGTCTAGCAGTGTCTGGACAAAAGATGTTAATTTTGCACAATAGGTTTTTAAAAAGGGATCAATACAGTGATTATAATTGCAACTTTTTCCACGACTCAATCATCACATCATGTTCCTTTCTCAAGTCTACACTTTTCTGATCTACTTTAAATTGTATGGGAAAGCTGTGAAAAATACTGTATGAGATAAAATAAGCAAACCGATGTGCAAAACCATGCTGTGGGTTACAGCTTGGTGACAGATAATTTGTGCTGCGAAGATTTGTAGAATGATGCCATCATCTCAGCATGCAGTGTCACTGGGAGTTGAAAGATGGTGTGAAAAATGTTGTATTTTCTTAGCCTTAGTGTTGTACGCTAGCAATAAATTGAAATGCTGCAGACATTCAAATTCATGAATGCTATGCTTTTGACTTCGTAAAAAAAAAGGAAAAAAAAACAGTTTCAGATACTTCATATTGATATTTTAGCCAGAGCTTTTTCTTTGCCTTTCCAATTTAAAAATTGGGAACTCTGGCCACGTGGCTTTAACTGCATATTGCAAAAATGAAGGCGTGTTTCCATTTTTTTTTCTTAGCCAGCATATTTGCACTTTGGACTTGAGAGTGGATCTGTTTTTGCTAAACAAAAATACAAAGGCATGAAAAGGAAAATTCATTTTGAACTTCAACCCCCCCCCCCAAAGAAATAAAGAAAATGTTCAACCTTGTTTTAAAAAATTACACAGTGGGCTCCTTTTACCAAGCCTCTGCATCTAGTAGGTTCAAACTGTTTTTTGTTTGTTTGTCTTCTGCAAGAAAAGTTCCAGAGAAATGTTTGTTGAAGTGAGTCACCAAACTTCTTTCTTCTCTCATTCCCCACCAAATCTTCAATCTGTTCAAATCCAACCACAACCCCTAAGTGTTGTTGACACACTTCACGGGGCTGGTCTTCATTTGTAGAGACAAAGGCAAGAGAGGCAAGAAGACTGAGAGGCAGTTTGGTGTGCAGACGGAAAAACGACACCCTTAGTTAAGCATTATTAAAAATGGATGAAAGCATTACTTGCTTTTTTCAATATCAGATTTAGAGTTAATGAGGGAAATTAGAGCAAGGGGAGGGCAAAAAAAGAAAAAAAAAAGACTGATTGTACCAGGGAATGGGGAGGAAACTCGGCTGTGATGCTTGCAGCCTTTGTTGCCATGGAGATCAGTGGGGAGGCAATTAGAAATGCGCAGATCGTGTTTGAATAGTGTATGCATAATTGATTAAAATCATCTCCAGTGTGGCTATGGTGGTGTTAGTGAGGATGATGATGAAAAATCAATACTTCATTTTGTGGCAAATATTGAAGTGGATGTGACAGGGGTGTTTCTCTGTGAGAACTTAATATACACACACCTGCAATCCCAAATGCTTGTGTGTTTGGTAATATCTTTATTTTTTCCTGCACGCCTTTTTCTCTTTTGGCTGTGTTGTGATGCTTAGTCTGTGGCAGATTGCTGAAACTGCTTTGGCTTTTAAAACAGTGAGAAAACAAAGTCCACATAATTGTCTTCCTCTTTTAACTTCGGCTTCATAAGACTCCAGTAGTTAAGCATTTTTCTGAGCAGATAAATATTTTTTCTCCCTATTCAGCATTCACTAGCATTCTATGCCTGCTCTGTTATTATGGTGCAGGGATCAGAACATCATTGATGGTTCTCGGTTTTGTTCTAGGGTTTGGTTCGGTGTTGTCGACCTTCATTTACACAACGTCCTGCTCTAGAGAATAGTTTTCTAACTGCATAGATGGCATTAAGCCCACTGCAAGTGTGACTTTAAAACTATGTGTGTTTTTTATAATGGGCATTTCTTTTAAGGTCGGTGAAGTCATGTCATTCTGATTATTTTATCTTCAATTTTGATAGTTTACAATGCCTGGCTAAGGCCAAAGTAGCTTGCTGGAAGTTACTGTGAACAGGAACAAAATTATTGCTGTCATGAAGCATTGACACATTTATGTCTTTGTACTGAATAACTAATAAATCATTGCTCAATCTTTGTACTGTGGATTAAACTGTAGCAGATCAAACTATGTTTGTACAGAACTTGTAAGCTCAATTTACTCACCAGAGAGAGCCACTGGTTTTAAATGTTACAGAAAAACCTGCTTTGTTGTTGGGAATTTTTAAATGGAAAAGCTTTAAAATATATTAATTTTCCTCAGCTGTAACAAATAATAATAATAATAAAAATAGGTTCAGACCATTTTGATTTTTGTAGGGTCATGTAGGGGTGTTTTATGGTCCACTGACAGATTAAAAACAAGACAGTTCATTCTGAGCATGGTCTTGTGAATTTCTTGGCTTAATTTCTAACCAGTGCTGCTGTCCATGGTGCTGAAACCCTTTAGTATACCAGACTACTGTATCCCAGGACCATGAGGGACATACCTTCTATACATCACTGACTGATCATGTGTGGCACACTTTGTCATACTGAAAATAAATACATAATAATAATCACTCCCAAATCTGTGGTATAAACAGTATAAACATTTGAAAACATTTGCATCATATCTAATTTTTGACTGACCTACATTTAGTCAATGTGCATTCTCCCCTTAACAAAACCTATAAACGTAATCCCAGTCAAACTTTGCACATAGACCTACACTATAAATATACTTGAGAAATGGGTGGGGTTTCTAGAATATTTTCCTCATGTTTTCCCTGCTTTGAATTTTACTTGCACCAACAACCACTGGGGTATTACGTATGGTAACATATATAGTTGTTGTGGTGTAGGGGGAGCATTTAAAATCCAATAAATCACCAGAAAACAAACAAACAAAATAAATCCCAGAAGCATAAAAGTAGCCACTACTACGTCTTCCTCAGTATTTATATCATTCATCTTCCAACTGATTCCCATGTTTTGTCATTAACTTATTTGCAGAGATACAATGTGGGGGGTCACTGCCTCTCTTATACTCTCATTTCTGTCATGTCTCGTTCTTCTGCACATTTCCTCACAGCTGTGATGTTACCTGCCTCTCAGTCAGGTCCTGGTCTCCATGGTGATGGGGTGTCCGTGCCACTGCCTGGCATCGGCACTCCAGAGATTTGCTGTTTGCTGGGCTTAGTGCCAAGCCTGCCTCTTTGCAGGTGCCAGTGTGTTGCACTGAAAAACTGTTAAATCCATGACTCACACAAAGTAGTGTTTGCAGTTTTTGTTGTGAATTTGGAATATGGTTGGCATTATGGACAAACTTGCAAGCAACTTGAATGAAGCACTTATATTTTATCCAAATATTAAAATTCGTTCTCGAGGTGTAGCGTCTTGTTAAGCCTATTTTCTGCTTGCTGCTGGAATTTTCTGATAGTATTTTATTTTATTTATTTATTTGTCATTGTTGTTGTTGTCACAGTTGAGGGCAGAATAAATGTCTTACTTGTTGAGCTACATAGGATACACATATGACATTTTGAGAACTGTAATTATCTCTCTGTGGTTTCTGCCAAAACACACGGAGGCAAAATATCAGCATCAGTCTGGGCCTGCAGTTTTAGCCTCCTTTTCATTTTATGTGGGGATTAAAGCAGGGAATACTTAAGCATTGGCTTTCTTAAAGGAAATTTATGTAACTCAATTTTGAAAGGCATGTTTCATATTTGTTTAAAAGAGCCAAACTAGGACTAAACAGCCTTTTAAAGCTCTAGATGTTGTTTTTTCTCTGGATCAGCTTAGAAGAAAATTTGTTGATTATTTTTTTCTGGAAGGACAGCCATCATTGTGATCAAACCTGTGAACTATTGATGGCAAGGCAGTGTCCTTACCATATTATACATGGTACATATACGCAATGGAAAATATTATACCAAACTAGTGCTTCTACAACACAGTATGCAGCAGCCTTAAAGTGGGGTCTTCGGTGTTCTTGACATTCTCTTGGCATTCAGCATATGTTTTCCTCCAGTTGTTGAGTTTACTTTTTAATTAACATTATGGCCTTTGGTTTCTTAGCTAAATTTGCATCCTTGCATTTCTCTCTTTTCTCAATTATGGCAACCTGAACATCAACTTGATCATAGAAGCTCCTTTTCAAGATACATGTCTTCCCTTGTTAGAATAATATACACTGTAAGATGTAGGTAGTTAGACACAGATGCAAAACAGTACAATCTAGACTATGTGGGAGGCTAGTTTGTGTATATTTAGGTATATTTATACCATGATACAAAGGTGCATTTAAGGGTTGTGTACATAAAAATAAATAAAATAGAATGGAATGCTCCATTCAGTGTTTGCACAATAACATGTTCATGTATTGTCTTATATTTTCACCAAATCTTTCATAAAACCCATGTCCTTATAAACAAGTGTTACTAATTTATATGCACATAGTTAACAAATTAAAAATGGATTTATCCTCACTAATGCTGTAGTAGAGATTGTGATCAACAGTTTGAAATGCCTGCAGTCAATGTATGGAATAGGCGAACACTGACATTTTGATGAATACATAACGTCCAAACATCGTGTCTGCTCTTTCGGTTTTGAATGATTCCCTAATAAGGATATAACAACACCTTACTACAATGGCACAGATTTCCACCACACTCATGATAAAACGGTGTCTTTGATATTGACTCTGTGACAATCCTGTTCCTGTCCTCATTAACACACAGAGTGGCTGTGTGTGTTGAAGCCAACACCGTTTCATTCCTCTATCTTTGACTGAGAGTGCAGCTCTTTAAATTGCTCTGCTTTTTTTTCTTTTGCCATCAGTCCATCTTCGTATTTGACAGTGTCTCATTTGTATTCTCTTTTCAAACAGAGACATTTGTGTATGATATATCATTTGCATCATTTTCCTTAGGTGAGACAGACAGATCAAAGATTAGACAGGTTTCCTCTCATTAGAATCATGGTATTATTTCTGACACAAGTGAAGATGACCTCAGTCTCTCACCGTTCCATCTGTTGTTTGTCTCCTTGTCCTCCGTTCTTTTTTCCCCTCCGTCTGCTTTTAAATTGGTCTCTGATTACTGCCACCCTCTGGTTGTATATCAGACACAATCTTTTTTTTTTTTTTTTTTAAACTAAGCTGTATGTTTAAGGGGCTGCTCAGTGGGCTAGTGGTTAGCACTTTCGCCTTGCAGCAAGAAGATCCCTGGTTCGAATCCCGGGGTGGGCCTGGGATCTTTCTGCATGGAGTTTGCATGTTCTCCCTGTGCATGCGTGGGTTTTCTCCGGGTACTCCGGCTTCCTCCTGCAGTCCAAAAATATGCTGAGGTTAATTGAGTACTCTAAATTGCCCGTAGGTGTGAATGTGAGAGTGAGTGTTCGTCTGTGTATGTAGCCCTGCGACAGACTGGCGACCTGTCCAGGGTGTCCCCTGCCTTCACCCGAGTCAGCTGGGATAGGCTCCAGCACCCCCCGCGACCCTTGTGAGGATAAAGCGGTGTATAGAGGATGGATGGATGTATGTTTAAGGCTACACTGACATTTTATGAACAGGAAAGGGACCCACAGGTAGAGATGTTGATATGCAGGTGTAGTGGCTTATGTCTGTGATTTTTCTAAAACTTTATTCTTTCTTTGATGCATATATTTGCTTAACATAATTTTCCCCCTCTTTCGAATCAAATGTGGAGCATCTTTAAATCTTTCATTGTACTGTTCAATTATTCAGCTTTGTAGAACTTGGTACTGTTTGCCCTTTGCTTATTTTACTCTTTGTTCCACCATATACTATTGTTTTAAAGTATATTGTTTCCAGAGTTAAAATGTGATCTACGTTTTTATTTTTTTTTAGTCTTACCTGGTGATTAACTAAATATCTTGTTGTTGTGCGCCGTTAGTCACAAAAGCAATTTAAAGACATCTTATTGGGTTACTAGAGTTTTATATGAACTAGCCAGATTAAATTGAACATATACAGATTGAAATATTTCAAAGTCCTTTCCTTACGTGTGAAATCATGAGGGAAAACATGGCATCGCTCGATGTCTAGTCTCTTGTGACGGTATGTTGAAATGTGTGGGATAATACTGCCTCTGTTGACATGAAAATTGGATTTGATCTTGTAATAGCAGATTATGAGGCGACATTGGATACAATAGCTGAAAGGATTTTTTTTCCACAAAATAGCCATTGAAAGGACTGGAAGGTCTTGCTGTATTATACCTTCTTTCATTACCAACAGAGCAATGTGCTCTTCTTATAGCTTTCTCATGCTGTCAGAACAAGATGCCTAAACTGTCAGATACCTTTAGGTCAAGGTCATATACAGTTAATGAATACCCTCTTTTTTTAAGAATAAGAAACTGTGCTCCAATAACAGACAGCTGCTTTAGGGAAAAAAAACAGTCACATTTTATCTCTCATGAAGAAATCACTTAGTTGTTTTAACTGTCGTTATTGTTGTCTTTGTTGTATACACATTTGTCAACATCTGGGCTCCATGCCCTAGTTTTATATGAAAAGTGACAGACTAAAAACTAAAAGCATTAGTGGGTATATTGAAATCTTCTTGAACATGCTTTCATTTATTATCATTTCCAAAAGTACCAAGATCAAAGAGGAGGAGCCCCATATTCTGCAGAGATGAGACAGCAACAGGAATGTGAACAATTTCACTTTGTCTTTGTGAATTGCGACAGAGTATTTGAAATCCATCAGCAAATGTCAAAAACTATTTTCTCCGACTTGCACAAAATGGACGTTGATCACAGACCCAAGAAATAATATAGTATGTAGAATGAAGACGCAAATGTTTCCTTTAAAGCACTATATTGAAAGCTATTGAATGATTTAGATTACTTTTGAATCAATTTAAATAGAATTGTTAGAAGTGTACCACAGCCTCTGTTTGTTCCGGGGGGTTGGTACAGGATGTTTTGTTCAGTCTGAGACTTCTTCTGGGTACACCCTGTGATCTCAACAATTACTGTCAGAAGTCTGTTTACGTCTGTGCGTTCAGCCTCCCTCAGCTGTAATTATAGTGAGTTCCTTAAGAACACCAATAGTAGAGGTAGCCTTTAAAGCTGGGTAGCCTGCACGAGGTTTTAATTAACCTTTAATATGATAACTTACCCTGTATGTTTTAATAAGCTTTACGGCACAGCCAGAACCTGTAGCTTCTCTGCTCACATTGTTCCGGTCAATCAACTTAACACCATGCGGAGTTCACACTGAACATGAACATGAAGCCCCTGCTTAGTTTTGTCCAGTGATGTTTCCAGTAGAGTTTATTCAAATGACTGTATTCTCAGTGGAAACAAAAGAGAGACGGGCAGCTTTATTTTGTGCACTTCTAAAGCTGAAATCCCACTGCTGACTGTCGGGGTAATACAACTTAATCTTGATAAGCTGTACTTTGATAATGTTGGATAATTTGCATTTGTCATTCATTTTTATGTCAACAGAGGACTAAGTCTTATAGTCTTTTCACTTCTATCTGAAAGCTCTGTTTGACGTCATGTTTTTTAAGGCCAAAAAAGCACATTCTGCTCTATTCGGTTGTCTAAAGAGGGGTAAAAATACAGTTTACACAGTTAACTCTGCTAATTCTGCATTAAAAACTAACATTACATTATAAAAATGTAACAGAAGAAAAACCTGGACAACTAATGATGCATTTTGCGCAGGTAAGGAGCTCTCTGTGGGAGAGAAGAACTCCATTTATAAGTTTGCAAACCTTTGACATGCACAAAAAAAAAAGATGTAATGCCCTAAAAGACAGAAACCCCAAAAAACCTTTATAGTGAGAATTGTGGACCACCAGCTGTAAAACAAACTATAAGAAATTAATTTGTGAATGATGTTAATATGTTTTGAAATAGATTACAAAAATGTTGATTTTTGCATGTCTCTCCATCTTGCTGTACCAAAAACATACCTAATCAAGACACCAAAACCAAAGTACACACCATACTTTTAATTCCGTGCACCATTGCACTCCTACATTTTATGCAGCACACAAAATAACGTCTTAATCTTCTAAAAAAGTGTGGTAGAGCACATGCAACTCCCCTGTCCATCTGTATGCACACAGACACAGTATAAAATTCAAGAAAAGAGGCTTCAGTCCCTTAATACACCATTGTAAACTTGCTGCACTCGACAGCTTATTTCTTATCTTAAAATTTTATGCTTCCATCTTGGAATTAAATGAGGATTTTACTTCAGAATAATAACATGTATGTATAATATTCATACATATCCACGCATATAATATAACATCAGTTGTCGGTCACCTTAAAATAGTCTTCTCTCTGCTGCATATTGACAGCTCCAACTGTGATCTGTTCTTTCTCCTGTTCCCTCTTGCATTATCTCAGCGTGCGAAAAGTCGCCTAAGCAACTCATTATGCATGTTGCAGGTCTAGATGCTTCAAACTGTGACATGCTCAGAGTGTTAATGGTAGAAGATAGTTTTTTTGCAGAGGGGGATGAATTGTGGGCGGATAGTGATCGAGGTGTTGGGGGTGGGGGGTCCTCCTCCATAAATCAACTGTGTCAAATTACAAGATTGTGTTACATGATTAGCATCTGCATAATGAGAGGAGTTCATTAGCCTTCTTTATTAGCCGTGATTGGGCGTTGCGGATGCCATGTTGGAAAAGCTTGCAGAGTTTGGCCTGCATATATGTTTATTAAAATGAAGGGCTTGGCAACCGTGTGTGTGTTTGTTTGTTTAGTGAGACGTTTAAACATGTGTGCTTAATACATACCAATATGCGCACGCAAACACACATGACTATGTTGGCGTGCACATATACAAATGACGGTGTGTTTCTCATGGCTCACATCACATGTTCCTTTCCCTAACATATACACACACCCAACCCCCTCCTGTGAAGCATCTGCTCAGTTCGCCGTGTATACTCACCTGCCCAGCATGCCAGCGCAATCCACTGTCACTAATTCCATTTAGTCCATATGGCTCCACCACATCTCTTCTTCAATGCATGCTGTGTGCAAGCGTGCGTGTACCGGTACATGCATGTTTGTTTGTATGTGTGACTCTCCTTGTACCTGACTCTGCTTTCAAATCCTTCTCACCCTCTCTAAAATCTCCCCTGGGATCACTTAGGATTTTCCTTGCGCTCCTCAGTGAAGATTCCACATCTGTTTTATATTCTTTCGGCTGCTTTGCGCTTTCTGTGTTTAATTGCTACGCCGCTGTGTGATTCAGTTGTAGACTTGAATGTGAATAATTCAGAAATATTGAATTAATTTTTGGGTGTCATGTTGCATGTTGAGCATTTCCACCCCTGTCTCTTATCATTGCCTTGTGTGATTAAAAAACGGTGAAAGAACGTGACGAGCATTACATTCACTTGATGGTTTTGCGCTTTAAATTAATTAAAACCCTGATTTCTAATAGTAGCTGCTCTGAAAATAACGTCACACTATACGGGGAGTTCACACTTGAGATTGTTTAGTTTCTACGTATTTCACTCTACAGTTAAAGACTAAAATCTGATTTCTGTGTGCACTGTAACCTTTTGTACTGAAATGGCAGCAAAATATATCTGGAAATCTTGAATAAACTTCACCTAGTCTCAGTTTCTGTAGACTGAATAGAAAATTGACTTCACTGCAGTACTTACAACTGTAGGTTTGATGCGTTTATTTGTTTTTGATTACACACTTACATCCGCAGCATGTATTTAACCCCAATTAGTATAATTTACAGTCCAGCTGCAGGCAATGGTCATTCAAATCCATCTTTGGGTCCATTGTTTTGGTGTCTTTTTTTTGTTTGTTTCTTTTTGTGTGTGGGTCTGTGTGAAGTAAAGGTTTTCTCATTTACTGCTGCACTGGCGCAAACACTCTAAGACACATCTGCATGCACATATTCCCTGTGCGCTCTTTGGCCCTTTTGTTTTTGTCTCTCTCCTGATCTGTCAACATATCGTAAGCGTGGGATGAGGATGTGAAGCGGTAAGTGGCAAGACGTGACCCTTCCTTCCCCTTGCACACTCACACACATGCACACAAACACACACATCCACACCGGGTCTCAGCTTGTATCTTGGCTATCCTTTCCCAGTGGTATTGAGGTGCTATCTCTCTCTAACCTGTCAAGGTTGTCAGGTACTGATAGATGGCAAACAGATAGCATGGCGGGAGAGGCAGGACATAAACAATGCTCCTTTCTGCATCCCGCCCTTGCTCTGTCTCAGCTTCCACACACAGCTGCTGGAGACGGTGGAAAACTCACCAGTAACCCATCTTTGAAAATGGCATCACTCTATCAAATGTTGCAGCTGTTTCTGTGGCTCTGCTTTTCTGTCTTTTTCATTTTTTTTTTTTTTTACACTGCCCCTGTAGTTCGGATAGAGACTGGCTTAAAGGCAGAGTTTGTGATTCTAATCTAATACATATTTTGTCCAGTTCAGAGAATATCTCCTCATGGTTCACTAACTGTCCATCGTGTGTGTGTGTGTGCTGAAAACACCCAATGTTTGCGTCTAGCTCTGGCTCTGTATAATGGAAGCAAACAAAATGGCTTGGACCAACCCACGCCACAATGTTCCAACATGTCCGGGTCATGTTCACACTTATGCACGTTTGTATTCATGCAGAGGATGGGGGGGAACGCATTGAGAGGGATGACAAATCTAGCACAATAATCATCCAATAATGCCAAGTAGCTAAATTTTAGAAATCTTTCTCCAAAACTGCCTTTAAATAACACAGAGCCAGTCTTCTGCAGATAAAAGTCTTTGTGACATCAATAGTGTTAATATTTAATATTCTGTGCCTACATTCCATTGCCAAAACATTAAGTCAGTTCTAATTTCGCTTCTGGTTTTTAGAGTTGAAAAGACTCGGATGTAAAAGCTCCCACTGAAGCTCCCGCTGATAGTGAGTAAGGCCAGATGATTCATTGATGATTAATTGCAGGTTTTCTGAACTTCCTCCAGTGACTGAGTGAAATCATATCCTGTACTTAGTTAAATCAAAAAGCAAATATCGTCAGACTGAAGCATCACACTCGACCTAATTAGGACATTCAAATTCCTGACGACATCGTCGAACTGTGACCTATCAGCCACATCATTAAAAACCAATGACAGGTGAAGTGAGGGAAATTGATCACATTATTGCAAAACAATGTTCTGCTGGGAAACCTTGGCTCCTGGATGTGGATTTTGCTTTGACACATATCACCCATCGAAATATTATTGCAGTCCAAGTAAATCAGCACATGGCAGGAGGCACTGTCCCAGCAGGACACTGCCTCCTGCCATGCTGCGAGTGGCTCAAGAAACACGACAATGAGCCTCAGGCAGGGACCTGGCCTCCAAACTCCCTAGATCCCAATCAGATCGAGCAAGTCCAATCCAGTGAGGGCCTACTCTGCAACCAACAAGACCCAATAGAGTTGTTGCCAGTGTTTTAATGCCAGGCACCACAGGGCAGCCCCAGAGGTACAGTGACCATGCCCTAATGGATGTGAGCTGTTTTGGCAGTATTAGGGGACCTACACAGCTAGCACAGTGTTGTGGTTGTGTAAGTGTGATTTGATTGAGTGCTTTAGTGTCATTTCCACTGATGATAAACACTGAATCCATTAATCCTAGCCTTTTTTTCGATGGATATGCTTCCTCCAACCTGGTATATTCTCCAGGTGGCTTGACAGGAAGAGGATCACTTCTTCCATCATGTTAGAAATATACAAGTAAATGTTGAATCACTTGAATCTCGACTCTTGAAAAGGGGAGCATTGTTGCTATTAGGCCAGAGAGACAGACTGATACTGGACAGAGAATAAACAAGAAGTTAAAGAATAATGTCTGCGCTCTTACATGTGCATCAATTTATGACCAGATATGATCCTAGTATTCCATATCCTAGTGTTTTTCAAAACCCCGGATGTGTACCTTCTGCCTTCCTGCAGCTGCATGTATGTGCCCAAAGAACGTCAGGAAGCTCTCAGAGAGCGAAGCGTTTAGCATACCTGTTATTTATGGCGGCAAGCTCCTCTCGGAGGTCAACACACGCAACGTCTTTGAAATGTAATTATGTGGCGATTGGTGAAGTGTGGATGCCGATGTGGAAATTTATTGCTGACGTAGTGCTAATGGATGGCAACCGAACCATTCCATTCAACGCACACACACATACATAAAATTTCAAGGCCCTAGTACGAACTAGAATAAGCGGATGACGGTGACACGGGTTGAGGCGATGAGTGCATGGCCCAGTGCAAGGAGAGGGCAGTGGAGGTACTCTGTGTGTGACTGATCTCCCAGTGGATACTGCCTATCTGATTCAGGGTTAATGTTACAGACTTGAAGCTAATGAAAGTTTCACAAGTTCACAAATGACTGTTTTAGGTGAAAAGTGAAGCTACTTGGGGGATGATATTGCAGCCACTGTATGCTGCAGTATCACACGCAGTCAAGTCACTGTTTTTTTTTTTCCTTTGCTTTACGGATATGTTAAACCTGAAAACAATCTACAAAAGCCCCACTCTCTCTCATGCGTAGAACGATATGTAGTTTGACAGCTTCAAGGTCACTCACCGGGTATCGCGCACGGACCAATTCAGCATGCTGAAAGGGCGCTGGCCTAGCTGGGATTGTTTTCCTGTGGCCATAATTAACTGCGAATAGAGATTAGGATTATTTCATTTAGGTAATCTGGCCCAGGAGTCCCCAGCCAGTAGTGGTGGGGAGAGATAGAGGAGGATAAATTGGTAATGTCTTATAATGAGCAGCTACAACAGGCATGCTTTGGCCCCAACCAGACAAATAAGCATGCAGTCGCCCCATTGCCTTCTCCCTCCATTGTGACAGGGCCCAGAATGGGAAATCATTTTTCCATTTATTTTTTAATCATTTTCTCAATTTTCCCCCTCCCTGCCGTCCATGCTGAAAGTAATTTAATCTGTGGGCCACTTCAAAAGACATATTTTGTGCGCATGCTCACACTTTGCCAAATAACACACATTGCATGTCTATAGACTGGGACGTACACGCTGACCCATTCTCTGCTTTGCTTGAGGGTACGGTGTCATTTAGGGGGAGATGTGTCCTTAAGCGGATTTCTCATTCCATACTAAATGTTGTTTACTGTTGATATGTGTTTTGCCTAGAATGTTTTCTATGTGACAGGCGCTCAAGTGATGAAGAAGCATGAGCAGATAGAACTGGAGTCAAAACAAAGCCATCAAACAAAGCAATCAACACCTCGGAAAATGTTCCACCTCCACTTTGGCAGGGATAGCATTTGCCTGTTGTCACCCAACAGAGCGTTAGAATAAAAAAAAACATGTTGGTTAAAAACAAAAATCCTTTCAACTGCATCAAGCTTTCAACCTCTGCTTTTATCATGAAGCAGTAGTTGACACTAGCTTTGCAGTGCACACAGGCTTAACAGTTTGCCTGCATTCAAAACATGGCAGCAAATCCCATGCGAAAGTATATGTTTTCTCTCCCCAGCAATCAGTCTGCCTGCCCCCCAAACACTGGTTTGCTTCAATTCTATTGGAGGGATTCTGAATGTGGACTGTGAAGATTTTTGTTTACCCTATTTAGACTGGTGGTAGCGGTAGAAAGAGTGCAATAACCAATGATGAGCAGTGCCCCTGTAATTTTCTGAATACATGTATCTATGTAGCAGTCTTCCAGAGGCTAAATCATTTCTGCTGACAAATAATAAAAGAGAGGTGGAGGATTGTAGGCGCTGGCCCATAAATATTTAAGGACTAGAGGATTATTACAGAGTTGGGTTTTATAGGAAGCCTCTACTCTAATTGTTGTGGCTTGGAGGGATTCTGAATGTTTGCCTGTGCACGCAGTCGTGCTGCCTGCTGTGCCACGCTTTAAACATTTTGCCAAGATATTGTGTTGATGAGTTTGTTTATTCTTTTTATGATCTCTTCAGACATCTTACAACTGCACATCAAGACCTCGCTGTCTGTGTGATGTGCTTATGTGATCTCCAGCACAACCTTTTTTGTTTTTGTGATGGAATATCCTTTCAAGTGTGTTCCAGACTTTGTCCCAAAAAACACCATTGAGGAACTGGTATTTGTTGTTTGGACAACGTATTTGTCTAATGGGGTGTTTATGTTTTTTTGTTTTTAAATAATGTTTTTGCTCATAGTCTGCTGATTTTGGTTCAGTGTGACATCAAGACAAAGGTTTTTAGATTATCTGTGGGTATGATCTATACCTGGGACATTCAGATTAACACAAACCAAATGTGAATTGTGACTGATAATTACTAACCTGTGTTGTCACGTGAGAGAAAGGAGCTCCTGAGCATTATACCACAGAGTAAAAGTTGAATTTAGTGAGTACTGAGGGATCCTGGCAGGGTGAGGAAGAAAGAGATGTCATTAAAAGTGTATGAGGCCTGGTTATTTTGTAGACATTTGTAAGGAATCCCAGTATGCCCTCTGCAGCCTCCTTTCTCATTCAGCCCACTGACCCTCAGCCACTCCCCAGCGGTTCAGACCACCTCTCGCCTTCCTCTTTGATTCTGTTGGCTGGTGGATGAGGAAAAATGACTGTGACATTAGCTATCGATTCCACATTAACTCATCGGGCTCCATCGCTGCCCCAGACACATCGATTTCTATTTTGGCTGTCACAGGAGAACACAAAAAAGGTGAGGCTTGCTAAGGTTTGAAAAATGGATGGGCTGTCCTTTTTTAAATAGCTGCCAGCTCACAACTCGGTGTTTTCCCGGAGCTGGCGACATCCCGCATGGCTGAGCTTTATGTGAGCATGCAAGTAGGGAGCAGAATGATCTCATACTTGGTTGGCATGCGTTCTGCACTGACCACCGTGCCCAGTTCCAAATCTTTACACAAGATGTTTCTTCTTGTTAAGTCCGCAATCTCCAGTACATGTAACATCTTTTTGTTTAAAACTCACAAAGGCACATCCTACCATTAGGGATAATAGAAAATAGGCTCAGGAATATCCCCCAGTTTCAGCCAAATTATGAATAACACTGCACAATGTGCCAAAATTCATCTGTGAACGGCCTTTTTTGCATATGCTGACATAATTAACCAACTCTACACAAATGAGCTATGTAGCTGCTGTGCTAGTATCATGGTCTTTGTTCAGCATCTGGCTGGTTGTGCAGTGGAAGGCCTGCACACAGGATAATCGGCCTGATGGCAGGTGGCGGTTTGTGTTGGGCATCTGAAAGCCTTTTTTCTCTGATGGTTGGCAGAAGAATGGTCATGCCAGGGTGGACACATGAGAATATACCAGGTAGCGGTGGCCAGTTTTGTCAGCCAGTCACTTGGTCAACCCATTGGTGTGCTGGTGTTTTGGCAGAGCATAAACACCACTGGGCAAACAGTAGTGGAAGTGTCTAATTACATTTACTACTGTTAATTAATTTTGACGCTTTATTCTCTGTGTGTATATTTTTGGGATGATTTCAAAGATTTCACATCTGTGCTGAAATTATTCAGATGTGCAATTTGCTACAGTTAGAATCAATTTAATTAGAATTATGGCAGATGTTATTAGTTCGTAACTGGAAAACCAAAGACCCATCTGTATTCAAAGGTTAGTTACAGCAGAAAGTGTGTCTTTGTGTGGCTTTTTGTGGATTACAGAATGGCAATCAAAAATACAATGGTAATACCTACTTTATGTGCTTCGTATCGCAGTTGCTTTATTTTCAACTTTCTTCCTTTTGAGACTTAGCATCAAAACTTTTCACACTACTTAAACAGCAAGAGCAATGTTCAAGTGGGATTTTTTTTCCATATTTTTCTTTTCATGAATATTTATTCAAACACTCTTTACACTTGACTGGAGCCACAGTATTCTGCCAAAGTAGCAGAAATGCAGCTGTCGTGTTTGAGCTGATCACTGCATGCATCTAATTTTTCTTTCAGCAGCTACCAGTAGTAATAGTAGGAAAGCAGGTGGCTCTCAGAAACATCTACGCATTTCATGGTTGACATATCAAGTCACTTTGATAGATTAATTACAACGCTCAGCCACAATATTAAAACAGGTTAAATGAAGGTTGATCATGTTGTTACAATGAGATGTTCTGCTGAGGACCCTTGGGTCTTGGCATTCATGTGGATGTTACTTTGACACATGGAACCCACACTAATACAAACCAAGCACATTGCTTCCATGGCAATGGTACTCCCTCAGCAGGACATTGTTGCCCTGTGACACAGCAAAAACTATTCAAAAGTGGCTTGAGGAATAAAATACAACCCACAGAACCCAAACGTTGATGGTCGGAGCTGTTTTGGTGGCATACAGGAGACCTCGTCAGTATCTGACAGGTAGTCTGATTGTTGTGGCTGACGTAAATACATTTCAGCGTCATTTACTGTGTAAAGCAAAACAGAGTATATCCATGTGAAAAATCACTGGGGAGGTTTTTTCTGTGGGTAAAAACAAGGTAAACAAGCAAAAAAGGAGCTTCTAGCAGGCCTTCCAGGTCTACATTATGGCTGTGTAGGTGAATAAATCTTTGATACGTTAAACATCACACGAGCTGTGAAATGCCAATTTATTTTGAATTCATATCAACAATTTTAAATTTGTTTATTCAGTTGCTACAGCTAAAATGCCACCAGATAAGCAGATATATTAGCTTGCTAGCACTGACTATTGAAGCAGGAGAGATGTCATTACACTGCTAAATATATTTATTTTATATCATTGCTCAGTGAAAAAACAGAATATCTGCCCATAGATTTGTCCAAGACATATTTCATTGATGCTAAGGAGAATCTAGGTCGTCATCATACTGAAAAATAAAGCAGACAAACAAAACATTACAATCCAAAAAGAATGAAACGTCACCAATAAAAGATGTAGTCGTTTTTGTTGCATTTAGGTTGTGCTTTGGGGCCTAAATTCTCATCATTCACAGTCTATCTAGCCTGTTAATTTTTAAATCAAATACCACACATTTCATTGAACTAATGCTGTTATTGTAAGATGATGCAATTTAGTGATGCTGCACAGGAGTGTACTCAGTCTTTACTCGCTTGCCAGGACTACATTTCTGAACCTCCAGGGCAGAGGTGACATTGTGTTTGTGCATTTATAAAGGAGAGTGCGCGCAGAGATTGATGACTAAAACAGTGAGGGATTACTCACAAGACCTCCCTCATCCCTTGTTCCTAAAAGCTACCCTTCCAGTCAACCCTGTCAAGACCACTGACTGTCAAAGGCTGTTGAACAGTCGTGATTGACACGTACAGTGCATCAGTACATGCTCATGTGTTTTGATAAAGGAAAGAAGACAGTAAATCAGTATGCAAGGAAATTACCTACAAATCATAGATAAACGAGGGAAAATAGCACCGTAACAGACCCATATACGTGCATGCAGACATACAGTAGTTTCCTAACAAATGTTATGTAATGGCATTCACTAACACAGTGGACTACTGTGATTTTTGCACACTAACTATTGTATGGTGTGACAATGATTACCATAGACCAGTCTTAAAAAATTGTAGAATTTAAAAAATATAATTAAAAAAAACTCAACAAAAGGAAACAAGGTGATGGTTTTTACCAGTGTCCCTACCTAAAATAAATATTACGGATGTTATTGTTTATATCAGGAGTAGCTAATAAGGTTTAGCATCTTCCTGCAGTGTCAGTACGACTTTCTAGGATCTTGTGCAACAGATGCAATTAAAATGTTTGAGACCGTGTATAAAAAACTAAATTGTACTTCAATTTAGCTGCTATATCTCTAAAATAGTCTCCTGGTGCAGTGAGACACTGCTCCCAGTGCTCCTGCAACACCTAAAACATTCCTAGGAGCCCCGTTATGTAAATTTGTTTAGCACCGTGTTTCATTAGCACAGGAATCTCCTAAGCTGTGTCAAAACGGTGACCCCTGAACTTAAATTTAAGCCTGGGAAAAAGGAAGAAGTCACAGTAGACAAAACCTTGTAACTTCTGAGGCTATGCAGCAATGATTGTGTTATGACTAGTCATCATGCTGTGACTGGATGAATAGCAAATTAGAACACTCACGCCATCGCGCCACAGTTCACGGCATTTCAGCCTCAGGGCATTACTCTAGACCTCTGCCTTGACAGTCCAACCGTTGGAGACAAATTCCCAGTGTGCACACCACCTTAATGTCGAGAGAAACAACAAGCATTCTTTTGGTACATGTTCTTTGTCCTGTCTTGGAAACTGTGGGCTCTCACTCTATGAAACTACCATTTCTTCTTTTCATGGTAGCCATAGACTTACGCCTCATCACCAGTGACGATCATCGACATTAAGGTCGCGTACCAAAAACCATCAAACTTTGTTTTTTAATCTCACCACATGCTGTGCCACAAAGTTTCAATGGAATGGTGCTCCCATTCTCGACAATAGCAGGCAAAATGCTTCCTATTTCCACCTTCCTTCACCTTTTCAGCAGTTCCTGGCTAAATACTGGCTTTTCAATCTTGCTGTATTCTGTGGCATGGAATTGCAGTTCAAAGAAAGCTGAATACCACTCAGTGCATGCCTCTAACGTCACCAGTCGTACATTTGAATTCCATCTTTGTAACACAGAAGAGACTCAACCCCTCAATCTACCTCACAGTCATTGTCAGACAGTTGTATCCTCTTGAACACTGACAGTTGGCTTCATTCCTGAAAGACCAGCCTTTTCTGAAGTGAGAGCTCACTGGCTTAGTGTTTTGATCTGGCTGATGAAACAGGTTTGTTTTTACAGAGGATTTTTTTTTGTTGTTGTTGTTCTGAAACTTATTCCCTACAGGGACGACAGAGTACATGCAGAACAAAACATAGAAGAACAGAATCTCATATACAGTGCAGACACAGCATAGATTTACCATTTGTCAAAACACGGGAGAAGCATATTTTCAGCACATACACAACTGTCTATTATTATATAAGCTCTCAAATTGATTAATCACAACTGTTAGGATGCTTCAGCCTTTCCTCACTGGTTTGTGTGTGTGCTAGTAGAATATGCTAGTAGAGTTGTTGGGAAAGTGGACAGCAGTTGGTGCCAAAGGAACAAAAGAATGAGAGTACTACAGAGCTGTCATTAAGAACATCCATGGGAAATGTGTGTATCCTTGAATGTTGGACTGGTAGTACACCTCCTGCATAATTACCTGTCCCCTCCTCCTTTCTCATCTTCCACTTCTCTATCCAACAGCTTCTCGTTGCCCCACTTTCATCTGCAGCTCGTATGTGTTTCCCTGATTTCCTTTGGAATTTCCCCAACTCACAGCTCATTTGGCTGGATATGCAGGCCTAAATGTGATCAGGTGCTGAATTCATTTGCGCACTCGTCTCGTGTGAAGATGGCGCTTTTAAGCTCGACTGATTAGAAGATGGGAATTTCTGGAGAGGGTGTTCATGGAAAGGTGTGATAATATGAGAAGAAAAGAAGGAGCAAAAGGAATGGGAGGGGAAGGGAGCGACAGAGGAAAACAAACAAATACAAATAAGACTGAGAGATGGAAGGCTTCAAGTGTGTTTTGCTGGCATAGAGAGGGGGAGATTTGGGAGGAGACAAGGTGTCCCAGAGGAAATGCAAGGGATATTCAGCAAGAGACAGGGAGAGATGATGGTCAGAATACAGATAAACAGCAAGAGGGATGATGATTTTGATGATGATGATGCATCTCCAGCACAGTTGATAAAGAGAGAGACACATAGACGAGGGGAAGAAGGAAGGGAGGAAATGTCCATGCAATTACTGTGGCTGCCAGAAAGAGGCTAATCGAATGGCACTTGGCACAGCAGGCCTCTGTTCCACGCAGCTGGTGGAAGAGGGAGAGAATGGGCTTTGACAGCGGGGAGAAAAGATGGGACGGAGGAAGTGAGGGCTGCAGTGGAGAGGTTGCAGGGATGCAAAGGGAGCCAGCTTTGAGGGATTCAAAACATGGGGAGTGATGTGCACGGGGCAAGGAATGGGACACAAAATCGGAGCTGTAAGCCATTGTGAATATTCCGTTGATGTGTTAGGCATTCACACTGATCAGCATCATCCCTGCAGTACAAGCAATTTTATCACAAATAATACATTTTAGATTTGAAGAGCTACACCCTTATTTGCATTTAAACAAGGTGAACACTGAGGAAAACTTAGCATACTTTACATATTTAATTACTAAGGCAAAACATTTTTCATTTTTTGCGACAGCTTCATTTGATATTTTTAAGCGTGTGTTAGCGGAGTGTGCGTTAATCTGTGTGACTGAGTCGATCACAAGAGCAGAGTTTAATAGAATGAAGAGAAAGCTTAGGCGATCAAAGCAGAAAGAGAATCTTTGCTGGCACTCGGCAGCAACGAGATGGCCAGTCAATGCTAATTTCAATAACTCTTTAATTATTAGTGTCAGAGCTCCTTTGGATCATTTTGGCTGCGTGAGCAAGCGAGGCGGGCGAGAGAGAGGAGGAGGAGGAGAGGCGGTGAGATAGGGATTCTCAGTACTGAAATATTAATGAAATATGAATGACAGGAGATACAGTGGAGGTGCTTGAGATGAGAGAAAGGGGCAGAGAAAACAGTGATAGAAACGTCTCTTCTGTATTATTGATGCTGAGAGTTTGGTTGTAAGAAGAACTTCGTATGGGAGTGAGGGTAAGGAGATAGAACGTGGACATCTTTCTCACTTACATTGTTCTCTTTCTGTATATCTCATCTATACTCCAATTTCATAAAAAACATCTCTTGTCTTTTTCCTGTTAACATTTCCCTTCATTCTGGGGAATTCCTGACCTTATGACATCGCCTGTTCTTCCTCCTTGTTCCTCTGTTGAGCTTGAATCGCACTCATGAATAGTTTACATTTGTGATTCTTGACATAGAGCTCCGCCATTCATCCATTCACATCACATACTGTACATTACGCTCAAATGTGGTTTAATAATGAGGAGACAGCCGGCTCATTAACTACAATGGGTTTTTATTGCTGTGCTGAAGACAGCTTGCATCAGAGTTTCAAGAGAGCCCTAAAAAAAAAGACAATGCAGCTAACCCTCAGGCTGTCCAGTTTCACCCCAAATTTGATTCCAAGGTGCCACCATTCCAGAAATCTAACCAGAGCAACTTCTTAAGCTGGACTCCTTTGTGAAATTTTAACTCTTTCAGGGGGTTCCTTTTCCCTTTGTATCCCCTCCTCCCACTGTAATCAAGAAACAAAGCTCAGTAGGAATTCGTTAGGTTCATTCTCTGTGAAAAGAATATATGTGTGTGCTGTGGAGTAGCAGATACTAACTGCCCTGAGTGAGGGACCTCTGAAAATATTACCAGCCTGCTCTTTGTTGGTGCATTAAAACCAGTCTTCAAGGTTGTTTAGCTTCACTTTGTGGTGATAAATACAAAATGTTCGGTTTTGTTTCTCTAGTAAAAGAGTTATTGTCGTGTGTGTCTAAGATCAGCAATATGCAGTGCTGGTATTATGCATGAATGCCGAGAAAAGTATGTTTCACCTCAAATCTTGTAGATGTGGATATCAATAAGATAACAACAAAAATAGTATTGCCTCTTTGTTAAAGGCTAACAACCCTAAGTTATAATTAACATGGTAAATAAAAAAAGTGTTTGCATGTTCTGAATAGTATTACATCACTACAAAACATCATACAAAGGGAGAAATTCAAGTTTAGCAAAGATAAAGCCAGTGGGTGTGATTATTCATGTGTGTTATGAATGGCAGGTTTGAAAACATTTTTCCGATTGAAACGACAAGCTCACAATTGAGGCATCAAAAAAAGTGGGATAGTGTTAGTAGATTTAACCACATACCTGCAAATGCTGTATCTTTGAACTCTAAATGAGCGAAAGTAAGCCTACAGCTTGTATACACAGCTTTTATTTCTTCCCTTCATCACTAAATTGGCAAATTAGGACCAAGTGTACAACGTGTGTCATTTCAATTTTAGCTCAGTTTACCATAATGATAAAATAGTCAAATGTAATACCAGCTCCTGTAACCTACTTAATTACAATAACAAGATAATTACAATGTGTTTTTTTCTAGTCTCTGCTTTGCTGCGGATACGTGTTTTGTTTTTGTTTTTTCTTATCTGAGCTGTGCCAGAGAATAGCATCTGCATTATATTTGGTCAAAAACAAACAACCTCACATGCACAGCTTGCTATTGTACTCAACAGCTCTGTATTTTACTGTAAAACCCATAAGTTATTGATAGAAGAACACAACACTGTGATGTGATGTAACCGAGGTGCTGGTGACCACACATTTATTTTTCTCCCATTGATATTACACGAGCTTTCACATATTGCACAGCAGTGGACTGTCACTGTCCCTTCACTGTAGACAATGGCTGGAGTTGTCACAATACAGCCCACGGTGTCAGACGTACCTTATCTTTTTAGTTCTTCATTCAAGGTTACCTAACTGAGCCTCGGGGAGCACTTCAGATGTCTACAGCGTGAAGAGTTGTGACATTGACACGGGAGTCACAGCGGAGTCACGTCTCCCACTTTTGACAAGGTTGTGATGAGGCTGCCATCATATTAAGGGAAAAGGCAGAACATGCGGCACAGTTGTCAGTGGAAAGAAAACTGGGGGATGAAGTTTTCTGTTTTGCGGATTGCACGCTTAGAAAGAAACTCAACAATCTCCGTAAATACCCACAGGCCTGGGGAAACGCGCACACGCCGCAGCACACGTATAATGAAACACCCACATAGACTTGCTCGGCGATTGTCCTCATCACTGTGCCGAGGAAGTGTCTGTGTGGTTTCACTGAAGCAGCAACGCTCTTCTGAGTGTACAGATAGTCAGGGAGAGACGGCGAATGGGTGGAACATATAGGCCCTGATGTCTAATTAACTTGCTGCCTTTAGAGAATGTGTGTGTCCTTAAATCCAAGGCAAATGATGACCAATGAGGAGTGGGAAGGGAGGGGACTGGCAACAAGACAAGGGGGTGCAATTATTCAGAGAAATGGGGTGCTGTGATGTAGAAAGTACCTTTGTAGTTTGTGTGAAATCTGTGTGCAAGACAGAAGCTGTATGTTTGTATTAAACATAGATCGACTCGCAGTACTACTCTGCTCAAAGTTCTTTCAGAAGAATGTAGAATATCATTATTGAAAATTTACTTGGATCTGCTCTTTTTACTGGCTGTTGTGATCATGTTTTTTGTGTCGGTAGCAACAGTTCAAAAAATAATGAATCACACACAGTAAATGATAAAGGGATGAAAACCTGAACCAAACCTTTCTAGATGGGCATGCCAGTTGTGAATTCTGACACCTGATGGATATTTACATGTGTTCTAACGTCAGGCTTTTTCTGAACTAAAATTCCCTGTGATGATAAAATCTACGGTGTTCGTCTCAGATCGCAGTTTTTTGTTTATTTATTGTTTTGAAAAGCACAGAAAGGCAGGTGTTGACGGCTAGTACGACTGCACAAATCACTCTGTGTGATATTAAAAAAACAAACTCACTAAGACATAGAAGACAGACAGGAAGAGATGCCGAGGCAGGGGCAGAGGGTGGGAGGCAGTGAATTAGAGTCTTTAATTAGACCAGACATAGAGTGCTGTCTGCGTGTATCACACAGCCTAGGCCTGAAGGGAGGAGTATAAAGGGAAAGTCACTTTCAAGCTCCACTAATATAATAGAGCCCCCGTGGGACCAAGTAGGGGGTAGATGTTTTTTTTTCTTCTTCATCTTCTTTTTTGTTTTTTTGTTTGTTTTGAGCTTATTTGTGCGTCTGCGAGTGTGTATTCACTCCAAGTCTCACTGTGTTCAATCTGTATAAAGGTTGGTTCAAACAGCTGAAGTCACCACAAGGTTAATTTTTTGCCTTTGTGCCATTATCATCCTCAGCAGCAACACATCCACACACAAATAGAGCATCTTGCTAAGCCTGGTGTCATATCAGTCTTGTGTGGCTAAGCAGGCTGTTCAGTGAGTTGTGAAATTGAAATGCAGCCTTGGTTATTAGACAAACAGCCTATCACCCGTACTGCTAGTTCACTGTCAATAGCCACTGTAGCGTCAACTAACAACACAACTCATTTGTTGATTAAGAAGAGCTGTGCGTGCTGCGTATGCTTATATGAATGCAAGCGCAAGTTTGTTGGCCTGTGTGTGTGTGTGTGCTTGCATTTAGGTGCCATTAGTATATACATCACTGAGACTACACCAGTGTGACATATTAATCCTAAGCAGCAGTACAAATGAAAACATGACTTCTGGTTTAATATTCCATTTGAATCCATTAACCTGGGCGACAATGATGAACAAATGTGAATTTACAGTATAGTGTGTACACGCAGCTTATATGTGTGTATCCAACTACAGTATATCTCTGTATCAGTGCTATGCTCCAGTTAAAAGCAGAAGACAGCTTTTTTATCAGTGGAAACAGAGCAATGTTTCCCTGTTCACCAGTGCTGTATTTCATACTGACTGTAACTTAACTGTAAAAACCTTGAGTGAATGATCACCCTACTCAGTCAGTTTACAATATATTTATTTGATTCCCTTGCCTTAGTCCCATATAGGGTTCTGACAAAGGTGGTGTTGGACAGACTGACTGAGGTTTGCTATTGTGTGCAAAAGATGACAAGAAAAATAAATGAAAGGAATTTTCAAGCTCATAGCGTCTGAGTTTGACCATGTTTGTTTTTATAGGGAGTCATTCAGCCAGTGGGCTAGGATGAGGTCGTCTACCGTAAATGAAGTTTGGGAACAACCAGGGGCAGAATGATAATCATGAGGATTGGGAGAAATCCCAGTGGGCCGGTAACATTTCACAGTGATTACTCTAGCCTAACAATATTGAGCCTTGCTGCAGGCTTAGCTCAAAGAGCTGTGTGCTTGCAGAGTCGGTATCTTCACATACAAACAAACACGCTCTTTTTGGGCCCAAACCAAGGCACCAGTAACTGGGTTTACATGCACTTAGGTAACCAGGTTACAGCCGGCTTTTTCCAGTAAACTGATTTCTTAACTGTCATGTAAATAAGAAACTTGGTTTCCATAATCGGTGCAGGGGATTAGAGAAACCTGATTTTTCCCAGGTAGATTTCTCCTGGAGAACACAGACTTTTCTGCCATGTGTACGCACAGCTGGGTTTCTAATCCGCTTTTTACAAATGTGCACGTGCATGACAAAAGATTTCATACGGGGAAAGTAAGCGAGTATGTAGTGGCTGGATGAAAGGAGAGATCATTTCATGGAGCAATGCGTTCTCGTGTTTAAAATAAGACAGACTAAAGTCAGACTAAAAACTTAGAATCTGGCGTGCAAGTGCCTGAAAGTTGGTTTCTAGTCCACCGCTAAACTTTAGAATATTATGTTCAGACACAGATTCCTCTGTGATGAGAAGCTCCATTTGCTGTACATGCACTATTTACTGCCAGAAAAGAAAAGAAAAACCTTAGAAAGCAGCGTGCAAGTCAGGAATAGAGAAGGAATCTGTTTATTGATTTGTTGCATATATGCACAGATTTAGAGTATTTATGTTACTGCAGTGTTAGTCAACTCATTGCCTGATTACCTGTGCAACGTGATTCCTCTAAGTAACCATGTTGCTGAAGTACACGTGATCATAGAGAACAAAAGAGTAACCGAGCACCTTTCCAAGTGGCGCACACCTAGGTTGATATGACATGCTGAGTTTAGATATCTTGAGGGAAGAAGAAAATGATTTAAAAACACTGAAGAAGGACACAGATAACTGTTCTAAAAACAAATATTCTGTGTAAATGTTACACATTTAGGGTTACAGCAGGTGCTAGAATTATACGTGAAATTTATCTGTGAGAGTAAACTCCCTGTTGGGTCAGATGAGGTAAAGAGATGAAACTGCAGCATAGGTTTCCACACTACACACACTCAATAATTTAGAACCACCAGCTGTCAGACCAACAGATGATGTGTGTTCTGCTTCTGATTGGATAAGTACATGATTTTAACAAGCCATTTACAGTTTTTTTTTAAAGCTATCTCTGGTAAACCTGTGTATGGAAATAATGCATTGACAACACACAATGTGTCACGGTGGCATGAGGTTTAGTACAATTCTAGTAATGAATGTCTGAATTTAGGAGGTGCATCGAAAACATTTTAGCTGTTCCCGAAAATATGTCATTCTAAAGGGTTTATGGTTTAGTCATCCATCACTATATTGTCATTACATTTCTAGTCCTGCTTTTCTGAACATAAATACTCGCATTACCTCTACATTTCCCGACTAGCTGATGGAGTCTCCTGGATAGACGGAAAGCTTGGTTTAGCCCACCGTGTAACACGACAGAAATGTGAATGCAATCTCCAGTGAATTAGGATTATCTGTGAATGAAAAAAATAACTTCAGATGTGATAGTCTGTGACATCCACAGTTTAAATGTGCGTACAGTGATAAACAGATCTGCAAAGTGTTAAAAACCAAAGCAAAATTAATTGTCGCCCTGGAAGAGGAAGAGCCATGCTGGAGCTTTTTGTGCTCACACTGCAGTCAGGCTTGTCTGGCACTTAAAAGATAACACAGATACATACACATGCCAAGGTGCTACACACACACACACACACACACACACACACACACACACACACACACACACACACACACACACACACACACACACACACACACACACTGGGAGACTGGACACAGGCCATCTCACTCTGTGTGCATAATATGCCTAAAACAATAAATGGTAGGAGATATGAATAGGCACTGAACTGAACCTCTTTCTCTGCACATACTAGCATTACTATTTGAACATCTGTCGACTCCACAACCTTTTATCTGTCAGCTTGTTCAATAGAAACGCAACAGTTTTACCTTATTGCTCCGGCAAGGAATGCGGCAGAGTTATGTGATGATCGCCGTATGTTTATCTGACTGTGAAACTGTCTTCCTGTATGCAATATTACTCAAAAAAAAAAAAAAAGGACTTGGAATAAATTTGAAATGACACAAGGACCAAGTGAATAGATTTTGGCAGTGATGCACAGATCTGCTAAAGATGTCTGGATCATCTAAATATAGTGACACGGCATCACTGTAAGTATGACAAGTTAACACTACGTCTGCTGCCTGCTGGCGGTCACATGATTGCAGTCCTACTACAAATCCACTGACACCTATCTATCAGAAAGCATACAAGGCACAGCTGATTAATTTGTCAAAGTGTTTCTGAGTCCCATCAATTCCTGCCATCGCTACATATTTCGGTCATATGATTCGGTATCTGTATGTAAGGTACACATGAATAACACATGGCTATGCTCAGTGCAAGGTCATTTTTTGTTAAAAATTTCATCCCCTAATACAATTAATGGATTTATGTTGCTTTATTAAGGCACTTTTTGGATGCTTTTTGTGATTTATTGATTTCGGACTGATGCTTTTAAATCAGCCCAAACATTGTTTTTCTTTTTTTGTATTTTCTGTTTAGTTCACATGACCTTTAAAGGCGTTGAGTATGAAGAGCAGCTTGATCCAAATATAAAAAGTCAGCATTTTTGCTAAACTCTTTTGTTTTGACCAGGCAAAAAACAAAACAAAACAAAAAAACCCCAGAAATGCTATCTTCCACTCTATAATCTAATATTGGGAAGCCGTTATCTTACCAGCTCAATGCTTCTATCTCCCTGCCTGCCTGCCATATGGGATGATTCATGTCGCTGCATTCATCATTGACAAGCCTCCAGAGGGAAAAGTTAGCATTTATCTAAAAGGTTTCCAATACAAGTGGAATAAATCCAGTTTAGGCTCTTGGAGCTCTGTTTGTTGTCTCGTCGGTGAACCCCCTCGAGTTGATCATTTTACCTTCTAATGTCGGTGAAAATACTGATCACGTATGAACATTTAAAAAAGGATTCTTCCACAAGTTTGTTTCAACTATGTGCATTGTGGATTTTGTTCCCACCTGTGTACTGACTCATTTCAACATTTAGTGAAAGTTTTTTTTTTTTTTTTTTTTAGAATTCCAGCAGGGAGTTAAAAGTACTTGTTAGTCACGGGTCTTGCCAGATGTTTGTATTTGTTACCATGCAGCTCTGACGTGTTACCCTTATTAGTTGAGTAGTTTTAACATTGTCAGGTACACAATGCCAAATCCCCCATTCCTTGTCTCACACCAAACACTCTGCTTGTCTGCAAAAAGCCATGTCTCCCAGGTCCTCTGTGGGCAGTTACATTGTTTTTGGATACATGGATCAAGAGGTCAAGCGCCTTTAGCAACAAGTATCGCTCATTAAAACACTTTCTCAGCTAACTGAATGTCTTATTAGTGGTTCAACATGCTGGATTACTTGCCTCTCTCAAGAGTGACATTTACTCGAATTTGACCCCAAACTAAGGCTGTTTTTGTGTGTGTTTCTCCCCTGAGCTGTCATTCTTACCCTTTACATGTTCTTCCTCCCAATTTGGGATTTTTCTAGTCTGAAAAGAGGTTTGAATGGAGCCTTCTCTCTCATGTTTGGGTAAAGTAAGGAAACACTGTGCTCAAGTTCAAATACTGTTTGCTAAAAGTAGCAAAAGTCAAAGTAACTATTTACAAATCTATCTGCTGAAGAAATGAGCTGGGTAGAATAATTTAAATAAAAAAATCAGAGCCCACTCAGTGATGCAGTATGTATTGGTTTTAATATAATGATGGGCTCACTCACATGCACAGTAAACTTCTACACTCGCTCTACTCTTCTGCTGGCGATGACATTAACATATTAAGTAAAGCAGTTAACAATGGATAATTCTTCAGGCAGTTTGCCAAGGATTCTCATACAATTAAAATAATTCACATAAAACAACATCAGGCTCCCTTCCAAATAAACCCCACATTGATTTTTTTTTTCTCTTTGCTTTGTCGACAGTATTTTCTGATTAAAATGTGCAAGACTGCAATGCATTAAAGCTGATGTATGTTTCTCTTTAGGCACTCAGTTTACACTTTAATAAAATGTTAATATATATATATATATATATATATATATATTTTTTTTTTTTTTTTTTCCCAGAAGTAACTTGAAAATTATTCTAGCAAGTTGCCACTTTTAAAAGTGTCCTTGTGCTAATATCCAAACTGGTTTTATGAGATATTGTCACCACAATTCAGTGCAGAGTTAATGAGCCAAGTTCAACCAATTTTCCCTGGAGCCATTAAAGAAAAAAAAAAAAGTAAAATAAATAATGCATGTGAATTTTACATGGCTGCTTTCATGTTGCTCTAGTAAAAGTATGCGAGCACTGCAAATGTCAGCCTGATCATAATAGTAGAAAATGGCCAGTCATACAGTATATCTGGAACAGGAAATATATATATTAGAAACAACTTACATTGCTTACACCTTTTTTCAAACACTACTGTAAAGGCTACCTCCAATGTTAACACTCTGGAAAGGCTTTTTTGCCTTGCAAATGGCTTAGTCTTTAAAAGGATCTCCAAAACAATACACAGATCAATGGTTAGATGAATTTTTGTTTTTCGGGGAGTTGAGTTTGATCGAAACCAACACTTTCATAATTTAAAAGGACTTGATTTAGCTTCAATTTATCATTATTGTTGTTGCTATGACTACGAAAACGAAGAAAACAGAGAAAAAGTAGCTGCTGCTGCTGCTGCATGCTTTTAACACCATGTAGGGTCAGGCTTGATCTTCTTTTTTTTTTTTTTAAATGTTTGAGTTAAAGTATGTTTCTGATATTGCACCATCGCGCTTTGAAGGTGATTGCAAGAACAGCATTTATACCAGTATCTATATTTATATAATATAATCGGTGATGAATCGCACCAATGCAGGAATCCTGTATTAGTAAATGTCTACTTTTATGCCTGATCCATGATGGTTCAGAAAGAGGAGAATAGAAATGCATAGCAGATGTAGCATACTATTATTACTATTAATATATAGAAATAACACTAACCATGCTCACTACCTGTTATTGTGACCCAACAGTAAGTTTAACTTGCAGACGACACACAATCCAGACAAGACAAGTTTCACTTCTGACCGTGAAGTTAAGCCTCAGAATTAGCGGAGACAGCTGATCTTACCTGTTTTTCACGGTAACTTGGAGCAGTTACAGCCAGCACCAGCTAAAAGTTGCAAGTCACTAAGTGAATATTTCATACACTGAGCTTTACTATTGCTTTGACTGAGTTGCGCAAGGAGTTCTTTGCCCTGGTAATTTACACGGCTGAAATTTCACTTAGCATATAGCTTTCTTGTCCTATCCTAAAGAATATGAGTAGTACATAATAGGTGAATAATGTGGAGGGGGGCTCAAATTGGTGAAGTGAAGGGTATGTTTCTTCTCAAGTTAATAGGGCTTATTATGTACTTTGCCAGTCTTGCAGTCAGCTCCCTGTTGGCTAAGGCGCCTGACATTCAGGAGCACACAATCCTGTCGTTAGTGTCAGTTTACTTGACATTTTCTTTGTGTCCCCTTTGAGCCTGGAGACTGAGCAGCCCTCCACTGTGATAATAGTCACCTGCCAGATATCCATGGTGGGAGAGAAAATAAATGACCGAGGAAAAATGAATAAGCAGTCGGTAGAAGAAATGGTGCAAATCAGAGAGGCAGAAAAAAGAGGTGGCATGGAGTCTTGAGGTTGCTGCCGTGGTGTCTGATATTATAGCCGCACAATGGATTGTTTCCACGGTGACAGACAGTTAAAGGCAAGAGTGTTATTTCCATTATTGCTTTGCCTTTTCTACCTCAAATTAGTCTCAAGAACAAGAGTGAGAAATGAGGGCAGGCAAAACTGTAAGACAGTAATTTTGGAAGTCAAAAAGGTCAAAACAGTGCACCTCATTGCCCCTTGACACGCAACATCACCATAGTCCAGTTGAAAATACGCCTTGTTTTCAGTGTCATGTCAGGGTTATGTGAACCAACTTTCTATACCAGATTTAGTATGCAAATCACTGTTGATTCTATTCTTATCAGCTACAGAAAGATGTACTTTCTTTTTCCTTTACCACCTGCACGGTCCTCCAGCGCCCTTCAAATGCTGTCAATCAAAGTAATGGCATAAGGGATTAAATTACAACGCACACCGCACTCTTAAAATGTGACCTGCAGCTACATTTAAAGGTGGAGGAGGAAAAAGAATCTAATCAAGAGTCTTTATGCCAAGGGCTATGAAAATGCATGCCGTCTGTGCGTGTCCTCCAGTGCGCTTAGTTATAGGTTGGAAGGAAGTCTGTGGACACCTTGTAGACATAAATTTCACTAATAAAGTCAAGTGAGTGATTAGAATACCAAATGCATGTAAACTGTGCATGCAAATTTGACGGTGCAAAATGTCAAGAAAAATGACGCTATGTGAATGTAAATTGCATTCTTATTTGATGCAATGGATCTAAACATTTTAGATTTTTGTTTCAGATTAACTTAGATGATTTTAACCTAGATTTGGGAATATCTTCTCTGCATATTTTCTGGTGGAGTTTCCGCTGCACTACAATCCTCTAATTATTGTAAAACATTGTGTCTGAATCCTGCTCCTCTTTTTCTCCAGGGAATGTGAGGTACTATCACTGAAAACCCAGTCAGGCTTGGATAAAAAATAACTTAAATGTCTTTTTGTTCTCTTTCATTATCCCACTGTACACAACTGATTGAGTTTTGAATCTCCTGCTCTTTCACCAGAGTCCCTGAAAACAAAAGAAAGACTGTGAATGACATGGTAGCACATCCACTCTGGCTCAACAAGCATCTCTAGTGAGAAAAGAATGGTCAGCGCAACAAAGAACTTTGGATTCCAGTAAATAGGCTTTGGAGAAGGCGAATTATAGCCCCTTAATTACAGGATTACAATCAGTCCCTGGATCAATACATAAAGCAATCACCAGCTGTGCCGAGAAAGAAGAGGATTATTGGCGGGAACATTGTTCATGTGTTTCAGCCTCAGCAAGAGACTAGATGGATCCATAATTGTATCCACAAACCGCCAATGTAGCAAAGTCACAGGCCAGGTCAGAGCAAAATGTAGGCAGGTGTCGTCTATGGTAGAAAACCGCTGTTAGAGTTGAAATTTAAAATGAATAATTTCTACAATTAGACCCTTTTCAGTCATGCCTTCTTTTCCTGTTTATCTCAAAGCAGTTGAGCATGTCAGCTTCATGTCTAAATGAGCACAGCGATCACTTTTTCATAAAACCCACGACAACAATCGTACCAGGTCGGGTCTAGCAACATTTGTGCATCATTTTTAACACAGCACAAATCTGAACTGTGCGCCATGACGAGCGATATTCATCAAGTTGCGCCGATCGATTTTGGAGGCTTTTACCATGTCACGACTAAGATTGCACCAAAAACATCACAGCAAGCACAAAAGAAGCATTTTAAAAGCATTAAGCACATCTTTATGTGTAATCCAATTTAATTTCCCCCACAATTTCAAATCCGTCACAAACTGAAATGTCAATAAAAGTACAAATTTACTGTGATGAATACAGTCTTTAACAGGTTAAATTAATGAGGCTTGCAGCTTTTATTTTATACCTCTAACACACACAACAGAACAAAATGGAATATGAGCGACTGGTACCATTAACTAATTACCTTTCTAATGACATTCTACGGTGTTTTGTGATGGACAGTGCATTGTAAGTACGTGGCACGTTTTGAGAGACTGGCCAGGGGCAGTAATTCATTGCTTAGTATACCACAAATGTTTTTGTTAAGGACAGCTGACAGTTCAGATTTATGTGTGAGGGAGACAAAGAAGGTAGAATCCATGAAGAGTGAAACTTAAAGCAGGTAGGGGCCACAGAGATCTGAGCAATCGATCAATCATCCCACCTCAGCAGTTTCTCTGCTCCCCACCCTCTGACACTGGAACTCGCCCCACTTTTCAAAGTCTGTGTTGCCTCATCCTCTTTAACTCTCTCAGTTTGTCGCCTGAGCTTCCCCAGTCATTGTCTGCATTCTTTTGTATTTGTTTTAGCCTTCTGCAGTTGTGACTTTTGCTTTGTGGCAAGCTTCAGCAGCTATGAATATATAAAAACAGGGGATATGTTGTGTGTGCAGGAGTTTTCGAGGATGAGTTGGTGTATTTATGCGTTTCTTTAAAACTGGCCAAATGTTTAATAAGCAAACAAACGTTTTTCACAGCAGTTCACAAGCCTTCGCCTGCGCCTTGCAGCTAGCATAGGAGACTAGCCGCTGTCTGTGGACCCAGCAGGCCTGTTTGATTCATGAAGCAGCATCAAAGCTTTCATATGCTCCTTACATTTCCCACTGCTCTCTCTCATCTTGCTGTTGAATCGTTTCTCCAAAGCTGTCGGATAGTCTCTCTGCAGGGCGGTTGGCACTCATCGAAAGCTAATAGAGGGTGACTGTATATGCATATGTGGGTGTGTGTGTGAGAGAACAGTGAGGTAATGTGATGTGACGAGCAGATTTGCCAGCATGTGGTCATCGAGATTTTGGGTGTTTTCGCACGCACACACGCACAGGCACTTTGTCTTGTCTTATTCCGTCCTCTCTTTACTAATTCCCCGAAAACTACCTAATCACTCCCAATATGTAATCCAATCGGCCAAAAAGCAGTATGTTAAGGTTCATTATGCGTTGACTAATGCAGCACACAAGTTTGGATGGAGCTATTCATGCAGCTCATCTTATTAAACCTGCTCTCTCTCTCAGTCTGAGCTGAATCCAATTTAATACCACATGCTGCACTGCGCTTTTATTACTGTAATATCCACCAAAGATTAGCCTAGAAATGACACTTTCAGGACAGCATTGACAAACACAGGTTGCATTTGTGCTCTCTTGACATTTTGCCACCATTTATGATGCTCTATATTTCCGTAGTGGGGACAGTCTGGGTAGATCATAAATCGAAGCTTAACTTGTAGCATATTTATTTGCACATACCCTGGTGCTTACATTTGCTTGGGACTCTCATGTGAAGTTGCAGCAGGATTGGGTAGTGTGTGTGTGTGTGGGGGTTGGAGTGTGTGATGGTCCAAGTCAATGGCATTGATTCTACTCGGGCTTGAATTCCAACCTCATCCTCCTCCCCCTCAAGCTTTCACTCTGTGGCACACAGAAATGAAGCATCCCCTCAAGAACAACGAAGGCCACAGATCAAAGGACAAGCTGCTTGACACAGTGTCTGCAGCAAAGTCCTTAACTATTGCTGGTGCATGGTTGTGACAGAGGGGGCAGCAGAGGTTGAGGTTAGAGAATCCTTTTTGTGCAAGGTGCAAAGACAGAGTGGAGAAAAAAAGTACATCCTTCAGCATGTGTTATACACAAAGTTTGATCGAGAGTGCTTGAAAACATAGATGTGACATTGTACTCATCCCCGCTTTGAAATATTATTTCTTCTTCCAGAGAAATCAGTTTCAGCTAGAGAGAGAGTAGCACTTCGACAGCTGGGGTTTGGGGTTTTATGTTTAGAAATTTCAGAAAGCTTGTGTTTGTGTTTACCTTCCTGTTTTTCGTACTTGCATCATTCAACTTTGGAAGCCACCGCACTCTGAAGTCCAAGCACCATGAGCGGCTGCAGAGGTTGGGAGGTTGGGTAAATACACGAGGCAGATGATAAACACTAGCTTGCCTCATTACATTTGCTTATTCATGAAGCAATTGTTGGTTAGTTTACTCTGCCTTGATGCAGGAAGTATCATTCTGACTCCTATAAATATCCCGTACTAAAGGTCTGTTGAACAAACGCAATAAAATCAAATATCAAAGAAACTCAACATTCAATTAATAAGCTTCTATTACGGGTGGCTAAATTTCAAATGAGTCATTTCTGTAATGCAGTCGGGGCCTTGTGTGAGGTTAATTGAGACCTTGACAGCACTTTAGTCTCTGCTGCATGCTTGTGTGTCTCGTCTTTCCTCCGGCTAGAGTGTCTGCTCTTGGGCTTTACGGAACGAGATTTGATCTGAGTGAAAAGGCGTACACTCCGAGTGTGTATGCGCATGTAATCACAGGAGTGCTACCATGGGAGTGAGAGGATGAGACAGAGATGTACAGTAGATGCTAGAGGAAAAACAGATGTATAGGAACAAGCTCACAATTCACAGGAGCTGAAGTGTTCTCAGGGATGGAAAGGGGGGGAAATAAAGTCATTCTTTATATTAGTTCTTGTGTCTTGGCTGAAGTCATATTGTCCCTCCTGAGATGTCAGAGGAGAGCTTTGCATTGTGGAGAAGGATCACCAATCACCTGGAGCATACAAGGGATGCAGGAAATGATTTAACGTGACACACAATATGGATCAGTGTACGCTTTTGGATAGCACCGCGCCGTATTACTGTCTGGCCAGTATTGCAGTTGTTGTTGTTTTTGTTCCTACCTCTGGCTCTGAAACCACGAGCAAATATGATATGACTGTATTAACCTTAAAATAATTTACTGAGGGGCATTGTTGGCATCACGACCAGACTGGCTGGTGCTCCAGTGAACCCCCCTCCACGCCACCACCCTCCTCTCCTGTCACTCTCCGATCCTCTCCAGCTTTATCTCCTCCTCTCAGCCTTCTGTTCATTAAACAGACATAAACAAAAGAAAGTTTTTTGTTTTTTGTTTTTTGGTCGCGTGTGTCTCTCCATTGCATGCGGCTCAATCTCACTGAGCTCGTGGAAGCAATCACAAGCTGTTTGTTGCTTACCGTTAACAGCCCATACTTTGGGAGGCGGTCCAACTTAGTACATAATTGAAAATGGTTGCTGTGGTCCATTTGCTACGCTTTTGTTCTTCCTACATCAGCAACGCAGGCACCGCCAGGATGCTGCTCTTGGGGGATTTGCTTTTGTGTGTCATTTTTCCCCACCATCTCTTTCTCTCCCCTCTTTGATGCCTTTTTTTTTTTTTTTTTTTTGATGACAATTCACACTTCAGTTGAGATTGCTCTAAATTTCGATTTCAGCCAAAATGCTCTTTTAAGTAGCTGTCTCTGTCTGGATGCTATTTGTCCCTGGCTCCTTTTATTTTTTTTCTTCTCCCCCCGCCCCTGAAATGTTTTCTTTTATGTGAGTGCATCCACTCGTATTATGTGGTCGTGTTTGTCTCAAAGTGAGCGCTATCATCCTCTTTAATGTTCCAGAAGTATAGCAGTTAGAATGTCACTTAACACTGTACTCTCTCTACCTCTTCAAAGCTTTCTCTCCCTTTCCTGGTGTCTTCCATGCAGCAGTCATTCCTCACCAAATACTGGAACAAACTTTTTTCTTATATAGTCTACTACACATTGGAAAATGACTGGTCATATCTCAGTACAAAGAGCATAGATATCACATGGACAAACCATTATCCACCATCAGTCTTCTCCTCTCACCTAAGATTGTTCCAGTAGTGAACTCGTTCGCTCATGAGATTTGGCTTTCAATCTGTCTGCCAGCAGACCACCCCCTCTGACCAGCCCAGCCTCTCTCCTCGGGGAAATGCACCGAGGTCTTGGAGTGATTTTGCTGTAATGGAACTTCAGGATAAACTAGATTTGATGATCCACCTATACAGGGGCCTCTTGGCACTTTGAGTTTGCCCTCTCTCCTTCCTATTCGAGCCCTAAACCTCATTACCTGAGGCTGATTCTTCATCCGGGCCTCCCTGGGGAAACAGAGGTGTGGAGGGGCAAATGAACACAGGAAGTCGAGTGTCACTTCAGATCACAGTTCATGTCAGGAAAGCAGCTGATTTGTATGAAGAAGAGTTATTTGAGACTTGAGAGATCTTCCTGCAATCGGTGATGTGTGAAGCTCTTCTTTTATCAAAGATTCTCTACCTAGCTGAGGATTAGAAGTATTTTGTATAGGGATCAGCCTTCTCATTGTTAGTATTTCTTAGTTAAGTTGAAACTCAGTTGATCCTGCATGGAACCGAGGGCATCACTGCAACAAAAGTAATGCGATTCAGGGAAAAGGCAGGGTCTATGCCATAGAATAAAGAGCATAATAATTATATAACAGTAGAACAAGTGAATAAAATGGGCTGAATGTGAATCCAATCATGAGAAATAGTACAGACAAATGCTACTATTTCTCTACTGACTGAATTGGGTGTCCACACTTTGACTCGTGTGATTGAGGTGTCACCGTTTTGAGGGTTCTTGCAGCCTTCTTTCTGTTGTAACAGCTGCAGGTGTTTGTTCAGTTCTTGACAGATGCACACAGTGTCCTCCCTGGCTGCTGTAAGGCTGCTGTTTGACATGTGTCCATTGTACAAACTGTCTGTTTTGACTGGTAGTGTGTGAACAAAGCTCAGTGCAGTGGAAGGAGGCCATGTGCTGCAGACAGACTGGCAGGCATTAGCAAAGTTGTCAGCACCTTCTCTTCCCTTTCTTTTTGGCTTTTTCGAGTTGCTCTTTTAATCCACTTTGTCTTGCTTTGGCACTAATGTTCCTCTGTTTTGCTGCCATCCAAAAATACATTTGTGTCTAATTCTATGCCAGCTGTTTGCTTCACTGGAATGGAAGTTGTTTTGTTTTATTTAACATTTTCAGACCACTGTATTATTGTAAGACAGGTGCATCGCCATGCCCTAATAAGCTAAAACAAATACAGAATTCATTTCAAAAAATGTAACTGCAAGACAGTATATATGTCTATTTAGTGCTATGTCTGTAATATATCTAATATGTTTGGAGTCTTGGCTTAGTGTATGTCATGCTTGGGCAAGTTGCATATTGAACTCTGATTGGATAATGATTTTTGTGAAAATAAGCTTTTCATTCTGTACGCTGAAGCTCAAATATCCCAATAATCTAATAAGAATAACACATTTTTGTGAGGAGAAAAGGGTTAGCAAAGTTTCTTTCACAATGATGTTATTTACCTTTCTTTTTTCCTCCCTTCTTTCTTCTTTAGGTAAGGAAGAGTCAGTAGCTACCTTCAAGGGCAACGAGTTCTTCTGCTATGACCTGTCCCTGACACCCATCCAGAGCAGCACCGATGAGATCACGCTTTCCTTCCGAACGCTGCAACGCAACGGCCTCATGCTCCACACTGGCAAGTCAGCCGACTACGTGAACCTTTCCCTGAAGAGCGGCGCCGTTTGGCTGGTCATCAACCTGGGCTCGGGAGCCTTCGAGGCTCTGGTGGAGCCCGTCAATGGCAAGTTCAACGACAACGCCTGGCATGACGTGCGCGTCACCCGCAACCTGCGCCAGGTAAACACTGCACGCATAATCTAGGGCTGCTGCAGTCAGGATGGTGCCTCTGTCTGCCACCCACCCTATCTCTGCTTTCATCTTTGTCTTTTCTCCTAGGACATGGAGAGCACAGGCAGCGTTTGTCTCACGTTCCTCCTCTCACATTTGTTTTCCTTCCTCCCATCTTAACAGAAGTTTCTCTTCTTTTCTAGGCTGAAGTAGAGCAGAAGAGCTGTGCTTCTTTATATTTCTCTCATATTCAAATGTTTAAAAAAGACCAAAGATCTGTCTTTCTTTTATATTTAGGTCATCCAAAGGCATTACAGTCCACATGAAGATGATGCTATGATCCTAGCTGTAGTTAGATTATTGTTAACATATATTAAAATGAAATCAAAGACAAATATGCACATGTAAGGTTTGTCCCTGGACGTTGCTCTGTGGACTTATTAATGAACTAGTAAAGAAAGTGGTCTGCTCAGTAGGTATGCACATAATGTACTCAGCTGCACAACTGGAATGCACCCTAATTTATCAAAGGTGACATTGCACTTAAAACCTTTCTGAACAAATTACCCAACACATCTTTACAGACCTTTAATCGTAGGTAATGGAAAACAAAAGAGCACCGGCAACCTGAACGTGTATGTATGGATGTTGGTGTGAGACTTGTGTGAAATGGTGTTTGTGGTGTTTGCTGTATGTTCAGGAAAACATTAAGCACGTGCACATGCAGGGCACTCTCAGAATACTGGACTCTCCGGATGCTCCAAGTCATCAATTGGCAAGTGCAGATACCAGCAGAGAGATACAATCAATTTCACTTACACTTGCCATGCTTACTTCTTCACATTTTTTCCCCCCTTTTTGGTAAATGTAATTGGAATGAATGGCTTGTCAGAACTAATAATGGGCATTTGCAAGCGGCCCAGAATACAAAAAGCCAAATGTGAATGCATTAACACAAAGATGGTGCATCAGCTTCTTTATTTCACTGCGAAAACATCTCCAGAAAGTTGGGTAAAAAGCAGCCAATGCTATCAAGCCCCTTTACTTTTAGGCACTGAAGAAATTCCTCGCCTTGCAGAAATGAAAACCTGAGAGCAAAGTGATCCTTAATGTGGACTAAGTGTACTAAGTGCTCTTAAATTATAGGGAGACATTTCCATGCTAACCAGAGTCTGCAATTTCTGTCACATTGCAATAATATTATTATGTATTTCTGTGAGGTAACTTAGCTATGAGTGTAGTCCAAGATTTGTGGAACTGATGGGTTAGAATATACTGCATTTGCCTTAGAATAAGGGCAAAGAACCGCACACTTCTAAACACACACAAAGAAACTGCGGCGCAACTTCTGAGAAACACACACATGCACAGTCGGGGTCAAATATGTTGTGCTGTAGAGCTATGTGTGATCAGCAGAGTGCAACCAGCTTAATGAGTTCAGGAAGCCAACACGATTTTGAAGATTTACAGCATGAGCCAATCCACCTACCACCAACTGCACCATAACGATCATTAGGCAAATGGGAAACACACGCCATGCACATACACACATGCTGAACTGAGACTATTATTATCCAAGTGCTTCTCTTTCTATCTGACTATTTCTACGTCTGTTCATCTGTAGAACCGAGGATACACCTGTATTGTGTAGAGAAAAAAAAATCACAATTTTACTCAATTTGGCACAATAGCAGTAATAACCATTCAATATATATTATTATAGTTGTATATTAAATATCATTAATGTGTCTTGTTGAAGCATGGGGCTGGGCTGGAACTGAAATTTCAAAACTCCATTCAAATGTATATCGCATCACTCAGAATTTGCATAATAAGTGTTACTTGGCCATAGCAGAAACATCAAGTAGTGTTAATTCAACATCATACTCTTGATATTCTTGGATGAAAAAGAAAAAAAGTTTTTCTTGCATGAATCACTGGTGAAATCCAACTTTCAGATTTGTGAATTACCTGCATTTTAGTTCCGATTTTTCCTCCCACATACAAGATCCTCTGGATATGAAAACCAGCTTAGTCTCTAAAAGTCTTCACGCTCTGTGATGACTTCATGTGGCTGAGCAGATATTAAATCCCTGTACTCTGTGCATGATTTGACTCAGAGCTAACCACCCACATCGTGTTGTCCAGGCTATCTCCATTAACCCACATAATAGCTTGAATCCCCACTGGATCACTCTAATTGACTTACCAGGCAGTCCAAGTGTTAACGAGCTCTCTAGATTTACACTGGACCATCCCCACAGAGAGGCAGAAGCAGAGAAGTATCAATGACATTGACCACCTGTGACCCTATGTTTACTGCTGAGCTGATACCCAGCAGATCAATGATTGCTTGCATGTTTTGAAATCGTGTAGCACAAACATGCATTCACACATATCTCAGGGGTGCTTTAAAACGCAGAGCTGTCCAGTACATTGACATTACAAACACAATCTCTGGTCAAAAAGAAATTAATAAACGCTTCAATGATAGCCTGACAAATATTGACCGTTATAAGCTCTGCAAAGCTCTTGCGAGGCTGCTATTTTGGGATGCTTTGGATTTTGCATTGTGTATAGTTTCCAAAAATATCCACATAAATCAAAAGATATTGGTCATTTTGGGAAAAAAAAAAAGCATGTGGTGAATGCAACATGTAGCTCCTGGCCCTGCTACAACATGCAATAAATACCACAAATACTTCTATTTCCGTCATATATTCTTTAAATACAAAGAAAATGTAAACACCCACACAAACTCTATTGTTGTTTTCTGCAGCCCAATGGATCAAATGTGATATCTTGAAAAGTAGACGGTGGCCTATAAGAAAAGTGTCAGATTCCTGCTGAGGTTATCATACATCCCCAGCGGTCTCCAAAGTCTCATCAAGTCTATCTCCATTGTTTTTAACGGCTCTTCCAACGTCATGCATATCTCCGACTGGATCAGTCAGCTCCAAAATAAGTAAAGCCTGTGAGCTCTTCCAAGTCAGCCTCTCTCTCTCTTTCTATCTCCCCCTCTCTCTTACTCTCTCTTCCCTCTGTATGTGTATATTCGCTGTCTTTTTCCACAAAACCTATGAATTTGTCAGCTTTGTGCGGGATAAAATGAAGCAGACAGAATTAGGTGAGGTGATAGGGACTCTCCGCCAAGAGAGAAGAGCGAGAGGGGAGGGGTGGGGAGAAATGGGTATAGAATATGCCGAACAACTGATCGCAGCTTCAGAGCTCCCCTTGGTGGCATCTGGCAGTAGTGCGAGTACGCATGTAGAGAGCAGTGTGTGAATGCAGAGTCAGGCTAATCCTTGCGGTGCATGTTTGATAGGCAGAAGAGCACAATGCCATGACCTTTAATAATCAGTGCAAGTCTCTGCCCCTGCTACACGCTCATTCACACCCATTCTGGACCGTACATATCACAAACAGCGAGACACTTCTCCTTTCCTTCCTCTGCTCCTCCTGACATGATTTACCGTCATGAATACGTTGCAGACCGTTCTCTCCTGTGGGATTACATACACGGTTGTGACACGGAGCAGAAAGACGAAGCCAAGGGTAAAGATGGAAACACTCATGTCAAGACGTCATGGGGAGTGATAAATCCAATACAAAGATTCAGAAATATGAAAAAGCCCAGTAAAAATGGATCAAATGTTGAGCGGGCAATGACTCACTAGTCAGTCAAGCAGTTTAGGTCCTTCTGTTGATGCATGTTCAATGCACAGTTTATATAAATCTGCGCGTTGTCTACTTCACTGTATGTTTAGTAGGTATTGATTTTCTGATCTCTTCAAATCCCTTTGATTTTCCTAGAAGCCCTGCAGACACAATGGACGCCTGCCATTTTCCCTTACTGATTGTTTCTCGCTCCTTGCTCCTCACTTCATCCAGACATTGTTACCTTTGTGATGGGCTGCCATCACGAAGGCCATTCTAATGTGGTTAATTCTGCTCCAAGGAGCAAGGATGGATCCCTGAGGAAGCCAGAGCAACTATACAGGAGAGCCTTCACAGACGTCTTTTATTGGACATACGCGCCCCTTTATCGGAAGTCTGTCGGTGATTGGCTGATCCGTGGCTACAGTTTTATACAAACAAGCAAAGAACAGAACAAGCTCACAAGTATTAACACCAAAATTGAGATCATGCTGTATTTCAGATTCATTATTTAATTTAAAATAGAAAATCTGTAGGTATGAGCCAATAAAGAACCATGAACAATTTTCTCAAACATGAAATCAAGCCTTATACTCATCATCTCCCTTTTCCCTTTGAATCTGTCATGAATAATAATACAGTTATGGAGAGGCAGAGTGCCAAATACCGATCACAGATAAACACATTTTGACAGTTCTCATCATGTGCATTTAGTCTAAAACATTTGTTGGATGAACACATCTGCAAAACATGCTGATCGCAGCCCAGATTACTGAATAATGTATGTACAGACAGAATATCAGTAAACGCAATTGCTGCCAATGGAACTATGCTTAATGTGAAGTTCAGTGTCTAAACAGAATTACATTTACAGCCTGTGATTTGACTGATCTGAGTATAAATACATGACATATAGAAATAGTTGAAACTAAAGTTTTGAAACACATGTTGCAGGTGATGTGTGCATTTTCATTAGTATTTGACCTGCATGTATGGACAGACACAGACTCTAAACTAAAAGAAGTCGACTAAAATCCAACTGACAACTGATCCAGCTGTGCTGCTGTCGTTTGAAATGGATGTTGCTTTAGTTGACAGTTCAGAGGAAATGATGTTTAATTTCTCTAAAAACACATTTCCTCTCGCCTCACATCTTTCCCTCGTGCCTCTCCTCACATCTTCCACGGGATGGATTAAGATGCATGAGGACGCAAGTGAGGCTAACATGGATGCAATTAAGGACATTGGCGTTTATCCACTGACTGGTGAAGACACTACTGTATGCCTTGCAGGGATGAGATTTAGCACTGACTACTGGAAAAATCAGCCACAATTCAATCGAAACTCTCTCGGACAGAAACTAAAACCACTGGCGCCTGTGTTATTATGTTCCTTCCCATTACTGTCATTGCAATAACTCAAAGCCAATTCATCAGCTTTTATGCACATTGCAGAGTTACAGTAGGGTAAGTGCAGGTCTCGGGATGTTCACTGCATGCCAAATACTTAATTGTCTTTAAACATTGGATTGCCTTTCAGGTTTTTATATCACTGCAGCAGTGAAAGAGCAGCATCGAGTGGAAGACCTAGCAGCAGTCAGCAGATTACTGTTATCAACAGTTTCCCCTGACACACTAAACCAACAAAAAGACATGTATCAATACCAGTGCAGCTGCTGTCTCATGTCTAGAAGCTAATGTGATGACACATTTGTGATCGATATTGGTGAAACTTAATTTATCACTTTATGCTTCTTACTAGATTGAAATCCCCTAGTTTGCATTTGGATGAGAACATTTTGTTCAGACATGATACATGTGGGAGCTACAATTACAGTTCAGCATGTGCAGCGTCTACGTGGATGTCTGCAGGGCTGTTTCCTCAACAGACCACCGTCACTTGGAAAGAAAAAAAAAAAAACAGTACATTATGCAATCATCTGCCACCAGCTTCTATAAATTTATCACTTTAGGATCATTAGTATAAACCCATTCCATGGTTTGTTGAGAATATCATGATGCAAGGCCAGGAAAAAAAAGAAATTGGATTCCTTTTCTTTGATGTACTACAAAGATAAAAATGCAGAAATACGGTTATCTATATGTATTCTTGCAGAGCTATCTTTCCACGACGGCAATTACTAGAACAATCAAAGCAGCCTCATGTTGTATCGGTCCATATGTATGCTTAACAAGGACTTGTGTCCCACAGGACACTGCAGGCAGTCGGAGGAAAGATGAGACACATACTGACAGAGGGGAAGGAAATGTGCACTGTACGTCTGTATTTTTGTTTGCGAAAGATTGGTTGTGTGCACAACAGAGAGTGAGAAATGGAGTGTAATGCTACTATGAGACGAAAAGAGTATCTGAGCGGTGGGAGGATAGAGGGAGCACAGGGAGAGACGGCAGTTTGTTCTGTAGTACGAACACAAGAACAGAGGCAAGCTTTCTTTTAATTCCCCAATGTGACTTTACAACTAAAAGATTCTACATCCATTGTGTCACAGAACTGGGTCAGTAGCTTATCCAGCGTCTGGAAATAGAGACCTTTGAACTCAATATCTCTCTGTTTTGCTATCCCATTTTTCCTTTTTGTATCACTGTCACCCTCTTCTTCCTTTTACTCTCTCACCTACAGTACCATCTGTCCTCCTTTCTCTGGCTTCCTCTCTCTTTATGTCAGCTTTGATGTTCTTCCAAGTTCCTTGTCTCTTTCCCATATAACAGGACAAAGGAAGGCGTAGGATTAATGAACAGGTGAATTTTCTCATGCTGTCGTAGCGCTCTGTACAGTTCTGATGTTCGACTGCTCGCCCAGAGTTCAGCTGGAGCAGAAGAGCTTTGATCTGTCAGGATCGAGTTCAGTTAAGGTGACATTGAGAATTCTACGCCTACGCAGTGAACCATATCCACTGATATTGGAATTTTGAGAAAGCAGCTTCCTTTAATTTACTAAGGGATGACACAATCCTAAAACTATAGAGAGAAAGCCATATATAAAAGCTTCTTGTGCCATAGCCCCTATTGACATACACGTGTTTTATCATCTAGAAAAACCTCTTCTACAATCCCCTTCCTGTAATAAAATACTGTCTTTGAACAAACAAAGGCAGCTAGCTTAGTGACAACAAACTCATGGCTGTAGTGCAAAGAAAAACAATTTTTTTAATGTAAAAATGTCTAATGCTACTATAGAATATAAGTGTCCCCACTGTGCATGGGTAAGAAGTTACTCTGAATATTTTTATTCCCTGTAACTGAGCAGGCGTGTGTGGCTTTTTATGATTGTGGAGGCTCAAGCACAGCTTCATCGTCGATAAAGGATACTAAAACTTTACACACAAGCAGCACGCCAGCATTGTTATTTGGTTTACACGCCCTGTAGATTTATTCTAACCTCCATTCATTTCTCCCATACATAGACTGGTGTTTGCTAGCTCTGTATCCAACTATTTTCAACAAACATCACTCTTGCATGCCAGTTCACTCCACCTCTATAGAGTTGTTAGAGCAGCAAACCGAGTCAAGGGATGGAAAACATTCTGATGAAAAATGTACTTGGCTCTCCAAGAAAAAAAAAAAAATCAAAATGAAACACTGTCACAGCTCAGTTGGCGTCATGGCTAAAAATTTCATCACGGAGAATCATTGTCGTGTATTAGTGTTATGAGATCTTTTACATGCAGTGTGATCTTGTAACAGCATTATTCCTTTTGAAAATGAGGAATTTAAAAATGTACTGTCGCATTTTAAAGCCTTCATTCACCATTCCGTGATTGAAATGTTGTAATCCCCATGACACCGCCACCATATTTTAGAGCCACGTGGCTCGCAGTGCTGGGGAAGCGATCATTTTCCTCATTTGTTTCACATAAAGCGACAGGATAAAAATGCCATTCCTCCTTCTTCAATCAATACTAGATGCCTGGACACTCCCCCTCCTCTGCCTTGTTCTTTCTGTATGTGTTCAGAGTGTTTTTCATCCATTTCTGTACAACACGATCAGCTGCAATTATCCTCCCCCCTCTTCCTCTCCCTCCCATCCGTCCCTCGCCCTCCTCCCCTCTCATCCAGCCATCCTCCAAGAGTTAGCCAGAATTCCTAAGAGAGAGCCAATCATTTCCTCTCCCGCTCATTTTGCACACCCTCTCTCTTTCATTTTTACTCCATCTCTCACTTCTGTTCTTGTGAGCAATTTGTCACTTAACAACGGTGTCTGTTAAGCTGTTGGGCAGTGAATCAACCCTGGCTGCAGACTCATATTAACCATTCTCTTACAGCTCAGTCATCCAGTTAAGGGCTCCGATATTAATTGTAAACAAGTTTTGATTCAATAGGAAGCAGGCTTTTAGAAACTTCATTATTTGGTCGTTGGACCTGCTCTTTTTGTAGGGACAAGAACACCAAAAAATGCAGAGCCAGAAATGGTAAAAAAAAACAAAAAACAGAGAGAATCTGTGGATTTTTAGCTTTCACAGAAATCCTTGAACTACTGATCAGTGACATGCTGTTCCATCAGGAAACTTAACCAAATCTAAACTTAACAATTGTTATATTTCATCAAAATCACTTTATTCTGTGTGTATCATTCAAAGAAAATGCCTTAGATAAATGGTTTTTGCTGTCTAGATTCTGTTAAAAGCCACGATTCTGCAGTCCTCACTGTGACCATAAAGCCATTAGTAAGTGTCTAACAGCCATGTGACAAAAATTCTAAGACATTGTGGCTGAACTGCAGACTGAGCTTACACAAAGCAGATAAAAATAACTAGGAAGTAGTGAAATGTATAAAGTCTCCATTTTTCATAGTATTGGCAACAACTGCAGATTTTTGGAAAATGTTTTACTTGTCAATTTTTAGATTTTTCCATTTTTAAAAAATAAAATACAACCCTAATTTTGTTTCATCATTTATGGCTTTAACATTTTGCTATACTGACGACATTTTGAAGTTCCCTTTATTCTAATCATGGCTGTGCTGTTTCCTAAAGGGGCCAAGCTTTATATTGCGTTTACAAAATGAATCCACACTAAGTAAAAAAAAAAAATATGACAGGAACAAAAAATGGCCATAAAATGCTTCAGGTTAAGATGTTATTAACTGGTGACACTCAGTCAGTAATAAAATGTGCAAAAACACATTAAACCTTGAGGATTACTTCCTGCTATTCACATGTTAGCATCTCAATCGGGTCAACGTAATGTGTTTTAGCATAATGACAGATTTAAGCTCTTCTGGCCAAATCAAAATGCTATTTAGAGTGCTGAGCTTTGCCAAAACATACACCACACACTGGTGTAGTGATGATGGGTATTGCTATTCAAGACGAGCACGGGTACTGGATTTGTTTGATGTACATAATGACATGCTAACACCCCTGTAATCCATTCTCAGTTTACTGCCAATGACATTTTAAGTATTCCTAATGTGCTCCAGCCATGCTGAGAGGAAGTGAGAGTGCAGTCATCATGTGAATGTAGGCGGATGTGCATTTAGGATTATTTCTTTCCATCTTTGTTCTGTTTTTTCCCCCTGTCTCTTCCCCTATGCTGATCAGAGGTCATCACCTCGAGCACATCTCCTGCCTGTACATGCTCAGACTACAAGCACCTTATGGTAAAACACAGACCTAGCTATTTGATACAATGCTGAGAGTTTCTGTGCGTTTTAAGTGAGGAGGGGAAAAAAAAGCTCATTTGCATCACATTTCCAATGCATTAGCATATCAGCCCACATTCCCGCACTCACTCACTCATCAGCCTCATTTGCCACGACCTGCTCGAGCACTTTAATGTTTATTCATCCTCTGCTTCACTGACTTAGAATCAGATACCCAATCTCTGCACCGTTAGTACATTCAAACAGGTGGAAACAAATAATACAACGTTAATGAGACAAAAGCAGCTAACGGATTAAAACCGAGATTATGGGAGAAGACAGGACAAGTTGGCTGAAAAAGGAAGGGAATGAGGAGAGGATACCTTGGTAAAGAAGCAAAAATGAGTAAGCATTTTTCAGTGGCATGAATTAGACCTTATTGCTTTCAGAAAGCAATAATTAATTGCTTTCTGACACCAAATTGGGAGTGTTCTGCTCTGTTTCTGATTCAGCTGGTGAGTTTTGATAGTCCAGTTTGTAGCAAAGGCTGGCAGAACTGGAGTCTGTAACAAACGGCAGAGAAACAAATGTTTTTGTCAGAACCTTTTGCATTTTATTATATCTACCAACATTGTCAGAAATTGTGCAAAAATATTGACGTTAAAATGACAGCCGTTGACTTTAATTCTCAGGGTAAACAATAGACCCTCATACCTTCACTGCTCCTGCCTTTTGTTGTAATTTGTTCTTTTTCCTTCTTGCTGAATTCTCGAGGTTTCCTTAGTTTTTCTCCTGATGTGTGTTTGCTACTTCAGCCCAGCCGTGACAGTTTTTCTTATAAAGTGCATGCACAAGTACATACAAAACATAAACAGTAAAGAACAGCTGGAGCTACTCTCTCTAAAGCATGCATATTCATGTTCAGCTGCCGTGGCTTTGTGCTACCAAACTGGATCAGAATGTATTTTAAGCGTTAAGAGGTAGAAATAAACATTAACTATACTGTTAATCTTTCTCCCCCCCCCAAGTTGTTATAAATTTCTAAATTCACAATGCCTAGTTTAGCTAGATGAGCCATCTGTCTGTAGAAAAGTATTTCCTTAGTTTTAGGAGTGCTCATTCTGCAGGCATTTAAGCACTGCAGCTAAGCCTGGCTAAGAGTACAGCACAATCTCAGAGACAAGTCTGTGCATTGTTTATTTTGTGCAGACATTGCACAGACAAAGTATATTAATCATTAATTAAAGAATGTAGCTTATTATGAAACTTAACTGTTTCATTTCAAAGTCTCAGCAATTGCAGTTGTGAGTTGACAATAAAATGTGCCCCACTCTGCCCCTTTTGATGTGAATGGAATCTAAGAGAACAGTCAGAGATAGCGGATAGGGGAAATAGCGACTAGGATGATAGGAAACAGAAAAAGAGAAAGAATTATGACCATCTACACTGCGGTACCCACGACATTCTCCTGCAATTTTCATGCACGTATTCTCTCTCTCACACTCAGACAGCTATACAAAAGCCCACTCCCCTCAGTGCTGTTTGTTTGCAGACTTCTCTGCACCGTAATTGCAGTGACATTCATATTTGCACCTGAAGCCTGTCTGCCAGTTTCCATTACTTGGAGCCAGACTTACGGAGGGGGAGACTCTGACTGAATGTTGGATGATTGGAGTGAATGCAGAACCAAATGTACCTGAACAAGCTATTTTGAATCTAAGTCCAAGTGCATGCTGTGTGACAGGGTCACCCACAGAGTGCCTGTGTTACTGAGGACAGCCTGATGCATCACACATGCATAAATACTTCGCTGTGCAGCATATATGTAGGTGTAGAAGGCCACAATAATTTAAACATACACTGAATTTTTCATGTGACACTAATCATTAATTCAGAAATTTTCACTCGATGACAAATAGCACTTATTCCCTCTCCCCTCAGCGCGTAATACAATACCACGGCATTACTTTTATTCCTTATTTCTGAATTCTCAAGTTGGAAATTTGTAGGAGAATGGTCATCAGTCTCAGAACTTTCACAGTTACAATGATAAATCTATCTGGACTGGGAATCTTGGCTCCACTGCACTATCCATTGATCATTTTCACAGCTTTGTCATTAAATATTTATTCAGCTTATTCGCTGGTGGCCACAGTTCAGTAATGGCCACCGTGTTGAGCGTGTAAAAGATCAGCAGCTCAACGCATCACGTTACATCTTAGCTAAGTTTGTCTGGCAACCTGCAGCTCCTCCGCACATGTCGACAGAGCGACGTCGACTGTTTGACCTGTGAAATGCAAAGCCACAAAACACAGACCGTTGCCGCCTTTGTTCCCCAATATTTAATAAATGAAGGTTTCTCAACCCAGGAGGGGCTTTGAGACAGATGCAACACAGAGTTGTTTGTCTGAGCCTGTGGTTGTTTACATGATTGGGAGCTTTATCCTCCATCAGCAAACATCAGCATTTGCCGCCTTGGTTTCCCCACATGGGTCAATTACAGAGAGGGTGATGGTCTGTCTCAGCAGGGGTTCTAGACATGTTGGATTTTCCTGCAAAGTTGAACAAGGTGCATAGAAGAGAAGATCCACTGTACAAGAGTAAAATTAGCACTATGTAAATGGGTGAGCTAAGCTATTAGGTAGCCTTGCATTCCTACTTTCTCCAAAATGACCCACATTTATCGTTTGGTACTCTCAATTGTTATCGCCCAGTGTGTATTATTTAATACTATAACCTCCTCACACAGACTCACACACCACCCACACACACGCCCTCTTCGCTAAGACAATGTGACAATGTTTTCTGAGAGGGATAACAAGGGATTCATCTCATATGCTGTGCTCTTGTCCAACATGTCATGCATTTTCTCCTGCAGCCGTCCTGCAATAATACAGCACACACTCCTCGAGCATGTTGGCGCACCACGAAATGGGGAAATCATGACAGAAACCCTTTAAAGCAGCTAGTTACAAGACCATTCTGTCTTGCCGTTTGAGAGCAAAAGTAGAACAAAAGTTTAATTTTCTGCACGATTGATCTTGACAATGGAGCACTAGTTCAGCAGTACTTACAGTTCTCAAGCCTGCAGTAAAAAGTCTGACTTGTGCAATAGCTACGCCTCTAGATCTTCTACACATCTACTTTCACACATTACTTCTGGCTGGCAGTGTGCTCATTTTGTACTTTCTACTTCTTTTTCTTTTTTTTCTTTAATCATGAACCCAGTGTAACCCCCAGTGTGGAATTTCTTTTTACTGAATGGCTGTGTAATTATGGCGCTACTAAAGTTAAAACAATGAATTTAGGTGCAACAGCCCGCTACGCTTCATCAAGACACTCCTATAGGTAAATCAACAAGTGAAATGCAAATTAGTGTAGCAAAAGTCATAAAACAATGTACAAATAGACTCAAATTTTCTTATTCACTGCATTTAGTTATTGCACACACATGTTCTCAGTTCTGCTCGTCCATTAGTGAGTATTCTTTGACCCTGTGCAGAGACTTCCACAGCAAAATCAAAATAAACTGTCCTTCTTACATCATAAGCAGATGCTGCTTACTCACATAACTGACGCATGCATGTTGAGTCATTATCCCGGCACACTGCCTACTGACGTTGGGGTGTAATCTCCTCCTTTCATTTCTGCTACCCATATTCTCAGTTTTTGTATCGTGCCAGACATCATCAGCAATTTTTGAAAGATAAAATTCCCACAACTGCACCCTTTCAAATCTTTTCGGGCTGTTCCTACAAAGAACTGATAGCTCAGAGAAAAAAAGTTCAAAATCCAGACATCAACTGCCTGCAGGGGATCTAAAAGTTAAAGGATTGAAGATGTTGCGTTTAATAATATCTCATTTCTACCCCTTCGCTGCATCTTTAAATGAGTTCTGAAAGCCCCACCAGTCACTGTCACCTTTGTAGTGGTGCATTTGTCTAAATTAATAAACCTTTTTCAGGTTGCCACTTTTTCAAGCTCACATCCATTCTTTGATGTATCAGATGTTTTCTTTTTTTTTTGTGCGCTCGGAGACACGGGAGCACGGCGCGGTACTGATATGCAAATTCACACCCACCACTGAATCTTTTTTAGCTAATTAATGGATCAAGAGGAGTCATTAGACAAAGTGGGTGACTGGTGACGGCACTTTACCGTGACCCAGGACCAAAGAGTGGGTGTGCACGAAGCTTCAAATTGTCCGGTTAGCCTCACAGGGAGCGTTGTGTTTATGGTCACCACTTAGATTCAGCTCCCACACAGATGGCACGAACACATTGTAATCTATCCCACACACACACACAAAACCCACAGCACTGTACCTACTGTACATAATACAGGGACAGACTGACACACATGAGCGGAAACAAAGGTATAGCATTTGGCTTGTACATGTAATGTGACGGTAGAAATGTTTTGTCATTTGCATCCGTCTCCACAACCTGTCCTGGAGCTTTGTGTTAAATTCTTCATGAGCACCATTGTTCTATTAGCATCGCACCAGGCGAGATAATTACTTGGTGTAAAATTTGATGTTATCTGTGCGAATTGCCTCAATTATATTTGGGATTCCAAGAGAGAAAAGTGTCTAATTCGACCCTTTCCGCCCAGATTCGGCGTGTCAGATATGACCACCCACAGCGAGCAGCTTTCTGATTAAGATGTTAGATGTCCTCTAGATGTCCACTCTGTCCCCAGGGAAGGCTCAGGGCTGACACATCTTTTTCCTTACTATTACATTTAATGCTGGCTTGAAATGTTAAAACATATGTAAAGACAGGAACCTTTTCTAGCTCTGCAAATTACTGTTGGAGCTCTAAATTAAATAAATGTATGAAAAAACACTAATAACAGCCATGTGATGCTTCGAAGACATGTAATAGTCGAATGCCCAGATGAGAAACCAAAATACGTTTGTTGATTTATTTATGCCCATTTAATATTAAATTGTGTTTTTTTTCTCTCTTCCTGGGGACAGCAAACATGACTGTTTATTGTGAGAATGAATTCAATGATTAAATGAGCATTTCTCTCTCTTTCAGGATGCTGCAGATACAAGACCGGTCAATGAAATTCCTGTCACTCTTTCTGCCCCTCTCTATCCTTCAGCCTCTTCTGTCATTCTCAATTATTACTCTAAATTAATTCTGCTTTCCTCAATGCCCCTGATGATTTCATTGAGGTTTTTTTCACCATAATTGATGTTTGCTACAATGCAGTAATTTTTTTTCCTAATAATTTGCTTTCTCTTGCATGCATCACAGTAGCCCCTTAATGACTACTCGGGGAAATATTGCCTCTGCTATTGCACCTCCTTAAGCAACAAAAAACGATTGGCCACGCCCAGTGAGACAAAAGAAGAAAAAAAAATGCCATTTTGAAATAAGCTTGATCTGACCGACAGCAGGCCCCGCTGAGCACCTTAGTCTGCCACAGTGAATACTAATACTGATGTACTTCTCCCTCATTCCCTTCCCCTCTCAAAATGCACATCCCCATCAAAACTGCCCAAATCCCCTCTGTGGAAGTTGATTTGCTAACTCTTGTCTCTCTTACTAACAATCTTCAGAATTCTTCCAATTTGATTCTTTTCATTGGTGAATTTTGTTTCCCTTACCTTTTATGATTTCAACAACTAACACTGTGTCATTCACGGAATGTGAACCATCTGTTGTTTTCTCTACTTAACTTGCGACTTACATACTAACAAATGTATTGTTATCCTTTTACTCCTTTACTTTTTCTTTAAGATTTTCTTTTGTAAATGACCCTTTAAAACACAATAGTTGCTTACAGTTGCTTTCTTTATTTCTTTATTTGGATGTTTTACTACATAAACAATAGGAAAAAAAAAGATTCTTTAAATTATATTTTACTATTAGATCACATTTTTTAGACTCCAATCGCCTATTAAAAGGCAAAGGTGGTTTTGCAAAAGGTGATTTTTTTTTTTTTTTAAAAAAGCTTTTTTCTTTCCCACTTTTTTGGGGTTGAGGTGTGTTTTCTTGAGTTTTTAAGGTTTGTCATTATTTTTTTCTTTCTCCTCCCCCTGTTTTCTCCTGAAGCACGCAGGCATTGGACACGCTATGGTAAACAAACTGCATTATATGGTAGATATCATTCTAATTGTCTTACACTTTGGTTTGCCCTGGGTTTTCCGTTACCTCTTTCTATTCTGTTTGCTTTACTGAAAGTACAATCCTCCATCAATTCCAAGGTAGCTGAAAAACTCCACCTTTCTGTTTTTCTTTTAGCCCTCTCTCTGTATATTTCTATGTTACTGCTTTTTATTGCCATCCAGTTTCCCACTCCTAAAAAGACTTACTGTTCTCATCCAACGAGGTCTGCCTAAAATTATACAGAAATTCAATAAATTTAGATAAATATTTCTCTTTTTTTGCTGTTTATTTTCTGTTCTTTTTTATGTTTTTGGTTATTTTTCTGGTGCCTCAAACACTATCCGTATGAAGAAATAAAGAATCATAATGCAAGATATTTTCTCGATTTAATATCAGAAAAGTTTTACAATTTACCGTTACTTTTTGTTACTCCCTCTTGATTTATTTATTTTTTTTAGAAGAACCCTATGAAGTGAGCGTGCACAGCAGATTTCTCACGCAGATAAATACCCTGCTATGGCTATTCCAGTGAAAGGAAGTTAAAAAAGAGGAATTTTTTTTTTGTATTGATCTCCCCAACTTTTCGGACAACATGAAAGGAATAGCCCTAAAGAGATCCTCTTGCTCTGTCGCTTCAGTTGGTCCTGTTCAGCCTTTTATGGAGCGACCTGTTATCTAGGCTTGCCATCCTGTGGTTTATGGAGTCATGAAGAGTATTTACAACTCTTGATTTAGTGGTCAAAGCCCTCGCTGTAAAGTAGGCCTCAAATGAGGGCTTGATCCCATTAGTGGCCTTAGGCTGATTTATGATCAGGATGGGGCTGTTCCCAGACCTGCACCTGAGCACACTGCCCCTCTTACACACACATGTACACACTTAATGTGGTGGCAATTGTAGCTGGAACACAGGTGCAGAGATGATGAGAGTAAAAATGAATCGGTCTAAAGACGAAAGGTCATTTTTGAAGCTGTAATGGTGATTGCACACGTGTTGACCTGCAAACTGGAGGTCAGTTGCCAACATCATTTGTAGGCATTTAAGACTGAATGATCAAAGCCTTATTATATTTTCAAGCTCTTAGAAGCTCCATGCATAGTAGTACTGTCTATGTACACTTGCAAACTACTACCTGTGTGTTGTCGTGGCCAGGTCTACTTGCTTTCACTGGACTTTTCCAATCAATAAATGAACCTGTCTGCCCGTTGATGCAGACCATAAAGGGAGCTGCCTGGGAAAATCTGAACTATGTGCGATCAACCCCTCATTAACACTAACACCAACTTATATTTCTTCTACTTTACTGGCCTCACCCTTGCATGAAGAAACTTGAACCTTCCTTTCCTTTCCAATCGTTTCTTTTGTTGTTGTTGTTTTTTCGATATAGAGATTGCATTGAGTATATATGTATATGTATATATCATGGCTAACATATATACATACATATATCAGTCCTAATATAATCAATATGGCCATAAGACACGTTAGCCACACCCTCTTGATTTTTTATTGATTTACCTTCTTTTCCTTCTTCTTTTGTTTGGTTTTTTTTACTTATATAAGTTTAACTTCAAAATTAACGTACTAAACTGAATAATGACCTCACACCTTATCTTCCTGAAACAAAAACAAAAAAATATGGGAAAAAGCAAAGAGAGGAGACAGATTTTCATTTTCTGGTGAATAGAGGATTGATGCCCCAAGGAGCAAATCTGGCCAATCCATCAAAACAAGAATTAGAAAAGAAGAGTGTTCTATGCAGAAAGAGGTTGTATCTGGTGGTGACTCACTCACTTCCTGGCTCAAATTTGACAAAAGTGATGAAGCAATTTTGAACTTGCATCAGAAATACCGTGGTGAAATTCGAGCAGAGGAATAATGAGAACTGCAATCATGACTGAGTATGGATTTTTGTGTGTGGAGGACAGGGACGCTGCTGATATGACGTGTCCTACGACTGGAATACTGATTGCTCTATTCACCAAAACAGGGACGTCTTGCTCTCCCCTCTCAATTTTCCCTATTCTTTAAAAAAACCCTCTCATTTCCGTTGATTTCATCCGTGATCGTTAACACTGTTACCATCCTGTACCACTTCCACCTCCAAACTGACAGTATCCAGTGGTTGTATTCCTGCACCCTGTTTTGCATGTTTCTACTGGCTAGAACATCTTCACATCAGCATTCTCACAGGGTGTTAATGCTGCTCTAGCCCAGCACGTGTCAGTCTGTTGTACACGTACCGAGATGGGTTTTTATGTTGCCTTCCTTCTCGATAACAAAAACCCTAACACTGAAAGCTCTCTTCCTTTTCCCATTTGTCTGGTGTTGTGGTGATTTGCAATTTAATCTACTCCCTCACTACTTCCCCATTTTGCTGCATCTTGCTAGATGGTTGAATTTTCTTTTTATTATTTTTATTTAAATAGTCTGTTTGTGTTGTGTCAAATGGAACTCTCGCCCCACCCCCATTCTTTGTGTCATCCTTTTTTTTTTATTTAAGTGCATGGCTTGTGTGTCACCCTGTTAGCTTGGATGGATTCATTTTGTTTCTTCTTAACCAAAACAAACCCTTGTCACATGAAATAACACATTCAGTCCAAATCTGGATCTGGTTTGAGCAATCAAATTGCAGAGGACTTTTAAAGAATCCTCACATACTCTACTACCACTTCGACTAAATTTACTAAAACGGTGTTACTAATCTACTGTTTGAATCAAACCTTTGTTGTAACTGTACTAACAACCATTTTTGTGTCTGACTTTCCCTTACTTACAAAAATACTAACCGATTTCGTTCACCCTCCAACCCTTTGAAATCTTTTCGGCACACAGCTAAAGAATCCCCCCTCCTCTTTTCCTCCCTCATCTTTTTGAAAATTGTTGCCCAAACAACGCTCGCACTGAGCTTCCCAACTCCCCCTTATGCCTTTATACTAACCTAGTAATTTAGCTTATTTCAAAGGTTCATACTTTTCAAATCTAGTGCTTAAAGACAAGGCCGTTTCTCAACATAGTTTGTGCCCCGATAAGACATTTTGACAAGCTGCCAGACACCTATCGAAGTCAAACGCTGAATGGGAATCCATATCTTTCCCTTCTCTCTTGAGCATCTCTCCTGTTTGCGTGCCTATGTGGTGATCTGTGTGGGAATCTAACTGTGTAATGTATTGTATTTACTCTAAAAGATAACAAATTGTTTCTCCCTGCAAAAGCTCGCTGACAGTAATCAGACGTAGTGCCAACAAGGGTAAGTGATACATTTCCAAGGTAAGCTTGTGGCTTCCCCTGCATGGATTATGATGTTACAGAGTGAAGCTACTGAAAGGTGTCCATACTTTGTCATACTGTGCTCCATAACTCAGGAATTGCTGACAAGTGTACTACATGAAGACTGGGTGCTCACCATAATGACTCTTGGGAACTGCACGGTGGTAGAACATGGTCTGTACTCCTGAAGAACAATGCATACATAATGAGAGAGACTCACACAATGGTGTTTTCTATTGTACATGCTGAGGCTAGACAGGATGTAGCTTCCAATACTTAAATGTGTAAAACTCCACAATTGTCCCTTTAGGTTTTAAGAGTGTGGCTAACATCAGCTATAAGAGTGCTGCTCATACTAGCTGGGTTCACTCTGATGCACTTTTTTGTGGAAGCTGTGGCTCCTGTACTTGTTACCCTCGGTGAGCTTGCTCATTTCTTTTTTTTTAATTTCGCCCTAGTCAGCACATAAGTTGCTCCAGACTTCTAAAGATCAATAGATGGGAGATGAGCTGAGTGCTCTAGAATGGAGGGAATTGTGGGCAAGTGGCTCTGCTGTGACGCAGATACATCTCTAAGCACATATGGTGTTTCGTTTTGAGCTCGCTAAGCTAAAATATGGCTTTAGTATGTACAGAATCTGGTCAGTTTTATCATTTCATGTGTGATAGGGCTTACCAAACTGTCTTCTAATAGTGTAATCACCAGCAGAGTTTGAATCATATTGACCCTATTTTGCATCATGAGAGCCAGATCCACTTTATGGAGCCCCCAGCCGCCTGCAGTCTTAGAGGAAGATATGGTCAATGAGCTAGTGACACGCTCAGCTGAGCACACTGCAGGACTCCACAGAGAACAGTTCCAGTTCACCGTACGCTACATGTGAAGCCCCGCTGCAAAAGCTTTGTTAGTCTGTCGGTAGCTGGGTTATCAGCAACAGGCACACAAGAGGCGGTGGCTGAATGGAGAGGTTAATAACATGAAAGGAAGCATTCTGCCAAAGAGGACCATCTTGGAAGCCAGTTCAGCAACATGTGAATGGGTGGAATAGAACGTGTCTCATGATTTGAACTTCAGAGCTGTATCAATCGCTTCACAGTATATTCAGCGGTAAACATCTTCAGTGTGTTTTTTTATGATATCTGGGGCACTCAGTTCAGCGAGGTCTATTTAGCTTCTGTGTGTGCTTGACTTAAGAAGTATTTGAAGAGCAGCTGGGAGAAAAAATGGACTGAAAGCAACAGCAGGGCTTTTTTATTTGTGTTCTCCTGTTTTAATAGTCCTGTTTATGTACTGGTGTGGTTGTTGCATGTTTGAGGCACATATGAAAGGTGGAGCACGGCTGGTGGATTAATGTTCAGGCTTGAAAAAAAGAGCACCGAGGATGCTAGAAACGGTCCTTCTTGTGAGATTTTCACACTAGTCATTGAATAATTGTGCAGCCGTCTGGCACAGGAGTGTTGATCTCTAAGCCTGGCTGCTCTGATTTCTTCCCACAGCACTGCTTTTGTTCTCTCTCTTCAGTTGCTTTGAAAGCACTCACAGTCAAGGAGGCACAGAGTTAGAAGTTCATGGAGTGACCTGAACCTCATCTTCAAAAACCATTCATTTTGCCTTTAAGTTATTATCACTGTTAAATGTAAAGAAATAACAGTGGGAACTAATGCTGAATTTTAGATCGACTGGTTCTGTGCTTTGGTCAGATTTAGCAGAAAGAATTAGGAGGAACGTTATTCTGATTGATGTCAAGCAAAGTGTCGACAATTACAGTGTTTTTAAAGCTACATTTCCACACTCTGAATGATCCAATTGAAAACAAAGGGTCTCAGAGAGGACGAAAACAACCAGAAACTCTCTGGGGAAAATTATACAGCCAGTGATTTGAGATGGGAATGCATGCAGAGTATTTCAACTAGCAACCTGTGATATCATCACCCTTTCCCTCCTCTGGCCAGTGATGCAAGTGCCTGTAATATTGTCAATGGGATGAGCGTGCACTCAAACACTAGCAAACTCTTGTGAATAATTGCAACGCTACCTCAGAGGAAACATTTGGATATTTGTTTTGCTTTTCTTCGTTTTATGCACGGTTCAGTGGCTCATTTTGCTGTTTTGACGCTTTGTCTCTGAGGGGCTTTTATTGCTGTTTAAGTTTGACCTGTGGTCACATGGTGAATTTCTGAACAGAATATCATTGCTCTAGGCAATGTTTAACAAACTGCATGTATTAAGAGCTTTGATTAACCTTAAAAGTAGTGGAATCTGGGAGGCTGGAGAGGGTAAGGGAAGAAAGAACAGATACATTGCTGATCTCTAATTATTCCCCTTAGCTGAGAACTTTATAGGTGTCTGGCAGCTAGCCAATATTAGTCAATCATGGCCCCAGTGAGCCCATTCAGCTTTGTGCCATCAACAGTCCTCCGTAAAATAGTCTCCCAAACTTCCCGAGAGCCTATGATATTGGTGTTCTTCAGTAATTTAGCCAACACTTTATTTTCAGAAGGTTTACAGATTATATCTCTATCCTTTGATGTCTCCCATCTCTTTTTTTTGAGAAGGGGTAATGCCATAGGTAGATGACTCGACCAAAGTGAGATAAGCACGCCTGAAATCACATATATTGTGATAATCCCCCTGCCCCCGTTTCTCCTCCTTAACCGAAAAGGTCTCTCGCGTCACTATGGGACAAACAACTTGCTGAAAGCCCCATCCGAGATCTCCAAAGATGACCCCAACAACTCTGTGAACTGCAGATTCTTCATGCCAGATGCATCTGGCCAATATGATCCATGTTTCTCACCAAGTAGCAACAGCAGACATAAAAATGAGTTGCCCTGTTAAGAAGGGAAGTACGGGAATTTAAAAAAAAAAAAAAAAAAACAGCCAAGGAAAACAGAAGATGAGAGCTCAGCTGGGGCGACTGATCTGTGGAGTGCAGTTGCTAAGGTTTCTCTTCAGTTTTCTGCTTTAGAATGTGTGTTGCCATGATTGTGGACCTGTGGTTCATATTGAATTAAAGTGTAGCTATATTTTTATTCATGTCAACTGGTACATTTGCAGATGGAAATCAGTGCTTTTGTAAATTGTGTAAAAAATAAGGTGCAACTGTGTCTGTGCTCATACAGTAGCTTGCTATTAGTGAAAAGTTATGCTTGTCAGAATTATGCTAAAGAATAGTGTGTCTCTATCCAACATGACAAAAAACAAGCACTACCATATGCAAATCCCCACTGGGCAGTAAATGACCAACATGTAAAGCTGATTCTTGATGAAACTGTGGCGTTCACCACTTTTTAGTATGCAGAGGTAATGAAAAGCAGCTTGTCGTGTGTGCGGCTCCCAGCAATTTGGTATTTGTACATTTATGCAGGATAACAGATGTTGAATTAGAGACTGGAGTGCTTCACTTTTGCCCAGGCCAGCTCTTTTAGGATAATTAGACAATAAATTGGTCACTAACTGCAAAAGTCTCCACAGAATCAAACAGCAGGATTTGGCAGGGTGTTTGTATAGCAGCAAATCTGTGGTACTGATACTAAATGCAGCCATGATCTAATACTGTTAACCAAATTATACTTAACGGCATTCACATCAAGTGCTGCAGTTTGCTGCATTGTAATGAGTGTAATGTAAAAAGACAAGTGACAATTGGACAGTTGGAGGAGAGATGCAGTCTAATCTCAGCTGAGTATGTCTCGTCTCATTTTCATTCATTCTTCGGGTGTTCTTTGACCTGACTAGTGCAACATTTAAGCAGTTGCTTGACCTTATCTGTGAAGGTCTAGTGTTACATTACGACAGGAGAAATCTGCACACATGCTGTTGTAACTTTGGATGAAACTGTCATTTTTAAAATGAGGTTAGTCATGTTTTAGTAATACCAAAGTACGGAGGCTTAATATTACAGACATCAAAATATCATTTGAGCTTAAAAAGACTCTAAGAAAATCCTGGGAGAGCCTCAAGAAAGTACCAAAAAAATGCTTTTTTGGGGATATTAAGTCTTTTTTCCACACTTCAATCCACACTATCTAATACCATCAGCTTCTGGCTGTGTGTTTGATTCTTGATTCCACCTGGTGCTTATTGTTCTATCAGCAATCAAACGTTCAGCACAGAATGTGACCTTGCACAAAATATATGACTTGAGGCAATTAAATATCCTTTTTACTGATAGTTCCTTGAATGAAGGCAGGTTTTAACAAAGGAATGTTACAGAAAAGCTCTGTCAATCACAGGAAACCCCCTGTTGACATTTTAAAGGTAGCGTTACTGGTACAGACCCAGTTCTTATTCTCTGTTTCATCTGTAATTTGAGTCAGTGCAAGTGATTTAGACAGTGTTCAGCATTTATTTATGGCATGTCTAAAAAAAGAAAAGAGTAGCTGTTTGTTTCTCACACTGAATTTTAAATGTTTTCCAGGCACATTTAATCCAGTGCAGACTACAGTCAAAGCCCACCTTTGCTTGTAGTCAGCTACAGCAGCATTGTTTTTCTACTACTGGCAGTGATTACACAGTCAGCACAGCATTGTTCCGTTCATTTTCCCTCAGCAACTGCACTCTAGAGTGAAAGTCCTCAGTCTGACTGGTACCAAAAGCAACCAACCAAGCGATACGATTTAGGGGACAACCTCGCTTATGACTGGTGTTTAATCCAATTTCTTCCTTGTTTTTCCTTCCATTTCTTCTAATCTCTCTCTTTTCTTACCATTCTCTGTTCCTATCTGTTCCTGCTCTATTCTCTATCTCTCCGTCCTTTCCCGTCTGTCTCTATTGGGCCATGCCTATGCCAGGTGACCATCTCAGTTGATGGTATTTTGACAACGACTGGTTACACCCAGGAGGATTACACCATGTTGGGCTCTGATGACTTCTTCTACATTGGGGGGAGCCCGAACACGGCAGACCTGCCCGGATCACCGGTCAGCAACAACTTCATGGGCTGCCTTAAAGATGTAAGTGGCTCTATCTGATTGTGTAGTTTACTTTTTGTAGCTTATCACACATAAAACCGTTGCAGATTTTGCGCTGTATGTCGCCGCTTAAGCCTGGAAGCAATCCTGACCAACCGTCTTGCAATGCATGATTAGTTTTCAGTTTCACACTTGTCTGTGTTGCCCTATGTGAAATGACTTCACCGATATCACACAGCTAGAGTGAGAACATACAACATGGCATGGGGTCATCCTCACACATACTCACACAAACACATTTGTGGAGACTGACGCAGCTTCATGAGAATCATCAATCTGGGCAGATATGTGAGAGTAGGAGGTGTCAGACATCCTGAATCTCTTTCAAGTGTTTATTTCCACCATGCTTCTTCCCTCTCCCTCTCCTAACCACACCGCAGATCCAACACATCCACAGGAATTTCACACACCACCATCAACTGGTAGAAAACAGACAGATTTAGATTTTAGACTTAAAGCCGAGACAGCGTTCAGAAAAACACACAGCGACACAAAGTCAGGAATGGATCTGCACTGGACAGATGCCTTGTAAAACTTTATTTCACCTCAACTTTGACAAAACTGACTTTTATTTTCACCAGGGTTCTAATTCATGGCTGAACAAGCTGTCAAGAGGACCAATCACAGCTTAAAGTATTATGCCCTTGTAAACGTAATGACTTGTATAGAGGCAACGCAACATGGTGCCGTCGCATTTCCTCATAAAACCACGCTGATTGAATAAGTAATTACTTTTGCCATCACTTTTAATGGATCGCACAGTAATCACCCTATCTCTAACTTAATTATGCCTGTAGAATTACATTTTCATTATTTGGGTTGCTATCAGAAGGATCCCTAGTGGGCCTTAAACTTCCCAAGGCGTTTAACTATCCTCTCTCTCATCAAGACAAGCCTGGATTTACAGTCAATGTACAGACAGAGCTCAGGGAAGAGGACGGAGTGTGAATGATGACAAAACAGACACTGGTGAGAGTCAGCGGCAACAAATGGAGGTGGAAGCGAAGAATCAAAGTGAGAATAGTTTCCCCCAATGGAAAGTCAAAGCAGATGGTTTAAGAGCTGATAATTAGATACTGTTGGATAGACTGGGTGATCTCCCAACTAGTAGCTAGGTAACAGGAGATGTTGTGTAGGACAAATGAAGAAAAATAACGAGAAGTTGAATATGTGTGGTGTTATAAAGTGGCATTACAAAGGTGCGATCATCACCTCCAAATCTGGACATGCGTACGTTACACAATATGCATCTTACGTTGACTGCACATCTGTGCAAACAATGTAAGAAAAGAGAAGTAGATGGAAACAGAAATCAGGTGTGAAATACGATAGAGAAGGAGAAAGTACGTTCCAGAAGAAATTCAGGAGAAAAAATGATCTTACTGCAGACATCAGACTGTGGCATTCATGTTTGACCTTCTGTCAAGGGCAGCATTTCTCATTTAGCAGCTTGCTTTTACGTTAAGTATGGAATCTTGATGTGGATGTTTCCTCTGCCCTGCAATGCAGCTGATCAGAACTTCCATCAAGATCAACAAAAGTATATGAAGCATTTACGTAGTTTACTCCATTAGCAGCTCTTTTTTCAGATAACCCTCAGTTTGCATCTAAATTCACATCTGTTCTTCTTGGTTGAATTGTTCTTGAAGTATTAATTACAGCTAGGTGTGGTGGATATTGAATTAAACCTCAAAACTTGACCTTTCAAACAATGACACTGAAGGCATGTCAATGTGTTGACAAGAAAATAATCTTAAATTTACATCAGAGTAAATCAATCACAGCCTGCATAAAGCCCTGTATCCATCGTCTTTCTACTAATCCACCCTTTCTAATTTGTTTACCCATTGTCACCTCCTGACATCTCCGTTATGTCATTACACATCAAATATCAAAGTAGATACCCTTTCCAGTGATACTAGTTGTTTCTGTGTGTGCCAAAGAGTAATCTGGTGTCTCCGACACAGAATCGACATTCCATCCAAAGTTTTTTTGAAAAATGAGCGCAGAATAATGGACTTGCTTTTCACTGCAATATTTCAGACGTTGTGTTCAAAACACGAGTGCAGGTCACCACTGCACAAGAAGGCCGTGGCAATTTCAGGGGACCAAGGCAAACTGGCCATTGAGAGAGGTGGGGGCAAACATTACAGTATCCCACCATGATGATTTTGATCCTTCTTGATTCTACTGCCAACATTTAATGGTTTCTCATTCATTTAAAGAGTCATATAAAAATCTGCAAGACGATCTCAATAGCCTAGACTAGAGTCAGGCAGGACTCACACATTTGTTGATCAAAAGAACAAGATATAGCAAGTATGGCCAACCCTTTTTAATAACTAAGAGGAAAAGCATAAAGGTGAAGGTATTGAAATTACCCTGACAATAGCCTAGCGCTCACAGGGTTAAAATTTTAAATTCAAGACTTGCTGCCAGATTCTGTAGTTTGTTAGTTTGCGAATTTGTGTTTGTATATCAAAAAAGATGTGTGACCCAGACTTGAACTTACTAGAAGCTTCAGCTTAGAGTGTTTTCCTAGTGTTTGAGTCTTATGGTCTCAAATGTTCAACTGCAGTCAGGCTCTAATGACTCCATCAGCTGAACTGAGCCAGAAAGGTAACCACGCAGAAAGGCATTGAGAAAACCTGCAATGGGAGCAACTCAGAGCACCGGGCAGAGTAGTAGTAGCTGAATGTAAAGAGGAAAGTGTGTGGTTGGGGGGTAGACAGTGGTGTGTTTCATCCTGCGCTAGTTCTGTGGGACAGCTTGGATTATCAGTGGTGTTATGGTCCGGGGCAAGGCTTTCATGCCGCCACCGTGGTCAAATGCCTTTGATACGCTTGGCCAGCACCCTCCAGGCGGCAGAAATCCAAAGGAAGAGCACAGCAGAAGAAGAGTAAAAGGCACCAAAAGAGACACTGAAACCCTATGAAGGTTTTATTTGCTGCATGTGTGTGCGCTCCTCCGTGTGAGTTCAAAGTCACCCACATGCTATGATCATACGCTGTGTGATGTATGTGTGTGCTTTCTAGACTGCCACTCCGAGAGGTGGGGTGTGAAATCAGGTCTCGCTGCTCCTCAGCCTCCCGGTCTTGTTTCCACAAATTCCTCTCTCCTGTTTGTCACCATCTGTCTCTTCACTGCAACCTCCGCCCCTCCAGTTCCCTCCCAAACTGTGACCTTGCTATCGCCCATTTCACACTACCCTCTCAGTCTCAATCCTTTGTCACTCCTCCTGCCTCTCTCATCACTTCTCCCCATCTCTCTCTCTCTCTCACTGCCTCTCATCTTCCCTTTCTCAGGGGCAGTTTTGTGTAATTAAGTCCATGGTAGTGCTGTTGGTACACCAGCTCTGCCATCCTGACGGCCAAATTAAAAATTGATTTCTTCAATGGATTCCATGCACTGGATGAATGCTCTTGCCCTCCTCTTTGCCCTCACTCTCCTCCACTCTCTTTCCTATCCTCACCCTACCAACTTCATATTGATGCTCTCTCTGCGTCTCTGACTTCCTCGATGTCTCACCTTTGTTCCACCCATCGCCTCCACTCACGGCCTGCCTACCATAAGTCAACATTCACTTAGACTTTGTGGTTGAAAGTGTGCTCCTGGAAAACTTGCCCTTTGTCTTTCTTCATTTGTTTCTTTATCACTAAGCTAAGAGCCGTCAGTATAATACACGATAATGCAGACATTACTCCGCAAACAGTCAGTGAAGGCCAATAAAGTTGATAAATGTAACGGATATTTGTTAAATTACCTGTTAGAATAGACTGGTGGATTCTCTGTCAATCAGTTGCAACACTTTGTGCAAAAGCAGACTCAAACTGTGTGGTGTATAGGCTCATTAAACATTCACAACCGTAAGCATATGAGTGAAAGAGGAAAAAAGTAATTATTTTTGTACTCGAGACCTGCTGGGTTTTGGATTTACAGAGTTTCTCAATGACAAAACAAATCAATGGAGTCACCCCTGTGGGAGGCTTGGTCCGCGCGTTAGGTATGCCATTAGAACCATAAGAAAGAACAAGTCAGGCTCCATGTCAACGCCGCACACGTTCTGATTTCAGAAAGATCAGCGGAGTTAAGTCAGCACAGAAACACCCTGTGGCCCTGCCACACAAGTCAATGAATTCTGCAGTTGGATGTGATCACATCAAAAGAGGGAACAAAAACTGTGTTTCTAGGCCTTAAAAAAACTCTATTCAGGACTTGTGAGTTTTTTCTTTCAACCTTTGACATGTGGTTATGTTATTATTGGACAGATCCAGTGAACTATTGTGACTTGGCTTGTAAGGCCTGCCCCCTGATATTGAAGAGGACGCAGTCAGAGACGCAGACAGATTGCCTGTAGAGCCAGAGTTTCAATAAAAGCGTAGATGCTCAGTCAGCACAAGTACTTATACAGAACCTGGCCCTGACTGAGTGCAGATTGTCCAGGGCCTTTGTTTTACAACGCACCAATTATTTGATATCTCTGAGCGGGCCGTATATCCTTTCCACAGTTTAATACATCCCTATGCCCCTCTGTTACCTTTTCGTTTGTCATTCACCACCCTCCTCAGCATCCCTTACTGTTTAACTCTTTCTCCTATATTCTCCAGCTTTCCTTCTTTTACATTTCATGATTTTTTTCATTGCATTCAGCTCCTCTTCATTTTGCCTATGTATTCTTTTGCAAAGGACACTAATAGACTTAGGTGAGTATGACAGCGATTCTCGCGTTTAAAAAACTGGCCTGTGCAACATTTTCGTGTTTGACAGTTAAAGCTTGGAACTGGTAACTGGCAACAAAAAGCAGCATGTCAACTGGCCTCATTTTGATACACCAGATTGAGCTCACATGTTTGTCCATCAATGAATCCATAGTTTAAAAAAGACCAAGTTCATTTGTAATGTTTGTGCTTGGCAAAGTGTAAAGCAACACTTTTTCCAAGACTTTCCTTTGGCTAGAAGGTACAAATTCAAGTTATAATAACGCAGTTAACACTTGGAACGTAATCTGACTTAATAGCAACTTTTAAAATAATCTACATTACTGAAAATATTGCAACTCGCTTCCAATTTCATATAAGTGATGCAATAAGGTCTAATTTGCAGGTCACATACAACTATAGAAAGTGTTGTACCACTAATTAAGTCTGTGCTGGCTCCTGCTCTCTCCTCCTCCATCCTTTCCCTTTCTTATTCAGTCATGTTCACCTGTTTGTTAGATTGCAAAGTATTTAACAAACCATATTTATTGCTGGACTGGTGAGCAAATATATACCTTATAGGCTAGAAAGTGAAAAAGTTGATGAGAAATCTCTAAAAAATAATTTTACCCACTTACGAAGTTCACAAGCGTGTTTTTTTTTTTTGTTTTTTTTTTTTTGGGGGGGGCGGTTAAACACAAACTTCTCTGAGCATTTGTGCAATGAGTGACAGTTAGACCTTGGAAATGTTAAAACCTGCAGCGGGACTCCCGCATGGAAACTGCAAGGTTAGCAAAAAAAACACTTTGTTAGTTCATTTATCAAGTTCACAGCACAGAGCATGAAAGCATGACAAAGCACTTGCTCTCTAATCACTCCTCTCTGATGTTTCTGCCTCTTCACCACCGTCCTCATCATGGCCTGCAGACTTGCTTAAATGCATAAAACCATTTGCTTTGTTTGGCACCTTCCTTAGATTATCGACCACAGGTTTTCTTTATCTATTCATGTTTCGGCAGCGAGTTTAGTCATACCTACACAAGATATTAACTACCTGAGTGATAGATGCTTGCAGCTGCAGTGGCAACTTCTACCTGCTGTTACAGATTTCCCTGGTTGTGCTGCTGCAGCTAAAATGATCTGTTGAGTGTCTGTATGTAAACATGCAGCTTTTTAAGGTCGAAGTGTGGAAAAAAAATACTTCCGTCCATAGCTAGAACAGACCACCAGGACAATTCTGTTGACCAAGCTTGGAACACAAAGCTCTTGAGTTTACACCAGACGTGACTAAGGGTTCACAGATGATGGGAAGTGTCTCAGTAATGCCAAACTTGTTTGCAGTTGATCACAATCGATAACCAGTCACGGCTGATTCTACACCGAGCTATTTCTGTCTGCCTGCTTTCACTGTTGTTCTGATGGGTGACTCTGGATTGTACACAATCCTTCTGACCCTTTGAAAGTCCTCATGTCAGTGGCATATTGACAGCTTGGATCTGTCAGTCACTGAGGCACAGTTGTGCCAAAGAAATATCAGACTTCTGAAAGACTTTCTGTGGCAGTAGTTGCAACCGCTGGTCTTCATTATTCAGGATTTCAGTTGTTCAGAGTGTTGTTTTACAGACAGATGTCAAGAATTGTCAAGATTTAGAGTTGGTCTAAAGCAAATGTAGAAGAAAAGGTTTACAGATTTCAAAAGCAAACGACTTACTTCCTCATGACCATCACAGTCTTGATACATTGTTTATACAATTTGAATTTTTTGTCTGGATTGTGGTGCTGGAAAAAAAAAAAAGTGAAGAGATCACAGTTACCATTTAGCTTAAAGTTCTCCAAAAGAAGAATACCACTGCGAATAGAACAACACATCTGTCTATTGTGAGTGTTTTCACTGACCCTTAATCACAGAGGGAAAAGACCAAACTACGATTAGTGGGAAACATCCTCTCTGGGATAAAGTGAATTTCATATCAGTTTCAGCGTTGCTTGACAGAATAATTGGTCTGAGCCAAAGTGTTTATGGGCTGTTTGGCATCATCTTCTATTATCCCTGCTGTTTACATGGCAAAATGGATGGAATAATCGTATTTTATTTTTAAGAAATAACTAAAAAAAAAAAAAAGCAGCACATTATTTACTTTGTTCAGCCAACAATGGCTTAGTTTTGTCTGCATTCTAAATCAGTCATTGGAACCACATTGCAGATACTAACTGGCCTGAAAGTCTTGTCATGTTTCCAGCTACCTCATCTTTCCCCAGCATGCTGTGTGATCCTTTGCAAACAAGCATAACACCAGGCTGCTCTTTTTGTGGAGACAAAGCAGACAGAGCTGAATGGATAAACAAAACAAATAAAATAAAAATTAGAAAAACACCTGAAAATAAATGAAATAAAAATAAATCTTTTCCATCCTCCCACTGTCTTTCCTCATGCACCTAGCAGTGTCTTTTTCTAGCACCTTAAACCAGGCGAGTTCACGCCTTATTAGCTGCCAGTTTTAGCGTTATCATCGCTAATTACCAGGACTAATCTGTGCTAATGATGACATTATGAAGTGTACAGTACATGTGGCAGCGTGGCCAATGCACAAGATAACCAAAGGGAGCTTAAGTTCAAGAATAACCCTGCATATGTGTTCTCGTTCAGGATTCTGTGCTTGTGCGTAGGTGTAGTGTTTGACAGCGAGGAAGAGAGAGAGGACAAGATAGAGAGAGAGAGTGCCTGCATGTGAGAAAAATAGGTAAGATGGAGGGCATTTGAAAGAGCTACTGTGAAAGACAATGAGGAATGACAGCAGCAGTCTGGACAAATTAGGTAGTCAAAAGCCAATATAGTGAACCACGCTGCACCAGACAAGGCTTTAAGTATGAGCCGACAGGCCAGCACAAACAAAAGCAAAGGGTGACTTAATACACAGACAGTATCTCAGTGATAATTATTCCTCCTTCTGCTTTGGGAAATAGTAGTTTGCAGGCAGGATTTAAGGATTGCAGGATTTAGGTGACCTGGTTTTACCTTTAAAACGGAATCCTGACAGAAAAAGGGTTTATTTTTTTCTGAAACGTGTTCTCCATGCAATTTTAAATTCCTAATTTACCAGAGGGAGGGGAAGCCAATGCTACATGATGTGAAATTAGTGTACAATAAGATAGTATGTGCATGCTAAAGCGAGGAATACAACTGATTTTATGAGTTCCCTTCTACGCACAATGTGCAGGTAGATTTTTTTAATGTTTTTACTCAGTGTCTCATGGATCAAACCTATGACTTTCAATAACAGAACAACCTCCTTAACACTGTAGCTTAGACAGCAGCAGAAAACAAGGATAGAAATGGAGATAACACTTTTTTTTCCCCCCTGCTCTTTTCTCCATTAACTGTCAGCGGTTATGTGTAGGTGTGTGAGAGCGTGAACAGTGCCGCATGAAGGGAAAACACACACGCAAAGACCTCAGCTGGTTCACACTATTACCTTGAGGATGGCCTCTCGAAAGCTGTGTACAGAGTGTTCAACAAATGAAAGGAAAACTAAAACTGAAAAAGAAGAATAATTTACTTTGCCGTCAGCTCTTAATCCATTATGAATACACAGTCAGGCATAGAGGCACATTTTGAGCTTAGACAATAGAATTGTATTTCATCAAAGGCTGCTGGAGACATTTGCATTAAGGCTGAGGGGAAAACTCACTTCCTCTGTTTCTGGATTTCCCCTGGAGCCTTTTAATGTTTTCAATTTACTGTGCATATTTATTTACAGTTCTACAATACATTTTTTTTTTCTTTTACAACAACAAATAGGTTATATGCTTTATGGATTTGACCAAGAATTAGGAGTCTATATAGTGGTGATCAGAGTATGATGCACTGAGTGTGTTGTGCACACTCGCAGACATCAGTAAAATCAATAAATGCATGCCCTGGGCAACTCACTGGCCCCAAGTGGTCGCTCTCGGTGTTTATTTTTTTTACAGTGTAAAGGAATTCCTCGCCAAATCTTTTAACATCAGTAATCTGAGCATTCATCTGACCTTAGATTCCTCTTAGGGGATCGCCGGTAGGAGATTTAAAAGCAGCGTCTGTACTACTGAAGCTGCTTTCACACTGCTGTTGAAAAAAGTCATGCATTTCATTTATGTTTTGATTCATCACTATTCTAATGCTGCCAAGACTTCCCAACAGCCACTATAGGTTATACTTGTAACTAATTGGAGCAATTAGCATGATTTTGGAGGCTGCCAGTGTTGTTAACACAATGCTCTTTCAGGATGCAGCAGAATTTTGTTTTTAGGCCAGGAAAGTCAATTTTTTTAATAAATATCCGGCTCTGGCTGCCATATTTAAATTAACAATTGCACACCACTACCTCTATTTTGGATGCAATTCTAACCTTTTAACTCATCTCTGTTCTCTCTGCTCATTAGGTGGTGTACAAGAACAATGACTTCAAGCTGGAGCTGTCGCGGCTAGCCATTGAGCGTGACCCCAAAATCACCCTGAATGGCGATCTGGTGTTCCGATGTGAGGACGTGGCAGCCCTGGACCCTGTAACCTTTGAGACCCCCGAGTCCTACATTTCCCTGCCCAAGTGGAACACTAAGAAGACAGGATCTATCTCCTTTGACTTTCGCACTACAGAGCCCAGCGGTCTTCTGCTGTTCAGCCACGGTCGCCCTCAGGGTCCTAAAGAGCAGAAGCCCGGTAGGGAGCTGAAGACTGATTACTTCGCCATGGAGCTTCTGGATGGGTATTTGTACCTACTGATCGATATGGGCTCCGGGAAAACAAAGCTCAAAGCCAGCAACAAGAAGGTCAATGATGGGGAATGGTGCCATGTGGATTTCCAGAGGGAGGGGAGGAAAGGTGAGGTTGTCTTTAAAGTGATCTAAAATTTGACTGAACATTATGTTCTTTTTATTACAGTATCCATTCACATTAATCATCTAAAATCTGTAGCCATTTGCTTCTGTTAGCCTTGTTACTCCGACAAGAAATGTGACAGAATTCTGTGATGATCGGTGTACGGTTGTCTGTCTGTTTGTCTGTCCATTGACACCATTGCTCAAAACCAGATGAATGGATTTGGATGAAACTTTCAGGGAAGGTCAGAAATGACACAAGGACCAACTGATAAGATTTTGGCAGTGATGCAGCTTATAGTCTGGATCCATCGATTTGTTAAAGATTTCATTGTGAGATAGTGACATAGCGCCACTCTAAGTAACAAGTTAACACTACATCAGCTGCCTGCTGACGTTCACATGACTGCGATCCTACTGCAAATCAACGGCTGCAAACTTATTAGGATTTATCCATCAGAAATGATACAAGGGACAATTGATTAAATTATGGGTTAGATGCAGTTATAGCTTTGCAATTGCTTGCAAAGACCAGATAGACACATCATACTTTATCAAACATCAAATGTGCATGTACTTAATCTCAATCTTTTAATATTTTAATTGCATTTTGTAGCATCTAAAGGCAGCACATTTAAACTATTCACTTGATTAAGGAGACCCAGTGTCACAGATTTAAAGATTGACTGTCTTCCTCTCCATGCTAATTATAGTGTGTTATAAGTGAAGAAATAGTTACACATGCTAAATACGATGCAACTAGTGATGATTGTAATGTAAATATATTTTTCATTTCCGTGTGACGTCTTCAGTTGCATCTTCCTGCTTGTTGGTGCAAACAGGAGCATCTGCATGCCTGAGTGTGTGGTGTCTGATGAATGATCTAAGGTGGGCAAGCACCTTGGACGTTTTATCTCCCTCTAATGGTGTCTTATAATGAGGAAGGGTGGGAGTGAGTGTCGGTGTGTGTGTGCATGCATGTGATCTCACTGCCGCTCCTGCTGTAATTGGCTTTTAATAGAAAATTAAGATGGAGTCGTTAATCACAGAAAGAGAGAGGGCCCCTTTGTTTCACCCACTCCCTGCTGCATTCTGCTTCCCTTCTCCTCCATTTAGCCTATTATAGACACATTAGACACACACAAACACATGCGCACAGACACTCGACTGTCATCTATCCCCCTCTTCCTCATATGTCCTCCTACCTCTGTTTTCTGTCCCTAAATTAGCCACCCACTGGCCCTCCCACTCACCCGTTCATTCTCTTATCTACTCATTCACCCACTTGACCTCCCACCCACTTGCCCACCTATCTAGATCACACACATCTTGACACGTTATTTGTGCTGTCCTTTTGGAGTCATTGAACCATACTTTCAGTCACTCACTAAATACAAGAAGCCCCAATATCTGTTTGCTCAGCTATGTCTAGACCTATTTATCCTTTTGCCATTATTTTGTTACATTTTTGTTTGGTTCATATAGTCATTTGCTAATGTTGGTGTTTCTGTCTTTTAGGATCTATCTCAGTCAACAGCCGTAGCATGCCCTTCAGTTCCCCAGAGGGCAGCGAAATCCTGGATCTGGACAGTGACATGTACCTGGGCGGGCTTCCTGAGTCTAAGTCGGACCTCATCCTGCCGCCAGAAGTTTGGACAGCACTCCTCAACTACGGCTATGTAGGATGCGTCCGCGACCTCTTCATTGATGGCAAGAGCCGTGATGTCCGTCGTCTGGCTGAGATCCAGAGCGCTCTGGGTGTCAGCAGTTTCTGCACCCGTGAGCTCCAGAAGCGGTGCAGCAGCGCCCCCTGTGGCAATGCAGGCCTGTGCAAAGAGGGCTGGAACCGCTACATTTGTGATTGCATCGGCACCGGATACCTGGGTACCAACTGTGAGATAGGTAAGGAGGAGGATGCTGAAGGGCTATGGTGTCTATATGGTTGAGAGATTTGAAGTTTCTTTACAACTCTTAAGTTTATTATACTTCTTAACAGCTTGTGCTTATAACTAGCTTGTCTCAGTACACATTTGTGTTAAACAGAGTTCACAAAATAAAAACAAAATAAATAAATTAAACAATGCTATTGTATTGTCTCATACAAAAGCTGCAAACTGATACAGTAACTCTTTTACAGACAGGCAAAAATCAAGAGGCACCAAACCCTACAGTATAAATGAAATGTGCAACAGGAATTAGAAATGGTCCCAACATGAAACAATGAAAGTTGCTAGATTACTAACATTTCAAAGCAGAACTGAAAACAAAGGTAGAGCGAGCATTTTGGCACATTTGACAACAACCTTCCTTTATAATGAAACAGCTGTTGGTATAGTAGCAGAAAGAGTTCCACTGTGAGCTGTGTGTACGCGAAATGCCACTCGAGGCTCAGTTGCATTCGGCCCCACTGCTGGGAGTCGGGAATTGAGGCTGAAGTGTTGGGAGGTTGGCAGCAATGTGGCAGAGCAGCCAGGCCTATTGCAGCCATCTGTGCCAGTCATGCAAGTCCGGGTGGCGCATACGCCACAGTGAAGCGGGGTGAGCGAGTCAAATAGCACCACGTCTGTCTGATTCATCCCAATTAGCTGCCAGCACCTCGGTCCACGGTTTGTCTTTGCACGTCTGTGGCGGTGAGTGAGCCATGACAGTGTGGAATTTTGAGGGACAAGGAAGGTAATGAGGGAAGGAGAGAATGGATTCAAATCAGGACAGCTGAGGCAGAGGATGAAAGGTCTTTATTTCGAAGGGTGATATTTTCACAGTTTACTCTGTGGTTGCTTGTATGACAAGTGTGGTTTCTGTGATGCTCTTCTGCCATCTAGTGGAGCTTTGTGTTACTGCAAGGATGTGGCACCACAGATCCAACCACAGATTTCTTTGTCTATGAACTGAGTTCACAGATTAGCAGGGTGCAAGGAGAATCCATGATATAGACTAGCAGAAGACAACCCAGAGGACGGTAGTGATAGTGCTTTGAACCAGTGTTTATGTGATAATGAATGTTCTTTGTAAGCTGTTGTCATATTTAAATGTATGTAGGAGGAGGTTTCCCAATGAAGGCAATGTGTGTTTGTCCAGGGTGTGTGAGTTTGATGTCCACTCTTAAAATATCACATCTTTTACCTGATAGTTCCCCTGCAGAAAGGATTTTTCTGCATCTTTTAACATCATGTTTTTGTGCACTCCAAAACCTAAATGCTTGAAGCACCCTTTGACAGTGACTCATGTTAGCCTGTGGTGACACATATCGACCCACACTGCAAGATAAGAGCAGTCCTCGGGGAACTGTCACCCTCCACAGCGGTCTATTTATGGCAGAACTGATTCTAGAGACAGTAACCACAGCTGTACCTAGTGTGAATAAGAATGTCTCAGAAACCGGCTTCACTTTTGTTTTTGACATTCTGAGCTGGAGGGCAGTCGTATATTGGATTCCATATGAGTATGTTTTTTTGTTTCTTGTTCTTAACAAGAGGTCCTGGGAGTGCACTTCACAAATGCCAGCATTAACTTCTAAATAATTAATACACAGTTGTATTTATTACCAAAATGTCATGGCAAACAACATGAAGGTGCATTCACAAAAATGAGCAACAACAGAGGTGCAGATACAATCTGCATGTTGCCATCAAACTTTCAAACCCATTTAGATGCCTGAGACATGCACCAAGATTGATTTTATCTTTTGATCCGTATGATAACTTTTCAGACACACATGACACACGCATTGTTTGTACTGAATGTACCCTTGATCTTATGTTGCAGCTGTGACATTCAAATACACCCTTTGACAAACAGGGGGATTTATATTTGTTTTGGTTGCATTTGAAATAATAGAAAGGCAAAGATAGAAAAATATGTATATAGTTTACATGGCTGCAGTATAAAGCAAAGACATCTTTAATGAATTTGAAACTAACCCAAACGCAACAAAAATGCTATGAAGTGTGACAATCAGTAGGTTAGTCGTGTTCATGTGAGTGTGTAAGTGTTGTATGATAAAAGGATAAACCAAGGAGAATGAGCAGACTTTCCATTGCGTAACCAGTGGGTGCACTTTTACACTCGGAAGACTGGGCCCAGGTATTCCCAATGATAAACAGCCTGTCCACATGTACTGGATCTGCAAAACAAAACACAAAGACAAGCATCCAGGCCTGCAGCCAAAAAAGGCGACTCAGTTAAATAATATAGTCTAAATTTAGCTTTCATTTCATCTGTAGTGTTTGGAGAGACTGGGACATGAATATATCGGATGAGAAGATTTTCCAAAGATAGATCTGTTTTATGTCATTTTCTTACATTGAATTTGACAGCTATTTTCACTTGGCTGGTGATGCAAGCCTGTCATATCCACTCAGCCTCCATATCATTTAAACTAACATTATTCATGCCGGTGCCAACATTTGATTCATGAGGATTTTTTTTTTAATGTGATCCATATGTTTTTTTTTTTCTGGATGAAAATAATATAAAAAGTAACCAAAGACAACATGAAAGGATTTTAGAGATGCTAATGTTTAATTTTTAACTACTGCTTGTGTAAAACAACAAATATAACTTCATATTGTTGTCACTGCTTGAGAAAATGTAGTTAAGTCTGTAGTCGATGATTTGCAAGCCATGGAGACGGACATTCACATTCACAGGAGCTACACACAGTGAAAAATCAGAGTGTGTGGTAGGAAGCTAGAAGGGACCCCTGCACTAGAAACATTTCTCACATGAGTGGCAAAGAAGACTCAAGGATCACCACCAAGACCATCCTGATAAACCTGAGCAATCCCGGACCCAATATTTTCAGGCAGACATGAAACAAGGATCGTCTCCATAGAAACCAGCCAAGTGTGACTCTCTAACACAGACAGGCATACAAAAGCTCACCTGGACAAAGAAGAGCGCTTTTGGTCATCAATTTTGTGGTGGGATGACATATGAGAGACAGAGACGTGGCTTTTGTTTGGTGAAAGCATTTAACCCTCGGTCAAGCATGGTGGTAGACGTGTAGTGCTTTGGCAATGCTTTTTAGTTGATAAGCTCGGTAACCTTGTCAAAGTAAACGGCATCATGAGAAAAGAGGACTACATTAAGATTCTAAAGAGAAATATCAGACAGTCTGCAGACAAACTAGACCTTTAGAAAAGACAATATTTTGAAACCTATAGCCAAAATGATCAAGAAGTGATGAATAGAAAACTGTGTGTCACTCAACATTTTTGATTGAAGCAGCCGGATTATGAGTAGCTTGTCCAGAACCTGTGGAATTAATTGAAGACCAGAATGACCTCAACAAAGCTTCTTAACAATTATGAGATTAAGTTTGATTGCTGTTGTGGCAAATAAAGGTGATCACTTAACATTGAATAATTTGGGACATGGCAATTTGATCAAAAATGTAAATTAAAACTGCACAGAAATAGTGACAATATGTTATTAACATGTCGAACATTTTGACATCTTTTATGACTGTATAATTGTTTTGACGGGAAGAAATGTTTTGGCTTCGTCATTCTCCATCACTAAACATGTTTCTTTCCCTGTGTTATGTGTCGCCCACTTTATCCACTCCTTTACCCCCAACAGAGGCAACAGTGCTGAGTTACGACGGAAGCATGTACCTGAAAATCATCATGCCGGTCACCATGCACACAGAGGCCGAGGACGTGGCGCTGCGTTTCATGTCTCAGCGGGCGTACGGTCTGCTCATGGCCACCACGTCCAAGGAGTCAGCGGACACCCTGCGACTCGAGCTGGACGGAGGCCGCGTCAAGCTCACCGTCAACCTCGGTAGGCCGCTGTGATTTATCGTGGATGTCCCTGCTAACCTTTCCCTGGCCCCTTCCCCTGTCTCTCATCGTCACTCTGTATTTTTAGCATTGTATGCCTTTGAACTTAGGATAACGGTTTGACATTTTCAGTTTCACATCATGATTTTTCTTCCCTTGTCAGATAGTTGGGTGGAGAAAAAGTTTCTAAATTTGTCCTTCAGCTACAACAAATTAGTTTTATTTAATGGATCCATTTGGCACCATGGCAGCTTTTGGCCGTAATTCTCTTATTGGTTTCAATGAGGATTGTCAATAACGCAGGAATGCTATTCATTTGAGGGAACTGGTGTACAAATACAGAAGCTTCTGCTCCACAAACTGCTTGCTGGAGGAAAATAAGACTGATTCTTAATGTAAAGGTATCCTCAGATCATAATAGTTTTGCCCTCTGTGGGGAATTACCCTGCAGTGATTTCTTTTCCATATTCTTTGATCCCTGCACCCCCTACTCCCTCTGCATTCATCCCCTTCTTTTTGTATTCTGTGAAGCCCCATAGCTCCTCATTCTGTTAAAAAGCTCCATCTCTAACAGTATCCCTGGCCCGACCCTGAGCCTTAACCCATTAACCTGTCTCTAGAAACTTCAAGGTGGCCTTGCTCCTCTCCTGTCTCGCTCTTCCTCGTGGTTCTTGCTTTTCCCCCCTCCTTTTTTCATGGAAATAGCTGACGGGCTGGTTGGTTCCACTTCCTCTCAGCTGCGGTGCTAATTTGAGACAGGAATCTTTATCGCAGGCCAATCATGAATGTGTTGAAAGAAGAGGAAGATGTAAAGTGTTCTGAAAGGCAATGTTAGTTAGGAGAAGGTCAGTGAAATTAAACAAAGAGGACAGTTTGTATGATGGATAGTTTCATAGAAAGGACAAATTCATACCCTCTAATAACTGGCTGCAGGAATGTAGACCCACTGACTTATTAAAATTTCATTGCAATGAATGTTAGTGCTCTGGGGAAGATGGCTATGACCTTCCAGCTCGGGAGATTTTAAGTCTGTCCTGACCTTTTAAAGGACCAGACTCTCAGCAATGAACCGGGAGGAGCATGACAGAGGTGCACTCAGGAATGTGAGATTCTGAGCCACGTTAGAGACAGAAAGGAGGGCAGTGGGATAAACGAAGGTGGCCGTTCCTCTATCTTTTCTCTCTCCCTGTCTCTCCTCTTTCTCCTTCAACCTCTCACTTTTTCTGTCACTCATAAACACTCCACCTGGCCAAGACTCAGAAGATGGAACTTTTCATCCCTTCAATGGCCTGTATGTCTGCGGCCCTCGGATCAAACAGTCAGAGAGACCGGCTCACAGCTGTAGAGTCAGACATTCTTTCTACTTCCTGCCACACCTTGACCTACTAGCAATTTGCCACAATTGAGGCTAATTCATAACTATGAGGTCCTGTTCTTTGTGTTTTTTTTTAAAAGTGATGCTTAAATGGCACCTCGACATAGTATCTGACACCAAAGCTTTGCTAAGGATTTTCATAGCACATTTGCAAAAAAAATTAATTAACAACTTAAGGCACCCTGCAATCAGAAGGGAATCCTTCTGATCTGTTAAGGCTCTAATCCTTGTTAAGATGATTAAAGTCCTAGTAATTAATCACTAGGAATAGCTGTAATTTGGACCGTTTTAAACCTAATGATATTTATTAGTAACAGATAATGATAACCTGTTCAATTTGCAATATGTAGGCTGTAGCTAAGTGTGCCAGGCTAACGCTGTCCAATAGCAACTGGCATTGTTTTATTTGGCTTCATCAGACACTGCAGTCATTAATTATCAGGAGAGAAATTCTTGTCCTGGGGATTTTTCAAAGCAGGAATAACTTGCTTCAGACTTTTGCTGTGAATTTGCTTCACTACAAAACAAACAAAAAACAAGTTACCAACACATGTGGCTCATTAATGCACTTTAATGGTATTTCACTTGTGTTATCTCCACGTCTCTACAGAGTGATGCTGGTCCCTGGCTGTTTGTGTCCACTATTCTGTAGCGGTTGACAGCTCGAGACCACAGCCCAACCACACTGCTACATGCACATGTAGTTCTGCAGCGCAAGACTGAAGCAGACTAGTAATGAATTAATCAAAGGATGTGGGATTCTGTAGGGAATAATTATTCAATACTTGCATGCATATAGGATGTCTCTTTTTGCCAGCCCTCATCCAAAGCTCAGGTTATGCTGCAGACCAAGATTTAGCTTCTTTCTTGACACAGAATGGGTGTTTACCAATGTCTGCTTTAACCTGAATCTTCAAGTTGAAGTAGTAAGCCTTTAAGCCTTTCAGTATACTGAACACATGGCTTTTTAAAGGATTTAAAAATATATATTTTTGCCGCACCACTTGGAGAAAAGAATACACAGTAGAGTCTTATTTCTTGCCTTTTGTGTGTACAAAGCATGAAGTGGCTGGGATGTGCAGATCACCCTTTCTTGTCATTTACACTGTTGGGTTTCTGATACCTGAAGTGCTGCAGAAGGCAAGTACGTCTCAAACTGTCAGGAAAGGGGGTGAAGTTAAAGGTGTGAGATGCTGCATCTGCTGCAGTGATGGAATAGCAGATGCAGGGAAAGAATGATATTTGCACACAGTGTGAGCATAATGGCTTAATACAGTTTAATTTAAATCCTTGTTTTGCAGGCCAACTAATTATTGCCAGAACACTTTGTGCAGTTGAAATTATTTGGCTCTATCTAAATAGTTTACAAAGCTAATTGTTATTGCATGGTTTATCTGGCATGGTTTACAAAGGAAAAGAAAGGAAAAAAAGACTTAAATTATTAAAAAAAAGACGTGTACATAAAGGTTTTGCCAGATGGTATGATAAAACTTTGATGCTGAGGATTTCAAAACTGCACTCGACCCAGATAGAACCTTATAATTCCAAGCACACAATTTGCATTTTGATGCTGTCTCCGCAATCACATGTAAAGTTTTTATGCATGTATGTATGTATGTAAATGCCAAAAATAGACCAATTTGCATAGTGTCTCCATAAACTCAAGGAAAATACCATCAGCAGTATGTTCATATCACACCAGACTGTCCTACTCTGTAGACATCACTGTGTAAATCTTGCCTTCTGCGGTGCTTTGGGGGGTATTGGGTGGAACGAGGGATGGTAATATTGATGGAAGAAAAGGGTGATCCTGACTCAGAGACTGTCCCCGGATGGTGGCCCCAGAGCAATGCTTGGTTGTCTGCAGAATGTACCTTGAAGGATGTAAAAATGTCTCTTTTTTTTCTCTTTTATCCTCTCTCTTCTTCCTTTTTCTTTCTGTCTCTTTCTATCTCCTTTTCTTTTTATTTGATCTCACCATTTCGCTCTCTCTCCCGCCAGATTGTATCAGGATAGACTGTAGCCTCAGTAAGTGGTTCTATCCATTTTTCTGACTAAATTGTATCTGTCTCTCATCCTGATTCTGTGCAGTGGCGATTTCTGCTCTCTCCTGTCCTCATGATTACTGACATCTCTCTCATTGCCCATGTCTCTGCTCTTCAATATGTTTTTTTTAGCTTTGATTAAGCATCATTTACCTTTTTCTCTCATTTTTGTGTTTCTTACGGCCTCATTTGTAAGCTTGCCCTCACCTTTCTTTTTGAAATACCTGATCAAAGTTGTATTCTTCTTCCTTCCATATGCTCTGTCATTTTAATTTCCCCCCTTTCTGTCACAAATTTAATTAATGTTTCCCTTGCATAATTATTAGGATTTTCATCCCACAACCCTCCTCACTCGCCTTCCACCCTCAACTATGAAATTATTTCATTACATTTCCCCTGCTTATTACCCATTCTAGTCATTTTCCTGTCAACCTTCTCTAAAAATGCATTCAGAAAAGGGCAACTTGACACTCCTCTGCTGGATGTTCCTATTTTCTATTATGCGACGCTGAGCCTCGGCTCCACACGGCTGCACACACAGGTGTTGCTTGTTTTCTATGTGGGACAAACTGTAGTTTTGGCCCCCAGAAAGCTAATTGCTTATCCACTGAGAGACGGCACCACCTGGTGTGTGCTTGTTTTCGGAGCAAGCTAATGTTTTTCTGCCTCATGCTGACAGAATGATAGCAAACTGTTATTTCTATCATGGCCATTGACAATTGAACAACTAGCCCACAGGTAAGTGCTGCCAGGCATGGTGACAAAAACAGAGAAAACTGCATGTTTGCCACAATGTTTGCGTGTCTGTCGGTGTGCTACTCAATTTTGATGAGGTCTTTGTGAGAGGAGAAAGGTGGGGGATTGAATTTGATTAGCGTCTAAGAGCGAGGTGAAGGTAACAATTGATCATGCATTTTTGTTTGCTTTTTTAAGTATCTGTATTGATTCATTCGTAATGTTAAATTTCCAGTGAGAGGTATCAGGTTTAAATGAGGATCAGGGTTTGTTTGTATAAAGTCGTACTGTGCTGTAGTGATGGTTTGAATGATAAAAAACAATCCTTAAAGTCAGTAGTAGGTGCCTTTATGAATATGTCTCACGTGTTTGCATGTTCAGCCTCACTTATTCAAGTCTTTTGCCTCTCATGTATGTGTGTCACATTTGTGGGATGCACGTGAATGCTGTTGATGTCAGACTTTACAGAGTGCAATCCATAACCTACAAAAGCCTCCACCAGGTGTGGAAGTGGCCTCAGTGTATGACAAATTACATCTCTTATCATATCCAGCGCCACAGGCATGGCACACATTGAGAAAAAGCTCAGTAGATAACAGTACCCTAATATTGCCACTAGATGTCATGCAAGCATCAGGAATATTGTGTGATTTCCCTGCAGTAGGGAGGAGTTGGAGAATGAAGCTGTTTTCGTCTCTATTTTTGTACCACCACAGGACTCTACACCATTTCTCTGTTAGCCTCTGTTGGCTGACTTCATTATTGTAAATTATCTTAAATGATGGCTGAGGTCATGTCAGATTTGCATATTTTAGTAGGCGAAATGTTTTGCAGTCCGAGAATAACAGGCGGTGTTTTTAAAGATTCCGAATGCTTTGTAGAATCACCACTGTACTGGAAAGACCACTTTAGTCAAATATCGATCTGCTTATTCACCGACTTGGAACTCTTGGTTTCAGTGGGTTTGCAAAGAATGTTTTATTTAACCGCTGTAGTTTTTTGGTTTACTGAACACCCTTGTACAGTAGCACAATAATGTCCTGCTTCAGGACCACTCAGTTGCACACAACACTGTATAAGAGCCTGCAAAATGTGAGCTTGTGCATGGAACACAGAGGAAGACAGTTTGTGTATGTGAGAGAGAGGGAACAAACCATGCAGATTTACAGACTACATTTAATTCAATGGGATGACATGTCCCAGTAGATGCATATCTAAAGCCCTACAGTGACTAAAGCCTCATATTTGAGTAAGCAAATCTGGATGCTAAAATCTGTCTTTCACCATAGCAGGGAAAAGCCTTTGCAGGAATAACCATGTGATGAATGCCACTTTAATACAGATGTTGAGCTATATGGGCAAATATTGAGAAGAATGCACAAATATCAATCTATTTTTGACTATTACTGTTTAAACTACAGTGTGTCAAATGTTGACTCTCCTGACCTTTCTGTTTTTCCTTTTATCCCTGGACTTTGGAGTGCTTTGTGAGGCTTAGGAAGTGAAGGATCAGCCTTGTGTTTTATTGTAGTATATCGTGACCCAGCTCTCTCCAACTTAATGCATCTGATATGATACAGAGCAGAGCTGTAGCCCTCAGCTCGAGTCAGGTCAGGGTGTCAGGCTGATGATATCTGTTCGGAGGGTGGCCTTTCAACCGCCAGCAGCACCTTCTCTTAGTGCAAGATGAGATGAGATTTGGCATGACATATGGCCAGCATGTGGGGTGCGAGCGCTCCGTCTGCTAATGTCATACCCTTTGGCCTATCCACCTGCAAGCACTGACTCAAGAACAGACTGAAACACACTGCGTGCCTGTGTGCGTGGACGAGATGAAAAGTAACATTACAGTTCAGCTTGAAAGCATCTCTAAATATAACAGACTTTTAAAATTGCTGGTTGCCCACATTTAGGCTTGATAGTGCCACATAGAAGCACTGGTTTCTTATCGCTTCATATATTCACAGATTTACAGTATGGAAGTAATGATAGTTTATGTGAATACATTCCTTTAGCCTCAGGTCCCTGGTTGCTTATATGCATGTGCACCCTGAGATGAGTTCAGGGTTTTTTAAACTTCTTGGTTTTTCTGTCGATGATAACTGTAAAATGGGACCACAGTCAATAGTGTTGGGTTCCAGAGAAGCAAACCAAGAGAAGTAAATCAGTCTGTGTTGAGGAATGCAGGAAAAACCTTTGTGTCTTTACTGTCATTTAACAAGAACCAAATTTCTCAGTACATTTCTCTAGTGACTTATACCTTATCCTATAATTGACTGCTTTTCCAAATAAGTAAGTTTAAGCCACAATTTTAAGACTTTTAGTGAACAACATCATAGTCTAATAAGAATAGCAGATGGCTGACTAATAGTACGAGGACATACAGTAAGTACACTGCTGTCCAATGCTGTCAATGTGCACACCCACAAACCCCGATGCACATGTCTGCACACAAGCATCCACAGATGGATGCATCTCTTGACGTATATTGTGGGCAGATAAGTGAATGTGCCATTTTACCCACTCTCACTTTTTTTTTTTTTTTGTCACCGGAGCTGTCACCCTCCTCAGTCTTAGCTGCTTCTACCCAGGTTGTCAGGTGTCACACTCTTCCCCCATGTGTTTTGCACAGTCGCAAGTACTGCAATGTGCAGCACAGCTCATGTAGCCCTGGAACCATTTTTACTGCAGATACATGTGTTCAGAGACAGCAGGTGTCATAGCCATTTTAAATTTGAATGGATGGCTTGTTCAGTCTAATTTGTATTGAATCGGGGTCTTATCTGCCTCCCTAGCCCTTTCTCACTTGTCTCCATGCAGATGGCTTTCTCTTATTTTCTCAGTGAATCACAAATATTGAATTTGAATGAGTTTCCAATCACTCACTTAAATCATGAGTCATCATCTCCTGTCTGAGCCAAGTAGATGTCAAAGATAGATTTGCAGTCGGCATTAGAAATTGCCCTCAGTGTTCTTCAGTTTGCAAAATTGGAACATGTATCACAGTTAGACTGTAAAGTCTAAAATTTATTTTGGAAATGCTTGGATTGCAGTTTGGTTTTTAAAAGCAATTTAATGCTTCAATAGAGGAAAGCTTCTGTTATTTAATGTTCATTTTATCCTCCAAAACTCCTGGCCAAATGTGATGCAATGAGCCAATAAGAAGAGTGTATTATTAACATAATGTCTTAGATCGGTGCACTCTCAAAGATGGGTGCATTATTTAATAAATAGATTTTTGTTCAAATCAACCGTCTAGTTCAGCGATGGACAAGTTCATGGTACATTTTCCACTAGTTACCAAATTAAAATGTAGTTAACTGTCATCTATGTGACAGTAATGCACTGCTAGAGATAAGCAAAAAAAAATGCACACTTATCTGTTCAAGATTGAAAATGCACGCATAAATATCTCCCTGCAACTTAATTTATTTTTAGGACATTTCGTCACATTTTGCTCTTTGCATGTATTCATGGAAACAAACCAAATGCCTCTTAAAATGTTAAACAGACATGACCTGATAACGGAAGTCTTTGAAGCCTATATACTGTAAACTTCAAAGGAATATGTAATCAGAGCATTTTCCTAGCTAGAGCTGGAATGGAACGTGGTAGAGTGTTTGTGTGGAAATGTGCCAGTGTGTTGAAGTGCATACAGTAATACAGTAATTTACCTTAGGATATACTGTTATCTTTAGATCTGTCACTGTGTGTAGTGTTAATGTGATAGTTGAGACCAGTATCTGTCAAAAATATTCCATAGCTGAGCATTGAACACAATATGGCTAGAAATGAATCATAAGGGCTTAGTTAATGAAGATTTGTAAGACCTGCATTCAGACAACGCTCTGCTAGCTGTTCAAATGTCCTGTTTCATATAATTGCACAAATGAGTGGAAGAACTGTTTTTGCAAAGAGCTCCAAACACTAAAGGGCAATATTGTAGCCCGAGTACAAGTTGGGAAGGCAATGAACCACAGCTGCAGCAGTGGGTAATGCCGAGCAAATCTAGAAGCTCTAACAAGGATGGCACTGTGCCTTGTAGTTTTTCTTTTTTCTATTTACTTCCGCCTTTCTCCCTCCTGTCTCCGCTCACTGTTAAGTTAAGACTCCCGAGGCAATCTGCTCACTAGACCTAACCGGATGAGGAGATTGCCTTCCTACCCTTTTTGTCTAATACACATTTTCCACACCAATGTTCCAGTGTCTCCTCGCAGTCTGACCACAATTTCAAATCTTTAACTTGGAAAGGACAGAAAAAGACACAGGCAATGTTGGCCTTTTTATCTTGGACAAGTACTGGGAAGCAGCATGCAACACAAGACCACCTCTGGTCCAGGTTCACTGAAAAGCTTGTAAAGCATGTTGAACAGGAAGGTGGGAAGCTTTTTCATTCTTAATGAATTCTTGGGGCTCAGCAGTGTGTTAGTGGAACTTCTCTATTTTATGCACACTACCTTGGTAGCCGAGTGGTTGAGGCCATCTTTACTAGTAACAAGTTGTGACTTACACATACCCAATCCATCTGTTATCTGCATAGTGGCCTAGTTTTTGTTCTTGAGCAATGCATCTTCTTAGTTTTGTTGATGTTTTTAAGTAGCTTGAGCTAAGAGGAAGATTAGTTTGCATTATTTACTTGTTGCTTTGTTTGGTTTTGAGTGCCATAGTGACCAGTCAAATAACATAAATGGAGTCAAAAAATCTAAAATTGTAGCACATAGATATTAAAACATTGAGATATCATTCCCTTATACGGAGGTATGCTTCTTTATAAGGAGCATCCTCTGAGTAGTCTTGAGGTTTTGCCGGGAAACATTTTCACATACCAGTAGACCTTGTGGAAACTTAAATTTGGCAAACAAGACTGTGGATCCTGAACGATCCTGGAAGAAGCAGTTTCAGTGCTGCCAAAGTCTTTATTGGCAAGTCTCATTACTCGGCAGTCATCTTGGTAACATCTTGTGACAGTTATTTTGGACCAACAAGATCAGGTCCCCATCTAGATGAATAAGGAGAGAGCCAATACTGCGAATTTCAGCAAGAACGACATGTATAGAATCACTAGTCAAATCGGATAACTCTCTGAAATGTTGAGTGACTTTGCCCCAAAATACAGTTAAACACTTTTCTCCACATGTTATGCTTTAACTGTTAGCTGGATGTTTTCTGGCTCAGCTGTTAGAAAGCAGATTCTTTTTTGGAGTGATAGTCATAGCCCGTGTCATACAACCACCATCTTTGAGGTTGTGGAATTCTTCAAATGTTTTCTATGCAGGATTCCTGAAGTAGTAAATCTCTCACTTGTAGCATCTGTGGTGCCACTGATTGCCACCTTTTCATGAAGCTGTTAACAGTTGTTGGAAATGTTGTTATATGCTAGCACTTTGTGCTTCAGACATTTAGCACTGTCACAGAAAGCAGCACAAACTTCCTCTGTAGTAACAAATATACACACAAGAAAAGCACTCGAGGAGCGCAGTGCTCCGCCAAGACTGTTCATTCCCTGACCTTGTGCGTGTGTTATGCATGTGTATATTATGTACAGATACCAAATCACGTGACCTAAATATGTAGCGGTACACCACCAAAATTTAATCAGTTGTTGTTTGTATCATTTCCGATATGTCCACAGTGGTGTATTTGTTGTTGGATCGCAATCATGTCATCGCCAGCAGCTGAGGTAGCGTTCACTTGTTGTCATAGTTACAGTGACGCTGTGCCACTATCAGATGCCATGTCGATATCTCAATGGGAAATCCTTAACAAATCCATGGATCCAGACTATAAGCCGCATCGCTGCCAAAATCTAATGAGGTGGTCCTTGTCTCATTTCTGACTCTCTTCGAAAATTTCATCTCAATCGTTAGTCTGTTTTTGAGAAATGCTGTATACAGACAGAAGGAAGGATTCACATATGCCGATCGTCACATAACTTCACCGTGTTCCTTAGTGGAGTAATGACACCAAAAGATCAAGAAAGGCGTTGTGCAATAAGAGCTGGAAATCAAATGAAAGTTTTGCTTTATTTCTCAAGTACAGAAGTACAACATATCTTTTTACTCCATCATTTATAAAATTAAAAGATTTTCATTGTCCATACAGGGTACTAGTTTCCTTTGCATCTACCGTTCTCAGAATAATGCGACCATAAAACAGTACAGTTGCTGAAACTGATCTGATTTTGCCAAAAGCGTGGCGTACTGGATCTTTGAGTTGAATTAGGTGTGGCTGCCATGCTGCCGTAGTCTTTGTCTATGATCGGTCCGTCTCTTTTCAGCCCTATGCAGCGAGCGGTTAGATGCGGACTCATTATAGACACTCTAATAGGAGAACCGGCTGCAGCCTGAAGCTGTCGAGACCCATACTGCCTTACCAGACTGATGGCTGGCTCATGGGACCATATCCTCCTGCCACAGCATGCTGGGTTGTTCAAATCATAAATCAGCATCTACCCTGGGACCTTTTTCTAGAGTGTGAGGGGGGAGAGTTAAAAAAGAGAGGATGAAGAGAACTGATAAGAAGCAGAAGATGGAGGGTGGGGATAAAAAAGGAAAAGCAAAGAGGAAAGGTGCAGATGGCAGTATGAAAAAGGACCAAGAGAGTTGCCTGTCTTTGAAGCTCCAGCAGGATCTCTGCAGTTCTGGAATGGATGGATAAAATGTATGATTAATTTCTTGCTTCTTGAAATCATTCAGGTGTCCTCTCAACATCCTCCTTAATCACATATATCTTCCGGCAGTGGCCGTCTGCAGTTCTAGAAGCCATCAGCAGCAGTTATCTTGTCACGCTACAGCACAGGAGCAGGAACAGTGGGAAGGAAAAAGTGTGTGGCCACCGATGCCAACCCGTGAATACAAATGTCTTGTGAGCAAGCATCATGCACGTATTTTGCTTCAGAGAAAGGAAAATAGACACACTCGTGTACACACACACACACACACACACAGGCATTGGCTGCCTTATCTCTGTAATTGGCACGGGGGGGTCAGAGCGGCAGCCGTAGATAATCATAGCTGGGGGTCATAATCTGTTCTCCGCTCCTCTCCCTGCTTCTTATTCCTCTCCTCTCATCGATCCCTCCCTCACCGTCATAACCACACACACACACACACACACACACACACACACACACACACACACACACACACACACACACACACACACACACACACACGCTTTTCTACTCATAACACAGACATGCTTGGTCACTTTGTTTATTTTTTATTCTTCCCCCCTCCCTGTTTGTAATGCAGCACCAGGCTGAAGATGCCTTGGATATGACCGTAGGCGAGTGTTTTGCTGTTGTGTCAGCATGTGACAGTGTCCTCAACTGACTGCCAGACCCCCCCGCTTTACCTCAATCCCTACCAAGTACATCCCTGTGACTCCTCCACCTCCAATACAGGAACACAGGAGTGGTGACACTGAACAAGCAGAGGTGCCTTATAGAAAACAGATAAAGGTTAGAATGGGGGGGAAAGATGCATGGAAACAGAGTCAATAGCAATCCTTTCAAAAAAGGAAAAAGACACACAGGTGGAGGAGGGTCTTGATATAGATGTCACTTTGCGTTTTTATTACCGTTATCTGCTTATATCTTTCTTGGCATCTGAAGGGCTGTCATTTAGATGGCTCCGGTACAGACACACTCAAACACACACAGAGAGAAACACACCCAGCTTTTCATTAGATCTCCAACGATAGGTATGCGCTCCTTTGAAATGGAGAATATGATATCATAAGATAGGAGCCAAGTGGCATTATCGTCAAAAGAGGTCTTATCCTGATAACTCTGAAGAGCAAAGTAAATCCTGTCTTTCGCTATAGAAACGATATTAACTTCTGCAGTCTTATGTAACTATTCCGGCTATCAGCCTTTGCTTTTATAGAAAAATAACAAGTCTGTATGGGTCACTTGCCTCCATCGAAGAACCCTCAGCCCTCCTATAAACCACATTCCACAGCAGTAGAAAAGTAATTTCTGCTTCCATCCTCTCATAGGGTATGTGTATATAATAGCCATTTGGTAAATGATGCTGCAATAGTGCTTGCAGTGTGACTAAGGCAAAAAACAAAAAAAGTAGAAGGATATAAAGAGCTCCATTCAAACGCACATATATATATATTATATATGGAACTGGCCTATGTGGCTCAGCCAGAATGCACACTCCAATCTCGCCATTGCTTGGCTCATTTTTAAACAAGACACTTCTGAATCTGAAAGTCAATGAAGGCAGTTAACATAGTTACTCGTCATGAATCATAAAATAGCACCCCTGGGTCTCAGAATAAGGCATCATTTGCATAGTCCTACCTCTGTAAATTCAATTTGAGCCACACACATAAGAAGCGACTCAGGTTTGTGGAATGTGGGCAGCCGTTGTTTGTCACTGTGGAGTCCAATCTAGTGGGAATTCATTCAATTGAAGAAAAAAAAAAAAGCAGTCAACACGTTTATAAAACAGTGAACAATAGCTCACTCATGTCATATAACACCGTCACATACTGGCATTTAGACTGCATTTTGCAAAGCAGCATTTCATAAATGGTCCAATTATCCAGATTTGCATTACTTTTAATGTGATTCTGTCCTTTTTGACTTTTGCAAATCATTTCCCCTTCTTTTTCTGTTTAATACATATATTGAACAAAATGATTTACCAAGATAAGGGATGCAAATTTAAACAATTTTCTAGCCACGATAATTACCTGTCACCGATTATTTGTTGAAAGGAATGACGCACATTTAACATTTTTTTTCACAGAACTTTTTTAACCACTGACAGTTAATGTTCACCACAGAATGACTAGTCACTACAGGCTGGCAAAGAACAGTTAAAGTAAGCACAGAGTTGTTGAATTATAAATAGCAAAAAAAAAAAAAATCAAATTGCTATCAAGCAATGTGCTCAACAAAATCCGATATATTGAGCCCAGCAAATGAGCTACAGTCTTCTACAGGAAGTAACCTCTAAAAGTATTCATCTCTTCACAGCAGTTTGATATAAAAATAGTCCTCATACCTGATCAACATGATGGAGTGACTTATTCACTGTAGCTGATGTTAGTCCAGCTGCTGGAAACAGCTGCTCAGCCCAGAAACACTGTTGTAGAAACTTTATCAGTCAGTCAAATATGTCACGCAACTACTTCCACATCTAAGATGGATTTATGTCCAGAGCACAGTACCGCCGATACACTTAATCACTTCAGTTTGAAAGGTGTTAGAAGCATGTAATCAGAGTCGTGCTGCTAATGCCAGCATCGGGAACTATAGCAGCTCTCTGCTGTGCTCGGGGCCTGATCTGTGTAAGTGTTGGAAAATCCTAGTTTAGCATTAACATGGGCCACAGGGAGCTAGCTAAATCCAGACAGCCACCAAACACCGTTTTTCACAGCTTTAATGGGAATAACTGCCACAGTTAGCAGTTAGACAGCATGGTGATGTGTCTAGCACCAACTTATAGGACGGAGGAATCAAGGCAACACAGAAGTGTCAGATTCTGCAGTTTCTTGAATATCCACTTGAGGCTGCCTCCAAATTTGACTTAACACGATTGTCCATATCCTAGAGACATCTGCATGGTCTCTGCTCCAGTCATGCTTCACCTGTTTTATCATTTTTGATTAGCTGAGAGTTAGGAGGAGTCAGATACTGCAGAGATGCCAAACCACAGGTTCATCCATGTTTATGTAGAGTTATGGGGTGCGCTTGCTTTTTGTGACTCTTACGGGTGATCGGCAAACACACCTGTAACTCCATCCAATTAAGAGTATGAGGCTTCACATTGTGGTGCAACCAGGTACTACAGCAAATCCGAATCCTTGTCCTGACACACATGACCCTCATCTTCTAGTTAATTAACATGTATTTACTCAATTAAATAATTAATTTTAATTAATTAATTATCCTTATAGAAAACTAGTTGAAGTTGTTTTAAAACTAAGACCTACTTGTGATAATGTACCTGTAGCTACAATAAATAGATCATGTAGTGGCATACTTACAGTGCCATATCAATAAATGAAGAAAGAAAAATGCATTTATAATTTTGCTGCTTTGAAATGCGTTCATATATATATTGACCACCTGTCTTTAAATGAATTTATGATGTGTGCTGGTATAGAAAATACAGTGCACATCAATGTTTTTGCTGCATGATTCCATCCATAATTTAGTACTTCTCCAGCATAAGGATGATGTGCAAATGTGTTTCCTTTAACTACCTTAATTTTTCACATTCATGACTAACACTGAGCCATGTAATAAGAGATAATTTCCCAGAAGCCTGTTTTTTGTTTTCTGCTAAACAATCACACCTGTTCAGCTCCTGAAGTTAACTCAGTAAGTTCCTTTCCAATAAATCTGAGGATTTTGTCATGCCAAGAACGCTGCAAAATCCTGTGTCATTGTCAACAGATAAATGATTAAAGTATGCGAGTTGTTCGAAAGCAGGCACATTTGTGTCGTGTTACATGAATACCATATCAACTGACACCTTTTGCAACCTTGCAGAAGAAAAGGAATTACAAAGTCATTGGAAATGGAATAAAAACATCTCACAAGTTAAGTTAAATATGTACCTGGCAGGTATTGTTTTAGTGAGAATTGGAACATTGGAAACAAGACTGTTACAATGATTGAATCTTTCAGGCCTTGTAAATCTTTAGAATATTTGATTCTAAAACTCATTTGAAGAAATCTTTGTCCACTTAATCATTTTATGGACCATGCAGCATTCTTATGATGGCTGATAAAACAAATTATACACTGCAGTGATGGTAATCTTATATATTTTTTAATGTTTGAATTGTCTCCTACTTACTCAGTCCCTCACGTTTATCCAACCTTCATTTCTACATGTTTTTCTTATTGCATTGTGTGTAGCTACTCATCACTAAGTTTGACATTTTTCCAATAGTGTATCGGTAAACCTTGCACACACTATTAAACTGTACACTTCAGGTGGATTTTATGGGAACACCGTGGGCTCTGCAGACAATATAGACATTCTCCAAATAAAGACTGAACGATTTGTTTGCATTGAAAGATTGTGCTCCTTTAATAGCACCAATTTAACTATGTTAAAGCCAACTAATTTATGCAATGTTTGAAGTTCTTGTACCTCTACTATAAACTGCAACACGAGAGCAAGTGTGTAAATTCACACACTGTGTAATGATTCCCCAAATTATCCATGAAGCATAGCATTACCTTACTTTCAAGTGGAAATCAGACAATAATCATATGCAGTGCAAAGCCTATACTGACTTCCTTAAAATTTAATAAACAGCCATATGACCTGCATACTAATGCGTACTTCTGGAAACACATTCTCCTCTGCCACCTCTCAAGATCTGCGTTTGCTTTTTAAAGGCAGTCATAAATAATGTCCCTTGCTGTGGTCTGCTTGAAAATACAACAGAAGAACAATGATTGTTGATCTTGTTTTGACAGACATCTCTAAGTCCTGTTTACTGTTCATAAGGGATGCCGTGCATACCGTTTTGCATGCAGTGTCTTAAGTCCTGCAGTAACATTTTGAATGGGTACGGTTTGCATATGAGAGCGGTGGCAGGGAGGGCTTTGGTGTCCTGGAGATGTCCCCCGCCGTCCAGACAGCAGTCGACTTGAGTAATCAAGTGTGAAGGTTGCGGGGAGCAAACAGCCATTAACCTCCCAAACACAGGCCATCATCACCGTCTGCAGAGGGTAGAGAGAGTGTGTGTGTGTGTGTGTGTGTGTGTGTGTGTGTGTGTGTGTGTGTGTGTGTGTGTGTGTGTGTGTGTGTGTGTGTGTGTGTGTGTGTGTGTGTGTGTGTGTGTGTGTGTGTGTGTGTGTGTGTGTGTGTGTGTGTGTGTGTGTGTGTGTGTGTGTGTGTGTGTCGCTGTTGCTGTTGCTGTGTGAATGGGAGCCACTGTTGTGTGTAGTGGAGAATTGTGTGTGTCCTTTATTGCTGTCTCGTGGATTGTGAGCGTGTCTGCTGGCAAGTTTGTTGGTGCATGGTGCGTGTCCGCAGCTAGAACTGCCATCAGCTGAGTGGAGAGGAGTGTGTGTGCATGTGTGTACATCTGAGTGTGTGCAGTGATGCTTGGAGCATGCAAGTTTGAGGCCTTGACCACAGTCTGGTAAATAGTCGTTTGTGCGTGTGTGTACTTTGAGACTTGCACGTATATGCTCTGGCACCCATGGCTATTTATTCTGATTTGCAGGCGAATTAGGCCATGTATCCCACTCTGTCAGCCTGTCCAGTGTGATCTCAGCACACATTATTCCCATATGGCAGTACAGTATGGCTGTACTTGGCATGCCCTGGCCTGTGACCGCCTGTTTGACATGCCACTGTGTTGGCTGGTGTGATGCCATGCTGAACCATCCCATCTGTTCAAGGCCAAGCTGGCACAAGAGGGAACTCATTGGAGGCAAGCTTGAGGAAAAGGGCATTGGACCTGGGGCTTGGCAGGGCATGGCTTCCAAAAATCTCCTGAACTACTGCCCTCAAAACGGTTCAGAGAAACAAGGGTGTGATGGAGTGAGGACAAGTGTTTGTTCTCTTTAGAGACTAAACGAGTAAAAACGGTGAATGAAGTCTTCACCTGATTATTTGAAAAGTAGTCCACCTACAACTGAACTGAAATGTCCTCATCATTTGAATGTGTTTTTCACATCCTGTTGATGAAAGTGCCACAAAGAATGACATTTTAATGGAAGCTAAACAAGCATTCATGCATTTCAGCAGTTGCAGCTGACTTTTGTTTGTAAGTCAATAGCAAATAAATCAAGCTAATTAAAAAATTGAAAATCACCAAAATGAAAACCCAAGCCCAAAATGTAGTATGTTTGGGGCATGCTTTCATATAAATCTTTTCAATACTGCAGTTTAAAGTGTTGCAAAACTCTCTTGATGGTGATCACAACTGGAGGTTACAGTTTACTCACCTATTTTTTTCTTATTGCATCATAGGATAGAGGCGTATGTATTGTAGGAGGGATGTTGTAGGATTATGGTTGTGTGATTATGTGTGTGTGTGTGGGTTCCGCAAGTGTGCATTTCAGAGTAGTAGGCAAAAGATGGGAGCGATTTGTCCAATAAATAACAGTATTTGGGCTATGCAATTTATTATTTTTCTAATCATGACTGCCTGAACAACTTTCCCTATTAGTTATTTCGTCTAAATAATGAGTTTTCCTCCATAAAACATGACTTTTCATTATGAGTTAATTTGACCCAGTATGCCCTTGTACAATGCATCACAGTAAAACATGCAAACAAAGGTTTACATTTTGAAGTGCAAAACTGGAGAGTTTAACTGGAAACTTCAACATGACAAAAATTTAAACTAAAAAAAAAAAAATAAAGCTCTTCAAGTAAATCATCTGTGCAATTTCAAAAGAAATTCACGTTTCTATTAAACTCTTTAACAAAGTGGAATAAGTGCAGCATGGACACAGTGCATGTTTTACAGGCACAGGCCAGTTAAGCAGCTCCTTTTCTCCTAATTATCCTCTGATTTTGGTGCTGGCTTTGAATTCAATGAAAAAGATATTCAAATTCACAGTACTGTTGTTGTTTTTAAAGCAGTATTTTAGTGGTGCGCAGTAGCAGCTTGGAAGAGACTTCTGGATAATCTTAATGGGCTGCTTTTAAGTCATTCCTTCATACTCGTCCAGTTGTCTGACAACAGAAACTGGAAAAAAAATACGTAAATGAGAGTAGCTTTATTGTGTATTTGACTGTAGTGGAGCATATGTGAGTGCAGAAAATAGGACAGATGTAATTCCTCCTTGTTCAATATTGTAGATGTGTTTTCCTTTCAGGTGTTTGTGCATAGTGCTAGTGCTGCTGTGAACAAATTACCTTTTTGTTCAATGATACTGAAAAAAACCTTGGGTCTTTGAGAACTTTTACAGAGGACTGATTTCATGGCTCAGCAATTACACAGTGACACTGAAGAAAAACATTTAAAATAATGGGTTTGAATTAAAAAAACAACAACAACATTGATTATGTCAACTAATTGTGACAGTTCTTTTAAGTACTTTTTTTTTTTTGCAGCAAACTGCGATTCTATTAAAATTCATTTGCATTTAGTGATATGTTTAGTGGTTAGTTTGAGAGCAAGGTTATAATTAAAAGGACTAAATATGAAGTATTTAGCAGCTCTGATTAATCTTTGATTCAGACTTGGGTTTGGGAGCACAGCAGCCATCAGTCAATACATTCATGTCAATGCAGTGACTTCAAAAACATAAACCACAGAACGTGTGTGTGTGTGGATATGTGGAAAAAATACGTGTAATCTTGGTTTGGGGTGGGTTATCAGTGCACGTTTCAGAACACTTCAGGGGTCCCTTTCAGTGCAGCAATGAGATGTGCAGTATTTATAGGATTTGTTCGTTTGGGTGGGAGGAGAGCATTCAACCATTTGAACTTAAGAGGCAACATGCTGAGAGGCTCTGTTTAAAAAAAATCAATAGCAAGTCAAGCGGATTCAGAGGAGATGCAGTTCAGGAGGGCATTTCAAAAGCAGAGATACCTGGGACAGATCAGTTGTTGGTGAATCCATGTGTATATGTGTGTTTGAAAAGATTGTGTTTAGGCAGTAGCTTGCAGTGCAGCACAGTTGTTTGAGGGTAAAGAGAACACATTGCAGGAGGAAAGGATTGTTGGAGAGCCAGACAGGAGGGCAAAAGAGAGGAAGAATGTTTAAGTGTATGTGAGAGAGAGAAAGGGAAGAGGGGGTGGTGTGTGGGGGAAGATGGCGTCCCTCTTCATTACCGACACTAAGGAGCCATGCCAGCAGCACAGATGGCGAAGGAGAGAGGGGGCATTGAGTTGGCACACAAACTGCAACGCACACACATCGTACAACACATACATTGGCACACTGAAGCCGACATGAGGAAAAAAAAATGTAAATTCAAAGTAGTAGTCCTCAAAGCTCAATATGTTTCCTAATGATTGTGATACGAAGTACAGGTAGAGCAGACACACATGTAGATGTTGTTCTCATTCCTGCTCATATCACTTGCCCACACACACACACACACACACACACACACACACACACACACACACACACACACACACACACACACGCACACACACAGGCACACAGGCACACAAACAAGTGTCATCAAGTCATCCTGTGGTGTTCCCGTGCCAGTTTCTCGGCCAGGAAGGCAGCCGTGCTGACGCTGCAGCTCTCTCAGCATCTTCTGTCCACCGCACTTTCTCTAACACACACACACACACACACACACTCATTACAGATATTCTCTAACCCTTTGCCACCGTCAAAGCTATAACCTAAGACCTAAATTAAATTTTAACGGCACCTTTTTGAAAACGAGCTCCCCTCTCTTTCTTTCATTCTCTTTACCCGTCATTCACGCCCACGCTCACAATCGCACACACTCGTGCACACACATTCAGGCCCCCAATGGTCTAATTAGGAGCAGCGGTCTGTTTGCACAGTAAGAAAACAGGGCAACATGGTTGTGTGTGGGAGAATGTGCACAGCGCGTACTGCTCTCCTCTGCAAGGTTGAACGAAAGAGCAATCTCTCTCTCTCTCACACACACACACACACACACACCACACACATACGCATGCATCCCACAAATGTAGGAAGCTAGAAAAGCATGTAGTGTCAGCTCATAGCCTACAGTACACCTAAGAAACACCCACCAGCTCCTGGTTCTTACGGCTGAAGTTACTATGTTACATGAAAATCCATCTTTTACACCAGCTTATTTTAAAAAAAATCTATACATTTGATTTATGACGGCTAATTAGCAAGATACAGATGATACTCATTAAACATCATATTAACTGGCTTTAGCTTGTTTTTGTCCTTTCAGTGGATGTAAGTTGTTTTGCATCCTCAATAACTTTAGCGGGAAAATAACGATCAATAGACTAGTGATTATTTGGCATCCTCTGGCTTCAAGGTTTTTCTTTTGTATAATCTTTAACCGGCTTTTGCCGTGTTCCTTAAGACACAGCATGGAGCAGAAAATGGCTTTTAAGTGATGGAATTTCACTACTGTTATTTTTTTTTTTTTGCGCCATTTTGATGCAATACCTTTAAGACGTTCATAATTCTATCTAAGACGGTACGCAGACATCTAGAATTAATTCAGCTTGAATTCCCCCGTTGCACACGTGCTTGGCTTATACAGGGAAGAATCACATAATTAATCAAAGTATCGCAGCATGAAATAAACTGCTCTTTGTGAAGATTTGCATTTATATGCTTCTCTGAAAAACCTCAGCAGTTTTTGTTTGTATCCCTATTTTTTGTATAATGACTTTAATATCTATTTTTTTAAATCTCTTAAAACATTTTAACGACAGTGTAATTCTAACGAGGATGAGCTCACCTTAATTGTTCAATAAAATGGTCTCATTTATTGCCTACCACTGGTAATGGCCCAATTATGATTCCCATGGCATTTGCAAATTGTGTTATTAATGGTGATCTTAAAATTCATGGGGAGCCATGAGACACCAACACATGGGAAAGTAAATCTGCATGATGTTTACCTTATTCTCAGTTTTAAAGAGCAAAACGTATATCCTTTTTATTCAAAGCTGGCTGCACCTGTACTGCATGAAAAGCACAGTGGGGAGCTCATTGTGCTTTTCCAGATGAGTGCACAAAAAGGGGGTTGCCTGAGGTCCATCACCTGGTGAAATGCTAATCATCAACATAAACACGTTCCACACTATACGGACACATATTCCCTTTTAAACTGCATCACCTGCCTGTCTTTCTAAGCAGGGATTTTATGAAAAATCCCTTTTCTATCTACCTCTTTTCCATATGAATCCACAACAAACCCAAGTATTACAATTCCTCCTGGTCAGCATTCGGTCTCCCAGGCTCTGTTTTTATGCTCCTCTGCTTCTCTGCGTGAAAAATCCATTTCAGTCATCTGGTATTCTCCACTGTCTCTGCATTTTCTGTTCAGCCCTCCACCCCACTCCCCCTCTTAGCCTTTGTGTCTCTGGTCTGCTGTTTCCAGTGACACTCGGTATCAGCACCCTCTTTTTTCCTCCTCAGAGTGGGGCTGCTGAGTAAAGAACGAAACAGTCAGGAGTGCGGCTCTTCCTTGAGCCCGTTTTAATTAGACTGCAGTCCACTGTCATGTTTTCTTTTCTCTCACTGATGCTTGCAAGTGTGGATATGTGTGGCTCTGCAGAAACTCATGACCTCAAAAGCACTCCCAGCTCATGATTATGTTCTCTTCCCAGGGAATTCAAATCACAGAGCTTTCACTACTGTATCTCATATTTAAAGATGCCAGCTTTTGTCAAACCTCATAAAAGAGAATATGATTCCGTTAAGGTGGATCTGCTGTTATGAAACTTGACACAGTCGTTCAGATTTGCCTGTTTAGTTGAGTCAGGGTTGAGATGAACAAGGTGGCATATTCAGGGCACATTGTTGTTCTAGAATACAAGTGTATATTTTTCTATATCTTTCTGTTCAGTGTTTTGTAGACAACCCTGATGCCACTCTGATTCCGTAATTCACATAGTATTGTTACCTTCTACCTACATCTTTATTCCGTAGCATTTTCACTGGGTCCTTTTCAAGGCACCAGTGTAACTGTGTGGATCAGGGTATAAATGATGTTGTTAGCTCAGACACATCATCACATTCATCCTAGAAAACTTTGGCCCTGCATTTACCTCTGACTCGTACAATCTCACAGCTACGTATGGTTGAATGACCCCGAACCAACCATGTACAACTGCATGACTCATGACTGCTACTCTTGTCATGAACTGTTACACCACCAGCAAGCTTGCCAGAGACCGCCTGTGGCTCTGCCATGCTGTGGCGTAGTCGTTTTGGCCTCCACATTGCTGAGCAATGATCATCTTTGGCTGGCTTTGGTCCCTCTGGTCAAACTACGGTGCTCTAGTTAATGTAACAGCCATGTTGATAATGCTTGCTGGGGCTACTGTTAGTTTGCGATGATTCTACGTGACAATGAGGAAGGTAACTGGACCACTCAAAGGTCTGGTGCCATGCAGAATGCAAGGGAATCAAAATGAAACATGTCTCACAGCTGTGTTTTATCATTTTGCTTCATGCTGGGGCTTGGAGTTGTGTAGTCTGCGGTGATGCACATGAGCAGAAAGGAGAGAGATCCTCATGCTTGGGAAGATATTCAGTTTGTCAGATGCTTTTATCTCAAGCACCTCAGAGTTCTGAGAGTTTACACATTACCATGAGTGGTCTGAGAGATATCTGGATCTCTGTGCCACTTTTGCATGGTGTGAGAAAACAAACATTATTCATCTTTCATTGCTTGATTGCAATGATAGAAATGCTGTGATCATTGCCCACTGCAAACTTATGATCAGCTTTACTCTCTCAAGTTGTTTTGATTGGGGTTTAGACAAAATAATTACACAACTATGCTCAAGTACTCACTGCTGCAGCAACCACCACACAGCCTGAATAGAGACTGATGGCAACAACCTTCAGCCACTGGCTGAGGGTTTGTGTTCCATTGATCCGATTGCATTAATCAAGGTTGTTTACAGAGAGAACACAGCAACCAGTGATGGATGACTGTTGGTAATTATGCGAAAGGCTGCAAACATCACACCCCTCATTTATGGTGTACTGACTTAGTCAATGAAAATAATCCACAGTCCTAGCTATGTTTACCCTGGTAAAGAAATCTCCTGGGCATCCCTTGAGCTTCCATTTCACACAATTTGAAAATGCAAAGAAAATTGACAGGATGTAAACAAAAAAGATTGACAGATAAAGAGAGAGGAAACCTTTGATCTGATCACAGCTCATTGCCCTGTTAATATCAAGACAAAGTAAGAGCACACAAGTGGCAGGATGCGAATTAATTACATTTTAACAATTGCAAGCTATTTTATTAATGAGTTCTGCATCCCTGTTTGCCTTTTTTCTGTTTCTCTCTGCCAGTGACTGCACTAAAGGCTTAGTGGCTTGTTTACATACTCGACTGCTGGTCCTCATCTTTCTTGTTTTCGGGGTTACCTGGGCTGTGAAGTAAGGCTTCATTTCACTTCACTTATGCCTTTGAAGCAGTTCCTGTTCTCAGCACTAATTACATTATGATCTGGGAGTCATCGGCCAACCAAAGTATATAAGAAATCCTTTAAGTGTTTTATGTTTAGATGCATCCTTCTGAGTAGCCAACTCAGCAAAACTAGTCTTTATCCTTTGAGTGTGATAGTGCACGTGCATTCCAACCGTACCCGTGTTTTTCCTCAAGTGTTGTTGTTACTGCACTTCACACTTTGACCGAACAGTGTAACTGGTCCCTGACTGCATTTTTACCACCTTCTGCCCAGAGTTTTTTGTTGCTTGGGTAGCCTGGCCAGGGCAGCATATATATCTTTTGCCCCCCCATAGTTAGTAGTATTATGGCCAAATGGCTCTTGCTATGTGAGCAGCAGTGGCCCTTGCTCTCCTGTGGCCTGTAGCAGCCAGACGAAATAAATATTACATGGAGTCCATTCTAAAGGGTAGCCGTTCCCGTTCGTTTGTGCTGCACTGGGCTGTTCTTAACTTTTACGGTCTTACATCAGCCACCCGGCTCTGCTGTGGCTCTGCTGAACTTTGTTTCTTAGTTTTTAGTTCCTTTGTGTTTTTTTTTCTTCTTCTTTTTCTCATCTTCATCTGTTTTCATATTTGTGTCAGCTTTAACTTCTCTACTGGCAATCCACTGTTACTTTCTTTGCAACAATGTAGCAGTCTTTTGCTTTATATTTACTTCACACATGGTGTGATCAAAAGTCTTTCTACCCAATTTCGTGTGGCTGAAGACAAAAAGCTCATGAAAAAAATGATATAATAAAAAAGTAACAGGAGTAAATGGGAAAACAATTCTCCAGCGGGCTGTGTGTGTTCTTGCCAGGCGGGACCATCAATTGATGGGACATTTTTTCCTCTAGACTAAATAATTTCACACACAACTGGGAAAGGGGACAATCATATTTCTCCAGGCTGTACTATATCATCCACTCGAGTAGCCGGTGTAATACACTGAGGCTCAAGCCAGCTAACTAGTCAGAATGGAGCCACTGACCCTTGCAGTCGTAAGGGATTAAAAAATATTAGACCCACAATAAACAAATCATCACTGGCAACGGCATAAGTAAGCCAGTGCCTTTTGATGTCTTTATTTACCAGTCACAATGGCCCTCCCTCCACTCCAGTGCTGCCTAAAAGTGGAGCGTGCAGAAAGTGGCTTAATGGAAGTGACTGGTGTCCTCTGGCATTCTGCTATTTCAGTCTGCCCTGCTACCAACGAGGTGGAAGTCCCCCTTCAGTATTTTGCTGTTTACAGAATCCTCCTCCTCTTTTCTGATCCCTGATTACCATCATCACCTCAGTGCCAACACACTGTGCACGCCCACTATTGCTCGTCATTCATTCCAGCCTCTGAAGCCACCCAAGAATAGATTCCCTTTTGTTGTCATATCATGTTCTTTCCCACTCTTCCATGCCCATTTGCAATCCTTAAGCAAACTTTGGCACACCTATTAGCCTTCCCCAATCACTGCTTTGACTTTAGCCATCACTCATGTCAGCTCTCCATCGTGCACGAAACAGGGATTCGTGATTGCTGTTTTAATTAAAATCTGCACTGTTTGTCTCCCTCACACCAACAGTTTGTTCTCAGGCTGATGTAATGAGGCTCTGTCATTGGCAGGATATAAATGGCCTGTTTTCCCACTTTAAAAAGAGGGCTTATGTAAATATTTCTCTAATAAGCAACTCTGCATTGCCATGTGCTGTTGCACTGAACTGTCTTCTTCAGTGGCAGGAGTTGAACCAATGGGAAGTGAGGAGACCAGAACAGAAAGGAACTGGTAGTAAATGGTAGTGAAAAGAGGGAATTAATAAGTAGAGTGGGTTGGTGGATGAGCAGTTCAACCTGTCTCGCCCATCAATTCCCCCACATATGTAGCACAATAAGAGAATCCTCTGTGTGCTGAACTAAAACATGAAATGCTCTGTGAACACATAACATGCCTTCATATAACGTTTGTAACACAGCGTATCTGTTCCAATCTCATTCCTAAAGTGGCTGTGATTTATTTACCGTATTGTCTTCACATCCTGCTGCCACACTGAGCTTTTGATTTACCACTCTGTCAGGGTGGATATTTGATTCTTTTCATGTCTAGTATGGTGGAAAAGTGTGTCGAGTGAATGCGGGTTGCAAACATGCAGGTTTTCTTTACTAGCTCTGTCACCTACTGTGTGTGAACTCTGAGACTCTTGAGTGTGGGTGGGGGGTAGGGATGGAGGTGCATGGGTAGGCGCGCACGCCGTCTCCACTGTGCTGTTTGTGATTTGAATTCCCCCTACTACAGGCAAAGGACCCGAGACACTGTTCGCGGGGCAGAAGCTGAATGACAACGAGTGGCACACGGTGAAAGTGGTGCGAAGAGGCAAGAGCCTACAGCTGTCTGTGGATAATGTCACAGTGGAAGGTTAGTTGTGTTTGGGCCACAGAGGGATTAATTTGGAGTGGAATCCACATATATTACCCTACAAATAATGTATCCACCCTCAGAAAGCTGTCTGTTTGTCCTCAAAATGACTCATTTGAAAGAAGACATTTACTAGTTTTAATGATAGTGAATCAACTTTATCAATAGCTGAAAGAATAAAACATTTATTATTTAGACTCAGTACAAAAGAAAGGCTTTCAAATACATGCTTTACTGTGAGTGAGCAGCTACGAAGAAAGTACAGAGAAATCGGTTCTGCCAACTTCTTAGAAAATAGCAAGAGGAGGATGAAAGGTCAAGAGATGAGGTGGAGTCACAGGCACTCACTGTATTGTGGCCTGAGGCGAAAGGATGGAAGGGCAAAGGATGACGGAAGAGGTGGGAAAACGGTGCGAGCTCGATGAACGGAAAAGAGTGGGCATGCTGAGGCCGGAAGCAAAGAGTGACCCCATAAAGTCCTGACTGGTTCACAAACTGGTTCATGGGGAAGAAAAATGAGGAAACGCCCAGGGAGTGCTTGCAGGGCTCGACAGGCATTTGCAGGGAAGGCGTTTTAATCGGCAGCTTACCAAGATCATTACTTTACATCCCCTATGTAAACACACTATAAAGTGTGGTGTGTAGAGCAGCAGCAAGAGATCTTCTGAGATACTGTTTTTATTGAGTATAATTTACTTCTCAACGGGCTGAAAAATAGGTCCAACAATAACATATATTCTGCACACATTTTTGTCAGATATCTAAAATCTATTCCAAGTTATAACAAGCTTAGTGAAGATACACAAAAACCAAATGAATTTGTTCTTACTAGAAGAGTATTAAGTTGGATCTCATTAAGCTTTTCTTTGCAGAAAGATGTATAAACACATTTTAATATCCATGTATAATTCATTGTTAGTTATATAAAGCTCTATAAGTGATCTTTTGTCTGCTTAAAATGACTAATTTATTCATAGTGTTATCATGTGACATAATTAAAACCAACTCTTTTTTCAAGGATGTCTCATATGGCATTTAAAATATTACCATGAAGTTAATGTATTGCCGTAAAATTAATGTATTGCCATATGTTAATGCTGTTTTTTCTTCTATATCATCCACCATTTTCAGGTCAGATGACTGGTGCCCACACACGTCTTGAGTTCCACAACATTGAGACAGGCATCATGACTGAGCGCCGCTTCATATCGGTGGTGCCCTCAAACTTCATTGGCCATCTCCAGGGCCTGACCTTCAACGGCTTGCCATATCTAGACCAGTGCAAAAATGGGGACATCTCTTACTGCGAGCTGAATGCCCGCTTTGGCATGCGCCACATCATCGCAGATCCGGTGACGTTTCGAACAAAAGTCAGCTACTTAGCTTTAGCTACGTTACAAGCGTACGCCTCCATGCACCTCTTCTTTCAGTTTAAAACCACCACACCTGATGGCCTGATGCTCTTCAACTCTGGAGACGGGAGCGACTTCATAGTCGTGGAACTGGTGAAGGGGTGAGTTTCGTGTGGTGCCGTGGGCCAAAAAGTCAAACACACACACAAAAATCCACAGGTTTAAAGTTCCAAAAATAGAAGGATTAATTTTCCAAAAGTAACTTTTAGAAAACAAATGACTAAAAAGGTAATTAAGTTAAAGTTATAGGGCCCATAAAAGAGGTCAACAAAATGTAACTCTACTGAAAATAAGACTGACAAAACCTAAATACCAACTCAAGTAACAAACCTGCCTGAAAGAGACACTGGGGCAGCTTACAGTTGTGCTCATAAGTTTACATACCCTGGCAGAATTTGTAAAATGTGCTCCATTCTTTAATGAAAACATGAATGATCAGAGCAAATACAATTGCATGACAATAAATAGCTGTGTCTGAACATCAGCCCTAAATGAAAGAAAATATTTCCATTAACAAACATATTTGCTAAAAAATTAAGGACAATATTTCACAAATTTGGCCAGGGTATGTACACTTATGAGCACAACTGTATGTAGTGGTTGATCAGACCACATTTAACACACAGGGGGAAACTATATACACCCCCCCCCATGCTAATAAATCAATTTTAAACAAACTGTCTCTTATAATTTGACTGACTGCAACTCACGATAACTAAACATGCGACGGTGGTGTTTGTGGGTGAGTAAATGCTGCAGTCTTTTGTGTGGCTGTGGGCTCGGCCACCACATGTGGTTTTAATTAACTGACTTTCTCTGATTACAGTTAAGTGGAGAAACTTGTCTGCTATCACAGAAGAGATGCCCTTGCTTTTTTCCCTCTTCTCTTGATGTTTTGGTTGACTGATGACAGTAAATTAATTATTTTTCAGTTGGGTTTCAACATCATCTTTGATCTATCATCACCACTAAACAACCTAATCTAATCTGCACCATTGTTTTTTGTGATAAAGTAAAACTATTTTACAAATCAGGCCACTCCATTCCATAACCAAATTTCTCAGTGTGAATTACAGTGAGCAACACATCTAAAAATAAAATGTATATATATGCATTTTTTTCATAACATTTACACAGATCAGTGAGTCAATTAATGCTGCTATGAATCAGAAGGCTGAATGTGAGTTTAATGAATGCTGGTGAGTAATCGTAACCACTCATATTAAAAGCTCCACTGAAATGTTCATATACTGCAGGCAGTTATTTGGTGGAAAACGTAGAGAAATTCTTGTCTGTTTTTCTTGAGAACTTTTCTCTCTTGTATTCCATGCATAGTTTTAAGCACTATCCATTTCTCTGACCAAGAAAGTACTTAGCGAATGTTCTACAAAGACTTGAAAACGCTAGCGCAGACTAGAAATAAACTGGTTAGAATTCTGAATTGTATCACCCTAAAAAGCTGCTCATAATTAGTTTCCAAAAGAGGCTTTTGCTTGTGTATCTGTCTTTCTCTTCTGCTCCATATTCAGCACTGTTACAACACAAAAGCCTGACCTGCTTCTGCCACACAAAGACAAGAGGCTCTATAAAGGAATTGGAATCTAGGTAGAAAAAAAAAACATACCTTGAATGAAACAGCCACAATAGCCTTAACCCCAAACACAAAAGACAGCCATATTTGTCTGAAGGAGGGAACTGTGCCACCTTGTCTGCCTGTGGGTAGACGGGGACTTTCAGACAAAAGCAGGTTTCTATATTTACATGTCAAGCCAAACAAACAAAAAAAAGAATCCCAGGCCCTATGTGCAGCCACATGAACTGGTTTTACTATTTTCCTCAAAAATGTCTTAGAGAACAGAAGAAATATAAGAGTCACTCAATCAGTTTATCATGTCAGTGGGAGATGGAGCGCTGTTCGCCGGCTTGTCATCGGTGTGTCCTTGAAATAATAGAATATCCTTTATTAGTCCCACAAGGGGAAATTTTCAACGTCACAGCAGCAAAATGACGGTACAAAAAAATCAAGAAAACACAACTATAAATTAAAGAGGTGAAGTATGCAAAACAGTTTATATTCTTATGGCAAGGCCAAATCCTAACGGCTCACTTTCAAACAGCGGCTTTGGATTTTTTATCGAGTAAGCTTTTTAGTGGCCACGCAAACATACTCCTCACTCCGATGTCTTTCTTCGCAGGTATGTCCACTACGTCTTCGATCTCGGCAATGGCCCGTCGCTGATGAAGGGCAACTCGGACAAACAACTCAATGACAACCAGTGGCACAATGTGGTGGTGTCCCGGGATGCCAACAATGTACATACACTGAAGATTGACTCACGCACCGTTACTCAGCACTCCAATGGAGCACGCAACCTGGACCTCAAAGGTAACAGCAGGTCATCCAGTACTGTAGAATCTCCGTTAAATCCTTTGAATTGTTGTTGGAGGGCGGCTATGAACACATACTAGCACAAACCTCTCTAAATTAGTTAGTGTCCCAGTTTTATTTAGTCTGAATCTCCTATATATCCATTTTTTCCCCAATACAGTGAGAAATCCTTACTTTTTATGCAAATAGTACAAATGTACCTCAACATTCAAGTCTGTTTATGTGCGAGAAGGCACATTATCAGTGAAATAAGTAGTCAAGGCTGTGGATGAAATTGCAGTAGTGTACCAAAGACATTCTCCGAAACACTGATTGAGACTTCTGGGGCTTTCTCTGTAACAAACCAAAAGAGGGAATCCTGTGAAGCTTTCTAAACCCTTATTGTTTTTTAGAACCAGTTTCAAGCTCGAACATGCATATCAGAATTATTCCATTATTGCAACTTGCCATTGTGTGGCATTGAGTAGCTAGAGTTGTAGGTAATCAGGTGTCTGGTTGGAGTGAGAGATGTTTATTTCATAGATTTGTACATTATGAAGGAGGCCACAGTGTAGCGTTACATCGGTGTTATTTTAAGGCAGGAAATAGGGAAATTTTAAAAATGCCTTCGTAGAGACTTTTTCTTACATGATCTCTATCGGTAAGAACCTAAGCTTCATCGGCTATCACACGTGTCATAAATGGAAAGCACAACTTCTTGGCATGATGCTAGTGAGATGAGAGATGAGATTCGGGAAAATATTTTTATGCAAGTTGCCAAATTGATACACAAATGTTTAAGGGGTTAAATCATGGACTTTTCTTGTATTTTCAGACGCCCAGGCAAAACAGAAAAATTAAATCTCTTTTATCCCGGGAGCCAAGTGTAAATATGCTATTCAAACAGGAGCGGGCCGTGGTTGAAATTAAAGTTAACGAAAACCCGGCAGCACCTTTAATAGCTTGTCTTCACCTTGAAAAATGACCCTCGCTTTTCAGGAGATGTTAGCTTTAGAGGAGCAGGGCAATAACAGAGCAATATCCTTTAGCATTCAGTGTCCCAATATGACCTAAACCCAACATTGCAGATCAACATGAAAGACAAGACAGTTCATACCAGACACAATGACAGCTTTTCACTTCATCCAGCTGGACTTCGCTCTTTTTGCTTTCACTTGTTTGTTCATCCTGAGATGTCTCTCTGCCTGAAAAGAAACTGTTGCATTGAGTTCACCTGACTTTTACCTGCAGTACAGTGACTATCTTTTGATGGAACCACCTCTACCTCTTTGACTTTAAAATGCCTTGCCCTTGTAAATCATTTTGAAATAACAGCCATCGTTATGAAACACTCGGGGAGGAATAGGCGTCTCCGGTCTGCTGAAAAACTGGAGCTGGAAGCTCAGCAAATTCTAGGCTTAAAACCTCAAAAGTCAGGTTTCTGATCTGTTATTTGGATGCTTGAGAGAGAAGGCTGTGTGGATCATCCAAAGAGTGACAGCATGGAAATATAGAGGTGCCTACTTGGAAGGAGAATACTAGGTTGTTAACAGAGGGGCAGACCGTAGCACCACTAGAGCTGAACTCTTTTAAGTATGCACTAATATTAAGAATAGCTCGGGATTATTCACTCTAATTTTGCCTGTGTCATGTTTGCCCTTGAGGATACAGCAGAACATCAGAAGTGAGGGTGAGCCTCTGGGCCCACTGAAGGCTGCAAAGAGTCAAAAAGATCAAAATGTGACTGAAGGATTTACCCTTTTCTCTGCTACATCCTTTGGAATAGTGTACCAGGAAAAAAAGAATAATTGTGGCTGGTGTGTACAGGAATGTCACTATGCCAGTGTCCTTAATTAACACAAAACAGTGCTTTCATCAGCCAGAGACCCAGAGAATGAGGACTCTAAAATTGTCTATAGTGGTTTTAGCAGTGGCACGTGTAATTAACTGACTGGCCTCAAAAAAACAATCACATTTTTCACATATGCTTTGGAGGCGAAATGTATTTGTCACATGCTTTATGTATCATTATCCTTTGTGCTCATTTCACAAGACTCCATTGTCAGTAGAAGGATCAGTAATTACTAGTTCTAATGAATGCTTGCTGTCAAGGTTTTTGAATATAGTAAGCTGCAGCATAATTGTATATTCATGTGTGATGAATGAATTAAATTAGCCTCGTGTTCATCTGTGGATGCATATAGATGAGTGGCTAATTAGTGGAAAAATCAACATAGTTGAACAGTCCAGGTTTTTATAGAGGTCTTTTATTACCACAAGCTGCGAGGATAGCTTCAAGGGTCCTTGACAAATGATTCTCACTATACTTGAGGGATGGAAAACCATTTATTGGGTGTTTTGATCATCTTGTTGGAGACTGCTGTCAAACACATACACACGTGGACAAAATTGTTGGTACCCCTCAGTTAAAGAAGGAAAAACCCACAATTCTCACTGAAATCACTTGAAACTCACAAAAGTAACAATAAATAAAAATTTATTGAAAATTAAATAATCAAAAACAGCCATTACTTTTGAATTGTTGATTAACATAATTATTTAAAAAAACAAACTAATGAAACAGGCCTGGACAAAAATGATGGTACCTCTATAAAAGATTGAAAACTATTTGACCAGAGTGACATGATTAACTCAGGTGTGTCATTTAATTGACATCACAGGTGTTTCCAAACTCATAATCAGTCAGTCTGCCTATTTAAAGGGAGACAAGTAGTCACCCTGCTGTTTGGTGAAAAGGTGTGTACCACACTGAACATGGACAACAGAAAGCGAAGGAGAGAATTGTCCCAGGACATCCGAAAAAAAAATTATAGACAAACATCTTAAAGGTAAAGGCTATAAGACCGTCTCCCAACAGCTTGAAGTTCCTGTGACAACAGTGGCTCATATTATTCAGAAGTTCAAGACCCACGGGACAGTAGCCAACCTCCCTGGACGTGGCCGCAAGAGGAAAATTGATGACAAATTGAAGAGACGGATCGTTGGAATTGTATCCAAAGAGCCCAGAGCAACCTCCAAAGAAATTAAAGGTGAACTCCAAGGCCAAGGTACATCAGTGTCAGATCGCACCATTCGTCGTTGTTTGAGCCAAAGTGGACTTCATGGGAGACGACCAAGGAGGACACCACTGCTGAAAAAAACTCATAAAAAAGCCAGACTGGAATTTGCAAAAATGCATGTTGACAAGCCACAAAGCTTCTGGGAGAATGTCCTTTGGACAGATGAGACCAAACTGGAGCTTTTTGGTAAGGCACATCAACTCTATGTTCATAGACTCAAAAACCAAGCATACGAAGAAAAGAACACTGTCCCTACAGTGAAACATGGAGGAGGCTCAGTAATGTTTTGGGGCTGCTTTGCTGCATCTGGCACAGGGTGTCTTGAAAGTGTGCAAGGTACGATGAAATCTGAAGACTATCAAGGCATTCTGGAGAGAAATGTGCTGCCTAGTGTCAGAAAGCTTGGTCTCAGTCGCAGGTCATGGGTCTTCCAACAGGACAACGATCCAAAACACACAGCCAAAAACACCCAAGAATGGCTGAGAGAAAAGCGTTGGACTATTCTAAAGTGGCCTTCTATGAGCCCAGATCTGAATCCCATTGAACATATGTGGAAGGAGCTGAAACATGCCATTTGGAGAAGACGCCCATCAAACCTGAGACAACTGGAGCTGTTTGCTCATGAGGAGTGGGCCAAAATACCTGTTGACAGCTGCAGAACACTCATTGACAAATACAGAAATCGTTTAATTGCAGTGATTGCCTCAAAAGGTTGTGCAACAAAATATTAAGTTATGGGTACCATCATTTTTGTCCAGCCCTATTTCATTAGTTTGTTTTTTTAAATAATTATGTTAATCAACAATTCAAAAGTGATGGCTGATTTTGATTATTTAATTTTCAATAAATTTTTATTTATTGTTACTTTTGTGAGTTTCAAGTGATTTCAGTGAGAATTGTGGGTTTTTCCTTCTTTAACTGAGGGGTACCAACAATTTTGTCCACGTGTGTAGGTCCATGTCCAAGTTCTCCCATGATTGTTGGATTAAGATCTGGTGACTATGAAGGCATTCACGGCGTTGATTTGCAGTTTGCATTTACATTCTCAGGCATCTAAGCAAGAGCTGCTCCTCTGTTTTTTTCCTTACATGTGGCACTAATTCATGATCATCGCTGTCGTCAAATGTTCATCATCGACGGTAACTCCCAACCGTATTGACTGATGTCTTTCCCATTGATCTCAGTGCAGACGTTACTCAGGTCTCTGTTCATTTTGAAACACTACTCAGTTAAACAGTCTTTTTTTTTTTTTCTCAAGCTCCTGCCATCTGTGCCCAAACAGTGAACAACCTCAAAGTCACTTGGATCCATTACATTTGCCATCTTGATACAAAATCAACAGGATTGGGTGTCAGTTTCTTAACTGAACCATGCAGTGCACCTTTGTTAAATCCTCAGCAAGTGTTGTTTCTCCACTCAATCATTCAGCTCTTTCTTTTAATTTGTCGTGCGTCTGTATCCGCATGAGCGATCTCCTACAGTAAAGCGAAGTAATTAATGTCTGTATTTAAGAGAGGTTGTTTTTGATTGATTACTTCTGTCTATGATGTGGCTAAGACTGCTGTCAGTCAGCTCTGAGATTAGACAGGCGAGTCATTAAGAAACTGACAGTGATGGTTTTAAGGGAGTGTGCTGCAATCCTGCAGGTGTTGGACCACGTTGCTTTGGTTTTAGGCTGCCCGTGCTATCACTATTTTCTTACGCTGTCATTTTTTTTGCAATCATGTTAAACTGTGCCGTGTCTAATTAAGGTGAAGTGTTTCATAACCAGCCCTCAAGCTGAAGGATACACACACTCACCTGTCATTACGTTTGACCTAATATAAACACGTCTTCTCATTATTAGAATTAGCGTTGTTCTCCAAGCAGTAAAAGCGGTGTTCTGTCACTTTAGAAATTAATAGACAATTGGACCCCATGCTAAGAAAACACAACATTTCTATCATCATTTATATATTTAGAATCACAGACACCCCATTGAATGTTTTTTTCCTCCCCAATGAAACAAAAGGCAGTTTTTCAGCGTCCAATCAGCACCGTTTTCATGACTGGAGAGTGACCCTCCATCTGTGTTATTAATGTGTACGCTGCTGTGTTTGTAACTTCTTTATTTTCATGGTTTCTTTTCTTTATCTGAACAACTGCTGCCTGCTGGGGATGGGGATTGAGGCAGCTTGGTGCAAGTGGGAAGAATAATAGTTGTAAATCTTGCTTCAGAGGACTTTAGTAGGGGGAAGGGGATGTCTCTATCCTCAATTCCCTTGTCTAATTGGGCATTCAAGCCTTTCTCTGTGGTTCTAGTGTGACAATTCCCCTGCCAAAATATCATGCACAGCTCAAACACTATAAACACTGAAGCAAAGCACCAGGTCTAAACGTGCGTGTAGGCAGAGTAAGAGTCTTGACAAATGCATAAACACATAAACTATAAAACTAGATAGGCACTTTTTTTTTCCTTTTACCCATTTACATCTCTGTACACCCGGAGTCACTCATGCTGTTTACATTTTTCTGACTGTTCAGCAGTCGCACACAAAGCCTTGCAAATCAAACACAGAAGAAATGGCAATAATAAGCCATTTTTCACAATCTCTTTGCTCCGTTTTAACACCATTTCAGCCTGAATTTCAAAGAAAAAAAACCAATTCGCCAAGCTTTATCTGTGTAATTGCACAGAGAAAATGGGGAAAATGGGTTTTGTGCTCTGTGTCGTCGTCTTCTTTGTTTTTGGAGAGGCAAAAAAGAACAAAAAAAATCTTCAAGGCATCCTTCTTTGTCAGCTAAAGTATGGCGAGGGAGCAACACAGAGTCCCAGAGGATAGCACTGAGTGGATCTAGTTTTGTATAGTGAATGCAGGTCTTGGAGCGAGACATGTTAAGCATACATCGCACAGAGAAAATGGCTCTGTCCTTCCTGTTGACAACCGGCAGAACACTGACGGCAGATTTCTTCGCATACCTTCGCCTTGAAGCAACCTTGTTGACTCTACAGCAACACATTGTAAAAGGATCTGTATCAAATATGCCAGAGATGCTTTGCAATATGATGGTAAAACACGATAATGCAGAAAGATCCTTTAGTTATGCCACTGGAGGTGAAAGATACCACAAATCATGATAAGCTGAATGTGAAATCACAGTAGGTGCATATTTTTGGAACTTGGAATGTGTGCTTGTCAATTTGATATAGAAGAGTGAGCAAACTGACACTAATTGGCTTCTGCTGTGCTATACATCTCACATTTCCTTTAACATATGTCAGCTCTATTTATCTGATGATCTATTATGTCTGTATATAGTAGTAGTAAGTACTAAGAGTATTTTTCATGATATAGCTGTCACAGACTGTTGGTCAGTCTTCTGTCAAATGCATGCATTATCAAAGAAAACAAAGAAATAGATTAAAACAGTCTACAGTATATCTCTCAGAATCTTTCCCAATGGGAATCCTCGACTGTATGAATTGTTTTGCTTACCAACACCCATGCCCAGTCGCCACTTTGATCCATAAAATAATGGTTTTAATTATCACAGAATACATTAAAATATGAAATGGGATTTCCTTCATTCAACCCCTTTTCTTTTTCTCTGCAGGAAAATGTCAAACAGCCTTTTGTTTGATGTCTCCTATTAAGAGGGCTGCTTTGACTATTTCAGTAGGGCTTTTTATTTTTTTGCCACAGATCTGATGGGGGTGTTGGCCCATTTTTTACACATTTACAGTGAGAAATGTTTCCACTTTTGACTATCACATCATGGGTGTTTTTCTTTTCTCCCATTTTCAATATGGACATATGTTCTGCCTTTGCCAGGTGTTGCTCTTATAATTTAACCACCAATTATCATGTTTGTTTTGGGGCTTCATTATAATTACAAGTACAAGCAGCTTCCTCCTGGGGAGATAGCTGGGACAATTAGCAGCATCCTCTTTTGTGACAGGAAGCAACAGGGTTTATTTTGCGAAATACTTGCACCAATAATGCCGTTTGGGGTGGACAAAGGCTAATAGACCCATTTGTTTATGCTAATTATGCCAGCTATCACAATTAATTAAACAATTATATATTGATCATCGTGGTATGCAAAGCTCTTTAAACCAAGGACACTTAAGGTTAATTAGTAAATGTTTTCTGACTAAAACCAATAAGAATATACACACTTTGTGGCATCTCGCAACATGTTTTGCTAATTAATGTCACTACTGCAGCGTAGCACTTGGCAACTAATGTAAGAGTTTGTAGGTCACACTAATAGTTTTAGTGGCTTTTTTAAAAAAAATTATTTGTATCTTGTAATTTAGAATTTTCTAAATCAAAACTTTAAACAGGTTGGGCATTTAGAAGAGGAAGTAAACACAAACATCTGCACCCCTTGGGGGAATAGCCTGTTTTACTTTTTAAAGAACATGACAATGTCAAAGATATTATCTGTTTTTTACTATGTGGATATACAGTCATGGGATATTAGGAATATCAACAACTGTAGAAAAAAACAACTAATGAAGCATTTTTTTCAGGTTGTGGAGATGCAGGGAGGAGGAGTAATTTGGCACACCACATTCAGACGGTGCCTGTCCCTTTCTTTTGAAGATGCTTGCTAATGAGGCATACTTGTGTAGAATTGTAAAGAGATGACATTGAATATGTTCCATCTTCCAAGAAAAGCAGAACAAATTGAAACACAATATGGAGGAGAGGTTTGGCAAGGGAGAGAGACAGAGGAGGGGAGAAAGACAAACAGGTACACAGATTGTAATGAGCTCTGTTTTTGCCAGCAGTAAAATTGAGATTTGCCGTTTGATCGCCCCAAAGTTTTCCTTCTTTTCTGGTTAATATCAGCATCTGACAAACCAAGCTAAGCTAGCCACAGATCCTGCTACAATGCCCAAACCTTTTCATATCTCATGGCAGACGCTTGAATTTCAGTTTGTTTTTTTCAGAAGCACGAATACAAAAGGAAAAGTGATAATTAGCGTGTAATATAAAAAAAAAGAACTAAAAATGATCTGCCAATAAATGATCGCAATTGTGCATTAGACGTTAACAGTTGTAGCTGTTAAATAATAAAAATCAAGCTGTTAGGAACCCCAGCCAGTTGAACATATCCTGTTTTAATGTGTCTGCTGTTGCCAGAAATTTCAAGTTAGGAAGCCAGAGGTTCTCATAAACACCCACTTTCCAGGAAAACATTGGCACTCAGCTGTGGCCATCGCCTTAGAAGTTGATGGATACTCTGAAAGTTTTTAATTTGTCCAGAAATAGAAACACTTTATCTTATATAATGCCACAGACTGTCCGTTCACAGTGTAGCGATGCAAAATAGGCGTAAGTAAGTGGGCTTGGTGGGTTTCATTCCGACAGTATCCACATGAAATACACTGTTCTACACAAAAATGCCAAGTCACTTGTATCCAGCTGATAGTCTAGGTGAATAAATTAAAAGTATCTAATTAAAAAAAAATCATGAGAGGCTCTGAAAAGGCTGCAAAAAGACTACTTTAATATATGGCTTAATCCTCTTTACAGAGTCTCTTAGTGGTATGTGATAGTGTAAGAAAATGACTCAAGCATTTAAAGGATATAGTTAATGTCACACTACGTAGATAGGCTTCGCCTGCTGCCCCTCCTTACAGGAGAGATTTTCCTAATGCTACCTTCCTCTGTAAGAGGATCAAGATGAGCAACATCACACCTGCTCCAGAGCTGTTGGGGATTCATCGTCATGCTCGGTTACACAACAGCGTGGGGTGTTTTTGGTGACTGCACCCACATTCTCAGATAAAGTGAACTTGAACTTTCTAAAACCCTAACACACCTACTGCATGACTTTCATAAAATATGTTTTCCACTGCCCGACATTCGGCCGTGACGGCGGGTGCCATTGTAAGTTGTAAGTGCCATTGTAAGTTCAACAGTGGCTTGCTTCAGTCAGTATCATCAGTCCCACTGTGTATGCCCCATCCTCGGTCCTCTTCAGTGCAGTCACCGGTCCATTAGCATTTCCACTTTTTTTTTCCAATGGAATCCTCTGTCAGTATGAAGGTAAAACATATGAATCAAGTCATCCTCTGACAATATACAATACCACGTTACCTCCTTAGGGGGTTCCTGTTCTGCCATTCTATTGTATGTAGATTAAATATCATTACCGTGATTCCAGAGTCTGTGCCATTATGTAGGAAGAATGCATTTCTCCACCTCCTTTGCTTCTTCTTATCGCTGTCTTCCATATTATCATGTCAGCGTGAACAGTAACAAGAGGACGATCCGTTAAGTGAAGGACAAGATGGAGATGTGATCGTACAGAAAGAAAAGGAAAAAAAAAACCTGTCCAACACGGCCACTGAAAGGAACATTTCAATCGAGAGGCAAAATACTGCAGCTGCTGTGCTTTACAGCACCGATTACATATTTTTCTTCAAAAATTTTCTTGACCTCACAAGCTGCGAAAGGGTACACAATGCTAGCCGCAAGGACTCAAGTGTTAAAATGCTTCAAGGTCTCAATATACTGACAGCTTTCTTGGAAAGCAATCTGAAATGTCTATGATTAATCCCTGCCAGCTGAATGCTCAAGCCATTGTGGAGGTGTTGTAACCTACAGCTTCGTTAATGGCCTCTAGGTGCTGGTTCCATGAAACCTTAAAGACATCCCTCTTAAATACAGACAGATACTTTCACTTCTACTACATTCAAGTAGTATTTTATGACAAAGATGCAATAGCTTAGAGGTGCTGGATGCATGTTTGCTGTATTGATACTTGAGACCATCACACTTTGATTACATGAGGCTTTTCTCTGTTTCACTGAAGAGATTCTTTTGTCTGAGAAGCAGAGACTAAAGAACACCAAGTTCTCTTTCTCTACTTTAATCTACTTGAGTGTAATGTCTGTGTTGAAAGATTTTTCTTGATAAAATTCGCAATATCTTAAAACTAATCAAGCAGATCAGTAATTCCAGAACAAGGTCCCACTGACTTTTTCCATTTATTTCAAACTGATTTTCAGTCTTCTTCTGATGATAGTCATTATTTCGTATCCATTCAGGGAAGATACCAGCATTCCAGCGTTCTCTTGAGACTTGTTAGCTCAAATTTCTGTGAGTGTGAATAGTGAACCAGGTGTGGATGTAAGGTTTTGTTTAAAACCTGATGCTCTCAGGAAGAGAAGAGTAAGAAATATCTGTGTACGGGATGTGTTACAACATGTGCACTGCATTCAATTTCCTCTTTAGCACAGTTTCATTTTGCACCTGGTGAAGGATTGTGAGTGACAGGGAGGGAAGAGGCAATGTAATGAAGATCTGCCAAAGGAGCGCCTCAACCATTTGCATAATAATAACTAAACAAATCACATGCAGTATAACTGGATTAGCACTTCACATCAGACAGCATAAATGTCTGAATCAGTTTCTTCAGCCTCTTGCGTGGCACATATGCCTGAAAAAGCTTCAGGAAGGTGAAGACAGCGTGAGCAGTTTGAGACAGATGCTGTGTTCATCAACATTAATTTGTCATGATCCACATTGTCGTCAGCACAGCGGGTGATGTTGCCAGGATCGCTGTTCTTACCATCTTTATCATTAAATTTTAACTCAACAGCATCTATTCTTAACTACTGTTTGGCCTATATCATTATCAGGTACACACATGCTTTTTTTCTTCTTTTTTTCATGTGAATTCAGAGACTATAGGTCCTTCACATAGTCTTGTGAAGTGCTATCTTCCCTTCCTTTACAGATTCTGTTTGCCTCCTTTTGATTCATTTCCCTCCCCTGTCCTTCTCTATCCCCTCTATTTTTCTGCTCAGTTTCAGTCCTCTCTCAATAAATGATGGGCTAGGTATCTTGAGTGCTGCAATAGAGCAGTGTGTTTTACCTTTTTTTTTTCTCCTTTTTTTTTCTCACACTGACCTGTCTTACATTACAATTTACTACGGCATTACTCAGAGCTTTGGCCATTTTCCCACCCCACCTTCTTTCCCTCTCCGGCTTCATCACTCCCTTTCATCAAAAGCCAGCTTCCTCACCAGAGGTGGATCCGAGATAGAGACGGCAATTCTGTGTCTGTGTCTGCACACTCATGCATGTGTTTACAGTTATGCTCAGTGCTTCCTGCAGACACAATCTGTCAACTAACTCCTCTAAAAGAACATTTAGCCACTATTTATCTCCTGTTTATTGCAAACTAGTTCTGAGATGACAATTGATTATTAAGTGCCCAAAATTAAACAGAAAATTCCACAATTTTGAAGTCATTCTGTTTAATCAATAATAAAAACAACTATTAGTCATGCTCTTATGCTAGAATATGCCAGTTGACATATGTTACAATATACAGCATATGAAACAGTTGGCATGACATAAGCGCACAGTTTGTGCAATTCATAATAGAAACTATTTAACATAAAGTGTTTATATGTATGTGGGAAAGCAAATTAATCATAGCTCATACACACTCAGACTGGAATTCTCATACATGCAAACAAAATGCCAAAAAAGAGAGTGGTACTTTGTGTTTATAGTGATGTTTATAACCTCTCTTTTATCAGAGGAGCCAAAATACAAAGTGTTTTTTTTTTTTTTACTCATTTTATGGTAAAAATGTCAAAGGTCCCTGTTCTGATGAGAGCGTGAACAGAAGAGCCATTTCATGAGAAAAAATAAAGAAAGTGCAATTAGTACAGACAGGCGGTACACAATGTCCTGGGAATGTACAAAAGGGTAATAGGTGATGGAAAAAAGATAATGCAATGAAGCAGTTTTAATACAAGAATAATTGAAAATTGACTTGGATTGCCTAACGCCAGGCGGGTTGTCAGTGTCCTCGATCTCCTGCTGTTTCTCTTATAGACTCTTTTAAATTGCCGCTCCACTTAGCGTATCTTGATTTTCAAAATTGCATAAGCGAACAGCAGCACCACCAATTGTAGGAGTGTTTAGGAGAGAATGGAACTGGCTTTGTCCCACATGGTCATAAATCCCCGGGGCCTCATTGGCTGGCCTGCGCTCACCTGGCAGATACCAGACTAGTAATAATGCCCCTGATGAATGCGATATTGTCATGGGGGCATTTGTTTTTTCCACACTCGCAGAGCCCCTTCTCCATCATCTTAGGACTGAGAAAGACAGGTTGAAGCCTGTCTGCCTCTACTAAACCACCTTCCAAGCTATCGTTCAGATGCAGTTTTTCCAAACAGCTCGACTGGTGGATATTTATAACATGTTAAAGTCAAGTTACAAAAAAAAAACCTCATCCCAACACATTAAATTGTATTCTGTCATTACAAGCAAACATTGCATAAAGTTCTATTTTAAAAACTTAGGCAACATTAAATGCATTGCTCTGAGTTATTATGTAAACTGACAGTCAAAATATGTCATGCCTCTAGAATCAGTGAAACAACCCTCAAAAAGTCAATCCAATCATAAAAAATTACAGATCAAGCTGAATCTTAATATGTAAGCCCCTGTGTCATTCTTTGAGCTAGTAAGTCCATGCATAGATTCTGCTTGCATTTCATTCCACATTGTCAGTATGGCCTCCCACATCTCCTGTTTTGAAGTAGAATGCCGCCCATCCTCATACAGCTTCCTTGCTCCACAGGTTCTCAGTAGGATTAAGGTCAGACGATGATGGTGGCCGCACTGTGTTTTCTTTTTTACTCCTTTTATTCCCTTTGCAACCAAGCAGTCTGTGGTGTTTTGTGCGGCATGGGGCATGGCACATTGTCCTTCATGAAAAGGATTTTTTTTTTCCCAAAAAGGCATGCGTCTTCTTTTGATATTGTGTCAGGAAAACCATCAGTTAAAACCATTTCTGGTGGAGGTCATTCTAATTACAGTCTCACTTTTCAGTATTGCAGTCCAGAACATCAGTCAGGAACCTCCCTGCTGCTGTCACAATTGTAACATAATAATAAAAGAGACATATCTTTATTTATGGCGTACTTATCTATAATAAGTTGCAACATCCAAAACACTCCATTGTTCTAGACCGTTCAGTCTAGCGTGTCAGTGAATAAAACAGCTTGAAAATTAATTTCCACATATTTCTGCTTCCCTCTCTCTGTCCTTAATAAGTCTTTATAAGCCTTTATCTGACCCAATTTATCTGTGCTCTGAATCACTCACAGATCTTTTCACAGTGCAGTGCTTTCTCTCCAGTTTTCACCAAATATCACTGCTGGTAATGCCTCTTGCAAGACATTGCAATATTTCATGCTTTTTATCTAAAAGATCTTCCTCTCACCATATTGTGTGACAACTGTGACTCGCCTAAAACTGTGAAACAGCTTCTCCAAGTCGGCTTCCCTTTAATTAGGATCAACTTGGAAAATAACCCTTTCTTAGGTTTAGAGTTGTTTTACAAGATGTGGAAAAACAAAAACAAAATAAGCAAAAACCTCGTCTGAAGAATTACATTTGATTTACATAAATCCTACTGATTCGGCTGTCGGATGAGATGTACCTGTCCCTTTTAAGCAACAGATTTTAAATTGACATAGCAGCACAATATATTAGCCTCAGTGAATTATGTGCAATAATGTATCTTTATATGTCAAAAGAGGGTAAATGGCAATAATGATTAAAGCAATACAATAGATTTGTGCACATGTAGATGTGCTGGAATTCAGTTTGTTTACACAGATGTACAAAATCTTTAGTTTGACAAGTAACTGTGTGTCGTGTGGTTGTAAGCCCAGTTATGTGGAGATTTGAGGTAATGGGTGTTGTGGCATTGTAGAGTCTGATCGTTGGCGACATGAAAGAGCCTACAAAGTGTTGTGATTCAGGTGGCTGCATCAGTCTTTGGCTGAACATGCTCCTGAGCCATTGACAGCTTTTAGCTTCCCTCTCATCCTCTTCTCTGTCACTGTTTCTGCATTGTCCACTTACATCCCCACCACTGAGTTGGCCTCCCTCACCGACTTGCTTGGTTTGTTGGCATAATAATGCCACCTCCTTAGCACATTACATAGGTCCTCCCCCTCCATCTATCTTGATGGCAGAAGGCAGTAGAGCAGTCCAGATGCCCCCTTTCCAGTTTCTAGTGGGTGAACCTGAGGTGTATTCTGTTCTACCCTTCCAGATGTTGGAGCTCCTCACCCCATCTCTAAGGCTGAGCACAGCCACTATGCAGAGGAAACTCATTTTAGCTGTCCTTATCCATAATTATCAGCAAATGATGTTCTTCCCAAACCAATCTCCTCCTCAATCCAGCTGTGCCTTAAGATCCCGTCCATAAATATTACTAATTAAATTGAAAACAAAGAGCAACCCTGGCACAGGCCAGTGTGCAGTTGTTTGACTTAATGCCAAGAAGATGGACACAGCTCTCCCTCTTATTCAGATTCATAATAATTTAGAACTCAGTGTATACTTCTGCCCACAGCAACGACGGGGGAGTCTGTCATAAACGCCCAGTTGAAAACTGACAGTAAAACAAATATTACTTTCTTGTTCTTTTAAATAACCCGTGAGGGACATTTCTTTTCTTTTTTCTTTTTTTTTGGGCAAAATTAAATTCAAACTCCTCCTTAAAATAGATTTAATAAAAATTATTTTCATTTTCACAGAAACCTAGATATTTAATTCATGTGGACGCCTCGTTTATTGAACAGTGGAGGCATATGGAAGGAAAATTGCAGTGTTGTTCCGCAGACAGTGAATAATAGAAGTGGTACAACATTGTGACAGCAGCCACTAGAAATTGTATGACTACACTTTGTGATTCACAATGAGAAACTGTTGAATATATGTATGTAACATCTATGGTATCGTAACAATGTGGCATCTGAAAGAGAAATTCTTTGAGCCCACAGCCAGACAGTAATTGATTGGACCAACAAAAGAAGGCTTGCCTCAAGACATCCTCAGTTCAAAAGTGCAGACTGTGCACATTCAATTTCTGCCACTTTTGACAGGTGCAATGAAAACTAGACTTGTAAAACACTGCTATAACAAGCCTGAACAGCTGACCTGCACTGGCATTTGTACCATATATCATGTTGGGTAGAAGTGAGTGGATAGGAAGAGGAGATAACGAAAGACCAGGATATTATGATCACAAAAAGTGGAAAATGAGAGGGCAGTGGGCAGAAGACAAATATGTGGAAATGGAGAGTAAAAGATGGTGACTGAGAAAACTGGGGAAGAAAAAAGTGAAGTGCAGCAGGAGAAGCCAGTCAAGCCAAAGTGAAAGGACACTGATTGCAGACTGACATTTCATACAGGGAGAATGGAAGCTTGAAAGTGTATAATGATGCCTGTCTGTGTCACTACACAGTCTTTCAGAAAGTGTCACCAGTGAGCACTGTCACATATTCTGATACGGCCCTCTCAGGAACTTTGACAACAACTGACTGAGTTTGAAATAATAAAAAAAAACAAAAGCATTGTAATGGTGGCAAACAATGACACATTACATCCCCTTTTTGTTTTAAAATGGATCATATCGGGTATTTTTTTCTCCTCTAATGTAGATATACATCACTGTTGGGAAATCGTTGGTTAGTAGCAGCCTGTATAATTTTAATACAACAGGCTATGCCATAAATGATTAAAGAGCAACTAAGGGACTTTAGATATGCTATAAAGCACGACATCAAGGGGTTTATTAACTGCATGTGCTGCAGCTTAAATACAGCAAATATGAACACATCAAATAATGCCGTTCTTGATTAGTGGATAAACTATTTTATTACAGTGCTAGTGTGTAAATAGCAGTGATTTGTGGGTATGAACGTAATGTTAATTGAAATATTATTGGGTCAGTGGACGCACAAAGACCCTGGACCCTTCCCAAACAAGCTGATTACTTTCCATTAAATACGCTGCTGGTGTCTGTTGTTTTAATGCAAGGCGAGATACTCTACTGGATAAAAATAAGGTGGCAAGATGGTCTACAGAGTTGCACATGGATGTTAAGTTTGCGATTTTCAACCCCTTTTAAAGGAAGTTATGTGCATTTTATTGTGTTTAGGATGATTCTTAAACTGTTGACTACAGCTATGTTTTTAGACACCTTCCAGTTGATCAGAACCGTCAGTGGCCTAATCTAACTTAGATTAATACAGAATAACTGCTTACCACATGCTACCAGTTACAGAATTCCCCTCTTTGCTGCTAAAGTATAACCGAGTTAGATGGAATAAATTGGTTGTTGCTCAAGAAACAATAATAACAATAGCATGCCAATCAATAGACAATGAGCACATTTTCTCCATCTTAATCTCTCCTCCTCACTTTGCTTGTGTTAAAATGTTTGTGCATTTTAAAGACTTAATTGTAATGAGTCACTTTTGCCTTTAGCCTTGTGTAATGATTGTCACACCACATGCTAGAAAGCTACAACTATAATTGGTACATGACGAACACAATCAAAACATCACAAGCCTGTTTTCGTCCATAAGGTAGCAATTTTATACCCAAGGTTCACCTGCCTAAATAGTCAATTTGAATATTGATGACTTGTTGCTGGTAATGAAAAGCAAAATATATTTAGACGGATAATTTTACACAACTGTTCATCATTCCATCTTCACTCATTCTATCCAGTTACGCTGTTTTTAGACTTTTCTCCCTTACTCAGTTGCCTGCATTGAGTGTTCGATAAAGAGAAAGAAGAGAGAGTGAGACTGTCACACTCTGAAAATGTGTTTTACCACCTGTCGTTACAGTAGAACTGAGCCAGAATGCACCTGTTGCCACAATTGTGACAAATAATTACAGCTTTAGTTGTCGTCAGTCTTTCTCCCCCCCCAAAACATCTCTTGCTATATCATTTGTTTTCAAAAACGTGCATCCAAAACACAGAGCGTAATTATATAACTTATAATTTAGCATCAGCAATTAACACACAAGCAACATCAACATTTATTCTCTACACTAGTCATCTTGTTGTGGCATCTTTACAGATTGGAGCGTCTCTGTAATTAGCAATCATAGATTCCCTGCATCTTCCTGCTGGCTGCCATTGTCCCGGCCTTGCCTAAAACACACACACACCCCACCCTGACAGTCATTCATTTGCACAGAGCAGTACAAAGATTTGTGTTTGTGCTTTTGTGTGTTTGCATGTATTTTTATGTTTCTCATCAGTAATCATTCAATCTTTGTCAATTAGAGCCAGCATGGTAGCGGAGCAAAACAAGCAATAGCGAGGGGAGAGCAGTAAGGACTTGAGAGGGAGGCAGAGAGTCCTAATAGAGCATTTAATGAAAGTTAATGGTCGGCTTTGTGTTCACCAGGGAATTGGCAAGAGGGTGGCTGAGAATTGTTCAGAGATCAGACCGAGGCGTTGTGCATTCACGGCCTATTCTCATTATCAGACTTCTCTTAATGACGAATATAAATAATGTATAGCACAGTGAGGCAAGATATGGGGAAAGATTGCAACACCATCACTTCACTTGGGAGCCAATTACAGGCAAAGATGAAATACAGGTCTCGTCTTGAGCTGACAAGGTGTACTGACCGAATAAAACGGATAGCGCAACACTGCAATTGGATTCAAACAATATCTCTCCAAAAAAAAATCTAACTTTTCCGTCATTGAATAATCCAAAAACTCTTATATTTTCATATGAAAGCCAGAGTGCCTCCGATAAAAAGCACTATTTGAATGTTTAGATGGATGTCACGAGTTTACGCCCATGAAATTCCTTTTGCCGATAACTCAAAAATAATGAAGACAAAAGTAAAATCGGAGCTCTGAAGTCCTTTGTTTTTGGATGATGGCTCTGTTTCCAGACCAAATTATAAACATACCCTTACATCTCATTAAAACAATGCTCTTTCATCCTACAAATTCACATTAATAAGTAGTTTGTCAACATGCCTGCCTTCGGTTTGCCATAGAATCTAATAAAGAAGCTGCAGAAGAGATGATTTTGTGTTTATTCTGCGGAGATCTAGCATTGTCTGGGCAGTATTATTGATATCCCGGTGGTGAGTGGATTGTTGTGATATTCAAAGCAGACTCCCATCTTCAATTAGTATCACAGGTCTCCTCGATCTTCAAGTCAATAAAGCAAGCTGTTTAAATGGAGAAAAGTACTCTTTGTGCCGTTTAGTATTATTGTGTGAAGCAGACTTAAAATAGCAAAGAAAAGAGAAATTTTGCAAATTCTGTGCCTTGTCATGAAGTTTCTTTTCTCTCAGCGTGATGTATTGATCTTCTGATGGTGTGGTCACTTCGGGTCTGCCTGATCGTGCTTTAGATACAAGTGATTCAGTTTCCACGAAGCATTTTAGAGCACCCTGCAGTACCCCCTCTGTCTCGCCTTCAGTCTAACCTTCAAAATCAACTCTGAGAAAGCCCCTTTTTACTTAGAATAACAATTTGACTTCTGACACTTTCATTTACTTCTGACGCCATGTTCTGCAGTGTCACGATGCTGCTTGGTCAGCAATGTTCAACTGGAAAGCTCGCCATATTTCTAACAAGTGAACATTAGCTGTTGATTTATTGTAGCAGGTTTCTGATGCGTGTCATTGTAACACTGCTGAAATGGAAGAGAAACAAGTCAAGGAAATCCCACTGTTGGTAAAAAGATTAACATGGGCAGTTCTACCAGTTTGCTTGAATTTGATTTCTAGTGGGCTGGACCAGAAAAATCACAGCATAATAACCTATAAATAACAACAACTCCATATTTTGTCTTTGTTTTAGTGCAAAAAAAGTAGATTCTGAAAATGTTAGTCACAGATATCTGCAACTGAATGATATAGTATTTTACTTTATGATCAAAATGACAAAAGTCAGACAAAAAGAACAGCAAAAGCAAGACAAAATATTACAAAAATCGAACGCAAAATGACAAACGAGACACAAAACAGCACAAAAATGAGGCAAACGACAGGAAAAAAAAATTGACAAAAAGTGACAGTGACAAAAAAGTACAAATGAAAAAAACTGAGACAAAAAAAATTACTCAAGTGACACAAACAAGACCAAAAATGACAAAAGGGAAAACTAAACAACAAAAAGTAGACAAAAACACAAGCGAGACACAAAGGAAACACAACAGGACAAAAATGAGAAACAAAATGACAAAAACATGAGACAAACGGCAAAAGTCAGACAGAAGAACAACAAAAACAAGACTTACTTTATGATCAAAACAACTTCTCATGGTCTAGAAATTATTTTTAATTTCTGATTTCACAAATTCACAGTCTGCAGTTAATGCCTTCTCTGTAATTTTTACATTTTGCTTTGTCAGATTGCCGCAGACCGCATGTTAAACACCCCTGCTTTAAATGCTTCTAAACCCTTAAACTTTCATGTTTCTTCCAGTTTTACATACAAATATGACATATTTCCAATGTGTTATCAGACTTCTGAACACCACTGTGCATACAGATTAAAAAAAACTGTATAAATTACACATACACAGGACTTAAATACTGCACTTCTAAGAAAGCGAGCATGTAAGTTATCAACAAAACATTTTCTGATCGTTGTTCTTTTTTTTGTCAGACAAAGATCTGGTTGTGAATAGCTGCATTGGGTCCTAAGGTCATCCACCCATCTTTCAATGACTCACAGATCAAACTTTTAGATCAGCAGAACTGCATAATAGAAGTGTTCATGCCAGGAAAAAAAACACAAAAACCATCATTACAGAGATATTTCACTTTAAAGCCTTGAAAACAATGAGAGTCTAGTATAAATGTAAAGTGGGTACGCTCTACCAGACGGGGCTGTCAGAGGCTCTCCAGAGACCAGTATCCAAGCATCCCGATTCCTCCCATCGGCCCCTGAGAGGTCATTATGGTAACCATAGAGATGTGGAGGTGGTGTTCTCTGGTGATGTCTGGGAGGCTGTAATTGGTCCCGTCTTGTGGATCTGTGTGAGCTCTTCGGCACCACAAGCATGCATCACTGCTGGGACAGCAAGGCCAGAGCAGGACGATATCTCTGACTGGGAGGAAAATGGTTCGTCATCATTTTAACCTTCCTGCTCGAGAACAGTCCTGAGAAACCCGTGAGCCCTTTGATAGATACAGTTTGTGTCCGCAGCAACATATTTTGCACATTCAAAGTTTTATCTATATTGCTGGTAATATTCTACACCCCACCTGCAAACTGAATCAACACTCAAAACTTTGTTAGACATGTGAAGAAAGAAAAAATTAAGCTGTTTAACTGCCACAACACCTCTTGCTGCATCAAAAGCTACTTTTTTCCAACTGAGCTTGAAAACCAACACCTCTTTAATAGAGACCTTTTCTGTCACCAGGTTTACAATAGGTTAATGAGGTTTATTTGAATTTTGTGAAATAGCAGCTTCCCACTGCATAAATTGGAAAGACATAAGAAGTGTGCGTTGGGTCACCCAGCTGTGTGCGTTTATGTAGCTCATCTTGGATCAGTGCTTGTTGAGACATTTTGGGAATCTTACATGCCAGCTTTGTTCCTCGCAGCGTTTAGATGTTAGAAATCAGAACATTCAAAGCAAACACTCCTAACGATGCTTAAGCCGTGTTGCATGAAAAAAATAAAAAGAACGTGGACGAGACGTAATATATGCTGCGGAACAAAACATCCATGGCCCAAATGAGCAAGGAAGTCAAAACTTTACCCGAAGAAATCTGTAATTCAAATGAAAGTATTCAACTCCACAATGAGAGCCCAGTTCGCCGAGTGGGTAGGGTATGTGTGCTGCATATTTATAGTCTTTACTTGACTGAAAGAAAACAAAACTTGCATGACTAATTTTTACAGTGCATCTGGCGCAGAAGCCTTCCTTCCCTCCCTCCTCTCTTGTCTAGTCTAGTTATGCAGTCAGCCAGTGGAATCTCAAACATTCTGTTGACGTCTGCGGAAATGCGCTGTTTGCTCTTTTGAGATTAACTCCATACCGATAATTTCATATTTGCTAAATGGTTCTTACAGGCCTGATTTCAGGACATCACTCAGTTGGACAGCTAATGAATTCATTGTATTGATTATAAAGCCCGGGAGCCCTGGCTGGGAAATATGAAGTGTCAAGTACTCATTAATTCTGGAGAGGAGTTGGCAAACATCATTGACTCATTCCATTACACAAAGTCCACATATAATTGACCTTGTGGCTCATTGCTTCTCACTTGAAAGTTCCGTTTTTCGCAGCGGAAAAATGCAGGTTTTCTTACGGTCTTATCTTTGTAGCGGGATCTCGCCCCTGTGTGAAAGGTTTTGCTTATGTTCATTTTATGCTTACTTAAAGATAAAGCACAGAGTAGGGGTTTTGATGATATGAAAAGCCTGAAGCATTTCAAACCGTGTTTATTCAAATGCACTTACATCAAAGGCCTCTTTGTGTTTTTCATAATTTCACTTGGCATTTTCTGCAAAACTCTACAGAACTGAGAGCTGAGATAGGAAAAGAGAGAGAGAGAGGAAAATAATTGGGTTTAAAAGTGGATGGGTATATCCTTTTATGTTGTAATATAAAGAGACCTTAATTGTACTTGAGCAGTGAGATTTCCCAGAGTTCATCTTTATCATCTCTCTTAGGATTCATAAATTCTGCTTCCTTCATGAGTTTGCGCTGCTGAGTATATTCTGCTCTGCTTCCAGGAGAGTACGGTTTATGGACAGGCTCATGGAATGAATCTGTCAAGCGTCAGATGTCATATCCAATACTCCAGGCTTGATGCTGCGCAGTCTATTCATGTCAGCTGTAAGCTACTTCTTTGAATCATGTAATAGTCAAAACATGCTCATACCGCCTCTGTAATGACAAGCATTTTGTCAGGGATGTCTCTCAGGAGCACACCTCCCTACATCCACACTGCTTGGCGTCAAAATGTCAGTTCTTTGTCTCTTTGTGACTGTAATATTTGCTGTCTGCTACATGCGTTTGGTAGCGCACACCTTCACAGGCACAGCAGGAACGCTATGCAGCTGTAAAAGATTAGCTAATTAATCCTGCAGCGACCGGTGAAAGATTTTTATTGCCAATTTTGTACAGTATCTATAAGCTGTGAAGTTTAATTATTTCAGGTCTTCGCTCATTGACTTTTCTCTCTGTAGGGGGCAGTAAAGGTCACGGTAAAGTGCATGTTAATTAGCAGTAAGTTCTTCTACATGAATGTCCATCATAATCAAATGGCTGACTGTGGCATGTTCCAGTATCTACCCCTTCTGGTAACAGTAGTACAGGTTTTCTTGCAATGTTGGGTCATACAAATGTGCTTTTGAAGATGATTTTAAATGGCAGCCAGGATGTGAAGATATGTAATGTGACTTTGGGCTACTAATATAAATAAGAAATATGTGTTGTAGAACAGAAAGTTATCTGGACTAAGGCTTTTGAAACTGAGTAATGTACCAGCGATGCTCTACATGTTTTGATCAATTCTTAGAATATTGTCAGATTTGGGAATAAAGCCTGGGTTTGAAGCAGATGTATCCAACATTTGTAATCATTTTTCACCATGTCAATGACTGATACTGCAGTTACAGCTGCAATTCCTATGTGGCTGTATCGAGCAGTGGTCCATTTGAGTGTTTGAGTATTGATTGATTGACCAACCTTATGGTTTATGGTCGCTCTTTATTTTTACACTGCTGCCATGTTGAGGAACAGCCTTCCATTACATGTGCACATGTTTCAAATGAGAGGGGCTTATTGTAGTCAGGTCACTTTTTATTGGAGTGGGGTCACAGATTTATAATTATATATTTTCAGTTCAAAAATAATCAAAACAATGCCTTGGATTGTAGCTTACTACACTGAAAGTTTCAAGGTTTTCTAAATGTTAGTCTTGTGCAGTAAGGCAGCTTTGGTAGCATCCTTCACTGTGTCCTATCCAAGATGATGATGATGTGATTGGATTACAAAAGTACAAACAAAACCGAGTGTCTTAGTCAGCCTGTAGCAAAATAATAAGCAGTTGAGACTGTTCGAAACTACATATTCAATGACATTTCTACCTTAGCCGACAAATTGTCCTCATTTTACTTGTAAATGGAAATTGTTATTGTCTGAATATGTTTATTTTTTTCAATAATATTATTAAATGTCAGGAGTTAATTGTCATCCCAGTAATGACTATTATGCACATGCAATCAGTAATTACTCAATGCTTTTTGTTTCTTATTTTTCAGTTTCTTACTCATAGTTGCTGTGTGTGTGTGTTTTGCAGGGGAGCTGTACATCGGTGGCGTGACTAAGAACATGTATAGCAATCTGCCCAAACTGATTGCATCCCGGGACGGGTACCAGGGCTGTCTGGCCTCTGTGGACCTGAATGGGAGACTCCCTGACCTGATCGCAGATGCCCTCCACAGGGTGGGCCAGGTGGAACGAGGCTGCGACGGTGAGTAGTGGAAGCGGATGTCTATCGTTCTCAGACTTTGACTTCATGTGTAATTGTAATGCTCCCTGTTTACTAATACCGGTGATCTCTTCCACAAAGGTAAGGGTAAATCAGAAATTATCTCGCCTGTGAGTCACCAGGAGACATCAAACAACACTGGTTTTAAGTGTCAGTGTGTAGCAGTGTGCTTGTTATAAGTAACTAAAAATCCACTGCCAACTTTTCAACAATTACTCATCAAGGTTGGCTCAGTTTGAGAAAATGGCAGGAACTGTAAGGAAAACAATCCAGGCTCTGAGTGTACTCTTCAGAGACGGAAACAAAAACATCTATTTTTAATCACTGCTATACTTTTGTCCTTAATCACACCCATACATTGGAGCAGTTTCCTTGCATGGCCTAATCGCACACAAGATTGCCACTTGAACTATGCTTCCAGTAAATATGCCAGTGCAGTAAGTGCATTTCCATAGTTGTTATTCTCTGATATGCACCAGTAACCACACCCAAATTCTCTGGCATGTCTTTACAGTCTGTCCTCTGTTATCCTCTCTATTGCCCCATAAAACCTGCATGAGGGAGGCATCTTTCCCCTCTAATGTTATTGTCAGTGTGGCTAATCTCAGCAACATCCCACCCTCACCGGCTTTTGCTTCATCAATCTTGCCATTGTCGTGTTTTTACCTCTGCTGTGCGTAGTTTGCCGCCCTGTCTCAGGCTGCGTGCTGTTGGGTAGTTAATCGTGAGTATAACAGAGGATTTTTTGGCTGTAGCATTTCCCCTTCCACACACCCCACCCTCCGCCCCCTCCGCCATGTCTCAATGGCATACTGAGCGTCAGAGAGCACAGACTTGATTTCCCTGAGGGCCACACTGGCCGACTCGATGCAGCACTGATCCAGCCTTTTTTTTTCCCCCCCTCTTGTTCCCTAACGCTGCTACTTCTGCCAGCCAGCCTTATTACCTGCCTACAGTTATACACCACAATTACTTGGCTCCAAACACAGTTTAAAACTGCATTAAGCAATCATATTGCCTCCCGCAGGCAGCCAAATGGATGCTAATATTAGTTAATGATTGGATATGCCAGGGAATTGAGCAGTAGTAATTGACCAGTTTTGGAAGGGTGGACTCTTTTGACAAATATTAGTATACCTAGTCCTGAAGCTGTTGTAAATCCATGGAATATTTTTTTTTTTATATTATACAGATACATTAAAAATAATTTAGATAAATAAGATGTGATTCAGCTTTATTGTCACTGCACAAAACACAGTCCTCATCTCAGCTTGTTAGAAAGCTGGGGTCAGAACGTAGGGTCGACCACGCTACAGCCTCCCCCGAGAGGGTTATTACATCCAGAAGCCCAAAATAATTCACTGCTGAGCTACCGCTACCTCCTTTGATTAGTTATCTTTATTATTATAATCAAATTCACAATATCAAGCATTACCATATGCCAGAAACACTGTTTGTCATCAGTTTTTTTGGTGTTGATTGATATTTTCAACAATTAATATCCAAAAAAATTATTTCTAAAGCAATAAGAAGTGAAGATGACTTCATCACATGTATTGTTGCCATAGGACTAAGTCCACACCAACTTGCTTCTGAGCTCATTGTTAGCTTATGGGCTGGGGATACAGAGTGTTCGGAGGTGGCTGCTGGTCCGGTCTCTCCAGAGATGAACCAGACAAAGGCGAGAACACGGCACTTGTTCTTGTAGCTCCCCACTGACTCAACAGATCACAACAACAGAGAACAACAAAGGGGAAGGAGAGCGAGAGAGATGAGGGGAAGGTACAGAACCAGTTTTGCTGATTCACTGTAACTCAAGAGGGCAGACCCAAAAAGAGAGGTCAAAAAATTAAAATATAAGAGGAAAAGAATAAAAATAAAAACCGTGAAAAACATAACATTCCATATCAGCCTATCTAAAAATGTAACAAGCACAGGAGATTGCAGAAATAGAAGGAGGTGGGTTGAAGGTTCTGAGACTGTGCCTTTAAAAATAAAAACAATACTCCCTGGTTTATATCTGGCTGCCGTCCCAGTCAAAATAGTCTTCGTGTACAGTGATGCGGTGCTCCCAACACTCCCGTAACACTTAAAATGCTCCCTAGAAGCTGGATGCTCCAAGTCCCCATGGCACCTCCTGCGATGAGCGCTGAATCTCCTGATCAGTCAAAACATCAACCCTTCAACTTGAGTTTCACTTCCGGGAAGAGAAAGAAATCGCAGAAAGCCCAAATCTATCAGATTAAGCCGTATAGCAGAACTCTGCCTTTACAGTCCGACAGTCAGACCAACATCTCCTGACCAGCGCCGATTGTTGACGTGAACGTTGACTCATCCCGGCTGCTGTCTGACACAGAACCTGAAAGCTCAAACCAATCTCCAGTTGACTGCACTATTAGTGTGTGAGCAGATGTTTCAGTTGTAGCCAAGCTGTTGATGAGCACACAGTTGACAGCAGCGGGGGAATGAAGATGTGTGTTTACTTGGTTATTAGTCTTGCTCCCTCCCTATATTGTTCATGATTTTCCTCAACACGGCAGATGGAGTTTTATGCTCCAGCAAACCGGAGGCACCTAATAACAGGTTCTTAGTCAGCCGCACAATTGTAATGTTAGGCCAATCAATAGTTTAAAGGAAGACTGAAGAAGTGATTACATGACATGGTTATTAATTATGACAATATGCTTAATTAGATCCTGAAGGGAACCTTTTTATTATTGAGTAATTAATGGGTCAATTAGCATAGTTTGGCAGTTAAAGAAGTAGAAAGTGGATATCTGGGAGCACAAACAAAAACTACCATATTTTGGTGTGTGTTTACATGAAGAGTTTTACTTTTCCTGTGCATGTTTTTTTGCAGTTTTTTTTCGTCCATTTGGGGGACTGGGGGGTATTTTTAAATAGGCTATTTGTAAATGGCACAGTGAGATGTCTGTTTATCTACACGGAAACAAATTAGTCTGGCATTGAACCGTGGTTCTTTGAAAAATGCCTATGTTTAATTGAGATTTTAATTAAAAACCTCACTACCACCAACACCACAACCACCACACATACACACTTATTTTTTTTAGAGCACAACTGTCTTGCCTAAGACATGATCTGCACCCTAATCTTAGATCTATCATTCAGCCCCCCCCCCCCCCCCCCCCCCCCATCTAATTTAGAAAACAATTATTTGAAATCAGGTTTTCTTGGAAGGAAAACTAATTATGATCTTGTCTTCGTTCATTTCAACCAGTTGTATTAGCTACTAATAAAACAGAGTCAACAAAGACGAAACATTCGGTGAATCATGTCAGTTCATGTGACAATGCCTGTCGGGTCAATAGCATGTATAATCTGATGTGGAAATGTGAGTTTTAAGTCTGAATAAGAGCCTAGGATTCCACAGAAGACTTACAACAGGGTAGTTTCTAAATGACAGTTTAAATGCTTTCTCGCCATCCATAACAGTGGGAGGGAATAACTTCACTGAGGACCCACCCTCCCAAACACACACAGAGACAGAGAAAGCTTGCTTTTTACTCTCGTAAGCAAACTTTTTACAACACTTTATTTTTTGGTAGATCAAACATCCATTTTGCAAATGCTGAACTCTTGTAACTAACTTTTTGGCACCGCTGCGGTCAGCTGAAGGCTGCTGAGGGTGCACAATCTGCACGGCATTACTAGAAAATGAAACACTTTGAATCTACAGGGGGTGCCTGAATGCAAATATTATAGAATGATTAATAGAGCTTTAAAAGGCATCGTTTGGTGTCACTGTCTGCCTAGATCAGCTATATAGATATATTTCTTTTGCGATAACACACCCCTAATTGCTATGTGATCTTCCACGTGAATTTTTCTTCATTTTGTTTTCATTTTTTTGGACTGAAAACTGCTGCTGTGTATTTCATTATGCCTTCAGGACCCAGTACCACCTGTACGGAGGAGTCCTGCTACCATCAGGGGGTGTGTCTCCAGCAGTGGGAGGGCTTCACCTGCGACTGCACCATGACGTCCTATGGAGGCTCGTTTTGCAACGACCGTATGTGAAATCTTTCTCGTGAATGCCATGGTTTGAATGGCTCGAATGAGTGGTGCAGTGGAAATATTGGCAGGTGGAGAGCTGCTGATAGGGAGTTGGTGGTATAAAGTCAAAGCTCCACAGGCAACTTTGCAAGTCAGCTTTAGTAGTGACATTGACAGAGCCCCGTATTGTATAATGTAATACCAGACAACAAGATTTCTCCTCGCTGATGTTGTTTGGGCAGTTGTGATTGGTGAGTCCGGCTATCTCCCACTGAAGTACTCATTTATAGCTCTACAGGAGACCATTCATTTGAATCCTCGGGCTCTCAATTAGTGACAATGGGAGGCTCACACTTTTACAGCCTTAATTTATCATTAAAGCATCACATTTTTACATACATAAATATTTGGCCTTATGCAGTTAAAAATCGCGACAGTGCGACACAAACTTAAATAACAAATGACTTTAAAAATTAATCCTTGAGCTTTTTGCACACAACACATATAAAGTTAAACATCTAAACACTAGCTAACAGACTCATTTCCTCACTTCAGCAGGGTCACACAGGCTGTGCTACACTCATCAGTTATTCCTCTTCACACATTCTGTTACTCACATGTTTTTCTGAGCAAAATCTTGTACAACCGAGAGTTCGCCATGGGATTGATTCCTCGGCTCCTGAGGTACCGCTGACACATGCTGCGAGGAGAAACAGTGATTTAAGTCCTGTGTCCCTGCCATGTGGTCACCTGCTGGGTGGCTCACAGCCAAGGTGTAAAAAAAGGGAAGGTGTGGGGAGAAGGCAAGAGAGATTTATCACAAATGTGGTGTTTATTTGAATGTTTTAAGTGTTTCTTTCCCACGCTGACAGTATGTATTTATTGTAATATGATTATAGCTAATGTGGCTACTGAGGGTGCAGCTACAGTGTACACATTTGCATAGATATTGCTTAGGTGTGAAATAGCTTCATTGAAAATATTTCACCGTTGCCATAATGCTCAGACATTACTGCAAATGACTTTGTATATAAAGATAAATATCTTGACCTCTTGTCAGGGAGCTTTAGCTTTAATTAAGTGCAAAAAATTACCAATACAGTTACAGCAAACATAGTTGTGAGAACTCATGAGCTAATTTCTTCTCATTGTTCAGTTTACAGAAGTTGAATTTTGTCATTAAAGTGATATGGCTCAGTTGTGAGATATTTTAAAAAGTACGACATCTCAAATCATGTATCTCACCTCATAAACAAATAGAAGACTAAATCTAATCTAATGAGCTCATCAAACTGTCCACACACCTAATAAATATTTTATTATTTTCTAAACACAGAAAAGTGTTTTAAGGTGTGTTGATAATTTGCTGCAGCAACTAAAAATGTGATTTTACTTTTACTCAGCTACCAGCTGCCATAATTTGTTATATGCTTTTGAAAAACCCTTCGATTTGAATCAATAGTTTTAGAATCTCTGAGTTGGAGGTGTAATTGTGTGTTTAAGCTCTAGAAAGTTGTAGGGACACAGGTGGAGTCTTTTGATGCACAACATGGTTCAAAAGTGACCCAAATCAATGGATAATGGTCATCTCCTGACCCACACTGCGCATCAAAGGGTCATGAATGACTGTTTTCAGAGGAAAACTTGTAAATAATGTAAATTTAATCCACAACTAAATATATTTTTAGGAGTATATTCACACAATAATGCTGCTAGTTAAAATATGCTTAAATGATTTTTTTGAAACTGAACTGTTTTATCTGTTTGTAATAGATGTGAAACTGTAATGCAAGCTGAGTGATGCAAAACTCGACAAAGATGATAGGTGGGCCATGCAAGCTTCCTTTTGTGCTCTCTGTGATGATTTTCAATGAAATCTGTTATTACAATTATGTGCAGTTCAGGTCCTGTTTAGCAAATATCGGTCTGTCTTAAAGTGACCAGGGTGCTCACTCAGACACATTCATATCCCATCAGTTTAATGCAAAGGGATGCATGCCTAAATGGGGCTTAAATGTAGTAATAAAACATTTGTCAAGATGAATATTTATCGCGGCGCTTAAGAACTGTGTCTGTGGCAGAGCTCAGCTTGGTAACATAGAGCTTATACTCAATTAGCATTCAGCACTTTTTACAGGCTTGATTTAAACAGGGGCAGAGGCAGGGTGACAGGCTAATAGACTTGTTTGCATAAGTCTTTGTTTGCTTATGAAGTGGTAGGTGCTGAGTTAAGCTGTATCACCCTCACCTTCCCTTCTGTTTTTTAAGCCACCCTACGTTCCATTTGTGGTTGGATTTATCTTTGCTTGTTGTGTATTGTTGCTGCTGTTATGTTGGCTTTACAGAATACGACTGGGCGTGACAGTAAGGGGCTGATTAGCAAGGTGCTCGTTCGCCTCTTGGAAGTCTCAAGCAAGGAGAAGGTGATAATAAGTGTTCTGTCGGCATGACAGCTCTGCCAAGATAAGCAGAGATCCTCCGCTTCTTGAGAGGGGAGAGCAAATGAAGAAAAGAGAAAAAGGAAAAGGGTGCTGATTCCTGCATTTGAGTTGTTGCCTGTGGGGAGCGTTAGCAGCTTCTCTGCGCTGGTTTCAAAGATGACAGGTAGAAATGTGTGGAGGCAGGGAGCATACCAACATGTGTTCTGTGGAAAGATAGAGGAGATGTGTGTCTGTTTGGTGCGAGTGTGGAAACTGGATGGAAGGACTTCACCAGCAGCCTGTTTAAAGAACCATTGAAGATGATCTACCGTCAGTCTGCATTACATATGGATCTCTAAGTTTCTAACTCCATGAAAATCTCAGACATAAAAGACTACAATTGCAATTTTAAGGCTGCTGTGTAAAGTTCACTCACCCCATTCTGCTGTGTTTTTGGTGAGGGGCTGCCATAACACAGAATAGCACATTTGCACTATCTTAAAGAACAGCTCGAACCTCTAATTAGTCAGAAGTCTGTCACATGTCTTCTAAACTCAAGTGCAAACTTGATTTAAGTGACAAAAAGCTGGAAAATAAACATTTACTTGTGCAGTGGAATTACTGTGATGCTATTTGCATGCAGTATATAATTTTCCAAATGTGCTTTCCAACAGTATGTCAGCCTCTTTCTTGTGTGCATGCATTGCTGTAGCTGCTTTCTGTTGTAGGTTGTCCTTCCTTTCCTCACAACAGCTGCTCATCTTCCGACCTGCTCTCCTGTCATCCTCTCTGCCAGCTTGGAACATCTGAAAACAAATTTCATCTCTTGACCTTCAGAGCTTGCCCTAAGTTGACATTTTGGCTTCTTCTCTGCATAGTCTTCTCTTTCTTGTCTTTATTCCTCCTTGTCTCTTGCCAGACAAACACTTTGTCTCCTTGAGGCTTTTCACTGAATCTAATTTTTTTTCTGAACATACCAACCTTGGGAGAAATTTCCTTGAGTCTGCTCTGAAAACCAAGGTAGGAGTCGTTACGCTGGGTAGCATTTTAAACTTGTTTGAAACCGTTGCTCCATATCAGGAGATCATTCACCTTATTTGTGTTTATACACAGAAGACTTGCAGTATTCACTGAAAGCCCTATCAACAGGGTTACGCTCTGTTGCTCTCCACAGTAAAATTGCTTTTGCCTGTTCTCTGCCATGTGCTCCTGGTTTGTCTTCTGTGAATCTGAAAATGACAGCTGTGAAAGGGCTTAATTCTTTTGTAGAATCGCTTGTGCAATAGGAATCGTATAGCTCGGATCCTGCTTTTCTGCATGAATAATGAGAGTGAGACCAGGATGAAAAGGTGCATGGGCTGCATCGCTTTATGGATTCATAATAAGTACGGGTGCATGTCATCTAGAGAAGAGACAGAAATAGGGCCAGTGAAATAAACCAGCCTGCCACGTGGCAACACTATTTATATCATACTGTGAAAGATACCACACATTTACAGTCCACGAACAGAGCGTGTTTTAAAAATATGCGCTCTATTATCTTAATTTTCCTTTCAAAAGAGAATTAAAAAATGTGAATACATGATTGATAATGCGTTTTATTATCTGCAAGTAATAAGAAATTAGTCTAATTATGCAAGAATCATTGCTTGCACTGTTCTTTCTGGAAGGTCTTTTTTAGTCAGATGAAGCATCGAGGGGCCTTACATGTGTCACAGCAGTACCCTGCTCTACTAAAACAGCAGAATCATTGATATATAAATACTGTATCCTATGAAACAAAGTGGTTAAAGCACACAGCCATGCATCTACAGTTTCAGATAACTACAAAAACCCATTAAAAGTTGTGCTTCTAACATCATTCAACAGTATAAAGCTTAAGTTTAATTCCCTCAGTTTATGCACGGAGTCATTTGTTTAACTCTGGGTGGAAAGGCTGTCAAACTTATTGACACTGCTGCTATTATTTATGAATGCAGATTCACAGTTCAATGGGGGAGATATTGCACACTGAGATAAAGGATTCTATTATCCAGCGTTTTTCAACACCGATACTTCATGCCAGATAAACTGAAGTAATTTGTCTCTATTAGGCTTTATTACCTTTTGGACATGAGCCAATCATATCTGCTACCTGAGACATAATGGAGATTAACTTCTTGACTGCAGCTGCAGACAGCGCTTCGTCAAACCTTAAAGAAGATGTAGATGTTGTTTGCTTGTTTGATGCAACGATGTTTGTATGTTTGGAAAGAAAACGCACATTTCTAAAACTTGGATCCCAGAGTTACCAAATTGAATAGGAGGATGAGTCACATGGCCCTAAGCAGCTACTAAATAAAGAGCTGTGATTCCAGTGGAGTTTGGGTGTCTCATTATTTTCTCAGTACTGTTACAGAGATCTCTCTACTGCCAAGAATAAAAGCCGTGTAATAATCAGAGTCCCGTGAACTAATGACATATTGCATCTAAGCGTCCTTTAATTTTTGAGAATATCTCCAAACTTGTTGTTGCTTGTGTCTCTTTGACAAGTCACACATTTTAGTGCCCGGAGAAGAGCGAGGGAATTCAAATAACATGTGACATGGTGAATTCAAATGGGATTATCCAGGGGTTATTAGGACTGTGGATGGTGTTGATGAGGCTGAGGCCGTGTCCACAACTGCACTGATGTGGCTCTTTTCCTGAGTATTGTTATTGTTTGATTAATTTTGAAATATCTTTGTCTTTAGGGCATCCACTAATGGGATGGGTTTCTTGTTATTGGCAAACTGAAACACATTCAGTAGTTTTTGCAGTTGATGCTGCACTGTGGACTTGAAGTGCATCATATTAATTCTGACTATTTCTAAATTGATCTGTACGTTTTATAAATTCCGTAGTCAAGGCAACTACTGTTGAGAGCTCCTTTGTTGTCCTTCTTGAATTGGATAGAGCTATCTTCCTCCTTTCCCCCATCTCCAAATCATGCTGCACTGCAGACAGCTTCTTTTTTTTTTTTTAACTTGTATTTCTTATTTATGAGTGTCCACCTGGTAGGAAAAAAACTCTGCTGAGGAAGTCTAGTAGTCAGATTGGCAGAATATTGATGCCAGAAGTGATCATCATACCCCAGGGTTAGCACGGTTGCCTTTCACCCTCAGATAAAGGGAGGTGCCATGCTGCTCATTCCTGCTGAATAAATTTGTCAGGTTTCTGTGTAGAAATGCTGCTGAACAGTGCAACAGTTCACTCTGTGATGGATAGGTGTGTTTGTGTACCTGAAGTAGTCCAGAGGATCTATTCCCAGAATGACAAGCTTTTTCTTTTTTTTCTGAATAGTGGTTTTTCACCTCTTTGTGACCTCTTCCATTGGTAAGTTTACTCTGACAGGCCTACCGCACTAACCTGATGTAACAGATGGTTTGTTATTCAGAACCTCCTGAAAAGCTGTTCTAGGAAACTGTTGGGGTAAAGGACAGGGACTTTTAAAAAGTGCTGGGATGAACTAACCCTCTATCATGGGTTAACTTCCACTGTGGTCACACCTAAAACATTCCTGTGGCTTCCAGTAGTTTCTCAAAGGACACCATTTGGTCTGAACCACAGTGGTTTGGCCACAAGTGCATGGCTTGAAGCCTGGCAAGATGAATTAACATGAAACATGGCTTGAGGGAAGGATCAGGTATAAATAAAATTGGTCTTTGGTATTCCTCTTTTCTACACTGCAAGAGTCTGGAGACTTCACCTCGGCAGCTTCTTTTAACTCAAGTGCTCTCTGACGGAATTTTGTATGTATCCCTTTTCTTAAACAGCCTTTACTGTTCCGTTCTCATTAGCAGCAAAAACTTTTGGCGCAACACAGAAAAAACACATAGCATCTGACTAGAGCTGGAGGTTGTTTCCTGTACTGTATGTACACAGCTGCAATAATGGAACAACAAATAGAAAAAAAAAAAGGGCTGTCCTATACCCCTTCTTGCTCACACATACACCAGAGAGCATTTGTTATTCAGCAGCAGCCTGCAGTGATTGACTGGTCTATTTGTCTCTGCGTAGCGTATAAGTGGGCCACTTGGTATTCTGCCTTATTCATCTGGAACCAACTCAGACAGAGATGCTGTGCAAGTGCGTGTGGTACGAAGGCTTTGTTTCTCTCTCACTTTTTCATTCTGTGTTTATGTGAGTGAGAGAGCGACCATGAGAAAACAAGACGAAGAGGGGCCAGGGAGGGAGATCCTGGGAGGAGAGGCTGTGCACATTCTTTGTTTGACTGTATGCATTCACTGGGCGTTAACACAACACGTGCATGTGTACAATGAATCCAGCTGCTGGCGGATAGCACTGTCAGGAATACTAATTGAGCACAGAGTGGCAGTGTGTTTGCAGCACTGCTGATTTCAATCTGCCTCCTCCCCCAGTACCTCATCTTGGTTTCTTTTTTCTCCGTTTACATTCAGCATAATAAATCATTTATCTTGTCGCTGAAGCAGGAATCTATACTGTATTTAGAGCCATCATAAAGATATGACTGACCACATTCAGTTTTTTTTTCTTATGTGTAGTTCAGTTTTTATGCTGCTGATTCTATTCAGCTATTCTGTTCTTATTTTAATTTGCTTGTCATGTTTCTTGTCCAATTTATGTCTGAATTTTTGTTTAATTCAATTTAATCTCTCTGCAAACCACTTTGGTCAACATTTGTTCTTAGTGTGCTCTGACATTTTACTTCACTTGACTATACAGAAACTGCACATTACTGTGTCTAAAGATTTGATTTTCAACTGACACCTGTAATACACCAGTAATTCTTTTCACTTTTCAATTCTTGCCTATTGAAGCAAAAGCATCAACTAGTAATCATTACTAACAAGCAGGCTGGAAAATGGTATTACAATGTCTAAAATTCAGGAATGAGCAGATATGAATTGTGGCTGAACTGATACAGCAAAAAAAGTACTCAAAATGGATTTATTTATTTTTATTGCAAGTCATTTATTTATGCCGTATGAGCCCCGTAACATGAAGTTATTTGACTTCAACAATCCTAGATGAGTAAGTGCAGCTCACTAAACATTGTACTCCTTGTTTTTGCTAGCCTACTGTTAATGCTTGATAAGCTTGATAGGTTTAAACAGGCATTGGTCACGCAGAGCCCCTCTTGCCATCTTTTCTCACCAAACTTTAATGACACCTGATTACTGAAATGCATTCTCTCTCATCCTCTCCAGAGGTGATCATTTGGTTGGTGCATCGGTTGAAATACAAACAAAAAAAACTCCAAAATAAACAACAGAGAAGCCAAAAAAATCAAAGATGGCTACTGATCTCCAGAGCAAAATGGAATCCTGCCTCGCCGTGTGTGTGTTGCGCTTGGTTTGGGCTTTACACCAATTGTCAGACCGCTTTTTTGTGATGAAGGTCACACTGGTTTCAACATGGACTCAGTGCTCAACACAGCGTGGATCAGGACAGACTTAAGGGGAGGCTTTAGCCCTCTCAGATTCTCATCACCAGCTGAAATCACTCAGCCCAAACTCAGGAGGAATGAGCAAGCAGAGTGGCAAACCTCTCAGAGAGAAAAAAAACAGAATCTCCCCTCAAACCTCCTGATCCAATAAGGGAAATCAACAGTTTTTACCCAAGGAGCCGTCTGGGAGAAAGACAAGCATGGTCTCACATAAAACTCACAGAAGGTGTCTGACTATTTTTTTCAACATATGCTCTCTGACACCCTCATTCTCATTTTTGTCAAGTTGTGTTATTCATTTCTCCCACCTCTCATGTGGCTCCCCAGCCAGACCCAAAGTGCTGCTGTCCAGACCTAGCAATTAACCGCCACCTCATTAGGCCAGCAACACAGTGGGATTCCTGAATAATTACTTGGGTTGATTTTTTCATGTCCACAAATATAGACACACATACAACGAGCTCCCTCTCTACTTCCCATTTGTGGGCTGCTCTAGAAATACGATGGAGAGAGACCAGGGAGGTTGCAGCTATCTCCCCATTTGCAGACGCTGAGGGTGAGAGCATGGGCAGGAAAATGAAAGTGTGGCTGGAAAGGAGAGAGTGCGAGTGAGTAATGAAATAGTGTTTGGGCATGCAAAGGCAATTTTGGCTTTCCCAAAAAGAGGGCAGCGCTAAGCCCATTGGGCTTTAGAAGTCACCATGTCAAGAGCTTGAAGCGGATTGGTTGAGGGTGGATGGCCACACGCTGTGGCCCGCGGTGCTGAGGGCAGTGAGTGGAAGTAATAGCTACGGACAACATATGGCTTAGATGGAAATAATGCTTTTCCTGTAGTAGTCAACCGACTGGAACTCTTGTACTGCCCTGATTGAAAATTTTTGTCAGTGTGCCAATTTCCACCGGCTATAATGCTGCACATATGCAATAGATTGTAAAAGAAGCATCTCACAGATAAGGTTAATGTGAGTTATTACAATAGCAGTAGCTCACATTTACCTTATCTGTCTAGCTTTTGAGCACAGTTTTATAACACTCTCTCATATTTTAAAACTCCCAGTGCTCAAATCCTTAAACTTCAGGTTTCAGTAAACATTCTGTTCCTCATCTCTTCTCTCCAGAGTGTGTTTGTCTGTGAGCCTGCTAGCTTTGGCAGGTAAGCCAGACATCTGCCTGTATCTTTGGGTAAAAATACCAGAAACTTTCTTTTGGTCTTGATGAGTTTTTTTTTTTTTTTTCATTTGTTGAAGCAGTGCAGATTTTTTTTCTCAACCCTTGCTTGGTTTTAATTAAAGATTGCACACGCTTTCAAATCACAATGTGCATTAAATGACAATTAATGAGGCTTTGTAATTGCATTGAAACCATTCCAGCTACTCGCAAGCATTATCAAAAGCCTTTCACTGCATTCAGGAATAAGAACAAGAGAGGTGGGAGGGATATCTGTGGACTTGTGTGTGTTAGTGTGTTTGTCTGTGTGTGTACATGGTAAAGAGAATCAAAGCCTTTTTTTTTTTTTCAAATGGTGTTCAGTTCACACGTTTCAAATTATTCAATGCCTTTATTCACACTTTGTAAACAGCAGCTTTGTACATCTGAGTAGTGGCAACATGATTGAATTCAGTGGTGCAAATGCACTTCCAAATAGCATGCACTCCTTCTGCAATCAAACTGATGTAAACATGATACGTGGAGATACGCTTTGTGTGTGATATGTGAGTTTGTGCGTGCGTGCGTGACGCATTTGGAATGCTGCCACAATGCAGATGAGAACACAAGCAGGTGCTAAAAGTCTTTCCACCATTTTAATTTTTTATCCATTTCCAGTCATTTTTCTGGCTTGTTTTGTCTTTGTGAAATGGGATAAACATGCTGATCAAAAAGAGATCTACTTGTTTCGGTTGTCATACAATTCAATGTCAACTTTAATCATCCCAGTCTGTGTTAAAGGTTCATGCCCATTGCAATTCCTTAAAAAAACCTTCTCAAACACATCCTGACTCGCAAAGTATCAACTCACTGAGTATGGAATTATTGATGAACCTGTTGTAATAGAGGGCTACGGTATTGCTGGACTGTACATTAGATATGACTCAGCGGTTGGCACAGCAAACCTTTGGCTGTGCCTTATTTTTGTTGCTACACTACTCGCAAGACTGGGAAATAGGCTCATCTTTATAAAAAGGTATCTCTGCTGACATGAATGACAGCTGCAATATAAGCAGATCCACAGTTTATCATTGCTGATGCTGACCACCTGAAATAATAGCCAGTGCTTTAAGGCTGGCTACACTCTCAAAATGCATTAAATATCCGATAATACTGTCTACACATGGGATTTAGTAGGAGGAAATGCCTCGTCAAATTCCCTCAGTGTCTCTCTCTCTGCTTTCTCTTGTGCTTCATTTCCTGCGTCTGCACACACACACACACACACACACACACCTGAAAACGCTCAGGAACCTTAGCTGAGGATGTCGATGTTTCCTCGGGGCAGCAGCACAGAGAGAAGGCCTTTACTCAAGTTGACATGGTAGATCATCAGGACTGACACATACACACACGTTTGCACGTGCACGGCCGCAAACACACACCTATGTTGTATTTATCCCTGTGAGGGTTGAGCTGTCAATAAGTTGAGTTGACAGTCTCCTCTTCACCTTGTCTTTCCTCTGCATCCTGTCCTCTTCCTCAGCTCCTCTACATCCGCGCCCTTTATTCACTGTACATCTCCCATTACTCTCTCATCCACTGCTGCTCCCCCGTAGGCTGAGGGAAATCCCACGTTGCTGGTAACGGGGGCTTAAGCATTTAAAGCATGAGAAAGTTAAACATTAATACTAGGATGTTAAGTTAATTATAGTCTTTCAAGTCTTTCTCAGTTCAATTCAATTGCATATGTCACACCATATCATCACATAAGTCATCTCAGAGCACTTTACATAGCAAGGTCAGGACCTTCCACTGTAATGGGAAAAAAAGGGGCAATTCCCCCTGAGCCAGCAGAAAAAAGGTTCCCTTTTAACAGAAGGAAATCCTCCAGCAGCACCAGACTGCTGGGCAGCCGTATGTCTCCATTGGCTACTGGTAAAATATATATATACACATTCAAACCAGGCTCTCAGGAAGTCTTAATTCAGGGTAAAATATCAACAATTCTTATGGATTGAATACTTAAATTCCATCTATGGATCAAATCTGCAGGAAGCTGCCTCCTTGTAAATTATTTGACATGTTTTCTAGAGTCTGTCTTGCTGTTCTTCACTTCAGAAATCTTTGGTTGATGTGCAACAACAGCATGGATTAAAGGATAGATTGTGGCTGGATAACTCAACAATGTTTTACACAAACATTGGCCGTACATTTTTAGCGATGACTGTGATGACAGTTAAGCATTTTTGAACCACCTGATGTAAACTTACACCTGTTCGACGCTGCAATCGATTCTGAAGGCAAACAAATCAAAACACAACAAAAGTACTCATCAGCTTAGGAAAAGTAATAGAGATTCTGTGTTCTTGTTGAAAGGTGTAATCATCAGGCGCCGCGTGTCTGTGAACTCTCACGGTGTCCTTGAGCCAGAATCCTTTATTTGCACACTCTCTGGAAATCACAATTGATTGCGTGTTAGCAAGGAGCTTAAAATGGGTTTTGAAAATATGCACTTTCATCGGATGCCGGGATTTAACTTCTCAGACATCGTTGCCTCTGCAGTATCTCTTTTAATAAAAGAGAAATGAGAAATCAATGGCATGGATGATTGCTATAATGGAGCTGTAGAAATACATTCCATGATCTCTTGGAGTTGTTAAGCAGCGACATGTTTGTCTGACTGAATGCAGAAAGCCAACTTCTAAAGTATAATATGATACATCCAGCTCATTCCTCTGGCAAATCCCCAGTTGTTCATATTATTTATCTCTGTAATGAAATGTCTGCCCCAAATTGTCTTCTTCAAGTAGCAATAATGAGTTGTAATCCAGTCACGAGTCTGTCGGTATATTTTGTGGTTTAAGTGTGTCTGAGTGAGTGCACATGTCGGTATGAACATTTCTACAGCAGGGATCAGGAGCACCAGTGGAGTGCAAACCTACCCTAACATCGGATCTTGTATTTTGTACTCACATCTTCTTCTCAGTCCCTCAACCCATAATGGAATTGTCCAAGCGGAAATGCAGTGACCATCTTAAAACAGGTCTGATCTGTTGCCTAGTGAGGTGATAAACGATGGTGGCCGAAGAGGGCGATAAATCAGAAATATCCCCTTCCCTGAAGAATTAATGCACATTGATGCACATTCCTCTGCATCGATTCAAGTTGTGACACTTAAATAGATTTATTTATTCTTTTATTCTAGCTTATCTCATGATCCCATTTTGTTCAAAACCCTGCATGGAATTTTATATCAACTTGTTATTGCGATGTGTCAGGAGAGATATTTTATTGATATTTGATTTTTTTTGAAAGAGTAAATCTTTTTTTTTTTCATTATTTACTGCTGGGATAGAGCCGCACCATAAAACCTAATCTTCAGTGTATGTGCCCCATTGCCCAGCCTCTCAGTGTTTGACTTTTTGGAGATATGTGGCCACAGTGTATCCTGCCTGTGCTGGTATGTGCAGTTCCCGTACTGGGGTGTGCTGTGTCGAGAGTCTCTCTACATCATTGCTTCATTTCAGTGTCTTTGATTTCTGTGCTCTGACGGATGACATGGGGATGGGCCAAGTACAGATGAGAGCAACCATGAGAGAGAGAGAGCGTATAAAAAGAGGCAGAGAGGGAGAGATGGATGGCACTATTTTCAAAGCCCCTCTTTCTTAGCTGTCGAGGGAAAGTTTGACTTTCACAGTTGGAATGTATAATCAAGTCAGCTGTCTCTTTTCCTTTTTAAACAAGTCCCTATCTGACACAGGAGTAGGTTTGTATTTGTTCGTTTTACTTCTATACTTTCTGTTCAGTTCTTCATAGACCATGACTCTGACTTTGTAAGGCACTATTGACAATATATGATTTTGTTTAATTGCTTTATTTACATTAAATCAGAATCAATAATATGTCATCGCAGAGCCCCAAAGCTGCATCATAGTTTCCTCTTGTATTTTTTTGTTGTTAAATTTACATTCACACCTACGAATCCACGCAGAGAGCAGCACTGGCGACACCTAAAAGCAATTAAGCTAGTCAAAAATAATGGTGCAGACGTGAGATGTTGCATGACCAAAAAGAGGCTTTGATGAAAGATGTATCTTCACGAAAAGAATTTGATTGAATTCAGTCTATATCTCATGATTTGCACATGCATGATGCTGATAATGAGCATCAGCAAGTAGACTACTGGATGTGCAAATGTCAGTCAATCAAACACTGACATTCATTTCCTTTACACTTCACACATATTTTCTCAAATTGCACCCCACAACTCTGACATTACTAGATTCCAGACAATCTCCCTACACAGTAATGGAAGTATCTCTTTACTGCCAGCAATTTATGCTGAGATACATGTAACGGCATAATTTAATAATGACAGAAAGTTTGGGTATAATAGAGTGGCTTCTGTGTGTAGCATTTACAATGACTAAAACAAGAGCTCGCAAATAAAGGTAATGAAATTCCCCTAAATATACCGCAGGATACCGACCAGAACTCATGCTGTTGCTTCTTTATTTACCTTAAATGTAGTTATGCTTCTTGTGCTCTGTTTTCTGTGTGTTTGCAGTGCACTTCAGTATTTTATTAATCAACAGATAACGTTTTATGTGCAACTAAAGCTGGAAGTTAGCAGGAAGCACGTTTTTAGGACCTTGTGATTTTATACAGATCAACTATTCCATTAGCTTGGTGTTTTTAAGATGAAGACCTTCTTTCTATCTCCTCCCCTTTCCAGCTTAGCTTCAGTTTTGCTGTGATCTGCTATTTGCTGCAGAATTGTGTGTCCTCTTTATCTTTGGCTTTTACATGCACACGCGTGCACACAATGCAGTCGAGGAGGGCCAGGGATCGATTGAAGCCAGGCATATGAGCATAACAAAGTAGACAAGTGTCCTTGAGCAAAGCAGAAACCACATTAATAACCCCCAGTGATGACAGCCCACTTCTCCCTGAATGCAGCCATTCTGACTCTAGCTGAGAATGCCTCTCTGTAAAATTGATAATACATGAGTTTCAGCAAATTTGTTATCCGGCACTCATCAGAGAATCAAGATGAATTTTAATCATGTTTGGAATGCTAAGGAAGATGGTGCTGGAGCGTTCGACCTGTCTCAGTGAATCATCCTGTTGCTGCATATCCGGCTCTGCATTCGCTCTGTCTGACTGCAAATATATCCATCTTGTGTTTTCCAAATGTGCTTTCTTGCCTGAGCAGCAAGTAAGCCAGAACCTCTTCCCCACTCCCTTGTCTCCATCCCAGTGCTTGGCACGTCCTGTATTATTCATGGCAAGGCTGTTCTTTGTAAATAGAGTAGCTTAGGCCCCCCAGTCAGCTGCCGTGTATCGGAGGCACCATAGGCAGGCCTGACAAAACATCCCTACTGTAAGAGCTTTTAAAAGCAAAGGTGGGAGGGAAATGAGTGGAAAACTGACACGGTGAAACAAAACTCTCCTTCAACATGAAGACTACACTCCTACCACGCACAAACACGTACACACACACACACACACACAGGGCTTGACTGGGTGAAACTAATCACACCTGGCATTTTTTGACCCAGACAGTCGCACCACAATCGATCACCAGCCGTCTTTCCCTGAATATGTATGCCAACGATGCCACTCCCTAAAAAGACTGTGTAATGAGAATGAGGGAATCAAGGAAGACTGAGAGAGGGGAAACAAGACGAATACCTCTAGAAAGTGGCACTGAAAAATGTATGTTTTGCTGTGATGAATCCTAAAACAAGTGACAGCATCCTGTGTGTGTGGAGAGAAGGAATAATTGTTATTGATCAGATGATTTGTGTTTTCCAGACAATGTACCATTGAATAAATTGCAAACTGACTTAGACAAAGCAATACTTTATATTCCTGGGGTGAATCCTTAAGAAAAAAAAAAGCAAGTGAGACTGTTCTGTTTAGATGTGAGAGAGGAGATATGACAAGTAGCATTGCATAAACTGCAAAATAACACAAAACACATTTATTTCCAGGTACAAAAGGGCAAATTCATCCTACAGGCTAATAAATAAAACAAAACAAATAACAAACACTGCCAGCTGACTCAGTCTTAATGTGTGAATGGTGATTAATGTAAAATGATGATGTTCTTCCCCACTCGATGTAGATGTTATCATACTATTCAGCAGAAGTTATCAAAGCACACCATTCCCATAAATAAAGGCAGGTACAGAAATCCTCCATCTTCTAGGAGGTGCGTTATCACCCAATGAATGAGATGCTCATTTATCACCTTATTTATTGGAATTTTGACAGAAAGAGGGTCAAAAAAATGAGATATAGATGTTTGAGGGGAGTTGAGTCCTATCTTATATCATATTTACAATTTTATTTATGTTTTTGCTTAAATCTATTTTTAATTATACTTGAAGAGTTCATTTGCAAAAACAGGCAACTCCGTTTTCACAAAACTAATTTTTTCATTGTTTACTTGAGATAATAATAATAATACTAATAATGAATGTTTTCTCTATTTTCTCATGTACTTTCTACTGAGTCAAATCCACTCAACTTCAGTTTGATTGATATTATCTCAAGTAAACAATAAAAAAAAAGTTTTCTGAAAATGTATCAAAACTGAGTTGTTTTTGCAAATGAACTCTTCACTTGTATTCCCTTTTTTAAGTGTTTGGTAAGTTTAGGCACCGAAACCACTTAAGTTTGGATTTTGATAATGGCGTGGTTTACAATTTACCCTGTTGCTGCATTGTTTTCTTACTTTTATCATGTGGATCTTGAGTTCCTGGACTCCAGAAACCTTACTTAGCCTTGAGTTTGTTCCATCCGTCACCCTCATGTCTCTGCCTCTCCTCACCCTCTCACTGCCACCATCATCCACGACTCATGGGCGCTGAAGAAGGTCCTGCAGCAAACGTGTCAATGATTTTTGCATGTTTGGCAGCATCTGCCACAAGGGCCTGTCCTTTTTTGACTCGCAGTTTCTCCGCTTCTGCCTTGCATTTGGTCGTCACCGTTTTGGCAGCTTGACTTGTTTTGCAGATGTGTTTTTTAATGAAGGCACTGAGCCCAAAAGAGGCGGGATTTTGACATATGATTGCAGCAGCATTGTGTCAATTAGGATTAGAAAATAACCAAACAATGGGACGATGTACCTGTTTCATGGGCCGGTCGGACAGAAATAAAAGACAGCTGTGTCAGCCCAAAAGGCACGTCCGCCAACCGGGAAAGTGCCAGTTCTGCCAGATGGCCAGCCCAGTCCGGCCCACACACCCACACACACCACTAGGAGCCTCAGGAAGCAGTGTCTTTAAAAACAAGACCTGAAAGCTCATTACTGCCCCAAATTCCTACCCCAAAAGATAAAGAATGTTCTGACTATAGCAATGCTCTGAAATAATCTATTCATATTGTGCTTGTTCTTTTGTATGATGCATTATTGTCCTAGTATATATAAAAATATTATGGTTTTTTTGTAGGTTTCCATATTAATAACATCACTTTTGCCTTTCTTCTGCTCTTTCCTTCCCAAACAACTAGTTTTTGTGGTCAGGCACATGCTTAATGGATGGGATGCTGTTGTAATTCAACAAAAACAAACCGTACCATATAAAAGTGAGGAAATGAGTAGTCTCTTAATGGTTTGTTGTCAAGCTGGGCAAGTCATTCCAATGTGGCAACCCACTGAGTGAGACTGCCCTTCAGCTTTATGTTCCATGAATGAGCGGGCTGGAGAATTGAACATATTGCACAGTGGAGATGTACCGAAAGCCACACACACTTCTAAGATTAGCATGATTAGCATTGTTTAAATCTCACTGAAATCCTGTGAAAGACAAAAGAAGACTTGAAAGTGTTTCTTTCTTCTGTTGCCCCCACCACGCCCACCTTCCCACCCAACCTATACACACAGCTGCCACCACCCGTGGTTCCTGCAGTTAAATTTAGCCGTCCTAATTCCTGTTGTCACCTGCACTCTGCCAGCTACTCTTGCTTGGTCTTAATCCAGCCTAAACATGTCTCATAGTTTTATTTTGTAGCAATCAGCCTCGGAAAATGCACATTAAAAAGCAACTTTGTTGAAAATGTTTAGATTACATTAGATCAGGAAATGCATCCTGTCTTTGCTATCACATCACTGAACAGTAATCTTTGGGCCATTCCACTTCTTGCTCCTCGTATCCTGGCAGTCGCTTCAGCAGCACAGAAGTTGTGTTTTTCTGTTTACCCGTTATGGAAAATCATAAAATACTGCTGTTACTCCATATAAAAATATCTTCCTGCTTTCCTTCAATGATTTTCAGTTTTATTGTGAGCATGACTTCCCAATAGAAGGCTTACAGACTGCTAAATTGGCCTATCTTCACTCCTTACCACAGATGGAGCATGCATGAATAGTCTGCATGCAGGCATTAAGTGTGTTTCGATCTAAAAGCCCATCAGCGTGACGCTCCCCAGTGTGCAAATGTGACACACACACACACACACACACACACACACACACACACAGCCTAATAAATATTGCCTCCTTATTTTGTGTCATTCCATTCCTTGGAGAAAGGCCTGTATCGACAGGCGGCCCAGCTTTACCTGATCAATAGCCTCTTTCTCCGCCTCCCTCTCCCCGCTCGTCTCGCTCATATCTCAGCTCCCTTGTTGCCCACTGATCTTGTAGCTGAATTACTTCTGATCTTGAGCATATAGTGAGAAACTACAACAGCTTTGATCAGTCTCATTTGGTTTTATTTTCAATCAATTATCCCAGTACCCCGCTCACTGGAAGCTGGTGGGAAAGTGGGCACGCGATCGTATATCACAAATATTTTCACCGGCGAGGTGCACGGTTGCCTCACCCCTGATTTGCACAGCCAGTCACAGTCAGCAACGGTATAATGTGTTGCTGCGGAAAGGCCATGGGGTCACATGAAACCATTTAAGTCAAGCTAGACTGAATAAAGTTGCTGTGCTGTGCAGGTTGCTCTCCTATGAATAGTGTATAAACCCCAAAGCCTCTTAGTTACATACACAAACTTGCTGAAAGATTAGATGGCTCGCTTCATACATATTCAGGAACAATGTGTGTGCCTTATCTCATGATTCATACAGCCCCCAGTATTGAAGTGTCTTGGTGATTTTGCAGAATCCATAATAGCAGCTGAGTTGACTCATATTTACAGTCATACATAACGATGATATAATTACTAGTAATACAGCTGCTCATAATGAATACGGCAAAATTATTTGCAAACTACATCTCAATCTGTCAAAATATTGCTGAAGTTAATCTAATAATTCCTCGACTGTAAAGATGTTCCTCTAGTTGTCTCTTAATTCTGATATTTATCACAGGAAAACACACTTTATTTGAGGAAATGTGTGTTATTCTTTAGGAACCCAAAAATGTATTGGCTTTTTATGTGTTAAGGATCTTTTTATTGACCCACAACATTGTACTGATCAGTTCTACAATGAATGCATAATGGAACAAGGATGCATTCATCATATGTGAAGTGGTTGCAAGTAACGATTCAATACAAGACTTTAATTAAAGGCCAGCATCGGCAAAACAATTTAGTGCCGTCATTTTGAATATAGAACATGAATAGAGAAAGCATGAAGGAGGTGGAGAAACAGGGATGCAGAGGAAGAAGTGCAGGCCTACAGGAACCCCTCAGGGCCCAGCCACGGTATTGTGTAAATACCTGAGAGCAGTGCACAGCAAAGTGCAGAGTCTCTTATTCTGGAGCAAGAAATCTGGTGATTTTACGAGGCAAAACAGCAGGAATGCCTTTGCCCCTACCCGTTCTGTCTTTTGAAGTACAAATAGCTCACTGCGAATCGTCTAGACTGGTTTTGAATTATGATTTGCAGGGTAGATTGCATTTAATTTCAATTAATATAGACATGAAGATGCAACAGCAAAACTTCCAAGTTTGCCTGTGTGTGTTTGTTTTGGAGAAAACTTATTACATGCTGCGTTGTGAATGAAAGACGGGGCACAAAAGGTAACGGAAAGAGAACGAAAACTGTGACTCTGTCTCACACTCCACCCACACTCATCAACGGTGGCATTTTAGGCTGTCAAGGACCGAAAAAGGCAGGAAAAGAATCCTTGATGCCTGGCCTAGCTGCAGTGATAAAATATTGAAGTGGTTTTGAGCTCACTGTGCAGTCACCGCTTTTCATATATTCTGCTTCAAGATAAAAGGCTGACCCCCCTTCCCCCCCTATTGCTACTATACCTCGTCTCACCCCTTCCCATCAATTACTCCACTCTTTGTCTTACGTGTTCTAATTGTATCTTACTCACCTAGTTGTGCAGTTACTCTTGCCTTAGCTCACACATTTTCCTGAGAGAGTGTTAACCAGAGAGCATGTGTGGTTGTTTGAATCGCAGCATAATGAGCAATGATGTTCAAAATAAAATGGATGGCTTGTCTCATACAAACTTGTAAGTTATAAGACTTTATTTTGCTAATATGCACACTGAGCTCTGGGCTGCATTCTTGGCTGGTGTGAGCACACATGTGGCTAGCGCTCAGTAAGTGCGTGGTTGCACCGCAGACACTTTACAAACACACTTTGCCTCATTCAGAGGAGGCAGGGAGTACTGTTTTCTGGCCCATCATGTGCAATCCTGGCAGATTTGTAATGCAAAGCTCTTGAGCCGAGGCCACTCTCAGATATGTTCTTTACTCTGTAAATATACTGGTAAGTAAACATGTATTTTTCAAACCAGATGTAGTGTCTTATAAACTGCACTCAGAGTGCCCAACAAATAGAACCTAGTATGAGCTAAATCCAGGTAATAGTGGTGCTTTAAAACACACAAGTGACATCCTGGTGATGGGGTTTGAACTGTAATCTATTTAAGAAGTGTGGGGACACATTGTGGATGTGCTTTGGATCAGTAGGTTAGATGGTTTCACAGGTAGGCAGGATCACTCTGGTTTTCCTGATTTTGGCACCTGATTCTGAGTGACCTTGAGGTGGAGAGATAGTCTTGATACCTCCCCAGGGAGCGAGAAACAGCAGTGGATAAACTCCCTCATGGCAAACAGGAAAACAGCCACTGGCCTCTGAGACCACCTCTGTTCTCTTGGGCTCTGACCCCCTCTGGACAAGCAGTCCACTCTCATTTTGTAGTCAAGGCAGATGCCTGCTCTGAGGCGTAGATGATGTCTAGATGACCACGCTCACAGCTCATGTGCAAGTTTGTAAAAGCACAAGAAGGCACAGTCTTCCTGTTTGTTGATGTAAGCAGCTGCAAGCATGCTCTAAGCCTTCAGTAATGCACCACAGCTTTGATGGTGCTGTAAATGTGCTCTAGGAACCGGATCGTATAGACCTGTTCCTCCGTCTGAGCACACATCTGCAGGTTGTTTGAATAATTTAGGGCTCTGAGCCTTTCTCTCCACAGAGGGCTAAGACCTGCATGTATGCACCGGGGCCATCGAGAATGAAAAGACCTTATCCTCACAGGTGAATTAAGAACCACATATAACCTTTTCATGTGGCGGTCTGAACATGGACATGCTTTAGATCTAAGGTGACAAACCATTCGCCCCTCGACACTGAGAGCTTCAGACACCAGAGAAACCAGTTGCAGCCCCTGTGGTCTAAGATCTGTCTGACAAATTAGATGCACCTCTGTGTCTCTGCGGGTTTCGCTATGCAATAACCTCTTGTCTGCTTGATGACTGTTAATTTTAAGAACTAAGCTAAGCAATAGCTGCAGATAGAAGGGCAGAATGCACTGGACAGTTCATAGTCTGTCTACTCTGCAGTATCTCTTCTTTACTATGTTTATGTATGTGAATTAGCTCCCAATTAGTTCCCATATCTCACCACTGGAACCACTGAACAAGCCTCTGTTTCCTTTTATATGACTCTGTCCCTGCGTCTCTCCCTCTCCTGCCCCCCTCCTCCTCCCTTGTAGCAGTGATTCATCACAGCAGTGAAACTGTGAACACAGTGAGACAAGCCAGTGGGTAGCGTGTGGTAACTACAGCTGGCACTTTTTTTTTGAAAAGTAGACAAAAAGAGGTAGGAAGGAGATGGTGGGAGGCGGGGTTATTTAATTTTCTATTATTTTGAAGTTCATGTGACCTGTCATGTCAGATGGTCGGAAAATGTCCTGCTGAGACAGATTTCTTGTTCAAGTTGTACTTCTTTCCATGGTCAGGAGTACAGCCAGAGCTACAGTGGATTCTTAAGGTCATGAAATGGTCATATTTGAATTTCTATAAAGTCACATAACCTATTGCATACCAACCACTGAGTGAACACAGTTGTCTTGTCAGTGCCTACTAGTGGACAATTTGTGTCTCTATATGTCTCTCTCTCTCTCTCTCTCTCTCTCTATATATATATATATATATATATACTGTGTGTACATATAAAGTGCTGTTTTCATGGAATTACAGTTTTCATTCACTGTCTTCCTTACCTCACATCTTATAGGCACTGAACTGTAAATTACCATTTAAAGCGGCGTAACAGAAAGGTATTTTACCTACTTTGCTAATGAAGCTGAGTTAATGATTGATGACTTTTGATGTACAGCAGCTATTTAATATCCTTTGTTCTCTAAGAATGATTTAAAAAATGCACGAATGAATAAATTATGAACTCCAATAAAAGAATATCAGTAGCAGAAAAACCTTACTGTTGCCCTCTAATGAAATAGGGAGGAACTGTTTGAAAAATGAAATACCATACATAATTAATTTAAAAAAAAGCAATGGAGAGGATAATTAATTTCATGTTTTTTGGAAACAGTACCACGATAGGACAGGTCGTTTATCACATCACATGAGTGGGACTTAGAGAAGGCAGACTGGCAAATAGGGAGAGACTGGTGAAAAAGTACGAGGTAGATGTGATCCATACTGTAGGAGGAAGAGATTGTTTCCTCGCTCGCTGTGGCCTCCAGAGAATCAACCAGCAATGCAGCAGGAGAATGGAGCATGAAACTGCAGAACGTACACACTCACAGCCGCCATGTTCAGAGTGAGACTACCAGATAACAAGCAGAACTTTAAAACCTCCTCCAACCTTTTTTTTCTGATTCATCCCTCTGTACTCCCTTTTCCCATCATTTTTCTATACCTCCTTTATCCTGACTTTAACCTCACCCCTTACTTTTACTCTTTTTTTTCATGCATCTCTCTTGTGACCTCCCTTCTTCCTCCCCATGACTCATTTCCACCTTTTAACATTTTCTTCCTCTCTGCTCCCTCCATATCCACCCATGCTGTTTTCATACTTCCATCTATTTCCCTATTTTCCTAGCTGAGCTTAATTCTTCTATTCTTTCCTTTTAATCATCCGTTACTCCTCCCTTACAGACACTTCACTTCCTTCCCCCCTTCCTCTCCTGCATCCTTTCCCCCCTGTTCCATCCCCATAACCACTCTACCAGAGCTCCTTTCTAAGTCTTTCTAATTTAACAGTGCACTACAGCCAGGGCCTCTTGTGGCCACTAGGCCCTCTCCTATTGTCTAGATGAAAAGAGGGAAAAACAGAGTTGGGCGGTCCTCAAGGGAGCGATGGCAAAGAGGGACACAGAGGGAGAATAGAGAGTGATAAAAATGAAATTTGTGCATCACTTGATTGAGTGTTGTGGGACAGATTGTGTGTGTGTGTGTTTGGAGAAGTTAAGAGTCAGTGTGGGAAAAGATAAGAAAAGAGAGCAGGTGATTTGAGTTTAAGATGCAGTCCGTGTCCTCCACTCAGAGAAATCACTCAAGCTTTGAACCCTGTCTTTACCCTAGTTTTATGCATAAAGTAGCAGTGTGTGTGTGTGTGTGTGTGTGTGTCTGTGTGTGTGTGCGCATGTACTTGTGTGCCACTGAGAGTTTCAGAGAGAACAATGAGAAAGAAGAAAGGAGACAGAGAGAGAGAGATAAGTTACGCTCATCTGTGTGTGCAGAGCAAGAGAATAGAGTGAGGTACTCAGCTTCAACATTAATGAGACCACACTCCTTAGCTGAGCTCTAGTAAAATCTGTGTCCTCATCTCCATATCTCTTCTACTTACTTTCTCAATATCTAATGAAAATGTGGTATTTTTCTACATGCAAAGTGATAACCTTTCTTCTTGCCTGTCACCCTTATTTTTTAAGAATTATCAGAATCCTTGTTTATTCACTTCACATTTGTTTAGTTGGATTTGAAAGAGACAAACATTAATATGTCACATTTGGTCAATAATCCTGGCTCATTGTGTTTCCCTCTTGACCGAATGTTCTTGATCTTCCTTCCACTTTAACTTAGGCTAGGACTGTTTTTTATTTTAACTCAAAATGTTTCTCTAAAGAATGAAGGTTCATAGGATAACAGCAGCAAATACAAGTAATATGCGGTGAAAAAGAGGTGTCCTCAACACAGCTCTTTGATTGGTTTCAGTACACTGATACCAAGGAAAATCAAATTATGTTTTAGTTAAGAACAGTTTGGTGTGAACAAAACTAGTGCAAATGATGAAGTGATCTATTCAAGAGAACGAAACCAAACCCTGATCGAGTTCAGAGATTCCCCCCTCCATTCAGTAGCTATACAGACTTTATCCTGCTGGGGGGGATGCTGAGAGCTGGAGTGTTCCTCAGCAAACACTGAACGGGAGGCGAGGAACACACAGAGACAGACATGCACACAATCACACGTATGGTCCGGGCAGCTCAGCAAGTTTGAACCCAGAACCTTGGGTCTGGTTTAGTGCTAACCACTGCACTACCACATGACATTTAATTGGATTTTGACTTGATTTCCTTTACTGTGTTTTTTTTTCTTCAACTAATTAAACAGGATACCTCTTGTGCCCCTTCTTGAACCCCAGCTCCAGTCACAGTTAATAAAATCCCCCTTTCTAACCTACCAATTACACTGAGCTTCACACCTCTGCAACTTCATCCACAGCAAAAATCAGTTTCGTTGTGTTTGTACCTGATTTGGTTCCCTTTTTGGAGCACATTTTATTTTTGTGCCTATCTCCTCATAATGGTTCCTTGTAGGCTTTATTTGTGCATGATAATCAGCCCTAGAGGCGATTCGGTGGCAGCAGGATGCCAAGCAAAGAGGTATTAAATTATTAATAATAGGCCTGAATGAGACCGTTAACCATTGGCTGAAAAGCCGAGTTCTGTATGTGTTTGTATGCGTGCTGACTCACTTTGCACATTCAATCACTGTGGGGATAATTATTTAAAAGGAAAGAAATTGGAGGAACAAAGAGAAAATGGCTACAGAAATAGAGAAGGATGAGGGTGCAGGGAAGAAAATTAGGATGTAGACAGCATGTGGAGAGGATGAATTGCATAATTAAAAAAGTAGCCAGTGCATATTGATTGCCCAGATCCTTAGATAGGTTTGTGGAGGAATGTGTTGGGAGTGCAGTTGTCCCCAGGCCGGAGTGAGAGATAGCAAGGGCAAGGGGCAGGGATAATGAGCTACAAATGGAAACTGCTGCTCATTTAAGACGCACTTATCTGTTTCATTTTGATGGAGACGTGCAGGAGCACAAAGTCACACGTAGCTGTGCATTGACCCGCAGCAATGTAAATGCAGACACGCAGCCAGAAAAAACACGGCTGTTCCACACACACTCCAGCAACCATGATCTGGATTCTCATCCTACAAAGGCACAAAAGCTTACATGCACAGATATGCACACAGACACATTTAATTTGTAGATCCTGCTTACCGTGAAAAATCTTGGCATGCCGTGCCGTTATTTTCTGTCACTTCCATTTTTGGTACCACAGGCTGCGGAGGAAGCCAAAAAACATTGTGTGTGCCCCCGGGGAGGGAAAGTGGAAGTTGATAGAGGGAGAGAGAGACAGCGGTCTCCTGCTCAGCTGAGTCAATTTGGTTGCTGGTCCCCTCTCAGTGTGTTTGAAGTGTGTTTGTTGACCCGTAGACCTACAGCACTAACATCCACGCATAAGTTTAGATTGGCCGCGCTGGCAATTGTAAGCAAGTGGATGGAGAACAAAAGAGAGAGAGATGTTGAGAGAGCTAGAGAAGGCCAGAGACAAAGTTCAGTTTTGCTTTTTCATGAAAAGTTTTGTGGCTCTTTGTACTGCAACAACAAATATTCAGTCAGTCCAAAGCCAGTTAATGAAGCATTCTGCATTTTAAAACACTGGGCTTGTTTAGTAGTTTGCAGTTGTGATGTTTCTATGAGAAAACACTGATCATTAGGTAGATGTTTGTAAAATCAGGGAGACATGGCCTCAAAACACCACAACGAGAAAGTAGGGTCCATTTTTACTCATTATCATGGGTGCATATGAAGAACCTTACGCAAGGTTTCACTGTGTTCGTCAACATATTAATCTGATTACATACATATTTTACGGCTAAGAAGCCACCCACCCCAATTGTGCTGCGGATGTTGTCTTGGAAATACATATCAGCCACGGTTAACTTGAGCTGACACACAATGCATGGCCAGGCATCCTTTTTTAAGTTGAAAGCAAATTGCTTTTGACATTGCTCCTAATAATACATTAGCTTTTAACTGCACTCTCAAACCTGCAGCACCCCAGCAGAAACAACAGGACTCCAAAGATTTGAGAGGGTCTTAAATTACACTCAAAATGCATCACTGGTGACCATTTGAAGTTCATATTTTCTGAAATGGATTAAACAGAGCTTTTAACCAGAAGCATTAGCAAGGTGGTATCTTTTTTAATAAAGGTAATTCATTGATTTTGGGAAAAATAAATGCACTTGCTAAAACATTTTAAGCGATTTGTATACACATATATTAAAGTACACCGCCAAGCAATAGTGTTATGTATTCTCCCTCTGTATTTATTCCCATCTATTTAGCATCACACTCTTGCAGAGAATGCGGCTCCATTGGTAGATGCTTGTCTCACATCACACTGTCATCAACTCTTGCTCAAGTAGCATTTTTTGAAGTTCAGCTTTGTCAGATGATACACTGGCTTCAGATTTAGCAAGATAGTGGAGTGTTGTTTTTGCAGCTTAAACCTCAAAGTTTAAGTCGGACAAATTTGCCATCTGGGTTTCTCACAGACGCATTTATAGTGGGGAAAATGTCAGGTAGTTCCTGTTAGAAAATCTGTTCCAGTGCTGCAGGAGCACAAAACCATGTACAAAGAGACACGTAGTCTGGAATGAACAAACAGGCTCAACCTCACTCATACATGTGTAAACACATATTCACACTCTGGGCTGAACACACACTCTGTCACACACATTTGCATGCTCATTCACTCCTGTGTCCTCTGACTCAGTCTTTCAGTTTGTCTTTGTTGAATTTATCAGCATAATCCTTCTGTCTTTGCTTGTTCAATAGAGAAATGGAAAAACTAAGCCAGAGGTGGGTGGAGGCGGCGAGGGGTGCGGCAGCGAGTGAGAAGCGCAACCGCAAAGTAGTGGGAAAGAGACAGGACATTAAAATGCATGGCTGCCCTTGCCTGTTCCGATAAAGCTCACAATACACCGGCATCAAATCTCATCAAATAGTCATCAGACAGTATATAGCAGGCGGAGCTTCTGAGCACTGCATCCGAACGCCCTGCCCATGGAGCTACATGTGCATGTGTGGGTAAAAGTGTATGTGTGGGTCTGACCTTCCTGCGGGGACACTTCATGTCCATGTGTTCAGCGCTGTCACCTTTTGACCGTCACTAATTGTGTAAAGCAAAAGGCACACACCTGGCATGCTCACTCTAATGCTGAATCCTCCAAGGTCGTTCCCAAGCAGCTCCACCTCCTCCTCTGTCCCTTTGATCACGCCTCCCTTGTCCCTGTATGATTTCACACTCATCCTGTATCCCCCCTGTCTGATTGCCTGCCATGTCCTGTGGCTGTCTGGAATTCCAAGGGGACCTTACAGGAGCGCCCTCCCTCCTCAACACAAATACACACAGACAAACACACTTACTGATCAGCGGTGGACTCCCTCCTCTGCTCGTTAATGACCTGGCCCATAGGGAGGGAGTGGAGGTTGAAGGGTTACCAGAAGGGTGGGGAAGGAGATGAAATTGGTTGTCAATTGATGCGCCTCAGGCTGAGAAAATGTCAAAGACAGATATGGCAGATGGATTGAGAGACACTGGGTGTTCTGTTTGCGGCATGATGCCTTGATAATCGATCAGGAATAGCCGTTGGTCAGCGCTAGCTCAAAGTCAAAGTGAAACCTGCTGTGGGAGCTGACCTTTGCAGTTCAGGTTTTAGTGTGTGTGTGTGTGTGTGTGTGTGTGTGTGTGTGTGTGTGTGTGTGTACAGTAGTCTTTATGAGGAAGAAGTTAATACCGTGTACAACTATAAATGCGAGCTACCATGTTCAGCAGGTGTCGATACTTGCCTGAGGTAGCAGCAGTCAATCTCTGACATCAAGATTAATTTAATATTCCGATAACTCAGGATGTGATTCGTTTGCTCTGTGAGCAGATGGAAGAAAAAAGGAAATGGCAAATTGAAAATGACACCCCTGGCAATTCTGTATTTCCTCCGCTCCATACTGAGAAATTTTTGAAAAGTGGTGGCTTCTTTAAAGTTATTTCGTAAGATAGGTGAGGAGTGCTGTACCCATCACACATGCCTCAAGAAATGTGGGCATAATGAAAAAAAAAGACTCCAAGTAAGCAGGTATAACGCTGTCTTAAAGCACAAAATTCAGAGGCTACTGCCTGGATACTGACATTTTAACTCGTTAAATAAGTCTAGTAATTAGCTGGCTATCTGCAACAGGTTTTTGCCCTTTCACGGTGGCACCCAAGCAACCTAAATCTGGGGCCAAGTTCAGCTGAGCACAAATACCAGAGCGAGAAGCAGGGGAAATAAGCGGGTTGAAATGTCTCTACACTCTCTGCTTTTTATTCCTCTTCGATGATTGATGGTGGACATTGTTCAGTGGCTTTTAGTCACAGGCTTGTAATTGCTTTTTGATATTGTTACAAATGAGAAATTATTCTGTCCCATTACCAGCGCAGGAGATAAACAATGGGGAGGGTTCAGCAGTGGAGGACGATAAGCCGATGTTTACAGAGGGAAAGCACCAACATTCGCATTCCATTTATTTGAAGTGAATTACATGTACACGGAGGAAAAGGGGCAATTGAGACCCTTGAGAGAGTCAGATACCTTCGAATGTAAATTACTGAAAAATGCCTGTGCTCCATCATTTTGCAAAACTACACCAGGAGACAAGCGAATTTAATAAAACTGCCTTTACTAGTCCGAAGAATTATTATTCATACAACCAGTCCATAATTAGAAGACAAATACAGCATTAATCAGCCACCTCCGGTATCAAATCATGCCCTTAATTTTGCGGAACATAATATTTTTAAATGCATTAACAATCCCTGTTTTCATTGATTGAGGGGCGTGGGGGGAGGAGAATGACAGTTTACACGTGTTGGCGGACGATCCATTCCATAAGTAAACACCCTCAAGGACTTAAATTAATGGTTGCTGTCTCTTCACATGTCACACCTTGTGTAAGCAATGTCCTGGAACGTCACTCAGCGGCTCCTTCCTGCCCCCTAACAAGACACCCACCACCCTCCCATCACGGCAGCAATGCTAATCACTTGTATCACTCGGTCAATGTGTGCAATCATGGCGAGGTGTGACGGATGACATGGAGGTGTGTGTGCGCTCAGGTGTTGGATTAGCGCTCAGTTTGTGGAGATGGATCCACTGTGAGAGCTGTAGACTCCCATATAATCATGAACGTGGACACGCTGATGTTTTTTACACTTGACATTTCCCCATACATCACTAACACAGAGTGCAACCCGGCGTAAAACGCATCATGCATGTTGAGGGGCCTTGCAGCAATAACAAGGCGGTCGGCGGTGATGTCAGTCGCATCTCTTGAATTGGCTGTTTCCTTCATAGCAGTTATTTAGGGCATGTCCCAGGAGTCCATCCAGTGGAGACAATTCCAAATGAAGTCTTCGATTCATAAGCCTTTTTTTTTTTCAGGGCATCGAAATCAGAACTTTGATTATTAAAATGCCTTTTTTTTCCCTTTACATAGTACTGGTAGTGTTGTCTCAGTGCTTATCTATCCCTGGACAGTCCATTACCATCCGATTTTTTTTTGCCATTTTTCTGCGATTTTAAAGAAAACCTGAACCAAGTCAAGTCTCTGATACATCAAATCTCACAGAAGTCAAGTCCAAGATCGCTGTTAAATCCTTACTTTTGTGACTAGAGCCTGCTTACAGTCCAAGTCTCAAATCCACAGTTCTGTGTTATATTCCCTAAGGAGATCTCACAAGGAGACTGCTGGTACTTCTCATCTCACTCGCACAAAGAATGTTCTATCAGGCACTTCTATGTTAATCCAAGCCAATGTTCTTCCCATCTTCTCTGTCAAAATATATCTCTCTTTCTGCCATTACCATGTATTTCCAGTTATATAGTGGTAAAAGTGTAGATCTGCACTTTGCTGACAGACCTTAGCTGACCTGAGATGAGACTAGGATTACAAGACTTAGTCATTCCTGCTGCACTGTTGCAAGTACTTGGAGAAGGAAAGACTCCAGCCATGGAAATTAATGGATGCCACAACTTTGGGAACTTGTTCAATCTGTAACTTTGTGTTGATGAGTCTTTGTGACTGCTTTTTCTGCGCAAACTTCATGGGCACAGCACAAAAAACTAACAAAAACAAAAAAACTTGATGTGCTAGCTTGAGAAAAACAAGCAGTTTTTCCCCCAGTCATTGATGTGCCATTGTTTTTTGATGATTAAAGACGTGGTGTATCTGTGATGTCTGAGTGATGTGCTTCAAAAACAGCAAGTTTAGTTGGGATTTAGTCGCTGATATTGAATACCCAGTGATTTTTATGTTTGGTTACTTCTTAAAGCTGGCACCGCTACATTCCCAGTATTTGTTTTTGCCAGAAGTTATTTTTTAGCTCCCCATAATCACAACCCGAGTGTTGTTTTTTGTGCGCTGTGCTTTGATTAACACAGCCATAAGATGCTGAAAAACTTGTTTGCTGTTGCTGTAAAAAAACAAACCGGCTCTCAAGGGTAGCGAGGATCCCTGCAGAATATGTCCCAGCCTTAGTGACGGAGACAAGCTGGCGTGCACTGAGCCCCTACACTCGAAACATGCTCCCTCTGTGCTGTAAGCTTCCCATATGATTCCCGCCCTTTGCCCTTGGACATGGAAAACAACTTCCCTAATTGATAGGAACACGCCATGTGATGCAAGCTGACGCCTAAGAATTCGTATTTTTGGTGCCTGCAGGTAGTGCTTTCCACATAGGTTTTTTTTATTTATTTTTATCAGCTTGTATGTTGCAGGCTAAGGTGAGCCGCTGATTGCATGTCAATTAGCCTGTCAGAGAGTAAACAAGTAGTCCACTACCAGTGTGTGTGTGCTAGCAGAGAGAGAAGGGAGACAGAAATGGAGGCGAAGCGACCACATAAGTGTTTTTTGGGGAGCATTAGTTAGAAGGAGCCATTTTGCATTCTCCAGTCATCTGAGCTTTGCAGATCCCCCCCTTCTCACACGGAATACTAATAAAACCCCCCGAACCACACATAGCGTAGCCAGAGACACTGAGGATGAAATATGCAACTAAAGTTGTTTGTTTTGGGGGCCTCAGAGCCAAGGTTATTTGTCATTTCTTTCAAGAGTGGTTCTCAGGCTTAACAGATTCTGTCTGCTCTGTATGGGCTCATAAGAACAATGATCCGTTAAGGGCGAAGAAGTCACTGCCACCAGCCTGGTAGAGCACTAAACAAGGTTTAACTGTTTTTCCATTTTGCTGCGAATGTACAGTAAGCTGCACGCGTCTCATATTCACTCATATAATAAATGCATCAGTATGTTCACATTAATCACCTAAAGATGAACCATTCTAGAAGGCTTAACATGTCATTATTTAGCGTCATCTTGTCACAGAATAGTGGCTTTAATGAGGCAGAGTAAAAACTTGTCATCTCAATAGACCTTATACGCGTCACAAGGTGTCACCAATTAATTTTGCATACATGTAAATAACAAAAAAATCAATACAAAATGCAAACTAAATGAAAAGGAAACTGTTCTGGTTGTAGAGATCTAGATGTTTGTACTGGCCTACGCTAACATGCAAGCGCACGCACACACACACACACACACACACACACACACACACACACACACACACAAGGAGCCTGCAAGTCATGTTTTGATCAGTCTTGTGTGTAGTATGCGTTGTGATCTACTCTCCAAGCGAGTGCCATCTCTGAAGTGTTAAATTGCTGATTATTCTGTCACTCAAGAGCAGCTAGCTCAGTGACTTTAGCGAGTGTGTCACAGAACGAGTGAGGGACAGAGTTGGAGAGAGAGAAAGTTACGCGAGAGAGGATTTATTGGGATATAGAGACAATTAAAAGTAAGTTTCTAAAACATAAAGCAACAAAAAAACACATGTATTTCTCTCTGCTTCTCACACACATGCATCTGTGTAATGAGGTATCAGGCTCGCATGCAAAGTGGAATTAACTGGATGTAAAGGTCTCATTAATGTCAAGTGAAGTTTATTCTGATTACCTTTAATGAACCATTAACAAACAGCACGGTACAAATGGGTTTTAAGCACCCAATGAAACACAAACATGCCACAGACTTCAGGGCACAAAAACAGGCAAAACACTTCCTGTTCGCAGCTGATGTATATAAATATACCCATAAATCTAAATATAGATAGCTCATGTTGATGTAGATTATATGTGGATTATATCGCAGATTGCAGACATGGCTCACATTCACGCTCACAAGAAGATTTTTGATTTTGTGTATGTTCATTTCTTTTAATATTTGTAATTGTTAGAATGCATTTGATGTGTGTGTGTAGACGTGCAATGACTATTTGTCAAAAAATACTTAATTAAGCTATTACCTCAACGGATCAGTTAATCAGTTTAGGTAATAGTTTAAGGGAAAACAATGCAAAAAATACTTCTTTTTGGTTTCCTTATTTTGCTGTGATGTTAAACTGAATATGTTATTGCTGATTAGACAATATATGGGGAAAATAGATTATTTGCAATTGAGATTATAAGATGTTGCAGCCGTATGTAGGTGGTGCTGTCAGTGAAAGACTTATGCCTTTTTTATGGTCCTAACTTACAATAAAAAAAGGAGTAAGTGAAAAGGTTCATTGTGGCATAATAAAACAATACATAAGGATAAAGCAAGCAGGATGTTTTAGAAAGCTGCATTGGAAAAAGAAACAATGCTAGTTTTCTTGAGGGTATAGTCTGCATTAGTTTAAAAAATAATAACTGTATTTATAAAGCGCTTTCAGTCAAAGTGCTGTAGACAGAAATAAAAACAAATCCATTTGTGTTGCATTTGTGTGGGTGGACACTGGCAGATAATGAAGAGACAACTGCATTTACTTAGTGAGCTTCCTTTTTTAGTCTAGATATTAATTAGAAACATTGTATTATGAACTTTACAATAACTCACAACCTCTGCACCTGTGTAGACGTCAGTGTAAGCTACAGATTATGAAAACTTTGAAATGATTTTATTATGTTGCTTCTGTTGTGATTTTTTCCCCCCCTAAAGCATTCTTAAATCCATTTCAGATTGCACACCTGCTGCTATAAAGTGTGTTTTGTAAGAAAAAGGTTCCTGGTTTTGTTTAAATTCAGACGTGCTAAGCCTGCTTTCAGTTTGGAAGAAAGGAGCTGTCCCTGGTGCTGAATTCAGTTTCACAGCTACCAGTTTTTGTTGGTTAAAAAAGAACAAACTGGAATTGAGAAGAATATTTCAAAGAGGATATTAGTAAGGTGGAAGGCAGAATTGCATAACAGTGGAAGGTAGATTTGTCTGAGAAAATATCAACAGCAGATGGACAAAGGAAGTTGGGGGATGGGAGGGGATGCAGCTAGAAGAAGAAGTGTGCGTGGCGTCAGGAAAGTGTGTTTGTATTAACAGTTGAGCCAGCGAGTATGTGACCTCTGCCACGGTGAAGGCAGTGCCGAGGGAATCGAGCAGATGGATGACTAGCTGGTGTCTCAGCACCTCTCCAGTTCACTACTGGCATACTCTGTCCATTTGTCAGCATTAGGAGTGGCAGCAGGAAGATCATGGGGGAGGAGCACAGGAAGCTCTGCTACTCTCCCTCTCTTGATAGATTTTTAGATCAGATACATGTGATTAAGCACATCACACATTTTTCTGTCCTAATAGTTGTCCCTCGTGTTGTTTTAAACATATTTAACACAGTATATTTACATTTATTCTGCATTACTGCGAACAAGAGACTTGAAAATACAAAGATGTTACCTCTAGTGACAGTGGATGATACAGGCGTGCACCTCACAGTAAAAGAGGCAAGATGTGAAGAAGTGACAGGGAATCGGAGTACATTATAATAAATCCACCAGGGTAAAAGCACTGGAGCACAACCGAAGGAAATGTGCCCGCACTCCTTTGAAAAATGAGCATAGTTGCATCATGTCCATTTAGAGTTCAAACCTATTTGGATGTGCTCCGAGCTGCAGACAGATACTGTCCCTGACTTCATGTTGTAGCTCTAAAGCATCAAACAGAGCAAGTCCTGTTGCTGATGTTTTACATCTCATACTGGAGTCCTCAGCCTTTTTTTCTTTCTTTTTTTTTTTATTTTTTATTTTTTGGGACCGTGAATTGCCACATATCCAATGTAATCACTGTAGTTAGCTTTGGTGGTTGTGTTTGCCAGAGTCAGTGTGATATTTTTTTTCAAACTGTGCAGCTGTATCACTGCATTTTGAACTTATGTATTCATATGAATCCCAAAATGTCCTCCTACTTCATGTCAGAAAACTATCATTAAGATCTCATCCTGAAGTGACATTCCTTTGAAGTAATTACATGACACATCAAAAAGAGAGAGGATTTTTTTGTTGACCAAGCTGCTGTAGACTTTTGATGCACATCCTGCTTCAGAAAAGTCACAAGAGGCCCAATAATTGCATATCTAGAAGACCTTTTGGTTACCCCAACTCAGCGAGTCAGAGGTTTGTGTGAGGTTCAGTGTGCCTTAGGCTGTGCTGTGATCTGTGTGTGTATTTTTCTAGTTGTGTGTGTCAGTGTTGCATGTCAGGAATCTGTGTGCTTGGTGTGTGTATTCCCTGGTCAAAAATCCATGCCTCAAGACGTATCATTTGAGTGTCTTGAAGTTGTACTGCAGATATTGTGATCATTGTTTTACAGTATTCATCATTCCACATGAAAACGAATAAATGAAAAATCATGGTAGCACATCAAAACAACGATACAAACAGACAGGCAAAGTAGCATCGTCGTGCCTTCAGGGTAATCAGTAACACAATGGCACAGGAGAGAACAGCTTTAAACCCCCTTTTTTAAACAGACCCACACAGCAGGGGCAAAATGTTTTGTCTCGTTTTATACGTTTGCATGTGTAGCACACTATTGGTGTTTGATATCTTGATCAGTTCTGTGTGGGATTTAAAAAAAAAAAATTCTTATTCTTTGGGGTAGCAGAACTTCTTCTCTCACAGATCAGTCAACAGGAGTCTTTCTGAAAGAAACATTCATTTTACCCCAAAAAGAAAAGGTTTGTTTGCCCTTAGAAATTAGACTGTGGAGGAGGAATAAATGTAGAATTATCGTTAATGTCGAGGATGCCAGTGGGGACTGTAAAATTGTAATGGAAAGCAGAGTGTTTTCTAGGATAATTAGGAAATTTCTCATTAAAGGGAGCACCATCTGACACCCTGACTTTACTATTTGGTGTTCCAGATTTGTTTATGAGCTCAACTCCGTGGGACATGCTGTGACAATGGAAAGCTGTGGGGAAAACATGGTTGTATCATGTCACAGCATTGGCTTTTGGATAGTGTAAGCATCTAACGAAGACTATTAAATGATTATTTTTGTGTTTGTGCTGCATCTTTCAAACTAGGAGTATTTTGTTCTCTATTGTTGCCTCTGTGTTGATACAGTATTTATAAGAATTGTATCAGCTTTCTTGGCTCGGTCACAGAGTCGTGAAAGTATTTCTTTTTTCGCATGGTGCCTGATGCCCTGCGAAAAGGAGATAATAGGAAATAGGTTTCTGTGATACAAACTCATCTGAGTCACCACTCTGCAACTTACTTAAAAATCTGAGCGTATGTGGGAGGATTGTGTAAACCATTCTCAGATTCCCTCCGTTCCTGCTTGAATGTCATATGCGGCAGTCCAAAGGTGGAACGCCAGTTGGCATCTCACCTAAACTAATAAGTGAGTTTAATAATAACACATGGAGAAAGATAGCGCTACACGTCGAGCCAGATTGTTTTGAGGGAGAGAGATGGTTTTAAATTCAAGAGCCGAAAAAAAGAAAAAAAAAAACGGCTGGCAGAGCCCATCAAAACTGCTGAGTCACAACAAGACAGATTGTCACACAGTATGCAAAAAACACGTAAATAGATAAACACACACGCACCACCAACCTCATTTTGCTTTGCGGAGGCCCCTTAAAAAGAAGAAAAGTAACAGCAAACTTTGCTTTTTCCACTTTGTTTGTAAAGTAAGACAAAGAGAGACAGCTAATACTTGTTTCCTTGTGTGCAATAATAATTTTTTTGTTTGCGTGCCAGTATTTTTGATTATGGTCTGGCTTGTGTCTCTAAAGTGAGAACAATTGGCTCTTTGAAACGCACGCACACAAATTCCTCAGCCTGACATTAGGATAGTGAGCTGCAATGTAGAGCCATCTGTTTTGTGCTAATACATCCATTGAGAGTCCTCCATCTCTAATAAGCCCCACAGCTACTATGGCTGATTACTGAACACCTATATTTTTTCCTCTATGTTTCATTTGTGAATGTTCGGCGGTGCTGTGTGGAGCCATTTACCTTAAGCTGTGTTGAGGACCTTTCCAGTAAGTCGAGCACTAGAGGGCAAAGCCACCAGCTGCTGTTGCTGGGCTGCAATCACAATGACTTGCTAAAAAAATGTTTTGCTATTCACATTAGTTGTCTTTTTTCTTGGAGAGAATCAAGATTTTTGCTAGTATCTGCATGTGTTAGATAAACTGCTGACTGTTAATTGAGAGTGAGTGTGAATGATTGTTTATATTCGTTGGTGTGCAGCCTTCAGATAATAAATCCAACCATGCTCAGAATTTTATTTTTTAACTAGAACTTGATGATGTGTAATAGAATATACTGCCTATCTACTGCTTATCTACTTTCAGCAGAGCCATATTATGATGAGTTGATGTGAAAATACTGCCGTCAAATTTAGTGCAACAGCTACAATTAGCTGACTAGTCGATAAATTGATAGAAAACTGTGAACAACTGTTCATGTTTCTGAGATGTAATTCTTGTTTTCCTTGTAAACGGTTTATTTTGGCAGAATTGATTATCACCTTGAGGTCTCTGAAATTGTAATAGACAATTTTTTTGTGTGTTTAAAGACCTCAAAAAGGACCCTAAAACTGTCACTGTTCATCTAATTGACTCTGAACTTGACACACTCAACTTTCTTGGGAACAGTGATACATACCCAGATTTTTTTTAATTTTATTTTTTTTTAAATAATTGGTGAAATTAAATGTTATTTAATAATATTACAAACATTCAACCCCCTGAACTTTCAAAGCATGCCAACCCATTTGAAAGGCACTTTTTTATTTATTTATTTATTTATTTATTTATTTATTTTTAATAACCCATCAAAATAAGAGCAAAGAATATTTTCAACCAACTATAAAAAATAAAGTAGTGGAACAGTAGCTTTTTTATTACTTATTTATTTATGTCTTAGGCAAATTTAAATAAGCAAAGATTTATTTTATTTTCTTTATTTTTTTTAAATTTATTTTTAACAACGCATTGTATTAGATTTGGATTATTCTGCACCAAATACATTCCATTCTGACATGTAGTTGTTGTAGCTGCAGGTCTTCATATTGCGGGTGAAATGACTCCACAATGAGTTAAAAAATATATATATGACAAGGGCAAAAAACGTTCAGGTTTGTTTGGACTTCAGAAAGAAAACGTTGTTGGTCCAGATCTAGTTCAAATCATCAATCTCATGTAATCGTGTTTTTTACTATATAGATATTAGAATATCTATTAATATTGTGCTATTGGTTTCATCCATATTGCCCAGCCCCATTAAAGCACTGCTTTATCATCAAATGTATCATGTCATTAAAGTTATAAACATTTTAATTTTAATTTACCCTATTTATCATTTATAAGACGCACACAAACATTAATGGGGTTTTGCACAGTTCTCCAATGAAGTCCTGCAAGCTATTATTAAAATAAATTGTGCATTAATACTTTAAACAAAATGTCCTTGTGCCGACATAAAACTGCATTCTAGTCTAATAAAGCAGTTTATGGATTTTTACTGGTAAATAATACTAGACTTCTAAAATATATAGATGTAGATAAATTCTTAATCAGAGGCTGAGTGTTACTGATTTCTGTCCTCACTTTGTCGTCCATTTTTCCCTTCTCTTCTTCTGCGTCTTTCTCCTGTTTCCTTGCCTCTTCTTCGGATCAATGGCCTCCACCAAGCCAAACCCATCTTATTGACGTTTCTGTGCTCTCAGAGTAACAGAACACTGGTCAGAAAAGAGCCATCCTCCAAACTCAGCGCTGCATATAAATAGAGCCGTCAGTCTGAAACGTCACACAGCTGTTCCACTTCCAGTGTCATGTTTCACTCTTGCATTATTATGATCAGTAAATTGCCTGTCAGAGTTACTTGAGTCCTTGTAGCTTATTTAAAGATAAGCACTTTTACAGTTCTCCAGGGCTATTTGGACTAATGGATATTGAGCGTGTTAATATTTTTCTGCTCATTTCGATTCGTTTACATTTTGCTGCCTCAGCCTTTTGTGATAATGAGAGAGGATCTGCTGGTCTTGTGGATTTTCAGAGCTGAAAACCTCTGAACTGGTGGGATGAAGTCAAGCTCTCATTTCTTTTTTCACCGTCTTTTCTCCATATTTCTTCAATTTATCAGGTTCAGCTTTTCAATCATCACTGCGTCTCAGTGGGGCCTTCCTGAAAGCAGGTTAGCATTTCTGCCTGACACACAATCCTTGAATATCGACTCTTTCTTGTTCACATAGAAAAACTTGCCTGGAAAATCCAGACTGACTTTATTTATGTATTAATATAAATACAAATAAAGGCAGTCTGGCATTGTGATGACAGGAGACGATTTCAAACAGGAGGGGCTAACGAATGCAGCTTGAACGAGAAAGAACCAATCAGCGTAACACGGATGTGACGCACAAACAAATCGACCTTGAAGTCCATGTAGTCCAAACAACAATGGCATGCAGCCGAGAAAGCGTCGCGGTGAATGATTACTGCCGTTTTTGTCACAAAAATCTGCGAATACATGGGGTACTCTCAAGTACAACACTTATTTTTGAAAAGGCTACGCAACAAAAGACTCCTTCCGAACGATTAGCGGTGTTAGGAATAACTTTAAATCGGAGCCAAACCAAGTCGGTGCGTATGTGTAAAAGTTGCTTAAATTTACTCACACGTTTGGAACGGGATTTTCCTCTGTACAAACAATGGCAAGAAGCCGAAAGTAACGAGTCATCCACTGCTTCCTCATCGTCGGAAACGTCAAGTGAAAAGAGGCAACGACTAACGCCATCCAAAACGCCAAGAGACCACAAAAAGATTCACTTTGGCCCCCCTCCTCCTCCTTCTGGCATCATCTTCGAGGCGCTGAAGATGACGCAGCATTAACTCCCGCCTCCCGTGCTATGATTGGTCGTACCAAACTGTCCCGGGAAGGAAACGCGATTCAATTCGCCCAATGCCAAACTGATTCTCCTGTATCTCCTAACATGGAGATAGGAGATTACATGGAGATTCAGTTTGGATTTTCCAAGCTATAGAAAAACAGGCCAAAATCACCTTTTTCCCTCTCAGATGTTGAAGCCTGTAAAGTTGGACGTGAAGACAAGTAGAGAAAAGTGACGCGTATTCTGTGGTAGTGTCGATAAATGCACGGGGCGAGGTGACACTGACAGCGGGATTGTCAGCCGCACACACAAAACTGAGCACAGTGCTTCACCCACAAAGTCCAACGACACAGGAGGAATTCAGATGTTGAGGCAAGGAGGAGAGCAGCGCGGAAGAAACTGCAAACGTACAATAGCAGAAAAGCCTTGCAGGCACATCGTTTTTGTTAACCTTTTTTTGCTCTCCCTCAATGTTCCGTCGATGGATCAACTCAACACAAGACGGGTTGAGGGAATTTTTTATATCGTATCAGATAAATCTTAAACTGCAAAATGTGTAATTTATTTAAATGCGTTATAATGTGGTATTTTTTGTTTGAAATAAAAAAAAATCACATAATCACACCCTCAAAGCTTCTAGGGAGCCGCTATTTCATGATGTTAAAAAATTGAAATGTTGTCATATTAAGCATTAGAAATTCAAGACAGCACTTTTTTTTTTTTAATCTTCATGTTGCCCTGCAGGGCGAAATTGACCCATTTTAAAGTTTTAAAATGTGGAAAAAAAAAAAAAATCTATTTTCACAGTGAGACTTCTGATGTCCATATTTTCAACATTTGTGGAAAATCTTTGAACATTTTTTTTTGGTTAAAAATGTCTCTTAAGAACATTCACATAAAAATCAACCAAAATCCAGTGATTTTTTTTTTTTTTGTTAAAGAAAATAGAAGTTTTACTGATATATATGTAATCACTTTAGATATTTTTAGGATTTTTTTTTTTGGATGATTTTTACTCAACTTTTGAAAATATTTGGGGGGATTTTTTTTTTTTAAAAAGAAAACTTTTAAGTCAAGCTTAAGGAATTATTGGAATTTTCTTCCTGAAGGTTTTGCAAATGTTGAGAAATTTGGAGAATTTTTTGACTGTTTTTTTGCGGATTATTTTAGACAATGAAACAATATTTTGGGTGCCTGCAAATGAAGACAACAGGAGGGTTAAATAGCTGAAATGAGACACCCTCCTTTGCGTCTCTCTACCCCCAAGGTGATTTTGCAACATCAAAATTGCTCCCAATTGATTTGGCTTTTGTCCCCCCCATGCTTGCTCTGGTGCGCTCCTCTCCGCCTCTGCGATTCTGCCTTCCAGTGGTGAGCTGAAGCTGTTTATTTTGGACGGTGAAAGAAGCGCCGCCTGCCAAAATGTGACCGGTCAAGCCAAGTTTTTGAATGGCCAGTTACCTTTTGAAAAGCCCTGTAAAAAAATAAAAAATAAAAAATCAGCCACAGAACATAAGTCACAGTCCTTGAGGTGACCTTCGGTAAACCTGCTGTCAGTAATAAGAGCTATTTTAGTGATGTACTAGAGGAGCTGCATGTACTGGTGTTATATCAAGTCTTACATAAATGTTGTGATGATAATTCTCTAGGTAAACATCTTTTTTTTTCCTCGTGATAATGAAGAAAAAAACCATATTTCAGCTCTTTGCTAAAGGTTATACTTGGTCATATTTTGATAGCTGCACTACTGATGGTGATGCAGTATTTCTCGCTGTCAGAGTGTAAATGATGGTGCTGAAGGCAAACTCTTTGACTTTCTTTGTGTTACAAGGAAAAAAAAACACTCCTGAGGCCGTCACGGCTGCTTCCACTCATACTGTAGGTTGAAAAATATCCTCCAGCAGATTATTCATATTATTTGCATTTTGCTTACTATAAAGCACTTTCAGGTAGCCGTAGTAAAGTATTGCCTGGGAACTCCATTAAGCATTCAGTGGCCTGTCACAGTCGAACAGGCTTATGGGTTCCAACCTTACCCTTGTTCCTTTGTCACTGATATGCACGTATACAAATTACAAGTCCTGTGCTACATTCACGGGGGCCCACCTCAATCTCCTTCCTCATGGCTTCTTTTAATGACTTCATCACTCATCGGCAAGATGTTTTTTTTTTCTTTTTTCTGTCACTAGGCAGCCCCTGGCCACAGACATGCCTGGGACCGGTTTGACTTCCCTGGGCAGGCAGTGATTCATGCAAAGGGTCTTGGGAGTGTTGGAGATCCAAAGCTCCATGATTATCCTTTTCGCTCAGGCTGGATGTAGACTGAGCTGGCTGGACTAAAAGCCCAGATCAGTGCTTCTACAAATGGGACCCTAAGCCCCACGGCTGCTAACCCTCCTTTATTCAGGCTAGCTTACTGGCAGAACTTAGTATGTGGTGGTGTAGAAACACAAGGTCAGTCGCTCTCCACTTCTCATTGTCAGTCTGACCCCATTTTTTTTCATTTCACATTAAAGGCATATCAAACATTACTTAAAAAAATCTGACTGGGATTTATGGAAGATGTGAAGAATGGACACTCGGTGGAAATTACATAAGAGAAGCATCGCAGATTGGATTTAAAACTGGGGCACTATTTGGTATGCACCTATGCAACCAGAGCAATTCTCTGATTTCTATTCTGTATAATTAAAAAATGTATTTGAGGGGATTTGGGGACATCTTTTAATGTCAGGATGGTAATGACTGCACCTAGGCTAAGAACCCTTATTCACTCGTTTTTTTTTAGAATTTAAAGAAAATCCCTTTTGCACCAATTTTGGAGGGACTGATCCCCAATGTGTCACAGTCCTTCTTGCCACTAATTCCCTGTGTTGATGTTGCTACTGTAAATTCCCTTCAGCTGTACGCTGAATGACAGTTATTGACCTCCGTTGACCCCGGTGAAGACTTGGGGATATAGAAAAAGGGAGGAGAAATTCCAATATGGTTATTGAGTTAAGCCATCTTAAATCCCTCTCTGTCTGTTTGAGAGCTTCCCCTTGAGGAACTTGTCTGAAGTTAACTGGGACACTTGTGAAATTACTTCTATGTGCCTGTGAGGGGATAAAGGGAATTGCTACTGTACATACTACCTCCCCATGGACTCAAACAAGCAGAGTCTACCTTTTTTTTTTTCCTGACAGCACCTCAGCACCATAAATTTCACATGCAAGCCCAGAGGAGTCTCCTGGGCCAGCGAGGCAGTAGTTGAATATCATTTTCAGCCTTTTAAAACCAAAGCTCTTAACTCTCTGCACAAGTTTACATTGGTGGCATTGGAAAATAGCACAGCTTTTGCTAAACATACCTTCTAGTGTCACCTCTTCATTCCATTTCCCACAGTTATCCACAATTCTTTTATCTGTTGTAATTTGTTACTTTCTGTCAGACCTCCCTCTTCCCTTTTGTTGTTGCACCTTTGCTATTTGCAGCTGTTTGCCAGACCTTTTGCTCTTTGTTGTATTACCCTCTGTTACTGATTAGCAACCATATGCAAATGAACCACTATTCATCTGGCCATCCCTGTAAGATGTGGACTCTGCAAATGTTCTCGGTCAGTTTACCTTCACAGACTCATGCTGTGTGTTTTTAACCCCACCGTATGCTGGCATACCAACAAACACCCCGCTACAGCAAACTTCAAAGAACTAAGAGTGAAATTTCTTCAACAGAGTCATCTTTTTGGACTTTAGGAGTCTTTGTAGCTCACATGTTGTACCGTTTCTTTTAGCTTCTTGCACATGCTGCAATGCATTTCCACACCAAGAGATTCCATCTTTGGCAGAGAATTTAGAGCTTGATGCACTTTGTAGCTACATAGTTATGGTTTGTCTGAGCTAACCACACTTCTTTGGACAAATAGTAAGGTTTGTATGGGTTGTTATGGTTGTGAATCCCTGCAATAAGGTATGTCCCTAAGACAAAATATGGAACCAGTTGGAGTTTTGTTTGTCTTACTTACAAACACATGCACTTGTTATTAGCATCCCTCATATGTATATTGGTATAGTCTGTAAACTGTATTTTTAGCATCATCCAGCAGCTCTATCTATCCTCTAATACCCTTCTAGCATAGTGTTTGCTTTCCAGTGATTTCTCCCCCCCTGCTGTGCCCCCCCTCCACAGCCATTCTCAACTAAATAATGAATTTGTTTGATGCTACTCTCTCTCTCTCCCCTGGCTAACCAGCTACAACCATTTTAATGTGATTCTCTTTAATGTGCTCCTGCTCCTCTCAGCAGTCTGTGACCCTTGCAGATAATTGTGAAGCCATTACGTGGAATCATTGTCATTTTGCAGGCTGTCACGGCACGATCGTTCTACCTTGTGCATTTTTACAGTGTAGAACGGGGTCATATCTTAGGCTGCTGTAATGTTAAAATGAATTGAAAGTCCCGTGTTAATATGATATCTTACTCTGCTAGATCTGTGAAGCATTGTAAAATTACATGCCTGTAGAATCAAGTGTCTAACACAACCTGAACCAAGACAATTTGAGCATTTCAGCTGATCTTGCATCATTCACACTGATAGTCAGCTTTACGTTAGCTAGCTTTCTGTATAAAATATGCGATATAGATTCACCGTTCGTGCACAAAAATCCAGTCAGCTTGCAGGGCAAAATGAAACATGAATTCATTACACCGCACGCCGCATCTCTCTGAAGATAAACACTCAAACTTGAGAAACACAAAGCTCATATTATGCATTATCAAACAGCCATTTGTGATAAAATTAAAAGTTTATTTCTTCCTCTCAGAATTACCATAAATACTGATGACTTTATCCGAGTTTGCTCATCTAACTTGACTGGCTTTTCTTAAAATAAATAAACTCCTTTGTAGCTTTACAGATGGCTCTTTCTGATGTGCCCGCCCACCAAAGAATGTTTAAATGTGACATTGCATTATTCTTCACAGGTTTTAAAAAGGTTAAATGTGAGGGTTTTTGCTTAGGTATTTACCATATTTCATTAATAGCATTTTTTTGGTCAGATACCAACTGCCTTTCTTTGTTAAATACACTTGTGGGTCTAAAATGACAGTTAAGTTTTTTCTAATCTGATTTAATATCTATATATGGCAGACAAAGCTTGGCAAAGGTGTGATGAACACTAGAAACTATAATATATGCAGAGTTAAGGGAGCGGTTGACATTGAAGTTGTAGTTTTCAGTGGATATTGTCACTAGATATAAATAATGTCCCACAGAACAGCCAATATAAACCCAATTCCATGAATATGAACCTTGATTTTACACTCAGTGCATGTCTTGATATTTAACTGCATCCCTTTATTAGCTGCTTTTTCCCTTCTAGCACCGTCATCCTCACACAAATCCACATTTACTGCCACTTAAACCACATACTTGTACACATACATGCACATCCCTGCTTTCTTCTAAAGCCCTGAAAGATGGACGGCTTTAAAGTTTAGAATAGTCTTTTGCTTAGTTGTACGCATTCCACATAGACAACAATTCATGCCTGCACACTCACAAACATACACAATCTAGACACAGCAGACACCATCTTCCTTAAAGAGCCGTAGACAAACAGTCAGTGGTTCTCTGTTAGAGGCCCAGAGGCAAACTAAAACAGAGTCTCTGCCAGACTGACTAAAACCAGCCTGAATAGAGCAGCACAGGATGTTGTGTTGTGTTTACTCCCTCTTTGTGCAACAGATAACCATGAGAGCCAAGTAAGCTCCTTCTTAGACTGGGGTGATTCAATTTATGCGTTTCAAAAAGCCCTTTCAGATTACCTAATTGGTCAGTATTGGCATTTTTAGCTGCCGCGGTGTTGTTCTCTTTTACAATGTGAAATAAAAAAAGGAGGGCAGCGATTGACTGAGCAGTAAACACCGGTGTTTGTCCAAAGAAACACTTTTTTTCTCGCTCCTTGCAATTTACTTTCAATTTCTCTTCGTCGTTCCTCCTGTCTTTTACTCGTCCATTGTACTCAGTTTTGAAATCAAAATTCACTACTTGTTTTGCCATTTTTCTCGAATCAGCATGCCATATTGCTCCTAACCTTTTTGTTTTGCATTGTCTTTGTTGTTTGGGAAACTTTGTTCACCGCAAGAAGCAACAAGAAAGAAAGCAATTCGTTTTTTTGTTTTTTTTAATTGTGTTGCTTAACAAACCATTTGTGCTGTTTGCTGAATTAATGTTACAGAAAACAGAGTGCACGTCTGAAGCAGAAATCTTTATTTTGGACATTTGGACGTATTTGTTTTGCTTTCAGTTTTTTGCTTTACAGTTTCATGCTTTTCTCTAAATGAAACTTGATATACATCAGCAGAATTGTGAAAGGAGCTATTTTCTGTTTCTGTGCTGCTGTGCTTTATCACCTAAGGGAGAGGCAGTACCCATGAAGAACAAAGCGGTAAATTGTTACAAACATTACTTATACTAAAAAAAAACAGCTGTCTTTTCATGGTAGAAGATAGCAGCCTATTCCCAGATCAATCACAGCACTGAATATTTGGAGAGAGGATAGTCAATTACTTCCCAGAAAGGGCTTCCCTGAGTGTGCTTTAGGGAGACTCTGGCCAATCTACTGAATACACTCAACTGCCACAGTATTAAAACCACCAACAGGTGAAGTAAGTAACACTGATAATCTTGTTAGAATGTTCTGCTGGGAAGCTTCGTGTGGTTGGTGCTATGTTTTTATAATTTTTTCATATTTGTATGAAACTACTGAGCATTCTGTTCAACTCTACTGAATTGAGGATGCATCTATCACCTGTATGTAGGGCATTTTTTTTTACCATCCAGGCCTAGCAAACAGCCATAAACCTTACATCTTTGCACTGCACCATTGTAGCTACCTGCAGTGTTGCCTCTAAGTATCTCCTGTCAACATTCTAGCCCATAGATTTCCATGTGTTCAAAGGTTAATTGCATTTTAACTGACATGAAAAGCACGCATTCCACTCTTTGTTTGCATAAAGTTACATTATGATATTACAAGATTTGAAACGTTCTTTCAATTGTGACAGCAGCACAGAAAACAAAAGAATAAAACTCGATGTAGATGTAAAGAAAGTCCCAAGGTAATTACTAAATGGGGTATAGAAATGTTATACGTATGCGTTAAGGTGTTGAAATATTCATGCCCGCTAACAACATTTTCAACTCAAAGTATGATCTATGAATCGCTATAATACCCCGTTTCTGCTCGGGAAATTAAGCATTCTCTCTCTTTCCAGCTTCACACTCTTTACTTTCATGCCTGCATTTCGACTTTTATTTATCAGCCTCACAGTGGTGTTTTAGTACAGTGATTATTATGATTAACGGACAAAACAGTTGATCAGGATGGTGCACTTTATGCAGCAGCAAACAAAAAAAAAGTGTTTTGGTCGGACAATTGATTATCCCCCCCTTGACCTTTGGCGGGCCATTTATTGTGAATGCACTTCTCTTTCTATTCAACTAGCTAAATGACTGACGTGTCGAAGATAGATGGCACAATCACAGCCTTATTGAAGCTCTTTTCACGGAAATGATTGCACCAAATTGCAAGAATCATTATCTCAGTGTGGATCTGTGTTTTTTTTCCCTTTGCAGAGCTTGTGAATCTACAGTACCAACAAAGAAGAAATGCACTTAATATTATACCACATTTTCAATAATATACATTTCAAAGAGGAGGGATGTATAGATGGTTTTCTTTTGAGTGCAGGCTTTCGACATTTGTTCAATCATATCATCATCCAGTGATTCATTATGAAATGATTGAGGCTTTTTTATTAGCAAGCCTTAGTGGGTGTGCAGATAGAAGCCTTCTGGCCTTAATATTCATCGCTAGAAATGGCAGTGAGACGAAAAGATCAGCCTATGCGGCACAGCCTGAAGTTTACTTTACAGGGGTTTTACGGTTTCCAAATTTTCCGCCATCAATTTAAAAGTTAGAAAACCGCCAGATTTCCTTTTAAGAGTGAGTTCAAGACTTGTAAACATGAGTACATTTTTGTCAGGTTTTGTAGTGCAAATACATTGAGTAAATTGTTTTTACAGCTGCATTTCACAATGACAGAAAAATTAAAGGCTTTTTAGTACTTAAAAAAAACATGGTATGCATTTTTACCTGCTCCATTCACATTTTCTTTTCTATCACAAACATCCAAACAAATAACCTGGTACTGGTTTTCAACTTCTAAGTATACACACATTTAGTTTATTTCATTTCAGCAACAGACAGCTATAGTTGACTACTAATATTGCCTATTTATTTACTCAGTGGTTTTCCCTGCCACTTGAGTTTAACTTACCTGTATGTTTATAACACGCATCCCCCTGCCTCCACTAGTTTTTGTTGTTTTACTGCACCCGTTTTGTTTAATCTAAATAATTTGCAGCGGCTTTCCTCTCGTTCCAGTTTGTTGTTTGGCGTCGTGAAGGCCGAACCTTCCGCTTTTGCTTTGATGATTTACAGACATTTGAAATAAGATCTGCAGTGCAAATAAAGAAGAAATAAATTGATGGATTGCTCTCTCCTCCGGCTCACTTTCATTCTCCCTGCAGAGGTCCTAAATGTGAGTGCCTTTATAGCAGTGGGCTTGTACCAGAGATAAAACTGTTGACAACATAAACCCTTTCGTGCCAGCTGTTATACTCTGCAATATACATCATTTGATATTCGGTTTTGTTTTTCTCATCTACTCCATGATATCCCCAGCCTCCTCCTGGCTCGTTCACACTGTCCCTCTGTCATCTGCACACTCCTGCCTGTGTCACTCTCTGCTGCGTGGCTGTCATGATGATTTCACAGGTGCACAGTAATCTGTTCCAAAGAATGAATTGTGACAAAACAAACGGAGCTAGAATTGAATACAAAAAGGTGTCATAGGAGGATAAGGAGGAGCACAAAGTATTTATCCCGGTGACATGGACCTGATTGCCGCCCACCCACATGGCGACACAAATCCCGATCAGTTCTGTGCAGCACCGACGGGGACCGGGGAGGCATTTCATATCACTTTTTTTTTTTTTTTTTTTTTTGTCAAAGTCGCATGTGTATGGGTAATGTAATATAGGTTTACATTGTCGAGGCTCCTGAATCAATGTCGCCGCTCTTCCTGTCATTCGAGAGTGACACTGCAATCACTACCACAGCTACCGCTCTCAGCCAAGAGTGATTGCCGAAGATGAGAAGCAACGAGAGGTCGAGCTTTCAGTCGCTGTTCTGTTTTTCAGTCTGGCATCTCATAATCATCAGAGAAAAGAAAAGTTATGAGGAATAAAACAGCCAGGCAAATTGCCTAACCTTGCTCCCTCAGCGTTCTGAAGTTACGTGCTTCGAATGAGGCTTTAATTGTCAGGTCTGTGAGCAGAAAACTACACATCTGGGGCTGCTGTGCTACATTCATGTCATCATTTCTTTCCTTCCTCTATAGAACATATGAATATCTGTTTTTCCATCTCCATGTGGATATTGCATCTTGACAGCAAATGAATCAAACACTGAACTTGCTTGACAATGCAGATTGCCGTGACTCATTGTTGAGATTTAGGAGGTGTGCACGTTGGCTCCTCGGTGAGTGTTTGCTACCTACGGTTACCCAGAACACCCTTCGTCATGTAGGTTGGATGAGATGTTTACGCATCCATTAGACATGTTCATTTTGTGAGTGCCTGACATTTACATTGTATTATTTCATACAGAACAAAGTGAGCTATAATGTAAGCGTCTCAGCAGTGGTGCGAAATTCAGTCATCGTTCTGAGGCATTAATTTAGAGAATTGGATGTGATATGATGCATTGCATCTTATCTGTGGATGCTCTCTGTAATCCTTATCTCTCAGATTGCCTCCTTGCATCTATATATCTGCTCTATTCCATCTACTCCCAGTCTTTGCTTTTGCAGTTGCTGTATGTTTCTTACACACACTCCTTTGACAGCGTTAAATCACTTTGAGACCCCGTATGTGCTCCATGAATAGTCCTGTAACAGCAGTGCAGCTCAGTGCGCCCTGGGCAGAGAGCACAGTTTCAAGGGATCAACCTTTTCTGCTGTGCTTATTAACTCAAGGATCTCAGAAGAGGAACGTGTTAAAAGAACGATGTCAGAAACTGAGCCACAACTTCATGTGATGAGAGCAGCTGCAGACGCTACAGAAGCATCTGTTAGGCCTAGGGGTAGTCATCAAAATAAATCTGTGTCAGTCCATGATAATTGCAGATATGTTCTCGTAACTGTTGCTGATTCTCAGTTTTCTAACTGTTGCTAACACACAGTATTTCATTTGTGATTTTAATAAATTCTGAGAGTAGTTTAACTATAGACTTGTGCACTATATGAATTTTAAAAGAGAGCCTGCATCTAAATCATGAAAAAGAGCTTATTTGTAAGAGGAGTTAGTGGGTCTTGTCGGGAAAAAATTTTCCCTCCACAGTTTGTGTCTGTAGAGATAATTTGATTCCTGATGGATTCGGCCATGGTGACTTTTCAGTGACAGCGTAAACGTCTCCATCCTCTTTGCATCGCCCTGCTGTCTCTCCATCTCCTTTGGCCTCATGCCTCGTACATCCCAGCCATGCTCCAAGCCTTCTTCCCTCTGCCTATTTCCCTCTCCTCCATTCTCTCCATCCCTTCGTTCTCTCCTGAGGGAGTCGGGAAGCTAATGGCTTTGTGCTGAGTCCTCAACATTAATCAAGCCCCCATTAGCCGAGCCCATACAAAACTTAGGACTAATTGATAAACTGGGATCAGAGGACCGGTGAGGAGTGTGCGTATGGAGGGAAAGTGAGGACAAGACGAGGTCACAGAGATACAGTTAATTTAGGCTGCTGCCTTTAGAGATTCTGTCTGTTTCACCAGTCTGTCACATGTACTGCTTGGAGCTTTGGTCTATTTGTGGTGAAAACATTGTTCCATCACGATACAACTTTAAACTGCTGTTAAGAAGCAGCAAAAAGCCAACTAAGATACGTTCTTGGCAGATGTTATCTAATTTAATGGAAGATTCCGAATTGAATCTATACAGTATAATCAGGGACCTCATTTATAAAGCTTACGTATGCACAAAACAGGGCTAGAAAGTGGCATACGCCACTTTCTACGCAAAGGTTGTGATTTCTAAAAACAAACTTGGCGCGAGAATGTGCGCACCGGTTATGACATATTAGACTTGTAGAGCCGGATAATCATAAACCCTCATTGTTGTAGATGTTCCTATAGTGTGCCATTCGGCCTACGACTGTATTTGCAGAACTATGTTCAAATATCAAACTTCCATCTTCAAATGATATAGAGCGGTGAGTGGCACTGATTGATTACTGATTTGGAAAAGGCATGTGACAATCAGTCCAATCGCTGATCAAGCGGATAAATAGCGGGTGACAGCCGTGCGTAATGTGGCACAATGGATGCGCTCGCATTGCTGGAAGATCACGTTAAGAATGGAGAGAGATTTTAGGTATCACGGGGATTTGCACATGAAGATAACTGGCTAATAAGCCGATTCAGATTCCCTAGAGCAGTGCTCTTGGATCTATGTACTGAACAGGGCCCTGTCTTAGACAGACCCACCCGCCGAAGCCATCCCAGTACAGACACAGGAACTGACGACTCGGGGGTTTCTGGCGACACCGGCTCCTTCCAGCATTAAGTGGCCGACAGGTATGTGTTTTATATGAAGAATATATGAGGTTACATTTGTTGTCTAAATCCTATCTGGGTCTGATATAGAGTTAAATGATGTCCTTTAGGTCTGGGATATCACAACCATCCCTCAGTGCAATAATGCCAGCTGTTTTGGATGACATTATAAACATGACCAGTCAGTACGTCAGGTTTCCTTACACTGTGGGTGAACAGGCCAACATTAAACGACAATTTGCAGCGATGTCCGGTTTCCCAAATGTAATCGGCATAACTGACTGCACTCATGTTGCTGTAAGGGCTCCGAGTGAAGATGAATTTGTCTTTGTGAACCGAAAAAATGTAAATTCATTCAGTGTACAAATAATTTGTACATCGGACATGATCATAACAAATTTAGTGGCAGGGTGGCCTGGGTCAACACATGATTCATTCATCCTGACGCACAGCAGTGAAGACTGCATGCCGGCGCTGTGTAAAATGCCGTGGATCAGCAGCTTATTTATATACAGATACATTCATGAGTTACTTTGCATTGACCATTCATGGTAAAATGTGGGTGTGTTGTGGGCGGAATGTGAGGTGGATCCACCTGTGCAATCTTCCAGCTGGTGTGTGATTTATCAAGAAATTGTGTGCAGCTGTGCTTACACACAGTTTTATAAATCAGGGGCGAAGGGCATACGCCCATTTCACATTTTCGGCATACGCAAACTTTTAGTATGGATCCTACACAATGTTTTATAAATGAGGCCCCAGGTCTTTTACCTATTTAACATAACCTCCTCTAGTTTGATATTTCAGTATTAATGTCCACACATTAGTCATGCTAAAGTAGTTTTATCCTGCTATTTTCTTGCTGCGTATTTTCGGAATTTTTATTATCCTTGCAGGGAAATGACTTCATTCATGTTGCAAATGAAGCTGAACTCTCCACCTCAGTTGAAGTCAGTTTGATTAACCAAGATACTTTTGCGCTGGCTTTCCAGTTGCAATGTTTTCATTGACAGTAACCTGTACTCTTTTGCGTTTGTGGATTGTTATGATTAATCCACACAGGTTCCTGCGATTAGCTTTGGTGCTCTGTGCTTCTGTTTATGTCTCTGTGCAGCCAGCAAACCTATCTGACACAGACACATATGTGTGCAAGCATACAGCTTTTTCCTCATTATGACTTGCAGCATTCTGCTGAGGTGGAAGAATCCAGACAGCAATTATCTAAGCCAGAGAGTCAGCAAGCGGCTCTACGCTGGAGAAAGGGCTGTTAGACAGAGACAACACCTCGTTCTCAAAGTTGGATAGTCCTCATCAGACTACCCTGTCTTTGGTCACAATGAAAGAAACAAGAGCAAACACTAACAGGGCCAATTTAATAGGTTGCAAAACAAGAGAATTGGTATGTGGGTGGAAAAGAGAAGGAGGTATCCACAGACACTGTTGTGATGTATCATTCTGCCAATACTAATGGCAAGTTGGAAGCTGAAATGATGGTGTGCAGCTACACTTTGAGAGACTGCCTTTTTCTTCCTTAATGGAATGAAATAAAAAATGGCATTGCTTTTGTTCTCAGTCAACACGTGCTATATTCCAGGAGCTGATGACATGTATCATCTAATGAGAGCGTATAGGCGGGGAAAAAACCCACACACCCTTCAATCTTGGGTCACTCTGTGTTACTATTACAGAAGACACAGGATCTTTTATATCTCAGACTGTGGCTTTCCTTCAAAAAAGGTCATTTTCATTTTTCTGCTAAGCCATGTTGACATTGACATTTATGGAAGTAGACAAGGTGATTGGCAAGGATCAACAGCAACTTGACTTCCCAGGAAAAAGGGAGGGGGAATTTCTGCCTATATCCAAAACCGGTCATTTTCTGTCGCTGCAGGTTTTCCCCGTTGTGGCAGGCTTTCTGCTTCTTGCATGACAGAGGCTCTGCCAAGGCCTGAAATATATATGAGGGGGTGCGGGATGGCGCACCATTTCAGGACCTCCCATTATGACTGCGAATCAGAGCATTCTCCTCCGTGCTGAATAATTCATGCAGAGAAAGTATCTGCTTAGTCAGATTTTTTTCCACTTCATGTAGGAAATGGATAAAAGCAGTCAGCACTCGTCTTAGAGTAGCCTGGGAATGGAGTTGCCACTAAGATCAAGTCTGAGTCAAGGGACTTATAAAGAGAAAATAAAATCTTTAATCTTTGCAAATAGTAGATAGATCTTGAGAGAATGAGATTGTCCCTGAAAAATTCTATTTACCAGCAAGTCTTATTAGGATTCTGGGAGAGTATTTCTGACTTTGCAACCTGCAGCATTTGAATTGCAATGAGAGGAGAGAGGAGCAGGTGAGGAAGAGGGAGGATGTGCTGGGGCAGGAAGGGGCTGTTCCAGTCGCCCCCTTTATTTATTCCAGACGATCTCGGTGTCCCATTACTCACGCGGCAGCCTGAGAGCTCTTACTCATTGAAAACCTGTTAAAGCCCTGCGTCAGCAACAGAGACAGACTGTGAGAAGGGTAAACAGAGAGAGGAAGAGAGGGCAAGAGACAAAACAGAGGTGAGACAAAACACTTGTCCTGCTCTCAGCCCCATTTTTCCTGAGTACGTCTGCCAGTGGTTGCTATCCAAACCTCCATTAGCCACCATGAATAATGAAAGGGAACAATGAGTGTGTTAGCATTGAGCTATCCCCCCTTTACTGCTGGGACCTACACCCCCTGTGAGCAAGTGGGTGGGTATGTAGGCAGACAAGGTTGAGAAATTAGAAAAGATCCAAAGGAGAAAATTAGACTTCCTTTTCTGGAACTGCTCACCACATCCATCTTGCAGCCAGATGGGGTAGTGTCAGGGGAGTCATCGTTTATGGACTTCTTATCCGTTTAAGGTAAAATAGCTTGGGGCAGGAAACTTTCTTATTGGTTTCAAAACTTTGGGATTGCGTTGCACCTCAACTGATGGAGAGCCTCATCTGCCGAGAGCTTTGCTTATTTTTGTTTAGTTTCAGATCATAGTCATTTAAGTTGGAATTGATTGTGACAAATATAGCCATCTGTAAGGATTTGTGTGACATAATTTTTGTCATCCCATCCACATGCATCCCGAGATGTGTGATGATACTGGACTGGATACACTGCAAGCACAACGACAGCACATACGCCAGCAAAACAAATGGTGCTTTTAACAAACGCTTGTTAAGTGGAGAGGCTCTGAGAGAAGGTTCTCCATCATCCACACCTTTGTAATTCTTAATCACTGACACAGTGCTGCAGCACAATCTGGAACTAGCTGCTGTGTCCTGTAAAAAAGTTACAACCAGCCATTCAGAAACAATCAATAGGAGACGTGTGTTTGTCTGTGCCTAGTATGAGGAACAATGTGAACACCTGCATAGGAAACCAGCATGTATCTGTTGTGATATGTATAGAATCATATGCACAAAAAGAATCCTTAAATATTAGTTACACCAGTATACATATTAATGCATAATAACACTGAGCTTCAAATGAGTCACTCAAAGAATGAGCATGATTTTGAAAAGTGTTTCTATGACTGTCTCAGTTTTTACATTAAAGGTCTTTTGAACTCTTGTGGGGAAGAAACAATAAAGCAGATTACCTAATGTGTACCAACAAGCCCGCCCACCATTCAGCAACCCTTACATTCATTTTGACAAGCCAAGTATATATATATCTTTTTATTAAAGGGAAATTGTTTGTTCCTCTGTGTTTCAGGCTAAATGTTCTATTTCTACTGTGGATATAAAATATATATTCCTCTTAGCCTCCAACATTTCCTCACCCTCTGCTGTGCAATGCACATCCCTCTGCTTTTAGTGCTCACACATCCTGCCAAGACCATCACTATCTCTGCTTGTTGTTGTGAGAACACTTGAAACAGCTCAAATCAGACAGAAACAGCTGGCCTCAGACCTCTGCTTGGGAAAAAAAAATGTCAGGATAGGCAGAGAGCAAAAGAGAAGGGGAGGCAGAAGTGATAGTACAAAGAGGAAGGAGATAAGGGCTGAATGAGAGAAAGCAAATGTAATAGAGACTGAGAAAGGTAAAGACTGGCAGCGATGAAATAGAGATGTGAAAGAGACCAAAAAGAGAGCCAGAGTTGGAGAGCGAAGCTGTGGAAACAGACATGACGACACAATGCATTTACCATGTTCCCTCGCTCTCACTTCACCTCCTCCCGTTCAGTGACAGCGGGGAGAGATGTGAGGAGGCAACATGAATGGAGGCAACATGAATTTGTCAGGTACACCTTGCTCTGCCACATCACTTTGAAGAGATGTCAATTACTTCTGACATGTGGTAAAGCTGCATCACCCATCATGGGCGCATGAGGGGGATTGCTTTGAATCTGGAAGCTGTTTCTATATTCATGTTGCTGTCATTCATTTCCTATAGTATAACAAATGTAAAAATAGGCTGTGGATTTTTTTATGTATATTCTCCTTATTAGATGCACAACGTCCCAAAGATCCCTGCATGCACAGCACACTGTGACATGAGACGCTTGTGTATTCCAGCAGGTAGGGTCTTTGCATTTTAAATGGACACCGATACTGACAGTTGAACACATTATGCATGCTACTGTTTTGTTTTCAGTCTTTTGTCATATGCAGCAGCTTAGATCACAGCTGGTTAAATCATATTGTCAAAAAAGAAGCCATTCAGTTTCCATACAGTTTCTACTCTCCAACAGCAAGCAGAGGGACACATGTAGTTTGGGAAATAATTGAGAGAAGCAGCCCAAACCCCTTGTTTTCCTTGTCAACAGCTTAACGTTAATGCAGCTATAATTGATATTTTCATTATAACAGTATATCAAATGACAGTGTGTAATGCGACTCCTACTGATGAATCTACAGAGAATTATCACCCGGCTGCAGCTCCCCTCGGCTTTGCAGGGCTTAATTCAGAGTTTCAGCTCATTGTTTGTCTGTCTGGCCCTGCGACTTTATTGTTGAAGTTCACTCTCGACACTCTCATGGCGTGGCTTTTGGCCACCGCCGGCGGCTGTGTACAAGATTTGAATGACAATGTGATGCTTCACAACTCCTCTCTGTGTGTAAATGTGCAGCTGATCCAAATAAATAAATAAAGCGCACCTGTTTTATTGTCGGAATGGAGGTATAAAAGAAAAACACTGCAGCAAACCGAAGGAGTAAAACAACAAAAGCAGTTTAGCATTTGTGTTTTGCGCTTTGAGCCAAATAGAAAAGTACATAAGCAATCTGCACACTTGCAGTGCTGAAATGCTTATTCGGATTTGCATCACTTGATAAACGGTGAATTGATTGGATTTATATTGTGCTTTTATCAGAAGTGCTGTGCACAAGCAATCGGTGACAGCAAACGAACGGCAGGTCAGACTACAAAGCAATGACCAGGTTGTCATGCTTTTTGGTTCTCCAAAGCTGAACTGAGTCACACACACACACGTTTACGTTGTGCGGTCTCACCCCTGCCAAAGAAACAACAACCTGCATGATCCAGAGCATTAGTCCCATGATGTATCAGTTGAACCTCAGACGCAGCCTTGGTCCTCACCCCGCGCTGCCGTCTGATCTCGGTGCGCTGGGGTCGTAGCGGTGGCGATGGTTTGGATACATGGTTGGATGTCAAGCACCACACTCCATCGCTCATGTCTCGTGTTCCCCAGCACAGGGCTGCACACATTTCATGCTTGACCATGCGTGTTCTCTCTCAATCCATTCTTCCTCTCATCCTCCTCTCTATTCTTCTCCCCCTCACTTATTCATTTGGTCACTGGGGAGGGGGCAGGATGGAAATGCAGGTAGTGGATTTTGACAGTCAGCACTGTCTCCTTTTGTGATTTTTTTTTTTTTCCATCTTTGCATTTTTTTTCCCCTTCTTCCTCTGCTGTAGTTCTTCTACCGCCCCACTCATACTGCATTGCTTTGGTTCTCTCACTTCACCTCCTCACTTCTCTCTCTCTCTCTCTCTGTCATAAATTTAAGATAAGAATTTGTTTCAGGTTTTCTCGGTGTTTGCTTCTATAGGAGACGTACTGCAAAAAGCCGTTTGATGGTGTCCTGTGTATACATCAGATTCCAGCTGATGCTTAAAATTTTATCTTTTCGACTTCACAGTTGTTTAGATGCCGCGAGTCTGACTGAGATTCTGGTGCACAGCATGGCTTGCACACACCCACACATTCATATATAAGTCTGAATTAAAATGCCACCTGAGCCCACCTTTCTTTTTTCATCACACCTCCATTCTGGGATAAATTGTGATGGCTGTCAGGCCTGGTGGAGTCTAAGGACGAAGACTGTGAGGTGTCAGTTTTTGATCACACAGTATTTTCTTGCTCATAACCAGGTAAGAAATGCAGTGACGGTCATTAACATAAGCCAGAACATTCCTGTGCCTTTTTATTATTATTTTTTTGCCTTACCTTCAGTGTCTCTTTGTGTCAGTCTAAATTTACATGATGAAAGAAGCAAGATTTCCCAAAGTTTAATGATATGCTTGAGGGGCCTTAAAATTGCATCACATGTATTGCGATGAGCCCAGTCTTCAGAAAGCATCCGACATCCTGTCTTGGACATCTGTGAAGTATAAGGATGCCACATTTCAGTGTTTTTCCCATTTATTTAGGTTTATTCTCTTTTTTTTTTTTTTTAGACTTTCAAGCTTCCTTTGTATACAGTATGCTTTCATGGACGTGGATAAATCTGTATCCTTCTCTCCAACACTTCATTTTGATCTTTGGCTCTCTTCGTTCCTCTCCCCGTCTTTGTTCGTCTGTCTCCCCGTCTCCCTCCCTCTGTCCACCAGTCCTTGGCTTTGTACTGCTAGATCTTCAAAGAGAGAGCCAGGCTAGAAAGAGCCCCTTCTGTTTGATTGCGGAGGGGTCAGTGATGATTGCTGCAGGTTTTAGTTCCTCAGAGAAATTGACAGAAAAAAGGCACAGTGTGCGTCTGTCCCCGTGTGTGTGTGTGTGTGTGTAGGCTGGAGTTTCTACAAAAAGCGTGGGCGCGCACATGTGTGTGTGTAACTGGATGCTGTTGCATGCGCACTGTTGTGAATCAGCCGAAAGAATTTGAGAGAAATAGGCAGCTGTGTCGAGGTCTGCCCTGAACCCTCCTTCTGCCTTAGTATTTGCTCGAATGTTGTGCCTGAGAGCTGTGGCAGGTTATTACTACCTACAGTATTTTACTCGGAGCCAATTTTACCAAGGGTTTCCAAAGCATGACCCAGACAGACAGGGGTGACGCGGGCAACAGAGACAGCAGGCTGACCTCTGGCAAATGAGTGTCCCTCTCTTGTGTTGCTTTGAATCTGATATGAACTCTGACTTGAGTAAAAAATCATCACAAGTCGTAAAATAGGAGAGCGAAGAGAAAAGCGCTTTTTCTTTAACTGCAAAAGTGGCAATGCAAAAAGAAAGAAAACCATTGATTTCTAGAGGTCAGAGGGGGTGTTCAATAGCTGTGCAGTGTTGATGGAGTCAAATGATTAATGCTGCTTTAAACGCACAAACAAGCTTTGATTGCTTCTGTATCCAGCCTTATGAGTAAGTGCAGCTCTCTATGCCTGGATGACTTCCCCCGCTCCCAGCTTCAGTCCCCCCAGAATGACCCTCATCTCCAAATTCAAAGGAATGGAACCATTTAGCTACAAGTGTTCAGAGCTGCACATCTTAAATATTCTCCAGGCTGCCTTTTCAACCCACCAGTCTAATTTACAGCGATAATGACAGAGCAAATTTAAAGTAGTCTCCATCGAGGGATCTGGTCAGGGCAAGGAAGGGAGGTTAGGGAGGTGGTCGGGGGACAAAGAGGGAGACAGATGTGATTAGAGGTGTAATGGGTGGGCAAAGGAGCCAGGGGAAGGGGCGTTCTTGGTTCTTCTTGGGACAGCTGGAGGCAGTGAAATATGAAGCCCAAAAAGCAAAGTGACAGAGAAAAATGTGTCTCTCCCTTTCCCGTTTCCCTCGCTTTTCACTGTGAATCAACCTTCTGTCATCAAGAACTCCCGCTGGTGCCCGCCACACCTTGTGAACAGCGCTAAAGATGCCTAGCAGACAGGGGCAAAGTAAAAACAAAGTGATTACTTCTAGCTAGCAATGTTTAATCAGTCTCCCACCATGCTTTAGATAACTTCTGACCCTGGCGTGATAGGAAATTAAAACGATTTCTCTAGTAATGGAGAATTCAAGGAGTAGTTTCCTGAAGGACATTCCCATCTTTAATTATATTCTGGGCAATTCTCCATTACAGGGTCAACACTGATGGCCTTGTTCAGGTAAAAAAAACAGGAAGTGAATTACTGGCATTCGTCTCGTTATTGGTTCCTCTGGTGCTCTGTGACATCACCAACCTTTCCAGGGACCCGGTGTCCCCATTAAAGGCCCGCCGTGTATTAAAGGGAATGGTGTGAAATAGGTTGTCAGCTTGATAAAACTCATAAAATGTGACTCGTTGTGTGTTCCAAACTTTTGAAAACTACCCCTCTTACTTAAAATAGCCCAGTTACTTTCTCCAAGATGGTGAGGACGCTTTGATGGCTTCAAAAAAAAAAAAAAAACAAACAAACAAGAAGGGTTTTTTTTTAATGAGTGATCTTGAATGTATTAAGATGGGGTAGTAAATGCTCACTGGGTTTAAGAATCAGGCTAATTCGTGGGTTTTCTGTGGTGCAGACGAGGAAAACTCTGGGTTGCCAATGAAATCAACTCATTTTTGACAATTTGATCAAGGTTGGTGCATTATTTCTGCACAGAAATAAAATGCTATTTTAAGATGCATTTTACATTGAATTGTTTTGCACAAACTTACTTTTGTAATGTTGAATGCAATCTTTTTTCCCCCATGCTTATTGTCTTCTGTCATGGTGCAGTGTTTTCCACAAGATAAAATGCTAATTAGATGAGGATGTGAAACACATGTAAAATCTACAGTGTGCACACTACAAAAAGACAAGATAACGAACATTTTTTTAAAATTTTAAATAATTCTAAAGCACACTGTGAATAAATACTGCTTTGCACTGACAGCATCTTCACGCACTTGGCTCTGGTTAGCATTCAGTCTTCGCAGTCCCTTTCATGACTCCGATGTCTAGACAGTAATTTCATGAATAAATACAATAGATATCACCTCTATTTGGCCCTCCTGATTGATCTGTAAGCCCTGTATTGATATGATGAGCACAGTGGAAGAAATGCTGCAGTGCATATATCTGACTGGACTGGAAAACAATGCAGGAGATGACTGTGTGTGTGTGTGGTGCAGCCTCAGTGTCTGTCAGCATTATGCAGAACAGATGCATACACAACCGTCCCCACACTTACATACTCACAACTTTTACACACAAATGCAGTGCTGCCTTCAGACAGGAATGCTTATAAGACATGAGAGCATATTACGAACACACAAGCTGCTTACACACACACACACACACACACACACACACACACACACACACACACACACACACACACACACACACACACACACACACACACACACACAGTCATGAATGGCCTCAGTAACAGAAGTAGGTCACACTGACCGAGAACGAGGCATTGATTTCACACAGCTGCAAGACTAACTACCTCTTTGCTCATTGTATCACGTCCCAGCAACTGTATAGTCATCGATTCGGCAGGGTTCGCCACATGAAAACTCCTCACCAACGGCATTTCATTTTAATGATACTTAACTGTTTTCTATGGCTATGCAGCCAACATAAATAACAGCTCTGATATGGTGCTCTCCCACATGCACAGATAATGATCCGGTTTGAATACAGGGAAAGAAAGAACTTCCATTGCCAGTACAAACTTTTTACATTTTTTTGCTCCAACATAAATCAGGCCTTTCTAATGTTTTCTACTGACCAAACTAACACTGTATAGCATGTTTAATTTCTTTACTTATTAGATCTTAAGACACTACAGACAACTCAAAATATGAACAATAAAGTTGTCATTATTTCTATAGGTTTCCCGTTTCTTACTGCTGGAAAATCCTGTAAAAAGATAACCATAAGATTTAGTGTCAGAATATTATTCATAATTCAGTGTCACTATCTTCATGCGTGCATTGTGCTCATGTATGTTATCCCTCCAGAGACTGTGCACCCTACAGTGGCCCTGGTAATTCCTTTGATCCCAGTGATTAATGTTCATCCACCGTTGAGCCGAGTTTGATTGATGCCACGTGATGACGAGTAAGCACATGCCTCCCGGTGAAAGTTCCCGATTAATATCTCCGACAAATGCGACTCAGTTACTAATTGAAATGTTGCTGGCTGGCTTAAAGTGATTTTGTCATTAGAGTGGCACAATAACTGCCCTGTCTAAGCTCGATGGCAAAATGAATTTTGAGAGGGAAAATTGAAGGGATTTAGAAAAATGCTGATAGAGAGGATGAAACCAAGAAGACAAACTGCTTTAAATTAGACTGCTAATAAAACGGTGCAAATCATGTTATCAAAGCCTCACGAGGAAGCTGCCTCATCCTCGTCTCCATGATGGTTAATTACTTGATTGAATAATTCATGATCACACTCTGCATAATATTTGGATGTATTGTACACTAGCATGGCTGGGTTTGGACATGGCAAGAGTTACTCTTTGCAATTTTTGCATACAGTCTAGACATCCTAATCCATGTATTTGGATGTGGTTATAGATGACTCTACCGCAGATATTTTTGAAAATCTGCAGTTACAGTTTGTATGCCCCCCACTGAATCTTCTTCACACAATGGATTACCTGCTGTGATGTATCACGCAGGGAATGAAGGCTGGGGGAAACATCATCTACAAGCTCTGAGAGAGAAGACCGGCACAGCAAGGAAATGGGCTGGAAAATTCAGAATAACGTCCTGCTATGATGATGCCTGTTTCCTGTAAAACAAGATGGAGTGGGTAGAAACCTTTAAAGGAGCAAGAATGTGGAATCACCTTTAGACTAATGCAGGTGAAGCACTGCTAATCACAGCGTGTAAAACAGCATGGACACTGTATTACAGGTGCAAGAAAGGAGGAATCTTTCAGAAAGCTTAAAATTGGCACAAAACAAAATTTGAATCAAATTAAAAACTTCACTGTGCATGTAAACAACAACTAAGTCTGCATTGTCTTTAATTTAAATTTGCAAAGCTATTATCTATATATGTAAAATAGCTCCATAGGGCAATGAAGCAATGCTGGCTAATGTGTTGAGGTGCTGATGCAGTTTCAGCTGGCCATCTGGCTGGCTGCCTGGTCACTGTCTGTCTAATGGAGATAAAATGTCCATATATTTTGTAGTCAGCATCATAGCTGCAGTTGGTTTAAAGAGGACGATAGTTCTGTGCACTGTCAGTTCAACACAGTCATTTGAAAGTTCAGGGAAAAATACAAAATATTACACGCTGTGCTGTGTTGTTCAAGTAAGCATTTACTTGATGATAATCGATATTTTTCTAAGCTATATTTTCTTAGGTTAGTTTATTGTTTTCATAGTAGACCAGAGCTTTGGAATAAATTGCCATCTCTATCAAAATAAACCAAGCCCATTGTATGCAGCCTAGAATGGGTCAAATGGGCACTATTTGTGATTTTGAATTGGAACAGGTAGTTGTTTTTGATTGCAGGAACTTGCTAGTCATTTTAGGGTGGCCTGAATCCTGCAGCCACAAAATCTACCTCTGTAGAACCTATTCAGGGCCGTTTTTGTGAGAGACAAAAAAAGTACACGCTTAAGGGTTGGTACCTCTGACTGACCCATTGCAATGTGAGTCTTGCTGCTGACTTGGTGAAGTGAAAGAAGAGAAGACAAATGCTAATTGATTAAACTCAGTCAGGCTGTTTTTCTGCCTTCAAAACGTCCTTGTCAATGAAAAACTGTTGTCTTCCCTGTAAAATTTACCGTACATGCTAACACAACAAATTCCCCATTGCTGTATTTCCTATGTGCTAATATCTGTCATTATTTTGCCACACTCTGAGATAACATCACGGTCCAACCTGTCAGATCCTACACTGCCATGGAAACAGAAAGGCTAATCCAATTATGGAGCTGTTCCTATAAATGTCCATGGCACCTTACACCTGCGTCGAGTTCCTGCAGTGGAAAGCTGCCTATTTCCCCCCCCCCATTCTGTCTCTGCATATAATACCTTTTAAGTCAATTTCCCACGTTAATCTCAGGCACAGTATTGAACTAAAACTGTTTAGCACCCTCTCAAGAGTGACTTTTTAAATGCAAATATATAAAATATGTGGTTACCATCGCAATGTTTTTCTACATTATTTTTACAGTATGGCTTTTTTTTTTAACATTACATATGATCCATATTCATATTAATGTAGTTTATTTTGTTAGCAGCACTCCATGAAAGTTCTACATATACATTGTATGTGCAAAACAGCGACTGGAACAATTAGTAACACGGATAGATGTACTGCAACTTGTACGACCTTAATTGCTGGACATGCAGGCTTTTTTACCTGTGTTTACTAAAGAAAAATAAGTGAAATAAGTAACTACATTGTTTCCACTTTAATTTGTCATGCATTCAATACAGATGAACGCTCAGGCCTCAAGTCATTTCCGTATTATAGCACCTGATACTGAAATCGAATTAAACAAAATTAAAATGAGCCTTTTATAGCTCTAATGAATGAAGAATGCAATGGCTGTTCTTTGCTGCCGGGTCCCAGAAAGCCATGAAGCAGTGGAAAGGGTTTTATACTCTAAAATCACAGATCATGTCAGTAAGCAGTCCAATCAGAAATGGTGCTTGAGGGCACATAAGTCAGTGACCACTGAAACATGCTTTCTGTCAGGGATCGACATTTACAGATTATCCTTCAAAAAATGCCCATAGGCTTTTGTCCCTCAGGGTGAGGTAGTAGACTGGACAAGAACTGTACTGAGCGCTTCAAAAAACCTCATGCTGTATACCACGACTATGTAACATGCATTTTAAAAAGACACAAATATAAGGAATGTCCCATGTGGCCAGTTCCCGTCATTTTTCACACTCTTCTCACCAGAAACCGCTGAGCATCGCTGCAACGCATTGTCGAAACTTCAGAAGATGAGTCATGATGAGCGTAGTGTGTGTGTGTGTTTGTGTGTGAGGATGATTGTATGCATGAAATGCCTGGCACGTACCAACATGTCTTAATCAGTGCCAGTAGCTCAAGTGAAGCCCCACAGCTCTGGTGGACTGGTGGCTGCTTGTCTGGGAAGGAGGAAACACACGCTAACATACAAACACAGACACTGACACGACTGTGAATGCCATCTGGCTTTCTCCGGCCCCTGCGGAGGGGCCACGCCCTCAGAGAGACGCGCTGAGGAGTGAGTGGTCGCTGAAGTAGGACAAGGAAGAGGGAAGGCAGTAAAGGTTTTAAAGAGAAAAGGCAAGGAGGAATTTGAATGTGTGAGATTTCAGACTGATAGGCCTCCACCTGCCCACTACTTATTGCTAATTGGCCATCAGGCTCTTGATGCTGTGCCAACACAATAGCAGGGTGCCAACGCGCAATCTGACTGCCATATTTTCTGTCTCTCAGTGTCTGTGTACTCTCATGTATTTCGCTGTCTTCTCTTATCCTGTCATCGCTTTTGAATCTACAATCTACGGAGAGCGCATATAATTGAAGCGAAACATGATCTGAAAGGCCAAATGCTAGAGGGAGAGCTCAATGCAATACAAGATGGCTTATGGTCTCCATTTTGACAGTGACTCTAAACACCCTCACCAGGGGCATGGGAAATATTCAGCAATAAACTGCTGCTATGGCTTGGCACCTGACATCCTTGTGCTAAGTTAAGTGAAGGTTTTCTTGAAAAAAAAACATGGTTTGCTTTGCATGCTCGGCTAAGTAAGTAAGCAGGCCTATCTTCTTTAAATGTTTCTTGTTTTAACCGTAAATGATTTGCGAAAGACAAAAGCAGGAGAAAAAATCACACGAAAGGTTTGTTTCACCGGAAACAAGTGGCAATGCAACATACAGCCGATTATGAAAATGGAAAATGAAAGGTCTATTACGGCTGAGTAAAAGTAGCTTTGATTAGAAATGAGAATGGCCACTTAACCGACAAATGGTGACAAGTGGGCTGCAGTAATTAATAGCCCTTCATAGTAGAGCTTGGGGAGGAGGATCTAGTATTAAGTTTGCATTGGCTAATATAAGCGAGGAGAAAGACGAGTATAATTGTCATCGAATCAAAGTTATGTGACTTTAACAAACCAGTCTTTTTTTAACTGAAGGAGAGAGACAGAGGAGAAAATTTGCCCACGGGGAGTTGAAGCATCAGTGAAAAGAAAGCAGAGGAGGAAGAATATGATTATGTAGCTGGGCATTGCAAATTGAATTATTTAAATGTACGCACTGTAATCATGGCCAAGGGAGTGAAAATAAAATGACGAGAGAACCAACGAATGAAGCGGAGTAAGGGAGACAGACAGACGGAAAAAGTGCAGGCTAGTGTGTATGGTGAGATTTTTGTACACTTTGCTGCATCCATGCATGTAAAGCTCTCTGTCCCATAGAAAATCAGTGTATTATTTAAGCTGAAGTTATTCGAAATGCAAGGTTTCCCTGCCCACTGAGGTAGAAATGTTCTTGCGCCATGTGCTCTGACTGGGGTTGATCCTGCGGTTCCACTCTTCACACTTGTTGGCAATCAAATCTCAACTCACTGGCTCAAAAAGCAAGATACATGTTGGGACTAAACCGCTTGAGAAAACATTAAAATTAACTGTCATGGCCGGGTGCTCGGATCTAAATTTTATATTAACTGATTCATTTACGTAACCTATGGCTGGAGCTCACTTGCCAACCAATCCCAGAGAGCCAGAGATCCATTTCCTTCCCTGATTAAATTCCAACTGAGTCGTTTTGTGTGCCATTAATCCAGTGTGCTTTTTTACATTGCAGTTCCCCCTGTACTTCCAGTCATCCTAGATTAGTGATCCTCCATTACATGTTCCTTTCTCATTTCCATAAGCATTCATCCTCTTGTGTTACATGCGAGCAGTAATGCCTATCTCTTGGCTAACAAAAGGACATCCCTGCCCATTTCCTATTATTAGTGTGGGAGCCTAATGACTTTATCAGACCCTGTCACAGAGTGATTCCCGTAAACCCCTGCAGTGCATAAGCGGGACCAGACTTGGGGCCGGGCTGAATAAAGAGTGTAAGGGTCTTTAATTAAATCTGTCATCTTGGCATTTGATAAGCAGAGCAGGGCATTATGGCTGCCAGCTATACAGCCTGATGGTGGAGAGAAGACTGAAAGCCAGCTATCCCAATCAATCCTCACTATTACAAACATAGGAGGGGGAAAAAAAAAAACATGCAGGTTCCCTATCCAAACTGTGCAGTAAATAACTTAAATGATGTTATTCAAGTTTGTGAGTCAGTATATTTACATTGCATTCATCACTCAGGGTGAGAATTTATGTTCTGCTGTGGCAATAATGAAGCGAGTGCAGCGCCTCGTGTACTGAGCAATTCTGTAAGTGAAAATAGTGGAAGTCATGTTGGAGCCGTTCAGGGATTATTCATCTGCAAAACATAGATTATATTGTAAACAGGAACGGAAATAAAATGAAGACAGATAATGAAAAAGCAACGCATATCCTGGCAATAATGACTAATCTGTGTGTCTGTTATCGTTGATCAAAATTGGGGAATTCATGAAAATGTCACACCCGGATGTACTCGGAATATTGTGGAGAACTCTGCAACACATTTTTAATATCTGATGCTAATATTTAATGAATATAGGAAGTTTTTGCCCCTTATTATAGTGACATTAATCATTTTCTCAGTTAGCATCCTTCTGTCATAATGATCTTAACTATATCGTAGTCTCCATGTATGCTTAGGGATAGATTTCAGTGGAGAATGCAGGGAACTTGATCCACTCAACAATTAGAGCATTGGCATTGTACCCCTAATAATTGTATATGATGCATTCCAAATGTGCAGAAAGTTTTCAGTGTGAGCAGAAATCTGACTGACACACATATGAGCTATTAAAGCCCGAGGGGTTGTAATTTATTTAAAATTAATTAATTTATCCTTGACGTTACTCGGTGCTACATGCACATTTAAAGAGGCTGCATACTTCCCCCAAACAAAAGACACAAAGGAGGACAAAAATGAAAGCATAGCTTAATGTGTGTTGAGGCAGCAGTGATAATATTACTACATTTTTACTCATTGCGTTATATTCCTTTATATTACGACCTGGTTTCTGAGTTTCCTGTTCTCCCTTGCATATATAAAGACATTTACAGCATAAAATGATGGAGGAAAGGAAGCGATGTGTGCATAAAAAAATCACCATAATGCAGGATTTTCAATGTGTGATGCTCAAAATTTCCTTGGGAAAGATGCCCAGTCCCCTGCTCAGTGTGTCCTCTGATGTTCAAACGAATCTATGCCCATGCCTGCATGTTTATTAGAGAAGTCAATCATCTGAAAAATAATTGCATTTAATATTTTAAAGCATTGTCACTGAACACAGTCTCGGGTTTGTACAATTATGTGAATATGTTGTGCCTGGTGATACGGTTGGTATGTCAAAGGTGCCTGCATTCAGCTGCTGTTTGCAGACGTTAAAGACCTGCAGCTTTGTGGGTCACATTTGTCTATGGACGACATTTTCTGCCATGTCCTCAAAGCAGAAAGTAGTGGGGAGTGAATCTGTACTTTATGCAGTGGTGTCAGCAGTTTAGCCGGGACTTGAGAGAAATCACTCCAGAATCATCGGACAACATCTGACATCTGAGAGTAAAGATGAATGTCTTTACCTAACCCAATCTCCAAATATGGATTGCACCTGGAAAGTGCTCACGCAGCCCTCTTCCTCCGTCTAAATTATTGAGTGCGTACATGTGATGTGTTTACTTGGCCTATGTCCACATGAATAAGTAATGCTGTGTCACACGCACGGTATGTAAAGAGATATGAAGGCCGGAGGTTTCCACCCAGCAAATAGGCAGGAAATCTAGTTTATTTGATTTCTGATTGTGGAAAATATATGTCTGTCCCGATTCATTTCTGTACTGTGATGTTATCTGAGAACTAGCGGTCCTCAAATGCAGAGATGAAAAGCCTCTTTGGGGAGAACATTGTGTTGGTTTTTGATTCCACATGCCACCATCATCATAGTTTTTTGTACTATTTGTTTTTGAGGTTAAAGAGTAAGGACGATTTCAAATGTTAGGCATTTTTAATGTGTATAATTGATTGTCAGCCAGTAGAGGTCCCATTAGAAATAACATTTCTGCATATTTATTTTATCTCTGATAATTTGATTCATTGTCAAGAACAATCAAGATACTACCAAACAGCCTAAACCTTAGCCAAGTGTCCTGGTAGTCACAGGCTCACATAGATTTTACCTTTAGCGCAGTGTAAAACCATATGCAAGACTTGGCTTCTCAGCCCCTGCATGCACTTCTGTATATATCTAGAATGCAAATGTAGCTTTGTGTGGAACACTGGACCAGTTACAACAAATAGCTGTACATGAACTAATGGAAGGCCTTCCTTAATCAAACATAACAGCTCACAGTTAATGCAGACACACACTTACTGCTTACTTACTAAATGTTTAGCGTGAGGTGCTTTCTCCCTACAACAATTAAATCAGTGATCAGAAATGTAACATATTTTAGCATTTTAAACTAGAAGTTCATCACAATTAGTGCTCAGAAAACATAATTGCGCGTTTCTTATGTCTTGTGCCTTTTCAATGTCATGATGAGAAGACGAGGTCGTAGGAGTGAAAAAGTCAACAACAGTAGTCGTTTTCTTCATAATCCACTTATAAATATACGTATCTGTTCGCTGCTTTGAGGTTTGTGTAGATGTCTAAAGCTTTCTGGCTTGATTGTACAATGATTGACCCTTTTCTTGGATGCCTCCTGTCATGTTATCACCTGATTCTCCAACCCGGCAGACTAAATGTCAGCCTGTTCAATTTCCTGTTCGCCGCTAAAGTGCCTGTCAAGATTTTTTCCCCTCACCTTTACACTCGCTCTCAGAGGCTGATGACGCTTTCTGCAATATTTTAAACTAAGTGGAGTCCTTGCTTTTGTATTTCAGTGAAATCAGCGCGAGATGTAACACCACGGCGTTTACTTCACTAGCCTGTGAATACATTGAGTCACACAAAGTACTTGAGAGTGAGAGTTTCTCATTCATCCGTAGTTGTGACCTTGTGTTGTAAATGCTGAAAATGTGCAAGCTGCTGCTGTACCTCACGTCCTGTGCTTTTACTTTGAGCTTTCCATCAGTTTAGCAAAAAGCCACATCAATTCTGTTTTGCTGGGGAATCTTAAACTTCTCACATTAACGGCAAAAATGTCATTGCAATGTGGCTGGTGTTTGATTACATTCTTAAACCGTAGACAGTCGTGGCCAAACCAGTGCAAAGTTGCCATAAAGCTGCACTGTGTGTGTGTGTGTCAGTTGTCCAAGTTAAATTTGTTATGCTCACTGTTTCTCTCCTCTGTCCTAGTGGCTAGAAATTACTTAATTTAATAAGCAGCGATACAGCCACTCTAGCTCATTAAGTCTGTGGGAGAAGAAGGCGACGGCTTCATGACTAATTATTATGTTGGCGATGTCACCTCCTGCCTCTTTGCTTGTGCTCATATTGTGCATGGAGATGAGAGAGGAAGGGAAAGTGCAGTGTTTAAAAATTACTGGGGGAAAACAAAGATTTGACTAAAGATTTTTACACAGTTACCCTTGAATGTATTGACTCAGTCTGTTATTGTTTGATAACCATTTCTTACTCAATTAAAAACTCAATCAGTCCCCAGCTGTTAAAATGTGCAGCACAGCGCTTTTAGCAATCATGATTGGCAATAGCGGCCAATACCGTAATGGAAAGCCGTTTTTACATATTCAAAGCAGGCATCCCCGGCTGCTTATTGATAACCTGGACATGTTAACCCTTCAACCTTGCGCTGCTGCAAGTCGACAGATAAGTTCAGAACTTGCCATCAGGCTCATCCCTAATTAGCCCTCGTGGAGCTGCTCGATACGAGGCCTGCTCTTAAGTGGTTAACGTCCTCTATTGAGTTCAAGCACTAGCTGCTGTCAAAGCAAGGGAGAATGGAATAATGAAAGAGAAAAAGGTATAGAGACATCAAGGACATTCCTGGACACTTCTCTTTGTGTGTCCGCTGCCAGTGAACTTATGTAAATTGTAATACTGTATCCCCCTGAGGCATGATCGTCTTTGCCTACTCTTTATCCTACTTGATTCCATGCAAGCTTCCAAGATCTAACCTCGGTACAAACAACTTGCAGTCGACTCCAACCACTGGAGGGCACCCCACTTGTCATTATGTTTATATATCATTGACTCTTTGGAGGAAAATCTGCTGGGAAGATTGATTTGCTAACTGCAGGGATTTATGATATAAGATAAGCTGCGGAATTACCAGGATTTCTATATAGGCTAGATCCATAAGTAATGATTTTGTTACCTCCTGTATTTTCGCCTTCTGAAGTGTAATAGTAGCTGTTGAAATTCCACTTGGGGGTTGGTTCCGAGTGTGGAGGCCTGTGTTTGCAGGGGCCCCACTCGGGTGACTGGATCCGAGGTCTTTGCTGTCAAATAACATCAACGATTTCACACGCTGGGCACCGAGGATTAGTTTGTGGCTTTGATATAAAAGCACTGCAAAAAAAATTGTTACAGTGTGAAGTAAACAACACTATCAGATGTGCTCCATGTGAAGCTCATTCTGGAGCACATGCACATAACCAATATCACAAGGACAGACAGTGGAGGACCTTCAGGAATGAAAATGAATCAAAACAAATTTGTGAAGGCAACCTGTGTGTTTATTAAGAGCAAAGCCATGCAACAAAGTAATCAAAGTTATCAGATATAATGCCCGAGGGATGGCGCACGGGATGCAGCAAATGTGTTTTTTTCCTACGTATTCTGCTTTTCTTAAATGTATTCCGCTGCTGTGTTGCGCTGTTGCGGACAGCAGCGGTGGTGGCTTCTGTGTGCAGAGCGTGTAACAAAGGCTGACACATCGAGGAGGCAGCCGTCACCCTGTCCATTAACTCTGAAATCCTGATTCCAGTCAGCTATACTGCAGCAAAGGCTCTGGACTTTTGCCGCACTCACTACACGGTGCACACACATGCACAGTCTGACTCAATGTAGGCACAAATTCATCCAAAACATGCCCTAAAAGGAGATTTTCTGCTTCTGTTTTTTGAAAAGTTGCACTTTCCCTAGTAGTAAGTGAAAGTGTATACAGAGAACTGGGAGGAAATATTTTCCACTGAAGGGGAAATCAGTGGAAAGTGTTTATTTCAAGGGTTTCCCCCTTAGATAAGCGATGACACAAGAAGGCGCAAACATCAGAAAGGGGGATTATGACCAAACTGCCTCCCAGAGGGAGAAAATGATAAAGACTGCAGTTTAAAAAAAAAATAGAAAGTCTAAGCTGAGAGCTGGTGTTGGGGGAAAGGATTAAAATGACAGGTATAAATATCAAGAGAAGATTGGGAAATCCTGGTGAAAGGCCACTCAGTGCTGAGATGTATGCAGACAAGAATCCACAAATGCTGTCTGGTATTTCATTATTATCTGCTTTACTCCCTGCTTATTGTGTTCTCTACTGCTTCAGTTACAATTTAGCTTCTATTATAGTCTTTTCAGTGCAGATTTGGTCATATTTTGCTTGTATTTTCTGCCACTGTTACCCTGGGCCTACAGAAGTACAAATTGACCAGAGAATCCATTTAATATGCTGAAATTTATTCACAAAACACATCCACATTCCTGCAGTCTAACATTACATCAGACTTCTGCGGGGTGTACTCATAAAGACGTGAAGCTTTAAAGGAGCATATTTGATCCCAGCTGAGTCGAAACTTATTAAGAGCTTTCTCATTCAAATCACATCTAAGTAGAATCCTTTCAATTAAGCGGTGCTTAATTGTGTCTCAAATATTTGATAGCCTCCTGTCTTGGTTTCTTAGTGCTTATGTGGTTAGTTACTGAACAGGTAATAAATACCATTTTGACAAAGCATTGTAACATAATAAAAACAATCTGGTTCTGCCATTCAACCAGTTTTCTGCCTTGGACTGGTTTCAAAAGTAATTTATTGAAACAGTTCTTTCTGTCGTCCGTGTCCTTATGTGTCATGTTGCAAAATTATACCTACAGGGAAAGAGACGGAGTGCATTAGCTTAGCGAACTCATGGTCTGTAATAGATGAAATAAAAACATAGCCTTAGGTCTAGGTTGGATTTTAGTATTGGATTTGCCACTGCCATTCTGTTTTGGAAGGGTTCAAAGGTCTTTTGCAAAACTCTGGGTTGGATATCATATCGACAGAGTCCTGCATCTATTACCACGCACTAGTTAAAAATATAATGAACTTAGGTCTCCTGTGTGCACCTCTGCAAATGTTCAGTAGATCTAGCCTGACGTGCCTGGCGGTAGCTTTCCTTCATATTCTTGCACATCGGTATCAATGGGAGTGTTGCAGAACGTGTGGGATGTTATCAGCAGTAGACAAAATTGCAGCTCAAGCCATGTATCTCTCATGTGCAGGATAAGACCAAGAGAATTCTGTTCCCTGCAGATTTCTCATTGTTGTTGTGTGTTAATCTCAGTGATAACAGCGAGGACTCGGCGCTCCCTATCTGGAGTTTAAATCGATAGGCACTTCCATTTATCGAACATAGACACCAACGGAGCATCAAAAACGGCTTATGTCTTAAATAAGCTGTTGTACAGTGCACTCTGTCTTTCTGTTGATCTCTCTTCTTCTTTTTTTGTGTGTTTCGCCCTCTTTCACACACATGCGCACGCTCGCTCACAACTTCTTTCCCCTCTTCACATAGGCTTTGGATAAATTAGATGTGATTCAGCAGGCATTTCAAACACTGGGGTGTCTCATACCCTAGAGCTCTGCAATCTGGCTCCCCAGAAAGATGATGACTCTTTCTTTCTCGTGCACGCTGTCCTCTCTCCTCTCTCCTGGCCTAACTTTCTTTCTCGCACCGTGCTCTGTTCCCCTGTTTCCCCAGTGCTATTGTTGGGCCTTCATTGCGTATAGAAATTGTATTTAAAATCCTTAAATCCTTGTCAAAATTTCTCCCTGTGTGCAAGAGATTACTGTGAGCCAGTATTATTCTGGAATAGCTTTAGCAGGCACTCTCCCTCCCCACCAACCTTTCAGCATGTACCCTGATTATTACCTTCACAATGGCACGTAGAAAAGAATCGTTTTCAAGTCCCAGAAAACCTGTAAATCACTCTCTGAAGTTGTTGCAGGGAAAAGAGCGATCGCTTAAACAAAAGAATGTTTTCTCCGCTATTGCTAATAACAATAAGGACCCATTGCAGCTTGGAGTTTTGTCACAGCGAGTGAGTTGCGCCGACGCCTCATTTATCTGCTGGAATGCAACAGAAGCTTCTTTTTTTGCCGTATAGTTTAGGCTCAGTGAGAGTAATGCACTCCAGGGCCAGTTGTCCGTAGCTTCAGGTCAGGGGGGGCCCTCATAGACCTCATAGATGAGGGAGGATGAGGTGGAGATGAGCCCATCTGGCTCAGACAGCTGGGTCCACAGCTGGAGGGACAGACAGTGACAGCTGACTCACCACACAGTGTTCGGCTGCGGAGATGGATGGATGTATGTCTGGAGGGGGAGGAAGGAATCAGTGGAGGGGAGATAAGTAGAGGTGAGAGAGAGAGATGGGAGAAGCTTGCCAGTTCACCAGCAGCATTCTAAGTTTACATTTCTACTATGGTGAAATTGAGGCAGAAAAAGAGAATGCAACGTTTCGCTTGTGGGGAAAGAGACCTTACACAGCTCGACAGGTGTCACGGGTAATGCTTTTAAGTTACATTCAAAATCAGTTTGCTTATGATTTAATATTTTTTTTGTAAACGATTCATGCGCACTGATGAGCACAACATGACAATTAGCGGTATTAGAAATGCATATTTACAAGATCAATAACTGAAATGCATCTAGAGTTAAAAAAATCTATTACCCCAAAGTGACTAATTAAGATTGTGTTATCCTCACAACTGGTCATGTTTGGGGTTTTTTGTACCACAGTTGACGACATATATGGGCAATATTAGTGATACAACATTCAATTTTGGATCACAGCTGCAAGGACGTATGTCAAAAAGAAAAGACTAAATGTAACTGATATCAGAGGAGTAATAGTTTCAATGTGAAAATAGCAAAAAGAAAACAACTACTAGCCTGCTGACTGCAATTCAATACATACTGTAGCTTACAAAGTCCTTCCTGTTGCATGCAGTATAAAACAACTGGGACAAAACACTTGTGCTGCAAATTCATGATGACAAAGTAAATAAGTGCAATGTAATAAATTGCAAATACACAAATTTAAATGAAGAAGAAAAAGAGAAAAATGCTGCTATGGCCACTGTTTGGCCCTCCATTCATGATTGCTTGGTTAAAAAAGCTACCTAGCAGCTTCCTTGGAACATCAACCATGGACTTACCCCAGGGGGAAGCAACCCTCATCTGTCCTTGTATTGTCAAGGCAGTGAGTTATTTTGACTGTGGATGAAAAGAAAGCTGATTCAGCTGATGAGACACTGTTACAGCACCCCGAGGGGCAAGCCATACCTATGCTGTTTAAATATTCAGCATCCCAACAGACTGATGGATATCAGATCTTTGTAATTACCAAACACCCAATTAACTAGGACGGGGAGAGCTAACATAAGATTGGCAGACAATGTCATTCAGCGTATGATCGTTAATGAAATCTCAGAGAAAATGGCTTTTATGGTGATGTGGAAAGGAAAGGGGAAGGGGAGGGGAAGTGATTTATATGTTTCCCTCATCTCCTCACCGTCTCCCTCTAACTCCCCTTGAGGATATATCATTTCACATGATTAAGATGTGTGCAACCTGCTCCTCCATTCAAGCGAAACAGGAGACACCCCCCATAGCTACTTATCTTTCCTCTTCTCTACCTAGCTGAGGCTTCTTGTGCCCACAACACACGTTTTCCTTTAATCCCTCCCCTCTAATTACCAAACGTACTGCTCCTGCCTTTTTTTCCTCTCTGTCTTTCATCCTGACCCATTCCTTTTCATCTAGCCCTTCTCCTTTTCCTTCCTCGTCTTTCTTTATCGATGTCGGTGCGTTAAAGCTCTCTTTCATTATCACTTTCAATTCCTGTTACCCTGATATCATACACCATAGAGATGCATTTAACTTCATATTCTTAGTTTTAGGAGCTGGTGCAACCGCAATGCTATTAGTGGATTCTTTGACCCATCGCTCTCCTCTAATGCATCCATCAGCTTTGTAGAGATGATTCAATATTTTTGCTTCCGTTCTCCATTGCGTTTTTTCTTTCTTTCTTTCTTTCTTTTGTGGCTTACTTTGAAGCCATTGTTGGGTAAATGTATGCATCTGATTACCGGCAGGATAATTGATGCTGGGTTGGTGGAAAACCAATAGATTTTAATTACAAAACCTCCCTGAGAGCAGCATATTAAAGTAAGTAAATAAACAGTATGAATCACATTACAAGCCGCAAACTGGCTGCAGGCTTATGTTACCGTCTTTCCCTGCACTGAACAGTATAGTGCAGTAGCCCAGTTGTAAATTGCAATGGGTCATTTGGGTCAAGTGAAGCTAACCCCCACCTGCTGGCAGCTGCTTTTAGTGAGCAGATTAGAAATTAATGACAGCAAACAGCATTTAATGCTGCCATTTATTCGTATTCTACAATATAAAGTTGGTGGCGGGACAGAGTGGGGTTTAAATTGTGTTGTTAATCGTACTTGGCTGTGGAGGCACTGTATGGGCATAGGCACACACTCACAATGTCAAGTGCCCCACGTGGGGGTAAAAAACAGAAAAGTCTTGGAAGTGAAAGCAGATGGGAAATTTGATGGCAGGCAGGCTCGACTATGTGCTGCCCCACTGCAGTTTGATTGGCAAATATTAGTGTCATCACTTGCTTTAGGTGGCAGAAGATAGCATTTCATTACAAAAATATATATAAAAAATAGATCAGTGGCGTCAGTAATTAAGTAAATTATCTTTGTCTGAAAGTCTGCCTGATCGAGATCTGTGATCGCAAGCCTCAATATAATGTCACGAACCAAACCCCTTAATGTGGAGTGAAAAAAAGACAAATTATTAGCCTGCCAAAGAAGCTTTTTTGCTTCCTGTGTGTGTTAATCAGAGAGGATGATACTTGGTCAAGCACAGGTTTTCAGTATCTTTCTTAGAGGCGTACTTAAGAGGCTTAGGTAGGTAGTAAAGTGATGAACTTCAGGGTACTGTGGAGAGTTAACTATACAGACAAAATAACAAAGATTTCATTGTGATTATGTACAATATATGTGTACATTTTCAGACAGTCTTCCCCAAAAAAGATCATTTTTCTCAGCCGTGCTTAAAAAGACCAAAAAAGATCCCATTTTCCTGACAAGCAACCGTGAGGTCTTGTCTTCTCTCAATACCAAAAGTAGCTTAATGTCAGCGCTGCACCACAAAATCTCTTCAAAACATGGTTGGGGTGGATGGTTGAGTGCACAAGTAGTTTAAACACCACAGTTTTCATTCAGTCAGCTGCTTTTAACCATGACTCGAGCCACAATCTTCCCCTCGGCTTTCAAATTGCTCACATTTCTAGCTTTTACAATGGTTTTGTGGGTTGTTATTGTAAGACAACAACAATGCCAGCCTGACAACAATTGCACCAGACCAGAAATTATTGAAATTGGTCGCATTGAAAGGCCATCACATGTAATCTAGTTTGCCATTTACATAAGCAGGCGTCTCTGTCCATTGGGAAAATTAGTCAATTTACTGTTTTACTTCAAGAGTATAAATTGATCTGGGACGTTCCACAAAAGTAGTTTTATGACGGCTTACAATTGAAGATACGAATGCCAAACCACTTTTTGAGTTTCTTCATCAACCAAGTTTATATCCCAGTTTATAGAATCCAGCAGTGCACTTATATAAGCGGCCAACATTGTGGCTCAGTCTGGAGGAAGTTTCCCAGCAGTGCACTTACATAAGCGGCTAACACTGGGCCTCGGTACGGGAGAAAGCTACTGAATAGCACAAACAGGAGACTGGAGTTAAAAATTGATGACTTGCTTTTTGTGTTTTGTGCTCTCCCCCTCTGTGCAAGCAAAGAGATTCTACTTGTCCTAGTTTCCTGACCTCACCCAACAGAAAAAAACCCAAGCCCTGCCTTGGCTTTCTCTTCGGGTGTCATAGCTACTTGCGCCTTTTAAATTGATCTATACATTGACGTCTTGCATGCAGCAGCACAGACTCTTTACTTGCTTCCCTGACAACAAAAAGAAAACACCTTCATTCGCTTTGTATTTCTGTCATCTTCTCTACTTAACTTCGAGTGGCGTTTGAGGTCTAATTAATTAGGTGTGTAATGGCGAGCATGTTTCCTCGGGATTACACTGTGGAGGAGAGGCTTTGATCCCACGTCTGCCAGTAACCTAAAGCCTGCTTCTTCCATCTATGACCTCACACTCCCTGAGGGATTTTTTTGGAGTTTGTAGGTTTGGCGGTGGAATATTTAGCGTCTGGTGCGTGCAGGTTTTTTGCCTCTGAGACATTGGAGTTGCATCACGCAGCCGTCGCGCTGACATGGCAGTCATGTGTATGTGTGTGTGGTGCAATTAGTATGCATGGGTGTGTGTCTGGAGTGATTGTTCACCTGTGTGTATTTGTGCGCTCTGTAGTCCTTGTTTTTTTTTTTTTTTTTTCTCTCTGTGCCGGAGGGGAGTGCAGCAGCAGGTGTTGGCAGTCCTCTGTGTTTTTCATCATAATGAGTTCCCAGTCCACACACTGTCTTCTGAAGGAAACTATAGTGTCAGTGACAGTCTCCTGATAAACCACACCGCTTCCCCGCTCATACGCTTGTTCAGAGTTAAAAATTATTTATAAGTAGTAGGTAATTGGTAATATTATTTGTTGCATAGAAAAAGAATTGCATGAGGTTTCTATAAGTTTAAGTGTTTTCATGCTTTCTCGTATTTAAAATGATTTATTTCCGGATGTTTCTCTGTTCACAAATGTAGCTTAAGTTGCTGATATGAGTTTATTCAAGATCACTTCACAGCTCAATGAGTTAATCATCCTAATCAACGGATGACACTGCTCTTAAGTGGCATCTATAAATAAAATTACTGCATTTATACTGTAACACTGAGACATGCAGTTGTTGGTTGGTAGATATACAAGTATTTCATCTTATGATTTAAATCAGATGTGAGCATAGAAATGAGCATCAGTGGTGTAATGCAGCAACTGAAATCTGTGCCTTCGGACAAATGCAATGAATGCACTGAAATCTTAACATACCGGGGCTGGACATAATCGCAAAATAAGTTAGACGCCATGTTCCACTTCAATATAACTTGACCATGATGTCTCGGCCAGCGCACCGAAGAGTTGAAGTGAAAGGAATCCACTCCTACCTACTGCTCTACTGGTAATTTAATACATTTGTGACATTTGAAATAGACAGCCTTCATTTTATGTTTTCTTTTCAGCCAACCGTTAACTTAAAAGGTTTAGTAGACATGCTTGGACAAAATACAGTAAAGGAAATTCGACTTTAGTCCACATTTGTCTCCTTGAGTGGGATGTTGACCACACTGCAAATCATCTGTGTGGACCCTGCTTTTGATTAATTAGAGAATTAACTGTTCAAGTACAGCATAGTAAATTCTTAGAGTACTCTATATGTCACAGACTCCTGGTTCTTGCCATACTACAGCTCTATAGGAGTATGTGTTAATCCTATACTTTTGATAGTCTTTGTAATCCTTCCTCCAAGTTCAGCAGTTCAGTCTTGCTGCAGGATCAGGGCATGTGTCCCGGTCACCCTGGGTGTCACATCTCCCTCACACTGACAGCAGCAAGCACAGCATCTCTTGTCTCCCCCGGGATGCTCCCACCTGGCAGAGGTGCTTGTGTCTGTTTTTGTGTGTGTGTGAGAGTGTCTGTGCTCATATGAGTGTGTGAGTAAATGAATAATAGTCCAGACTCTGTTCTCTCCATCAGAGCAGGAGACCTGCACTGCCTTTTCCCGTTTTGGCCATTTTTCTTGCTTCTTGTCTCTAGCACTGAGCTCCTGTCCCAACTGCGATCTCTATCAGCCATGATTTATCTGATACACAATCTCCCTCCATTCCTCTCTTTCTAGCTCTTTCCCTCGGTCTATCTCTCTTTCCTTCATACTTCCTCTCCTCTTGCAGTCCATTGGCTATATTTCTTTCCTACACCAGTCCCTTCGTTCTCCTCATTATATCGAACGGCTTGTTCCTCCCACTCTCCTTACCATCATGCTTTCTTGGCAACCCCCCCACCTGTCACTCTTATTTTTTTTTGTTGTTCCATGGTTGTCTGCAGGAACAAAAAAAAACATGCAATGCAGAAATGCAGATGGGTTAAGACAGGAGGAGGGAGAGGGGGATTAATAGAAGAGTGGATGCATGAAGCAAAACATTAGAATATGTCTGCAAAGATTCTCAGTCATCCAGGTCATGGTAATTGTAGGAGCTTCAGTTAAAATGAGCTGGACTTCAACAACCTACAAGAGAAATCAGGTTGATTTTTACTTAACCTCCTACAAAAACATTAGAAGTGTGTCTGTAGCGATGATAGCTGAATAAAAATCCACCTCTTTTGCTTGTTCATGAATACAACAATTGCCCCCCACCCCACCCCCAGCCACTCCTAATGAAGGTGTGTATTGCTGGATTCTGCAGATCTATACATTTGCACTTGAGCTAGTATTACATGTGACTTGTGAATTCACACATCTACACATCGGTGTGTTATGGTCGTATCTATTGGTTTAAAAACCTGCAGCTTCTGTATATGTGTGTGCAAACAATACCCAACATGTATGTGTGCCTCCCATCCCTCTTGCGTTCGTGCTCTCCTCCTTCAATTCTCTTCACTCATTCCCCTCCCACTCTCTCTCTCTTTCTCTCTCTCTCTTTCTCTCTCTCTCTCTCTGCTTCAACCAGACACACAAACACTCTCTCGCTGTCTCTGCTCTGCCCTATGTATCATAGTCGCCGTCTGTGCATTCAAAGGATCCGAGTGTGTCCACCTTTCTCTGGCTTTCGGCTGTATTTCTGCCCCTGACTCTTGGCTTTTTTTGCCCTGCCCTGTACGGAGCCTTTGCGCGTGTGCTGTTTGGGGTGGGGGGGGAAACTGGCTGACTTGATCGGAGGAAAAGGAGACGGGAGAACTGTGCGGGCAGGAAGGATGCGCTCGTTGCTGCAGCTTCTGATTCAATTAGCATGAATTTCACAGCAGAGGCAGTAGCGGCAGCGGCATCGTCAGACTCTCTCGGCAAGCCAGACTGTGTCGGAGCTCCACTGAGAGGACCAGTGGCTGCTTCTCATCCGCTTCCTACCCTGGAAAGCAGTGTTTGAAGGGACAGACGCACGGAATCCTATTCCCAAGGGTGAAGAGCAATCACAAGTAGGACGGAGCTTGGTTACAAGTCTAAGGATTGGAGGATTGTTGCGTTGAACTGATGCTTTGGTTGTGGTTTAATCCTGTTAAAGGTGTCTTCTTGGTGCAGCTCTGCGCTGCATGACCCATATTGATTTATTTTGTCAGAAAAGAAGAGAGGGAATTTAGCACCGCCGTACTTGGAAATAACCAACCGTTTTGTCCTCCTTCTCGACATCCGTGGGTTTTTTCCCTGCCAGTCCTTTATTCTATTTATTCATCTCTCCAGACTGAACGAGTTCAGAGCTCCTTCAGGAATTCGAAGCCCCGAAACAGGATTTGGCTGCTTCTTCATCACAGCATCCTTGTCTCGGCTCTGTTGTTTCTTTGCCTCTCCCTTTTGCACTCTGGTTTTACTCCTATGTATTTTTCTGTTCTACTGTTCTCCATATAAGTTGTCTCCTAAAACCTCCGAAGGGATGGCGGGAGTCTCTTTCTTCGTGATGGAGGCTTGGATTATGGGTGGAGAAACCTTCTGAAGATCTCCCCGAGGCAAAGGAAAGTCAGTCGAACAATTAATTCAAAGAGCTGTACACAACATATTTTTCAAGGAGCTAAGATGGAGTCTTTTGTTTGCAAAATCGATGCTGCTAAGCTGTGATCATTTGTTTTAGGCTGCCAAGGAAGTTGTACATTAAACAGAAGAGGTTAAGTTTCTTACAAAAGGTTTAATTGCTTTAGGAGAGGAGTTATTTTGGTTCTAAAGGATCAAGTCAGAAGCTTTTGGATATCAACACAAGACTGTTGGAGAATTTTTGGGGGTCTTTCATTTCTGGAAGGATTTTGTATTTTTTTTTTCACAGATTTTTTTTGTTTTTATTTTCAATCGTTTTTGGGATTTTCAAACGGATCTTTTTTTTTTTTTTTTTCCTTTTTTGGCTTATATTTTTCATCAGTATTTTCTTTTCTTTTTTTTTTCTCCATCCCGGCCTGGAAAGCTGGGGATCATGGGCCCTGGATTCATTTGAGATGTTCACTTCCTGTTTGTGTCGTATGAGGGGGAGGGGCCTTCTGTCTCTCTCAGGCCCCGCCCCTATGGAGCAGGAGGTGGAAGTGGAGGTGGACGAAGGGTTGCTACTGGTATCCAGACCAGCTGTGGCATCACCCGTGGTGTGGGCCAGCCCAGCCTTCCTGTTTAGGCTGGTGCTTTCTCTTGCACTACTGGTATTCCCGTGCCCTGCCGTGGCCGCCCGAGTTTCCTCCTCTCTCAGTACCACCCACCACGTCCACCACTTTCACAACAAGCATGGTACTGTGCCCATTGCCATCAACCGGATGCCCTTTCTTACACGTGGGGGCCATGGTAAGCTCATTTCTTTTTGTTGCTCTATTCCTAAACTCTTCTTAACTGATCAGCCAATGATTGGCCGGTGCTTTTGCTGAGCAACATGCGAAGTTCATGTATGAGTTTGACTGAGCGGAATGACAAGGATTTAATGGGTCAGTGAGAGTTAATTTTCTTCAAGAGGTTGATTTATGGTGGCAATGAGCTCTAAGTTGAGTACATAAGCCCGGGCAATTGGTTCATCCATCTATTGATCTCTGTCATCTCTGGAAAGACGAGAGCAGCCAGGCCTGGGCGACTCTCATTGCCTCAGCTCCCCATAGGCCAGTGTCTTGATTCATGTCCCTAAGTTGGCGGATGGTGTTTCTAGAAGCTGTTCCCATCTGTGTTTTTTTTTTTTTTTTTTTTGTGCAGCGCAGCCACAGCCTGCTGGGTTCTGCTACTTGCATTTCAAGTTCAGCAGCCATCTTGGGTCTATTGATGTATTGAACTGTGGCCAATTTAAATTCATGTAATCACCACCCATAGTGAAATTGTTGACGCATGATGGCAGCCACTTAAAGGGAATGGTCTGGTTGTGGACTTGCTAAGTCTCACATGCTGTTTGTCACGGTACATTGTATACTCAGAAAAATCCATTGGTAATTGCCTGAGCGCTCCTTATTTTGTCCTACTTTCCACAGTATATGTCTTTGGCTCAGTGCTCTGTGGTGCATCAGTTGCTGCGCTGTTCTTAGCCTAAGCTGTCAGGGACAAGGCAGAGTTTCACACTGATGATTCCTTTGATGTTCCCCAACTCGAGCTTTTTCCACCGAAATGTTTCTTCTTCCTTTTCTCCTTGAATTTGTTTCCCTTGCCGCTTTTCAACACCCTATACATATATTACTTTGACAGGAGATGCTAATAGCATTTATTGATTCCTCAGCATGTTCGTGCTCATGTCGTTCCATTTGCATCCACTTAGTTTCTCCAACAAGCCTTTCTTCTTTCTGTACATCCGTCAGTTACTACCTTTATCCTCTACCCTTTTCTCCTCTCTTTTGCCCCTGTGTATTTGTAATCTGTATCAAGCTGTCTAGCAAACCTCTGCGGTCATTTGGCTGCGGTCAGCCTCTGTAGAGATTATTAGTTCACAGTCTCTTTTCTCTGTTGCTCACCGCTGTGTTGCTTTTATGATATCCAGCCCACAGCTATGTGTGCTTGAAGTCCTCACAGTCAAATTGCGACTGAGCACACAAATGATGGCTGACATGTGTTGCAGAGGAGTTAACAAGCAGTATGCTCAGTGTCTTGTTAATGACAAATTGATTGGCTGATCTTTTTTATAGTGTTCATTGGGGTGTAATGGGTCACTAAATCCTTCAATTGGCTTGTTTTTGTTTCTTTTTCAAATTTTTCAGGCAAGCTAATTTCTTTCTTTTATTACTTAAAGATAACCCTAAATATTTGTCCTGGAGGTATGGATTACTAAAAACACCAGATTGTCAAATAAGCTAGTTAGAATTACAATTACCAATTCCAAAACTAGGAAATGTTCTTGTAGGTAAAAAAAAAAAAAGTTTAAAGCATCCAAAACTCAAAAATAACAAACAAAAGACAAGATACTGAATTGAACTGTTTTATATATCTAAGTGTTAGAAAATATGTGGTCCCCTAACTTGATCATCATACTTTAATTTCAAATTAATGAAGTTGAGAGCAAAGCCGACATAAATCTCATTGATATGTTTAAATGTTCCTGCCAGTGGTGTCACTTTGTATGAAGCCTTTCTGTTTCAGATACCTTTAAACACCTTTTTGAAACAGATATTATTTTGTTCTAGTGTTCCCATACAGTTTATCTGAGGGATGCAGGCAGACTTTTGGTCTGTCTAGATTATATCTCAGCAACCTTCATTAATAACTTAGATCAGGTTGTCAGCACTCTGCCCCTTTCTTGCCTGTATTTTTGGTACAACTTGTTCTTTGTTGACACAGAACAGTCATCATTCAAGTCTCTGCCTTCAGTACCTGAAATAGAATGAAAATCATTTATATCTTCAGTAAAAAAATTGCTCCGTAATAGTGTTCCACCCCAATGCACACCTTTTTGGGTTATTTTAAATTAAGCTTCTACATGATAGTTCATCAGAGAGAATCACTGAGTAACAGCGCACAAGCAGTTTTTCTCCTCTAAAATGGCAGCTCCAACTAGTGTCTTCTCTTTATTTTGCTGCCTTCTCCTCCGTCTAGCTTGGATAATTGGATTGCACCTCTCACATCTTGAGTTGCTAAGCTATTTAAATTGACATAATTAACATAAAAATGTTCTCTGGCTCTCTCTGTGGATTTATGGCTGTCAAAAGATATTGGCCTGGAAGAGAAATGGTCTGTTTGCCCTGCGAAAAGGAGCGGCTACATTTCCATAGCAAACTTCTCGGCTCAGGCTCAGGCCGGGATGTCACCCCAGACTGTACAGGCCTGTCAGTCTTCTCAGTTTGCTCTTAGTGTGCCACACATTTGACTGTCATGCGTAGCACATGCGTGGAAAAGCTGCTACAGCTAAAGCAAGATAGTGAAGTTATTCAGTTGATTGGTTGGCTGTATTTGCTGTTCTTTTTTTTCCTCCCTGGCAGTATGCTGTAGCAGTTACTAATGTACGCCTACACAGTAAACACTGCTGCTTCTCATTTGGTTTGTGTTGCTTTTAGTAGCACACTTCCAGAATTTTCATTATCTACAACAAGACAGCACACACACACGCACACACATTAGAACACCGCTCTTACGCAGGGAATCAAATTCAGTCGCCATCATAAATACCTCCATTGCAGCCTGACATATCAAGTCCTTGTCTGAAATGCCAGCTCTCCGTGTATTGTCAACCAAGTGGCACAGCTTATTACTAGTGCTAATACCCCACTCAGTGATAAGGGCCCACTTGCTTCAGAACATTTTTCAGTAGGCAGTTTCTCAACCGGGTGTCATTGTCACAACACTGTGGAGGAGCCTTTGCCATCGCAGACTTGCATATCCACACGTTCCCACCACCTCGGTCGGATTTTGTGTTAGCTCAAACAAAAAAAACAACCTCCATCTGCCTGCGTGGAGGGTGCCAAGCAAATCTTACTGTCAACTAGAAAAGTAGGCACCTATAATTCATTAGGCTGTCACTTTGGCCCTGAACTCACCCCTGGGTTTTAGCATATCAGGTCTACGAGAACCAGGGCTCAAGCCTTATCTGCTGCCCTCTTCCCACAGCGTCATTACTATGCTACACCTGTCTAGATGTGCTCCTGCAGTGTCATGCTGTGCTCACATGCTGGCACACACCCACACATCTATTAATACACACCGCACTTTGTAGAATGATTGCAATCTTACAACATGTATATACCAACAAGACTGGTGGGATAGGGCTGATTTTGTGTATGTCACATATGCACAAATAAAAATAAACTGTACTTCGACGTTGTCTGTACGCCACATGGGATACTTAACTGGAGCTCAAACTATTTTGTGGGAGTTATGAGGTGCATACCTTGCGCATTCATTTGATTTAATGTTTTTAAAGTGATCGTTAAGCAGTGTGAGTATTCAGACAGAATGGATGAGCCACAGACCCACCGTTTGCCACTGATTAAAGATATCTATTGTTACCAAAATTGGCTGTGACGGATGAAGAGCTGCCTGATTTAGAAAGCCTGTTTCTGGCCATCTGAGACAACAACCTATTACAGCCTCCTATATGTAAAGCAGTTCATTGCTGTCTACTCAGATGGTGTGAAGTCTTACCCACATTCTTCTGATTACAGCTAGTTGGCAGAGTCTTGACTGCTGAACTATGGCATGTCACTAGGCTGTCTGCTCAGCGATAGGTGACACCCTACACACATACATGTTCATGCTTTCAAGGATCACACATTCGCTTGTTATAGGGGAATGTGATGGCTCTTGTGAGCTGTGAGGTGTGAGCTTAAAGTGTGCTGCATGTCTATATGTTGTTTATAATGTTTTTTTTCTATGTTCCTTATACAGTACAGTGCGTAAATACACTGGCACTGCAATTAGAGAATCATTGCTCCAAGGTGTTAAGTCTGTCATTCCATACAAGCCAGTAGGCTTTGCCTCAAGCTTTTTTGTGATGATCTCACTTTTGCAGCACTAGCATGAACATGGTGTTGTTGGCATGTCTGTCAGCACATCTGTGCTTGCATGCATACACCATGCACGCCTTTACTAACTCTGGATTAGAGACGGAGAAGGAAAATGTTTGCCATGTGAGGTAATCCATACCTTAACACTGTAATGCATAGAGCTAAAGGCGATTAAAATGCCCATCTTTATTAAAGGCTATCTTTGATGTTTTAGATGGAGCACTTCCAAGAGATTTTACTGCTACGTGGACAACTTTGTCCTTGGCAGTGGACAGATTATATTCACAAGCAGCTGCCCAAAGTGTTCCTGAGGTGTACATACATGTGCATTCATTTGCATATGCCTTCTAATGCACACAAATTTGCATGAATATTATTAAAAATCCTTCTGTGGTTGAGATGTCTCCTTGTCTTGCTGAGGGTGAAATTTCAAGAATCATATGCGTCATTTATGTCTTGGCCTGTCAATCATAATTGGTCACCCAGGAACCGGAGGTCAGACTGAACCTCAAGTGCGTTTATGGATACATAAAAGAACAAAAGCAGGAAATGGAAGGTTACCCTAGATGACCTTAAGCCATCAAATCATTTCTGATTCAGACAGGACCATAATTATAGCAGCTCCCGCATAACCTGGACCTTCTTTCTGCTTTACCTGTGTGTTTTTTGTGTTTTTGTGTGAGAAGCTTTTGCATATCACACAAATGGGTTTTCTTTTATGTTCCAACTTGCAACTTGACCATCAAAGGAAAACACATCCATTGTTATTTCTCCAGCAACGCTTTGTTTACAGCGAGGCTGTTATTCTGAAAAATAGAAGGACAATAATATTGCTTTGGTGAGGCAAAGAAAGCTCGATTTTTGCCATGTTTCTTTTTTTTAAATATTTGAAATATGAATTGCCTCAACAAAATGAACCTTGCAAATTGAAAATGGAAAACCTGATGGCTACGCTAAATAAAGAAAGTCGTCAAATGTGAGATGCAATGTATGAATACAATACAACACAATCATTTACAGTTACTGTTTGCCTGTATCACATTATGCTGTGAAATAACCTGCAGCCTATACTTGATGTTCATTGCGTGGTTGCTGGTGTGGATGCACTGGCCTTTGCTGCTTTTCATCGGGTCTTTGGTAATCATGGCAACCCACCTCGTCGTGCCCTTGAAGTAATTGAATAGGATGTTGTGTATTCACACAGCTTGACCTTCTTGTATAAATTCAATTCTCCATTGGCATCCCCGGCATACATTTCCTTACATTTCTAACTTCAACATATAATTACCATTCTACTTTATTCCAGTGTCAGTGTTGATTCTGAACCACTTTATTTGCTCTTAAGTTGCGTCTTTGTTCTCTGTTATATTTCCCCCATGCATCACTTCAATCACTGCGTTTTTCGTCCAAACATCTTCCCGTTATCGTCTTGACCTTATCCTTAAAGATGTCATACCCCTGTTTCTTTTATTGCATTGTCTGTTCTTGTAGCTCCACAATTTCTACAAGCCACGGACCTCCTCCGGCGGGAGAACAGGCAGTGTTTGTAGTCCTCTGTGTGTTGTTGTTTGTTTGTCTTGACCGTACATGCATACTGATGAGGTCAGCTGCTCCCTTCACCCATCCATCCGCCCTGTCCTGGACGAGCAGGGCCACCAGCCTTCTAGTCCAGGTCTGAACGCCATCTTTGCAGAAAACCGCCCAATGCGTGGCCCTCTAACCTCAACTCCTGTCCTTGTCTTTCACCAGTGACCTATATCACTGGTTACTGTGCTAATGACAAGCTGCTATGTTTGATAATCACCACTTTATCTCTGGGCTGCAGGGGGAGGTCAGGTGCAATGTGTGTGTGTGTGTGTGTGTATGTGTGCATTCATCTGTGTCTGTAGCCGTGTTGAGGGGGAGAGTTGTTGAGCGCTCTCCTTTGAGAGTCAAGTCACAACCCTTCTCTTTCAGAGAACACCATTAGTATTCATGATTCTCCCTCCACACGAAGTCCAAGGCACACAACCACATGCACGGACACGCGCATCGTGATGAGAAACAGAAAGGACGCCTCAGGTGTTCTGGCCAGTTAAGATAAGCTTGCTGGTTTGACATTTTCTGTCCTGCGCCCACACACCCACCTTCCCTCCCCCTTTTTTTTTTAACACCTGAGCGTTTGTGCTGCCATGAAAGGGAACATATATAAGCCAAGAGTGCCAGGCTACACCCTTCCAAAAAGCTGCCAAGCTTATAAATGGAGCGAGTGTGTCATCAACTTCCAGTTAGTTCATAGGTTTTTGAGTGTTGAGCCCACCATTTCAGGAGTTAGTTTAAAGGTTTTCTTTTTCCAGAACTTCTCGGGCTCCTGGTTGATGCTTCAGGCTGGTGCATTTTTGACAATTTATGTAATATGATGCAGGAAAGTGGATGTTTCAAGCAGCGCTGTTGCAGTTTGAGTTCACATTGACTACCACAAACTCACTTCAGCAGTACCCTTAAAAGTTTCTTCCCCCTAGTTTGTGCACATGTAGGTGCTTGCTGGCGTATGTGTTTCTCTGTGGTGACTATCATGCTTTTTTGAATGACTATTTGTACTTCTCTGACAGCTCCAGGCTGAAGGCTAAAGTGGGCCCTGTGGGCTTGTCACCCTCTTGTTTGGACTATAGTTGCCAACTACACAGTGAGAGCCCCTGCAATGCTGAAATGTAAGGTCAGCACAGCGACAGGCATGAAGTTCAGCAAGACTACCACTTTATTATAGTTGAGTAAAAGGCTAATTTAAAATTTGGCTAAACATTGAATTTTTTTGTTGTTCAATGTAAATCCAATCACTTATTGCGTCAATCAGGTGTAAAGGCAATGTAAGGGAACATTGGATATGGGATTTTGTATCATATTCTTTGATTAGCTTTTTCCTTGAAAGAAATAACCAATCTCATTTAGTTAAGGGTTGCTTCAATTCCACACCCTTCTCTTCATATGAAATGGAGCACAGTAAAATACCCCTGTTAGGGCAAAATAACACTCAGGATAGTTGACATGCAATCACCTCTGCAGTTTCCTGCATGTAGCCAGTTTGCTAGTGAGCACATTTCCCCTGCCTGCCTGGGAAAATGATGTGCCCTGTCTTGCTCTCACATGTTCGACCACAGACACAAAATAACGTGTCATACTCTGCCGCGGGGACCAGATGAACACATCCCATCCAACACAGCCATTCATAGCTTTTCTATTAAAACGAAGCACCGAGTGAGCAGAAACAGGATAGCACTTTGCCCGGCCACTGTGCCTGAGGTCTTCCTCGGTCTTGGGTTTGATTAATGCCCCTCCGAAGCAAGAGAAGCCTGCACCAATCCATGTGTCACAAACTCACAGATACGAATGGGAATGGCATTTAAGTTCCTATTATTTGCAAACTACCCATTAGTTGGATGCAGAGTTCCGACATAATGCATGGCTGAAGCTGTTCAACTGACTGCTGTCTTGAATACTGAATTACTACCTTGAGAAATAATCGTTTGTTCTTATATTGTATTCTGTTCCTTTTCTCGTTCCAAAAAGCTAAATTGCAGCCATCATCAACAGCAGCAGGTGCAGTTACATGGCAGTTTCTCTTTGGTTCTCACAATAAACTGTTTCCTTCCTTCTGAAAATTTGCTGAAAGTTGGCAGTGAGCTCAAGGGAGGCGACATGGTTACTCTGTAGTGTGTGGCGGGGATGTTCCCTCATTCCCACCCACCTTTCCTGCCTCAGCACATGAAAGAACTGCGGGCACATCGGTGTAAGTGCATCACGGTGTGGGCAACGCCTTGGCTTTGTAGACAGCAGAAGCGAGGGGGCCAGAGCTTCAGAGGGTGCGGTGATGTAAGCCCGCTTTAATTATTTAGCCGTCAGATATTAAAGCGGTGCAACTTGGGGGCCCGCGCCAAGTATTTCAGCCTCCACTGGGAGAGCTCGCCATTAATAAACAAAGTGGCTTATATTATGCATGACTGATGCTTTGAAAAACCGCCACCTCTGCCACTTTACCCAACCCGAAGGAGTTTTGGGAGGCAGAGGAAAACACTTTCATGAGCTTTGCAACTATATGACTTCCCCCCCCACACCTCCCTTATCACCTCTCATCCCTTAGCTAGCATTCCCCTGACCCCCACCTAGGTTTTCAAGGGGCCTTTGATTGTTGCTGAACTAATAACCTAAAGCATTACCTTGTTATATCATGCTCGAAATTGTAAAGATTTTTGTACAAATGCCACTTATGCATGGTTCTGCTTGTCAGGCACAATTTCATTTAGTGAGCACCACATTATAGGCAGTTGACATGTTTGTAAAATGAACAATAATGTGTTTTCCATCATGTAAATCGAAAAGGTACACATCAAATATGCACTGCTTTACAATGTATGAAAGGACGATTATATTAAAACACAACTACTGTGACCTTTTATATACAAATCACACTATTTGACATGTTACTAGATATGATTTTTATACATTTTTTGCTTGATCATTTCCTATTGACTTTGTGCATTTGAATACCGGATAATATAATAGAAATAAATTGGATTTCAGGACGTTCTGGACTATTTAGGAACCAATTTGTATGTGTCTTTTGATGTATGTACACTGATGTTATCTCATGATGCTTTTACATCAAGTCTATCACGTCATTTTAAGTAAATGTAATGAGAAATTCTTTATCCATTCTACTGAATTCTGTCGTTGATGCCACACTAATCAGGGCTGCTTTGACAATAATCTTTACCTCATTTCCTCCCACCTATGGTGAACACTGTATGGGTCATTTAACATTTAGCTATGAAGCTTCCCTTGCTCAGTTGGTCTCCCGCTTGGCTTCATCCTGCATTTTATTGTATTAAAATTACCTCTCCATTATTGCAATGCCTTCAAATATTTAAATGCAATTTCCTTGACTGAGAGCACTCACATCAACCAGGATGTCAACAGGGGTTTCCTTGTCAGCATTTGTTTTTTCCATGTGGTTGACAGAGAAAGCAGCCCATGGGACTGGGCAGTATATTGGCTATGCTTATTTTAGACCGGTGATTTATTTTTACTGCAGTCCTTTGGTACTACTAATTTCTTGACTTAATTATTCCTTGATGGCGCATTGTGCACAAGACAGTGTGTGATGTATTGCTTAAGCAGAGGCATGCATTTCCATAGTTTGAATTATTATGTCAGTATATAAAAAAATATAGATTTACTGAAGGAGTTTGACAGACAGATGTCACCTCCACATGTACACACATGCACACGCCCACACATGTTCTGCCAGCGGAAAGTAACTTTACGGAGTTCAAGTGAACTCCAAAGATCTCAGCATCTCTATCTGACACATCTGTGTCATGGCAGCGATGAATGACAGATGTAGCATCCATCACCATCATTCCCCCCCTGCCATTACCACTAATGTGCCCACAAGTCATCCCTGCATGCAGCCTCCATATTGGAAGAGGAAGGAGGGGAAGATGAGGTATCTGCTGGAAATGAGAAAGAATGGTGGATAGAGTGGAGATTAATAGAGTAGGGAAAAGAAGGAGAGCTTGCACAGCAGGAGAGGCAAAGGAAGGTTGGAATATGAGGGAGAGAGAGAACTACAGAGAGTGATAGAGTCTCGGTATGGCAGGTTTGAAGCCCTAACTCATCTTCTTGCACACAGAGCCTTGACACACTTAAATCTCCTCCCCAGGGCCTTTGGGGGGCTGTAGAGATGAACCAAGGCACTATTGGAGCAGAACCAGAGATAGACGAACCCCCGCTACTTTCCACTCTGCTCCACTCTGCTCTGCACTGCTGCCATCTTATCCCAGCCCATCAGTCATTTCAGTGTGGAAATAGGTTATTCACAAGTGCACCCAGGTGACTGTCCCATTTGGGGCTAACCAAAGCCACACTCGGCTTCACAGTTCTCGGCCAGGGGGCTATAACCACCTCCGTTCTGTACACTTGCTCCTCTGTGCCTGACACATTTGAAAATGTGGACAGATATTTGTCTCTTTCCTCGCTATACACATGTAAAAAGCACCTGAGATAGCACATAAACAGTGCTTGGGGTAATTACAGCTGTGCATTTCATCACTTCCAACACAGAGATGGCTTAAAATAATCAGACCACTACAGAAGATTTTATGGTGTGGCTTTGGGTGCATTTGTAGTTATCGGAGTGTCAGAGCTGGCATGCAGATTGTGTGCTTATTTCCTCATGGGATGGAGGAATAGTGCAGGTCAATATCTAGTCAGAGAGAGACAAGTGAAAGCAGTAACTCCAATTGGCTGTAAACTTGATTGATTGCAGTGGAGAACAGTGCAAGTGAAGCATTCATAATGGTAGTGGCGCAGTGAAGGCCTATCCAGCATCATCCTGTACTTACAGAGAGAGCGGAGTCTATAATCTGTCTCCGATGATAACTGTAATGTGGAGGCCTTTATCTGCCAAGGGGGAAACCAAGAGGCTTATCGCATGGCCTGTATGTAAGGCAAATCACTCAGTCGCCCATCCTCTACAAGCTTCACCCTATCCACCTCCTCCTCTTCGTCTTCCACATGCCAGCTAATGTTTCCTCATTGGGCAGATTATTGACCGCCAATGGCAGGGCACGTGGGCGGGCTAAGAGGCTCAGTCTGGCAGAGAATTTGAAAATGGATTGCTTCCCCGGAATCTCCCGTTTTAAACTGCACAGCTAAGTGTAGAATGTCTTTCTGAAAAACATAACAGGGAGAAATATGACATTTCATCTGCTTATTTGTTTATGCTGGAGGACTAAATGGCCCCTTAGCCAAACAAATTGAAACTGGCATCGAACACTTCTCCTAAATACTGAGAATTCACACTTAATTTGACTCTCCAAAGTAATTTAGGCTTCTTGGAGTGTGTACAATTAAACTTGTGTATCTTGTGTCCTGAAACCTTGGAGCTCTCCTCAGTCAGTGCAGAGCCATCTTACTGCATGTTCATCAGTCAGGATAATGGCTGTCCACAGCACAAGATGTCATGCCCTTTTCAGCTTTGATTGAGGGCGAGGTTTACCCGCAAACAGGGTTATATTACACCTAACTGTGCTCATGAAACTAAATCCTACAGAAGCAAAGTTTTATTGTACCGTTAGTGGGCCTATAGTTGGTTTGTATTTTTAGCCCTGATGGCTGCTGTAATGATCAGCTTACAAGCCTGCTTGCCTTAGAATTACCAAAACAAACACCCCAGCATGGTGTCAAAGACAAACAAATTACAACCAGACTGATATGTGGAAGCAGAAAAACTCATTTACTTGCATATATTCAGATGTACAGCAGCCAGACGTATCTACATATCCTGCACAAAGTAAATAGATGCAGATGGATGGAGAATTTAAGGGAATACCTGATTAAATGAGTGGAGAAACAAATGCAGATGCTTTCACATAGGTGCATTGCATTGTACAACTAGGCAATTAAAATCCAGTCATTCTCTTTGGCATGTGTAGAAATAATGAAAAGGCCTAGTTAGTTCTTTCAAAAAAGAAAAGATCAGACTGACTTTTAAAAGGCGTTTATTGTTATGGCACAGATGGCAGGAGCTTCAGACACGCAGACTCTCATTGAGGTGGTTAAGAATAACATGTGGATCAGCAAATCAGTCAAAAATTGTGCTTAAATGTGTACATGTGATGATGCGTGTTCATTAGTTTGACATGATAGAATGTTATCAGACTGTCAGCAAGAACAGTCTGTCGACAATCGCGTACAGAGATATTATAGTAGTGTTGCAGTGCATAAATCCATAATTGCGAAGATGAATGATCATTTGAGAGTTCAGCAGTGCAGAAGCTATAGATAGTACATCTTTAGAAATGTGGAAAGAAAAAGGCAATACGGTCAAATGAATCATCCTTTTTTCCTGTTCTCGGTAAGTGGGCGAGCTCATTTGTAGTGCACACAAAGACGGGGTCACTGCAAATCAATACAAAGTTGCTCTGAATGATCACCTTTCTTCTGTGATGATAGTCTTCTATACTGATTGAAATGCTATGGCCTAAAGAGTCATCACAGTTCACTATATTTGAACATAACATTTACATGTTACACAGTGATCTCAACCATCATCAAAGCAACCTATTTGAATATTTAAACTAGAGTTGCATTCCTTTTCGTTATATAGGCCCAGACAAAGACAGTGTGTGTCTTTAATGATTGGCTGGAGTGATATATAGCCATCATGTGCATGCTTTTATGCAGAGGTGGCGTTCCCAGCACTGCACTCGACTTGAATCATTTCCCCTGTTGAGAGTCTGCTCCCTACCTGTCAGTCATCCGTCTTGCTTTGTCAGTTTCCTCCCTCCACTCATAGCGCCCATCTCCCTTTCTGGTCCTGCTCTGTGGTATCTCATACAGTGCAGTGAAACATAAAGCTGTCCAGGTATTGATTGCATTTCACTCACAGGTAGAAGCTATTGTCCATAAAGCCATACTTTGGAGATCAAAAGGTCAGAGCTATTGAAGAGTAATAAACAAGATTGATGCTGGGCTCTGGTAGAGGCCTTTAAGTGGTAGATAATGGATGCATTTTTGTTCTGTCATCAATAGTAGTATTTAAAATGTTTTGTTCTCATTCTGATGCTCACTGAAAATTGAATTCTGCTCCTACACGACCTTTTAGTTTCTGCATTTTTTATCTTTGCTGATGATTTCAATCCGTTTGCACACACGGAAGATGTGGGATTCCATTACTATTTTGCTCTGAGATGTCAGCGATTCAGACAAATGCCAAGAATGCAGATGATTCACAAGTTATGATGTAAAAGAAACTGTAAAAGTACTGTATTCTGTCAGTCTAACATGACTCATTCCATTTGCGCAAATGTAGCTGCTGCTCCGGCACGCAACAACAAAACACTTGCTAATCATGTCCACTCCCACAAATCGCTTTGGAAATGCTATTAAATGGGAGTGATTTTCAGTTAAAATGTTGAACACTGTGTTCACTGCGTTTGAAAATGACGTACCTTTTTAATGAAGTCCTTGTCTCACTAATCCTCCAATCAAATTAATTACATGGTGTAATTTCAACTTCCTAAACATTTGTTCCATTATGTCAAAGCTCAGGAACAATTACAAAACCACCAAGAAATGCTGGTTATTTGCATAGTCGGGCTGCTTTTTGAGTCGCATGCGGTTTCCTTTATTTCTTTACTGTAATCATGGAGGATGCCGTTTGTCACTTCATGTCGCAATGGAAGCCGTGTGAGTCTATTGTGCTGATAACAAAGATAGCAATGTGTGATGTGGGTACACTGTTCCTGTGTGTTTGTCACACAAGGCCAGATAGATGGAAGGACAGGAGCAGAGAGAGGATTGATGAATGCAGGCACAGTGGGCAAGCAGGTGAGAGATGGAGAGCGTTATTTTTCTCCCTCTCTCTCTTCTCTCAGTGCCGGGAGGTGACCTCTAGCTCGGCGATATGAAGAGAATGTCACGCAACATTACCCCTCCCTTCGCCCTAGACGCACATGAAGTTTTATTTTTTGTGCCATGCTGTGGAGAGAAAACAACTTTTCCTCCTTGATTAATGTCTGGCATGTGGGCAGGCAGTCGAGACAGTAAAGAAAGGATCGGTATCCCTTTATGCATTCTGTGTCTCGTCCGCCACATTTATTAATCAGACTGTTGACATGCCCCGAGGAAGACCGCAGTGTCTCCGACTTCCTCCCTCAGGACGGCAACTATTATCCTTTCTTGGCGGTTTGCTGACCTCCTTCCTGAAGGGACTCTTCTTTCATACATTTCATTGGGAATCGGGGACTCTGTGGAAAATCTTTATGGCAACTCTGCTTTTTATAACAAACAGGACTAAGGTCAAGAGCCAGCAGTCATATACTGAATACCTAAGATGTGCTCTTAAATCTTCAAGGCACAAATGGGATTCTGTTGGGTTGTCTTTTTTTTGTTGCTGGTTTTGCCAAATTGGGCTCTACTCTATATTGTTGTTGAATCAGGCAGCAATGACAGCAAACGTGACCGTGTAGCCGTACGTAAAATCTATCAAGATGGCACCAAGGACAGGTGTGTGGATTCGTCAAATAGTCTATGGGTGACATTTCAGCATGTTTGATTCCCTGACAAAGATGTCTGTTTTCTAGATGGGTGGAGGAGTTTGCATCTATGAGCACCAATTGCTGTGGCTAATTACAGAGTTAAGAAAATTCTCCTCCCTCACAACACCTCAACCACGGCTTCCTCTCTGTAATTACCTGTCAGGCTTAGCCATCAGATAACAACACCGACTTCCCGTTTCGTGAAAGGCCTTGGAGTCTTTGCCTTCAACACCGTTCAGTCAATCTGCTCAGCAATCTCGTGCTTTCTGTGGCTTAAATGGGGTGGGAGTGAACCTTGGTCTCTAAATAACACAGCCACACTTTTCAGCTTGCAACATGGCATAGCTGGTGTTTAATGGTAGTACATGTCAGATTTGACAGGAGGTCCCTCTAGAGGTAAGCTGTCCAAAGCTTGTCAAGTCTGCCATGTGAAAGTCGAGGTGACATGAAGTTGTGACTCTGGACAGTAGGTGGTGGGGCTGACATAAGCTGTCTGCACAGGGAATAAATGTTTAGCAGTTTCTTTGTCAGCACCTGTGAGGTACGTCAAAGTCTGCAAGCAAGGATCTGCAGAAACCAATCTATATGTTGAGTTTTTCACAGATAGGACTGTGGAAGAAACTGCGAGGTGAGGAAAAGCAAGTAGCTACGGTGCGTGGGTTGGTGTGCATGTTAGTACAATTTGTGAAATGGAATCTACTGGCAAGCGCATTAGAGAATCGTGCAACATATATTACATTGTTTCTGCTCAGAAGTGCTCTACTAAGTGTCATCTAAATACCTTTTGATAAGCGGAAACTGACAGGAGGTTCCTCACACTGCGCAGAGTGGGAGGTATGGATGCAGATGTGTATAGTGCATGTATATATTTACTGTGTGGGCTGTGTCTGTTTGTGTGTTTTTGTGGGGGGGTGGGTGGCAGAAGAGCTGTCATCCAAGCTTCCACGAAGGTGACTTTCTATCCAAACAAACAGATGAAGTTGAGGTTTGATTGGCAGGAGAATATCCACTCCACTCTGTCTGCTTCTCATTGCTATTTGATTATGAATTAAGCTCTGCATGCTTGAAGTGAGCTGATACCTTGTTACAAGTGTGGCAAGAGATAACTGCTAATCTTTTCCTGATATTTACTCAGGACTCAAGGACACAATAAGACAAGGGATTACTGTACAAGAGAATTACAATGTTTTTTGTTAGTTTTTTTCTTGTAAGTATGTAAAACTCTGTTGTACCTATGCTTAGGACTACATTTAAATACCGTTCATGCACCACTGGGCATGTCGGCCTGTCTCGTGGATTTCTGTGTGCCACTGGCTTGAAGCAGACAAAATAGCCAATATGGGGCTGACAAACATTTGCTGACTGATTAGTAATTGATCCTGGTCTCATGCACAGTGATTTCTTGTTGTAATTAGTTTTAATCGTCTTTGGAAATCAACCTTTGTTAAAAAGTTTAGAGCTGTGATGGCCATTGAGCTTAACATGAGGGAAAGTAGTGGGAACATGGAAGAGACACAAGCCAGTCGAGGAATAATTCTGCTACCTCTGTCCTAATGCTTTTTCCTCCTTCACAGTTTTGTACGTCATAAATGGTAAATGGCTCGCACTTTAATAGCACCTTTTCATCTCAGGTAGGTTCTACAAAGTGCTGTACAACGTGTTTCTCTGCGTGCGCACTCACAACAATGGCAATGAGATACAATGGCCTTCATACCGTTGGAAGCAACCTGGGGTTCAATGTCTTCCTCAAGGTCTTTTCGACATGTAGAGATATGTTGTATTGTATTGTGCTCAACAATACAGCTGCTGTGTATGGCTAGTTTTTTTATGTAGCCTTGAATTTGCTTTACCACATCTAAGCTTTGTAGCTTCTTTCCTGTTTGTGCACTTAAATTGTAAAGACCGCAGGTTTGTATTGTCATATAATTGGGTCAAAAGATAAATCTCCCAAATAAACGTCCTTCAGGCTTAATCTCAGCACAGTAAGCAGACATTCGGACACTGCCTTGTATCCGGAAAAGGTTGGTGGCATTCCGGTGTATCTAGCGGAGGTGTGCTGGCATGGCAGCCTGTTCCTGTTACATGACACAGGGAGGTTTTCCTCCCATCACCAGCCCACAGGTGACTGCCAACTCGACTGAATCTGAAGCCAGTTTCACACAAGCCGGACACGACTGTCAGAGTTTGCCCGAGTGTACCGACTGAACAAAATAAGAGAATGTATAAGAAAAGTGGCAGAGCACTTTTGCACTTCACCCCTCAAGTTCAGTACAGCTCTTAATCAATTAATGACACCAAATAAAATCCACAGAAGCTTTGTGTTGCATAAAGCAGTCAATGCTGAAAAGAAAGAAGGCATGTGGGTATTCAAAAGGGGGAAAAAAAACAATGGAAACAATTTCTTTCTTACCTCTGCTTTAGAAACAGCAACGCAGTGTTATCATCTTCGAGATACAGAATCTGGCTTTGCGGAGCTTCAAGGTTGTTCCATGCAAACGCCTGAAAAAACAGGGCAGGGATTTGGTTTACTTGCAACAGTATGTAAATGGGAGCATAGGAGTGCATCTTGGAATACATAATCACACCAACACCACCCCTGCTGCAGATCTGCATCATAAGCATTATCTCAGCAGCCCCAATTAAAAACTTTTTCCTGATTCCAGTGACAATGTTGCGTTTAACATACATCAAAATTTCATACTGCTTACTGTTACTTCACTCACCTCAGTGATCTCTGCCTGTCTTTCACAAGAAAAGGACAAAGAATTTTGTCTTCTGCACTCTACTGAAACATGAAAAAGAAATAGCAGAGTAGCATGACAGAGAAAAGAAGAAGAAAACTGGACAGTTCTGAAAGACCATTGGGCCTGACAGGTGCATGAGGCCAGAACTGATGGAGGTAAACAGCAGGATATTGAGAATTTTAAAAAATATTGAAGGTTTACTTCAAAATATTTTTAAAAATTCAAACCTCAATACCACAAGTAATTTAGCATGGCACTGGCAACATTTGCAAACAATTTCATTAAAACCGTTTTTATCAACCCAAACTTTTTGAGACACTTGGAACCAAAACACAGTGAATCCAACATCCACTGATCTCTTTGCAAAGCAGTGACTAAACCTCAAACTTTTACAGCGCTTTTCACTTTCCCTACTAATGGCCACTTTTCATCAGGCAATTCAAAGAATAATCTGATTTCTAATTAGATTGGCTGACAGGTCCATGTCTGTTGAAGCACAGCATGGTGATTGAGCATTGCTAGATTGGCTTTATATTATATATATAGATTATATTATATAAAGATTGTGACAGCCATGGTGCACCAGGAGAACCAGCAGTCACACTGTAGCCATTCACTCCTCATAAAGGGTTCCTCTCCAGCACACCATGATCTCTTGATGCTTTCTGGTTGGCTGCTGTCTTCACTGATCCCCTCTCCCCCTTCTGACTCCTCTCTGTTCCATCTCCTCCCCTCCCAGCCAGTTCTACAGTATTTCCCCATCAGTGCTGTGGAGCTGGGAGGCTTTCAGGGCTGTGGCTGGAGCAGCTGTCAATGGCACAGTGGACACTCTTAATTAGCTCCCCTGGGGCAGCCCCCTTGGTGGAGCAGAGCGGGGCACTAACTGTGGAGGCATGCCGAAGAAAAGCAAAGCCCATGCAGGCCTCGTTTAAAACCCATTGAACTTCTGGGTTACATTATGCTTCAGTTGACAAATGGGAAGGGAAAATGTAAAAAAAAATGTGAATACAAACTTCAAACAATAGCGGTAAACTCATTACTATTCTTAGCTGATTATGCTTGGGTATATTTCTTTCATGATTGTATCGGAAAACACAGTTTGTTTGTGATCTCTGGCTTTATGCATACAGATCTAAAGGTTTTCTGTTGTTTCAGTTTTCAGATGTCACAAAATGCTTTAATAAGGCTCCCCCAGAACTCCATAGTCACTGCAGAGGCATTGCTTTATGATGCGGTGAAGACATTCACTCAGTCTGTGCCTTTGTCTTCATTTTTTTTTCATTTCAAATCAGTTTTTTCCTTAATATACCTACATCTATCCATGGCTCATTTTTTTTCTTTTCTTTTTTCTGCCTTGCTGGCTTTGTGCAGCTCAGTGCTGGAGCAGAAGGATGAGTCTGTGAATCAGACATCTGCTTTCCACTCTCCCACTCTCTCATTTTTATTCCTCAGCTCTGCCATCTAGCCTACACCCCTTCATGCCACATGCCCCTGACACCATTTAAATTCCTTCCTCTCTATACCGTCCACTCCTCATTTTTACCCCCCATCATTTTTCTTTAGCTGCCTGTCTTTTCTCAATTCTGCTGCCACCTCTGACTATATTATCCCTTCATTCTCTTACTGTTTCTCTCTCTGTCTCCTGCCGCAACAAGGAGGCTTTGTCTTTATTTTCTGTTCTCCTCATTACAGCTAATGTAATTCCAGCAGTTGTTTTTCCCCTCTGTGTCTCATGCCCTTTTGTCCGGTCCAGACTGATATGCTGGCTTTGTTGTGGGACTCCAAACAAATAAAAGCGCTGTTCTGTTTCTCCTCCATTTGAGTGAGATGCGAGTTGAGAGAGGGATTGATAGGTAAAGCAAAGGAAGAAAAAGGGATAGCATTGCCAATCTCACTAATGACTGTGTCTCAGCATAACTTGAATTTTGGCAGTCGCAATGTTTGTTTTAGTGCTTTTTTTCTAAAGCCAGCATGGATGTCAGCGAAGAATCAGGGATCTGTGCATTTGTCGTAGCTGAAAACACAAACTGTTCCATGTTGACCTCACTCATCTTAAGCATTTATTTTAGGTCGGAAAGAAAGATTTTGTGTTATACTGCACACCGAGGACATAGGAGGCATCCCAGCAAGAGCAAAGCCTGGGTGTATTAGCTAATGATTAACATCCATTCACTGCTCTATTAAGTGGTACCCAATTAGCACTGAGTATCAAGAAAGAAGCAACTTTACGCTGTGATATTTTCATAGCCTCTGGTTCCCTGGCATTTTCAACTGATTTGTTAATTAAAGTTGGTTGGTGGGGGGTGGGAGGGTGATTGACCTTTTAGCTCAATTTGTTTCCTTGCTGCCGCTCGATCGGGGGTGTGCTTCCCCTTTTTTTCCCGGTGAGTAACCGAGCGAGGAGAGAGGGCTGCACCCGCGGGTACCTTGCAGTCTGAATTATACAGTCAGTGGTTCTGGGTGTTTGTACATATGCTGTATAAACACACAGTCATAGCACGACAACAAAATTATGCATCCATGTCTGTTCTTGTTAGCAAACAGTGCACACACAGCAGATGTACACCTGCGCTGATGCACCTGCATTTAAAGACACGCTAAAATGCAGCTGTTACGGCAGGAACACAGAACAATGTGTATCTGCAGTACACTGGCTGAATTCGAGCCAGGCTGGTGCTACAGTTGGCCACTCCTGGCCTGGAGGATGTAATGGATAGATGGATGGATGAGTCCAGTTAAACACGCTACCTAAATGTTGTTGTAGAGTGGATATAGACTAAAATGTGCCAACAGAGGGATACTTGCAGTTTTAACTTAGCCTTAGAAAATACAAGTAAAGCATTGAGAAGCATAAAAAAGACAAAGGAGATAGTTGTGGCATAACACAAGGTCTCAGACTAAGACCAGTCCAGCCAGTTAGTGGTACCTTACATTGGCCGGCCTCTGACTCCAATGATGTGTCTAGACTGACAGCCGCAGTGAAAGGTGCCATTGGTAGAAAAATAAGGGTGTGATGTGAAGGGACACATCAGATGGAATTGTTGGCGAAAAAGGTCAAAGTTTGGGGCCAGACCATGAAAGGGAATTCTTACTCTGTATGTTGTGATCAGAGAAATGAAAGCTGCTTTGAAGTGGTGTCTTACGGCAGGAAGGCTTTTCAGCTGTGAAGCCGACATGGCGCTTGGTAGACGTCTAGAGAGCTGGAAAACTGGCATGATAAATCCTTTAACAACATATGCCGTTTGTTTGTCTTAAAAGTCTTTCTTTATTTTTTTTTCCATGATCAACATTGTTGTTATGCTTCCTTTACTTCAAATGCATAAAAGTGTACATGATTAAGCAGGAATAACAATCAAACCTCCTACAAAACAAAACAAAAACTTAGTGGTAACCCTACCACCACCACCACAACCACCATTCCTAGAAATCTGTCTGTTTCAAAAAGTTGCAACGCAGTAAACCAAAATCTGATTGATATATGAATTAGGCCCTGCACTCACTGATATACTCAAGTTTATGATTTTTTTAACAGTATTGCATCACAGTTTTAAAAAATATATACAGTATAACCATCCAGTGAGTAAAGTTTTGTCTTATAAGGGTTATAATAGAAATTTTGGATCATTTTTATGACTCTCTGCCTTCATAAAAAGTAGCAGATTTGGAGCTACAATAAGAGATAACATGTTAAAGGTCCCCAGCCAAATTCAGCACATTGTGGTTATTGCCAGTTTAAATTGGACTTCTACAGACAGAATTGATAAGGTACCCTTCATTCAAAAACATGATCTATTGTCTTTCAAAGTCCCTACAAATTGATATTATGATAGGGATTGTAATTGTGACAATGAGACCCAAAAAAATCATAACTTAAACTGTCATTACAGGCTCAGCTGGTGATTTCATTCCTTTGCACTATATTTACACTACACATTATACATTTAAAACTACGGAGATTCTCTGACTCCCGTGTTGTTTTTTCCGGGTGTGCCCTTATGAATAAATAGTGATACTGGGAGAAAAAGAATGAACTATATGTCCCTAGTCATTAAAAAGATATAAGGAACCAGCAAGCCTTTCTGCTTGATAAGACCCTTCCCGAGAGACCATCCCTTATTTTAAAGAAGAGCATACATTAGACTGAGTTTATAGCCCAGATGAAACACAGTGGTGGGAGGATGATAAAGTGAGTCATAGAGAGGGGGAATTTGGCAACGAAGATGGGGAACCAGCTGGATTCATGAGGGTCAACAGTGGAAGTAAGTAGACGCAGGGAGTAACCTTGAGGTTAGAAAAGCTTGGTTGTGACGGAGAATGAAGAATACCAATGTTGTTTCTCAGGAGAGCGGGAGTCACGACACATAACCAACTGTTGCAGTGTGTCTGCTCTGTGACTAGCATTAGCCGTCTCTAATCTTTCTGGGCAGCTCCCAGTAGAACTGTATGAATGTCAGAGTGTAGCTGTAAAAGAGCATGAATGCTCTGTTGGCTGTCCTGCATGAATAAATATTTAACCGTATTAAAGGTCTACAGTGTTGCCAGCAGCACCCTGAAGGCTATGTCTTTAATTATGCCCAACAACATGCAAAGATTTTTCCAATTTTGCCAATATGATAGCCACATTAGTGTGGCAAGACGTTTCAAGTTTGTTCTGATAAAAAAAATGCTTGAAACCACAGAGAGAGTAAATTTTTTAAGGGATGAGAGGAGTCTTGACAAAATTTCTTAGCAGTGTGCTGCATATAAAGTTCATATAGAGCTTGAAGTGAAAGGGGTTCATACTATAGAAACTATGAATGTTCTCTAGATAATGTGGCAATCACTGAGATGCATCACTTCATACAAATGAAAAAAAAAGAAATCACTGCAAACAGGGATTTGTCCTCTGGGGACCATGATGAGCAAATCTCTAAGAAATGTGACTGCTATTTATTTCGATTCTAAAAATGGTGATTAAAGGTTAAATTTGGCCATACAGTGAAAGTAGATGAATAATCAGTGGGCCACCTGAATTACAGCATATCATCAGTAGGCGTGGTGTTGATATCAGTACGAGACTACATGACAATCCAACCAGTGGTGGTCAAGATGTCATGCTCTAGACTACAGTGCCTCACTGCAGAATAAACAGATTATAAAAACAAGCTCCCAGCCACTTCCTTCCCTGTCACATTAATGAAACGCACGTGTATAATGGCGTTGTTTGACATCCACATGCAAATCCACCCTTCAGAAAGCCGGCCCTCGGCGCAGCATGTGTTCAGTCAGCTAAGGCACAAAAGATGTCGCATGTCAGCCCGAGAGAGCAAGATGGATCATCTCAGTCAAGACCTTAGACATTTCTATTCATGCCACCTCTCTCTATAGAAGCTAATGGGTTTTCCCTGCAGAACATCTTTATTGTCTAATGCACAATAATGTCTCAGATGTTTTATGAGCTCGACCTAGCGAGCAGACAGAGAAGAAAGTAACGCCAAGGCTGATCGATGGCTAGGTAGTTGATGGATATAACCATATGGAACAGGAAGGTTGATGGGGAAATGGGGAAAACACAGAGCTATGGTGCAGAAAGCAACATTAGATGCCTAATGCTGTTCTACAGAGAGACATCTGGGCTTAATGCATTGTACAAGGATGCTTGTATCCTATCTGTGGTGAATTATAAATATAGAGATGTGGAAATGGCTTCCATACTCAGATACATCTGGAAAGAAATGGGCTTAAAGGTTGAAGTAAAATCAGCTGTGGTTTCCCATACATTTAGTACGTCTTCTCTGCCACATATATAATGTGTTACCTTCAAAGGTTTGTACTATTATCCCTTCTCTGATTGGGATGTTAGCAGCAGTTTGTGCTTCTTAGATTCTTACCTTTCCCAGATGTTAGATGGTGAAAACCTTACACAATGTGATTACTGCTGTGCAACCGCTTTCAACTCAAACTACAATGGACTATCAGTACTGGTGCTTGAAGAGAGCATTTAAAGAATCCCATGAGGGTTTCATTGATCAAACTAGTTAAATTTAGATTTTACAGTAAGGATGCTGAAATATCACGAAAAGAGGAATGTGATCAAAAAAACTGCAAATGCGTGCAGCTGTCACAAATTTAGTACGACTTTAATGCAACTTGAGATATTCACTACACTCAAATGCAGTGAAAGATGTGTATATGCATATGGCTTGGAGTCATTCTGTACAGAAAACTGTTAGCTTAGCAGTGCATAGCATGAAGGGATGGTTCAGCGCTCCTGTTGGAGTGGATATGTACCTGTCTCTTTTATGCCTGTGATGCTTGGCTGCACTAAGCACCCATCTGTAGGAACACATGGGGTGAGGCAGAGCTGGGCGACCACTGATGAGATTGGTAGGAGTTCAATGTTACACAGAGCACAGCCTGCACAGGCACAGATGCATGTTGTGTACATGGCAACAGGCAAACAACCACATTTAACATAGCCTTAACCAAACAAGCACAGATGTCTTATGGAACTTGGACGTCACACTGCTTCACATCCTGGGAAAATTTCACAAAAACAGCACATTCTTGAAATTCCAGGTGTTTTGTGGAAATCTGGATGAGCTGTAGCAAAAAGAGTCAAGGTGCAGCAGCATTTGTTTTAGTAATTTATTAAAGAATAAAAGAAGTAGCAGTGAATATTAAATGAGGGAAATGCAGAGCGAATATTCCAGCTGAAGGACAGAGCTCCAACACCGGGCTCGTGTTCAGAGGTCTGACCAAGATTCAAACAACAAATGCAAACCTATAATAGTATCTGTCCTTCACACAGCACAGCTTTGCCTTCCTCACAGCAGAGGCTCCTCAGCCGAGGAATCTCACGGTCTTTGTGTTTTTAGACCTTGGTAGTCACAACATAATCGCATACCATAACAAAATAGTGGAAAACATATCCAGGGTCAGGCCTATTATGTGCTCTGATTAACAGTCATGCCCAGACTTGATCGTGATCGTCAAAGTACAAATATAATTCATCCAAATAGTCCTAGTTCAGGTTCTTCTATTCTGAGCCTTTCTCCTCATTCTTTTTTTTTTTACTTTGAAAAATGCCTGAATAAACGGCATGTCTTGCAGCTTTGAAAGATATTATCTTGGTTTTCTTTAAGCGTAGCCACATCCTTATAGTAATGGAGGTATTCACCAGAAAATTACACTTCCTGAGGAAATGGTGTCTGAACTAAAGGTGAATCGCTTGCCTCGATTATTCTGTTATTGTCAGAAGACAGACATTGAAAAGCCCCTCTGCAGCCATTTTGAAATCTGACAAGATGAAAACATGGTGTGAAGACTCGGCACATGCTGGTTGAAAGAAAAAAAGAAGATAACCTTCCACTGTGGATGGATCAAGGCAAAGGCCTCGCCTGCAGATAAAGTTTCACTCAGCACGCCAAGCCAACCATCCAGCGTTCCACTGCTGTGCTGGATATCAGACTGTAGACGATAGCATGATTATTAAACCCAGTTCAGGTTCTCTCTCAGCTCCCCAGCTCCACTGACTTGGCCCTCTCTTTCTTTCTGAAGTCCTCATCAGTGTGTTTGCAGCCTTCAAAGTCACTGGTCTTTAGCCAGCCAATCCTCTTAGCACTAGGATGAGGATCTCCCTCTGACACAATGCTGACGTTCGCAGCATGAGACCTGTCAGATGTGTGTGAGGTGGGAGCGTGTGTGTCTCTAAGAAACTAGGCTTCCTTTTATATATAAAAGTATGCAGGTTTCAAAGGGGATTTCTAAGTCAGACAGCCATCACCTCCTCAGTATAATTATTATGATAGTATTCTACATTTGCATTCATAATGAGTAAAGCATGCATGTGTGTGAGGATCTACCAGTCTTTGTAAGCCAGTCATTTTGTCTGAACCAGCCTTATCTATACAAACAGCCATATAGTGCTTGCTGATTGTGTTCATGCTTCGGCAGGCCAAACAGGCAGTGTGTGTCTTTCAGCAGGCCCGATAATCTCACTGCCACTTTTTGCCAGCATTTTTATGAGTAATGACCATGAGTGAGAAGGGTTTTTATTTACACCCTCGATGGTCAACAATCAACAATTACTCTCTTGACATTTGATTGTTTTTTGTTGTTATTTTTTGACTGCGTGGGTTGCGCATGACCCTAAAATACGAGGATCTTTTCGTGGGTGCGTCTTTGTCTGAGTGCATCTGACGGATTAAAGTGGCAGTTTTTATGATTTAATAACAGCAATTATCACTTTGGGGGCAAAAGAATAGACAGTTTATCGGTCTCAGGATAGCTTGAACAGAGCTGTCTGTGTTTGTGTTGCTGCTATCTCTGCGCCACACACAGACACATTTGCTGGATTGCCGGTGGTTCAGGTTGGGGGTTGAAGTGGGTGTGTGACAGAAAGATGTTTTGTTGTCTGTCCTCGTTGCTCATTTCTGCTCATTTGTCTCAGTGTATTGCTTTTTAGGCCTCTGTGAAAGAGAGAGAGAGAGAGAGAGAAACGGGCAGATGAAGAAAAGTAGAGATAAAGATGCTGAGAGAAAGACAGGGTGACAAAGGGAAGATATAAAGGTTGTACAAAGCAAAGAAGATAAGTGAACGCAGCTTGTTTAAGAAATAAAGGCCCTGCCAAGGACTTTAACAAGAGTCTGTATAAAAAGAACTCAATGATAGAGATGAAGTCATCTTTCCTGTAATATTTTCCTGTAAAATGTTTAAATGGAAAAACGATGGCCTCAGTCCAGATAGATAGATTCTGAAAAAGAGTTTGGCTTCATGCACAGAATTCAGGGAAAAAGGCGTTTTTGTGGAAAAAGGCTTTTCATTGTAATGCATTTTTCCATCACTCACTGCTTTTTTTTTTTTTAATTGTTTGCAAATTGTTTGTTGAAGGTGACTTTAATGAGAGATGTGGACATCTTCTCTGACAGGTGTGCCGAAGGTGTGTATATGTGTGTTTAAAGCAGATAAGGTAGATGGAGCACGCAATAGGAAAGCACTTCAGCCTTGTGCATGATGCTGCTGGGCTCGACGCACATGTTTCACAGCATTCACACATCTCTGCAAGTCACATTCGGCCTGCATATTTTATAAGTCTAATGTTTATTTTATCACATGTCTGCGTCCAATTCTGGCTTCTTATGGACTTGTGCAGGCCTTCTGAGACACTGTGTGGCCTCTTTTCCTTCCTGTACAGTGTATATCCATTTCTGCCTTTGTTTGTATGTTTTGTCTCCTTTTATAACTTTCATTATGCTTAAGATCAGGCAGGAAATCTGGTCATGCAATGTGTCTTTAGGTTTTTTGCTGCCTTTTTGACTCAAAAACGACACAGTTATCTGGAACTACATCTCTGCTTGGCAGGATTTATGGTTTTATCACATTTGTGTGGTTAGCATAGTTCATCAAGCCTGAGACCCTTTTGATCAGAATGACAGTAAATTGCCTGGTAGAGATAGTTCAATCCTGGGTAAACACAAACGGCAACAAATACAGTAAATCTGCTGAATATATTCGATAAGTCAGTCACTTGATACATGACAAATTTTATGACAGGTTGTCTTTGTAATCCCAAAAAAAATCTAAGTGACTTTTTTTCTGATCTGGTGCACCTTTCAGCCTATTTCTGACTTTAATGAGAGACGTGAGCATCTTCTCTGACAGCAAACATTTACTTCACGACTGATCAGCCATTTCTGCTTCCCGAGACCCTGAACAGCATGAAACAGGGCCAGTACCAGCTAACATTAAAGTGTAATTGCAACATGCCCAACTACTCAAGCTCTCGCCATTTTTCTATCATACATGGCCAGGGAAAATATTTTGTTTTTGTGTTTTCTTCTTCTTTTTTTTTCTCTGCTTTCTGTACTTGTCTTCATTACACCCTTGTGTAGCATAACTTACTCTGCATGGAGTTGATTTGCTCTAAAGGCAGTTAATGAAGCCTAATTTGCTTTATTTTTCTTCTAATTTGCTTAGCAATTCTGTGAAAGCATGGTTAGTGTTTGTCATTGTCTTTGCCGAAGCTAATGACTTCCTCAAAAATGACTAATATGAGAGTTTTATAATCTGCCACCTACATTCTTTGGGTTTGCTTTATAGTCTGTACGCCCAACTACCCTCTCTGCCCTCAAGTTTACTCTCCGATATTAGTTATTTACTATCACACCTCCCTTTAACTCAGATCTAAAGATGTAGCCAACCGATTGTATTCTTGCCACCATTCAGAACAGCTTTTATATAACGTGTGAATCCAGTTAGTATCTATCCACAAAGCCAGTATTGTTTTTGCCACAGTCTCATTTGTCTCTTCACTGAAGCTTCTATCATCTTGGGAATATGTCAACCCCATGTTCTGAATTCTGTATTCAGCATAAATATTTCACTTTGACTAGATATTTTTGAAAGCAACGCTGTAATATAGGAAAGTGAAATGTTCTGCCTCTTGAGCAGACTCCTATATACTCCCTGATTTGTCCTACTGCTTTCTGATGTCTTCTGACATATCCAATTTGGGCGATCTTTCCAATGTGTATGCAAGGTAATGAGGTAAATAGAGCATTTTTGAGCGTCATAGCTAGTCTTGTCTGAGCCAATTTTGCGGTCACTTGTGCATTGGACGCTATTGAAATGGTAAATAAGAAAAAGCGCAAAAAATGATTCCCACAGTACAGTACAGTGATTTTATACAACTGATGCTGCATGTAGCCTTCTGTGTTAAAATGTGCAGAATCGTATCTTTAGGGCTGCTGTAGGATGAGTGCCATTTTTAAGAATGGTGTAGTTTTTCTCTCTTATCTTTAATGAAAGATTTAGATCTTCCCTTTATTCAAAATGGTGGATGTCTTATTATTAACCCGCTTTAATCTCCATCTAGCTAAAAATGTGTACATTCACAAGCACATCCATTTCCATCTAGCGTTCACACCACCGCTAACAGTCTTCCCACTGCCTCAGCCAAAGAGTGCATGTGGTGTTGCTGGAATCGCTACATTGCTCAGGGGTCATTAATTTCCAAGCTGTGCTTAACGCACTTGGCTCTCTGTGGGGAAGATGACATGTATATGTATGAGTTTTTCAGGGGCCAGAAAAGAAAAGCAAGTGAGGAGGGTGGGACAGGTGGGAGAGGGGAATAGGGGAAGGCAATGAGAAAGAAGGGAGGAGGGAATTATTTAAAAAAAAAAAAAAGAATGAAGCTGAGGCATTGCTATAGGTATAGTGTGGGAAAGGGGAAATTAATAATAGGCTTGCTCTTCAATTTAGAGGCAAGCCTCATAGAAGTGCAATGATTTAAGAAGTCTGGTGTAGATGCTTCACAACATGATATTATACAATATTTTAATGTGTTGTGCTGCATAAATTCTGAGGCTTTTAAATGATGCAGGGCTTCAAAATTGTTCAGTTCAGTGATTGATTATAGGACTCAGACTACATTCCAGCATCTTCTTGTACATAAAAATTCACTTGGTATTTAAGTACTTTGACACCAATGGATCCAACTTTTTCTGTAAGGAATGTTTGCTTTTTATTAGGTAGCAAATGTTTCGTTTTTTAATTAGTTGGTTTCCACTGTATCTCACATCATAAATTAACTGGAAATCAGATGCATTGTCCAACAGCAAATCACTGCAGTTGGGTTTTATTGTTTAACACACCCTCAAGCAAGAAAAAGATGCAAAAACTGATAGTGATCGTGTCATTTCTTTAAAGACTACAACAGAAGAGAGGGCAAGAAAATAATTATATAGTTTGCATGTAATGAGGAGTGAGCTTATGTATGTCTGTTATCAACATACTGCTGGTCTGCACCAAACTGTCATTCCCCATCCTTGCTAACAACCATTCAGCAAGGAAATGTTGTTGCTTCATAATCAATAGACTGGTAATCAATTTGGTGTGTAATGGTATTCTCATTGATTATTTGGTACACAAACAATACTGGCAGAAATCTGTTTGTGTCGACATACTTGCACTAGTGAAATTGTAGTGAGAATTCCCTCAGGAGTAGTTTAAGATAGCAGCAGATGTTGTCCATCAGCTGTAACATGGCAGCAAGATTAGCAACAAAAGCTGGCTAGACACTGCAACAGTTGTAATAAATATACACAATGGGTTAAATCATGCTACACACTGAGCTTGAGTTTTAATCAACCTTTATACACATTCAGAATCTGCTAATTCTCAACTCGCACTGTCTGAATCAATGGACAGCTCACCATGTCAATAAAGTTTTTACAAACAAGATGGCCGCCTTCTCAGTATTAGAGAGACAGGCAGCCTTGTGTGTTGTTTAAAGCTGAAGTTGGACTGCTTGCTTTAATGGTTGCCTATTGTCTGGCAACATAAAGGGAATATAAGAATCTTAAATCACCTGAAAATGTGAATCATTGTGTTTTGATTAGCACAGAGTGAGCCCTTTATATCTACAAAAGGAGTGGGTCTGTTCAATAGCACAGTTAAAACAAAAACACTGGTTCAAGCGAATGCATTTTGGGATTTATACAGTCATTGTGGATTCTCCTACAAGCTTAGACAGTACAGGAATGTCATGATTTAGAATGTATTTTGAGTAACAGCTGTGAGTATTTTCTTATTGATACATATGTTATTTGTGGTCAGTTGGGCACTTTTTCATTAAAATTGTCTAGTTTTCTCAGCAAAACCGAAAATGCACCAAACTTTCATTCCAAACTGAGATTCCTACCAAAAAGTGATGTTTTTATGAATTTATTTTTTGCCCCGTAACACCCTTTTGATCGATACAAGCTCAGACTAAGGGGCCTCATTGTTCTATGTCTTATTTATTTTCCTGTTTTGTAGAATGAAGCATGGAAGAAAAATTATCTGCCTGACTAGAAATTCCCTTCATGTTAAAGCTGGCAGTTTTCTCAATCGTTTTGTTTTCTCCTCCATTGTCCTGTGAGTCTTTTTGTGCAGGTTATTTTCATTTTAACCAGCAGTGAGTGTATATCAGCCTTGGGTAGAGCCTTGCTTTTGAGGTCCTCTCCAGACGGAGGCAGGCTCTTTGCTAAATATTTAGGCCACAGGGCTGATGATATAAATAAATATGGAGATGTGCTCTCTCCAGTAAAGCCTGCCAGTCTCTGTGCCTCCCTCTGCTCTTTTCTGCTATATGTTCCGGGAGTTGAGATTTAGATGATTCCAAAGGCTGGGAGTTTTTTATTAATGCCGAGGCAGCCACACACACACACACACATTCACATACTTCATCATAAGTGCAGCTGCATACAATTCCTAGTGTTGTATCAGGATGGTTAATATTGTGTCTGGCAACAGTAGAAACATAAAAAACCAGACCCACATTGCACTTGACTTATTAATGTAATGGCCACAAAGAAGCAAAACCATTGCCAAGAACATCTGTCTGCCATCCGATACATTGTTCAAAATTGTAAGTGAATGTTTCAGATTTAATAGAAAATCTGAAATAGCATTGTCTTCTGTATAGTCAATAGAATTACAAACTGTGGGTATTCTTGTACATTTAGCAATACAGACAGATTAATTAGCAGATCGACAGGAAATACCTTAACGATACGGATACATTGTAAAAACCATTCATCAAACAAAATTATCAAACATTCTTTAGCTTCGGAAACATGATTTTATTACTGTTTAACATCATTACATTTGAATATGTTTGCGTTTGGATTTTTGGTTAGCATTTTGGAACAATATCAATAGATTCTTTAAACTGTTGTTGACATTTTTCACTATTTTATACATTAACCATTATGCAATACTCATTGTATGCTCAATTGTAAAAATAATCTCAAATCATTCCTTTACCTGAGTCTAAGAGACAGTATTGTAAAACCGTTCACTACATTTGAAAAGTGGAGGTGTCAGTGCTGTGTTTTCTCCCTTTCTTGTTAGTTCCTCTCTATATTCTCATCTTTTATCAGAATCCTTAGTGGGTAGCGAATGGATCGGGGAAATGAGTGTAGAGACATCTGTGGACACCAGAGCTCTTATTCTCTGATTATTTCCTTTTGACATATATTCCAACTCCCTGCTGTTTTGCCTCAGTTTCCATCTCTGCTTTGTAGATTTGTAATATGTAGGGGGCTTTTTTCTCCGCTATTTTCATCATTTTCGGGTTAGCTATCTTTCCCCTCTTTCGGTAATTATAGACAGGTCTCTCATTAACCCAAACCCAGGCTGCAGGGATGGGTCATTCTCTGCTTTGCTGGCAGTTATTTACTGATGCCACTCTCCGCTGGTCCGGTTACAGGTCCTCCCACCCCTGCTGTTCCAACCCCTTGGTTGGCAAACTCGGGCTTTCAGGGAGGCAATGCTTTTCAGCCATGATTCAAATTAATTGTGACAACGATCTAATGCATCACTGAGAAACTCCTCTTTTTTTGTGAGGTATCTCCATTCCCCAGCTTCTGGTGCTTTTATATTTCTGTTGTCTTTTTTTTTCTGCTTTGTTTGTTTATTCCCTGCTCAAATTGTTTGGCGGTATGCGTACACACAGTGTAATTTGGGGAAAGCTTTGAAAATCATCTTGAGAGTATAATAAATATTGATTTTATATATTAGGATTCATCATGTTTATCTTTGTAATATGAATAGTATTGTTTTTAAAATTGCACCACAGGCCTCGAGGGGCTGTTGAAATCAAATCCGTTTGTGTGTGTGTGTGTGTGTGTCTGCGTAAGTTTGTGTGCGTTGTATTTCACCCTCCGAAACACAGGAATGCGAACACAGCATGTTTCTTACAAGGATTCCTTTACCTCAAACAGTATCACACTCAAAACCAAATAAAATAAAATCCTGTATGTGTATAAATAAATATATTTATATTCTCCTTTTACCCTAATGGATGTATTTTGGTGTTTCCATCTTTCAGATATTCATCTACAGTTTCTGCAAACTGGGATGAGTGACATGTCATTTCCAGTTCTCAGATCTTTGTCATGTGACAGACATCACAAGTGGTGAGAGAGAAAATATCGGCAGTTTATTCATTTTTAAATTTAGCTTTTCGTTAGCCTCACTTTGGGATTAGTTGGTACAGAAAGCAGTGGGAATCAATTATGTATATTTACTTAAATCTAGTATATTATACATTGTTTTCCTGCTTTATGCTTTCAACTACATTTCAGAGGAAAATATTGTACTTTTAGCTCTACTGCATTTACTCCACAGCTGTAGTTATAGCATGTAGATGCTATACCAAAAGCATCGTATAACAAGGTTTTCAGTTAAAGCAATTTGTGTAAAATGAAACAAGAGGGTTCCTTTTTTATTGTTATTTCTGATGTCTTCCAAAAAAAGAAAGCTGGACATGAAGTATTTCAAACTCGGTCCACTCCCACAAGCTACAACATGCCGCTGACGCTTCACTATTATTAATCTAAAGAATTCATATAAAATATCAGTCTGAGAGACCAGAGCACTACTTCAGTACCTCAGCTGCTTTATGCTGCTCATATTTATCTGTAGGATCTTTTACTTTCAGTTGTAATAGATTATCTTTACGTTGCTACGTTGGTGCTTTATCTTAAGTATCTGAATTCTACTTCCATCACTGGCAAGAGAATGTGAAATAAGCTACAGGTCTCATTTAATATTGAGGAGGCATCAGTGGACAAAGAGAAGGGTACAAATGAGACTGGCCAGTGGAGAGCAGACCGGGTCCAGATCCTCATATCTGCACCTGTTTGGTGTCAGAATATTTGCTCAGTTCCTTAGCTCGCCCCTTTGCCTCCTCACCTCCCATCCATCCATCTGCCGACTCCAACTGAGCCCGATGCCAACTCTGCACTGCTCTTGCCTCCGTGTCGTGCGCGCTCGCCTCTCTCTTCCAAATGGCTGCTTGTTTTCACACTGCACAGCCTGTCCGTTGAGCCATGTCCGAAGGCACCTGCTGAGGCTGGAAATGAAGAGGGGGAGAGGAAAAGTAATAGTCCGAGGCTGGACGCGCCGGGTCAGGATGGGTTTAGCGTGGATGGGACTAAGAGTGATCCCACAGATGCTGTTACCAGTCAGATTGCTTTTGGCAGCCAGGTCTCCAGTAACCCAGCTGAGCATCTGGATGGTTACACAGGCATGGAGTGTGTGTGTGTTGTTGGGTGTTGGCTTGACTGCAGACAGTGTGCATTGTGGCGTATGTTTGCCCTTCACATGCCTCCTCTCTCTTGTTTCCTTTTGATTCTTTACCAAAGTTTCCACTTAAACCTTTAAGTGTGACATGTATGCCGTTGCTGTCGTGTACACTTTAATTGGATGTGTTAGTGTGAGATTTGGGGACTTGCTTATTCCACCTTGTTTAGTTTTATATTTCCCCAAAGTTTGGTTTGATTCCAGTTTAATAAAAGCCTAAGCACAGATAGCAGTAGCTGTAGTAGATTTTTGCTGTGGGCACAATTTAACAACAGCTTATGGTAATGCAGTCATCATCTTTTTCTCTGTATGGAAATGACCAAAATAAGGCCGTCTGAAAAGTTATTTTAAAAGCTGTCTCTTCGGGGGGGCAAAAAAAAACACATTTAAATTATCCATCACACCTACTGGAGCCTAATCTCTGCACGAGTTCTCATTTAAACTTTCCTTCAAAAATGAAATAAACAAACAAGGGAGCAAACGCATTAATAAATCAACACATAAACATATGAATAGATAAATATCTCCATATCTTATTAGCATTTTGCATCCTTTCCTCCATGTGTAGCTGCACAGCTTTTCATGCAGTCCTCGTCTTTTTAATTAATTTAAGGTGATGAACTCTTCCAACACACAAATATACACACTGTTCCCACCTTTGTATTCCGTCACCATCGTCTCCATTCCTTCCTCCAGCTTCCTTCATTGGATTCGCTTTCACTGAACTCTACTCTGGTAGCAATTGATTAAAATGGGGGTCAGCGGAAGGAGCAGGAGGCTTAAAAACCTGAATACCGAACAGGCTTACACACACACACACATATGCAACATACGTGTGCGTAGATCAGTCACAGACAGCCACAGCAGGTGCTATCATGAAAACTGAGGGCACCATGAGTCCTTTTCATGTGTCCAATTAGTGCTTGGCACAGGTGTCTCTTCCACAAAAGCAAACCTATTACTGATAGGGGGCAGTTTTAAGGGGGGGTAAGTGGATATTCAATACTTGTTTTGTGCGAGATTGCTTTTCAAGAAGCACCCCTGGTTGATGGAGTACAGCATGCAAATGTTGATGGTGTGCAATAATATGCAAGTTGCAGCTGTAAAGATTAATGTTTAAATTCATAGATTTTATACAATGTATGGAAATCGGAAATTTCAACTTGGGTGAGCTATAGATTTTTGTGCAAATATGATAGAAGACAGTGCACCTGCACACCAAACACCTTATTAAAATTCAGTGAATGTCCTCCTGTTTAGTATGCCTAGTAGTTTATTTTTGACTGTCTGGAAGATGTTGCTCTGCTGGTACAAGCGCCGTGTCCCTCGCTACCTTCAGTACAGAGTGTAAACAGACTCTTTGTGCTCATGGAATAGCCACTAAGCGGAAAGTCTGTCCCTCGAGGTTATCTTTGGAGTTAATCAAACGCTACACGGGTCATGAGCTTTCTGCTGCAGTGATTCTCAGGTTGCAGACTTTCAAAAGAAAGAAAAGAAGTTGAAAATTTACTTAAGCTGGAATTTGAGACGAGGAGCAGAGTTGTGGTAAGCTACACTGGGAATTCACCAGTCAGTTATGCTTAAGTATTGACTGAAGAGAATACTCGAGCACCCACTCCCCACCCAACGCCTGATCACGCTTTGTGTCTGACACGGGACGATTTTAAATTACATATCATCGCAATTTCGGAATAAAATTAAACGTTAATGCTTTTTCTTCCTGAATATTTAAATGTTTAATCACCTGCTGAAGCGCACCTTGCATTTAATTTGAGTTGTTTACAGTCGGGTTTGGCGCTTTCACTTTTCGAAAGCTGTCTTGCTGCACACAGTGTTTCCAGGATAAACGGGGAAAAGGCTCCATCACAGCATTCTAAAATACTGATCTTTGCAAAAGATGCATTCAGGGATATCAGACAGGTGAAGAGCAATGAATAGTTTGTGGAAACCTGTCCCAACTAGCGAGGCATTCTCCCCCAGGAGAACATTTTAACAGATATTTGCTGGTTTTTAATTACTCCGCCAAGGAATGCGGCTGAGTTATGTGACTTTCAGCCTACGTTTGTCCTTCACTCAACAACGGACTAATGGATTTGGAGGAAATTTTGGGGGATTTGTTAAAGATTTCCGTGTCATTACAAGATAGCAGCACAGCGTCACTGTAACTATGGCAACAAGTGAACACTACGTCAGGATTTATCCGCCGGAAATCATACAACAAATGAGCAGCCTTGATGGAGAACTGCATTCTCTGAGGGCTTTTCTTGTTATTATAAATAGCTATAAAGGGATCTGAATGCAGATCTGAATGCAAAAAAGACAAGAAGAAACATATATGTTGGAATCAGCTTAGAATCAGACCATGTATCTTTTTTTCTTGTGTTCTGAGAATCCTTTAAATACTATTTTACAGTCAGGTCACAACTGCAGCTGAGTTAGTGTATTTACAACTAAACAACCCACTAACTGATTTGTAAAAGCCCAGTGTCACATTAGACATGAAAGGGGAACATGTTTGTATTGTCTTTGGGGAAAAAAAAGAAATATGAAGACTCAGCTTTGTAACATTCCTCCAGCTTTTCTCCTGCTTTAGCTTACTGCCTATTTATGTAAGGCAGCTACCAACATGCAGCTTTTGTATTTTTATGTAACATGGCTGATCATCATTATTATAATAATACTTTAGTTCCAGAGGTAGGAGAATAAGTGCATCTTACCTCACTTTCGGTAGACTTCTTGTACCCACAACACCACTTTCACAATTTAAAAATTCTCCTTTTCAGCTTTTTTAAACCATTAACCATTTTCTTCTACCTTTCACTCTGTTTTCATTGTTTCTCCTTTGAGTATAAAGAAGGTAATTAAGTGTGCAGGTTTGCCACCTTACAAAAAGTTAATAGAGGAAAGAAAATAAGACTTATTTTTTTCAAAGAAAAATTGGGAAAATCAATTTTTAAAAAATAAACTTGAATAAACCTAATCTAAAAAAAAAGCTTTGCCAAAACTGTTTTTTTAGAAGCAGAACATTTGCAAAAATAAGACTTCTTGCCAGAGTACACATTGTACTTCAGACATTTACAGATCAAGTGAGCGACAGTCAATAAGAAGACAAGGACTACTGGAGGCACATGCTGGCAGTGAGACAAATGTCATGTACTAAAAGTTTTCTACCTCACTTTACTAACTAGAATGTGGATTTGCAAAACCACTTAACAGCAGCTGGTAGAAGATGTCAGCTAGCCAGCAAGCACTCAAACTGGGATCATTCTAGACATACGGAATCACTGTTATACTAATAGCCTGACTGACCATATTTCAACTAGTGATTTTCTTGGAAAAAAGGGTGTAGTTATAGACACATTTATTCCAGGGCCATTACAAGCATTGCATTGTCACTTTGGCTTCTTCTCTGCGGTGGTTGTCAGGGTGGTGATGGTGAGGGAAGCTTTACATGACAGCCGCCATAAAATACTACCACTCAGAAACACAAGAGGCCGCTATAGCTAACAGATTCCTTCTTGTTCTTTTTTTTTATTCTTTGGATGACAAGACAAAATAAGAATTCTGTTTTTAACACCACCACCACCACCACCACTTTTGCAAGTCATTATGCAAAGCAGTACATTTCTTCCTACATGCAAAACAATGACAAAGAATAGCGTCCAAAATAACACCCTGCTTACTCATTCTAAGCTGCAGCCGCTAGAGTCACATCCAGGCTATATCTCTCTAATATTGGATTTGCCAGAGCGCACAGCAGACTAATAACATACATTATAATGGAGTATACCCATGATATTGCTGTTCATTTGTTTGTGATATAGTCTGGTTCGAACTCGCCATCTCCCACACAGAAGTTATTACTCTGAGCAGATGCAAGCAATTTAGTGTCTGTTGTTGTCATCCCTGTTCAGACACACAACTACACAGGTGTAGTAATAAATGTCGGCCGGAGTTAAAGCTGCTATTAGTTTAGGAAATTGGGATGTAAATAGATTGTGCGTGCGTGTCTTTATTCGACCTACATTTTGCTTTCACATTTCTAACTTTAAAGACAGAGGCACAGATTTCCGTTGTCAAAGTGTACCGCATTGTAGACTTTTTGATTTAAATTCGACTTGGTTGGCAGTTTTGATCTGGAGGAGGTATGATAGCATTAGCCTTATTTCCCAGCCTACCGGTGCTTGCAGTGGTGTTGCTAGATAATGGTGGATAAAAAGAAGCAGGGGTGTTTTTCTGTGTGTCGATGCAGCTGAGGAAATGGAGAATGTAGTTGGGTGTGCGAAATGGATTTGAGCTTTGCATTAAAGAACATTTGGGAAGATGAGTATTTCCTCCTTGCCAGGGTTTTATCCTTCTTTTGCTGTAATGCACATTAGCAGCAGCATGTACAGCGAGTTATTCCTCAGCACCAAATGCCTTTGGCACATGTGTGTGTGTGTGTTTATATGTGTGTCCTCGACCAGGTACTATTTCAGACGTGGTCCCAGGGCTTCTGCCAGGAGCCAGCCAGCTCAGGTTCATCTCGGATCAGCAGTTTTCTGTTGTCAAATATTTTTTCTGTTATGCTTGAGCCACCAACGGTTAAATTGAGGGGAAAAAGTGAACCTGAAACACAAAAGCAGAGAAGAAGAAAAAAAAATCCAGCGTTTTTTTTCCCTCTCTCTCGCTGTGTTTGGCACCAATATAGCTGTCGTTTCTTTTGGTCTGTCTCTTTTGTTCTTCTTTTCTGTCTCTCCCACCAGTTCTTTGATGGCTTCAGACCCCGGGATAAAATGTGGTTCTTTCTCTTGTCAACAGAAATGGATCTCTGGAAGACGTCTTGCTTGTCATGATGAGACGATGCCAGTCTCGTTGAGGGCAAATAGTCTCGGTGCGACTCTCTCTGTGAATGTACTTCTTGGCTTTCTTTCTGTTCTCCTACACATTCGACTACACTGCACAGAATGGCTAAAAGGCGTTGATAGAGCTGTTGCTGCAATTTCTTCTTGTAAAACTTTCACATTTCAAAATTTTCACATTGTACAGAACTCTGAAATCATCAAGAACATTTAAAGCTGTTCAGCATTAAGTGTCCCGCTCAATGACACTTCACAAGGCCAAAGACTTGTTCATTAAACGCCTTTAAAACTTCCAAGCTATGCAACATGCAGACAGATTAGACACCCATAAAATAAATGCAAAATGCATTATGTTTAACTCCAGACTGCACATATGTCGTCATCTGAAATGTCAGCTGAAAGATGCACTCTGGTAGGTGGTGTTTTTTGTGACCTACCAGGTCACATTGTCTAACTGGATATTTGTGGTGGCCTTTCTATAAAGAAGTAATGCCACGTTAAATGTCAGAGAGCTAAGAAACAGGCTTTCCCCCCCATGAATCTTCTGTTAATATACTCACACAGCTGCTCTGCCTTTGAATGTTCCTTCCAGTCCACTGCCTTGCCTGAGGGTCCTCGGCCCCTTGTGGTCCTCACTCGATCAATAAAAAGAGGGGGGACATTCGATCGTCTCCTCACCGCCTCCCCTCTTCCTGCTTCACATCAAAGGCAACCATTGCGCAAACGCACCCACGTACAGTACAGAGTCCTGCCTCGCGCTACACCCGTGTCTCTCTGCCGTCGTTCCACCCCCCCCCCCCTTTGGCTCACACACTTACCCTTTAACGCTAAACTTTGCTGTCAAATCTCCGCGGGCCACCGGAGCGCAAAGACAAATGTTTCCCGCCGAAATGAGAATTGATTTTCCCAACGGCCTCTGTAATCAGCGGTTCGTACATTTTCATTTCGATAAAAAAAAAGTGTCGAGGGGCATCGTTGCAGTAATGACTGTCCCCCTGGGGGATCGAAGGGCACCCAGGGGGTAAGAGGGGTTGGAAAGGGGGGATCGGTGGTGACCGCAACATTGTGAGGTTGTTTGGAAGGTTATGTAGTCGTATGAGATATCAGAATTTCAGGCTTTCAAAGCTAAAACAAGCACCATTCGACCCAAACTGTTGATATGACAAAGATGCAGCCTGGCGCTAGAAAGGATCGGAACAACATTATGCAAAACGAAGTACATGAGTGACAGCGTTTGCCATACAGACAGATGGGGAGGAGTTGGAGGAATAGTGGATGCGGAGGGCAGGAATCAGAGCCAAACTTAATGGCCTATGCAGTGACGAGTAGCGAGGCAAGTCAGGCTATAAATCCATGTGCTGATGTACCAGGCCAAGGCTTGGCACGATCCCCTGCCAGCGGGTAGGGCTTGCTTTCCACCTGACTTCCCCATTCTTCTGGCTCTTATTTCTCTCATTCTGCCTCCTGTTTTATTGTCCCTGTCATCACACAGACATAAGTGTTTCTATTTTTGCGATGCGGAATAAGGGTAGAAGTAGAAACAAACCTCGTCTTAGATCACACTTCAACCGCACCACAGATTAGAATGCTCAAATATGCTTTCATTTTAAAACAATGAGTGACAAGCAGTGTGGTAAAAACATGCTTATCTGTTTATTTGGGATGTCACAGCCCCCACAATGCCAATATTTTCAATCATCTGTGAGAATTTGTCTTATCAGCCCCTGCCTGACTGTCTAACAGTATATTTACTGTCTGTACAAGAGAAAAACAGAAACATCTTTTAAAGTTTATGCACGCAATATCATTACATGAATAGAATAAATCCAACACAGTGGACAGTTTTATTACACCACAATGCAGCTAATTTAATATAAAGTTCCATCTATATGCTAGTGGTGAACCTGCACCTCCTACACATGGACGTCAGTTTGCTCTAGGGCGATGCTGTGGATTTGTTGAAGTGTCATCAATTTAGAGGCATAGAAAAAAAAAATATTTTGGCCCGACTAATGCCTGGCCTGGTGGCGCCTCCCTTTTGGGATTGTGTCCATTTTGAGCTCATTATTTACCCTCAGCTCTCCTCAATATGGTGGTGTTAATTATGCTGGATAGCCAGTCCTTCTCATCTCTAACTACACTGCTGCCCCAGAGAGAGTCGCAGAGCTTTATAAACCTCTGATGGCTACATCTGTGATCTTAGGATTCCAATTCTGGTTCCAGTGTAGGCCTATTTTCCTGCAAGAATGTAAGAAATGCATATATCATGTGCCACCTTGTAAGTCTATTGATATATGTGTGCACAGAGCAGCACTGACAGCAGAAACAGTCCTGTCCTTTTTTCAAACATTCATGTACGTATCCATACTTGGCAGCTGTTTGACATGTACAGTAGATGGGGCATTGTCACATATGCATCTACCCCGAGGCAAGGTGTACTGAGAGGCAAAGTCATTTGCATTAAAGGCACATGGTGCGCGTCATCATCACCTGCTCACCTGAATGTCAGAGCATTGGAGCGTTCACACATTTCTCTAGGCCGCCGGTTCTCATGATCCAGTCTAGATTTACCTGACATCACAAAAATAAGAAATTACTTTGTGGCAAGGACTGTGTGTGTGTGTGTGTGTGTGTGTGTGTGTGTGTGTGTGTGTGTGTGTGTGTGTGTGTGTGTGTGTGTGTGTGTGTGTGTGTGTGTGTGTGTGTGTGTGTGTGTGTGTGTGTGTGTGTGTGTGTGTGTGTGTGTGTGTGTGTGTGTGTGTGTGTGTGTGTGTGTGTGTGTGTGTGTGTGTGTGAGGGGGTGAATATGCTACCATTTAGCTTTTAAATCCTTTAACATTACCTTCACACTGGTCCAGCTTGTGAAAAGATCCACTGATGGAAATGTGCAAGGCTCTTCCTTTTTCTGCTGTATTATTCAGCTTAATTCCCCCACTCTCACAAGAAAATGAGCTCCTTTATGGCCTTTGTAATTCTAAGCTTCGCCCTGATCTACCGCCTTAAGAAAATCAGGGAGGACTCACCCCTGCGGCTTAATGCAGTGTATATCTCATGGTAGGCTGGACTGTTTAGACTAATTGAAGCACAGCGTGGTGTTTGATAAACAAGCTGTTCCCCCTACTGCATGCTACTAATGGAATCTTCTCAGTTGAATCAATATTGGTGTGATAATTTGTCCATGTTTACGTGTATCGCTGGAGACTAAACAAGCGGGAAGGACGCTAAGTTGCAGAATATCATACATTCTAAACATAATTTAGCTCGATAATGATCACTTAAATATTTGGCATGCAATCTTACTATGATTTAGCTATTTTTAATTGCAGCTACATCACTGAGTGCAAGACTGATCTGACAACACACTTCAAATGTATGGATTTTTGTTTGTTCCAAGCGCAAAACATGCCAACATTACTCAACGCCACACGATCCAAGCGCATTTATTTTGTTTAGTTGTGGATTTCCCCTTTAAGAACTGCTGTTTTCAGTCATAGTGTAGCTTTAAGTGGCTACTGTCGAGTGGCTAGTTGGTTACAGACCGCCAAGTGCCACTTCACCGATTATTCAGTGTCTGCTGCAGAGTTGCCCTGTAGCAAAGAGCAGCATAAGAGTAAAACACAATAAAAACCTGTGGCAAATGGAAACATTGTTGCTCAGGCTGGCACCGAGTAGGTTTGCCAGGTTATTGTAAATGCGCTGTCAGCGAAAGGCCGAAGGCTGTCATTCACATTTGATGGAAGCTGACATTTTGTTGGCGCTCACCCCGCCGCCCTCTCTTGATACACGGAATCAGCCCTGGTTTGCCTGTCGGATGGTTTCCATTAGTTGGGCGGCTAGGTGTATTAGAACGACTCCCTGGCGGATTACAGTGTTGATAGTGTGTCAATCTCTCGCTCTCAAATGCCAGGCTCCACAGCGATTCCTCCTCCTTTTTCTCTGTTTATCACTCCCTTCTCTGATCGAAAGCCTCGATTGATGTCGACACTGCAAGAATTCGTTTTACATTAATCACCTGGAGCGTCAAGTATGTGACTGTCTGTGCCTTGCTAGAATACATGATGGTGTGTCAAATCCCATTTCAGTGGTTGTTGGGATCTGGAGTGGTGATTCCCTCTTCTTATGAATTGTCTCATTGTACAAAAAGATCATGATATCTGATATATTTGTGAGTACAGTCTTGCAGATAATGAGACATTTGACATACAGTAAACTCGGAATTATGCCCATTTTCAGGATAGTCAAACTAAATAGGGCTTGTGTTTTCTTGGAAGGGAGAAAAGCTGATAAGAATGTTTTTGCAGCTCATGTGGTTTCCCAATGGAGGCAACCATTTGGGGGGAATTTAATTCTGAATCTGAAAATTTTTGAGTCAGGAAAAATCCCACCAATAAAGCACAGACGAGCGAATCTTTGAAACGGCACAAAACAAAACCACATCGTCTCCATTTTTGCAGGCTGCAGCAATGCTTCGACGCTAAGAGTAGCTAACTGGGATTATAAGGAAAAGAAGCTGTTTAAAAAGACACGTTGGAGGTGACTGCATGCGTGGGAGCTCGCTGAGAATGTAATTCTCTCCTGTTGCGTATGCACATTTGCAGTGGGTGCATAAACATCACAATTTCTCACATAAATCTGCACATATCCGAATTCCTCATGGCATCGGTTGTCCTATATATGTACATTACTGTGGTAAAGCACAGTGTTAGTGACTTGACAGGACATTTACACCCATGGCCAGATATAGGATTACTATCATAATTGGCACGTAAAACCAGTAATGCTTCGCAGTATTTCTGGCATTCCAGTATGTTCTATCCATCAGACTTCACAGAGATTATGACTCTTTCCAGTGATTGTAGCATTGAATGCCAACTAGATCAAATTTTATCTCTTGATGCCAGCTGAAGGATATTGCTTTCGCTATAGAGCACAACAGCAGACATGTTTGAGTTTTCTTCCGATTCTGGTACTGATTGCAGCCCTTTTACTTGTTTTGTCTTTCTCGTGAGCTCTGACACGATCTGCTGTTTTCCAGGAACGTTATTTACAATTAGACTGAATATAAAGCTAAATACCTCCGGGATGGTTTTGCTTTAGCAGCTCATAATGATGTTGGGTATGAAGAGGAGCGGGGGAACAAATGCACAGCAATGACCCAATCTGTTTGAGGATGGAAATTAATTCAGTCTTAAGCAATTCTGGTTGAGTGACAGGGCCGGCAAGCGGCCTTGATTTCCCCACAGTGCCGTCGCTCCATCTTAAAGCCAACCTCATACATAAAAAGACCACCAATTAGGAGTTAGTCAGGGCTGCCCAACGTCCTGGATTATGATTCCATAATTGAGTGTGCTGGAGGTCACTCCACTTACTCTATCTCTGTGGGGGGGATTTTATTTGGAAACCGCTTTGCCAACAGAAGGTGATGGCTTGCTAATAGCTGCCAGCTCCAGGCAAAATTGCCTGTCAATGAAGGTAATTGGGCACACAAGCCATTTTTTACACTGTCACTTTGTCCACATTCAGACACTAAAAACCTGTTTTTTAAAAAAGCAGTTAGTTATATCACGGTGCTTTTGAAGTGCACCTGACACGCTGGGTGATTGAATAACTTGAAGCCATGCAAATAACTGTTATTTAGCCATTTTTACACCGCACATGTGCTAATGGTATCTACCCATTTAATAGTTAATTTGTCAGATAGCATCACCAGAGCTCATCAGGTGAAGTCGAGTGTTCGTTGCTGGTAGCTGCCTTCCAGTGGAGGCTTCTTTGGGGATTTAGTCGGATTAGTCCATCCTTGTCACTGCACTTCACAATGCTATTCAGCTCTGACAGTTTCTTAAACACATCTATCCAATCCTGCTCTCCTGATCAACAACATTATCTCAAGCTTTTTTTTTTTATCCCCTTAGTTTCTTAAATTTCTCAGCAAAATTATCCTGAGTAGCTGATGTCCAGCACTGTTTTATTCTCACCTTCCCATCCTCGCTCATCCACACCCACATATCTCTCTCGGCATTCAGCTCCTGCTGATGAACTTGCACGTCTCTAACCCACCAGTGACGCCAATCAGGTTAGGTCTGGTGATCACAGAGTGAGGCTATTGAGGGGAAGCTGAGAATAGCACCAAACGATCAATAGGCAAGCGCTGAAATTCAAGAGGAGGAAGGAAATGCATAGCAAATGCAATTGAGCTTTGGGGTATGAGGAGGCACTGAGGCAGCACGGTGGCAGCACAGGCTTTTACATACATTATTACACAGGTGTAGCGCTTTTGTGATGAAGCTCATAGACAAAAAAAACAGCATACATAAATGGATTTGTGTGATTTTGCTTAAGGTCAGAACAAGTATTGACTTTAATATAAAAGTGAGCACATATTCATAAGAGAATCTCTAAGGGAGAAGAAGTGAGAGATACAAGCAGTTTAGGCCCAAAGGGGATTTGGTCCGGTACCAAGGAATAAGAAAAGCGAGGGGCTCTACCCTTCAGCCATACTTCACCTTCATAGCAGCCATAAACCAGGAAATGTTCCAGTATAAAAAAAGGGAAATTGATTTACAAATGGGGAAAACTGTAAAAAACCACAGATGAAACACTCTCCTCGTGGTGGCTCTCAGCTGTGTATGAGTGTGTACATAAAATATAGTGGGAGCTCCGCCATTCAGTTTGAAGACATAAAAGCACATCGTTGAGTCCAGTCACCTCCCTCGCTGTCCTCCCCTCCTAACCCCATGTTCCACCTCTGCATCTCACCTCTTCTTCTTTTTTTCCCTTCTCTCTTTCTGCTACTTTTATTTACCATGTATCATTTTTGCGTGGGCCTGACCCCGGACTGTGTCAGCTGCTGATTGAAGCCATCAATTATGTAGCTAAATGCAACAGAGTTCTGGCCAAAGACCCCCCCTCTCTTCCCTCACCACCTTTCAACTCCTGCCACTGACTCAACTCTGAAGCTGCCCGGTGAATTATTCACCGGTGCCCCCTCTCCCCCTCGGCTACAGAGCTACTTCGCTTTTGGACTTGATTGGTTTTTGCAGTCTAAGGTGGCAAATAAAGCTGTAGCTAATGCACACATCACTGCAGGTTCATTCTGCTTTAACTCCCATTGGGGATTTATGTTGTTTTCATTAGCTCTGCCTTGCAAAGACAAAGCATAATCTTACGGCTTTGAAATGATTCACATGGGGGTGCTGGGATGGGAGCTTCAAGTGTGGTTACCAGGCAGCGATGCGTGTTCGCCGGTGCAGCGGTGCCATAAGGTTGATTGCTCAAAGGAGAGGCAGAACCAGAACATAGGTCTGATAAATGATCTGAGACCAGCTGTGGAGGAGTAGGAGGTGATAGGGAGGAAAAAAAGGCATGAAAAGCATATTTCAAATGGAGCTGTTATATAGCTGTACCTGGAGATTAGAGAAGGAGACAAAGTTGTATATAACCTCTGCGGGGGAAGGCTACCATGGGAGGCTTTGTCTATTATGTCTGCTTATTATTTAAAGCCAAATCAGTCCTTGTATAGAGAAAATATCGGCTGCGTTTTTAAGTAGCAGTGCGTAGGTGACTGTGCGGTCAAAGCACAGAGAGGGCTGATGAGGGGCTGTGTGACGGCGGTTTGTCTGCATTTGCCATTAAAGCCAATAGCAGGCACGACGGACTGCACAGCGCGAAGTGTTTCTTATTGTAAACGAAGGAGGCAGGCTTTTTGTGGCTGTGCTGCTGGAAGGACACACATGCACGCACACACACACACACATTCAGACTGTATGACTCCATCCACCCACCATGTAATGTGCAGAGATCAACTTTCTCCGAAGAACATGCCCACACATTTCTACTATAGCTCAACAGCATCATCAGTCACCTTCTTCTTATTATTTTACCAAAATTAGATACATTCAGATTGGGTTAAACATTTGCAGATAGAACCACTTGTGTTTTATTTAATAAGATTCCGAAAATACATAGTTCAAGTTCTGTAATGAGCTCTCAGCTGTCTTTAATAAAGCTACTGCTCTTGCAAATAACTGCGTAGTCAGACAAGCAGCTAAAGTTCAGAGAGATAAGATCTGCTGTTTGTGCCATTGCGGCCGAACACTGGAACATGTAGCTTTGACATTGAGCTTTGATTAAGGACACAGCCAAAGAAGTCAGGATTTAGCCCCTGACACCTGTTTAGTGTCTATCAAAAGAAAATGAAAACTGGAATGGAATGGAATGGAAGCTGCTGGTAGTGGCATGATGAGCAGGGAAAGGTCAAATCAATGGGTGCACCGACCCACAAACCGTGTATTTTTCAGGGTTTGCTAACATGAAAATTGCAACCACAGGTGTCCGTGTCATTAGAAAAATATGGCTTCCTACTGGCCCATCTGATGTTGATGTGTATGTGGTGTGTGTGCTTTGGCTCTATGCGATTGTGGAGGATGTGTTTTGTGTTCTAATGGAGAACTGTAACGTATGGGCTCAGTGCAGTCATTGACCCACTCAGAATGGAAACTCGCAAAGTCAAAACCTCCTCAAACTGTTTCCACTGAACATTTAAACTGTGGATTCTAAACTCTTCATCATTCTGCTCCTGTTTGTCTCATTGGACACCAATCAAAACACTTGGCAAGCAGTGATTTTATTGACCTCCACGGCTGTCCAGTGTTGACTACAGTCATCACCACTATTGACCGGGTTATTAGCTTCTCCTGACTGATGCCATCGCGAGTGTAAATGATTATTGGATTGGTGGAGAAGCAAATGATACAGCGCAACCACAGGTTAGAGGGAGAAAAGTCGGTCATGCATGTAGGTTTTATCGACATTCTAAGATGGAAAAGATGGAGGAAGGAAAGGATGAAAGAACTCTTGTGAGGAGTATATCTGAATGTAGTTTAACAACACCTGGAAATGTCTTTTCCCTTGTCCTGGAAATCTCTCGGTCGCGGCTATTCATAATTGCATATTAAACCTTGAGGTTGTATTTTAACAGATTTGTGGCATGTCTGGTAATAAAAAGAAGATTCCTGCCATTCCATCTCTGTTATTTGTCTTTAAAGACCGTCTCTCCTCTGCTCACAAGGACATTATGGTTCCCCAAGGCGACGACTTCCGTGTCTGTCAGTGCGTTAAATGGGAGGGGAGACGGAGCGGTAGTGCTCAGTGATTTGACTGAGGTCATCCTATTGTTGTCTGCAGCGTAGGTACACGGTAGATGGGCCCGGCCCGTTGGTGAAATTAGTAAAGCAGTTGTCCTTGGTGGCACCGGCTGTCTTTCACCGCCGTCTCTCTTTTTTTTTGTTTTCCTCCCCTGAACATGTTGTGTTGCAGTAGATTGGGAACAAATGATTAGCTGGCTCTTATTAAATTAGCTCAGAGTAATCACTGTTTTATTGTTTAAATGTTTTCTCTTTGGAGTAAATAGAGTGTTGCAGATTAAGTGTGCGGGTGTCTGTGTTTTGTTTGTTTGTGTGCACACTCGCCTTCATAAGAGAGGAAGGGAGGGTTTTTTTTGAAAGTCAGTACCAATGTTAGTTTCAGTTTAAAGGTGCCTTGAGGCAGTAATTTGGAGCTGATACCTATATTTTAGATCTCACCATCAGCTTGTCAAAAAGCTGAAGGAAAAGAAAAAAAATCACGTAATGTTGCCCTCTTGAAATTAGTCTCAGCAGGCAAGAAATCATGTTCCTGACGTGGGAAACTAGAATTCTTCACCCAAACAAGCGCAAATTCATGTTTCTGGACTTGACATTTCTTTTCAGCAGGATGAGGTAATTTCACTGCAGGTTTCTCAGACAGACAGACCCGAAACTGTGAGCAAAAAAGAACAATTCATCTTCAGAGCCAGTGTGATATCTTGTTTCTTTCCGTCGATTGTCTGATCCTGTAATTTAACAACATACATAAAGTGTCTTGAATTGCTTTGCTTCCTGGCATGCCTCAAATAAGCCATGCGTTTGGCTTTTTCTGCTCTTTTATTATCAACTTTCTCTTTACTGTTTACTCATCTTTGGGGAGCTGTGATATAAATAGAGAGTTGTTATGCAGGCATAGATCACTTGGTTGCTGAGATCTCATTAGAACAGCAAACATACACTACCGTTCAAAAGTTTGGGGTCACTTAGAAATGTCTTCATTTTTGAAAGAAAAGCATTTTTTTTTCAGTTAAATTAGTCAGAAATATGGTCTCGATCAGTGGTTCCCAACCTGTTTGGCTTGGAGCCCCCTATAAGATGCACCCTGCTCCAAATTTTTGCATCAAAAGGTAAATAGAATATCTCCATAGGGGTACAGAGGCCCATTTCCAGCAACCATCACCCCTGTGTTCTAATGCTACATTGTGTGCAACATAAAATTGTCTGGGTGACCCCAAACTTTTAAACAGTAACGTTGTAACATTGTATGCACACTCTGTAGAGATGAACAGTTGAGTTAAATACAAAAGTACAACAACATGCACTGTCACTGAATTACCACTACATTATTTAGTAGATTTATGTTGCCGTAAACCGTGCATTGCTTTGTCTGCTGATCAATTCACTCCACGCTCCACCTTAAGTGGTTTAGTGGCACCATGACAGCGCTGCAGTGCTTCCATCGTTGCCTCTCAGAGTCGTTCTTCACCTTGCCGCAAGAGGCTGCTTGTCAGGAAAATGCAGGTCATGTAAAGTGTTTGGAAAAACAACCGATATAGATGTTGTCTGATAAAGGAAACGTAGATTGCAACACACGTGGAAAAAAATGGTCCCTTTTGGAAACTGCCATCTATCCCTTCCAAGTGTACGCCTTGAAATACGAGTTAGCTTTGTGTCCCATTTAAACACCGGGCGTATTTTCTCTTACTCGTCCTGTTCTCTATTCTGCAGCCTCCCTCCTTTGGTTTCCTTGAGCGCTGTGCCCACTTCATATCCTCCACCACGTCCTTCAGGGAAGGTGGAGGCACTGAAAGCAGACAGAAATAGCCACTCATGCATCACTACAGCCCCAGCCTTGTTCGCTCCTCGTCTCTCACTCAATCTCCCTTTTGTCTTTTAAACAAAGGGGCAGCGTGTTAACCCTCTGAGAGCACCGCACTGACCCACCACCTTGCAGCTCCTACGCTATTTTTCCACTTGTCCACGCTCGCTTCTAAGCTGTGGTGATAGCAGTAAGAGCATGTATATTCATGACAGCTGAATGAAAAACAGCAGGACCCTGATTGTGAAAGGATTTAGTCTGAATTGCCCAAGGATCTTCTCTCTCCTTTCTTTTTCACTCCTGTTTTCCATTCCTCTTACCATTTTCAGCTATTCTTCAGGGTCACATCTATAAAAACCAGAGTGACACGAGATAGAAAAATGCCAGAAAAAAAAATCCAAAAACTCGAACACAGACATTGTTTCGGTAGATTTTATTTAAACGGCTAATAACCATCAGCCTGAACCAGATTTACTCTGGTGCCTTTCTTTCTGTTTCTGCATGTAATTAGAGTTTGACTTACTAAGACAGCAACTAATTACATTATCAGCAACGGGGACTGCTTTCTATTTAATGCCATCGCCATACGGGATTAGCAACTTGGTGAGCGTCAGGCTTCAGTTGAAGTTTAATGACCACAATGCTCTTTGTTTGGTCTTATAAAATAATTATACTGTGCTGATTTATAGTCGGCGGTGTTTTTCTTTCTCAGAATCTTTGCTTAGCTTTCCTAATTCACTGCGGCTCCTCTGCATGCTACACTTTCTCTACTGTCACTGAGATTTATGTAGAATGCATTTTAATTTACTCATTGCTATCACAGCTGATTCCTTTAAATTGGGTGAATCAGTTATTACTAAAACACACAGATCATGTCTTCTCTTGTGTCTTTTTTTGCAGCATTGTCCCTTTTAAAACATATAAGACAAGTGCATACAGTACTCTTGGTGGTCTAGTTCATGAATAACAACCATTTCCTTTCTACAAGGCTTTAAAAAAAAAAGGACTCAGCAGATTTAGCGCTCTATTTAAAGAAACAGAGTACGTAAACAGCACTTTGCTGATGTTTTCTGTGATTGCTTCAGTTTAAAGTACTTAATGCTACTGATTTATGCAACATTGTTACACACCAGGTGTTTAAAAAAATAACCTGCAGAGTATAATGAGGGATGGATCAATGATAATGTCCAGAGGATGGCGTTCAGAGGGGAAATTGAGACTGTTGCTGTTTTGACCCAGCTTAAACTGCAAATATGAATGTTCTTGGATGTTGGAACTGTAATTTTCTTGGACCAATTTGGTGGAAAAGTACCTTTTTTAATTATACATAGGGCTACTGCATGCAGTACACTTACTAATTAAGGCCAATTCCCCAAACACGCGCATATCACGCTGACTCTTTCGGGCCGGGTTTTAGAATGTGTGTCTATCCTGTGCTGTGTTTGTAGCTGCTGGGTAAGACCACTACATGTGAGAGCGCAGTGGAGAGTAGCTGGCATTGAGATTGATCAAGTGCAGCATCGGAGCGGACAGGCCACTGATTGCAGACAGCAATGATCACACATGTCAGATGCTCAGCACAAATACCCGCTTACACACACCACAGCACACTATCGCCTTCTTGGAAATACCTAAGTAAAAAAATGTTGCTCATGTGCTAAGAGCCAGCACCACATGGCATTAATATTATATATGCAATTGAGTAAAACTGAAGTTGAAAGTTATTTATAAAGATCTTGTAGTAAACCTGTTGACATGCCATAAATTCACACTTGACTCACACACTACTTCATATTAAATAAGTCAGAAAGCCTTGGAGTCTTTCCTTCAGGAGGAAATGACATCATGTGGAGCAGGTCATGTGATCTGGAATTAACACATTTCCTTGAGAGGTGTTTTTGTAACGGGGAACTTAGTGGAAAGTGATTTTTCAGACACGGATACAATTTATTTTCCGTATAAAATTTGATATATTGCCAAAAAATAAATATCTGTCATGATTAATAAAAAGAACACAATCAAAACAATTGTTAAATCAACTCATTATTGTTTAGCTAATTAGAAGGCTGCTATTAGATTTGGACAGTTATTTAATTAACATTTTAGTGATATCCAGTTATTCTGTATTAAGTGATTGTTTCCATAATAAATAATTATGGAATTTGTAAAGACATGATCAAAATGAACATAAAAACACTATTGTTTTTTACTTTTAATAAAAAAATGCATGCAAGATATATCCCATACAAAAGTCCCTTAATTATATATTGACCCAGAATAAATTAATCAACATCAGACGTTGTGTTTACAACAACACCTAGAAAAGCTTAACAGTTTCAGAAACGGCGCTCTGGAGTGGAGCAGCTGCAGGTTACTCATCTGTTACTGAGGACCTGAGACAAGGTGAGCTCATCAAGTGGCTCCTAAAAGTTATCAGGCTAGAAGCAGCCGTTTGACATGAACTTCATGGTGAAGACAGTTCAACTTTGGGGCCTCTTTCTCCAAAGGGTAATGTAATATGTTTGGAATATAGTCACTGCAATCTCAGGATTCATACCACATAGCATTAGCTCAAACAACTAGCCTACTCTGGCTTTCAAGAGACATTAATATTAATGCCAAAAGTTCCACTATCAGGGCTGGAAGTAGGCCAAATAAACCCGGAACTGAGGAGAGGGATAATTACACTTTTAAGATCCTGATGATCAATGACGCTGAGTCTGATTAAAATATAACCTATGGTTCTGTTTTGCTCTTTAAGATGTTTAAATCATGTTGGAATAGACCAGCCAGTAAGCTGCAGTTTAATTTTTGTCCTCTTTGAGCAAGACTTTTTTTTCATTTAAAAGATATATATCAGCTTACCATGCTTTTTTCCAGTCTGTTACTCTTAGTGGTGCATTCTAGTCAGATTTAGTTCTGTCCTTTTATAAACGGAAAAAAAAAGGTTTGACCTTGAGAAACGCTTTAGTATGTTGAGAGAGGAAGGTTAAAAGGTAGGTAGATTTCAAACTGCACAGAGCATGTGCCGCAGTGTGTTGCTGTTTGTTTAAATGTGGTATGTACAGTTAACTAGTGACTAGATCTCATGTGAGAGACGACCCAGCAAACATTTCTACATTCAATGACCGTTCTTTCAATGCCCAATGTCAGTTTGGTTGAAAAATAGTTGTACCTTCATCAAAGTTGAGTCGACACCGTCTGTCCAATCAAGAGCTTTCAGGAGCTCACAGAGCCTCCTTATGTTTACTGCCTAGATAAATATAGACCCAGGAAAGCTGTAGCAATAACATGCCTGAGTGTACTGATTTGAGAAAAAGGGTTTGTTTTATTGCTTTAGTATTGAACTTATCATTTCAAAGAAGAATAAGCCATTTCCTCTACTAAAAGTTTCTCACTTTTAATGCCTCGACTCAAACTTTACAATCACAGCAAACACAGCTGGTCATGCTGGTCATGTATATTCCCTGTCTGCTCTGAAGCTGCTACATGCTCTAGAAAATCATGTATCAGCTGGCCCTTTCCTAGACATGAAAGTATGTTTTATTGTGAGTTTGTGATGTGTTGCGTGTCCTCCATCTCCAGCCTCAGAAGCAGCCACAATAACAAACCCAGGCCTAATAATGATTCCTAATAGGGAGCAGTAATTGGAAATAGCAACTTCATTAGTGAGTGACAGCAGCAGGTGATAAGACAGGGGAATACTGTGTAGCCAGTGATGCTAGAAACTCATTATCAGCAATGCATGCCCCACTCCTTAATTATTTGAGAGGATCTTCACACTCTTCACAGTTCCTCTCTCTCTTTGACTGTGGATTTTTAAGTAGTTTCTTTAAAAGAGATATTTGGGGTGCCTCTGTTATCTGTGTTTGGGAGGTGGATGGCCTTGGGATGAAAGTGATGAAACGGAAGAGGAGCTGTAATGAGAATCTCCGCGCTTCGGCCTTTGATGCAAAGCAGATGCAGCTCCTCTCCTTTTCTTTTTTTTTTTTTTTTTTTTCCGTGGGTTAGCCTCACTGCAGACTGCCGCAGTTGTTTGATTTTTAATATGCCCGACATTACTCACCAACATTTTTCATTAGCAACTTATTACCGCTGCCCGAATACAATACACCGATCAGCCGCAGCATTAAAACCACTGACAGTTGAAATGAAGAACATCGATTATCTCGTTACTGTCTAGAGGTGGGGTAAAGAAGAGTGAACAGTCAGTCCTTGAAGCTGAAGTCATGAGGATCTAAGTGACTTTGACAAGGGCCAATTGGGTCAATGCATTTCTAAAATGACAGGCTTGGGTGGGTGTTAGAAACTACCAAATGACACTATCATAATCTGTGTGTGTGTGTCATTTACCTGTGGAAGAGATGGATAGCTAAAAGCATGTTGATGGACACAGTTTGATGTTCTGCTGGGTAACCTTCACTCCTGGATGCTACGTCGACATGCACCGCCTGCTCAAGCGTCGTTGCAGACCACAAACTCATCTCTGTAGCTGCTCCCTGATGGCAGCACTCTATTTCAGCAGCACCACGTGACCTGCCTGAGTGCAAACATTGTTCAGGACATGACATTTGAAGCGTTCAAGGTGTGGACTTGGCCTCAGTAGTCCCCAGATCTCAGTCCAATCAAGCTCCTGCGGGATGCGATGCAAGTAGAGCCCATGGAGGTTGCACCTTTTGCATCTTTCAGCATTTAAAAGATCTGCTTCAGATGCGTTGCTTTGTTCTACCAGAGGACACCTTCAGAGGCCTTGCGGAGTCCACGCCTCGATGAGTCAGAGCTGCTTTGGCAGCACCAGGGGAAGCTGCACAATATTAGGCGGGTTGTTTTAATGTCGTGGCTGGTGGTCTGTCAGTGACAACACAGCTGAAAGTGTACCTCATGTTCCCCCTGAAAGCAAGGCTCATTAAAACAAGCAGGCGCCTTGGAACATAGAGTATACATGTGCTGTATACTTAAAAACACGATGTGGTGGGCAAATAAATCAGGTCGCTGTGTATTATCACTTGCTTGATCTGTGGGTAGGCCAAAACTCTTGTGTATGAGTGCTAAATTGTGTTGTAATTTTTCTGTAGTGGCAACATAATAATACTGTGGAGGAAGCACCAATAAGCAAGTAAAAAAAGCTAAGCACCGTGTGTGTATAGCATGACCTGCTGTAGAGTTTGATTACCTTACAATAGTTTGCTCTCATTTGGCCCTTGATTGGCCACCACCGGGAGGAGAGCTGAAGGGGACCGAGGAGACGAAGGCAGCGGCAAAGAGTGAAAATCGGAGCGAGCACTTGAACTCTTGAGTGGCATTGTTGATGCTAATGCACTGCTCAGAGACAGAGCCAGAGAGAGTGGAAGGAAAGGAAAATTGAAATCGTGAAAGTGATTGAAGGAAACAGGGGAGTCTGGCAGGCTAATGACACCGAATAGACAAGATCACAGTGATGGAGAGAAGAGATAAGATTATCTCTTATTATCTGCACTTGCATTAAGATCAGAGGGAGAAAAGAATGGAAACTGAGAAGTAGAGAGCTAATGCCCAGTGTGCTGGAACTGTCAGCTCCAGCATTGCAGCAAAAAAAAAAAAAAAAAAAAGACCCTAAATATGTGCTTTTGATTAAACACGATGACCAGAGATTACAAGCGTTTTGTAAACCGGGCTTAAAGGTCAAACTGTTGCAAAACACGATCTAGCATTGCATCCCAGAGGCGATACTCGCACACACAATGCTTCCTCTGCTCCATGCAGCTAGATGTAATTGGGAATGATTAGCTCCCCGTCTGTGTTGTCCTCTGTGCCGTATTCATGCCAGTCCCACATGCCTACAGGGGTTCCCAGCTGCTGCGGTGTAGAGGCGTGTTCGAGGGCAAATGACCGCTTGATATATGGCAGAGTAATTGCCATCATACAGATTATGTAGCAGCATCATTCAGGTTTATGAATATAGTTTGTACCTATCAGTAAGAATTCAAAGCTGAATTGATCTGATGAATTCCATATTCCAGCCTGGAGGTGAATCGTGCAGCATGACAAACACACCACACCACACCACACACACACACACACACAGAGCCCAGGTATTAATCGGTGGATGTTTTAGAGGGAAATTCCAGCATCTTGCGGCCATCTGCGGCCGTGAAGAGACTGACAATGCTGTGTTTACTGCCAGAACCAGCCGGAGCAGCGGCAGTGCGGCAGCCAAAGAACTGTCGCATCCATCCTGATTGGAATTCAAATGGATCACTCTCGCTTGGATCAATACCGCATGATAATGATGTTGTGACATTTGGAGAGGAGATTGTGCGTGCCGATGTGTGCTTGCAGCCCTCACAGTGTATCCGAGTGGGAAGTTGTGAATGCATATGAGTCCCTATTGTGCCTCTGAATGTGTAGTCACGCGATCGTGCGTTGTCTCTGCGACGTAAGCAGCATTATTACTTTAACTAATTCATTACTCATCATTATATCAGCAAAACTGGCATTACCATCCTGTGGTTCCTTTCAGAGCTCAGAATGACTAATAATGTGATTTCCTTCGGCGTGGATCACCGGGGAAACCAGAAAACTTTAATGCGAAACACAATTCTGAACTCTTTTGACAGGATAAACTAAAATAGAGTGACAGTGTGTCCACCCAGAGCGAGATGTTCCCACCATTTCTCATCCTATTTGGCAATGATGAAAGAACACAGTGGAAATCAAATCAGGATATGGCAATGGGTTGCAGGAAGAGGAGGTCAGTAAATCATCTCCCTAGTCATTTCTCGGAAAAGCATACAAGAACATATTACAGTAATATTACTATAATATGTTCCTGTATCAGGTTTCTGAACACTGTAATGCGTATGGGGCTTTAAGACAAAATGAAAGCCGACTGTATTATATGAAAGCTTTCTATTATAGCATTGCAATATCTCAACTTTCATTTCTGTGACTTCTCTTAGACCAACTTTTTGTTATTTCCACTGCATTTTCTTATTACATTTATGCCCTGCACCTTTCAAATAACTCATTTGTTGTGGCCACCTGACTTCCCTACCTGAGTTTCCACTGGTCTTCCCGTGCCAAATTAGTTTTAGCTGCAGCTTTATGAGCGACATCAGCGATCTTTCACAGAGGTTGAGGACAGCCCTTTAGCACCATTGATCTCTGCACTCTGCAGAATGTGCATATATCCCCCTCTATACATCACCAGATGACGCTTTATCAGGAGATGGATGAAACACAGCAGCAAGCTTGGTCTGCATTAGAGATACTAAATATTTCTGAGGATGCTTACCCCGTTGATTAATGGTTTCATAAAATGTCCACAGCTACCCCTCATCTTTAGGCTGCTTTTCAATCATAGACAGATCAGCTCGGGGCCTTTGGGGAAAGAGCAAAACTTGAATCTGATTTGTGCTTGTTTGTTTTTGCATTGAAACATTTCTATCTGCATCCTCTACATCATGTGATTAGTGTCAAGAGGGGCCGTCTGGTTTACCAAGTTATTTTTGTTCCCCTTTTCTTCCTGTTCCGTCTGTCGATATTTTCTGCTCATCCCTGTCTCCTAATCTCTCTTTTTCTCCGTACGCTTCCCGGTTTTTCAGCTCATCCCGTCTGCCCGGCTCCCTAAAAGAGTTGGCTGCACTGTAGTGAAACACTATTAATTACCTTGTCATCCCTCGACAGTTGGCAGTGACAGGTTTTAGACCGGCTCTCTGAGGAGGTGGGCGGACACCGGCGCTAAATTAAAAAGCTGGGAGAGCTTGTCATGCCCTGTCACTGGTATATTTCATGAAAAGCCGAACATGTGTGTGCGCGCCTGTATATGTGTGTTCAGTCTGGACAAGAAGACAGACGTGCAGAATTGCAAACAGACGGGCAGAAGGAAAGAATCAGACACGTATCGACAGAAGCGTGAGACCAAGAAACAGCTGGTGGTTTTGCGGACGGAGATGTGGAGACAACAAGAAATGAGGCCAAATATACAGAAGAGGCAGCAACCGGGGAACATCAGAACCGCAGCCTCTTTCATTTACAAGAATGCAGAACACATGCTGGCGGTATCTCAAGCGTGTACAGGCAATAACTTCTGTGTGCTTTGCCTCATTATTTTTTTGCCATTTACTCCCCCCGAAAAATGCATGTTCGCAACCACAGTGCATAGTTGAGCTAAAACATTAGTCTGTGAACTGTAATGGATGTTTCAAAGGACAGTTTGGATCTAATTTCACCATTTTCCCTTCCAAATAAGCTAACCTGGGTGTTGTTTCTCGTCCCATCGGACTTCTTTTCGTCACCGCTGCTGCAGCTTTGCATTCCAGCAATTAGGACTTCAGTCACTGAATTTCCCAGACAATGCTTCATTTGGAAGGCCCTGTATTTTTGCTCGGCGAAAATGGTGCCATGCTCCAAAAGCTGCTTCTCGCTGCGCTGCGCCACCTTCTCCAGGTTGTGCCCTCAAGAGAGATGGAGATTTATTCTTTACATTTGACATCTTGCTACTTCACCTAATGGAAAAGCCGTGTTATCTATCCCTGGCCTTCGTGCATGCTGCAGCACCACATAGGAGGCTTGCTGGGGTTCTATCTGTACCGGGCTCTGGCGCTGAAACACTCAACGACATGGTCAGTCCTCTGTGCTGCTGTTTATCCTGGTCCAGACCTGTGTTTGGTCTGGCGAGTGTGAACAAGCAGCAGCAGCCCATGGGAGCTGTCCATGGTGCTGAAACCACTGATCTCTCCTCTACTGCTGCTTCACTAGCTGGTTAGTCACCAAAATAATCTTACCCTGGCTTTCAGACAAGTAAATATATGCAACTTAAATTGTTTTACCTTTGTCTACATTTATTAGAATCCTATTTAAGATCCTTTTCTTTTTTTGTTTTTGTTTTAGCTGTAAAATGTTTCCTTCCTTTCCAAACGTCAGCCAGCCACACAGTAATTTTCTTTAAATTTGCTTCATTTGGCATTTAAAAATTAATGTGCAGAAGATTGTAAGAGCTTTATAAAAGGTCACCACTTTGATATGAAGAATCATGGTAGACTCGTAGCCCTTCAGCTTTTCTTTAATCCTGCTTAGTAAAGAAAAGATTAGAACTGCAGAGAAGTGTTATCCTGACTGGATGAGCAAAAAGTTTCCTTCAAAGACTTGCTCCAAAAAAAAAAAATGAGCTCACAAGTTGGAAAAAAAATCATGCTGTGAATTCAAACTAGAATGTCTGATGGCCTGTATGCTACCTCAACTAAATGTAGACATGCTAATTGAATTTATCTCGCTTGGTTGTGGTCAGTGAGATGCTATCGCAACAGGTGTTACCAGGCTTTGCTGTAACAGCATATCCTTGTCTGACGCTATTAAATACAGCTTGAGTCTTAAACGTGGGAAAGAAAGTCCATTGGGAAGGGTCTGTTATTTTCAATCTCGCACTGAAGAGGGTATGATGTTACTGCGGTATTATAGCTTGAAAAAAATGCTTAGAAGGGTGAAAGAAGCTAAAAGAAGGGAGAGAGGAGGAGGAGTGAAAAGAGCCCTGGGAAATCTGCCGCCCCATCTCACAGGCACCACAGCTTTCCTGTTCCTCTCACTCACCTCACTGACTTTTAATCGCTGGAGCCAATTTGCTGGGAGAGAAACCCCACGCTGGCAAGAAATGAAACCACCTCAACTCCTTGACACACACCTTCCCCACAGCACCGTCCCTTCTCCTCCTCTCCATCCCCTCATCTATTCTCCGCTCCTCAGTCTCCCAGCACATCAAAGGCCTGGAAGAGAAACATGGAGACTCGCTTGGTCGCTCCTTTGCTTCCCCACTCTTCATTTTGTACCGCGGTCCCACTCCTCCTTCCACTCACTCCTCAGTTGTGCCAACTCCGGAACAAGAAAAAGGGTGAATACAGGTGATCAAATGGTTTAAACTGGACTGCTAGCCAAATAAAAAGTGCAACCGATCAAGCTAAAGCGCTCATCCTTTACGTCAGTGAAACCCTGGGTGGTGTTTTGATAGTTTCTGCAGTTTTTTGTTTTTTTTTGGTTATTTTTTTTGTGTTTTCGGATCGGTGCTTCATTATTCATCCCTCTGCCTCACCGTTTCCCACAAATCAGCATCAGGCTACAGATGTCTGGGAGGAATATATAGTAGAAGCGATATTTAACTCTCTGAACACCAAGCAGTTTCTCAGTGTTTCCTGCTCCTGTCACATTTTTACTCACTGTGAGCTCATTTTTCCCATCACACAAAGTCCTGCACCTCTATGGAAACACAAGCATATTATAGAAACAGAAATAGAGATACCTCTAGATAACTTTTAAAAGCTAGTAATAAACATGTACAACATTTTTCAAACTGCCCCCAGATGTGGCCCATGCTGAGACAAATACGTAGACAAAATAAAAATCTAAATCGATAGTTTACTACTTAATTTTTTCAATTTGTTTCCGTATTTGTCTCCCATCAGCTCTGTGTAAACACATCCAGCAGTTCCAGAGTAGCTGAAAAAAATGATATTTTTTTTTGTTAACTGTTGGTTATAGCTGAGTCACTAATGGCTTAGTCAAAGTGCTGAAGCAAAAGTTTATTTTTTGTTTAGTTTTTTTTATCCAAATCTTAGTGCTATTTTATTTTTCCTTTCAAATGATTAAATGGGACATCTACAATAAATGGATTTTGATGAAATGTCATGATTTAAAGCTTCCATTTTGATCATTTTCACAACAGAGCTGCACATCACACATGATTAATTCAGTTACTTCAGTTTTTAGAGCTTCTGTTTATGATAAATGGTGTAATTTTGGCATTTTTTAAAGCTAGTATGTTAAATGTGTAGATGGGTTTTGGGTTAAAGAGGCTTAATCTACTGCTCTCTTCATAAGGCCGTGTTGTTATTCGCAACCAGTTTAAAATGAGAGAATTTGTCAGAAATATATGGTCTCTGAATTTATTTATTTTTTTTATTTAAATGTTTTAACTAAATGAAGACATTACTGTCCTCTATGACACTCGTGTGAGGAAATGGTGAGAGAACCATTGCATAGATGGAAGGGAACAGGAAACAAAGGTAGAATAGGTTAAAAACAAAAAAAGGAGAAAGAGATGAGGGTTGTTTGCCCGAGGCTCTCCCCAGCACAGCGGTGGCAGTGTTGGGGGCTTGAGACTGTAAATAATTCAGCATCTCACAGCAAAGAACACACACACACACACACTGCACACTGCACACTGCACACTCAAGCCCTCTACCTCTCACACATCCACACACATATTCCCAGACCCTTTCTTTGTCTCTTTCACCCACACATGCACAGACAAAAGCCATTTTAGCTTCATCTCTTGAGGGGTGTGCCAGCTGCATTACTATTTCATTTAATGTATTTCTCTGTTTTCTGTGTTGGTATACAAGAGAGCAGAGAGGTAAACCAGGGGTGAGCGTTAACTGTAAGGTCAAGACTCAGTTCCCATGAAGATCGCCACCACATTTCCTGTCCACCACCTCCTTTATACTCCAGTGACCCGACGCTCGTAAAGGCCTTGATGCATGTTCAAATAACCTCAGTGCAAAGCTGTAACTGAACAAAGCTTAGCAATGACACTGCATTCCCTCTGTGTTTGTTATTATCATGCCGGCATTTAATTGCGTTTTTGAATGCCTAGAGGGGTAGCAGTGTGCGTCCCGTTACTGCTGCACGGTAATGGTTATACAGTTATTTTGTCTTTGGCACGAAAACACCATTACTCCCTAGAAGCCTTCTCCTGACATTTAAACGTGGAAGTGTTGGCTCGCAGCGGTTGGGTTGGAGGGGTGGGTGGAAATGGATAAAGATGTACAAGGAGAGCATCAGGAGTGACGGGGGAGGGGAGGGAGGGCTCGGTAATGGGCGCTGCCGGGCCGGGATATTCATGGAAAGGCACGCAAAATGTCAGATGTGAGCTGCACAGCCGACTAAGAAGTGAATGTCAGGGGGCAACGGACAGCTGCTGGGCGATTGCCTGGTCATTAGCAAGATACCAGTGACCTGGGGCGGTGCTGGTGACCTCAGCCGGCTCCCACTAAACATGAACTGGTCTGTTACTGACTGAGCTGACGGCTAATAAAAGTTTATCGTTGGTGCAAACCATCTGCAAAACATAGGTGCTAACCAGAGATGTGCCGGCTTCACATTTTCATGCTATTGTGGCCAAAAATGTCAGTGTAAATGGGAACATGATACGCATCAGACTTTCGTCAAATGCCACGATGAAATACATAGAATTCAGAGAATATGATGTATGGCTTTTTAATTCTTTGCACCTATGCATGTTCCCATACTAATCTTCTTGCATCCATGGATGATGAAAGTTGTAAAAACCTTGAACATTTGTAGACGTGCACAGAATGTATCAGCAATGATCTTTTAATGGACTCTAAACATGAGAGCAGAGCAGCCCTTCACAGTAGTACTGACCCGTGAGAGAGGGCGTAGTCTTGCAATCTTGAAGTTTCCTCCTAATCAGTTATGTAATATGGATGCTTTCTCACAGCAATTCAACACCCATTAACACGTCCTGATCCAGTGAATTTATATAGCAAACCGTGGAAATAGGAGTTGAAGCTTACTGACTGACATGCAACCCGCTTTGCTGGTCCTGCTGTGGCTGCTGTGCCACTGAAGACTCTGGAAGCGACAATAATCACAGTAATCTAATGACAGTAATAGATATTGTTGGCAGTGGTGTCACTATGATCATGTATAGCATGTAAACCAGCCCGCTGACACACATGTACTGCAAGGGATTTGCAGTATAGTGGTTACCTCTGGGGGGGGGGTTGAGCTGTCTAGACAGAGAGGCACGCCTAAAGTCAGTTTAAGGCAGGAAAGGATTGTTTTTTTATGGGGAAAAAAGTGCTATGCAAAGTTGTGTTTTTTGGAGTTAAATCAATGACTGCAGAGGGACTTTCATTGCACTCCACCATGACATAAATTGAATCAGACGAGTTTGCCAGTGAATGCAACTCGTGCAATCACCTGTCCTCCAAAACATATTTGTTAAACCAAATCAGTAATTTATAAACGTCTGGAGACTCGGCTTTTTGAGAAAAGTGTTGAATAAATGATTTCCCCTACAGGCTCTGCAAAATCTTTTTTTTTTTTTTTAAATAAGCAAGAAAATCAGTGGCCAACACAGCACGGAGCAACACTCCACATCATTTTCACAGTGAACACTAAACAACGTCCTGATTTGCATGCTTGTGCTTTATGGACTCTGGCGCCTCGCACCCCCTCCCCTCCTGCCTGTAAAATGCCAGTAAATGGTAGGGGCTCTGCAGCAAACCCAGCATCCCTTATGGTCTCATGTTCCCTCCTGGCATGACACAGATGGAGAGGGCTGTGCCCCACTGGTGCCACTTTGTTTGGTGGTGTTTCGCTGTGATTTTGAAGCCCTGTGGGTGCTGGCAGGGCCACAGAGGCCTCTCCTGGCATGGAGTCGTATCATCTCTGCAGGATGATAAGTTACCACGAGAGGAGGGGGGGTTAGTTGGGAGAGCAAAATAGAGATATAATACTGCAGAGGATAGATGTGCATAGACTGTATATACACCAGATTTCATATGATATGGAGAAAGATATTTGTAAATAATTTTTTTTGCATCAGTTTTTTTAATCGCCTTGCTGGTAGATTCCACCAGCACCACCTCACCTCTGCGCTTTTCTCTACCCTGATAGCATGACAGTTGCGGCAGCGAACGCTTATCTACTTTCTTTGCGTTCTGGAGGATACTCTCCATCCCTTCCTCCCTTGATTTCACCTCCCTCTGTTTCCTTTCCCACCTTCCCATCTTTACGCCAGTGTGTTGCTAATCAGGGCGCACAGAGCCAGACAGTTTGTTTGCAATCCGATAAGAAGGACGGACCAGAGGGAAGGGGGAGAGAGGAGGGAGGGAGGGAGACATTCTGGAAATACCAGCAAATTGGATTTAGCAGCAGAAAATAGCAGGTATCTGATAGCACACGGGCTTGATTCTATTAATGCAGGCGGAGAAAGTAAAGCAGGTGGTGTGTGTGTGATTGTGTGTGCATGATTGCATGTGTGATGGTGGTTTTAATTAAGGAGGTGCAACAACGAAGAACGGTCCCCCCCTCCATTCCATGCACGCACTTTGCGACAGAAGATAGGCGGTTTGAAAGCTGGCACTCTTGCCCTCCTCCCCCCACCCCACCAAGCCTCTCAGCACCCTCCTCCCTTTTGTCTCTCCTTCTTCACACACCTCAGCTACAAACCACAGCCACCCACCTTCTCTGGCGTAGCTAACCGTCCTCCCCTCCCAGGCTCCCCACTCCCTTGAAAGGAGGCCAAAATGCTCAACAAAGCAGTTGTTGCTCGCCACGTTTGATATGGAAATTTTTAAGATAGCTCCTAATAAACAATGAAGTATAACTTCCGCCGACTGCCAAATTCTCACTTGGAGTACTGCCTCTCCCCCTCTTTTATTTATTTTTTTATTACCTCGCTCCATCTGCACACCGTTTCGCCCAATCAGGGAGAAAATGAGAAGCGATCAACAGCCGCAAACACGTACCCCCTCCACACCACCACTTCCTAGCCTTTTTTCTGCCCCCCCCCCCCCGCCTCCCTTTCAATATCTTCCTTGGCTGACCTAGATAGTGAAAAGCGAGGAGATGGAAAAACATGACTTCAGCAGAATCAAAATGCTTTTCAACGGTCTTGCAGGCTAGCCTTTTGTTATGCGCTTCGATAGGCGTTTGCATTTTCCTCGGCCTGCAGATGGTGGTGTATATATAGTAAAGATTGCTGTTGTTCCAAACACTCGTAGGTTTTTTGTGCTAAATAAGAATAGCCTTCGATATCAGATTATTTTCAGAATTCCTGGTTTTGTGTTGTATTTCATGGTGTTGCACTATTTACATTTCGCACAGAAGCTGAACTTGTTTGTGTCTTTAGGAGAGAAGACATTGCATCTTTTTAAAACCCGGTTTCAGGCTCTCGCTGACCCGCTGCTCACAGTAAGGCGGTGTTTTTACATCACCACACACTGACCATATGGTTCAACCCAATAAGAAGTGTGGAGAAACACCATAAAACAACAGGACTGCTCTACTGCTACCAAACTGGGTCATATCAGTGTATAATTCAGCAATGTGTGCCACAGAAACACGCCAAATGTGTTCTCTTTCACCAAGACACTGTGTTAAAAGCATGCAAGTTGCAAAATTAATCCTACAGTCGATGATTGTGATAAAAGCAGCCACATATTTCAGTTTATTTTGTATATTTTTTTACATCTTGATTCTCTTTGTCCGCCTCTGGATTCTACTTGCCGCTCTTGATCTTTGCCTCGGATTTTTTTTTTTGTCCTGGATGAATGACTTTGTGTAAAGGACGACATTTATTACATCCTCTATAGAAAAGCCGTGGCTAAGTATGATAAATGAATGATGAATTTATCAGCGTGTGATTAATGTACGGTCTCGTTGAGGTGCGTTTGAACTAACCGGTGTCTCTCTTGCTCTTTCTCTCCCTCATGCTCTCCCTCCTGCCCCCACTGACGCCTTGAAAACAACCAAATAGGTAAGTGACACAATCCCGTTTTGCACACTAAAATGTCAAATTGAGTTATTTGGTTCATTTTCTTTCCTACAAAAGCCCGGGTCTGTGTTTCGCCAAGCTTAGGCAGCAGGTACGGAATAGATTCCGAGTAGGCTTTAAGGATTCTTCAGTGGTGAGGCATTGCAGCCGCTTGATGACTTTTAATGGAATTTGGGCCCTTTTGAATGAGAATGAAAATGGTGTACGTACTAGATCTGTGCTCCTGTGAAGCAAAGGAAAGCAATGGTACAATAGATCCATCATGAGGAAAGTGTTATTTGAATTACAGCTCTATTCTCTGGCCAGTTTGTGCCATAGTTAGAGCATTTTCTGAAGACCAGACATTCTGCTGACACTCAGTCTGCTGTTTGCTTTTAATTGCATATTTAGCTCAAACGGGGGAAGCCTTTACTGTAAGTTTTCAGAGAGCCTGCTCTTGTGGCTCAGAATTTAGGTGGAGCATTAAAGTTTAATAGACATTGGACTGCAATGCATCTTACTTCCTTTTACCGCTGACTCGATTTCGACTACTTATCCCTCTATGTGTCACATCATAATAGTTCTGAGGTCATTGCAATATTAATACATACGGTGATTATAAAAAGGGGCAATTGCCACATTTTTTAGAGGGAAATTACTTTCCGTGTGAAGTATTCTTTGACTTCTTCACTCCGTGCTGGTTCATTTTCACAAAGTGTCGTTGGGTTGCTCATTAGAGCTCAGAGCAGGCTGCATTAGAGACAGCACATGATGCTTCGCTTCTCGCCCGCTCCATTTTTATCCCGCCCTCTCTCCCTGCATTTCCGTGTGCATTTTGCCACCGCCCTCTGTTTTTTTCATCAGCACAAAGGCAAATTGCTCATCTGTCTCTGTGGCTTTATTCCACCCTTCTGTCTTTTCATTATTCCTCGTCATTCTCCATCTCCTTTTGTCCTTTTCACAATAATGAAAACCATCTTTTTCTGTCTTTTTTCCCCCTCTCCCCCCCCACCTTCTTCTTCCTGCTCTTTATGGGATGCCTATTAGAGCGGGCACATCTTGTGCTGTTATTCAGCTCACACCTCATAAGGCGGGAAAAGCGAGCAAGATGGCATTTGTTTTGCCTTACAACCAGAGCTCATGTGTTCCAATTTAATTTTCTCATTTGATCTTGTCAAACGGCTGTATTTGGAATACATGAGCCTGTTTAAATTCATGAGGTCAGATGGAGTGCTCTCTGTAATTGGAATCATTTACACACTTTATTGAGGATGCCCTCTTAGCTTATTGGTGACAACAAGATGGCCAAAAAAATGCACTTCACACCTCAAAAAAATCTGAAGCAACAACACTGCATTGTTGTCGTTCGGTTCGAGTAGAAATAATAAAATAAGCACACCTGCAGATGGTATAAACAGTAAGATTTGCATTCACAGAATTCGCACCGACTCCTGTAGAAACCACATTTGTTATGTTTAGCTGCACTTTGAAGAATGAAAAATCCAAACCCAAACAAACAGGAGAAGGATCACAGCTGCAAACATGCAACTCATATTTTTTATACAAGTTAAATATGTGATGTAGGTTTTAAAGTATGGTGCACAATGTGGCAAAACCTGATCTATTTAGCTGAGGTTTGTTTTAACAAAAATTACACCTTTATATTTGCATATGAAATTTTGATTGTGAAAGACCAGTTAATTTCATTATTAACAGGAAAAAAATGTAGTTTTTGAAGCAATTAGATGTTACTCAAACCACTTTTGGCTTCAGTGAAGTTCTCATTTTTTCCAGTCTCCCTCCTGGGTATTGTACACAGCTTGAAAAGATCTTTAAAATCACTCCAACTTATCTCGGGTGAAGGTAGGTGAAACCAAAAGCGTCATATGGTGACGTGTTATAGGATGTTGAGAGAGACGGGTAATAAGAAAGGTGGTGCATTGCTGCAAGTGCAAGAGAAGACGTCTGGGATACAGAGAAAAAAATACGTTGTTTCAAGGAGAAGTGACAGCAGGAGTGAGATGAAACAAAATACGTTTTTTCTTCTAAAAGTATAAAAGTGTAGAGATGCTTGAACCAAAAAAAAGAAGGAAAACAAAAAAATCCATCCAGATACAAAACTATCATGCCTCCACACTGAAAGAGAGCAATCAAAGCATGTAGTCTTGATTACTTCTCTACATTTCGCCAGAATCTTCCTGCCAGTGCAGATAGAAAAAGCTGAGAGAAAAATGTGTTATGATATTTTGTCTCCTAAAATCACTCAACTTGTAATGGTTAATCCGAGGTGTTATAACTCTGTGCTTTCAAAATAATGGTATGTGAGAGGCAGAAATGCTTGAATCAACCTCAAACAAGCTCCATTCAAGAAAATTACAGGTGTGTATCGCTGATGTGACAACAGCTTCGACAACGTTGACGTTTTTGATGAAACAGTCGGCAAGAGATGAAGTGCACTTATCCCAGTGACAGATACATGCGATGACTAGAAAAGAGCGCTGCCTGAGAGTGGGGCAATTCTGCAAAAAAAACTGCTAAGTGAACCGAATGCATCTGAATAATAATAATAATGTTGTGTGCATCCGAGTATCCTTTGGGACCACGTTCATACAGGAAGCTTCGTACCAACACTCAGTTCCATCTACATTCATGTAGCAGAGTTGTGTTTGTAAAATTTATTCCAAACCTTTTTCAAGTGTTGCCTCTACCCCCAATCCTGTCTCCTCAAGATTGCATTCCTATCCAACTAAACTTCATTCTCAGATATGCTTTTTACCCAATAAGTGCCAGGAAAATTCTTCAGTGGAGTCCTGATTTCTCCAAATTAGCACTCAGAGTCGTCTCTCAAGTCAAAGCAAAGCTTTACTTGCAGTAAGGAGTCATCATGAACAGAGCACAGTCTGAACAGGTGACTGATGAAGGCGCAAAACAGCGTAGCTTTTACACAGGCACATAGGCATGAGTTACACATCATGGTATGAGTTCGCCTGATGGAAAATTACTGAGCACAGCTTCATTTGAGTTACACACCACAGTTAAGAGCATCCAGTCATAAAATACAATAATTTTCATAATGGTAAAGTCACCATATGATGATGTAGGAAACCTTTATTTCACTTTTCAAGAGTCACAGTGCCTGTGTTAGGAGGTTGGAAGATTGATGTTGGCATATATATATATATATATATATATATATATATATATATATATGTCTTCAAATTAAATTCTTTGCTTTCATTTTTACTCGCTCTGTGTTAGGCATCAAAATTACTCGGTTGTGTTTACAAAAATATAAAACTTTGGGGTTTTAAGCCGCCCTTCCACTGAATTGCAATTCAAGAATCAAAAAAATGCATTATTTATCACACAATAATAGAAAAACCACATAAAAATTACATTAAAACTCAAAGAATTCCATAAATACATGTACAAAGCAGATGTCCAGAGCTGCAGCTGTGTTTTGGCCTTGTTTGAAATCGATATTGCAGTGGGAATGAAGGAGTTCTGAAAAAGGTCTATGTTTTTTTTTTTTTGGCCAGAGGTGCTCCGCCTGATGATGCCATGTTAGAGGCTTGGTGAGGTTCAGGCTTCACAGCTAGGTGAGGTTTAAGAAAAATAATGATTGAGTTAAAATTCACCCTTTTACAACGTGTTTGAAGTGTGTCACTGGGGTGACGAGGCCCACCCATTCTGAAATATGATTGGTTGACTTAAAAGAAGGTACAGCTGGAACAAATCCTGGAGAACATCAGTTTCCCTCAAAACATCACAAAGAATGCAGCTTTTCTGAAATAAGTTGCATTGCATTCACCTTGAATGTGCCTCAGAGCCTGCCTTTTCTCGAATGTTGTAACTAGCTTGAGCTGTGAGGACAAATGCAGCGCCGTGGTCGTCATTTTTAATGCCTTGTTTGCATTTTGACAATATGTGTCATTAACAACCAGCAGCTCAGTGAATATCTGCTGCTCAGTGAATCTCATTGCATATTATGGACTTTGTAGACAACAGTCGGATCCAAGTCCTCTGTTTTGATCCTCTGCTGGATTGGATTTGTCAGCATGACTGACAGTCAAAAGGAACCTTCAGGAGAATACCTGCTTTGTTCGTCTCTTAAAACTGCTTATACAGTAAATATGGAATAAACAGCAATATACAGCCACCACTGCTCAGCCCTCATCTCTGCAGGTAATGTCCTCTGAGACCCCATTTCACTCTTAACACTCAGATTCTATTGGCTCCCGTCATCCTCTGTCTGTACACTTGTCTAGAGTCTGGTTAGGAAGGATTTTTAAAACTGATCTAAATCAAAATGCGTCACTGCAGACGGCTTTATGCTTTACTCCTCCAGACTTCTGCCAATGACCTTTACAGCATGATGTTTTTGATGGCGTTGGATTCAAACAAAGAGCTCCTTAGAAAGCCCACAAACATTTCTCTTTTGATATAACAACATATCAATGCACTGAGGTCAGAGGTATTCATTGGCTCTGTGTCTCTTTAGAAGGAGAAGCAACAGTTACAAATGGAGAGTCCATCATCCATTTGATCAGCAGTACTTGAGTGATGAATTCTCTCCTCAGAGACATATTGTTTTCTTCACACTTGGATTTCATTTGAATATGAATCAGGGTGAAAAAAAAAACTATATAGCATGACTTTAGGAAGTGAAGTGAATGCAGAAAAGAGCAGAGAGGCAGAAAAAGGTAGAGGGAGTGACAGAGAGTTGGTGAGTGAACATCGAATGCGAACAGAGGTTTGGTGCTGCGGGGAAAGGAGCTGCTGGTTTCAGTGGTGCTTTAAATGACCCTGCTATCTCTGTTGCATTAAACACACTGCCCTGCAGTCTGCACTAAGCCTCAAGACTCACCCTGCGCAATCCGCTTACCCTTGAATAGCTCTAAATTAGCAGTTGGGTTTTTCACTTTATGCCTCTGAAGAGCTGAAGACGAGGCAAGGAAGTTTTCTTTTTCTATTCCAGAGGTAGAGACTTAATACAGCCTGCAGAAAAACGTGTTTTTAATTAACTTACCTTAAGGGTGGTCCCTATCCTGAAACCTTTGATTAATTAGATAGGAAGGTTTCAGATGACGGAGCCTGTGGGCGACCCTGAATGCTTTTCTTCTTCTTTAAAGGACTTCATTACCCCAAAATCCTGTAATGCGACATCAATTAATTGTGTGCTCCTCAGACCAAAATTTTCTCGACATCAGATGGAAAAAGGAGGTGGAGACGAAGCACTAATGTGTCTTTTTGTTTCAGTAAAGTCTTGAGTAGTCTCAGCGTTTCCTCTTCAGCTCCTTCACCTTTAGTGTGACCTTGTACACCATATTTCCTCTCTTCGGTCAACTGTTTAACAACTCGCCAGCCCGGGGTACCGATGCCGCAAAAGAATGTCTGTAGGCTGATGTATCTCGGAGCAATGCTACATTAAGCCTCCCATCTGGTGGGATTACAATTACAGGTATTTAATTTGGTGCCGCGTCATTAGTGCTTTGTTATGCCGTCTGACACAGTCAAGCCTCCTTCTCCAATGACAATGACCTGCATTAGCAGAGATTAGATGTGAGAGTTGATTGAGAAAATGACACAGCAGAAATGTAATTGGGTTGCATGGGCGTAAAATCTCAAGAAGGGGGATAAATCAAGGAGAGAGAAACATAAAAAAACGAAAAGTGCATGTGGGAAAAAAAGAGAAAAGCTGCACAAGACAGATTTTAAAGTACAAATAAGTCATCTTATCAACTTAAATTGCAGAGTCGCCTCCAGAGACAGCATGGCTTTTCTTTAATTACCCACTAAAATTCAGAAACACGAAAAAATGCCCAATAAGGGATTAATAAAAATGCTAAACTGCTCCTAAACAGCACTAAATGAGTCCTCTATCCAAAGACGCGCCATTAGATCTTTTGCTTCTTTTGTCCCATTGGTGTACTTCAAAGTATAAAAGCGTTGCGGTTCTAGTTCTTCAATAATGCAGTTCACTTTATTATTCAAGTTCAGACTGTTTAAACAGGTTACCCCTTGCCACACGCACCGTTAAATTTTAATCCAATCTCAAATTTGAGCCATCAGCAGAGCCCAGGAGCCTCTGATGCATATGGACTCTGACCTTTGGTACTTTAATCACTGCCCTCCAGCTGTCTCTCACTGGTTGACTCATATCGGAATTTTAGGGGACAAAAAAATGTTTTCAGGATGGCTCCATGAGGAATATGTGGAAAGAAAACACTTTAATGTACACAGATGCTCAATTATGTTGTTGTTTTTTTCACCAAACTTTGTTGGTTGGTATGTAGTTATAGTTAAAGGTATACTTAAACATTCAAGTAAATATGCTTATTGACTTTAGTGGTCTCTAAATCATTTGTTTATGTCCACCAGAGAGGTAACACATCTTCATTTTAAGCAGGCTTGTATTAAAGGCAGCCCTTTCTTTGTTACGCCCTCTGCTTGACAGCTCTAATTGGTCATATTTGTTACAAAGCCTCGCTTTAATCCACATTTGTGCCGTTAAATGTGCTTGTTAAGGCTCCCATCCATTACAGTGGACAGAAACCTTTCCGTTTCTTTCATTAAAGTAAACGAGAATGTAGTTTAGTTGCAGAGGTACGTCTGTTTTGGGCGGCTTTAACATCTTTAAAACACATGCAAGGTAGGGGATTTGAGTGGCTACATCGTTAGCAATGAAGACTTTAAAAATACATTGACGAAAAGAGTAAAAAACCTTTCTGTTCCATCAGACAGACAAATGATGGATGTCTGATACTTGAATTGCTAGCTATTTCGATTGCTCTTAAGTCTGTTGCACCCTTCAAGTGCTCTACCTCTGTGGCTCTTGCTGTAAACAGAATGAAGCTTTAACAGTGAGGAGAGGTTGACCTGGGTCGACCGGCTCATCAGAGCCAGCAGTCACTACAGTTAATGGATTGTTGTGTGTCCACTGCCTGTAGAGAAGATTTACAACCGGCTTCCGTCGCAGGAACATCCGCGTCTGCCGTTTAACACGCTGCCTCCAGCCTGGCAAGACCAATCCACAAACAAACACACGTAGACGTGGAGGAACTGATTAACAACAAAAGCAGACAGCTGTGATTTAGCAGCACCGGATAAAGCTGCACCTCATGATGTTCTGTCTTCCATCTTCTGTTGAGCCTCGCTTTGTTAGCGTTCGGCATATACGCTGTTTTGTCAGATGCTGAGTGTTAGTGGGGCAGATTGAAAGTGGCAGATGTTGAGAACGGAGAACTGTGTTTGCCTCACAGAGGTGATGTTCTTATGTTAGGCAACACAGTGGACAAGTTGTTTGCTTCCCATTTACTGCAAAGATCAGCATCTTTGACCTTTCAGGTGAAAAGAGCAGCATTTGATTTAGCCTTTTCATCTCCCACACATGCTGTTAAGTTCTATATGCACGACGTGTTTTCCCAGATTGAAAATTAAACACTCTTGGAAAAAATATAAGGACCCCTTTGGCACCATTGATTTCCTCCCATAGCAGCCAACAGCTTGCCTCTTGTCAGAGCAAAGCTTTTTAATCAGATGCGTGCAGGAGTCTGTCTTTGTGGAATGAAAAGAGAACGGAGGGGCTGACTGAGGGATGGGAGGGTGCGGGGAGGAAAGCAAAACGCAGCAAACAATTGGCATGAAATGAACTGTCGTCAGAGCCGGTGCTTCGCTGAGCATAAAAGAGTCAGAGAGGGATGATGTATTGTCGCAGGGAGAACAAGAGCTGTGCTTTGTATGCATATTGTATGTGTTGTGATGGAGTTGTGGCCCCTATCAAAGGTAAATCTAAAACACGGAATCATAATAACACTCAGAATGGGGGGAAAAAAGTGGTTGAAGCTTGCAAATGGAAACTTCTGACTGTCATTGCATTTGTTTCTTTATGCTATTCATTCTGCTGAATGTTTCCCTTGTTTTGTTGTCTTTGATTCTCTGTCCGTCATCACCGTCTCCTTGTGCATGTCACTCCCTGTTTATTTTTCCCTGCTGGCCTTTGATCTCCATCTCTGCCAGGACGCTTCTCGCTTCCTTGTTATTCCGTCGCTTCCTCACATATGTCCTTGTCAACCCATCGCACCCTGTCTCTCATTCCCTAAGTCCCTCTCTTCCTTGACATCAAATCAAGCCGGCTCCCTGCTTCCTTTCCCAGATACAGGAGGAGGGAATGAAGCAGCAGCGAGGGGGTCTTTGTAGTCAAATTGACTTGTGCCGTGTTCACCAAACGGATGAGCCGGGCAGGTCTGTGCCCGGGCTCAACAGTATGCATGACACACTCATTTGTCATGCATTGGCCTGTACATCTACTCCTGCCAAAATGCTGTCCTGGCTCCCATCCCAACTCTCTTCTTATTCTCTCAGCACTTAGGCTTGGGGGAAAAACACAGGCACAAAATGGCTGCCACTGTCACTGCACTGTTCTCAGCAAATGAATAAGAAGCAAGAGGCTGTGCTGTTTCATGTTTTATGAACAGTGAGATAATGCAAATTTTAGAGTGCTTTTCCACATGCAAAATGGAAAGAAAGTGGTTTTTGATGTCATTTTGAACCTCCTAATGTCAAGTAGTGACTTATAGAGACTCACCAACCGCTACTTCATTCATTTATTTACTCCTTTAAGCTAAATCTTTTGCTATCTTCATTCCCATGGTCACTTTTCTTGTGTGAATCCATTGAAAGTGTAAATTCACATAAAGTGAGGCTCCAATACTATAAAGCTGAAGCGAGTGTGCCCTTGAGCAAATTCACTTGAATGTCAAATGCTTTAAAATTGTATAACCTTTTAAAGATTGTATTATTTTTAAGTTGAACTGTAGGGTATTTCGCCTCATGATAAATCAAAAGTGAATACTTTGAAAAGACTGCATTGATGGTGCAGGTCCCAGAGAAGAAACCCAATGCAACAAAAGTGTCAATACAGCTGAAACAAAACTGGGTACACTGGCGATGTACAACTAGCCTAATTTCATTACCATGGTTTTAAAACAACCTGGTTATGAAATAACCTGAACTTTCTCAACTTTGGATCCATCAGTGGTGTCTACCTGCATGTAAGCATCTTGGTTTCATGTGAAAATAAATTGCCACTGGAGCAGAAAAAATCAGATGATGTGATTTCACAAAGGTGGACACGGTCACAGAAAGCTTAGTAACCAACAAAGAGTCAGTTTAAACACAGCTGCGGTAGTAATCAGGAGGTCAAGAATGAGGAATAGTACCACTAGACAGAGCAAAGGACTTGTAACATCAACCTCTATAGGCGGCATCCGTCTTGTTTGCTCTTTGGCACAAACCTTCAAGATGTAATGTTGCTACAAATCCCAGAAAGAAGCCTGATAAATGTTAGGTACACATTCTTTAGTCAGGTGGGATACATTTATTCAGCTCAGGTGGGGTGCCTGACTACCACAGTGAATGCATAGTCCCAACAGTGGAACACAGAAAAGGTATTGTGATGATATCGGTCTGTATGAGGGCAAAAGGTGTTGGAGAGATGACATTCTGGATGGCACCATGAGGCCCTGTGGATATACCAAAATAATGGCTGACAAAATGACTCCCAGTCTGCAGAAGAGGAATATTCTAGCATGATAGTCATCCGAAACATAACGCCAAATTCAGACAAGAGTTACCGAAGAAGAAGAAGTGAAAAATGTCTAAATGTGTCCCCTGACATAAATCCAATTGAACACAAAAGCAAAGAGTAGCTGGAAGAGTGCAGTCATATCCTTCTGTGAGGCCTATGTATTGAATATAGTGAATTTAAAGTGTTAGTTTTTCATTTTAAATATTAGTCAAGCCCTACTATTAGACTTAGAAGCAATGCAGCTGCTTTAAAAAGATACACTTTTGAATCCTTTGTGATATTTCTCCTTTTCATTGCATACTGTAAGTTCCATCTGAGGTGATCGTTTGGAGAGCCACATAAAGCTGATTTATCACTTTGACCTTAATATTATTTAGTCAGACATTAGTCATTTCGTCATGTTGTCTCCAGAAAGTGAGCGCAACAGATTGGTTTGTAGGCTTTGGTGGCAGCTTTACACATAGGCCTTTCCTCTAGATTAGAGGCTAAGTTACATCAGCCACCATTTTCTCTCTGGCAAGCGTCCCCATTTCATAAAGGTCAGTGGTATTTTTTCTGCTCTCTTCGATGTAGGGTAGTCCCTCTTTCATTGTTCCTCCTTTTCTTCCCTTCTGTCTTCTTCTGATTACGGTGTAGCATGGATGCAGCAAACACTGTGTACTTGTCATTAAGGCCAATTTCCATCACTCCTTCTCCTCTCCTGTCACCAGTGGTGCCTCCACTAGGGAAAGAATGGATTTTAATGGGCGGTGGTTGATTAGTGCAACACTAATGATGAGTCAAGTAGTGCGGATGACTGTGGAGAGTTGGGCTGATTTAGAGAGACAGTGGAGAGAGAGAGAGGAGATGAAACAGAGAGGGAGCGACTCAGTTTTTGACTGATTGTGACAATTGAGTTTTTTCTCCTTTTCTTTCCCTATTCATTCATCCACGCAGTTTACAATAAGTACGTAAGGATCGTAACAGTCATTTATATCCATATATCACAGGCAGTACTTGCAAATTGAAACTTCTGACTCACTCTGTTGGACGTTTGTGTGTTTCCTCTCTGTCATTAATGCTCAATCATTCTGCCACCATCTCGTTGTGCGTGTCACTCTCTGATTCACGCGCTGTTTGTTTCCTGTTGGTCGCCATGCAGGGACCGGCCCACTCCTCTTTCATCATTTCCACTCCTGTGTTGTCCTTTCATGCGCTAATGATGATAACAGCTTGTTTTTAAAGCAGGGATTTTTGACCAGACTTAGCTGTGGCTGCAGTTACAAGGTGGTACTTTGAAATATCATCAGCCAATTTTAAAAACAATCCTGGTATGTTATAGGACGCTGATTTCACCCGTAAAAACTCACCACTGTGTATTAAATTACATATTTAGATTATTTTTCTTCATTCTGCACTACAAAATTTCAAGTTTTAGCATTTGAGCAATTCATTCATTCACACTCATGCTAGAAGCTAATGCTAAAGACAACTAATTATACATAAAGACAGGACTGGTTCCTTTGGTTTGTAACAGATGTCAACATGTGTGTCTTTAAGACTGTCATCTCTATATTTTAAGGTGAAAACGATCAGCTGTGACGCCGAATGCTTACTGAACTCATGCTCTATCTTTAAGCATATTAAAAACATCGTTATAATTTTATAAACTTATTACATAGACCACAACTCCATGAGCCTAAATGATCACCTGGTGCAATGGAGTGTGCAGAACTCGTTAAGATAAAGCAGAGATGATGAATCAAGTTGCTCCTATTATAAAGGATAATATTGCATATTTTGTACCAGAGGAGTGCATTATGTCTTCAAACAAATATTTTAAAAGTCAAAAGTATGGGTATCTCCTATTCAAACAACAACCAAAGTAAGAGTATTCAAGACATCAGTGGAATCCATCTTACTCTAAGGATCTGACTCCTGGTCACCATCGAAGACTCTCTCAAAAAGAATTGATGGGACTTTTACCAGAATGCTACGGATGGTACAAAACATCTCCTGGAAATGGCATCTCCCCAACAAATCCACATCCACGCTTGTCAACCTTCATTAGGCAACGTAGACTAGCCCTGGCTGGACATGTGGTGAGACAACAGAGCAGCTGGTCGAGTATCGTCATGGAAACCTGATACTATCAGAAAGGTTCTAGAAAAAGAAACTGGTCTGGAAGGCAAAGAACTATTGACTGTAAAGCTGGACAGAACGAGTTGGATGAAGAACTTTATTCATGTCACCGATTCTGTCGGGTGCAATTTACTGTCTGACAATTAATTCAATTTAAATAATAATCCAGAAGCTCAAAATGATGCCAGACAGAAGACAGACCAGTGGGGTCAATATCAAAATGCTTGAGTGCATCTTCATCTAATAGAACTCCGAGATTTCATGGAACAAAACAGGGGTTGGGAGTAAGAAGACCCTCTTTCATCTGTCTGTAAAAGGATCAATCGCTTGCTAATGAATCTTTGTAGAAAAACGTTTTTTTTGGATCGTGGTCTGACTTTCAAGCCAGTCCAATTACATTAGCTTTCCATCTCACCAGCTGCTACCTATGGAGTGGTACATGACAGGAGCCTTGTCAACAACAGAAAAGACCTCTGGCTGTTGCAACAAACCTCATGGAAATGAGAGTGTGAGCTGCGATGCATTTATTAAAGATCTCTCTCCCTCCCTGCCAAATCGAAAGTAGGTCACCGCAAAACTGTGGGCCACTGTAAATCACTCCTTCCATGTGCTATAACTCTTGTTCCCTCAGTGCACTCTCTCTGCATGTAAACCTTACACCAACCCTGAGCTTATGTTTATATTTTAAACACGTCAGCTCACTGGCATGTCAAGGGTAAGGATCTAAAATTGCATTAAGGGGTAGGATTTATTGCGAGAAACTGCAGGCAGGATGGCGAATGGGCTTGGTGCGCCTCGCAAAACAATTTTATCACGTCAGGGAATTTGTGGTGCTGTTATTAACTACGGCAATAACGGCTAATAAGACCTGAATCCAGTTTGTTTAAGCCTGTTGAGCAGTCACGAGCCGCTTTTCTTCTGCATCCAGGAGTCTGTGCTCGAACTCCTCCTGTGGATGCTTTGTGCAAGAACAGTGGGTTCAGATGGGATGTTCGCTTTGTGTGTTGCCTTTAAGCCACTGTTAAAGCCACCCTGGCATGTCGAACATAAGCAGGGGAGTAGAACATTTTAAAGTTCCAAAACCACCGTGAGTCAGTGGCGGAGCAATCGAAAGATGCTTTCAGTCTCTCCATTTGCCTGCCGGCCACTACACCAGTTTACTAGTGATCATACTGGGCTGCACAGCAGTCGCCTAAAGCTCCACAAAAATGAAATGATAGGGAATCAGTAAAGGGTAGGGCTGCCAGTATTTCAAAAAAAAAAAAAAAAATCAAGTTTGAATGAGTTTGAACTGCTAAGAAAAAATGTGATCCAATTCAATACATGCCATATGCTGTTTTGTAGCCCCCTTTGTACAAGCTTCTGATGAGGGTCCTGACCTCTGTAGTCAGCAGTAAAGGCAATTTGACAACGCTGTATAGTTGCTCCATTCATTCATGGTCCATCTGTTGCATCATGTGGGCAACAAGCTAGCAGGCTCGTCCTCAGAATAATTTTTATTGTCGTGTAAACAAAGCTCTTTACAAACTTGACAAAAAGCCTTACATTGTGCTGTCACTGACTACGAATCCAAAAAGTTAACTATAATTTTGAATATCTCATTTTTTTTTTTTTGTCTTCCCTACATTCAAACAAATCGTCAAATTTAGAATAAAAAGTAGCAGCCTTGGTAAGAGACTAGAAGAAGATGGGACTGAAATTTTAGCACAATTTCAAAGCCGACCATTCAGTTAAGAATGCGGCTTGTGATGGCTGTGGAGTGAGTGGTTTGCAGTGTTTCTTTGTGCCGGCTGGTCGGTGAAGGCCAACTGAGGCTGAAGGACGACTATACACGCAACCCTCAGCTCACTTCAGCTACTGATTACAGCACTCCTCTCATTAATGTCTCCTCTCAGTCCTTCTATAGACCACAGCGACAGTGTTCCACATTGATGTGAGCGGCTTTGTTATTCACCAAAGCCATCCTATTTAGTCGCACCCACTCACAGACTGTGTATTCATTTGGATCACTTCGTCAAACAGTTCTATTTAATATAGTAAATGACCTGACATTGAACACATTTACATTAAATCCAAAGGGTTTTCAAATGCACCTTTGTGTACATTTCAAATGTAATTTAGTCTGTCTATTGACGCATTGTAATTAAGGCAGATTAATTCGTGGATGTCAAGAAACTCTTGCAAAAGCTGCAATTTTTTCGCTATGTTGTCGGATTTTTTTTTTAACTTGTTTTAACATAGATGGATTTTTATTACAGCCACAATGCTGCACTTTACTCTCCATTCTCTCAATATTAGGCAGCAGCCACAGTCAGACTTAAGCTGAGAAAATCACATCACCCCAGTAATGACATTTTTTCACTGTCTCCCTGTTGGAAGATTAGTTTTAAGATTTCATTGATCAATTTTTCAAGCCCAATTAGGTCTTGCCCTCAAGTTATATCATGTACTTGTGAACCCTCTCTGAGCGTGGGAGCAGCCTCAGATCTTTAACAGGAGCAGACTCGAATTTGGCTGGAGATTACGTGCCTCGGGACTGAATTGTATTCTTGTAATGTCCACATGTGAGCTTGTTGTTTTGGACGAGTCCGAGTAAACACTGCAGTCACCCAGCTTTCCATTTTCAGAGCGAAAAGTTCAATTTTAGAAAAGTCCAGGTTCGAAAAGGTCATGTTTTCCTCTGCCTCGTTTCTCTCCCTCTATTTTTCCTCTATCTCATGCTCCATCTCCTCAGTCCCTCCCTCCTAATCCCACCATCCTTCCCCTTCTTACTCTAACCTCTCCCTGTCCGACACTCTGCGCTGTTGCTGACGGCAAGGGACAGGGCGGATGTTTGAAATTTCACTCAGGGTGTCTCATTAGAAACAGCAAGGCCTTTTCCACATACCAACCAGAAGAGCCTGCTGGCACAGTGTGGTCTGTGTCGACTTCTGCAGAGACACAGAAAGGAAAAAACGAGGGCGAGGTTTGAAGGAGGTGAGGAAAGGGACGACAAAGAGAGAATAGCAGCGGCGGCTGAAGGTCGGGGGACAGAAGTAATAGGCAGAGGTAAAAGTGCAGGTTAGAAATGTTTTATCCCATCTTTCCCTTGTCATCATCTCTTCTTTCTCCTTTTAGCACACTTTTGTCCATCTTTCTCTCTGCCTCTTCCCCTCTGCTAGCAACAGCTGTGGGAGGAAATGAAGTGCAAAATGTCATCTCGTTCCTCCATCTGCGCCCACTGCTAACATGCCTGTGTCACTGCTGACACCAGCTCGTTCGTCCTCTTCATCTTCTCTCCTCTCTATGAACCACCTCTGTCTGATCTGCTGAGAGTGAATCTCTTGTTTTGTCTCTACTGCTAAGTTTAGCGATACCTACCTGCTACTGCTAACCTTACGTAGCACATAAAGGAAATGTTGCAAAGACAAGGCCCTGAACTGAGCTCAAAATATCATGTAATGTTTGTTTTCATTCAATCATCATTTTATTCTATAGAACCTTTTCTAGTCATGATCACCCAGAGCCTAATGCAGGTTTTTTTGACCAAGCAGACAGGTCAATATATACTGTAATTGCAGAACTTTTTGTATCATAGTTGACATTTTTGCTGTTTTCAGACCTAAAATCAACATGGCCGCCTATAAACAAACACCACATGGCATTTTTACAGAAAGATTTGTCTAAAAATTATATATACAACTGAGTGAAATTGCCGTTAATGGTAAAGATGTCATATCAAACCTGTTTACATGCCATAAATCCACACTTGACTCACACACTACTTTGTTAAATAACTCATAAAGCCTTGGAGTCTGGCCAGTTTTTCCTTCGGGAGGAAATTACATCATATGGAGCAGGTCATGTGATCTGGAATTAACACACTTCCTTGAGAGGTGTTTTTGTAATGAGTACCTTAGTTGGCACAGATACAATTTGTGATTTTCCATATAAAATTTGATATATTGACAAAAAAGAAATATCTGTCATGGTCATCTCTACTTAATAAAAAGAACATAATAAAAACTATTTTTGAATTAAATTTGGATGGTTATTTAGCTGACATTTTAGTGATATCCAGTCATTTTTTTATTAATAAGTGATTGTTTCCACAATAAATAATGATGCAATTTGTGAAGACATGATCATAATGAATATAAAAAAACTTTATTTTTTTTTAACTTTTCATAAAAATGTATGCAGGATACATATCATGGACTTCAAAAGTCCTTAAATCATATATGGACGCACATGTAATTTAGCAATAACCATTCATTTGATGTTGCCATTGCTCAGCTACCATGTACTAGTAATCCTTTCTTCTACTCGTACTGCTTTGTTACTTTGTTACTAACCCCTAGTGATTTTATTTGCCCTCATTTTGAGTTGTCCTTCACTGAGATTTCTGTGTTCACCCAAACACAATGAAGGCCACTACAGCTGTTTTTATTGTGCCTACAGTACTAGCAGGCACCACCGTGTTTTTACAAAAGCAACACCCCACTCTGAATAATCAACAGTTTTCACACTTTTCTTTGAAGAAATAGTCCCCATGAAACCTCTTCACAGCAATGTCAGTTCATTACCTCTTGCTGACATTTAGAGAGATTCAAAGAGTTTCCAAGTACTGTTTGCTTTTTTCTTTTCTTTTTTTTTAATCCAGGCACATGCAATTCTGCCGCCAGCTATTTCATATTGTTGCAACTGCAGTGATATAGAATGCAACAAAGCGAATACAATGCTGTGTAATGTCAGTAGAAATGTTAGATGGTTGAGTAAAAACATAAAATACAGGCCCCAAAGTAGGGCTGAGATAAACAAAATAATAAACAAAGAAATTATATTGCAATTAGTGTCACTGATATTGAGATGAGTAGCAGAATGAACATTTTTACGTTCAATTTTTACTGACACAAATGTAGAATTGTGACTTTTGCTGCAGTTTGTACTGAACAAGCATTTTCCCTTATATCTAAAGACTATGATTTGTCATTTATAATAGCATGTTGTGACATATTTAGCATCAAAAAGCCATGCTGCGATAATATGCCAGTATTTTTCATTAAATATTCAGTCTCACCCCAAAATACAAGAAAAATAAACGCATAAACCTCTAAACACAGTGACTTTCTCAGTTTTGAGCTGTCGTGTCCCCTCCAACAGAGCTCCACTTACTAAGAAATTGTCTAAGCAAGAAAGAAACTAATTTGTGAGATTTTTATAAAGATAGGGAAGGAACAAAAGCATCAGTTGGCTTCTGAACATGAGCATAACAGCACTAAATGTTAGGGGTTTGAGGCAGAGCTGCACGACCAGTAACAGACGGCACAGTGGCTATCCTCGAGGAATGACAGTGCAGACAATTTACTATTTACTCAACCTTGAATTGACAGAGGTTAAATGCTTCTGGCCTGGCACAAGGATTATCAGTGAAACTGACTTTTAGGTGGCTGGCAGGACAGTGTAGAGGACATGAAGTCGATTTCTACTGTATGGACACCATCCTAAAAGATGTCAACGAACATGAACTGATGAGTTTTGAATTTTGGGAGCACATTCTTTTCAGATAAATTTCCTAAATTAGTCTGGATAAGATTGGATCCAGCATGTTTGGTGTTGATCTGGCCTGGACTACCACAGCGACCGCATAGTGAGATCGTGAAACATGGAGGTGGGAGTGTGATGTCATTGAGCCGCTTTGGTACGAAAGGTGTGGCAGAGATTCCATTTATAGGTGGCACCATGAGTGTGTTTACCAAAGTTTTCCAGTGCAATAATCACACAAAAAACTGAACCCTGTGAGTATGTCCCCTGACTTGGAACCAATACAACACCTTTGGAGTGTTACAGGGTGGAGGATAGAGCAACAAAACCCTTCAAGCAAAAAGCAGTTAAACAAAATATGCGTGTGAGAAATGGAAGAACATTTCATCCGAGGCCGGGAGTGTTCCGTCATCAAAAATAAAGGTGAACATAAAGATAAAGAACTGAAAGCATAACTCACAACTACTTATTTTTGATGTAGCTGCTTCTTGAATGTTCCCTTTAAGTAACAGTTAATTGGTCTCATTCTTCTTGGGTTTTAGCTAAAAACAAATGAAACTAAACTAAAAGGAATTTAATTTTATTATTTGCTCGCTTTTGTTGTAGGCTGGAACTCTAAATAATAGTTTTGCAAAGCCCAGTTTGTGATTCAGGAGTGCTCAGAATATTTTGTCCCTCAGTAAATCCTGTTTAGAGTAACATCAGTGCACTCCGACTGTGTCAAAACTAGAGTGGGTGCCACCTAGCTGCCCACACTGAACTTTTCACTGGGAAAACGTACAGCGGGAGAGCGCCAGATGAGGTCTGTCCCTATATCCTCATAGCCATGTACAAGAAGCTAATACTTCTTGACATCCGTGAAACCCGTTTTTAATCTGCTGACTGAAAGTGATGGGGAGGGAAAGGAAATGTGGAAGGAAAGGAGCGAGGGGAGGAAATACTGCAGGAGTTTTCTGTGTACAAAATCAGCTCCAGTTTGAAAATGATCCGCTTAGGGTTTGTTTTGTTTTTTTATTTCTAGAGTGTTGTTTGCACGTCCTTTGGTGGTGCCAAGAGGGGCATCCAACCATAGCGTCTGCACTATTTTTTTTTCTTTTTTAAAGAGACCCCATTTCTTGCAAGGTTCCCTCACTTATCATAGCCTTGTTAAAGTGTGCACAGAGATGTGTTACTTTGACAAGCCTGAAGACATATAGCAGTAATTTAGAGCCAACTATGGAACCGCTTTGTTTTACATCTATTTTCTACACATCCGTTTATCTAGACAAGCGGATGTCATGTATTATGGGTGTTTGCAGTTGTATTTAGACAGACAAGGCCTGTTAGATCACCTCGGCCTGTAGAGACAGAACACAGAAAAAGAACACATATTGAGAGATGCGTAGCGGGATACAGAAGCTTCCCCACGTGATTTCACAAATACGCAGCGAAACCTCATATGTCGTGCATCTTGAAGGGCTGGGGAAGATTGCTGTGATCACTGTAATCACCAGTTTCTGTCCATGCTTTGGCAGGAAAGCTCCACTAATTACAGAGAAAATGTTTGCTGTTTGTTTACCAGCGAGAACTGGCTGAAGCAATATATTTCCTTGCCATTGTGAGGCCCCCTAGACTGGCTGCTGTCTGCGATGTGTTGACTCAAATCCAGGGTGAACTGCATTCGTTATTTGTCTAATTTCCCTCATTAGCCACAGCACACACGCGAAGCACGGGCTCGGGAAATGAGTTCGGGTTGTTTGGGGTGCTGGAGTTATTGTGGTGGCGGGGGATGTCATCGGAGTGTGTGGACACTGGAATGGCTGCCTCGCTGCATCAAATCACATTTCTGTTTTGTGTTTGGGGGCAACTGCGCCGTTATCTGCTTTGCTGTTGTTAATAAGACAAGATGAAATAAGATTTGCGCGTTATATGCCTCCAAGCACTTCTTTCAGCCATCTTTCCTCCAATTCATTTCTATAACCTGTCTTCTTTCACTTCCGCGGAGTGTGTGAACAGTCCTTTTTTGCTACTTAAAGGCACTTGAATGAGCATGCAATGAGAACAAATGTCTTTGCTCCGGAGAGGCGCAGTTTGGTCTTTTCCAGCATGAAATAATTCTTCCTCTTTAACAGAATTACACCCATTGTGACATTTAAAAATGGTAAATGGCTTCGTAACAGCCACAGCCCATCTCGCCAGTGCTGCTATGCATTGTCCAAACACTCTCGACAGGCTCGGAAATAGCCCGGAGCTAAACACTTGCCTGTGTTTTTCCCCACTGTTCCTTCCCCTCATAAAAATTCAGTGTCTTTGTATTCATCGACACTATTTAGGTTCAAGCACCCCTCTAGGCTACAGGCAGAGGAAATTACATGTGAACGGTGCGGTTCAGAGGTTCGACTGCCCTGAGCATGTGGGAAAAACATGCTTGGGGCGCGCGTATCTGGACATAAATGTGAGTAACTTCAGATAAAATAACGAGGAGGGACTTTCAGGTAGCTTTTTTTGCCACAGACAGTGCTTGATGCCGGATATTTTTGGTTTATATCCTCAAAAATATGAATTCTTCTTTATCATAAAGGCACATTTTGGACGTTCACAAGTGAAACATTTGTCACTTTAATGGCTGATTGAATTTAGGTGAAAAAACAGTTAAATTTAAGGGAAGAATTGTGGATTGGGTTAAAAAAAGCATTGGGTTCAGCTTGTTGAATGAAAGCTTAGACAGATAAAACTGCTTTATCTACATAAAGGCTCCACATTTTATCCTTCCTGTCTCAAGAAACAGGAAGTACTCTTTCTTCTCTGGCAAGTTTCTTTTTTCTATTCTTCCTTGCACATTTTTTCCCTTTTTATTGATTTTTATATAGCATTACATGCTATATAAATTCTTAAACCCTCTAAGGCACACTTTCCTATATTCTACATTTACTTGACTTGATATTAAGATATTCAGAACATGCGTGTTTACATTTGCACTACATGCTAAACATGCAGAAACTGAAGGCGTGTGCATCAAATTAGTCTTATGGGTAAATTCCTGTTAAAGAAAACGGATACACAGCTCTTATTTCTAACAGCCTTTAGTGTGTTTACTTCCCAAACAAATTCAACCACATTGGGAGACGTGTCAGTGACTTCAGCAGAACATTATTAAACCCAACAGATTGCTTCAGAGTCCAGTTGGCTGCTCGGCTCTAAATGACGCACCGGCGGCGAAGAGACCTCCACCAATAACCGCGCTGTTTATTCTCCGTCCAGTTACAGTCTGTGTTTGTTTGTTTGTTTGTCTGCACTAGCATCTGTGAATTCTTGTTTTCCCCCCAGTTAAGGGCCTTATTTGCTGCTTGTGCATTTGTTGGCTGGTGGAGCCTCTCAGCACCAGCCAACAAATGGATTGTTATGTAACGGCCGCAGCCTGCTATGTCTGACTGCCAACCTGCAGAGAAAGAAAAAGGACGGGGAGGACAAAGGGAGGGCTAAAGATGAAGAAAAGGAATGAGCGAAAGAGAGGCGGGCAGTTAGAGAAAGAGAAAAGGAGTAAGTGACATGCCTCCGGCTAAATGTTGCGGTTCCAGACACAGCACAGAAAATCTCCTTTGCTGTTGCCCTTTTTCCTCCTGTGCCTGTTTTTTTTTTTCCTTTCCTCGTCACATTATTGGTTCGGCTTGATTTGTTTTCCATTGAAAGGCTCTCAGCAAAGTACAGACAGTCATTTATTTAGTATCTCCCATTCCTCACCGCGCTCGTCCGTCTTGCCAGCTTCCCCCTCCCCTCCCTGCATGTGAAATATCAGCTATGTGACAGGCGTATTCAGACAGCCGTCCCTGCCCAGGAGTCCCCCCAGGCCCGGCGAGATGAGGGAAGAAGAGAGACGAAGAGAATACAATCAACTGCCTCTGCTTTATTCGGGCACTTCAACACTGACTCGACATGAGAGAACAGAGGCACCGATGACATTTCAGATGACTATCCTGCGTCCTCAGGGGGCTGGCATGTGGATTTTTTCTTTTTTTTCTCCTCCTTAGCAATTGCCTCTTCCTTGTATCTGTGGGATCTAACCCGTTCTTAGCTTTTAGCATTTGCCTCTTCAGTTCAATAACCGCCAAAGCAGTGTGTGTCAGATTTTCAGTCTCATGAGATCAGAGGGGAGCAGGACCACCTTTACTCTTCAAAGACACAGGCTTATATTTGTTCTGTTTTCCTTCTAAGGATAATCTTTATGGATGGAAGTTCGTGATAGCTGCTTGAATAGATAATGGGCCGTCTACGCGGCCAGGAATGGGTGTGCAGTCAAGCAGCGTCAAATCCCACCCCGGCAGCTTTCATGTGTCAACACTCCGAGCTTCACAAGATCCCAAAATCCTGTGTGGACTGACCTGCACCAGCTCATCGCATGTGCATGTCAGAACACACTCAACACACACACACACACACACACACACACACGCGGTATTTAATGCATGCACCTCACACATCGACTCCAGACTATGTCGTTCTTTCATCTCCTCGCTTCATCCTCCTCCACCTTTGATGTGGGATACCCTGGAGTCTGAGGAATACAGTCCTGGGGAATGAAACGGAGTGGATCTGTGCTCTAGCTCCTAGGAGGAGGCTTCCCATTGATCCCCTTTTCGCCTCTTACTCTCCCTCAGCCTCTTTCTCTTGCCTCAAATCACTCACTCCATCATCTCTACCGCTCTTTACCATCTACCCACCGAAGATGATGGTCATTATTCCATTATTTGCGCACATTTCAACCACTCCTGCACCTCTAGCACCACATATAACGAGTCACCCTAGCCCTGCAGTGCACCCAGCTCATTTCATTAAAGAACCATTTATGATGTTGTTCCAACCTCTGGTCAAGTATTCTGCCGGGGTCTTTTACACGTTAGGCCGTAAGTTGCTAAAGTGGACGATGATGTCGGCGTGGACATACTGATTGTGCAAGGTGTTGATTTGCTCTCTCTGTTTTTGACAAGTGGCATTCCTGAGAGGCCATTATGTGCATGCAACAAGCTCGAGAGGTGAAGTCAGTGGAGACTAATTTCACCCAATGGGCAGCACTAGTAAAGTGGAGGAGTCATTTTGTGAGTTTTTCATTTATTCAAGTGGAATACAGTGCACAATTAAGTGGTCATTGCAAACTGTGCCACTATTTTCTGCGATTTTACACCCTGAACAAGCCATTGTTTATTTGCCTGATTGGTTAGCAACAAAAATAATTGTTGCTATCTATAGCTATCTCCTTTGTTTCCTTGCACATGTGAGCACAATTCATCGGGGGGAAAAAAAGCCCTTCACACTTATGTAATTTCACAATTTGCGCCACCATTTTATAAGGTCACCACTTCAGGGGTGGATTTGCTAACACCAGCTTTAGCCTGTGTTTGTTTATGTGCTGTGAAGGCCACTCTGGCGTAATTAGGATGATGTTAACACTAATTGGACCCGCGGCTATTAAACATTATCAAGAAGTGCACACACTTGCTTGCACATTTGTAGCCCCTCAGCGCACACATGCGAGCACACACCTGTATTCCCATAGACCGAGCAGCAACAAAACGCTCTGACCTTTTCACAGCATCACAGCTTAATGACTCTGTATGGGAAATAGGGATGTTATTCTATGCAGGCACGTTATTATTTCTCCATGCAGTGTCTGACAGTGTCTATCTCTTCAGACTTTCTCTCATTTTCTTCCTCCAAGCACTAGCTGTCTCCTTCCACCTTCTGTTCACTATCATGTTTCAACTAAAACACCAGCCAGAGTCTTGCTAATGCCATTTTTCATCTGCTTTCACCGCATTTTGCAGGCTTAGCATCTTGAGGGTGGCGGTTTGGTTGGAGGTGGGGTCGGGGTCTGGCGATGCGTGGCCACCAAACACGGTGAATAATTAAACAGCAGAGTCCCAGGGCAGAACCTCGAGCTGAAATATTCACACGTTCCTTCCATCTGCCGCCGCTGTTTGATTGGCATGTTATTAGAAGAGTTAATGTGAAAAGATGCTGCTGTTATTGCTGCTTTGACTGTGTTCCTGGGGGGCGTGGGCATGCAGCTGGGGACTGCGAGCAGCTGGTATAAAGGTGTCAGAACCCTGTGATAAATGGACAAATGGAATGAAAGGACAAAAACGGCATTCATGCATAAACAGCACACACAAACAGTAACGAACTGCATCCAACAACATCCAACCGAAGTCAATGGCATGCTCCTGTATGTGCAATGTAATCCAGCAAGGATGATTTACAATTACTTTATTGCACGTATGGTTACTTTGAGGTATATTTCCCTACAGTTTAAATGTGATAGAGTACCAAGATGAACTACCACAGAAGCAAACTGATAATAAAAAAGAGATGTTTAGATAAAGAAAATCCTTCTCTACATGTAAGGACACAATTCACCATTAAGTGGAAGAAAGGTAGCAACTTCATTATGCAGTGTAGCTAAGTCTTGTTTCCCCCAAAACACTGAGACAGCCACTTAAAAAAGCTTGTGTGCAGGTAAGTTCATTGACTGTAGCCGCTGGATTTCAGATTTATCTGCAGTAAAAGCCTGTCGCTCAAAGGGTTTTGGTAGCATATCAATAATATTTTGTGTTTTATAAAACCGGAAGGTCTAGATCCAGGGAGGTATAATTGATCTTACAGAGGCTGAGTCAGAGAATATGGGAAATCAACATTTTAATGTAACTGAATCTTTCTTGTGATAACACTGACTTATGTGTTTTATTGGACCGGAGAGTCCTATTGAGCAAATTCATGGAGCAAGACTCACAAAAAGACATTCAGGGAAAAGAGTACAACGACAAGCGCCGTGATTCATATAATTCACTGTCCCAGAAAAAACACCATGCTGCCTAGTATCATTTTGTGTGACTGCACTTTACTGGGTGAAGATTGTGCGTCTCTGCATTGTCTTGTTTGGGAGATAGCTGCTTATTCCGCTGCTAATTCGATAAGTTCGATAAAAGTGGCTGCTTATGTGATTTATGCAGCTTAATTTTGTTACATTTATGGACACCCACTGGGCTGGTTTTGTCCTTCTAGTGAGGATATACAAGAAGGAATGCAGTTATATATTTATAAATGTTAATCAGTCATTTGCACAGGCAGCAAATTGCTCGTCTACAGACAAGGGATTTACTGCTGTTGTGGACATAAGGGCTCAGTGTGGCTCAACCACGGCGTAGGGATGATGTTCTACAAGAATATAGCAACACTGACGTTTTAATGCATTTTATATTCCAGATTAAAGGTGTTCTTAAATTTGTAAGTCATACAATAAGACAATATTATCACCACATCGCATTTTTTCTTTACTGTCTCCTTTCATTCCACTTTTATTTTCACTTGAGTAAAGTTTCCATCACATAATAGAACTTTAACTGAAGTACAGTTTTCCAATACTCTTTCCGTGCCTGTTGCCCACCTGGTCTTTTGTGTGCATTGGGTTTATAATAAATCTCCCTGGAGACTGAGATATTACATCTAAAAGAAACATCTGATCCTCGTCCAACTGAGCTTTAGTTTGTTTCGGTTCTAGTTCTTGTCTATAGGAGCTCCAAGACATTTTTCTGGCCGTGAAGTCTCAAAATCAATGCAACATGTGTAGGTTTCTGAGGACAAACCATACAACCGGAGCGTTGAGAGCGTTTTCTTCTCCTTGGACGTGCAGTAGCCGAGAACAACAGAAACAAAACTGACACAGACATTTATTGTAAACAAATAGTTTCAAGCTGTCATCTGAGATCTTTTCATGTTTTCTTAGCACAGCCTGCTATAACAAAGTGGGATGTGAATAATATGAATATTTAAGTAGCACGTCTTGGGCGTTTTCACGTGTCATCTCCCACCATGCAGTCTCTCCTGACTTATACAATGCAGCGATAAGTGGCACCTTTTCTCTAACCGTAGCATGCCTGCATCATAATTAGCTAATAATCTCACCTTAACATTTCCCAGGATGACTCATGCAGTCCTCTCTGAAAGCCTTCGTCTTAATCCTGGACTCCACTGAGCGCATGTCTGTGACGTGTCTCTGACACTTTGTTCCATCCACCGTTCAGGTTCACGGCCCGCTGGGAGTGTTTTGGAAGCAGAGCGGTTTGTCCCACTGATTTATTGACTTGCTGATTTGCTCGTTTTTTTCTCTGATTCTTGTGCTCCTGCATAGTTCAATGGTTTATTTTGCTCTTTGTGCCGCTGCTTGTGACCTCAATGAAGTGATGAGATGTATGGTTGGGAGGTTTTTTGAAAACTGACCAGATGCCAAATAGGAAGCGATGCTTCGAGTGGCCGCAACATTTTCCCGTGGCCGAGCTAAATGACATGCAACAGGCTTAAAATGCACAGTCATGAAACCAGAATTGTCCTGAAAGCTGCATGTTGTGTCCATACAGTCCTGTGATAAATAAAGTTAGACTTGGTCTTTACTTGTTGGTGCTCATGCAGTCGATTCACGGTTTATTTGGAATAAATAGAGGACAGAATACATTCTCAGTTTTTCTATATACGTCTGTGAAAATGCTTTTCAAGCTGGGGAAATTGAAAGCCTCGGGAAGTTAGTGTGCATCTGCACCTTTTGACAAAAATAAAAATTGCTGCTGTCTGTCTCGGCAGCTCTGTTTGGCATCACTGTCTCAACCTCACCAGACTATTGAGCAGGCTATCAGACAAAGGAGGGTATGATCAATAAGCTTTCTAAATGATATATATGCGAGGTAGATTAGCTGTCCTGCCTAGCAACCTTTCCAAAGACTGCTCTCCTCATACGAGAGTGTAAAACAGCTGAATACATGACCTCCAGCACTCCCCTTCCATGTTCTCCTAATGCCCCATTGCCTTTTGTACTACTCCCACCGGAGCCCTTCATTTAAGGAGATATTTGGAGAAAGACAAGGGTACCGTCAGAGTTTTAGCTGTGGAATGGTATTTGTACAGGAATCACTCTCTGATAGTAGCATCCCCTCCAGGGACATAACAAGCATTTTTGAAATGTTTCAAACAAACGCTACAAGCGCATCGTTGGTGTCGAAATCAAAATAGGAGAAGCATTTGAATTTTCCCGAATAGTAAAAGGTACAGCTGTGTATCAAGTCCCCACTGGCAGAATTAGGGAGGGGAATAATCATCAGACATCTCAAGCTGACAGAAGTGATTTCTAAACAGTTTGAGGGATGTTTCATAGAGACGTGTAGCTTACAACTGACACCACAGCTTAAGGAAAACACTTCAATGACCGTGTTATTTGTAGTTTGTGTTGTAAATTTAGTAAACCGAGTCATTCAAAGCGCACAAATCAGTCATCGCCAATTGTCTACCCCCAGGGTTTGATCTTTACGCGAGGCAGAACAAAATGTGATTTGGAAGAAGTACTTTTAAGTGGAGAGCAATCCATCACTGAAAAAAGTTCATTCTGTTATTTAATTTAGAAAGACAGGGCTGTGCTGTTGTTCACTGGTATGATTATTATTGAAACTCACAAAGAAAACAGTAAATACACATTAACATCTGGACAGAGGTAAAATGCTCAGGGTAAATTAACAAAGGTGCAAATATTACAATGCAGATAAGAAAATAGAAGCAAAACATTTGTGGATGAGTTGAACTGAATTTATCAGAATGGCAAAATAACAAAGAGGTTAATAAGGCACTCTGATTAAAACGTAGTAAATGCACATTGGTGGCACAGGGATGGAACACAGACCAGCCAATACTCATGTGCAATACTCATTAGTGGCATTTACTACTTATTAATATAGTCAAACGAGTACAGCGGGCTATTTTCTGTGTGGGGAAAACAGTGAGGGATCATGTCTTTAAAGCTGCTTTTGTAATTCCTGTTTGTGAGCTTGGATTATGCCCAATTTCCTCTTGACTTTCATTTAACCCCTTGACGGCTTTTGTCGCAAATTCGCAACATACCGCTTTCATTCAGACTGCTGCCGAGATAGCGTATCCATTCCCCCAATGCCATCCATCCATCCATCCTCTATACACCGCTTTATCCTCATTAGGGTCGCGGGGGGTGCTGGAGCCTATCCCAGCTGACTCGGGCGAAGGCAGGGGACACCCAGGACAGGTCGCCAGTCTGTCACAGGGATACATACACAGACGAACAATCACACTCGCATTCACACCTACGGACAATTTAGAGTACTCAATGAACCTCAGCATGTTTTTGGACTGTGGGAGGAAGCCGGAGTGCCCGGAGAAAACCCACGCATGCTCAGGGAGAACATGCAAACTCCATGCAGAAAGATCCCAGGCCCAGACCGGGATTCGAACCAGGGATCTTCTTGCTGCAAGGCGAAAGTGCTAATCACTACGCCACTGAGCAGCCCCCCCAATGCCAGTTTGTGCATATTCAATGCATACACCCCCTGTCAAAAGTTTTGAGACACTTTCCCATTCAAATAAATTAGAAACCGTCTCAAAACTTTTGACAGGGGGTGTACCTCGGAATCTTTTGCAAGCACTGGTTTCTTGTGGGACCGGTCATAGTAGGACCTAATTATTATATATCTGTTATTATTATCATATATCTGTTCTATGTGGGAAAGCAAAAATGAACTTTTTTAAAAATTTAATTGTAAATAAATTTAGTTGTTAAGGGGTTGAAGGCAGAGTCTGCATTTCTGGAAAAAGATATAGCTAGCATATTTACACAGCATGCGATTTACCACCAGCACTGGTTCGACAGCCTCTGTTCCCTCCATCTCTTGCAACTTCTCCTGTGCATGAGCACCACCCACTAAAATAGTGTCATATAACTGATCCAAGCCACTTTGCCAGGGCTGTGTAAGAACACCAGATTTTTTTTTCTTTTCAAATCTGCACGCACACAGAGGATGGACAGCTAGCAGACCCCAAGGAGAGATTCACTGAATCTGACAGAAAGTACATTGGATTAGAATCACATACTCAACTTTTAATTGGCGATAGTGTCACTTGTGGAGGTCCTCATACTTCAAAACTGTAGTTCAAAGGAACATGTTTCATCTCCGGATTTGAGCATGCGCAGCCTCTGAAAAATACATTATCATTTTCCAAGTATAAGGTCAGTCCAATTACTCTTTGAGAATATAGTACAGAGGGCTGAATCTTCCTGCTACTGCTGCAGAATTTGTTCAGAGCCAACTGCAAAGGAAAATGTTACCAACCTGATTATATCAAACGCAGTCGAAACAACAGGAGGAGGAGTTTGAATTTCCTTTATTTCTTAAATGGATGTGATTTAACGTCACTGGAGCAATTATACTTATATTAAGTACAATACAGCAAGTTGTCAGTTACCAAAATGATGTCTTTAAAAGGCTTTTTATTATGTTGTGGGTTTAAGGTTATCTTTATTATCCCTCTTGGGGAAATTAGCTCACATATTATCAGAATAAAAAGGCGCAACACTGATAGGTAACAAACTGCTGCAGGAAATAGGAATCCATTCTAAATACATATGCCAAGGTAGAACAACATCACAACCACAGTGGTAATTTTCAAAAACATATCACTAGTGATTAAAAATAAAACACATGGAGTCCCGCAAACAGATGCTCTAGAACAATGGCCTGGGGGCAAAAGCATAAACTCAATATGAAGCAGATAATCTTGGCATTTCATTACTGGCCTGGCCTGACTCCTTCTAGAGATGTTATTGGCCATTTTAACAACACCTAAGAAAGATAGGTTTCCAAGCAAGCAGTTGTGCAAAAATATTAAAACAGATTACATCAAATTACTGTAAAAGAAAGTAGAGATATATCACTGGAAAGATTACAACATTTTTCTGAAGGAAAGCAAGTCTTTCCTGGACTTTACAGAGATTGCATCAACGTGGGAGCCATGTAGTCCTGCTCTCGATATCTTTTCACAATCAAGTGTGTCTAAAAAAAAAACAGGTTAACACATTATGGCTTATCCCTGACTGGACTTTGGAATTTGTTAGAAACTTTGCGACTGCCATATTCAAGTGTCGTCTCACCTCATATAGCAGGAAGGTCCTTCTCATCCTTTGAGGCAATCTTGCAGAAAGCATAGATAAAAGAGGAATATTATCCAACCACATCAGAAGGAAATGGCTTGCTATTTCCACTCTCGATGCAGCCAATCTCTGCAATGCCATTTCTACATTTTCTTATATATTGCCACAGTGTAATAGCCATCAGACCAAGGGTGGCAATGTTGACAAGGTTGTTAGTCTACATAAGGGGAGAGTTTGCATCTGAGGGTATTGATGTGTGTGGAGGAAGAGATGGAAAGACTATAAAATGTGAGTGAAGTGTGTGTGTGTGTGTAACTCTGCAACTTCAAAGATCAACAGCTGTCTGGAAACTTTTGGCAAATGTCTCATCTCAGCCCCTTTCTCCATCCCAGACTGCGCGTTTCTTTGTGTCTCAGAAATATACGTTGTGTCAAAAAAAGGTAGCAAAAAAAGATTTCAGTCTCCTCGTTTAAAAGGAATCAATAGCTCTGTCTCTCTCCTTAACTGCTTCAAAGAATCAGTCTGCACTGATGCAATAATGTATGAAGGTTGAAGGAACCAGCTCTGTGTTATTGAGTTATTGTTTGAGAGCCTGTCTGAGAGGTTAAAATAAGAAGTGTGTATAAATCTACATGAGTGTGCAGCGATGACGTGCCTTCAGGCTTATTGCCTCTCAAGGATTGACTTCATCACCACCCTCAGTCCCTCTTCTCCTGGTGGAGTTTTCATTTTATCGCCGGCCTGTCTTGCAATTTTCACTGTGTCAGCTCCCATGAGGCTTTGCGACAGGTGTTCGACACTGCAGCATTAACCACAGGACTTAATGAAAAATTGTGGCATCTGCTTTCTCCAACATGACCTGTTTATCCCCGTGGTAGATGGTAGTGGCCTAGAATCCACTATCCCAAATCAATGGGCCCCTCTCAGAGAAAGCATCCCAAATGATAAACTCACCCCTGAATGCACTCTGCTCTCGCCCCGATGTGGAGAGGAAGAGTGAGAAAAGGGGGAGGGAGGGCAAAAAATCTAAATCAATAGGTTTTTCATTACAGCTTTGATTCATGAGCCTTTTCTGATTATTTTTCCACCGGATCCATGGACAAAAGAAAATTGTATTTTTTGGTCCGTTCTTCTTCAAACCAAATTACCAGCCAGCCCACGTGAATGGAAATAATAATCAAGGAGCATCCTGCGATGGTTTGATCCATCTCTTTGCACTCTCTTCACCTCCGGAGCCGCAGGTAGGATTGATTGGTCAAATCGATGGCACCAGAGCTAATTGGACAAAAGTAATAAATATTTCGCCTCTTTTTTTTGCCCGAGTACAAGAGAGCATTTCCATCATTATTGTTATTCCAGTGAAAATGGGCAGGCAGATTGCTTGACCAGACCGTGGTGGAATGAAGGTCAGAATAATCCATACACGGCCAGGTTTTTGTTTGCTGACAACTCCCAAGGCAGCACTAATTTACTTTTAACTCGCAGTTTTCAATAAAGGCCACCGGTTGCCGTTTGGGAGAAATGAGATGCAGAGTCTTCTGTCCGCCTTGATCTTTCAAGAAGCTGCAGACATTTGTTTTCTGCACAACAGTTACACATTAGAAGCAAGTAAGTACATAGTCTCAGGCCTGCAAGTTCCCTACGATCCGACCAGTTTCATTGCTAATGGCCTCCATGACGCCATAACGTAAACAGATTATGTTGGTGTTTCTTGATCTGTCATGTCCCTAAGACCCCTCTGGCAAATGCTCAGTTTTGTACATAGTTACCATGACCCTATGGTTCTGAATATGTGACTTTGATGCACGGAGATGAGTATTTAGGACTTAAATCAACAGCCGGTGAGGCACTTAAAGGAAAGATCATGATCGTAGTGATCGTAGGCCCAACAACAAATCCCAGCATCATATGTAAGATCAAGATAAAGGTCTTAAGATGCAACAATATTGTGCAGTTTTTAGGATAGGAAATCAGATTACCTGTTAGAGCAACATCAGTGCAGGTCTATTTCAGAGACAGTCTTTCATATACTCACGAATTTAAAGACCACATTAGCGCTTTTTTCAATGTTTCACCCCTTATACTACAAATTTACATTTCTTCACTACATTTCTTATATTATTAGTTTCTATTTTGCAAAGCAGACAAAGTGTTTCAGAGTATTTCCAGGCAAAGATGCAATGCGGTCACCTGCTGGGGAAGATGCAAGCGATGAATCTTCAGACTTCCGAGCATCTCAAAGTGTATTGATGCTCCGTGGTTTTAATGAGATCATTGTCTAGAAGACAACCAGAGAAGAACGCCCTCCAGACCTGTCTGCTTGGATTTGCTAAACACCTTTCCTGTCTCTTGTTCACTCTGTCCCATCTGCACTGTAGAGTGTGTGTGTTGCACTGCAGTATTCAGTGGATTTTGAATCAAGCAGAGCAGCAGGTGTTTGCTGGAAGAAACAGTGACACATGGATGCGCCCTGTCAGACTACTCATTAGAGACTCTGCGCCTCCTTTGTCTCCTCATTTAGATGGGCGAAGAGTGCACGTACACACAAGCACATGCACAGACTTACACAAGTGCACAGACATACACAAGTGCACAAAGTAGCAGGTGGCCACAATCAGCTGGACAAATCAAAGCAGGCAAAGTCAACACCGGCTCATTGGACGGATGTAGGAACAAGGGAGAAGTAGAAAGTATTTCCAAGTATTACAAGAGTTTAGAAGTTCTTCTTTTGTTTGTTTTGTTTTCCTTGAACCATGTAACTTTCCTTCCACTATTTGTGACATTCACGCCAGAAGTGAAAGTGATGCGTGTGACTGTGACGGTAACATGAGGCGTAAAGGGAACTCTCTGGGGAAGACAAAGCATATGGTAGCTGCTACGCATGAGGGGGGTGTTAATTGATGAGAATTATTTCACTGTGAGTACGCACATAAGATATGCAGCGATAATACGTGCTGCATGTCTAATTTGTGGTACACCCTAAATGAGATGTCAGTTAGTATTAAACTTGTGGGTTTTGAGGGCCTTTACCCCTGTGTGTTATATTCCAGCATCACCGCTATCTGCTCCATCGACCACAGATTAAAAACAAAAATGCAATTTTTGTGTTACCACGCCATTACATCAAATGGATCCCATGGAATGCATGCATATTATGCATTGTTTCATCCATTTTTAAGTGGGATTCGCCGTGAAAAATTGGGTTTTCTTGAACCCTTGGGCGCTTTATTTGAATTTAAAATAGGGGTCTGTGTATTTAAGGTACATGGCGACTACTACTTGGTAGTTTAGGTACACTAACAGAAGCTTTAATGTATCCCACTGGAAAAGTTCGCTTTTATGCCTCCATAATTATATCCCCCAGCATTTGGATGTGGCGTGATGAGTCCCTGCTAATTTCTTGGCTTCATCTTCAACTCCTGGCCCAGCCAGAATAGAATTAAAGCTTAACATTATTAAAGATTAACATTAGGCCCTTGAAATGATGTTAAAACTACAACGAATATCAAATAGCATTCACAGTCACACTTGTTGCATTGTCTCTTATCGTTGCATGTAAACAGCTATCTGACTGGCTGAATAAAAATGTAAAATCCTCTATTTGTTATGCACGTCAGGGATGGGATTAAAATAGCATGGGGTAGATTTTATAGCGCTCATCAGAGTCGAGTTTGGAAATGATGTATCTGACACAAACGGCTTATATGTCGCTGTAATTACTTTCACAGAGTCCGCTCTAAAAATTGAGTGTTTGATGTGAGAGAAATAAACAATAATAATGGCCAAACCAAATAGATGCAGTAGATGCTCACATGTTCTTTAGACTTTTAGTTGGGTCAAATTCTAAAAATATCGCATAATGCACTCCCCATAGTGGAACTTGATCCGTGCCTTTTGAAAGCCCATGTGTGTTTTCACAGGCTGAGTCATAATCCCTCTGACTAGAAAATTGAATATGACATATAAAATCAGTGGAGTGCTGAGGAGCTCTTTCTCCCCTATTACAAGTGTAATCACCTATGTTATTATGCACCAACTTCCACTACCAACAACCATTTTCTCTTTTTTTTTTTTCGCCCCCCCACATCTCTCCAGTCTCATCTATCACAACATGGCTCCCCTCCCTTTCTATTTGTCGGCCATTTTAGAAATCTTTTCTCCTCTTCCTCCACTCGTCTCTTGTCCAGTTTCTACGAAGCTCCGGTGCTGCACTGTTAATAGACACAGGAAAGGAAAGGAGGAAAAAAAATAAAAATGCCAACACTGTCTACAATTCACACTTTCCCGTCCTTCTATATTCCCTGCCTCCATACTCTGTTGTCTTTCTTCCTCCTCTCTCTCTTTTTTTTCCTTCCTCCTCCGGCACACAACCTCTTTATAGCCCTCCTTGCCATGCTGCGATAATTAGTCAGCGCTAAAATAATACAGCCTCGAGAAAACAACAAGAGCTGAGCAGAGGGCTTAGCTCCGCTGGGAGGGAAGGAGGAGGAAGGAGGGAGGAAAGGAGGGGCGGTGAGAGCCAGAGAGAGAGAGGAAGTGAGGGAAAGGGAGGAGAGTTGTGTGTGTCAGCCGATTTCAAATGGCTACCAGCGGATTGTTAGATAATGAAAGTGTCAGGTAGCTGAGTGAGTGTGTGTGCACGTTTGTGTGTGTGTGTGAGTCTGTGCGTGCAAGAAAGACCGCACATCTCCATTCTTTTTCAGCCGGATTATTTGCTTGTGTATGACCGGGAGCGTGTGCAGCCCGATGTTGTTTGATGGCCCGTTGGCCCTGCAGTTATCACAGCCTCTGCTTTCCGTCGTCTCTGGCCGTAACACACCTGTGAGATGTGTAGAACACGAAAGAACATAGGCATTAGTGTGTGCGTGTGTGTTTTCATAGGTGAACATTGGTGCTGTGTACATCTATGTCCAGGCATGATTGTGGTTATATCAGTCTACAGGGGGGGCCATGAGTTTCCATACATAGAAAAAAATAAACATTTTCTGTTGGTCAACAGCTTTTATTTATATAATGTGCTCCATATGATCACCATTGTTTCAGAAACACATATTAATATGTGTTTTCCTCTGTTGAATAACTTGCATTAGCACAGTTGAAGTTGTGCTTCTAATGGCGTTGGTGATACGTTCCTTGAGATGATTTATGTCTCGTATCTTCACCTGATACACCATGGTCTTCAAGTGCCCTCAAAGATAGCATCAAACGCATCTTCTAGGGTATCTGAAACATAAATAAATATACCTTATTCATTACACATGGAAACTCATGGCCCACCCTGTATAGTCCTGCAATAAATTGTTAAATTTAACCATTTTGTGACTGTTATATCGCCACCAAAATCTTGGAAATTATCTTAATTTGTCTCATTGATTGGGGCGGTTTTGCACAAAAATGAATCGCTGGTTTGCTTGTGTATTCATGGAAGCACAGCTATGTGCTACATATCTACATTTACATGCATTAGACATACAGCCCATGCATATTTGTATTTATGATCCAGGAAGTACAGACAGCCCACAGGGTTGAGAACAGTTCACTGTGGTTTCATTACTCTATGCTAATTACAGCCAACGCCCGTCATTTTTCATTTACCGCCGGGCTTGTTGGTGCTAAGCCAAGTCCTAACTCCTCTGTTACAGTTCAAACATGAAATCACTCAGTGTATGGGGCGGGTACATCTTTTTTTCCTTAAAGCGAGAACTCAGAATACTGTTGAGGCAAAGTTCCTTTGACAGGGAGATCTGAGGAATTTCTTTTGTTGATGTTGAGAGGTGGTGGTTATACTGACAGCATAGCCAACACAAAGTTTGTCAGTTCGCCCTAGTTTGAATGCAACGCAACTGCAGGCAACGGAGGGTAAACGAAACTGCAGTGGCTTGGCAGATTACCGTTTCAAAGGCGAGGGACAGCCAGCGCTGGTGTATTACGACCGCTTATGTTAAACGTGACTTCGTGACAAAGACGTGCACTGTCAATAACATGAATTTTTGCAAGAATGAGTGCTTTCTCTGACATGCATAATCATTTTAAAATAGGGTAATTAAGCCAGTGATTTTCAGTGTTTCTGCAGAAATGCTGTAGCGTTTACTTTTTTTTGCTCATTTGTCAAAGTCCTTCGAAGCTGTCTCATGTTTGCTGCACACAATCAGATTTGTAACACGCTCTGTAAGCAGCACTCAAAAGGAATCTTTGTTTGATATTAATTACGATTATTTTCACAAAGTGCACAACACAACAAAAGAATATACAACAGGAGGAAAGGCATGGATACTCCAATAACTCCTATTTCTGCCTGTGTTTTGCAGCTGGGACAACTTACATCTTCGGGAGAGGCGGAGCCCTCATCACATATACCTGGCCACCCAATGACCGGCCGAGCACACGGGCAGACCGGCTGGCAGTGGGCTTCAGCACGCAGCTGAAGGAGGCCATCCTGGTCAGGGTGGAGAGTGCCAAGGGACTGGGAGATTACCTGGAGCTGCACATAGTAAGGAACCACTTTGTTGATATTGATGAGGGAATGGGAAGGCACCCTGAGGTACCTTCAGTCAGATAAATCACCGATGGGAAATCCGAAAAGACAGAAAGGGATTGGAAAATGCTCTGCAAGGAAAGGTGGAAAAGAGGAGAAAGTAGGGTACAGAATGTAGAAGCAAAAATGGGAAAAGCACTCAGGGCTGAAGAAAGAAGAGATCAACTGGAGGTCACTGATGCAGAATGAGTGCAGGGAAAGAACAGAGGCACTTTATTTGGAGTAGCACCTGGTTTTAAAGAATGAAAGTGTCCAGAAGATCACTCGGTAAATCTATGTTGGCATAGATTAGGCTGATGAAAACCCAATCCTGAAACAGTATACACATTGACATAAATCTGCTTAACAGTCATCCTTCTGGAACCTGTGAGATTATAGGCTGAATTCCAACCGAATTTGTAGGGCTTAAAGGATAATTCTGGTTTATGTTGTTGCTTGGCTTCCTGTAGTGTTGGTAATAATAATTTCAGTCGGTTTGTTTAAAAACCTTCATGACACACTGACAAAGTATTTCTAAATCTCAGGAATTAACTCAGTAATTACAGTTGGCTTGAAGGCCAAAACTATGAAAACAAGACTTGGGTTGTAAGAAATGGGGATAATACATTAAAATTGGACTTTTTAAAATATTAGACACCATGACCCAGTTTTTCATATGTTAAACTAGACACCCAACTGCTCCAAGTGTTAAGAAATTTCCTTTAAATGTCATTTAAATTTTGGGTGTTTAATGCCTCCAAGGGTCAATGAGAGGAATCAGTGTGTGCAGGGTCCAGAAAATGACTAATCACACATCAGCGTTTCTTTTTATCCCCTGTCAAAGTAGTTATTACCCTCATTTCCGCTTTTATTGCTTTCATATGTTAGGCTTAAAGGTCATTTAAACCCACCACTAATGATAACTTTAAATGGCGATTAAGGGACAGTAGGCATTTAAAAAATGCATTTGCACAGACTCTAATTGTCTCGTTGACCCCTGCGCTTCCTCTTCCCAATACATTTACATTCATAGGCCTTTTGATGATGGGGTTGCTGTTAATTACTAAGTAGGACCACACCTGGTGACTGATGCACTCATTATGCTGCTGGAGTCACGCAATTAAACACTCAGGTTCAGAACAACTATGTTTCACTGTACCGCCTGCTGGAAGTGATATCCCAGTATCCTGCAGTTTCTTTGCTCTCACTTAAAAAAACGCAGTGATAAGACACTATCGCCGCTATCTACACTTATCTACACTCAGCCATCTGTGCAAGTCGGTGTGGGCGTCTGCGTGTGTGAGATCACACCACTCCAGCATCACGGTGACCCCAATTTGTTTGGGCCACCCGTGCCTGGAAGCGACAGGAACATAGTTGACCCCGGGTCGCTTCTCATCCACTGCTCCGTAAACCGAGAGTGACAGAGGCAGGGATGATGGGAAAGAGAGGGGGATAGGTGAAAGAGTAGAGGGGCCGAGCTGTTGGATGGACCGAGTGGGCCAAGGCCAATCTGAATGCTCTTAACAGCAGTGATAAATAATGGTAATGATGTGAGATTGCACTTGTAAATGTAATGGACACGGCACATGACACCACGGTGGAAGTGGTGATGGGGCAGAGTTCAAGTGTAGCAACTCTGAACTTTAAATGGTCACTTCCTGTAACTTGTGCTTATAATTCTGCTTCTTTGTAACATCTAGAAGGCTGGAAGTCAAGGTTCACAGAGAGCTATACCCAAAATACAAAAACTAGTATAGTTTCTCTTTTACATCTCACTGTATAGCATGCTTTTGGTGTTCTTTCCCAGGTTCTTAGAGGTTTTTCAATTTCTAGAACTTTGAAAATGTGTTAATTAATCATCAACAGCATCTCTTTAGAGAAACGCAACTTTTACTCAACTTTATGATTAACTAATTACTCACTTTAAACACTTGGCACTGGAACCACTGTCAGTGTGCTCTGTGGAATATTCATGGTCACAGGGCACTGTTTCTGTAATGGACTTTTACAGTTAATTTTAAAAGCTATGAGAGCTGCAAAAATCCTATCCGCTTGCATCTGAATTGGAGTTTTGCCGAACATCTCAACACCTGTGTAAGAGAAACCAGAACTATCTGTGCAACTAAAGGTTTTTGTCATTTCATTGAACTTATCCTTTAACTTGGATTCAACTTTGTGTAAAGTTTGACAACATAGTGCTTTTTTTTTTAAATTCCACCCAGAAGCAATGCCTCCTCTCTGTTTATCTCCGTCCGTCGCTCGTGATCCCTCATCAGTCATTCCTTTGCTTGCTCTTCTCTCAAGTGCATATTCTCTATCTTACTTCTGTGTCTTTCATTTACTCCCTCATTCCCTCATGTCTGGCCCGTTCATTCCCTCTTTCTCGCACTCTCACGCTCACATCAGTGCCTCCGACGCACCGGCCCAGCTCCTCTGCTCCCATTGCAATTACATTTCATTTGCTGCCGTTCCTCCCGAGTCGCTCCCCTAAATGACTCTGTTCAGCCCGTGGTGGGTGTTTTGGTCCTGTTAATTATGCCTGTCTCTCTTTGAGGGGAGACGTACAGGCAAATTAGACCTGAGAACCTATGAGCCGTGGCCCCATATCATCTCACCTGATGGAGGCCTCACGGACCCAATCAAACCGCAAAATAGCTCCATGTTCAAACAGTGATGGTGGCCTTGAGGTCCCTTACCTGGGGCCTTATTTGTTAGCGGTTCAAAAACACTCTTTCATTTTTCGTTTTTGATTTGTCCAATGTAGTCTAATGGGATTACAAAGGTTCCTACCCTAACTGACATATTTTAAAGTTGACACGTGCCGTCCTAAGGAAGCTTTGTAGTTGACAAATTCACCATTACTTATGAAGCAATTAATTAAGGTTAATGTTAAGTTAATGGCTTTTCCTATCCTGTATTATTAAGTCAGTGGCCCACAGACTCGGATCACAACAGCATCTTGTCATTACAGGAAATAGCACAACACTGATGGATGCTTTTCCAGACTGCCTAAGTAGAAATACTGGCACTGGTGGGCACAGTTAATAATAACACGCCACCAGGATGTGATAGAGCATTATTCCTTATCTCACACAAACCACCCGTCTCTTTATATACCCTTCCTCCCTTACCGGGCCTCCTTCTCTTTCATGCCACTTCCCTTCTCCATTCCTGTTCATCTACCTGACAGAGGGCAGGACATCACTCACTACATCTTCCTGACATGCTGTCATCAGGCCCCAGGGTAGGAGATGTAAAGTCGAAGTTGTGGGATAATGTGCTTAAGCTCAATCTGCTGACTGTTGCTGCTGTAGCAGCACATCCTCACAAGACCTTGTTTCTTGCACATTCCTAATTATTTACCGTGGGTGTGTCGGGAAGTGCGGCAAACTTTCTAGTTCACATTTTGAGAGTTGTAGATGGGGGAAAAAAAAGCTTTGAAATACACTATCTGTAAAATGCCATAGGAATGAGTCATTTCTGAGCAGACCAAACATATTTCCTACATGTCTGCAACGATCCCCTGTCATCTACGTCAGAGAAGATCTAGTAGTAAACAAAAAGCATCTGGATTTGCTGTTTAGTCATAAAAAAATTGCTTTTCATGTATCAGACTTTGTCAGTTCTACTGCTTTTAATCACCTACAGAAGTTAAATACCACATATGTCCCCAAGAGTCAGCAGAACTAATTGGATGAATGCTAAGACATTTCCAAGAAAACTCAGTAGTCCCAGTCACCTTTGAGTCACTGTACTCAGATGAACTTGTAGCTCGAGTTGTAAACCCCTGATCTCAAGGCTGAGTTGTTTGTATTGGCATCACAGTTGTGGCTATCGTATGCCGCTGTTCTGTCCTGCCGTTTGGAGACATTGATACCTTTTAGTTCATCTTCCTTTCAAATCAAACAAAATAATGTTGTGCTGAAGTGAGAAACAAGACCCTTTTGACTTTCCATGCTTAGAACAGCCAGCTCCACTGACTTTGTTATTTTGAGGTTTTTCAACCAGACATTTAGGCCTTTCTCATGTCTCAACCAGCACCGTCCACACAAAAAGCCTGAACAACTCAACTGCAAGTTCGTCTTCATTTTGAGGGAAATGTGTTTTCTTCTATCATAGTCATTACTGTATTGCTTCAAAACTTATTGATTTTCAGCCAATCAATCATATCTATCTTCACTGGGACTTGATTTGTCACCTTGGTGCACCAAAAAATGAAGGGGAAGCTTCAAACAACATAAGCCATGATTTTTCCCCCAAAGCTTACCAGATAATTTTGATGCCAAACTCTAACCAAGCAACAAAGGTTGAAAGGAAACCTAAAATAAAGGTACCTTGGGTGAAAGTCCTGTGTGAGACTAATGCCACCAGGACCCCTTCATCCTCCTTCCATGGACTTTGAATGCACTTTTCTACACTTTTCTCTGGTTTGCCACTGATTTTGCGCCCTTACCAGTTAATGCTGTAACCAGTTTTGTCCTGGTCTTTCTGAGACCACCATGACTGAGGTCCATTGTCCTCAGTTGAAATAATGACACCTGAGCAAGTTCCTCTATAGCTGGGGCCACTTAGTAGGTCTGCATTAGGAGTATTCACCACAGGAAAGTGTCACAGAAGTGCAGAATAAATCTCCATGTGTAGTTAATTTACCTCTAAAATGTGGTACAGATTCATTAGTTAGGTTTTTTCCTACAATATTGAACATACCCTTTGGTTTCACCTCCCACGACATGAATTAAATAGGAACAGGGACTGCTGCTATTTCTTAAGTTAGAATTTCCATTTTGTTCAATTGAGCGGGCAGGATGTCCCCCAGCCCCCACAAAGTCTTTCACAGGATGTTAGCTCTACAGAAGTAAAAACGGTCATTTGGGAGTGCAGGACATCATTTTTGCCAATCTTCATGACATTTCCACCATCAGGGCCTGGGGTGTTAGATTTCAGGGAATGAAGGCTACTGACAGATATGGAAGTGGACTAATAGCTAAATCTCCCATCTGCGGCTGCTGGAAAAGGTAGATGTCCTTGCAAGACCTTGGAAGCCAGTCACAAAATGAAACGGGTTATAATTTAGATTTGAAAAGTTTAAAAAAGACTTAGTTTTTGACTTCTCTCCACAGCGCCAGTTCAATAGTTTCTCTACTTGGCTCGATTGAGATTACTTCCTACACCAAAATCTGGGCCCACGCACAAGAATATAAACATGCTAATCTACAGGAGCTGGTTCAGTGCAGCTGAAAATATCTGCCTGAAGTTTATAGTTACGTTTTAACAGCTGTAATAAAAAATTAAGTCCCTCCAGAACAGATTTTGTAGCAGGTGATGCTGTTTTTTAAGTGCAGCAGTCAGTCTGAGCGTCGTGAGGCTGCACACTCCTCCTGTCTTAGCTTATCCAGACTGGGAGTGAAAGCAGCAGTTGCATGGCAGTCAGAGTCTGATGTCTTTCCCCGCAGTCATATCTCAGTGCAAACAAAAGTACAACATTCTATTGTTTTGTGCAGACGTGATATTCTCAGTCTGAGTTTGTCCATTTTTATCTGTACACAAACATTGGCAGTTTGAAAACAGGGCTTGTGAGGAGCGCTGCCTTTCATTTCAACCTGGCTCGAATGCCTTTCTCCAGCTTCATGCTCCGCTGTCCATGCTACCTGGCTCAGGTAAAAGCTCCGCAGGCAGCCCTCCCAGTCAGAGAGGTAAACAAAGGCACTGAGGTAAATCAAGTCTGAGAGGCTGTCTCTTATTTATTTTTTTCCCCACCTCAACCAAAAGTGTTGCTGGCTGTAATCTAAAGGAAATAGCTTGTGTAAAGGAGCCTTAGAAACTATCTTCAGGGTTATGACTCATCAGAAATTAGAAGGCATTACCATTCCGACTAAGCGGAAATATGTAGATGTTTCGACTTAAAGCAATAAGGGCACAAAAAACAGACCAGCAAATCGGGGTTATTTGTTATGCACTAAGAGATGAGTCATTAATGAAGAAAGGAGCGAATATCAGAGCCATTCTTTTCACGAGCCACTCATAAACTTCCTAAACAGCCTGGCAGATGGCTGAATAAAGTTGTGGCGGTTTAGATGCACGTTTCAAAGTAGGACTTGTGCAATCTTTGTTGCATTTTTTTTAGAGGTGTCTGTCTGTATTTATTGCTGTTCTCACGTCGCTGTCATTACATTTACAGCTGGCAAGTTGTTGCACTAACTGCTCTGTGGGAAGTGTCTCATCTGCAGTTATGGGCCGGTGCACAGCGCACAGCGGGCCTCCCCAAGTACCTCCATCACTGGCTGTCCGGTCCCGGCTCATAGCATTAAATAAGGGCTGCCTCTGATTACCCGTTAGGGAGACATCCTTCACCACAACTGTCGACTTTGAGCAGGGGCAGAGAGAGAGGAAGGAGGGGGAACAGCAAGAGGGACATGGCGATATTTCCTCCTCTTGACCCCACCCTTACCCCTTCCCCAGCATGTGACGAATGCTGATTGAGGAAGGAGTATAGCCAGACAAGCGCGTTCATGTTCCTGCACACAGGCTTTTTGTGGCCAGCTTCCCCGTGGCCAAAATATGAAATGCAGCATCTGACATCATTAGCTCCACTATGATCTCTTTTTCTCTCACTGCCAGCTAATGAGAGCAACATGTTTTTTTTCTTCTTTCTTTTTTTTTTGCGAATGTACCCCCACTTTTATTTCCTGATGGCCACAGGTTATCTGTCAAGGGTTTAAACCAGCAACTGTTTAATTATGGGTGGAAAAATATAATCTAACATGCGACGGCAGCCTGGGATAAGATGAGTGGTGGTGAGAACAGGGTGGATGGAGAGATTTCAGAGTGCGGTGGGGAGCTGAGAGATGCTGGCGTCAGATAAAGGCAGATGGTGATGTGGATAAAACTGTCAGGGAGAAGCAGAGGCTTTTATCCTCTACTCCCCACCCCCAGTAACACACATGCACGTATAGCCACACACATAGCTCCTGTACTCCTAACTAGCTGTCGGCTGCACACAGTCACTCACTGCTCTCAGGTTGCAGCTGGAGTTGCACACTGACACGTTTGCAAGGACACCTTCACATTCACATGATGGCAAGAATGATTAGCCCGAGTACACGCTTTAATACATGCATGGTTACAGTTTGCAAGGGCATCCCTATGCATTCTCTACCACACGTTGTGATTTTGTTATTTCCTTATTTATAACTCCCTCGTCTTTTCTCAAATGGTTGTCACTTCAGCAACCCGCTCTCCTTCATCTTGTCAGGGCGGAAAAAGCCAAACATGCAGGGAGGGACGGAGGGATGAAGCGTGGAGAACAGTTGAGGAAGAAAGGAAGGCATTGCTTTGATGAATGCAGCTGCCTCGCAAAGGGGAGCGTGGGCCGCCGTCAGTAATGAGATCGGGTCCTGGTGGGTTTGGCAGGGTCTCTCTCCTCAGCCGGCGGGAGCCTGACAGCATATCGATTAATCCTTCCCTTTCGCATCACTAATTAATTGTCCCTGCGAGTGGAGGAGAGGTAGGGCATGAGCTGAAGGAGGGGGGCAGAAAGGTTTCATAATGGGTGGCTAACTTTGGATGGGCGATGGGATCAGAAGATTCATATAAATGCTACCTCCTTCTCTTTGATCGGTTGACTCCTTTCAAGTTCGTACTTCAGTTTCATTCATTTGACTGGGGATGTCTGCAGACGGTAGTACACGGCATGGATTTAATTGCTGCCTGAGAGGCCTGATACAGAGTATATAAGTGCTTAACGTTTTGGATGACCACAAAGCAAAGCCTCTGCTTGTACCTGTTGGGTCATTTGTCTTGACTTTTGAACAAGGGACTGGTAAGTGGAATGTATAGTGAGCATCGCCTCACAACATTGTGGCTTTGTTAATTTTTCATATCTAAATGTAAATGGCCTCATTGTTTGTCAACTGCACACCAGCTGAGGAAATGAAAGCGTATGTGCACACTGAATTAAATACTACTAGAAATATAGAATTGCACTGGATCAAACAAATGCTGTGTTAACCCTTGGTGTAGAAGCTCCCAGTCCTCCTCCTTGTGTAAATTGCTCTCGATGTGTTTATTGCAGCGAGGTGCAGCACATATGAAATTAACCTGCATGACTTGACCTTTCCAACAATTGCGGTTGGTTGTCTGTGAGATAAGGTCTCAGCGGGAGAAAATAATTAAAAATTTGCATCAAATCTAATCAGAGTTACCATCTGCAAATAGGCTCTGCATCCATTTCAGCACCATAGTGTTTGTTTGAATTAGTTTCAAAGTCGTCATTGCATAATATCTCCACATCATTGCATAGATATTAACATATCTATACAGCGATGTGTAATATATCAAAGCAAAGAGCGGAACGGAAGCTTTGTAATTATGCAAGTTGCATATTTGTACATGCCAAAGTAATCACATTATGAAGACAGATGAAACTTCTGCAAAGTAAAATCTTGACTAATTTCATCCCACATTTTTTACACTCGTGTTTCTTGGTTGCGTAAGTCATAAAAGCCCCATCATTTAAGTAATTTCATGCTTAGATACATGTAAAAGCAGAATTTCATCATGCAAAATGCTTTTTTCCTTGATGCAAAGGCTAAAAAAAGAAATATGTAAATGATTGACAAGATACCACATGTAGGTCTTTAACTTTTAATGACCAAAATGAGAGCTTAAAAGTAAAGGCAGTAAAATTACCCCGAAAATAGCCCAGGGCTCACGAGGTTAAGTGTGTGTGTGCACATTTGACCACAGTGCAAACACTGATGTGACAACACAGAGAGCTGTTTTGCCTTTGACAGCTGATGAAAGAGCACGGTTGTCGACGTCGCTGATTGATGCGCAGTTAGAGGTATAATGTGATTGAAAACTTGCACAGAGAAAAGCAGCTGCTGTAAAACGGTGCCGATTTCCTCTCGACGAAGATTTACTCAGGAAATATGGATGAAACGACATTGTATTTCTCACTTCTTCGGCTAAACGTAGACCTTGCCAATTTGTCTGCGCTACACTGTAGCTGAAAAGACATCACAGTGGTTTACTACACTTTAGACGGCACTACGTTACAATAGAGCAAATTGGCAGATGCTGTCTGCCAAATTGACTTAAAAGTGGAGCTAATTTGGGGGTTTAGTGTCTAGTTAAAGGAGACTTTGACATGTGAAAAGGAGCTTGGGATCAAACTCACCCAGCATTGTCTGAAACTTTGGAAGATTGCTTAAACATTTCGAACATTTGGACAAAAAGCCATCACTCAGGAATCTCTTACAATACATGTGTAATGCTAGAAATAAGTCCTTAAAAGTTAATTATTTTGTTAACAATGTTCCCTGGATGATCTTTACTGCCTATAGGTCACTGTATTTGCAGCTACCTCTATGTATCCTGTGAGAGCGAAGAAGTGGATGGGTTTTTCCAGATCAATAACCTATTAAGGTCCAAGAGCAGACCTGTCTGTATGGGTTCAGTCCTGCCTTTAATGATCACCTGGGAAGACAAAACTACCCTGTTTCTATTCTGTCTTGTCTGTCTGCCAGTTGCTGTCTTCCACTTGTCTACCTTTGCACTCTGTCTGCCTAATTGTAGTGTATTTTCGAGGAGATCATCATCTTTGTCCAGATGAGTGCTGTATGATTGCCTTGCATGATAAACGTCTGTCTAATATGATTGTTTATTTACGCTATCAGCATTGGGATGCATTGCATTGCCTCTGCTGTCTTGTGTCTTTGTTTAATTTAAAATTTGAAGCTAAAGCCAGCAATCCAATACAGTTTTTGTCAGATTCAGTCATGGTTCGCTAGCTGTCCATTCTGTGTGTGAGCTGGAAAAAAAATGCAAAAATCAGGTGTTCATGCTAGACAGGAAGCAAAGTAAGTGTCTTGGAGCGTTTGACACACAATTATTCCAACAATTCCTCTTCACATCTGTGCTCATGCGCATGACAGGAGATTTTTTGTGTTGGTTTTTAATCTCGGAGATTTTGAGTTTAACCGAATAAGCCTAAAGTTTCACAAAATGACTGCACAAGCGAGGATGAAAAGAAAAAGAATGCATGTACGGCTGGTCTCCGTAGACCCAGTACTCAGGAAGTAATGGAGGAGGAAGAAGGGAATAAAGGAGGAAGGCAGAAAGAAAATTAAGAGCATGTAAGAAGAAGAACAAGAAAAACGAGGGAGAAAAGTACATTTATCTAGTCTACTTTATCTTTAGCGAGGTACCCCGAGGAGAGCACCGCTGTGAAGTCTTTTCCAAATGTCGCTGCTGCACATCCAGCCCTCAGCTCCCTTTAGATGCACTTTAGCCAGGCCTCCTTTCTCTGGCTGCAAGAAGCACCGGGCCAGGACAGGACAGGCCATTTATTTAACACCGCTCTAAATTTAACACAACGCAGGACAACTATTCCTCATGAGAAATGACGCCTTTATTTGCATTCTGATTCATTTACACTTACTACTGCCGCCGCCGCTGCTGCCGCTATTAACAATTCTCTGTGACTAATGCACTCATTTTCTGTTTGAATGCACAGGTGTCTTTGCTATTCTGAATGGTCTCATTAAAACTTTTCTCTTCCATGATTAACTCGTAATGCTGATACACGCACGAATTTCAGAATGGATGCGACATCCTTAAACCAACAACACCTTCCTGCTGTGTGTTGTTATCACCTTCCCTCGGCTTCTGTGTGGTATTTATCTGCGCAACATTGAAAGCTGTTAGATTTTGTCTGGACTTTGGCTGATCCTTACGTCGTCTTTGATTCGTTTCCACATCCCTAATTCATGCTTGCCCTTTCTATGAAAGTTTTTCCATTGACTTTCTGTACTGTTTGAATAAATCTTTTGTCTCCTATTGATTGTAAAACCACCACGAGTCCATGCCCCCCTTTAATATCTCAATCGACCATCAAATGAGCATCCTCCATCACTTTTGGCCCACTTTCTGGGGGAAAGAAAATAATCCATAGCTCGCTGGCCAAGCATTATGAGGGTTTGTTGTGGTGTTGCGAGGAGAATCGGCATTGCTTGGCTTTTCTGTGTTTACGCCTTTGAACTTCTTCCAACCATATCTTAAAGCGTTGGTCGACTCAAGGTCCAAACACTGTTACTGAGTCTTTTCTCGCATTTATCTCCGTGTACTTGTTGGCTACCTTGGGGAGGATATTCTACCTTGAATATAGCGAAGCACAAAGGAGAAGCTGAAAGCAGCATTGGAGAGAACGTCCAAAGAGAAACAGACCTACGGACTGAGGGAGAAAAAAGCAAACGCAACAAGGGGCAAAGAGAGAAAGATGGACTACAAGAGGATGTCTCGGAGGCTGAGAGAGGCAACAAAGATGTTTACATCTGCTCATCCATGCAGAGCACACGTCTGTGTTTCCAAGCCCTCAGTGATGTGCTCAATGCAGAAATGATGAATGCATCTTTTCTCAGTCGCCACTCTTAACTTCGCAAGTCCATTGACTATTCTGCTGTTGACAGACCAGCAAAAACACTTCATTATTCAATGGTTTTGTTGTTCTGAAAATGAAAGCCATTAAGAATGAATGTGTAGGGCCGTCAGCATAAATTTGGTCAGAACTGAGAGTGAAGCAACCGGTGTAGAGCAAAGATAAGAAAGAACACCTTTTTTTAAAAACTGTAATTCCTTTTGAAGAGTAAAAGAGCTCTTAATAAATGCCACAGCCGGTGTTCTGCAGTGAGTTACATTCCACACAGCATTCCTTACGAGGAGGAAAAAGAGACAATCGGTCAGGCCGGGAACACAGCAGAGATTGCTATGATGCTTCTGAAGCTTACCGGGTTTGTTTGTGCTGTTTCTTGAACTCCGTGATCATGTTAGAGGTCGACATGAAGAGGCTACAGGACACATACATTCAGTGCACTTTGTAGTTTGAGCAACTGGTCTGGAGCCAATTAATTTCAGTTGCCTGAAGAGGGATGATTAAAGAAGGAACATTAAAGGATGGAGGGAGATTGGACAGAGTGGCACAAATGATACATTTCTTGTAAATCACAATTGAGGTCATATTTTTATGATTTTGGCCGCCGTTTTCATCTTTTTTGGACGACATTGTTCTGATCAAAGTAGCTGCTGCCGTCCAGATGCTCAAATGCAGACAACACGACAGAATAACTAGCTGGCTGTATATTTTTTAACCACCACCCGGCAAACTTTGCAGTGATGCGCCTATTTAGTTGCTTTAAATTGTAAAGTGACAGGACGTATAGCCATTCAAACCCACGTGTGCACAACGTCAGGTCTTGTATTAATTCAAAGCTGACAGTTTGTAACGCTGGAAACCATATTCAGGTCCTCTGCTTAAGTAAAAGTACCAGAAAAGCTGTGTAGAAATACTCCATTACAAGTAAAAGTCCTGCGTGAAAAATCATTTTCAAGAAGTATTAGCAGCAAAATGTGGTTGACATATCAAAGGAAAAGTCCCTCTGACGCATATATTATTGCATGTAGCATATAGCATTATTTATAGTGAAACATGTCAGTAGCATGTTACTGAGCTAGTTTGAACTATTTCATATATACATTTAATGTACAGGGACAGCAGATTACTCTATCCCCAGCCCTCATAACGAGATAGGTAGAGGAAAATGAGGAAAAACTCCATCTTAAATCTCTAATTTGTGGTGAGATAGTTGCTCATTTGGGCGTTTGTTGAAACTAAATAATGTGAGAAGTTTGACGAGTCTTTTTGGTAGAACAGATAACAACTTATAGAGCCCTGAAATGTACTTATTGGAAGTATCCAAAAAGATTGAAAGCCGCCGGTTTAATCTTTAACAATGCATTGAATTTTAAAAGCTTGTTAAATTATCCATTGTGTAAAATCTTTGTCTTGAACGTAACTAAAGCTGTCAAATATTTATAGCTGAGCATAAAATGGAAGTATAAAGTATCATAAAATAGTAATATTCAAGTAAAGAATGGCTAAGCTGTGGCTTTGTTTAGTCTCTCTGATCGCTCATCACAGATTACTTATTGGATTTATCTGTGATTTTGTTGTCGCTTCAAAATGTAGCACCATTTTTCACTAACGAGATAATAACCAGAACTAAGAAAATAGTCATCATAATGCGATTTCCCTTAAAGAGCAAAAACTAAAATGTCCTCCAATCCTTCACATTTAGCCCATCACCCTCTTCTTTCTTTTCAATTTCTTCATCTTTATGGGTTTGAGGAGTAATTCACCAGTAATTCCATCCTTACTGATATGGGTGATCGAGGTCTTAGCTCCGCCGAGCAGCGAGAGGAGTCCACTGTCCTGTGTTCCTCTCTTTCGCCGTGAGATGGAATCCTGTTGTCAGACCAGCGATAACCGAAGCATGATGGGCCCCCGAGGTCTGTGCAAACCTGTCGTGGAGTCCATCCTATGGATGTTCGCCGCTGAATCTTTCATGCGCTATCACCTGGCCGATAAGGTGCAAATAGGATTCGCCGGCTGCAGCTGCTGTATTGCTTTGGTAAATCTGCTGTAAAGACCATTTTTTGGTTGGATTTCAACGGAGGGCAGCAGTGGAGTTGGAGACAGGTGTGGACACGGAAAGTAAAAAATAGAAAGGATAGAAAGAGCACAGAGAGTAAGCTGCAGATGTATTCAAACAGATGTGTGTGCTGTAGTTGCATAATTCCCTCAAAAAGATCCTTTTTCTTTGTCTTTTCACAAACCTGAGCCTTAGAAATGCTCTCCTAGAAAAAATAAGTCATATTTAAGTATTACAACATTAAAAAATCAATTACAGATGACAGATGTGCACGCATTTTGCAGCAGCTTAATTCTTTCTGTTCTCATCCAATCCTCCTTTCTTTCTCTTCTGTCTGCCTGTCAGTTTGCAAGACCGTATATATATTCATTGACCACATCCTCTTTTGTATCTGTTTTGTGTCAAAATTGGCTCTCAGTTTGATCAGAGATGGAAGAGTAGGAAAGGGGGAAAAAAAACCAAAACAAAACAGTGAAGCCCTCGCTCATTTTGATTCATTTGGGATGCTGTTCAGGATCCCACTCTCTCTCTCTCTAGGGAGGGGGTCAATTGAAGGGAAATACACAAGCAGCTAAACCTCCAAATGGCTTCAACAAACAAACCAAAAAAAAAGGCTTTTGCTCAAATTCACTAGAGCTGCGTGTATCGAGACCTGAAGAGGGAAAAGATCATTTTGTTTGTGACACATTTATGAGATGTGAGGCAAAAAAAATAAACTCAAACAAAACAAAAAAAAACTGTGTCAGACTGTGAATATTCAGAGAAGTCAGGAATCAAGACAATTCTCACGCTCTTTCATGCTCACTGAGCTGCTCTGTCGCGCATGTTCCCTTCCTTATATTTAGGGGAAGTAAAACCACAAGGGAGGAACCTCGAGCAAGTGATTGAAGGATTGGTGCCAGTGCATTGTTCCTGCACAACTTAGGAGGAGAAGGAAGTTCATCATTCATTTATTGGTTGCTGCCGTCGGGAAGCGAGTGCACCGCCGTCGTTTCTTAGGTTTATCCGGTGGGTTTGGGACAATCAGATGCACGAATCAGCTGCCAATTATTTAGCAATGCCTTGTTGTATAAGCCTCCTGTTTTGTTTTGTTTTTTAATTTCTTTGTGCAACACTTGAGTAGAAATCCAAAGCTATTCTGCTCTAAGAAAAGAAAGACAAAGCAGAAAAGCAAAGGTAATCCTTTGCAAGTAAAGCTTAAACAAGGGTTAAATTGGGATTTTTAAAGTGGTTTCTGGGTGCAAATCAGCAGCAGTCTGCATGCAAAAGCTTCCATTTGAGCTAAAAAGAGTTTCAAAAAGTAACCCATGACTAATATCAAACTGTATGTAAACTACAACAAGATGACAGGCTTCTGCTCTGTAGGTGGCATTGGTCAAAACGACTAGCTGATAACAGTAAAACCTTTCTCCCGCGCATCAGTATCGGCTACAATGTGTATTTCCTCAAGAAATTCCCAGCGCTATTGCTGAAAGCTGCTGCGGTGCTGCTAATGGCGCTCATCAAGCACAAATACCACCCATCTGTGTGAGCTGCACGGTCTTGTGAATGTTTCAATCAAACACCTCTTTTTTTAATCTTTCTTTTTTTTCTGCCAGGATCCAAACCCAGAACATCCTGCATCTTTAAAAGGTGATCCAATAGCGGTCGCCCCGCACAGATTACCATAAAACAAGACAACTCCTCATTTTGTTGAGGAAAAATGTGTTATTCAGCTGTGATTTTTCCACTTGTGGTGGAAGATATTGCAAGTTTAAGGAATGAGAGGCAGTTTCTATTGCAGTGAAAGACGGCTTTACAGCGGCTTATCGATAAATTAGATCCTGTGGCTACATTTTAATGTCAATTGTGTGCTTCATCACCACAAATTTGTGCGTTTTTGAGCAGGTTAGACATTTTTTCTGGCGTTCAAAATCCACTGGACCAGATCCGCGCTCTGGTCACATGAAACGCTAAAAAAAACATCTCCGAAAAGCTGAAAAACCCTTCTTTTAGAATGTAAAAATCCTTTGAAATTAAACATTTTAGCAAATGCAAAAGTAATGCATTCAAAGATCAAAGCTATGGCAGTGTTTCAAGTCTCGATTCTGTAGGTGCACCAATGCCAGAACCATAAAGTTGAAATACTCAACTTGAAAGAAAGCAGAGTATGTTCCACAAAAGTTTGCTCTCTCATAGGATCCCATTCATTTTTAAATTCATAAAAATATTCATATAAAATCGACCATTACGGATATCTGCACTAACTCTAACAGCCTGCGTTGCATTGATATGCTTAGCACTGTAGCTTTAGAACCAAGTTTCTCTTGCAGAAGGAGTTTTATCATTGTTTGAAACATTAGAATAGACCAAGAATAGTAAAAGAAATATACATTGTTGAAACTTGATAGAGTGAGGCTGTGCCAGCAAATAGTGAATATGCTGTGACTGAGCCCCAATTATCCCCTCATCTTCTACTTCACCAGGCACCCAGAAATCACAAATACGTCGTTCAGCATGTTTGCAATTTCTTTATAAAACTTTAATTTGGCAAACAGAATTGATAGCCGCAGCCAGTGAGTGGAGGTTATTCCTGTTTGTTCCCTCAGCCGCTCTAATTCCTTTATTATATCCCAGTTTTTCCCTTCCACCCTCTCTTTGCTGAGTCAGTGCTTGTACTTACATCGGGCCAAGCTTCAGAATGATATGCTGAATAAGTACCCTTATATCCGTAGCTGATCTAGCAAAAGGCTGAGGGAGAGTCGGTGCAAGTAGGGGAAGGAAAAGTCACCAGTTTGACTATAAAGGCGGCAAACTGTATTTTTTTTATAATGTGCTGACATTATTCCAGCATAGGCTATGGTGCGTGACTTTTATGGACAGATGAGCAAATGTAGAAGCAGAGAATATGACATTTTCCAGCAGTTTTAAAAAGTTAAAGACTATACTTAGAGGTGGCACATTGGCTCATTGGGGGGGTTTTGCAAGAAGAAGTCACTCGCATGACAGAAAGTCCACCAACTCTGACTATTATCCAGTGCACTTTGGACACATGGAATCTTCCCACACAACTCAGACTGGGGCAGTCGCCGTCAAGCTGTTCATCTCTGGGCCAACTCGAGGGGGAAAAAAAAGGCTTGCTGCTTGGATGTCTTCCCAGAGCAATTAGCTGAACCCACATGCCTGTTTGATTAATACACAGATGAAAATTAGCTTCTCCCGGCCACTCTGCTGAGCCGGAGCCCCTTTCACGGTGACCAGGTCGGATGTCAACCTCTGTGTTTTGCCACTCATCCACAGGCCATGTGGAGGGTGTACCATTCAAAAAAATTAGATTTGTGTGATCTGCATTATTGCTACTGCAGCATGATGAATGGACAAGGAGGCAGACCACAGTCATCTGAGTTGACAAATGAAGCTCTCCCCCCGGTCTTGCTTATTCCACCTGCTCACCGGTTTACATTGCCATGTAATTTTCATTCAGTCAACCAGAGTGCAATCTATACATACGTGACAAATAGGGCATAGTTATCAAAGCTGGCAGTCTCAATAATTAGAAAAAGGCAATAGTCAAGGCCGAGGAGACCATTTCCCTGATGGATTAACAGCAATCGCTTACCGCAGCGTCCCAGAGCTGTTTACAATGGCAGTCATAAGGCAGATGTATTGAGCATCAGTAATGCCTTTCTCTGGATCCACTCAATCAAAAGCAATTGGCTAGCTAATCAACAGATGTAATGGCATACAGTGGTCTGTTTCCAAAGGCAGCAGATGTATTATCATCAGACGGAAAATAAGATGCGTAAACAACAGGCACTTCCTGTCCATCCGGGCTCTGCCTCTCTACTTCACACACACACACACACACACACACACACACACACACACACACACACACACACACATATGCAGGCTCACACATTGCAACCCACCTGGGAGGGATGGTCTGAGCACTGACTGTGATGCCAGTTACACAGTGAAGAGGAGAACACCCAAGAGGTATTCTAAGGACCCCCACCTGCTGCTTTAACAAGGTCCAGATCAGTGGGGCTTCTCTGGGTCAGATGGCCGGGGGTAGAGCCTTTCAGCTCTGCCGGCCCCCTGCTAGGTTTGCAGCTGTGTGTGAGGTATCCTGCTGCACTCTCTCCTGCATGAAAAAGCTAAACGCTCAATCCTATCAAGCCTCCATTGGGAACATCTAAAATGGAAAGAGCTCCATGCTGACATCACCTCACAGCAGACTTGCATCACCGCCGACAGGGGCATCCCAGGGGTTAGAAGGTTTTAGAGGTGGAGAAGGGAGGAAAGTTTTCACACTCAGAACATCACGTACGCACACAAACACGGATCCAGACACATGCTTCATAAATCTCTCCATGCTGGAGGCTGTCACGGCAGGGTGTTGAGATGCCATGCTTGCCATGACAATTAGTTGCACATCTGGCCTGATGATAGAGCGAGTCGACCAGACAGCTGGTACAGCACTACCAGTGTTTAATGTGTAAATCTGCAAGGTCCCGGAACATTGAGCGTGGATGCACGCGGAGGGGTGGGTTGTCTGAGGGGGCCGCAAGTTAGCCACTGATTCCGATGGTAAACGAGAAGTGTGGCTGTTAGCCTGATGCTAACAGAAAAATAATGCAGGCGCTGTGTGAGGCTCAGCTGGAAAGGGAGTAATGGAGGGCATCGGCGTAAGTTATGGGGACACAGAGGGAATGGAAGACAAACCTCCGATTAAAACATTCACTAAAAGTTTATAGTTTTATTCTGTTTAGTACAGTAAATTTGATTTATAGCATCCCAAGCCTCCAATGTGTTCCTTTCAAACATCAAATCACTAGAAAACTTCATCAGAAGGATTATAAATAGTTATTTGAGTATCTGAATCCCCTGGAATTACAACAGAATAACATACTCTATCTTCATTGGTACAAAATGTAACAAGTACTGGTCAAAATTATATTAAACTTACACAAATTTTATTAACTCTTCTGTGTTTTGACAGACGTTGGAAGGTTCACAAAAACTCAAATAAAAATAGTTCCCGGAAACTAAAGCGAGTTCTGCTGAAGGATAACAAATGGCAACGAGAGGCCAGCGGGAGTTGGTTTATAAGCAGTAATCATGCCTCAAAGAGGTTGTAGATGTTGAGCTAGTATTAATGGCAAAGCTGCCGCATTTTCAATTTTGACAAGTTGTATCCCACAAAACATTTTAATGGCAGTTATTAATGTTTTGTGGCCCTATTAAATGTTTCTGTTGCTTTAATAAAACTGAACCGGACTGATTTAGAATTTTAATCAGCTTGAGCGGCACAAATTCATAAACTTCTCGTCTTTATGCATAACTAAAATGTCACAAATCTAGTTTTAAATGTGTGTTGCCAAAAAGGAAATGGTGCTTCATTGAATTCAGCTGCAGCTGGGGAGCGGGACACTCAGCCAGTAGTTTAGATTAGACAAACTGACCTAGAGCAACAGTGAAGCAAAATGAGGGGATACATTATTAAAGTGGGTTACCCAGGCAACTGATCATTGGTTTTAAAAGGTTTGAATTCATCCTCGAGGCCAAATCCACATATTGGCACTATGCCTGGCTTACAGTCTTCCACATCCCTCAGATGGTAGAATCTGAAAGCAGAGAAGTGCACTAGATGTAAACAGCATCTCAAAGATAAGTACGAAAAGAGAGGGCAAATTCACACCTTGGCACCCATATCTCCGGCAAATGATAGTCCAACAAGCAACTAGTCTGGCCTGGATGGTCATTTATGGCTCTGCTTGTGGAGCTGAGAGGAGGGGAGCACCCTGACACCCACTCACCCTTCCACTGCCAGCACCGCCAAGTCCCGGGCTCTTAATTATCCCCTGGAATGATGAAAATGAAAAAGAAATAGTAAAGATGGAGCCATAGCCGTGACGGCTGGTGGGTCATTTAGCTGAGCATTTATAAAATGAGATCCCCCGCTCGGTCTGGAGCTATATTAGAAAGTCTAATGCCTGTCTGGAGAGATAAAGAGAGGTAAGGTCGCCCTAATCTGCCAGTTATACATATCATGACAGGCACGGACGGGAGGGTGTGGTCACGCACACAAATACCGAGGCAGCTCCATCATTCTCACACCTTATTCTACCAAACTCACACTTGCATCACATCAGCGAGTGAGACACAGAGTGAGATAGTGACAAACGCTGAGCAAAAGCACCATTGTCTGTGTTCCTGCTGTGAAGCTTGTCCATTCAGTCTCCTTATAGACTGCAGTAAATGTATAGTGGGAGTCAAGCATTACAAATGAAAGCACTTCTGTAATGGATTTGTAGTACAAAAAAATGCCTTGCAAATGATAATCTACTAATTAAAGAGACAGGTGGAACTTCACTGAATTTAATGTCTTAGTTTTTGGTATCTCAGCTTTTTGCTTTAGTGTTTGGCTTGTTTAGTCTTCAAGTGGCCGTGTAAATGTTGAGGTGAGGTGACTGTGGAAGAATGCCAGAACTTCTTGGTCTCCTTTATTCCTCCTGAAGCTCTTCAAAGCTTTAAGGTGTGTTGGGGCTTATTACCGTGCTGCAGCAAGATCCCTTCTCCACAAAGGTGCAAGAATGAAGTGCTACTTCTCCTTAGTCAGCGACTCCAGACTTGATTCGTTGCAGCATCTTTCTCCCTCCTCTTGGCATCCTTACATGCAGCATTCTGTCCCTGCCACAAATCTCTAACTGTGAATCATCATTAAATCTGACTTTTTGACATCTTCCACTGTGAAACGATGGTAGGTCTTAACCCACCGCCAGCATCTGGTCTTGTGTCCCCTCTGAGAAGTCTCTTAGAGATGCTACTCATCCTCTGAGACCGCCACTCGGCAGCCTTTTGCTGTTTGGAGTCTTGCATTCTGTATTTCACAGGTTCTGCATCTGTAATGAAGTCGCTTCTCTATCTCTGAGCTAACTAAGATTGATGAATTGATCTTTTTAATGGACTTTTGGACTGCTTGATCCTGCTTTAGATACAACTGATCCAGTTTCCACTACAGAAACCTTCAGTCAGGCTCGGATTTGAAGGTGACAGAGCCCAACAAATGGACTCCTGGCACTTTGACTTTATTTTGATAGCATGTTTTCCACATTTGCAATGATACTTGGCAAGCAGTGTTACTTGGAATACCCTGACAGTTGTCTGAACACTTGTTTGTAGGAGTTAACATGGCCAGTTCTAGGTTTACATGTAATTACGGCAGATTTTCAATGTGGTCTCAGACTTTCTGATGCCTTTGGACGCCATCAGCAATAAGTTAGCAAGCAAAATTATGACGTACGTCTAGTTTAAAATCAACTGCGCTCAGCGAACTCCTGCCTAAAAGGTGCCAGCTGCAGAATCTAAATACTTCATTATGGTATCCTCAAGGTACACTCCCATACACTAGAACCAATAAATGTATGCAACCATGACGTTCATTACAGCTGCTGTTATTCTACAGGGATATTAAGAGCATATGCCAGCGTCTCCTTGCTCCCGTATTTAGAGATGCAGTGCTCGTCTTCCACTCCCCGTCGGCGAGTGAAGGGGAGAAAGCAGCGATTCCCTCGTCAAGCACAAAAGTTAAAACAAGCTTTAATTAAACTGTCGACTTCCTGCCTGTGTCCTACAGCACGTTTAATCTGCGACTTTGGTGCTTGAAGTTATGATATAAGAGGTATTTGCTGCAATGGCACTGATTCCGTAATTACCGGTTATGCTCTGTCTTTCGGACATTTGTTCACAGCAGCTATTTTGCAACTTAGAGCGAGAGAAATGTCAAGAGAGCTGACTTTGAATCGGACAGGAACTGTGTAATGTCACCGCCGCTGTGTTCGGGCATCATCTGATAAAGCAGCAACTCCTGTATTCTCCAGTGAGAGCTCGGCTGCCTTGTTCCACCCCTCCTCACGTCGGGTGATTCAACATCCGTACAAAGGGAAGCCATCCAAATAGATTCTTGTTTTATCTGTTTCTCTCCGGCTCGTGTTCCAATATGAGTCGACTTGACTGTCAAAGCGAGGGCATTACCTGTGTGTGAATGCGGCTTGATGTCAACAGTCTCTGAGCGGTGGAATATGGTGCATGTATAGACATAAGGAGACAGATCCAAACCCCCAAACAGCCCATATCAGCATCTTCTGCCGAGCGTCTGTCGTTGACCTTCATGTCACTCGGGTGCATAGCACATCGCGGCCCACAGTGTCCTCTAGCGAGGCCTCGTCCTCTGCCTTTCTCGCCCTGTTGGTGTCACTCCACAAGGGTTATTGTCAGCCGAGGTCAGGATGCCATGTAACCGTTCATTTCTTATCAAAGTCAAGATGGATGCAACCTGCCTTGAGTTACTTACACCGACACGCTGTCTCTCCACATCTCAGTCTTTCTGTTTGCATCGTTCTCTTCCCTTTATCGCTTTTTTTTTTTTAAAAATCTGTTTCTTCTTTCCCTTTGCTTCAAAGGTCATAGTTTTTCCTTGCTGGGTTTAACTCAGCTCATTAATCTGGCTGATATTTCCTTGTGATCAAACACTCCGATAATGTTCATCCACTGCTGTGATGATCAAGCGTCCTAACTGGAACAAACAAGAGATTCATTACGACAGAAATGCTCCTTTATCCTTCAAGCCTCTGCTGACTTGCACTTGATTGACAGCCTAGCCAAAAGGGAGACAGAGACGCAATATAAAAAAACTTGTGCTCGCAGCGGTAACTTAGAGGCCGAGGGCATACAGTTAGCGGTCCTGCACTGAAGAATACCCGCCGCACCACTTACCATTCAAACAGACTGATGTTGACCTTTGTAGTGAGCTGTTCAATATGCTGGAGCTGGCCTTGCTAATATGTCCTCTGTCTTTTGTTCAGTCAATGTTTGACGGTTTTCTTATTCCACCAGCTTTGGTACATAAACCTTGAGAAAGTAGAGGGAAGGGAGCATTCGTTAAGAAGCTATGGACTGTGATTTAAACCCTGTTGTGCAGCAGGGAACTGTCAGACTGTGTTACCCAGGGACTTACAAATGCAGTTTAAAATGTACATCATTGGATGTATGCAGTGAAAATGTCTCACTATAAATAGCAAGAAACAGCAGCATTCAGGCCTTAAACACAGATGGCTTCAGCATCATTAAACACCACGTTCATTATCTTCGGGTCCTCATTTTCTCCTAAATGATGGCAAAGGTTGAGAAATTTAGAGAGACGATCCACGCGCTGTAGCCAATAAAACAGAGGCAATTTAATTTAAGTGGAATTTCAAAAAGCTGTCAACAGCTCGTTTAAAAATGTGTCTTCCTTCCAAATCATTTATTGAACCATCCTGCCTTAAATCTCTATTGACTTCCCCTCAATTCTTTCCTTCCGCCCAGCCTCCTCGTTTGCTCTTTCCCTTCCGCTTTTTTATTCCAGTTCCCCTGAAGATGGTCAACTTAATTCGTGTTCACAAAGCCTCAGCCCTGCCACGTATTTGTTCCAGTTAGACAGGGTTTAGCCAACTCTGTAATTGGCCTGCGGTTAATCCCTGCCTTTCTTTTTAGCCACTTTCAATGGAGGGTAAATGACTTCTTCCTCTGCCTGTGGCACAAATTGGTTTACGGAGTGTGTGCTTGTGTGTGCCGTGCACGCTATAAAGAAAGATTATGGCACTCCAAAGGTTCCAACATGAGAGTAGGCTGCAGGTATTCTCACACGTAAGTGGTGAAACAATTAGAGGGAGTCAAGTAAAAGCAAAATTGAAGCAGTGATGAAACGCTGCGGTGTGAAATAGCCATAGCTGAGCGTGGCGCTGTGACATTGTGTGATGGATGACATATATGTCGCTGTTAGCAGCTAATGGAACTTGGGGGAGACCGTAAAACTCGTGCACAATTAGCATCCTCAGGGTGAGAGGCTATTGTGAATCAAGCATCTGAATGTGTGAGGCATCAGTGTGGAGGCTCATGCAGTATGGATCACTGTGCAGGTACCTGAAGAAAGCCAGATTAATAGTGATGGGAAGATGAGATGCCACAAAGAATTCATTATTCCCCCTCTTAAATAAATGAGCCCTGGGCTGTGACTTCACCGCTGCCATCTCAGATATAACACACGCTTTAATCAGAGCTGTCGGGAGGACTGCGCCAAGAGCATGTTCATCCTCGCATGTGCGTGCATATGCAGGCCTCTCCATTTTTGCCTGTGTCTGACATGTACATGAATAGATCTGCAGGGAGAGATGTAACAGAATAAGGAATACGTGTGTTGGAACTGAATCTTGATTGTCTTACAGTGAGCTGCATGTTCGAGACCAAGGACAATCATTTATAGCTTCCAAGAACGCTTACAATGCACATCCCACTCCTGGCCTGCCTGGAAATGCTGGTTATGGACATCTCATTGAGTTTCCCAAACGTTCACTCTATGGATTAAGCAATCATCTTCTGATGTACTGTACTGTCTGTGTGCATCCACATCGCCATATTTCGCTGACTAACCACGCAAAGATACCCAGCTAAACTGCAGTACGCTGGCACTGGCAGTTTTACAATCTCACAGAGCATTGGATATCATTTTTATTTAGTTGGCTTTCTTTTACGTGAGATGCAAAGCTTTCGCCAAAGAGATAAAACATGCAGTGTTTGACTCAATGGCCATGTGATATCAATACTGCAACACTGGGAACGTGATTGCCTCCACAGACAGACACTCCTTCAAGTACTTTGACAAAAATATTAATCCTCCAAAACATTTGTGTAAAATTATGTGCCATTTTCATAGTTTGTTGGTTAAGTTTGCCGCTGCCATTTTCATATAGAGTTGCATCTGCATTTGTATACGTGCCTGAGAGTCTGTCATCGCCGGGGCCTGATGGCAGAACCCTACAGAGGAATACACAAACGCACAGTGCAAGCTGATAACAGATGTATTGCAGAAATATTCTCCACCGCGCAACATTACGTCTCTTTGCATAATATGACATCATGTGTTGTTCTTATAAATATATTTTTAACCCAGCAAGTCAAGTTGTATTATATCCTACTCGGCTCTATTCTGTACCATTCAACTCTTGTCCAACCTTTATCTGTGTGCTCTGAATCTGTCAAGTCCATTCTCGCGATTGTGTGGTCTGTCACTGAGGCTGCATCATCTGCTCAACTGTTTCAACATGGACTCCTGTTCTCACCACACACACACACACACACACACACACACACACACCCTCCCTCCCCTCTTCCTGGCTCTTATTTTCTCATCATGCTGCTTGGCGCCGTCTGCCATGCTTTTGTCCTGTCCTTACTTCCAGCCAAAATGGAAGCATCTGGCTCCAGCCTACTCAGCACAGGCGGTAGGATGGTTATATTTACCAATCCAGTAATTGGGGTTGCAAAACCTTGTTGTGTGTGCAGCAGGTGTGTGTTTGAACTGATCGCTGTTCCCTATAGAAAAAAGTGTTTGCAAGGTTATATTATAAAAAAGCTCTGCCATCTATAAACATATGGTGTCTGAATCCTTTACTGTGACTATTAACTATATTGGCATGCATAATACAGGATTTATTTTTAGGTATACTTAAAAATAATGCACATCCCTACACATGTTCCTGCAGCTTATAAAATCAAATAGTCTCTATTTTGGATCAGAATCAGTGCACAGCTAAGACCACTGACTCATCACAATGCTGTCATGGTGTGTGGGCAGAATGAATAACTTTGGCAACTTTTATTTTAATCTCACAATAAAATGAGTAAGAACTATTTGGTATTCCCCGTAGGTTGGTGGGTGGTTTTGCTGTTTTGGAGAGGCAGGCTCTAGTGATGTTCGCATTAGCCCATTAGTTAAGAAAAAAGGTTTGAGGAACGGCACTGGAAGAAGTGTGTTTTGTGTTTAAATGCCCTGTTAGTGACAGCACGCAGCCCTCAGGCAACCACTCGTCACTACAGACTCATCCACTTCAGAATCATCTTGGCAAAACATGTAGAGCAAAACAACTCACTGGGCCTGGGGCTATTCTGTCCGGTGCTTCTCTCACCAAAAAAACTGGGAATAAATTGGGCTTTATGCAAAGCTAACACCCAGTAGCAGAATCCAAAGTGCATTGCAGGAGCCTTGTGAAACCTTTGCAGAGCAGGAAAACAACGATGTGCAGGTATTATTAAGCGGCACTAGCGGTGTTGTCTGATTGGTTGCTTCGTGCTTTGCATCAGTTTTGACCTCACATGTGGTTCCTGTCCACCACAGTGGTTCATTTGGTTCTTCAAATTGGCATCATAGTCACATATCCTTACATTCTCACTGGTCTAATTTGCATACATGACTGAGTCAGTTAGGCCTGTCAGCCTCCAACTAAAGACTGATTTACTTTTTAATCATGTTTAACTCTGCCTCAGGTACTTTGTTCATGATCGTTCTGACTGTTCTGTCAGTCGGTTCCTCTTCTATCTATTCTCCATTTCTTTTTCAGAAGACCGTCCTTCAGGGCTGCCACACAAGTGATAAATTTTCCCCCAATGAATCAAACTGACCGTTTCATTTGGGTTCAGTTTATTTAGAGTTTTGCCGTTTATGAAAGTATTTAGCAGCTACAAGGACAAAAGATAATAAAAAAGCTCTTCCTGCTAATGAATAGATGACGTGTATGGTGGTTTCGCCTTTTCCGGTGTAGGTCCCTTGTGTTTTATCTTCAGGTGCTCATGTATTGCACTGCGTAGCTGTGGTGTGCCACAGAAATTTTGAATAAGCCGCCTTTGTGTTTTGTGATAATCTCCCATAATGTCAAAGCCCTGGGTCTTTAGGAACATTTACACTGAATCAAAGCAGACTCTGATGCAACAGCCATTTTGTAAAAAGGTTTGTGCTAAGTTATCGCGACAACCACACCATTCTTTCTGTATCTCCAATGAGAGATTGAGTGAGTGATATTTAGATAGATAGATAGATACTTTATTAATCTCCAAAGAGAAATTCACAATACCAGCAGCATGAAGGGCAGAGAACATGAGAGCATCTAAGTTACAAATAAGACTATATACAAATAAGACTATAAAAAAAAATATATAAACATCTAAACATCTGGCAGTTCAACAGTGCAGTAATGCAGTTGTGCAAAAAGACCGTGTGTTTCAGTCTGTAGCAGTCTGTTTTTTCACACTTTAGTCCAGCATGTAGATGTGAGTGTGTGTGTGGTAAGGTGTGTGTGTGCGCGTGGTGTTAGTGTGTAGTGATTTAGTGTCCTCACTGACCAACACCTTGCTTCTGAAGGACGCTGTGATGTGCCGAAGTGGATGCCAGGCGTAGAAAATGTGTCCTGAAATCAGGTTACAGACGACCTCTGTCGACTCTCTGCTTCCCACTCCATCTTCCTTCCACTGAATGTCAGTTCGACATAACCTTGCTTCCCTGAAAAACCTATAATTCAACCTAGAAAACTACAATCATCAAGAGGGAATGGATTTTTATCATTATCATTTTCCTCCATTTAAATCTGAGCAGCAACAACCAAAAAAAGCCTCCAGGACCTTTCATTTAGTGATCTGGGATCTTTTAAACGCTCTCCACCAAACATCTGGCCCTTCATCATTTGACGGCACCGGCACGAAATGTGGGCACCATTAATAAGCTTTACTGCAGCACATTGGCATTTCAGTGATGTCTTTTTAATTACTTTGATTGATCGTTTTGGATTGAGATGAATACGGGATGGCAGGTCAGGAGAAGGGGGTGGTGGACTGGGTGGGGGGGTGTGATGGGAGGAGGGGGTGCTATGACAATTAATCCAGTAACCTTTCTAACTTGTAGCTTAAATGTAAATGGTGCCCCAAGGGTGATTATCATAATATATATCAATGCCATTTCGATTCAGAAAATGAATGAGCCCCCACAACGTGAATATTTCAGATTTTTCCCCATCTGGAAGTATATATTACTTGGATATCTGGTCAGGGAAGATAAATATGAAATGATTATGGCAACCACTGGCTGGAAAAGCTCACAAAATATCGACTAACTAGGGCCCGAGGCTGAGCCTGTCAATTTCTGTCAGCTTACACAGCATGAAAAGACAAAGATTTTTTTGTAAAACAAGGATTCATCTTCTGAAAGAATGTCCGCATCACATCTTGAGCTGCAGACTGTAGTCTTTTTCTTTAATATTTTTCTCCTCCTCGGGATGATAAATCAGCATGCTGGCTTGTTGATATGTCTGTTTGCAATTGTTTTGATTAAAACTCTTGTGACTGCTATGTCAAATGGCAGAAGGAAGCGGAGGACAAGCTCCCTCGCTTTCATTGCTCAGCTGGATGTTAATGCAGTGGCATAATTTGCTTTCAAGACAAAAAGTGGAACATATTTAAAGGGACTCTGTAGTCAAAATCAATAATACTCAACAAAATTTGAAAGGAATGTTGCACCTGAAAAATCCTAGAAACACAAATGCTCTCCATCTTTTTTACAGCCTGTTCATAATGCTGCTATAGGTAAAGCAAAAGAAGCATGCGTTTGGTTCAGGATACTGTCTGCTACATTTAAAGCCGCCGGTTCAATGAAATCAAATGAAGAGCAGCGTGTGGTTAGCCGAGAATGTCTAATTACAGAAGCATCACAGGTACAATTTTCTGCGGTCAGTCAGTGGAAGCCACTCTGGATGAGAGTGTTTGCTAAATGCCTCAGATGTAAATGAAGCTGTCTGCGATTCTGCTGTGCCAGTGTGCTGACTGTAGAGCTCCCTGAAGAACAGAACCGAGGGCAGCGCTCATCAGCCCTGTTTTGCTCTGATCAAACGGCGCAGCAGACGTGTTTTGTTGGTGATGACGGTCATCTAGGTAGGTGACGGCCGCTCTCGTTTCCCGCCGTATGAGGGTAAATTCGCTCTCTGTCACATTTCCCACCCAGTTTAGTTACAAGACACGCACGTGCTCATCACCCATCAACGTCAGCGACATCCCCTGCACTTCCCCGCAGGTGTTGCCTCCAAAATGCATCTCCAGACAAAGTGAAGGCATTAACGGTCTAGTAAAAATGCTCAACAGATGTCAGACGTGTTTATCTTGCTGAATGTTGAACCTGTATATTTATAAATGGTGCCTTTGAAGCAGGAAATTAACATGTCATGAGTTTCTCTGTATCACGCTAAGTGATGTCCCAGAATAGCTTGTTTTACGCGCCTTATTTTCCTATCATCTTTGATGGACACTTTACATTTCTGAGCCTAAAATAACCTTATTAGAAACTGAAATAGGTGCATGTCACACAGAGTTATCTTTCATGGCCTGTTTATATCAAACTGTAGCAGACAAATGTTCTCTTCTGTGCTTTAAATAACCTTATTACGGTTGTTTTCATCACACTGCATGATTTCTGTCTTGAATGGTTAGCCAAATCTGTACTAAACAAATGACTAAAATCATTTAAATAGGCACATTGGCTGAATAGAAAGCATGAATTTAGCTTAATTAGGAAACCAAATTAAAATTGCAATGCAGAAAAAATATTTCGACAACTGTCAGCACCACTGCTTTGAAATGAGGCTATGTTCGCTCTGTTTTTTTCATTTGTTCACTAATTCTCGTTGCCATGTGCACTACACTGGCTGTGAATAAAGGTTTCATTTTCACCAGTCAGTGGTGACAGCTGCACTGACTCATTCTAGCATCATCAGCTGAGCGCTACATCATATCGCCTCAGCACCACTGCTGTGGTTTGCCAATTTCACACCATAATTCATTCACTATTTATAACCGTGCTGGAAATTCTATCGCTTGGGATTTCAAAATATCAATTTTAAAATATTGGGGAGAATTTCTTCAGCTTTTGCCCTGCTGCACTCCCATGTAAAAGCCGCCTCATAGGGATTAATTTGAACCACTCCAACGGCGACCTCCAGGGTTGAAAAGTGAGCCGAGTGCCAAATATTGCAGTTCCTTGCACGGCCACTAGAGGCTGGCTTCAAAAGCGATTACACTCCTCTTACAACAGCCAAGTTTACAGCAAAAGTAAACATGTTTACAACCTGGCGCCGAAAATGGTTTTAGTCACTATTGTTAATTTTCTCGATCATGACTCCTATTATGGGTGTACATTTTAATATAATTCACTCATTTAGGTTGTTTTAACCCTCCTGCTGTCTTCATTTACAGGCACCAAAAAATGTTGTTTCCTTGTCTCAAAAAAATCCCAAAATTCAGCAAATAGTTTCCCCAAACTTTTCAAAATTTGCAAAGCTTTCAGGAAGAAAATTCCAGTAATTCTTTAAAAGTTTCCCTTAAAAGTTTTATTTAAAAAAAAAATCCCCCAGCTTTTGCAATAAAACTCCTGTAAATATTTTCAAAATATGAGTAAAAATCTTCCATAAAACAATCTTAAAAATATCTAAAGTGATTACATCTATATCGGTGAAACTTCTGATATTTAAAAACATTCACAAAAAAATCAACCAAAATACAGCGAACTTTGCTGGATTTTGGTTGATTTTTATGTGAATGTTCAGAAGTTTCACTGTGAAAATATATTTTTTTTCCCACATTTTCAAACTTTAAAACGGGTCAGTTTTGACCCACGGGATGACACGAGGGTCAGGGCTTAAAGTTAGGTATAATTAAAGGCACGACTGCTTTGAGCAACAGTGAGCTGTATTCTTGCTCCATGTCTTGTCTTTTCTCATTTTTGGATTACCTGGTAGTTAGGCAGACAAAATAACGTTCAAGAAACCTGTGGGTGGTGTCTCAAAGGGTTCATCCATCCGTCAATAGTGGATCTGCATGTATGGTACTCTTTTCGTTTGAGTAAGTGCCTGGAAGAAGTACCTGCTCTGACTGAAATTTGTGGATGAAGTGTACCAAATGCACCAGCCTCTATTTCGAGCTAACGTTGACTATATGTAAATTTCACGAGGCTATAAAACTACAGTGTTTCGTGCGAGATAGAAAAGCTTTTGAAAGAATTATTTTGCCCTTTGTGCGACAGTAACACTCCTCAGCAAAACCAATTTAAATGAAAACCCCTTAGATGAGAAAGCAGCATTTTTACACAAGCAATATATTTCACGATATTCCCCAAATATATCAGCTATACTCAACATCGCCTACATTAAGAGCGTCAAGAGCCGTCTCCACATTCCTCTTACTGTAATTTCTTTTAACCGCCGTTCTATTAAATTTCCCTGCCGCACACTTTTAAATTCACCGAGCATACTTTCTAGGAGTCTGTTGTTGTCATTCATTGTTATCTTAATGATTTTATTTTCCTCTGCTTCTCTCTGCTGTCATCACTGGATGTCAGACAATGTGAGCCTCTTCTGTGAAGAGCAGTTTATTTGATTGGGATAATAATCAGAATCTGAAGTGGCTTTGTACCTTGGCGAGGAGGTGCTTCACACACAATTTTGTGCCCAGCTTGTCCCCTTCTCATGCTGGAGGGCAGGTATCTTAGCTTGGAGGTAGTTTTAAGAAGTCATCAAAATTGACCATGAAGTGGGAGGCCTTTCAGTCCAACCACAACGCACTTGACACCCTTTGAAATATTAGAAGCTGAAATTGTTAGAATTTCTGAGCAGTGTGCCATAATTTTCAGGTCAGTGGGAATGAAACCCATTTTCCTGACAAATCACATGGAGTGCACCTTCCGATGAGTGCTCTAATCTTTCACAGAATAGCTAGGGATTTTAGCAATAATTCACGTCAACGCTATTCTGTCCTTCCCTCAACGCACCCCAGGATGAAAATCGCTCTAGTGTTTAGTTTTTGAATCATTAAATAGCATGTATTTTGTTCACATGGATATCCTACAGCACCAATCACTGTTTAAATACTGTATAGAAGACAATGAGACTGTCTCTTCTGTCCCATCAGTGCTGCTCACTGAGGCATCGGCCCAGGCTGTTCTTTTCTGATTTCCAGCATTTAATTTAGCTTTAATTAATACAGCAAAGCTTCAGAGTCACTCGGAGGACAATGTTCGGTTTTCGCTCCGTCTCTCTGTGACTCCTTCGCCTGACAAAGCTGTTCTTAACCGTTTCCCGGCTTGAAACTTCACTTTAGAAAATGTACAAAATGCCCGACGAGCTTCGTTAGATTTTAACTTCCAGCCTCGAAAGTCCCACAAACTCACGCAAACGTTAGCATCAGAGCCACAATGCAGACGAAAAGTCGGTGCAGTTATTGTTCAAGCGAAGGGCTGTGAATGTCGTTAGGGCCCAGATAAAGTGGAAGGAATGGAGTGAAAGAAAGAAAGATAGCCATCTTTCCTGAGCCTCTCCCACTGGACCTCCAATGGCTGAGTGCGTCCAACTCTTATACCCCTAATCCCATTTAGCAAAATGTAATCAGAAAAAGCCCATTGGAGTTTCTATTGCCAAGATCTCTTCCTGTGTGGGCTCAGCGGCAGAGTCTTACATCATCGAGATTCTCACCTTCTTTCCCACCGGCCTCAGTGAGACTCGCCTCTCCTTATTGTCCTGCTGCTGCTTTGAAAAGAGGCTCCAGTGGCTTGTGTTGTCCATTCATGTTACTTGTCTTACCTGTCCCTCGGTGGATTTGGCTGCAGATCCGTTTGTCATTGTTTCCTCATAGCAGGACTGTCAGCCAAGTTTTTGTTTTTTTTTGTTCTTTCTAGCTACACTTTTCCTCGCATTCAAACAGAAACCATTCCTGGGAGCTGACCAGCACAACATAGTCCTCTATGCCAGTTTACTTGTGTAATGCTTTAGTGTTTTAGCTCATCTTATTGAACGATTGCCTTGCTGGAATTCTATGCTTCTTTTCTCATTAGATAAAAACTAATCAAATTGTCATTCTTTTGTGATGCATCATTACAGAATGGCATTGTTGGCTTATCATGAGGTGCTTTTGTACGTGCTAATTCCTCTAAAGAAGAGATATTTCTTCATTTGGATGGCACATTTATTGCTTTCACTCCTTCTACTTTAGAATTTATCGTATTCTTTATTGATATGAGTTTGTAATCGTTCTTTAAAAAGTGCTAAATAGATAGAAGACTCTTGTTATTCTTATGGATGTTATTATTAGCCATAATAAAAACCCATTGTTGCTTTCTTGGCTAGCTTTTAGTGTTATTCCACTCCATAAATCCATCTCTCTGCTTGTTAGTCTGTCCATCTGCTTGTCTGTCTCGGCAAGTAAACCAGCCTGCGGTCTGACTCTCGCTCTCCCACCCCTCCACCATCAACATTTTTTATGGCATCATGGTGGTTTGAGGACAGCCAAGCAAAAAGAAAACATCCTAATCTAGGGCACAAGCTGCATTCCATTAGCTAGGCCTGCCAACCCTTATCCATTGATCTGCCCGGATTTGGGAGACTTTCTAACTTTATATTTTGAGGAGTTGTGTGGAGTGGGACTAGCGCCTCACTGATCTGACAGATAAAAACAAAGATGAAAGAGCTGCATTTAGGCACAGGCCCGGGACAATAAGCAGAGACGAGCGGAGGGGGATTGAGCCGGAGATAAAGGGATGAAGAGGAGGATGTAGAGGAATATGTGAGAGGCAAGAAGTTTGCCCTCCAACACTGGTGAAGGTCAAAAGGTTTAGCGGTGGGAAAAACCGGGAATGGTGCATGTCAGAATGAGCGCTAATGAACACTGGTGCTCAGAAAGGCAACCACACTGCTTCCTTACATCCACTGCATCCTGTACAATTTCTGTTTTCAGTAAATACAATGTCAGACTGCCAGCTTGTGCCCCTTTCTCTTCTCAGATCATGAGTTTGGACAGCAGCCATGGCTGTTTGGCTTCCTGTGGCGAACTTTCACCCGCTGCTTCCACACCACATGAAAAGGAAAAAAAATACTTGATGAAGGAAATCGGAGGGTTCAGTTTTGCCAATTTAGATGAAAGAATGAGGGTAATAGGTTGAGTGAAATATCAGCGTGTTCCAGATGAATTTGAAAGGATATTAAAGTGTTTTTTTTTTTTTTCTGAGGCAGATAGATTTCTTAGCCCTTTTTCTTCCTTCTCTTCCCTCCTCGTCTGCCTCCCATGCAGCATAAGTTGACCTGGAAATGCATATTTACCCAAACACTTCCTTAATTAAAAACTGTCGCTCCTTTCCTCTCGGCTCGGTGGCCCGTCCCAGCCCCTGAGCCCCTCACTGACAGCCATTCAGAGCAGAAAATCTGTGGACTGCATCGCCCTGCTAGCGGGCTAATCTCTGCCTCTCACACCCTGTTTCTGAATTAACTGTCCTCATTATCACATCCTCCCAGAAACTCTCCGTCACTTCTTCCTACTCTGCCATCCATCCCTCCCTCACTCCCTCCTCCTCGTCTTCTTCCTCTTCCCCCTCCTCTCTCATGTAGCTCTTCCTCTCTTCCTTTCCGGCTCACCCTCAAAAAGTAGGACGACAGGAGAGAGAGAGAGAGAGAAAGAAAGAACGCTTTTTTTTCTCTCTCTTTTTTTTTCTGCTCCATCGCCTAAAGTTGAGAAATTCTAAATAGCATCGTGAGTGGCCACAGGCGAGAAAACGCATTTTGGTGTCAGCCAAATGATAATTGCATTTCAGCTGTGGTGGTGGAGGGGGCTCATTACATAAGCAAAACATGAGAGCTCGCCATGTTCGGGGCTGAAGCTGTCACAGAGGTGTTTTGAAATGTAGCCAGGGGAACATGGCTGCATTACCAGATCCCAACTGCAAAACATTTAGCCAAGCTTTAGTCACTGACCGTCCTAATGATGCCGTGCACTCAAACTGTAAACATCCCGGTTAGCAGCGCATAATGAGCAGCGTAGGGTTAGACGTCAAGATTATCATTGTGACCAACACCATCTCTTTTGCTAACCGCTGGCGTCATTTTTTCCTCCCTGGTTGCAATGTCGCCTGATATTTTTTCTCCTATAGATGCACCACTATGCTCACCAGCTATTCCCCAACTTTATAAACTGCCATTTGTGAGTTGAGATCCGTTCATTAATCTCCCACTCTCTGCAGATCTATCACACTCCCACGCCATCTACCAATTACACAACAAAGAAATCCACTATACAGAATTAGACTTAACCTTTTAATTGTCTTTTTAGACAACTGAATAAAGCATTTATTCAAATAAATGCATCAACTGACGCATAAATTATTCCGTGATGATGGCTTTTAAAACCACAAATTCAGGACGTGTCTAAGATCCTGTTCCCTTAATGGCACATTTGTATTTTCTGACGCCTGAAACGGTGTCCAAAATGAGTAAGCAGCTCTTATTTAAGACATAAAACCATGCAATCTCTCTGTAGTATAGACAGGTGCAGACTTTATAGCCGAGTCCAAATAGGATTCAGCTTGCCAGGTGATCCGTCTTTTGCCAATTCTAGCCTGTCTCCAGCAGGACGAGTACAATATAGGCGCTGTAGGGATATTCCTCTGCTGTGAGAATCCATGTCAGCGTACAGCGCTGGCTAGACTTAAAGACTTCCAAAGCTTCTTTGTGTAAAATGACAGACATTGCTGTACAATTTCTGATGCCTGGTTCTTTGCATATGTATTTGTATATAAAGAGTGTAATCCCCGGGGCAGTTGTCCAAATCCTAGTAGTTTTTACAGTATATGGTGACTGAGAACACGCAGTTCTGCAATTAAGTAAGAGTTTGAAGACTATCGCCGGGCACAGCTCCACTATACAAAGTGTCCAGGAGTAGAGTACAGCATGTCCTGGCACTGATGCTACAATTCATCACTTGTCGACCACACAGCAGTCCTTTTGATAGCCAACACTTTAGCGAGATAGACCATTCCATTGGCAAGGATGCAGTTAAGGGTCCTAGAGACTGATGGACAGACACAGGATGTCAGGATACAGTGAGCCTGAGGATGTAGATGAAAGTGAAAGAGGGAAAAAAAAGCCTGAGGAAATGCACGAGGCAGGAAGGGAGAGAGGTCTCAGATGAAGACCTCAAATGCTTTCATTACTGGCTGTCAGATGCCAGCATGAGATAGAGACCGGTCTCAAGACGTTGGGTCAGGACTCCAATCTCCAACCACAGCAGAGCAAGAGGAGCTGTGGAGGGAAACCAATTCACCACTCCTGACATGTAGGCGATGGAAGGAATCTCGGCCACGCTGAAGCTCACAAACAGAGACGTAGAGGCCGACCGGCTGTGCACAGTCCACCAGAGTGTGTCTGGCTGGAGGATCGCTGAATACACTCCGACAATCTTGCAGGAGCACACCTGCATTCAACAGGGAGCTCACTCAAAACACTGGCAAGAAAAACCAATAAGTCCTCTCAGAATCCTCCTCAAACACATCAGCTCATGCATCACACATGCACACAGACAATGCAAACACGGAGCGCTCGCCTGAAAACAAATGGAGAGTCTTTTATTTCTGACGAGCATCATTCCAAGTGGCACATCGCAGCATTCCTCTCAGGACACTGCGGCCTCTCTTTCATCTCTGAGCTAATGATGTTCCCCTGCACCGTTCACTGAGGCCTTTTTAACGAGGCGTGGGGGGGGGGGGGGGGGGCGACTAGAGGGAGGGGAGGTACGTTGACCTGCCTTTTATTGAGAATAATGGAGCCAAAATGGCTCCCATCGACTCCAATATTTCCCAGGTGGCTGTTCATTTATCACTGGACCTGCTCCTCCCAAGAGAATCATAATACAGACGGAAAAAAGCATTCAGCTCACCATTAATGGCCACTCAGCCTAAGCTGAAATATCACTGCAGGAAGAGTGGCATCAAAAGCATCCTTTTATATCTGCAGGCAAGATGCATTGTGCCTTTGTCTTACTTTAGTTAAGCATTTCCAGAGTGCTTGCCTGCTGCAATATGACTCTATTTCATTCAGACTCACAGTGAGTGTAGACGGTACTGGATGATGCTAAGAACTAGAAACGAGCCATGAAGTCCAAGCAGGAGTAATTGTTTAGTCTAGTATTGAAACCAGGTGTAAACGGCGTTGTTTGCATTCAAATTTACCAATTTCATGTTCAATCCTTTGTGTTTTGGTTCCAGCAAACTCGGTTCTGTGCTCTAAGCTCATTCAATCCATTTGAGGATGCAGTCCCATAATACTTTCCATCACTCACTCTGACAGTTGTCCTATAAAAAGATTCCAAAAAACAACACAAAATGCACACTAGTAGTTGTTCCAAGTGCAGCTAAGCAACGCTTTACAGCTGTACTGAAATATATATTCACCGGGCAGGATCTCGTCCCAGACAGCTGGCATCGGTGGGACTGGATTTATCTATTTTGTCAGTCTCCGCTTACGGCCAGGACGGCTTCACAAAACTTCTCTTCCCCCAGGGGATTTAAATCCAGTCTTTTCACCTCACTCCCTTCTCTCCTGTCCTTTTTGTTCCCTTTATACCTCTGTTTTTACAGCACAGCACATTACTAAGTCCAGTGTGCTTTGAAGCATCGGCTGTCCAGGAAAAGGGTCACGCTGCAGGTGTGCGAACTGCCAAAAGGCTATCTGAACCCAAATCAGAAATATGCTGTCTCTGCCTTGGGCATTGAATGCCCTGGGTCTGGCTGGAAGGCAGTGTTAGGTTAAAGAAGAACCCTCCAAATACCAGTGATGTCAAGAACACTCTGGCCCCAGCAGGAAGCGGTACGGTGGGATCACAACTCAGCTTCTGCTCAATGCAACATGCTTCAGCCCTCCAGCTTCCCTCTGTCACTGAGTAACACCTCAGTAGCATCCCATTGTTTGCAAGTGTTGGGTGCTCTTGTAGAATTGTAGAAGTGGGACCAGAAACCACATAGGTGCTCTACAAGCTGATTCTAAGAAGACACTGTAGGGACTGTGAAGTAAACTTCCACTGGGAAATCATTTTTATTTTCTCTCGATCTCAGTTTTAACTTTATTTTTCACAGATTTCCTTCCATGTAGCTTCCATGCTGTCAGGATGGCTTGTACAAAAGTCTGGATCTAGGAATGGCAATGTAAATTCAAATCATTAATTCAGCTTGGCCATTTAACTAGTCCACACAGTGCTGCTGGTTTAGAACATGTCCAGCATCTGACCTCCCTTGGCAAGAATAGTATGAATATAACCATCACCTATCGAGTCAAAATATATAAGAAGTAGCTGAACCTGCTGAACCACGATCAGTTTTGAGATGTTTCTACTTTCACTGCAGTATGATAGTCCTGCTTCTTTGGTTAGAAGTAGAGAGGACTCACAAATATGTCTTTTTTTAATGATTATATGACAAAATTAAAAAGGACATGAATCCTTTTTATTAAGATACACGAAAGCTGGTTTCCTTTGATTACTCATTCTTCAAAAATGTTTTTTTTGAAGCTAAAATGAGTTAAAATGATTGTTTCCATAATAAATAATTATGGAATTTGTAAGATGTTATAATAATGAACAAATAAACTTTTTTTTTTACTTTAATAAAAATGCATGCAGGATATATCCCATAGACTTCAAAAGCCCCTCAATTATACACTGACTCTTTAGACTTAGATTTGGTTAATTTCTCTGATAAAATGGAGTCTCAATGAGGAGTAAAGTTGAAATTCCACTGGTTTAAGTTGCAGAACCTTGGATTCTTTCATGGTAGTCCACAGTAGTTAAAGATTACTGACCAAAATGACAGATTATCACAGCACATCATCAAATCAGGAAGATTTTTATGCCCCCTTTTTTGGAGCTGAATAATCCCATTTTAGCAGCATCAAATGAGCGAGCTAACTAGGGCCCATTACCTTTGCTGGATTGCTGTCTGTTGGATGTGAGAGGGTCTTTAATAGAGAGCTCATTGCTGGCGTCCAGCGATTGTTGATAGCGCTTGATATGGGGAATCGGAGCCCTCAGGCTTAGCTTATGCACTCTAATCCTCGTGGAGAGAGATAAGGGGAGAGGGCCTTTAATGTGACACACACTCACGCAGAGAAGCGTACACACACATCACAGCACGTATGGTACACAAGCGCACAATCTGAAGGGCGCAAAACACCACACTGATGCATTTACATACTCACAAAAACCTCTCATATCGCCCCGTGTCTGTATTTGACGTTATCTCTGACATGAACAAAGACACCCTCACGTGCACGCGCACAAACACTCACACACTCTGTTGTCAGGACTCTCACAGTACGGTGCTGCATCTGAGACATCTGGGTTATCAGGGAGTAGGACTTTTATCTCCTGTTTGTCATCACCACATCACAAAACTTGGGGTAAGTGTGTGTTGGCTTCCCCCAGTAGTGGTCCAGAAGTGTCATTACTGCTGTGGTCGTTACGATGAACACAGGATCTTGTGTTTGTGTGTCTGTTGTTTGGTGTTTCGGCTCGCTTCATTTGCTATTCAGACAGATTCAAGGCAGAAGTGGCAATCACCGTCTTCTTCTTCTCTACCTGCCGCTTTTTTTCCTCTACGTCAGAGTCTGAAAAAGCAGGGAAAAACAGCCAGCTGTTAACCCTCCTGTTGTCCAAATTCATGAAAATTTGCAAAATCTTCTGGAAGAAAATTCCAATAATTCCTTAAAATTTCCCTTCAAAGTTTTATTTAAAAATAAGTCTCCCAAATTTGGCAAGAAAACTCTTGTAAATATTCTCAAAAAATGAGTACAAATTTTCCAAAAAATATCTAAAGTGATTACATATATATATATATATATATATATATATATATATATATAGATATAGATAGATATATATATACTAGTAAAATTTCTAATATTTCCTTTCAGAACCTTCACATAAAAATCAACCAAAATCCAGCGAAATTCGCTGGATTTTGGTTGATTTTTATGTGAAGGTTCTTAAAGAAACGTCTTTAAAATTTCTTTTTCTACCAAAAAATGTTCAAAGATTTCCCAAAAAGGTTGAAAATGTGGACATTAGAAGTTTCACTGTGAAAATACACATTTCCACAGACTTTACAACGGGTCAATTTTGACCTGCAGGACAACATGAGGGTTAAACCTGTACGCTGAGCTGAGAGTCGCAAGCCTCTGACATGGAAACAGCTCTCAATAAAGCATCTCCAACCCCGCCCTGACAGCCGCACACTAACCTATCTGATCAGTGCTGCAGTAATCAATCTCCATTATGTATTATCTCCGTGCTCAAAGGACGCACGGGCACGCACACACCTGCAACACACACTCATCATCATCAGTTGAGCTGCGTGTTTATTAGGCCAAATGAATTGTACGACGCACACTGATGCAGCAAATCCTTACTCGCAAATAAAAGCCAGACGCACACACTGAGAAAGACCAAAACACCCAACATGAAGACGTTTTTGCAGTTAAATATACATATACATGAGAAGTGCTAATAGCCGTGCAAGAGTGCTATTTTCACCCCCAGACGAGCGGCGTTTTAGTTATTATTTAGTGTTTACGATGCAGAGAGAAAGAAAGGGAAGCAAAAGGGAGACCGAGGCGGCGAGAAAGATAAATAGAAGAGGACAGAGTTCAAGAGAGACGCAAACAGTAACGAGCACAAAGAGAGGCAGGCAGAGAACTACCAGCTGGGTACTATTTATGCAAATTTTGATTTAGCAATTATGAAAATGAACGAGGGGAATAGAAACAAAGTTTGAATGAATGGCCTCAATAACACAAAAGAAGAGAAAATGCATTGTTTTAGGGAAATAAAGCACAAAACTTGTCACAAGCGTGTCATAATTGGAACAGAAAGGTGGTGTTATAATTATGATGTGACAGGAAAAGAAAAGGTGCTTGTACACGAGCATCAGAGAGCCAAGAGGGATTTCTTACATTTCAGAAATCCTCGATCTCTCATGAAAGTATTGAGCATTTCAGTTTTGCTATGTTTCTAAAGTTTTCCCTTGACTTTGTTTGCGGGAAACAGACCCAGGTGCAGCGAGAATCACAGAACAGTGCAGACATCGTTGGAGAAGTGAGGAGACGGGAGGCTGGAGAGAGGAAAGGGAGGAGGCTCATTAGGAGGAATTCGGGCAGAAGCAGCTCCGCATTTTACTTCTGCTCCGTAATTAAGAAATGGATTAATGAGAAAGAGACACATGCGTCTGCCAGTGCCACCGCAATTAACAAGCTGAGGAAAAGTTTGTTGTTCCGTGGCTGCCTGAGAGGGAGCAGAGTGCGGTCATGACGTTACGCTCATTGACTTCTTGTCTCTTTGCATCTTTCTTCGTTCCCTTTTTTTAGACTCGTTTGGCTCCTGTTGTCGCCCCGGCTCTCAAAATACCCTTGTTTCCACTCGGTGCCGAAGCTTTCCCATTAGCCTTCACCTTCTCCTGAATAAGTAGGCTACTTGCAAGTGGGGCAAGTATGTGCAGTGTGTTGCTTTTTGATACTAAGCATGAAAGACAATGAACATTTCATAAGTTCTCTAATAATCACATTTATATATGTGTATCGTTTCTGCAGAGAGACACCAAATTACACATGGGCATTAATTTGTAGGCTTATCCACTCAAAATACTTCTCATGCAATAGATTTCCTCAGTGTTCATTTAGTCGTTGCAGCCAAACAGACCTCGAGATAGTGTTTTCATTCATAATTAGTTGCGAGTGGCTTTCAAGTCACTGTCTGGGAAGCCGTACACGTCCTCCAGAGTGGGTAACTTTAAAGCCTTTCAGTGTCTCAGAGGTCATCATCCCTCACTTTCCAGCCAGGTTTTTAATATGAAACAACCAGGGGAAGTGCTGACTTTTTGCTGACACTGCCTTAAACTAATGGACACCAAAAAAAAAGAAACAAAGTTGACTTCATAGTTTGAATCGTTAGGATCCGGTTGATGCTATGTCGTCTACCTTTACCTCAGGGGAACTTTGTGAAAGAGCTGGTGTTGGGTTGAACAAATGGGAGAAATGTATTTTATTCTAATAAGATGTCCCAACCATCTTCCGAGCTGCCTTCGGATGTCTCACCTCCTCACCAAGCCCACCGCCCCACGGAAGAAACTCATTTTGCCTGTGTCTTGTATCTACGATCTCAATCTTTCGTCACTAAAGGGTTAACCGAGGGTTGGAACACGGGTCGATTGATGAATAGAGTGGTTTGACTTCAGCTCCCTCTTCACCGCTGCTGTCCAGTGCAACGCCTTCAATACTGCTGGCTCAAACTTCCACCTTCCTTGGGAGGTTTTCTGGGCACATCCAACTGGGAAGAGATTGGTCGGCCTTTGGATCCTCCAGCAGGAGCTGGAAAACGTTGCTGGGCAGATAGACGACGGAGAAGAGTCCAGTGCTCCAAACAACGGCTGTAACTTCTTATTTTTTACGTTTAGATCAGGTGTTTTTTTACAAAATGAAAGCAGTTAGATGGGTCCTCGCACGGAGAGCAAAAACTAAGCGCTTGTTTGGACACACGTCTGTCTTCCCGTCTTAATTCGTGAGTGTGTGTTCGTGAGCAGGCAGCAGGTGGTGTGTGTCGCGGGCGGCTGGTGCAGCGGGGGGGCAGGTGTCAGGTGTGCGAGGTTGAGGTGTTGTGAGGTCTGTTTGGAAGATAGGCGATGATGCGTGCTGGCAGAGTTGTCGGCTCAAGTCTATTCCTGCCTTTTTTTTCTTTTTTTTTCTGTCTTTATCTCTGCAGCACACGCACATACAAAGACACGCTCTCAGGTAGATACTGTTCAGGGTAGCTGTTCAGGAGGACAGGTTTCTTAGAGACGAGGATCAAAAACTGCACTGATGACCCCAGTGTTCACAAGTTAGGTAAGTAGAAATAGAGAATTTATGATTGGAGCCTCTAGTTTGCGTGTTTTTACCAACAAAATGTGTATATTTCCCTCTGATTCAATATTACCTCCGGCTATACCTTTCTTATTCCTGCAGTTTACACTTTGTTCCCCTGGGATGCACATTGGAGCTTTTGCTAGCTCCACCAGGGAGCGTGTGTGCCAGCAAAATCATGCAACAACTGCAAAATCAGATTGCATGTAACTAGGTGCAGAGGTGGAGCAGCCACAGAGGAATAATGCACTAAATTTTGAAATCTAGAGCGGTGAAATGTTGGCCTTACAGAGGTCTGTGATCTTCGAATGCCCGTGTCCACATTGGGAAGTCATATGTATTGCAGATATACATGTAATTCCAGTTTCAGATATCTGCAGTTTAATTCTGATTAATTCTAGTTTAACATGTTTTAATTCAATGTATCAGGGGTCACTAACTGGCTGACCGCGGCCCGGATCTGGACCCAGACGTCAACTTATACGGACCTGGACCTGTAATCAGTAAATTGTAACACGATTTTAAATTTGACGGGTCACTTCTATTTTATCAGTGCAGCTTTTCCAGTGTTTAAAGACCAATCAGGTACGAGTTCAGCCATCCCACGTGATTCTACTCAGCCTTTAAGGTCTCTGCATTACAGGCGCTAAACATTGCATTCAGAAAACAGTTGAGGGCGAGGGACAGGAGAGGACAAACAACAAAGAAAAAAAGCAATATAAGACAGAAAAAATGTAAAAGTGTGCAATTGTTTCCATTTTTTGAGATTTAGGTATTGTTAAAGAAGTTGGTTCAGGTTGTTCAGACATTATTTTTTTCAAATTATGTGCTTTTTTTTCACGTATATAGTCATATCAAACGTTATATACTAGTAAATGTTGTCAAAATGTTACTGAATTTACTTGATTTGACCATCAGTTATTGATTACGTGCAGACGCTAATAAGACTACCAGGTCACATCAACATATATCGCGCTAATTCAAGTTAGACATTGATGTTCCGGTCCTTTGCTTTAACACGTTTTCTCTGACCGGACCTCTTTGAATTTTAGTTGACTACCGCTGCAATATACCATAGATTCCTTCATTTAAATCTGAACTAGTCACATTGACATTGTAAATATCTTAAACTGGAACTCTGCCTGGTCAACATGTAATTACAGCTGTCTTGAATTCGGTAAAAGGAGATTGCAGTTATCTGTAGGAGATCTGTAGTTGTGTCAGAAGGTTATAAGTGGGCGGCGAAGACGAAGGCGGCTCGCTCTTAAATAGAAAGTGACTAGTCGCAGTGTAATTACTAACTGACGCTGACGATATCTCTAGTTTTAAATCCGGATGGCCAAACTCGGCTGTTAAATGTTAAAACAGCAGCTTCTTAGGCCCTGTCACTTGTCCTAGAGACGCAATCAGCTCAATATAATGTGATGCATCACAGCTGACATTTATCTCATCTCAGTGGGCATGTGCTGTATGTGCTCTTGCGGTGTTTTCTCTTTTTTTTCATCACTCAGCCTACTAACACTTTGCGCGGCACATGCTGTACAATCGGCGGCCACCACATTTCCACCCAAGTATGAAGATGGTACAATAGGAGCTGGAGAATATTAGCTATTCATGGGTATCTAATTCAATTATTTCTGGATGTCAGCAGGGAGCATGCACAATTCCTGAGCCCTGAGCCTGACACACACAGCAGCGATGTTTGCATGTTTGGATTCCCACACCATGGAAATGTGTGGCCCACATTAGTACACAATCAGCTCTGGCCTGCCGTCGCATCCGCTGCAGGGATGAGCTCTCGTACAAATTTCTTGTCAGATTTTCTGCATGCATGATCGCATGTATTACACGATCCCGACACACACGCAGCCAGCAGCGTGAAGGAGAGACGGCGAGGGGTGGAAACCAAAGCCAGGGGTTTTTTCTACGACGGTTCTCTGCTCCCTGAATGAACAGGTGACCCAATTATATACAGTAGAGGCTGGAACACTCTAATCATGTCTGACAGTAATTCTGATTTGAAGCATAACTTTCCACTCTGAGATTTCTTAGCTGCAGCCACAGGACCTCCATGTTGATTTCACTAGATGGAAAAATGATTAAAATAGGCGACAACAGAAAGAACATTACAAAAAAAATAACTGTACTGCCATGTACTTTATAGAAGTGAACCTTTTTCTCCCCTTAAAATCATTTAAAAGCTTGCTTCATCCAAATAGCCAAAAAATTAGCAGGCAGATAAAAAAAAATGAGAATGTTCTCGCTTCTCCCTGGTGGTATCTGGCCATTTAGATAGTTAGATCCAATTTAGAGATAGGCCTATCTGTTTATTCCACCAAAGCAGTAGATGTGAATGGAATTGCATGTGAAAAAACAACCATACAATGTCTCTAGTTGTCATTGGAAATATTTATACTGAAGAAATGTTTTTTCCACACTCATTTATCATGCTACACAGGCTAACATGTTAGCCTCTAATACAAAAAAAATGGTTGTATTTGGATGGAGGATTTATTCTGGTGCAACTTTAAACAGGCAACAGGCAATTTATTTACCATCCAGGGTTTTACCTTTCAGATCGCTTACACTTGTGTCCTCAAGGGCGAAACACGGCCGTACCTCGTTCACTTTAAAACATCCTTCCTCTTCATTATGTGCAGAGGTGACTGTTCATTTCAGAGTTGAAATTATAGGTAGCTGTCTCCTCTTTTTCCCTCTATTGAGCTGACTAAAGGAAATTTTAAATATTTTTTCTTTTTTTGTGATGTCATCCTGCCTTTAGCATCCTGTCCTCGTCTGATTTGCTCATCTCGCCCTCCTTTTCCCTAAACCCATCCATCGTCCCTCTGCTGCCGCTGGAGACGTTTATGTAGGGGGAGTGATGAGGTGTGTAGTCTGGGGGAAGGTTTGTCTGCTTGATTGGCTGATAAGATGTCTGGTTAGGGTTTTTTTTAGGTGAGAGTGGCTGCTGTTTGACTATCAAGTGAGGGGGCTCTTGTATGTGCTCCCACACTCCTCGAAGCCGTAATGAGAGAAGTGGAAGCCGTGGAGGTGCCTTGATATTTCATGTGTGATTTCTTCGTCTTTTGGCAGCCGCTGAGCCACCACAATGGCGTCCCGTTTATATTTTATACCTCAGAGTTGTGTGGTGGAAGCCGCCGACACGCACAAGGAGTGAGAGTAAATAGAGCCGCCCATTAAATCATCCTGGATTTATGGCGAGGTGGGTTTGGTAGCTGCAGGGGGGTGAAACACACACATGTGCACGCACCGGCTGACACTACAGTAAGTGGTTCTGCCCCAGCAGTGCTAAACAAGGCCAACAATCCGCAGTTATGGACGGTAAATAGAGCAGAGCACTACCTGTAAATAACCAACACCACAGCCTCATAAATCCTCTGTGTGTTTGTGTGGCTTTCTTTACGCTCACACACACAACTCATGTGACCAGATAGGGAGCTGTGCCTAAAGATGTGTGTCTGTGGATTCATGCTAATCAGCCCTGACCCTTATTTTATAATCTACTTCACCTCCATATGTTTGTCGCTGCTCATCTGTGTTCACGCACACGGCTGCACCGGGCCCGACTAGTTACAGGAGGGACGTGACCTCTCTCTCTCGCCTTTTGACTTCCATCTCCCGCTCATCCGGACCGACCACAGGTCAGGCGGCCATATGTGGACACAGTTAATGCTGGCATCCGTCCCGGCGCCCTGAAACGAGGTGGGCTCGCCCACTGACACGGAAATCAGAAGCCGGCCACAAGCAGCGAACACCAGCCAACGATGAGGCTGACACAGGATATTTGCTGGTGTTGGTGGGGGGGTATCATGTGGAGAAAACTGCACAAGTTTCCTGTGTTTGGGCTGACACAGCCGAGGAGCATTTACAGCTCACCAGGTCATGGAAGGATGGTATTAAATCACAGGAGTGTCATAATAAAAGATAAATATGTTTAAAAAAAAGAAAATAAATGTGTAAATATAGAGATGAATCAATAAATAAAAGAATTAAAAAATAAAAATCTGTTAAAAAATAAATGTGTAAATATGAAGAGGAATGAATAAAAAAATAAATTTCAAAATATGGAAATATAAAGGCAAATTTTGTCTTTGCTTTTCCATTTTTCCCTGTCTTTTTCGTTTTTTGTTTTTTTTCCTTTATTTTTATTCCTCTTTATATTTCTACATTTATTTCCTTATTTTTAACAAATTTATGTTTTTATTTATTCTTTTATTTTTTCCTCTTTATATTTACGCAGTTATTTCCTTATTTTTAACAGATTTATTTTTATGTCGTCTTTTATTTATTCCTCTTTATGTTGCCACATTTATGTCCTTATTATTTACAAATTCCTTATTTTTTTAGCAGATTTATTTTTTCTATTTATTCTTTTATTTTTTCCTCTTCATTATTACCCATTTCTTTCTCTTTTTTAAACAGATTTATCTGTTGTTATGGCACTGATTCCATAGGATGGTAGGGCGGAAGTTGCAGAAGAAATTGGAGGCAAAAAAGCCCCATGTTGCTTTGTTCACATTAGAGCTGCTCATGGGTTACGGTATCCAGTGATGGGAGGATGCAGTTTATCCCCTGCTCTCCATTTTTAGTGTAACCAATAATTCTTTCATAGACGGTGTTTGAGCATACAGTATGAGTGTGTATGTTGGGAACAGGCGTCATGTTACATGTATGTGCATCTCTGTAGTGGGTAGTGGGGGAGAAAAAATAGGGAAACGAATTGAAGGTTGAGCTGTGAGTGTTCGATATCACTGTCCTATCATTTTCTTGGCCCATGATTCATCACGCTTGACGACCGCTGCCGGCGGCGCTCTGAACTTGCACGGCGGGGTTGCTATGGTGACATAGCGCGAGGTGGGAAAAGCACCTGCGGCTGGCGAGACAGCAGCGTTTATCACCTGCTGGGGACGCAGGGTCGCACCTGGCAAGCTGACCGCCCACACTTGTAGGAACACGCGTCCATGGAGACAGAAACGGCTGACAAAACAAGCAAAAGACGGAGTTTAAGAAGCCAACGCAGCACCGGTTTAAAGTCAAAATATTAGAAAGAGGGGAGCCCGGTGGAAACCTCTACAGAAAGTGGTTACAGGCAGGTGCTGGGTGTCACATTTTTACCCACTTTGGGCTCTTTTGTTTCAAAAATATAAACCCCGGCACCTCTATGGAAGCAGCACAAGTACAGCCAGAAGGGTTTTAAGGACACAAATGTAAAAACGATAGCATAAAAGTGGAGTTTCTTTGAATATTTACCTTACAAAACTGTAAAAAAAAACAGCAAAAAAGTTGTTGGTGTTAACAGTATGCAAAAAAATATGACGTTACTATATGCATTAAAATATTTACATTTTTACAACACTTCTTTTTAACATTACTCTGCTCATCAACTCTAGCAAGCTGTTTCACCATGATGAATGTATCTTCCATCAACTTCTGGATGTTTTTTTCGTCTAAATTTCTCTGTAGATCACAGCCAAGTCAGCGCGGAATGTTTTGTGTTTTGCAGGTTTCTGCAGCAAAAGGTTTATATTTGGCCATTTTTTGGAATGAGACTTGAATTTGTGAAAATTTTAGGGTGGCGCATGATGCATTCATCACCATTTGAAGGTAGAATTTTAAATAATTAACATTTTCTGGCTCTGTTAAATGGTTTAATTTAGACTTTTTCCCCTTTTCTTTCAAGTTAACATATGAAGCTGACGGCATTCACCCCGGCGAGGCACTGGGCTAAATGTTAGAAGAATGTGTTTCAGGTGTCAGAGTTCTGGGGACTGATGAATGCTTGTACAGTTAAGAATTTGCATAGAAAAAGAAGGTAATCATGGCTTTTCTGTTATTTCAGAATTCTGAACTTTTTTCAAACAGAAACTCATATTCCAGCTGAGTTTTTTCTTTGCTCATTGCAATATATTTTTTCAGATTTAAAATCAGAGTATGTATATTTCTACTGCCCAGTTCAAAAAATGTCAACAAAAACACAATTTTACAAAGTATTTCAACCAGATTTTTGTAAATAATGGTGATAACTGAGTGATATTGCCACAAATTCCTTTTTTTCACTCATGAATTTTTAAAGATTTCCGTCCACAGGAGGCACAATGATGTTTTTTTTCCAGGGGTGTTTATTGTCAGTAACAAAAAATATCATCAGACTTATTTAAAAACGTGGAAGTCACACGGTGTGTTAACTAGAAAGAAGGTGTCAGCAGGCTCACATTGTCCCTGTATTTCTTGTGGTGTCGGCTCAGACCCTGACATCCCCCCGCCATAATTCACAGGAAGAAACCGAGCCAAAAAACTTTTTTGTTTCTCTCTCTCTCTTCTTTTCATTTAGCTCAAACTGAGATCTTCGAAGACTGCCGGTGCCGCCTCGTAAACAAAAACCGCACACAGCCGTCACTGCTGGAGACAGCCTGGATGCTTTACGGGCAGCTTTGTAGCTTTCATTTGTGAAGTCACAGACAACTGTGTTCTGAAACACAGGCGGGAATCACAAACACCACCTTAATGAGATGATCAGTGCACTGAATGCATGCAGTAATGATAAAAATGCTAGAGTATTGTATTACTGCACATATAAGCTTCTTCTCGGGGCGACCGCATCAATGCCATGTTAATTTTTCATCCACATTACGTATGACGCTGACGGCATTCACCCTGGCGAGTCGCTGGGCTAAAGGTTAGAAGAAAGCAATTTATACATTTAATTATTCATTATCTGTTGCAAGTTCCCGCATGATAATACGGCGCTTGTTTCATTTTTAAAGTGAGCCCTTCTCCTCTCTGAACCTTTATGAGATCATTAGCTGCTGTTTAATATACAATGCACTATTTGTTCACAACAAACCTGCCGCTAATGTGCCTCTCCTCAGTAATCTGTGAAATTTATAGCCGTTCAGCTGTAATGTTTATAGAGGATTAATGGATAAGGGTGCGTGGTCAGTTAACTTTGCCTCTTTTTTTTAATATGACAAACTCTCTCCAGAGCTGTAATTGCCCCGCCGGTATCACAGAGGTAACTTTGAACTGTTGTAACAGACTGTTTTCTTGTTACTCTGGTTGATAATGGACTTGCGGCGCTCAGACTCAGTCCCACTGTTCTAATGGCTCATTTGATTTATCATACGCCTCTGTAGATTTTAACAAGCAATTCATTTAGATCCAGAAGCTAGAATTTAAACGGTGTCATAATCAACCACGGCAGCGATTAATAATCATCGTTTCCGTTTGTATCAAATAATGCCGTTGAAACAGTATCTCTTTAATGTCGTTGATGAATTACCTCTTCCCCCTGAGCAAAATTTAGAGGAAAATCACATTTATTTCCTTCTCTATCTGCTAACCAAATATCAGAGAAGAAACAATAGAGAGCAATAGTTTATATTGTCTTTTCATTAATATCTATTTCTGCATATATTTCCTTCCAGCTCTAATGTTAACTCCGTCTCTTATCGATCTGTGTAGTAGTGTTTGAGTGTTATTTTTGAATATCTAGTGGGAATTACAAACACAACACATTACAGTGTCAATGCAAAACCCTCTGCTAACCACCAGCATCGATTGTAACTGTGTGGAGTAAATTCTGTTTCTTTCACAGTGAAGCAAAGAAATTCCGCTTTTGTCATTTTGTGTCTCATTTCGGTCGTTTTGTGTCTCGTTTTTGTCATTTGGTGTCTCGTTTTTGTTATTTTGTGTTATGTTTCGGTCATTTTGTGTCTTAGTTTTGCCATTTTATGTCTCGTTTTTTTTTTATTTTGCATCTCCTTTTTGTCATTTTGTCTTGTTTTTGTCGTTTTGTGTCTCGTTTTTGTCATTTGGTGTCTCGTTTTTGTTATTTTGTGTTATGTTTCGGTCATTTCGTGTCTTAGTTTTGTCGTTTTATGTCTCGTTTTTTTGTGTTTTGCATCTCCTTTTTGTCATTTTGTCTTGTTTTTGTCGTTTTGTGTCTCGTTTTTGTCATTTTGTGTCTCATTTCGGTCATTTTGTGTCATTTCTGAAATCCCTAAAAACTGACATCTGTGTGTGGAAGTGACATATTGAGAGTTTTTTTTAACCATTAAAATAATTCCCTCCAGCTTTAAAATGGATTGAATATACACCCCCTGTCAAAAGTCTCATTCTGTCTCATTCATTTGAATGAGAAGCCGTCTCAAAACTTTTGACAGCGGGTGCATCTCTACACTGTTGCTTCCTTTAGAATGTGCATATTTTTCTCTCTACAACCTCTCGTCCCAAATCACTGCAGCTCAAGCACACCAGCTCACTGACAGTTTTGCCCAAACACTAGAGAACTTCACTGTGCTCCATATTGGCAAGTTGCACTATTGGAATAATTCAGCCACATGTTTGAATCAGAAACCTATTTTAAAGTAGATTAATGGCATTGAAAGCACTACCCTGCAAGTCGACAGGACTGGTTCCTTACTTTTGTTATGAGAGAAACCTTGGCTTTTTGTTTTTGTCGTCGAAACGCTGCAGTTTTAAGGTGGAAATGCTCAGCCATGGGGTTGACGTGTCTTCCAGCATATTAAAAAAAAACACCTCGAGGACACGTTAACAGGGTAAAACACTTGATTTTCACTAGAGGAGGGCCTTCAATGCTGCCACCCATGTAGCCCCAGAAATAAAGATTTGGGAAACTCCAGTCTTTACCTAAATTTCTTTCTTTCTGATGCTGGGTTTTAAAATGGCAGCGTTAGCAGTGGTCATGCAGAAAATGAGGTCCAAACATGGAACACCGCTCTCATTAGCGCTGCTCTTGATGTATGATTGATGGTCGTTAGACTAAAGAGTGTTGACAGAGGGCGACTTCCCGTCTTCTCTAATGTGTTGAATGGCTCACGGGCTGTCAAAAATAAGGCTGACGCTTAAGATGATTCCTTATGTAGCCTAAGTGTTTGTGGCGTACAAACAAACTATCGCTTTAGTTTTGTGTGTCGAGCTTTGGGATGCAGAAGCTTGTTTTTGCTTCTTGTTGTTGGGGGTTCTTCTGGCTCGCACATTACAGCTGAGAGGTGTGAGATTCCTCTGATATCCATGTGTGCGCTGACCTTGTTTGAGTATTTCCCCAACAACATAAGGCGTGTAAACATGTTGCCTTGATTTTATTTGCAGCTAACGCCAAATAGATAGGGGAAAAAAAACACCAACATAAGGTGGCTGGCATCTGGACTTTCTGTGAGGAAAAAGTCAAAGTAACCAGATTTGAAGCTTTTATTTATACACAGCAACTAAGAACAGAATATATGAAACACCTTATAATGCAATGCAGCAACACTTAGACCTACTGGTGTGGCACTGTAGTCATGTTCTCGTTAAAATGTGGATAATAACAAACTGTGAATGAGTGCTTCTTCATCATGCGAATATATTAAAGGAAAAATGTAGACATGCAAGTTGTGAAGCTAGGATTGTATTCCTCCTGTGTAGCATGGCGTTCAGTTGCTGACAGAATTGGCTAGTCTGGTGACTCTACTTCTTTTTTTTTTGTTAATTTTGACAGATTGGCGGGTTCATTTAACATCGAGTGTGGGAAATGAGCACAGACGGAAGCGACGGGAAGACGAGCTAGTCATTTTTTAAAATAAAATACTCTGCAAACTCCGCCAGAAATAAAATATAAAATAAAACGTTTTATGCAGCACAAGCTGTCCAAGTAACAAGGAGGCTTTGGATCATTTCTTTTTAAGTGCAGGGACCCTCTCTGGCCATTTTTGTTGAGGATCCATCAGAAGAATGAGATATAATTGAGAGGATGCCTTTCATCTTTAATAGCTCATTGTTAGCTCGGAAGAAAAACTATTTCATTCACCGTGCTGCTAAAAGGTCAAAGGTTTTCTTGTGTTTCTCAATCCAAGAGTTGTGAATCAATCAGTTTATTGGCTTTCTTGCTTGACGCTTTAACGATGAACCACATGCAGTAGGATTCATCAGCAAGGACTGTTGGCATAAATGGTGAGGTTCCTCATCGCCTATTATGAACGCTGATGTTGGAAACTCACCATTTGCCGCCAATAAACAGACGTTTCATAAATGTAGGGTCTGTCGCAGGCCTGTTGGATTGCACAGGTGTACCTAATAAGCTTCGAACGCTGATTTAGAAAGGCATACACCAGAAACGGATTACAGATTTACCGCTCGCCCAGTGATTTGCTTGAAAACAACATGTGCGCAGTGTGCGCGTTGATTAACCAGCAGTCGGCTCTGCAGCAGCGCCGGACAGACAGGAAGCGAATGAAAGGACAACAAGGCAGACAGCCAGGGACAGAGAAAGAGATTGTGTTCGTTTTATCCGTGTTTGCTCAGTTTAGCCCAGGGCAAATATTAGCCCGTGCGCTCGGCAGCCGTTCTTCTCTGCTGGGCTTCAACCTCACGCCCCGCCCGCCGAGACTAGAAAGGCAAAAGAGAGGGAGAGAGAGGAAGGTGGAGGATGGATGGGAGAGGAACAGTTGGAGAGGTATCGTGGTAACAGATGGGGAGAAGCACAAGGCAAGTAAGAGAAATTGAACAGAAACCACATGATGTCAGTGAATAAAGAGAAAGGAGGAGTTAGATAGAGGACAGTGTGAACGATAATCCTGTGGTCCAGATCAAAGGTTTATTTTTTTTAGTCGGAACATGTGTAGCTTTAAGGTTTACATTGATGACATAGTACGTGGCCTATTTATGCTTTCAGTGCTGCTGCGTTTTATACAGTCTAGCTCAGGTCTTTTGATAAAAGCACAATACAGCACTTACTTTACAGCTCGTATCGAAGAGCCAGGAAACGTACACCGTTTGTTCACATCACAACCTGTACAACATGCTTCAATTGAAAGGAGTCTGGAAGCTCAACACAAGCAAACAGATTGATGCTCTAATTTTTTTTGTCTGCAGCTCTGTTGTGCAGTGCAAAAGGACAGAAAGGGACGGAGTGAGAGAGGGAAAATGAGGCCGCCAGAACACAAAGCGGAGAAGACTGAAAACAATGGAGACAGAAAACACTTTGCTCTTGATTTTGTCCGAAGGTCACAGTCGTTCCCTTCAATTTCGGCCAGCTGCCTGCCTCGCTTTCCTCTCGACGGAGAGTAACGGGCCGCTCCGCGACACGCACACGCAGCCAAAACAAACATTAATGCACGTGTCTCGCCCACAGCCGCACACAAAGTCGCACAGTCGGAGTGTGAAAACATCAAAAAGAGAACGACAAAATGAAGTAATCTCCCATTTGTCGTTTTCTTGCAGCGTATACTCAGGCACGGCAAATTGTATGTGCAAACTGTAGATGAAACAGACGGAAGAGAAGTCGTACTCTCCTCTGTCCTGTTCTTCCTCACAAAACTCCAGCTGTTTGCTCACCCAAACTGGCTTATCTCTGCCGTTCACTCCCCAAAGGTTTTTCGATAGCTACGCAGTCACGTCTCACTGTAATGCCATCATTTATGAACATAATGTAGCACAGTTAAGAGATAGTAGCTTGCTCTTCACACAGAACTGAATTAGGGCTGTTTTCTACTCCTCTTTGTTGGAATTCACATGACATTATTGGATGACTGAGGGTAAAGGTCGTTGCAGGTCCAGTTGGTGCCTTGTAATAAACTCAATGTGGGATTCCTGCTTGTGTTGTTGGGTTTGTGTGTAATAAGCTCAAACTACAGGAATTTTGGATTGATTTACCACTCTAGATTGACCGAGGAGAAATATGGACTGGGATCTGAGGCAATCTTTGGTGCAAATTATGTGCTAATTTAACGAGTTTATAGAGCCGGTCTTAATCTGGTGGATGGCTCATCATTGGCTTACGAATGAAATAAACATATTTGATATTTAGAACCTAAACTGTGGGCAGGTATGACATTGTTGCCATGCAGTTGCCATTCAAGCTCCAAAATTTCTTGTCAAGACAGACTCCAGTCTCCATTGTGTTTACACCTGTTTCCCCATGCAATCACACGAGATGGTGCACCGCTCCCTGATTGCTTCCTCAATAATCTTAATATCACCCTGCAGTGCATGATTCACCATTATCCTCCAGTCCTCTAGTGTGCGTTTGTCTGAGAAGTTTCTACTTATATGCACGATGCAACCTGTTTTTTACAAACCTGTTTTAAAACTCCTGTAGTCTCAGCCTGGCTTTAGTCTGCCAAGTGGATCCCAGTGACTCACCAGCAGGTCTGATCAGGAGATGCGTCATAGTCGTTACAGAGGAAAAACATGATTTTTTTGTGGCAACTTTTAAGACTTATATTCCTATTCTTGTCCAACATCTCATTCATCTCTCTCAGGTTTGGTCTGTCTGGGTTGGCTGCATTCTCAGGTCTCTTTTAAACCAGTGTCTATTTCTGTCTGGTCAGTTTTTCAGCAGGCTTTTTTTTTGCTTATTATTAATGCACATGCACATATCCAGGTTTCACATTAGTGTGAAGCTATCCTATGCAAATGCATCTAGTTGCTATTTTTAGTATCTTAGTCCCTTTGTATCTCCAAAATGATTATCTTTTTGCATCGAGGTTCATGTCTCAATTTAGCGGAGTGATTAAGCTTTATTCATACTTTCATGAATTTTTCGTCCTTGTTTTAGAATTGAATAAGACAGGCAATTAATAACCTGCCACAGTATTAACCCATACAATGTCAAAGGAGTATTATTGGGCAAAGCCTCTAACAAGCGGCAGATTATGCACAATATTCAAGGACTCTGCGATCTCATTTCACAGTTTACGAAGTAGATTTACGCTGTCAGGCAGGATAGATCTGTGTTTTCAGTTGATGCACCTTTCGGTGTCAGACACAGAGCGCTCCCTGAGTATCAATTCTTATTCTCAGATCACTCGCAAGAGCGTGCGGATCAATTGGATTCCACCAAAACCATGTTAGCAACTCCAGTCAACACAGTAATGAGCCTCTGGGGAGTGAAGGAGCTGGGGATGAGGGCAGACTGATTAGAAAATTGAGAAAAAGGAGAAAAAGGGGAGGAAAGGTTCGAGTCAAAGTGAAAGAAATGATCATTAAGGACATTTGAAGGTGAGGCAATACCCGGTCTTTGTTGAAGAAAGTAAAAAAAAAAAAAGAAGCTTTGAGTGTTCTAAAAGGAAGGCCTGATGACTGAAAGGACTGAATTGCCATTTTGGTTTCACTTGATTAGTATCTATTTGAGTTGCCGATTTTGGAACCATGACAAAGTTAATAGACATTTTGAAGTCATAACATAAAGTAGTATTCAGACAGAGTCATCCTGCAGCTGGAGTCTGCTGACTTTCTAATGCTTCTGTAAAACTGATAAAATGTCATGTCAGTCATCAGTTATTGCTTCGCTTTGTCCCTGGAAAGGTAGTCGGTGTAATGAGGTTTTGTGGCAGATACAGGGATTATTGCCATATCTCAGAGTTTAGCGAGTTGATGAAGGATTACGGGGAGCCGGTAATGGCAAAGGATAATTGAATACAAAAAAAAGAGAGGAGAAAGGATAAATTGACGTGCATGGGAAACTTTATTTGTCTTGTAAGCCTCTTTGTCCCATATTAAGTCACCCAAACTAACAGATATCTACCAGTGTCTGGGCCATACCACGGCTTTTGGTAAAGCGATGACTTGTGGGTGGATGGACATTGATTTCTACTGCCACAGTAACAAAGATCCTTTTCTGGCTTTGCCTCAAGGAATACGCCCCCGCAGTTCCAGCGCTGTGCCTCCCAACCTTTGATTCCCTTCTTTTTTTACCATCTGTTCTTGTTACTGTTTTTGTCATATCACTGTATCACCATTTCTTACCGCCCTTCTCCATTTTTCCTCACTCCCGGGTGCTTTGTACATCCGGCACATCCTTCCCCTCCGCCTGGCTTTATCTGTTCCATCCTCCATCCATCCATCTCTGGTTAGCGGCTTGAAGTGGCTCTTGACATGAAACATCTTTGCTCTTTGAAATGCTCAGGTTTCACTTGTGCATCTTGATAAATTTAATCCGTTTTAACACATCTTCCTGGCAGCGGCGGAGTCTGACTTGTAAATGATGGTTCTATTTTAGCACTAACGTGGCATATTCCCTTAATGTCACCTCTCTGATTTATTCATTTTTGGGTGTGATAAGGCAGTGGAAGGCAGACTGGCCACCTGTGATGGATGCTTTAAGTTTATCATTTTATTTAGAAGTGGGGAACTTCTGAACTGAACAAAAAGGACTGAATGGACTTGATGGAGATTACTTTGTCACTAAAAGGTCAAAGATGTTTGTGTAGGTTGCTGGTTTTGTTAAATCACATCGAATTTAGCACAGGTCACTAGTTCACTTCGCTCAATCAAACTACCATTAATTATAGCTGCTTCAATCGTTCTGTTTAGAAGAAAAATGGACCTAATGTAATGTGTGCAATGTAAAAGGTGTCCTTGTACTGGCAAAGCAAGTGAGAATTACCACCCAGCTTTGCAGATAACCTTTGCTCTCTAGCTTTACTTTTTCTGTGTTTTTGATTTGTTTGGTTGCTGTCGACGAAAAACTCCAGCCTTGACACTTAATGCGACAGAAGCACCCTCTTGGTTGAATTGCTCTTGAGATATGGAATACAGCGAGGGCTTTTTTCTTCTGTGCGATGAAGTGACGGCGAGAAAAATCACTTTTAATTTACATCAGTTTTAAGCTTGAGCCTGCACACAGCTCTGTGTTCATCTCCGCACCCATTACTCTGGTTCAAATTACTCATTAATTACTCATCGCTGCATCAGTACGTTAATGTCTTGATGTGTTAATATATATGTGACTGCATACGTGTTAACATATCTGTGCAATGATGTGTTAATGTCACATTATGAGAACTGCAGCTTTGGAATTAGGCTTGTTTTCGTACAAAATGTTCAAACTTGAGCAAAGTAATATTAGTTCATTCAGTTGGATAAGTCATGATTTCATAATGGAACCACATATCAAGATATACAGCAGAACCTACTCTTTCCAGTGAGGCTAGTTGTGTTCGTACACCAAGGAGTAATCACAGCAAAAGTCATCGATGTGTCCAACTTGGGGCAGACTTTTTAACACTTTCAAACCAAAAAAGTAGATTTCATAGCATCAGATTCTTAAGAATTGTTAAAAAGATACAGAATGTACGATGAGTGCTTGTAATTGCCAAGATAAGAGATAAAGGCAATAAGTACAAAGTGAAAAAGCCTAGGGCTCATTGGTTTTAGAAGTACAAGAAACACTTTGTTGGCCATTTGTAAGTTTGATTCTGTTGCTACAGAGACATCATAATTCATCAGCATCTCTTTCACGCAGAAGTGCGAGAATAGAAGTATGATAGTGGAAAAAAAAACACTTTCCCACATGCTAATTTATGGAGTTTTTCTGACCATATCAGTAACTTTAAATCTAATTTCCGTCTGTTCACCACTGTTCATCATTCAAGCAACTAATAACTACTAGATGATTAACAGATAAATACATACAAATACATAGAAGTTTGTAACCCAATTTGTTTATACTTTACTCTCAAGCAGCCGAAAAATCAGTTTAATCAAAATTTCACGCCAAAAACCAATCCTACCATAATTCATATCAGTGGAATTGCAGCGGTGGAGTGGAGTGGGGGTCGTTGCATCACGTTTCATGAGGGTACATAGCGTTCAGCACAAGTTTGCCATAATAGCAGTATGAAAAGTAAACATGTTCGTGAAGCGAAATGGCAACTGTGACCGAACGTGGTTTCAATTGCTCATCGGACACACCGCGACAACACCCCACTTCACGCTTTGTACTATCATTTGGATCCCAGCCACTAGGAGGAAAAAACACCATACACAAATCCCCGTGTCTGAGCGTGTGTGTTCATGTGTATGCGTGTCCACTGGGCATTCGGCAGCTTTGTAAACAAGGCTGCGGTGCGTGGCGGGCCTCGGCGTTACCTCGCTTCAAGGACATGTTTGCATATAAGTTTGCCGCGTGTTGACAGTGGAGGCGGACGGGTCAGGTGGGATTCGAACCTGCAGGCCTGATGATGGTTTGTGCTGAAGGACGCCGTCCATCAGCCGTCTCAGTGGCACACATCAGCCCAGCATGAGCTCTGTGTGTCGCTTTGTCGTGCCCAAGATTGGAAGCCGACGCCGAGTGAATGAGGAGTTTTGGTGCAAACTGACAACATAATCAGGATTATGGAGGATGATGTTGTGGCTGATTTATTTCGAATTCCCTCTCTCCGTCTTCAGCGCAAACGTTGCTTCCGTCTGCAGCATCTTTGGCACGCTGCCAGTGTGTGTGTACTCCAGGACAAATAGGCAAGCCCAGTGTGAGTCATGCTCTGATGGGAGATTCAGATTCAGACACATACACACACACACACACACAGCCACAGCGCATTAGTCTAACTCATTGATTTTTCAATGAGGTCTGATTCACTGTTAGAGCGGCCACTCGTCGTTTTCAGCCGTGACCACTGTCACTAAGAAGAGGCAAAGGGAAAAAGGAAGAGCTGGGGTGAAGCGAAGAAAGAGGGAGGGAATGGGGAGATGAAGTGCTATTAAGATGAGGAGATGGGGGGGGGGGGGGGGGGGTTGCTCAAGGTGACTGCTGGAGATCACGGCAAACACATACAAATGAGTTTGGCTGAGCAGAAACAGAGAGAAGGTGTGGCGAATGAAACCGACCATGTCCTCTCTGCAAAAGTTCCGTCGCTGCCCTCCTCTTCACATCACGCACATGTGTCGTCTCAGGTGAATGATAAGAAGCAGAGGGGGACGTGAAATCTGAAATCCCAGCCCTAGATAGCAGCTCCCCTGATCCAAAACGGCTGTCGGGCCCTCAGACTCTTCCCTCCTTCCGTCACAGACGCTCTAAAGACGTTAGGTGAACAGACAGAGGGTGATTTCGCCGGCGAGGAGTCTACATGTTATGCAACCGCCTATTTCTTCTTACGTAACGCTGCAGGTTTTTTTTTTTTTTTTTGAGTGGAAGATTAGCCCCACTACAGTGTTCCCCTTGTAGCAGATGCCACCGCCGATCTCCACTCTCAGGCATTCTGCATACATGTTGACAAGATGATTAGCCATACAGAGCCAGAATTACCCCCAAAAGGAAGATGCCGAAATATCACATGATCAGGCTCAGCTACAGGGAAAAAAAAACTGCAAATAGCACATATAATTAAACATCGTTGCACAGAATTGAGTGAAAATGCTTTGCTCGAGCTGGAGGAGACATTAAGCTGCACTGTACCCCATGTTTGTGAGCATCCACATAAGAATTGATTGCTTTTCATCGGGCATCCAGTAAAAATCTATTTATCAGTCATTTCTCTGTCCATGCTGCTTCAGTGGCTGATTCATAAGCTAATAAATACTGGAGCCGTGCATACTTACGCTGGCGCGTCAAGTTAAGCTCAAGCAGATACAAGCTGTGATAGATCATTATTGGGGAAATGAGAAAGAAGCTGATACACAGTTTGCATTTCCACCACCCACGGGACTATTAATATGAAATCTGTCAAACCAAATCATCAGCATCAGCAAATTCCTGAACTGGTCAGCCGCGTTTTCCGGACCGTTTCTTTCTCGAGGCGCGTGTTGATGCAGCGAAATGCAAAATACCTTGAGTGATTTAAACAACTGTCTCTGCCCAGAGTCTTTGCTGAATCCGGCAGTTGCATCGCCGTTGTTTCCCCCTTTTTCTAATTCGCCTGTTTGGCACTTGTGTATCAGATCTGAGGGGGAAACACAGGAAGACTTTGAGGAAATGCAAATATACGAAGAAGACGACGGGAGATGAAGCTGGAGGGCGCGTTAGCGAAGAAGAACGTCGTGATTGAGCTGTCTGTAAAGAAACGAAACAAAGAAACAAATCTTTCAAAAATGCATTCACATCCATCCCCCAACCCGTCCTTTGTCTTTTGTCCCCCCTTTCTTAATTGACTACCAGTGTGTGCTGGGAAGAAAGAACGAGATCTTGACATCTTCAAAAGCAGCTTTGATCTCAGAGCACCTTGAGGCCCTGGAGGATCATCAAGGTTCCCTCTGTCCTTTTATCGCGCAGTGTTTCTCTTTGCCCCTATGCTCCTCCTCCTCCTCTCGCTTCTTCCTTTTCTGCTCGGCGTGATCAGCGAGAGCTCTCTGAGGCTGCCTGATAACCCTGATACACACCCGCCAACTGCAGCCCGCCGCCTCATTCTCATTCCGCTCCCGACAGCAGCGTTTACCTCGACGCGCTCTCACACGCTGCAAGGTCATGTTGAAATATTTCAGACGGAAATGCTCGCCGTACCCCAGCACTGCTCTTTCTCTGCTGCGGCTGCTTGCACAGAATTCCAAAGCCAAGTTTCTTTGTCTTTGAGAGAAAGGAAGGAGAGACTCTAATGAGAGGATTACAGAAACTTTCTCTCCCCTTTTTTTTTTTTTTTTTTTTTTGTTGGCAGCTAAACTCTCACTGTTGTGTGGGAAGCTGATTAGCAGTTTCTGCTCTGCGAAAAACATCTTTTCGTTGTGCTAAGATCTTAAATATTTGGCAAGGACAGCAAGTTTGTGCTTGAATAATTATTCTGATATTCAAGCGAAAATCTTTGGAAAATCTTCTAACTCCCCGCAATCTTCTCCCTACTTTATTTATTTATGGTTTGATACTGTATAGAAAGATATACTGTAAAGTGCGATCATTATTTAGCCGTATTTATAGCGCGAGTGCTAATTTGCAACACCCGGGCCTGGAAGAGTTATATGAGGTCGAAACAATGCAATAAAAAGGAAAATCGAGTGAGTACAGCAAGATGCTACAAACTAAAATGTAATGATATTAAGTAAAAAGCTTTTTCTGTGAAACTCAATGCTCCACAAACTGATTTTGGCTCAAGTTAAAGCTCATTCCAGTCTGTAGGTATTTCTTCCAGCCCCCCTGCCACTCTAGATCTCTGAATGTTTCATTGAACCCCAGTAATTCAAAGAGATGCTCTCCTCTTCAGGCACTTGAGATTTAAATCGGATGTAATTGAAAATGTATCATATGGCAGAGCTCTATCCCTCCAGTCTACAGTGGACCCCCTACCGACGCCTCTGATTGACCCACGGAAGGGAAAGTAAGATGAGCTCACCTCTAGATAAAAGACGAAAAAAAGCAACATTCTTATTCCTGACATTAGCCGACAGCTGCAGCAGATTAAGGACTGCTAAGCGGTAGTTGAGAAGCGGTGGTGTTTAAAGAGCAGCCGGGGCTTATTGTAAGTTACCTAGCAGTCCCTTCCTTTCAATGTTGCAGGCTTGACTGCTCCCAGTCATTCAAAGAGGTTTTTTCCCCCCCTTCTGTTTCCAGAGATATGTTCGCTTAAGGGAAATGGCCATTAAAATGTCATTACCGCTACACTAAAATCATTTTTAAAAAAGCACTGGTTCCCAGCGGCTTCCCACTGTAATGGGCTCGATACATTCCCTCAGCACAGGGAAGAACCCTAATGTTGCGGAACACAAATGCTAATCTCTCTGTAAATATCACTCAAATTCACTCTCCCTTCTGCTTTTCAGTCGTAATAGCACAGATTCATTCTGCTCTGCCCTGGCAAATTGAATTAATTCTCCAAGCAAAGGTGCTATGATTATTCTAAGCTTCCTAGTGCGTGGGCTGTAATGGAGATGATCCTGACATTTCTGTTCCATCCAGAAGCATTTCGCTCAACCTCTCCATTTTGTTATTTTTTTCTTGCTCACAAAGGTATCAATAGTCAAAGCTTGATTAAATTTTCATTCATGTGTGGCTCGCTAATCGCTCTCTGATAGCATTCATATTCATGTCTTGAAATCCGTATTGGATTTTGACACGCATGAGGAGAGTGGGTTGGAAAAACTGCGAGGGTCAGGCCATAACATGAATCAATTAAGTGCCTGAGAAGCTGGAAGCCCTTTGCGATTTGAGACGTTCTAGCCTCTTTGCAGAATGAGATCATCTACTGAGGAGTCCATCGAGCTCATCCAGGTCCAGCTTAGGTAGGATCTTCATGTAGGAGGAGAACAGCTCAGGAAGGGCCTGTTTGTTGTCTTGCTTCCATGTAGATCCTGTTTGTTCTGGTTACTCGGCTGCGTCTTACGCTGTCGATCGCTGCGCGGTGTTACTCTCGACCACCAGTGCTTCCACTTGAGCATGCTCAATTAATACCCTAATCACTGCTTTCATCAGCGCATGGTCGTCATGTGGCCTTGGCGGCATGCTGTAACCACTTTACAGAGCGCCAAAGAGCAGTTAGGATGCACATAAATTTTCCTGATTACACTGATCATTAACTTACTGTACAACCTCCGCACTTATTTACTCAATTAACTTGCTATTTTAAGTTCTGTTAACATTCAGGGTGTTTTATTTTCTTTTTTAAAATACTTAATCAGCCATGAATAATGAAAAACCGCCTCAAGGAAAAGCCACGCGTTCACCTCTGAATATCTTGGCATTATGGAAAGTGGCAAAATAAATGCACATACCTAATGAGATAATGGAATCGATGGCGATGGAGCTTGCAGCGGGCAGATAGCAGTGTGCAAATGTGACCCCCGGCTGCAAATGAGCTTGACCCGCCACGGAGTGACAGTCAGGAAGTGTTCTCGCCGCCGGTATGGGCAGCACTTACAGAACAAACCTGCGAGCGAGGATTTACTGCCAGACAGGGAGCTTGTCTGTAATGGTGTGTCTGGTGTGTGGCCTACTCGGTTTCTTTTCTCCCGCTCACCCTTGTTCTGCGCCTCTCTGGCAGACTGCAACTCTGTAAATGACTTTGACCTTTCCTGGGACTGAGGACAGGAACCACAGAGGGAGAGGAGAGAGAGATGCCGGGCGAAGAGAGTAGAGTAGGCGGTTGACTGCAATAAACTCGAAGCAGTGGGCGGCTGTCAACACTAATAGATGGGAGAGGGGAGGGGGTCACCCGGTTGATGAATACTAAAGGTGCCCGAGTCCTCAGCAAGTGCTCTGTTCTTTACCAGGCTGATATGTGAGGGATCTGATGCTTGCAGCGTCATCGGGCTACACAGTGAAGACCTGTTTCTGTTAACTGAAAGAAAAATATCTTTTGATGTTTGCCTCAGGACGACAAATAGGGAAACCGTGTCATGTGTGTTAGCTTGGATTGCTACACGGCTGGGTGACCGCAATTAAATTTTATTTAAAAGTATGGAGTTGACAGTTCAGTTGCTTCAATGTTAGCGGGACATCTCTAGATATTGATGGTTAAAGATCTCAAATAGAATATTGGTACCAAAGAGTGGTCCAAGAAGTCTGGTTTGATCCATCTATCCATCCATTATCTATACTCTGCTTAATCCTCTGTAGGGTTGCAAGGATCCCAACTGACACCTAAGCACACTCACATTCACACCTACAGATAATTCAGAACGGGTAGTTAACCTCTGTATATCTTTGGACTGTGGGAGGAAGCCAGAGAACATGTCAACTGCACACTGAAAGACCCCCAGGTTAATTCAGAAGTCTGGTTTTATGTTGCTGTCGAATCTTTTCGGTGTAATGCACTTATCTGTAAATGGGTTGAAAAGGTTGAATGTACTGGATGAATTAAAACATTAACCTCACGACGCGTGGAATATCTGCATAGCCTGGACTGTTCTGAAAAAGACAAGATGCAGCATGTATGGTTTGTATCTGTAATGACCAAGATCAGAGCTTGAAGTAAAGGTGGTGAAATTACCCTGAAAATAGTCGAGGGCTCATAGGGTTAATGGCTTGGCTCAGATGCTCCCATCCTATTATTCAATGGAGCCGTGAACGCATGAATTCTTTGAAACTACCTTGATGTGTAATTTGAAGCAGGACCAGAACATTAGACAGAGAGGGAGTTATCTTAAGTGTTAACTAAGAGGCTATTAGTTACTGAAAGAAAAGCAGTTTGATTTGATAGAATGGGCTCCAAGAGAATGACTTTATATATACACCCCTCTTCCAATCACGTTTCATGGGTATCTGGGTGTTGGGACACTCTTCTAAAAATGTCCTCTCTTTGCAGGAACGGGGAAAGATCGGCGTGATCTTCAACGTGGGAACGGACGACATAACCATCGAGGAGAGCGCGGTGATGGTGAGCGATGGCAAATACCACGTGGTGCGATTCACACGCAGCGGGGGCAATGCCACGCTACAGGTGGACAACCAGCCGGTCATCGAACGTTTCCCCTCAGGTAGGAAGGAGCAGAGGCCCTGATATACAGGGAGAAATCAGTGTCAGTTTATAAACTTCACAGCGTTGAATTCTAAGATAAGCCGGTTAACACACTGGAGAGAGAAGGAAGGAGCTTTTGGAAAAGAAATATTCAGCACTTCAGCCTCCCGTGTGCCACTAAAAGAAACACGCTGGTTTATTTATCATGACATTCATATTTAGAGATTGGCTGCATTATTCCTGGTGATTAAGTCTGGTCTAAAAGGCAGGAAAAGCCAAGCAGCCTTCCTGAGGGAGGCAATCTCCCATCTAAGAGCATCCACCTCTCCGTAGTCAGTCTGCCATTGTAGCTGCTGGCGCTGTGAAGCCAGCATTATAAAAAGGAGGCCGGTTGAATATGCCAGTCAGGTGCGGATGGTGAGCAAGATTTTTCAGGCAGGATACATGGGGAGGACGCTTCATGGTGGGAAAGTATGCGGAGGTGTTTAGAAGTCATGCCTCGGCTCTGAGATAAACATAGGCACAACATCATTACACGTACAGACTTTAAACGAGGGCAAACACCCGATGAGTCACTGCTGGGAATGTGCTAATTCCCCCGCTTGTTGTTTAACCATAATCATGGTATTCTATTTCGGCCTGAATTATGAGGCTATTTTTGTTCGTGCTGAAGCTCCCCCTTAATTTCTCTCTCCAATGTGTTTCCCCTTTGTTCATGGTTGTTCAAAGGAAGACATTTTGAGTTCCCGTCATGAGTTTGCATTTGGTAAACAGCAGGCTAACTCTGTGCCTGAATTAATGATCATGTGGAAAAACCTGAATACAGATTCTTCACCAGTGTGTTTCTCCCACATCAATGCTGTCCAACCAGTAAATCTGCGGCCCTGCTGAAGTCAACGCCTTCCATCTCCATTGTCTAAAAGCTCCGTCTATGTATCGTCATTGTTTCAAGCAGCGGGGAGTGTGTCACTAATGTGGCCATGATATTTACTGTTGTTGACTTATAGAGCAGTGGGACTGTGACATTCTCTGTCACAGCAGTGATCCCATATTCTGAGGCTTTGTTTTGGCATTGAGAGAAGCATATTCTTTTGCTCATCCATCAGCACAGCGAGGCCGGACTAAGGGGCATGCATTACAGCCAGAAGAGGAAGCGCCCTGCGACAGTTCACTCTTTTCAGTTGTTATTATGATGGAAATGCAGCCCTTTTCACTACAGAACACACTCAAAAGAGGAGCCTTCATCTAACAATAGCACAAACCGCTTAGAAAATAACAGTGGAGCAGCCTGTTAACATTGGCAAGTGAGTGTCATCATCCAAATCTATGTTTTGTTTCATCAAGAAACATTAATGCACGGCCCATATTGTATTCTTTTTATCCCTTTTTCTTTCCGCCCCCCTCCTTTGCCGCTGTTGTTGTCCTCATCAAACATTTCTTCCCTTTTCCTCCGCTGATCAAAAATTGAAGAGTGTTATTTTGTTGTTGTTTGTTAGTTTATTTGATGAGTTTTGCGTTTGCCTGCCGGGGGCTGGAGCCCGTCTGAAGTTTTAGGAGGTTATCAGGACTAAGGGAAGGAAATAGATGAAGATGAGAGGGGGGGTAGTAGGATAGCTTTGATTCATTTATGTGAGCTAGATACACTCAAACTATTTTTGGGCGCCTGCTTTGATGGCTCCGGCAAAAGCTTTGAAGGTTCCAGTCGTCTTCGTCTGGCTGGGCGGCGTCCTGGGGAAACAGAGATGTTACACATTAGGAAAGCAAAAACCTCGGATGAGGCTGAGGCACAAAAGGGCGGAGGAGCGAGCGAGGGATGGATGAGGGAGGTGCGGGGATTGCAACTTCCTAACTGACACATGAGGTGCGCAAAGCCGGAGAGCGGGGTTATATTGTGTAGAGAAGACAAAGAAAAAGGAGCTCCCTCGTTGGAACAAGTTCTTGTGACCCAGATTTGCAGATTTAGACATCTTCTGATTCTCTAAATGGGACAAAATACTCGATACTCGCAGTTTGTAGACAGGACTGCTTTATTTTCCTGATGCTTATATTATGCAGTATCACTACCATATTGTCCCAGTAGAACATTGAAGTCATCCTTGTAACCAGATTTCTAAGAAAATAGAGCAAGTTGTAGAGAAAGATGCCTCCAGCAGGGTGTTCTGTTAGGTGTAACGGGTTTCAAATTGGTCTGGTTATGATAACAAAACAAGGAAGTGCAGTTTCTTGTGAAATCTTCTTCCCCAAAGGAACTGGTGTGACCCACATCATGCATCTCATCGGGATGCCAGTGCGGGTTTGAGCTCCGTCTGAGACTTTGGAGATGTAGACAGTGATGTGTGATTTCTTGTCTCCTAAACTATGACCCAAGTAAAGCGCAAGTTCTCAGAGGATGAAGAGGGATGATAGCGATAAAAGACAGAAGGTAAATCTGTCATGTGTCACCAGAAAGGCAGTGGCGGCTTAACTTCTGTATCTTTTTCTGACAAACCCTCATGTTTATGCGCCGTAACCACAGTGTCAGTCCAAAATGCCAGTTAGATTCTGAATTGTATTCATTGGTTTACTCGCAAAGCCTCCATTAAGGCTTGGCTCGCCAGCAGCGGGCTTATAAACAGTAGGCCACTGCGAGGTGATGATTTGGAGAGACAAGATGTTGACAGCAAGCATAATCGTCACGGGTCAGGCACACTCAATGGCAAAGCAACACATCTCCTGACGTCCCACGAAGTGATGTTTGTCGTCCTCGGGGAGTCTGTGTCTGTGGGTGTTTTCGGTATGTGTCTGATTCTACGTGTGACAGGGCATGCACATCTGTCTGCGTGCATCACATACAACACTCTGTATGTGTGTGTTTGTGTGCATTTGATGGTCAGAGAGCAGACAAAAAGTGTCAGAGGAGTGCCAGGCCAACTAATCCGGTGTGTCAGGTGTCCCCCGTGGGTCCTACAGCAACAGTTATTGGCCCACCCCACCTCCTGTGTTCCCAAAATGGCAGACGGGCTCAATAAAAGCATCCCCATGTCACACTGAGCGCCTCAACCTGGCCACAGGTAAACGGGCAGATGTTAGCCGCGGTGCCATACGGACCGTAATTGTGCCATTTCACACCCGATTCCCTTAATTTACTGGTCATCTGTTGTGAGAAAGGTAACAGATCTAATGTGACTTGTTTGTTCAGTCTGCTGTGGTTTGTTTACAGATTTATGCGATTGTCCTTTGAGACTAGTCAGTTCTGATTGACCAAAGTGTGTGATTTGTTTTCAGATAAACACACAGGATCCTATGGAACGCTGTTTTATCATTTTAACAGCTGAATTTGACAATCTAGAATTAAAATTATGGATATCTGTATTGTCAATCTGATGAGTCAAGATGACACTTACTAATACTAGTACTTGTGATTATGACAACTTGAATTTATACAAGGTTTCCCATTGTGTACTAGTCCAGCAAAACTTTCAAACAGTGTGAGAAGCAATGGCAGCCCCTATATTGGGTAAAATCCAGGAGCTGATCAGTGAGAAGTTTGTAGAGAAGGAAATCTTTCTTCATTAGAGGCTTGTGGTCAAAATTTATTGGCGCTTCAGCCTTGAGCTGCTCCAACATGGTGGTAAACCAACTTTACATTGTGGTTACAGTTGCAGTGTCATAGAATGCTTGAAACACAGGTCACGTCCACAACCAACTTAGTGTAGCTTCTGCTGTAAATATAGATAACTGTAAGGTCATGTTGCCTAATCAAAACTCTATTTCAGGATATCTATAGCTATATTCTTGATGTCATTGTGTAACATGACAGTTTCCATAGTGTAGTGGTTATCACATTGGCTTAAAATGCCAAAGGTTCCCGGTTTGAATCTAGATACAGATTTAATGAAAAACATCATACTGTGTTATGTCTTTCAAAAAGTGAAGTGAAAGTATAACATGTTTAGTCTGTCGTCTAAAAATGGACAAATATGTCATACTTTAGTATGTTGTCCAAAATGTCATAGTATAGTATGTCGTCTGAAAATGGACGAAAATGGACAAAAATGTCATAACTTTGTATGTCTTCCAAAATGCCACCAAAAACCTCATAGTTTAGTATGACGGACAAAAATGTCATAGTTCAGAATTTCGTCCAAAAATGTCACCAGAAAGGCCATAGTTTAGTATGTCGTCCGAAAATGGACAAAAATGTCATACTTTAGTATGTTGTCCAAAATGTCACCACAAATGTCATAGTATACTATTATAGTATGCCGTCTTAAAATGGACAAAAAATGTCATAGTTTTGTATGTCTTCCAGAAATGGACAAAAATGTCATAGTTGTGCATGTCGTCACCAAAAACGTCATATGTCATTTAAAATGTGACCAAAACATCATGGTGTAGTGTGACAGTTTCCATAGTGTAGTGGTTATCACATTGGCTCACAGTGCAACTGGTTTCTGGGTGAATCACGTGACTTAAACATCACCAAAATGTGATGAAAAACATCTTACTGTAGTATGTCTCTCAAAAGCTGAAGTCAAAGTATAGCATGTTGTCTGAAACATTACTAAAAACACCCAAATTTAGAAAGTCGTCCAGAAAGTAGCAAAAATGTCAGATGAGTATGTCGTCTAAAAATGTAATAGTGTAATATGTCACCAAAAATGTCAGAGTTTAGTATGTTGGACAAAAATGTCAGTTTAGTGTGTCACCAAAAATGTCATAGTTTGGTATGTCGTCCAAAAAAGGACAAAAATGTCATAGTTCAGAATGTTGTCCAAAATGTCACCAAAAATGTGATAGTATAGTAGGCCATCTGAAAATGGACAAAAATGTCACAGTTTTGTATGTCTTCCAAAATGCCACCAAAAACGTCATTATATAGTATGTCGTCTGAAATTGGACAAAAATGTCATAGTTTTACATGTCGTCAAAATGCCACCAAAAACGTCATAGTTTATTATGTTATCCAAAAAAGGACAAAAATGTCATAGTTCAGAATGTCGTCCAAAATGTCACCAAAACGTCATAGTTTAGTATGTCGTCCAAAAAAACCGAAATGTCTGTTCAGAATGTTGTCCAAAATGTCACCAAAAATGTCATAGTTTAGTATGTCGTCCAAAATGTCACCAAAAATGTCATAGTATAGTATGTCGTCCAAAAATGGACAAAAATGTCATACTTTAGTATGTTGTCCAAAATGTCACCACAAATGTCATAGTATAGCATGCCATCTTAAAATGGACAAAAATGTCAAAGTTTTGTATGTCTTCCAAAATGCCACCAAAAATGTCAGTTGCACCTGCATTGTCTTCAAAGTAGAGAAACACGCCGTCTTTTCGCCGATACGACTTCCGCTGCCGTATCACCACCGCAGGATGCACCTTCTTCCTGAGCTCTGGCTTGCCTTTCTTCACTGTGGCCATGACCATGTCACCTACTCCTGCAGCAGGCAGACGGTTCAGACGTCCCTTGATGTTGTCCAAAAAAGGACAAAAATGTCATAGATTAGTATGTTGTCCAAAATATCACCAAAAATGTCATAGTATAGCATGTCGTCACCAAAAAACGTCATATGTCGTCTAAAAGGTGACCAAAACATCATGGTGCAGTGTGATGGTTTCCGTAGTGTAGTGGTTATCACATTGGCTTACAATCTGAAAGATTTCCGGTTCGAATCCGGGTGAACCATATTCCTTAAATATCTCTAAAATTAGATGAGAAGCATCATACTGTGGTATGTCTTTCAAAAACTGAAGTCAAAGAATAGCACGTTGTCTGAAACATTTCTAAAAATGTCAGAATTTATAAAGTCATCCAGAAAGGGACAAAAATGACAGAATTTAGTATGTCGTCCAAAATGTCACCAAAAATGTGATAGTATAGTATGTCATCCGAAAATTGGACAAAAATGTCATAGTTTTGTATGTCTTCCAAAATGCCACCAAAAACGTCATGGTTTAGTATGTCGTCCAAAAAAGGACAAAAATGTCATAGTTCAGAATTTCATCCAAAAATGTCACCAGAAAGGCCATAGTTTAGTATGTCGTCCGAAAATGGACAAAAATGTCATACTTTAGTATGTTGTCCAAAATGTCACCACAAATGTCATAGTATACTATTATAGTATGCCGTCTTAAAATGGACAAAAAATGCCATAGTTTTGTATGTCTTCCAAAAATGGACAAAAATGTCATAGTTGTGCATGTCGTCACCAAAAACGTCATATGTCATTTAAAAGGTGACCAAAACATCATGGTGTAGTGTGACAGTTTCCATAGTGTAGTGGTTATCACATTGGCTCACAGTGCAACTGGTTCCTGGTTCGAATCTGGGTGAATCACGTGACTTAAACATCACCAAAATGTGATGAAAAACATCTTACTGTAGTATGTCTCTCAAAAGCTGAAGTCAAAGTACAGCATGTTGTCTGAAACATTACTAAAAACACCCAAATTTAGAAAGTCGTCCAGAAAGTAGCAAAAATGTCAGATGAGTATGTTGTCTAAAAATGTAATAGTGTAATATGTCACCAAAAATGTCAGAGTTTAGTATGATGGACAAAAATGTCAAAGTTTAGTATGTCGTCCAAAAAAGGACAAAAATGTCATAGTTCAGAATGTTGTCCAAAATGTCACCAAAAATGTGATAGTATAGTAGGCCATCTGAAAATGGACAAAAATGTCATAGTTTTACATGTCGTCAAAATGCCACCAAAAACGTCATAGTTAAGTATGTCGTCCAAAAAAGGACACAAATGTCATAGTTCAGAATGTCGTCCAAAAATGTCACCAGAAAGGCCATAGTTTAGTATGTCGTCCGAAAATGGACAAAAATGTCATACTTTAGTATGTTGTCCAAAATGTCACCACAAATGTCATAGTATACTATTATAGTATGCCGTCTTAAAATGGACAAAAAATGCCATAGTTTTGTATGTCTTCCAAAAATGGACAAAAATGTCATAGTTGTGCATGTCGTCACCAAAAACGTCATATGTCATTTAAAAGGTGACCAAAACATCATGGTGTAGTGTGACAGTTTCCATAGTGTAGTGGTTATCACATTGGCTCACAGTGCAACTGGTTCCTGGTTCGAATCTGGGTGAATCACGTGACTTAAACATCACCAAAATGTGATGAAAAACATCTTACATTAGTATGTCTCTCAAAAGCTGAAGTCAAAGTATAGCATGTTGTCTGAAACATTACTAAAAACACCCAAATTTAGAAAGTCGTCCAGAAAGGGGCAAAAATGTCAGATTAGTATGTCGTCTAAAAATGTGATAGTGTAATATGTCACCAAAAATGTCAGAGTTTAGTATGTCATCCAAAAAAGGACAAAAATGTCATAGTTCAGAATGTTGTCCAAAATGTCACTAAAAATGTGATAGTATGGTAGGCCATCTGAAAATGGACAAAAATGTCATAGTTTTGTATGTCTTCCAAAATGCCACCAAAAACGTCATTATATAGTATGTCGTCTGAAATTGGACAAAATGTCATAGTTTTACATGTCGTCAAAATGCCACCAAAAACGTCATAGTTTATGATGTTATCCAAAAAAGGACAAAAATGTCATAGTTCAGAATGTCATCCAAAATGTCACCAAAAATGTCATAGTATAGCATGTCGTCCGAAAATGGACAAAAATGTCATAGTTTAGTATGTCGTCCAAAATGTCACCAAAACGTCATAGTTTAGTATGTCGTCCAAAAAAACAGAAATGTCTGTTCAGAATGTTGTCCAAAATGTCACCAAAAATGTCATAGTTTAGTATGTCGTCCGAAAATGGAAAAAAATGACATAGTTTAGTATGTTGTCCAAAATGTCACCACAAATGTCATAGTATAGCATGCCATCTTAAAATGGACAAAAATGTCAAAGTTTTGTATGTCTTCCAAAATGCCACCAAAAATGTCAGTTGCACCTGCGTTGTCTTCAAAGTAGAGAAACACGCCGTCTTTTTGCCGATACGACTTCCGCTGCCGTATCACCACCGCAGGATGCACCTTCTTCCTGAGCTCTGGCTTGCCTTTCTTCACTGTGGCCATGACCATGTCACCCACTCCTGCAGCAGGCAGACGGTTCAGACGCCCTTGATGTTGTCCAAAAAAGGACAAAAATGTCATAGATTAGTATGTTGTCCAAAATATCACCAAAAATGTCATAGTATAGCATGTCGTCACCAAAAAACATCATATGTCATCTAAAAGGTGACCAAAACATCATGGTGCAGTGTGATGGCTTCCGTAGTGTAGTGGTTATCACATTGGCTTACAAGCTGAAAGATTTCTGGTTCGAATCCGGGTGAACCATATTCCTTAAATATCTCTAAAATTAGATGAGAAGCATCATACTGTGGTATGTCTTTCAAAAACTGAAGTCAAAGAATAGCACGTTGTCTGAAACATTACTGAAAATGTCAGAATTTATAAAGTCGTCCAGAAAGGGACAAAAATGTCAGAATTTAGTATGTCACCAAAAATGTGATAGTATAGTATGTCATCCGAAAATTGGACAAAAATGTCATAGTTTTGTATGTCTTCCAAAATGTCACCAAAAACGTCATGGTTTATTTAGTATGTCGTCCAAAAAAGGACAAAAATGTCATAGTTCAGAATGTCGTCCAAAATGTCACCAGAAAGGCCATAGTTTAGTATGTCGTCCAAAATGTCACCAAAAATGTCATTATATAGTATGTCGTCTGAAATTGGACAAAAATGTCATAGTTTTGCATCTCATCAAAATGCCACCAAAAACGTCATAGTTTAGTATGTCGTCCAAAAAGGACAAAAATATCATAGTTCAGAATGTCGTTTGAAAATGGACAAAAATGTCATAGTTGTGCATGTTGTCACCAAAAACGTCAATATGTCGTCTAAAAGGTGACCAAAACATCATGGTGTAGTGTGACAGTTTCCATAGTGTAGTGGTTATCACATTGGATTACAGTGCAAATGGTTCCTGGTTTGAATCTGGGTGAGCCATGTTACTTAAACATCACTAAAATCTGACTAAAAAATTCATACTGCAGTATGTCTTTCAGAAGTTAAAGTATAGCATGTAGTTTGAAATATTACTAAAAACGTTAAAATTTAGAAAGTCGTCCAGAAAGGGACAAAAATGTCATAGTTTAGTATGCTGGACAAAAATGTCAGATTAGTATGTCGTCCAAAAATGTAATAGTGTAATATGTCACCAAAAACGTCATGGTTTAGTATGTCGCTCAAAAAAGGACAAAAATATCATAGTTCAGAATGTCACCAAAAATGTCAGAGTATAGTATGTCATCTTAAAATGGAAAAAAATTTCATAGTTTTGTATGTCTTCCAAAATGCGACCAAAAACGTCATAGTTTAGTATGTCGTCCAAAAATGAACAAAAATGTCATAGTTCAGAATGTTGTCCAAAATGTCACCAGAAAGGCCATAGTTTAGTATGTCGTCCAAAATGTCACCAAAAATGTCATTATATAAGTATGTCGTCTGAAATTGGACAAAAATGTCATAGTTTTGCATGTCATCAAAATGCCACCAAAAACGTCATAGTTAAGTATGTCGTCCAAAAAAGGACAAAAATGTCATAGTTCAGAATGTCGTCCGAAAATGGACAAAAATGTCATAGTTTAGTGTGTTGTCCAAAATATCACCAAAAATGTCATCGTATAGTATGTCGTCCAAAAATGGGCAAAAATGTCATAGTTGTGCATGTCGTCACCAAAAACATCATATGTCGTCAAAAAGGTGACCAAAACATCATGGTGTAGTGTGACAGTTTCCATAGTGTAGTGGTTATCACATTGGCTTACAGTGCAAATGGTTTCTGGTTCGAGTCCAGGTGAACCATATGACTTAAACATCACCAAAATGTGATGAAAAACATCTTACTGAAGTATGTCTTTCAAAAGCTGAAGTCAAAGTACAGCATGTTGTCTGAAACATTATTAAAAACGCCCAAATTTAGAAAGTCGTCCAGAAAGGGACAAAAATGTCGTACTTTAGTATGTCGTCCAAAAATGTAATAGTGTAGTATGTCACCAAAAACGTCAGAGTTTAGTATGTCGTCCGCAAATGGACAAAAATGTCATAGTTTATAGTAAGTCGTCCAAAAATGTCATAGTTTAGTGTGTCGTCCAAAATGTCACCAAAAAGGCCATAGTTTAGTATGTTGTCGAAAATTGACAAAATTGTCATAGTTTAGTATGTCTAAAATGTGACCAAAACATCACGGTGCAGTGTGACAGTTTCCATAGTATAGTGGTTATCACATTGGCTTATAATTCGAAAGGTTTCCGGTTCAAATCCGGGTGAACCATATGTCTTAAATATCTCCAAAATTAGATGAGAAACATCATACTGCAGTATGTCTTTCAAAAACTGAAGTCAACGTATAGCACGTTGTCTGAAACATTACTAAAAACATCAAAATTTAGGAAGTTGTCCAAAAAGGGACAAAAATGTCATAGTGTGATATGTCACCAAAAACGTCTGAGTTTTGTATGTCGTCCGAAAATGGACAAAAATGTCATAGTTTGTATGTCTTCCAAAATGCCGTCAAAAACGTCATGGTTTAGTATGTCGTCCAAAAAAGGACAAAAATGTCATAGTTCAGAATGTTGTCCAAAAATCACCAAAAGGCCATAGTTTAGTATGTCGCCCAAAAAAGGACAAAAATGTCATAGTTCAGAATGTCGTCCAAAATGTCACCAAAAAGGCCATAGTTTAGTACGTCATCCAAAATTGGACAAATATGTCATAGTTTAGTATGTCGTCCAAAAATGGACGAAAATGTCAAACTTTAGTATGTTGTCCAAAATGTCACCAAAAACATCATAGTTTCGTATGTCATCCAAAATGTCACCAAAAACGTCATAGTTTCGTATGTCGTCCAACAAAGGACAAAAGTCTCATAGTTTTGTATGTCCTTCAAAATTCCACCAAAACGTCATAGTTTAGCATGTCGTCCAAAAAAAGGACAAAAATGTCATTTCAGAATGTCGTCCAAAATGTCACCAAAAAGGCCATAGTTTAGGATGTCGTCCAAAAATGGACAAAAATGTCATAGTTTAGTATGTCGTCCAAAATGCCACCAAAATGTCATAGTTTAGCATGTCGTCCAAAAAAAGGACAAAAATGTCATAGTTCAGAATGTCGTCCAAATGTCACAAAAAAGGCCATAGTTTAGTACATCATCCAAAAATGGACAAATATGTCATAGTTTAGTATGTCGTCCAAAAATGGACGAAAATGTCAAACTTTAGTATGTTGTCCAAAATGTCACCAAAAAGGCCCAAGTTCATAGTATGTCGCCTGAAAATGGACAAAAATGTCATAGTTTAGTATGTCGTCCAAAATGTCACCAAAAATGTCAAGAGTTTAGTCTGTCTTCCAAAATGCCACCAAAAATGTCATAGTTTAGTATGTCGTCCAAAATGTCACCAAAAATGTGACTGTATAGTTGGTCATTCCGAAAATGGACAAAAATGTCATAGTTTTGTATGTCCTTCAAAATGCCACCAAAATGTCATAGTTTAGCATGTCGTCCAAAAAAAGGACAAAAATGTCATAGTTCAGAATGTTGTCCAAAAATCACCAAAAAGGCCATCGTTTAGTATGTCATCCAAAAAAGGACAAAAATGTCATAGTTCAGAATGTCTTCCAAAATGTCACCAAAAATGTCATAGTTTAGTGTGTCGTCCAAAAAAGGACAAAAATGTCATAGTTCAGAATGTCGTCCAAAATGTCACCAAAAAGGCCATAGTTTAGTACGTCATCCAAAATTGGACAAATATGTCATAGTTTAGTATGTCGTCCAAAAATGGACGAAAATGTCAAACTTTAGTATGTTGTCCAAAATGTCACCAAAAACATCATAGTTTCGTATGTCGTCCAACAAAGGACAAAAGTGTCATAGTTTTGTATGTCCTTCAAAATTCCACCAAAACGTCATAGTTTAGCATGTCGTCCAAAAAAAGGACAAAAATGTCATTTCAGAATGTCGTCCAAAATGTCACCAAAAAGGCCATAGTTTAGGATGTTGTCCAAAAATGGACAAAAATGTCATAGTTTAGTATGTCATCCAAAATGCCACCAAAATGTCATAGTTTAGCATGTCGTCCAAAAAAAGGACAAAAATGTCATAGTTCAGAATGTCGTCCAAAATGTCACAAAAAAGGCCATAGTTTAGTACATCATCCAAAAATGGACAAATATGTCATAGTTTAGCATGTTGTCCAAAAATGGACGAAAATGTCAAACTTTAGTATGTTGTCCAAAATGTCACCAAAAAGGCCCAAGTTCATAGTATGTCGCCTGAAAATGGACAAAAATGTCATAGTTTAGTATGTCGTCCAAATGTCACCAAAAATGTCAAGAGTTTAGTCTGTCTTCCAAAATGCCACCAAAAATGTCATAGTTTAGTATGTCGTCCAAAATGTCACCAAAAATGTGACAGTATAGTAGGTCATCCGAAAATGGACAAAAATGTCATAGTTTTGTATGTCCTTCAAAATGCCACCAAAATGTCATAGTTTAGCATGTCGTCCAAAAAAAGGACAAAAATGTCATAGTTCAGAATGTTGTCCAAAAATGTCACCAAAAATGTCATAGTTTAGTGTGTCGTCCAAAAAAGGACAAAAATGTCATAGTTCAGAATGTCGTCCAAAATGTCACCAAAAAGGCCATAGTTTAGTACGTCATCCAAAATTGGACAAATATGTCATAGTTTAGTATGTCGTCCAAAAATGGACGAAAATGTCAAACTTTAGTATGTTGTCCAAAATGTCACCAAAAACATCATAGTTTCGTATGTTGTCCAACAAAGGACAAAAGTGTCATAGTTTTGTATGTCCTTCAAAATTCCACCAAAACGTCATAGTTTAGCATGTCGTCCAAAAAAAGGACAAAAATGTCATTTCAGAATGTCGTCCAAAATGTCACCAAAAAGGCCATAGTTTAGGATGTTGTCCAAAAATGGACAAAAATGTCATAGTTTAGTATGTCATCCAAAATGCCACCAAAATGTCATAGTTTAGCATGTCGTCCAAAAAAGGACAAAAATGTCATAGTTCAGAATGTCGTCCAAAATGTCACAAAAAAGGCCATAGTTTAGTACATCATCCAAAAATGGACAAATATGTCATAGTTTAGCATGTTGTCCAAAAATGGACGAAAATGTCATAGTTCAGAATGTCGTCCAAAATGTCACCAAAAAGGCCATAGTTTAGTACGTCATCCAAAATTGGACAAATATGTCATAGTTTAGTATGTCGTCCAAAAATGGACGAAAATGTCAAACTTTAGTATGTTGTCCAAAATGTCACCAAAAAGGCCCAAGTTCATAGTATGTCGCCTGAAAATGGACAAAAATGTCATAGTTTAGTATGTCGTCCAAAATGTCACCAAAAATGTGACTGTATAGTTGGTCATCCGAAAATGGACAAAAATGTCATAGTTTTGTATGTCCTTCAAAATGCCACCAAAATGTCATAGTTTAGCATGTCGTCCAAAAAAAGGACAAAAATGTCATAGTTCAGAATGTTGTCCAAAAATCACCAAAAAGGCCATCGTTTAGTATGTCATCCAAAAAAGGACAAAAATGTCATAGTTCAGAATGTCTTCCAAAATGTCACCAAAAATGTCATAGTTTAGTGTGTCGTCCAAAAAAGGACAAAAATGTCATAGTTCAGAATGTCGTCCAAAATGTCACCAAAAAGGCCATAGTTTAGTACGTCATCCAAAATTGGACAAATATGTCATAGTTTAGTATGTCGTCCAAAAATGGACGAAAATGTCAAACTTTAGTATGTTGTCCAAAATGTCACCAAAAACATCATAGTTTCGTATGTCGTCCAACAAAGGACAAAAGTGTCATAGTTTTGTATGTCCTTCAAAATTCCACCAAAACGTCATAGTTTAGCATGTCGTCCAAAAAAAGGACAAAAATGTCATTTCAGAATGTCGTCCAAAATGTCACCAAAAAGGCCATAGTTTAGGATGTTGTCCAAAAATGGACAAAAATGTCATAGTTTAGTATGTCATCCAAAATGCCACCAAAATGTCATAGTTTAGCATGTCGTCCAAAAAAAGGACAAAAATGTCATAGTTCAGAATGTCGTCCAAAATGTCACAAAAAAGGCCATAGTTTAGTACATCATCCAAAAATGGACAAATATGTCATAGTTTAGCATGTTGTCCAAAAATGGACGAAAATGTCAAACTTTAGTATGTTGTCCAAAATGTCACCAAAAAGGCCCAAGTTCATAGTATGTCGCCTGAAAATGGACAAAAATGTCATAGTTTAGTATGTCGTCCAAAATGTCACCAAAAATGTCAAGAGTTTAGTCTGTCTTCCAAAATGCCACCAAAAATGTCATAGTTTAGTATGTCGTCCAAAATGTCACCAAAAATGTGACAGTATAGTAGGTCATCCGAAAATGGACAAAAATGTCATAGTTTTGTATGTCCTTCAAAATGCCACCAAAATGTCATAGTTTAGCATGTCGTCCAAAAAAAGGACAAAAATGTCATAGTTCAGAATGTTGTCCAAAAATGTCACCAAAAATGTCATAGTTTAGTGTGTCGTCCAAAAAAGGACAAAAATGTCATAGTTCAGAATGTCGTCCAAAATGTCACCAAAAAGGCCATAGTTTAGTACGTCATCCAAAATTGGACAAATATGTCATAGTTTAGTATGTCGTCCAAAAATGGACGAAAATGTCAAACTTTAGTATGTTGTCCAAAATGTCACCAAAAACATCATAGTTTCGTATGTTGTCCAACAAAGGACAAAAGTGTCATAGTTTTGTATGTCCTTCAAAATTCCACCAAAACGTCATAGTTTAGCATGTCGTCCAAAAAAAGGACAAAATGTCATTTCAGAATGTCGTCCAAAATGTCACCAAAAAGGCCATAGTTTAGGATGTTGTCCAAAAATGGACAAAAATGTCATAGTTTAGTATGTCATCCAAAATGCCACCAAAATGTCATAGTTTAGCATGTCGTCCAAAAAAAGGACAAAAATGTCATAGTTCAGAATGTCGTCCAAAATGTCACAAAAAAGGCCATAGTTTAGTACATCATCCAAAAATGGACAAATATGTCATAGTTTAGCATGTTGTCCAAAAATGGACGAAAATGTCATAGTTCAGAATGTCGTCCAAAATGTCACCAAAAAGGCCATAGTTTAGTACGTCATCCAAAATTGGACAAATATGTCATAGTTTAGTATGTCGTCCAAAAATGGACGAAAATGTCAAACTTTAGTATGTTGTCCAAAATGTCACCAAAAACATCATAGTTTCGTATGTCGTCCAACAAAGGACAAAAGTGTCATAGTTTTGTATGTCCTTCAAAATTCCACCAAAACGTCATAGTTTAGCATGTCGTCCAAAAAAAGGACAAAAATGTCATTTCAGAATGTCGTCTAAAATGTCACCAAAAAGGCCATAGTTTAGGATGTCGTCCAAAAATGGACAAAAATGTCATAGTTTAGTATGTCATCCAAAATGCCACCAAAATGTCATAGTTTAGCATGTCGTCCAAAAAAAGGACAAAAATGTCATAGTTCAGAATGTCGTCCAAAATGTCACAAAAAAGGCCATAGTTTAGTACATCATCCAAAAATGGACAAATATGTCATAGTTTAGCATGTTGTCCAAAAATGGACGAAAATGTCATAGTTCAGAATGTCGTCCAAAATGTCACCAAAAAGGCCATAGTTTAGTACGTCATCCAAAATTGGACAAATATGTCATAGTTTAGTATGTCGTCCAAAAATGGACGAAAATGTCAAACTTTAGTATGTTGTCCAAAATGTCACCAAAAACATCATAGTTTCGTATGTCGTCCAACAAAGGACAAAAGTGTCATAGTTTTGTATGTCCTTCAAAATTCCACCAAAACGTCATAGTTTAGCATGTCGTCCAAAAAAAGGACAAAAATGTCATTTCAGAATGTCGTCTAAAATGTCACCAAAAAGGCCATAGTTTAGGATGTCGTCCAAAAATGGACAAAAATGTCATAGTTTAGTATGTCATCCAAAATGCCACCAAAATGTCATAGTTTAGCATGTCGTCCAAAAAAAGGACAAAAATGTCATAGTTCAGAATGTCGTCCAAAATGTCACAAAAAAGGCCATAGTTTAGTACATCATCCAAAAATGGACAAATATGTCATAGTTTAGCATGTCGTCCAAAAATGGACGAAAATGTCATAGTTCAGAATGTCGTCCAAAATGTCACCAAAAAGGCCCAAGTTCATAGTATGTCGCCTGAAAATGGACAAAAATGTCATAGTTTAGTATGTCGTCCAAAATGTCACCAAAAATGTCAAGAGTTTAGTCTGTCTTCCAAAATGCCACCAAAAATGTCATAGTTTAGTATGTCGTCCAAAATGTCACCAAAAATGTGACAGTATAGTTGGTCATCCGAAAATGGACAAAAATGTCATAGTTTTGTATGTCCTTCAAAATGCCACCAAAATGTCATAGTTTAGCATGTCGTCCAAAAAAAGGACAAAAATGTCATAGTTCAGAATGTTGTCCAAAAATCACCAAAAAGGCCATCGTTTAGTATGTCATCCAAAAAAGGACAAAAATGTCATAGTTCAGAATGTCTTCCAAAATGTCACCAAAAATGTCATAGTTTAGTGTGTCGTCCAAAAAAGGACAAAAATGTCATAGTTCAGAATGTCGTCCAAAATGTCACCAAAAAGGCCATAGTTTAGTACGTCATCCAAAATTGGACAAATATGTCATAGTTTAGTATGTCGTCCAAAAAAAGGACAAAAATGTCATAGTTCAGAATGTCGTCCAAAATGTCACAAAAAAGGCCATAGTTTAGTACATCATCCAAAAATGGACAAATATGTCATAGTTTAGCATGTCGTCCAAAAATGGACGAAAATGTCATAGTTCAGAATGTCGTCCAAAATGTCACCAAAAAGGCCCTAGTTCATAGTATGTCGCCTGAAAATGGACAAAAATGTCATAGTTTAGTATGTCGTCCAAAATGTCACCAAAAATGTCAGAGTTTAGTCTGTCTTCCAAAATGCCACCAAAAATGTCATAGTTTAGTATGTCGTCCAAAAAAGGACAAGAATGTCATAGTTCAGAATGTCATCCAAAATGTCACCAAAAAGGCCATAGTTTAGTACGTCATCCAAAATTGGACAAATATGTCATAGTTTAGTATGTCGTCCAAAAAAGGACAAAAATGTCATACTTTCGTATGTTGTCCAAAATGTCACCAAAAATGTCAGTTTATTATGTCGTCCAAAAAAGGACAAAAATGTCATAGTTTTGTATGTCCTTCAAAATGCCACCAAAACGTCATAGTTCAGCATGTCGTCCAAAAAAAGGACAAAAATGTCATATTTCAGAATGTTGTCCAAAATGTCACCAAAAAGGCCATAGTTTAGTATGTCGTCCTAAAATGGACAAAAATGTCATAGTTTATGGTATGTCGTCCAAAAATGGACAAAAATGTCATAGTTTAGTATGTTGTCCAAAATGTCATAGTATAATAATAATGGATTAGATTTATATAGCGCTTTTTTGGCCACTCAAAGCGCTTCACAATGGACCCATTATTCATTCACTCACACAGTCTCACTCTGGTGGTGGTAAGCTACATTTGTAGCCACAGCTGCCCTGGGGCAGACTGACGGAAGCATGGCTGCCAATCCATGCTTATGGCCCCTCCGACCACCACCAACATTCACACACCAGTGTGAGAGCACTGGAGGCAAGGCGGATAAAGTGTCTTGCCCGAGGACACAACAGCACAAGACTAGCCAAGAGCGGGAATCGAACCACCAACCCTTCAATCATTGGACAACCCAGTATGTCATCTGAAAAAGGACAAAAATGTCATAGTTTTGTTTGTCATCCAAAATGCCACCAAAAATGTCATAGTGTCGTCTGAAAAAGGACAAAAATGTCATAGTTTTGTTTGTCTTCCAAAATGCCACCAAAAACATCATAGTTTAGTATGTTGTCCGAAAATGGACAAAAATGTCATAGTTTAGTATGTCGTCCAAAATTTCACCAAAAATGTCATAGTGTTGTCTGAAAAAGGACAATAATGTCATAGTTTTGTATGTCGTCACAATATCACCAAAAACGTCATAATGTAGTATGTCGTCCGATAATGGACAAAAATGTCATAGTTTAGTATGTCGTCCGAAATGTCACCAAAAATGTCATAATATAGTATGTCGTACGAAAATGGACAAAAATGTCATAGTATAGTATGTTGTCTGAAAATGGACAAAAATGTCATAGTTTTGTATGTCATCAAAATATCACCAAAAAACATCATAGTTTAGTATGTCGTCCGAAATGTCACCAAAAATGTCATAGTATTAACCTCGCCGCGCTAGACAACCCACGGCAACAAATTTAATTCTCTGCCAGGGTGGGTCTAGTTACCCTCCATAAGGCTCGAGGCTGGATTCTCCTAAAACTGGCCGGACCAATCACCATGAAGTGTAGAGTCAGAAGGCGGGCGTAACTAAGTGACGACAGAGGCGCGACGATTCTGACAGAAACAACTAGCCTAGCCGCGCTAGACAACCCACGGCAACGAATTTAATTCTCTGCCAGGGTCGACAACAAAAACGACAACAGTCGTTGATCTCCATTAGCACCGACTCTGAATAATCTTTCTGTTAACATGTCTGTAATATACTTGAGCTTCACCCATTGACTGTATAAATAAGGCTTCACCGAACTACCGCATCCTCTGATTTCCGGCGCTCTCGGAGCCTATTCATTGCGCTGATTGGTTGTATACCTACCCAATTGCTGCAGAGTGATTTGATAGACAACCTTTTAGCCCACCTCCCTCCCTGTCGAGCATGCCTAGACCCTTGCGTCTTCAGAGCATGGGTCTAGCGCGGCTAGGCTATCATAGTATAGTATGTCGTACGAAAATGGAAAAAAATGTCATGGTTTAGTATGTTGTCCGAAAATTCACCAAAAACGTCATCGTATAGTATGGCTTCAAAATTTGATTTAAAACTTCATAGTTTAGTATGTCATCCGAAATATCACCGAAAATGTCATCGTATAGTACATCTTCAAAATTTGAGAAAAACATCATAGTATAGTATGTGTCCGAAATATCACCAAAAACATCATAGTATAGTATGTCGTCCAATTTAGTAATTACTTCCAGTTATTGTTAATTGTCATAATTTTATCATGGATATCTGAAATGTTCTTTTTGCCCAGGAAGTATTGAATTACAGCCATCAGCAGGACATATGCAATCTAACAGTTGTATGTCGAAGCTGGTTGCTGTAGAATTCTGCCTTGAGATGCAACCAGACTATATCTTGTTCTTGTTCGAGAACTGAGGTAATATTTATTCCAAGAAAGACTGCTTCAAGGATGTTCATATCGAAAAGAACATTGGTCTGGGATGAGATAACCCCCTCTGACCTGTACGGTTATCAAAACGTAACACAGTGCAGAAGAAAACTGACCTCTGCTCAGGGACTGTGAGCTTCAGCCTCATGCAGTTTTTCTCTTGTTTACAGAACTTCACTGAATATTAAGTGAAGAAAGAATCTAAAGCTTTTTAAAGAAGCCACATTTTTCTCTTTTAGATGTAAAGATGCATTTCTGTGCACTTGACTAATGTTTCTTAGTATCTAGCTGAAACGATCCAATTCTCGCGTCTCTAACAATGACATCAAAAGTTAATTTAAAAATCCCCCCCCCCCTTTGTTGGCATCTGTTGTTGTCAGTGTTCATTGGCTTTCTGATTTTTCCAGGATTGACTCTCTCATCATGCAGCAGAGACAGAGTTGTCACATTTCTTTACCCTCAATTTTCCATCGAAGTGTCTGTAAAGAACTGCCGTCTATATCACGATACTGTAGATCATATCTATTTATAGAAGTAAAACAAGACTTATCCTTGTGTTTCATCGATTACACCAGAGCTTTCGACACAGTAAAACATCAAGCAATAATCCAAATGCTAAAGAACATAAACATAGATGGAAAGGATTTACAAATGATACAAAATCTATATTGGCAACAAATTGCAGCAGTGAAATTAAACAATGGAATTGCTGAAGAACAGCCAATAAAACGAGGACTCAGACAGGGATGTGTGCTGTCACCTGACTTGTTCTCTTCACATCATGAGGAAAATACAACACGGGAGTATCCATTGGAGGTTATAACATAAATAACATACGATATCCAGATGACAGTGCTGATAGCAAACAGTGAAGAAAACTTACAAGCCATAGTGTCCATAATTAATACAGAGAGCCAAACACTTGGTCTGTCTTTAAACAAAAAGAAAACAGAAGTCATGGTAATTTCAAAGAAAAATGTCATCCAAACTGTAACATAGAAATAGACCAAGAAACACTGAAGCAGATTCATCAAATATCAAATATCTCGGTTCATGGATAACATCAGATGGAAGATGTCAAACAGACATCAGATGCAGAATAGCAATGGCAAGACCAGCAGTTACAAAAATGAATAATATACTGACAAATATGAAACTAGCAGTTAGCATCTGTATGAGGACTGTCAGCTGTTACATCCTACCAGTTCTGATGTACGGATGTGGATCTTGGAACATAAATAATAAAATGTCAAACAAAATCCCTGCAGCAGAGATGTGGTTTTTCAGATGCATGCTGCGTATATCTTACACAGAACAAGCAATGAAGATGTTTTAAAAACACTAAAGACAAATTATACACATTATACACAAGAGAGACACATTTTTGATCATTTTTTTGGTGGTAAATGAAGACAACAGGAGGGTTAAACAGCTGCTGCACCTTCATGAAAAAGAGCAGGAAAAATCAGAAGTTATGTGTCCAAGTGGTGAAGGGTCATTGTCGAGTATCCCATGGAGGAGTGGTCCACCCGTCGTCATCTCCGCTTCCTCATCCGTCGTTGTCGTCCCACTTTTTACAAATCACTTCACATTAACTCTTCCATGATTAGAGTCATTCACAGTAAATTGTGATGTCACACAAAGACAGAAGCCTGTGGAAAGATCCATCCACTTCTTGTGGGTTTATACCACACTTGGCATTTGAACTTCGCTGCACTACCTCCTGAGCTTTGGATAATCATTTCCCATTTTACAGCCTTAGTTTTATTGTCACCATCACTGCATACTGGGTGTGATATTACCATATTTTTCTACCTCGTAACCGTGTCATTATGACCAATGAGAGTGCGCAGTGTGACGTCTTTCCTTCGCACTTAACGTTTCCTACCGAGCAGTCCGTGTGCTACAAAGCCACCACTTTACTTTCTCACAGTTGAGTAGAATCAGGGAGGAACAAGGGTGGGAGAAGGGTAATGCATGGATGGCACCCTATAGCAAAGTGCTGGGGATGCAGTGCTTAAAAATGATGGACTGATGGCAAAGAAAGAGAGAAAGAAGAGAGGATCAGTGGTGAAAAAAAGGCAAGATCCAGTACGTATGCTGGAAGCAATCTACTGTCTCAGTGGTGATGGATGAGGCTTTGAATGATTCTGAATAATAAGCGCTTCACAAATTGGATTGCATCACAGCAGGGAAGATTACATATAGTCTGTACAGTAGGAAGCTGCCTTCACATGCCGACACATAAGCACGCAGCGTAGCGTTGTACGCACGCCCAGGACGATTTCACAACACACAAATTACTCGCCACTCGAAACGCACCCAGATGCGACAGTGTTCATTTTGAGTAGATCAGCGCGCCACTTAATACAGATCATAAATCAAGGGCTGGAAAGAGGAAAGATAGGCAAAGTACAAAGACAGGGCTATTGTCGTTCCCTGTTTTCATTCTGTGAGGCATTTAGCGGATCTGTTCAGCGTGAAGGCTGCCCATTAGAGAGAGGAAAAAGGGGAGAGGCGAGACATGGGTTCACGGAAGAGGAGAGAGACTCTTTGTGCCGGCAAGGTCAGCTCCCGTTCTTCCGGCTGAGCTGCTAAGATGTTCTCCGTCCTCAGATAAATGGTGTAAGAAAAGGGGGTCAACGAAGCTCTCGGCTGTGCTCTTTCCTACCTCCCTCCTTCCGTCTTTTTTTTATCAATACTTTTATGTCTCGGCTGCTTCTCGGCATCCATCTTTGTCTGTGTGACCTCCACAGTCGGACAGATGGGGAACCGACTGTGAACAAACAAGGAAGATAAAGAGACGGCGTAAGAAGAAGAAGAACAAGAAGAAGAAGAAGGGGAAGTAGCCCAGAAGATCCGCGTCCATCTTCCCTTTGGCAGGAGCAACACGAGAGCACTCTAAAAGTAGTCAGAGTAGCTGAAAGTAGGGGAGAGCAACGGGATTAAGATAGGAGAGGGGTGCACTCAGTACGAGACAAACGGCTGGAGGCGTCCAAGACTTTAGCTGGATGTAGGCTGGATTTCACTCTGCTGTCTGGGCCCTGTAAAGCAGGAGTACAGAAGCAGCCCTGTGTGGCTTTAATGGTCCACTGAGCAGGAGATGATACATGAGGGAAGTGCGGTGAACCTTCTTCTCAGGACTAGTGGGAAACCATTTGTGCTATCATTGGAAGAGTACTTCATAATAAGAATGCACAATACATCACAATGTATTTTCCAACTCGGTCCAGGCGATGGCTACTTTTGCACATATTTTTTCCACGTAATTGCAGTGGAATTAGCATACTGTTCTGTTACCCTGATGGCTCTCTGGCTGACATAAAACGCAATGATTTTTGAATGTGCACTCTCATTTGGTAAAGCAAGAAAGCAGCTTCAGGTTTGCGTGTAAATCATTTATTTTTATACAACACTGTCGAACAAAACAACTTTAGCAAGCGTGGGCAGAATGCTAACAATAGACACAAACGGGGCATAAAGTGACCTTTTTCACAAGGTGGAAAGACAAGTAAACAAGAGTCAGCGTCGACGCCAATACACTATTCTGAAACCTCACTATATATACTGTAATTTAGGTTCTTTTCGAGGTTTGTCGAAGTGAAAATCAAGTACTGGAATCAAGTGTAACTATGAGGTACTTAATCTCTATTTTATTCAAAAAGACTTTATTTTCTCCGGCTTTTAACTTCAGAACTTTTTACTCTTATGGGCCTATTATTATTATCATTCAGTCTGTAGGATAGGATTCTGTTGCTGCTACTTTCATTTAACCCTCCCAAGCCCAAGCAGTTTTCTGCTCTTTTTTTTATTATTATTATCTTTGCTTACTGTGGGCTCACTTTTCACTGCAATGGAAATAGCACAACCATGGCTAGAAGTAGAGAGAACACAAAAAGAAATGAGACAAAAAGAAAGAGAACAAAAGTAGAAATTCTGACAATTGTTTATTTACTTTAATAAAATTTCAAAAAATAGAATTAACATGTACAGCATTTGTCACAGATGTTACCAATACTGGAAAAGAATTATCCTATATGGTAGCACAGCCTGCAGTTCAGCCTAGTACAGCTTCTAAGTTGCACAGAGAAGTGTTTTAGAATCTGGTTAAAGTAAACAGTACACACTGTATTGGGAAAAACTCCAAATAAGACGCATAAAGTAACGAAATTTTGATTAACTATCATGATTTTAAGCTGCACGCCACAGATGAGTCATTCAAGAAGCACTGGAACGCTGAAAGTCCACCATTTTTTTCCAAGTTTCTGTCTGATAAAGATGTAATTTTGGCAATAATTACAACAACTAACATGTCTTTACAACAAACCAGCAAATTTTGGGGTTCAGAGGGTGAAGAAAATGACATTTATGAAGAGAATTAACATTTCAGTGCTGGAACTGATACCACAAAGTAGTCTGTTTGATCAGTACTGATGACATAAATTAAGCATGTTGTACATTAATTCTTATAGTTATTGATGAAGATTTTCAAGTCCAATGATACTTCTGAGCAAAAAAAGGGGAAAAAATACTGGTACTCATCGGTCATTAGAGTGATATGACGCATGACTGACATTTATCACAATTTAGGTTTTTATTACATTCGTCATTATATCCAGGAAAGTACAGCCACAAAAAAAGTCACTAAGAGTTAATTGAAGTCAGCTAGCTTAGTCACTTGTCACCGATGACAGTTCCCCCTCATTCTGCTGGATCTTATTGGGCCTCTGGTGCTCTGCGGCTGCTTCTGATTGGATCTCGCACAGTTGGAAGGTATCTCCAATTATTGTCCTGTGGCTATGGGATGATGGAGCCGGAGAGAGCGAACAGAGAAATCGTGAAGGAAGTAATGACGAGGAGAGAGAGAGAGAGAGGAGAGACACAGCTAAGTGGTGCAGATCAGGAGAGGGAAAAGATTGCTTTGGGTAATTAGAGAAGTGACAACTTTGATTTCAACACGAGTTAGGGGAGGGGGGGCTTTTCTTTGGCTCGCTCCGGCAGCCACCCTCGCACAAATCCACCGTGGCCGAGATGAAAGGTGGCGAGGGATCCTGTTGAAGCAAGAAGAGAGAGGGGAAGAAATGAAAATGAGCTGCTGGATTGATAACTGCTCCACAGATGAAAGATGAGCGAGCAGCTAAAAACAGTGAGATACCGCGTGTTTCAAACGCACGCAGACACGAGTGGTGGGCGACGTATTTACAGGGAACAAAGCAGTGAGGTGGGTAGGTAAACTGTTTTCTTTCCCTCGTGCGTCACATGGAAGAAACACAACTTGTCGACGAGCTTTTCCCTAAAAATGAGAGAAGAAAACACTGCGAAAATGCCATCTGAACATGGAAATTCTATCCACCTCAAGCCCCGAAACACAGTTTTCCAGCAATCTTGTTTCAGAATCTTGCCTTATTTTTCTTGACTTGAAAGCTGCAAGTTTTCTCAAGATACTGACAATGAAGAAAATTACAAAAATAACGGCTGGATAAAAACAGTCTATTTCACAGCCAAATTAAAACATGAAAACAGGGCTTTATCGAAACACCGAATTTTGGCAGAGATGCATTTAGTAGCACAAGGTTACAGTACAAGGAGCAGTGGTTTCTTCTACCCATCTGCTCTCAAAAGCACCCAGTGGATATGAGAGCGATCCATCTAAAGTTACCTAATGAAAAACAGAACTAGGCTTGCTTGACAGAGAGAGGTTTCTGGGAGAGGGAGGGAGAGCAGGATGGCCGCTGGCCAATCGTCTCCAATGTAATCTCCATTCTTGTGGATGGATTTCCGATGTGGGTGTCCTGTGCAAGGGCATCTGGCTGCCTGCAGAGCTACATGATATACAGTTGGCTCCTCAGAGAGTCTCCACACACACACACTCTCTCACATGTAGTACACATATGCACCGATACGGTGGTGTGTGATTCATATGCTGGATTATCAGCACGCTCAAATCCAGCTCTCCCAGACAGACATGGAACCAGATACTCTACACTCCCAACACGCCACACAGGCCTCCTGCCCGTCCTCCACCTTGCTCTGCGTCTCCCCGAGGTGCCAGTCAATCAGCGTGCCCTTGCCCTGCCCCTCACACCACAGCTGCGATACCTACCCAGAACCGGTCCCATCATGGCCGTTAATCCAGCCGACGCTCCAGGCTGCAAACATGCGGTATGGGAGGATGGCGGTCTGGCTTCTGGAGTAGGAGTGTTTCAAGGTGGACGGTCTGAGCCTCGGGGAGTCCAGGGCCTCGGGCAGGTTGGCTGGGTGAACATACATGATTGGTGTGGATAAGTGTGGACTGTGATGCTGACAGGCTCACATCCTGCTGGTTACATTTTATTTAGGGTTGATATGCCCAGGACTAGAATACACATACACCTTTTTCCATAGGCCCAACAGTTCTACACATGTAGTAGCTCATTAACAAAATATTTCTGACGTCTCTTTCTGTTGCTGGGTAACCAACCTTAGGGAGACACTGATGACGCATGTAACCTCGTGTCATCCTGCAGGTCAAAATTAACCCGATTTAAAGTTTGAAAATGTGGAAAAAATATATATTTTCACAGTGAAACTTCTGATGTCCACATTTTCAACATTTCTGGGAAATTGTTGGACATTTTTTGGTAGAAAAATGGAAATGTTCAAAATGTTTCTTAAGAACATTCACACAAAAAATCAAACAAGATTCAGGAAATTTTGCTGGATTTTGGTTGATTTATGTGAATGTTCTTAAAGAAAATACCAGAAGTTCTACTGATGCATATGTAATCACTTTAGATAATTTTAGGATTTTTTTTGGAAGATTTTTACTCATTTTTTGAAAATACTTACAAGAATTTTTTTCCCAATTTTTTTTTTTTTAAATATAACTTTTAAGGGAAACTTTTAAGAAATTATTGGAATCTTCTTCCTGAAAGTTTTGCAAATTTTCTGAAATTTGGGGAATTTTTTGCTGAATTTTTGGATTTTTTTTCAGACAAATAAACAGTATTTTTTGGGGTGCCCATAACTATTTTACAAATTTACAATTTGAAGTTAATGTCTGCCCTGTAATTTCTACACTCTGAGGGCTGGATTGGACCCTCTCGAGGGCCGCTTTTGGCCCACGGGCCTCATGTTTGACACCCTTGTTCTCTCTGCCTGTTCTAGGGTATCTGAAACATAAAAAAAATAAATTATACATTTTCTTATGTATGGAAACTTATGGCCCACCCTGTATGTAAACCAACAGAGTCATGTCACCCTAAGGGATGGCATATGCGGCTATAAAAATCCAAAACTGTACCTGACTGAAACAAGTCTCCTTGTGTGGGGATACACTGATCCTAGCGCTTCTGTCATGCTTCAAATGCTGTCTGGAAATCCCATTCTGTGAGCTCATCAAGGACCATCTGCAGCAATTTTTCAACTTGGGTTTCAATTTGGGGAAGAGGAAGAAGTCCCGGGGAGCCAAATCTGTCGGTTAGGACGGGCGGGGAGCGTGGTTTTGTTGGTTTGGATTCAAAGCTCAGAGATTTCAAAAGAGATGGTGACAAAGCAGCCTCAGTTCAGGTGTGTTTTGGCGCTGAATGTTCTTCAGTTGACAGATTTTGAGTGCACAATACAATGAAAGCAGAAGAAAACGATGGTTTTTGGAGACTCTTCTACTGAAAAAGCTACTTCTTGATCTCTGGGTTGTGGCTGTGGACCCAACGCTCCTTGAGTCAGAGATCTGCATCTCCTGCTCAAAAGTCAGGAGACTTCGTGCGATTTTGGCGTGATAAGAGTGTTAAGATTGTGCAGAACCACATTCACAGGTTCAGCATTTTTCCACACATGACTGCTAAATGGACTTGGACATGGAACATCAGTGGAGTGCACCATTAAGGCGCCATTAGTCCACATTTTAGCACTGATGTCCATTAGTGAAGGGTTGGCTATAAAAAGGATAAAACAGACGCCTCAACAGCTACGAGCCTCTGTTTGATTAACTAGTTTATTTTTCTCTCTGTCGTGTATCTGATTTCCTTGAGCGTCAGGTCCGATAGCATTGTTCCGCCGTCTTTTTATCAAGCAAAGAGAACAGTCTTGGGAATGGAGCTAGCTCGATAATGATGGCGAGGGAGAAGAGTACAGCCCGGCTGTTTAATCTATCCCTCCCTGATTTTCATGCAGAGCAGGCTTCAGCTGGTGAGGAGGAAGAAGTTTGGCTGGTTCACTCAGAATGACTTATTTCTCCAAGGATCCCAACGCAAACAGATGCAAACAAACAAGCAGGACACTGAGGAATGTAGATTTTCTGACACTGCAGAGTAAAAGGCAGATATACCTGTCCAACAGGATTTTTTTTAGAATCAGTTTAAACTATATTTTCTGCTCAAATCAAACTTACAGTCACATCATGCTCTGTGTTCCAGTTTTCTTCCGCCTGTCCATCTTTTTTGTTCTGAGTAGACACAGGGCCATTGTTTGTCGGCTCCTCCGCTGCTTTTGGTTGCTGATGAGGATGTTGTCACTCACTCCTGTTTGCTGGGGAGAGAACACACACACACATTTGCATACAGCACACACACTCTTCGCTCTCAGAATTTATTACTTTGCCTGCCGCACACTTACACACATTATGTGTGTGTGTCGTAATGAATGGCGTCGCCTGTGTCACAATGTAGTACATTTAATCTCCCGGTAATAAACTCACTGTTAGCAGAAAATGAAGAAGGATGGAAGGGCAAAATGGAGCGAAGGTAAACAAAACAAAAGGAGGGAATTAAGGGAGGAAGGTAGGAGGAACAGCAAGACTCTGAGAAAAGAAGAAAGAGAAGGGGAGCTGGGAGAAAGAAAAAGCAGGCGGTGAAAGTGCAAGGAGAGAATGGGGCATGGAAGGTATTAGTGAAAAAGAAATCAAAATGGGTTTTGGCAGGAGGGTGAGGAAAAGGACAGAATGAAGCGTGGATGAAGGATTGTTTGAGAACAAGGGAGGGACAAGCAGAGAAGACGAGTGGTTAGATGGAAAGGTGCAAGCAAGAAGGAATGAATAAGTGAGTGAGACAAGGAAAAGGGATTAAGGAAAGAGCAATGACAGCCGGAAAAGAAGGGAAAATGTCCACAGTGAGAGAACAGAGGAAGAGGTAATTTCCTGAGTGTAGTGTTGAGCTCCTGCCACTAGAGGGAGAACTCCGTCTCTCCAGCTGTTTCCTCCTTATCAACAATTATTTAGCTGATAAAACGGATCCTGCATGGGATTAAGTTACTGGAAGTGGCTGCCTCAGTGTGATTCAGACGAGAAAGTTAGAGGAGGGAGGAGATTTAGTCAGGATAGCAGATGCAGCAGTAGGAGGAGAACATACAGGATTGATTCATCTTACCGAGGACTACTGCCTCCCACTATTTTCCTTTCGCTCTGTTATTATTTTGATCGCCTTTTCTCTGCAACCCCCCACCACACCCGTCTCATTTCTCCCATCTTTTCCTCTCTGCTGTCTGCTGCCGGCAGCATCTGCCTCTCCTTCTCTAATTCAGTGATTGCAGCAGAGTGCCCATGTCATTACTAAAACAAGGCTGCATGTGCACTGTAATTGCCGCTCTGCCTCTTTTTTTTTTCCAGAAGGCAGAGCGGTACCTAGCTAATCTTAAGTGCAATGTGAACACATGCATGTAATAGCCGCAATAAAGGTTTTAATTTGGAACAATTATGTGTTTCAGAAGAGACGTCGGTAATCACAGGCAGACCACTTAGGAAATGTGAGGGACAAAAACGCCAACATTTTTCCTTTTCTGTCAGTTTCTACTGGTCTGCACCTGTGATTCACTTCTCACCCAAATAAACACCGAGCTACAGGTGCGGTGACACCGAGTCAGAGGTACATGGCAGCTGGCTATGTGTAATTTGTGCCTGTCTTCTACATTCTCCTCCATCCATACGCCTTTCTCCTCTAAACTGATTTCCTTTCTGGCTTCGGTTCTCATTACGGTCTTCACAGTGGCCCTATTGCCCACACACCAACAGCTGTGTCTGTTCATATACAGTATGCACACGTGCAAACGCATCTCCTCTGCCTATGTGAGCCATTTTTGCGCAGGCAGGCGTGGGTAGAGAGACCCCTGGGGAGTGGAAGTAGGTACTGCAGAACTGAGAGGTGGTCTATTTTAGATCACTGCAGCAGCACAGGGCGGTGAGTGGGGTGGGGGAGCGAAATCAAAGTCTACTAGCGAGGATGCAGGATACGCTTCTTCTGTTTGCCGTTAAGACATTGATCCTAAACTCTCCTTCAGTCTCACACTTGTGCAGATAAATGTATCAACCCCTTTTAAACTAAAATCACTGCAACAAATGACGCATTCTGATTAAGCGTTTCACTCACGCATGTTGCAAATTGGATAATTCCCAGAAAATCAAAGCGATAATAACATATTGCTCATTTTTTGGGAACCTCCCAGAACGCCACCCCTGCACAAGGACACCAGGGGATTCCCTGACCTGATTTTTGAGTCGCTGTGCTAGCATAGCTCTGTAATTTTTAGCCTGTAATCTGCAAAGATTGCCGTTTGACACAGACAATAACTCCTAATTAATCCTCTGACATTGCCACCACATTAGACTTCATCAACCCCCCCTCTCCCCTCCCACAGCCTGGCCACCATCAGCTCTCATCTCCCCCTAATTCCAGCTCCGTCTCTATTGACAGTGCTGGAGATGTACGCCGTATGACCCCGAGGTTGATTGAAGTGAAGTGAGGGATAATAAGTTTGCATAGCAGCGATGAAACTTCTTTGACACGCTGATGAAGTGATGCTAATTGCCAAGTGCCACTGAGAAGAGCTCTGCTAATGCACAAGAAGAAAAAAAACCTGAGAAAAACAGAGCGCTAACAGTTTCACTAAATCCTTTTTTACTTTAGTTGAGGTAGAGGAGTCGAATTCAGAATGATGTGACGCTCCACAGGCAGAATGCAATCCTGTCGTTGGATTTGGAAGGTTGCTAATTAGCAACACTTTGTGTGCAGTGGGAACTAACATGTCTTCTTTGAAACAACCATGAAATGTGTTTTAATGCTGTGTGATTATCTCATGCTAATGTGAAATAACAATGGTTTACTGCTGACTCTGAGATGTCTTCTTTTCCTGCTTTATTCTTCCACAGTCTAGTGATTCTGTTGTTTTGACTGTTGGTTTTGTGTGCGATTCTAGCTAAACTTACTTCATTACTGCTAATGCTTTTCTAACGTGTATTCTCTTTGCGAATCAGAATTTAGCCCTTCAACAAATGTAATCACATTACATCTAAATAATTCATAAATCTGTTTAACTTGTTAGTGCATTTAAAAATCACTTAAACTCAAGGTAACTAGAATGCTGTTAACTTGTCTAACCTAACCAGCCCAAAAAACACACCCTCAAGTTCTTCCTGTCCTAACTAAAGCTGATTTTAAAGTACATAACTTGCTAAACATTTGCCATGTTGCCCTTCTAACCTCTAACCTTTCAACTTCCAGATTTTTTTGTAACCTCTCTTAATTTGTCTTCTCCAAATTTCTTAAAGGGAACTTTGATAATGAGCGCCTGGCTATTGCTAGACAAAGAATCCCATACCGACTTGGTCGGGTAGTTGACGAGTGGCTACTCGACAAAGGTAATAAAATCCCTTTAACTCCACTAATGATCTAACCGTCTAACCTACCGTTAACCACCACTCTGGAGGAGGTGCAGTGCCATGGAGCAGGGGTGAATGTGATTTGGCTCTTTAACAGAAATATAGGTCCCCTAAAATCCACTGCAGATTTAACAAGCCCAATAACGATTGGCCGATAACATCATTATCCGGCTCCTTTCAGGTAGTCTTTATCTCCAGTGGTGAGAAACCAAACTGGAAATGTTGGAAAATGTTGCTTTCTATCACAGTTAGTTTTATTGACAGTTAAAGCTGTCCACTGTGTAATAATTGGCACTAAAACAAATTTAGCGTATATGATTATCAATAACAACACCACACTCAAACGTTGGTGGGCACAAATCCAGGGGACCTCAACCAAAGCACCTTAAACTGGGGCTGCATCTCTTCAGAGAATTAACCCCCAAATAACCCAACATAACCCCCTAATAACCTGACCACATGTAAACAGCCTACTGATCACGTTTGCTTCTTTCCTGTGTCTTTTGTTGGCTGAATGTGAACTTGTATTGAATATATTTAACCACTCATGAAAACAAAAAAAAAAAAAAAGACTTTTGAAGAAAAAGAATCCCCCATGAAAGTCACTAAAAGTTAAAGGGACTGTTGAAGTGTTTGCTCACTGATAAATCTACATTCATTGCAGTGTGTGGGCGCCATCTACCCACCCGGCATTATGCATAACTAGTGCCGTAAGTGTCGAATGTGGTCCCATCAAAGTGATGATACTTTAACCCTTTGAGTGCCGAGTGTCCCAACCTCTTTGTCTTTGTCTTGTGTCGTGTGTTTGTGCTGCTGAAGGTGGTTGATTCTTTTAAACAAAATAAAAAATAAAAAGACAGAAGGATGAATTTGACAGCTAAATGAGGATGAGTCACAAAGTAGTTTCTGTTTGGTAAAAGCACTGCAGACCCTCATTTCTCTGGAAGAAGCTGGAAACAAGAGCATTAGTGGAATAAAAAGCAGTACAGGGATGAGAGTCTACACGTAAATGCATATTTCTGCTGGAGACTGAACTGTAAAACCTCTGAGACTTAACGGCAATATTTGCATTAGCTTTTCTATTTGCATGAGATATGTATTGGGATTATCATGAATTAAACGTTTCAAGCCAATTAGCTTCAGGGTCTCCTCTGAAAAGGTATGGTGAACAATAGCACATGCAGGGATGAATTCAGAAGATAGAAATTTGTCTGTGAGAACAAAATGAAGTATTCATGCATCAGACAAGCAAGATAAATGAAGCGCTTGCATATTTATTTCATGGAAACAAAACAATCCTTGCATTCATCTCCAGCTCATATAAAATGACTTCTGTGCTCTCCTCCGGTGTGTCGGGGAATGCACTTTTTGCTGAGGGTAGTTAGGACACAAATCAGAATTAAAAAGGCTGAGGAGATGAAAGTTGAATGAAAAAGTGGATCAATAAAAAATGACTTACCCACTTATGAAATGATTTGTGCATGCCATGAAACTCTAAAGAGAATGAGCTTGAAACTGAATGTATTATTCTCTTTCTTCTATAGTTTGAAATGAGCCTGCATGCAGTCATTTAGATGAGCACATCGAGAGAAAGTAGGCAAGGAGAAATAAACAAATAACCAATCAAATCTCAAGCGCAGCCTTTGATCAGGGTGCGTTACTCAGAATGCAAAAGTGAACAAGGTCGCTTATTTGTTAATACGATTGGATTCATTAAAGAGGTGTCAGACACACGTCATGGACTGAAGAGGCAAAGTGGTTCTGGAAGACGCTGCTTGTCCAAAGGGCACGCTAGCTTAGATAACGAAGGGGATTAGCGGACATTTACGAGCTCAAAGGGTTAAAGCTGTTTGTTGCTTTGAGAAGGAAGTGGATAGAACTTAAAGCTAAGAAACTTCTAAGCAGAATCTAACCACCTAACAGCAAATCAAACTCCACCCACACTAACCGCTGAGGGCTTCTCTCATCAATCCCCATCATCCACAGATGCCAATTGAACCGATTGGACAGATTTTCCAGCTCTGCCCCGCTGGTGACAAATTCAGAGAGCCCCTCAGTTATAACCTTGTTATAAATGATATTTAACTTTTAATTGGACCCGGATGTCAGTTATTTGGAAGAACTTGGACAGGTTGCGGCAATCGTTCGCGACGACAACAACCACCAAAAAAAAATCTAAACAAAAAGCTAACAATATTCTAACTCCTGCTTAAAGAAACAAACCTCCAAGAGACGACGTCTTTCCATTGTCTTCGCCTCTATGTAACGCAAAACTCAGAGGGTTAAAACCAAGCAAATGAATGAACCCCAAATTCAACACCTGCTGTGGATCATTTTGACAAAGAAATGAATGAAGGTCCCTTTAACATTTATTGTTTTCACCACTGAGGAAATGGATGTATTGTATTTCAGTGTATTCTTCTATATGTCATTTGCTGTGCGGGGTGAATGGTGTATTTGAATGCGAGTTGCACACTGTCATGTGTGGTAAACAGTCTGGATCATTCATCCTGTAATGGTCCAGGCTGCGTTGCCAATATGGGGTTTTGGTCTCTGGTGATTTTCCTACATTAATGCCTCAGAGGGTTCTCAACATGCTTCAGAGTTCTTGATCGCGGCGCAGAAAACAATCAGCCCCGTGGGTCTCCTCTTCCAGTACCTTTATCGTTTCGTCAATGTCAAATTCGCCAAGCGTGGAAAACCTCCACGTCCTTCAAATGGTGTAGGTGTTACAACAGCGCCATTCATCTCAAGACTGTGTGTGTGTGTTGGACAGAAGCACAAAAAGGGTGCTAATCGCTCACATTCACCCTCTCAAATCAGAATTTGAGTCACACCAGGACACAATGGAATTCAGTGAAGCCAGAAGTGTCCTGGAGAAGTGGTGGCGCACTGTCTCACCACATCTCATTCTGAAACCCTTATTCCATCTCCCCTACTGTGTGTGAGGCAGATCAGAGTGAGCATCTCTGGCCACTCTGCGCCTGCTGACTAAATCCAAAACGGCAGCCATTACAGAGACCCAATGGAGGGGAAAAATCCCGAGTCCCAGAAGTTTTCAACAGCTCTATCAGACACAAAACTTAGTCAGATGTGTCCCCCTTTTTCTTCTCTATGTGAGGGATCTGTCATCCCAGGTTTTCTCCTCTCAATCTGCCTTTCCTTACAGTCACACTTCTTAAATTCGCCTCTTTTTTTTCCTCACATCATCAACACCAGCCTTTACCACGCACAAAAAAACTGGTGAACATTCTGCTAAGTCGGTGCAGGGTTTTTTTTTTCTGTAGAAAAAAAATCACAAGGCGACATGGTCATCAGTATCCCCTGCCACATGTGATGTCTATGAGTCTATATCCAAAATGGTGATGACGGGCCATAACTCTGTTAAATATTATCGCACAGGTGTCATTTTCGAACTTGATCAAGGTGTCCATGGTGTGAAGCTACACACTAAATTTCGTAAACCTAGCTGTAATAGTTTCCGAGAAAAGCTGTCCCCTTCATCTCGGACGGACGGACGGACGGACGGACACACGGACGGACACACGGACGGACACACGGACGGACGGACGGAGGCCAAACCTATATCCCCCTTTTCCACTTCGTGGAGGCGGGGGATAATAACATAATCTGAACAGGCTACAAATAAGCAGCAAAAATCAATTCCACATAGGTGTTCCCTTTAGCAGATGAGCGAGGAAGTGAATAGGATTCCCAGAAGAATTTGGGCTTTACATCTTCTTCTGGCGAGGAGTCTGTCCCCGTAGAACTCTCCAACACTTCGACGATCAAGCTCTGAGTTGAGCTACATGAGTTCAGGGAGGAGAAGAGAGGAGGAATACTAGGACACCAGGTCTCTGTGGCCTGAAAAAGCAAGCCGGGGAACCAGGTTTAATGTTCGGTGTTTAATGGTCTAGCGTGAGCTCCCCACTCCCTAATCGAAAGCAATCAAGTTCTCCTGCTTGGTGTGGGGCCAGAGCCCAAATCAAATCTCCAGGCCAGGCACTGGTCCAGATCTCCTATTCATGATCCCGGCTTCATTTCAGAGATTCTCTCACATCTGGCTGCAGTCAACAGAGAGCAAATCCGCCCGAGCGTCTTTCAGCAGCTCCATGATGAGCTCTGCTTCCCGCTGAGTCACTATCTTGTTTTCCCATTTGATCTCTATGCACTATTACGGTCGTATTTGAGAGAAATAGAGGGACACCGAATGAATTTTAACGTGCTTGCTCATGAGCGGCGAAGTGGCAGCAAGAAAGCTTCTCTGTAGCTGGAAAGTAGGGACTCTTTACTGTTATTTCATGGTTCCCTACCATGAAATGGCCTAAAAACAGCGCAGTCACAGCTGGAGAGAATAAAAGGAAAGAAGATTGTCCCTGGCTAACCACCGTGCTATCTCTCTTTGTGTCTCCCTCGACAGTATCACTTGTTTAAGATCTACATGCAGATATAAGATCAGATATCGAGCCACATCTGATTAAATCCAAGCCAGTGTCTCCAGAGTCCTGCAAATTTGCCGCCACAATCTCGGCGCCCTCAGCTGCCTTTAAGGACCTCAGGGCTCCACATTGCCTCCCAAGGCTTCCAGTCTATCTTCATGCCGCATTTGGCCCCTCATCTCCATTGTCAAACACAATTAATTCATAGTGTTCTACCCGAACCAGCCCAACTTCTGAGGAGTAAAAAAGCAAAACGCTCTTAATTACCAAAGAGAGTCTTGTGCCGAGGAGATAACTTGGGAACACTTCATAATCGACTTTGTCAGCATCCCACCCCACCCCCATTGTGCTCCAGTCTTCTTTGACTTTCTCCCTCCTTCTTCTTTTATGTTTTTCTTAAGAGAAAGGAAATGGAAGTAGGGGGAGTTCTTGTTTGTTGATACAGATACTAGAAATTCTGCAGGCGTGTGAAGGATTTGTGAACACAAACCCATAAAGACTTGGCGTGCAAGCGGTCCAGCTTTCCGTTCTGCACGCCACAAAAGCAGTGTATTGACAGAGGTGAATTCTGGGCCATGCCTCCCACCCTGCAACCCAGCTGAAGAGAAAACATTTCAGATAGAAGCTTCTTCCGACTGCATGGCATCCCTCCTCTCTGTGAGATAACAAAAGTGGAAGGCGGATGAGAGAAGCGTAATGACGACGGCGGTGGGAGACTGATACCGCTCTCTCTGGCTGCAGTCCTTTCACATCTCCTCATGTACACTTAGATCATCCTTTACCCACCCTGCAAACCTCCATCTCCTGCCATCCCCTCCCCTTCCCCTACAATTCTGGAGATTGTAGCAGACATACAGCCGCTACTTTGCAGCCTCTGACAAGCAATCTTTGCATTAGCAAGCCAAGCGTGGCCCAAGCCCAGCCCACTCCCTAGTTTGGCTCTGCTCAGCTAGTAATTACCGACCACAGCTCATCTGAGACAAGCCATTTCTCTCTGTTTAGTAAGGAAAAAAGTCAAGGAGGATGGTGCATTAATGCATAGCTGCAGTGAGAAATTTTCTATTACTCCTGTTAGTGCGGCAGGGAGTTGGTCGAACAAGTAATCTAAACACAACCCTCCTCTCTCTTTTATAACTGACATCAGACAGGAGTGATGCAACCTGTACCCAACTGATAAAAGCCTTTAAATGTGCAGTCAGGTATTGCGTTACATTTGTAAAATCCTCACACAGGAGTGATGTCTTTTACATCATCTGTGGCAGATTATTATTTCCAATGGCAGTTTTAGTCACTAATAAATGAGCAAAGGAAAAGCAGGCAACCCAAAAATAAGGGAAAAAAACATTGGCTATCACTTCAGTGTGTCATGGCAACATTACACTCGTTACAGTAAAGCCAACGCTGTGATGTGGGAGCACAGCAACATCTATGATGAAGTCCAGTAGAGCAACACAAGCAGGCACCAGATCAGGTTGTAAACGAGTCAAACGTCGAGCCAGAACTTAATTTGGAAGCGACACCAAAAGTGAGCCCACCTGAAGTGGAGGTAATTAAAACCTATCACAGTGTTCACCCATCTTAAAGGCAAAAATTAAATCACACACACTACTCACATGACTGATCAGTTCTGTCAGATGCTGTCCCATGATGCTCTGAGAAACAATCCACTCATATCCTGAGAGGAATGATAGCGCCAACTTTTGCATTCATTTGCAAAAACAGTGCAAAATTGACTATCTAGGATCATTCACCTCGACTTTCTCTTCTAAATATGTTCTAACTTTGAAGTTTGTTCACAACCTGTCTGGTAGTTCTAGTAGAAGATGCTGGATTATCCTTAAAGCCATTCCAGACCAGTCCTACAAAGTGTTATTCCATAAACAATAAGTCAAATTCACGATCTAGACTAACATCAGCATCCTAACGGAGGTACGAAGATTGAAGAGTTCTGCTAAATATTTCTAGAACAAGTCTATTTAACAACCCAAAGACAAACGAAAAACCCCTCATATCAATGTGGAAGGAGGATGTAATGGTGATGTGCGATCATCAAGCACTGATGAGTCTTTGTGACAGAAATAAGACTTTACCTCAGCTATAAGTTTTAACTTGGAAAAAGTAGTCTTGATCTGTCAGATTTGAAGGAGCAGTGAAAGATCATATGTTTTCAATACAAAAATGCAATTTTATGAATCCAAAAGGTCTGGTCTCAAAGTCTCAATCCATCTGTATTTAAATTTCTTTCAAGCCCAACGTCTTTCACCATAGTCAAGAATAATGCAAATGTTTAACAAAAATGATAGTAAAATGTCACTGAGGAAAACTAGAATAACATGTTTTTAGTTTGTGTTGGCCAAAACTGGACTTAAACTAATAAAAAAAGGTATAAAACTAATACAAACTTCAATCAAAACACTAAAACTACATCTAATTTAGATGCTAAAATCAACACTAAGCATGTTCCTGCCTCTTTATGAGCATCTTTCTGGCCAAAGGACAGGGATGCAGTGACGCTATGGCCTGATACTAAGCAAAGTGCTCATCATAGAACCCCACCGTTTTCACAGAGCTAACCATATGATTAGCTGACTGCACTTAAAAGTGAGGGTGGGAAGCTAGAGGTGACTCACCAGGCATTTAATATTCTCTACATGGGAGGCAGTTCAGTGCACTTTTTTGCTTTCTTTGGCTTTTAGTCTCCCGTCCTCTATCTCTTCCCTCTGCTGCTTTTCTTTTTTTTTACCATCTCACTCCGGTGTATTACTGTAAGTCTTTCTCTTCCTCTGCCACCTTCTTTAACTGCATCATTCCTCTTGTTCTTTTTATCAAGCCTGTCATCCCTTCCCTCCCTCCCTCCGTGCCCTCGCTCTGTCTCTTTGACATTCTATCCTCGTGCACGCTCGCTCTTTCTCCGTCCTCCTCGTCTGTCATCCTCCCTCATTCTTGTCATCTCTCATGTCCCCATTCTCTCCGTCCCAGCCCGAATTCCTCTCCCTTTATCGTCTCTCTTTCTCAAGCATGGGACAGGTGGCTCAGGAACTGCCCCGTGGCCACCGGTGGAAAATCACATGTTGCTTGTCTTGTAATGGTGATGATATACTTTAAGCTTTAATATTAACGTGCACCTCCTTTCTTTGGAGAGTCCCATGAGAAAAGGACAGGCCGGTGTGAGATGTACAGCAGGAAGGAGTCCACATCTTCCTCCATATTGATTACCTGCCAGCTAGGGAGGAGGGGGCACTGCATTCCACTGTGCATAATGTAAAACTAACCGCTCTCCCCCAGCTGCACAAGATGCTGTGACATGCAGGGGTCATTACCACAACGATTCGAAGAGGAAATCGAAGTCGGAGTGCTTCTCATTCCTCCGTGGTGCCTGCTATGCTATCAGAAACGAAGCCCCCCCCCCCCCCCCCGGGTGATCCGAGCAAAAAGGCTGCTGTTAAGCCGGATAATAATGCCTTTAGAAATACTTGTGCCCGCCTTCTTTTACCCAGATGCCCTGTTTAAGCAGCAAAGAGCATATTGGCTTCTTGCCAGCAAGCTAGCCAGGTTACAGAACAGGAGGGAAGATTTTCCAGGCTGCGGCGCCCCTGAGGCATCATTTCCAGTCACGAAAACCTTAAAAAATGAGCAGGAAAAGAGATGGCGTCCTCACCAATCTTTATAGGTAACTTAGCCTTGAGATTGGTGTGTAAGTGTAATATATGTATTTGACTGCTCCACCACATTCTATGCATATCCCTTCTTTTCCTAGAGCTATTTTTACTCCACTTTGTTGTGACAAAATTGAGGGTCACCAGGAGTAAGTCTGTATATTCTATACCCCCCTATGGATTTAATACTCCGTGGATTTAAATAGGGGCTAACAGTGGAGATGGGAGCAAAAACAAGAACAGAAACTTACCACGCACAGATCAATAAGCAGATCATCAGAATGCACGCACCAGCCGCAAATTACTGGATTTTTATGGTTCCATCATGTAAAAGGTCACATCTAGAGGACGGCTGGACTAAAAACAGACTGGCTGATGACTGCACTGGTCTGAACTCTCCGTAGCCTGGCAGCTAATGTGAGCAGGTATCTGCAGATCTCAGGCTATAAACAGCAAAAGCAGCACTTTTCTGCTCTATTTGTTGAAAAACTGACTATGAAGCTGGATGTCCACAGCTGATTAAAGCTGACAGATAATACCTTTATAGTAACCTGTGTTTTCAGGGATGCTGGCAGCGTTGCTTTTTAGATGGAAGTGTTGATTGGTGCATCTTTTTAGCCTAGATTAAAATATATCCGCAATTATTATTGGAAGATTTTCATGCAGAAACCTCATACAGTCAGAAAAACTCTGGTTTGTCTCTCTCCTTTAACTAAATGCTAATTAGCAATGGTTAACATGCCAAAACACCGAACTAAGATGGCGAACTTAATAAATATTTTTACTGCTAACTTCAGCACATTGGCACTGTTATTCTGAGCATGTAGGCATCAACTCAAAGCACCACTGTGTCTAAATACAGCTTCATAGTAGAACTCTTAGTCCTGTCAGGATTCGCAGAGCAACTGATGCAGGTCTTTCAATATTCTTGCTCATCTGTCTCATACAGTAACACCTGAAAATCCTGTTTGAGACAGAGAGACAGACAGACAGAAGGATAGATGGGTGAATAAACAAATAGAAAGATAGATGCACCCGTCTTCAGTCGCAGCTCTGCATCTGCAGTGGCTCATTGCAGAAGCCTGACTATTCTGGTCTCTGCACTGCAGTTAATTAAGGCTTTGTGTATGGCTGCGAATGCCTGTTATAATGAGGGACTGGCAGTCTGCCACCCCACCCCCCCACCCACCCATCCAGCCCCATCAACACCCTCAACCCCCGCCCGGCCGCTCCCATTCCTAAGCCTCCGCCCATTAAATTCCTATCACCTTAAGAGCCCTGGGGAGAGAGAGGCAGCAGCAGCACCCGATCCCACTGAATTGGTCCGGCAGACCCTCATCAATGTGCAAACTCCACGTGCTCTGCAGCCACACACAGAGGGGGAGGAGGCGTATGTAAATAAATGTTGTGCAAATACACACAGCTTGAAAAGGCCAACTATCACACACATAAAGGTCATTTCACTGACATATTTCAGAAGTCATTATATACACGCTCGCACACCCTCTCCTCTGCAGCAGCGCCGCATCCAGCTCTGTCATATTAAGCGCTGTGATTGCTTGTCATGCCGAGGCTTCTTTTTCCATCCCTCCACCCCTGCAACCCACCCCTCTCATGCCCGCCGCCAAAATTGGCTCTAAAACCGCGTGTCACTTTTGATTTGACCCGGCAGACCCTGAAACAATAACTTCATCAGGCCCTGTTAGAGTCTCATCCTGACCAGACAGCTACAAAAACAAACACTGATTTCCCTTCATCTAGTCTAGAGGGCACCTTTCTTCTTTTTACTCTCTCTCACAGATGGGATGAACACATAAATGGCTGCCACAGTGCTCTCCTACGCTCAAGGCTCATCTTTTTTTTTTCCGCAAACAAAAAGGCATTAAATAGGTCACCCAATGGATGCTTGGACACTTTAAGAAATATGTCACGATATGCAGATGCATGTGCACTGACTTTTGGAGGTATTACTAATCCCCCCCACTCTTCATCACAACCATAAGCTGCTTGTCAATATGGCTTACTTAGGACTGTGTCACTAGCTCAGAGTGTAACTCTAACACCAATACACTTAACTCCTCCAGAGTAAACTGTCCTGTCTGAAGAAATCATCTTCTGACATGGAGTTGCTGCTCACACACAGGGGAGAGTTGGGTGCTTGTGTAGGAACTTGAGCTGTTTGCTAAACCAAGAGGACCGACGGCGTTCAGGAATATAGACGGTAATGTGTGTCCTCTACTTCCCCGCACTCTGACCCTTTCAGTGGGGAGTCGGGGCTGCTCGAAACCGGAGACCCTCTGGGCTGACTTATATGTGTGTGAGAGGGGGGATGGGCATGAGGTGGACTGAGATTGTTTCTGTGCATTTCCGAGTGCCTTTGTTCTCAAAATTCATGTTTGAAGTTAACCTCTGTGTTCACACAAGCATGGTTGTTCTCCCGTATTTCCCCAGCTGATGTTCACAGTTTGACAGTCAGTCTGTCCTTTTCTGTTCCTTCTGTTTACGGCAGCATCTCTTCCACACCAAACATGCTAAGTGATGAGATAATAGAGTGAGACTCAGTCATTATGTCAACAGTGCATATGCCAGACATTAAGTCTCATCATTATAGAGTTAAGGGACGGGAGCAGAGTCCCTTGTGCATCCCCGTCGGGCCTAATGATCTGATAATGGGATGACACGTGTAATGGCCCATCTCAATGGAATAGATTTATCTCCCTAGCACTTCTGTAGAAAACTTCCAGACACACATACAGTGAACATGTGGATTTGCACCCATACACCATCACACAAATGTGCATTCATGGACAATTTTTGTCTCATAGCCCCGCCCACCTGAGTGCTACACATATGTTACAACAAGTGCAGCCATATAGATGGAGTGTAAATCATAATTACAGTGATGAAGTACCCTCTCACTTCTCTTAATTGAAAACAAATGGGACCCGGGCCTGTCCCCAGTGTCTCCATGCTGGTGAGCAGAAGGCTCGCAATCTCACAGAAGAAACAAAGGCAACATCTAAAAGTTAGTCAGAGGATTCATTTGTCACCATTTAACATGGGAAACCGAACGCACATGCATGAGCTGCAAATACGAGCACTGAGGAATAATCGCTCATACCTGTGCGAGATGTAATAAATATGCATACATGCAAACACACATTCAGAAACACACATTCCCTCCAGACCACCAGGCTCTCATTTCAGAGGTTCATATCCCGCCATCTCTTGAGAGTCGATACTTCACTCTCAAATGCACACATTAGTGTAGTATCTCTTTCACAAACAAACACACTCCCTCTTTCCTTACAGGGATTGATTAATCCATAAAAAAGCTCTTTGCCTTCTCCCATTCTTCTCCTCTGAGTAATTACCTCATAAGGTCTGTTTTTAACCCACATCCTTCCCACAGTGGCCCTCAGCCCTCTTCCTTCTTCCACGTGACTCATAATGCAGGTCAAAGTTTGTGCGGTGTGATGGGATGTCCCCAAGGAGATGGGAATGCAAATCTGGGATTGGGAAAAAACTTAACACGTATAAATAAAACCTGAACTGACATCAGCTGAAGAAAATACAGGGAGAAAAACTACACCTGTCAGCCCACCCCTCTCCACCCCTTCACCACAAGTCCTGGTAACACATTAGTATTGGACCCTGGTTAAATGGTCGACCCTGTCCTCCCTTCATCCATCTATCCATCCAGATGAATGGTAATGACCACAGAGAGGAACAGCCCCTGATGAATTAAACATTTCTTTCCAATGAGGATCTCATTTTCCTCCTTTGGATAGCAGAGCGGGGCGACGTTTTTTTGTTGGGTTTTTTTTTGCTGGCAGAGGTACTTTATCTTCGTGCAGCTCAGGTGCATTGGAGGTCAATGACACAGACCCAGCATTGTTCTAATATATTCCATCTCGGGGCAAATGAGATGCATTTTGCTGTGAACCTTCAGTCTCAGGGTCAATCCGCAACTGCCCCTGCAATTTATTTGACTGCCAGATTCATGCTGCTTTTCTGGGAATGTGGCACGTGATCAGCTATATAATGGCGGCAACTGCAGCAAGCCAGGGTCCAATCTCCCTAAAGTGTTACCCAGGAAATCCCATATGATTGAAATAGTCCCTCTATCTCCCCTTCTTCACACTGAGTCTGTGTATTATTCTATGTTTCATGCTCGAGCTCACCCAGAGACCATGAGTTGATTTGTATTCTTTGCCTTTTCTCTCTTTTTCCTTCTTTTCTCCTACTTCCACTTCGCCTCTCTCCTCATCTTTCGTACACCAGGTCGCCAGTTGACAATCTTCAACAGCCAGGCGTTCATCAAAATCGGTGGTGGAGAGAAGGGGCGCCACTTCCAGGGCCAGATCTCAGGCCTGTACTACAATGGCCTGCAGGTGCTGAAACTGGCAGCTGAAGGCGACCCCAATGTCCAGACCCAGGGTAACCTGAGGCTGGTGGGTGACGTGCCCTCGGTGCTGACCACCGACACCACCTCCACCACCCCGCTGGCTGATATGTCCACCACGATCATGGAGACAACCACCACCATGGCCACAACCACCACCCGCAAACAGCGCTCGCCCACCATGAGGGACAGTGTCACACAGGTGAGCAATGATGAGCTTGAGATCCAGGATTCACGGTGAGAAGCTGAGAGAACGAGGCGTAGCTAAAAGATTGAATCCCGGTGGGGTGAGTCACTGAGCCGGGGAGGTATTCTGGTTCTGTGCGTTGTCATGGAACATTGCCAGTGACTTTTAATTGGCTTTCTGAAGTTCCTCAAAGTGCTGAGAACAATATTTGAAAGATTAAACAGCATGGGCAAGTAACCAGATGGCCCTCCTTGGACGAGTAGATGTGCATTTCAAAAGAAATCATACATCAGCTGCAAGGTCAAACAGTCACATCCTTAGCGACGCGTGGTGTGTGAGCCTCCTCTTGTTAGCCGTCAGCCACATTCAGACGTTCAAACAGCCCTCAGTCTGAGAGGGAGTCGCAGAACAGCTCTGTGTGGTCGGTCCTATTAGACCGATCGACACTGCAATTTTGATTTCCTCGAAGAAGATACAGCTGACTAGGATGCTGGAAATAACAGCATATCCAGACAGATCAACAAAGGAACATCATGAGGAGGAAGTCCTAGGGCGCAAACAACCCGACAGCTGAGGGTGCAACAAACTTACTCTGCCTCAACACGCATGTGAGAGGCAGTGATTTATGGTCTGATGATTACCCCCGTATGCTAAAGGCGCATATTGCCAGCATGGAACGCAACAATTAGCAAACAGCAGGGAAGCGCTGTTGCCCACATGCATGAAGATGGAGGAGGCGTGTCATCGAGGCCCACTACTCTTATAAAAACCCGAATAACAGGATGCATTTGTTCCAGTGGCGAAAACGCTCCAGTTCACGCCCAATATCATTAGCAACGAGCTGTATGCTGAGCAAAAACGGCTTTGCTCCAAAGCATTTTAAAGTAAGTGTGATTCAGGCCATCACTGGAAGCACCGCGGCTTCTTTTCCATTCTAATGCCAGATGTACATTATGGCAGCTATTTCTGTTACTGTACAGACTTTGTACCTTAACTACTTGAAAGCTCTCGTCTTTAAAAGCTGTCATTTCCATACTTTAAACTTCAACTGCCCAACAAACTTTTGTGATGTCGCAGAGAACACAAAGGCATGGTGCCAATTACCAGCGCATTTCTCTTATTCAGCTGTGTTCATTAGTGCTACTCATGTCCACAGAAGCATATCTGAGATCAGTCAGCGAACCACTCGCGCTCGTCCCTGATAACCATGATCAGCAGATGCAGAATATATTTAGACCTTAGTCTTTGTCCTTTTATCATCATCTCAAACCTTTCCTATCTGTCTTATTTTCAATGCCAATTAGAGTCAAGTCAAGGTGAGGCTGCTGATACCGCGGCTGCACAATTCATGCAACTTTGTATTGGGAACACCCACTTCAAAGAAAACCAGAATGTTTTTCATCAACTCCTGTTTGTTTTTCTCATCTTCGCACATTGATAAAAGTCACTTAATGAAGTCTCCACAGGCTCGGCAAAGTAGCTGGCAGCTGACATGTTCAGAAATGTCAATTCAAGCATTTGGTTTCAGTCATGGTTGATGCTGCCATGTAATTACAAGCAAATAAGAAGTTCTGGAGTGAAAGGCCAGTCAAAGCTTCTTCATGGACAACATAGTCTCAAGTGTGCCCAGTTGGCATAGCTCATGTACATGAACGGCTTGTGATTTTTAGCATTTCTACGTCTTCTCTCTAAATATGAGATCAATGGAATCGGACTATAAGATGTCAAATGTAGCCATCCACTCACTTCAACATCACATCCTTTTACATTCAGTGTACAACAAGCTTTTATTGCAGTGGCGTGTGATGTGAAATTGGCATTCACAGACAGCTGCGTTTGATAAATTATCTGGAACCATTTTAGGATAGCAAAGGACTCTGAGTGTTGTCTGACTCTCTGTTGTTACAAGCCTTAATGTGTATTGCGTTTGCTGACTGATGTTTATGTTTGGTCATAAAAAAGCACGGCTCCACCTTTAGAGTGTTTTTTATTGCTAAGAATCTATTTTTTAGATAGTGTACACACATTTTACCAGCTCCTTTTTTTATTATTATTATGGACCTAGCTGAACACAGTGTATTGTCACAATAGCCTGAAATAGCATTAAGAATATGTGCCTGAGAATGAACACATATTACCAATGACTCGCTCATTCACGTAGTTTAATGATCAAACAGGCAATGTTTTCCTGCACGCGGAAAGACATAAAAGCATTATTGGGGCGTATAGCTAACACGCACCTGATCATTCATACAGATGGTCCCAGCGTGACTGAATGTTTGTTATTTCGGAATTTGTTCTAATTTGCTAGGAGGTGTTGAAGGCCTGGCAAGCTCATCTGCTCCCCTTTGATAAAAAGAAAGAATAAAACAGAAATGGTTCAGTGAACGGAGCAAAAAGAATAACTGTAGACACAGTTGTAGTCAAGTAAAATTAAGCAAGAATTCGTGAAGGGTGAGGATTACGCTGATTTTAGAACAGCTGAGAAGCATCAGACAGTGTAAGAAATCTTTTATATTAGCTCTTTTAAACACTCAGGCTTTGGTTATGTATGACTGTCCAGGAAAAAAGAAAGCCTGTGGCTCTCAGGAAAGGTTGTTGTTTGGTTTTAAATTTGCAGAAGCAGTTTGAAAAAATTGGATGAAAAATGGGCATTTAGCTTGAGCGGTGGTGTGTCACAGACGTGGAAACCCATATAGAACTCAAACTCAATCAAAAACACCGACAATCACTGTACATGGCTCACAATTGAGAAGTGTATAAGTGGCGTTCAAGGAACCGACATTGCCTGTGAGTGCCGCTCTGTTTTATTATGTGCACTGTAGGTTTCAGAAGTGGTTACAGTCTAGCAGCTGAGATGCTCAGAATTACAGGTCTTAAATGAAAGCTGCTCTGTGTAGAATCTTTATGCGATGCCGCCATCTGTCTGATTACTGTGATGACACTGATTTCTGGAAGTTTCTGTTCATTTTTCCATAAGCAATGCTAGGTGAACACAGTGTCCTTGTAGTAAATGTTTGGGGAACTCAGTGATGGCAATCAATGGAACCCTGTTGTTTCCATTGGTAATGTAAAAAAGTATGGATTAGTTAAACCCAAATGGTTCTTTCACCTACATGTTGCTGAATTTCACCGACATTCCCTGGCCTCTGGTCAGTGCATCGCTGCTAGTGTGTTCCTGTATGTCCACCCCTTAAGACAGTTGCATCATCGTTAAGAGTCCCACGTTTCAGTTCTTCTGTATCACTGCTTTGAACTGTGTATCATCTTCTATAGCCAAGGACTGAACAGTAAGCCGCAAAAAGAAATATTAAAGTCAGTGTAGCATAACCTGAGGGACTGCTCAGGAATGTCTTTGAAGAAAAGAAATTTAATTTGCATCTGCGGCTCAGACCAATACCCCAATGTTACAGTCTACAGTTTTATACTAGTCATTGATCTCTAGACCCTACATCAGTCACAGTCATGGAGTCGCATTAAGGAGTGCTGTGTTTCATAGAAAAACATAGACAGACTGACTAGTAGGTAAGTATGTAGATAGGTCAATACAGTAGTAGTATTGGGTGAAGTTAACAGTAATTGGACAACAAAGCATTGTACTACTTAAAAAGAACAGAGATCTTCTTAAAATCAAGATTTAGGATGAAATTATTGGAACGTTGTTTCTGTAAAAGGGGTCAATTTATGGAACCATCTAGACGAGGAATCAAAAGAATCTAAATCACACACAAGATTTAAAAATGTACCTGATGATTATTATTTTCTTTTGTCAATGAATGAAATAAAAACAAACTAACTAAAATTATGGAGGTCTAACTGACACACTGGGGACAGGCCAGGGTGGCGGAAACCAAGCGAGTGGAAACCTAAATTTCAATTTCTCCAAAAGCTCTGAGCTACCCGCCGCGCTGTAGCTTTGATCATAGTGGAATAATGTGCTTTGATGCTTAGAATAAAAGATCTACCTTTTGATGTACGTGTGGGGGTCTGATTTTTTCTTCTTCCCTTCACCCCTTGATACTGTGGGCTTCCATGAAACAGTTGGAGTCATCACTTGTCTCGCTCTGACCCAAATTTGGCATCGAGGTGTTATAAAACTAAGATCACAAGCTACGTCCTTGCTGCTGTCTTATAAAACCAAGAGCACTCCCATGTGTTTGTGATGTCTCTGATTTGTCTGCATAGATGTGAGACGATTCGAAGTTGTCTCCTTGTGGATTTTGCTTTGAGACTGTTGGGGGGAAAAAAACTTCTGGTCGGGTCAACCTGGAGTCCTTCAGTTCTCCTTTAACATTTATCAGTACACTAGGTTAGGAGGCCTCATGACAGTTTTACATCTAATAAATTACAGTCAGTGCTGCTGTTGTGGGCTGCTTTGGATGTTCGAGGGGGGCAGGTTGTGAATTGGGGTTTACAAGTATGTCACAGATGTTGCACTAAATTAAAAGCGTGATAACTCCTGCTGGCTGGCACAGCCATTTGACATTTAGTCAGTAAGACTTAGATTATATAAACATTCTTTCACTTACGGTCACAAACACACCCTGCTGTGTGCATTTATTGATGTCTCTGCTGCAAAATTTAAAAAAGTGCACATTTTAAAGGATTCATTACTTGTTCTTTATATTGAGTTAGGGAAAGTGAAGCAGCTGTCTGCAGGAATGAAATAGAAATGTAAGTGCATGTTTGATAGAGATGTTGCTGGGAAACTGAAGCAAGTTCATTAGGCCCATTTGACAGAGCTAGGTGATGTGAACACACACTCAAACTGACACAATGTAATTAATAAATGATTACACCCCGGCCGTGGATTAATAACAGAGAGAAAACTCTGCGAAGCAGTGTGGCGCTTGAATCAATTATGCTGATAAAAGCCCTCCATTTTCTATCGGATGACCCCATCTTGAATAACAACCGGAGGCAGAGAAGGGGGGGGGGGGGGGGGGGGGCGTTTGGGTGTCTAGACATGCAGCTGCATGAGTCATGCAGTAGTGGGGACGAACCTTGGCTGCTAAATTGGAACCACCTTGTCAGATTTAATCTGTCTTCATCTCACGGCCCCCTGTTGCTGTACCTGCTGTACTTCTAAAGGCTGCCCTACAGACTTCATGTCTACTGTTTTCTTTATCACGTAGTTCAAATGTCTACAAGCTCCAGGTCAAAAAAGAGTCCTGATATGGATGGAGATAATATACGGTGTATATATACAGTAAATAACAGTTGTGCAATAGAGCTTCCAATGTCTGACTCTATTGCCCACACAGCAGAGCTTGCCTTCTGTTTAGACGAGCTGCACCTCTTTGATTGGTGGTGTTGCTAGTTTCTATTTGGTTTCCCTGAAGCTGCCCATCTCTGCTTACATAAATACACATGGGTGCTACTCATAAAGCACATCCACCTCCATATTTTCAGCACATTTGCCACTACTAACAAACAACTCGACAGTAAGTCTTCATGTGGTAACCCTAAGTTACAAGAAAGTTTGCTTATTCACCTACAGCCTTTTCAAACTTCGTGGCTGCATTAGCTTCTGTCAAAGTAGGTATCAGTGGAGCCAAAGACCTTCACTGTGACCGCCGGAAAGTCTTAATCCTCTTCGATGTTCTCTGTATCCTCTACACAAATACAATTTGTCCTGACTCTATCTCCTCTCCTCCCTCTGTTCTTCCAGAATGCAGATGACCTCTTGGTAGCATCAGCTGAATGTCCTAGCGATGACGAAGATTTGGAGGAGTGTGAGCCTGGAAATGGTGAGTCAACTCAGGGAGTTCTGTCTTCATTGTATTTTATCCAGAAGCAAAGTGCAGCCTTAAACAAACAAAAAAAGACTTATGTAGACTGTCGCTGTGACCCTTATTCCACTTCTAAATGACGCTTTGTGACTGCACAGCCCCCACTATGCAGCTCTGATTGGCCAGATGCACACCCTCCAAGCCCTTTTCTTATTGGTTTTCAAAGCAGCAGGCAGTCAGAAGCATTGTGGTCCATCAGTTGCTCAGCCAAGAGGTAATACCTGGCATTTACCCAGCTGTTGCACCAATCTTCTGCCGAAGCTTTAACAAGGCGAGACAGTTTCAACGTGGAAGCGCAGCTTGTTCTGTGCGGCACACAGCTGCAGTCTGGCAGGCTTGGTGGCTGCGGCGCCGTTAGTGCGAACAGCGGGTCAAGCAATGTTCTGACACCATGACAGGAGGTGGAAGCTAAAGGCCATGTGTTTTACTCGCTGCCGCCGTGCTTTCTAGCTCTATTAAGCTGGCCCTACTTGAAAACTGCCAAGAACCATGTTCACACAGAGCAGCAGTGTGATTTAAATTACTCCTACCACTATGGCAAAGGCTCCTAAGAATCTAAGAGATATGCAAATCCACATTTAATGACATTTTATCCTGAAAGATCCTGACTGACAAGATTTTTATTGGTAAATGGGTTTACGGCTTTAACTCTGGTGTGGGCGGGAGGGAACCTATCGTCGAAATAGCGCCAGCATACAAGCTGTTAGGGTGAGAATGTCTAGGAACTGAAAGAGAAGTAACTGTTAATAAAGCACAAGCCCCTTGGTAATTACTCCAAATTAAGTTTATAAATACATGGTTTGATTTGCATAGACCTCCTCTGCTAGCTACTACAAGCGCTTTTTGATCAGGCACGTTAACTTCCAGACAACTCCAGAAAATTACAATTACAAGATGACGATTTCAATGAAACCTCAGCAGAAAAATTTTCAATACACTCAACCGGGTTGTTGTTGTAGGTCTGTAGAGCCGCAGCTTGTTGTGTCATGCTTCAGAGTTTCTATGACAGCTCAGATATTGAGGAGGACATTGAAAAATGTCAACGTATATAGACTTCATTGAGGAAATGACACACTCGTTGCTATTCGGAGCAAAACTGCAGAATGAAGCTTATGCTAAACAATATACACGAGCCTGATGAATGTTGGGAACAAAAATAAACAGACCTATTTGGTTAAGACTCAACAACATAACTCTCAAATTTTTAGTGTTATTTATTTGCAAAAAAATACTAAAAGATTAATTTGATTGATAGCATCTATCGATCTATAGACCCTCCAGAAAAACGTGGACAAAAATCCTTGATTATGCGGGCTAAAATCCTTGATTATGCAAATGAATATGCGGGGTTTTTATGCCATTTTATGTGGGGAAATTGCGTAAACTTGCAAAGTATGCTAATAGTTGTGAAATATGCAAAAATATGCGCGATTCACCTGCCGTCTGGACGCGGAGGGATGTGTCCTCTAATCAGACACTGGGACTGCTGCGGGGTTACTGGACTGACAGCCTGTGCTTTGGGACGGGGAGAAGCTCACAGCAGCACCTGCTGCTTGTTGAGGACAGTAACTGCAGAATGATCCGAGTTTTCCTGTCAGTCTCCAAAACGGCAGAAAAAGTCGTTAGATTTGTGGCTAGTCGCTTTTGACAAAAAAAGTCGCTAGGACGCTTTGGAAAGTTGCTAGATTTAGCGAGAAAGTCGCTAAGTTGGCAACACTGGCACCGTGCTCCACATCAGCTCGTGCTTCTAGTGTGTGTGTGAATGCGCGAACTGATGACGTCAGGCCGGGCATCACATAAAAACTCACAACTCCATTTATATCGGTTATAGTTTTCTCATTTTATGCGGAAATTGTGAAATCAAGCGGGACCCGCATATTTCTATTTTTTTTTCGTGGAAATGTGAGATTCTTGCGGGAATTATGCGCTGTTTTGCAGGGATTATGCGGCCTTTTGGGAAATAACTGACCCCCGCATAATCAGCGGCATTTTGGTGATTAATGCGGGAATTCATGCGATCGCATAATCGCGTTTTTCTGGAGGGTCTAGATCTAATATCATGAATTCTCTTGGCCGCATAATTGTGTTGTTTTCCTAGAATACATTCATTAAGACTGTTCAAAGGAATGGGGATTAGTGGGGTGAATATGTTGGACTGAATATGGCAGGAGATTACAGCATATATCAGGATGTTTGTGAGGAGAAACTGATCTGAACCTGTGTAGAGAAACTCGAGTGTAGCATCCTCCTGTGGTTCTCTCTGTAGGTGGTTGGGACCGAAATAGAGACTCAATTCCCCTCTTATCGAAAAGGAGAAATGAGAGTTTTTCGGTGGATGCTATGCCCAGGCTTAATCTCCCATGAGGAAATGCATCTCTCCCTCTCCCTCTCTCTCTCTCTTTTTCGTATGCCCACACAAACACACAGAGTGGCAGACATGCTCACCTTTCCAGACAGACACTTGTCTCTCTCACTCTGTGGGTGTAAAGTTTTCTCTCTCCTGAGGAACAACAAACATGCTCCCGCGCGTGCACGTTCTCCGTATCACACCTTCCAGACGACGCGAGGGTTCCAAGCGAGGCGAGCCAGCGGGGTCGGATAAGCCCCGGTGAAAACTGCGGACAAGAAGGGAAGAATCAACATTGTCCAACAAAACGTGTCACTTTTCCATCACCGCTCCACAAACACAGGCCTGTAGCTGCCGCGTGATAGGAACGGTTCCTAGTGTTTTCAATTACGTGTGAGAATGCAGCTTGATGCTATTGAACTGCCTTCAGGATGGAAGAAAAAAAATGTTAAGCGCACAGCTGTGGATTTTCCATTAAGCCCTGCCAGATATGGCTGCTGTGAATTCATGGGGATCAATGCAACTCCTTATATCCAACCAGTGGAGCTATGACTAAGTTTACCTGCAGCTGTAGTACCAACACACACATCCCAGGGAAGCAGCTTGTTATTCTTACAGCCGCATCAGGCCCAGGAGTGTTCTGGTCATCCAATACCAAATGATAACCCTCGACTGGAAAATGCTCAATGATTGTGGGGCAGCTTCTGTCGCACGCTTGCTGACAGGCTCGGAGTGGATGCAGAATAGACAAAACATAGGGTGCAGGGAGAAAGACCTGAGAAGAGACAAGTGGGAAAGAGCTGGAAGGACTGCGCTGTGAAGGGCTGACCCTCATTGAGATGTGTGTCACGTTCCCTTGCGCTCAAAGCAGAACAGCGAAATGGGGGAAGAGGAGAGAAACGGAGATACGAGGGGGAGGAAGAGGGAAGGAAGAGGAAGCAAAGGAGAGGATGCAAAATTCAGAGAGCGAGCGGAGTGAAATTCCCATGAACGATTCCTGCCTTTCCCCACCAGGCTAATTAAACTTTGACTGTTCGGGAGCCTTAATTACATCACCCAATTAGAGCTTTGGTTTGGATCCTCCAGTGTTGGTAATGAGTCGCCGTCAGAAGGGCGACAAGACCAAAAAAATGTGGGCCCAGATTACAAAGCTGGAGGAGAGAGTGACTAAGTGAACATGAAGACACTTGAGAAGATATTTGTTCCAACTATGAAATCATCATCTCTAGAAGCTGCATTCACAGTAACACATAATACTAAGAACTTCTCCTCCGACATGCTCTGATCATTAAAATCTCCATCATTCTATCTCCACTTTTCACTTTCTGTCTTCTCTCTACCTCGGCATGACCTCACTTTGCTTTTCTTTTGCTTACCTCCGAGCTACTTATCAGTCCCAGGATGTTGTAGGTGCTATATCGGTTTTACTCTGACAAGATCAGAGCTTTGAGCTCCTCAATAATTCATCAGACGGCACGCTATAGAGACAACCTGTGAATGCTCTTTTTAGGTCAAGGAGTGAAAGTACGAGATTGGGTGATAGATGAGGGATGACCCTGAGCGCTGAGCCCTTCCAACCCAGTGTGACTCGGAGCCTGGTCGATGGGTTTGGGTGTCAGATATTTGTCAGTGTGATACTTTATTGATCTCTCACAGCCAGCCATTCGTAAGTAAACAGCCCCGGGTTTATCATATGGGTTCTACAGGTTTGATGTTTGACAGTGTTGAGGCTTGAACCAGTGGCAGTGGATGATCTGTAAACAGAACCACGTCCTTTCACAGTTCAGGGGAGCGTGTCCTCGTTGTTCCCCTGACATGAAGTCCAAGCCTCCACTGCTGCTCTGTCTGATTGGTCTGATTCAGAAACTTCTTTCTCATCTGACTGTTTTCTCCAGAAACAAAGTGAGAGTTTGGAGACACTTTTATAAATCTGGGGACAAAAATTATATCTACAACTACAGGCCAATTTCCATACAGCCTATGCTGTCCAAGGTACGGGAAAGGATAGTGCACAATAGATGTATGGCTTCAGGAAACACAGTGCAACTTGTGTGGCAGTTTTAGATTTAATTGAAAAAAAATAATGAGGCTATCAACAATTCTGAACATACCATTGGAATTTTCCTCGATCTGTCAAAGGCTTTTCAAACCATTGTTTTTGAGATTCTGCTTGGCAAACTGCACCACTATGGAATTAGAGGTGCTGCTTTGAGCTGGTTCAGAAGCTACTTACAGGACAGAGTACAGTATGCTTGTATAAATGGCCACGAATCCCAGGAAAAAATAATCATGGGGTTCCCCAGGGCTCTGTTCTGAGGCCTTTATTATTTATCATATATATAAATGGTTTTGTTAATGTGTCTGAGAACTTTCATAAAGTCATGTTTGTGGATGACACAAACTTACTCGTGTCTCACAAGATAAATAACGAGATCTGGTTGCGTAATTGCATGAAAACTAATTTCCACTAGGACTGAAAACTAATTAACAAATTAGTTAAATAAATGCTGTGAATTAGGAAATAAAATACTGTATTTGCAAAACACAAGGAGACAAAAATATGATTTAAAAGGAATATTTCACATAAATTTTAAATTAATTAAAATGAATATAAACAATGCTGTGATTTAACTATTTAGCCAATTAAATTATGTAGCAAAAACAAACTTAGATAATCAACATTTTTAAATATAAACAATAACCAATAAATGTGCTGCATATTTCCTGACTATATACATATTTAAACATCTAACACATAGGTAGTGATGAAAAGTTATTGTTTTGTCCATCAATTGTAGTATAATTTGTCAGTTTATTCACACCAAATCCTTTTGCTTCTTTTACAGATATGTCACACTTTGATACTTTATTTTATCTGCATCTTTACTACTATAAGCATTGTGCTTCAAGGGTGTTGTTTTTAGTCCCTGGAGATGCACTGGATGAACAAAAACAGAGATAATAGTCCTCATAAAGTTAAGTCAGAATAATCAGTCATTGCAGAGGTGCTCAGACAGCTCAGTCTGCTGTTAAACACACAAATCAAAAACTGAAGGATGCATTACTCAACATTATTCACATGCCTCGAAACCGTTTTATTTCATTACTGGTCAATGGCGCATTTTGTCAATTACCAAAAAATTCTGCAGCAAACTATCCAAAATCTTATTGAAATTATAATTAAAGTCTGATGTTAACCCAGAGCGGTGGATGGAGAATGGGTTTTTCTTTTTCCGTTTTTTCTTTCGTGCCACTGCTTTCTCAGCAGGTAGTCTTTCTTTTCGCTCACGCTTCAAACTGTAAACAAATATTGTAGTTTCTCCCCTGAAGCACGGTGGAGAAACACTGATTCACAGATTGTCTGACCTACCTAAGCTTGTAGTTTCTTTTTTAAATGAATTTCCCATTGTTTGCATTGTCCAGGAATCTGTTAGCTTTATACTCGTCTGTTGCAGACATATGTAGACCTTATAAGTTAACTAATGCACAAGATGGATGTGATTGTAGGACAGTAATAAGAGAAAAAAAGACATAGAGAACATAAAGTGGGCTAGAAACGTGGCGAATGCAAAAGCAGGGAGGTGGTGAAGTGGGACATTTTCATATCTCTGCATCAGGTAGAGATTCTCTGCCAGAATAACAAATCCAACCATGCTGATGGAGAGGATCCAAGTGCTAAAGCGCTGTGGGGGGGTGACTTCTACTCCATCCAACATGTGACACTCAGTTGGACACAGTGTGAGCAGGGCGTCATCTCCTTTTTTGTCAAAATAAATCACTTTGCTTGAGAGCGTCGGCAGCAAATGCTACATTAATGGAACCCCATGTATGAAGAAGCGGGTTTGTTCTCACAGATTATGTGGCCGTAATTGTAGCTATTGTGGGATGATTCAAAAGCAAGCAGTGGAAAATATACTATGCTCGGACACACGGTCGGATTCACCATCTGCAGCCTAATCAAAGCTGAATTACAGAATGCTCAAACTCCAAACAACCTTTTTTGCTCTAAATATTTCAAATGGATGCGAGCGGGGCGACGTGATCGGCAGAATAACGATGTTTGTCAGGGGACCGACATAGATGCATCAGTATCCATCTGCCCTGTTCTCGATTGGAGTAAATAGAGGGGATGACTCATGCTGGCAGCACGGTGGCGTGGCATGTGGGTAAAGATAAAGAAGTTTCATCATGTGGACTGAACGTGGCTCCGCTTCCTCAGCTGTTCAAATCAATGAAGTCAAACTCAATCAATCAGGCCGAGTTTCTTTGAGTCTCCCTCGCTTTAACGCGTAAACGACGGCGTTACGAAGTTAACGAAAGCGACGCCCGCGCACCAGAGTCATGCTACATGTACTTTTCAGCTCCATTTGCATCAGAGCTGGTCTCAGTCAGGGCAGCTGAAGTTTGATGGCTTTGATGTAAAATATAAGGACGATACCACAGGCTGCATCGTGTTAATCAAAAAAATTATCTTTCCTTTGCTTCTACATGCTTCTTGGCAGCTTTCAGCACACGTGGGGAAAATCATAGCGCATCCCCCCCCTCCTCAAAACTCGAGTCAACTTCCAGAGCCTTGCCTCTAGGTGTGAGCTGACAAATCAGAGCTGCATATGGGAACAAAAGGTTGCAGCGGTGGGGAAAGAGGAGAGCCAATTGAAGTTGTTGATTGGTTTAAACTATTGGTGCAGTCGTAGGCTTGGGTCACACAACAGGAAATGAAAAGATGGTTCACTTGATAACTGCCTAGAGTGCCAAGACGGTGCTCGCTTCTGTGTGTGAGGGCTGAGATTCATTATTTTCCTAGTAGCCACCGCCTGCCAGTCATATGGGATGATGCCATAAGGCCCTCAGGCTTTGGTTGCACTGAGAGCACAGCAGAGTGATGTGTGTGACTTATTGGAACAATTCCTTACTTTAAAAGACGTTTACGTATTATGTCTGTATTTGCCTCCTAAATACCTAAATAATCCCTTTAAGCACTCCATTGTGGGTTCATATAAGGTAGCAGAGAAACACAGCGTTCCTGATTCAGAGAGGATTACATTAAGTGTTCACCGTAACAAGGACATCTATTTGCAATGTCAGCCGCATGTACTGTAAGTAGGGCACACCGTGAGCGGAGGTAACTCCTCGGTAATGGGTGGGCGCATGCAGAGCGGCGGTGTAAAGCTTGAAATTGCACTTGCAGCATCTCTGCCACGTCGACATATGGCAGAGTAAAGATAGTGAAACTAACATCTTGTCACCCCCAGTCGCTATCCGAGGTCCCCGATTTTTTTTTTGTCACTTCTTCTGTGACTTTGACAAGTTATTTCACAAAGCCAAAGATTTTTTTTCGTCTCTCCGACGCCCTTCTTTGTAAATCCTACTTGGCGTGGCTCTTCTTTGTTCCTCGAATGTGCCACCATGCTCTGCTGTCCTCTAGCCCTTCAAGGTGAAACACATCCCTCAAACACAGAAAGAAAGAAACTATAACGGAGAGAAATAACTTCAGCATTTCCATGGAAACTAGCCTCTCCAGCAATGGTAGTGAAATAAGAATTTGAAGAATTACTACTTTTTTTCCCCCCCATTTTACAGCTCTCACATTTTGCTTTATTTCAAGGGCCGTTTCTTTCAAGTGTGTTGTAATATGCTGATATGTCACAGTGGCATTGTTAACTCAATGCATCACCTTTTTTATATAACAAAGCCTTTCTTTGAGTGAAATTGTGTGGTTGTATAACTGACAAGGGGGTTTGAGAGGGGTGTCTGAGCATTGCTGAGCTGAATAAAGGCCACAGAGGAATTCTTACAATCCCAGAACCTCCCCCCACCTCCGCCCCAATCATCCCTGAACTCCCCGATCCGAGCCCTCTCCCACCGAGTCGCTCTGATTTACCTCATCAATTGAACAAAGAGCCAGAGTCATGATTTTATGCTGGTGATGTTGGCATTTCTTTGGTCATGTTTTGCTCTTACCTTCCCTTTTCTTCCCCCCTTTCCCCCCCTACAAAGATGTGCTTTAATCTAATCCCCTCTGCCATGTTTTTCAACTGTTTCCTTGAATGTGACCCCATTTGCCACACTGAAGAGAGGAATCTAGTGTGTAAATAGACTATGGTGCTGATCATATTCTGCTTTGTACTGTTAACACGCTCCCGATATGTTTGTGATAGAAGGATTCCTCCTGAATGAATGCACCCAGTAACCTTCATTTAACAGCGGGCTAAAAATCTGATTACATAACTGAGGCTTGACGAGACATTCTGGCTCATTAAGATAATATTTTAACTGTTCACTGCCCCATGTTTATGTGTGGTGTTTGGGAGGGAAGTGGGCATGTGAGGGGGGAAAAAAAGGGATCAGTAGCGTACAACACTGTCTCTCGGTGTGATGTAGTGAGCACTGAGGGTTTGGGTTAGAAATTAGGGGCATCAGTTTCCTGCAGTCGCTCCTGAGGGTTTGCATACAGATTAAGCTAATTAGAAATGAGCCATAGAAACTACCATGCCCAAAGGGGGGAAAATAGGATTGAGACAATTCTTCATGAGAATTTGGGGGCACGGGAGGTTGGGCGGGGGTGGGCACAAGTGAATAATTCACTCTATTTTTTTACATTCTGATTATTTTTCCACCCAAAAAAAAGAGGAGAGGAGGTAACGAAGGGGGGGAAAGTTGTTTATCACTATCCGAGAACAATCTTACACAGCTTTCTTTTTGTAATTTTTTTTTCATGCAAAAATCATGCGGCCAATTTGTTGATGTAAGTGACCTGAACCTCGTGGTTTGCTATCTTATTTAACCAATGACAGCAGAAGCATCTGAGCGCTAGAGTAGTCAGCAGTAAGCAGAAGTTAGCAGTGAAGATGTGTAGATGTTAAGTTGTTCAGTGTAATTTGTAGTCTACTTTTATCCTGTGTTAGTGATATAACATGTAGGTCTATGCAGCATAGGGAGCTAGGTCAGAGCAGCCAGGAACAGATGCAGGATAGAGTATTTTCTTACATCTTGTGCTATATTGCAGTTGAGCAGAGTTAGTCAGCATATTAACTTTTTAAATAGAACAGACTAACTAACCTTATATAACTAACCTCATGTTAGGCTGTAGTGCTGTTCTAATACTGGTGTTGCTGTATTCATTTGAACTGTTCTTCTTTTGTTGACCTGGAGGTGGTCTCTCTCTCAGGTGGTCTCTAACACTCTTTTTTTCCTCCGTTGTCTCTTTCTTGTCCTAGGAGGTGAATTAGTGTTGCCCATTATTACGGTGGACTCCCTAGATCCCCCATCCATCGCCACCCGCTACCCAGTAATCCCCCCGCCCCCCACCACCTACCGCCCCTTCCTCACCCTGCTCGAAACCACCAAAGAGTCCCTCCCCTTACCCAACGGCCGGCCCCCCTGCCCCTGGACCAGGAGGACTGCGAGGAGACCATCGAGGTGTCGGCGTACGGCTCGGGGGAGATGACCGAGTCGGATGACGAAGACTATTACAAAAACTCCCCCTTGGTCACCGACAGGACTGTCCTCCCACCTCCCCCGGCCGTCGAGGGCGGCGTCCAGATCCCCCGAGACCGCCACTTCTCCCGCTTCCCCAATTCCCCCCGCCCACCTCTCTCCTCCACCCCCACGGCCAACCCCGACCAGCTCAGCCCGCGCATCAAGCCAGCCGGCGGCGGCAGCAGCAGTAGTAGCAACAACAACATCCCCGCCGGGAAAATGAACACCCGGGACCAGGTGCTGCTGCCGCCGTCCCACCCCTCGTCAGACCCAGGCCACCGCAGAGTACCGGGAATAACCTACCCCCCAAATTTCCCTCATGTTCCCACTCCAGACCCCACGTCTCCGGAGAGAGGACTCCCGGGTGCTGTGGAGGTGCAGCAGTCCAGCAGCACCACCGGGATGGTGGTGGGCATCGTGGCGGCCGCTGCCCTCTGCATACTAATCCTGCTCTACGCCATGTACAAGTACCGCAACCGCGACGAGGGCTCCTATCAGGTGGACCAGAGCCGCAACTACATCAGCAACTCAGCCACGCAGAGCAACGGAGCTCTGGTGAAGGAGAAACAGCCGAGCACTGCCAAGACGGTCACCAAGAACAAGAAGAACAAAGACAAAGAGTACTACGTCTGAGGGAGTGCCGCCGTGACACACAGAGACAGACAGCAGACGCACTTAGAAAAGGAAAGAGACAAGAGAGAGAAAGAGAGAGAGGGGGGGGAAGAGAAAAGGCAGTACACGGAAAACGGCAAACATACCATAGTGGCTAATTCATTTAAAACTCAGTATTGTCTGGTGGTCACATGTGCAACCAGTTCCACTCTAGTAAGAGGGAGGCAGCAAAATAAGACGACACGGTGGCATAATGGTTCTGTTCTCACCTTTCAGCATTGCTTTGATGGATCTGACTAAACCTAGATTAAATGTTAACCATTGCGTGCATTTAAGGGAAGGCTATTACACCTCAGATCTCAACACATACTGTGCCAACAACCGTGTAGCAAATGCTGATAAAACAGTGATTTATTGGTTAGCATTTGACAGGTTATTTAATATCTTGAGTACTGTAGGAAAGAACCACCATCAGTATTTGTGTCAAGGTCTGTACTTCACTCTGAGGCGAGCTTGTGGTGTACACCGTCACCTTAGACAGTATCAACATATTATTTTACAACCAGGCTCGAATTAGCAACCTGACATCCATCTGTACAATCAATATACTGCCAACTTACAGAAACGCCGTGTCAAATCCAGCTCTCCCACATCTGTAAGCGTCTGACATCTCCGATCTCACACCTCTCGTCAGATCTCTCTCTCTCTCTTCCTCTCATTCGCCCGTGCACTCTGTTTCTCTCCTTGTCTACGGTGCCCAGCAGCCGATGCAACGTAAACTCTGCCGTGTTTCAAGCATGTAGTATTCATTTACGAAAAAGAGATAAAAACTGTTTTTCTTTCTGTGGAGTTTAAAAAACAAAAAATATGATGATGATTGATGATCATAACAACGTTAAACGTAGCAACTATGTGAGATACCACCGCTCCAACCTAATGGATGCTAACTTGTACGTTTAGCCGCCAAAAACTTGTTGAGGCCAAAACCCCTTGGTCATCCTTTGTTCCAGCAGATCTGTGTCATGTGTTTCTGGGGCTCCGAAGTCGCCCCCTAGTGGGCCAGGAGAGAAACTGTTACGTCCTTACAGTTACTAATCACCGAAAAACAGAAAAAACCTCCAGCAAACAAGATGAACTCTGTTCTATATAATTATAAATATATGTATAGACGTTGCAGAAACCTATGGACCTAAATCGTGAGCGAGTCTAGAAGGGAGTTCGCTGACAAAGCACAGCGAAGACGGACTTTAGGATTTTTGACGTCGGAACAGTTTCACCACTCAATCTCCTGCTCCCCAGACCCCCGCCCCTCTCATGAACAGTTTGGCTGATGGAATGCCTCGCTGCAAGACTCAGTCACTTTGGTTCGCTCTTTTCTTTTTCTTTTCTTCTTTTTTTTTTTTAAATATTCTTTTCTCTGGAGAGATGAGAGACATTTTAGGGAAATTCTGAATTCATCCTTGCTGGAGTTCCACTGTGGAGAGAGATACCTTGCAGCTGAAAAAGCGACTGTGTCTTTCACCCCTCTCTAGCCTGACTGGACTGATGGCAGCCAATGGGCAAAAACAAACTTTGTGGGAAGAGCACACAAACAAAAAGGTGAACGGCAGTTCCCTGGAAGATGTACAACAGAACTCTAGTATTCCAATTTTCTCAACTCTATTAAAAAAGAAAACTGTACCATGAAAAGAAAAGAAAAATCCTGAAAAAAGTTTGTGAAATGTCTAAATATTTGACTCTCATCCCATTACTAAGAGAAATGTGTTTTCCCTACCATCATTCCTGTTTGGAGAAAAAAATGACTATGATTCTGGGAAACTGAAATTTCTATGTATTTTGTTTTGGTAATTGAGCAAATGTGATTTGGGTTATGCACATTAAAACCGTGCATTCTCCTTTTTCAGAGGAGAAAAGTTCCTCATTTATTCCATACTTCATCTGTCATCCTCGATCTATTTTTCGTCCTGCATCTATTCCTTTTTCTCTGTATGGCAGATGGTATGTCCCCCATACTCTGTGGAGAAAGCGGGCTCTATTCATCCTCCAGTTTTTTGTTTTTTTTATTTGTTTCTTAACTATTTCTGTCTACATGGCAAGAGCCAAGATGGCAGCCGTTTCATTTGACAGGCTCCATCGATTCAATCTCCTGCCACGTTTGTCTGGTTTCTCTCTTTCTTCATTCCAAGCATACCCCTCCCAGTATCTTCCTGTTCTTTCTAAATGTTATTGTAAAGTGTTCCAGTGAGATGACTCTAAATATGTGTACATTAACAGAGGGAATACACTTGGTTATATACTTCTTACTCCTTGTGTGGCGTGGTCTGTTTATCGTCTCCCTGTCTTCTGACTCAGTTTTAAACATCTGCACTCGTTCAAACAACATATTAGTATATCTGGTTTACAAAGCTCTTGCGTATAGAGTTTGACCATTTCTGACTTTGGCATCCCAGTGGTAATGTTGAAAAAGAAGTAAAGACAATGTTAGACAGCCAAGGTTAATGGGCTGAAATGCTAAATACAACTGGTAGACTGCAGCAGTTTCTACTAAGATTGTCTCGTTTTTCTAGGTGTTTGCAGGTGTTCTAAAAAACAATTGAAAGTGTGGCCCACAATTCCTGTCAAAAATGGCACCTATTCTCAAAGTCAGAACTCACGCAGACATGATCCGTGTATTTTTAGGTATTCACTGTGACTTACACTTTCAGGGGTTGTCAATACCTGCAGTTCACCGCAAACAGACATCCATGTCACAGGGGGAAAAAAGAAAAAGCTACAAATGACTTCAGAATGTGACACGCTATCATCACACTGTTTTCGGTACTAAAGCAATCCCGTGAAAGCTGTTTGTACATCCACTGAAAGGAGGAGCTGTTAATAGCTACTTCTGCACACTTCTAATGGCGCCAATTTGCTAAAATTAGGCAAATACGAACCAAAATAAACAGGGCTCAAGTAGTAACCCACAGCTAACTCACTGGCAGTCATTGATATGAAGTGGCCCAAAGTGTCAGACTTAGAAAACCCCTGTTGAGCACTGGAGTACAGATTTTTCAGTCATTCTTTCCTCAATTAGAGAAAGCGCTTGCTAACATGATGTATAGTCCATCTGTTGAAGAAATTTCACTCTTAGTCCTTCGTAGTTTATTGCAGTGAGGTGTTGGTATTCCGACATACAGCGGGCTTACCAACACACAGCATGAGTCTATGAAGGTAAGCCGACCAAGAACATTTGCAGAGACCACACTTTATAGGGGATGATCTGAGGGTAGGGAGGAGCCGCATGTAAATACAAGGGTGGATAGTGGTTAATTTGGTTGCCAATCAGTAACAGAAGGTGGTTGAATCAAGGGGTCTGGCAGACAAATGTAAATAGCAGAGGTGCAATAACAAAAGGTAAGATGAAGTCTGACAGTAACAAGTAACAAAAGATAAAAGAATTGTGGATAACTGTGGGAAATGGAATGAAGCGGTGACACTAGAACTACTATTTTCTTCATCGCAACAGAAAGATTTGGATGAGCAGCAGGACCAGACTAGAGCACAGTACTGACGAGCTGACATGAAAACAAAGAAGCCATCAGGTTCTTGAAGTCATGCAGGTTTTTACTTATTCCCAACTTTAAAGAGGCTTATGCTAGCGCCGGCCTTTTAATACATTCACTTATTTTACGACCTGCCAAGGTGTTGCTTACTTTCACATGCACAGCTGTTTTCCTGGAGTCTTATATCGAAGGTGTTGCTTTGCTGTGATCCCGCAGGAACAGACGAAAAACATCAGCACATCTAATTTTAATCCTCGCGCCTGAACAGATTTCACAATCCTAGAATACATTCCTTGGTCTTAAGGGGCCGCTATTCAATTACGCACATATTCCACACAGATTATTTCCAGCTCAGTTATTTATTAGTGTTTTTATGACTCCACTTTTGATGAGTTTTAGTCAGTTGAGTTAGATCATCAAGCGTCCTCACACCTCTGAAGGAAAACACTTTTAACACACTGATACGGTGATCATCACAAGTAGCCAATCAGCTTGGTGAAGATGCTCTAAAGCCAAGGTAAAAGCATGCTAATGTCCCAAACTTAAAAGAGCAATCATACAACTCAATCTTAGTAATCACCAGCTCTCCAATCAAACATGCCGTTGCAGGGACTTTGCTTCACTTTAAGACTGCTTTTGAAAGGCAGAGGTAAGTGCTCTAATGTTGTACCAGTGATTTTCTCATGAGATTAAAGCTTAAAAAAAAAAAAAAAAAAAAAAAAAAAAAAATGATTCTAGGGCTGTGTATAAATGGCTAAAATGATATTCAGGATTATTTTCTGATCAGTACTGAGATAGAAACTATTGATCATGATTATTTCATTGATTTTATGAGGGGGGGATTATTTTTTCTTGATTTTTCACACTTAAAAAAACATTTACATCTTGTACTATACTCCTGCCTACACAAAAATCTTAGCCTAGCCACGCTAGACCCATGTTTCTGAAGGCACAAGGGTCTAGGCACGCTCAACAGGGAGGGAGGCGGGCTAAAAGGTTGTCTATCAAATCACTCTGCAGCAACTGGGTAGGTATACAACCAATCAGCGCAACGAATAGGCTCCGAGAGCGCCGGAAATCAGAGGATGCAGTAGTTAGGTGAAGCCTTATTTATACAGTCAATGGGTGAAGCTCAAGTATATTACAGACATGTTAACAGAAAGATTATTCAGAGTCGGTGCTAATGGAGCTCAACGACTGTTGTCGTTTTTGTTGTCGACCCTGGCAGAGAATTAAATTTGTTGCCGTGTGTTGTCTAGCGCGGCTAGGCTAGTTGTTTCCGGTTGTTTCTGTCAAAATCGTCGTGCCTCTGTCGTCACTTAGTTACACCTGCCTTCTGACTCTACACTTCATGGTGATTCGTCCGGCCAGTTTTAGGAGCATCCAACCTCGAGGCTTACCGAGGTTAACTAGACCCACCCTGGCAGAGAATTAAATTCGTTGTCGTGGGTTGTCTAGCGAGGCTAGGCTACAAAAATCTAATATTGAGACATAAAATAATCTTCATTGGAATTCAGTGCATCCCTAGAGGCAAAATGTCTCATTTGCAGGACATTACAACTTATTAATATTTCCTAAACGCCTCAGATGCAGGCTACGATACATGCTAGATATCCGACTGTACACAGGAAAGCCTCTAGTCTCCTCTCGCTTACTACTCAGACAGGTATGTGACCAAAAACAACTTTGAAAGGAGTAAAATATATTATTCTAATGTCTGAGCTGAGTAATTTGATCTACATGGGGTGTTTTCCATGAGCAGACCATTCTAAACATTAATATTGCAGTCGATCATGTTAATTTAATGGTGTGAAGTCAAAATTGTGATTAATATTCGATCAGCTGTGCAGGGCATACTGATTCTATTTTAAGGAGCTACGAGACTCTCCGAGCTCTTTTCGACCATCTAAAACTGTGGGCCTTTAACGCACATAAATCTTTATATTTGTGTTTACTGTCTGGGGGTGATGCTTTCAATTAATGACTTACGATAAATGCCCTGACAGGCTTCTCGCTAAAATATGATGAGAAGTATTCATAAAACCAGGGGGAAAGAAGTCTACCTGCATCTCTCTGCAGTTAAGGCAAAAGCCACAATTTGAGAATTTATGGTACTCAGACACATTTGACAGGCCACGGTCTACAAGTTGTCCACTGAACCAGGACAAGGACAAGTGAGAAATAGGGCACAGTGAGAAATTGTGCAGCTGTTTTCGAAGAATTGGGTCTTTTAGTGAGTGACAGGGGATAATTTTCCCTACTTAACACAAAATAAACAATATCAGCAATGGGTAATCACATGCACTCGGGTCAATTTGTAATTGCGGGACTTTTTTAACATAGTTGACAGGTATCATAGTTGATATTTTTGTTGTTTCCAGGCCTAAAATCAACATGGCCACTGGAATTAACACACTTCTTTGAGAGGTGTTTTTGCAATTTGTTATTTTCCATACAAAATTTGATATATCGCCAAAAAAAGAAATATCTGTCATGACTATCTCAACGTAATAAAAAGAACACAATCAAAACAATCTGGAATAAGCTCATTGAATTATCGTTTACCTAATTAGAAGGTGGTTGTTACGAAATCTGGACGGTTATTTCGTTGACATTTTAGTGAGAAACAGTCATTTTCATTTGATAAGTGATTGTTTCCTTAATAAATAATGACGGAATTTGTCAAGACATGATCACAATGAACATAAAAACATTAGTTTTTTTTTTAACTTTTAATGAAAATGTATGCAAGATACATCCCATGGACTTCAAATGTCCCTCAATTATATACTGACCCACTTCATGCTTCCTTCAAGCTACATTTTTTCCAGCACAGCAGGTTTCTTTGTCACATACAGTGGTTTAGTCAGCTATTGAATGCCTAAATAAACTTACAGCACAGACAGAAGCTAAGAATCATCACATATGATAACAGACAAGTCTGCAGGCCCAACTTAAGGCCCAAACAGCAGCTTTTGAAGCAGAAGAGCCGAAAGTCTCCTGTAGCGGAGAAGGCACGTCAGGTCAGAAGTGCACCAGGAGCATGTTCTCATTTTCATGAAATTCACAGGGTTATGCACCGTCAAATCGTCTCCCAGGGGTCAGACTGTCGAGGCAGAGCTCTACTGTACTGCTCTAAAGTGTCTGAGGGAAAAACATTCGGCGCAAATGACCTGAACCGTAGCACGAAGGCATGTGGGTGCTTAAATTATGCTGCACGCCCAGTCACAGCACAGTAATTAGGCACGTTCTCGCTTTCCACCAACCGCCGCCCGCCAGATTTGGCTCCCTGCGACTTCTTCCCTCTTCCCCAATATGGAGTTCAAGCTGAGGGGTCACCGTTTTGGCACAGTGTAGGAGATTCAGCGCCCACCAAAGACGATGCTTGACATGCTTATCTAATGGGATTTCCGGGGAGGATTACATGTGTGACAGCGTCGGTAGGAGTACTGTATCGCCGCACAGGGAGACTACTTTGGCAGCCAATTTTAAATCAGGTACAGTTTTGATGTTTGGAGGCACAGTCTCAGAACTTTTTGGCCACATCTCATACGACTGGCATGTGATTGTTCTAAATCTGTCAGCAGCTCTGTGAGGCTGTACTTGCAGCAGGGACATCGAGCTTTGAGCTAAATGCTAAACATGCGCATTAGTGTAGCATGTCAAATTATTACCACAAACACAAAATACAGCTGAGGTGAATGGGAAAGTCTTCCGATTTGTAGTTTAGTTGACCATAAACTAAAGTATTGGACACCAAATTCAAAAATTAGTTTGACAGACGGAGGATCAACAAAGTTATTGGCACTATGGGTGCATTTGTTAAATTTCACGGCAATCCATCAGACAGTTATGAAGATTTGTCATATAAACCAAACAAAAGACAAGCTTATGGGGGTGTTAAGGGGATAATTTCAGTACAATCTCAACACTAAAACGTTTACTAGTTTCTTGTAGCTCCTGCAATTCAAACTGGTAAACTGACCAGCCTTGCTATTCCTGGTGTCATGCTAGTCAAATAGCATGGCTAAAAAGAGGCTTTGCACACACGAGCTAACAAATGCCCAGTCTTACATAGTGCCATGGAACACAGCGTACAAACACAATGACAATAAATCCAGATACAGAATGCCTGTCTGTTGCTCCGTTGACATGGCAATGTATCATTGCTGGCGCGTAAAATGGCCACTTCTCACACGGCCCAGCACACCATGCATTCATGAAAGCCACATGAGAGTGTATGATTTAGTAATATAACAGCGCAGTGGGAGCAGATGTTTATGCTCAGCTGACACAGGCGTATTCCCTGTTTCCCTGCGTCTCAGCTGTCTTTATTCGCATGAAGGCAAGCTGTCTGACTGCAATATCTCTGCTCATCAGAGTGCTCATAAAATACAAACTAATAACAACAAAGTGCACATCGATGAGATCATCTGTAGACAGCACTGAACGCATGACCCAAAGCAGTGCATTTCAAGCAAGACATCCATGATGGGCTAATGAGGCATGTCAAGCAATTAATACACTCCCATAGACACCATTGAAACACCTGATTTAATGATGGACCAATTAAACAGATGTTCTCAATTCATGAACTGTAGTTTTCCACCTGCCCGGACTGCATATTTTAGACATATGTGCACAATCAGCCACAACAATATAAAACCACCTGTTTAATATCGTAAAATAGCAAGTAAATCCATTGAAGGAGTCTGTACAATTGAGAGAGATGGTTCAAGGCAAACCAAATACCTCACATAACGAATTTCAGGTCATTCCAATCCAACCCCTTTCAGTGGTAAACATAAATAAACAAAGAAATTAAATATTGGCTCCGCAAACAGGATTTACAACCAGCCAGAGACATATTCAATATTGTACTCCCCAATAATGGAAGGCTCCACACGAGCACTTTTCAGGCGTGCCATGAAAGACGTTCGGCTTAGTTTCTGGAGGAGTCAACAGGCTGCAGCATCAGCAGGTAAGTGTGTGTGTGTGTGTGTGTGTGTGTGTGTGTGTGTGTGTGTGTGTGTGTGTGTGTGTGTGTGTGTGTGTGTGTGTGTGTGTGTGTGTGTGTGTGTGTCGCATCGGTGCTGAGTGTGCACCCTCGGACGCCGACCGTAGCCAGCACAAAAGTCCGGTGGTGGCGAATAGTTCATTAAAATAACGATGCATGATTTGCACAGGGAACGGCGGCGCACTCTCTGGCCCCACAGCGAGAGAGAGAGACATGCGTCGCCGGGGAATGACGGGGCGTTCACCGGTGGTCCGTCACATTATCCCCTTCCTCCCCGAGGTTGGCGATGTGCGGCAACCTGGAAAGGTAATCTGCCACAACATTGTTTCTGCCTGCTCGATGTCGGATCCGGAACATGAATGGCTGGAGTCCTTCAAAAAAATCCTGGATCCAGACGGTGATCCGGATCACCTCCAAAATCTAATCGATTGTTACTTTTGCTCTTCCGGACATTCTGTGAAAATTTGGTGAAAATCCGTCCATGACTTTTTCAGTTATGCTGTTAACAGACAAACAGACAAACTCCGGTGATTACATAACCTCCTGGCCGAGGTAATAAAGCGTCTTGAGACTATTTGACCTGTAACTGGCGTTATATAAATAAAATTGAATTTAAATTGAGTGTATCTTGTGATGTTGAAGTAATTCAGACATATATGTTGGAAAACACATTTTCTTTGTCCATTAATCTGTTGATTGTTTTCTCCAGTAATTCATTTCTTGTTTTGGTTTATAAATTGTCAAACCAAAATATATTCAGTTTACTATCATAAAAACCAAAAAGATTTACATTCCTGATGCAGGAATCGGGCAGTTTTTCACTTTTATCTTAGTTTAGTCAGAAAGATAGTTGATAATGTGTGAACTGTTGCAGCTTGTGAGCTGTAGAAGGTTTTAATGTTTGGGGCCGAGTGTCAGAAAACATTTAGAAACCAACATCAACAAAACACTCAAAGATTTGACATCATTAAAGGGAAATACTAGCCTAGCCACGCTAGACCCATGTTTCTGAAGGCACAAGGGTCTAGGGCTGTTCGACAGGAAGGGAGGCGGACTAAAAGGTTGTCTTTCAAATCACTCTGCAGCAATTGGGTAGGTATACAACCAATCAGTGCAACGAATAGGCTGACGTAGTTCCTAGAGCCCCGGCGGATTGTGGCTAAGTCCCATTAGCTTCCCAACCAGCGGAGCCAACTAGTATATTAAGGATTTGCCATATCCCATCGGCGTAAGTCCAAATACGTCTTTCTTCTCAATGAAACACTTCAGTACCGTCCTTTGTTTATCTTTCAAGTTGAATTTCAGCTTCAAATCTTTAAGGGCTGTGGCCAAAGCCGAGTCGAAAGATAACCGTTTATTGTGCGCCGGTTGTTTCTGTCAGAATCGTCGCGCCTCTGTCGTCACTTAGTTACGCCCGCCTTCTGACTCTACACTTCATGGTGATTGGTCTGGCCAGTTTTAGGAGAATCCAGCCTCGAGCCTTATGGAGGGTAACTAGACCCACCATGGAAGAGAATTAAATTCGTTGCCGTGGGTTGTCTAGCGCGGCTAGGCTAGGGAAATACAACTTTTGACTGACAATGTCTAATTAAACGACATTTATTTCCAATGTAAATGTGTGATATTCATCTTCTGGAGCTTCTCTTCACATCGATAGAAAGGGACCTTTGAACTGTTCAGAAAGGAAAACAGGGAACCCATTGGTGGTTTTAGTTTAGGATGCTACTGCGGTGTGTCACTTTAATGAAGTGACCTTTAAATATTGCAGAGAAACACGGAGCGAAAACAAAAACACAACAGCCTGCCAAAATAAATGAGCCACCACCACCACAGCTTGTGCTAGATTCCACACCTCTCATGTGCTGCAGTTTGCACCTTGGCTATTGAAGCACATTTGCACTTGATGAAGCTCCAGCTGAGTAATCTCTCAGGTTCTGATCTTTTTCAGCTTCAATCTGCTTATTTGAAAAGATGTGCTTAATTTTAAAGAGCATATGTTTGCAAGTAGTGAATGTAATCCTGGATGTTTGGCTGGCTAGACAGCGGTATTGTTCGGTTGTTCAGCGTCACAGATGTATGGAGGAGGGCGGCTACGTCATGTGCAATCCAACAGGCTTTCTTTAAGAAAGGAAGAGATACAGTACATGCAGCGTTCGTGGCAAAGGTCAGGAAAAATGCTACGTGTTGCCCTGGATTCCTGCTGTTAACTGGGGGCAACTTGGGAAATAATTACACTGGAAAAGAAAGCACAATATTATTGCATAGGTTGATTAATGTGTTGTGGAAAATGTTCTGTGCATTATTTCAACCGTAACAGTAAGGTCGCATGAGAATTCACAAACATTTCTTTTAAACAACACATTAGAGTAAATGAGGTCTTAGGGGGCATGTACATCACGATCTTGACCTCCTTTTGTGTTTTTTTTTCTTTGAATGCAATCCCTGCTTTCGCAACAGTACTAAAAGAAGCACTAAATACATCAGCCCAGTCCAGTTAAAATCAGAACTTAGATACGTCTTCAAACAGCAAGGTGGCAAAATTCCCCTCACCAGGGTTCTCACCAAGATTTTTTTTACAGCGTAGCGGCAGGTTCCGAGAACCCTGCTATGCGCATGCGCAATAGCCTTCATTGCTCGTGATTTAGGTCACTATTCACCATACATGGCATCACGGAAACAACCGAGACATGCGAATTGTAACCCCGAGATTGGAAGCGACTCTTAATTTTAGACGGGAACGGGTCAATCGACAGGAAAGTACGGCTGAGGTGGGGAGACATAAATTAACCTAGATAGGCACCCAGTCGATAAAAAAAAAAAAACGCACATGGCGTTATCAGTCAAAATAACTCTCTTTCACAGCGCCAACTGCCCCAATAAAGAAGTTTTCTCACATAAATATGGAAATACTACGCAAGCAAATGTGCTCAAAGCACAATACCACAACTTGAAAGGCAGCCTAGCGGCCCTAATCACAGCATAATCTTTTAAACTGACAGTGTAACGGCCCGTTACGTTGAAATGCGCTGGCGAGAATCCTGCTCATTGATTCTGAGTATCTTCCGAACAATGAGGTCAACTCTACTTTCACATCAAAAGCCCATGTGAAACCAGAACCAGTGTATTGTGTATTTCACATCGTAATTTTAGTGGAAAATGATGGAATATTGTAGTTTTTTTCAAAATTTATGCTTCTAAAAGTCTCGGTAAAAGCTGCTGTAAGCCAATTATGTGACCATCTGGGAACCAGTATCCCAGAACTAGCTGACATGTAAGGTCTGGAGGGCTCATAAAGGGTCAATACATCTAAGACGGGGTTTTTCCTTTGGTACTGGCTCAAAACCTCTTCTGGGGTGTGAAAAAAAATTCTTCTAGACAGGGAAAATCTTCTTAGATGTGAACCAATGCTGTTCAGTGATCTACAAACACATTTTAATGTCAATTTTCAATCAGAGCAGGGATTCAAAATTGGCGTAATGTGTTGAACTTTTCTAGGATTACAAGGACCTGGACCTGTTGGTGCCGTTTCAGGAAGAATTGAATAAAGTTCTTTGCAGTAGTTCAATTTGGTACAGATAAAGGCATGTGCCAATTTATCCAGATTTTGAATTAAAACCTTGACATAAAATCCCTGATGTGATAATTTAAACATGGTAGAATCTTGTATTTTCAGTTTCATCCTTATGGAACTGAAGAAAACTTTGGTATGTCCAGTAGCTGATTTTATCAATATACATTTTCAGACACTCTACTGAGAAGCTATGTATATTTGAGGGTCATCTGTATGACTGTGGCATAAGACCTTAAGGTTTTGCATAATTTAATAAGTAGGAGATTGTCCAGAATAAACAAACCAGGTCCAAGAATCAGCCCCGGAGCTCCACACATTATTGGCATTCATGCCTCAGTAGTTACCAATAAAAACAATATTCTCTGTCTTGAAGATATGACCAAAGCCAACTCAGCCAGAATTCCAGTAAGTCTATATATATAATATGATCAGCACCATGAAATGCAGAAGTGAGACCCAATACACAGGCACCACACTCTATATGTAGGTTAATATCATTAAAAACCTGAATAAGAACAGTCCCAGCCTATAATTATTCATCATGAGTGGGTCTAAATTACCATTTTTTAGAGTGGTTTAATGACTGCTGTTACCGATGCTTTAGGAAAACCCCATGAAACTCTGCAGTAAGTCTCTTAAAAAACAAATAACTTTTTTTTTTCCAAAGAAACGTGTGCAGATCATCAAGACTGCATGTGGAGGGTTTCAGGTGCAAGATAAGTAGCCCAAGAATTTTACAGTTAACGGAATCAAAGTGAGTCATCGGCTCTGCTGTATCATGATACAGCAGTATCATGATACAGCAGTATTATGTGCTGTGTCATGTATTCTTCTGATTCAGTGAGGTAGTGCTAGAAGTTTGCCCTATATTTTCAATTCTGTCTGCATTTTAAAAACACAAATAAGCAAAACTGTTGAATAACTCAATAGCAACAGGTTCCACAGCTATTGGTCCTATTGGGGGAGTTGTCCTGATGAAGACTGTAGGGACCACTGTGAATTCAGAGCTTCATATTTGTTTTGCTATTTATGCTGTTCTACACACGTGGACAAAATTGTTGGTACCCCTCAGTTAAAGAAGGAAAAACCCACAATTCTCACTGAAATCACTTGAAACTCACAAAAGTAACAATAAATAAAAATTGATTGAAAATTAAATAATCAAAATCAGCCATCACTTTTGAATTGTTGATTAACATAATTATTTAAAAAAACAAACTAATGAAATAGGGCTGGACAAAAATGATGGTACCCATAACTTAATATTTTGTTGCACAACCTTTTGAGGCAATCACTGCAATTAAACGATTTCTGTATTTGTCAATGAGCATTCTGCAGCTGTCAACAGGTATTTTGGCCCACTCCTCATGAGCAAACAGCTCCAGTTGTCTCAGGTTTGATGGGTGTCTTCTCCAAATGGCATGTTTCAGCTCCTTCCACATATGTTCAATGGGATTCAGATCTGGGCTCATAGAAGGCCACTTTAGAATAGTCCAACGCTTTTCTCTCAGCCATTCTTGGGTGTTTTTGGCTGTGTGTTTTGGATCGTTGTCCTGTTGGAAGACCCATGACCTGCGACTGAGACCAAGCTTTCTGACACTAGGCAGCACATTTCTCTCCAGAATGCCTTGATAGTCTTCAGATTCCATCGTACCTTGCACACTTTCAAGACACCCTGTGCCAGATGCAGCAAAGCAGCCCCAAAACATTACTGAGCCTCCTCCATGTTTCACCGTAGGGACAGTGTTCTTTTCTTCGTATGCTTGGTTTTTGAGTCTATGAACATAGAGTTGATGTGCCTTACCAAAAAGCTCCAGTTTGGTCTCATCTGTCCAAAGGACATTCTCCCAGAAGCTTTGTGGCTTGTCAACATGCATTTTTGCAAATTCCAGTCTGGCTTTTTTATGAGCTTTTTTCAGCAGTGGTGTCCTCCTTGGTCGTCTCCCATGAAGTCCACTTTGGCTCAAACAACGACGAATGGTGCCATCTGACACTGACGTACCTTGGCCTTGGAGTTCACCTTTAATTTCTTTGGAGGTTGCTCTGGGCTCTTTGGATACAATTCCAACGATCCGTCTCTTCAATTTGTCATCAATTTTCCTCTTGCGGCCACGTCCAGGGAGGTTGGCTACTGTCCCGTGGGTCTTGAACTTCTGAATAATATGAGCCACTGTTGTCACAGGAACTTCAAGCTGTTTAGAGATGGTCTTATAGCCTTTACCTTTAAGAGGTTTGTCTATCATTTTTTTTTCGGATGTCCTGGGACAATTCTCTCCTTCGCTTTCTGTTGTCCATGTTCAGTGTGGTACACACCTTTTCACCAAACAGCAGGGTGACTACTTGTCTCCCTTTAAATAGGCAGACTGACTGATTATGAGTTTGGAAACACCTGTGATGTCAATTAAATGACACACCTGAGTTAATCATGTCACTCTGGTCAAATAGTTTTCAATCTTTTATAGAGGTACCATCATTTTTGTCCAGGCCTGTTTCATTAGTTTGTTTTTTAAAATAATTATGTTAATCAACAATTCAAAAGTAATGGCTGTTTTTGATTATTTAATTTTCAATACATTTTTATTTATTGTTACTTTTGTGAGTTTCAAGTGATTTCAGTGAGAATTGTGGGTTTTTCCTTCTTTAACTGAGGGGTACCAACAATTTTGTCCACGTGTGTATGAGTTTTTCTTTTTATATTTCAACCAGTGGAGCATTTTCCTTCTTACCAGAAATAACTTTGACTTTCAAGCAACATAATCTACTACATTTGGGACTTTTTAAGTTGTTTACAAGGTCATCCACTGAGGTTGAAGCTGAGTAAAGCAGCATGGAGGGTGCTTGAGTATATGCTCCAGCACTCTTTCCACTGATATATCATCTTTTGATTGTATCAGGCCCACTACAGTGGCAGTGGCAGTGATTTCAAACGCAACACAAGAGTGATCAGATAAAGCAATATCAAGCACCGTAGCCTTAGAGATATTAAGACCACTGGAGATAACCAAATCCAATATAAGGCCTTTGTTTGGGATAGGTTGTTTGAGCGGAGAAAGTCTAAAGATTTACAGAATAAAGGGAAGTTCTTAAGCATTTCTACCTTCAACATAGATCAGGGGTGACAAACATGCATAAAAATTACAGCAAAAACATTAACTGCAGATTGTAAAGCTGTAGAACGTTAAATTTAAAATAATTTCTAGACCTCGATAAGTTGTTTTGATCATAAAGTAACATACGGTACTATATTGCTCGTTGTGTCTCATTTTTGTAATATTTTGTCTTGTTTTATTGTCTTTTTTTGTCTCACTTTTGTGGTTTGTCTCATGTTTTTGTCGTTTTGTGTTTCCTTTTCGTCTCGCTTGTGGTTTTTGTCTTATTTTTGCCATTTTGTGTTTTGCTTTATTCATTGTTTTGTGGGTTTTTTTGTCTCGCTTGTGTTGTTTGTCCATTTTTTGTCATTTTGTTTCTCAATTTTGTCATTTTGTGTCTCGTTTTTGTAATATTTTGTCTTGCTTTTGTTGTTTTTTGTCTTCCTCAAGTAAAATACTAAAAGGTATCTGCAGTTCCAGATAAATGTGACTATATGCTTTACTCCTTTGTAGACACTCTGTGATCTGTAAGTTATAATGTGTAAATGATAAAATGAGGCATATTGTTGTTGAAATTGAGTTTGTTTTTCTTTTAAAAAAATTAGGTTGCTCATAATATTTTGTAAAAAGATAATTCCTTAAATTTGAGCTTTGTTGCACTAAAAGAAAGGAAAAATCTAGAGTTGTGGATACTTATAGGTTATTATGCAGTGATTTTACCGGTCTCTGGAGATCAAATTGGGCTGAATGTGGCCCCTGAACTAAAATGAGTTTGACACCCCTGACATAGTAAAATCACTAGTAATGACAACACATTAAAGTCAGTAACGGAAATTATATCGAAAAAGATTACTGCTGACTATTGTAGTGGCCTTTGGATAGTAAACAAAACAAGATGTGCTTCTTTATATAACAGAAAGATGCTCAAATGATTTTTAACTACCAAGTGACAGCTCTCAACACATAAATGTGTCCTTAGATTACACAGCGACTCCACCTCCTCTGTTTTCTGCTCTGATTCTAGTCCCCACAAATCTGTATCAACAATCATTAATCAGCAATAATCTACCTGGCATTTAGCAGGGACAGGTGTATTATGTTTGGCCCAAGCTCAAACATTATCTCCACTGGATCCCAGCCCCATATCCAAACTTTTAGGAGTGACATCTCCATGGTGACAGGGGTCCGTATCACATCAGTTTGCTGTGTTCGTTCTTATCAGCACAACTGGCAGGGCCGACCGTGTTCAATACAGCCGGTGTGGGTTGTCGTTTTGTTTTCTCTCTCAGGCGATTGCTGGCACTGAGGGGAAGAAGGGGGGGAGAGGAAGGGAGAGAGTTGGATAATAAAAAACGAGGTGGTGGACGATGAAAGGGAGAGGAGGGATGAGCTATGGAGGAGGCAGCCTGGCCGGGGGTGAGGCAAAAAGGGGGACGCGGTGTGAGTTTGATGCCAGCATTGATCAGAGCTTCCATTCTGTCAGCGAAGCCCAGCGGAGGAGATGAGGGAGCGGGCGGCAGGGGAAATTATCCACATGTGTGTTATCAGCCAGAGATGATCTGTCTTCCTGTCGCAGCGAATGTTGGTCGGACTTTTCGCCAGAGTGCGTCATCAGTCTGTCTGCACGGCAGAACGATGGATGGTGAAAACAATACAGAAGATTGTCTGTGAGTGGTTTTGTTCCACAGCGCCTCGGATGACGGATATGGGCTCCGAAGAGATGCTTTTTTTTCTGCTTGAAAACATAATAAAGTTGTCTGAAGTTAACGTATTAGAGCTGCAGGTTTTGGAGAGCTGAGTATTTAATCCCAGAAGTCTACTGAAACTCTCTGTCCACTATTGGTAGTGAGCCACTAATAAACGGCTGAACTCTGAATGTCCCCGGCTCAATAAAATCCAGTTTTAATATTTCAGACTGATGTGTGTGAATTTCATTGGCTCTGACATGAACGATGATCAAAGTATGATTCTGATTTTCAGGAGACATTTTCAGCTACAGCATCAGGAAAACTAGAGGTCTGAAGTGTTGTACACATACAGTCATGGAAAAAATGATTAGACCACCCTTGTTTTCTCCAATTTATTGTTCATTTTAATGTCTGGTACAATAAAAGGTACATTTGTTTGGACAGATATAATGATAGCAACAGAACTAGCTCATAAGAGTTTAATTTCAGAGCTGATATCAGACATTTTCCATGCTTTATTGATAAGAACTAAATTTGATGATTATCGTCAATAGCTGCAGTATTGTTCTGCCAAAAACAGCTTTTAGGATTCCATGTTTTCTTTTCTGTCTGTTTCGTCCCATGATCCACACAGGACTTGGTACTGATTCATAACCATTGTTTGTGATGACTGCAGCCATGCGTCTCTTCATGCTCTCCACCACCTTCTGACATTGTTCTGCTGTCACAGCAGCCCATTCCTGTTGCACTAATTTCAATTTGTTTTTGGACTTGTGGTTCTCCAAGTTGCATTCGATGATTTTCCACAAGTTTTCAATTGGATTTCAGTTTTTTCGCTACCTGTCTCTCACTCCTGCATATTTCCAGCAGTGCCAAGATGGCTGCCTTTGTGGTTTCACGTAATTCTTTAGTTTTAGGCGTTATGTGAGAGCTGACAACTTGTGAGTTGTGCTACGACTTGAATGTCAGCAGGAAACCACTCCAGGACTTTGCATGTGCAGTGCTGCTGATGTCATGAGATGTCCTCTTATATACTCTGGGAATACAGTTAAGCTTAAGCATGTCAGATAGGACAAAAAGCATTTTAAAATCAGCTGCATTTTTGTCGTGTTCATTGTATTCTTCAGGTCATATACCTTTAGTGGTACCAGGCATTAAAATGAAGCAGAAATTGAAGAAAACAACGGTGGTCTAATCACTTTTCCCATGGCTGTATTCCTTTGATGCACTCTCCTACTATTAGCCCTGTCAGCATTTCAAGTCTTCTTCCACCTGATTTGAAAGCCTTTCTAGATGATTTCACACTGTTAAGGCTCACATGTAAACCCTGGTGCTTCAGCTCGTCAGCAGTCGGTATTATTTCACCACCACACTCGTTTATCAAAGGTTCAAACCTGTTCATCAAGTGTGCACGCTTTGTAGTTTGTGGGCTAAGCCAGTCAAAATCAATTCCACCACTTCAGTGCAATGTGAAAATCCAGCTTTGCCTTTCAGTTTTGCTCAGATATGTTCCCAGAGAGATGAGCTCCTATGCTTCCTACTACTCTGGGTCTGCTGGCTAAAGCCAAATTCCACTGCTCTTCTTAAGAGCAAAAAATAAATAAATCTAGTTTCTAATACATCTATCATCTCCTGAGGCTGATGGTATTCTGTGTATTTTGGAGATTATGGAGTAGGGAAGCAATGAATAACTGATGTAGCTGACAAGTAAATGAACAAATTAGTTGGCAACAAATTTAATTGTTGGTTAGTGCCTGCTCACTGGGCCAAAGCATTTAGTTTGTTTTTATCGTTATTTAGCACAGGCCTAGTTAGCAAAGGAAAAGCTATTGAGTAATTCAGGCAATTACTCATTCTTATACAAAAATTGCCTATCAAAACAGTCTTTAGAGGCAGCATTAGTATGGAGACATGTCGCTTTGTCCTATTAAAAGTCACAGAAATAGTGTCTCTATTGTTACAGCTTGGCTCAAAACTGACTGAAAATGGTTTCATTGTAACACAAAACAACCCAAAAGGTGCCCCACAGACCACAAACTGAAACTCAAAACCATGCTGCTGGAGCTCCAGAAGGAAGCAGAGAGCCATATGCTGTAAGTGAGGGAGGTTTTATGCCGTTTGAGCCACTTGATCCCAGGTGTGGCTCAGTCAGAGACGACCCTCCCTCACTGTAAAAGCAAAAGAGAGAACATCTGGTGTCCAGGTGGAGGGTCGTCAATTACTCCCCCATAAAGATGAGGAATCTCGACAGCATACAACACAACACAAGCTACGGAATACTCATCACATATTCCAAAGTCTCTTCAACTTGTTCCAACATCTGTTTAGCTATACTTACACTTTCTCCTTCAGTCTAGTTTGAGTAAACAGTGTCCAGGCCATCTTACTCACCAATGACAACCCACCATCTCCATCCTGCACCCAGCAAGCCCTAGTAGCTGGAGTAGCACTTTAAGAGTGTAGGAGGGGAAAACAGACAAGAGACCAGGAGGACTACGCCTGGATCCAGTGAGCGCAGTTTTACAAACCAGATGCCCTGGATGAACATCCGCCACCACATTTTCAGAGTCTTTAATGTGGTGAACATCCAAACAGCAAAAACATAACTATGACCAGCAATCATTTACCAGTATGTGTATCAAAGTTGCATATTTATAAGTTTTTTTTCCATCTAAATAATCCTTCAGGAATGTGCAAATCTATGAAGTCCCAACCCTTTTCTCACATATTTTAGTTTTTTTACTTACAGCACCACAGTTGCATTCACATATTACTGTTTCATAGAATATACATTCTACTAGGACACAGGACTTTGTCACAATAACATGTTAAAGTTCGACTTGTGCAGTTTGAAGTGCAAAATGAGCTGTTATGTGTCTTGCTTGTACTTGTGCGTGATGCCGTAAGACAACTGTACAGAAGATTGTAGGTCATAATGGCCTGAAAAACTGCAAACTTCACAATCCGGATGTAGTAGATCGTCCAGGTATTTCTAGAGCTGAGTACCGAACTTCGGTTCTTTAATGGCACCGACCGAAATGTTTCGGTACTAATGAGTATCAAAATAAGCCTCGTCTTTCGATTCCATGTTCCGGTACTTATCACGTGATCATGATCAAGCAAACCTGTGATTGGCTGTAACATTACACGTGATTGCGGCAAGCTGGAAAAAAAACATGCTGAGGCGCCCCCCATTCACAGACAGGTTTCACATTAGGTACATTGACTTTACTGCAGTTGTGTAGCGTGTCGTCGAAGTGGGAAAAGATGCCTCTGAGGTCTAAAACGTGGCTGTACTTTTGGAAAATGGACGCCAATAGTGCGCGGTGCAGTATATGCCAAAGCGGGTGGTAAACTCCATCTAAAGCTAAATACCGGCACGAGACCGATAGTCGACAAGTACGTTAAGGGAAAGTTGAAAAGAACTTTGAAGAGAGAGTTCAAGAGGGCGTGAAACCGTTAAGAGGTAAACGGGTGGGGTCCGCGCAGTCCGCCCGGGGGATTCAACTCGGCGGGCCAGGGGCGGCCGTTCTGTGCGGGAGGATCCCCTCACGGGACCTCTCCCCGGGTGCGGGCCGTCCCCCGCCGGGCGCATTTCCTCCGCGGCGGTGCGCCGCGACCGGCTCCGGGTCGGCCAGGAAGGGTCCGGGGGCGAAGGTGGCTCAGTATGTACTGAACTGTACATTGCTTGCAAATGTTCTTTTGCACTGGAAATCACTGGAAAATTAAACTCAAGATGTGAAAAGTAATGTGTAATGCAATTTTCATTCTGTTAGAGTATATATTGTAAAACTGGTACGAAAAAAGTATCGTTTAGGAACCGGTATCGAAGTGACGGTATCAGTATTGGTACCGGTATCGAAACTTTTAGATTGATACCCAGCCCTAGGTATTTCTGGCATACTATGTACTGGAACATACTATTATACAGTATGTTAGAATAGATATTGGAATGCAGTCTATGGCCGAAGAAAAATAAAACAAAAAGCAAGACTTAGCAGGTTGGCCTGAATGGTTCCTTAGGTTGGTATACTGAAGTTTTAAGGTGGAAATTCTGTTGAAGAAATTTCACTCTTAGTCATTCGAAGTTTGCTGCAGTGGGGTGTTTATTGGTATTCTGGCATATGGTGGGCTTACCAACACAGAGCATGAGTCTGTGAAGGTAAGCCAACCAAGGACATATGTAGAGTCAACATTCTATTTATAGGAATGGACGTATAGTGGGCCAGAGGCTAGGGAGAGGGTCGTATGTAAGTGCAAGGTATGGTTGCTAATCAGTAACAGAAGGTAATACAACAAAGAAAAAAGGTAAGTAAATCAAGACGTATGGCAAACAACAAAAGGTAAGAGGGGTCTCACAGACAGTAACACATAACAAAAGATACAAGAATTGTGGATAACTGTGGGAAACGGAATGAAGGAGCAACACCAGAAGGTATCTTTAGCAAAAGGTGTGCTATTTTCTTAATCAAGTGCTTATTTCAGCATGTAAAAAACACCATCTTAAAAAGGTAAAAACTTGATTTTCACTGGAGGGGCTCTTTAAAATAAACCAGCCGATCATCTGAACCGCAGAATAAAAAAGAGCAGGACAGCAAGAAAGCAGGACCAGCACATGTATCGACACCACCCTATCACCCAAAGATAAAAAAGACTAAAATCAAGTTAAAAACGGTGACTCAAAAATCTATGCAGCACTGCCTCCAATTGAATCAGCACGTACACAGAGACCCAGTATCAAATCAAAAAGCTCTGCTTGTAGAGGTTGGTAAAGGTAAGGAAGGAGAGAGGAACGAGACTTGTCTGCTCCATTTTGTGCGCCGTTTCCTCCATATTTCATCATCCAATCTCCCATCCAACTGTGAGTTTTACCCCATGGTCGCTTTTCCAGTTTACTCACCAATCTATAAAATATGATGTGCACACATGTTCGAGGATCACACCACGATAAGACATCTCAACCATTCCCCCGCCAAATTTGATGATCTCCTCACTCTCAGTGCTCCTCAAATAGAGAGATCTTTGTTTCTTTCTCGCTCAGCTCGACATTCACCCAGTCAAGACGAGGAAAAAGCAAAAAACAAAACTGTTGTATCATTTCCCCATCGGCAGAACGCTTGGCTTTCACAAGACACATGACATCACTGGTTAGACAGACGATCAGCAACAACACCAGCAGTCGAACTTGCCATGTAAATGTTCAGCATCAGGCTCGAGTGTATATCTGTGCGCGAGTAGGTGCGTGTGGAAATCAGAGGAAGCTTTAGAGCAAATTTGTTTACTTGCCGCTCTCTGGGTAAAAAAGCTCAAATGAGCTGTGAGATGCCTGCGTGTTTGGGTGTGTTGTGGTGTGTTTAATCGTGTGTGTGATCCTGCACCCCAAGGCGGCGTTTATGACAGAGGGGGGCTCCCGCAGGAACAGACTTTGTTTAAGTCCCCACAGACCGCCAGGGAGGTAAGGTAATCCTCACATTCTGTCACCTGGTTAGTACACAGACACTCGGGAAAAAAAAAAATCGCATTAAAAGCAGGTCCACAGACGCCTGCAGACCAAACACTGAGCTGTAAGTTCAAAGACTACAACCCTGAAAGACTGATGCAGAGTCAAATTCACTTTGAAAGGTAAGACGAGGGGCTAGACAGCGAAGTTTATTCCGTATTTTCTGTCAGTGACTTTAAGCATAGATTGTGTTGGTTATCATAGCATAGTAAATAGCCACATAAGCTAATGTTTCTTGCTCATGCATTCACAATCACACTTAATATTTCATCGTGCTTCAGCATTTAGTATCTGGGGAAACCGCTCGCTCTGCAGGCATGTACAACACCAGCATCCTCCAGCTGTAACCCCTAAAGTATTAATGCTAGTAGTCACATCTAGCAGCTGTGTTTTTACACTTGACTGAATCTTGTAAGAAAGTTATCTGATGTCAAGGTGTAGCTCTGAAGAGGTTCAATCAGTGATAACAGTGTTTACATGCATGCTAGTATCACAGCTTTGATCAGATTTGGGATGCGTCGTTTAAATAGAGAACAGAGAAATGTCATTATTAATATCACACCATGCATAATAAATACTTGTGTTTTGGTTACTGATTGCTCTGTGGTATTTGCGAAGGTGTCTACGATGTGTCGAACACAAACCGGCAATTTAATCTGACATTCATGGTACTGCTAGCCTCACATTAAATGACTTTCACGATGGCTACTGCCGGCAATGGGACACAACAACGACAGGAAAAATTAAGCTTGTCCTCTACTTTGAGCCTCTGTGCAGGACAAAAGAGCAGAGGATTAAAGTTGCTGTTATGAGATCGTCATGAGTTTAGTGTCTCAGAGTGGAGAGAACATTTACAGCATCTTTTTACCACATCTGAAGCATTCCACCACATTAGGTCCATTACTGGCAGTAGAATGGTCTAAACTAGTATTTTACCTCTTTCAAATCGAGGTAAGACTTTCACACGCACAAATGCTTCAAAAATCTGGGATATTCAAGTTCATGTAAACACATTTGAGGCTTAAAACATTCCTTTTTGGGAAAGCAGTTGGTATGGGTGGGGGAAATTTCCAATTGTTCGATGCATCGTGATTTGGACGTGGACGAACCTGAATCGATTTACAAACATCCAAATTTCAATTATTTAAATCTGTTAAAGTACAGAAGGTTTTAAATAATGCAGAACTAAAAAGCGTGGTACACGTCATCTCCGGGACACTTTGGGATGTGCACCTGGAGCAGACACGCCATGCAAACGTAAAACAAATCTGGCTGAACGCAACCCACCGCGCCGTGAAATCCGAACAGCTCCTTCTAGTTTAAAAGCACACGTGTGGAAACACTTTGGCACAAGAGCCACATGATATGTAATCTATGCACTGCTGCACATATTGGAGTCCAGTCACACCATCCCATCCCGGCGCTATTTCACCAATACAGGCATACAGATTCTCCAGCGCGCCTTCAGACACTCTGAAAAGTAGTTGGTGCTGTATAAATAAATTGACTTGAACTGAATAGTACCATTGTATAACCACTATGTCATCATATCAGTCAATTATCAGCGCAAATTCTTCCATATATATGAGCAGTTAGAGACTTCTTCTGCCTTCGAGTAGGCTCATTTAGACATAATCATTACTTTTAATGGTGTTCTCTTATCACCTCATTTAATGGTGGTGGAGCTGTGATTTAGCGCTTACAAAGAGCAACATAAGTTTACATTTTGAGTCTGGAAAGCACTGAGGAGGCATAAGTCAGTGAACTTATGTCCAAGAGAGAGTAGAGTACAAATTGCATTTCAGGCTATGAGTTAAGTGTTTGCTTGTTTTCAGCTTTTGCTTTCATTTACTGTTTTTCGTCCAGCGTTCAGTAAAGTTCAGGCACCAAAAGTGCTTGGTTCGGTATAGAAAAGTTAAAGTTACTTTTTGTTCATCAGTGATCAGAATGAATGAGCTTACTAGAAGGGGAGGATACACGGCAATGGCATGCACTAGTAACGGTCATTTTGTGGTCGGATAACAATCTGGATCATTAATGCATGTAACCAAGAATAGAGGAGACTAAAAACTGAACAAATAGTAAATCCTTCAGTCACAGCTTATCCTGAACTGCTACACCGCAGCCACCTGGCTATATTTTGTTCAGTAATTGGAAATTTGCTAAACAGTTTGTGCAGAGAAACTACAGTTAAAAGTATCTGCGAGTTACAGAAAACACCACAGATCAAGGAGCGTAAGCACATTTGGGTATCTAGACCTCAAGGCTTTTAAACGAGACATGCTCACTTCAACTCCTAATGTAACGGTCACTTAGATATTTTCCACAGGAGATGATCTGACATGTCGTAGCTGGAAAAGCACAGATGGAAAGTAATGACAAATCATTGTCATCACTGAATGCAACAGTGTCATGGTCTTGGTACTGGTCATGCCAGCTCATTGTCATGGCTTACTGGGACAAGTGATTGGAACAGAGCCATCACTAATGGAATATTAGTTGGACCTGGGCTTTTCCAGGTGCCTCATTGTTCTTTCTCTTCACTTCCTGTCTGTTCTTTCAGCATTTAGCTATCTTTTCTGGGGCTTCTGCGAATTTTTGGGTGGCATTTTCTAACTTTATTTGAGAGTGACAGTGAAGATAGACAGGAAATGTAAGAAAGACAGAAGCTTGGAGTATTTACATCCATGTGGTGTGCAGTCTAGCTACTAAAAGAACACCCCAGTTTAAAAACAAAGGTACTTTAAGGACACTCACATTCGACTGCAAGCTCCAGTACCTTGCTAATAAGTATTCATGGTTTGCATTTCTATTTCAGTAAAGTATACATTGCTGCCAACCAGGTGTTTTATGGTTGGATAACTGGCATAAATATAGAGGCAAATGATCAATAATGACAGCTTTCCAAGCTAGCGAGTCACAGGATAACAACCAATCTTCGGTCACGTCGCAAAGAAGTTAAAGAATGTACCATAGAAAGAGTGAAAGCTGCAGTACTGAGATATAAAAATATGTCTTTAAATAGGTACCTTACAGATTTAATATATTAAAAAAAACAACTTTTCACAGTGGAAGTCTTTGCAGAATTGTTATATCACAATTTAGAATCCCACTTTCTCCATCTTGATCAAGTAAAGAGTTAAGATTTTGTGTGGCTATTCTTGTAGGATCGTCGTTTGCATTTTCCTACTATATACTGTCCAAACACCCCGCGACCCTAATGAGGATAAAGCGGTGTATAGAGAATGGATGGATGGATACAGTCCAAACATTTGATGAATTTGCAGCGTGTGTGCTCTGTGTATCATGATATTGCTTGCTAATAACGGTGCGTGTCTGAGTGTGTTGTGAGTAAATGTTTGCATCCTCGTGTGAGTGCGCTTCTTGCCAAGCAGGCCTCTCTAACATATGCTGGACAGTCAGCTTGTGCATCTCCGGGGAGAACGCCAACACCCCCCCATGCATTTAGCAGCTCTCCGTGGGTGAGCGTCTGATCACCACTCTCGCCAAGATGCTCGGTAGGTTGGAGTGGGACTTTTGTCTGATGGCACTCTGACACCGATCTGGAATCTGCTCTAACACCAGGGGGGTCCCTCTGTGGTGCAACACCGAGCAAAAACCCTCCTGCCTCTTCTTCTTCCTCTGAATTCAGTTTACTTTCTGTCTCTTTTACTTTCCTCTGGTCCTCCTCTCACTGTCACTCTCTCTCCTTCCCTTCTTCTCTCACTCTCTCCTTACAAGAAGCGTCACGGTGTTTAAACTAATTGACAGCACCTCTTGGGCATGACACAAATAGAGCCTCAATTTACAAGTCAAATATGTATAAGGAGCGGTGCGTGAATGGAAGGGAGCCAGGCAGAGCTGCGAATGCAGCAGGAAGGGGGTAAAGAGGGTGAAGGCAGGGGGTGTTGAATAAGTGGATACAATATGGTGAGCAGGGGCAAAAATAGGGCATAGACAGATCTTAGGGAAAGCAAAGGAGGACTGATAGAGTGTGAGAAAACAGGCATGTGCACAAGTCTATGTGTTCACTTAAATTTGTCTTTTGTAGTCTGTTTTTGTATGTATGAATAAATGTTGGTGTGCTTGTGCGAGCAGGAACACATGGCTGTTGATGACTGCATGTAAAAGTTAATGTGTGCATGCTAAAAGAGTGTTTCTGTACAGCAGGCTGCATGTGTGCCCATGCATGTGTGCATAACATATAGGAACATAAGTATTTGTGTGTGTGTGTGTGTGTGTGTGTGTGTGTGTGTGTGTGTGTGTGTGTGTGTGTGTGTGTGTGTGTGTGTGTGTGTGTGTGTGTGTGTGTGTGTGTGTGTGTGTGTGTGTGTGTGCATGAGAGAGCGGCTGTCACTGCGGAGAAAAATCCAGACTGCAGGGCAGGGAGGAAGATGATGGATGAACAGGTAGCTGCCTCCAAGCCTCTGCTGCTGGAATGAAGCCATACAAACACACCACACTTACCTATCAATCTGACTGTCAGCAGATTACACTGTCAGACACACACACACGCTAACACAGAGTGTGTGAACAGAGACACACAGAGAGAGAGAGAACAGAGCGAGTGAACGGGAGACAAAGGTGAGGAATAAAAGATGGAGAAACGTCGGGGGAGAGGCAAAAAACGGGTTGAAAGATTGCAAAAAAATCACAGAGCTTTTGAGAGGGTTTGTGTTGATGAGTGTGCGTACGTGTGCACCCTCCACCATCCCTCCCCTACTATTTTTGCCCAGTTGCCATGGCAACCACCATCCTTATGCTTGTGTGCGTGTGTTTGGGGAATGTAAAGTCAATGCCGTGGCTTGCAGAAACTGCATTGTCCACACCTCAAAGCCTCCCCTCGCCCAGCTCTGGGCTCTGCGGTGCCGTGGCAAGACTGAAAAGACTCCCAAACATCACCCGTAATCCCCTCCTCACCTCCACAACCGACCCCCACCGCCCTTAGATAATCATTCACAGTTTGAGATTATTCATGGCCTCAGTTATGTGGAACAAATTAAGCACACATAGAATAACTAGGTGCTCATTAAGGCCTATTTCAGACGGAGCTCCATTATAGAACGCTCTAATTAAACTGCTGTGGCATTGAAGAAGCATCCAGCTGACCTCGCCGGCTACGAAGACACTTTAGCTCCTTCACGCAACCAGGATCCACTCATTACTCGCCTGCACTCTGTCAGAGCTAACGAGTGTGTGCATGGCAACAGGTGAAGAGATTTTTAGAAAGAGGTCCAGCAAGATCTTCATGCACTTGACTCATGACTTGATGTTTTTCAGGATTCTGATTGAACTCTCAGAAATCTCACTTTAAACTCAGCAGTTAAATCAGTCAAAGTGGAGCTTAAAATACTGGCTTTACAGTCAGACGTTAAAATGAATTAATGCCAGAATCCTGTCTTTAATTCAGAAGTGTGCGTTTGTGTCACAAATCTGACTTTGAACTCAGAATTTTTTTCATGTTTTTAAAAATATTTTCAGCCTTGGTGAATGTCTAACTCTATCTCAAATCCATGCTAATGTTAGCTTTTTCTCAGCAGTAGAAGCTGGATATTTAGCTAGCCGTTACCGCTGCTGCTACTGTTTCATTCGTATGTGTGCACTTGTGACTTTAACACAGAATTCTGCTGACAGAGAAAGATGTAATGGCTTTAGCTAACATTTCAATATTCCTGAAGATGTTCTCCATAAAATAACACGAGCGAATAACAAGAAAATATGTGTAACATAAGCAGAAAAAAATGATGAAATTTCAAAGCTGAATTGGGCTGGATGGGGATAAATTCTGGCATGCCACATCGAATTACACCCTAAAAACGAGAAACATCACTACCGCTGTGTTTGCTCAGTGTGGGATTGTTTATCGCAGCATCTCACATAACTCACACATCCCGAGTTTTGTGTTCACTTCTTCCATTTCAGCTAAAGGTGTTGTTGACTGTTGCCGCTGACACGCATCGGACTAAGTGAGAGTCTCATTATCTGGTGATTATCAGTAAAAGTTCTTGTTTGCCTCTTTTGTTGAGTTGTTTTTGTGATAGCCACAGAATTTCTAAGTCTAGATGATTTAAAGCGACAGTACGGTATGTAGGATTTATTGGGATCTACAAGCGAGGTTGCAAACTATGATGAAGAAAATAGCATACCTTCTAGTGTCACTTCTTCATTCCGTTTCCCACGGTTATCCACCATTCTTTGATCTTTTGTTGTTTATGACTATCTGCCAGACCCTCCTCTTACCCTTTGTTGCCATACCTTTGACCTCTGACTATTTTTTGATATGGTGGTTGCATCGAAGAGGAAGAACCAGAGGGACGGACAGGAAGAGACGGATTAAACAGCTCTGTCCTGGACTGCCCTCTGGACTCCACTGAAGAGGTGGGTGAGAGGAGAATGGTAGCCAAGCTGACATCAATAATGGACAACACCTCTCACCTCCTGCACAAATCTGTGGGAGGCTTAAGGAGCTCCTTCAACAACAGGCTGCTACACTCTAAGAGCAAGATGGAGCTTTACGGCAGGTCCTTCATTCACACTCGTCAACATGACCACGGTCGTGATCAGTGACTGTAGTATAATGCAACACCGTTAGTCTTTATAACTTTTTAATTGTGGATACAATTATCCATCATGCCATATCTGTACATGTGAGTGGCATTGTAAGTAGTCCTTAATATTTCTATTTTTGTTCTATTTTTGCATTTTTTTGTCTTGGTTTTCCATCCATTCTCTTCGGCTTATCTGGGGCCGGATCACGGAGGCAACAATATGTTTTTAACGTACATTTTAAATATGTTTTTAACTGCGGCAGGACGCGAATTAAAAACTTGTGTGAATGTGCACAGTTTGAAGCAGAAAGCCTGAGTTGACAAAGAAAGCTGACAGCCACCCTCATGACATCTGTTTTTCTGACTCGGGTTTTGGTTATTGTCGGGCTGGCTTACACAAAGAAAGGCTGGCTATGTCCAACTTGCTTCGTCGTACAGAACTCTGGTAAGTCAAACTTGTTGTGGACCATCCTGTAGATGCTCAAACTGGGAAGTTTGGAGGCTAACTCTTTGACTTGAACTCTTTGCTGTGCTCCTAGAACTGTTCCTGTGTGGTTTTGGTTTGTGCTTTTGCTATGGACGGGTGTGGATAGTCTGCAACAATGCTGAAGTAACATCCACTAGAAAGTCAGGACTCAAAGCTTCCTAGTAAAGCATTATATTGTAATGCGATTATCATTGGTATTCACTCCATCTGGCAGCGATTTCAATGCTGTCGGTGACACTGTATCGCTGACATTTTATCCTGTCATGCCACGATGAAGCCTCTCAGATGATGCCAAAAGCAGAATAAGTCTGCTCTGTTTAAAAAAAAAAAACTAGACTATGTCACAACTGGTAAAACCTCTGTCTTTTACTTTGTACCTGGCTGTCACCATCTGAAAGCAGCATGAAGAGAAGATCATGTATGATCTCACACCGAGTCTCCTGGGATCTCATTTGCTCAAACATTTGATCATTACCTCTGGATATAAACATGAGACTCACATGCGGCAAAATACGAGGGAGTGAAAGCAGCTTCATTAAAATCTGGCGGATTTTATCACGAGTGCCTCTTTAATTGTGAGTTACTGTAGAACGTATAATTGTGAAACTCCTTCACCTGCTGCCAAGCTCTCACCAGCGTGATGAAGTGCACTTATTAGCGCTATTAACAGCAAAAACATAATTAAACCCACTGGAATCAAAATGACTATTTGGTTGCTAATAATATCTCGACACAATGGCATGCCACAGTGCTGAGCTGTGTTTGTAATAAATGGCTTAATGAGAGTCATATCACTAGTCTGCTGTCACATTACAGTCATCACCTGGAGCCTCACCAGATGTGGAACATGCAGAAATACAGCATCTATGTTTATTTCATGTATCATCTGAGGTATATCATAGTCTCCTTGTTGACCACACAGATAAAATGCAGGAGCTTGAGTGGACTTTTGGGCTATTTAGGTCACATCCCATTGCACTTGTAACATTTTGCTTCCACTGGTGCACAAATTTTCCCACCACTTCTTCTTTTCCTGGTGTTTTCGCTGAGTTTTTTTCTTTTTTTGAGAAACGGTGCCCGCAGGCGGGAAACAGAACAGGTTCTGGTTAAGTGGATTCATTACTGTCTCATCTTTGTTCTGTTTTTTAGGGTTATGAAATAAAAAGTAGCACTGTAACACTGCAATACATCACAGCTGGTTATACCTTTCAGCCCACGGAGGGCAGAGCAGCTATTTCTCCTTCCTGCCAAAACCCACTGTGGAGCTCATCTGAAATGTAATAAAAAGTAGGTGCCTGCTTAAAGGAATAATCCACCCAAAAACTACTTTTTGAGGATGAAATTTCTGCCTAAACTGAGCTGAAAAAGCCTTGATTTTGGCAGAATTTTCACAACATATACCATAAATGATTTTGCTCACATGATTTACAGGGGCAGATATAAGAAATTCTTGGTGAAGCACGACAACAGCAATAATTGATGACAGTTCTATTGATTTTTTAACATGATTTTTGCCAATATTGGTGGCCATGAGTTAGTTGTGTGCAAAGATTCAGTGATTAAGTTGCAGCTGGACACAAACAATATATTGAAATTCAAATCAAAATTGCAATTTGAAACAGTACAATCAACAAATCATGAAGGCTACAATTTGTACTTTATGCAGCATGTTGGACCCAGGACTTTAACTGTCATTTCAATGGTTTTACAAATTCATCCCATCTTGAAAGTTACACTTTTGATAGTAGCTCTAGTGGTTATGCTCTATCACATGTTATTAGAGAAGCTTCATCAGAAAAAGCTGGATGGATACGAGACCAAAATGGAGAGAGAGACATGTATAGATACTGTTGCCTTTGGTGAAGTTTCAATGGCTCGACCGTCACTGAGTGTCAAACCCAAGAATACAAATATAGACAAGAAAGCTTGAATTTTAAAAGTTATTTCACAAATCAAATCCTAATCCCATTATCTGTAGTCTACTGACAACACCAGCATGGATGGATTTATGTGTAAATTATAATGATATCTTGTAATGTATTGTTCAGCTGCTGTTTCAGCACCACGGACAGCGCTGCTTGTTTGGTAGGTGCTGCTCTGTCACTGTACTGAAATGGACAGGACCAGATTAATAGACAAACTGACAGAAAATGTCACTAAGTTCAGTGTCTTAGGTGGCTCACTTTTCATGGTTTTAAATAAAAGTTCTGTGTCATTCTCAGAGCTAAAGGCGGTCCAACAAAACAATAGAGAGTGCGACTTTTTTTGTGGATGTTCAGTCCACAAATGAAACGTTTCACCGTGGTATACATCTTTCTGCTGCACCGCCCAGTCCTAGTAGAGTCAACAAGAGAGAAAGAGCTGTAAACAAAAGCTACTACAAGCCTCTCCCTGCTGATTTTGAGTGATTATTGTGAAAGCTCTGAACATTACATTTGAATAAATAAATAAAGCTTTGTTATTTGATGACAGTTTAAACAGCTACTACCTAGGCATTCTTCAGTGTGCTCCAGGCACTGCAGATTTTGTGATGAATTTTCTCCTCCAGTGACCCACCAGAACAGCACCCTCTCTGCATCGCATGACCTCCTGAATAACAAATTAAGTGCTGCATGCACTGTGTGACACTCTATTGCTCTTCTAGAGGCTACTGTACCATGTTAAAACGTGGAATGTAAGAAGAACAGACCTCATATTTCTCTAATGCTGCATAATCTCACACTAAAGTCACGGTCACATCATAAAAGACTTAATAATCAAATTTTTAGGCCTTAATAATGTGTACCTCATGTCCACGAGCTATTGATCTTGTGGTCAAAGTTAGGAATGCGTGGCCATGAAATCAATAGCAACATAAGATATAATTTTAAAAAATGCCCACCATGTCACCAGTGCAGCTTCAAACCAAAAGAACCAATTTGTTTTTAGCTAAGAAGTTATTTCTGCAGCATCTCTGGTTGTTTTATGGGCATGAAGGCCGGCGCTGCAAATCAGGCCTCCTTTGAAACGGGTCAGCTACTCCTTTGCTGCAATTTATATCATTGGTTTTGAAGCTGTGTATTTTTAAATAGGAATATTGGTCCAGGTGCTGTGTTTAAGTGCTACAAAGCGTTTGTACTGGGACTTGCAAGGCTTGCCAAATGCAAGCTGGGACGGGATCCAGCTCCCTCAAACCGTCAGCAGGGTAAGCAGGTATGGCAAGAAGACGAATGATCCCAGCAGAAGAGGTAAAACCAACACTCAGATGATTAACATCCAAAGTACAAGTAGGATAAATTACGTATAGCATTACTAACGGTGGGCTATTTATTTTGTTTGTATGTGAAACAGTTCAGGGGGGAAAAGGGGCCCGGATGCACCGGAGAGAGGCTGACACAACGAAAAAGTGAGCTTTAATTACAAAAGCTGGTACAAGGTTACAAAGACCAGGCAAGCAAACAAACACAGTGAGCGAGCCGAGGCTGAATCTGGGAGAACAGGCACGAGTCCAAAAAAACAAAGCGAGGCACGAGTTGAGAAACAAAACGCTGGAAAGTTACGGCGCAAAGCGACGGAGGCGAAGAGCGGGGCGAAACGAGAGGAATCTGGGGACGGGCGACAATCCAAAACAAGGAGCAGACGAGGGCAATAAATCAGGAACAGGCAAAAGTCATACATGAGAGAAACGAACTTGGAACGGGACGAGAAGAAAAACACAAACAAAAAAAATGCTGGAAAGCTCGAGTAGTGAGGAGAACGAAGACAATCTGGCAAATAAGCGGTGGAGAACTGATTGGGAAACGAGACAGGTGAAGCACAAAACTGGCAAAGAAAGAAAGAAAACAAGCAATGAAGGTAATAGCTCTCGATTTAGGAGATTTCTACGTCCACTATAGACTACTGTAAAGTCATGTTGGGGAAAAAAAAACATAAGCATCAGGGCTCCAGACTAACTTTTTTTCCGAGGAGCACAGTGGAACTAAACTTAAAATTTTAGGAGCGCAAGCAGAAAGTTTAGGGGCGCACACCAAAATTGACTTGCAAAGTAAATATTCACATTTCCTCTCATTTTCACTGTATTACTGATAAATACTTGAACAATAAATTTTGAAAATATAATGTTTTCAGTTCACATTTTATAGTGCAGCACAACATAACAAGAAAAGCACTGAGAGCGCAGTACTCTGTTAAGGCTGCTCAGTTGATGTATAATTTCCGACAGATGAAATATTTAATAAAAAATTACCATGTGCTGAGTACAGGCATGTGTTATGCATGTGCATGTTCAGTATTTATACAGAATCACGTGTAAATTACCCCATAAAGGTCTGTTCATCAGTTCATCACTTTTGTCAAGCCTTTGTTTTGCTCGTGTTAAAATAACCGTTCCCTTCGGCTTTTATTCTGAAAGTGTATTTTTAATGGTATGGGCTTTTATTTTGTGACCATTCCAGCGGCACAGGAAGCGCATAGCTAAGAAGCGGCTTCTTGACATGATGAAGACGCTGCCAAAAGGTTTGAAAATTCACGTAAAGATGAAAGAAAACGGTCCCATGCTGTTGCTGTCTAGCAAAATATGTGTCTGAACTTAGAATCAGCTGGAATGGAGACAAGCTCTGATGGTGAAGAAATGAGGGAAGGACAGAAAGGGGAATTTGTGTTCAAAGTAAGGCTGACTGCTGAACAGAAATAAAGGCTTTGTGAAACATCAGGAGCTCCACCTTCATTCGCCCCCCGCTCTCACACACACATTGGCCCGCCTTCTTCTTCTTTGGTGTCCGTCTCCTTTCTTCTTCTTTTGGAGTTAATGTGGGTTGGTAAACCAGCTCATTTACTGTCAGCTACTGGGCTGAAGTGTGGAGCAGAAGTTTGTCAGCAACAAAAACTATTCAATAACGAAAAATTTACTCGCACTGTCTCAAATTTTAGTCTCAAAATGCAACCATTTAGTCGCAGTCTGGAGCCCTGAATATGGAGATCAAAGGAGGCATTGCTGTAAAGGAAGAAGGTAAAGGATGCCAGCACACAGTGAGCACAGAGGTGGGTCAACTCATGAGGTCTATATACAGCCAACAACTCAACCAATTTATTATCTCCTAAGGGGGATGAATGGACTTCCCGGATTTCATTTGGATAAGAAATGAGGCACGGCAAAGAAAACCAATCCGTCATCATTTCGGCGTGGCGGCGACAGGCTATGAATGGCTCTTAAGAACACCATTTATTAAGGCTTACGCTCTACTGTATACCCCTGGTTCCTCTTAAAATGTTCAATTGCACCACTGCTGGCCATGAATCAAGATATGGACTCTCAGATCTACCGGGACCGAGTCTCAGGTAGCAGAATTAACTGCACCATCAGCCCTCTGCAGCAGCACAGCATGCTGGTGGTGGTGATGATATCATTATATTTTTAGAATTAGTCTTGCTCTCCTTTGGGATTGGAATAATCTTTGCTTTTGTTTCCTTTTTTTTCACATTTCCATCCACCTTCTTGTCTTTTCTGCTCCGTAAATTCAAGACAAATGGTTTCCTTTAGCTCACTGTGCTTTTTAAAAATTACAGCTAATGTCTGTTTTAGATAAAAGCCCAAACAATACATTAGCACCAGAAAACTTCAAGGTTATTTTAATTATCATTTTGAATCTTTTTAGTCACATCACTTGATCTTTAAATCAGTTTTTAGGTGTGAAATGACTTTAGACTGCCCTTTGGTCACAATGAAAGCTTAAACGGTTCGTTAATCAATTACTAAATCAACAATTTTGACTATTTTAAGTAATTATTAGTCCAGAAACTACCACAGAGAGCATAAACACACAGCTTGTTTGCCTTTCTGTTTCCTTTTGCCGTCCGATTTCACATTTCTTAGGCTAATTAAACTAAAACGGCCCGAGAAAATACTGTTTTCCTGCAATAAAGAGACACAGCAATAATAAATGTAATCCAAGTTTTAAGTTTGTTGCTTCCAGCTGCTTCTTGGAATCTTTCCTCTGAGTTTATTAAATACCTGCAGCATTAAATAGCAGCAGGAGGGACTTAATTAGTAACTGGGTCAACACATAATTGTGGGACTTTTTGTATCATAGTTCACATTTTTGTTGTTTTCAGACCTAAAATTAACATGGCCGCCTAGAACCAAACACCACATGGCATTTTTAGAGAAAGATTCTTCTAAATATTATAGATACAATTGAGTAAAATTGAAAGTTTTTTATAAAGACATTTTCGTAAACCTGTTGACATGTGATAAATCAACACTTGACTCACACACTATATTAAATAACTCAGAAAGCCTTGGAGTCTTTTCTTCAGGAGGAAATGACATCATGTGGAGCAGGTCATGAGATCTGGAATCAACACACTTCCTTGAAAGGTGTTTTTGTAATGAGTAGTGGAAAGCTATTTCTCGGACACATTCACCCCCTGTCAAAAGTGTTAGGACAATTTCCTATTTAAATAAATTAGAAAGTGTCCTAAAACTTTTGACAGGGGGTGTATATAATTTATTTTTCACATAAAATTTGATATTTTGCCTATAAAGAAATATCTGTCATGATTATCTCAACTTACGGTAATAAAAGGGAAAAAAAATCAAAGCTAGTCATTTTATTATTGTTTAGCTAATTAGAATGTGTTTGTTATTAAATTCGGACAGTTATTTAGCTGACATTTTAGTGATATCCAGTCATTTTTTATTAATAAGTGATTGTTTCCATAATAAATAATTATGGAATTTATAAAGACGTGATCATAATGAACATAAAAACTTTTTTTTTTTTTTTTACGTTTAATAAAAATGTATGCAGGATATATCCAATGGACTTCAGAAGTCCCTCAGTTACATGTCATATGTTGACCCAGCTACAGTTAAATAATGAGTTAGACAGCGGTCGTTATGTTGTATGTTTACTAGTTCCTTGGAATGAAGCCGTGAGGAACGTAAAAGTCACGCATGTCTGAATGGCAGAACGCCACCGCTTTACGACACTGATTGAAGCAACAACTTCCCACAACTCACGTCTGAAAGAAAAAAAACATAATTACAGAAATCAAAGTGACAACATCAAAGACGACAACAACAACACATCACAAAACGAATGCAGGAAACTGAAATTCACACCAAGCACAAATATGAAAGAGTGGAAATGCAAATGTGCAGGTTTTCAGATGTGCCAAAGTGGTTGTATAGAATTAAACTAATTGCTATTCAATATGTATCTTTTGTATTGAGCATTTTTTTTCCACCCATTTCAGCAGCTTCAGACAATTTATGGACCGACTGAAAATAATAATTCTTTTAAAAAACTCGCCTCAAGTCCATTTTCTCTCTCCATAGTGGATTTTTTTTTTAAACTCATCGGTATCAATATCGGCATCACCCTCAAAGGTCCAGCATCGTTCACACTCTAATTCATATTTCATGCTTCATCACAGCTCATCTGCTAATTTTACACTGGAGTTAGGCTGATGATCAACCCATCTGATTAACATCAAGTGCGGATATTATGTTTTCTCTGAGTGCAGCAGCTGATTATTGTGATTAGAACATTTCTGTGCAACTGAGTCCCCGTGTTCTAATAGACCCATTATTCTAAAGAAAAAACCAATAAATGAGTATGAGAAAAATCATCTCCAAGGAAAACAAAAAGTCAGGCAGCTTGATTTATAGACAGCCTCTCATCAGTTACAGCAGAGATAAGTTATGAGTCGTTAGAATACATTGTCCTGGTAATTGTGCTGCTGCCGTTGCTAAATCGGTTGAAGCGTAAAATATAAGCAAATTCACAGCCGCTAATAAAGCAGCCAGAAGATCTGAATCCAATATCAAGTGATTAGACCAGAGCTGTCAAACTCATTCAGCCCAGTTTGATCTCGAGCAGAATAGCCGATAAAAAACGGCAACTCCAAATTTAACCCTTTATTTTAGTGCACAAAAAAGTACATTCTGAAAATGCTCACATTTAAGGAATTACATTTTTCCGAAATAAGATGAACAACCTGAAATTTCTTCAGAAATGTAAGTTCATTTTTATCTCATAACGTCCCTCATTATGTTGCTTATATACAGCGTATACCTGTGGCCTAAATCTAAAGATAAATCCATCAGTACAACTAGTAGCTATATGCTCCATAGAAAGAAAAATGCACAACGCACATTTAAAATTAAATATCCCACATGACATATTTGTTAACCTAAATTTTCTGCAGTTTTGCACATTACATTGTTCTTGAAAGTTGCAGAGTAGAAAAATAGAGGCCTGTGAAAAGAATGTTACCTTAGTGTTTTTGTTGCGTTCCTCTCACAATTACCTCTTTGCAACTTTTTTATAATTTTTTTCTACCTGTACTATAACCGACCTCTAATCAGCAGCAACAAGAAGTACAAGATAAGATACATTTCATAACTTAGTCATAGATTGACTCTTTTTCTTTTAAGCTTATATAATTTCCCACAGGTTTAATGCTTTGTTGCATGTTTTTGTACTTGTAAATTCCTCTCTGTTGTAAAGTTAAGCAAATACTAAAGGACAAAGTCTTGTAAAACAGTCAAATGTTCTGCCTGTAATTCATATCTTTGGCGTTGGAAGTATTAAGGGACCAAAAAAGAAGGTATTTTATTCATTATATATTTTTAAAGTAATCTGTTATCGGAGCTTTTTTCTGGCAGATATCGGAATTGGTATCGGCCTCAAAAAAATCCATATCGGTCGGGCCCTATTCATTTATATGTCCGTTATGGCTGAAAGATCACAATTTATGTAGAGCACAACAATCTAGTATTTTGCTTTATGATCATCATCATCATCATCATAATCTTTATTCCAGACTCAAAATGGTCCATAAAATTACATACAAATACAAATTTAAATAAATAAATTAAAAAAACAGTAACAAAACAAAAACAAACAAACAAACAAAAAACAACAACAACCAAAAAAAAAAAAAAAAAAAAAAACACTACACATGTAAACTATATAAACAGTCTCTCCAGTGTCTCCAGAGCACAGAAGTGTACCGGACACTGCTCTGCCCAGGTTTGACAAAGGCTTGAATAACTTTATTATCAGAATCCATGAGTCGCTTAGAGAACTTAAAAATAAAATTTCTAATAACAGCATTCAGTGTTCTGACATTATTATGCACAAACAACTGGCTCGCACTGGTCCACCGAGGGACTTTCATTAAAGGCCTAAAGGCATCATTGTATACCACATGCAACTTTTTAAATTTGGCTTTTGTGTAGCCAAATCAAAACTACTTGTCGAGATCTAGAAGTTATTAGAATTTTATAGTTTTTTTATTTGTAGCTCGTGTCTTCTCTGTAATTCTTGCCCTTTGCAAAGTTGTGTCCAGTTTTGGCCACATGTTTGACATCCCTGGATTAGACTAAACTTGGAGTCCGGTGTGTTTAACCCGGCATCCTATAGCGTTACGCAGCATCTTCTTGTGCCTTCCACGGCCAGCAGACTGCAGCAAAGTGCAGCTGCTGGCATACAGTATCCAATGAGATTTATCCCCCCGCTGCTGGGGACTTCTCAAGCTAAATTAGCAGGAAATAGCTTCTGTCTCGGCCCGTTTTTGTCACAACAATGAAGCATGTAATTGTTCTGTACACATGCACGAAGGCCAACCGCAATATTTACCCTGCAAACACTTCTCCCTCTCAAGTCTTTCATGCATGCAGGCACATTTATTCAGGGCTCTCTTATCGGGCTGCCACAAAACAGGCAGGTTTTTGTGGCCGCGTCGTCGCTGTGTAATTGTTTGTGCGCTGCTGGCGTGCACTTCACGGTCCTATCTCGGACATGCTCCCGTTGAAGCGGGTTAGTTGTGAAATCAAGCGAGAGGACGGGTGATTTTTTTTTTTTTCTATGTAACAATATAGGCCTGTCAAAAGCAAACCGAGAACAGTGGCCAATTTGGCACGGAGACAGGTGAGGCATGTTGAGACGAATCGCAAAATGAATGTTTGATCAGTGAGAGGCTGCAGCAAATCACCACCTCAAGAACGTCTGAAGTGAGTCTTTCTAATAAGTGTGTGTGTTTTTGCAAAGCCCAAACCAGCAGTGGGAATTAAGGACATTTTTTTCCCCCCCACGCTGCCTTTCCTTTCGCCTTGATACTCTACGCTCTGTTCTGAAAAGGAGTGTGTTATATTTTAATTCTGAATACATCTACATAAAGACCTTTTTTTTGTCTGTAATTTCCATGATCTCAATCTGTCAATCAGCCGTCCTCGGTTACATGTGTGGCTCTCTGCGGTGGGAGGACCCGCTCTCCCTGAAAACATCATTAGTCAGCCGCGCCGTGTGAAGTTATTCCTGACAGCAGGGCTCCGGATGAGCGCGGGAAAAGGAAACACATGCTCGCCCTCTGACCCGATGCACTGCAGATATGAAACTCCCAGGCGTGGTCTGATGGGAAACCCACAGAGGTAAAATGGCAGACTACAGTGACAACAAATAGAGCAGATTAATGCACAAAGTCTCTGGTTGCACTTACACATTGCCCTCTGGTGGTTGCATCTGCACAAATAGAAGCGGCTGGATCCTCAGAGTGACAAACGCATGCAGGGAGGGACTTCTCTTTTCAGATTCATGGCACTGCTAAACGGGTTCTTCCTCCCACATTTTCACTTTTAGTATGACACCACCATTAAAAGTAGCACTGATATAAGGAAATTACATTATTCTTTTGGCTAAATGAGTTAATTTCTTCTCACTCTGAATGCTGAATGAACTCTACGGGTTGAGATGTGCTTTTTTTCTCTCGTTACAGCTGTAGATATAAAGGTAATAACATGTAAGATACCACTAACAGCCTCATATATACATCATATTAAGGATGTACATCGACCACGACATTAAAACCACTGACAGGTTGAGTGGTTGGTATTGATTATGTTGTTACAACGGCACCTGTCAAGAAGTGGGATGGATTAGGCTGTAAGTGGCTAAATAATGCACCCTGACGCACAGCAAGCATGTTCTATGGAGGTTAAGATGCTGACTCGACTTCCACATTTTCCTGATCTCAGTCTGCTGGAGCATCTGTGAGACGTGCTGTAAAAACAAGCCGAGTCCATGGAGGTCCCACCTCACAACTTCCAGGATTTAAAGGATCTGCTGCTCACGTTTTGACGCCTGATAGCATCGGACACCTTCAGAGGTCCTGCAGTGTTCTCTGCCTCAGCAGCTTAGAGAGGTTTTGACAGCAGAAGGGGAAGCCAGACAAAACTGTGCAGGTGGTTCTGCTGTTGTGGTTGATCGGTCTGTATGTGTCTGTATCTACATGTCGACGCTTAAGTGAACCGGCTGTGTAGCGCTAGGACAGAAAAATATTGCTTTTAATGCTTTTGCTCAACTCAGCACCACTGGATGGTAGCTATGGTATCACAATAATGCCATAATAAAAGATCAATCTGTTCAAGAAAAAAAATTATATATTTGTAAATATAAACAGGAATAAATAATTTTTAAAAATAAATATGCTAAAAATAAAGAAATAAATGTGTTAATATAAACAGGAATAAATAAAAGAATAAATACAATATAAAGCTGTTTTTATTTTTAAAAAGAAAATAAATGTGAAAATATAAAGAGGAATAAATTAAAAAATAAATTTTAAAAAATGGAAATATAAAGGCGAATTTTGTCAATGCTTTTCCCTTTTCTCTTTGTTTTTTTATAGGTATAGACTACTCATCTGGACAGAAAGCCCCGCCCAAAGCTATCTGATTGACAGCTCAGTCAACCAAATAAAAGCAAAGGCAAAATGGAAAAACATTTATTTATCCTTTTTTATATTTACACATTTATTTTCTTATTTTTAACAGATTTATTTTATTTATTCCTCCTTATATTCACACATTTATTTATCTTTATATTTGCACATTTATTTCCTTTTTTTTTTTTTATTTCTATCTCTTTATATTTACACATTTATTTCCTTTTTTAACAGATATATCTTTCATTATGGCACTCCTGTGATTCCACAGGTGACTTTCATGCAAGTTAACTTAAAGAAAACTCATCAGGTACATAAAAAATGATAATGCAGATATTAATTGTGCCACGCTCGATGCAGAAAGAGAAGCTTAGCCTCAGCAGGTACTTGAAAAAAATATTTTTGAACCAAATTAGAAACGTTTTACTTGTGTTTATACTTAACATGACCTTGTTGATTTGATAATAACCACCCACATTTGTGAGAAGAATCTGTGACCTCCTCAAGTTGAAAATAAAGAACGAATATGAATAAAAATTTCATACTAGGAAAAAGTATCAAAGGATAGTTTTAGTTCATGGACAGTTTCGGCTTGTGTTGGCTCATTTTCGGTCATGCAACAGAAGCTGGGGCTACAGAAATTTTAAGCAACTAGATGGAAAATAGCACATGTCAAATGCAAAAATTAAAGTAAATAAATGCAACAAAGAGGAAAAAAATAGTTCAAATGCTGGATGATCAAACAGAATAATGAGACAACACTAAAAGCTAAATGTTTTCTTAAATAATACCTTATTTCACAGTTATAACGACGTCTACACCAGTCCAATAATCAATTAGTTCACTGATAAGGAAGAAAATGTTAAATCCCCACCATATTAATCGATGAGGAAAATCATTGTTGAGACTCTTTATCAGACTAATTCCAGTTAGAATTCATCTTTAACATAACGTAGGCCTCTAGTAGCACATCCTCTACCGAATTTATAAACAAAATATTACCAGCATTTGACAGCTAATTGGATTGTTTTACAAAAATGACACACATTCACTGGTTTGGACAGTTGGTCAGACTAAACAAGCGACTTAAAAACGTCATCCTGGGCTGTTACAAATTCAGATTTCGTTATTTTCTCACTCTTTTTTTGAACAAGCAAATGATTTATCAGTTCATCGGAGCATTAAATGGCAGATTAATCCACAATGAAAACAGCTAGTCGCAGCTGGGATAAGAATCTGTGCATATCGCTGGCAGTTTTCACTCATCGCTGTGCACACACAGGTGTACAAAAACACACCTGTGTCCACTTCAGAGATTATGAACCTGAATGTATCATATCTGGAGCCAGAAGCACCAACCATCACAGGGCAAATGCACCTTTTAGGGGCCACTGGGATTTAATCAGAAAGATTCAAATCAATGAGAGAGACACATCAATATTTCACCATCAGTCCACCACTCTATCCAACCTGAATTACACACTGCTCCCTCTTGAAATATGCACCTTTCAGTCAGCAACAAATCGATCACAGAGGCCAATAACCTGCAGCAGCACTCAATGAACCAGCATCCAATATCAGCCAGCTGTCTTACCTTGAAACAGGTGTTTCTTCCCAGACTGCAGGAGCATCCACCAACAGTTAAATCCAGTATGAGCTGACGGGTCATTTCACAGCTCCCTGCTTCTGTTGTTGTCGTTAGCATTGTTAGCCAGCATTAGTATAAGCTCCACAGAAAAATAAAAAACAAAAGTCAACCTGTCGCTACTCCGCCTCTTCCCCTGTTTATAATCTGTCCTTTAACCAATCACCTCGCCGCCATTGCTGAAGCTGGCATTCATTTGTTGGTTTCGTTTTAACAAAACGTGTTTCCGCAAAAGGCCACCTGAGGTCAGCTTTGGGCCTGCATCTCGACGGCTCCACGCTCCAAAGTTTGCCGAGTTAGACACCATTTCCTTCGATTTGCCATGTTAGCCGTTGCTAGCATAACAGCTACGTGTCGTGCATTGTGGGTAATGTAGGCCCCTTGTTTTGACAAGAAAGAATAATGTGTCAGGAAATGTAATATCAGCATTCCAGATATGTTTTATTTCAAGTGTTTACTACTGCTGCTGTTTCACTTGAGACATAATATTTTATCATAATATTGAGCCCTCCTCATTTATTTATTTTTTCCAAGCAGGGATGGTGTAAATTAATAAAACATTTCTCTGAGAAAAAAAAAAAAAAAGGAAACAAAGCAAGCAAACACAAAACACACAGTTACACACAAAAAAAACATGAAATTCAAACTAGTATTACATGCCAACCCGTACTAATTCCTCAGGCGATTACAGAACAGAATTAGATGGATACTCATATATCCGTTGAATTAGACATCATCTGCCTGTGGGCTCTCAGCGGCTCAAGCTTGTTTATCCTCATGACATCTGTGACCTAACTGCACTGAGGATTGTGGGTCCAAATGGCCAGAAAACCTGCTGTCAAATGCCAAATGCTACCAGATGTACTCAGACATCCTGGTATTTTTTGGCACACTGTTTTCGACAAACTATTTATTTAAAATACCAAATCTTTTTCTGGCATTCTGTATAGTATGGTAGTAAGGCCATATCACCAAAATCTCCATTTCTATTAACGAACTCTGTATACAGTGGATATAGCAACCGTGATGTGAACCATTAGTTTGTCGACTACTGTTCTGAAGAATTTGGAATTTGGCAGTTTTGCTCTTTTGGAATCAGACATAAAGGGTGTACAGCGGGTCATCGGTTTATGACGTCCCCGATCTACGGCATTTTGTAGTTAGGTCAGAACTCGTAACGTGGAACTAGTTGGCGAGCGGAGTGGGGAATATGTCGTCATGTGGCACTGTAAGGCAGACTTGTTTACATTCGCTGGTTGTATGCCACCTTGGATTGTGCTACATTTGCTAACTTTTTGCCCTTCACTATGGCTCCCATGCACAAGTCAGACTCTTCTGATGGCAGTGCTTCAAAGAAAAGGAAAGCAGTCTCCATGCAAGTGAAATTAGACGTAATAAAACACTTGGAACAGGGCAAACATCGGCTGGTTGCTTGACCGAAGTCGCACGACGATCAGAAAAACACACAAAGGGGCATTATTAGATCAAATTGTAATAATAGTGCAACATATTCTGTTATCTTTTTGTATAATGACTCATAAATGAATGAAAGTCGTTGGTATCCATGGCTTTTCCAAAGATATTAAGACTGATTGATCGTGATGCATGTAACAGCTTTTTTTACATTTTCTCCAGAATTCCGACTTACAGCAAAAATCGACTTACGGTGCACCGTAGGAACCGAACTCTGACATAAATCAAGAACCCCCTGTATCTGACTGGGAACTTGAAGATACTACACATAGCGATCTGTCATTCGCCATAATTTTACACTAAGTTCAACCTAAATTTACAAAATAAACACTGATCGATTGAAGGAGACTTCAAATTAACCATTTAGATCATAAATTCATCAGGAAAATGTTCAGCAGAATAAGTGAGAAGTAGGATAATTTTCTCATAGACTTCTATAGAATCTGATTTCTTTTCACAATCACGGGAGTCGCCCCCTGCTGGCTGTTAGAAAGAATGCAGTCTTAAGGCACCTCCATCTTTCATGTACACTTGATGGTTCCACTGTATTTATCTCTGTCTGTTGTTGGCCTGATGAATGCTGCATGAAAGACAGGATTTTTATAGCTTCTCTGTATATTTCAAACAACATAATTAAGTACCAGACCCTCGTTAAAAAACTGAAATGAACAGACAAATAACTCAAACACTCTATAAATGCCACTCTCAGTATGAATAGAGATTCTTGACACCATCATGCGACACATATTTTAATAAGATTTAAATCAGATTACATTCACAATTTATATACATGCTCATGTACGTCCCGGCTTACAGTGGTCCTGATATTCTGTCAGTATGTTCTGCTCTATCTCGGACCACAGAATCCTCCCTCCGCTTCATGGTTCACCACTTGGATGAGATTAGATTCTTTTCTTTTTAACTTTTTTATGTAACAGTGTTGAGCCAGAAGTTAAGCTTTAGCTCATGACACCGTTCGCTGCGATAAATCCGAGACCACTTTCGCTCAATGACTGTCTCCCCGTGGATTCATGACAACAGATGTTAGAAAGTGCAGAATTCTGTGAGGCTGCAGATTTGTCACACTGAGATCTGGATTGCGCTCTCGCGGCGAGCTTTGCAGAACAACATGTCCTGAAGAGAACGGCGCTGCTGCTGGATTTCCTCTGTTTTGTTCGTCGGTATTAGAAGCTCGTGCAGCCATTTCTGGCCTTGTGAGACACAACCTGTCTTCTTCTCACTTCCTCAAATCTACTGTGATCTTGACACGTTTCACTCTATCGGTAATCTTATCAAGCAAGAAACCCTTTCACCCGTATTAAAATGTCATTACAACGACTGGATGACTCCAATTACCTGCTTTCATAAAAAATCATTATCCTAAAGGTCAACATGCAGTGCTTTAATCCAAACTAAATACACAGAACGGTAAACAACACAGTAAATTGCGCTTCTTTTGTTCTAAATAGCTGAGGTCAAATGAAGGTCTGGGGACATTAATGCAGAAATCCAATTGGCATTTAATGTGTTCTAAACATCCCTACAACTATGTATGTTTTCAGTAGCCATGGGTGGAGGATGTAGCTAAATCCGAGTCTTGTTTGTCTCATATCTATAATCAATTTCTGACAGAAAATTAATAGCTAAAGAGCTGACAATTCCCAAAACAATTCCCATTGGCGCGGCTTCATGAAGTAACGAACATCTGAAATGCTCACCGTCTCAGGATCAGAGTCACGTTTAATCATCTCTTGAGGAAACATAAGGTTCGTTCCTCCTGTTTTTATTTTATTTTGCTTCTCTGACAAACCAGATTGTTTCACTTCAAAGACAGCCGAGCAGAGAGAAACAGTGAGAGACAGACGGAAGTTCTCCACGGCTCCTCATCGACGTTCTCTTTTGGGAACCAGGAGGACCCTGACTCCTGGGAGTCTGGCTTGATTACTGAACGGAGCTGAAAATGAGAACAACTGACACTGGGCTCTGTACATATAGCTGATGCTGAAGGAGATGTTGTGAAGAAAAAAGAAAAGCCTCTCGAATTCATTTTAATCCTGAACATAAATTGGCTTAAGTTGTGTTGCTTCCAGTCTAATTTATCTCATCGTATCCGAATGAAATGTGACCGAATTGCAAGTACTTTCTTCAAAAAAAAGAAAGGGATGATCAAAGTTTAACCATTTTTAAGACATTTCTACTTTAAGAGGGCTTTTTTGGTTAATTAAAGCTGGATTCATTCATTTTTGGCCACTTGGGGGCAGCAAAACTTGCTGTCAACATAATATTGGAAGATTATCACCGAAAAAAAACTAAACATTATACATTTTATTATCATATAGGATTTGTTTCAGTCTAATATTAGGAAGCCGACACAGCATTAGGCAGTTAGTTTTAATCTTATGGCTGCTGACTAATATAGCTACACATATTTTGATGTTTTATAGTCAAAGCTGCACTAACATCATATTAATGTCAGGTCAAATGGTAAACAGTATTTAGCTGATAATGAGCTCTCATCAGCTTGTGGAGGCCAGAAAAGGGTTAAAATGTGACACATTAAGCAGATGGCCAGAAAACCGATTCCATTTCAAAGCTAATGTTGCTCACTGGAAATATAAACGGCGAGCAAGCAGCCAAAGAAAATCAATCGCTGTGGCTTTAACTCGCACTCGTGGATGACAAATTAGTAATTAGACCTTCTGCTATGTTTATTCTACATATATATTAACAGGCTAAGTAACAAGGAAAGCAGAAAGTGTTCAGTGTGAAGGCACTGCAGAGCCACACCGCTGCGCTTTACAGACTCTCATTCACAGTGTCCATGGCAACAAGAGCCTTGGAGACTTGTGCCTGGGGTAGAGGAGGGTCAGGCGTTGCAGAGAGTTTCTCCATCGCGTCCTCGCTGACGCTGCTGATTCCCCATTCTCTGTGTTATCCAGCTGACTGACAGTCCTGATGACCGGCAGAAGAGTCGTAGTAAAAGCGAGGCTCCATGTCTCCTCGGCGTGTCCACACATCCGAAGACCTCACCACCACCCAACGGTGTCTTCTCCCGGTCTTCAAACGGATTCCTGTTCGAGATGACGACCTCTCTCTGGAGAGATGCGATATTTGTAGTTGGCAGCGTGCACCTCGTCGGAATGGTTGCGATTTCCACACGGCCCGTTTTAGTTACAGAAATTCCAACACAAACGAGGCATTTGTCACTTCAGATCATCCCAGACGTGCAGTCTTCTGCTGTCTAGATGCATATAAACATAGCAGAGTCCACTGGTCCTGAGTCCATATGCTTCAATGTGTCCCCAGCTAAATGTGAAAAGTATTCATTCTTTTCTTGAGTTGATATTAGGATTCATCCTCAATGCTATTAACTTCAAATCTTCTCATCTGAGAAAAAATCTGGTTAAATAGGTCAATATATAATTGCAGGACTTTTTGTATCATAGTTGACATTTTTGCTGTTTTCAGGCCTGAAATCAACATGACCGCCTATAACAGAAAGATTCTTCTAAATAGTATTTATACAATTGAGTAAAATTGAAATTGAAAGTTATTTGTAAAGATGTTCTAGTACACCTGTTGGCAGTTGACTCACACACTATTTTATATTAAATAAGTCAGAAAGTCTTGGAGTCTTCCAGTCTTTTCTTCAAGAGGAAAGGACATCACGTGGAGCAGGTCATGTGATCTGGAATTAACACACTTCCTAGAGAGGTGTTTGTGATGTGTAACTTAGTTGAAAGTGATTTCTTGGACACAGATACATATAAAATTGTATATATTGCCAAAAAAGCAATATCTGTCATGATTATATCAACTTAATAAAAAGAACATAATCAAAACAATTTCTGAATAAGCTCAAAACAACAAAAACAAGACACCAAAGACACGACAAAATCGAGACACAAAGTCAGAAAATGATACAAACGAGGCAGAAAATGAAAAAAATTGATATACAAAATGACAAAACCGAAAAATGAAACGATTAAAATGAAACACAAAATGGCAAAAATGAAACACAAAATGACAAAAACACGACACAAAGTGGCAGAACAATTTCTGAATAAGCTCTTTTTGTTATTGTTTAGCTAATTACAATGTGGTTGTTATTAAATTTGGACAGTTATTTTGTTGACATTTTAGTGATATCCAGTCATTTCTTTACTAATAAGTGATTTTTCCATTCTAAATAATGATAACATTTTTGAGGACATGATCATAATGAACATAAAAAAAATCATTAGTTTTTTTTACTTTTAATAAAAATGTATGCAAGATACATCCCACGGACTTCAAAAGTCCCTCAATTATATACTGATCCAAATGGAGGTCTATATTTTGCGGCCACGAACACCAGAGGAGCCCTCGCTATCTATTCTACTGCACTGCATTTCATCTTGTCTCCAGATTGCATGTCACATTCTGCAGGAGGCAGATCATCTGGTCTGACAAGGCAGTGACGCGCCGAGAAAAAGTGCATGAGCGGTTCAAAAATTCATGTTGTTTAGGAAAATACGCACACAAACCGGCGCTGTCCTCACCCTGTCATCACCTGTCATGTAGCTGTAAAACACAGTCTCACCACTGACACACCAGCTTTACCCTCAGTTACAGAAATAGATGAGACACATATACACGCAGAGCCATTATTTCCACTGAGGCATGCTAGTCTTCATTCCATTTTATGGACCGTGAACGATGTGAAAAGATGTTGTAATATGGTAATAACAGAATATTTCTTTCCGCCTCTGTGGCAGAATTGAAATCTTTTTACATTTAATTTTGAAAACAGCTGTCAGCTGGAGGAAAATGGCCCGATTCGCCCTTCAGGAGTGACAATGGAAAGCCAGAATGGACAGTTTTGTGGACAGTGTCTCGACATATTCAGCAGATTGGTCCACCTCTTCAGTATCAAAAATAATAGCCTGACATCCACCTGATGGATTGCCATTAAGGTTCATGCAGAGCAGGGGTGCCAAACATGTGGCCCCCGGGCCAAAACCAGCCCAGTAGAGGGTCCAATCCGGCCCGTGGGATGACTTAAACGTGTAAAAATTGCAGAGAAGACATTAACTGCAACTTGTAAAAATAATTTCCAGACCTTGACAGGTTGTTTTGATCCTAAAGTAAAATACTAGATTACGCATTGTTCTTTTGTCATTCTCGTTAACCCTAGAGTGAGATTCATTTACTCATATCCAAGCCCATGGACAGCATTAAACCGGATAACTTAGTATGGCATGTTGAGTTTCCAATGACTCCAAGAACTCCTGATTTTCTCTGATGGAATCACCTGTCACAACAAAAAATCATGCTTTTCCATCCTTCACAACCTACTGTTGGGTATTGGATGGACTACAGTTTAGTCTCATGTCTCCAGAAGAATGCATAATAATAATTTAACACCAATAGTTAACAGCAAGAAAAGGGTGTCTCTCAACATAACACTGCGGAGAAATCACAAAAAAAAACACCTCTCTTAATTACAGGAAGACATACAGTCCACCATCTGTTAACATGAGCTTGTGATGTAATAACTCACCACTGATCACTCGTGTTTTTATTCTTTACATTTTTTTGGTCTGTAACCCTTTCTCTGGGGAAATTAGCTATAGAGATGAAAACCGTGTTTCGAACTAAGCTGTAAATATGTTTTTTTCTACCTTAAAAGTGGACATTTTAACATGGGGGTCTATGGAGATCTGCTCACTTTTGAAACCAGCCTCAAGTGGCCATTGGAGGAACTGTAGTTTTTGACTCTTTGGATCATTACTCTTCAGCAGACTCACTTTCTGGTTCAAACATAGATGGTTGAATTACTTCCATTTTGTAGCACAATTTCACCACAGAAGAACTTCAAGTAGGTAGACTTTTTGTTGTATCTCACTGCTTATCTGCTGCCTCTGGACTCACATTATACTGCTACTAACTACATTTGACCGCCATATCTGAAAACAGATAATCAGTGTACAACATGGACCACCAGGTATTTAATATATATCTATGCTTTGTGCTACTAAGTCAATGACTATGAGTAATTTAACCATAAAATATCCACAATGGTACACCGTACAGCCTGCTTGCATTGTGAGGTTATCACACACATTCTATGTTTTTTCCCCATTCTGCGTTGTTCGCAAAAGAAAGCCTGCTATATAATGGATCTGTGTAATGTGTCTTTCAAGGCCAAACTACATCTACGGCTATAATCTCTGCTAAGAAGACCTTGTAGTTGGATCGTGTACTCAAAGCTGGTAAGGCTGCTTTCTTAACACTGATCTAGACTTTTCTTTTCTCAAAGGAAATGATTATTATGTTATAGAGGTAACTGTTACTGCCCAAGTATAATGACACCAGTACAATCAATCCATTGGTAGAAAGTCAACAGTTTCACACTATTTTTACGGTTGATTCAACAACAATCACGAAACTTTCTTCATTCTTGCATCACATTCTCCACCTTTGACACCAATGAGGTCACAAACAAGTCAGGAGTGTTACATTTTATTTGGTCTTATCTCTTTTTGAGCTTTTTTTTCCTTTGTTTTTTTTCCACAGGTTAAAACCCATTATAATAGTCAAGAGAAATAAAAACATTTTTCACATACTGTATACAGAAATAATCCTCTTGACGCACAATAAAAACAGTTGATTAGGCCCAGCCCAGTGCGAGATTTCACAAAAATGCAACAAAAAACGAATTTTCAAAGCCCGACGACTTGCAAAAACAAAAACAAAAAAACTCCAACTCGCATGAGCAGAGGCAGATCTGAGAGAGATGTAAAAATGGCTGCCAGGGCAATGCAACAGTTGTGTTATCACATCGCCGAGGTTGTAATAAAAGACAAAATAGACATAGAAATTAATCTGGAACAATTACAATAAAAGCAAATAGATACAAAGACGGGGAGAAGGTCAAGTGTGTGCTACTTTAAGGTAGCTACAAACGCCTTTTCTCCATCTTAGCAGTTTTATGCACATAAAAATTCAGTATGGGTGCCTCGAGGGGACGTCAGGCTGCAATTTAGGTTTGGGTTTTTGCTGCAATGTACACAAAGAACCGAGTTTCTGCTACACAAACACTGGGGAGCGCAGACAAATCAGATTTGGTCAGATTGGAAGAACTGGAATGTAAAGTTAATCTGCCTCATGTGAAGCACCCATACATGCATCTTAAAAAACTCCAGTGAAAACCTAAAGAAAAGGTTTTGTTCATATGAAATCATCCTAATGTAGACTGCGTCCATGGCCATCTTGAAAGAGAAATAATCCAGTGTGTAAAAAGATGGCCATTTATAAATATCCACTCCCCCCCCCTGTATAGAAATGCTGTGAATGTTCTTAGCAGGCTGGTGGGAAGCTGTCAGAAGGAAAAGCCTTTTACAGTACTGTGATGCTGCGAGTTGAAGAGATTCGACCAGTGAGTCATGGGGATTTGTACCATCCAAAACCATTTCAAACTGCCTGCGTGGATCATTTAGAGTTCAGTTATTTAAGCCCAACCATGAGCACCTGAAAGAGACCTCCTGCTGTTAAATACCCAAAAGCCTCAGGCGAACACTTTACCCGGAATTATAGCTGCGCCTCTGAAGACGTTAATCAGGTGAAATGTCAGACGTTTAGTCACTTAGCCGATCATTAAATTTGTTTGCATTGATTTGCACAGAAATACTGTTGGCAGCGCTAAACAGAGCGGTGGCGCCTTTATCCTTCCCGCCAATTTCACTGGATTTTGGTTGATTTTTTTGGTGAATGCTCTTAAAGAAAATATCAGAAGTTTTACTGATATATATGTAATCACTTTAGATATTTTTAGGATTTTTTTTTTGGAAGATTTTTACTAATTTCTTGAAAATATTTACAAGAATTTTCTTGCCAAATTTAGTTTTTTTTTAAACTTTTAATGAATTATTGGAAGTGTCTCCCTGAAGGTTTTGCAAATTTTCAGAAACATGGGGAATTATTTTTGCTGAATTTCCAGATTTTTTTCAGACAAGGAAACAATATTTTTTGGTGCCCATAAATAAAGACAACAGGAGGGTTAACAAAAATGCCAAAAAATACCAACTATTCCTTCTATAAGCAAACACTGCTGAGCAGACGACAATAAATCATTTTGTGCTTTCTATATTTGACACACAAGGCCTGCTTAGTCAACCAATTGCTTTGCAGCGCACTCAATCGGCACTCCAGAAACAGAATTTTACAGACTGAATGGTTTCTATTTGAGGAAGATCACAAGGTAATTGAGTGTCAATAGCCGGACAGAACAATAATCACAAGCATGGGGCTGTTTTATGTTGTCGAGCAGAGGGAAGGGATGAGAATGTGGGCATTGGACTTAATAACCTCATAGATAAAATCCATGTTTATTTTCTAAACAGAGTGCCAGCTTTCAGCAAGAGCCATCGCTGTAGTCTGGGAAGCGAATTGGTCTTTCTTTCATAGCTCCTATTGATTCAGTTTTTGCTGCTGCTGCTGGAAAAAAACAGACAGCAGATGGTGACCTTGGATGCACAGACTGAAAAGAATTAGGAATAATATTCACAGTTTCAGAGAGCGCTTACACACCTGGTGGCAGCTCTCGCAGACATGGCTTTTGTCCACATTCCTATTGGGATGTGCAGTTGCTGTACGCCTGACGAAAGGTCATATTTGATCATTTGGTCTCGGCCTATTAAGGCCAAACAAAGGCCTGGGCAGGTGTTTCGGTTTAATGCGAGCCAGGACGAGCAATAATGCGTCTGCGGCGCTGACAGCCGGCTATAAGACAACCGAAACGAGGCTGAAAACCAGGCGTATTTGTAACATCCACTTAATTGAACACAAGCAAGCAGAGGCAGCAAAGGTGATTTAGGTGAAAGCCACTGAAATGCCAGGCCATCTATTCTGTCGTTTCAGAATTCACTCTTCACTGACCTGCCAAGAGAAAATTTCATCAATAAAAGTAAATACAACACATGTTCAGCCAGAGGGTGTTTTTTTTTTTCCCATCCAGCCTTATTGAATCATTCTCCAATTTTCTCTGCGCCCATGAGGGAGACAAACATGCTCTAACTGGAATTTAAGAAATAGTCAACTTCTGACTTGACTTGCTGACTTCCTCAGAGTCAAACACTAAAAACGGGGATGTTTACGTGCACACTGCGCTCTGCTACTTTGGGTAATATGGGCATGTAGACTATTAAATGTGATTCTTTTCCTCCCCAGTAACCGGGGTTCACATGTTTCTATTCCAGAGCTCAGTTTACCCATAAGGCTGTGCAGTAATAAGATTCAGCCTTTCGCCAGCAACACTTGCCACCATGTTGTCACAGTCACACACTGCACCTCGATTTACATCTTTTCCCCTGCGTCAGTCACTTTTGACACATTTATAAAAAGAAAAGAACCAAATCACACTGAACTATGTGCACGATGTCAGAAACTACAGGATGGAACAGAAGTCAAACTGGCAACATGTAAAAGTAAGGAAGCATGACGTATTTTGAAAATAACGGAAATGGAAATCTGGCCGATTAGGTTTTATGTCAAATGTTAGCTTCCGCTAGGTAGCCAGGTGACAAAATCAAGCATTCAAAATTGTATCATCTCTCCGCAAATGCAGTATTTCTTTTTATAAACTATCAAAAACATATACTTTTGAAAGACTACATTGTAAACAAAGGCGACAAAGCACAAACCCCATGAAACTAAAAGGAACACAGGGGGTAATTGTACTATCTTTGACAGGATTATATATCCACTGGCACCACTGTTTTTTAAAGCTAACGGTATTAGTGTTTACATGTTTACTACTACAGCTGAATCACTGACCTAATGAAGGTAGATCAGATAGTGAGTATGCGAGTTCACGTCTCTGCTGTTTACAAAGCCAAATTAAACCCCAATGGATGGCTGCATTAAGCTTTACTTTCCACTTTTGCTCCTTCGCAAAGCTAATAACTAGCTTGCGACATGTTCTTTTATTTTATTATTCTGTGTAATAGCTCTGATTTCCCCCCTCTGGTACTCTAAAACACAACCACCACTAACAAATAGCCTCTTGGCATGATGAGGGTCAAGGCCTTGCATTTCTCCATTGTGCAGTCTGATTAGAATTCATCCATGTAGTGTGTTGACCGTTTGCTATCTACTGATTAGGGGGCAACGGTGTGAGCTTGAGCTTTGAATTAGGATCATGAAATCACGTCTGTTCCCTGTCACCGGTGGCCAGATATCAGTCCCGCCTTTAGAGGATTCGGTTCCACTCGTCTTGTCAGTTTGTTCTCGGTGATTTGCGGTGACGGACGGGGCGACGCCTGGAAGAGCAGGACGTCACGATCAACTCATCGGGATTTTCTTATTGGGGTGCCGGCTGCCAGCTCCGGCTGACGAACGGCAGCTATGGTTCCTAAATCTGACAGGCAAACCCAAGAACTGGACATCCTGGTCCACAAAGTGCTTCCTAAAAATGTGTTTATTCCCTCAGCTGGCAAATTGTCAGATTCAGATTACACTTTAATAGATGAGGCTGGGGTGTTTTGTTTATGCAAGCAGGTACTTAAAGTATTCTGACCTATTTTCTTGGGTCTTTTTATAGGATTGAGGTTTCTCAGCACCTCAAATGAGCTACTTCCAGAAGTTATAACCAGAGGGGGCAAGCAATCCCACTCTGACTACAGGTAATAATGTAATTACTTGTGAAAAACACAGTGATTTTAGGTAGTCAATTACAAAATGTGCTTTTCGGCATCAGGTCTGAGGGAAAATTAAAGAGCACCGAGCGAACGCACAGACAAGACATGAGTGGCAGGTTGGAGTGGATGCTTGACACACAGAGAGAATCTGTGACAGAAATAATCTGCCAGACGTTTCAATCATCTCAATTTCCTTCATGTGTCTTTTTCTTTTTTGCTCACAGAGCCGTGTTGACAATAACAGCTACCCAAGCGTAACGACTATCAGAAGATAGCTCTCGTGGCTTTGTGTGTTGACACGAAGAGACGAGGCAATAACTCATCACTTGTCATGTCTGTAAAATGTCGGTGGCGGGGATAAGAGAGGGGAGGAAGGTGGGGAAGGCTGCCGAGAGAGACAAGTTCTATATTAAACCTCTTAGATCCATCGTGCTCGTGTCCAGGTAATGGCAGGTGAGTCGGACCAGAGGTCAGCATCAAGCTTTAGACGAGCAAAATTCAGGATCATCCACGACAGATGATCCTGTCAGATTCAGAGTGGTGGCCTACATGTTCTACCCGTTTGTTCAGAGCATTGGATAGACTCTTTCTTCCCCTCATTGGTCAGATATCCAGGTACAGGCTAACCGCATAGACCAGGGGTGTCAAACATGCGGCCCACGAGCCACAAGCAGCCAGCCAGAGGGTCCACGACTTTTCAAAAGGTAAAAGATACGCAGAAGATACTAACTGCAAATTGTAAATCTGACAATTTAAAAGTTGTTTTGATAAATACTAGATTGTTCATTGTTCTTTTGTAATTTTGTCTCATTTTAGTCATATTTTGTCTTGTTGTTTGTCTTTTTTGGTTGACTTTTGGGGTTTCTCTCATGTCGTCGTCATTTTGTGTTTCCTTTTTGTCTCGCTTGTGTTGTTTGTCCTATTTTTGTCATTTTGTGTTTTGCTTCATTCATTGTTTTGTCGCGTTTCCTTTTTTTGGGGGATTTTTTGTCTCATTTATGTCACTTGTGTCTTGCTTTTGACCATTGTTTGTCATTTTGTGTTTTGCTTTATTCATTGTTTTGTGTATCATTTTGTGGGTTTTTTTTGTCTCGCCCGTGTTGCTCGTCAATTTTTTTGTTGTGTCGTTTCTCGCTTTTGTTTGTGTAATTTTTTCATCTTGTTTTTGTCATTCTGTGTCTTTTTTTGTCATGCCTGTGTCGTTTGTCCCTTTTTTGGTCACTTTTTAACTATTTGTCAAATTTTTTGTTTCTTTTGTTGTTTAGTTTCGTGTTATTTGTCCCATTTTGTTTCTCATTTTTGTCATTTGGCATCTTGTTTTTGTCATTTTGTCTCATTTTTGTAATATTTTGTCTTGTTTCTGCTGGGTTTTTTTGTCTTTTTTGATCATAAAGTTAAACACTATATTGTTCAGCTCCAGAAACCTGAGACTAAATGTTGTGTTCCTTTGTAGACACTCTGTGATCTGGAAGTTTTGATGTGTAAATGACAAACTAAGGCATAATATTGTTGAAATTGAACTTACTTCTCTTCAAAAATTTGAGGTTCTTCACAATGTTTTGTAAAAAGAGAGTTCATTAAATGCACCTTTGTGCACTAAAACAAAGGAAAAATGTGGAATTGTCATTATTTATAGGTTGTTATGCTGTGATTGTACTGGTCCGGCCCACTTGAGATCAAATTGGACCAAATGTGGCCCCTGAACTAAAATTAGTTTGACACCCCTGACATAAATAGCTGCTGCTTTTCTATCCGTGAGCATCGATAAAAATCAAGCAGACCCTCAAGTTTAAAGGCTTCAGACGAAATGTTTCTCACAAATTTAGATCCCACTTTTTTCTACAAATCCAAAAGGGGTTTATACGACAATTTTGGTACCTTTTTAAAGCAGACAATTTGACATTCACTCCTACTTCCCTCAGCAATTGCCAGGTGTGCGGAGGTGTGACAGTAGGCAGTGTTTGAACTCTCTCAAGCTCCCTTTTCTCCTTCTTGACACAACCACTTCTATCAGTTTTCAAACTGCAATACTAGGTAAATGCTTTCTAGAAGAGTCACAGTGTGCGATACCCGTTTATATGAATTGACGACAAGCTTTTCTCCCCTCCCTGAAGTCGAGCCCTGCAGAACGGCTATAAACTTTCGCCTTCAGATGTAGACAAACTAGCTCATTTGAGGAAAAATTCGAATGAGAATCTCCGAGCTCTGTCTCTTTGTTACCGCTGCACACATTAAAACTCCTGTTCCAATTTCCAACAAAATTGCCTCAATAAAAATGAGCACTCCTCTGTAAATGTACTCTGTCCTAGAACAAATGCCATTTCCTTTGCCCCCTCGTATAAAACCCGACCCGAACGCTGTGCAGCGTCAGGACACAACTGCCCTCGAGAAAACTTCGCAGCGAAGCAGGGAGGGAAGTAAGAAGAAAACGAATGAAAGAAAACTATCTCCCCACATCACCTGAGGGGCGAGAAGGCAGAAAAAGGTGAGCCTTGACAATGAAGATGAAAAAGAAGTCCAGTCAGCAGCCGTAGCCAGTGGCAACGGAGAGGAAAAGAGGCGAGGACAGACGGCTCTTTGAAACACGAAAAAGGCCACGGCTTAAATCTAGATGTAAGCTGGAGCAGGAGGCGACTCAATACCTTGCCCGGAGTATGCGGGGTATTTTTTGTAACATCGGGGGCAAATTAATTAACCAAATATCTGAACGCTTTGTTAATGCTCCCTGCTCTTATCAAGAGGCTAATTATCACTATCAGCTTCCTCTGTTCGTCAGTAGGATTATTAGGCTCATCACAAAGCTTTCCCCCTTCGGAGACGAGGCTTTCACTCCTCGGCAGAACAAAGCCGGCATTGTCTTCCGATGACACCGTGTCAACGATGAAGCCGATCGGTATTTGTACGTCATGGCGTTTCAGAGAAGCCGAGGTTGGCGGGACGAGTTTTGTGCCGTGAGTCAGTGGGTCTCTTTCAGCTGCTTGCATGCTTGACCTACACTTGTTATGTTAATAGACCGGATCAGATGGTTTTGGGGAAAGAAAAAAAAAACACCCTTTGATACTACTTAGGAGTTATTCACTGCTGCACCTCCACCTGCCTCACGCTGTGCATTTCCCAAGACGATTTCAGAAAAATAAAACCCTGAGAATGTGCCTGGACATGTTATATTTAGCACGTAGAATGATCTTGATTGCTGCTCTGCATTCTGGTCGGTTGTACTTCCCACAGGAACCTGCATGATCTTTTAAGCAAGACGAAGGGAGCTACTGCTGGTCTCGTCTTGCACATCAAATGCCATAACCTTGAAGAAATAGTTGGGACAATTTAGGAAGTAGGCATATTATCTTGGAGTGGACCTGAATATTCAGTCATTATGGTGTTGTCGGAATATTAATTTTGAGATCCGAATACTTGGATTCCCGTGCTCGAATATTCGGATATTCGTCATTAATTGGACCCCAATATCCAGAGCCGAGAATTTGCTATTATCTTATGAGTTAGATGAGAAGATCAATACCACTTCTTCCAGATGAACCCCCGAGCGCCTCTAAAGCTTATTAATTAGCGCATCATGTCTCGTTAGTTTAATCTGCACTAAAGCATTGAGTTGTTGTTTATGGTGGGGGGAGCAGCAGCTTCCGAGCCTCATCTAGTTGCCTGGCAACCTCATAGTGACGACCATGACTGACCAGAAATTACCGCAAATAAACAACAAATGTGACGCGTTAATGAGCGACCTTCAGAGATGACGGTTTGTGGATTGTTTGTCCTTTGAAAAGCTGGACTCACCATTTGCCCCTGATTTCTACAATGTTAAACTAACCCGTCTCCAAGCTCAAAATGTCGTCGTCGCCAGGTGTCAGAGGGGCTTCTTTCTGGATTCTATTTATTTGGAAAGTAAATTTGGTTCGGGAGATACAGCAGGGAAGATGGGACTAATGAAAAGCCTGGAGAGTGGTGCGTTTGTTCTGTCGGGGAAAGAAATGTAAACCGAAACTGTGTGATTACTTTGAAAGACAAACGGATTCTCACTGAAGCTTCCATACCCAAGTACTCGGCTGAACCTTCCGACAGCAACATGCAGGTGGTGATAAGACAGTATGGATAGTATTTAAGCAGTTGATAACAGAGGAGTTCTGTTTAAATACCATCTGTGATTGTCTCAACTGTCTCTGTGCTGTCCTGTGTGTGCAAACCCCCCTCAACCACACTGGTCTGGCACTGGATGGAGGTAAAAACAACTTATTTGCAAACACCCTTTTGTCCCAGCCCTTACACTGTCGCAGTGGCATTCTTTGGCATATGAAGGGAATGCAGAGGGCTCCCCCGTCTTGTTTCCTGTGCTGTGTCGCCTGCCAGCCGAATGAATCTGTCCAATCCCTGGCATTTCCCGGGGAATGTGACTGGAATGTTATCTGCTTCCAAGTGGAATGCCTGGGTCACGGTTTTGTCCTGGATTTCACCAGCGGCCTAGAATATCCACTCTGAGTGCTTTTTCTCCCACAATGCAACAGGCAGACGCAGTTTCAAAAAGAAAGAAAAAAAAAACAAAAACACAGTAAGCTTTCCTTGAACAATGAGTCTAGACATACATGCACACGCACACACACAGACGACATCTTCTCACACCGCAACGCTAAGCTGATTTGCAAATTTAAGCCAAATTCATAGCATCTTCCCTACGCACCAGATTAACCATTGAAGGAACCTTGAAAAGATATATATTAAAAACACTTCACGAAATAAGGCACTCCAATTTTCCATTGTCCTGAATGCTTTCAGTCTGTAGAGAGGTAGAGGCAGATGAAGCTGTGCAAGTCGCCTTATCCACCTCTGCATTGTCACAATGCTTCAAAGGTAGGGAGGGGGAGATGAAAGCGGGTGATACGAGCAGTCTGATAGAATCTGAAGATGGGACTAGTGATCTGTGCTCTGCTCCTTCAAAGGGATCAAGAAGCAGAGATAGAGGGAAAGAACGAAATGGGCACCCGCTATTGGTTCACAGGCGGCTATCCCACGACTCAATGTACCTCCTTTCACTGGCTTTCTGGTTTCCAAAGCAGCAGGCTGATGTAAACACAAGACCTGCGATGCCTGCGATAAACCTCCCTCAGCGGGTTGATTGGCGAGTGTGCGTTCCAAATCCGTGTTACGACGTTGGACATTGTAGTGGGAAAAAGGTCCTGGACTGTGTTCCTGTGATTTAAAAAAAAAAAATCGCAGTTCTTAGCATCCATTAATGAAACGTGGCACAGGCAAGGCTGGGTTTAAAACCTGTCGTCTCTGAGTTGCGTCGGGGACTTGAAGGGTTTGAGCCCCAGTATCCTCCGGGGGTGAGCTTTCTCTTTGGTGCCGTCCAGGGGCTTGCTGCAGGCCGCCCAGCCGAGGTCAATGAGAGGCGAGTCGGCCGGGTTGATGGGCGCGATGCGGAACGAGGGCAGCGTGGGCGAGCCGTTGGTGGAGCACGGGGCGGAGCGAGAGGTGGGAAAGGGAGCCGAGAAAGGGTCAAAAGGGGAGGCGGCGTCCGAGCTGCTCGAGGGGTCGGCCTTGAGGGCGAACGGGTCACAGTCCGGGGAGGGGAAAGGGTCACAGTTGGTAAACGGGTTGGTAGGCGACGGCTGATAGCACAAAAGGTTGCTGTCCGAGCGGTTTGGGCTGCGGCCGCCACCTGAGTTTCCGCCGCCAGCCGAGATGAAGCTCCAGGGGTCGATGCGGGGTCGGATAGGGGATGGGCGAGGCCGAGGAATGACACTGACCTCCAGGCGGCGGGTTTTGGGGCTCAAAAGGGCAGGATTGGGGTGGAGAGAATAGGGCGCTGATGGCTTGTCGTCAGAGTCCTGCATGTCTTGGCACAAAGGCAAGTCCAAAACTGGAAAAAAAAGAGGAAGAAAATCACATTAAAGGGGTACTAGAGCAATTTACTCTTATACTTCTGTAGGGCTGAGGAACTTCAAAGAGAAAGAGGAGTGTCCAAAGCAAAGAAGTAGTAGTTAGAACCAAGCAGCCAACATGGAAGTACCAAAATCTGTCATTCCTCAACTGTCCACTTGAGGCTGACTCCAAAACAAGTCCATTTCCATGGACCACAATGTTAAAATGCCCAACTTTAAACAGGAATAAACATGCTTACAGCCCTGTACAAAAAATACTTTTGTTCTCCACAACTTCATAGGAGTGAATATTCATATAACTCACCTGTTTAAGTTGCACAAAGGTTAAAAGTTACAATTAATTAAGCGCATTGCCATTTTTTTAGCGTATGGAACAGACTTTTGCATGGGCTGCCTCAGCTTCACTTACTCATTTTCGTATAAACTTGGAGTTAAACCTTGATACACTTTTGCACACAGGCAATAGCAGACACAATGGACGCATCGTTTTTGATATTATGCAACTTTTTAGTTAACTCAGGGCTCTCCGTTCCGTAGACACATGTCTACATATTCTGCACCTGCACAGTACTTCCAAACATGCTCCTACTGCCTACGCAAAACTGCCGCTAAACTGATCTTCAAAACTCAAGAAACCCACTTTGGGGGTTCGTCCATCTTTACATAAAGTTGATGGTTAGGATGGATACCATATGGGCAGCAGATCCCCAGCTTGATTCCCAGCCAGCAGAAGCATTTGCTGCATGTCTGCCTGCTCTCTCTACCTCATCTTTGCTCCACTGTTCTACTGAATAAAAGCTCACATCTCCCAAAATAAATCTTTAACTAAAAAGAAAAAAAAAACAGAGCAGAAGAGGACAGGATATTCTGACTTTTAGTCCCTAGTTAGGAGTATTTTCTGTCAAGTATCTGAAGCCTCGGACTTTCCAAAGCTGCTCCAGAGCCAAAGATCACAGCTGAGGCTTCATCTGTAAAATCAAAGAGTTTCTACACAATATGAGAGAAAGGCTGAGTACTCAACATATTAAACATCTTCATCATCTTTCTTGCCTGAAGAGGGTTTAATTTTTAATCTGCAAATGGCTGCTGTAGCACTGCCCTGCTGCACTGTTAGCGCACTCCTATCCAACCGGAATTCTTAATAATCCACAAAACACATAAACCTGTTTGATGAAACTGATCCAAACAGAAATATGAAAGCGGTACATTATTGTTGCATAAAGAAATGAAACAATTACCCGCGCAGAAAGCAGACGCAATTAGTCTAAATTAAGTGCAACATAGCGCTGTGAAACAAGTTGACAGAGCTGCAACAGTAGCAAACAGAAAGTGTAAATTAGCACTGACAAGAACATTAAACTCAGAATAAATCAGCCTGAATGAACATTTGCCACTTCCGTATGTGACGCGTCTGCCAAATGGCATTATTTACATCAACAGAAACTCTCCAAGGCTGCTAAGCTTTTCAGCCGACAAGAAAAGAGCAATCAGGAGTCACATGAGAGCACAAAGAAACACCAGCGAAGGAATCCTCTGAATTCATCTCCCTCTCTCTTTCAAGCACACATTCACCGCCAGCAACCTCGTGGCAGTCTGTCTATGCATCTGAGCCTGAGTCATTACAGTCAATAAACATAATAAGATGTTTAGCTGAAACACTCGCTGTTTAATTATGTGCAGCTTTTGCTTCTGTGTTTCTGATGTAATGAGCGCATGCGGTTCGTGAGATTACGGTTGCTACTCAGCGGAACAGGCGAGGCATGTCTGCTCGGTACCTGGGGGCAGAGCTGTAAGAACCTCTCTGTGGAGAATCCAAGGCTTTGTGAGTCAATCGGACCAGATATAGAGTGTGAAATGTTACCAGAGGGCACTCTTAAAGCCCTCCTAAAGCCCACTCGCTCTTAAAACAACCAATGCTCACGCCTCCGTCATTATGGTGCTAAACTGTGCCAGTGCTTCCAAGAAATGCATATCAGTCTTTGGAGAAAAAACACATGAGTATACTGTAAATGAATTTGCTGCTGATATGCAGATCATGTCTGCTAGCATGACGCAGGAATTAAGACACAAAAACATGCCACACGTCATAATTTGGAGGTAGAGCAGAATGCTAATCAGTCCTGAATGTTATCTCTCTTTCTTTTTTTTTTTTTTACAGTCACGTATTTGTCCTTATGAATGGCACCTACACTTAGCATGCCTGCGTATGCACGCTAAGCTCCAGGCAAACTATCTGAATAAGTTGCCAGAAAGACACCACAGCAGCAGCAGCAGCGAAATCCAAAATAGATTATCGTCAATTTTGAGTCCACTGTCTGTCTGAGTGACCTCAGCTGTGTCGCCCCATGTTTTGCATTCATCTTTAACTTTTGCAATAAAAGAACAGTCCGTGTTGAAAAGAGAAGAAAACAACAGAAGATTGGATGCTACCTTTGCTTAGCAAATATTAGCAGTGAAGTATGGAGGGCCAGCTGTTACCTGAGATATGCAAATAAGAGGAAGGAAAGCTTTGATGTAAATGAAAAAGCTCGAGCTGCACTGAAGCCTCCCTTGTGCCGGAAAGATCTCGCTATAAAAGGCACAATAATAATTCCGCAAGAACTGTGAGGGAACATTGTCATGCTGAGGAGGTGCATTATTCAAGGTAAAAGCTGGATCCACATTTCAGCGTCGGGGCTCCTGGAACACGCTCAGTGATCCTAAGGGAATGCAGATGAATCATGCAGCTAGATTAAAAACCAAATCATTGACCAGATCAGGTAAGTGGTTCAGTGATTCTGTATAGTACTTTTGTTATGTGGGAGGATAAGACAAGATGAATCAAAATTATGTTGGGGCGCTCAATAGATTGAGCAGGCGACCTATAAACTGGGGCTACAGTCCCCTTTCAGCGATCATGGGTTCGATTCCCACCCATTGCCCTTTGCTGCAAGTCCTTTCCCCATACTTTTCCCCACTTTCCTGTCTTCCTCTCACTTTGACTGTCAAATAAAGCTGCAAAAACTAGATGGGATGTTTTGCTTTCCAAACATTATACCTCCAGTTAGTAGGACAGACTGGTCCTTGAAAGGTGGCAAATGGATTCGGACTGACCTAGCTGAGAAGTGTGCAGACCTTGGCTGGACCTCCTCCTCCTGTCAGCTCTGTGCTCCCAGGATTCACTGCTCAGCTCCCCGTTGGTGGAATTAGAACTGGGGGTCCATTCGCCCAGGTTGGGCCTGTCGTGCCGCAAAGGGTTCCTGGGACTCTGGGGACTGTGCGGCGTTTGTGGCGTTTGCGGCGTCCGATGCCCGCTCCTCTCGCGGGGGTTTGGCGGAGGCGGCGTCAGGGGCAAAGGCTTCAGTTCTTGGTACTGCAGAGCTAAATCCAACAGTGGTCTGGGTAGAGGCTCAGAGGTGGAGAAAGTGATGAGATCATCCACTACTGGGGGGTCTGAAATGAGGGGCTTAGGGAGGGAGATCTCAAGTTCGGAGTGGGTACGGTCATCAAAAGAAGGGGGGTTAGTTCGAGGGGGCACCCTTGGGGGAATATCCAGACAGCGACCTAGTCCTACGGAGGCCAGGAGGGAGCCGCCGTCCAGCAGGGCCCGGTGGGTGCTCTTAATCAGCCCACCGAGAGAACCCCTCTCGGGCCTTGGGGAGCCAGCCGGGGAGGAACCCCCTTCCTCGCTGCCCGAGTCTCCCTGAGGTAGAGGAAGCCGCAGGCTGTCCTTCACTGAGGAGCCTGCAGAGAGAGAAAGTTTCATAAAGACAGAAGGAGAAAGAGACAGAAAAAGAACACTCAGCATATTTATTATTCATTTAGCATCTATTTATAATTCACACTCATGCCAATGTGAATCATCACGGTGGATAGCGGTAGACGTGTGGTTAGGCCGTTGATGGAGGGCGTCGGATACCGTTCTGAGTCCCTCCAGAGGGAGGGGTCGGCGTGGAGGGTCGGTACTCCTCAAAGTCATCCTTGGACTCTCCGTTCTCATTACTGTCTGACTCCAGGAGCTTGGCTCGCATCGACAGACTGAAAGCAACACGAATATTCATTAAAGCACGGCGCTGGATTAAGCAGAGTAACTGTAAACGTCTACATGCGTGACATCCGGCTGTACCTGCTTTCCTGGGGACTGAGGCGCAGGACTTTGGGGCTTTTGGGACTTTTTGGGCTCTGGGGCCTCCAGTGGGTGCTCAACCTCAGGTCTCCATTGGCTTGTTTAAGAGAAGGGGCCTCCAGGGGCCAGACAGGGCTCAGACCAAACGTCCTGCTGTTGTCACTGGGGCTGACTGCAATGGGGGAAAAAAGCAAAGACAGGGTAAAATTAACACGAACTTGGATCTGTTCCATATGCTCTCACTGCTTAGCTGTGCTGTCATGAAGTGAGTATTTTCCTGCAATCATCTCCAAAACTCTGGCCTCGACTGACTCTAGAATTCATGAAACTTCAATGTGCTTCTTCTACTTGCATCTCTGCAAAGTTTAAGTGCTAATTTACTCCAAAACCTGTTTACAGCCGACACCATCGTTTAACAGACAACTGGTTCACAGGGCAGAAAGTGTGAGAAGAAGGAGCCAGAGTCAGCTGGGAGGAGATGAGGGGAAACGAAAAGTTCTAATAAAAGTTGCGATTGCACCTGCCAAGCTCTGGCAACACTTTGTGCTGCTAAGTGTGTGAACATTGTGTAAAGATTCAGTCGCATGCAGCTTCCTGTCAGAACAGCTTGCAACATACAGACTCCATCACACCCCTTAAAAGAAAAGCCTTCTCACCATAACAACCAAAACGCCTGTGAAAGAAAAATAGACGAGGGGAAAGATGAGAAATGGAAAACTTTGGTGTTTTGAGTTTTCATTTCCTTTCATTGGATTCCCACTTTCCTTTTCATTTCAGCTTCAGAAATGGGAACCGGTAAATACGCTCTCAGGATGGACATGTTGTCGTATTTTCTTTGGCCTCTCCTGTGACAGAGGCTTGGCTGATGCACTTTACCTCCCGTCAGTTTCCAGCACAATGTTTTCAAAGCAAGCACAGGAGTCAGGTGATGGTGTCAGCGTTTCAATTTCAGCAAGAACAGACTGTGGCTTCAAAGAAATTTCCCTTTTCCCAGCATTGTCCTCTGTAAACATCTTTATTCATGTCTCTTAAATACCCTCTCTGGTGAAAATCTAGTTGTTTAGCATGCCCATACGGCGTTTTTTATAAACTAGAAGACACATCATGAGTGAAACGCCCATAAAGGGGTGCAAAATGACCACAAACCAGTCAGAATATGACCAAAAAACCCCAAAATGAGCACAAAGACACATAAAACAATCACACCATAACGGACATAACATGCACAAAATAGCAAAAATTGACACACATGACTACAGAACACCACAAAATAACTAGGTACGACAGATAATTATCATACATCAAAATGATGAGAGACACACAAAGTGACGACAAAAAAATGCAAAATGACTGCAAAACACCTAAATTTATCATAGACAGACTGGAAACAGCCAGAAAGGGAAGCAAAATGACCACAAAAATGCACAAAATGACCACAAAAAGATCTTAAATGCCCACAAAACAGTCTGAAAATTATCAAAAAAGAAACAAAATGAGCACGAGGCAACACAAAAAAAAACACACAAAGACATAACACTACCACTAAAATGCACAAAATTACTACAGAAAAACATAAAATGACTCAATGAGATGGATAGTTACCATATAGAGACACAAAATGGCGAGAGAGACACAAAAGAACTACAAAAAACTGCAAAATGACCACAAAAACACCCAAAATGACCACAAACAGACTGAAAATGGCCACAAAAACACACAAAATGACCACAAACAGACTGAAAATGGCCACAAAAACACCCAAAATGACCACAGACAGACTGAAAATGGCCACAAAAACACCCAAAATGACCACAAACAGACTGAAAATGGCCACAAAAACACCTAAAATGACCACAAACAGACTGAAAATGGCCACAAAAACACCCAAAATGACCACAAACAGACTGAAAATGGCCACAAAAACACCCAAAATGACCACAAACAGGCTGAAAATGGCCACAAAAACACCCAAAATGACCACAAACAGGCTGAAAATGGCCACAAAAACACCCAAAATGACCACAAACAAGCTGAAAATGACCACAAAATGACCACAAACAGGCTGAAAATGGCCACAAAAACACCCAAAGTGACCACAAACAGACTCAACATGGTCACAAAAACACCCAAAGTGACCACAAACAGACTGAAAATGGCCACAAAAACACCCAAAATGACCACAAACAGACTGAAAATGGCCACAAAAACACACAAAATGACCACAAACAGACTGAAAATGGCCACAAAAACACACAAAATGACCACAGACAGACTGAAAATGGCCACAAAAACACACAAAATGACCACAAACAGACTGAAAATGGCCACAAAAACACACAAAATGACCACAAACAGACTGAAAATGGCCACAAATCACCCAAAATGACCACAAACAGGCTGAAAATGGCCACAAAAACACCCAAAATGACCACAAACAAGCTGAAAATGGCCACAAAAACACACAAAATGACCACAAACAGACTGAAAATGGCCACAAAAACACCCAAAATGACCACAAACAGACTGAAAATGGCCACAAAAACACACAAAATGACCACAAACAGGCTGAAAATTGCCACAAAAACACACAAAATGACCAAAAACAGACTGAAAATGGCCACAAAAACACACAAAATGACCACAAACAGACTGAAAATGGCCACAAAAACACCCAAAATGACCACAAACAGACTGAAAATGGCCACAAAAACACACAAAATGACCACAAACAGGCTGAAAATTGCCACAAAAACACACAAAATGACCAAAAACAGACTGAAAATGGCCACAAAAACACACAAAATGACCACAAACAGGCTGAAAATGGCCACAAAAACACACAAAATGACAACAAACAGACTGAAAATGGCCACAAAAACACACAAAATGACCACAAACAGACTGAAAATGGCCACAAAAACACACAAAATGACCACAAACAGGCTGAAAATGGCCACAAAAAGGCACAAAATGACCACAAACAGGCTGAAAATGGCCACAAAAAGGCACAAAAGGCCCACAAAACAGACTGAAAATGAGTAGGTCATGTGATTTGATGCATGTGAGATGCATAAATATGTAATTCTGATGACCAGAGATTAGTTTTCAGAGGGAGTTTATTGCCGTCATGGACTACATCTTGCTAGTTTATTTCTGTTCACAGTTTGCTCCTCAGCTCACCAGCTGCAGTGTATTAATGTTAAGTCTGCTTGTTGCCCCTGTCACCCACTATCGAGAAATTGCTTCTTTTCTTGTACGACACTTTTTTCTTCAAAACTCCTATACAAGAAACGTCAAGACCCAGTGTTTAGCGGCTTCGTGAGGTTGTACTGACAGCAGCAGCATGCTGAGGGCTAGCAGGAATGATGTTTACAGTGTTCATCAGCTAGGTTTAACAGGCAAACATTTGCTAATTTGCAGTAATCAGAGTGTGCAGAAGAGGAAATCTGCTCGTCAGTCGAAGCGTTGGGAAAGAATGACCACAGCTAGAACAATTTCCTGTAGGTGATGAAGAAAATAACACACTTTTTCCTACAGATACCTCACAATTCTTATATCCTTTTGTTATGTGTTACTGTCTGTCAGACCCCCCCCCTTTACCTTTTGTTGTTTGCCAGATCCCTTGATTGAACCGCCTCTTGTTCTTTGTTGTATTACCCTCTGTTACCAATTAGCCACTCCTTATATTTACATACCATATTTTGTATCAATCACTGAGTCATTCTGAACCCCAACATTTGTAGTCTGCTCTGAAGAGCATATTTATATTTTTAAAATCTGCCAAAATGACACCTATTTTGTCCTTCCGACAGAACTAATCATGGGTGACCGTCAAATCAAATCAGACTATTTCACTTCATTCTACACGTAAACAATCAGCTGTAACCAACACTCAAATTCAGGAACTTTTGTTTGAACTGCAGGCATTGTTTCCCCACCACAGATGAGACGACGACAGATGCAAATTATAAACGTAAATAGTGAAATGTCCACCATTTTTCCACTATAGGTAACAGCTGTTTGCACTTACAAAAATGTTGCTTATTCAGTTTTATTCAAAGTCAAAATTCAACTTCAGTTTTTCTGTTTAATTATTTACGGTATTTCAACAGCGATATTAGACATTTTTTAACTCTATCTACGTCTATTCATGGTTGTTCTGCTTCTATAGAGGTGCAGGAATGTATATTGCAGAGAAAAAAGGTGTCCAGAAACTGAGAAGGTTTAACTAAGAGTAAAAGTCACCAGAGTCAATGCGGTTTATCTTTACCTAGCCATCCAAAAAGTCCCGGAAGCGCATCTAGACGACAGTGGTGGGACGACCCAGCATTCCTAGAGCTCTGTATGCTGTTATAGCTACAAGGGATAGCACTGAGATCATCCTATAAGCATATATATTTAGATTTCTGTGCATCAGAAAACAGAATTCGAAAGATTAAAAGGACCAATTTCAATCAATAAAGCAAACAATATCAGCCATATGACACAGACGAGCCTACTGAGATGCTAAATACGCTAACTATTACAATCCCAGAGTTCGAAAAGTCCCTGAAAATGTGGGGCGGTTTAATTTTCTTGTCATCTAATTCAGCAGAATGTGCCATAATGGAATCCAGCTCTGTGGACTAATGCAAATCAATTTGGCAGTTCTCTAGACAAATAAGTTTGGGAGGCCCCGGCGATAAATCACTGCTCGCTACCGAGAGGGCAAGCATAAATATCCACTAAACACACTTTAATGACAGGCACGCTCACGGCTTAGCGACCGCCATTAAGGGGAGTCATTAGGAAGTAAAGAAAACCAGGCTGCTGTTTAATGAATAAATGAAGCAGGCAGATGTTTTGGATTTACAAACCACTTTCACAGATAAATGTTTCACTGCAATTTGCGCTTTTATGTCAAACCCCAGTGGTAACTGTTGAGTAAAAAGCCTTTCATTGCCTGTTGCTGCACCGCAAATTTCCTTTTGGGATTTCTTGTTAAGATGCCCTGTGACCTGCTGGCTACGACTTTCCTCGAAGGGAAAGATCTCGAGGTTCGAGAGCCCGATGAGCAGAGGAGCGTTGTAAATCACCGCCGCCGCCGCAACCCCTTCCTCAACCCCCTTCTTCCTGGAGCAATGAAATCTCCTCTGCATATTTTTAATTCAGTAAACCACAGTGGTGCCTCTGCATGCATAGAAAACAGCTAAAAACATAGCTGAATGGCTCCCCCCGCTGCAAGATGGAGGTAACTGCAGAGCTACAGGGAGGAGGAGGAGGAAGAAGGAAAAAAAGCTGCCGAGAAGTGCTGAGAGGAAGTCAGATAATATTTGGACTGGAACAGACTATTGAAAAGGGAAAAGGGTGTGTGAGAGAGCAGGGAGGGAGGGGGGAGATAGATAGAGGGAGAGGGAGAGAGGGGGCCCACAGGGAAACAGGGGAAGACAAAAAGACGAGTGGGTGGTTGAGAGCACATGAAAGGAGAGACTTTGGAAACTGAGAGATGTAATGTTGCAACAGAAGGCAGCGTGTGCACGCAAGACGGGCAGAAACGTTACATTCTTTGGTTCCCTAAACGTCTCGGGAAGCGCGCGCACACGCTTGGAGCTGCACCTGTGCATGTGCCAGGAGGAGGGAGGAGGACTACTCACGTTGGATCGCACGAAAACGTGGGCCGAAGGAAGGCGAGGAGCCCGAACCCAGATCGGGAGAGTTCCGCCTCTTCTCCAGGCCTGGGGACGCCTGCACCGTGATCTTATGGATGAACCCTGCAGCAAACAAACACACACACACATACAGCACATGCGTTTACAACGAGATGTTTCACACACTGAAGAGCTCTCAGCTGCTCTGAAGGTTGCGACACTTTTCTAAGCTTCCTTATTTACGTAAAAATAGCCCGTGAAGAGATCCGTGGTCGTGGAAATTCAGCGTAACACACTGAACAAATGCCAGCGAGGATTGTTTTTCTCTGAGCAGGTTGTGTAACTTTCCGGTGCTAATTTCTGAGCCATGTTGGATTTGGGAGTTTATCTTCTACCTTGTGAGGAACTGCTTGATCTGAACATGTCGCTGCTCAGAACAAAGTGATGAAACCCAGGAGGTTTCAGGAGGGACAACTGTGAAAAACACTTCCTCTGAGGTAGTAATTTAGTGGGAAACAGCTTCTGCAAATTAACCGTGTAAGACCCGAATCTAGAAAAAACGAGCAACAAAATGAGCAAAAGAAGTCCAAGATGAAACAAAAATGATACATACACACACTGCTAATGTTGGAGTACACAGCCGGTGGGTAACAGAAGCCAAATATTTTAATGAATGATTCCCTCAAACAGAAATTTATGCCATTAAATTATAAACCTCAAATCAAAACTCACCCAACACCTTCTTCTTTCTTTTCTTAATTTCTTATTTGCACCTTTGGCTTACTTTATTCCTTCCCTATAATTAATGGCTGCTGTTCAAATTACTAAACTATGTTCTTCAATTTTACTTGCTCACTTTCAAAGGTACTGACTCAATTTGGTGTTTAACCGATGTATTGTTCCTCGACGAGGCCAAAAGAAGACGAGCAAGGGAACACTAGCAAAAGATAAGACTGAAAATGTAATTTGGGGGAATAGTTTGATTCAGTCGCTTCATAAATCCAGCGGGCCTCAGCTGCTGTACATTGGCACAATTGTGTACTTTCACTTTACTCTCTGCATCCATGACGCCATCTGTAAACACACCTTTTGCCCTTCTGCAGAATTAAATCATCGCATTCCAACCTCCGTGCTTCACTGTCAGGATTATGCATTCACTGCCAGCCAGGTGGATTTATATCGACCATCATCTGTTCTTTAGTTTAAGTTTAATCTGGTGGTTTTGTGCACAAGATTTCTTTTCATTATGCACCGTCCTTCACACTGTTTGGTCTGTCACAGAAGCTCTGATTTCCTATGATAACCTTTGTCTAAACCTGTCAAAGCTAGACTATGCAAATAGTGCGCCTGCAGTAGGCTGCTTTTGGAAAGACAGCCACTGTAGCTCCGATTGGTGGTATTATCACTGGTTCTACACCTCCTGATTACTGCAGCTTTCATTACTAAGATTCCACAGGTTGGCCTTAACCCTCCTGTTGTCTTCAATCATGAGCACCAAAAAATATTGTTTCCTTGTCTGAAGAAAATCCGAAAATTCAGCAAAAAAAAAAAAAATCCCCACATTTCTGAAATTTGCACAACCTTCAGGGAGAAAATTTTAATAATTTGATTTAAAAAAGTTTCCAAATTTGGCAAGAAATTTTTATACATTTTTTTTTTAAAAAAAGTAAAAATGTTCCAAAAAATAGCAAAAATGTTCCAAAAAAATTAGTAAAAATGTTCCAAAAAAATCCTAAAAATATCTGAAGTGATGACATATATATCAGTAAAACTTCTGATATTTTCTTTAAAAACATTCACTAAAAAATCCATCACAATCCAGCAAAACTCGCTGGATTGTGGTGGATTTTTTGTGAAGAAATTTTTTTTTTTAACATTTTTTTCCATCAAAAAATCTTGAAAAATTTCCCAAAAAATGTTGAAAATGTGGACATCAGAAATTTCACTGTGAATTTTATTTTATTTTTTTTTCACATTTTCAAACTTTAAAACGGGTCCATTTGACCTGCAGGACGACACGAGGGTTAATAGTGTATCTCCATATCATTGACACCTCTAGATTACTGCTACAGTTGCGTTTCCGCTGAGTTATAGCTGTTTATCGATCTTTTTGCATCCTTTATCATGTTTGCAATCAGATTTTTCAATCCCTCTTTTTCACGTGAAGCCATGATGCAAACATAGGAGGAAATACTTAGAAGTAATGCCCTTATTGAGTGGTGAATCATGTCACGTTTAAGTGCTATTGCACAGAGGTCTACAGTGTAAAATGTGACACCAGTGCTTTTGCTGGCTGTATATTTAGCCACAACACATACAGGACAGAACAGAATTTGCAAAGCAGCTGCAAAGCCTCTGCTAGTCAAGACTCCATTTCTTTTATGCCTCTTTTTGCTTTTTTTTTAGCGTTATTATTGCAGCAGCGCTCTCCAAAGCGTGCCAGACTGCATTTTGTTCCATACGCCGTTTGTGTCTGAGACAAATAAACCCTAAATAAGAACATCTAAGCATGTTTCATCTGCTTCTAGACAACAAAACACCATATATAAGATACTCCTGGGAGCAAAGCGCGAGAGGATGAAGGAAAAGATAATAATATCGGCGGATGGAGGGAGGATAAAAAAGAAAGGGATTCGGGCAGATATGGTTAGAAGGAGAATAAAAACACAGACGAGGGAGCTGGAGGGGGAAATGGGTGAGGAAGCTTAAAAAGAAAAAGAGAGAGAGAGGCTTAGAATGGGAGCAAGAAAGTGAGAGAGGCCAGCCAGCAGTGGATCCATGGACAGGAAGTGTCGAGGCGTGGTTGGCTCACTCTCCCCTCTCATCAACCCCCCACCACCACCACCACATCACCGCCCTGCTGCTGCTGGGAAAGGCCTAACCACAACACACACACACACACACACACACACACACACAGAGCGCATTTACGCATGCTTGCACAGCCCAAAATACACTCACACACACGCATTGGATGGGAGCTGCTGCAGGCCGGCCGACTTTCTGATAGCAGAGCATTCACAAGAAGCAGCGGTCAGGTGAGTGTGAGGCGGAAAAAAACAGCGAGCGGTCAGCGCAGATTTGTCAGAAAACAGTATTTGATGGAGCAAAAATTCAAAATCTCACCAAGTCTGTTTGTCTTATTTTTAGTCCAAATGTCTCATCCCACTTCATTTAAGATAAATTCACTAAACAAGCGACATTTCAGCAAGATAGAGGGACTTGTCTCAAGACAATGCATCTTAAATATCTTGTTAAGTCAAACAATCTTGAAATTATCTTGTTTTGAGTTGAATTCTACAAGAAAACTGAAAATAAGTTTTACCCTCGTTTTGTCCTGTGGGTCAAATTAACTCATTTTAAAGTTTAAAAATGTAAAAAAAAAAAAAAAAAAGAATATTTTCACAGTGAAACTTCTGATGTCCACATTTTCAACATTTTTGGGAAATCTTTGAACATTTTTTGCTGGAAAAAAATAAATTTTAATAACGTTTCTTTTTAAAACATTCACATGAAATTCAACTAAAATCCAGCGATTTTCTTCTATGGTGTGTTGTCCTTAAAGGCCAAATTATCAATGTACTTCTATTTTGAAAAAGCCTTTATTTTGAAGTTGTCACTTCCTGTCCGCTATTTTGACATTTAGCTTGTTTTCTGGATGCACAGCTCTCTACTTTGGCAAAGTCGTAAGTCAATAACTTCATTTTTGGACTTCCTGCTTAAGTTACAAGGATTTATTTAGATGCATTCGTGTTGTTTTATTTTGTTTTTGTTGCAGTTTTCACTCTGTTTGTCATGTGTATCAAGAGCCACAGTAAAAAAGTCAAGTTTGCTATGACTCGCGATTCATTTTGCTTGTTTGAGTTTAACTAGTTGGACAGCTGCAGCTTTTACCATCAGCATTTTCTCACCATCAGAAGAGTGTAACTTAAGCTTGGGAGTCATACACTGGAAAAAATGCCCTCTCAAAACAAGAAAAAAAAACGTATTTCAAGGAACTTTTACCTTGAAATAAGTGAAAAAAATCTGCCAATAGAAGAAGTGAAAAATGGCTTAGTAAGATTTCTTAAATTAAGATATGATATTTTAAATAATCAGATCTTAAAATTAGCTGGGAAAATTTATTTAAAGCTCTATTTTACCAGGATTGTCAAGCTTAGGTGCCTTAAACCTCCTGTTGTCCTCAATTACGGCATCAAAAAATATATTTGCCTTGTCGGAAAAAAAATCCAAAAATTCAGCAAAAAGTTCCTCAAATTTATAAAAAATTCCAAAATCTTCAGGAAGAAAATTCCTTAAAAGTTTCCCTTAAAAGTTTAACTTTAAAAAAATCCCAAATTTGTCAAGAAATAAAAATTGAAAAAATCGTAAATATTTTCAAAAAACAATAAAAATCTTCCAAAAAAATCCTAAAAATATCTAAAGTGATTCCATTATATCAGTCCATTATACCCTTTTTTAACATTTCTTTTTTGTCCACCAAAAAATGTTCAAAATCCCCCACCCCCACCCCAACTTAAAACTGTTTTCACTGTGAAAATACACATATTTTTCCACATTTTTTAAATTTAAACCGGGCCAATTTGACCTGCAGGACGACACGAGAGTTAAACTTATTTTGATATTTCTTGTAAAGTACAACTCAATACAAGATAATTTCAAGATTGTTTGACTTAACAAGATATTTAAGATGCGTTGTCTTAAAACACGTCCGTCCATCTTGCTGAAATGTCTCTTGTTAAGTGAATTTATCTTAAATCAAATGGGATGAGACATTTTGACTAAAAATAAGACAAACAGACTTGGGAAGATTTTGAGTTTTTGCAGCGTAATGAAGGTTAAAAGTTAGCGAATGTAGCACAATCCAAGGTGGAGTACAACCGGAGAATGTCAACAACGCTCGCCAGCTAGTTCTACGAAACGCTGTAAGTCGAGGACGCCGTAAACCGAGGACCCCCTGTAGTTGATGTCAAAAAACACAACACTCATTCACGCACCTTGGGGCATGCTGATCTTCTCGCCGTTCTTGCTCTTGAGCTTGTGCTTCTTGAACGTGCCCTTCCTCTTCTTGACGTTGGGCTTCTCCTGGTTCTGGTTCTGGTTCAGGTGCAGGATGAGGAGGCTGAGCTCGCGTTCGAACACGTCCTGCTCCCACTGGGCCAGCTGCTGCTCGCGCTGCCGCAGGAACTCTTCGTGGGACTTCTGCTCCAGAGCCGCTCGCTTCAGCTCCTCCTCACGGCATCGCAGCTCCTGGTTTAAGGAAGAAACGCGAGAGGATGAAAGCAGTCAGGAGGGCGCCCAATCACGTGTCGACGGAGGCTGTGCAGGTTTACGGCATCACAGAAAGAGACGCCGAGGAGGCTGTGTTTATCAATTTTTCATGACTCGCAGCTTTTATTTACAAGGCTTCTCCTCCAGGGATCGTAGCTTAAATACTGTTTAGATCAAATGATACGATACCACATCTCGTTATGCATGTTTGTGATATCTCTGTGTGGGGGAAACCACAGAGATTCTAAGCACAGTGGTCTTTTTGTGCCATCATTTAATTCAATCATGTGATCTTTGACCTCAAACAGTATGCATTATCTAAATGTCAAATGATTTAAAACTGCATAAAAAAGATTGTAAGACTTCAAAAAAGATGGAAAAAGGATACAAGAGGAAGCTACAACTTGGTGGAAACACAATCTGGAGGTACTAAACAAGCCGTAATGCCACTAATCAGAGCTGCATTGGTGATCCTAATAAAAAGAATCCATGGACATTTCATTATTTGTCCAATCTAGCTCCACCGTGACCAGAAGTCTGATGAATACTGGGACTGTCATGTTACGAATGAAAGGTGTGCTGACATTTGTTGCATTTAGTTCCAACTGTGAGGGATTTATTTTATAAATCAAAGTTTTGAGTTTGCATAACGGCAAATCACTTCTGCTGTGTGTCAACATTTATGAGACACAGATGCAAAAAAAAAACACTTTAAAGGCGGTCAATAGATAAGTCTGGAGGCTGTCTGAAAGCAACATCCTGATCTTGTGACGTCTTTATTACATTCCCAAAGCCTGAAACAAAATTAGTTAAATGTCAAGAGTGGATTAAGCTGCGTGAATGTTAAAAAACTCTGATCTGTTCAGAGTTAAAGCACCAGTAATTACCCTCGATTTCAGCCTCTTACCTTCTCTTTGGCCCGGAGTTCATCGAACATGTCCTGGATCTCCAGTTTCCAGTCTTCCTGCAGGGAGTGGAAGGAGTCCTGCGGCATCTCTTCCTTCACCTGCTGCTCCAGCGCCGTCAGCTGGGCCAGGATGGAGCCGAAGTTGGGTCTGCGGTGGGGGTCCTGGTCCCAGCACTCTGTCATGCATGCAAAGATCAGATCGAATGTAAGTCAGTGATTTTAAAAAAAAATGGTTGAGAAAGGGCAATATCTATATATATACGTAAATATAGATATATAATTAAACATCAGACCCAGATGAGTGCATTTGTTGTTTCTCTGTACTTTCTTTTCATTCTTATTTGCTTTGGTCAATTTGAGCCTTGTTTTGTTATTTTGTATCTCGCTTTTGTCATTTTGTGTCTCGTTTCTGTTGTTTTGTGTTTTGATTTTGTCGGTTTGTCTCGTTTTTGTTGTTTTTGTCTTTTTGTGTCTTGTTTTTGTTGTTTTGTGTTTCGTTTCTGTTGTTTTGTGTCTTGTTTTTGTCTGATTTTTGTCATTTTTTCTTGTTTCTGTCGTTTTGTGTTTTGCTTTATCATTTTGTGTCTTATTTTGTTATTTTGGGTCTCATTTTTGCCATTTTGTGTCTTGTTTTTGACAGTTTGTGTCTGATTTTTGTCATTTTGTGTCTGATTTTTGTCGTTTTGTGTCTTGTTTTTGTTGTTTTGTGCCTTACTTTGTCATTTTGTGTCTTATTTTGTAATTTTGTGTCTTGTTTTTGTCGTTTTGTGTCTTGTTTTTATCATTTTGTGTCTTGTTTTTGTTGTTTTGTGCCTTGTTTTTGTCATTCTGTTTCTTGTTTTTGTAGTAATCTTGTTACCATAGCAGAGAAATCTTTCTCATACTCAAGCTTGTTATAGTATTGTTTTGTGTTGTAAAGTTATTAACACAGGTGATGATATATATATGTGGCACTTCTTATTTTTCATAATGAGGAATAATCCTGTCGAATTCAACTTTTAGCTCAGACTCTTTCATTATGTCCATTAAATGAGTGATAACATTTATTAAGCTGTGAGTCTGCAACATCTATCATATCAAAACGCAAACTAGAGACACAGAGCTTGTTAAAAACACCAAAAAGAAGTCACCTTGAGTGGTACCGATACTGGAAGTTTTGGGTCCAGGCGCATGGTCTACAACTATGAAGCATGAATGCAATGAAGTGTAACATTTAAAAAAAAAAAAACACATCAGAGGTCATTTAGTTTGGCGCACAGTTGTTTCCTTAAAACATCTGACGGATTCGCTCGTTTCCGGTACAGTTTCACTTCTTTTGAGCATTTTGAATCTTGAATCAAGGGACCAGAAAAGAAGGAAGTCACTCAGTCATTAAGCATAACCCTCAAAAAAGGAGATTCCATCACGCAATTCAAAGCTTTTAGCATTCAAACGAGGACAAACGACTTACAGAGACGGGCGTTTCTGCACACAATGCTGCTAATTTTCTATTTACACACGTTTTAGTCACTTGTGTGAGCACAGTCTACAGTCAAGCTGATCACTTATTCAAAGCGTTGCGCTTAATTAACTTGCTGTGGGGAGTTTTGCATAATTTTCTGCGAAAAGTTTGGGCATTACAAGCAGATCAAAAACCAATCTGATAATTAATTAATCCTCTGAGGTGGCTGCCGGTGCTTTTGTGCGTTGATCTCGTTTTTAAACCCTCCTGTTGTCCTCAATTACGGGCACCAAAAAATATTGTTTCTTCACTGCAAAAACTCAAAATCTCACCAAGTCTGTTTGTCTTATTTTCAGTCAAAATGTCTCACCCCGCTTGATTTAAGATAAATTCACTTGACAAATGATATTTCAGCAAGATGGAGGGACTTGTTTTAAGACAGTGCATCTTAAATATCTTGTTAAGCCAAACAATCTTGCAATTATCGTGTTTTAACCGTCGTGTCGTCCTGCAGGTCAAATTGACCCGTTTTAAAGTTTTATATGTGGAAAAAAAAACATTTTCACAGTGGAAACTTCCACATTTTTTGAATTTTGGGGGAAATTTCTGAACATTTTTTGATAGAAAAAAGGAAATGTTAAAAAAAAGTGTTTCTTTACAAACAGTTGGAAAAATTTTACCAAAATCCAGTTTTTCCCCGAATGCTCTTAAACAAAATATTAGAAGTTTCACTGATAAATATGGAATAATTTTAGATATTTTTAGGATTTTTTGGGAGATTTTTGAAAATATTTACAATTTTCATTTTTTAAAATTTTTATTTCTTGCCAAATTTTTTTTTTTTTTTAAAATAAAACTTAAGGGAAACTTTGAGGAATTTTCGTCATGAAGATTTTTCAATTTTTCATAAATTTGGGAAGTTTTCTGCTGAATTTTTGAATTTTTTTTCTACACAAAGCAACATTACATTTGGTGCCGTAATTGAGGTTATCAGGAAGGTTAAGACACCTAAGCTTGACAATCCTGGTAAAATAGCTTAAAATAAGTTTTCCCCGCTAATTTTTAGATTTAGATATTATAAATATACATCTTATTTCAAGAAACCTTAACAAGCCATTTTTCACTTGTTCTAATAGCAGATTTTTTTCACTCATTTCAAAGTAAAAGTTCTTTGAAATAAGTTTTTTTTCTTGCTATGAGAGGGGCATTTTTTCCAGTGCTGCTATTTTTTAGCATGTCTGGCTTATTTTAAGACACCTAAGCTTGGCAATCCTGGTAAAATAGAGCTTAAAATAAGCTTTGTCAGCTAATTTTAAGATCTCAAGGTTTAAATATCATCTTATTTCAAGAAATTGTACCAAGACATTTTAACTTGTTCTATTAGCAGATTTTTTTTCTTTTATTTTAGGGCAAAAGTTCCTTGAAATAAGTTTTTTTCCTTGCTTTGAGAGGGGCATTTTTCCAGTGTTAAGTATACAGACAAAAAAAAGGCACATCAAGGGAGGAGGCTGGTATCATGACAGCAGCTATTTTCTTTTCCAACACAAAACTGAGAAGAGAATAAGCGTGCACGGACACATTGCACAAGGTGGCTCCAGCGCTTAAACACTTCCCCTCCACGGCCGCGTTATGAACAACATACAGGAATTTGTTTTCTCAATTTCATCGCAGCTTTTGGGGAAATGGAAAGAGGACGGCAATTCGATGTCACGCAACGGCGCTCTCACACCACCCAGCTCAAAGCCGCCGCCTTAACAGCGCCACGAGTGCAATTCAATTACATTTCCCAAGCGCTCGTCTCACCTGACATGAGCTGGGCGAAGGGCTCGGGGCACGTGGAGGGGATGGGGAGGGTGAGCTTGTTGACGGCGACTCCGTAGGCGACGGCCAGTCCATCGATCCCTCTGTAGGGCGCCTCTCCTGTTAGCAGCTCCCACAGCAGAACTCCATAACTGGAGGGGAAACACAGACAGAGAGGCATGAGACGAAACAACGAGAGCAGAATTAGACACAGGATACGCCCTGGAACACGCATCATGATGTGATATGATGGTCAACATGTACACTACTGCTTAGAAGTCGAGGATCGCTTAGAAATGTCCTTATTTTTTATTTCAATGAAGATAACATCAAATGACTGATAAATCCAGTCGAGACATTGCTAATGTGGTAAATGACTATTCTTGCTGGAAGCGGCTGATCATGAGTTAAGTTTTTATTTTGCACAAGAGCAAACACAATCACTGAGAGGTGATAGAGTTCCAGATCATTCACTTTCACATCACTTCTGTTGCGTGCTTTATCAGAAAGCAGAAGGCTGGATAGAAAATGAACATGAGGGAAAAACTTCAACCAAAACAATTCTCGCTTTCAGTGGAATTGTTTCTGCATCCTTATCACCACCAAAGAAACAATCATTATTTCCTCTATAGCTTAAAAATAATGAGGTGCAGTCAGACCATTCTCCACAGGTCTACCTACAAAAACAACGTTCATTTGGAGTCGTCTTAGCCCACTTGGTGAATGCTAAACCAAAGTGTTCACTCTCATTTGAGCTCTGTTTTGCGTTGACCTTATCAGAGCATTTTTTTTAGTGAAACCTGCTTCCTGGCGTGGCTGGAAAAAGTCAACCAAAGTAGGTCAACTGAGCCCCCAATATTCTTTTTAACTTTAGTCAGGTCTACTTTCAGACCATTTAAATTAGGGCTGCAACTAACGACGCGTCGACTAATCGTCTGAGCACGATACGTCATCAAAAGCGGAAGTGAGCGCGCAATGCAACAGAAATCAGCGTCCGACCAGAGCGCGGAACACAGACGGACATCGGCGCTGCATCGTGCATATATTATGTACGATGCAGCGCCGATGTCCGCGTTTAGATACAGCTGTATAGTAAACGCTGACATCCGTGTTTACGATAGATCGCGGATGTCCGTGCTGCATCATGCGTACATAATATATGCATGATGCAGCGTCGATGTCCGTCCGTGTTCCGTGCTCCGGTCGGACGGAGATTTCTGTTGCGTTGCGCGCTCACTTCCGCTTTTGATGACGTATCATGCTCAGACGATTAGTCGACGCGTCGCTAGTTGCAGCCGTAATTTAAATACGCATTTGTACTTGATGATAGATATTGTGATTGCAAATTTATTTACCATAATTCTTTTACAGTCAGGTCTCAGTTCAGTATTCACCGCTGAACAGATTTTAAAGGTTTAATGCATCGTTACCACAAGGCAAGGCAACGAGGATGGCGTGAATTTTTAAAACCATTAACACACCAGTTAGATGTTCTGCATAACATACGTTCTAAATTGCAGCCTTTGTGATTTGCTAATTGCAGCGTTTTGATTTTAAATTACTTCTTTGTATGCATTAGATGAATTTCAAGTCAGTGTTGACATTAATTGCACTCCTTGCTTTGTACGGAACATCATCTTACACATTCATTACCGCAGCACTGACAGGACAGAACCGAGACACGTTTGTGCGGCAGAATATTTCTTGCTTGATGGAACACGTGCTTGCAAAGCACTCTGAACTCATGCATGCAGAACTTCTGCAAACACAAACACACAAACACACAGGACTTTTTCAGCCCACACAATGGGAGCAGCGCTGCGTCCTGAGAAGATGAAGCGTGGCGCAGGACTTGGATCTCCCACACTGTCAATTAGCCCTCGCCCGGACCTGACTGAACGCACTGTGGAGGCTCGCTAAGTGGAGAGCGCAGGCCGCAGCCTTTTTTTATTTAGTTCTTTAATTACAACTTCCACACACTGTGACTGTGCAGAAACGCTGCTCGTCGGCTCGCCCCGAGGCGGCCGTCGTCTCCGCGTGGCGGCATTCGAGACGAGCGGCCGTGGACACATGAGAAAGAATACCAGAACAAAGATTACCCTTCATTTTCAGAGCAGGGCTGCCCGTCTGTCCCGCTCGCTGTTCGCTCATTTTGCTGTTTTCCAGATTGTGCCGTGAAAACGAGCTTGTGTGGGTTTCTCTGTGAATAAGCTGAGGATGTGTTGGTGAGATACAGAGATGGCATTGCGACCTTTAAGGTAGCAAAAACTGGAGCTAAATAGGTTCTTCTGAAGTAGCCAGAAAATTCCTTAAGTAGCTTGCAGCGTAGAAAAAATCGTTTTGGATGTTCCCAAGGACGCTTTCGAAAAGGTTCTCGGCTCAATTGGTTTCACATAGGCTCCATACGAGGCTGCAAAGACGCATTCAGGAGTGGATGGAACGGTCCAAATCCACGGGATTAAAATTAAACCACAGCGTATGAGAGGAACCACAATGCAGCAAAGCACCGGAGCTGTGGATGTGTTATCGCTGTAATAAATGATTATTTTATCCCTATGGCTGGGTTAAAAAAAGCATAATGAGACACAAAAAGACAAAAACAAGACACAAAACGACAAAAACAAGACACAAAATGACAGAAATGAGACACAAAATGACAAAAAATGACAAAGCAAGACACAAAACGACAAAAACAAGACACAAAATGACAGAAATGAGACACAAAATGACAAAAAATGACAAAGCGAGACACAAAACGACAAAAACAAGACACAAAATGACAAAAACAAGAAACAACATGACAAATGCAAGAAACAAAATGACAAAACAACACACAAAAGGACAAAAATAAGACACAAAACAACACAAACGAGGCATAAAATGACAGAAACGAGACAAAATGACAAGAACAAGACACAAAAAGACAAAACAAGACACAAAAAGACAAAAACAAGACACAAAATGACAGAAACAAGACACAAAATGACAGAAACAAGACACAAAATGACAAAAACAAGACACAAAATGACAAAAACAAGAAACAACATGAAAAAATAACACACAAAAGGACAAAAACGAGACACAAAATGATAAGAACAAGACACAAAATGACAGAAACAAGACACAAAATTACAAAGCAAGACACAAAACAACAAAAACAAGACACAAAAAGACAAAAATAAGACACAAAATGACAAAACAAGACACAAAACAAAAGAAACAAGAGAGAAAACAACAACAAAAAAGACACAAAAGGACAACAACGAGATGAAATTGACCAAAGCAAATAAGTATGCAAAGAAAGTACAGACAAACAAACGCATTCCTCTGGGTCTGATGTTTAATTATACCATATTAGTATATATATATATATATATATATATATATATATTACCGTTTAAAAAAACAGCCCTGCCTGCTTCGTTCTGAATGCAAATTCGTACACGTTGCTTATGAGCCGCCATGAATCCCCTCTCAACAAATTACACAGTTGTTTAAGTCATTATGATGAAACCACAAACCATAATCAGGGGACTCTTCTCTTTGTGTGTAGATGCAGCCACACAGATACTAACAAACACACAGACACACACACACAGAGCTATTCCCAGATAAAGGGCTGTGGTTAGGTCTGCTGTGTGGCCTCCTTCTCTGTCTATACTGGAGACAATGGGACAGTGTGCAGTACACATGTCCCACAACAAAGCACAGAGCAGCTCTTTGAAGAGACGCCGTCACATGGTCGCTGTGGCCTTGCTCCAATCCATCACTCTGTCCCTCCATCTCTTCATCACCCAGGCTCCCACCATCACTTCTCTGCACTTTCCCCCTGTCTCCCTCTGCTTCTATCATGTCCAGCAGATAATTAATACCCCAACTACTGCTCTACACAGACCTTCTACTTCAGCACTGATCCAAGATATCAATACTCACACTGATTTGTAGGCAAAGTTTTATGCATGTGCACCCTATCTGCTACTGTATGATATTCTACTTGGAGAAGTAACATTGAGCTCAGCTGAAATGATCTGAAATGACATTTTTTTTCTGGTGGATTCCATATCAGCTGTCAGCTTCTGAAGCAGCTATGAAATATTTCTCCAGGGGCCACCACTCAGTGTCATTTCAGCTTTGTTATCGAGTGTTTTATGCCACGTGTCCTCGTGAAAAGCCGCACTCCCGACGCTAAAACATCCCGTCTGTTTGGAATTCAGCTGGTCTTCTGAAAACGGCTGTAACTAGGCAGCAGTGTATTATCACTCACAATGTAGGATGTGCTCAGTTTTATCGTCTATTTCACGCTAAATGGGAGCGTCATTTACAAGACGAGCATCACGCTGCACTCAAAACGACAAAAACAAGACACAAAATGACAGAAACTAGACACAAAACGACAAAAACGAGACACAAAATGACAAAGCAAGACACAAAATGACATTAACAAGACACAAAATAACAAAACAAGACACAAAATGACAAAAACGAGACCCAAAATGACAGAAACAAGACACAAAATGACAGAAACAAGACACAAAACGACAAAAACGAGACACAAAATGACAAAAAACAAGACACAAAATAACAAAACAAGACACAAAATGACATTTACAAGACACAAAATAACAAAACAAGATACAAAACGACAAAAACGAGACACAAAATGACAAGACATAAAATGACAAAACAAGACACAAAATGACAAAGCAAGACACAAAACAACAAAAATGAGACACAAAATGACAAAAACTAGACACAAAATGACAAAGCAAGACATAAAATGACAAAAACGAGACACAAAACGACAAAAACGAGACATGAAACGACAAAAATGAGACAAAACGACAAAAACGAGACACAAAACGACAAAAGCGAGACACAAAATTACAAAAACTAGACACAAAATGACAAAGCAAGACACAAAATGACAAAAACAAGACACATAAGGACAAAAACGAGACACAAAATGACTGGCAAGTTATTCATAGTATGTCTTAACTAGCATATGATTGGGAACAGGGCCATGCTTCTTGTCTTTATGCTAAGCTAAACCCATAGCCTGCAGGTCTTTGCCTGATATTTACAGCATCTAGCATATCTAACTTTATTACCCAAAATGTCAAACCGTTCCTTCAAGGTGCTGCGAGTCGGTTCATTTCACCTTTTCTTAAACATTTTGAAGGGCACAGCGGGCTTTTGATAAAAAAAAGAAATAAATACCCAAATACCTCGCAAGGACACCTGTTCCTATAACACAAATCCTGGATCTGGTTCAGCTGAATTCCACTGTAAATTACCCAGCAGCTAAAGGACTCACCTCCAGACGTCGCTGCCCTTGGAGAAGGTGGACGACTTGATGACCTCGGGGGCCATCCAGGCGTAGGTGCCAGCGGTGCTCATCTTCGTGGTCTTGTGCCACTCTCTGGCCAGGCCGAAGTCTGTAATCTTCAACGTCAAACCCTCCATACATTCATTCTCTATGGGCTGAGCCAGAAGGACTACAGGAAGGACAAAGAGGGTGGAAAAGGGGAAAGAAAGGCAAAAAAAACCTCAGATTTAGTCAAATTTAAACACTGAAACATGTTAATTGGTAAAAATTCAATGACTGCAGAGATTAATTTTGCACATTTCCTGCTTGCTTGTCGCAAAAAAAAGTCTGAGCTTAGCGTTCGATACGCACAGTCTCACTTCCTCTTGTTTTTTAGGCCACAAACTGAGTGGCAAACACATTCATGGTATGTTTAACGGGCATGCCGAGTTGATCGCATGATTGGGCCAAACTGAACCGAGCGATGTCGTCACTGAACTCACAACATGTTGGTCACGTGGAGAGATTTAGAGGAAACGCCGTTTTTAAAATAAACGCTCAGAGGTCACTGCCTGCTGCATATTTGTCTGCTTTTGGGATGTAATTTCTGTGTTGTGATATCCACTTAAGAACAAAACAACAAAAACAAGACACAAAATGACAAAAACGAGCCACAAAACAAAAACAAGACACAAAACAACAAAAACAAGACACAAAACACCAAAAATGAGACACAAACCAACAAAAACAAGACACAAAACGACAAAAACAAGACACAAAACCACAGAAACGAGACACAAAACCACAGAAACGAGACACAAAATGACAAAAACGAGACAAAACGACAAAAACAAGACATAAAATGACAAAACAAGACACAAAATGACAAAAACGAGACACAAAATAACAAGACTCAAATTGATCAAAGAACATAAGCATGAAAGGAAAGGGTCTGATGTTGAATTTTATTAATATTTTACCCTTTCTCAAACATTTTTTTTTTTATATTGACTTACATTAGATTTGGTCTTTGAAAAAAGAGAGAAATTAATCATTAAAAGTCACAAATTGTGCTCGTTTTTATGGTTAATCCTCCTATGAATGCATAACTCCTGGGTGTAGCCATGTTTTTAGCGAGCTATTACAGCACCTGTAGTTGTAAATACAGTTGATCCTATTCAGGAAGAAGACTCTCTCTGCATCTTTGATTAAAACAGCTTTCTGTCATTTCTAACTTTCTCTCATCTTACTTGGTAACACTGCTGAATTCAGAGCACATCTGTTTTCTTAACTCAAACGTATGGTGTGATGTTGCGGCTCAAAAATCAGTGGTTCAGCGGGGCAACAGCTTGAAAAAGTCTCGAGAGTGACCGCTGGTTAGCACGTAGCCTTAATGCGCTGCGTTTCAGTTACTGTTTTCATACACCTCCTGACAGCGAAAGCAGAAAAATATGCAAATGAGAGCAGCTTTATGAGGAATTCCACTGTATTAAAACGCAGTAAATGTTCACAGAGAGACGAGAGCAGATGACCTGCTGGGGTTAATCTGCACTGAAGCACCAGAAGGAGACGTTAAACAGTAACCCGCTCAGTTCATGCAGACTGGTTTCTAAGCTAGGTATCATATAAAGATGCAAAATGACCACAAAAGCACCTAAAATGATCAAAAACAGACTGAAAACTGTAACAGAAATGCATATGATTACTATAAAACACCTAAAATTTCCACAAACGGACTGAAAATGGCCACGAAAAGGCACAAAATGACCAAAAATAAACAAAATGAACACAAAGACACACAAAAAGACACAAAATGACCGCAAAAAGACCTACAATTCTCACATAACAGTCTGAAAATGACCAAAAATATACAAAATGAGCACAAAGACACACAAAAAGACATAAAATGACCACAAAAATGCACAAAATGACTAAAAGTGACACAAAATGACTCAGTGAGACAGATAATTATCATATAAAGACACAAAATGACATGAGACACACAAAAAATTGCAAAATGACCACAAAAGCACCTCAAACTAGCAAAAACGGACTGAAAACAGTAACAAAAAGGCACAGGATGACCACAAAAAGACCTAAAACGCACACAAAACAGACTGAAAATGACCAAAATAGAAACAAAATGAGCAGGTCATGTGATCTGGAATCTTATTGTTTCATATTTAGTTGTCTGAACTTAAACCTAAACCACATGACGGAGGTAAGAAATGTGTTATCTCGCTGCCATCTCATATGGAAAACCCCTCACAATAGCTCACAGTGTGTCCAGATGCCAGGTGGATTATAAAAAAAGAGAGAAAAAAAGTTACACAATTTGCTTGCCGAAGCACAACAAAGTTGCAAATCTGTCGATGGAGCCACTGTAAACTGATCAGCAAACCTAAAGTCCCTATTATTCCCTTAAGGCACGGTGATATTCATCTTTCCTGTATCTTATCACACGCCTGCAGACCACCGTCATGTGGCTGCTGGGCTACACGCGTGTTCAAAGCAAACACGCCCACTGCGGTGAGTCAGATCACAGATGTGCTAAAGGTATGCTGTGGAGTTTCACACCTCTGCTGCCTCTGTGGAGCCGTTTCTTTAACGAGTCGGTATCTTTTTAGTCATTCTCACACGTATGATGTGAATCATACATTTTGCACTGATTTCCAGGTGGTACCGATGCATGAGTCTTCTCTTGGTCTATTTTCTTGCGGTTTTTCCTTTATTTTAACGATTCAATACATATCTGAAGGTCTTATAGTGTCATATTTCTCTGACGCAAGCTCTTGTTTACCTCAAAATAAGCCATTATGCGGATTTAAGTAGGTAAAAGTGTGTGTGAATATATATTAGCTTAATAAAAATAGTTGTATCTGTTAATGTGCAAACAAAACTGACACTGTAATCCAAGTTGGCACACATGTGCATGTGTACATGTCTGCAATCAGAGAGGACGCAGTAAAAACTAGGGATGTCTGATATTGGCTTTTTGCTGATATTGTCCAACTCTCAATTTCCGATATCAACCGATACCGATATACGAGGGCTATTTCCCTAATTTTAGGTAACATCACATATCTCCTGTCGTGGAATTAACACATCATATCTAATTTTATTGTATAAGCAACAAGGCTTTCCAAATGTAAACACTGTCCCTGCAAAATAAAAATACTTCAATATTTATGCGCTTTTTTTTTTTTTTTTTAATTGCCTCAAACAACAGTTCACACTCTCCATTCCTCCCTCTATAAGTCCGGTAAATGCGGGCGAAATCCAGGCATCATTTATCGGTTTTCATGATAGGCAAAAATACCCGATAACAACATTGACCGATATTACATTTCTACACCAATATCGGCCTGATAATATCGGTAGGTCAACATTATCAGAGATCCCTAGTAAAAAACTTTAAAAACACTGAAGTATTTCCTAGTTTTGTGCAGTTAGAAAAGTGTTTTATCATGACAGAGCATTTCCTACTTGATGAGTTTACACTCAAAACTCTGACGAATGCAACAAACCCAAGGACGCCAACAGCAACCGGCTCAGGCAAGATAAAGAAAACATTTATATTTTTCTTCACTTGACCTTTAACCAAACAAAAAATTACTGATATCAACTGACCCGGTCAAGACGTGTTTGCAAATTAAAAGCAGGTCTAATCTGATTGAAAAACGAAGGCTGTTTTGGACATTTCTCCAAAACTTTCACTTTTTAACCACATTTAGTTCAGTTATTGACCTACATATTACTAAAACTGAACTTACAGGCTTCAATACAGGCTCACTCATACAAACAGTTGACTTAATAAGCAGAAGGACAATCAGAATTGATAGAGAACACCTGACAGCAACAATATGGATCCTTAAAATAAGATATCTGACACACAAGACTGGCAAAATCCAGATGAGATGTAATAACCTGAAAGTAAACAACAGTTTGATAACCAGCCGGCGTTATGCAATGCTGAGACTCTCCGAGATATTTTCTGAGAAAACGGAGTGTAATGCTGAGGATGCTGGTCGCTGTGGTGTGACTCGGTATCACATGTCTCGGTGCGATCGGCAGCCGTGCCTCTCCTTCCCCTTTGCTGGCAGAGCGGGCATCGCTCAGGGCACGGCTGGCTGTCAAACACCAGGGAGGAGAAGCAGCAAAGAATTTGACTTATTATAGGGAAGTAAGACTCCTGCTATTTGCAGTCACTTTCCGACTTTCTGGGCCCGCCGCTGTTTTCCTTCTTTCTTTCTTTTTTTTCGATTTTTCTTCCTTTGACTTCACTGGCTATTTTCTCCAGCCTCTCTTTTCTTTAGCCACAAAAATATGATTTTTTTTAAATCTTTTTCCACACATAGAAACGATTCACTCTCTTTCTCTGTCTTTGCCTCTCTTGTTCAGACATCCTGTGCTGCGCCTCGTAGCCCAGAGGCAGCGGGCTTGACGTCACAAAGGAATGCATCACAAGAGGTTGTGTTGTCTGCTGCGAGTGTGAGAATGTTGAAGGGGGATAGGAGACTTTTGGTTCTTTCATGACGTACTTTCATGGCCAAATTCTGCACCCACTTCCACAGCAATCGGTCTCGTACGACAGGTGCAAAGAAACAATTAACGAAGGCTCTTTTCTTTGTCTTCTAACAGCGAGACGGCTTTTAAAATCACTGCATTAGGGTATCACAAACTTCCACATCGACTTCTGCCTCACAAAGAAGACGCAAACAATAAAATGGCAAAAGTAGCCAATGGCCAAAACAAAAACAACCTCGACAGCGATTGGAAAAAAACAAACTGCCTGTTCATTTAACCTTTTTGCAGAAAATCAATTTCTGTCCGTTCTACGCCTGAGTCATTGTTTCTGTCAATTCCACAGGCCCTTAGGGAGGAGGGAGGAGTGGTGATGGTGTTGGAGGGGGCGGGCTGGTATTTACTGCAACCGGCCCTGATCCCTTGCTCCGCTTCTTTTGTCCTCCTGCCGGTCAGCCGTCTGGTAAAAACAAGCCCCGGTCACTCACCCCTATTTCCAGCAGGACGCTCGCTCGCAGTGCCGCGACCCCACTTCCAGGAAGTGGAGTCGGTATCGGCCAATTAGCCTCCAGTAGCAGAGTCCTGCCTTTATCAAAAAAAAAAAAAAGAAGTGTTCCCACCGATTGCGGCTCATTGTGCACAATAAGCGCGGCTCTATTTTTAGGAAACGGAGGTTAAGAGGCGTCACGTGGCTGCAGATACTGACATAGAGCGACCGGAGGGAAGTGTAGATGCTGGGGTAGAGCGAGTGGAGGTGAGAAAGATGGCAAAAAGAGAGAGAGAGGTGCTGGATGTTGATTGTTATCATATGACTGAGTGAGACAGGGCATGGCTAAAAGTGTCTGTCTGGGCCTACAGAAAGCAGAGTGATAGAAAATAGGGGCACACAAAGCACTCATTGTACACAGAAAACACTTACATTCGATGTCCATTTTTTAGCGATACACAGAACAACTATATATATATATACACATATACAGGGAAGGGCATGCAGCTGAAGGGCACACATGAATACAGAGATGCAGACTAAATCCCAGAGCAGCATGGATGTAGTACGACAGCTGGACCGTCTAAACACTAATCAGCCACTTGGCACCAGACACTGGATATGAAACGTCTCTGCAAAATCGCATTGTTTTGTCCGTGCCAGTTGTACAATTTGCATTTTCGCCATATGTAGATGCAGTTAGTGCATCCAAAATGGTCGCTAGCTTCGCATCGATGACAAGAATTTGGAAAGTTATTGTTAATGTGCAATGACAAGTACGAAATCTGTTCAGAAATTCCCTCTGGTGTAGACGTGGAGTATAAACTTTAACATATTTTGAAACTATTCTATTCTCGACAAACTTCCATTTCAACTTCAATTCCCCTTAATTTTTATACATATTTTCCTCAAGTCTGTACATAAAAGCATAAATATAATGTTGAGAACTTATTGAGTTAACTTTAAAAACTTTAGAAGGGCATTGTTGGGCAGCCCAGTAGCTCAACAGGTTGGGCAGACAACCCAAAAACAGGGGCTATAGCCAATGACGCAGCAGCCATGGGGTCGATTCCAGCCCAAGGCCCTTTGCTGAAGGTCTTCTCCCCCTACTTTCCTGTCTGCCTCTCAGCTTAACCTGTCAAATAAAGCCAAAAATGGCCAAAAAAAACTTAAAAAGAAGGGCATCGTTGGGCGGTAGCTCGACAGGTTGATCGGACGACTCATAAACAGAAGGTATAGTCCCATGGGTTCGATTCCAGCCCATGGCCCTTTGCTGCAGGTCTTCTCCCCCTACTTTCCTGTCTGCCTCTCAGCTTAACCTGTCAAATAAAGCCAAAAATGGCCAAAAAAAACTTAAAAAGAAGGGAATTGTTGGGCGGTAGCTCGACAGGTTGATCGGACGACTCAAACAGAAGATATAGTCCCATGGGTTCGATTCCCCCATTCTTCTCCCCACTTTCCTGCCTCATCTCGCCACTATCCTGTCAATAAAGCCAAAAATAGCCAAAATATTAACTTTTTTAAAAAAAACAAACAAGGCCATTGTTTTTAACCTTTTGATGCACAACATGGGTCAAAAATGAACCTGCTTCTGCTACTGCAGTGAATGCATAGCCCTGGCAGTGAAGAACGGAGGTGGGCGTGCGGTGATACGGAAGAAGTTGTTGTTTGGCAAGATGACATTTAGAGATGGCACCATGAAAGCCTCTGGAAATACCAAAATACTGGCAGACAAGATGGCTCCCAGCCTCCAGAAGCTTGGGAAAAGAGGAAGATTCCAGCATGATAGCGATCAAAAGCACACGCCAAGACCACCCAAAAGTTTGTAAAGAAGCAAAATGAAAATTATCACGATCTGCATCCAGTAGAACATCACTGGGATATTTTATACCCAACACCTCTTTTCCCCGACAGTTCAATTTAAAAGTGATGCAAATACTACAACGTGACACGATTCAGAATTATCCCACTACCTGTCACACATTCATGCAGAGAGATCTATCGCAAAGGGCAACAAAGGGCATTCTGACAGTTTCTTACCACATATATTACAAACATGCATAACCCATGCATATAAATACCCCTACGGGATGGATATCGCCTACCTGTGCACACTCTTAATGCCTGCACATGGGTCTACAACGCTCAACTACCCACACATGAAACCGAGCATAGAAACGGACAGACAAAAGCATTTTAGCAGTCTCAGCACACATACACACCGCATTCTTCGTCCACTTCCTGAGCCGAGGCAGAGTGCATCCACAGTTCAGCCCTTGTTCAGCCTTTCCTCCTCTTACCATCGCACTGACAACGACTGCCGCATTAGTCAGCTGCTTACTGGACGGTATGTGGCAACATGCAGTGTCCAAATCAGCTGCTGCACCACATAGCAAAAAGTCATTCGCCGAGGTCTTCTGAAAAGTTTTGGTGTACTTCAGTCTGGACTGGTGGGAGGAACCCTGGGAGAAAACAGTCTACAGCTACAAATAGCTACATGAAGGTCTTTTGGGTATGAGCAGTGTACACAGGACATCAGGATTTAAAAGAATGACTTCCAAATTATATTATATTTGGGTAAAATATGTGGAATGTGTGATTATTTTTGTGTCTGCACCCTCTGTTATCTCCCACCTGGTATCATATTTTGAGGAGCTCTGTAGCCATAGAGGTAAACACAGCCGGAAATCTACTTCAAAGGGCAACGGCGACTAGATCAGTCTTGCCCAGACAGAACATATTCCTGATTGAGAGGCGAAACCAACAGTGTCATAGCAAAAACACCGTGACAGGTCTCCATGGCAACGGGCCCTCTGTTTAGCATTGTTTGTTGTTCAGAAACAAGAGCGTGTCAGTCGCAGGCATGACTCCTACCAGATCTGTTGCCGGGACTGACTAAACACTGCAACGATTAACTCAGCGAGAATCCCAGAGTCAGGGATTTTGACATGAGTTTACCAGGACTGGTTAAGCACAGCCATGCATCACCCCGCATCCTGGGTAAATATGGATCACATTCTTCACAAGCCATTAAACAAGAATCCTAGGTCTGTTTGGGTTCTTTTACAAGCTGAGCAAAATGCAGCTTACTGTGCAATACCAGCTCAGTCTCTTGGGGGGGGGGGGGAGTGAACATTTTAAATTATTTGATAAAGTTTCTGGGAACTTGCATCACTATCTGTATATTTTGGGGACTCCATGGCAGACAAAGAACAGAACTGTCAGATATCTATAAAATCAGATGGTATAAAACTAAATATTCATGGGACATTGGTGGCCTTTTAGCTTCTACAAAACAAAAAACAGAATGTAAGCTGCACCTGATAACATGTCTGGCTAATTAGCTTGCGGCCTTGAAAGTTAGCACGACTGCTAAAGCTAAGGAGCAAAATTATTAAGAAAGTAGGTGATATTTTGTTTAAAGTCCCATTCATGACTATTAAGTCTACTGAATGGTTAATAGCTGCCTGCCAGCATTCACATGGACAAAGCTAGGTGACTATCTGGTACAATCTTGCTGCGAACATCAAGTATCTGTGGCTAAACATGGGAAGGACTGATAAAATGGCTGGCTATCAGTTAAATAAGTTGTTTAAAATTTGCATTTCAAGTCCGAACCCAACTTTAAGCCTTGGGACTTTGAGGAACCTCTACGTTAAACATTTTTTTTATCTTTCCTTCAATTTCAGGTGAAATCTGATCTAATTTCTGATCACTTTTGTGCAAATTAGTAATATTATCAAGCAGTCTTTACCTCAATACACAATATTTATGACTTTGGGCCACGTTCATCAGCTGGATGGACGTCCAATCGTAAGACTTGGCTAGACTTACAATAAATCCAACGTAGAATTGCCACCTGCTGCACCATCCAGCTGTAGTACAATGTCTGACACTGAATCCAGCAGCTTGTCAGATTTAAGCAAACAGTTGTGACTAGTTTCCGCGGTGAAAATTTTTAAAAATTCATCCGATGGCGTTTCTAATCGACAGGCTCAGAGCGGCGAGCATTCAGGCGTGAAGGAGTAATGACAGACCACACCAATCCTCTGGATATAAATGGAGATAGAGAAGCTATTAACAGATTTTGTTTCAGCGTAGCTTAATTGTTCGAATTAATTGACGACTTATCCCCACAGCTGCAACAGATAGAAACAGATTGCCGTCCCCAAACACCACAGATGCCACATCATCTCTCTGCAAATCCGCCCTATGACTGGAATCTCTACCTCCCCTGTTGGGTTTTTTTTTTTTTTTCTGTATCTTTCCGCATTAAAGAGGATGGATTTGAGATGCTGGTGAGGAGGTTATGGATGAGTCATGGGCGAAGGGAGTTAGATGGGATCAAAGCATGTTTCTATCACTGCCAGACTGCAGCTCATTCAGTTTAAAGTCATCCATCAGCTGCACTTTTCAAAGGCCAAACTGAATAGAATCATCCCATCAGTCCTATCTGCTACCTGTGACAAGTCGAAGTCGAGTGCCTGGACTCCGGGTCATCTTTTCTGGTCCTGCCCAGAACTCAAGAGTTTGACATGACATTTTTCATTTGTACGGCGAGATACTGTACACAGCCGACAGCTAATCCCTGACAGGTGATGGGACCTTCTCTTGGCACAGTCAGACGAAAAAAGCTGCTCCTGAAAGGGTGGACGTTGTATTCAGTCCTCGTATTCAAAACGGGTTCAGTGATATGACTTCTTCTCAGTTCTTTAAAGAAATTTGCAGCAGTCTATCCAAAGCCCGACAAGTTTTTTAAGATTCTGGGACCCTTTATTGAACATATTAGGAGCAAAAGCTACCAACCTGGCAATAAATCGTATCCAACTGTATTTTATTCTACTTAATTGTGTTGCATTTTACTTCAATCCACCAGAATTTCAGTCTTCCAGGCTCAAAATTAGACACATTACCATAACAAGACACAAAATGATCAAAGTTAGTCACAAAATGACCATAAAAACACACAAAATGACCATAAAACACACAAAATGACCATAATCAGACACAAATAACCATAAAAAACACACAAAATGACCATAATTAGAAACAAAATGCCCATAAAAACACACAAAATGACCATAATTAGAAACAAAATGACCATAATTACAAACAAAATGACCATAAAAACACACAAAATGACCATAATTAGACACAAAACGACCATAAAAACACACAAAATGACCATAATTAGAAACAAAATGCCCATAACAAAACACAAAACGACCATAAAAAGACACAAAATGACCAAAATTTGTCATAAAATCACTAAAAAAAAGACACAAAATGACCAAAAGCAGACACAAAATGACCATAAAGACACACAATAACAGAAATGAGACATAAAATACCAAAAAAGACACAAAGTGACCAAAGTTAAACACAAAATGGAGACACATTTGACACAAAATTACCTAAATTAGACTGAAAATGACCCAAATTACTCACAAAAGGACCAAAATTAGCCCCAAACTAGACAGAAAATTATCATTAAAATGACGCCGTTCTCGATCGTACTTAGTCTTGGTTCCATGGATTCTACTTGTGAACCTTACGACCTTTGTGGACTTTCAGTCATTGTACAGATTGACATTTATATGTGCACTTTTTCTGGCAGTTTTTCGCTGCTGTCAGAAAAAAATAATGGAAAAGAAATTCCTGAATAAAACACATATATAGAGAAGAAAAAAGGAGAAAACTGTCAGTCGATGCTGCAGGGCCTGACATACAAAGAGCAGAACCGTGTAAAAGGTTCAAGGACATGTGAGCGAACATGCGGCTGAAGGTAGATCACGTAGCGATGGAGGCCGTAACCTTTCAGCTGCAGCATCCAGTCCTGTCACAACAACACGCCAAACGCCTCTTCACTCTGCACTTCACTTAATTATCTTTTCTGGAGCTACATCTCTGTCTCTCACCAGATTTTTCTATGTACGCTATCATTCCTCACCCCTTCCATTCTCCGCTAGGGCACGACTGATGTTAGCAAGTTTATCAGGTCAATATCAGCTGAAAACTCACTCAGACAAATAATAAATAAATAGTAATAAATCTGGGTAAACATCAAAAAAATGTTCAAGAATTTCTACCTAAGTTCTGAACTGTTATTTTACAGATTTTCCCTGTCTTTTAAATTACAGATAATGAAAATATGTATTAATTTGCATATTGACCGCGAAAACGGACAAAACTGTAAATTTAAACAACTTCTATTGTATTTAAATCAGCAAAAATATTATTGTATTACAGATGTTTGCCATTATTTGAAAGAAAGACATTTTGAGATTGAAAAATGATTTTAAAATATTATTTATTAAAGTTAAAAATAACTGTCCAAAACTGTGATTAATGTCCACAACAAAAAAAATCTGTATTTTTTACTAAATGTAATTTATTCTTTCAATTTGTGAAAGTAAAATTACACTTTTTTAATGAATTTAAATCAGCAAAAAATATTGTTTAACAGTAATCGACTCACTTGCAAAAAACTTAGATTTAAAATTGGAAAATGGTAAATATTTTTTTTTTAAAACAGATTTTCCCTGTTCTATAAAATTATAGTTAATATATAGTAAAATCACAGAAGAAAAAAATTTACTTGCTGGTTGTGGAAAGAAACAAACAAAAAAGGACTAAAACTGTAATTAACGCCCAGTAATGTTGTCTTTCACAATGTGTGAAAATAAAATCATACTGTTTTAGTGAATTTATACCAGAAAAAATATTGTTACCAGTAATCAGCTGTTACTTACAAAAAAAACAACTTTAAGGTTAAGATTTAAGTTTGAAAAATGACCAAAAAATAATTCGACTAAAATAAAATAATACAGATTTTCCCTGTTATATAAAGTTATCGATAATATTTAGTAAACTCACAGAAAATACGTATTAATTTACTTGCTGGTTTTGGGGGGAAAAAAAACAAACAACTAAAAGTGTAATTAATGTCCAGTAATTTGTTCTTCTACACTGTTGTACTGAATTTAAATCAGAAAAAAATATTGTTGTTGGAAAATGGCAAATAAATAAAAAATAATACTGAAAAAATACAGATTATATGATACAGTATTATATACGTTATAATATTTAACAAAAATCACAAAAAATAAGTAGTAATTTACTTGTTGGTTGTGGGGAAAACAAAGTGACTAAAACTGTAATTAATTAACTTGGTCTTTCACAATTTATTGTATTTAAATCAGCTAAGGTAACATTGTTTTACAGATGTTTGTCATTATTCTCTGTCTTCTATTATGCTTTTTAAACTTTTTCGATAAGATTTTATTTCATTTCTCTTTTACAGTTTGCTCAATATCGGCCCGGGGTCCAAATATCGGTCTAGGTTTTAAACGTCCTCAGCCTCCTCTCTCCCGTAGGCGAGGGGGAGAATTCCGGCAGGGCGGGGGCTTTCCCCAGGAAGAACGGGAGCTTTGTCCCCTGAGGGACGAGGCCAGAGGCTGACAGACAGTCTGGCAACCTCTGACCAGGCAGCCGGCGAGGGAGAGGCAGTGATAGGGCATAATCATAGAGCACAAGATGTCAACTCACGGTGAAACTAGCGCTCGCTTCGCCGGAGTTTCGACTTAGCTCAGGGGTTCTCTGGGAGGAATTAAGCAACGTCAGAGAGTTCACCGGCCACAAACGGCTGATAACTGTCATTAGGAGATTCTGAAGTCAGTCTGAGGCGGCATTTCTTCCACATTCGGTGAAGATAGTCGACTTCCCGTTCATCCCGTGTGACGCGGCGCTGTCATTAGTTAAACCTGAAATATCCTAATTAAAATACAGCTTTTATATGGCTCCGCATGGCGCCCTGAAACAATAGAAACAGCTCATTTCCTCAGAGACACACACTGTGCTCAGCTGCTGAGAGACAGTTTGTCAGGTTCCACCTGTTTGGGCTGTAATGCCGTCCGATTTCATCACTTATAAAGCTGTCGGGAGTTTGGATAAATTCAACCCTCGCTTTGTGCTTCACGAGTTTCACAAACCTGTAGTCATCTTTACAACCTGAATAACGGTTTGTAACTTTTCTCGGACTGAGCTGGGTCATGTGACGTTATATGTAGTCAATCAGCCCTAATCGAAATCATTTGTTTGGTTGTCGTGTTTCTCTAATATCATTTTATACCATTGAGAGACACAAAATGACCTAAGTTAAGACACAACATGACCAAAATAACAACAAAAAGAAAAAATAACAAAAATGAGATGCAAAATTAGTCACAAAACGACAAAAAAATGTCACAAAATAACCATAAAAAGACACAAAATGACCAAAGTTAGACACAAAAAACAACCAAAAAACAAAAATGAGATGCAAAATGAGAAAAATTAGACATAAAATGAGCGAAAAAATACCAAACAAAATACCAGAAAAGACACAAAATGACCCAAGTCAGACACAACAAAACCAACATCCAGAGTTCCAAAAACCAAAGATATTCAATTTACAGCAGTGTTTCCCCTGGGTTGAAATGGCCTTGAGGTGGTGGGGTGTAGGCAAGGGCCAACAAGGGGGGGGGGCAGACGAGCGGCGGAAGGTGTTAGCCGACCAGCTAGCGGGGGAGATCGGGGGAGAGCAGCCGGCGGACCGCAGAGTTAAAAATGACAGCTCCGGTGGCTTGGTGCTTTCTGTTTTTTTTTTGCTTTTTTTTTTGGGCGCGGACCAGTGAGGCGGCAATTTCGGCAAAATTGTAGTGAGGCAGTGGCCTATACCAGCGAGGCGGCCCGCCTCGTCGGTCATATAGGAGGGGAAACACTGTACAGTCATGTAAAATATAGATGAGTGGCAAATCTTTGCATTGAGACAACTAAACTAGGACATCTGTGCCCATTTTTTGGAGTGCAAGGACTCAAATGACTCGAAATCAAAATCGTCACTTGCCAGTCAATCGAGGCCACCAGATAACCACAACATGAAACCAACGTCACAAACATGATAAAACCTCAGATAATGTTGAGATAACCGCAGCGTGGGTTAAAAACACCCAGATTTATGGTTATTTTACAATCCTACAGGTGTGAACGTTTCATGATTAACAACCCCACGTCAGAGCAAACAACCAACATTGGAACTTTCACGAGGCGTTTATCAGATTTGGCCCGACTCCCAGCTGGCACTGAGCTGCACCGACATGATTTTGGTTTGCAAATCGAGGAATCGATATTCAGCACTCAAGGTACGCAGACACAACAATTGATTGTGGTCTATTATCATGTGAGGAATCAACGGAGGCTACATGACGAGGACAGATCTGTTTCTATGAAGCACGTAAACTACGAGCTAACGGCTAAAACACGCCCTCCCAAACACACCAACACAAGGCCTTATTCTGCTCCTGATACGGGGTTATAAATGATTCCCTGTGTCAGGTAAAAGGCTGCCAGCTCCTGGAAGCGGTCACTTATTAACAAGCCTCTGGAGCTCATGTGTTGAAATTTAACCTTCATTAGTGCTACTTCCTCAGAAACCCAGACGGAGGGGGGCATTACTGGGTTGACCCCAGAAGCTGTGGGGTCAAGGTAGCGGTGGGAGGCGGGAATGGTGTCCAGAGGGGGTAGATGTGATTAATCAAACACAGCCAGGGACAAAAGAAACCGTAATGCGTGAACTCTACAGCATGTGGCGCCTAAATGAACCAATTTTAGACCACACAGAGGCGGCTGCAGGATGAATTTCTGTCACCAGGGGTCTTAAAATCAACCACCAAGCAGCGTTGGATCATGGGAGTTGTTGTCACCATCTCAAAGGATCAAAGAATGCACACAATCTTAATTTACGTAATCATCAGTTCACATCATTCCACAAAAAAAAGTTCTGACTTAAGTCACACCGTAGGAGCTGTTGCAGCTATTGTAGCAATCATGCTAAGCTAACCATGATCCATCATGAATGAGCAGTACAATTTAATAAAATTAAAAGCAGCAACAGTGGCTAGCTCGCTAGTTTGCCTACTTATTGTTTATTCCACCATCTCTGGTGTATCATGCTGTGTTTTCCTGCCAAAGTGAAAGATAATCGCCCATAAAAGGCAATCAAAATTAAACACACCACTACCTTGAAAAAAATGCTTGAAATTATCTGTGTTTAAGCAGAAAAATGCAGACAAAGTTGCTGCATTCTTGGAGATGTTCCTGCTGGTGATTCAACACAGAATATTTAAATAGGAACCGAAAATGTGTTGATTTTTAAAATAAGGGAAGCTTTTTGACTTAATAGATGAATACAATCAGGCTTTTCAAAGGGCTGGTAAATGTTAAGAGATATTTGTTACTATTTGAAGTGTAACTGATTCGTGCTTTCTGTGCGTAAGGGTTCACAAAGGTACGGAAATTTCGTCTTCCACGCTCGTCTGTCAGGACCCCTCTGCAAATGTACTGATGAACACCAAAAATTGCACCCTATCTTGTTATATTTCATCAGTTAAATCGTTCAGTTACAGTTATTACTCACTGCCAGTCTTCAGGGGCTTTGATTTGTCTGTGCTTTCCATTAAAGGTGTCCAAACCCATTTCTAAAATCTCCAGAAAGCCCGTGCTACATCCGTCAACCGTAAAAGAAACAAACAGAGAATACTCATATTGGCACGGTGCTACAACCCAATCTGTAACATCCTGGAGAAAGTCATAGCTTGGCTTTCAGAAACACCCACGGGAACCCAATAAAAACCTGTTGTAGTATGAACAGAAACCGGTGAAAGTATGTCAGTCATGAGAAAACCACAAATTGTTCTTTGATGAAGAAAATATTAGAGAAGTGTTTCTCTGATGTGAACTCTACTAGAGATAGGTGGGCCGATTAAATATCAGTTCACCAACTCAAAGAAACCATTTATATGTCATATAAATTAACTTTATTCACATTTTTCATTTCATTTTGAAAATTTGCAATTTAATTTAATTAATTAAACTATTTCTTGTTGATCTAACTGCTCTATGTCTCTTAAATTACCCCCAAGGGACAAATAAGGTTTAATGTCCATCTTTAACCACTAATATATGTTTATGATGGGATTTTTTGGTGTTATACGCCATTTTTACATGAAAAAAGTCTCATTTCTTTATTTAATCTTCCAGTTTTTAAGCGTTTCTCATTTAATATGACTAAATGACGCTGCATCCATCTTGATGTGTAGATTCCTCACAAAAAAAACTACCAAAACACTATCTCAAACTGAAACATACCCTGCATGCCGCCCTCGAAGGCATTTTTCTCCAGCCTCGTAAACATTTTCCCTTCCACAAACAGATAACGTTTTCTCTTTCTTTCCCCCCCCCCCTTCATTTGCATGGGAACTGTCTTGTGATCTGTGTGGTGAGAAAGCAGAGACTGGAGAAAAAAAAACAACGGATTTCACTCCGGCTGAGCTCTGGAAACCTCTCTACTTCCTGTGCGTTCTGACCTTCCACTGTCTGCTTTTATTTTCTCTCTTTTTTTACCCCTGCAGTCCCGTTGTTCGGCCTCCTCACACTGCAGCTTTCATGACTACATCTCATTCTGCACCCGGAGTACAATTAAATGGCATAGCTGTACAAGTCAAGCATGATTTGATTCCCCTTTAATCACTACAAACACTGCCTGAATCGATATTTCGATCGCAATGAGCGGTTTCCAATAGCCCCGAGTTGTAATACGAGTTCGACTTTTGCTCAAAGTTTTAACCCGAAGCGTTTGGAAAAAGTGGAATATCGGCGGCTGAGCACAATGACCTGCAATCCAGGCTGCGCTATTTCGAGCGCAGGGGCCGAGCGAAGAGCATGTTGTGCATTTGCGCGTCTGCAATTATGCAGCCAAAACACCAGTTAGCGGTGGAGTCTCTGTGGAAATGGGAAGAGGTTCCTTGGGCGCATCAAACGGCAGCGATGGCGACCCAGAAAAGACAGAATACGTTGAATTCAGCTGAGCGGTGTGTTTCACAGAAGCATCATCTTTGCATGAATCAATAATTTCAATAAAAATGAGCAGGTGATGAAGAAGCCGAGCACACTGATTGGTAAGTTTCATTTATATTCTAGTAGAAGTTTAAAGAGAAACTTGCAGGCTGAATTTTTCTCTACATCTTAATCACTAATTCATATTTCTTGGTGTTGATCATTACAAAAGCTGATTTTAGGTGTATGATTTTGTGTGTTTATTGAGACATAAAGGTAAAAATGAATGGTAGCAGGTGGTAGGAAGTGAGCAGCTAAAATTTAGAATGCATTATATTCTTGTTTGTGGCTGCTGCACAAACTCCATCCTGTCAGGACTCCACACTTCTCCGAACTCTTGAGCTAGCTTTCACGCCTGACTGCGTTCTGAGTCTTCCATGACATGCAGCACGTATTTTAGACAGGAAGTTTATGTGTCACAGAGCTCTGGATGGGATATCGAAGCCGGGACGGTTCCTGCAGTGCGCACATCTGCTTCAGTTCCACCGTCAGCGGCAGATTGTGGCACCGATGGGAGCAGCGGTCACAGATCTGTCAAGAGATTCGACTCGTGAACTGTGCACTAAAAGCGACACCTGTCCGGTTCTCCACAGGTTCACTGCTAATTACTTTCCCGCTGATGGCTGTTATTTCCCCTACATTTTCATCTGATCCTGGTCTTTCTGGCACCTACCAGACTCTGAACTATAAAACTTTGGCCTGTCGTTATTGTTAAATGGTCTGATTTAGTTATCGTGTAAAAATCAACTCTTAATGTTACTGTAGTGTTTCTTACATGAGTTCACAAAGGTTTCCAACCTGCAAGTTGTTGTTTAAGTACAGAGGAGACATAATAAGTCGCTTAATGGATTGCTTTTTTTTGTCTTTTACCGAAACAGGCTAGCAGTTTCCCTTCGTTTCCAGTCTTTATGCTAAGCTACGCTAATCGCACCTTGCCTCGAGTGCTGAACTTTACCCACAGACATGAAGTTGATATGAATCTTCTTATCTGGATGTCAGGAACAAAGTAGGTGAGTGAACTTCCATAAACAACTCAACACGGCCTACATTTACTGTACTTTGAGCCTCAACTTGAGGACACGAAACTCCAACTGAAAAAAAAACAAACTTCTGGATGCTTAAATCTAAAAATGCTCGCTCTGATTTCTGTCCACACTTGTGTGAATCTTTGAAATCTCCATCTATCACCTGTCTGACAGCATCACTGTCTGTTCCATATGATAGAATACAGACAGAAGTAGAACACGGCAGGCAGGTGGACGGAAAAGCTGCACAGAAAGTTCGCCTTCCCTTCGCCTTATCGCCCGCCGACACACAGTCTGAGCCGGCAGCGATGCAGCTGAGCTCTACCCCGGGTGACCCCTCCTCAGCTCCCTGTCAGGACACCCCAGGCGCCCCTCGGATCTGCCAGTCAGCAAGTCGAGCGCTGGAGACGCAGCCATGTTTATGGATGGGTTGCCTCATGACGGTGCACTTTCTGCAGCACTCTGAGGTCACGCCTCATTCTGCTGCTGAATAAAAACACTTAGCATGTGCATGAATTTGCTCTTCGCGGTGAGGCGGATTAAAAAGTTAGTGGACTAATTCGGTGAACTTTGAAGAGCTGGGAGGCTTGTTTCAGAGTCTAGGGCGAGAACGTATAGTTTAATGAGTGAAATGAAACAGATCTGACGTTTTTACAAAGTGTGTCCTCTTTCTTTGCCGTTTAAAGCAGAATTAAAGGAGATTCACCTTCTTTCCTGCATCTTAAGCGTTGACTTTATTGTTCAATCCGCCTCCATGGTGACTATTAATTTGAGTGTTAACTGCCCGTTCCCTCTTTTTTATCATGGACAGTGTTTTTTAATTGCTAAACAGCGAAAGAATTTGGCAACAAAAGCACAAATCTGAAGTGGTTCTGACTGTCTGTTGCCCCGGTTTGCCAACTACTTTTGTCATCATGTGCTTGTAGTTGGCAGAAGAAGTAAAGAAGAAAGAAGAGCGCTTCTGCAGTAAATTATATGGATTATATTCCTCTGAGTGAATTCTAAAACCCTGCTTTTCTGAAGAAAAATAGATAAGGGTCTGATTCTTTAAAGTTACATCATATGATCATTTTCTGTCTTGATAATTTTAGAAGTTTCAGCTCAACAGAAGCAGCACCGCACCGACGACCTCCGCGCTCATTTGCGAAACGTGACTCGGCATGTAAGCGCCAATCGCAAATCGCTTTTGTGAAACGGGCCCCCGCTGGGACGGCTTTCAGGACCTCAAGCGTCGTTCTGAGTGGATTTGCTGAGCATGGAAGCAGCGGGGGTCACCTAGAAGGAGCGGTAAAAATTGGGTTTGCACGGCAGAGCAAACACAGCTCCGCAAACTGAGCATTACGACATTACAAACAGGGCACTGAGCAGCTCAAGCAGCAAGCTGAAGAGACAGGCATGGAGTCAGCGGGATTATCAAATGAATGTGAAATAACATGTTGTTAAATGTCAAAACTGTGCAGTTTTTTGGTCTATCATTGGTCCCATGAGGCCATTTGTTCCCGCCGAAAATCACCTCTGAACATACACAAGAACTGTCAACGTTAGACTTACAGGCCATCAAAACTAATTGGTCTAAGCGGGATTTCCCATCAATCTAATAGCGTGAACATGCTTAAAAAATGACCTATAAGCACCAGATTTTCTCAGCTTTGGACCTTTATCTCTGCATCATGGCTTCACATGGAAAAGAACTGTTCACATGAATGTAAAAATACAATTGTGAGACTTCAAAATGATGGGAAAGCTTACATAAAGATGGGAAGATGTGTGGAATCACAGCTGCAGCAGTAATCAGCAGGTAAAGAACAAGTTATAGTACCAGTAATCAGACCCACAGTGGTCGTTTTACTAAAACTACACCACAGACAGTGTCCTTGGCTTGTATTCTGGCAAAAAGCTACTAAACGTTGCTAAATAACAGAAAAAGAAAGCTGATGGATATTAAGGGAACATTCTTTGTTCAGATGAAAAAAAGATAAATTTATTTGGCTCAGATGAGGGTCAGCAATGTCATAAATTTTGCTGGATTTTGGTTGATTTTTTGTGAATGTTCTTAAAGAAAATACTAGAAGTTTTACTGACATATATGTAACCACTTTAGATATTTTTAGGATTTTATTGGAAGATTTTTACTCATTTTCTGAGAATATTTACAAGAATATTCTTGCCAAATTTTGGGGATTTTTTTAAGGGAATTATTGGAATTTTCTTCCTGAAGGTTTTGCAAATTTTCAGAAATTTGGGGAATTTTTTTGTCGAGTTTTTGGAATTTTTTCAGACAAGGAAACAGTGTTTTTGGTGCCTGTAAATGAAGACAACAGGAGGTTTAATACATCTCAAATTAGAAGGTTACATAAAAGCAAAAATCTATTTTCGAGTGAGATTGTAAATTTGTAAAACTATAAATTTAAAAATAATCTCTAGTCCATGACAAGTTGTTTTGATCATAAAATGCTAGATTGCTCATTGTTCTTTTGGGTCTCATTTTTGTAACATTTTGCCTTGTTTTGTTTTTTGTTTTTTTACTTTTTGTCTCATTTTTTGTCATTTTGTTTCTTGTTTTTGTCGTTTTGCGTTTCCTTTTTGTCTCGCTTGTGTGTTTTTGTCTTATTCTTGTCATTTTGTGTTTCGCTTTATTCGCTTTTTGTGTAGCATTTTTGTATTTTGTGTTTTTTTTTTTGCTTGCGTTGTTTGTTTTTTGGTTGTTTTGTTTCTCACTTTTGTAATATTTTGTCTTGTTTTTGTGGGGTTTTTTGTTTGTCGTTTGTCTCGTGTTTTTGTCGCTTTGTGTCTCGTTTTGTTTTGCATTTTTTTCTTGGTTAGTTAGAAGTTACTATGCTGTGATATTACTGGTCACTTGACCTCAGATTGGGTTAAATTTGGCCCCTGAACTACAATGACTTTGACACGTCCGTCTTTAAGCATCCCTGTCTTTATCCAAGCATCATGTGTAGCTCAGCTGAGTCCAGTGTGATCCAGCAGCAAGGCAGAGAGAAGCGTAACATGATAGAGGGGAACTGTGTGACATTTTGACTGAAATTATTGAGAATACTATCAATTTGAGCGCATAAATATATAATAAATCTGGACAGAACTGGCAGCTGTTTCTAATCTTGATTTATCTCCTGATTATTAATTTAAATAACTGTTTGATCCACTTGTAGTTTCCAAGAAGCCAAACATCTTCAAAAGTCTAACAGTGAAAACAGATTTTCCTCTTAGATATCCACCAAAAGCATGACCGTCACACGAAGAGGAATTTATGGAACAGTTGACACGACAAGTTAAATTCTGCGTCAGAGGTGCTGCGTAACACGAATCCAGAAGTTGCGGCTGCCTCGTTATGACACGGTGATTATTGGATGTGATGACGAACGTTCAAGGATGAGCGTTATGCATGCAGTGTTTCACAACCAGAAAGGCTTTTTCACGTGAGGTTTGCATGAAGACTGTTGAGGAATGAAGGTTCCTGCATCTGCTTTTAGCCTGAAATCTACTTCACAGTAGTCTGAACAAGCAGAACGACTCCATAGATGAACGTGTAAAGGTGGAGAATGCGACTTTAATCCGATCAAAGACCTCTAAAGCCAAGTCTCCTCACATTTCCAGGAAGTTATTTTGGGGTAAGAAGACCAGATTCTGATCGAAAGCAATGCTAACTGCACTTTCAACGGTCCTCGGCACATAAAAGCTACATGTACTGCTGAAAAAGTTTGGTAAATTTGCCCCAAAATAGGGTTCAAATCAGGCGTAAACTAACCGTGACGTCACCCGTTGGTTTCAACGCCGAGAAAATGAAGCCGGGATTTTGCTACTTCCTGGTCGCCATTTTGGATTTTTTGGAGCCAGTGACGTAAAAGCATCATCAAACAGACTGGACCGGAGAGCAACTAGGGGCAGGATTGGCTGAGGACTCTCTTATCCCGCCCACATTTTACCGCAGAGGCTTCTGTTGCTGTCTATCAAGTATAGCCACGCCCCCTGGCTCCGTCAACTTTAACCATTTATTTAAAATTCAGTATTGATTTATTTTAAGATCGGTCACCTGATCTCTCATTTTGACCATGAAAACTAACGGGAAAAAATCCTGAGCTGTAGAACATCAGTCTATCAATTTTTTTTTTTCTTTTTTAAAAAAAAATAATTTCTTCTATTTTTTCCAAAAATGAATTGGGGTCTATGGAGAAAAAGCTTTCTGGAGCCAACCCTAGTTTTTGACACTTCCGGGTTGGCTTCAATTCTGGAGCCAGATGCTACGTCCACTATATATACAGTCTATGCTTCAAAGAGCAGCTTTTAGAACACCATGCTTAGATCAATGCAACAACATGATTGGTTGGATGTTTTAGGGAGGAAGGTGTGTCCTACAACGGCCACTGCTGGGGTTACAGAATTCTCCCGTAGTTTTCTTTAAGTGGTGAGTCTATCCTTTACCGCGTATTTAAACGTCACTATCGCCAACGTTAAAGTCACCATATAGGCTGATGTAACACCCTCCATTGTTCCGTTTCCTACATCCTCATAGAACTGGAGTCCAATGGAAACAGAAAGGCTAAAAAGGTCAATTATGGAGCCATTCCTTTAAACATTTGCACCATTTTACTCAAACTTTTCCTCAAGACCACAGGTTCCTTTCTGCTACAGTTCGCCCTGGCACCGATTCCTACAGCAGCCTATTAAAAGACTATTAAGGCGCATCAAGCCATAGATTTCACGGTCTGATTGCTTTTACTGACAGCTCTGTCAGGCTGTCATAATTAGCCTTCCACCTTCTGCTGCACCCTGCCTCTGCTCTTTACCCCGAATTAGGATTCTCTGCTCGAGCTCCAGCCAGGTTTATCTACGCGACAAACGCCGCCGAGGTCTTTTATCAGCCAGAGTGATGAGATTCAGGCCCGACATGCTCGACAGGAGCAGAAATATCTCCATCTTGTTCCACAAAGCGTGCTTTATTCTGTTTCGAAAAAGACCTACGAGGCTTCTTTTTCTGCTGAGGCGAGCTACATGTGCAAACCTGACAGTCCTCACGGCTGAATTTACATCCGTAGACGGAATTTTCTGTTTTATTCTTCCTCGACATCATCGCCTCGCCTGACAGCCGCTTTAACGAAATGCAGGTGCATGTTCGGACTTCCCTCGTTCCCTTCGCTAAATATATCTGCAGGATCAAGAAAACGGACAAAAACGTTTAACCCTCGTGTTGTCCTGCAGGTTTTAAACTTTAAAAATGTGGAAAAAAAAATATATTCTCACAGTGAAACCTCTGATGTCCACATTTTCAACATTTTTGGGAAGTTTATGAACATTTTTTGGTGGGAAAAAAAGAAATGTTAAAAATGTTTCAGAACATTCACAAAAAAAATCAACCAAAATCCAGCGATTTTTTGTGAATATTCTTAAGAAAATATCAGAAGTTTTACTAATATACATGTAATCACTTTAGATATTTGACTCGCTTTTTGGAAGATTTTTATTTATTTTTTGAAAATATTTACAAGAATTCTCTTGCCAAATTAGGGGGCTGTTTTTTTTAAAGAATTTTTTATTTATTTTTAATTTTCTTCCTGAAGGTTTTGCAAATTTTCAGAAATTTGGGGAAATTTTTTTCCTGACTTTTTGCATTTTTTTCAGACAAGGAAACAATATTTTTGGTAAATGAGGACAACAGGAGGGTTAATTGGCCAAAACTGTGATAGAACTTCTTATACTAGTATGTCTAAAGCCACATTTAGACTAAAAAGACTCTAATTCAACTGAAAACATCCCTCCACTTGTAATTCTGCGCCATAATTTTGTAGTAACATCTCATATTTACAGCATTTAGAATAAGATCAGTGGTAAAACAGCTCTGTCATGTGAGTCCCAGGCTGTAAAAAGGTAGTCTGAGGCTACAGAGAGCACAGGTAGATATCATGCTGTGTCATATCGCACAGAGAGGAATCTTTCCGGCTCAGCGCCTTTGGACTCGGATGCAGCGGCACATGTCTCGCGTCAGTATTTCGGGCGACACGTACGCCCTGGACCTCGTCATTAAAGAGGGACGCGATGCCGGTACAGCTTTACATCGCTTCTAATGGGGCTTTTTACCCTAAAAACACAGAGCCACCTGAGTTCTCCTGCAGCCTAACCCTCTGTCATTACCATTCTTGCGATGCAGCGTGTAATCCCCGTCCCAGAAAACCTTCCTGTCTGCTGCAGGTCCCGATCGCCGACCTGCACCGAAATAGAATCTGCTCCCTGTTTAACTGGGGATGACTGACACGGCAAAACATCAGTGCAGCAGGAAGACGGAGAGAATAAGGCCTCGGCTGTGAGATTAACTCCCTCGATTCAAGGTTTGTTTATAGCACAGGACCCCTATTCAGCACATCATAGGAATAGTTTCCTCTGCAGCATCTTTTTTTTTTCCTAACGTCTGTCAGTCTGGTTTGTTCATCCTCAACAGTCCCTCTCTCCTCATACTCTGTTTCCCCCCCTTATCTTCACCCCTGTGTCGGGTTCTTTCCCAGTCTCTCTACAGCACAAGAGGGGAAAAAAGAGGAGTTATGTTAATATAGTGTTTGTATATGAGGCAGGCCGGAGCGAACACAATCCCTCTCTGTGTGCGCCGGCAGATCGTATCGCTCTCCTGCCTCCTCCTGCCTCTTGTTTTTTAATTCTTCTTTGAATCTTTGTCCCTGGCCTGTCCCTACACGTCTCCACGCAGCCGTAACCCCGTCGAGCCGCTGAGCAATATCCTGTTGTGGTGCTGGTGGAAGGAGAGGAGGGGGGGAAAGCGGCGAGATTCCGACAAACTTGTCAGCTTTTTGGCGGCGTTGGGAGCCGGCGGGTTTAAGGCACAGGTGCAAGAGCGTCTCCACACAACAAAAAACACAAAAACGCAGGCTTTAATAACATCAGAAAGCGCGGCGGCTTTGACGGTACAAAATGTACTAAAGCGTCGACGTTAAACCTTCCGATTGTGGTGTCAGTTCCTCAGAATAGTGGCGCAAGTTCTTCTTTCTGGAGCTGCCATTTTGCAGAAATCTGTCAAAAAGGAAGCAGGAACCCCAGTTTGATCTGCAGCCGCTGGTGCAGAGTAAAGCAACAGAACGGCCAGTTGTAAGAAAAGTAGGAAAAGATGGAAGCATTTGAGGTGATGTGAGGACAGAACAGTCCTCTCTGGTAGTCAGAAAGCACACACAAGCCTCCTGTTGTCCTGTCCCGTTTTAAAGTTTGAAAATGTGGAATTTGACGGTGAAAGCTTCCACATTTTCAACACTTTTGGGAATTTTTTAAACATTTTTTGGTGCAAAAAAATGTTTCTTTAAGAACATTCGGGAAAAAATTTGCTGGATTTTGGTTGATTTTTTTCGGAATGTTCTTAAAGAAAATATCAGAAGTTTTACTGACATACATGTAATCACTTTGGATATTTTTAGGATTTTTTGGAAGATTTTTATTTATTTTTTTTGAAAATATTTACAAGAATTTTCTTGCCAAATTTGGGGGATTATTTTTTAAATAAAACTTTTAAGGGAAACATTTGAGGAATATTTGAATTTTTTTCCTGAATGTTTTGCAATTTTTTTTTTATAAATTTGGGGAATTTTTTTGGCTGATTTTTTGGATTGCCCGTAAATGAAGACAACAGGAGGGTTAGTGGGTCATTTTTTGAAAATATGTACAATTTTTATTTTTTTTTTTTAAATGTTCTTTCTTGCCAAATTTGAGGATTTAAAAAAAAAAAAAAAAAAAAAAAAACAATTTCAAGGAAAAATTTTAAGAAATTTTGCTCCTGAAGGTTTTGGAATTTTATTTTTTATAAATTTGGGGATTTTATTTTTTATTTTTGCTGAATATTTTGATTTTTTTCAGAGAAAGGAAATAATATTTTTGGTACATGTAAAAGGAGACAACAGGAGAGTTAATGGGTAATTTTTTGAAAATATGTACAATTTTTATTTTTGTTTTATTTATTTTTTTTTAAATCTTTCTTGTCAAATTTGAGGATTTTTAAAAAAAACAACTTTCAAGGGAAATTTTTTAAGGAATTTTGTTCCTGAAGGTTTTGCAATGTTTTTTATAAATTTGGGGATTTTTTTTTTATTTTTTGCTGAATATTTGGATTTTTATAAGAGAAAGGAACAATATTTTTGGTGCATGTAAATGAAGACAACAGGAGGGTTAAAAGGAAGATTGCTTTTGAAAACGAGGCTCATCTGTTCCAGTGATGGATTAAGGTGAACGGTCGTTGTCCCTGAAGGGCTCGTAAACAACTGCCGAGAGTCGCTGCTGTCGCTAACGACCGGCAGAAGATGCTGATTAAACAGGAGCGTTGAAGAAAGTGCATCGCTGGGCGCTTGGGTCCGAGCCAGAGGCCATAACTGGAATTCCATCAAATGCAAATCCAGAACAGAGAGCCAGAGGAGCCTCTTTCTCTCACCGATTCGGGATGAGAGAGGATTTTTCACAGCCTCTGCGCTTTAGCCGTCGTCTGTTTTCTTAGCGGATTTGTGTTTTAGTATCTTATGATGATCTAAATGAGGCTGCGGGGCTTTTCTGCAGGAATGGACGGTGTCAGAGGTTCAGACTTTGAACCGTGACCCACATTAACTTTTTAGCTACTTCTTATCTACAAACAAGGACGCGTCTTTTGCCTCAGTTTGCTGCACGAGGTGCCAAGCAAACATCCAGTAGAGAAAAGTGCACGGCTAACGGCGGCTTCCGGGTTAGATACCGGCTTTAAAATGGAGCCAACGTCCAGATTCATTGGTTTGGAGTGGTGAAAATGCACTGGTGCTTGCTCCTAGGTGCCAGTAATAACAAATGCTGTCCTCTGCGCTACAGATAGAAGAAAAAAAACTGCTTACATTGTGTGTGTGTCCTTGGCTTCTCAGCAGGATTTTGCTTTTCGCCACCAAAAACAAATGTCAAATCGACTTACAGTGGACTTTAAAGCTGCAGCTGATTTATTTTTTCATTGCCAAATGTTGCTTATTTACATATCGACTTTAAAGCGGCAACTTGTTGGGATTTTTTTGTTGTTGCTGCTGCTGGCGAATGTTGTGTATTTGCACATCCGTCGCATCAGAGCAACATTCATTTGGAGTTATATGTCAGGTCATCTGGGATATGTAAGCCGCTATTTACTCTCCTTTTAGCTCAGTAGCTGCTAGATACTCCACTATCTTCTTCATCTAGTCGCTAACTTTGCCTGTCAGGTGTTGGAACTGAAAGCAGCTGATTCAGGTGGTAAAAGTTGACCAAAACAGTGCGTTTGCAGGTCCCTAAACCAAAACAACGAGCTGAAAAATGCTAAAATGAGATACATAACAGGTTTAGATCATCACTACAAGTGGCCACTTTCCGTCGGCGTTGCTCCACCGCCGTCGCTGTTTCCATTCAGGCCGTCGGCTATCTGCACAAAGCCTTCATAGACTCAAAAACAGCTATAGGCATCGCCACACGCCATAAAAACTGTGCGGAGGCTTTAGTTGGAGCTGGTGGGGAAAGTGCCAAGCTAAGCACTCGCTGGGCTGAACTCACAGGCCTCTTTTTCAGGAAGAAGCCACAGTTAGATCTTGGATCAACATGTCTTTTTTTGCAACGAGCGGACAAGCATCTGATACATCTCTCTACCAGCATGTTTTCATTCAGGGCCCCGACACTGCAGTGCACTCATAACATCCCCTGTGTGTGTTTGTGTGTGTTTTAGGCGGCTGGGTGTGTGATGTTTGCATGAAACGTGGTGGACTGCCCTCTTAGACATCACAGCTCCTCTGTTCAGCAGCAAGGATTATGAGGGCAGTTTAACCCTCCTGTTGTCCTCGTTTACGGGCACCAAAAAAATACTGTTTCCTTGTCTGAAAAAGATCCAAAAATTCAGCAAAAAGATTCCCCACATTTCAGAAAATTTGCAAAACCTTCAGGAAGAAAATTTCAATAGTTCTTTAAAGGTTTCCCTTAAAAAAAAAAAATTTAAAAAATTCCTCAAATTTGGCAAAAGAATTCTTGTAAATATTTTTTTTAAAAATTAGGAAAAATCTTCCAAAAAAAATCCTAAAAATATCTAAAGTGATTACATGTATAGCAGTAAAACTTCTAATATTTTTTTAAAAAATCGTCATTATTCAGAAACATTTTTAGCATTTCTTTTTTTTTCCACACCAAAAAATGTTCAAAAACTTCATAAAAACGATGGAAATGTGGACATCAGAAGTTTAACGGTGAAAATATTTTTTTTTCAACATTTCCAAACTGTAAAACATTGTCTTTATTTATGGGCACCAAAAAATATTGTTTTCTTGTCTGAAAAAAATCCCAAAATTCAGCAAAAAAAAATCTTCAAATTTCTGAAAATTTGCAAAACCTTCAGGAAGAAAATTCCTATAATTCCTTTCAAGTTATATATTTTTTAATATCCCGCAAATTTGGCAAGAAAATTCTTGTAAATATTTTCAAAAAATGAGTAAAAATCTTACAGAAAATCATAAAAATACCTGAAGGGATTACATGTATATCAGTAAAATTTCTAATGTTTTCTTGAGAAACATTCACATAAAAATGTTCTTGATTTTTTTGTGAATGTTCTTAAAGAAATATTTTTAACATTTTTCTATCAAAAAAAACATTTTTAAAATTTTTCTATCAAAAAATGTTGAAAATGTGGACATCAGAAGTTTCACTGTGAAAATATATTTTTTCCTCCACATTTTCAAATTTTAAAACGAGTCAATTTGACCCGCAGGACGACACGAGGGTTAAACTATCAAGGCATGCTAACAAGCTAAATATCAACATTAAGTTTTTTGCAAGCGGCTTTAGAGCAACCAGATCCTTTGTGCAGGTTCCAACCACAAAACTAACCCAGTAGAACCCCCTTCAGGGCTATGTTCCACTGGAGAAACCAACATTGACTGATCTTCATGGACCCTTCCCTTGCTGCTGATGAAGGACTTACTGTTGTTGGACTTGAGGTCCCGGTGGATGACGGGGACGATGGCCTCGTTGTGCAGGTACAACATCCCTCTGGCGATCTGCACGGCCCAGTTGACGAGGACGTGCGGCGGGATACGACGGCCGGCCAGCGCCCGGCTCAGCGGCCCGCCCGAGGCGTACTCCATGATGAGGCAGAGGTTGGGCTCCTGCAGGCAGACCCCCTTCAGGGCGATGATGTTGGGGTGGGTGAGCATGGCGAACAGTCGCGCCTCCTGCCTCACGTTCTGCGCCGTCACGCTGATGTCCTCGTCGGGGTCCTGCCGGGCCGCCTTCACCGCCACCAGCCCGCCTCTCCACGTACCGCGATACACCTTCCCGAAGCCGCCGACCCCGATGACCTCCTCCAGGTTGAGCTCCCGGAAGTCCACGGCCTCGGATTCGAACTCGCCCACCACTGCCGGGCTGAGCTCGCCGACCACGCCGCTGCCCGGGAGCTTCCCGTATCCGCTGGGCTTGAAGGAGCCGTAGTTGGACGGGAAGATGCCCACCTTGTTGTTGACCTTCCCGGCCCACCAGCCCTCGTCCCCCGATATCTCAGAGTCCAGAGACAGGACCTCCACCAGGTCGCCTTTACGCAAGGTGAGCTCATCCTTACAGGACGCCTCGTAGTCGAACAAGGCCGTCCACACCGGGTTGGTGAAGTTCCCTTTTTGCGATTGTTCCAGATTCTTCCAGTTGGACAGCGGGCCACGACTGAAAATGTTCTTCAGTGGCTCCATGGAGCCTCAAGCAGATGTTTTGACTGGATCTGACTTTGCACCCCAAGGGTTTGAAAATAAAGTACAAAGGAGTACTTTATTGCGCCTCGCTCCCTTTCCTGTCTTTCTTGTTGGCTCATCAGGGACCAGTGGAACGCGTTCAGGAGTTGGACCAACAAGTTGCGAGGGTTCACAGACCAACCAGGTGTGTTGCATTCGTCTCCGATCCGAAGCTCTCCCTTCACAGAACCTTTAGTCCAGAAAGCTCAGATTCCTGCACTGGATTCCTCTCTGCTCAAGTGATGTGGTGTGCGGTTTCCCAACACATGCTTTGAGCACAATATCATTTCACCGGCCTGTATTTAAGAGGCTCTCCAATCACCTCATTACGGCCAAACCAGCTCCTCTCTGGCCTCATTCAAAAGTGCCACCTGTTGAGTTCTGGTTTTAAAGAGCAGAAGAATCCTTAAAAAACTCCAAAATCAAGTCTCCCACGACACTTCTAGCTGTCCATTTTGAGTTTTTATGTATTTTTAGCCATTAAGTGCAGCAGCCACCACAAGCAGGAAGCGCTGAGCTGCAGAGAAGAATAGCAGGAAAGGAGTATTCAGTCCAGCCAACCAGTGTTTTACGACAAGTTTCAGCGCTGACCAGTTCGCATTATTGAGCCCAAACGTCCAATAACCGACCGCAAGTTTGCGTCGCTCCCGCAGGAAATCCCGCATCCCATTGCGCCACAGTATCCATGCACACGGTGATGAGAGGAGCGCACGGAGAGGCGACTTTTATTATCATAACAAAACAGAAAACAAAAAACACAGCAGCAAATTAGAAACCGCCGATTACTGTGGAACAGGAAGAGCTCTCCAAACCTGCTCGGCTTTACTTTCCAGAGGGCAGAAACACGCAGTGAAAACAAACAAATCCCCTGAAGTTCCTGCTGGGGTTTTCAGATCGTGGCCTGTTCCGGTTCGGTGTCGTTCCAGTCCGTGTCCAAAGAGCGCAACTCCTCCATCGTAACTTCTTCTTCTTCTTCTTAAACGCGCTCCTCTTCCTCGGTCACAGCTCGAACCACCGCTACGTCTGAGCTTCAGTCAGCGCAGAGGGTGGGGTTTCAAAACTTTTTCTCTCCCAACAGGAAAAGAGTCAGATGACAGACCGAGGAGGTGAAGCTGGACGAGAGAAACGGCCCAGCATCCGGTTAACACTGTCAAAATAAAACACGGAGCGCAACAGTCACTTAACCCTGGTATAAATATAGAAAAAAATGCCAAAAATACATTTCTATCAATCAATCTATCTATCAAAAAATGTGCAAAAAATGACACAATAAAACAATAAATCAATTATTAATTAATTTCAACAATTCATTAATTAAAAATAATTTTAAAAAATGACATTTAACCCTTTAAGAGTGGATTTTACAGGGTTAAATAAGATAAGATAAGATAAGATAAGATAAGATAAGATAAGATAAGATAAGATAAGATAAGACGAACTTTATTGATCCCACAGTGGGGAAACTTCACTGTTCCAGCAGCCCCAATAAGAAAAAATAGTATAAAGGCAGTATAAAATAAATTATGTCAATAAATGTCAGCTGATTCGTCACTTCACAGTTAGCCAACACTTGCAAGTTGAACAATAAACTATTTTCTCCTATGTGGAGTTTAAAACTAAAAGTTTAATTTTACTATATCAAAAATACACAACAAAAAGACTAATCGATAGAAAAAAAGTCAGTCCATCTTCAGTTACTGTGCTTGATTAAAGTCAGACATGTTTCCTGGACAGTTCATAGTTTTCATTTCACAAAGAAGCTGCATTTGACATCAAAGTGAAATTAAAGATTAAATTTAAATGGTGTTCTCTGGTTGCATTCCATATAATCAGACTTTTATTTTAAAGTTGTGGTTGTCCGGTATTTTCACGAGCATTTCGTGTGCTAACTTCACACTGCTGGAAGGCCAGAACTCTAAAAGTGTGTCAAGTTTGCGGAAAAAATACGCACAAATAAAACAAAGAAGACTGTTAAAATATAAAATAAAAGCTTTTATCAAACATAGACTGTTGTTCAACTGAATTTGCCACAATTGGCGTTTTATACTTTGCTTCAATAAAGAAATTCTATAATACTATAGGAAGAAAAGCACATTTATGTTGCTTTGATCACACGATACAGCATGAGCAGGCTTTTATTTTGAAATGCACACCAGACGCTCTATTTTTCTCATCATGGCTGAACTGATTTCGGTGCAAACAAGTGGAAAATGAACCTGGGAAGGAGGAAATGCTTCAAAACATTCACCGAAGAGTAATTCTTTTGAACACAGTAACAAAAGGCATTATAAATGTAAAATTAAAACAACTGTGGGAGCTTTTGTTGAGTATTATCTTTAGCAAATGACCCCATGATGTCAAATAAAAACCAACATTTGCATATAATCCATATGTTAATGTGTTTATAATTAACATGCTATATGATTGCTTTATTAAATCCATGCCATCTGTGCTATTTCTGCTCATTTCTTTGCTCCAATCTGATATAAAAACCCAATTTTAAACCATCCTCCTACTGAATCAGTAGAAATATTGGACTTTAGTCACACTCCTCAAGGACAGCGGTTCATTAAAAACATTGAAATAAATGAGCACAGACCAAGTCCTGCTATTTCTGTCCGGAGAATTTTACTTTGAACAAAATAAAAGAGAGGAAAAAAGGGGGAGTTTAAAGTATTTCTTCAAGCAGCACATTTAAAAGTCTTGAGCTTAATGTTCTCAGTGCGGTTTGATGGGCTTCTTACCCGACTGAGGTGGGAGTTGTCGGTGAATTTCCACTGAAGTGGGGTCAGATTTACTTGCTTTGCTGCTGGAACTTGAGAAAAACTCAAGTGTAGCCAATTTTAAAGTTTTATCCCAAGGGCAACGCTCTAACTTTCACAATCGTCTTTCATTTTGTGTAAAAAGCGCTGAGTAGTTCAGTAAATTCTGTTCATAAAAATGTACAAACTAGTGCTTCGACAACGTAAGTTTAGACTCTCTGCTAAACTACATCAGTTAGTCGGTTGATTTCTCATGCAATATTTATGAAAAATTGCCTGTGATACATGCTGCACTGTGGAAGACCATTCGTGCCAAGAAAGAAAACAAAACGCACAACAGCTTGAATGTGAGAAAAATGAAATATATATGGCAAGTCAAAGTCAAGAGATGAAGAAGACGTTAAATATGGCTTTTAAAAAAATTACATTTTAAAAAATAACACGTATGTAAAGAATATATGTGATTTATCGCAATAAAATACTTTTGACCCCCTTAAGTGTTTATGAAGCGCAGCATTTTTTAATTTTGATGATTTAATATTGTCTCCATGCATGTGTGTGTTGCCCAAAACTTAGCTAGCTAGACATATTTACTACTTGTACAAAGTTGAGGTAGTTGTGCTTAAATATTGCAGTTTTGCGCTATTATTTTAAAGCTTAAAAAGCTAAAAATGGTGATCTTATCTGGTATATTTTACTCCAGTTTAAGAAGCTACATACAGTAATTACTTCGCGGTTTTCAAAGACTACACTAAACAATATGCTAACTCTGCTCATTTAAAACTGTAAAAATGCCTTTAAAGTTGTATATGGGCTGCTTTGAAATTAATAGGAACATTTTACAGATTACGCTTTTAATATTTTTAAGAGTAGAGAAGCTGTTTGCACTTCAAAGCCTCTTGATCAGCTGTTTAAATGTGCTTTTTTACTTCGCTACAGAGTGGCGAAGTTCTGTGACGATCAGCGTTGGTTTGTTCGTCATGTTAGACATGTTTTTATTGTTTTTAGTAATTTTTGGAACCCTTCCAAGCCATCTTAGATGTTTAACTCATTTTGTATAGATTGTGAAAAGTAAAAGACGATTTTTTAAGCAAGTTCTGGACAAATTTTGGACCCCGTTGCGGACTATGAATTGTTTAAGGATTTCATGCCACTGAGCAGGCTTGACACCGCTCTCCGAGTGCTTTTCTTGCTTCTCTCTGTGTACGAAATGCAATTTTCTTCACTTCACTTTGTGTTTAATACATGTGAAAATCTCCCACACACCACCTACCACGGTGGAGCGGGAACATAATCCTCAGAAGGTATTTAAAAATAGCCTCGAGCGGAGATTTGCCAGCGTATTAATGAGCCGTCTCCCGGCGTGGCCTCTGATCAAGGGCTGAAACACAAGGTGCAGCGTTAAACATGTGCTTTTTCAAGTCGCCACACAATTAAGGGCTTTAATTCTCCAGAAAGGTCAGGGAATTCCTTCTTCGCCCGCACTTCCCATGTGTCTAAAAGTCAGCGGCTGGGTGGGAGGGGATGGGAATCGGAGGGCCACCTTTGGCCCCGCCGGCTGCTGTGTGGAAACAGTGTGCTTCCTTCTGCTGGCTCTTTGATGCCTCCCCTTCCCCTCCCTTCTTGCCTGCCGTTTGTTTGAACACCAAGTCAACCCCTACACACACACACCAAAAACCCCACCCTCCTCACAGTCTGCTGAGTCAACGCTTGTCCAGGAAGGATGCAGTTGTTTTTGCGGCCCCCAGCTCCGTGTTGCCCGACAAAATGGACTAAAGAAGAGGAAAGAGGCTGGTAGCTTTTCTGTGAGCATCTTTTTCCACAATCCTGTGCCGTCTTGCACTTATCTGATTCAAATAGGCTGCAATCCGGCGGGGTAAATACCGGATCTCAGGTTGCGTGAGTCACTGGCCGGTAAACCACCACTAACCACATCCATGGGAGACTCCTCTGTATTTGCAACACCTAGAAAAGGAAGGAAATCAAAATCACAAGGAGGTGCAGCATCAAGACTACAAAGGATGTGCTCCATGCCTGCGAAACTGAAACAGGAAGCACTTTGCCAAAACGGCAAAAAAAACTGAAAACTTTTAATTGAAATATGAACTTTATTTCACCCATACAAAATAAAAAGAATGTTAAAAGTTTACAATACAGTGTCACCTGTCTGTTCGCAGCCATTTCATAACAAGAGCGACACACAAACGGGAGCCCCATCTGATGACAATTAAAACAATCTAAAAGAAGAAGGGGGGTGGGTGGGAGATCTTTACTCAAAATCGGAGGGGTAGCCAGAAAAAAAAGGAGGCTTTAAAAACAAAGCGATGGTCCAAGAGTCACAGTATACTTCAGGGGGGCATTTAATGGTGGTGTAAAATAATATACAAGCGACTACAACACAATGTGAAGCCTTAACCTGCTGGCTTGCGGGTCGTGGAAGTTTACAGTTCTCTTGATAAAAACGCGACTTAAAAATAGGAACTAATTGGAAGAAGCTGCGGCTAGCTAAACCTATAGTAAAAATACACCTGCTTCCTTGTTTACGTTGCAGTCGGACTGACAAAGCCGGGAAGTAGGGCTCACATCTGAGCAGCGGTGGCCAATCGATAATGCAACATTTCGGCGGCAAGCGAGGTCTCGTTTCCCTCCGACTACCACTTGTGGAACATTTTTCTACCGACCTGAGGATCTGAATGAAAGCGACTGATATGTTCGCAGCTACTACGGAGGACTGAGGAAGAAAGGAAAGAGCCAAAAAGAAAAAAAAAGAAATTACAACACAAACCACACCTATCCTGTCTGCTGGGGGGGGCAGCGAGGGGCTCGTAGCAAAAAACAGTGACGTTTTCCCTATTCAAAAATCGACCGACTTGTTAAAAAACATCCTCTTCTACGATAAAATAAAACCTTTTTGTGTTTTCTCCTTTAAAAAAAAAGAAAAGAAAACTAAAACACATAATGTACAACGGGTTTTCTGCGTCTTGCGGGCGGTGGGCCGCGATGAAGAGTCTTTCCCTCCTCGGAAGAACAACTTAAGGATCTGAAAATAACGTTTTAAGAGTGTGTGTGAGAGTGAGCGAGTGAAGCGGGAAGTGAGGGAGCTAAGAGTCGTAGTCTTCGTCGTCGTCGTCCTCGTTTTTGTGCGGCGCTGGGGGAGGTGGAGGCGGCGCGACGCTCATCATGGAGGGGTGGGGGGCGAAGGCCATGCCGGCGGGGGGCTGAGCTGGAGCCAGGCCGCCCAGCGACACCATGTGGCCCATGTGCATGTACTGGGGGGGCGGGTTGGAGCTGTGGGGGGCACAGACAGGTGGAAAGCAGGTGTTAGGAGCTTCGTCCAATCAAAATAATTAGTGATATATGGAATCACAGGAGTGCCATAATAAAAGATAGATGTGTTTTAAAAAAAAATAAGGAAATAAATGTGTAAATGTAAAGATGAAAAACATAAAACAATCAATAAAAAAAATAATAAAAAATAAAATTCCTTTCACACCCATCAGGTTCAGAAGATTTTTTTTTATTTATTTTTAAAAACAGAGAATGTGGACATTTTTAAAAGCAAACTCAAGACCTACCTTTTTAGCTTGGCTTTTGATTAAACTATATTTATTTATTTATTTATTTATTATTTTAACCTTTTAGTCTGGTTTTAGCTACTTGTGTTATTTTATTATTTATCATGTTTTTACTTTTTTACGTCGGCTTCAGTCCGGTCTGAAGTCTTTTATTCCTTTTATTTATTTATCTTAATTTTGTATTGCTTTTATTTATATATCCTATTTTTTTTCCATTTTACTCTGTTCCTTATTCTCTGGTGTTTCCCCACTGTGTGAGATAGCGTTTCCTCAAGTGTTCTTAATTCCCGAGTTTGCGTGAGTGTGTGTTTATGTGTAGGTGTATGTGTGTGTGTGTGTTTGTTTTTATATCTCTTGTATTAAGTGCTTTTAATTGTTGTATTGTTTTTATGTAAAACACTTTGAGCTGCTCCCTGGCATGAAAAGGGCTTTATAAATAAAGATTGATTGATTGATTGATTGATTGACTGATATTTTTTACTTGGAAAACTTGCACTTTTAAATGCAAATAAAAAAATAACCCACTGTTCAAATTAAATGTACATCATCTCCCATTGCTATAAGCTTTAATGTCGGGCACTCAGTAATATACCACATAATAAAGCATGTAATATATACAATATGTACTGTAAAAGGATCGCAATATTGGGAGTTGAGTCACAAAAGAAAGAAACCATCATGCTATACTAGAAAATAATGCAAAATGTGTGTCAAACAGCTTCCATTGAGAAGTTGTATCTTTTGCCTCTCACCTGCACTGAATCACTACAGTGAATTTAAGACTCTGCAAAGCCTTTCTCGTTGTTTCAGGTGGAAAAACAGCGCCCCCTTCCTGTGTTTGGCTATTAAATTATCCAGCAGAATTCTGTCTTGACCAGGTTTAGTATTTTATAGGAGCAGAGTATCAGTCATGTAAACGTGACATTAATTTGAGAAATAACTCACATTTATTTCTTCATTTTAAACAGATTCTTTTAAATTCACTCTTTTATTTATTCCTCTGTATATTTACACATTTATTTCATTAGTTTTTAACAGATTTTTTTATATTTTTTATTCCTCTTTATTCTATTCTATTTATTTATTTCCTCATTTTTAGCAGACTTATTTTTTATTCATTCTTTTATTTATTTTTCTGTATTTACACATTTATTTCCTTTATTTAAAAGATTTATTTTTTATTTATTCCTCTTTATACTTACACATTACTTTTTTAACAGATTTATTTTTTAAATGTATTCTTCTTTACATTTACACATTTATTTCTTTATTTTTTAAATAGATTTGTTTTTATTTATTCTTTTATTTTTCACATTTATTTGATTCCATAATACTGGACCACACCTGCTGCTGCTATAGAGTGAAAACAACACATTAACTTTGTTCTTCAGATAAACCGATGAATTCTATGTTCTCCTGCCTTCTAAGCTCTAAAACTGGTTTAAAATCTATTAACCAGGAGGCATTTTATTGGAGGTTTTCACAGGGCAGAGGCAGCAATACCCTCCCCTGCTCAGACTTTACAGCCTGAGAGGATAATTATGAATACACCAGCTGTGACGTGCATCCCGTCTGGTGTGGATTTAGATCAGATCTGGTCAAACATCTCGACACAGATGCTCCGTTACCTGTGGAACCTGGACGCAGCCTGCAGATTTGTGCTCGACTGAGAGCCGTCCTCCTCGTCCCCGTCTGTCTCGCTGTCTTCCGAGTCGTCCTGTTCCCATCGCAAGATAAAAAAAAACAGTGAGCCCTCTCACCTCAAAAAAAACACAATAAATCATCGTGGTCGACAGATAAAGGCTCCCGCATGCAAATTGCATCTCCCACCTCTTGCTCCGACTCCGTTCCAGACAACTTCTTGTCCTTGCCTTTGGTTCCAGCCCCTCCGTTCTTGCGACCAGAGCCTGGTTTGCGACCCCTGAGGATGTAAAATAAAAATTTAGATGCTGTTTTAGCTGTAAAAACAAGCGCTGTTTACTCAGAAGAAAGTTGTTCTAGAAAATCAATAAAACAAGACGGCCCCGGGGGCTTTTATAAGACGAAAACTAGAAATGCCCTGTTTAGACTTTTGCATTAATGCCCATTTTGTAAGGAGTACTGAGAGTGCCGGATTACTGAAAAAAAACATGTATGAAAGAATAATTAAGTAAAAGTGAAAATATCAAGACAAATAAAATAAAAAATCTATGTTGCTTTAAAAGCAAAGGAAAAGCATGTTTCTTCTTTTTTTTTATTTTATTGTCTTTATATTTATACTATCATTAGCCTTCTTTCATGATTTATTTTTTTGATTATATTGCTTTATGCTGCCTCATTATTCACACTAATTAAAAGAATAAATAAAAAATATATCTATTAAAAATAATGAAATAAACGTGCAAATATAAAGAGGAATAAATAAAAAAATACTTAAAAATAAGAAAATAAATGTATAAATATAAAGAGGAATAAATAAAAAATTAATTAAAAAATATGGAAATAAAAAGGCAAATTTTGTCTTTGCTTTTCCCCTTGTCCGTTTGTTTTTTCTGCTTTCTATTTTTTTTAACAGATTTATTAGATTTACTTCCTTTTCTTATCTTTTATTATGGTACTCCTGTGATTCCATAGTTTAAGACTGATGTTTTAAACAAACAAACAAAAAAAAACACACAGCCAGCCACATTTCAGGAGCTCGTAAACAAATTAAAAGTTAGAAAGTTATTCTGCGGCATAAATCTTCTGGAAATAAATCCCCGTGCAACATTAAGATAACTCTGTGACCAATACTATTGGTGGAAATTGAGCCATTTATATATTCAGTTGTTTTCAGACACACATTGTCTAAATATTAGGAGCCAACACCCACTTTAAATTGAATCTGAATGGAATCAGCCACACTTTTTAGTGAGAAGAAGACTCCTTACTCATTTAATTTATGTGTAATTCTCTGCCAAGTCTCTCTGCTACAAATTAGCCGTGGTGCCAGTGTTTGATTTGACAGTCAATACTGCTTTTTCTCCTCTTCAGCTCCTCAATAATTAATTCTCACTCTAAGGGGCTGAGAGGAGGGGGGAAAAAAGGCCCGCTCTTTAATTTTCTTTCTGTTTTTTTTTTTTGTGCTTTAATCTATAATCACAAAACAAAATGGAAACAGTAATGAGGTAACCCTGCGAGGATAACAAACACATCGCTGCGGTCGGTTTCAATTTAGAGCCAGAAAAGGAAAAGAAAAACAAGCTCAAGTCCATATAGAGAGCGTCCTCCTGTTAATTATGAATCATTGATTTCCAGCTAAAACCAATGTGGTTTCTGTGTAACCATTTATCAGAGGCAAGTGAATTAGACATTCCTAAAGCAAGTGAGTCAAAAGCAGATAACTCTTTTGCAAGAATAATAATAACCGTCATCCTGCTTTAAGTGTTCTTGTGTAAACAGGAGTCTTTACTTTTTAATTCCTTGGTAATCATTGCGTAATAAAAACACATGAGTGGGTGAGAGATACCTGCGTGGGACTTTTTCTCCTCCTCCCTCGGTGTGGTTCTCCTCCCCGTCACCCTGCATGTCCGGCACCGTCGCCACCAGGTCCTTCAAGAAATCAAACTGCTGCTCCAGCTCAATACACTGCTTTCTATAGATAGATAGATAGATAGATAGATACATTGATAGATAGATATTTCAACAACATGTACAATCTGAGTCACAGTGTAAGATTCTCTCGGCAGCCACATCTCACTCGTCCCCAGAAATACTTTCAGATACGATGGATTTGGTGATGTGTTGTAAATCCACTCAGCAGGACCGCCAGGATAACACCAGCATCACAGGGACTCCCGCTATCCACTATATCGTGCGGGTGCATTAAAATGTCTTTACGTAAATCCAAAGAAAATGAAGATATAACACCTTCTTTAGCTGCATGTATCCAAAACCAAATTACAACTGTATATATGACTTCTTATTGTTATTCAGCTGCCTGAGTTCACATCTGTGGTACGTCAGTCAGAGGGAATGAAGCAGAGGACGGCTTCGTCTCCCAAGAACTTAGAACTCAGACGAGGTGCTTTATCAGGACAGACAGAATACTTACAGATGCGACGTTGTCATCGTCTTTGCATTCCTAGATTGGGTGACATGACAGGCCTTCGTAAGCAACGATTCCAAAAAAAGCTCCAAGGCTCTCGCTGGCGTCTCGGTTAAGGAAATGATGAAGCAGCAGTTTCTGTTTGCATGACTTAAATAAAATGCATTTGCTTACATAGCCTGGCTACAGCACAAAGCCTCAGAACATTTAATTATGAAAATGGACAGTGTGCTTTGATTTTTACTGTCTTTTACTGTTGATTTCTGCAAACAAAAAACTGTGCATGCAAAATACATGATGAAGCTTGTGCAATTTGCAAACTGAATATTTTTGTCAGGAAGGATACAAATAATAACAGGTACTGCTGCAGCCACTTTTCCTATTTCTTCATCCGTCTGCATAATCTTCTTAATCCTCGCCTGAAAAGAGAAAAGGTCAATTTTATGTATGTCTGCACGACGGGTCGGTTCAGACAGAGCTCAAGAAATATGTTGCTGCAAGACTTTATTCAGTCTTCATATTTTGCTGTTACATTTTGGCTGATTTTTGTGAATTTCAGTTTTTTTTAATTCACATCTGGAACATTATATTGCATTGTTTTCTTTTGTTACTTTCAGTGCATCATATTACAACACACTGACATCCTTTTTCATTTGTCAAATTACCATTTTAATTCAAGAACATGTGTTGAAACATCTGGTAGGACAAAATAATCATCATTTCAATATAAAGACAGTATGAAGCAGTACGTTTGCACATATGACAATTCTTGCGAAAGAGTCCTTGTCACCATTTAGGGACGTCAAATAGCAACAAATCTAACTTCAACTACTCATATTTGTGATGGATCAAAGTTTTCTAGTGTTTGGGGCCTCAAAAGTTGGAGAAATGTAGACCAAAGACTGTATTTTGTAGTAGTAAACATAAACTTTCTGAGAGTCCAGTACCATCCTGGTCTTAAAAAAATAACTTTCCAAAGGTTAATAATTAAACATGGCCTCTACTGGGGCTGTTCAATCATTAAAATGAGCTAAAAACTGTTTTGTCTGTGTCTTCACCTAATTTGGCTTCCCAGTTGAAATGTTTTGAGGGTGAAAATACAACAAACATTCCCATGTTTAAAAACATGTGAAATTCTCAACAAATCGGCCAAAATACTTCGCAGAACTTTAGTTTTGGCTCCCAAAATAACAAATAAATAAGCTCTAACGAAATCAGAGACAGTGTGGTAGTAAATCCATGTGAACTGACTCGAATTGACCCTGACAACAAACTTCAGGATTGATTTGAACTCAGTGTTTGTCAACTACAACGTCAGCAAAACATTACAGCCTTCGTCGAAACGTGAGCATTTCTTTAAATGGCAAAAACCATTCCCTTCTTTCATGCTAATTGGATTTTAAGTATTATGTTTCGTGTAAACACCTCCAAGGATTCCTCACTATGCAGCTAAATGAAACAGTTTCGCTCAGACTTGTAACGTTCACGTTAGCTTTACATGCTAAAAACATTAATTAGGGGACTACATAAGAGTGCAACTTATGTAGCACGTCTGAAACGCAACTAAAAAAAACAATAAGCTCGCTAGCTAAATCAACGACTTATCTCGCGCATTTTGCATTTTGTGGCAATTAGCCTTCTAGTAGTCCGCTTCTTGGCTCTCTAGCAACAAAAGAGGCCAAATCCGATTCAAGCTAGCTAAAGTAGCTTTCTATTTCAGAGTTTGCTAACGTTAGCTTAGCTTCAACACCGGTGCGGGAAAACTTACCGGAGGGAACCTAGCGTTGTACTTCTTCTTTTTGCTGGGCATATTTAAATTACCTGGCTGGCTAAAGTAAAATAAAAACGGACTATATCCTGAAATATTCCTCTATATCATATAATTCGCCGCCACCGCGCTCACACCGGATAGCGGTAGGTAGCTACCCGGCTAACTCGTTAGCACGTCGTCGTCACTCGTTCCCCGTTTGGTCGGCGGATCGGTTGTTTGGCTGCGTTGGGTCCTAACGCCGTCGATTCTGTGCGCACGTCGCTCCGTAGCTTGTGCACGAAAACCGCAAAAAAAAAAAAAAAAAGTTCATAATGTAACACTGTTATCAGACAAAAATCGAAAATTAACAAAGAAATCCCCCAAAAAACGATCTGCACAAACTGTCGTTATTTTTGCTTCCGTTTAATTTAATCTAGCATAGCAACATTTAAGAAAAAAACAATATAAATATAAAAATAATCCAGTATTAAAGCATTTATTTCCTTATTTTTGAACAGATCTTTTTATTTCTTTTTTTATTCCTCGTTATATTTACGCATGTATTTCCTCATTGTTTGAGAGATCTATTTTTATTTAGCCTTTTATTTATTCCTCTTGATATTTAGACTTTTATTTCCTTATTTTTTGACAGATATTTTTTAAATGCATTCCTCTTTATATTTGCACATTTATTTCCTTATCTTTTAACAGATTTATTTTTTGTTTATTCTTTCATTTATTTCTCTTTATATTTACACGTTTCTTATTTTGAATCGATTTTTTATTTATTCTAAGTTTTTTCTCTTTATATTTGCATTTTTATTTCTTATTATTTATTTTATTATTTTATTTTTCCTATTTATATTTTCACATTTATTTACATTTTAACAGATTTATTTATTATTTATTATTTTATTTATTTCTCTTTATATTTCCACATTTATTTCCTTATAATTTTTTATACAGATTTATCTTTTATTATGGCACTCCTGTGATTCTATTGTGTAGTGAGAGCGCCAAAATACAAAGATAAATCTATAAAAGAATAAGCAAATAAAAGTGGAAACATAACGACGAATTAATAATAAAAATAATGTTGCTATATAAAGCTAAATGAATCCAAAAAATAATCCTTCAAAGAAGAAGCTAGTAAAAGTATAAATATAAAGACAAATAAATAAAATAGCTTTAAAAATAATAACCAGAAATGTGCTTTTCCTTTGCTTTTAAAGCGACATAGATTTTTTTATTTTACTTATTCATCTTTATATTTCCACTTTGACTTTCTTATTCTTTTAAATAGTTATTTTTGTAATTTGGCACTCTGATTACTCAAGATAATTTCATATTTATTACATTATTCGTGTGTTTGGAAAACAATGTACGTTGTTTAGGTGATATTCAAGGCATTAATAGTCGAGTTCCACTCATCCGATCGGAGTTCGTCATATCGGTGTTCGATGCATAGCACCAGCGGAAGAACAACACTGGACAACAAACTTCGGTATCTGCAGGTAAATCAAGCCTCAGCGTTCAAAATTTACAACGAATGTGCGATTATTCATCTCGTCTGTAAGCAAACTACGCGTGTTATAATGTCATTTGTGTTCGACAGCCGGATGTAAACGGCTAATCTGTCTGCAAATTTGTGACGAATTGTCTGTTGTGAAAACGGCTAGCTGCTCGGCTAGCTACAATAATAACGAAGCGGTTGTGAATAACTCCTGCGTATTTAGTCACATAACAGCTGTGGACGGTAAACAAACGAGATGAATAACACTTGTTTTTGTGGGGGAAAAAGGGGCGGTAGAGGACCGTTGTAGATACTGAACAATGGTTGCTAACGTAGCAGGCTAGCTAGCAGCAATCATTCCAACTGCTAGTTTAGATCAGGGGTGTCATGGTCTAGAAATTATTTTAAATTTATAGTTTTACTAATTTACAATTGCCGCTAATGTCTTCTGTGTAATTTTTGCACTTTACAAAGTTGTGCTGGGGGCCGGTTTTGGCCCTCGGGCTACATGTGAGCATGTGATTACGTATCTGTGTGTATATTTGTTGGGGGGTGTAAGGTTTCGGGTTTTTCACAGTGTTTTGTATTGTGTTGTTTTTGTTTTTATCCTCTGTGAGGCACTTTGTGTTACTCGACTGTATGAAAAGTGCCATATAAATAAAGTTGATTTGATTTGATTTGATTTGATTTGATGTTTGACATAGTGGATCCTGTGGTTTCAATTTTAATTCATACCGCTTCTTCTCTTAAGCAGGGCGAGCCCCAGGACTTCACAGTCTCACACTGACGGCGTCATGGAGGAGGAAGAGGCCCCTGTAGATGGGGAGGCGGGGACCCCCTTCGCTGCTGAGACGTTTGCAGCCGAGGCCATGGCCGCAGACATGGACCCCTGGATTGTGTTCGACTCCAGAAGAACCCCCAGATCCGAGTTCGACGGCTGGCTGGAGAGCAACCGGCCCTCACAGGTGTTCAGGTTCGGGGACGAGGAGGGCGGCGTGAGCCCCGTGGGGTGGATCGCCGTGCTGGGGCCCAGCCACTGCCCTGGCGGGGGGGACGTCACAGGCCTCCAGGACAGCTGGGAGAAACTGTTGTCCAGCTGCCGGCCCGTCAACTTCCAGACGGTGAAGGAGCTGGCGCTGAACCACGGTGTGCTTTCAGGCAAGTGGCTCATGCACCTGGACTCCGGTTTCAAGCTGGACCACGCCTGGGAGTGCGTGGCCAGAGCCGCCCTGGACGGCAAGATCTCGCTGGTCAAAGTCAGCCCCTTTAACCCCAAGGCGGAGGGCAAGCAGGTCATCTGCGCCTACAACCAGAACTTCACCGACGAGAGCGAGGTTATCAGGCTGGATTCGGTCATTCGTGCCGCCGGGGTCAAGTGCCCGCTCTCCTACAAGCCGGACGTGTACACGTATCTGGGGATCTATCGGAACAACCGCTGGAAGCTTTGCCCCACCATTTACGAGAGCAAATTCGACCTGGAGTGTGTACCCAGGCGGTCGCACATCGTCAACAAAGTCACCAACCTGGAGGTGACATAAACAGGACCGCTTTATGAAGAACCTCTTAGTAATTATGAGAGTTGGCTGTTAAATTTTGATCTCATGTTCTCCTTGAATCTCATTTCTTTCTAAGTGACCTGGAATACTGTCACGGATTTTTATTTTTGTGTTTAATGAGTTGTGTTCATGAGTAAGAATATAACAGCTAACACTTCATAGACCGGCAGGGTGGTGGAAGCCCTAAAGGATGATTTGCCCCCAGTTCTTTTTCTACATTTGTCTCGGCTTTACTGTTTTACTTTCACAATTACTGAGTTGCCAAATAAACAACATACTTTTGAAAACCACCTTTACACGTTTTTATTGCCAAGACAAAGTGTTTTGAATGTCAACAGCGTTAGTCACTCATTACGGTGGAAATTGCATGATAGCAAAACAAAAGTCAGACAAAAACAAGACAAAAAAGTTGAGAAAATGAGACGCAGAAAGGAGAAACAAAATGAGACAAGCAACATGAAAGAAGACAAGAGATAAAGTTTTATAAGAAAGTTACTAAGCGAAAAAAATATGACAAAATGAAAAATGAGACAAAACAAGTGACAAAAAAGTTACTAAGTGACAAAGAAATGGACAAAAACGAGACAAAATATTACAAAGGTGAGACAACAAAATGAGAAACAAAATTACAAAAAATAGACAACTAACAAGGGAAACAAAAACGAGAAACGGAATAAATCTCCTTTTGAAAACCACCTTTACACATTTTAGTTTTTATTGCCAAGAAAAAGTGTTTTGAATGTGGACAGCGTTAGTCATTCATTACAGTGAAAATTGCATAATTATAATCTGCTTACATCACACATTTAAAAAACCAAAATGGCATAATTACATCTCAATAAAGCATCTTTTACTACAGGGTCTAACGAGTTGACCTACATGTCTGACAGTCGAGTTAAACCGCAGGATAATGCCAGACAATAAAAAAACACGTACTTATTAATAACGTCACCTGTTTTGACAGTTATCTACACGTAGACCTTCATTTGGTTCTTCTGACAGTCACTGCCAACCTTCAGAAAACAATTAAAAACATTTGATAGAATCCAAAGGAACATCCGTGAGTGTAATTTGCATAGACTTACCTCTCAATCTGATTACATTCTTTCTGAGAAATTAAAAAAAACCCTTTGTTTAGAGTAAAAATGCAGACCAAATGTGAATATTTCTGCGACCACAGCTACCATCAAAACCAACGGACGCCTTCGCCAGTGCATCCGAGGGGCGTAAAACGAGGCGAGATCAACATAGACACGAACCAAACTTTCGCCGCTGTTTGTCCATTGTCTGAACTAACCGGGTGTTTGTTTGTTTTTTTTAAATCTAAATGGACCAGCTTATTTCAGTCAAGAGGAACGGTTTGTTAACCCTCGTGTCATCCTGTGGGTCAAATTGACCCGTTTTAAAGTTTGAAAATGTGGGGGAAAAATAAAATTTTCTCAGTGAAAGCTTCAACGTTTCAACATTTTTGAACATTTTTTGGTGCAAAAAAAGAAATGCTAAAAATATAAATGCTTTTTTAAGAACATTCAGAAACAATCAACCAAAATTCACTTTAGATATTCAATATTTTTAGGATTTTTTTGGAAGATTTTTATTAATTTTTAAAAAATATTTACAATTTTAATTTTTTAAATTTTTATATCTTGCCAATTTTTTTAATTTTTAATTGAGAAAAACTTTTAAGGGAAACTTTTAAGGAATTTATGGAATTTTCTTCCTGAAGATTTTTCACATTTTTATCAATTTGGGGATTTTTATTTTCTTTGCTGAATTTTTGGATTTTTTTCAGAGAAAGAAACAATATTTTTTGGTGTCCGTAAATGAGAACAACAGGAGGGTTATAATGGAGAGCTACGACGAATATAGAAATTTGTGGACCATGTTTGAAGAGTTTTTTCTAACAAACCAGCTGCACATTAGAACTCTAAACCTCACACATTTAACCCTTGAACCCTCCTGTTGTCCTCATTTACACGCACCAAAAAAATGTTTTTCTTTGTCTGAAAAAAAAAAAAAATTCAGCAAAAAATTCCACAAATATCTGGAAATTTGCAAAACCTTCAGGAAGAAAATTCCAATAACTCCTTAAAAGTTTCCCTTAAAAGTTTTGTAATAAAAAAATACATTTGTCAAGAAAATTATTATAAAATTACATTGTTTGTAAATATTCATTATAGCATTTTATATATTTTACATTTTTGTCGTCTGATATTTTGTACATGTTCAACTCCAGTTCCTAGTTTAGTAAAATCCTGAAAAATCCAAGTCAGTTTTTTGTTGTTTTCCACTTTAAACTATCCATCTAAACTCGCATGTCAGATATTGAAAGCTTGGGGTTGTTCTGGGGGGAAAAAAATGAGTAAAAGCGATCACTTATAGTATGATTTCTGACTCTTTTATAGCCCAAATTTAAAAAACCAAGCTGCCTTTATACCCCTTGGGTATTAAAGGGTTAAACATGATATTCCAGAAGTGCGTTTAGGTCCAATGTCGTCCTATAACGAAGGATAAACAGTGAAAAAAATGTTTCTGATCTTTTCTGCGCCGAAAGTCAACCGACTTTGCGGTTTTGTAATGTGAGCTGCGTTTGCTGTTATGCCAGCTGTGTAAAACAAACTCCAGTCTAGCATTTTTGCCCAAAGGTCCAACAGGGAGAGAGGATATAGCTGATTTAAATCCCAAATTGTGAACATAACCTCCTCCAGAGCAGCCTCGCCTTACCTCGCTAACCCGTTCATCTCGCTTTGTTGTACGCCGCTCTGGTCTGATTGTCTTTTTAAAACAAACATTTGCCGGTGGATCATCTTCCACCATCACTGGCTGATGTTAAACATGGGATTAATCGATGGGATGTGATTACGTACCCCGCCCCATGCCCTGTGTTTTAACAAATCCACAGAAAAAGCCTCTGCTTTTGCGAGCTGTGCTGCTACATTCTGTCTCCTCCAGCTCTTCATGTCAACGTCCTTTTGTGTCTCTATTAACAACAAAGGAGGCTAAAGGAGTAAATATAAGTGGTCTTTATAAAAATAAACATGTCTTTAAAAAAAGCCCTTAAGTTGGGTGTCCAGACACAAAACCAACTGGGTTTCCGCTGTTCAAAATGGAAATAAGACGGTCCTCGTCGGCAGACATGAGCTCGTCGAACTCGTCGAGAACGGGGGGCTGGTGGTTGTTGTTCCCGGGGGGATGCCGATCATGCCCTCGTTCTGGAGCAGGTGGACGATGCTGTTGGGGTAATTGATCCAGGGGCCGCCCGGGTTCCCTGCCGGGTCAGAAGTGTTCTGGGAGGCGGCGCTGCTCTGGGCGGCAGCAGAGGAGCTGGGAGGGGCAGAGGGTTGGCTTGAAATCTGAGCCAGCATAGTGGTGCCGTTCCCGGCCTCGCTCATGAGGCGGGGGTTCAGGAGGTCCTCAAAGTCGTCCATGTTCAGGCTCTCCAGGGTGCCTGGGACCTGGGCTTCGGAAAAGCTGGGGAACTCTGGGATGTCCTCGTCCACAAGCGGGGCTTCCACCCGGAACTGAGAGCCCTGGAGGGCGAAGGAGCTGCTCGTCTGGGAGGAGGTGGCGTTTCCTTGGGAGGCTGCCGGCTCCTGGGCGATGCCGGAGGAGATGGGGAAGAAGTCATGAAGGTCTGACAGGTTGACTGTGGAGTAGTCCTGGTTGGCAGAGGGGGCTGTGGTAGAGGAGGAGGACGGAGCCACTGCTGCTGGGCTCATCGTAAAGTTGGGCACTGGAGTGGCTTTGGGCTGGGAGCCCAGGTTCAGACTCTCCATGATCTTCCATGTTTGGCTGGTGGTTGCAGCAGAGATAGAAGAGGAGGTCTCAGGCTTGGGCTGCACAGAGAAGAGCTGGCCTGGCTGGTTGTACGAGTAGGAGGGCTGGGGTTTTGCCCCGCTGGCACCAGGGGGCGCTACAGCTGCTAGAAACACAAACAAACAAGTTGAGTTCCACTAGTGAAAAGCCTTGCAGTAAACTTTGTACACAAATTACAACTAAAAGTGATCAGTTTAAGGTCGCTTTTTTGTTGCAACACAGGTTCAATCATTGGGTTATCGAGGGACCTTGATTATGCAGGGTGTCCATAAAGTCTCCTTACAATTTTAAGAATTTACTACAAAGGCAGTTGAAAAGATATCTTAACCAGATTTGTTTTATTGTAATCAGTGTTTATTAAAGTTTGTAATCACATTGAAATTGTGTGTTTCAGGTATCCTGTTGGTCAAAGAGGTACTGTTACATGAAACCTTGAAAAATGGCTACTCCTCAGATTGGTGGATTGGAAGGAATGGACCGATTCCTTGGCCACCACGTTCACCAGATATCACTCCCTTGGACTTCTTTCTGTGGGGTTATGTTAAAGATACCATGCATCGAACAAAGACACGGGACATTACTGGCTGGAAGCAAAAGATTTCTGATGCCACCATTGATGAGGCCATGCTACAGCGAACAGGGCTTGATGTGCTTCGTACAAATCTGGTTAAGATCTCTTATCAACTGCCTTTGTAATAAATTCTTAAAACTGTAAGGAGACTTGATGGACACGCTGTATAGCACCCAAGTAAGACAATCATTCGTTCTGCTTATTCATGAACTCTTTGGTCTCTTAAATGTCAGAAAATTTCCATCACAGTTTCCCAGAATTGAAAATGACATCTTCAAATGGCCTTTTTTGTCTGACCCATACTTGGAAATATCAGAAAATCAAAGGATTCAAAGGCTTTACTGTCATAAGCAGTGATAAACAAGTCCTCAGTGCAATGAAATGCTTTGTTGGCTGGTGTCTCCACCAAAATCGACCGCAGATATTCAGTCTGGAAGAATAAGGGATGTGTGCAATTAGCTAAGAAAATAAACGTTGCTACCTTCAGTAGAGGTTTATTTTGCAAGCATGAGTTTAACCAGTTGGACAGCTGCAGCTTTTACCATCACCATTTTCTTTGCCATCAGAAGAGTCTGATTTATGCTTGGGAGCCATAATGAAGGGAAAAAAGTTAGCGAACGTAGCATAATCCAAGGTGGAGTACAACCGCCTTATATCGCAGCGTGACGACGTATTCGTCCGCTCTGCTCACCAACTCTTCCACCAGTTCTGACGTAACGACGAAACGCCATAAGTCGAGGACGTCGTAAACCGAGGACCTTTTGTATTTTAATTTGACCGTTTTCTGAGTGCGTTCTATCTAAATTTACATACCTTTCTAATCAAGAGGGAAATTAGGACCGTTCCCAATCTCAGCGGTGGTTTTAAAGATTCACAACATGTGACACAAACAAATAAAACAGGCTCACTAGCTTGGGCGTTCATTGCTGAAAGCTTGGCTGGGGGTATCCTCCTCGCCGGGCTTATGTGCCGTCTGTCTTGTGGGATGGACACTGAAATGAAACAGGAGTGCTTACAGGATGGCGTAACTACAACAACTTAACTATTCTATGATATTATGAAAACATTTCATCAACATACCACTTGATAACATGGGCCCGAGCTTCTGGAACATGTCTCCCGTGCGCTTTCTCTTCTCGCTCAGCCTGTATTCATCTGTAGGGGACGTTTGTAGAGTTGATCAACAAATTCATCTCAGGCGAGAGTCGGCGGAAACACAGGAGCAGCGGTTCTTACCTGGGTCGGCTGGCAGGTACTGGAAATCCATCGGCTCGCTGACCTCTCGGTCCGAGGGCCGCCGGAGCTGCATTTTGACTCTTATGGGCTCGCTGAGGTTAGTGTCGCGGTAGGGAGGCGTCCGGAACACAATGGCCACCTGCCTGTGGACGTCGGCTTGGGAGAAAGTGCCCTTCCCCTCCCAGGAGTCCTGGAAGAATCGCACCTCGATGTCCTCTGCAGGTGAACGGAAATATTGACACTGAGAACGGACTCCGAACTTCAAAAGAAAAAACTGGCATCAAGCAGCAGCCGCACAGAGGCATTTTCTCCTCACACTGCAAAAACTCAAAATCTTACCAAGTTTATTTATATTGTTTCTAGTCAAAATGTCTCATCCCACTCAATTTAAGATAAATTCACTTAACAAGAGACATTTCAGCAAGATGGAAGGACTTGTTTTAAGACAATGCATATCTTGTTAAGTCAAAACATTTTAAAACTTATGTAGTTCTGCAAGTCAAATTGACCCGTTTTAAAGTTTAAAAATGTGGGGAAAAAAATATTTTCACAGTGAAAACTTCCACAATTTCAAAATTTTGGGGGAAATTTCTGAACATTTTGTGGTGGAAAAAAGAAATATTTAAAAAAATGTTCCTTTAAGAACATTCAGGGGAAAAAAATCAACCAAAATCCAGCGAAATTCGCTGGATTTTGATTGATTTTTTTCCCCGAATGTTCTTAAAGAAAATATTAGAACTTTTACTGACATATAGATATTTTTAGGATTTTTTTTGGAAGGTTTTTATTCATTTTTTTGAAAATACTTACAATTTTTAGATTTTTTTATTTATTTTTAAAATTTTTATTTCTTGCCAAATTTGGGGATTTTGTTTATAAATCAAACTTTTTAGGCAAACTTTTAAGGAATTTTCTTCCTGAAGATTTTGCAATTTTTTAAAATAAATTTCTGGAATTTTTTGCTGAATATTTTGGACTTTTTTTCCAGACAACGCAATAATATTTTCAGGTGCCGTAAATGAAGACAACAGAAGGGTTAAGACCAGGGTATCTGCAGGTTTCAGCAAGTCAAATTTAAGACTTTTTAAGACCTTTTTAATGCCGTCTTGAATGAAATTTAAGACTGAAATATTTTTTTAAAAATCCTATAAATACAAGCGATGGTTAGGGATCCCGCTGTATTAGAACCTCAATGAAACATCACACGAAAAAGATCGCCAATCCCCTCATTTGAGGTGTAGGATTGATGTTTCACCACAGTGTTCAAGATCCATAACACCTCGGATTTGAGTGTTGCTGTCCCACCAAAGATAACCGTCAGGTCAGTGCTGCTAGCACCGGCGGTAGCAGCACCGGTAGCAGTAGCGGGTGTGTAGCTGGGGCGCTGGACCCACACAAAAATGAGAGATGCCCGGCGTTTGTTTTTGGCTCTCTGTCGCCATTTTATGCTTAGCGCCCTGCATGTGCGATTCGACCGCTTTAATTCCCATGGTACCGAGTTTGAAATCCTTCTTGCAAAGAATGCACCTGGCCTCCTCGAGATTGGCAACGGGTTTCAACCAGCTTTGAAACGGACTGTCCTCCAGCCAACACTGCTTAAACTTGCACTTACCCATCCTGACTGACCGGTGATGCGAAGAAGAAAGGAAAAAAGGAGTCTGCGCGCGACTGAAATTACACTTCCGGCGCAACTTTTACGTTACTCAAAGTCCCCCTGAGTAAAAAAAACAGACCCGACAATTTAAGACCACTGACTACTGTATTTAAGGAATTTCTAATGAATTTAAGACATTTTAATGCCTTAATTTTAGACACACGAATTTAAGACTTTTTAATACTTTTTAAGGGTCCGCGGGTACCCTGAAGACCCCTAAGCTTGACAATCTTGCTAAAATAAAGCTTAAAATAAGTTTTCCCAGCTAATTTTAAGATCTCAATACTCTAAATATCAGATCTTATTTCAAGAAATCTTACCAAGACATTTTTCACTTGTTCTATTGGCAGATTTTTTTTCATTTATTTCAAGGTAAAAGTTGCTTGAAATAAGTTTTTTTTGTCTTGTTTTGAGAGGGGCATTTTTTTCCAGTGCAGCTTTCAGGCTTGAAAGACCCTACGGAGAGTTGTGTCACATTTGCTGCGACGACAAAGTCTGGCAACAACTTACGGCACTCGCAACTGGCTTCAGACATTTAACTTTAAGCTAAAGGGCGTAATGTTCAAAGTGAAAATGTGACGCGACATGGCGGTCTCCTGGAGATATCGGGACCGAGAGTGGGGAAAAAATAGTCCAAGATTCAGGATTCTCAGGCTTTTTTCCACGATGATGTAATGTGTATCCGGCTTAAGCTGAACCGTTCAGTACTCAGGGGAGCGTCCCGCAGCGCCCACATCCAAAACACAAAGCGCATGGTTTACGGCACACACTGGATCAAACGGGAGGGAAAAAGACCTCAGTTCAACAAAAGCCTGATCTTTGATAGTGATACACATATTTATGCTTCTTTTTTTCCTTCTTTCAACCGAGTGTTAATTAGTAAAAGGCCGTGCAGAGAATTCAAACAGAGGAGAAGAGGAAAAACTGAGTTCACAGGGAGCAGGAAAGCTGACAGTTTAATAAGCCAGACTTGATATCGGCACAGCAACCCACGCAGGAAACTGTTCTGATGTGAAATTCATGTCATGCCGGAGAAAACTTTGAAGACTGGCTTTGATGTCGCTTTTCTGAGGAAAATTCTTGAGCTGTTTTTAAGTTGGAGGTAAACAGTTATCGGCGTAATGAAACCATTATCGCCGGAAAAATGAGAAGTGGGCAGGTGATTAGAGGAAGAAAGGTTTTGCTTCGTGCTAAAAAGTCGCTGTGAGATACGTGGCCGCTTCTGTGCAGAAAATGAAACTTCACGTGTGCAACAACGGCGTGTTTTTTGAAACCATACTGCAGTAAAATTGTGTTTTTGGGTCAGAGGATGAAGCTGAAGACACGGCATTGATGTTATCACCTGAAAGAGCCGCCTTTGCACAAATCCAGCAGCCAGCATTAGCATGAATTTGTGCTCTAAACTGTTCAACAGCGAGTTGCTAATTTAGCCTTTCTATCATTTTTAGTGCTCACTCGGATAGCTCAGAGATTTGCTTACTGGAAACGGCTCCCTGTTGCAGCTGGAAATTACGTCAGTGAGTGCAGGAAAACATCAAAACATTTCACTGAAAGAGGCTAAAACACTTGAACTCATTTTCTAAAGAGCCACTGTTGATTAGAGCAGTTACAAAGTGTATTGATGTGGGGCACTGACTAGTCTAGCAAATACAACAGTGAGGAGTTTTTAATGCAAAGTGAGAAAGAATAAATTACATTTCTCTAAAATCACACCTGTCAGAAAGCCCTTTTCCAACGTTAGCAAACCTGATGAAGTTCAGCTGGAGCAGTAAAGTGTCCACGGTTGGGTGTGTGTGTCCACCAAGGGGCTTTTTTTGCTGAAGCTAACTTTTTTTTCCAACTGTCTGCAATGCGAGCACTGTATTTAGACTTTACTAAAACTGCAGCAGAGTGACTAAGCACTCTTCCACAGCTAATGACGTTCTACTTTGCGCTCCTCATGGTCACTTTATTTAGCCAATCACAGAGGAAAAGGTGCAGGACAAACACCACGTCGACCATCAGTCACATCCTGCTTGCACAAGAGCTCAACAGTTTCTAAACAGCAGCATGTGACAGACATCCCCAAGGTAAGATCACATATATATAAATTAGACGGACACATTATTGTGAAATAAGCACTTTCAGCCTTAAAATGCAGAATACCAACGACTGATTTAGAAAGCCAGAGTTCTATACTCAACAAACCAAAGGAAACAATCCTGTCTACTTGCAGGGTATCCGTATCAGTATTTTTCTTGCGTGCACGGCTGAAAAACTTCTGCGTTCTCGATCTGTTGTGAGTGCGGAGAGACTTCATAGATCTGCACATTCTTAAGGAAGCAACAGTGTAGACTTGCATCTAAGAGGTTTCAAGGCAGGATGGGATTATTACAAGCATAATTCCATAATGAAATCAGCTTACAGGGGTTTAACCAACGACTAGAATGGGCTTGTCTCTGAGTATTGATGTTTATACCAGATTACATCCCTGAACTATCACAATATTAACATTAATATGGGTTTATAGAGGGCCCTGGACGCACGTAGGAGTTGCATTCCTGCGAAATGAGTTTTTGTAAGTCAGAACAAAGTCATTACGTGCATCATGATATCGATCAGTTCTTCAGAAAAGTCATGAATACCAGCGACTTTCATGCACGTATGAGTCATTTTACAAGAATTTAACAGAATACTGTAACGGACTGATATTGTTGCTGAGGTCCAGATTTACCTAATGTCAGTGAACGTGCCATGCTTAGTTAGCTCACCTCTGATTGGCTGACAGTCAGCGGTAGAGAGAGATGAGAACGGCGGCTAATTCTAGAGCTAGGTTTTTTTGTAGTTACTCTGGTGTTGGTTACGACCCACAGCAGTCTGTGTGAAGGTTCAATAAACCACCAGAGAACCAGATAAAGTCTCACTCATTCATCACAGAGGGTCGCTACAACATGTTGCACCGTTTTTACAACTTGATCGATGTTGGTCAGTTTTTCGCCCTGTTCCAAGCGTTTTATTATAACTAATTCCACTTCCATGGAGACGCCATCAGAAGAATCTGACTTATGCTTGGGAGCCATAATGAAGGGATAAAAGTTAGTGAATGAAGCACAATCCAAGGTGGAGTACAACCGACGAAGGTAAAGAAAGCCGCCTTATAGCGCTGCGTGACATGTATTCATCTGCTCCGCTCGCCAACTAGTTCCATGTAACCAGTTTCGACGTAACGCCGTAAATCGAGGACGTCATAAAACGAGGACTCCTTGTACTAGATAAGCAGCTGTGTCAGCCTGTAGACTGACACTTGCAAACAACACTGCTGTGGATACTCTATATCAGGGGTGTCAAACTCAGCTCCTGGAGGGCCACTATCCTGCATGTTTTAGATGTTTCCCTCTTCCAACACACCTGATTCAAATGATAAGCTTATCATCAAGCTCAGCAGAAGCCTGGTAACGAGCCTGATCATTTGAATCAGGTGTGTTGGAAGAGGGAAACATCTAAAACATGCAGGATAGTGGCCCTCCAGGAACGGATCTTGACACCCCTGCTCTATATGATAGCAACCAAAGCGATTGGGTGCTTTGGAATGACACTATTTTATTTGTGGAAGTTAAAAATGTGACTGCACCTTTAAGAGGTCTTACTGTTTTGCATGTTTTGGCGTGTTTATTAAAATACTGTATGTGTGTCGGCAAGAAGCTTTCAAGCTGCAATTTTGCAAAAAGCTTAGAACTCTGCTGTCCGTCTACAAACCTCCAGGTAGTCACTAAATGTAGTCATTCTGAGACACAAGTTTCGATTTCAAGCCTACATACTGAAAAAGAGCCAGTGTGCTGTCAGTGTAACACTCCCCCTCGAGCTGTTTTTGGCGTGAAGGTGTCGTCTCTTTCCGCTGCGGATGCATAGTAAGGCTTGCTTCGTCAGTTTTCATGTCTATTTATGGGTCGCTCAGTGTGAAAGTAGAGGTTCAGAGTCATGCCTTGTGTTGTTCTTTCAGATAGCCATACTGTACCTTTTTGCACTTTGTCACACAGCAGAAAGATTTCATCCCCTCCTTTGCAGCTTCCAGAGTTGCGGTTGACTCTGCAGATCTTCAACTCGGCTGTGTTTGGGGCCCCTGAAAAAAACAGAGGAAGCACTTATGAACAAACGAACACAACGATGTGGTGTGAATGCTGCAGCTGACGAGTCACCACGACACGCCCTGGACGGCTAAAGAAGTCATTTCTTTCTTAATATTCTGCAGTATTTTACAGTGATATTGTCACTTCTCATTTTGAAAGCCAGCCTGTGATTAATTCGAAAGCGAAACTGACACAAAACATTTTATTCACCCTGACATTTTCGAGCCAGTGTAAATGCATTTCAGTCTACACGGCTGAAAATTGTAAATATCAAGCAAAACATTCCACATTTAACACATTCCAACTCCAACAAGAACATACAGAACACTTTAAAATGTTTTGATGCTCACTTAAGAGTGAAAATATCGAAGTCTAATTCTTGTAAATACCTTCAGACTGAAAAGAAAAGTTAACATGCAAAGAGGAACCAGGAGCATCTGAGAGAACGGAAAGGTTGCAGGTTTGGTTTTAGTGTGAACTTTATGATTGTGTGGCGACACAGAAGTGTAAAAATGACAGAGAAGACATCAGCTGCAGATTGTACATTTGTAAAACCATAAATTTAAAATAATTTCTAGACTTCGACAGGTTGTTTTGATCGTAAAGTAAAACACTAGATTGTTCTTTTGTCATTTTTTGTCTTATTTGAACATTTTTTTTGTCATTTTGTAACTTTTTCATCAAATTTTTTTGTTTTGCTTCGTGTCATTTTGTCTCATTTTCTGTCGTTTTGTTTCTCGTTTCTGCAGCGTTTTGTCTTGTTTTCGTTGTTTCTTGTCTGACTTTTGTCGTTTGTCTCGTGTTTTTGTCGCTTTGTTTCTCATTTTGCTTTTCCTTTTTGCCTCGCTTTTCAACTTATTTTGTCAATTTGTGTTTTGCTTTATTCATTGTTTTGTGTGTTGCTTGTGTCATTTTGTGTTTTGTTTTGTCTCACTTATGTTTGTCTACTTTTTTCTTGTTGTGCTTCTCGCGTTTGGCATTTTTGTCTCATTTCTTGTCTCGTTTGGACGTTGGACATCTTTTTTTGTCTTTTTGTAACCTTTTTGTCTAATTTTTTGTTTTGTTTCATGTCATTTTGTCTCATTTTTTTTGTCATTGTGTTTCTCGTTTTTGTAATATATTGTCTTGTTTGTTTTCCTTACCTGACAGTATCAACACCGGCTGTACGTTTACTTACTGTTGTCATAAATGGGCTGCGATACCACGGGCTCCAGAGGAAACAGCTCCCCCGTAGGCAGAGTGATGGAGGCCTGGAAGCAAAGCCGGACTGAATTCAGGTCAAACTCTTCCTCCCACACCTTCGGGTCGGGGACTGAAGCCAAGACACAGAAGGAAAAGGGTGGAGTTCACAGTCAGGCGACATAGCAGGCTATCAAAACACTGCATCCTGTTGAACGTAGGTGCTGCATTTCAGTATCAGTGAAGGGTAAATAGAACAAACGACAAGAATATTTCCATTACTATGATTAGAATAAGCAACTGTTTCCACTTACTGTTCCGCTGTTAAACCACAGAGACACTCACTACCATTTTTAAACTGGGACAGCAAAAAATATCGTTTCCTTGTCTGAAAAAAATCCAAAAATTCAGCAAAAAAATTCCAAAAAAATTTCGGAAAATTTGCAAAACCTTCAGGAAGAAAATTGCTTAAAAGATTCCCGGAAAAGTTTTAGTTAAAAAAAAAATACCCCAAATTTGGCGAGAAAATTCTTGTAAATATTTTCAAAAAAATAGTAAAAATATTCCCCAAAAAAATCCTAAAAATATCTAAAGTGATTACATATATATCAGTAAAACTCCAATTATTTTCTTTAAGAACGTTCACAAAAAATCGCCTGGATTTTGGTTGATTTTTGGTGAATGTTCTTAAAGAAACTTTTTTTTTTTACATTTCTTTATCCCAAAATTTCCCAAAATGTCGAAAATGTGGACATTAGAAGTTTCGCTATGACAATATATATATTTTTCCCACATTTTCAAACTTTAAAATGGGTCAACTTTGACCTACAGGACAACATGAGGGTTAAAGTATCGCTGTTTATCAGTCACACAAATCCCTTCCACTCCAGCTAAATAACAGTCTTCACATCAGAACGGGACAATCGCTTCTCACACAGCGACGCATTTCACAGTAAAAGGGCGACGGCACAGAAAGCGGCTTTGTGTCGAGCGCTCATCTGGAACCGTGAATACTCACTGTTGAAGGGATTGTTATTAGTCTGCAGTCTGCAAGTGATGGCCTCGTTCACATCCTTCTTCTTCACGCACTGAATGCCCAGGTTCTGGAAACTGAAAGCAAACATACAGTGCAGAAGTCAGAATTGATGGGAAACAACAAATCCAGATGGCGCGTGAACGATTTGCTCCATTAGCCGCAGTTTTAATCTTCAATTTCTGCTCCTATAAAAAGTCGCCGTGGGCCGCTGAGAGGACAATTTAGGAGAGGAGAGGCATCAAAAACCAACTGGATGCTGTTAAGACTTCACGTATGCCAGCAAATATAACACGGTTAACTGCCACTTCAATACCTTAAATTATCATAGATTGAATCAGTCTTTGTTTGGACATTTACTGCACTTATTCTTTCAACCCTTTCAGCATTTCTGTTGACAAACCAGCAGACGTTGTGTTACAACTTCCTCACGGCTCCCTCGAGGATTTGCCAAAAGCTAATTCTGCAAATTCCTGAGTATCCTTTGTCTACTTGCTACAGTGAACGCCTGCTTTTTTTCTTTTTTTTTTTTTTTACTGGCTGTACTGAAAACCCGCCTCTCTGTGTCTTGTGTTATTCTTAGATATTAATTATGCAGTGTAATAACCAGCCTGACTGATCGTAAATACAATTTAGAGCTGACAGATGTCCCTGGTGTCCAGCTGCCGTGCTTGTTCAGTGTTTTATTGTTTGTTTTGTTTGAAAAGCACACACAGAGCCACCGGTAAGAACATAAGACGGAGTGATGATGTAATCATTTGCCTTGTTTAACCCTCCAAACGCCAAAACGAGATCAACTTTCCAAGCTTTCCTACTACCGCTGCACTAATCGTGGGAGATGTGCAGCCAAATCTCAGCTTTAAATTGTGTTATTAAAATGCTCTAACCAGATTTGTGAAAAGAGAAATAATTCTGTCGTACTTGATGCAACTGTAAAGCCGTTAGTGACCAAAATTCTGAAAACTCTACTGCATTTAAACAAATTGTAAATACTAAAATATCTACAGTATGTTTTGCCCAGAATGATTTATGATTTCTTTTTAGATATTGTATACTTAAAAACATTTCAAATACTATTTCGAGTGAAGAATAAAAGTCTTCCCACTTGTATTCAGCATTTTTTTAAATTAAGAGAATAAAACTATAATTTAAGAAGGCTGTTGTGTTACTGTTTTTGTCGTTTTGTGCAGGTTTTTGTCTATTTTTTTGTTGTTTATTAACTTTCTTGCCTATTTTTTGCCTCTATTTTGTCGTGTTTCGTGTCGTTAACGCAATTCTTTGTCTCGTTTTTGTCGTTTGTCCATTTTTTTGTCGCTTTGTAACTATTTTGTCTAATTTTTTTGTCTCTTTTTGTTATTGTTTCATGCCATTTGTCTCAATTTTGTCATTTTGTTTCTCACTTTTGTCGTTTCACGTCTTGCTTTTTGTCATTTTGTGTTTGAAAGAGTGAGAACTTTCATATATTGGAGTTATATTATGGGATGGACTTGTGTAGATCTCTGCTGAGCTTCAAAAAAACACTGAAAGGTAAAATAATTAAGGAATACAATGTAAAACGACTGACGTAAGAAGAATAATTTAGAGTAAATCTTGTTTTTTTTCCCTTTTATTTCTTTTACTACTAACATTCTGGTTTATTTACTATTCCTTTTTCGGTTCCAGAGCTTGTTAAATTTTTCCCTTTTCTTTTTTGTGAGGAAAAAAAGAAGAATGTTTACTGCAAGCATGTATAATCATGCACAAAATTAACCTACTTTACTGCAGCATTGCAACCAAAATAAACCATTCATTCGTTCATGTTGCACTGAAAAATGAGAGTGAGTAAAAATATGACAGAAGCAACACCACAAGAAGGTTAAAAATGATAAATATTTTGCATGTAATTCGTATCTTCAGTCATTTAGCCTCCTGTCTGTCTGCAAGTGGTGATAAACTAATGTGTTGTAACTGCATAGCTTAAAAAAAACTGCACCAGTTATCAGAATTAGCATCTTTCCATGTAAAAAACCCCCACAAATGACTAATAGAAACTGCACTCTGGAGTACAGGCTGTTTGTTCGTTTGAATGTTTGTCACTTTTGTGATAAAAAGATAAGCACAGCTCTGTCTGGCCGGATAGACCGGATGAGTAATTTAACAAACATTACACACCTAAACGCATCTTGTCAGTCATAATCTGTTTTAATCCACACTATAAAACCTTTACTTTTAAACTGCTGAAAGGCAGCAAAGTCTCAGCTCGCCACTATACGCTCTGTTAATGTTTCACTCATCTCCACGCTAAAGATAAAGCCGACAGGTAGCTTCACCACAGCGACGGCGCACACGTCACGTCCCACGACTTATCTAGGTCAGTCGCTGACGAGTGGCGCCGTGTGTTGACGTGGAGCCGTGCGAGTGCATCACTTCCTCGGGTTTCTTGAAAGAGTGAGTCACATTGGAGGCACCCCCTACCTGTGTATTCGTCTCTCCAGCAGGTCGGCCTCGTAGTATCCGTGCCGGCAGTCTTTCCCGACCAGTTCGTGGGGGTGAGGCTTGTGCGGCGCGTTCTTCGTCACCAGCGAGATGCGAACGCGCAGCGGGCCGTTGTAGTTGTGCACCTGTCGAAGGAATGAGTCCCGTTTCGCTGATAAGAAAGTGCAAACATCCACGTGATCTCCTCCGCAACTCAAACAGGTTAAACCAGGGGTGTCAAACATGCGGTTCGCAGGTCAAAAGCGGCCCCCCAGAGGGTCCGCTCCGGCCCGCTGGACGACTTTGTAAAGTGTAAAAATTACAGAGAAGATATCACTGCAAACTGTAAATTTAAAATGACTTCTAGATCATGGCAAGTTGTTTTGATCATAAAGTAAAATACTAGATTGCTCGCTGTTTTCATGTCACTTTTGAAATATTTTGTGTTGTTTTTTGCTTTCTTCGTTGTTTTGTGCATTGTTTTTGTCGTTTTGTGGAGGGTTTTGTCAATTTTTTTGGCGCTGCGTAACTTTTTAGTCAAAATTTTTCGTCTCTTTTTGTAATCGTTTCATGTCGTTTGTCTCATTTTTTGTCATTTTTGTCGTTTTATGTCTCGTTTTTATTGTTTCATTGTCTTCTCTTTTTGTCTTTTTGTGTTTTGCTTTCTTCTTTTTTTGGTGTTTTGTAACATTTTTGTCCAATTTTTTGTCTCTTTTTTGCTTTGGTTCATGCCGTTTATGTAATTTTTTGTCTCGTTTGGTCGTTTTTTTTGTCTTGTTTTGTCCTTTGTTTATCATTTTTATTATAAAGTGAAACAGTATATTGTTTAGTTCCAGATTCTTGTGACTAAATGTTGTGTTCCTTTGTAGATGCTTGTCATTATTGACACTTAGACAAAAGACTTTTCCAAAAACAGACTTTTAAATTAGCAAGTAACTTCAGCACATTCGCATACTAATATTTGTGCATCTTGATGCATTTTGGCTGAATTTAGCTCAAGTATGCGCAGTCCTTTTCTGCCATGTGTGTCCCACATAACCATAACTAAGTACCTGTCTTAGACACCATTATAGATTATTTATGTTGCTGTTATTATCATCTACTACTTCCTTTGTTTGCTTTCCAAGTGCCCTTCTCGTCATGGTGTGAAATAATTACAAACTTTTTTTCACTTTAAATTATTCTTCTTATATTTTTTGTGTACTTTATGCGCCTGTATCACTACCTGATATTTTGCACTGTCATGCAACACCAATAAAACAATAACACCAGGAAAATAGATAGTTCTAGTTCAGCTCTGAGCTGCTCTAAAGTGCACGTGCAAGCTGAGAACACAAATGCTGTTATTGGGCTCGTAAACGTTATATTTGTAGCGCAAGTTCACAAAAAAGGGAGAAAAAAAGTCCAGCTTCAGCTTGGTATTAACTGTGTAATTGATTTAAAACATGTGATTTATTACCACGTGAGATATCATTGAAGGCAGGATTAATTTGTTAAACTATTGACAGAACACTTCAAATGTTGCAGGAGGACATCTGTTCTAAACGGTGCCTTTGTCAGCTGCTAATTGCATTATTTGGCGGTTCGATTTGAAATCAATGCGTCCAACTCACCTTGATGGCCGGGTGGGTTTTAGTGGTGTCGTTGCTCTTCTCTCCGGGGATGCTGCCGGCTGAACGTCCCTCACACTTATACCGAAACCTCATTCCCCTCTGTTTCGGCTGCTCGATGATCTCTATGAAGGGGCTTGCTGTTTGGACTGATGGGCACATGGAAAAGAGGGAATATGGAGACTACAGTGGGGCTGTGTTTTGCAAATATATGCTTCTATCAGTGTGCCTAAACAGCCGGCCATTGATCATCAGTACACACAGTGCAGAAATGTTTGCTTATGCAATCTCTGCAGTTGGCATTAGTTCAGATTTTGGCATGACACGAGTCATTTACAGGAAACTTTTGTTTACCTGGGTTGATTGGAGCCATGCCCCATCCATACACACCTATAGGGGGAAAATAGAAGAAATTTCAACCACTTGTTCGTCACAATCTCACAGCAAACACTGGTTTTCCGTCCACATTACATGACACAGCACACAGTAGCAGAGCAGATGACAAAAAAATTAAAAAAAAACAAAAAAAAACAGCCTCAGCACATATTTGTGGTTTTGTAAGAGTTTGTCATTTGTGGTGTGACCGGGGTGGAAATCTACTAGACAGCACAGCGTCCAAAGAGGTCGAAGGACGCTGAGAGACGAGGGCTTCCCGGCTGAATATGATTGCTGGTCACAAAGTGGCTGCCAAGCTCCAGAAAAGAAGAAGAAGTGCAGAAATGAGGCAAACAATGAAAGGCAGGGTGTAATATCGGTGTCGGGTTACCCGTCTTGTTGCAAGCGGGGAGCAGGCGGCGCTCTGGTTTCAGGTGCTTGGGAAAAAACAAGAAAGTGAAGATCAGGTGGCCAAAGCTCCACCCATCGCCTACCAGGAATTGTTCTACTGGAAGGCGTGAGCAGGATGCTTTCCAAGCTGTAACATGCCTGCTTTCCAGCCTCAAATATAAGCAAGGGACACAAATTCTCCATGTGATTAAGATATTGCACAGTCAGTGAGAAATGAAAAGGTAAATGAAGAGAAAAGCCCTCCAGTCACCAGATCATTATTAATTAATAACTAAATAAAGACCACTAATTGCACACTTTGTACTATTTGAAAGACACATTTGGCTTCTGATTGAGTTTAGATGTTGTGAAAGTGAAAGTAAATGTCTGCCTTATGCCCACACATTCATAAATAAGTGAATGTACTAATTTCAAAACACAGCTGAAGCTCTTGACACTATTGTGTGACTCACTTTCACTCCATTTGACTTGACTAAGGCAAGGCTGCTTGGGCATCCTTCAGTAATATTAGCTGACATCCACATTAAAATAATAAATCACGCTTAAGGGATCTTTAAGAGCGCACAAGGCTCCACTACAAAATCTCGCTATTTAATAATTTTTAGCTTGCATGCAAAAGTTAATGTGGTGTGAAATGAAAGCATAGCGGGTTCTAAATGTTCACCAGACAATCTACACATCCGCATATATACATCCTGCTAAGTTACTACAATGTGTGTTAAACTACGGCCCGCATAGCTAATAATTCTGGCGTGTTTGAACTGAGGTGGGCGGTTGCCAGCAGCGTGGACCGATGACAAAAAATAGAAATTATTATTTGAAACTAGCGCTATCTGGACGTTATATCTAAGCCGAATTGAAAGAGACTAAATGAGCATGACAGTGACACTTCTTACAGTGTCATTCATGAAGTAGATTTAATGAAATGGGCAGAAAAGCGTTAAACTGCGAGATTTCCGAGCGGAGTAGCGTGAGGGAAATCCATGCGGCGGACTGATCCAACAGGCCTGTTTGGCAGGGCGACAGAGTTCGTCAGGTGCCACCAACACACAGGAAATACCTGGAGTGGCTTGACAACACATTTCAAACGGTTGTTACACAGGTATGTAATAAAAATCCCTAAACGGAGTCGTCATTCTTTGTGTAGCTTAGCTTACCGACCGGGAACAGACTCCTCCTGTTAGCGCAGCGATAGCGGGGCTTTCCCCTGTGCGCAAAACAACTCCCCGAACCGTTTCACCTCCAGAGTCTTTGCTAACACCGAGGAAATTCAATTTAAAAAAAAAAAAAAAAACTCTTACCCTCCATGGTGGCGTCCGAGTCCGGCTCACTCTTCTTCCCCTCTGTTTAGTCTTTAGTTCGTGTGTTATTTTTACGCTAAGCTAAGAAAATCGGTGCAAACACGACAGAGAGGACAGTCTGAAAACTTCTTGACAGAACCGTTCTTTCGCCTCCTTCGCTCCACCTACAGAGAGAGAGTAAAGCCGCAGGGACAGGCAGTCACAGCTTTTCCGGTAAGGACAGAGCGCAAATACAAGAGTTATTTGGGGAACAACGCGTTGTGAGTTTTTGTTTGCTTTTTGCGAAATATGCGAGGCTCTAAAATACAAAATGGCGACTTTGCTAGTACCAGAGCGCGACTGTGCAACACTCAGAGTAGCTCACGTCTCTGTTTACAAATTTATTTAAAAATATTGTAAATAAAACATAAATATGAATATACATGTAGTTTGGACGTGTATTTTTCTAAAATTAAATAAAAAAAGATTTAATTAAGTCTCTAAATAGGCTTTCAGTGGCAATTGTAATGAAAAAAGTACTAAAAGTAATAGCTTTTAACACATAACTGTATATAACACAATAACTTTTAACAATAATTTACTCAATAGCCTCCAAAGTACAATATATAAACACAATCAGCATCTCAGCCCCTAGAAATCCATGCAGCATCAGTGAAAACACGCACAAATGGGCACAATTAACAGGTGGCATTAGTTAATTGGCTAATAACAATGAAAGATAAATATAGAATAAAACAAAACTCATACATACACTCAAATAAAACAAACAAAACTTGCTCACGTGTATATTTTTTACAGGTCAACTTCACTATAAATTGATCTAACAGGCCTTCAGTGACAATTGGAATGAATAAAATAATAACTTTTAACATTTAACTGCATACAACACAATAACTTTTAACAATAAATTTACTCAAGAGCCTCCCAAGTACAATATATAAACACAATCAGCATCTCAGCCCCTGGAAATCCATGCAGCATCAGTAAAACACATAGACACATGGACAAAACCAACAGGTGGCATTAGTTAATCAGTTAATAACAATAAAAAATGTCTAAAATCAAACAAAACACACACATGCACAAATAAAACGAGCAAAACAATAACTATTATCAGTAATACAAGTAGTCAACAGTACATAATAGTAATAATATAATAGTTATGATAATACTACTACTACTACTAATAGTATTAATAATGATCATTTAGTGATGCTATTTTTGTACAAAACAAAGAGTAATCTGCAGAACAATCATTTTATAAATTATGTATATGTCTGTACATTTTCATGTACTATTGACTATTTTGATTACTTTTAATAGCTATTGCGTATGATGATTATTATTGTTATTATTAATTTATGTTATTTTTGTACAAAACAAATGTTTGCCCATATGAAACTGTATGCTATTATTTTGAAGAGAACCTGTGCGTACTTCCGGTATCGTCTGCTGTCTAGCTTTACGCAGCTGCACCCTTTTGCCTCTCTCTACTCTCCCCTCGTCTCCTCTGCAGTGCATTTTGCCACCACCCACTCAAAACAGTGCGGAAATACCCAGATGACGCACTTGAAAGCAGCAGAAAAATAAGCTGTGAGTGGGTGAGGCAACAACATAACTTGTGGCTTTAGTCACAACCTGGAAGAAAGTTTCAGATTGGATCCATGTGGTCGTCCGCTACAAATCTGCTGTAAACACACTCATTAAACTAAAACGTCCTGCTGAAGTTCTCAGGACTGTTCTGAATAACTCTTCACACAGTGACCTACATTTAGAGTTTCCATTCTTCTTATCTCCCACGCAGAAATCAAAGTTCCATTTTTTTTTACATTTAACTCACTACTAATAACACTCTAATGCATTTTTAGCTATTATTCCTCCTTTATTGTCATTTCTCAGCTCAAATCAAGTGAATCTTGCTGTTAATATATTTACTTTTAATCAGCAAGCAATGAAAAAGAAAGCAGTGTATCAGAAGCCTCTCTATGTTTTCTGACCAGAAGGTGGCGCTGTAGGGGAATAAATCAACTCTACTGTGCTTCTCTTCTTGGAAAAAACTAAGCTGGGTCTCAATAAATGCGTTCCATCGATTTCCTCATTGCAAATTTGTTGTTTTGTTTGGTTTTGTTGTTGTTGTTTGGCAATTTAATGCAAAAACATCTAGAAAAATGACCATGCAAGTGTCCAGAAATGTAAAAAAAAAAAACAAGAATAGATTGTGGCAAAATTTGCCATCCGACTACATTAAAAAATAATTAAAATCCTATGTTGTTTTATTCATTTATTTATTCTTTAAATTATAATAAAGGTTGACAGTAACCTGTTGCCAAAGGCCTGATTACAGTGATGCCTTCAGGTGCTGTTGGAAATCACACACAGCAGTTGAGAAAACGCAATTTAGGGAGGTGGGAAATGTTTTAATCCTTTTTTTTTCCCTGCACCCATTGATTCTGATCATGATAGTGGGGCTCCTCTTCGTATAATTTAAGTGGTTGTAAAGCGTTTTTAAATGGTGGTGGATGTAGCAAAATGTGATCGAGGGATGAGTAATATATAAGCATCATATTCCCGTTATTTAAGAGAATATTAAAGTGTTTTTGCTTGCAGTTCTATTCTTAAATTATTGCTGATGATATGTCTTTTTTTACATTGCGATATTGTAAGGTTACTAAATGGGCTTAGAAATTAATGGAAAATATGAAACAATATTTATCAAAAAAATCAATCCATAAAAGAAAAGGCTAATAAAAAATATAAATATAAAGCCAAATAAAAGAAGAAAAAAATAAGAAGAAATGTGCCTATAAATAAAATAAAAAATAAATAATGTGGCAGTTTAAAGCAATATTAATTTAAAAATTAATCCATTATTTAAAAAGGCTAATAAAAGTAGAAATCTAAAGACAAATAAATAAAATAGTAAAAAGAAAATAAGAAATTTGCTTATATATTAAACAAAAACAAATATAATGTGGCGATATAAAGTAATATTAATCAAAAAATAAATCCATGAAGGCTAATAAAAGTAGAAGTATGAAGATAAAGGTAAATAAAATGATTTTAAAAAATATTAAGAAATGTGCTTATGAATAAAATTTTAAAAAAATAATGGGGCAATATAAAGAAATATTAATCAAAAAATAATTCATAAAAGACAAGGTTAATAAAAGTAGAAATATAAACATAAATAAATAAAATTATTTTTAAAATAATCTGAAGAATTGTGCTTTTCCTTTGCTTTTAAAGCGACATTTAAACCTAACCCTAACCTTTGCGACATTATTTATTTTTCCTTTTATTAATTCATCTCTATATTTCCGCTTTTATTTGCTTATTCTTTTCTGGATTTATTTTTGTAATTTGGCACTCTCACTGCTCCATAATTTCCACGCCTCAAAACTAAAAATGTTCCCTTCTTCCTCTCTCTCCGCGAGAATGTAAAATTTCCGAGGTTCGATGAACGCGGCGTAATAGTCCTAATCGGGAGGCCGTGAATGGGAGGAGGTTGGCGGTGCGTTTGTGTACGCTGAGGCGGTGCCTGCCCTGCCTGCTACAGACTGCGGCGGGCAGAGCTGTTCGTTTCAGAAATGGCGGAGGGGGAGTTGGACGTCGACTCGCTCATTTCCAGGCTTTTAGAGGGTGAGTTCGCACTTGTATTTTTATTCACATTGCTTTTTCCGTGCGCGGTTTTACCCCCCGCAGTAGTTATTTCGGTTTAATTTCGACGGCAGCTGACGGGGGAAAAAGGCCCCCTTTACTTGCTAGCGTAGCCCGGCGCTGGAGTGAACAGGACTGGTCCCGTGCGTCGGTGGTCACAGGCACACCTTTTGTCAGCCGCCGCCTCTCTTTTCCTACATCTGTTTTACATTATTTTATCATATTTAAACCCAAAGCTCACTCGAGTCTTTTCCAAAATTGGCTTTTGAGCTTTAAAAGCTGCGTTCAGGAATCAGAAAGTTGAAGCTAGCTGACAGTTTCTGAGCGAACGTCGAAATCGTATTAAAACTAACCCTAACTATTGAAATTCGTTAATTGATATCGCTATAATAGTGTAATCATCTAGGCATTCGGCAAATAAAACACTTACGGAGCTGCTTTTCTGATCTAAACCCCTCCATCATACTATTTGCCCATATTCCCACAAGCTGTGGTGGGCGGTAGCTCCTGCTGCATATCCCTGCTAAAAAGTTCATTTTTTTATTTTAAAATAAACTACAACTTGGTGATTTACGTGAGCCGAAAATACCATGACAGATGTGTGATCTCAGATGAGTACTAAAATCTTGGTTCTATTGTGTATTTATGCGAGTTTGGCCACGATTATTATAAAAACGTGAAGTTTTCCAATGGGATTTGGCGGGACAGAATTCCCAGCTGATGAGTGTTGTAATGTTTCCGTGCGAATATTGCTAAATGGGAATATTTACATGGGCCACATCCCACTTTAAATCAACTTTCAGAGTGTGTACCCTGTCGTCATGTCAAACAAAGCCCTAACCTTGATGTGTTTGTTTTGTGATTTCATAGTCTGTACATGAAATCAAGCCTGCAGAAGTTTCCTAATATGTGTAATATGGCTATTATTATCATTCATAAAGTAAGTGTGACTGTGAATGATGATAGTTAGCGTGCGTACAGTGTTTGCAAAAAAATCTGAATGGTTTATTACACCGATGGATGTACTTTTGAAGAAAAAATACTCTTGTTATGTGTTGGGTAGTACTTTCCTAGCCATCCTAAATAAGGGACCCTGACATAAATGAGCTGATTTTTCTTGTTTTTCTTTATCACGAGAGCACAAACAATGTTGAACGCCCACGATCGATTCTCTCACACAGAATGAATGATGCTATCAACACGCCGGTATAACCTAATCATCTGGATTGATCGGGGAGCGGTGACATAATGGTGCTTGTTTGCTTTATGTGTGTGAGTGTGAGCGGTGGAGTAACACGGCAGTGTCAGCTGGGCAGGACCGAGCTGTTAGTTAGTTAGCTGGCTTCGTATTTAGCTGCCTTTTTAATGCAGGAAACCTCAGTGGAGGAAATTGGAGAGATCTGGCCCTAAAGGTTTCCAGATGTGAGTTCTGAATGTGTCCGACTATCCGTCTCCTTTCAGTCGCTTTCTCTTTCCGAAACCAAAATCGGATGAAGGCAGCTTTCAAGACAAATATTACATCTTGAGTATTAAATATTTGTGGTTATTCTTGGTTGAAGGGTTGGTTAAGTTTGACATTTGCCTTGGTACTAATGTGATGGGCAAATTTTACCCAAGAGTTCACTTCCTCAGTCACTTTGTGGTCCAACTAAGAGTGTTCTCCCCTAGACGTATGTACATGTTTTAATGTTGTTCATACTGTAAAACTTCAGACTTAGACCTCATCAATGTTGGACTGCTGGTTAATATGAAGTTGGTACACTACCAGTCAAAAGTTTGGGGTCGCTTACGCTTTTATTCATGTGCTAATATAATAGCACAAGGGTTTTCTAATCATCAGTTAGCCTTTTTTCTTTTGAACAGCAGTGTACATGAATTAAAGTTGTTGTAAAATGAGTTAAAAGTTGCTCTAAATGAGTTAAAGTTTCTGTAAATGAGTCAAAATTGCTCCAAAAGGAGTTAAAGTTGCTCCAAAACGAATTAAAGTTGTTCTAAAATGCGTTAAAGTTGCTCCTAAATGAGTTAAAGTTGCTCTATAATGAGTTAAAGTTGTTTCAGAATGAGTTAAAGTTGCTCTATAATGAGTTAAAGTTGCTCTAAATTTGTTAAAATTGCTCCAAAATGAGTCAGCGTTGTTCTAAATTAGTTAAAGTTGACCTACACTACCGCTCAAAAGTTTAGACAATCCAGACAATTCCATGTTTGCCATGAAAACTCCCACTTTTATCCATGTGCTAACAAAACTGCACAAGGGTTTTCTAATCATCAATGAGCCTTTCAACACCATTAGCAAACACAATGTAGCATTAGAACACAGGAGTGATGGTTGCTGGAAATGTTCCTCTGTACCCCTATGGAGATATTCCATTAAAACGTTACAGCTAGAATAGTCATTTACCACATTAACAATGTCTGGACTGGATTTATGATTCATTTAATGTTATCTTCATTGAAAAAAACGTATTTTCTTTCAAAAATAAGGACATGTCTAAGTGAACTAGTTGCGTATATGCCAATTAAAATGGCCCGTTTGTAGTCAGTAGAGCTGGACCTGCATGTACATTTGGATATTTGTTTGTTGTGGCTTTCAATTCTGGAAATCGGATATCCACGTGCTATTTTTACACTCTCCAACTGCTCTGTTCACCTCTGCAGTTCAAGAGAAGGTAAAATGCAAAGACTTCAGCTGGGCTGGAAACACTTGAAACCGAGGAATGACGAGGAAATAAAAGGCAGCGTGCCAAATATGCAGTTTGAAAGGATATGCCAAGAGTAGTCCTTAAAACGAGACCATGCTAGTTAATAGAATAGAATGCCATTTATTGTCACTATACACAAGTACAATGAGATTTAGAGCATCTCCATCAGTGCAAGATACATGTAATAAAAATCACATAAAAGGATAAGTTAAAACAGTTAAAAAGAATAAAAGTGCATGGTCAGTGTAATGAACTTATCCAATAACTTATCTAATAGCTGCTTTTGTCTACAGTTGAAAGAAGGAGTTCCAGCTGCTCCAAATGTTTAAAATGAAGCTCAGTCCAGTCTCATAGAAACTTGTCAAGAGTTGTATACTCGCACATCGCTGCCATCAGCATTCTTAACCACCCACTAGACATTTTACTCACCCTCCAAGCTTCCATTATGGGCTGTTGGTTACTGCTGAAGCTCCAGAGCCCAAAAAATGGAATCAGGACAGGCCTAGTAATCAGTTTCCTATTACAGAAGAATTAAAAAAACAGCAATCACTCACAGTTTAGCCCCTTTTGTACTATTCTGACAGGGTTCAGTGCCAGATATCTGTAGTTGTCTCTGTGAAAACTTCCACATTTTCGGGAAATGTTCCAAGACTTCCCAAAAATGTTGAAAATGTGGACATCAGAAAAAAGTTTCACTGTGAAAATCTATATTTTCCCCACATTTTCAAACTTTAAAACGGGTCAATTTGACCCACAGGACGACACAAGGATTAAAACCTGACATTTGGCAACACAGAGACTACTCATGGGCTCGATATCTTATTTTATTTAACCAGATTCCATCTACAGCCATCTTTTATTTAGTAAACAGCTCAGAAATGTCATTGCGCCGCCTCTCTGGGGAGTCATTTCTTCCTCTCTGCGTGAATAAAAGGATCTTTTCCCCAAAGTAGGAGGAAAGAGCTCTTCTTAACCGCTTCAGCAGTTTGACGTCTCACTTGGTGCTGGTGGGGAACCTGCTTTCTCCTGAACGCTTACGGAAGCTTCTCTGATCTCCTATTAAATGTCAACAGGCACAGCTGTCCCTCCTAGAAATTAGCCTACCCTTTCGGTGACACAGGCAGCGAGGGTGACGGGGAGCGTAAAAACAGCAGGACGGTAATACAGTCGACTCTGTTGTTGTTGTGTTTGAAACTCCTGAAAATGCTCTTTCACTTTCTGTTAGATTTATAATAATTTATATGTAGTTAAACATGCAACACAGGCAACCAAACAAGATATAGGAGACAAATCTGAGCAGTCAGTTCAAATAAATAGTAAAAATGGTGAATAATTAGATAGATAAGCACTCATAACAGCAAAGGAACTGGGAAGTTTTAAAATGAAGGAAGAATATTGACGGTTAAAATTGGAAATTAAAAGTTAAGTTGACCCTCGTGTCGTCCTGCTGGTTTTAAAGTTTGAAAATGTGAAAAAAATATATTTATTTTCACAGAGAAACTTCTGATGTCCACATTTTCAACCTTTTTGGGAAATCTGTGAACATTTTTTGGTGCAAAAAAAAGAAACGTTGAAAATATTTCTTAAGAACATTCACATAAAAATCAACCAAAATCCAGCGAATTTCGCTGGATTTTGGTTGATTTTTATGTGAATGTTCTTAAAGAAAATATTAGAAGTTTTACTGATATATATGTAATCACTTTAGATATTTTCAGGGTTTTTTGGAAGATTTTTACTCATTTTTTGAAAATATTTACAAAAATTTTCTTTGCCATATTTGGGGGATTTTTTAAGTAAAACTTTAAGGAATAATTGGAATTTTTCCTGAAGGCTTAGCAAATTTTCAAAAATTTGGGGGATTTTTTTCAGAATTTTTGGATTTTTTTCAGACAAGGAAACAACATTTTTTGGATTTTGGTTGTTTTTTTCCCCGAATATTCTTAAAGAAACATTTTTTTAAAAATATTTATTTTTTTCCCCACCAAGCAATGTTCAAAAATTTTCCCAAAAAGTTGAAAATGTGGAGGTTTTCACTGTGAAAATGTATATTTTTTCCCACATTTTTAAACTCTAAAACAGGTCAGTTTGACCCGCAGGGTTAATTTGTAGAATTCCTAAATGTTTTTATTGCTTTGCTGGAAAGAGATGAGCAGTGTTGGAGCAAAACTTGAGTAAAACCACACTGTAAAAGAATGAAAATGTCATCCAGAAAATCTACAATGGCTTTAAAGGTAAAACTAGTCAATGCAGAAAAATGTTGGCACTGTTATTATATCATTAGGTTATTATTAGTCATACATTATTGTAAAAGCAGGATGGTTTGCTTAAGCCCCGCCCCTAAACTGTGATTGGACGATGCACCTATGTCTCAAAAAAGACAGTTTCATCTGATATGCATTTAAGATCATCTACTACATGACTTCTTGCTTTGCTTTCTTTGCATTCTAAGTCTTCCACAGTAGCACAGCTGGGGTCGATGGAAAATGTCTTAAAATAGAATCATGGCGAGGAAATTTAAGCTGCTTGATAGGTTATAAGATTACCTGTAGGTGAAAGTGGCCCATATATTATCTGACAGGGATGATACGGGGCAATAAAAACGCCTGTCGTGGGGCGTTTTTCCTTCCCCCCACTCAGTGCTAATTTGGACGTCCAGCTTCATGCAAACGTTCAGAACATTTGGAGTTAAATTTCATGACTTTTTACTTGTTTCAGAGCTATTATTAATAAAATAAACCAATTTCAAAATGTGCTACTTTTGTTCTGATACAGCTTCCTTTATCTCTCAATGTCCCGCCCACAGCTTTATCGGATTGGTTCCATCATGAGCCGATCAACGCCAAATGTTTGAATGGTTCTCTTTGACTTGAACATAGCTACAACATTTTTTTAAACACATTTCAGTAAAGTTTTTGATTTCTAATAATCGGCATCGATATCAGCCCTGAAAAAATTTTTTTTGATTAGTATGGTACTCCTAATTGTGGCACATTTATACAGAATTACAAAAAAACCCTACAGGTGCCCAGTTCTACCGTCTGATTACCAGAAGTTAATCCAATTGAAATCAGATATTTTCACAATTTTTTACCATAATCGATGGAGTATGGGTATGTTTTCACCATATTCAATAGAATATAGGTATCTTTTGACCCATGTTTTTGCATCAAAGGGTAGTGAGTACAGTATCTCAGATTTTTTTCCCCCTCTGAAGGATTGATAATAAACCAAAACTGACTAATTTTTTTTTCCATTAAGAAAGTGAGCAACTGGCATCACTCTTTCTCCTCATCTAAGACCAGTATTTGTGGATAAAAATGCGAAAACCAGTTGTAAAAAAGTTTGTTGCACATGAAATGTTAGATCTGGACCCGAATATCCGAATATTCGTTCGCTACAGCACTATCCTGATATTAATTTGGTATCCGAATATTCGCCCCACCCCGCCGTCAGACGTCACCTGACGGAAAGAATGTGCAGCGTTACTGTCTTCCCTCCGCCTTCTGCCCACATCAGCTCATCTCATCCTGTGATCACATAAACATATACACATACAGCCATGGCTATAAGTTTGGACACAAGTACCATGACGCTTGTGAATCTTAGAAAATACCACAAAATTGTCACTGACAATATACAGCCATGGCCATAAGTTTGGACACAGCATGACTTATGTCTGTTTTGATGTCTATTACAGAACATAAGTATATTGTAAGTGACAATTTTGTGGTATTTTCTAAGATTTCCAAGCGTCATGGTACTTGTGTCCAAACTTATGGCCGTGGCTGTATGTCTATAACATATACACATATGTCGATGTGATCACCCCCTCCTCCTCCCAGACAAAAATATTCGGAGCTCGTCTCTTCCCTGCGCCTTCGGCCCTTTCGGCTCATTCCGCCGTGTTCTTCGGCTCATCACGGCTCCTCCATTCGTGTTTGTAAACACCATCCGAATGGCCGGGTGGCTGCCGACTCTGACGTCACGCTTCACTTCGTTGCAAAAACACAAGACAAGATGCTGAAGACCGGTGTTTGGGAATTCTTCAGTTTAACTAAAGACTAAACGAGGGCAAAATGTGGACCCGGGAGACCAGACCAACGAATCCGACTATTCGGGCCGTCTCCGCCGCGTGAAACCCCCCACCCCACCCCGGTCGGACGTTACGGGGCGGAACGAATATCCGGATATTCGTCTTTAATAGGGCCCGAATATTCGGAGGCTAGAAACCAATATTCGGGCCAGCCCTATGAAATGTACAACTAAAAGTATCCACCTTAGTTCAGGACACACATGCAGTGCACGTGTCCTTCAGCAGTAGTTTGGTGGAGGAGCTGACAGGCGTCGTCTCGTCGACAGGCTAAACCTGATCGACTGACAACATGGTTTACAGTCACTGCAGCCTCCTCGGTGGCCTGAGCGTGCAGCTTTCCAGCCTCTCTGGTTTCATTTGTCACTGTGAATACACTGACTTGTCGTTTGCTGCCCTGCGACGCGTGACTCACAGCTGAAAGGTAAGCAGCACAACGGTGCACGGCTTACTTACCAAAGCCGTTTGTCTGCATGCATTAAAACGGCATTTTGATGTCTGTGTGCGTCTGACTGAACTCTGATATCATGCGGTCGGAGTTTAAAGTGTCCCCGATGAACACGTGAACTTCATTCCTGTCAGCGATAGAAAGTCTGTCCAACATTTCTTTATATAGCGCAGTAATACATATGATGGGATTAAGTGCATTATTGTGTTGCATAAGAGACTGCTTGCATGTTGGAAAAATGTAAAGTGGATTTTTAAATTTAATTTGGTATCGCAGGATTTTGTGGCACATAGTTTACACCCCCTGTCAAAAGTTTTAGGACGCTTTCTCATTCAAATGAATGAGAAAGCGTCCTAAAACTTTTGACAGAGGGTGTAGTTCAGGGGCCAAGATTATGCCTCAATTCATCAATCACATAAAATATCTGACAAAAATGAGACACAGGATGACAAAGACAAGACAAAAAACACAAAATAAAACGGAGACAAAAAAGTTACAAAGCGACAAAAAATGGACAAACAGAAATGAGACAAACAAATCACACAAACGAAACAAAGGAGATCAAAAATGACAAAAGCGAGAAACAAAATGACAAAAAATGCACAAAACGACGAATAAAGCAAGACAAAATGGCAAAAAAACACAAATGATGCAAAAAAGAAACACAAAACGGCAAACACATGAGACAAACGTCAAAAATCAGACAAAAAACAAGACAAAAAATTACAAAAATGAGACACAAAGCGACAAAAAAATGGAGAAATGACAGAAACAAGACAAATTACATACACAAAATCAAAAATGAGAAAAGCGAGAAACAAAACGACAAAAAGAATGCAGAATACAATGAATGAAGCAGGGCACAAAATGAATAAAATAAGACAAAAAGGAAACACAAAATGGCGAAAACGGGAAACAAAAACACGAGACAGACGACAAAAATCAGACAAAAAAAACGATTACAAAATGATGCACAAAATGACAAAAGAACAATGAGCAGTATAATATTTTACTTGTTAAGGTCTAGAAATTGTTTTGAATTTATAGTTTTAAAAATGTACAATCTGCAGTTAATGACTTCTCTGTAAGTTTTACACTTTGAGGGCCGGATTGGACCCTCTGGAGGACCGCTTTGGGCCTGCGGGCCTCATGTTGGACACCCCTGGAAAAAAATAAATGGGCAATAAGTGCCACATTACACAGGACTGCATGGCACTGTAGGAAATCAATCAGCGTCTGCTGTTTTACTTTCACTCTCTGCAGCTCGTTTCAGATTTCACAGTAAAAATCACTGCGGTCGGTTCCACTCAATCTGAGCTGACGGCGCATTTTTCCACAGAAACCCTTCAGATTTCTGCAGCAGCAAGGCTTCTTTGCTTCCCTGCATGTTTGTGTACAGTTTCCTTGTGTTTTTCTGTTAGTTTGTGTCCTCCTCCCTCTCCTCCTCATTAGTTTTTTACTAGCCCTGCACTCCAGTCCAGAAACAGGCCGCTGCTTCTCCAACATGCTAAGCCCACGCCCGGCCAGGCTTCAGCCACAACAGACCTTCTGTCTGCTCTGCCAGCTCCAGGTGGGCTTATGTGGTCCAATCAGCACCACGGCCCCATGCAGCAGCCACTGAGGAGGCAGTTAGGGACGGAAAGTTGATGTTTTTATGTCATTTTGGTTTACGGGCAAAACTGGCAGCCAAGTGGTAACCCAGTAAGGGAATGTAAAATCTCTAAAGAACAGGTTTAGGCTCTGTTTACTTCCTGAAATGAAATCATCTCTGAGTCTGCACACTTGGAGTGTGATTTCAGTACAGCAGGAGAACATTTTTTATAGATTTCAGACACTAAACTCAAGCTCTATAGTCAACTTTGGTATAAATATAATCAGAATGTAATGCCTACACATAGATGGAAGTAATGCTCGGTAAAAATAAGTCTAAATATTTCGCTTTGGTTTTTATTTTGTGTGCTGTTAAGCTGATCTCCAACAAGAAGGGATTCTCAACAAACAACGGGCCAAAACCGGCCCTCAAAGTGTAAAAATTACAGAGAAGTCATTAACTGTAAATTTGCAAAACTAGAAATTCAAAATAATTTCTAGACCATGACAAGCTGTTTTGATCATGTTGTTCATTGTTCTTCTGTCATTTTGTGTCTCATTTTTGTCATATTTTGGCTTGTTTTTGTTGTTTTTTGTCGTGTTTTTGTCGCTTTCTTTCTGGTTATTGTCGTTTTCTGTTTTCCTTTTTGTCTCGCTTCTGTTGTTTTTGTTACTTTTGTCATTTTGCGTTTCACTTTATTCATTGTCTCATGTCCTTTGTCATTCTGTGCTTTTTTGTCTCACTTGTGTTGTCTATTTTTTGTCACTTTGTAGCTTTTTTTGCATAATTGTTCGTCTCTTTCTTGTCGTTTGTGTCTCATTTTTGTAATATTTTGTCTTGTCATTTTTTAAAGTAAAATACTATATAATGTAGTTCCAGATAACTGTGACTAAAGGCCTTGTTCCTTTGTCTGGAAGTTGTAATGAGTAAATAATAAACTGAGGCAGAATTTTGTTGAAATTTAACTTTTTTTTCTTAACAAATATCAGTTTGTTCTTAATGTTTTGTGAAAAGATAGTTAATTGAATGTGAATATTTTCAGAATTGTCTTTTTTGCACTAAAACAAAGGAAACATTTGGAGTTATTTTTTATAGGTTATTCTGGGCTGAATGTGGCTCCTGAACTAAACTGTTTGAAGAGTTTTTATCACTTTGACTAGAATCAGCTGGTTCTTAAAGTGACCTGACATAACCCTAGTCATGAGCGGCTTTCATTGGATGACGATGATGTCGTCTAAAAGCAGCGCACATGATAAAGTCCTTTTATATACAGAAAGGTGTCCGTTATAAGCCGCTGGTCACTCCACACCAAATAAGGTTGCAGCTATAAAACCCCTGCATTTTACTGCTCATAAATTCACCTTTTCATGCGAGTTAGCTCGTGTTCCTCCTTCTATCTAAAGTTATACAGTCTTGCTTTAAGTTAAAGAGCATCCCAGAGGTTTTGTCATTTTAATTGGTGGTGTGTGAGGATGACTCAGACTCTAAACTGTCTGGATTTATCGACTTTTTTTTTCGCTCACGTGCTGCAAGTTTGTTAGAAAGTTCATAAAGTTTGTTCTGCTCTTACTAAATGCGTTTTAACGTGGGCTTGCGTCGCTTGTTTTGGTCGGCGGTGGAGGCCTGCGTGGAGCTCAGGCTGCTGGCGTGGCACTCTGTTATGGAAACAACAATGGTGGAGCCTGTGTGGCGGGGAGCGTTCACCCCCTGGCACCAAACGTGGCACAGAGAGCTCACCCAGGCTTTTCAGCTGCCCGGCCAGGCTCTCCAATAAACCCTCCCTTCTGTTCGCTCCCCCGCCCGCCGAGTCTCCAGCTCCACTCCTGTTTTCCTCTCGTTTTCTCTCCATCTCTTCCCACTTTCTTCGTCTGCAGCCTCCTGTTTGTTTCCCTCCTCTCGGTTTCATCCTTTCTTCCACCCCACAAAGACGCCTTTCACTCGTGGCACTCGGAGTCGAACAAAACGTTCTCTGAAAACGCAAAGCCAGCACAGAAATGCCACCGCAGTCGGGATTTCTGCCTTAAGAGCCGCTCTAGCTCTCCACGCCAGAGTCGCTTTGTGTTTCTTGCTCACTGAGGGGTCAGTGTTTTCCATCGGCCTGCGTGGGAGAGGGTGAGACGGGGGAGTGGAGGGGAGCTGCTGGCTTCACTCCAGCTGGAGAGAACGGAGGCGGATTGCTAAAAAAGGTCTGACGGGGCATCTTTATTGGTGCAGCGGTGACTAAAACATGCACACTCATACCTGCTTAGAATTCATGGGTCTGCCTGACCCATTAGAAGTTCCTCTAAAAGTTTTTCCATGGTAACCAGACAAAATGAAAAAAAAACACCATTTTGCTGAAGCTGCTGTTTCTTGGTAGAAAAATTAAAGCTGCAGGAATCGATATTTGTATATAAACGATGGGAAAAGGTGATGCTGTGAATGTTGAAAGGTGTTGATGGTGACAGACTTCACAGTTCCTGTCGGTGTAGAGCGTCGCAGCATCTCTTGGTTTATTATCCCCCGCCTCCATGAAGTGGAAAAGGGGGATATAGGTTTGGCCTCCGTCCGTGTTTCCGTCCGTCCGTCCGTCCGTCCGACATGAAGGGGACAGCTTTTCTTGGAAACTATTACAGCTCGGAGTACGAAATTTAGTGTGTAGCTTCACACCATGGACACCTTGATCACGTTCGAAAATGAGACCTGTGTGACAATATTTAACAGAGTTATGGCCCTTGATCACTATTTTGGATATAGACTCATAGACATCACATGTGGCGGGGGATATTGATGACCATGTCATCTTGTTGTTTTGGATTTCCAAAAAGCAGCTTTCATGTTTTCGATGCAGTCCCGTCAGCTGTGTTAACAGAAGGGGTGTAAATCACAGGGTAGCTCACGATGCGGTACGAGACATTCATGTTATTAATGCCACCGTGTTGAGTCATTAAGTAGTGACGCTGGGGAAATGGCAGCTAGCATGGGAACCTGTCAAGTACAGATATTTGATGGCAGCGTATCGATACTCATAGGACGACGATATATCGCTGTATCGATATTTTATCCCACCGCTAGTTAACAGCTTCACAGGGTAGCCATTTTTTGCCAAAACCAACCAAAAATGATTCAATCCACTGTTTGCCAAACTGAAATTTTCAACATTTTAAATTGCGTGAGGTTCTGTATAACTTGACCAAACTTTTGCTGAAGGAAAGATTTTTTTTTTTCCATTTTTTTCCCATTATTTTTTAACCAGATGGACGCATGATGTGATCAAAGCGACTTACATGCAACCAAAGTCAGTTACGAGATACATATCTGACACCACAAAAAAGATTTGGTAGAAAAACATGTTTACATCTCCAAAAGCTGACATCATCAAATCTATTATTTTCTGATTGAAATGGATACATATTGGCATTTTAAAACAATAGTGTCAGAAAACGCCAGCCCTGTTGCAGCACGAAGACCGTCTACATTTCCAATCAGAACATTAGGATAAAAACTAGATGAAACTTGTCCTACAGGAGGACACACAGCAAAGACAAAACGACCAGTAAAGCAGCAGTAATGACAACAGCAGCCTCAACAAGACGTGCATTGTAAGTGCAACAAATGTCATTTAAAGCAGAGGCTGACGCTAACAGCACAGCAGCTGAATAATTGACTGATAGGGGTCAGGCCTGTTTTTAAGCTGACATCAGTGTGTGTTTTCTTGTTGATGTGGCTTACGCAGCTCTTTGCCGCTGCAGCTGACAGCCATTACGTTGTTATGAACTCATGGAGAGGCCTCTCTTCCATCACACAACAGCGTCTGAGGGTTCCAGCTCTCGGTCTTGACCGACTACTTCCTCCTTCCTCCCTACAGGAGAGCCCATATATGGAAATGTCTTCCAGAGGCAAACTGTGTGTAATCGACTTATCTTTATCTGTCTCTGTGTTTGGCTCTGTTCAAGTGAACCCTCTTTTATACGAATGGAAACAGGTGACCTCTTTGACCCCTTAGAGAGTAGTTTGCCACCAGGAAAACAGAGAAAATGATGACTTAACCCTCATGTTGTCCTGCAGGTCAAATTGAAAAGTTGTAAAATGTAGAAAAGATTAAATATTTTTGCAGTGAATCTTCTGATGTCCACATTTTCAACATTTTTGCTAAATTTTTGAACATTTTTGGTGGGAAAAAAAAAGAAATATTGAAAATGTTTGTTATTGGTATCCGAATATTCGCGCTCCCCCCCACCCCCACCCCCCAGTCGGACGTTACCGGGCGGAAAGAATATGCAGCGTTACTGTCTTCCCTTCGCCTTCCGTCCGGCTCATCCCGTCGTGTGATCACATAAACATATACACAGATGTCGATGTGATCACCCCCTCCTCCCCCCCAGACGAAAATATGAATATTCGGAACTCGCCTCTTCCCTTCGCCTCATCCCGTCTTGTTCGGCTCATCTCGGCTCCTCCATTCGTGTTTTTTTTACCACCACCCGAATGGCCGGGTTGCTGCCAACTCTGACGTCACGCTTCACTTCGTTGCATAAACACAAGACAAGATGCTGAAGACCTCCGCCGTTTGGGAATTCTTTAACTGAAGACAAAACGAAGGCAAAATTTGGACCCGGAAGACCAGACGAACGGATGCTAATATTTGGGCCGTCTCCGCCACTGCCGCCCCGCCGGTGGAGATTTTTACTCATTTTTTGAAAATATTTACAACAATTTTCTTTTCTAAACTTTTAAGGTAAACTTTTAAGGAATTATTGGAACTTTCTTCCTTAAGGTAGGCGAATTTTCAGAAATTTGGGGAATTTTTTTGCCAATTTTTTGGGTGATTTTTTTCAGTCAAGGAAACAGTATTTTTTGGTGCCCGTAAATGAAGACAACAGGAGGGTTAATGTCAGACTACTCACAATTTTGAGCAACAATCCACAAACATTAAGCTCTTGACCTCTTTGTGACTCTGCAGAAAGTTTGGTGTGTTTGCATCAAACAGACTCTTCTCTTCTATACATCGGTTTCGTCTAGCAGCTCATCTGTCATCGTTTGACTGCATACTCACGCAGCCCGTCATGTTGTGTGTCGTAACGTCTTTGAGGCGTGGTTCAACTTGTGGCACAATGGCGGGTTGGGCTTCACCCAAGATCCTCCCAGATTCTTCTGAATTAAAGCTGAAAGGTGCCAGGCAGCGGAGTGTTTTAATTTGTGCCTCGAAAGATCAGGCAAAGGTAGCAAAGGTTACTGAGCAGATGCTGAAATAATCAGCTTAATTTCACCTCTCAGTAGAGAATGCTAATGCTAGCTAAATAGGAAGCAAGACTTTTTTTTGTCCAAAACACATTTTTTTCGGTTAAAAAAAAGCCGAAACCACACTGATAACCTCAGGATTTTTGCTTGAAAATATATAAAAATGAGCAAAATGTTCATACATGAGTAGACAAATTGGTTCAACACAAGTTGTTGCTAAAACTTTAAACAAAAATTTACATTTTGGTTGTTTCACTGTTTCATTTTTCTAGCAAATATGTTCACAGTGACCGCTCATCTTTGTCCTCATTTACAGGCAACAAAAAATATTTTTTCCTTGTCTGAAAAAAATCCAAAAATTCAGCAAAAAAAATCCCCACATTTCTGAAAGTTTGCAGAACCTTCAGGAAGAAAACTCCAGTAATTCCTTAAAGGTTTCCCTTAAAAGTTTTATTTTACAAAATCCCCCAATTTGGCAAGAAAATTCTTGTAAATATTTCCAAAAACTTTTTTTAAAAATCCTTAAAATATCCAAAATGATTACATATATATCAGTAAAACTTCTAATATTTTCTTTAAGAACATATTAAAGAAACTTTCTTTTTGGTTAGCATTTCTTTTTTTCCCCAAAAAATTGTTCAAAAACTTCCCAAAAATGTTGACAATGTGGACATCAGAAGTCTCACTTTATTTTCTCCACATTTTCAAACTTGGAAACAGGTCAGTTTGACCCGCAGGATGACACCAGGGTTAACTCTTCAACACATTTACACAAAAACTGACGTACTACGGTGGGAAATTAGCAGCAGCCAGATCCTGGTGCGGTTCAGCTTCATATCTGTTCTGATGTCGTGGTGTCTTTGCTTTCCCACTGAGGTTTAGTGTCAGACTTGGTGCTGTAGAGCTGCTGTTCCTGACTTGAATTAGTACCATAGATTTAAACTGTAATACAAAATACAAACCAGAGTCCTGCCAAGACCCGGCAGCTACGATTTTCTTTTTGCTATGATGTATGCAGACAGGGACATGTAGATGCTGGTGATTTGTTCAGTCTTGCTGCAGCTAATAAAAGGCTTTTCCAGTGATTTATCACCAGAGAAATTTAAGGAGTGGTCAAAGCTTTTGCAGCAGAGGACAGATATGCTAAATGTGTGTCCTTAGTATGGGTTAAAAATGCTGCAGAAACACAGATATGGGCTCGAATTACAATCGATTTTGAAGATTTTGGGTTTGTAAGGAGATGTTAACAAATACTTTGAAGGTCTGTAGTTTGTGTCCGAGTGCATTTGAGGAAACAAATACTAATAAAAAAGTAAAATAAAACTTGTGTATATGCAGGAGAGGAGATGTGTGTTGACCACCATCCACTCAGATTCATGTGGAAAAAAAGGCTCAAAATAAGTACTCATTAGTAGTTTTGTGTTTGGTGTTTACAGCAGCACTTCTTTTTTTTAATACAGGCACAGTTTTATTTTACCATTTTTAAAATTAATTAGCAGGTTTAAAAGGCATTTTATCTTTAAAGAATCATTTGTTAGAGCCTGAAACTGTAAGAATCAGTCCTTGAACTACTCACCTGTGACGAGCTGTTCCAATGAGAGCCCAAACCAAATCAGATTTTCACCAGATTCTGTAAAAAAAGAAAAAGAAAATAAGAAGTTTGAGCTCCTCAGGATAATCAACAGCCAATGAAAGTACTGAGACTTTTTGGCTGAACTGCAAGCAGTGTTTACTAGGGCTGGACCCGAATATCCGAATATTCGTTCGCTACGGCACTATCCGGATATTAATTTTGGTATCCGAATATTGGCCCTCCCCTAACTGATTCGTGTTTGTAAACACCACCCGAATGGCCAGGTGGCTGCCGACTCTGAAGTCATGCTTCATTTCATTGCATAAACACAAGACAAGATGCTGAAGACCAGTGTTTGGGAATTTTTCAGTTTAACTAAAGACTAAACGAGGGCAAAATGTGGACCAGGGAGACCAGACAAACGGATCCGACTATTCGGGCCGTCTCCGTTGCCGCGCCGCCGCACGAACCACACGAACGGATCTGAATATTCGGCCCGTCTCCGAATATGACTGAGTTTGACTGTATCTATGAGCGTCACAGAATCTTCCTGACCCTAACTTGAGTCTATAAACTCGATGCTTCACTTGCATAATGCAGCATGACAGCAACTCTCTCATTACTGGAACTCCATGACCTCGGTTTTTAACTTTCTCTTTTGTAAAGTTGCGCTCTCTCTAATCTCATCGTTGTGACATTGTGCTAGGTTTATTCACAGCTCCCTCACAGCAGACATTAAACAGCTGTTTCCAGCATCTGTGTAGAACTCCACACACCCTGACGGGTGAAACCGGTGGAGTTTGGCATCAGTGAGCCAGACAAATGGTTGCTCATTTACACCTGATTCATCCACAGCACAACAAAAACATTTAGTTAGTGCCACTCCTGTTGCACGTGTTTGTGAGCAGTCGTCAGGACAGAATGTTTCTGGGTGAGGCGTGTGAGGAAACACAAAGTTATCAGCATGCATCATGTCTGTGTGTTATATTCTGACCTCTTAGATTCATTCTTAATAGAAGTATGGATCGTTTATATGTAGTGGATGCTCTGTATTTTAGGCTTGTGCACGTCTCTTGTTGGGTTTCCATTGGATGCAGCACGCGGGTCAGTATATAATTGTGGGACTTTTTGTATCATAGTTGACATTTTTGCTGTTTTCAGGCCTAAAATCAACATGGCCACCTATAACCAAACACCACACGGCATTTTTAGAGATTGAGTAAAACTGATATTTGCTAAATGACACACAAAGCACCAAAAATGACCATAAACACACTGAAAATGGCCACAATGGGGCACAAAATGACCACAAGACAAATGAAATGACAAAATCACAGGCAAAATGTCAAAAAAAGAGACACCAAACAACAAAATCAAGTCAGAAAACAACACAATCGAGACAGAAAATGAAAAAAATGAGACACAAAAGGACAAAATTGAGACAGAAAACAACAAAACCGACCCAAAAAGACAAAATGAAGACACAAAATGACAAAACCGAGATGCGAAACAACAAAATTGACACAAAAATGAGACAAAACAACAAAATCAAGACACAAAATGACAGGACAAGTTTTAAATAAGCTAACTTTATTATTGTTTATCCCATTAGAAAGTGGTTGTTATTAAATTTGGACGGTTATTTAGTTGACATTTTAGTGATATTCGGTCATTTCTTTTATTAATAAGTGATTGTTTCCACAATAAATAATGATGGAATTTGTAAAGACATGATCATAATAAACATAAAAACATTAGGTTTTTTTAGTTTAAATAAAAATGTATGCAAGACATATGCTACAGACTTCAAAGTCCCTCAGTTATATATGGACCCAGGTGTTAGTATGCAGATGGAGGTGCCACTTCATCTCCAAATCAGCTCTGAGATATAGCAGCCGCTCGCTCACCAAACACCTTGCAGGCTGGGAAAAATTGGTCTTGCTGGGTTGCCATAGTGATCAGATGTGGGCGCCACCTCTCCATTCTCTCCCTTCCTCTCTCCACTGGTGAGGCTGCAGTGCGGTGGCGACACACTGAAGGATGCTGGGATACCTCCCCACAACCTTGTAGTGGTACGATCTGAAGACAAGGTCACCGGATCACGCCGTGGGAGTGAGTGTGTGTTTTAGTGGAAGGGGAGATGGAAGTGCTTTTGTGAGCTTTGCCTCGACTTTACCGTGCGATGAAAGGGGATCCTCCCAGGCGAAAGGTGCCGCTCGCTGTGGTGTGTCCTAGATCAGGCCTCGGTCCGTCAGCTGAGCCAGCACAGACGTGTAAACGCGTCATCACGGATGTGGAAGGGAGGGGTGTGAAATCACTCCCGACAGTCGACACACACATCTCAGCGGACACACACACTCTCTCTGCCTTTGTGTTGTGACCGCCGATTGTGGCAGCATGAAAATGATGAAGAAAATAGCACACCTTTTGCTACCTCTTACCTTTTGTTGTCACACTTCTGCTATTTCTTTGCCAGATCCCTTAATTCAAATACTCATTGTTCTTTTGTCTTACCCTCTGTCACTGATTAGCAACCATACATACGACCCCCTCCTTACCCGTTGACCCACTCTCTAGCCATCCCTATAAAATGTTCTTGGTCATCTTCCCTTCTTAGACTCATGCTCTGTTATGATATGACGGAGTGTCAATAAACACCCCACTACTGCAAACTTCGAAGGACTAAAACTGAAATTTCTTCAGCAAAAACCTCCACATAATCTGGCTTGTGATGTTTTTCCCCTCTTACCTGGGAAATGCCACCTTTGGGACCGTCTTAATATAGCCTTGTTCTTGCCCTTTCGCGTGGGGCAGGTGTGATTGCAGGTTGTGTTTGGCATCGTCGGGGGAGACAGGTGGAGTGTTTATCGTCCTCGCCAAAAGGTGTCAACGGCAGAAATAGCAGGGTCACGTTGCAACTGTGCACACAATGCCGCTGCTGCTGAACACACTCTAGGTAGTTTATATCCTGTTCTGAAGGAGTTGCACGGACTCGCCTGTAGGGGGGAAATCAGAGTGCCTTATATCGCAAGACAATCACAAAACGATACATCACGATATCTGTAACTGAAAAATAGTAAATTCCTGTAAAAAGTAGAGCTGATATCCAAATATTTATTTTGATATCCAAATACTCAGAATACCCGTCGTCGCCACTACTGAGTAGCTGCTTTACCATCATGAAGCAATGGTATATCACCGTCTTGTGGACTGCAGTGACCTCTGGGATCAGCGTTACTTTTGATTGTTCAGTTTTCTAGCTGTATCACGTGGACCTAACAACTCTGACATCATGCTTCAGTTCGCCCGTGTTTGTAAACAGAAGACAAAATGCAAAGACGGAGATATCTATGCTAATGCTAATGCTGTCGGACTCCGACAGTGAACACCTCCCTCCGTTGTCGTCCTCCATTTTCGACCACACTTTACGGGCAGAAGTCCTTGCAAATGGACGTTATAATGCTGGTGGCCCTCGAGGACGAGTAGCGAAACTTTGCCTTAAACACTGTATTGAAACGTTAGCCGGACCCACCGCTTATCGGTAAGGAATTTAGGATGGTGGGTTTACATGTTTGTGGTGTTGTCTGGGTACTTTATAGCGCTGGCCTAAACAGCAATTTCTGGGCTCCGGATATTCGTGCCCAATTAATGGCGAATATCCGAATATTCGCCGAGCGCAGAGGGGTCGGGGTTAGTGCATTTTTGAGAACTTTGATCTTGCTTCTAACCGCTGAGTCTAACAGCATTAGGATGATATCTCTGTCTTCGGCTTTTACTAACACGGGCGAAGTGAAGCATGATGTCGGGGCCAGATCAGAGTATTCGAATCTCAGGATTAATGTTCGGATACCACCAAAACGATGGTCCAGCCCTAGTACTTCACTTTTACAAGGAAGTTCTTGCATGTCGCATGGTCTTTGTCGAGCTTGCTTGTTCCCTCAATGTTGTGAAAGCCGAAATGGGTCCACACTTTGGACTTAAATGTGGATGGAGCATCTCTTACAGTAGCATTGATGTCAGTCATTGTACCTGGGCCTCTTCAGCCGATTCATTTCTGCTCAAGTCGCCCTCATTCATGTGATTAGCGCCACCATGTGGAGTCATGAAGTAGTGACGCTGGGGAAATGGCAGCTGGCAGGGCAATCTGGCAAGTATAGATTTTTGGCACCAGGGTATCGATGCTCATAGGATGACCATCTTTTGTTCCACCCCTACTCATCTGCAGGAATCTAATGCACAGTCCGCCTATCTCTGGTGCAAAGTAGGCCGATCTTCACCTTGTTAAAGCGAACTCTCATGGCCGTGTAGCTGCTGGATTCCTCTGACCGCATCTGTTACATCTACTTATTAAATGCCTGCTAAGATTTCCACCGTGTTGCCGTGGTGTCGTCTGTCAGCAGCGGTCTTAGTCAGCTCTGGCCCACTTCTGCGGTTTACCGAGCAGGACGGAAAGAGGAGGTGTCCGTAGCGCCGTTATTCATCCTCATTACTTAGGGCAGCAGCAGCAAAACAGGGAAATCCCGAGGGGGAAAGTTGAAAACTGAAATCAGAAAGACAGGTGTACGCGGTGGTCAGCAGTGTTGGTTTGCATATGTCGGCGTTAACCCTCTGAACTCCTAGCAGTCTGTTAGATTTATTTGCTATTGTTGTATTTTTACTCACTGTGAGCTCATTTTACTGCAATATAAAGTCCTGCAGCACTATTTAAATAGGTGGTACTGCAGTTATAATGTTGTACATCAACTTAAGTTGAATTGCTTTTATTACTCATATTTTGATTTCAGAGCCTATTCAGCTGAACTGCAGGTAGTGTTTAATAGAGCAGACAGTTGACCAATATGTAAATTTAGAGCAAATAATTGCCAATTTTCCTTTAAAAAAAATGACTAAACAGTGGATGGACTACTTGTTTAAAGCTTCAGTTTATCATTCCTTGAAAGTTTTAAGCCATCTTTCCCTCATCAGGAGGATAAATGACTTCATATAAAACCTGTTTAGTTGTCATGTGAGGTTGAAAATTTAAACTAAAAGACGTTTGAATGGGTTGTTTTGTGTCTTTTCACCGAATTCAAGAGTCTGCTCACAGTTTTAGTCCTGTTTACACACTCATCTATTGTATATTTTCTGATCTTTACAGTAAATATGCCACTTTTAGGTGAATTTCTGTTACTTAAAGCCAGGATTAATGAAGTAAGGCGCTTTAAAAGAGTAGTTTTGGTAACAGTACAACACCAACTCAGCAAATTGAACCAATGTTCTCCATCTCAAACCCTCCACACTTAATTCATTACGTTTTATTACCCTAAACTGACCTGCTGACTTTAATACAAGTCCTCTGTACTTTTAGGACTTTGGTTCTACTTCATGGAGCCTCCTGTCACCTGACTGTTGTGACCCCACTCCTCCTCCTTTGCCTTTTCCGCCCTGTTACACAACAGGAAACGTCTCCAAAAACACTCCCGACAACATCAACAATACCCACACAGGCTATTTCTATCCTCCGTCTGTTGACTAAATTTTCCCTCCCGTATTTAGCCTGAAGTTCATTTAAAAACCAACCCTGACAGCAGCAACGCCACGATCCACAGAGTCATAACCCCGAAAGAAGCACACTCCAGAATAAGCAAGAGCATCACAGAACAGTTTGTCTGTTGTCCTTTAACCTCACTTCTCTTTTCTGTCCACCACCAGTGCGGGGATGTCGTCCAGGGAAGATCGTCCAGATGACGGAGGCGGAGGTTCGTGGCCTCTGCATCAAGTCCCGGGAGATCTTCCTCAGTCAGCCAATCCTCCTGGAGCTGGAGGCTCCGCTTAAAATCTGTGGTCAGTACCATCATCCGTCAGGAACCCGTACTGCCCTTGTTTAGCTTGTCAAACTGACACATGATGCATATATTTTCCATTAACTGCACTGTTAGAGGATATTACCACCTATCCTAGAAATAAAGATCCTCCTCGCGACTGCAGAACCTCACTAAGAATCATCTTGTTTTTAACTTTTGTAATCAAAGTAATCCATAGACGTTGCAAACAGCTGCTTAAAGACTTATTCGGTAAAACTCTTCTCCGCCCTCCATCCCAGGCGACATCCACGGACAGTACACAGACCTGCTGAGGCTCTTTGAGTACGGCGGCTTCCCTCCAGAGGCCAACTACCTGTTCCTGGGAGACTATGTGGACAGAGGGAAGCAGTCACTGGAGACCATCTGCCTGCTGCTGGCCTACAAGATCAAATACCCCGAGAACTTCTTCCTGCTCAGGGGCAACCACGAGTGTGCCTCCATCAACCGCATCTACGGCTTCTACGACGAGTGTGAGCATCTCGATAGCATGTCGTGTTTCATTTTCACTCTCGCTCAGGTCAGGGGATTATCTCAGCACCAAAACCAGGCATTAAGAAGCTCCAGAGCTGAATTATTGAAGGCCGGAGGATTGATATACCCTATCTGTTCTTGGTACATGAATGCCATCTTTTGTCTAACCACTTCTATGATGCGTTTTCATAAGTATCTGACTCGAACCTCACTTTGTATACTAATTTTTTACCGTCTTTGGAGTGGGAAAGATCCAAGCTGTCACCTAAAAAACACTTAATTAATTAGTTTCACTTAATTAGAGAGTGCAAGAACAGCATTGTTAAACCAAAATTATTAAAAAATGAAATTCAAGCTATATAAATGCCTGTCACAGTAATTTCTAGCTAGAAAATTAGCTACTGGCTGCTGCTAGCAATATTAGCTTGCTAAACTAACATTTTTAGGCTAACACTAGCTCAGCTTGCTGACAAGCTTCTGACGCTAGATAATAATTGTTAGGTTTTCAGGTTAGTTTTTCAATTGTAGATATAGATAGTACTAATTTAGCTGTTAGTTAGCTTGCTAAGCTAAAGTTTTTAAGCTAACTTCTGCTTGCGAAGTTTTCAAGTGCTACCTCAGCTATTTCCTGTCTCTCTTTGAGCCTGTATGCGACGGCCGGAGTTAGCGCTGCTCTTAGCGACAATATCGGAGAGAAGTAAACATTCAAAAGTGCAGTAAAGTCAATGCCGACGATGCTCACTGCCACAAACGCAACAAACTTTCGTATGCAAGACAAAAACATCATCTATCTGTTGAAACATACAGTGAAAATCCATCACAAAAATGCACAATTTGACTGCCTGACTCATAGTTTCTGAAAGGTATGTTGTGTATTCTCGCTGCCTGGAACCCTCACAGAGGAAAATGCATCATATTAATATTGGGTGATGAGTAAACATTAGTCGGCTGATTCTGTAGCTGTGGGTGTGTTCAAAAATATAATCTGAAATGATAACAGTAAAAATACCGTCAAAGAAAAAGTCCCACATTCAGCTTTTTTCCTGAATGAAAGAGCCATAACAAAGAGAGAAAATACAGCAATGGTAGTTCTGTTCTTAATTTTTTCCGTCTTAAAATCTAACAAAAAGAACTGATAACATTGCTGTTAAATACCTGGTCGATAAGCGCTATCAGTACTGTTTGAAACTTAATGCCACCCATCCCTACTGAGGCCCTTTGTGTTGGATCTGGTTGACTTCGCACACAAAGATACGACCAGAACAAAAGCTGCAACAGAGGAGCAGTCAGGCGGACTGTTTTGGGTGAAGTGCTACTTTTGAATCCTTAAAGTTGATTATTATCAATTGGAGGTGGTGCTTTTTTTCAGAACTAAATGGCAGCAAATATGGTGAATAGAATCAAAGCTGCCCTCAAATAGCTGCTTAATAGATGAAAAGTCTTAAGAGTATAACCAGTCTTTATTCAGGAAGGGAACTCAAGAAAAATGTGTCATTGCAGCTTGTTAGCTAGCAGTTAAGAGGTTTAGTTGAGGGCGGTTGTGATTATTTGCTGAAGGATTTTACTTTATTGAGACTCAAACAGCTACGAAAATTTATTTATTAGAGAAGTTTTGCAGGCTAGAGTCTCTTTAGTGAAGCTGCTAATGATTAAAAACCTCAAAAATAACTTATTAGATGGATAAATATAGTGGAGATAAAAGTATGTATTTGACCCTATTGTCACCTAACTACAAGCTGTATAAACCTGAAAAAAAGATGCAAATTAACTGCTAGAGACTGGAGAAGAATTAAACGTGAAGCTACCAGGAACTCATTAATCTCCAGTGCTGCCATACTCCAGAAATGTAACCTACCTGAAGAGTCCAGAAGTAAAATTTAAATGTCAACACTGGGCCAAGAGATTTCTGAAGACAGATTTTTCGAAGGATTTATGGACGGATGAATTGAGAGTGGCTCTTGACGGGTGGATGGACAACCAATGGGCACAGAGCTCCACAGATGGACCTTTTTGGCTTGAAGATGAACTTAAATCAACTCCCAAACCTACTGCCAGGTTTTAGGAGATGCTTTCTTCAAGCAGTGGTGCAAGGAAAAAGTCTACATCATCGAAGAAGGCCATGATTTTTATGCAGGACGAAGCTCAATCACGTGCATCCAAGTCTTCCACTGTTTAGCAAAGACCTTGAAGATGACAGAATAATCCGATCCAAACCCTACAGAGGACTTTGGGCTCTTCTTAAAAATGAGATTTCCGGTGCAGGAAGATGATACAGCTCTTTGAACAGCATCTGGGAGGCTGTGGTTGCTGCTGCAGGAAACGTAGATCATCAACAGATCAAGAAACTAACAGACTCCATGAATGGAAGTCTCCTGACAGGATGACTACTTTGGTCACTGAATATTTGAAAATGAAAAAAGAATGAATGAACAAAGTGAGATGGGACTTTTTTGTTTTTCATTTAGTTGCATCACATTAATAGTTGGATGGACGTTGGATGAAGTTCCGTATTAAATTTAAAGTGATAATCAGCAGCTGGGTGTCGAAGACTTTACTCCAGATGTGTCTTAAATCCCTAAAACTCAAGTCCGATCTTGTAAAAACCTTTCAGGCATCCATATAAGGCCTGCTGACATTCTGCTTCGTTGGTGTTTCAGGTAAACGCAGATTCAACATTAAGCTCTGGAAGACTTTCACCGACTGCTTCAACTGCCTGCCCATCGCCGCCATTGTGGACGAGAAGATCTTCTGCTGTCACGGAGGTACGTTAGCATCGAAACGCTGCTGATCTTTGGGTTTCTGGTAGTTTGCTCCCTCTCCTCACTAGCATGATACAATCCAGAGTCGGACAGATAAAGTTCACGACCTAAGCTGCCAATCATTTCAGTTCACAGGTCTGGTGCGAACTAAGTAGGTCAGAGCCAGTTTATGGATTTTCTGATATGAGTTAATACCTGCACAGACACGGAGGACGAGATTGAAGAGATTTACCCACAGACTGTTGTTGTGTCTCTCCAGGTCTCTCTCCTGACCTGCAGTCCATGGAGCAGATCAGACGCATCATGAGACCCACAGACGTGCCCGACACAGGTAGGTCAGCACACCTGGGCAGATGTCAGGGGACTCTGGATGGAATCATTCCTGTAGTTTGGAAACGTAAAAGTAGAACATTAACTTTCAGCTGCTTGTTCTTAACCTGGCAATAGAATAAATCCTGCTACTACTTTTAGATTTTACAGACAGAACCGGCTTAATGAGGACATGCAACGTTTTATTTACAAATGAAAGCGCCAGTAGAGTGAATCTAGCATATAATAATATAACACACCCAGGATAGATTAATTATTGAGGCCGGTATTTATCATTTCACCATTTATCTGTCACTGTTTTTATTGGCTGATTATTTATAAATTACATGTGCTACTTCAGTTCTGACGTAGCCTCCTCTCTCTGAACATGAAACGGAAACCACAAACCAGGGCATTAGCTTCTCTCACCGTGGCTAATGCTATGCTAATGGCTAGCGGCTAAGTTAGAAACAGTCTGGAATCCGTTCGAATTTGTTTTTTTCCCCTGTATTAAGCAGTTACACACGTGGACAAAATTGTTGGTACCCCTCAGTTAAAGAAGGAAAAACCCACAATTCTCACTGAAATCACTTGAAACTCACAAAAGTAACAATAAATAAAAATTTATTGAAAATTAAATAATCAAAATCAGCCGTCACTTTTGAATTGTTGATTAACATAATTATTTAAAAAAACAAACTAATGAAACAGGGCTGGACAAAAATGATGGTACCCATAACTTCATATTTTGTTGCACAACCTTTTGAGGCAATCACTGCAATTAAACGATTTCTGTATTTGTCAATGAGCGTTCTGCAGCTGTCAACAGGTATTTTGGCCCACTCCTCAAGAGCAAACAGCTCCAGTTGTCTCAGGTTTGATGGGTGTCTTCTCCAAATGGCATGTTTCAGCTCCTTCCACATATGTTCAATGGGATTCAGATCTGGGCTCATAGAAGGCCACTTTAGAATAGTCCAACGCTTTTCTCTCAGCCATTCTTGGGTGTTTTTGGCTGTGTGTTTTGGATCGTTGTCCTGTTGGAAGACCCATGACCTGCGACTGAGACCAAGCTTTCTGACACTAGGCAGCACATTTCTCTCCAGAATGCCTTGATAGTCTTCAGATTTCATCGTACCTTGCACACTTTCAAGACACCCTGTGCCAGATGCAGCAAAGCAGCCCCAAAACATTACTGAGCCTCCTCCATGTTTCACCGTAGGGACAGTGTTCTTTTCTTCGTATGCTTGGTTTTTGAGTCTATGAACATAGAGTTGATGTGCCTTACCAAAAAGCTCCAGTTTGGTCTCATCTGTCCAAAGGACATTCTCCCAGAAGCTTTGTGGCTTGTCAACATGCATTTTTGCAAATTCCAGTCTGGCTTTTTTATGAGTTTTTTTCAGCAGTGGTGTCCTCCTTGGTCGTCTCCCATGAAGTCCACTTTGGCTCAAACAACGACGAATGGTGCGATCTGACACTGATGTACCTTGGCCTTGGAGTTCACCTTTAATTTCTTTGGAGGTTGCTCTGGGCTCTTTGGATACAATTCCAACGATCCGTCTCTTCAATTTGTCATCAATTTTCCTCTTGCGGCCACGTCCAGGGAGGTTGGCTACTGTCCCGTGGGTCTTGAACTTCTGAATAATATGAGCCACTGTTGTCACAGGAACTTCAAGCTGTTTAGAGATGGTCTTATAGCCTTTACCTTTAAGATGTTTGTCTATCATTTTTTTTCGGATGTCCTGGGACAATTCTCTCCTTCGCTTTCTGTTGTCCATGTTCAGTGTGGTACACACCTTTTCACCAAACAGCAGGGTGACTACTTGTCTCCCTTTAAATAGGCAGACTGACTGATTATGAGTTTGGAAACACCTGTGATGTCAATTAAATGACACACCTGAGTTAATCATGTCACTCTGGTCAAATAGTTTTCAATCTTTTATAGAGGTACCATCATTTTTGTCCAGGCCTGTTTCATTAGTTTGTTTTTTTAAATAATTATGTTAATCAACAATTCAAAAGTAATGGCTGTTTTTGATTATTTAATTTTCAATAAATTTTTATTTATTGTTACTTTTGTGAGTTTCAAGTGATTTCAGTGAGAATTGTGGGTTTTTCCTTCTTTAACTGAGGGGTACCAACAATTTTGTCCACGTGTGTATTTTATGACCTCTACACAAATTATTCACCTACATTTACTGAGTTTATTTTCAGCCTATTGGAATAAGTTAAATATGGCTGAGATTTACCCGTTTTTGAAGCTAAAGGTGCCCTTTTGACTCAGCTTTTTTCCTTGCTTGCCTCTCTTCATATCGGCCGTTGAAACATACACTTAAGCAGCATAATTTAGTCAAACCCAGCGGGTATAATTCAAGCCCAGCGTCCTTTTATTGTAATCTTTCTTGGACCGTTTTCTCTCCTCGGCTGCAGTGAAACGACCGGACGTGATAAAAGGACGTTTTTTATTGAAAAGTTCTTCAAAGGAAATCCACTTAACTGCTTCAGACAAACTTGTGGCAAATTTTCATTAATAGACTGTGAAGTTTGTCTCCCAAAAACAAATTTAGAGGGAATCTTTTATTAGCCAACATAAACAGAAGACCTAACAAGCCAAACTTTGTTCAGTGTAAATGGAAATCAGTCGTTTTTAGACTTGTGAGACCTTAGAATGAACATTTTGTTGAGTCTCATGTTGATCTGTAAGCTCAGATAATGATGGATTTTCTGGTGTTAAAACCATTAAGAGCTTCCAGCTGTCAGCATCCGTCCTCTTAACTCTCAAAATCTTTCATTTAAACTGGGTTTTCACCTCAACCCAGCTCTTTATTTCAGAAGCTCATGTTTCTCATGAAGTCCTGTGGAAGTCACAGTGAAACGGGGAAGTGAAGCCGTCGCACTCTTTGCCCCTCTTCTTTAAACCTGCCTGTTCCTGTCCTTATAAGGCAGCCGGCGTTCAGACCCTGACAGCCGCCGGCTCTCAGATCCTCTTATGGTCTTTGAGGGAGACTCCAAGTGTTCTGATGAGGAGAATGTATACGTTAGTGTTTCAGTAAACATGACACAGAGAGATGATTTCATCCTCTGGTCTGGATGCTTTTAAACTCCTCCATGGTGGTAAGAGGAGATCAACGTTGAGTTTTCTTTACCTCCAGGCCTCCTGTGCGACCTGCTGTGGTCCGACCCCGACAAGGATGTCCAGGGCTGGGGGGAGAACGACCGCGGCGTCTCCTTCACCTTCGGAGCCGATGTGGTCAGCAAGTTCCTGAACCGCCACGACCTGGACCTCATCTGTAGAGCCCACCAGGTACAAGGAACATCCAGTCTACATCTAACCACTAGAACACACAGAGAACACGAGAAGCTTCCTAGAAACACGACCAGGTGTGGTCAAACAGAGCCACAGTTTATCTAAACGTTCCAGATTTGCATGAAGTGCTGACAGAAGTCCTCATCAGTTCTTCACTGTGGTGTTTCCTCGTGTCTGCTGCCCTCAGGTGGTAGAAGATGGTTATGAGTTCTTTGCCAAGCGGCAGCTGGTGACTCTGTTCTCAGCTCCCAACTACTGTGGAGAGTTCGACAACGCCGGCGGCATGATGAGCGTCGATGAAACCCTGATGTGCTCCTTCCAGGTATTATACCGCTCCATAAAACTGAACCTCAAACAGGGATGTAGTCCATAGTTCTGCTAATTAATAGTCACTAGAACTTCTATCTGCTGATATCTAAACATCATTAGTCATGTCCCAAATTAATAAAACTGATAAATCTTCTCTTTGTCCTACAATTAGGACTAAATATGGATCACATTGAGAACTTTTCTCACTCAGTGACTTCTTAACTACAGGCCCAGAATTATAATTGTGTATCATTGATCCCTGCTTTTCCAGTACAGGAAGAAAATGGATAAAGACTTTATGGTGAACGACTGAAGCATGGCTGTAAATGCTGACTGGTTGCTGTCAGCAAAATCTTTACAACAACTATGGGACACTTTGTGGACTTTAAAAACAAGCTATAAACTGGAAGCAGTAAAACGTATGAAAATAAATAGCTCTCATAAACCCAGCAGCCCCTTTTTCTGAAAGCTTGTCTTTAATGAACAAGCACTATTTTTTTTAGCCCTTTCTATAGTAGCATGTGGTCAGGAATAGAGATCAGACAAAGTATTGATACAGCAACATATTGCATCACTTCCTGTTGTGATACATAATCAATAGACTGGAAGGAAATATTAGCATTGCTGCATCACGATTACTTGTAGTACCGCCTAATGAGTGAAAGTTTACAAACCACCAGTCAAACCAACCAGAGGGCTAGTTAACTGAACTTGAATCATAATAATACGTGCCTACGCTACAGCTACTTGCCGACATGTGTGACCTTTCAATCCATGCATTCAGAATCCTAATTTAAAGCTAATGCTGGTGCTTTGCGTCTGTTTCTAGATCCTGAAGCCATCTGAGAAGAAAGCCAAGTACCAGTATGGAGGGATGAACTCCGGTCGGCCCGTCACTCCTCCCCGCACAGCCCAACCTCCAAAGAAACGATGAGGACGAGACACGACGAGAGAGAAGACGACTGCCAACCGTCGTCTCCTGTTGGCTTTTCACAACACAAAATAGGAAAGAGCAGCACTTGGCAGAGGAGGAAGCAGGTCAACTATTTTAAAAGACGCACTCAAACCACAGTCTTTGATTAATTTTTATTATCTCCTGAACTGCTGTCTCTCCTCTTCTTCTTCAACGCTTCTTCTCCCCTCTGCATTTGTGTAACATTTTTTAAAACAAGTGTCAAAAGAAATACGAGAAAGGGTGTCATTCTGTAGCATATCGGAGTGTTTCTTTTTTTTTTTTTTTTTTGTCTTTTTGTCCTTTTACTTATTTTCTTGACAACTGAATGACAGCTAGTTTAGTTTACCACATCTCCTGACTCCGCCTGTACAGACACAACAGGCATTAAAGACGACTGCTGGGTTTTCAATAAATAATACAGGGAAGAAATGGATGCTCTGTGTGCTGCTTCCTGCTGACTCACTTCTACAAAAAAACATTAAAAACATCAGCTGTATAAAGGTTCTTTAAACTTCATGGCGATTATCCAGCTCATCTGGTTCTTTTAACACAACAGGATAGACAAAGAAAACATCGCAATATGATTACATTGTTGCCAACATATTGCAATCGTATTGTCGCCAAGATAATGCAATAGAATAGTGTTGTCAATATGTCGCATTGCAATCATATTGTTGCTAACATATCGCGATATGATCGTACTGTCTGCAACCTATATCGCAATATAACTGCATCGTCGCCAACATATCGCAATATAATCATATTATCTGGAACATATCACAGTATAATTATAATCAGATTGCATACTGCAACATATCGCATTATAATCGTATCAAGGGCAATGCAGCATGAGGTCTTGCAGGAAATCTGTCCCATTATAATCATATTGTCCCCTGAAGGAGGAATGATCATGGCTGCACGTGCTGCTTCTTTTCCTGCCTCGGATTCTGGGATGTTGCGCCGTTCGTCACAGTTAGGAGGGAAAATGTACAATAAATGTTTGCAAACATGTAGAGCATTGTAGTAAAGTTTCAGATATATTAGAACATGAATCATATCAACACCTAAACTTTGTCTCAGAGCTTCACCCGTTCCCATGATGAGTGCCTCGCTTTTGTCTAACTGTACACGCCTGTTCTTTCTCACAGCCACACAAAAGACCGTGTTGCTAAGCGACCACATTTACCAACAACAAATCTGGCCTCCGGTGAGGATCTGTCAAACAAATCACCCTTTTTTTTTTTTTTAGTCAAACACAAAGTTGGTTCATCCATTTATTTACACCCAGTCTGTACAGATACATTAAAACAGGCATGAATTCCCTTTACTGCAGTGAACCGGCCATGGATCAGTCAGTAATGACGTGGTTGGAGGAAAAAAAAAAAAAAAAACACACAGCAGGGTGAAATGTTGCGATGGACGCACCAAAAACGACTGGCAACACCACCACGATCTGTATTAAACCCAACAAAACATGGACATTTTAAACCGTATTACACCTGCAGCTACTTCCTGTACGTCCAGCCTGAGAATCTCATCGTTTAAAAGTCCATATCTTTGATCCGTTTCGCGTTTCAGGGTCCTGAAGTCACTACAACATGAACACACTCCGTTTTACTGATGCTGCAGCGACTGAATGTGGGAAATTTAGCTTCCGAATAAAGCGGCAGTGTTCAACTTTTAGTCGGCGTCGACTACCTTTTCAGTTCAGGACCACGCGTGATCCATAGTTGCCATGACAACAACTCCTTGTGGCGTTGCATAAATGAGGTCCCGCTTTTAAATAAAAAATAAAACATTAAAATTGCTCCCTCCAAGTCTCAGCCCTTGGTTCGTTTTGAAGCTTATTTACATGAACTGGACATCCTTAAAGTCTTCATTTACAGATTCAGCTGAAAACAAATACACTTTAAAAAAGAATAAATGCAGAACTTCCTATATGAGTTAATGGTGATTGTGGATCTTGAGCTATAATGGTTGTTTGTGTACATGTGTGTATTAGAATCAGAAAAGCAAAAGTTGTTACTGCAGCATGGCACATTGGTCTACATTGTATACAAACCCAAAACAATCTGACACAGTTAAACGGCCAAAACAACAGCTGTATAACAGTACATAAACATCTGTATTTTCACAATTGCGCCAATATTCACATGTGATTGTGCATCAATGGCTCAATGTAACAAAAAGCGTCAGTCTGTTGGTTCGTCCAACCATTAAACTGCAGTTAAAGATCCCAAGAAACCGAAGTAAAACCACTTCCTATGTCAAGAGTTCAGACTCCAGAGAGTAGAAGAGAACTTGCAGTAAACATCCTGCCAGTACCGTCCTCTGACTGTCACAGCATGTTTAACCATGAGGTTTTAAAAAAAAACGACATTTATTGACCAGCAGATGGCAGTAGTAGTCTACTTGCTGGTGCTGTAGGTCCATAGAGGTAACTAAGAGACTAAATGTACCGATTAATGAGACAACCAACCACTAAACATACATGTTAAAGGTAAAGCTACATAGCAGCAAGACTCCCACCTATAAAAGACACTTTCACTGGAAACAGTGCAGTCAATTTGCACGTCTCTGTGGCTGTTTTCAGTCTCTTGGTGGATGTTTGGACTCTTGAGTCTGGTTTCTTTGTACCTGTTGGTGGGTTTTTGTACCCATTTGTTGTTGTTTGGAGTCTCTTGGTGGTCGTTTACAGCGTTTGTGATGGTTTTCAGTCTTTCAGAATTAGTTTTGAGGTTTCAGGTTTCTGTGGGAGTTTTGCACCCATTTGTGGTTGCTCTGAGCCTTTCTGTAGTAGTTTTGAGTCTCTGGTAGTTTTAAGTCTTCATGACTTTGTTTTGAGCCTGTATGTTGTTTGTTTGAGTTTTCATGCCTTTCTGTAGTAGTTTTGAGTCTTCTCATGGCAGCTTTGACTCGTTATGTTGTAGTTTTGAGTCTTTATGTTAGTTTTGAGTCTTGAGTGGTTTTGTTGTTTTGGGATTGTTGGTGGTTGGTTTGAATCTTTGTTACTTTGAGTCTTTATGTGGTAGTTTTGAGTCTCTAAGGTTGTTTTGAGTCTGTAGTTGTTTTCAGTCTCTAGGTGATTGTTTCCAAGTATTTTTGCCATTGTTTCAATACTCTTCATAGCTGTTTTGAGTCTCTGTACTGGTTTGTGTCTCACATTGTTTTGTATCACACTTGTGTGTTCCCATCTCTCTTCAGTACGTATTTGTGATTTCAGCATTTCTTTCTAGTACTCCTTTGTGTCTCTTTGTAGTTCATTTTTCAGTGTTGTTTTCTGCCTCTTTGTGGCAGTTTTGCATCTATCTGAACATAAAATGTTAAACGTGACTTTAAACAGAGGCTCTGGCCCAGGGCCCCCGTCCCCTGACACTTTTCTTGTCCCTCAGGCAGGTCATTAACCTACCATTTGTAAGTTACAGTACAACATTACCACAAAGTCTTTCTTTGTTCTACATCTGTAACATACTGCAGTTTCATTAGAAAATACTAAATGTTTGCAAGAAAAATACATCTAAAATAACTAATGTAATCAAGCTAACAAAAGCATTCGTTCAAGCCATCAACCAAATTTAAAAAAAAAAAAATCTCATATCAAAAGCCGACCAGAGTAAACAAAGCTTAATTGTGGCAAAATCAATCACATCAAGGAAGACATGAAACTAATCATGTCAGTCTTCCTATAGTTTCCCTTTATCTAGTGGATAAACAAAGCTAAATTAAACATAAATAAAAGTACAAATGTAAAACAGTCAACATAAAAAGTCCAACTTTTGTCTTCAGGTCAGAAGCTGGTCTAAAAACCAGTAGCATAAAGGATTTCCTATCATCAGTCCTTTGAGACCACTTCATGAACCGTTTGCTACAGCCAAACGGCCCGAACTCGTCAGAAACCACCTGAAAGATGAGGGGAAAAAAAACAAGAAGATCGTACAGAAGGAGCAGACGGATGATAAATTAATTATCATGCTTCCTCCTTCAGGTGTTTGAGGGATTATTCAAGCGTCTGTGCAGCTCTGTATGTGTCTCTAGACCAGAGCCCGGAGGGGGAAGGACAGGGCGGCTCCTATGGACAGACCCAGGGCCAGGAAGAAGGTCATCAGGGCTCCAGCCGTCTCTGCGTCCTTCGGTTCCACTAACCTGAATACAGAGAAGATATTTAGTCTTTTCAGTGGAACACCGTGGAGATCAACCTGCTCAGACTTGATTCATCACGGTGAGCATTCATCTGCCTTCATTTTTTGTTGTCATGGCGATCCCAGCTGGAGCAAGGGATTTTGGACACACCCTGATGCGTTCAAGGACACTCAGAGATTCAAGAGTGTGCATTAAATGGGGCACATAATCGCCTCTTCTTGAATCAGCCTCACTTTTTTTAGCATTTAATCTTCGTAAAGTCACATCAGAGACATCTTAAGTCAGCACAAACCAAACACTCCCTGCTGCTGCTGCACAATAAAATAATTCATCTGTTTGCACAAGTCACTTTAACTGTGATGTAGCTCCAGGAAACACTGAAAGGTAGCACTGTTTCAATCATCTAGAAACCTACGAAACTGTAATTAGGGTGTGAAGACATTATTGAAACCATGGGTTTTAAATCTCAAATTTGAAGACCTAAAAATATTCAAAAATGGATGGAAATCTGCACACAATTTGCATTGGTATGACCCAAAATGGCTCAATAGCGCCCCCCAAGCAAAATTTCAAACAGGAACTACAGTCAGTACATGTCACCCAGAGTTATGAAATTTGGTACATATATGTAACACGTCAAGACGCACAAAAATGTAACTGACACCCATACCCAAAACACAACAGGAAGTCGGCCATTTTGAATTACGCGTCATATTTTGGACCAATTTTCGGACATTTTCTAAACCTATAAATTCAAACGGGCTAACCCCGACAGAGCTGAAATTTGGCCAGGACGTACACCAAGCATGGTGGATCAAACGTTACCAAAATGCTCCGCAAAAGTCTGAGGGCGTGGAAATGGCGGCCCTCAGAATTTCAACGTTTCCCCGTGACACAGGAAGTGATGTATAATTAGCCTGTCCATGCTCCAGTCTGCCTCAAACTTTACATGTGTGATCAGAGTCCAACCCTGAAGACATACATGGGCCCGTATACATTCAGTGATAGCGCCACCTGGCGGGCATGCTTGGATTCGCAGGACCCGACCAACGCTGCTTGCAGCTTTAATTTCCAGCAGTTTTTTTTTGTTTCCAGATTCTTGCATGCGTGTTAGATTGTTTGGCTGCACCATGAACAGACACAAACCAAACTTATAAAAGATTGTTCTGGTCTTAAAATCAATCAGGTATTAAGACTTGTGGAACAGGTTGTATTCCACCAAGCTTTCCTTTAATAATCATCTGATAATTGTTGACTGTCTACTTCTATATAAAATCTTCTTTTTAAATATGTTAAATTAGTGACATCTTTGATTGTTGATTCCTACAACGAGTATCTTTTCCAGCTACACTCATCAGTCACATTTCTAAATGTGTTCTGTGCTTTTCTTGTTACTTTGGCTGATTAATTATGAACATAATTTTCTATTTTATGATGCAGTATATGCTAGGAGCACAACGTTACTATGTTTACAACTGGGGGAGCTCACTGACCTTAATTTGTACGACTGCCAGGAAAAACTGCTGCATCCTCAGATGGAAACCTCCTGGGTCTGATGTGACACTGCTAGTTTGTCTTGAACCAAAACGCGGCCCATCCTCAAATGACTTACCTTTTGCTGAGTTCATTCTACCCAGTTTGCTTTACTGTGGAGCTACATTTCAGATAAATTGAGGTAAAACTGCAGCAACAGGAGTGTGGTGTTTCTACTCACTGTGGTGCGTAGGACATGGACAGACAGACGAAGTAGCCGCTGGACAGAGAGAAGAGAGTCATGATGACGGTGAAAGCAGCGTCGTGGGAAAAGTAAACGGGAAGGAAGGAGCGACTCTGGACGTTGCAGAGCATCAGCAGAGGGATGAAAACCACCCTGGAGACGACCAGCGCCGGGAACAGACGGGACTCCTTAGAAGGCTGCAGAGGAGATAAGAAAGAAGAGTTGTTATGCAGAAATTTGGACGATTTAAGATTAGACAGGAAGAGGAAAATGTTAGATGAAAAACGTGAGTGGGAGAAGGAAAGACATGTTTGGGTTGAGCAAATTAATACACTTGAACAACAAGAAGTGATGTTATAGAGAAAATCTGGGCCACAGGAGGGACTTTTATACATGTATTGTTGGCATGGGAGACCAGAACACTGAGCCGTGTGGGAGAGACGGGAACATCCGGTGGTATAAAAACACAACAGAATGCGAAACCAGCTTCTAACAGGAACAACTACAGGAGAGAAGCCAAACCACCTTATCACCTCATGCCCTCTGGTCAGTGTTTAACGTTACTCTTATTGTTCCAGTGGAGGGTGAATGAGGCATTTCCAGTCGGCAGAACTGAGTCATGTTCCCTCCGTCATTTATTGCATTTGTTTCCAATGATTGCTTTTAGTTAAATGGGTTCTGCAAACACGCCTGAACAACAGCGCTGGTTAGCACGATCCCAGCAACAACAGGAGAGTTTGTCGTGCCGTTTTTATGAAGTTGGTGTTGCTGTTGATTAATCTGGAAGCTGTTACATGTGGTGCCACCTATAGACAGTGTTTGATTTGATTTTACAGAAAATGTAACGCATATTTATTTACATAGAAGCAGCTGTGACAAAGTGTTAGGCATTTCAGATGTCTAGATGAGGATTCGTCACGGTAAATTCATTCCCAAACATTCAGCCATAAAGAAATACCTTCAGTCAGAAGAAGAACAGAGTCCTCTAACAGATGGTCTGACCCCCACAGAGCCCTAATCTCAACATTTCATCAGTCTGGGATTACATTAAAGCCTAGAATTAGCCATCTACTGAGAACCTTTGAAGTCCTTTACAGACTCTATTGTTATTTTCTGTACATTAAGTATTTGCAGCGCTGTTTCTGAAACAATCCTGGCTTTGTTTTTACCCCCTAAAACAAAATATACAACCACTCACAGCTAGATTAAAGCATTTCTGAGTCAATACAAATGACACAACAAAAAACATCACGCCTTTAAAACCATCTCCACAGTGACGGGGAACACTGAAGAAGCTATGCAAAACAGAAATATGGAAATGGAGACAGTTTTGCATCAGAAAATGATGGACAGTTAATCTTCCAGGGAAAGAGCGAGAGAATCGGAAACGTCCATTTGTTAGTCATTCATTTACTGAATAGCAGAGGAAATAGCTTAGATGGGAAATGAGGGAAGTGGATAATTCCAGGAAACATGATGCAGCTACACAATTATACAGTGAATGTGCAAACAGAAAACAACTGGAAAGTAGTAATTAAATACCAAAACCTCTCATGAAGACGGTTTTAAAGAGACAAAAAAGAAGTAATTTACAGTAAAGTTGTGGTTATTTATAGGGTATTATGCTGTGATTTTCCTCGTCCGGTCCACTATTGGGCTAAATGTGGAACCTGAGCTAAAATAAGTCTGACGTTCCTGGGTTAATGATAGTTGAATGATAGTTCCATACTCACCCACTGTTTCAACGTGGTGACGGTGCGACCGATCCAGTCGTTGATGTTGAAGATCAAGAAGCAGCACACCGAGATAAAGAAGCGCTCTGCAGAAAGAGGACAGGCAGCAGAAAGGGTCAGAGGATGACGTGTGTTTATGCTCAAGCAGCAGAGATGTCTGTAACCACTGAGCTGAAGCGTACCCCATTTTCCTGGGAACGATGTTTTGACGTCTACAGTGACGGCGGGGAACACGGACAGAGTGACGGTGAACACGAACGTCACACAGAACGCCATCACCCAGATCTAGAAAACAAGAGACATTTTTTTAAGAACAATGTACACGATCGATTAAGCCTCGTGTCGTCCTGCAGGTCAAAATTGACCCGTTTTAAAGTTTAAAAATGTGCAAAAAAATGTATTTTCACAGTGAAACTTCTGATGTCCACATTTTTGGGAAATCTTTGGACATTTTTTGGTGGAAAAAAGAAATGTTTAATATGTTTCTTTAAGAACATTCACAAAAAAAAAATAAACCAAAATCCAGCAAATTTCGCTGAATTTTGGTTGATTTTTTTTCTTAAAGGAAATATTCGAAGTTTTACTGATAGTCACTTTAGATATTTTTTAGGATTTTTTTGGAAGATTTTTACTCATTTTTTGAAAAATATTTACAAGAATTGTCTTGTTCTTGTTTTTTTTTTAAAACTAAACTTTGAAGGGAAACTTTTAAAGAACTCTTGGAATTTTCTTCCTGAAGGTTTTGCAAATTTGGGGGATTTTTTTGCTGAATTTTTGGATTTTTTTTCAGACAAGAAACCGATATTTTTTGGCACCCGTAAATGAGGATGACAGGAGGGTTAACCAAAGCATTTGAGAGCACCGTCAGATGTGGCTTTACCTTTTTAAACACCTCTATGACCGAGGCTTGTTGACTCTCCTCCGGCTCCTGAGACAGGAAGGCCTGCTTGTTCCCGTCCTGATCGGGATCCACCTCGGTCTCCACCACACCGCCGTCCTTTGCCGAACCGCCGGTCACCGACCCGTTAGCGTGGCCGTTCAGCTTCCCGTTTTCCACCGAGCTTCTCTCTGCAATTGAACGCACCACTTTCACCGTCTCATTTGCACACAGAACGCTTCATTGTTCGGCGTCTGCTCAAAGGAAATCAATTCAAATGTGACGGCTGGTACAGAGAATTGTGTGTTTGAGTGAACAGAGCTCTCTGAGGTGTTTGGCATTCGTCTGTGTGGGGCCTGTGTGAGTCCAACAGGCTCCGTCTTTGTCTCCGCACACATTCTAATTACATAAAGAGGGTCAACTGACTTAATGAGATAATGTTCCACTGAATTGATTTGATTCACTTAGACTGTGAAGGACAGAATTGCGAACTCGGTGGAAAAGCAAACAGAGGACGAGACAAATGTTTGATTATCTTGCAGTCTGTACTTCGAAATCGGGACGCTGAGTGAAAAGAGCAACTGTCCCTGTGGGGCAACTTAACGGCATCCGATGAGGTCCCACCTTTCAGCAGCTCGTCCGTGGTGTCCGCCTCGTACTTGCTGCTTTTGTTCAGATAATACTGAGCAAACTCCTGCAGAGAAACACCAGAAAAGTAAGATCTAACAGCTGAAATAAAAATACAATTAACCCTCCTGTTGTCCTCATTTACAGGCACCAAAAAATGTTTTTGTCTGAAAAAGATTCAAAAATTCAGCAAAAAAAATTCCCCAAATTTCTGAAAATTTGCAAAACTTTAAGGAATAAAATTCCAATAATTCTTGAAGTTTTCCTTAAAAGTTTTATTTAAAAAAAAATTTGGCAAGAAAATTCTTGTAAATATTTCCAAAAAATTAGTAAAAATCTTCCCAGAAAACCCCCAAAAAATATCTAAAATGATTCCATATATATCAGCAAAACTTTTCTTTATATTTTCTTTAAGAACATTCACATAAAAATCAACAAAAACCCAGCGACATTTACTGGATTTTTGGTTGATTTTTATGTGAATGTTCTTAAGAAACATTTCTTTTTTCCCACAAAAAATGTTCATTTTGTCCACAGTTTTTCCACATTTTCAAACTTTAAACCGGGTCAGGACAACAGGAGAGTTTAAAAAAAAACAAATAACTCATAGATTAACCTATTGGTCTAAAACCTCTGTATGCATGCTCAGACTAAAATGGATTTAAGTGGGACTACAGAGGAGTTGTGCAACATTTCACGGAGACTAACTCGGACAAAAATGATTTAATCCACATCTAATTAAAATTCTACTCAGTTCTCTGCCTGCTTACAGTCAGATAAAGCAGTCTAAAAGTCTACCAAGAGAGTCTGGAGGATCAGGATTTCTGGATTTACAGATCCCATTTTCTGACCGCCCTCCAAACTCGGTGGATTGTGAGTTTAGCCGACTAACCAGGCGTGGCAGCAGCAGGTAGCTGAAGAGCGTCACCAACGTCCCCACGCAGGGTGTGATGAAGTAACCCAGAGCTGCCGACTCGGAGTCTGCATCACCTGAGCGACAAAAACACAAGTTAGCACCGAGGGATTCTGGGAAAGAGAAACGGCAGGAAAAAGACTAAACAACAGGACCTAAACATGAGGCGTGTGTTGTGTGCCGTCATGCTGATTTGTTTGTTTTCAATGCTCTGTGTTTCTAGGCAACGGAGGCTTAGTGTTCTGTGTGTCTCACTGGCGATGGCGAGCAGCATGGCGATGGCAGCGAAGGTCCCGGCGAGGCCCTGGCCGCTCATGAAGATGGCGCTGTACTTCTGAGGCAGCAGCCCCACCAGGCCGAACAGACTGCCCTGCAGCACGGCTCCGAACGCTGCAAACGGAGGTAGAGGAAGGGCTGTTTATCGTAGCAATTCATCGCTGAGAGACACATCATCTCCGTCGGTTTCTGTCATACAAATACCGACGTACAGTTAATGAACCAGATAGTAGCCATGGTGACGGAGAAGAAGCGGTCCTGCTCCATGGGCACTTTGACCAGCGCTGCCGTGATGATGAAGAGCAGCAGGACGAAGACGAGGCTGCCGGCGATACGCACTGCCTCCGATATCCTGAAACACAAGCACAAAACATTCACACATACACTTAGCAATACCTAGCAAACGCCCAATTACAGGGGGTCATCGACGTACGACAGAGTTCTCTTCTAACGGACTGACGCAAGCCGATTTTCGCCGTAAGACGAAACTCCGACAAAAATGTAAACAAAGTCGTTACGTGCATCGATCAGTTCTTCAGAAAAGTCATGAATACCAGCGACTTTCACGCATGAATCATTTTATAACAGAATATTGTAACAAACTGATATTGTTGTTGATGTTTCAGTGTTTATTGTTCAGTTCCAGATTTACCTGATGTCAGTGAACGTGCCATGTCTAGTTAGCTCACCTCTGATTGGCTGAGAGTTAGCAGTAGAGAGAGAGCTGATTCTGAAGCTAAGTCTTTGCAGTTATTCTGGCGTTGGCTACGGCCCACAGTAGTCTGTGTGAAGGTTCAATAAACCACCAGACAACCAGATAAAGTCTCACTCATTCATCACAGAGGGTCGCTACAATATGTCGACCTGCTTTTACAAACTTGACTGATGTTCGCCCTGTTCTGAACGTTTTATATCCAATTTCAAATCCATGGAGATGGCTTTCCCTTTCTTTGAAGCATCAGAAGAGTCTGACTTATGCTGGGGAGCCATAAAAGTGAGTGAATCCAAGATGGCGTACAAGCTGAGAACGTAAACAAAGCTGTTTATAGCACCACATGACGACGTATTCATCCGCTCCGCTCGCCAACTAGTTCCACGTAACCAGTTCCGACGTAGCGACAAAACGCTGTAGGTCGATGACGTCGTAAACCCAGAGGATGGTGATGGAACCGTCACACATCCCTTCTTAGAATACGAGCTCCTATCCTCAGGCAGATGATAGAGAGTCTCTCACTGCAAACTCCAACCTCCATCAAATTCCTGAACAATGCTGCTTGAAGACTGTGCAACAATTTTTATAGCGCTTTTACTACGGTGATTTTTACTGCGGTGATTTTTACTATGGTGTATGTATGTGTTCTGTGTAACGTCATGGGATATGTGCAACACTGTTATGCAATTGCTGTTGAGATATTGTTTGCTGTCATTGTGACCGTTGAGGCATTTATGGCACCTCTGCTGAGTCCAGGACAAATTTCCCCAAGTGGGACAATAAAGTATGTTGTATTGTAACCCGAGGACCCCCTGTAATACTTCTACTGGACACTGTTACTTCTGCTGAGCCTCCAGCAGCGTCACTGACCTCTGGTACAGGAAGGAGTTGAGCAGGGTGAACAGCAGCAGGGGCAGCTGGGACAGCAGCGTCATCCAGTTGTTGAAGTAGTACTCTTTGCGGACCACCACTGTGCCGTTGCTCCATTCTGTTGTGTTTAGGCGACCTTGGAAATACTGCAAACCCACATGGGAAGGAGACAGGAGTCAGATTAGCGCTGTCAAACTACTGCAAGCGCTACTAAATCATTAAACAATAACCGGTCGTTTTTTCCAGTCTCACCTTCATGTTAAGAGTCCTTCAAATTCTACACTTAGGCTGCTCAGGTTTAGAAAACTACATTACACTTCTTTCCTCGTGAGCTAAGTCGTATCCAAATATTCTTCTACTCACACAAACTTTCACACGCTTGCTAAGTAAATCTACAGTTGAACTCTTGACCTTTCTAAAGCTGCAGTAATCTGTATTTCTCTGTCAACAATCAGCCAAATGACTGATGGACGTATGTCGACAAAGCACTTGTACTGACAAACTTTTAGTGAGTTATGAGCAAATTATCACCTCTGACCTCAATGTGGGATTTTAGCTTCTCTACCAACTCTTTTGGGTTGTTTTCAGCAGCAACAAGGAGCGGTTTTCATTCAAAATAAGGTTATTCTAAACTTCCTAAACACCAAACAAGACAAAGTAAACATAACTTTCTGTGTTTTGCGCTTGTTCCTCTAGACCCAAACTGAAAAAGAAATAAATACTAATGCAGTTGTACTGGAAGTTTCACGTTCACGGCTTTGTTCCTCTTATTCTATTCATAAAGTAGACTCTTATTGTTTGACTGACTGTGAGAAAGTTCAGTTTTCAGCCACTTGAGCAGAAGTTCTTGTTTCGTTTTTTTTTTTTTTTTGAAAAGGCATGGGGTGATTTCTATTTACGGGTGGAGTGTTCTTCTGAAAATTGCTTATTTCCAGTGATTTTACACTGAACGTTTTCCACGTGCACGTGAATATTCGGATACCACAATTAATCTCCGGATACCGCCATGGTGAACAAATATTCGGATATTCGGCTCGAGCCCTAATTGAATTACCTTTGTATATTCAGGGTTTACTTGAGTAGTGTTGGAAAAAATGCATCCTTCACAGTTGATTGAATATTGCGTATTTATATATACTGACAGTCAATAGAAACTTTGAGGTAGAAATGTAGGCAGAATTCTACTTGTAGGGGGGTTGTAATTATTCATTGTGGATTTACTGATGATCTAGTGTCCTGGTAGTTGAGATAATGAGGAGTTGTCATTTTGTCATGATTCATTGCACATGGGTTGGTCACTTTGCAACAGTGAACCAAATACACACCAAGCAATACTCAGTGAGTATCTGCACAATGTGAGAATGGGTTTGAAGGCCTATATAAAGGCCCAAAAAAGGCCACCATTGTTAGTCCAGTGAACAGCATCATGCCGCGTCTGTCACATGAACGTCGTCTCCGGGCACTGGGTATGGTGGAGGCCGCTTTGAGCTACAGTGATGTATCCAGGCGTATGGGCTGTTCCCAACCCACAATCAGAAGCCTGGTCCAAAGCATGCGCCGACGGATTGCTGCCTGCATCCAAGCAAATGGAGGCCGTACTCGCTATTGACTGTTGTGACTTTGTGTTTGGAAGGTGCCGTTTTCTTTTGTGAAATTCTTTATTTTGAAATCATTCTTGAAACTTTAGCTTCTTGTTTCTGTATGCCAATATGCTAAACAAATGATTCATATGAAGAAAATCCAGTTTCGGGCTTCAAAATAAAAATTATGTTGAAAAATATGGTCTCAAAGTTTCTATTGACGGTCAGTGTAATATGAAATTAAGAGGCAGCAAAGTAACTGATGATTTAAGAGGTTTTTGTCAACACGAGCACAGACATCAGCTGAAAAATGATGGCAGAGATTCACAGAAGTCTAATTCTGTTCTCATTTCCACAACAATACTGCTGTTATTCAGGCTGCTGCTTTCTTTGTAGTGCTTGCTGCGCTCGTACAATTCCATCCCCTGTCAGTAAGGAGCTGAAAATAGCCGACTGTGAAGCGTCAGTACTTTCAGCGGGACTTAAAACGCCAGCCAGGCCCTGGGTATGCAACTAACAGAGACGTGAAAAGAGGCTCCGTTCAGCGCGTGAACACGTGTCCGTGTGCAGCGATCCATATGATTACCCAAAGCCATTTGACAGACTATGGATTCTTGGCTCCCCGCAGGTCATGACATTTAAACACTCGACAGCCAGACGGCAAAAACACGCACGACTTCCACAAATTAATTCAATCACTTGCTAGAAAGCATCAGGACGACTAATCCAAGGCACGCTGGAAACCTAAAAATAAACTGTTCTTTAGGGACATAAAGTTTCTTGAGTGTTAGATTAGAAGAACGCAATAAAAAATAAGCATTTAATATACCGTATTTAAGATGTATCAGGAAGTGTATTCTTCCCAAACCAATCTAAAGGTAATTTTCAGTTTGGTTATGAAATTTATTCACTTCAAAAAACCCTGTGGACAATCCTGTGGTTTCCCATGGATTGACAGCACCAGTTGCTGTCCATTAGCTATAGCATGCCAGCAAGTTTAGCCTTGAAATCTGAGCAGACTTTTGCCATTTTATAGTTTTTTTAGAATCGCTCTCGCTCACTCTGTATTTGGGAATTGAGCTTTGACTGTCCTGTAACAATTCCACTTTCATTTTTTCCAAACAAGATGGCCATGTCTGTGATTTATAAGACTAAAAATATAAAACATAAAGCTGTGTTTCAATCATTTTAAAAGCTCAAACTACACTGCTGGCTTTAGGGGTGTAATTTAGTCATGATGAAGTTGTCTTAATGGATGATTTATAGATGGCTTCTTATAGACTTGAGAGTAGAAACCATGTGATTTTTTTCTTATTGGCCGTTACGGTAAGAATTGGGACAATCTATTGCTTCAGAAAAAGTTTGTTTCCGGAAAATAAATGTATTTGAAGATGTTAAGGTTATGTTTATGCACCATTACACTCCAATATTAAATGTTCTGTCAGATTCTTTGTCTTTGTGGGAATAGGTCATTGATATATTATGTCATCTTCAGTTTTTACCAGTGAAGCAGTCATGAAGAAGTTCCATGGCAGCAGCGTTCCCAGTCCCAGAATGAAGAAAATGATTCCCACTAACCAGCCCCTGTAGATAAGAAGGAAACAAAGACAGGAAGCAAATGAACAACAGAACAAAACCAGTCGCAGAAGTCCAACTGCGACTAAATATTTTTAGAAAACATACAGAAACTGTGGTCGAGAGCAAAACAAGCGAGGACTTGGAGGTCGAGAGCAAACGGTGGGAAGTGAGAGTTTCTATCGGATTTGAACTCACCGGTCCTGAGGAGCATCGGTTCGGCGCTTCATCCTGATGCAGGAGGTTCTGGTGAAAGGTCAACAGGAGAGAAGAAAGGTCAGCACCATCGCCAAAGATTACACAGTGTGTAGTTCCCGTCCGTGACCCTCCTCTGCCTCGGTTTCGATGCTTAGTAATGCAGGAATCTCTTTACATTCTGTCATGAGGCTGTGAGGGGCTGAGCAAAGTAAAGCGCCTACAGGGAATCTCTAAAGAACACTGGTGTGATATGTGTTTAAACAGAAGACAGAGTGTTTTCACATGTCAACCTGTGACTGTTACAGTGAGCTAAACTATGCAGCAGCTTGTAGTTAAATGCGTATAGTCAACCAGGAATGGCAGGAAGGCAAACATCCAGTTAAATGACCCGACTGAGTGGAGTTTCAACGACCTTCCATTGACGTTCTGGCACTGGAATCTGAACCCTGAGGCTGGGAACAAATTCTGTCCTTGTTTTAAGTGTACAATTGGTCAAAAACCTTCAAGTCCACACTCTGTGTACACAAAAACACCACAAAACACTCAACAAATCTACTGAAAGGTATTGACCCAGTGGAAAAAGCTGTTCTGTCCACTCACAGCTCTTCTGCTTGTTTGAACTTGCCAGACACATAATACAGTCCAGGGCTGGACATGAATATCCAAATATCCGGTCATGACAGGGGTATCCGAATATTTATTTTGAGATCTGAACATTCGGATCCTCCCTCGTCCCCCCGTCGGACGATGTCGCACAATCGGTATTCGACTCGTCAATTCGTCTGTCTCCTTGTCGGAAATTACGACATGAACTGATCCAAATATTTGGCTTGTTCCTCCGTCTTCCACCTGAACCAAATATTCAGATATTTGTCATTAATCGGAGCCGAATATCCGGAGCCCAGAAATTATTCTTCAGGCCAGCTCTAATACAGTCCCTCCATGAATCTGCGATTTTGCGATCGCAACAATTCACACGAATTCAAGTATTCTCTGTGAATTCTGCTCAACCTTGCAATTTTGTCCAACTACCGCAACTTTTATGCAATCTCAGCCAACCTCCCATGAATTCCACCAATCATAGCAGTCCCCAGCGCAAACGTAACGCACCAAATTCACTTCCTTGTTTATGGTTTGAAGATCCAGACATGTACGATTCTAATGTCACTCATTTACCAACAAAAATGACTGCTAAAAACTGGGCAAAACAACTCCCTGATGTTCTTCACGAAAGCAGAAGCAAACTGTTTTGCACCCTGGACAGCATTGTGTTGGAATAAAAACAAAAATCATCGACTGACAAACACTTTTCTAGGAGAATGTCTGAAACAAGTCTACCACAGAGCAGACAAATCACCATGACGGAAGATGTTGGTAAGTAAGGTAAGTTAAATTAATTATTCCGTCAAGAAACGCAGCGGAGTGATTAATCTGACTTCCTTATTTGAGAATGTTTAAACATGTTCTCAAAGCAGAAAAAAATGCAACTGTCTCCCGCAATTTCATCCCAACAAATACACTTAAAACATCGCAACTTACATTGCAATTTCTCAGAGAAGCTGCCACGAATTCAGGCACTTTAGGTCGCAACAATCTTGAAAAATGCCCGCAAAACCCTGGATCGACTGATAATAGAGGCAAACTTACATTTATGCTACTTTAGGATGCTTAATCTTTTTTCTCAGCTCTACAGCTGTGTAGGAGAGGTCTGTTTTTTCCCCACTGGTCTTCATTTTTGTTGAATTTGTCACTTCCAGCAGTTTCAGTTATTGTTTTACTACCCTAATCCTTGTCAACCAACACCTACTTCCAACCAGCAAAAAGCAGGTGTGACCTAGACATCAGCAAACCAAACAAAAAGACAGCTGCGTCATTCTCAGAGCTCTCTGAAACGGCACACACGTCCAGGAAAGTCATATGATTCAGTTGAGTCAACATCAGTTATGAATGCCCTTCGTTTGCCATGAAGGTTTGTACACAGTGTTACTTTCCAGGAGAGCTGAGCTAAATAAATTAAAAAGGCCTGTTTTCTCCCTGGTGAGAGGGTTGGTTGAACAGCCAGCGATTGGACATGGACTTCAGGGTAAATCAAAGTAAGTCAAAAGCCATTACAGTCTAACTAGACAGCATGTTTTAAGCAGCTGAGCAGAACTAATTAGAAAGTGGCAGTAAATCATGGAGAAGTGGGGTCAGAAAGGTCGTAAAAAAAAAACGTTTTTGCGGTCTATACCATCAAATGTACCATAAAAGGCGGAAGGGAGTGGATCAGTCGGCCGCAGCGTTTGTCTCCAAAACGCTACTCAAAGTTCTTTAATGTAGCTTTGATCTTCTGAATCCAAAGAGAGGAAAACAGCGTGAGGTTCCCCAGGAGAACTAACATCATGGCGAGGTGGGGGTTTGGTTTTCTATAAGGACGCACTGAAGTCGGTCCAGGGGTCATTCAGGGTCAGGGCTCAAAGCAGACATAGCAGGATCACTGAAGTTCCTCACAGGTTCCCTTCATCAACAGGAATGTCAGCCGATAGAAGCTACTTAAAATATGTTCCTGTCCACTCTCACCGAACACGACTACAAATATGGTATGTTTTATTATTTCTAGGAGCAGAACACAAACACTGGCTGGCAAACAATCGGTCCAGTAGCAGCTCCAGGGGATTTCAAAGACGACAGATTGAAAAGAAACACAAACATGTTTGTGTGTAGACATGGTATGTGTTGTTTAGACTAAGAACAAACCACATGTGTAGGTGTTTGATGGAAGAGAAAGACACATGGCAAGAAGGACACAGAATATAAAGCAAAGTTACGAGAAAGGTTATATTCAATATGCTTCGATCTGACCAAATTCTTATTGCTTGGACAATCAAGGGCATCAATTTCATGAGCAGAAACGCTCTACATCAACATCCGTATGCAAATAATCCATTATTTTTGGTGGCAGGACAAACAAACTACCTGAAAACACCCCCACATTTTCACAACTTTGAGCTAACCCAGTCAAATAGAGGCCAAATTTATTTAACGTTGATTGATTGTGACTCGGAGTTAGCTCCAAATGAATGTTATGTGCTCCATGTTGAAAAGGTCACCAACCAACATGGCAGATCATCATCCCAAGTGTTCTCCATCTGCTACTCTTTAGTCTCTCCTCTTTAATCTCACCCCAACGGGTCGAGGTAGATGACTGCCTTACCTGAGCCTGGTTCTGCCCAAGAGTTTAAAACTTTCCACTGTTGCTAAACAGCTTGCTAGAGACTTTTTTTTTTTTTTAATTTGCTGGATTTTAATCAATGAAACAACTAGGGCTGGACCCGAATATCCGAATATTTGTTCGCTATGGCGGTATCTGGATTTGGTATCCGAATATTCGTTCCGCGAATATTCGGATATTCGTCTTTAATAGGGCCCGAATATCCGGAGACCAGAAACCACTATTCAGGCCAGCCCTAGAAACAACATGAGAAGATATTCATTTTACGAAGTGAAGTGCCTTGAAACCAATTCTGTGAACTGGTGCTTGATAAATACAACTAAATTGGTGTAAACACAGCACAAAATAGTAAGTTTAAACGATTTTTAATGCTTCAAATGCCATTTCTTTTGTATTTGTTTATATCTAATTCAGACTAACATTGCTAGCAGTGCACGCATTTAGTTTATCTAAAGAAAAAATGCAAAAACAATACAAAATTCTTGCAAAGAATTAAGAGTAGGTGTGATTTCAGTCAACATTTTCTTAGCACTCTGCTGTTTCACAAAATAAATACATCAAAAAGAATGAGCAATTATGCAAATGTTGTTCTTTTCATTGAAAAGTTCATCCCGTGTACGTGCTTCTTAGTAGTTGTTGTGATGTTAAAAAAAAAAAATCATGTTTGTGGGGAAAAGCTGTACATGTAAACAGATGTTTCAGGTAAAAACAGAGCGACCGTCACCTTCAGCAGAGAAAAGAGCAAACAGCCTTCTAGCGTTCAACTCATCTTGCACGTTGACGGTCAACCATGAGTAAAATACACATTTTGGAGTGCAGCGGGACTTTAACATTCTAGTGCTTCCCTCAGCCTTCTTTATTACCGAGGTCTTTCCGCCCCTCTTTCAGCTACAAAATATACAGGACAGAAAGGACAAGTGGCCTCTTTGTATCATGTGAGAGGGACCTTAAATCTGTGAGGCAACATGCAGACGTGAGGAAAATTCGTATGTCCTGGACGAACGCTGAGGTGCGATTTTACGAACACACCTGCCTTTGTCTGCTTCCAATCCAGCATTTCTTTCTGTACTTGACTGGTTATTAAACCCTCTGAAGGAGGCATTTATTCAGGAGACGTGACGGATATCTGCACGCCAAGACGAGGCGAAACATTATTTACTCTGCTCCTAGCAACACAAAAACATTACCTGTGCTTGTGCCCCTTATTTGTCTCCCACAGTCTACTCTAATTTATGCTTTCCAGTACTCCCAATTCACTTAATTAAGTAAAGCACACACAGCTGTTAATTTTCCCCTGACAGGGAAATCAATCCACGCCTTAAAAAAGCTTTCACACAGATAATATACCAAACCGTTCCTTCCACTGGGATGTGGAGAAAACGATTATACACTAAATTATCTCCTGTGTCGACACACAAAAACATTATCACAGCAATAATGCAGGCAGCTACTTGAGAGCCAGTACCAGCAGAGAAAGTTATCAAAACTGGAAATGCACCGCAACAGAAATCCACCACAGCCACATTCTGCCAACATTTTAGGAACTATCTGCTTTGTTTTTGTGTCACTTGCTGCTTCCGTTTTGAGTAACTACACTTCCTAACAACGCCTACGCAGTGACACACTTTTTGTTCTTTCCTTCTGCACAATCAATTCCATTAAATACCACATGAAAAGGTGTGAAGCCTTTCACTCCCAAAGACGAGCAAACGCCTCGTCTAATCTCGTGGCATGCGACTCGGTTGGACTCGTATCAAGTGACTCGGTCAGTCGAGGACGTTTCACCTCCTCACCTTTAAATTAAGCTCAGTTATTAAATCTGATTCAATGAGTTTTGGCGCATTTGTCGGCATTCGTCCTGTTGCTTCTCTCATGAATGAACCCCAAAGTGCCGGTTCCATCAGCAGCGGTACAGGCCCAGGTTTTAGCAAAAGCCCCAACATGTTTGACAAATGAGGCGGTGTACCATTTTAATCCATCTCTTCTCATTTTATATCCTGTAGTGAATCATCTGAGGTTTATCAGGAAGTCTCGACTTGATTGTTGACGAGGAAACGCATCTGCCTACTTCCTGGAGAACATTCTTGACATGCTATGTGGTCTTACTGAATGCTGAAAGATTTTATCCACATTCTTGATACCTGTGCTTCTCAGTCGACTCAACTCATTTGCCATATTCTAGTTTTCGTACCAATTACCTTTCACATCTGACAGATTTTTGCGTTTTCTAGCCTCATATTAATCATCTTCTCCTAAACATACCTCTTACATGGTCAGACAACAACACCTAAACCTCCCAACCAGCTCTTTGTATCGTGGGATCTGTTTTTGTTCACAAATTAAAACTGAAATAGGACACATGCAGCAGCCAGGTGTCCAGTTACGTAGAAGCCCAGAGAGTCTGAACACTGTGTGATAAAGTTCCTCTCCAGGTTGTTGATTTAAACTCTGAAAACTCCTATCTGTGTTTCAAAGTACAACAAAGTTTCTTTCCAAGAAAATAATCCCTTCCTACCTACAAAAAATGGCTTTTATGTAACTGAACACTGGGATCTTGCTGAGACAAGTTGGAATACTGAGGTGAATCAATCATACACGCAGATTCTGAAGAAGAATGATGCAATGGACAGCACACAACTTGACTCCATCTGTTCTTTTAGGACTGGACATCTTCTAGCATACTAAAAAATAAAAAAAAACACTTGGTTTTCACTACATGGGGTGTTTAAAAGGGCTGTAACTCACACATAGTTCTATATTTGTCAATGTAAACCTACTTAAAGTGAAGCTGAGACGTGGTACTTTAATGTAACATCCATTATTGTATTGAAACTGGATGCACTGAAGCACAGAGCCTGAAGACCACATGAATGTTTTACGTTTCATCTCCTAAATGATGTCAGTAAATGCCTCTGGGTCATAGGTATACAGTAATCCAGACTGTCTCATACCGGCCATGTGTGCTGATGACTGAGCATGAATAAGATACTAACACTCGGAAGTACTGTCAAATAAAGTGTGCTCCTTATCAGATTGTAGTACAGCACCATGTGGTGACGTTACTTCCCTATTGTGTGACATGTAAAGTGTACATCCCACCATGTGTGATGATAAAGTTAGCATATTGCCCCATTATTAGCACAGATAGCTGTGGTTCATCAGTGATTAAAAGAGGCCAAATCATTACAGAAGATGAATTATGTAGCATACTATCTTCATTACATCAAGGACACCATGTTCCATGTGACAATACACCTGATACACCATGCTGTCAAGAAACAGAACAAGCTAGCAGCATCACATTAAACGAATATAGCCTAGAATAAGCTAGTAATAATAAATAAAATAGCGTAGCTTCAGAATAAGTTGGTAGCATTAATTAAACTCAAGTAGCTTCAGAACAATCTTGCATTGAGTAAAATGAATGTAGCTAACTCACAGTGATGGAGAAACGACAAAGAGACAGAGAGAGGCTCACCTTGGAGGAGGAAAAAAGAAAAATGTCGGTTCTTGTCACTGTATTCTTATAATGTTCGGTTATTCCAGACAGTCCAAAATGGCTCACCGGCGACACGAATCGCTGTTTCGGTAAATTCGTCGACCACACGTGGCGGGAAAGTACAATAAATGGTGGTTTAATACGCCAGCCTCCATGGCAGGCAGCTGCGGTAAAACTACAGCCCCAAATATGCAAATCCCTTCCTGATGACGTGTCAAGGGCGTGCGCAGATCTGCGTCCTCTCACATATCATGTTCTTATCGCATCAAAAATAATTAATTTCATACACGAAGGTGATATTTTACGGCTTTTAACATATTAGATATGGATAATTGAACAACAGGTGTATTTTTTTATTTTAATTTTATTTTACATATCAAACTTACCCATGAATCGTGTTTATTACGGTCCAGACATCAGAAACAACACTATAATATTGCCAATAATAAATATTTTCAACGCTGATTAATCTTTTTATCGTGTTCTGGTTTAATAAATTAGTTCTTTGGTTTTAAAAACGGTAAAATTAATTAATTACTTTTAAAATATTGTCAATTTCTCAAAGCCCAGGATGACATCTTAATAGTTGATGATCAGTTTAAAAGCTGAGCAGAAAATATACACATTTAATATGCTGGAGTAACCCTAAAAATGACTTAATAGATTATCAGAATATTTGATGGTTCATTTTAATAGCTGACGAATGATATAATATATGGCTGCAAATGCTGCTTAATTTATTGATTATTTTCTGGATTAAGACATGAAAATGGTGAATATGGTATCTTGATATGTCTCATTTTGTCCACAGCACAAACATTCTCTATCACAAAGGAGCAAAGAAACCAGAATATATTCACATTTAATATACTGGAGTTGGAAATATTTTGGGACTTTCTTCCTTTTAAAAAAATACTCAGAATAGTTTTCAAGTCATTTAATAACTGACAATTGTTCAATTAACCATTGTAGCTCCAGTGTAATTATAAATGTCAGGTCTGATTGTGCTGTAAACTTGGCCACATTTATTTAATTAAAAGAGCGCAGTAAGACTTTCAGCAGCAGTTTCCCAGTCACAAAACCCACATGACTCAATTTAAAAAATCACACAGCTGTGAGATTCTACCAACGTTTAATAAAGTGAAAGAAAAGACAGCAACGTGGCTGTAAATGGGTGAAGCTCTGTACTGATGCACTCTGGCCTAGTTTAACCCCTGTGTATTACATCAATAAAAGTGAGTGAAAAGCAAACAGAGGTCATAAAAGCGGCCACAGATACACATCTTGGCGGGCTGGATGGACACAGCAGGTTTACAGCTCTAGTTATGTCAGATTATATCGATGCTGTGATCTTTAGGGCCATTCTAACACCTGTATGAAATGGAAAAAACTCTATTCTTCATGTTTCATTTCAATGCAATAACAGCTTCTAACTTAAATAGATCCACATGAGTACAGAAAGAACTACAGAGAGACGTCCCTTTTAACACAGTGCATGCATTAATTTATTCAGAATGTGTGGAAATGTGGGATTGTCCAAATTATGGTGGCAATTTTAAAACACTTTTCAATAAAAAATAAAGTTTTTACCTTGTTGGTGTGTCTATATTGTGTTTTTTAAGCGTTACAAGACACATAATAAGTGAAATAAGCAACAATGACATGACTGAGCAATGGTAACAAATTGAGATTTCAGGCTTTCATATGTAACCAACTTTAAGGAATCAATTCTGTTTGCTTTCAGGGTCTTTCTGTGTCTTTATGATGCAAAAATGCACACAATTAGCTGCAGAAACCACACGTGTAGCTGGTACTTTTCTATATTCGTGGGAAAAAAAATAGTTGAGAAGGTAAATTTAATTGACAGAGTTCAGTTTTTAGGTGTTTAATTTGTGACTTTAATGTATCAAAAGATTATTTTGCAAATGAAATGGTTAATGTGCTTCATTTTAACGACCAAAATGGGCTGCCGGGCTTTGATCAAACCCTGTTTCCGCTCAGATCTGTGTGATATTTAAATGCTGGACTTTGATAAATGAGTCCTCTTTATGTCCTCAAGCTCTGGAAGGTCTTTATCGGTTTATTTTGGTGCTGCTCCTCATAAAATAAAATTTTACCCGCATTATGACCGACCAGATGGCACAAATGATGAACAGGGCCTTCGGGGCAGGTGCAGGTTTTGTAAGTGCGTAGGACATCTGTCTTATCTTTCAATAAATCATCCATAAAGTCTAACAATCATTAAATATTTTCCATATTTCTCTGAAGCACTGAATGTGAAGTACAAAAGTCAATGCCGAATTTTGATGAACCTCTTCATAGACGGTGGCCGTGCTGTGACTTCTATGAACACGGGAAGGAAATGATGCCACAAGTGTCAGCTCCATTTCCTGTGAGAGGTTTACCTGACCACCAGCTCAAGGTTCAACACCCCGAAAGTGTGTAAAAAGAATCTTTAAGATCAGAGTCCTCTTTTGAAGATCAGATAAGCACAAGAAGGATCTAGATTCAAGGACACGATGAGCTTCATAAACCCGTCTGACGTGATTTATTTGTGGTACCACGCCCTGATGTCACAGCAGAAGTTGCCAAGACGCAGAACATTTAATATCTCAGTTAAAAAAACAAAAGAGAAGAGACATGAGATGTCTTTTCAGTGGAGCTCTGTGCCCTCTGCTGGTGCATTCTGGGAACTGAATTGAATTTTGTGCATGATATCTGCTAGAGCAGGGGTCGGCAACCTTTAACACTCAAAGAGCCATTTCGACCCGTTTCCCACAGAAAAGAAAACACCGGGAGCCGCAAAATCCTTTTGGCATTTAAAATGAAGACAGCACTGCATATATCGCTTTTTTATTTACTTCTATGCCCTTGTTAATCAGTCGTGATTAATTAATTACAAAGCCTCTAATTGGATTCATTTTTTAAATTGTGTCCTCCCTCTAATATTTATCTTACCTGATTAATGTCATTTTTGCTCCTGGACCTCAAATGTTACATAATGTTAGCTGGAAATCAATATTTTGCGAATGTCTATTTGACTTGTAAAATCTATTTATCTTAAGCTATTAACTTTTCTCCGGTAAGTCGCTGCCCTGTTTTCCAAGACGTCACTCCTCTGACTCTCTGACCTGCTGCCGTGTTCTTGCGTGTAACGTGTATTACCCTATCATGAGTACTTTTGACTCAAAGACCAGACGTGTCTTTCTTGGAGTGGAGCTTTAATATACAGGTTTGCCATTCTTGAGTACAAAACGATGTGAAACTACAGGCGTTGCTTCTCCATCTCCTCCGTATCAACCTTGCGCTCTCATGTCCCAGCCAGGGGAAAACCCCAGCAGCACATCCGGTGAAGTGACACGTCAAAATAAGAGCGGTAATTTCACAATAAAACTCTCTATATTAAAATGCATTGAAACGCGCCTGAAAGGCAGAACAATTTATTTTCCAAAGTTACAGGGAGCCACAACAGAGGGCTGAAAGAGCCGCATGCGGCTCCGGAGCCGCGGGTTGCCGACCCCTGTGCTAGAGCAAGGATGTCAATCTCATTTTACTTCAGGGGCCACATTCAGCCCAATTTGATCAGTGAAGTCACAGCTTAATAACCTGTAAATAACCACAATTCCAAATTTTTCCTTTGTTTTACCGCAACAAGGTACATTCTGGAACAACCTAAGTTTCTTTTCTCTCTCATCTTTGTCTCTCTACTTCAAGAGATATGGACATCTGAAAGTGGCATCTCATTCCAAGACCCAAACCCTAAGCCTTGTTCCAACTTGTGAGAGATTTATAGAAAATTTCTATTGGTCTATTGGGTAAAAAAATCACGAAAATGTTGGAATTTCAGCTTTTATAAAGGTCAAATGTCAGTTTCAGATGCCAAAGATGGCTCCTTCAAAGTTTCAACAGATTCTAAGATGGTCAAACAGCTTCTTTTGCTGAGTTGACACCGAGGTCCAACTGCCGGCCAAGTTTCCCTGCAGACTGCCTGCTGTTTTCCTCCAGAATCTTAATGTAGTCCTCTTTTCTCAGGATGCCGTTTACTTTGACAAAGTTGCCCGGCAACCTTGTTTCTCAGCACACTGGCTGAAAAAAACCCCCAAAGCATTGCATTCCCACCACCCTGCTTGAAGTTCTTGTGCTTGAAGGCTTCTCCTTTCTTCTACCTCCTTTCAAACAAGTCTATTTTTGCCTCATCTGACCATGGAATTGATAACCAGGTGAACTTTTTCCAAATTGAAGTCATTCTTAGTGGTCATCCATGGAGATCCATTGGATGGTGGTGATTTGGGGGGTTTTCTTGCACATTCTTGCCGGTACAGCATTCACTTTTGGTTTCCCACCATGACTTTAGTGATTTTTTTTTACAGTGTGGCACTTGAAGACACTTGAATATGTCCCGTCATGTTCAGAGTAATTATCTCTGTGATGAGCCCCAACAACGAGCTCTCTAGATCTTTGGGTCTGCTGGAAATGACTGGTTCAAGTTGTTGCATTTCTGGTATTTCGGTGCCTTCTTTGCCAGCAGTTTTACCTCAAGTACCCTGTAGTTGTCATGTTACTCACAGCTAAAGCCGCAGTCATATTTATAGGAGGCATTTTTAACCACAGGCAGAGCAAAGTCTGATGTGGTCATAGCAAGCGGTTACAGGTGCCTCAGAATTAAATTCCAATACTGCATTGAATTACAGTGCAGGAAAGGTGAACAGAAACTTTTAATCACTAGATGGCAGCAAAACCATTATTTGTGAGTTCTCATCGGTTAAAAGCAGACTTTTATTGTAAAACCAACAGTTTTTGGATTTTGATTGACCTAGATGAAGACCAGAAATGATAAAATATGATCAAAGAAGTGATCAAAATTCACAATGCATATGAATATGGACTTTTGGTAATGCAGTGGACTGTGCTTTCATGCATTATTCCCAGATGGAAATGTGACCACTTGGCTGTAATACTGTGTTATTTATGGTGTCTGTGGTGTTACAGTGAAAGGGAATATCTCTGCACTGTTTCAGTTTCAAACATTTAAGAATTCTATAACTTGGGGTGATGATATGTCCTGGGTAGAAACACTCATCATCCACAAGTTAAAACAAGTCCCAAAAAGTGTGCATCATTTTAATCCCAATCACAATGTGGACACCAATTTAGATTTTCAAACCTTGAAGCTGCCTACTTCTACCTACAGGTTGCTGAATATTTTCTTCCACCACAGAGCTGAAATGTGAACGTAAAACAGCTGTACCGTGACCGTGAGAGAGCACAGAAGTGGTAGGTGGAAGGTCTTAACATTTACCCTGCCTACTCATTCACAAGCACTAAAAGCCGCTAACAGCGTTAATTTCCAATGTAGTCCTTTGACAAAGACAAGGTGTAAAGGTCACAGGCGATTCTTGCTAAACTTGTATTAAACGCTGAAAAACAGACGAAACCGCAAAAACAGGATGAAATGACTGAAGCAGCAACACTGATGTAAGAAAAACAGTTCATAATAAAGACATTAAAAGTATTTATTTAATGTGTAGCTATGTTTACAGAGAGGCAACCTCATCTGCATAGATATTAATGTTTGTCTACATGTGTTGAGGGACAATTTGATCAGTTAACAATTGAAAATGTGAGCAGAATTTGTAATGTGTACATATGTGGGACTCAATAAACTTTTATTTTAACTTAACTATACTTATAGTTACTTATAGCATCTTAAATTGTCCAAATCATTGCCATTCTAATGGTAGAGAATTGGATATCATAGATTTTATGCGATTTTATGCCTAATAATTCTTGAAATGAAGCTTAAAGTTAAATTAAGAAGACTATCTCATGCTTATATATCCATCAAGAGCTTCACCATCGTTCTTCAATCATAAAATATCTCTTCAGTTGTTCTCAAGTTTCCTCTCTGTGAATTATGTTTTTCCTGATTTAACACTATATGTCATAAAAATGAGTTTATGCATAGCTGAACAGAATGTAATGTTGAGTGTATTGACTGCAGTATGTGGTATATTCCTGTAAACACACTGGGACAGAATGGGCTTCCATTGACTTCAATGCATTGTATATCGCAATTCATATTTACTCATAAACCGTACACGAAAGTGCAGTTCATCAGCATTGAGTATTTTGAAATTTGAATGGATTCTGTGCTGCAAACACATACCAACTGATGTTTACAGTGGAAGTATATATCTATTACAGTAAGACAAGATAAGCTTTTATCATAATTTCCACTGCTACAGAAGCTAAAGTGGCTATCCTCACCTCACCCGGTTGAGGCAGATGGCTGCCTTCCCTGAGCCTGGTTCTGCTGGAGTTTTTTTTTTTTTTTTTTTTTTAAATTATTCTTTACCTCCTTGTTAAAAGTCACCAAAGTCACCAACTGCTTACTCCAAGGAAATCCAAAGTGTACTTTGGATTGTTGGGTTCTCTGTTCCTAGTTTAAAATTCGTAAGGTCTTTTTTGTGCTATGAGATGACATATGTTGTGAATTGGCACTATATATATAAATCTGAATTGTTGGAATCAAGGAAATATTGGAAATGTGGAGGAAAGATCGTCAGAAAATACACTAAAATTGTAGTTAAGTATGTACAGTTTATAATGCAGGTACACTGCTATCTTATGCTATAAATACAGTGGGAGTGGACTATATAGACTAATCAACTGCGTATGCCATCATAATAAAGTGTTGTATAGTTTATATCGATAATTATGTGCTGTGATGTCATTAATATAAACAATGTCAAAAGTGATCAACAAGAAATATCACTGATCAGCAAAGAATTACCCATAATTCTACCTACAAACTGCAGTTCTACTACTACAAACTGAATATGCAAGTAGAAGTATCATTGCTTCTGCATTGCATCGGTCCTGATAAGGCGTGTGCTAACCGATTCCGAAGAGCATCTCAGTTTTTAACCCAGACTGTAGAGGAACCCAAACACTCAAAATAGAAATATGCTGAGGCCAGTTGAAGACCGATGAAGACAATTCATCGGTTGACTGCGGTTTTTACAGCAGTCTTTGTCTTTTTAGATCTCGCACATCGCAGAAGAAAGGGACGGTAAAGGGCCATGTCAGTTCAGAGTTCGAAGACGGCTTGTGGTTGAGGGCCTTCCTGTTTATTTCTCTCGTCACTCCGTCCAAAGTAGAGCACCAGACCACTTCTGTTTTGTTGACTGCACGAAAGCAATGTCAAATCAAAGAAACTATCTTCAGCAAGATGGCTTAAATAGTGCTGCTTCATTCCCGGTGGCAATATGTTGAACTTTGAGCTCTAATAGACTTCATTTGAACATTGTTCTGTGAAACTGTGCTTTAGTATTGACTCTTCTGTGATTACAATGTCTATGGAATCTATCAATTCTGTTATATTGTAGTTTATGCTACGAAGCTGTTCAAAATACACCCCCTGTCAAAAGTTTTAGGACGTTTTCTCATTCAAATGAATGAGAAAACGTCCTAAAACTTGTGACAGGGGGCGTATGTGGAAACGGTTGTTGCTCATCCATGCCAGTGTTAGCTTTTTCTCAGGAGTAGACACTAGATATTTAGCTAGCTGTTGCTGCTGACCAAGAGGATGATTATTATTTGGTCATCGAGGGGGTGGAACTCCAAATTTATTTGCTATTTCTAAAAACATCTTCAAGCATTCTTTTCTCTGAGTTTTTTTTAGATTTAGTGGCAGGACAAGAACATTTACACAGAAACTGCATGTTTAATTATTCTGTACATGGAGTATTTGAAATTTAATGGGTGGGACGTAAAATGTCCTCCAATTCTGGAAAGACCCATGAACAGAACAAAAGAAAATGGCCGAACTGGCACCAAGTCATCGGAAAGGGAAGGAAGAGGGTCTGTGGTTTTATACCCTTCTCTTGAAAAGTCACACCTAGAGCTTGGTGTTGCTCAGTGTTGCTTTGTGTGCTGTGAAGCGTCAGTCCTCAGGAGTGAATCTTTTTAAAATGATGAAGCTTCTCCTTAGCAGTTTGCTACTCACGTCTCTCTGTGGCCACTTGTGTTGCAGTAAGTAGAAAAATAATAATCGTTAGATTTCAAATAGCATCTCTGTAAAGTGTGCTTTTAATGTTATTGTTAAAATTTTGATTGATGAATGAAAATCCATGAATGCAGGTTTATGTCTCTGAGCTAATGTTGTTGGCCTCGAACAAAGACGAGTGAGGAAGTCACTGATTACAGTTTGTGGTTTATTTCATGACTTGAAGCAACATGTTTGTTGGCTTGTTGTGTGTTCTGATTGCTGGACTTGTAGAATCTTTTTCAGGGTGACAATGTCAACATTCTGACTTCTAGTACTGATCGCCATTCTTGTCATTTACCCGACCAATGGAGGAAACCAAAAAATCCAAATAATACTTCCTCTTTTGCCTCGACACGATGTTGGCTGGTTGAAAATGTAACCAAAGACCAGATTCAGTTTATCACATGCCTTCCAAATGTTGGACATTGTCAGTACTTTAGGACAAAGGAACTCTTTGAACATCTGTTACATGAGACAGGTGCATAAAAGGAGGACAAGAATATCCAAAAGTGACATTTATGTTCTTGGCCTTCATCATTTTGGGATGTATTTGTGATTCTTAGGTTGTGTATGCTCTTTCAAGCTGTCATTTTGTGCAATGTATGGGGCATGGGGTCAGAGTGTGATTGGGCCGATATTTGTTGTCCTTGTTGTCGATTTTCTTATTGTCCGGTAGGGTATTGATGTTGTGAATGTGGTGGTGTGGTGTGAGGGGTTGGAAAATGAAAAGCAATGCTTCTTCCATCCCCTTTTCAAACAGTATGGGTGGCTGTAGGTTGGTGGGAATTGTGAATGTTTAATTGTGTATGTGGTTTGAAATAAACTTAAATGATGATGATGAATGTTTTGTATTTCCTACTATAAAATATGTCGTTTCACAGATGTTTCATTGGATACATTTGTTGTGATCCAGAGTCCTGATGTTTCCGTCATGGAAGGGAGGACGGAAAGCATCACCTGTTGCTGGACTGAGAACATCGAAAGAGTGTGGGTGCAGTGGGTGAAGAATGGAATAACAATCCGGCACCAACTCTGGCAGAATAAAGCTCAAGAATCTGTTAAAAAGGACACAAATCACTGTTTACCACTGATTTTTCCAAATATAAGAAGAAATGCTTCAGGGAGATACATCTGCATAGTGTCTGTGGTGCTACCAGCTTTTATGTCCGCCAAAGGACATGGTACATTGGTCACAGTTGTTTCCTTAAACAGCACAGATGACCACAGTGCTGACAGTAGGTGACAAAAACACAAGTGGCCTCACACACAAGCTGTTGCAGCAATGGATCATCTAATATATATTTATTCTACTGACAAACTCCTGATTGATTGCCTGGTTTTGTTCTAGACATAAAATGTATCATGCAAGTTCATTGTTAGTGTCAGCACTGTACCAAATCTGTTGAGATGTGCCGTACATTCTTTACTTTCATGTTGCTATAAATAAGTAGGCAATTTTCCTTTGGTAACAGTTTAAAGAACTGGCTTCATGTTTCAGTGTTTCCACGACAAAAATTAAGATTTAAATTCCTTCCATCTGGGACTGTTTTCTTCTGGGCTGTTTTAAAGTGGCCTGAACCTTTGTGTGTCTTCTGATTGCTAGAACTTTTCAGTGCCATTTTCAGATAGCAAACTAGCTGTTAAGACATGACTGACAAAGACAGCCTTCTTACTTCTAGTACTCATAGCCACTCTTGTCATTTACCCGAACAGTGGAGGAAACCAAAAAGTACAATTAATACTTCCTCTTTTGCTTCTACACTATGTTGGCTGGTTGAAAGTGTAACCAAAGACCACATTCAATTTACCACATTCCTTCACAATATTGGAGACTGTCAGTAATTTAGGACAAAGTTACATGAGGGTGGAGCATGAGTGGAGGACAAGCATCTCCAAAAGTGACATTTAGGTGCTCATAATATAAACAATATCAAAGTGGGCAACAAGAAAAATCACCTATCAACAAACAATTACCCATAATTCTATGTACAAACTGCAGAAAAGCTAGTAAAATTTACAACTGCATACACAAAGCTACGGGTGCACATGGATATCTTAACATACTTGCATGCAAGTAGAAGTATCTGCAGGCCAAAGACTTAAAATGGCAATATGATGAGGTCAGTTGGTGTGAAGACAATTCATTGGTTGGTTTGGGATTTTACAGCCATCATTGTTTGTCTCTTTAGATCTAGCACATCACAGACAAAATGGACGGCAAAGGCCTGTCACTTCTTAGTTTGAAGACTGACGAACTAGCGGCTTGTGGTTGAGAGACTTCCTGTTAAGTTACCTCATCGCAATGACAGTCCAAAACAGAGCACCAGATCACCTCTAGTTAGCCGACCTGGTAGAAAATTGCAACATCCTACATGTTGACTGCACCCTAACAATGTAAAATCTAAGAAACAACCTGCAAAATGAGAATAAAATTACTTCCTTTAATCTTTGTTAAAAAAGATGGCTTAAACTTGACAATATCCAAGCTGCAAAACTATTAAAAATACGTGGAAACACAGCTGTATTTTTAACTTTTTGATTTTATATGTGCATTTATATGCTCACTTATCTAAAATGTGTGATTAGTATTGTGTTTTTGCAACATAAAATGCAAAAATAGAGCAAGAGTATAATATTATTGCAATTCTGTCAAAAAGCAGAAACAATATGAGCAAGGGGAGGATCTATAATAAGACAATTATAACTTCTCAATCACAAGTTAGTCCCACCCTAAACATAGCTTGTTTTATTCGCTACTTTCCTTTTTAAAAGGACCACAATTTACTAAATTAACATCTTGCTGTGTTGACTGAGATTTAAAACTTGTGATTGAGAGCATAAACCTGGAAAGAAAATGATTACTAAGATAGCAAATCAAGAGAGAAGTAGCTTCATTTTCTCATAGACTTCTATTTAATCAGACCTCTTTTGGCAACCAGAGTCGCCCCCTGCTGGTTAGCTACAAGAATGCAGTTTAAAGTCATTTCCAAGTTGGATTAGCAGATCTCGAGATGACAGTCATCTTTTCTATACAATCTGAGGCCCAAACAAACAAGTGGAACAAACAGGAACAAAAAACACAAAAGAAGGAGTGGGAGAAAACAGAGAAAACACAATCAACGGGAAACACAATCTAATCTGCCAAGGAAACAATCACTGTTCTGGTTTCCGATACATTTGATGTTATGCTTATTAATGTGTCAGCAAGGGTTGTGCAGAACAAAAGAAAATGGTAGAGGTGGCTTTAATGCATCTGAAAGGGAAGGAAGAGGGTCTGCGGTTTTATACCCTTCTCTTGAAGTCACCCCTTGAGCTGGGTGTTGCTCATTGTTGCTTTGTGTGTTGGCTGTCAGAAACTCAGAAAGTGTCAGTCCTCAGCAGTGAATCTATTTAAAATGATGAAGCTTCTACTGAGCAGTTTGCTACTCATGTCTCTCTGTGGCCGCCTGTGTTGGAGTAAGTAGAAAAATAACAATTATTAGATTTCAAATAGCATCTTTCTAAAGCTGCGCAATCGTGCACTTTTAATTTTACTGGTAAAAATTTGAATTTTATCACAGCCAATTTTTTGGGTTGGATAGGGGGATTTTATAGGCTGTAGAATTTAATCAATTCTTAGTCTCAGTTTTAATCTTTTTAACATCAGTAGAAACAAAGTCAGAGACCAGCTAAACACAGAGGAGCTAAACGGACGAATGCGTCTCTAAATGAATCCTCACGTTACCTCTCGCCTGAAAGTGGAAAATCGATGAATACAACTTTGATCTGTTAGAAAATAATTCAAAGACCAATTCATGACTTTTAAATTTCTCTAATGATGTCTCTGAGCTGATGCTGTTGGCCTCGAGTGAAGACGAATGAGGAAGTCATTGATATTTCATGATTTGAAGCAACATGTTTTGAAGGTTTATTGCATGTTCTGATTGCTAGAACTGGACTTGTAGAACCTTTTTCAGGGGCATTTTTAGAAAGCAAAATAGTTGTTCAAACATAACTGACAATGACAACCTCTGACTTCTAGTACTGATCAACATTCTTGTCATTTACACGACCAATGGAGGAAACCAAAACGTACAAACAACACTTTCTCTTTTACTTCAACACGACGTTGGCTGGTTGAAAATGTAACCAAAGACCAGATTCAATTTACTACAATCCTTCGAAATGTTGGACATTGTCAGTACTTTAGGACAAAGGTACTCTTTGAACATCTGTTACATGAGGCAGGTGCATAAATGGAGGACAAGAATATCAAAAAGTGACATTTATGTTCTTGGTCTTTCTCATTTTGGGATGTATTTGTGATTCTTATGTTCTGTTTGTTCTTTAAAGCTGTTATTTGGTGCAATGTTTTGTATTTCTTACCATAAAATATGTCTTTTCACAGGTGTGTCATTGGACATGTTTGTTGTGATCCAGAGTCCTGATGTTTCCGTCATGGAGGGGGAGACGGTAAACATCACCTGTTGTTGGACTGAGAAGCTTGAAAGAGTGTGGGTGCAGTGGCTGAAGAATGAAATTACAATCCAGCGCCAACTCTGGCAGAACAAAGCTCAAGAATCTCTGAAAAAGGACACAAATGACTGTTCATCTCTGACTTTTCCAAATATCACAAGAAATGCATCAGGGAGATACATCTGCAGAGTGTTTGTGGAGATACCATTACAAGTGGAACGAAATGGAACTGGTACATTGGTCACAGTTACTGACTTGGAGAGCACAAATTACGAATACAACGGAGGTAGGGGAAAAATCCAAGCTGTTTAAAAGAGTTCCGGATGGAGGGTAATTCAATGATATGATTGAGAACTGGCCTTGTTGGGCCATTTTCAGAACTCAAACTAGACGAGCCCCCAGTAGAGGGCAGAATCACGCCTATGCATGATACTCTGTATCAATTTTGATCATCCAACGTATATCCCTTCCAACTTTATCTTGCTGACCTCTAACTCCACAGCTGAGCAGGGGACCTTAGACTGATCTTCAGTGCCAAGTTTGATTATCCTGACTTCAGCACTTGCAGAGATATCTGACCGGACATACACACATACATACTTACCCAGCCAGATACCGAAGCGAATGCAGTAACCCCGCTGACGTACGTCAGGCGTGGTTAAATAGTGATTCAAGCATGACTGATAATGACAACTTGCGCGTACCTGATCAGCTGTCTCTTCTGATGAATTTCAGCTGCTGTCCTTCCAGAAGTGTACATTTACATCTTGAGGTGTCTGCCCATCCTCTTCCTTGTCACACCCCTCTGCTGCCTCTTCTTCTATTTAAGGACTAAAGCTCAGAGGAACACACCAGGTATCACTTTACTCAACTATGATGACAACATCTCTCAACCACACAGTAGCACTAGATTGTTATTGATGGAGCTGACTGATGTCATGTTTCAGGTTCTACTAGATAAAATCCCAGATTGGTCCAAAGACGAGAGGAAGATGAAGACGAAGTATAAGGAGATAAGCGAATGATCCAAGCAGCATGTGGAAAATGCTGCATGTGATCTGGAATTAACACACTTCCTTCAGAGGTGTTTTTGGGTAGCTTAGTTAAAAGTGATAAAATCTGTTATTTTCCATATAAAATTTGATATATTGCCAAAAAAGAAATATCTGTCATGATCATCTCAGCTTAATAAAAAGAAGATAATCAAAACAACTTTTGAATCAGCTCATTTTAATATTGTTTAGCTAATCAGAAAGTGGTTGTTATTAAATTGGGACGGTTATTTAATTTACATTTTAGTGATATCCAGTCATTTTTTATTAAGAAGTGACTGTTTCCATAATAATTATGATGGAATTTATAAAGACATGATCATAATGAACATAAAAACATTAGTTTCTTTACTTTTAATAAACATATATCCCATGGACTTCAAAAGTCCCTCAGTTATATATTGACTCATTACATGTCTGTGGTCATTTCCAGTTGTATCAGTTTCAACATGTTAAAATATTAAGCTGTTTTCCACTGCGGGAACTTGCAGGCCATTTTCTTGCAGCCTGAATTTCCGTGCATGTTCTGAATGTAAAAACCAACCTTGTAAAATCTCTATCAGATACGTTCTTGAGACAGTAGAAGGTAAGTGGGTGTGTACCAACACTGACTGGTTAAACTTTGAGAGGACTGTGAGTGCCATTTTTCTTGCTGGAACTCGGATAGAAGATTGAGACACAAGAGATCTTTGTGTTGTATTCAAACATCAATAAATACCTTGAATTCGGGCATAAACAAGCCTTTTTTTGTAATTCCTTTGTATTTACCACATGTAGAGGTGTGCAGACCATAAACCCACAAAGAATATGATTACTGAGGTAACAAATTAAGGGAGAAGTAGCTTCACTTTCTCATAGACTTCTGTTTAATCATACCTCTTATGGAGTCGCCCCCTGCTGGTTAGTTACAATAACGCAGTTTAAAGTAATTTCCAAGTTGGATTAGCAGATCCAGAGGCAGCATCCTCTTTTATATACAGTCTGAGGCACAAACAAACAGAAGGGAAAAACAACAGGAAAAAAAGAGTGGGAGAAAACAGTGGAAACACAATCTAATCTGCTGAGGAAACTATCACTGTTTTGGTTTTAGAAACATTTGATGTTCTGCTTATTAATCTGAATAAAACTATGTCAGTAAGGGTTGTACAGAACAAAAGAAAATGGTAGAGGTGGCTTTAATGCATCTGAAAGGGAAGGAAGAGGGTCTGCGGTTTTATACCCTTCTCTTGAAGTCACCCCTTGAGCTGGGTGTTGCTCAGTGTTGCTTTGTGTGTTGGCTGTGAGCAACTCTAAAAGTGTCAGTCCTCAGCAGTGAATCTATTTAAAATGATGAAGCTTCTACTGAGCACTTTGCTACTCATGTCTCTCTGTGGCCGCCTGTGTTGGAGTAAGTAGAAAAATAACAATTATTAGATTTCAAATAGCATCTTTCTAAAGCTGTGCAATCATGCACCTTTAATTTTACTGTTTAAAATTAGAATTCTATCATAGCCCAATTTTTTGGGTTGGATAGGGGGATTATATAGGCTGTAGAATGTAAGCAATTCTTAGTCTGAGTTTTAATCTTTTTAACATCAGTAAAAACAAAGTCAGAGACCAGCTGCTAAACACAGAGAAGCTAAACAGATGAACGCGTCTCAAAATCAATCCTCACGTTACCTCTTGCCTGAAAGTGGAAAATCGATGAATGCAACTTTGATCTGTTAGAAAATAATTCAAAGACCAATTCATGACTTTTAAATTTCTCTAATGATGTCTCTGAGCTAATGCTGTTGGCCTCGAGTGAAGACGAATGAGGAAGTCAATGATATTTCGTGATTTGAAGCAACATGTTTTGAAGGTTTATTGCATGTTCTGATTGCTAGAACTGGACTTGTAGAACCTTTTTCAGGGGCATTTTTAGAAAGCAAAATAGTTGTTCAAACATAACTCACAATGACAACCTTCTGATTTCTAGTACTGATAAACATTCTTGTCATTACCCAACCAATGGAGGAAACCAAAACGTAGAAACAACACTTCCTCTTTTACTTCAACACAATGTTGGCTGGTTGAACATGTAACCAAAGACCAGATTCAGTTTATCACATGCCTTCCAAATGTTGGACATTGTCAGTATTTTTGGACAAAGGAACTCTTTGAACATCTGTTACATGAGGCAGGTGCATAAATGGAGGACAAGAATATCCAAAAGTGACAGTTATGTTCTTGGTCTTTCTCATTTTGGGATGTATTTGTGATTCTTATGTTCTGTATGTTCTTTAAAGCTGTCATTTGGTGCAATGTTTTGTATTTCTTACCATAAAATGTGTCTTTTTACAGGCGTGTCATTGGACACACTTGTGATCCAGAGTCCTGATGTTTCCGTCATGGAGGGGGAGACGGTAAACATCACCTGTTGCTGGACTGAGATGTCTGAAAGAGTGTGGGTGCAGTGGCTGAAGAATGGAACAACAGTCCAGAGGCAAATGTGGTGGCAGAATAAATCTCAAGGATCTCTGAAAAAGGACACAAATAACTGTTCATCTCTGACTTTTCCAAATATCACAAGAAATGACTCAGGGAGATACATCTGCAGAGTGTTTGTGGAGATACCATTACAAGTGGAACGAAATGGAACTGGTACATTGGTCACAGTTACTTACTTACAGAGCTCAGATTACGACTCAGATGACCACAGGGCTGACGGTAGGTGACAAAAACACAAGTGGCCTCACACCAAGCTGTTGCAGCAATGGATTGTTTAATATATATTTATTCTATTGACAAACAGACCTTTGATAGATTGCCTGGTTTTGTTCTAGCTATAGAATGTATCATGCAAGTTCATTGTTAGTATCAGCATTGTACTAAATCTGTTCAGATTGGTCTGACATTCTTTACTTTCATGTTGCTAGGTAATCAGATTGACATTTAGGAAATTTTCCTGAAGGAACAGTTTAAAGAACCAGCTTCATGTTTCAATGTTTCCACAACAAAAACTAAGATTTAAATTCCTTCTGTTTGGAAAACAGTTCCAGATGAAGGGTAATTCAATGATATGATTGAGAACTGGCCTTGTAGGGCCATTTTCAGAACTCAAAATAGTGATTCAAGCGTGACTGATAATGACAACTTGTGCGTACCTGATCAGTCATCTCATCTGATGAATTTCAGCTGCTGTCCTTCCAGAAGTGTACATTTACATCGTGAGGTGTCTGCCCATCCTCTTCCTTGTCACACCCCTCTGCTGCCTCTTCTTCTATTTAAGGACTAAAGCTCAGAAGAACACACCAGGTATCACTTTACTCAACTATGATGACAACATCTCTCAACCACACAGTAGCACTAGATTGTTATTGATGGAGCTGACTGATGTCATGTTTCAGGTTCTTCAAGATACAATCCCAGATCGGTCCAAAGACGAGAGGAAGATGAAGATGAAGGATAAGGAGATGAGAGAGTGATACAAGCAGCATGTGGAAAATGCTGCATGTGATCTGGAATTAACACACTTCCTTCAGAGGTGTTTTTGTAATGGGTAGCTCAGTTAAAAGTGATAAAATCTGTTATTTTCCATATAAAATCTGATATATTGCCAAAAAAGAAAGATCTGTCATGATCATCTCAGCTTAATAAAAAGAAGATAATCTAAACAACTTTTGAATCAGCTCATTTTATTGTTGTTTATCTAATTAGAAAGTGGTTGTTATTAAACTGGGACGGTTATTTTGTTGACATTTTAGTGATATCCAGTTATTTTTTATTAAGAAGTGATTGTTTCCATAATAAATAATGATGGAATTTATAAAGAAATGATCATAATGAACATAAAAACATTAGTTTCTTTCCTTTTAATAAACATATATCCCATGGACTTCAAAAGTCCCTCAGTTATATATTGACTCATGACATGGCTGTGGTCATTTCCAGTTGTATCAGTTATAATGCATTATAATATTAAGCTGTTTTCCACTGCGGGAACTTGCAGTCCATTTTCTTGCAGCCTGAATTTCCATGCATGTTCTGAACCAACCTTTTAAAATCTCTATCAGATACATTCTTGAGGCAGAAGAAGGTAAGTGGGTGTGTACCAACACTGACTGGTTAAACTTTGAGAGGACTGTGAGTGCCATTTTTCTTGCTGGAACTTGGATAGAAGATTGAGACACAAGAGATCCTTGTGTTGTATTCAAACATCAATAAATACCTTGAATTCAGACATAAACAAGCCTTTTTTTTGCAGAGACAGTTGATATTTTTAAAAAGAGGCTCAAGATTCATCTTTTTAACCAGGCCTTCAACTTGTTTTGATAATTCTTAACCCTTCTTCCTATGCTTTTATTATTATTAATATTATTTATTATTATTCCTCGATTTTTGAACTTTTAGGGTTTCATGGTTTTACAATCTTTTGACCTTTATTTTAACTTATTTTTACATTATTTATTTTATTCTATTTATTTATTTCAGTTCGAGTGTTCCTCGGTGTCTCGCCATGTCTTGATGATGTCATATTGTGTGGGTGTGTGCATGTGAATGGCTGTCTATATGTAGGGAGGGTGGAGAGAGTTGAGTTTTTTATTTTATTTTATTTCTATTTTTAATTGTATTTATTTATTGCCTTCTTTGTTTTTAATTCTTGTGAAGCACTTTGTGTTGTTCTGTATGAGAAGTGCTATACAAATAAATAAAGTCTGAAGTTTGAAGTTTTTTTGTAATTCCTTTGTATCTACCACATGCAGAGGTGTGCAGTCCAATGCAGCCTGAGCACACTTTAAGTGTGAATTACTTCACTGTGACTTCCTTCCTACACACGTGGACAAAATTGTTGGTACCCCTCAGTTAAAGAAGGAAAAACCCACAATTCTCACTGAAATCACTTGAAACTCACAAAAGTAACAATAAATAAAAATGTATTGAAAATTAAATAATCAGAAACAGCCATTACTTTTGAATTGTTGATTAACATAATTATTTAAAAAAACAAACTAATGAAACAGGCCTGGACAAAAATGATGGTACCTCTATAAAAGATTGAAAACTATTTGACCAGAGTGACATGATTAACTCAGGTGTGTCATTTAATTGACATCACAGGTGTTTCCAAACTCATAATCAGTCAGTCTGCCTATTTAAAGGGAGACAAGTAGTCACCCTGCTGTTTGGTGAAAAGGTGTGTACCACACTGAACATGGACAACAGAAAGCGAAGGAGAGAATTGTCCCAGGACATCCGAAAAAAAATGATAGACAAACATCTTAAAGGTAAAGGCTATAAGACCATCTCTAAACAGCTTGAAGTTCCTGTGACAACAGTGGCTCATATTATTCAGAAGTTCAAGACCCACGGGACAGTAGCCAACCTCCCTGGACGTGGCCGCAAGAGGAAAATTGATGACAAATTGAAGAGACGGATCGTTGGAATTGTATCCAAAGAGCCCAGAGCAACCTCCAAAGAAATTAAAGGTGAACTCCAAGGCCAAGGTACGTCAGTGTCAGATGGCACCATTCGTCGTTGTTTGAGCCAAAGTGGACTTCATGGGAGACGACCAAGGAGGACACCACTGCTGAAAAAAACTCATAAAAAAGCCAGACTGGAATTTGCAAAAATGCATGTTGACAAGCCACAAAGCTTCTGGGAGAATGTCCTTTGGACAGATGAGACCAAACTGGAGCTTTTTGGTAAGGCACATCAACTCTATGTTCATAGACTCAAAAACCAAGCGTACGAAGAAAAGAACACTGTCCCTACGGTGAAACATGGAGGAGGCTCAGTAATGTTTTGGGGCTGCTTTGCTGCATCTGGCACAGGGTGTCTTGAAAGTGTGCAAGGTACGATGAAATCTGAAGACTATCAAGGCATTCTGGAGAGAAATGTGCTGCCTAGTGTCAGAAAGCTTGGTCTCAGTCGCAGGTCATGGGTCTTCCAACAGGACAACGATCCAAAACACACAGCCAAAAACACCCAAGAATGGCTGAGAGAAAAGCGTTGGACTATTCTAAAGTGGCCTTCTATGAGCCCAGATCTGAATCCCATTGAACATATGTGGAAGGAGCAGAAACATGCCATTTGGAGAAGACACCCATCAAACCTGAGACAACTGGAGCTGTTTGCTCATGAGGAGTGGGCCAAAATACCTGTTGACAGCTGCAGAACGCTCATTGACAAATACAGAAATCGTTTAATTGCAGTGATTGCCTCAAAAGGTTGTGCAACAAAATATTAAGTTATGGGTACCATCATTTTTGTCCAGCCCTATTTCATTAGTTTGTTTTTTTTAAATAATTATGTTAATCAACAATTCAAAAGTGATGGCTGATTTTGATTATTTAATTTTCAATAAATTTTTATTTATTGTTACTTTTGTGAGTTTCAAGTGATTTCAGTGAGAATTGTGGGTTTTTCCTTCTTTAACTGAGGGGTACCAACAATTTTGTCCACGTGTGTATCAGCGTTATGATGAGGTCAGTTGGTGTGAGGACAATTCATTGGTTGGTTTGGGATTTTACAGCCATCATTGTTTGTCTCTTTAGATCTAGCACATCACAGACAAAATGGACGGCAAAGGCCTGTCAATTCTGAGTTTGAAGACTGACGAACTAGCGGCTTGTTGTTGAGAGACTTCCTGTTAAGTTACCTCATCACAATGACAGTCCAAAACAGAGCACCAGATCACCTCTAGTTAGCTGACCTGGCAGAAAAATACAACATCCTACATGTTGACTGCACCCTAACAATGTAAAATCTAAGAAACAACCTGCAAAATGAGAATAAAATTACTTCCTTTAATCTTTGTTAAAGGCTTAAACCTGACAATATCCATGCTGCAAAACTGTTAAAAATACGTGGAAACACAGCTGTATTTTTAACTTTTTGACTTTATATGTGCATTTATATGCTCACTTATCTAAAATGTGTGATTAGTATTGTGTTTTCACAACATAGAATGCAAAAATAGAGCAAGGGTATAATATTACTGTAATTCTGTCAAAAAGTAGAAACAACACGAGCAAGGGGAGGATCTATAATAATACAATTATAACTTCTCAATCACAAGTTAGCCCCACCCTAAACATGCCCTGCTCTATTGTCTACTTTACTTTTATAGGGACCATAATTTACTAAATGAACATCTTGCTGTATTGACAGAAATTTAAAACTTGTGATTGAGACCATAAACCCACAAAGAATATGATTACTGAGGTAACTAATTAAGGGAGAAGTAGCTTCATTTTCTCATAGAGATCTGTTTAATAATACCTTTTTGGAGTCGCCCCCTGCTGGTTAGTGACAATAATGCAGTTTAAAGTAATTTCCAAGTTGGATTAGCAGATCCAGAGGCAGCATCCATCTTTTATATACAGTCTGAGGCACAAACAAACAGAAGGGAAAAACAACAGGAAAAAAAGAGTGGGAGAAAACAGTGGAAACACAATCTAATCTGTCGAGGAAACTATCACCGTTTTGGTTTTAGAAACATTTGATGTTCTGCTTATTAATCTGAATAAAACTGTGTCAACAAGGGTTGTACAGAACAAAAGAAAATGGGAGAGGTGGCGGCTTTAACATACCTGAAACGGAAGGAAGACGGTCTGCGGTTTTATACCCTTCTCTTGAAGTCACCCCTTGAGCTGGGTGTTGCTCATTGTTGCTTTGTGTGTTTGCTGTGAGCAACTCTAAAAGTGTCAGTCCTCAGCAGTGAATCTATTTAAAATGATGAAGCTTCTACTGAGCAGTTTGCTACTCATGTCTCTCTGTGGCCGCCTGTGTTGGAGTAAGTAGAAAAATAATAATTATTAGATTTCAAATAGCATCTTTCTAAAGCTGTGCAATCATGCACCTTTAATTTTACTGGTAAAAATTAGAATTCTATCATAGCCCAATTTTTTGGGTTGGATAGGGGGATTATATAGGCTGTAGAATGTAAGCAATTCTTAGTCTGAGTTTTAATCTTTTTAACATCAGTAAAAACAAAGTCAGAGACCAGCTGCTAAACACAGAGAAGCTAAACAGATGAACGCGTCTCAAAATCAATCCTCACGTTACCTCTCGCCTGAAAGCGGAAAATCGATGAATACAACTTTGATCTGTTAGAAAATAATTCAAAGACCAATTCATGACTTTTAAATTTCTCTAACGATGTCTCTGAGCTAATGCTGTTGGCCTCGAGTGAAGACGAATGAGGAAGTCATTGATATTTCGTGATTTGAAGCAACATGGTTTGAAGGTTTATTGCATGTTCTGATTGCTAGAACTGGACTTGTTGAACCTTTTTCAGGGGCATTTTTAGAAAGCAAAATAGTTGTTCAAACATAACTGACAATGACAACCTTCTGACTTCTAGTACTGATAAACATTCTTGTCATTTACCCGACCAACGGAGGAAACCAAAAAGAAGAAACAACACTTCCTCTTTTACTTCAACACGACGTTGGCTGGTTGAAAATGTAACCAAAGACCAGATTCAACTTACTACAATCCTTCGAAATGTTGGAGATTGTCAGTACTTTAGGACAAAGGTACTCTTTGAACATCTGTTACATGAGGCAGGTGCATAAATGGAGGACAAGAATATCCAAAAGTGACATTTATGTTCTTGGTCTTCATCATTTTAGGACATATTTAGTATTCTTATGTTCTGTTTGTTCTTTAAAGCTGTTATTTGGTGCAATGTTTTGTATTTCTTATCATAAAATATGTCTTTTCACAGGCGTGTCATTGGACACACTTGTTGTGATCCAGAGTCCTGATGTTTCCGTCATGGAGGGGGAGACGGTAAACATCACCTGTTGCTGGACTGAGAAGCTTGAAAGAGTGTGGGTGCAGTGGCTGAAGAACGAAATTACAATCCAGCGCCAACTCTGGCAGAACAAAGCTCAAGAATCTCTGAAAAAGGACACAAATGACTGTTCATCTCTGACTTTTCCAAATATCACAAGAAATGACTCAGGGAGATACATCTGCAGAGTGTTTGTGGAGATACCATTACAAGTGGAACGAAATGGAACTGGTACATTGGTCACAGTTACTGACTTGGAGAGCACAGATTACGAAAACAACGGAGGTAGGGGAAAAATCCAAGCTGTTTAAAAGAGTTCCGGATGGAGGGTAATTCAATGATATGATTGAGAACTGGCCTTGTTGGGCCATTTTCAGAACTCAAACTAGACGAGCCCCCAGTAGAGGGCAGAATCACGCCTATGCATGATACTCTGTATCAATTTTGATCATCCTACGTATATCCCTTACTACTTTATCTTGCTGACCTCTAACTCCACAGCTGAGCAGGGGACCTTAGACTGATCTTCAGTGCCAAGTTTGATTATCGTGACTTCAGCACTTGCAGAGATATCTGACCGGACATACACACATACATTCTTACCCAGCCAGATACCGAAGCGAATGCAGTAACCCCGCTGACGTACGTCAGGCGTGGTTAAATAGTGATTCAAGCATGACTGATAATGACAACTTGCGCGTACCTGATCAGCTGTCTCTTCTGATGAATTTCAGCTGCTGTCCTTCCAGAAGTGTACATTTACATCGTGAGGTGTCTGCCCATCCTCTTCCTTGTCACACCCCTCTGCTGCCTCTTCTTCTATTTAAGGACTAAAGCTCAGAAGAACACACCAGGTATCACTTTACTCAACTATGATGACAACATCTCTCAACCACACAGTAGCACTAGATTGTTATTGATGGAGCTGACTGATGTCATGTTTCAGGTTCTTCTAGATATAATCCCAGATCGGTCCAAAGACGAGAGGAAGATGAAGATGAAGGATAAGGAGATAAGCGAATGATCCAAGCAGCATGTGGAAAATGCTGCATGTGATCTGGAATTAACACACTTCCTTGAGAGGTGTTTTTGGGTAACTTAGTTGAAAGTGATAAAATCTGTTATTTTCCCTATAAAATCTGATATATTGCCAAAAAAGAAAGATCTGTCATGATCATCTCAGCTTAATAAAAAGAAGAAAATCAAAACAACTTTTGAATAAGCTCATTTTATTGTTGTTTATCTAATCAGAATGTGGTTGTTATTCAATTGGGACGGTTATTTAATTGACATTTTAGTGATATCCACTCATTTTTTATTAAGAAGTGACTGTTTCCATAATAATTATGATGGAATTTATAAAGACATGATCATAATGAACATAAAAACATTAGTTTCTTTACTCTTAATAAACATATATCCCATGGACTTCAAAAGTCCCTCAGTTATATATTGACTCATGACATGGCTGTGGTCATTTCCAATTGTATCAGTTATAATGCGTTATAATATTAAGCTGTTTTCCACTGCGGGAACTTGCAGGCCATTTTCTTGCAGCCTGAATTTCCATGCATGTTCTGAACCAACCTTTTAAAATCTCTATCAGATACATTCTTGAGGCAGAAGAAGGTAAGTGGGTGTGTACCAACACTGACTGGTTAAACTTTGAGTGGACTGTGAGTGCCATTTTTCTTGCTGGGACTCGGATAGAAGATTGAGACACAAGAGATCTTTGTGTTGTATTCAAACATCAATAAATACCTTGAATTCGGGCATAAACAAGCCTTTTTTGTAATTCCTTTGTATTTACCACATGTAGAGATGTGAAGTCCAATGCAGCCTGAGCACACTTTAAGTGTGAATTACCTCACTGTGACTTCTGTCCTATCAGCGTTACACATCAGCCTTAAACAGGAAGAAACTACCAAGCAAGACAAAGGCCGAATGTAGTCGAGAAAAACTAACATGCATGGGCACTTATAATCATCTTAGTCATTGTGATTACATGGCAGCACTGTGCCGGATTCATTTCTATGTTGTGTTTGCATGTTCTCCTTGAGCTAGTGTGGGTTAATTAGGTTAACTGATGATTGTTAATTGGCTCCAGCATGCATGGTTGTCTGTTTAAGTGTGTTAGCTCTCTAATGAACCACTGATCTGTCCAGGTCAGCCATGACAGGCTTCATTTACCCTCTACAGGATGAAGCAACAAAACAACAAGAAATAAACTTTAAAGAAACATACAGGAGCCCCATAGTTGAACCTGTGCTTTAAACAAAGCTTGGGTGTACAAGTTGAAGTTTGATTAAAGGTGCCAACCCCTTGGTGGAGAAATTAAAGTTTATGCTTTGGGGACCCCTGGTGGTGGTAGTACTAAAAAATATGTTCCAGCTGCTACTGCTTGGATCTCAACTTCGAACACAGATTAATGGAGAAAAAAACCCAACAATTTTCCAACAATTTTCTGCAAACACAGACACTAAAATATAGAAACACTTGGGGCACTCGGGTACAAAATGTCTCCTAACAGCTGAAACACAAGACTATACAAAGACGAAGGTAACATCTTCATTCTTGCATCACCCAACATCTGTTTTATTGGCTTCCTTTTTTCAGTATCTCTACTTTTGGGTAAAATAAACAGGAGACTTTCGTCTTCCTACTCTACCGTGAGAAACGTGAATCTCAGCTAGAGTTTCTGTTGCAGATCTATAGCTGCCTGGTACGTGAAGGAGGAAGAAACATGCTGTGGTTTTTCACACTTCTCTGCAGAAAACATAGAGGAACTCTGAAGAAACGACGATGCCCGTTGTGAGCGTGTGATGGGAGGGACTTTGAGCTGCTGTAAGAGACGAGTCGAGTTCAGTGTTGAAACAGTTTGGAAAGATGAAGCTTCTACTGAGCAGCATGCTTCTCGCTTCTCTCTGTACACTCTCATCTTGGAGTAAGTAGAAACACAATGGTTAAATTTTTGTTGCACTCTTGAAATGACTGCATTTATTGCCTCCTCTGTAGATTCTATAATCTTTGGTTATGATCAGTGTCATTAGATATGTGCTCTCAGGATATCGTAAAATTAGCATCGAGAATATTTTATGGTTCGAACCCAGTTGGTTACAGTTTAATGAGCTGCTAAATCTGTAAAGACAACCACAAAATGATAAATGTATGCGACTTTATACACTTAATGGTAATAGATTGAATGACTATAATACCTTTACAGGATATTTATGTCCAATTGACATGCCAAAGACATGTGTTTGTAGATTTTCATCTATTGATTTAGCTTCTGAAATCATGATTTATCATCATCTGTTTATTTGGAATGTCTTATCATCGAAATGTTGCACCGTGTCTTTCACAGGTGTTTCATTGGACGCACTTGTTGTGATCCAGAGTCCTGATGTTTCCGTCATGGAAGGGGAGGCGGTAAACATCACCTGTTGCTGGACTGAAAACACTGAAAGAGTGTGGGTGCAGTGGCTGAAGAATGGAACAACAGTCCAGAAGCAAATGTGGTGGCAGAATAAATCTCAAGGATCTCTGAAAAAGGACACAAATGACTGTTCATCTCTGACTTTTCCAAATATCACAAGAAATGACTCGGGGAGATACATCTGCAGAGTGTTTGTGGAGATACCATTACAAGTGGAACGAAATGGAACTGGTACATTGGTCACGGTTAATGACTTGGAGAGCACAGATTACAACTACAACGGAGGTAGGGGAAGAAATGCAAGCTGTTTAATACAGTTGCATGAATGGTTTGACTAACATCTAGTTTAACAGTGGATGGGACTTACAGTAAAGTGTATTCAGTGTGATCCGGTCTGATCGGAACCCAAACATTTGGGTATCCATTCTAATTCAACCACAAAACACAATTTATAAAGACATAAAAAACGACAACTTGAATTGTCATTGAAATATTTGTTTTTTTTCTTTCTTCAATCTTCAGGTGATGCCAGCAATCTAAAAACCCCGGTGATAGTTGCTGTTGCTGTCGTGGTTCCATTGTTCCTCATCACCGTCGCCTGTTTCTGCAACCTGCGAAGGAAACGAGGTACAATAATAGCATTATTATAATTCCAGACAGTTAATTGGTGGGTTCACCAGAAACCCAAGTCATCTGGGTTGAATAAAATAGAGGTGAAGACTATTTTGTTTGCATTTTACATTATGTTTACTCAGAGAACATACCGTCAGATATGTCAAAGGGATTCTTCTTAAAGGTGTGAACCATGGAAGAAACAACTCCTCTTAAACCCCGAAAACTTAATTTGTGAAATTTTTTGAGCTTCCGTTGATCCGCATCTTGAACATCATGGATCATATGTAAATTTAGACAATTACAAATCCTTGCAGCATCCAACAATTCTTTCAAAATTACATGAAAAATGTGTTTTAATGCTTTAATTTAGAATTTTTAGATAACTTCCCAAATGGATATTTACCGCTCAGTTAAAATTTAAATGTTCATGTTTTAATTGTTGCTTCAGAATTAGATTTTTGAACAAGAATGTAAAAAAAAATTCTAATTAACCGTTTACAACCATGGACCTTGTAGGGAATTTGTGAATTCGCACAAAAAAATCAGAAGCAACAACCTAAACCATGAGACTTTTGTTCAATAATGGGGAAAAAATGACAATAAAAGCTTCGAAGCAATTGTTAAGATTATTTTAATCTTGAAAATTTAAGAAAGAGCTGCGATTTTTGGACCAATTATTCATATATGGCCAAGGACAATTAATCACTAATTCACTTCACCATTGAAGCATGGTTGGGCATGATCATAAACTTTACTCTCTTCAACTCAAAGACAAGAAAAAGAAGAAAAAAAACAATAGGTTTTCATCTGTTTTCATATTTAGCCATATTTTTTTAAAATAATAAATATAACGATCAAGAAAAGCTAAATGAAGTTCTTTGTAAATGTTATTTCTGTAGTTACAGACCAGGAAAAAGTGAAAAGCCATGGTATCGTTCACATGGTGCTATTTATTTAGTAGAAAAAAGTCTAAAAACATTTTCACAGCAGGTTTACGGGGTTAATTATTAAAAATGTAATCAATAAAATTAGTCAAATGTATTTCCCAGTGCTCTGAATACCATAAACCCAATATAATTCACCTAATAATTACATTTCATCAGTATTGTATACATTTGTTATTAAATAGAGCCATCCTAAGATACCAGCCAGAAACAAATGGTATTTTACTCTCCAGAGTAGCTTTAGTTTCCCAGAAATTCTGCTAGGGTTTCCTCTGTTCAGTCATTATTGTGAAATGCACTGGAAAGCAAAAATAGCAAGTAATGATTTCAGCAGAATACCGTATGGTGATTGTGACTAATGGGAGTTGAGAAACAGACGGGAACGGAAATCTTAGATTTACTGTGAATTTACATTATTGCAAGGTGTATCTACAGACACTCTTTGACACTATTAATCTTTAGAAAAACTAAAAAATTAGCAATTACCAGCGTCTTTGCATTTCAAAATGTTTCTATAAACAGAGCAAGATATTAAATTTAAACGAACACACACACAAAATCACTTTTGACCTACAGTGAACTGAGTATTTGGCTGAATAATGCACTGACATGTTAACAGATATCATTAATATGGTTAACATGGTGGAAAACAGGATTGCATTTGCAGGCTTTTCTAATTTTTTTCACTGCTGGAAACAGCACTGATGAGAGCGATTACAGTGAACAATGAAGTCACAAAATACCAACAATGAACAGTAAAATTCTACAAAATAAATGTAAAAATCAATGATAATTCTCCATAGGTTTCGTTGGACCTACTGTTAAAGCTAATTAAAGGCTTTTGCATTTCCGTACACAGATGCAGACTTTCATAGTGGTGACACATACGGTTCTGTTCATACTAAAATTGGTATATGTCAGTCAGCTACACATATGGCCGCATTTCCCTTCATATAAAGCACAAAAAACCACACATTTCTGAACATAGAGCTGTGATTGACATGAAGCAGTTACAGTTATAGACTGGGCTATAGGTGTCTAGACCACACTGGGTGAACAGTAATTTTAGAACTTGAATAGTAAGTCTGCCCAAAGGCTAGGTAAGAGAACTTCTCGCTGTGTTTGAGCACAGTTGATGGAAAGGATTTAGAAATCAAAGCACCTCTGAAGCCCCACACTGACTATTTCCATCGCAACTCTTTTAATGATGAATTATAAAGCCGTAGATATCGGAGAATCTCCTCAAACAATCTCTCCTCATAACAGATTTGTTTGAACACCATGTGGACTCTTGCAGACAAAAGGACACGGAAGACATGAATTCATCTTTACTATAAAATAAAGTATTTATGAGAGTAGTTTTAAACTAGTTGAGTTAAACTTGGGTAGAAAGTCTTTGAATGATTTCCGAACAAGGTAAAAGACAGGTCTCATGGTTTGCGGCTCAAAACGTGAACATAAATATTAATCCTCTAGTTTATAGTTGTATTCTGGTTTTTGTGAAATATAACTGTCAACATAAAGAATTTGGGCTTTTTTAGCCCCGTGTACACTGAATTCTGAATTCTGATTCTGAATCCTTTTCACAGAGAAGATTGGTCACTAGCTGCTTGGACAGCTGCTACTTAAATCTTAGTTACCTGTACATGTGGCAGACAGTTATAAGAAACCCACAGAAAGTGTTTTCATGCTACTGTGTCTCAGTTTCTGAGAACTTCTGGTTGGTTTCATTTACCGCTTGTCAGCCCGCTTCATATCTGCAAAACCTATTCCAGAGGGTCATTTATTTAATCACGAGAAATTCCAGGGTTGCATTTTAGTGAAAAATATAGGGGACCAAGTATTGAACCTTGTGGCACTCCACAGACAAGATGTAGAATCTTAGATCTAAACTGAATTTATATTATTGCAAGGCTGTGAGCTTCAATTCATCAACTGAAAGAGTCTCAATTAGTAGCAAAAAATATTATTGATTGCAAAAAAATAGAAATCACCAATGTCCTGGCATTTCAAAAAGAATCAGTGATACTTAACAGCAAACCTACTGCATTTTTCTACAAACCAAGCAGTCAGTCCCAAGCTATTAAGGGTGAACTGACAAGCAGAAAAAAACACTTCTGACCTCTAGAGAACTAGTAAATGCAATGGGGTCATGAATTTAATCACAGGACATCACAGGGGTTTCATTGTAGTGAAAAATGTATTGGACCAAACATTGAACCTTGTGGTACGCCACAGCCAAAATGTAGAATCTCAGAAGAATATCTTAGATCTACCCTGAATTTATAGCAATGTAAGGTTGTGAGCTTCAATTCATCAAGCGAAAGAGTCTAAATTAGTGTCAAAACATATTATTGGTTGCAAAAAATCGCAATCACCCATGTCCTGGCATTTCAAAAAGAATCAGCGATACAACACAGCAAACTTACTGCATTTTTCTATAAACCAAGCAGCAAGTCCCAAGATATTAAGTTTGAACTGACAAGCAGAAAAAATCCGTTTTGACCTCTAGAGAACAGATAAATGCAATAGGGTCACTAATTTAATCACAGGGTTGCATTTTAGTGAAAAATGTAGGGGACCAAGTATTGAACCTTGTGGCACACCGCAGACAAGATGCAGAGTATGACGAGTAATGGAGTTATGTCAACAGGATGTTTGTGATACAAGCCAAGAAAGTGTGGTGACATGAGAGCTTCAGTGGAAACAAAGCAATACTCGTCTCAATCAAACCCTGGTGCAACTCTTTGTCCCTGTCTGTTAGCAATCAGTGACCTTGAAAGGAGAATATAGAACATAGGGTGGAGTATTAGTAACATCTTTGCAGTAGTAGTAGTAACAGTAGAACTAGTGATAGAGGTAAGCAGTAGTAGAGACTGACAGGAGAGACTGCCATGATCATTTTATACAACAGTCTTGTTATTAATGTGAATATGTGTCTGTTTGTGTTCAGCCCAAGCAGCCAGGGTGATCTACGAGGTTCCCCACGTCGACTCTGAGGAGGCAGAGATGGACAAGCACAGCACCAGCTCCTCAAGAGGCTCCTCTCAGTGGGTGAGTAGGAGTAGCAGCCAGGGTTCAGAGTGGTGAGGAAGGATCAGATGGGAAAGAAATAAAACACATTTTGATATGATCCTGCTACTGTTTAGTGGAGAGAACACCTACAGTACTGCACAATCCTAAAGAGCAGTTTTATATAGTCTTGCTTGTATTTTAAGCCAGTTTAACCCGAGACCCAAATACAGAAGAAAATTTCCAAATAAAAATAGAATAAATATAGAGATAGAGAAAAATAGCATATTATCTATATCTATCGATATACATATCTATCTATCCACAGTATCTATCGATCTATCTATCTATCTATATAGATATACACAGTGGGTACGGAAAGTATTCAGACCCCTTGAAATTTTTCACTCTCTGTGTCATTGCAGCCATTTGCCAAAATCAAAAAAGTTCATTTTACTTCTCATTAATGTACACTCAGCACCCCATCTTGACAGAAAAAAACAGAAATGTAGAAATTCAAAATATAAAACTGTTGCATTTTTGCAACAGTGGGTTTTTACAGGGTTAACAGGTTTGTGACTACAAAAATACAGCTGACATCCTGTTTCTAAATAATTGCAAAATGAGTGCATATTTCTCACACCTACTCTTTTTCATGTTGTGCACATTAGACAACATTAACTGTGATAATCTAATGCATCCATTTCTTTGTCTCTTTCAGTGTCAGGTACCTGTTTATGAATCTGTGGAATACTTTCAGCATGCAGAAACCAAAGGAGAAGAATGAGGATCTGCCTTCACATTTCAACATGTATATAATGTACATTCATCACTGAGTTATGTAAATGTTTTTATATGATTGTAAATATTTTATATTCTTCAATAAACTGAATCATATCCATCTGTTTGCACTTCTTGTATCAGGCTAAAGTGTTGTGACTCTATCAGATAGTCAGTGGTCCATGCTCGTGAGTGGTATTGATTCTGCAGGAAAGGTGCAGGTTTCACAATGACTTCACATCGCAATAAAAAGGACGCCGGGTGGAAAGTGTGGTGTTGCTGGGTCGCGGCAATAGGTCAATGACAGGAAGTGAAAAGAGCGCCTGTGACGGTCGAAGTCTTGCACAAAGTAGACGTTTGATGAGACGATTTTTACTGAGACCATGTGCTACGATCATTATCTTCACGCATCTCAAATTTTCACTGTTAAATGTGCTGATGAGAGGTTGTTGATTTGATTTGAGTATTGTAGGTGTGTGGGTGAGTTTGCTACCTGTTTTTAATAAAAGTTAAATAGCAATAAAGCTATGCAGGAAGACGCATTTTAAATACATGGGTCCTTCAGGTAACACTGGCTCTTTGTTATTGTTAATTGAGGGAGATTATTCTAACTTCTGGGTTGGTTTTTTGCTATTTTCACCATCTATAGTTAATGAAAACAACTCAGTATGATTGTTAATACTTTGAGCAGGCTTATTAATAGTAAGATACAGCTTTGAAAGTGACAAATGGTGAGGAAAGGATGGGAAATTATCAGTGATGCATCACTTCCTGTCTTTGGTGGATAAGCATCGTTACCATCAGCGTGGGGGTACAGCATACCACCTCTGGACTTTCCAGAGATCCTTTATGCTGTCTAGTAAAGTCCTGCAAAGGAGAGAGCAACTTGCAATTTGATGTTGATGTTTAACATAATATTTCTTGTAAATGATCATTTGGAAAGTCGTCATTGTCTTTTTACATCACATAGAGGCCCAGTGCATTGTGCAATAGTAGAAGATGGTGAGTTTGAGTGGCTGTGATGCAGAAAATCTATCATTTATCACGAGGAATTAATGTGTTGTTCAGGTTACACAAACTCCAGTCCACATTTTTCCTCACAACACACCTAGATTTTGGTCCTGGTCTAGTTTTACTGCTGCATCTGCAACAAGAAACTGCATTCATTTGTGAGGTTGTGTCGAGTTCTTCAGGCCAGGACTTGTGAGACTAATAGCAGGTTTGGTTCTTGTGGTGCAAACAGTCACACTATCACTCTGCTGTTTCTGGCTAACACCTAGCAGGCATAAAATTATAAAGCTGTGATCTATCACATGTGGTTGAATCTACAATTTTCACATCCTCAGAGACTAAACTACTGTCAGAATTCATTTTTCTTGTTGTTAAACTGGACCTAGCTTGGCTGAGGTCCTTTGACATCACAGCTAAGATGTATTTATTCATTCTGAGGCAAGTAATTGTTAGTGTACTGCAAAAATAGAAGTAATCTTTTCACAAATCCAGATCCTATGTCATTTTTGACCACATTCACGGGTGCTGCCAGCCTGCAAATTGCCTGCAAGTGTAATGTTTTTTTTCTAGTGTGGTTGAACTTCACAAAGGCGATTTCCAATAGAACAATTATCAAACCTGACTAAGATCTCAAGTTAAGTGTTAATTTTCTGAAATTTCCAGCCCTTGTTGGTAAAACACCGTTAGCATGAGGCTACTGAAAACAGAATTAAACACAAAATGAATGAGGAAGTTTAGGAAGAGCGCATATGCAGTTATTCACACCCTTCAGGACAGCTAATTGCATTAATGTTTCTTACTTCTCTAAAAATGGACAGTACAGTTTGTGTGAAGACTTAAATGTTTTCATTACGCACTTCTGTTCAGTTAGTTCGCTAATATGTTAGCTTACCGTGGGCTACATACTTTTACGTCTTTAGCATCCCAAAAGCCTGAAAGTGAAGCTGCAACTGCACAAAGCTAATCTGTTAGCAACTACCACATTGTCATACAGTATCTATACATGGAAAAATACTTTTTTTGCCACCAAAAGATGCTTATTTTGAGCCCAGAATGATCAAAATGTCCATCTGAGTCGAGACTATGTTAGCTAATACACCATTTCAAAAACTGTGACACCTAATTTTATACTACTTTTTTCTGTTATGCTCGCTGGTATAGTAAGTACAGTCACTGTGTAAATATTGGATTTAAAAATTTATCTGGGCAGAACATGTAATTATAAATATACACATAAAGTCTGGGCAAAAATCATGCTACTAGAAAATAGATCTAAAAATAACCTTGAAGAGTTTATGGGTTGCTAACTGCTTCCTAAAAACTCATCTGTGTTAAACAGAGTCACAAAGGCTATTTGGAAGTTTACTTTTCTGTACTTCATGCTTTAAAATGACTTGGGTGCAACTCCACACCACCTCTAAATTGGTATTTTTTCATAATTTGCTGCAGCCCGAGCACACCAGCTCTCCTACAGCTCTCCTCAAGCACTATAAAACTACTGACCAACGATATATATTTATATAGAGAGGGGCCCTTTAACCTCTTTTATGTTAAGTAATGAGCATTTGCAATACATGATACTAAAACCTACGCAACAAGTTGACTTTTAGTGTCAACATGATGATTTATTTAGAGTTGTGACAACATCATATCAGGTGTGCCAGACTGATAGGCATCTATTAATTGCAGTAGTATTTCCAAACAGGGAGAAACTTGACCCAATGATTCATCCGGTTTGTAACGGATAAAGAGTGTTAAAGGCTACAGAGACACTCCCACAGCTGTAGGGACAGGCAAACCTTTCAGAGCACTGACTTTGACCTCCATACCAGCTGCATACTTGATGACATGGCCTGCAAAAGGTGTTAACCACTGTGCACATGACTGCCATTTTCTCACACTTTCGTACGGGACTGTACGTTCTTGCAAACTTACACCTCTGTTTATACAGCTCACAACATCAGTGCAGTGGGTGATATAAGATGTTGGTTTTAGATATGATGCACATAAATTAAAGTCCTAAAACACGACTCAGGTGCTCACATTTACTTTTATAGTCTTTAAGCCCTTCTGTAATGTACCATTTACAGTCTAATGTGGCATCTAATTGCTGTAATTTATTGCAGATGCAAAATGTTGCTTCACATCATGTTCATGGCTCGTTGTGTTTGATGTGGCCAAAGTGATGCTTCGGTGCAGGATACCTCACAAAAGACCTGCATTTCCAGGAAGTCAGGCCGATGAGAGAACAAAATCACACGAGCACTGTCATGCGCTTTTCTAACTTGTCATAACTTTCCCGTTGGCGTCCAATTCCAGTCCTATGTGGAAACACACACACAACCACCAACAACATTTACTGAAGACACACAAAACAATCAGTACAAGATTAGTATTTCAGATTGCACAATGAAACAATTAGGATTTACACTGAATCAAATTAAACAAATCAGAGAATCAACTGCCTTTGCGGGGGAAGCCCTTCCCTTACATCAATAAAAAGATGACTAAAGCTGTCTATGGCCTTTCAGATGATGTGTACAATGGGCGTTGTGCGATCAGGGTTCTGTTGACACAGTTGGAGCTACCACCTCTCTCAAACAGGAGAGTATTACCTGACCTTTAGATCTCTGCTTCCAAGCCCATTTCACAAAAGGTATAAAAAGAGTCGTCTCTCTCTTTGTTCACTTCTCCTGCTGTGTCGACCTGCTCTTCCATTTTTCTCTCTTTTTTCGTACCATCCACCCACTGAGCTTCAACCATGACGCAGCTAGAGACAGCCATGGCCATCCTGATGAAGACTTTTGATACTTATGCAGCTGGCGAAGGAAAACCGGACACATTAACCAACGCTGAAGCCAAGACTTTGTTGCAGAAAGAGCTGCCTGGACTGCTTAAGGTACGTCCACTCTTGGAGAGGGAGATCTGTGCTGGATGTGGTTTTTTTTCCTCCCACCTTGAGTTAATATACAGGGTTATTTAGAAAGAATGAACCGATTCGATTACGCAGTATTTTAATGGGGTAAAGCAATCGAAAACTCCAGTCAAGTCACAAGTATTCCACTCACAATCAGCTTTTATTTCCTGTCTTACAAGTGTTCAACTGCAGCACGGCCAACATCAATGCAATAAGAGAATTCCTCCCAGACTCAGATCAGCGTATCACAATCTACTGAGTTGATCGCTGCTGGTATTCGATGTAATTCGATGACCATAAACATCAAATAAAAGTTGATTGTGAGTAGAATACTTGTGACTCGGCTGGAGTTTTCTGTTTGCTTTTCCTTATTTAAATAGTGCTTAAGGAGATCAGTCCATTCTTTTTGACTAATCCTGTATATTGACTCATGCTGTGGGAAAAAAAAACACAGCAACTGCTAAATCACATGATTTAAAGATAGTTAAAACCCATCTTTTGCTTTCATGCCATAGTTTCGGTGGTTGCTTTGCATTACATCCTTAAAAATTAGAACAATAAAACTGCCATTCTGCAGCTTTGAGGTTCATTATTAAGGTGTGTTCATCAATAACTCTTCATTTCTCTGTCAAAAGATCTATTGTTGAACTTGCATAAATTAATTTTGAGTGTTGAATTTGACTCACTGCTAGCAGCACTGATGGTGTTTCGTTGGTTCCCACAGAACGCAAAGAACCAAGATGCGGTGGACAAGATGCTGAAAGGTCTGGATTTTAACGGCGACTCTGAGATCGACTTCAGCGAGTTTGTGATCCTGGTCGCCAGTTTGACCTGCGCCTGTCATGACCGCAGCAAGAAGTGAGCAGAAGGACCTCGCCCTCAAAACGACGGCAGCAATGGCATGAAATCTTTATAGCTGCTGTATTTTTGTAACAACTGAATAAAGAGATTTATCTACCTGTATGTGGTCACTAAGTGTTAAATTGTACATTGTGAGAAGATACTTACATATATACATTTTTTCTACTACTTTTCTGCATTCCCTCTGCATGGATGAATTTAAACATCCCTTTGGCTGGTTGATACTTTTTCAAAATGCATTATCTAGTAGTCAAGATTAAATTGAAGCTGGTTTTAGTTCCTTAAAACCCTCAAGGTGCTTTCCATTAATGACAAAACAATGCATTTATAACACAGAAGGATGTTACAAAGATGAAGAAAAAATAGAAAAATGTGCACATTGTGACAGAACTTCATGTCTCAAAATAGCATTATGCTGCATGTGCAATTTATAACTGTGTTTATGTAATAATGCACAGTTTTGTTTTTTTGTTTTTTACTTCTGTCACAGTAGTATTCTGTATTTTGCTGCCTTGTCTTTCTACTTCGGGGCCTTTGTGTTCAATATGAAGTATTTGTTTGGTCACTCATAAGAAGAAATACTCTGCTTACCATCTTAGAAATAATTCAGTTAATGTGAGGTAATGAAGTGGGAATCTTTTGACTTTTAAGTGATATTGTACAGAGGCCTACGTACTTCCTGCTCCACTCCAGTTGCATGTCTGTTAGTGAAGAGGCAACATGTTTATGTGGCTGACGCTGCAATGTGACACAAAGCCACCACACTGACCACTCGCTTGAGATTTTGCAAAACGTCCTCTTCCGCTGCGTTGCTTCTGGCAGGGCGAGGCCATTTGTGAGCATCGACGGGTAATAAGATGGTCAGCCATATGTCGAAACCTGCCAACGTGATTTCATCACGCCAGAGCTTTTCTCCACCCACAGTAAAACTGAACATGAAACACAACATTCTTGTGTCGTCGCCTGACAAGCAACCAATACAACATGTAATCTCTTCACTACCCTCACCAATTTTTCCAATGTTTTCCTTTTCCTATTATTTATATAACATGTTGAATTAAAAAAAAATATATTATTTTGTCAGCAAATCATTTAGATGTCAGCTGGTCATAGCTAATAGTATATGCAAACACCAATGTTCATTTTATAACTGAAAATTGTAAGTCAACTGCCTATCCTACCTGAAGAGGGGGTCTCAAACGTTTTCAGGCTTCCTGCAACCCACCTGACACCTGTGGAGCTTATCTGGGCCAGACATTTTTTATTATATTTTGGCCTTTGAAGTCTGATGATGCATTTGTGAGAAGAACCGACCGTTTGTAAACTTACTTGAAGTAAGGGTGCTCCATAATCTCCGCTCCTTCCACTCTCTGGCCTCACTCTCATATCCCCGCTCTGCAGTGCATGCTTCCCTGTTCTCGCTATGAAGGGGCGGGACATAAAGCAACTAACCAATCATGGCACGTTTCTTCTAAAAAAATGTCACTTTGACCAATCCCTATCCTTCTGATTTAGAGCTCAGAGCACGTGCTTTGTGTGAGTGACAGGAGGGTGGGCGTGTACTCTGTAAGGCTTCTGGCGCTGCTGTCTCTGGCCTGTCTGCCAAAAAGCCGATCAACTTTTTTTCATTGGCCTGCCAGTCCGTGGCTGGCCTGTCCAGGCAGGCCAATAAGGAGGCAGGCCACCGGGAAAAGTCCCACCTCTCCCAATTGCCAGTCCAGGCCTGCCTTTAGATCTCTGCTTCCAAACCCATTTCACAAAAGGTATCAAAAGAGTCGTCTCTCTCTTTGTTCACTTCTCCTGCTGTGTCTACCTGCTCTTCCATTTTTCTCTCTTTTGTCGTACCATCCACCCACTGAGCTTCAACCATGACGCAGCTAGAGACAGCCATGGCCATCCTGATGAAGACTTTTGATACTTATGCAGCTGGCGAAGGAAAACCGGACACATTAACCAACGCTGAAGCCAAGACTTTGTTGCAGAAAGAGCTGCCTGGACTGCTTAAGGTACGTCCACTCTTGGAGAGGGAGATCTGTGCTGGATGTGGTTTTTTTCCTCCCACTATGAGTTAATATACAGGGTTATTTAGAAAGAATGAACCGATTCGATTACGCAGTATTTTAATGGGGTAAAGCAATCGAAAACTCCAGTCAAGTCACAAGTATTCCACTCACAATCAGCTTTTATTTCCTGTCTTACAAGAGTTCAACTGCAGCACGGCCAACATCAATGCAATAAGAGAATTCCTCCCAGACTCAGATCAGCGTATCACAATCTACTGAGTTGATCGCTGCTGGTATTCGATGTAATTCGATGACCATAAACATCTAATAAAAGTTGATTGTGAGTAGAATACTTGTGACTCGGCTGGAGTTTTCTGTTTGCTTTTCCTTATTTAAATAGTGCTTAAGGAGATCAGTCCATTCTTTTTGACTAATCCTGTATATTGACTCATGCTGTGGGGAAAAAAAAACACAGCAACTGCTAAAATCACATGATTTAAAGATAGTTAAAACCCATCTTTTGCTTTCATGCCATAGTTTCGGTGGTTGCTTTGCATTACATCCTTAAAAATTAGAACAATAAAACTGCCATTCTGCAGCTTTGAGGTTCATTATTAAGGTGTGTTCATCAATAACTCTTCATTTCTCTGTCAAAAGATCTATTGTTGAACTTGCATAAATTAATTTTGAGTGTTGAATTTGACTCACTGCTAGCAGCACTGATGGTGTTTCGTTGGTTCCCACAGAACGCAAAGAACCAAGATGAGGTGGACAAGATGCTGAAAGGTCTGGATGTTAACGGCGACTCTGAGATCGACTTCAGCGAGTTTGTGATCCTGGTCGCCAGTTTGACCTGCGCCTGTCATGACCGCAGCAAGAAGTGAGCAGGAGGACCTCGCCCTCAAAACGACGGCAGCAACGGCATGAAATCTTTATAGCTGCTGTATTTTTGTAACAACTGAATAAACAGATTTATCTACCTGTATGTGGTCACTAAGTGTTAAATTGCACATTGTGAGAAGATACTTACATATATACATTTTTTTCTACTACTTTTCTGCATTCCCTCTGCATGGATGAATTTAAACATCCCTTTGGGTGGTTGATACTTTTTCAAAATGCATTATCTAGTAGTCAAGATTAAATTGAAGCTGGTTTTAGTTCCTTAAGCCCTAAAGGTGCTTTCCATTAATGACAAAACAATGCATTTATAACACAGAAGGATGTTACAAAGATGAAGAAAAAATAGAAAATGTGCACATTGTGACAGAACTTCATGTCTCAAAATAGCATTATGCTGCATGTGCAATTTATAACTGTGTTTATGTAATAATGCACAGTTTTGTTTTTTTGTTTTTTACTTCTGTCACAGTAGTATTCTGTATTTTGCTGCCTTGTCTTTCTACTTCGGGGCCTTTGTGTTCAATATGAAGTATTTGTTTGGTCACTCATAAGAAGAAATACTCTGCTTACCATCTTAGAAATAATTCAGTTAATGTGAGATAATGAAGTGGGAATCTTTTGACTTTTAAGTGATATTGTACAGAGGCCTACGTACTTCCTGCTCCACTCCAGTTGCATGTCTGTTAGTGAAGAGGCAACATGTTTATGTGGCTGACGCTGCAATGTGACACAAAGCCACCGCACTGACCACTCGCTTGAGATTTTGCAAAACGTCCTCTTCCGCTGCGTTGCTTCTGGCAGGGCGAGGCCATTTGTGAGCATCGACGGGTAATAAGATGGTCAGCCATATGTCGAAACCTGCCAACGTGATTTCATCACGCCAGAGCTTTTCTCCACCCACAGTAAAACTGAACATGAAACACAACATTCTTGTGTCGTCGCCTGACAAGCAACCAATACAACATGTAATCTCTTCACTACCCTCACCAATTTTTCCAATGTTTTCCTTTTCCTATTATTTATATAACATGTTGAATTAAAAAAAATATATATTATTTTGTCAGCAAATCATTTAGATGTCAGCTGGTCATAGCTAATAGTATATGCAAACACCAATGTTCATTTTATAACTGAAAATTGTAAGTCAACTGCCTATCCTACCTGAAGAGGGGGTCTCAAACGTTTTCAGGCTTCCTGCAACCCACCTGACACCTGTGGAGCTTATCTGGGCCAGACATTTTTTATTATATTTTGGCCTTTGAAGTCTGATGATGCATTTGTGAGAAGAACCGACCGTTTGTAAACTTACTTGAAGTAAGGGTGCTCCATAATCTCCGCTCCTTCCACTCTCTGGCCTCACTCTCATATCCCCGCTCTGCAGTGCATGCTTCCCTGTTCTCGCTATGAAGGGGCGGGACATAAAGCAACTAACCAATCATGGCACGTTTCTTCTAAAAAAATGTCACTTTGACCAATCCCTATCCTTCTGATTTAGAGCTCAGAGCACGTGCTTTGTGTGAGTGACAGGAGGGTGGGCGTGTACTCTGTAAGGCTTCTGGCGCTGCTGTCTCTGGCCTGTCTGCCAAAAAGCCGATCAACTTTTTTTCATTGGCCTGCCAGTCCGTGGCTGGCCTGTCCAGGCAGGCCAATAAGGAGGCAGGCCACCGGGAAAAGTCCCACCTCTCCCAATTGCCAGTCCAGGCCTGCCTTTAGATCTCTGCTTCCAAACCCATTTCACAAAAGGTATCAAAAGAGTCGTCTCTCTCTTTGTTCACTTCTCCTGCTGTGTCTACCTGCTCTTCCATTTTTCTCTCTTTTGTCGTACCATCCACCCACTGAGCTTCAACCATGACGCAGCTAGAGACAGCCATGGCCATCCTGATGAAGACTTTTGATACTTATGCAGCTGGCGAAGGAAAACCGGACACATTAACCAACGCTGAAGCCAAGACTTTGTTGCAGAAAGAGCTGCCTGGACTGCTTAAGGTACGTCCACTCTTGGAGAGGGAGATCTGTGCTGGATGTGGTTTTTTTCCTCCCACTATGAGTTAATATACAGGGTTATTTAGAAAGAATGAACCGATTCGATTACGCAGTATTTTAATGGGGTAAAGCAATCGAAAACTCCAGTCAAGTCACAAGTATTCCACTCACAATCAGCTTTTATTTCCTGTCTTACAAGAGTTCAACTGCAGCACAGCCAACATCAATGCAATAAGAGAATTCCTCCCAGACTCAGATCAGCGTATCACAATCTACTGAGTTGATCGCTGCTGGTATTCGATGTAATTCGATGACCATAAACATCAAATAAAAGTTGATTGTGAGTAGAATACTTGTGACTCGGCTGGAGTTTTCTGTTTGCTTTTCCTTATTTAAATAGTGCTTAAGGAGATCAGTCCATTCTTTTTGACTAATCCTGTATATTGACTCATGCTGTGGGAAAAAAAAACACAGCAACTGCTAAAATCACATGATTTAAAGATAGTTAAAACCCATCTTTTGCTTTCATGCCATAGTTTCGGTGGTTGCTTTGCATTACATCCTTAAAAATTAGAACAATAAAACTGCCATTCTGCAGCTTTGAGGTTCATTATTAAGGTGTGTTCATCAATAACTCTTCATTTCTCTGTCAAAAGATCTATTGTTGAACTTGCATAAATTAATTTTGAGTGTTGAATTTGACTCACTGCTAGCAGCACTGATGGTGTTTCGTTGGTTCCCACAGAACGCAAAGAACCAAGATGCGGTGGACAAGATGCTGAAAGGTCTGGATGTTAACGGCGACTCTGAGATCGACTTCAGCGAGTTTGTGATCCTGGTCGCCAGTTTGACCTGCGCCTGTCATGACCGCAGCAAGAAGTGAGCAGAAGGACCTCGCCCTCAAAACGACGGCAGCAACGGCATGAAATCTTTATAGCTGCTGTATTTTTGTAACAACTGAATAAAGAGATTTATCTACCTGTATGTGGTCACTAAGTGTTAAATTGTACATTGTGAGAAGATACTTACATATATACATTTTTTCTACTACTTTTCTGCATTCCCTCTGCATGGATGAATTTAAACATCCCTTTGGCTGGTTGATACTTTTTCAAAATGCATTATCTAGTAGTCAAGATTAAATTGAAGCTGGTTTTAGTTCCTTAAAACCCTCAAGGTGCTTTCCATTAATGACAAAACAATGCATTTATAACACAGAAGGATGATACAAAGATGAAGAAAAAATAGAAAAATGTGCACATTGTGACAGAACTTCATGTCTCAAAATAGCATTATGCTGCATGTGCAATTTATAACTGTGTTTATGTAATAATGCACAGTTTTGTTTTTTTTACTTCTGTCACAGTAGTATTCTGTATTTTGCTGCCTTGTCTTTCTACTTCGGGGCCTTTGTGTTCAATATGAAGTATTTGTTTGGCCACTCATAAGAAGAAATACTCTGCTTACCATCTTAGAAATAATTCAGTTAATGTGAGATAATGAAGTGGGAATCTTTTGACTTTTAAGTGATATTGTACAGAGGCCTACGTACTTCCTGCTCCACTCCAGTTGCATGTCTGTTAGTGAAGAGGCAACATGTTTATGTGGCTGACGCTGCAATGTGACACAAAGCCACCACACTGACCACTCGCTTGAGATTTTGCAAAACGTCCTCTTCCGCTGCGTTGCTTCTGGCAGGGCGAGGCCATTTCTGAGCATCGACGGGTAATAAGATGCTCAGCCATATGTCGAAACCTGCCAACGTGATTTCATCACGCCAGAGCTTTTCTCCACCCACAGTAAAACTGAACATGAAACACAACATTCTTGTGTCGTCGCCTGACAAGCAACCAATACAACATGTACTTTTAGGCTGACATTGCGGCCTCTCGTCCTAGTTAGACAGGAAATGCAGTGACTGTTGAAAGGCAGCTGTGGTATTTTGGCCACCCTTAAAAATGCCTTTAATTTGCACCCTTTAGTTTGTACTTTTTCCACCATACAAATGTATGAATTTGTATTATTTTGCCACAATTGTATGTAATTCTACTGCTATACGTTGCAATTGCTATTCATTGCACATGCAGTATCATGTTTTTATTCTGAGATATATAAATTCTGTCACATTGTGCACATTTTTGCTCCTTTATCTTCATCTTTGTATCATCCTCCTGTGCTGTAAAAGCATTGTTTTGGTTATTTTTTTGGTTTTATATATATATATATATATATACACACGTGGACAAAATTGTTGGTACCCCTCAGTTAAAGAAGGAAAACCCACAATTCTCACTGAAATCACTTGAAACTCACAAAAGTAACAATAAATAAAAATTTATTGAAAATTAAATAATCAAAAACAGCCATTACTTTTGAATTGTTGATTAACATAATTATTTAAAAAAACAAACTAATGAAATAGGGCTGGACAAAAATGATGGTACCCATAACTTAATATTTTGTTGCACAACCTTTTGAGGCAATCACTGCAATTAAACGATTTCTGTATTTGTCAATGAGCATTCTGCAGCTGTCAACAGGTATTTTGGCCCACTCCTCATGAGCAAACAGCTCCAGTTGTCTCAGGTTTGATGGGTGTCTTCTCCAAATGGCATGTTTCAGCTCCTTCCACATATGTTCAATGGGATTCAGATCTGGGCTCATAGAAGGCCACTTTAGAATAGTCCAACGCTTTTCTCTCAGCCATTCTTGGGTGTTTTTGGCTGTGTGTTTTGGATCGTTGTCCTGTTGGAAGACCCATGACCTGCGACTGAGACCAAGCTTTCTGACACTAGGCAGCACATTTCTCTCCAGAATGCCTTGATAGTCTTCAGATTTCATCGTACCTTGCACACTTTCAAGACACCCTGTGCCAGATGCAGCAAAGCAGCCCAAAACATTACTGAGCCTCCTCCATGTTTCACCGTAGGGACAGTGTTCTTTTCTTCGTATGCTTGGTTTTTGAGTCTATGAACATAGAGTTGATGTGCCTTACCAAAAAGCTCCAGTTTGGTCTCATCTGTCCAAAGGACATTCTCCCAGAAGCTTTGTGGCTTGTCAACATGCATTTTTGCAAATTCCAGTCTGGCTTTTTTATGAGTTTTTTTCAGCAGTGGTGTCCTCCTTGGTCGTCTCCCATGAAGTCCACTTTGGCTCAAACAACGACGAATGGTGCGATCTGACACTGATGTACCTTGGCCTTGGAGTTCACCTTTAATTTCTTTGGAGGTTGCTTTGGGCTCTTTGGATACAATTCCAACGATCCGTCTCTTCAGTTTGTCATCAATTTTCCTCCTGCGGCCACGTCCAGGGAGGTTGGCTACTGTCCCGTGGGTCTTGAACTTCTGAATAATATGAGCCACTGTTGTCACAGGAACTTCAAGCTGTTTAGAGATGGTCTTATAGCCTTTACCTTTAAGATGTTTGTCTATCATTTTTTTTCGGATGTCCTGGGACAATTCTCTCCTTGGCTTTCTGTTGTCCATGTTCAGTGTGGTACACACCTTTTCACCAAACAGCAGAGTGACTACTTGTCTCCCTTTAAATAGGCAGACTGACTGATTATGAGTTTGGAAACACCTGTGATGTCAATTAAATGACACACCTGAGTTAATCATGTCACTCTGGTCAAATAGTTTTCAATCTTTTATAGAGGTACCATCATTTTTGTCCAGGCCTGTTTCATTAGTTTGTTTTTTTTTAAATAATTATGTTAATCAACAATTCAAAAGTAATGGCTGTTTTTGATTATTTAATTTTCAATAAATTTTTATTTATTGTTACTTTTGTGAGTTTCAAGTGATTTCAGTGAGAATTGTGGGTTTTTCCTTCTTTAACTGAGGGGTACCAACAATTTTGTCCACGTGTGTATATATATATATATATATATATATATATATATATATATATATATGTGTGTGTGTATATATATACAGTGTTGGGGAGAATACTTTGAAATTATATTTAGTTACAGAATACTGAATACCTACTTTAAAATGTATTTTGTAATGTATTACGTTACATTGGTTGATCTTGGTACTGTATTCTGAATACTAGAATACTTCCTCTTAAAAAAAGTTCAAGTGAACGAAACCTGTTATTTATTTGTATCTATTCCTGCAGGAAAACAAAGGCATAGTAGTGCTAAACATCTATTGACAGGCAAAAACAAAACCCTTACACTTTAATTATTTTCTTAAATTTATTAAAGTATCAACAGATTCTAATTCTGTTTTCTGTAATAAAGTGACAACGTGCTTGAACATTGCACCAGCTGTTTTTAACCTTGCATGTTTAAAAGAAAAATCTGTATTTTGTACTCACATGGGAAAAAAACGTTATGCCACAATAGATGATATAAAAAAAAGTGCAAGTAAAACCCATGAAATATATGGCTGAATCCAACATTTTCTTGTTGATGAATCAAACCTCAACTTTGAACAATGGCTTTAACATCTGGCGAATGCAAAAACTGTAGGTTTTATCTGAAGCCACCAACCTATATTATTTCCCTAATCAACAGTCCAGGTAGTGCGGTTGTAGCGCAGCAAGAGAGACATTTCAAAGTGCTCATCTTGCGATGAGGAGTGCCTATAAATGATACGGTCACAGCACTAAAAACAGTTATTGCACAGTAACATAGTATTGTGAACTGACGTCCATTGCACATCAAAAGAAAAGTGTTTTTAACGCACATTTACCAAAGAACCCTCACAACAAGCTAAGCTAACATTAGCTAACGTTAGCTAAATTTCATGTAACATTAAATCTAACAACAGCAACTGCAAGAAAACTTGCGTATCTGTATCAACATGGCACTGTCAAATCATCCACTAAAAGCAAAGCTAAATGGAAAAATCACAGTAGAAAAAAACACTTACTTTAAGGTGCTTCTTCAGGTTAGAGGTTGCGTCTTTGGATGCAGATAGGAGTTGGTTGTTGGCAGACAAAGATTGCACTGCACCGTGAAATTTCACTAGCCCGTCTCCTTTTTCAGTGTAAAAAAATGCTTAAATTTCCAGGACGTGAATGCACTTTTTCCTTCATTGCTGGAAGGTTGACTCTGCAGTGGTTGTGGCTCCGAGCAGCCCGGCTTCTCCTCTGAATCCATACTCGACCACGCATGTGAATGCTGATTCTCGTAGCTAGTCATCGGTAGTGAGCGGGAGTGAGATGCATGTTACTGGGAATTATGGGATAGCCAGTGCAACACGCAATTTATTTATATTTTGGTGATATAAAAAAAAATAAATACATAAGTGAAAAAGACATGAGTATTCCAATGGTATGATGAAAGTAACTGTATTCTAAATACCACGTTTAAAAACAGTAACTGTACCGGAATACAGTTACTCATAATTATTATTCTAAATACGTAACGGCGGTACATGTATTCCGTTACTCCCCAACACTGTATATATATATACACACACATATATATACACACATACACATATACATATATATATATGTATATATATATGTATATGTATACATATACACACACACATACATACATTTATATATATGTATACACTCAACAAAAATATAAACGCAACACTTTTGTTTTTGCTCCCATTTTTTATGAGATGAACTCAAAGATCTAAAACTTCTTCCACATACACAATATCACCATTTCTCTCCAATATTGTTCAGAAATCTGTCTAAATGTGTGATAGTGAGCACTTCTCCTTTGCTGAGATAATCCATCCCACCTCACAGGTGTGCCATATCAAGATGCTGATTAGAGGCCATAATTAGTGCCTTAGACTGCCCACAATAAAAGGACACTCTGAAAGGTGCAGTTTTGAATCAGCATCTTGATATGGCACACCTGTGAGGTGGGATGGATTATCTCAGCAAAGGAGAAGTGCTCACTATCACAGATTTAGACAGATTTGTGAACAATATTTGAGAGAAATGGTGATATTGTGTATGTGGAAAAAGTTTTACATTTTTGAGTTCATCTCGTAAAAAATGGGAGCAAAAACAAAAGTGTTGCGTTTATATTTTTGGTGAGTGTATATGTATATACACACATATATAAACACACACAGGGATGATTTTTACACTTTTTGTCCTAACGTTTGCCTTATTAATCAGATCTAAACTGTTGGTCTCTAATGAGAGAGTCCATTTTCACTCATTTGACATTTAGCTGGCGTTGCACAGGGTTGTTGTCACTTCGGTTATTTACTGTAAAAGTCAAGCTTTTAATCCACACAAAGACCACAAAAGCTCCACTGCAGTAAACTGTAAACTGATACTCCACACTGACTTCCATTGTATCTACGCCTGATTACTCGGAGGTGCCGGGCATCACACAACAACAGAGGGGATTTAGAGATTCAAAGATGCTGGAGGGGAAACTTTTGGACCGGCTACTTTGTTAATCCTCTGACTATGCTGCCTTTTAATCCTCCTCTGTGATACTTTCTGTCTTTAGGTCAGGTCACGGCTCCCTCTGGTCGAGTAACACACTTTCTCCAGTTGTGTAATTACCCCCACGCCTGTGCTGCCCTCTGGTGGCTCATCATTTCTCTGTCTGCTCTTGTAAAAGCAGCAAGCACTCGTACGATTCAGCAGAGTCTCACCAGTTTTTATCACTTCTGTCTCTGAGCTACATGTGACCTCTCTTTTCTCCTGTTTGTGAAACGTGGCCGGCCTGTAATCGGCTTGGAAGGTCGTTAAGCTCAGACTCTCCTTTCCCCACTTCCTCTGCTCTCACTGTCCGGGGTATTATGGAGGCTTATGGGGATTAGGTGTCCAGAGTGAAGAGGATGTGGCCCTGGAGTCAGGAGATACAGGTGGGAAGAAAAGCAGAGGTGCCTTCAACAGTTTACTGATGTTCTCTTGTTTTTATCTCAGATTTTGATGCTTTTATGTCCTATTACATCATTACTAACCATAAATAAACACAAACACACATGTTTATAACTTACATGATACATTTATCTCACATAAATAATCATATTTCGTATTTATTTTCCTCCTGCATGCCAGAGCGGCTTGTTTGGAAGTAAAAACCATCATTTTCTGTTGTTCCTCTTCATTGTAGATGTTTAACAAATTAGCAACACAAAAGTTATTATTGATGGCTCGAAATTATGCAGGAGAAAAACTAAAATATTCTGTGAAATTCACCTACGACTAAACTTTTAAATGTTTAAAATATAGTTTCTATTTGCATTATCTGAAATTTCTGCAGTACTTTTAAGTTTTGTAAATTTAGAATGTTTTTTTTTAATTATTATTTTAAGTTAAAGAATCAAATAACAAAAATGTAGTGTTATTTTTTTTCTTGGATTCCAATTTAATTTAATTCAATTTTTTTTTCTTGGATTCCATGACTTACAGAATAATCCTGAGGCATGCATACATATCTTTTGTCACACAGATATTTAAATTTTTTAAATGAAAAAACAAAAACAAAACAAAGTTAAAAGAATTTCACCAGGTAGTTATTTATTCTTTTTTTTTTTTTTACTCAACTTAAATTCTTAAATCTATGAAGTAACAATTGAACTTAAGGGTTGCAAAAATTTAATTTAATTTAATTTAATTTAATTAGGTCACCTGGAAGTTTCCAAATATTGGATTTAAAATCACATAAATTCCCAATTACAGTAAATTCAGAGGTGTTTAAATTTCAACATTAGATGTTAAATATTTTTTAATATTCACATTTTTTTTGCCTTTTCTTTGTTTCCATATAAAATGTTACTATATAATTTATTAACAATGACAAAATAAACCATTTATTAAGATTTATTTAATTAGAAAGTGCTAATATCTTGTACTAGTTGTCATGTTTTAATTATTATAATTAAATTCTCCCCCAGCATTAGCATAATTAATACTGTTACAGTATAATGAATACTATTTTGGTAGAATCATATATGATTCTATAAATGTGTGGGTCTGTAAACTGATGAGTCATGTTTAGTTTTGTGCATTTATCATAAAAGTCTTTCAAATGTTTTTGGCTTCCTGTTGAGTAATTCTGCACCAAATGTTTTCTATAAACTTCAATCTCCAACTGTTCAGGGTATTTCTGGTCAGAGGTTTACACCAAACACACATCACAACGCACCCACAACCCTCAGCTCGGTCCACGTGAGGAGGTAGAGCACTTATGAATACCTCATTCTGTCTTTAAGCCATATGTCTCTGGTCAGATGAGTAATCAGGGTGTCCGTCTCATCTTGTGACCTGACTTCCAGCAGGAGAAAACACCAGAAACACACTGCCGCTTTGTCTCCAACATTTTCAGTTCTAGTCGTTACCATTTGTGCCCTTCCAACTGGTCGCTTCTGAATGTTCCCCAGACTCTAGCAGATTTTGGTAAAACATCGTTCTCCCATCATGCACCATGGCCACGTAATAATTTTCAAAAAAAAAAAACTCAAACTAAAAACATTCAGATATGTTAATGAGCTGTTTTATTGTTTATTTTGTGGCTGCTACCTTGGCCAGGTCTCTCTTGTGAAAGAAATCTCGAATCTCAATGGGACTTCCTGGTTAAATAAAGGTAAATAAATAAATGCGTCAATTACTAAACGCCTGTCATTTTACATAAGTTAGCATCGAGCTCAATGCATCATACGTCCTCACTAAGCTGTCAGAATACCACGCCATTAGCCTAGCTTAGCTAGACTGTATTCCCGTTATAAGGGATATACGGGAATACGGTCTAGCCCTCCTCCATTGACACATTTTGACAGGTTTTCAAGCTCCGAGCAGATCAGACCGAACCAATCAGAGCACCAGAGGCGGGAGTTAACGATGCGACCGCAACAGAGCGAGGTTTCTCTCGTGCGCTTTCCTCTGTTTTGCACGGGCTGAATTTGTCCTTAAAACTTCAACAAGAAGCAGCTCTTAAAGCTTTTCTTTTTAAAAAGGATGTATTTTTAATTCCGGCAGGCTGTACGATAGAATGCGTAATGCTGCCCTCCACTGTTGAAAGGGAGAGCTTAGATTTTCCTCAGGACCCCTGTACGGCGAAGGAAGCTGTTAAAACTACAAAACATCATGGCGGAAAGGCAATTGTTAGGTCGCTTAGTGATTGCGTCACACATGTGTTACGCTGATTGGCTCTCTCCAATTCAAGCTGTGATCGGTAGTCCCGCCACTGGGCTAGATTTGGTTCAATGGAGCAGTTCCAGACTGACTTTATGTGTATTTGTAATACACAATATAAAGGCTGTCTGGTCCCCAGGCAACCACGCCATTGCGTCAGATCATGCCAGAGTGTGTACACGGCACTGACTCTTGAGAAAACCACAAACTGCTGCAAAAGTAGCCCTGCGAAGTTCTGAGTTGCTTTAAAGGAACAACATATCACTACATCGTGCAAGTCAAGATTTGGGAAATATCTCAACAGAAGACGTAGCATCAGCAAACACCACAAGTTGGAAGAGCAATCACCTACTTCCTGTTTGCTCCGACCTGCAGGAAGAAGGCCGAGAGAGTCCAGACTTCAAAGGGTTTAGCATCACGTTGGTGTTTACAGCCAACAGACTGTTCGCTTTCTGTACTTTTTAGTTGTCAGCAGCTTCAGTTACATACAGAGTATTTGCTTTTTATTACCCTGAATATGCTCCTTTGATTATTGAACACTAGTCATGGACGTCTCCTGTGTAATTAGAAGAACTAAGCCATTCATAGTGTTGCTCATTTCACTTCCTGTTGTGACAGGCCAGAATGTCTGTTGTGAAAACAGCCTATTGCAGCACTTTTGAATCACTTCTTCCCTTAAATAATACATCAAGTTCTGTCTTTCCTGGACGTTGACATCAAAAGGTACATTAGAGTTATGGTTCTTTGAAAGGGGTGCCCCGACTAAACAACCCCTCCACAAATACATAGCCTGACATTAGAGAACCAGCTCCTCAGTGTAAGACTCAGCAAGGATACTCCTTTGAGGACAGCAATGTTCAAGACAGATGGTTTATGAGAAAACTATATTAAACTGCAACAGTCACCTTTAAACAGAGGAGGAGGCCTGTAGCACCACTTACCGGTTACTTATAATGCGATCCTGAGATTATTACCCAGACAGTTTCATCTTGAGTCACCTGGCGGTTTTACAGTTCACTCACATTTATTGAGCAACGAGCCATGTGATGTTGGTATGAGAATAAATACCAGGAGCTCCACAGCAGATGCCTTCAACTGAAGCACTTAGGTCACATTCTTTGGGCTTCAATAATGATTGATAGCCCAGCAAGAACTTACAAAGATGAATGAAATTAAATGATATGTGAATATAGTCATAACTTAATTTTGCTTTGCCTGTGTTTCTCATGATGTGGTTAACTTTCTTGATCATAGCTGGCTTTATGAAAAAGTACGGACAAATGTCATAAGTTTTTATTGCAACTACATGCGAATTTCAAGAAGTCTCAGGTATGTAAATCCCTTGACCTACACTACTGTTCAAAGGTTTGGGATTACCCAGACAATTTCATGTTTTCCATGAAAACACACTTTTATCCATGTGCTAGCAAAACTGCACAAGGGTTTTCTAATCATCAATGACCCTTTCAACACCATTAGCTAACACAATGTAGCATTAGAACACAGGAGTGATGGTTGCTGGAAATGGGCCTTTTCTTTCAAAAATAAGAACATTTCTAAGAAAGTTAAAGTTTCTAAGTCTAGTTAAAGTTGCTCTAAAATAGCTAAAGTTGCCCTATGTTAGCTAAAGTTGCCTTATGTTAGCTAAAGTTGCTCTAGATAAGGGAAAGCTGCTGTGTGTTAGCTAAAGTTGATATTAGTTCAAGTTGCTCTATATTAAAGTTGCTCTACATTCGATAAAATTGCTTTAAATGTAGATATTCTATTAAAAATTTTCAACTAGAATAGTGATTTACCACACTAATAACGTCTAGACTGGATTTCTGATTCATCTAATGTTATCTTTATTGAAAAAACTGCTTTTCTTCTAAAAATAAGGACATTTCTAAGTGACCTCCAATTTTTTAATGGTAGTTTCTCTTTTTTTCCCCTCAAAAACTAACTGAAAAAACAAACAGACTTATTGTGTATTTGTTAAATCTGCCATATTTAGAGTTGCAACATTTTAAAAATGACCCCTTGTGAAGTCAAACAGGACACTGTAGAGCAGTAATAAGTACCAAATTAAACCCTAATTCAACCTGGAGACTGGATAGAATTCACCGGTTCCTTTTTTTGACATTTTAATAAAAACAGAACAATAAACAAATGCAATTAATGAGTCCTAAAGTCCTATTTGATTACAGGCAGCTTGCTCATTTGAATGTTTGAAATGGGCCTTTAAACTCCACCAGTCAAAACCATGTGAAAAGTCACTCTGTGCTATAAATAGCTACTGGGTGAGTCTTTATAGCTACACGTGATTGGAATTATTCACAACTTCACTTTGAATTGCAAAAAAGGAGGAGGCCATGTCGGGATTATTTGCCAAACAAAGGCTGTCTTAATGATCCCGTCACGATCCGTCACTCTAAAACCCGCCGCCCAGCCCAAGATCGACCTGTTGACTGTGTGTGCGCTGGAGATTTGGACGGCAGCTTGCCAACAGTTGCCAGGGCTTACACAACACACCGCTGTGCTCCCTCCCATACCATGCATTCCTTTCAACTTAGTGTCACAGAGGCCATTTCTGTCAAACAGGATGCTGGTATCTGTCTGCTTTGAAGACTAAAGTCCTGCCTGTCGGGCTGGATGCTGATTTATGGAACCAGCTGAGCGACGCCGACCGTCTCCGCCGCCACGTGAGTCGTGTTGTCTTTATCAACACGACGGAGGAGTCTGATATTGAAGGGAAACAAACACGATCAGTCATTCCAATCAGCTGCGTCGGTGTTTTCACCGTTGACCCACTCGCAGTTGGCAGGTTTATGACGCGATGGGTTTGGCTCCTCGTAAGCCACGTCTCATTGGTTTGCCGGTTCTCTTTACCACCTTTGGCATTTACGGAAACCTGGAATAACAACGGCCCGGGCGTAGTGTTCGTAAAAATGTTGAGGAGCAAGTTCATAAAAAAAGGAATCAGATCAGTAGTGTCGTGCAGCAACATGTGACAGGAAGTTTTATTGGATCTGGACAATGATTTTTGGATTCCACCTGTGAGCGTTCACAGTTGGAACCATTAAAACTGTGAGGTTTGTCAAGGCAAATCCTCTATAGAGTTGGTTTGCATTGATTTCCAAAAGACATAAAGCCATGAAGACATTACTGAGTTTCCACTGATAACTGGCAATACATAGAGCTACCACTTAGTTTTTCCTCATACTCTTCCAGAGATGTCAGTCTTGCCTTAGACCAAAGGTGTCAAACTAATCTTAGTTCAGGTTCCATATTCAGTCCAGTTTGATCTCAAATGACCGTTAAAATCAAAGCATAATAACCTATAAACAACCACAACTCCAACCTTTTCCTTTGTTTTAGTGCAAGAATTGTCGTTTTTACAAGACATTATGAGACTCTTCACGATTAAAACTTGTCACGATCTAGAAATTATTTTAAATTTACAGTTTATTCATTTACGATCTGCAGTTAATTTTTTCTCTGTAATTTTTCAAAGTCATCCTGTGGGCCGGATTGGACCCTCTGGAGGGCCAGTTTTGGCCTGTGGGCCGCATGTTTGACACCCCTGCCTTCAGATTGGGCTCAGTTACCATGAGAAATCTCTGCCATACGCTACAGGTGAAAAATTTGGAAGCAACTCCAAGTTTCTATTCACAATGTCTGCCTTTAAAAGGTAAAGCTAATAAAAACCAGTGTGAATTCTATGGATTCTTTCATGTATTTACTGCATGATCAGACTTTACTTTCATTGATGTGCACCATTTTCCTCCGTTTATCTTTAGGTATATGTTGCTGTTACCAGACAATTGCTGAATAAACGTTAATCAAAGAAGAGAAGGGCTTAGTTTTAGGGTTGAGAAGATTCACGAGAGTAAAAAACAAATCACAGGTTGCATTATTCACTTTAGTTCTTTGGGTTTTGAGAGTTTGCGAACAAAAATCCCAATAAATCTCAACTAAAGACTAAAGAAACAAAAGTACAGATACAAATACCTGATAACTACATTAAAAATGTATTCTGATGAGAAATTCTTTATATAATATTTGGGATTATTTTGTTGTAAAGTATTCCAATGAAACTATGATCTTTTTTGGTACAAATTTAATCTGGGTTCCAAACTTTTGGCCTGTAGTCTTTCTTTCTTTCTTTCGTTTTTTTCTCAATTAATATGTTAAAAAATGTCTCAAGCTTGTTTGATCCACTTTAAAACTTTTGCAACAGTTTCTTGCTGTCAGATCAAAGAAGAGCAAACAGACAAGAGAAAGGGAAACAAACCTATCAAAGCCGTGTGCGACTCTAAGCGAACTCTAAACCTGTTGAACCAACTACCGGCGATCTTTCATCATCTGCAAACAGCAGACGGCTTGACAGAGGGCTGTGATGCCAGGCTATTTGCATTGAAAGCACATTCATGCCTGTGCTGTGCTGATAACAGGCTCTCTGTGGATAGACTGTGACCCTGTGGTGTAATCCACATTTTCCTGCTTTTACAGCCACTTGCTTGTGACGTAATCAAAACCAGCAATGTTTGTGCACTGTCCCGGTGCGAACAGGGACGCTCTCTGTCTTATTCTGCAATTCACTCGCTAGCACATACACAAACACATGACAAGGAGACTTTGTCTGTCTTTATCGTCAGCAGAAAAGCCCTTCAGTGCAGACACATTTACACAGTTATCGCCGCCTTACATCATCATCAACCAGGGCATACAGGCATGGAAAAAATTATTAGACCACCCTTGTTTTCTTCAGTTTCTTCTTCATTTCAATGCCTGGTACCACTAAAGGTATATGCCTGAAGAATACAATGAACACGACTTTAAATGCAGCTGATTCCATAATACTTTATGTCCTATTTGACATGCTTCAGCTTTATTGTATTCCCAGGGTATATAAGAGGACATTTCATGACATCAGCAGCACTGCACATGCAAAGGTCTGGAGTGGTTTCCTGCTTACATTTAAGCCATAGCACAACTTGCAAGTTGTCAGCTCTCACATAACGCCTAAAACGGAAGAATAGTGTGAAGCCACAAAGGCAGCCATCTTGGCATGAGTGAAAGTGAAGATCTCCAAGACAGCCGGTTAACTACATCAAGAAAAAACAAACCGGTTCTACCAAACTGTTAGCTGGTCAGGAAACGTCTTTCTACCCACGACATGACCGTGCACCCAACCGTTCCTGTGTCAGGAATCGTCTTTAGACTTCCAGGGACCTTAAAAATGAGTGGGCACTCTGGAGAAATGTGATTTGTTTGGCAAGGACAGTTGGAAAGCAACTTCTTGAAGCTGATTTGAAGTCACACAGGACAGGAAGAAGCCCTTCATCAATGAAAGGCAGAGGAAAGCCCAGTTACTTTTTGATGGGATCACAAGGATTGGACTGTTGATGCTCAACGGAGAACCACAAGCCCACAAACAAAGCAGATTAGTTAGAATTTGTGCAACAGGAATGGGCTGCTGTGATCAGAAGCTGGTGGAGAGCATGAAGAGACACAGGAAACAATGGTTCTGAATCAGTACTAACTCCTGTGTGGATCATGGGACTAAAACAGACAGAAAAGAAAACATGGAATCCTAGAAGTTGTTTTTGGCAGAACAATGCCACAGCTACTGATGGAAGAACTGAAATGATGTTGGTTATTATCAAGAAAACCATGAAAATGTCTGATATCAGTTCTGAAATTAAACTGTTATGAACAATTTTTGTTGTTATCATTATATTTGTCCAAACAAATGTACCTTTAATTGTACCAGGCATTAAAATGAACAAGAATTTGAAGAAAACAAGAGTGGTCTAATCATTTTTTCCATGACTGTATGTGAATTCATCCATTAGCACACACAGAGGTCCAGGTTTTTGCATTTTTAAATCTGCAGTTTAAATTCCTCGACATCTTTGAAGATGAAGCTCGTTGATGGCCTGTTAGCATCACATCTAATCAGATGAAGTCAATAAACAACCTCCTGCATACCTGAGTGTATCGTTTTACAATTCAGACTGCCATAATGTTATCTCTTAATCCCAATGCAATGATTAAACAAGTTTGAATGCTGCTTTAAGAGCCCCGTGCAAAGTCCTCCAGCGGCTTTGTGTGATTACAGTAACGCACCAGAAGCCATCAGGCTGATTGATCTGCATCGACTGACCTACTGATTGAGCTCCCTGCTGGAGTGATAACTGGGAAATCCGCTCCTTTACATTACACGCTAATGAGCTCTTCCGGACAAAGATCGCACACGTTTACTGCCGAGGCTGACCTTTTACATGAGCGCTGTAGACAAGTCAGGCTGCAAATAGTCAGAGAGCCGCTATAGAAGGAACTCGGTGACCTACGATAGAAGTATTTGCAGCTGGTGGCAGAAAAAAACTTCCCTGCTGATAAAGTGACTCATTTAAATATAGAAACTATGACATCGGAACATTTTTATTGTACAAAAGCTTAGCAATCTCTCCTAGGAACTCCAGTTTGCTTCTTTTTTATGTGTAACAAATGGGTTTTATTTGAATTTTGATTAATACATAAATCAACTTGGAATAAATTGCATGCGAATATGTATAAAGGTGATCCATTAGTCCTTATTGGATCTCATTGTACCTCTTTAATCACAAGTTTTTTAACTACAGGAGTTAAACGAAGCATAAACTAACTGTATCTGTATGACTACATTCCTGTCTTTTGACTCAGACGACTACAAGAAAGTAGGGAGGGCAGAAATGTGGAAAGACATGCAGCATAGGTCCCAGTGTGGGCTCAAAACAGCGACGTCGCAGAGAATAGTCGGCGCCACCTTGGCACCTGCATACATTCTTTGCTATCCTGAGGTGCAGTCGAGACAGAACGTGCATATTTTAAAAAAGACTTATGCAAAATACACTTTCAACACTCAAATGACAAAACAAAGTTCAGCTATTGTTTGAACATTTTCAGATTCTGCATAAAGGACAGGGCAAACATGCAGCAAATAGCTCTCTTGTTCTGCATTTGCATTTATAATTTGTGTTCTATTTGACTGGAAACCTCCACAACACAATAACACTCAACTTCTCGTTACTAAAATGGATCCCCACCCTAACACAGAACTGCTCCACTTCTCTTCCCTCTGTGATTTAATGATTTGGCTCTTGATAAAAAGGCATTTATTACTTGTCACAGCAGGACCGCTGCGATAGCTATTAAAAAAAACAGAAAGAATAGGAGCGATGAGGACGTTGTCAGCACTGCAGGTACAAAACATGCGCCTGTGAATTCAGATGAGTTGTTCTCCAGCTAGTTTTCATCTTTCCGAATGGCCTGCGGTGATACAGGCTGAGTGCCAACAGAAGCGTTGCGCAACAGCGAGCGCAGGAAACAAAGCATCACTCAGCCACACAAGCTGCAGTAAAGAGAGCCTGTATGAGAGCGCATAGAAATGCATGTATGCAATGAGGCATGCACCAGACAGAGCAGACGGTCTGGAGACAAGAAAGAGGAACCAAAGTCATACGGCTCTGACGAAGGGAGGGATTTGTGTCTTCCCCAAAGGTGCTGATTGGTCTTTTAGATTAATACACCAAGCTGTGATTGGTCTCTTCATTGGCAACTATTTTGATTCTGTAAAAGGATTAGCATCGTGAGAAGTGTGTCAACTGAACGGGGGCGAGAGTCACTCACTGTTTGCTGCACATATGGCATCACCGCCTTAAAATAATGAATGAGATGTGAGTGGATACTGATGATGACAAATATGAGTCCAGTTCACAAAAATAGAAGCCTGTTGCAGTCAGATCTGCCCGGTTACTGTAAATCTGAACCATACTGGACAGAATAATTGAATAGTGAAGCATAATTTGACCCTAACTTGTTTTATACTTTCAATGCATAGTGTTTTTTGTGTAAACAGTACAAAATGCAACACGACAGTCTCACAAACGTGCGTTTCCATGTATAAACTTGTTTGCATAATGTTGGATGAGGAGCTGGTTGCACTCCGTTTGTAAGCTAATGCTTACTTAGCCTAGTTATATCAAGTGTTGTAAGGGTGTTACAGTGTACAAGTACTTAATTTAGTGACTCACAAATCTGTAAAACTCACATTTATTTAGCCAGTTAGTCGTGGAATTTAAGGATTCAAGGATATTTATTGTCAGTGCATTTCTGCAATGAAACTTTGTTGGCACTTCCAAAAACAACATAGTATAACAAAACAACGAACAGCTGTACAAAAAGTATTAAATATAAATATACAAGCAAATAGAACAAGTATTTTAAAAAGTGTAAAAGTGTAATAGTCTTTTTCTGTTCACATCCATACTAAGCAACCTTTTCAACTGAGTCAGATACTGCAAGCTAACTTCGCTTTAGTGGGCTAGCATCACCTTGTAGTTAGCTGATGTACATTTATTATAAATGATAATGCATGTATTTTAACTGGTTGCTTTTTATCTCATTAAGGAAATTGCACAAATTAGCTCTTGTTTAATGATTAGCTAGACATTCACGCCAAGTGACCTCACTTTAAGTGTTGTTTAGCTACAAAACCTGATACTGGAATTAGCGTAATAATGTCAGCTAGGTTAGCATAACTTCCCAGCTTAACCTAAACTGCATACTTCTAACTCTGTAACACATATAATGTATTTGCACACAACATGTTATTTTCTGTGTTGACAGCAAGTGTCTATATTTATCCACTATTTTGAGAAAAGTCATTGCATGCATGCTACTTTTTCCAAACAATCCCACAAGGCATTTAAGTGTTAATGGTACAGTCAGATGTAGTAGGGTCATTCCATGAAATCGGTGCCTTTTGCGTCCCCAAGAAATAATCAGTCATAAAATTATGATAACATCAAATTAATATTTCATTTAAAAATATAACATTACCCTGTCTTCTCTCCTTAATATAACATCAAATTAAAGTCAATGAAATGTTATTTTAATTAATTTAAATTACTTTCATGCTGATGAGGGTGAGGTTTTTGGCCTGTCCCTCACTGTTATTGTTGTATGTGTACAGGACTTTTCATTTGTAAAATGTAGGCAAAATGTTAAAATGTTTACATTTACATGTAGTTTAAAGTATGATCTTATTGTAAAACAGTGTTTTTGGTTATAATAATATATATTAACCATTATAAATTACCAATTTATCGGCGTCCCCTGATTTCGTGTCAACCCTGTTACCCTAACTAAAAAACCCTATAAAAATGATGGTACATTCCAGATTTGACAGGATTTAAAGGAGGTTGCATCATCTCGGAACCAGGATGCTAACAGCTCATTGACAAGTAAGTTTCTCTCATCTCTGATTTGGTATTTTGAAGTTTTTTCAAGGTTTAACCAGGGGGGACAAGCATACAACGTCAATCCTGTTACCAGTTTTTAACATATAAACATAATCAATTTTCTATTTTTCAAAATATAATCAATATCTACAAGTAATTATCTTTCAAAGTACATAGCTTGCACTTTAGCTAGCATTTATTTTAGCTAGCTACAAGCAAATTAGTTTAAAATGGTCAACCCTGTTACTGTCAACCCTGTTACCTTTCCACAGTAACAGGATTTGACATAATTAACAAATATTAAATAACACAGCCTGAGATGGCACAATATAATTTCCTGTCATTTTAGACCTTCTGTGATTCCTGGCTACTTAAAAAATAAAAATTAAATATAGTTTAAATTTTACATTTTCAAAGTTGAAAAGGCACCGGTTTCGTGGAATGACTCAGTAAATCTCTTGCTGCCTCTAAGAATTAGCAGTATGCTATGTATTCCATGCATGTACACAACTGTGAAGCATGCAAACTCCTGTCCTTTGAACATAGTTGTACTGTAGGCACAAATTTAGGGTGACGTGGACATTCGCAGATGGGTCACATGGCTCTTGGTGGACCAAAGTATACCACTGGCATTACTCCAGTATTACAGCTTTCCATTGTGTAGAGTCTTCTGTAGTGTTTGAAAAGAGATGAGGTTTTAAGGGTTTAAAAAATGCCTCTAGAGGTTGCTTTAAGAGACCTCTCCATTCTGTTCTTCAATCTGCATCTCTACATGTATGGCAGTCTTTCCATGCCTATATCTGCACAGTGATCATCAGGTTGCTTCCATTTTTAAAATCTCAAAGACAGTGGTTCATATGAACGAGGTCAAGCAGTGGACACTTGGGACAACAAAGCTACATGGAGGCAGAGGGCAAAAACGACTCTCTACTGTTTGGGATGACTGCCAACTCATTCGAGTATCACTCAACAACTGTAGGATGACATCAAGTGACCCACAAAAAAGCAAATGACAGCTGGGGTGAAGTGCACAGCCAGGACGGTTCAAAACAAGTTCCTAGGGTGCAGGGCTGAAGTCATGCAGAGCTAGAAAAGCACCCTTCATCAATGAGAAGCAAAGATGAACCAGGCTGAGGTCTGGAAAACACCAAAAGGACAATACCATAGAGACGTGGAGATGGTCATCTGCTTGTTGTATAGTTAGATTGAGACCAGGACACACCATCTTTATAATCAGGTGGTGGACTAGTAATAATCTGGGGGTGCTTCAGCAAGTCTTGACTTCTTAAGGAATACAAACAAGCCCGAACGTTTATTCCCCCTTTAGCACAATGATAATGTGGTGCAGACAGACCATTCTACACAAGACTATGTTGCTACAAACCCTCTAAAGCCTACTTCGATTGGTCAGACATTTGCTTTTCTGCCAGTGTATCTCAGCAACAAACACTTGTAGGTCTCCTCTACTGCATCCTACCAGGGCACTATAAACTGGATATTGCTTAAAAATTAATACTTGTTGGCATTATTCAACTTTTTATTTTGATCTACTGGCTTTTTTTTCTCAAGTAAATGCCATAAAGGACCATATTTTTATTCGGAATCTGCAAGAGAAATGTTCTTTTTACTCAACCACATACCAATAAACAGTAAAATCAGACAAATTTCCCCACAGCTGTTTATTATGTACGGCACAAAAATAGCCAAATGCACAGGATGAAAAAAGCAGCATGAATATTTACAACAAAACACACTAAGCTGAGGTATTCAGACAGAGATGGAATGATGTCAGCTTCGGCCAACTACATGAAAAATGCTTTTGAGGTTATGTTGGGACACAAATATGCCATTCAGACGTTGGTGTGCACAGTAGACCACATGTCTGCAGGTATCTAGGCTGTGAGCTGTAACTAATACAGGATTTACCTCAGTGACCCACCCTGGTGGATGATAAACCGGTTTCACTTCAGACGGCACTGTGAACTCGGCGTCGAGGTGGAAAGCAATTCAGTAGCTTTATGGGAAACGTCTGACTTTCACAACACTGAAGTAAAATCACCCAGAGGCTTCTCACCCCGACCAACCCCCTCCAACACACTTCCCTAACCCCCGTCCTGGGAGAGGATTACGGGGCATCTTTTAACTGTGCCATCTGCTCCAAATTGACTTTCAATTAACGCTGGCAAATGAGAAAGCTGTCAGAGCAAAGAGCAGAGCGGATTGAGACGTTGCACTGCAAATGTTAAGTCATCGCCGAGGCTCGGGTGAGATTTGATCAGCAACAGGAAAGACGGAAAGGGGAAGTCGGCGAGGCAGAACTGAATGGGTATAGAATAAACACAGCTGATATTTAATGAAATGCAATGCAGGGTACTTCCTAATGGTCAATGTATTTGGCTTTCAGTTGAGCAGAACTCAATATTAGTCGACCAACTGGCCCTGAGGGACTCTGGAGATTGTGTCTATTTTGCACACATCGCCTTTGCAACATGTCAGCTGTGTCTTCGTCACATCAGCACATGGTCCATACACTCCTTTCCTGGCCTCTTTTGCTCTCTGTCTAACATGCACTCAATTACCCCCAGCGACACAACGAGGATCTGGATGTGCAGTGGTGCAAACAGCGGGTCAATAGGCCTCAACTCACCCTCCGCCTCGAGGTCGTAAACCCAGGTCCAACTGGGGTCAAGGATCACATGAAGTGTGCCACACCCGCATAGACCCATGATAGAGGGCAGGTGGTGGGGTGAAAAGGAGTGAATAAGCACCACCACCCCCCACACTTACTGGTTAGTGGCAACCAAGAGGTTTTGAGAGGCAGGAAAGGGTTGGCGGTTCAAGTTACGAGGCCTCCGTGTGCAACTTTCTTTGCTCTAGAGGAGTAGTGGTGCTATGAATAGTCCTTGGTAGTAATAGTAAAACCGCAGTAGTAGTAGTAGTAGTAACTATAGAGGTATGCTAATGGGAAAAAGATCAATTTGAGGCAAACTTCCAAGAATACGTGAGCAAATAATAAAGATTAAAAGGTCCCAGTGGTGCTAAATTAGCACAAGTTAAAGTAATCAGTACCTCGGAGAGAACTTTTTCTGACTCTGACAGGTGTTGTCTTTGCAGTTCTGCCTCAGTAGACACATTGTCTATGCGGTAAATAAGGACAATTATGAATTTGTGTGGCCAGCAGCTGCCCGATCTCCCACTACTGATTCAAAGAAGAGGCGTCTGTACTGAATAATTAGTCTAAAAATGTGTCAGATATGCAGATTATAAGACCCAGACATGTCTGCTAATAATTAAACATATGGTGACATCACAGAAAAGGGAATATAAGGTCAAATTCGGTTTGCTTTGGCAAGACTATAAATAAAAGAATGCCATTTTAAATCTACAACGTATGAAAAATATCACTGTTGTGGTTTTATATTTCATTTAGAAATGTGGTGATTATGTGTAGCAGGCGCTGATTAAATATTCTCAGTTGGTTTCTTGCTTTGTATGAAAAAAATACATAATATAGTGTAAATAAATTTAATTTAAATGTTGTATTGTTTTGTAATTCATTGGAGACAAAAAGTTTGAACAAGAGTTTGTCTGTGTCTTGTTGTTGTTGTTGTTGTTGTTGTTTTTTACAAATCCTACAGAAACCAACTGAGAATATTTAATCATTTATTTAATTTTCAGTCTTTAAGTCTTTTATTTTACTTTAGCACAAATAAAGAGAGTACTAGTTGGGCTTCTGATGCAATACCCCAGCGGAGGAATCAAACCTATACGAGCAGTACGGCAGAGGTTTGCCTTGTTGCCTGGATACGAACGCGGAGGGTGGCGCATTCGGCAGTCCTTCTCTCCAGTGTAACTGGCCGTTGAGGGGCGGACATTGTGGCTCCGCGTAACATGCGCCGTCGCCGAGTGACCTTTCTCCAGCTTGAGCCCGAATGTTGCCTGTTTCCCCGTAGCCGTCGACGGAGCGACTAGACGTGAAAACAGCGCCATTTCTGTCGGCGTCCATGATACGCGATGCTACCGCAGCGGATTCCAGAGCTCGAGCTCGGAACGGCAGCGGGAGAGAAATAGCCGCTCCCCTTTCGCTGCTTCTCTCTACTTCAGACCACGGCAGGTAAGTAAAACCGGCTGTAAGTTTTCTTTTTCGCTGTCGCATTGTGGCACTTAAGCCCCCTTGTTTGGCTGTTTAACGTTTAGTCGGCTCGCTGTTTCGCTGAGTGACGATATGGCGCACATTTTTGAAGGGAAAACGTCTTCCAGTCCCTCTGGTAGCCTACCGGGCAGCCGCTCCTCCTCCCCCTCGGTCACAACAACAAGCGTAGCTACGTGAAAGCTAACATTAGCCGATCGTTGTTTGCAGTTTGACTCGGACAACTCTGCTGTATTGTGTTGACTTTTGCCATTTCCGTGTGCCGTGCTTCCTAATAAAACTTTAGCCTAACGTTTGCGGTTTGCTAGCCACCGTTTTTGACGCTCTAATTTCACCCTACAGAAGCAACCCCCGTTCACCTGCCTCTCTCTCAAACTAACATTAGTTATCGCGATCACACTAGTTAACCGAAATGTATTGTCTTTACGCAATGGTGCATGCTCGGTAACTGTAAAAAAATAACAATAAAACGACTGTGACAGAAAGGGAACAGCTGTCGGGCAGCTAGCCTGGTTAACTTAGCCCATTAGCTAAAGGTCGGTAGTCCGGCTAACCTTGCTCTTTGACTACCAAGTGACGCTAATATCACAAGTCACGGCGACGGTAGTTAACACTATATCTGCTACCAAAATCACAAATCTATTCGTACGTTAGCACAGCAATGACATTACTATTTAATCTCAGATATTGCCGCACTCCATAGCACAGCGGCGTTGCGTTAACGCCGGAAATATTTGCACAAAGTTGCGAAGTAAGACAGATTACTCGCAATTTAATGGTGCACATTCGGCGTTAAAAATTTCTTACCATGTCAGAGGGATCGCTTTAGTTATAAAAGAGTGTTGGATAAAGTTAGTATGTTGTCAGTGCGGTCAGTTAGCTAGCAGCCGGGGCTAATGTGCAGACGAGAAACAGCTGGGTTTGTAGACACTGGTCAGCCATATTTAGATATTATCCAGCTTGCTCATCTTTCATCTGCGTCGAATTGACTGAGTATTGTTCTTCATAAGGGTGCTGGCAGCTGAAATTGTTTGGTGGTCCACTGTAAAAGCTTGTTGTCTTACCATTTTGAGAGCTCTAACGGGTAACTTATAATATGCCACTGTTGAATGACGAGCAGGCCGACCAATCAAATCGGTGCAGCCTCCATTTGCTCTCCTAATCCACTGCTGCCATATGAAACACATGCACTTGACGACGAGCTTTTCCACCTAGAATTTGCATGTTTTGTCATTGGCACTTTTCCAGAACAGTTTTTGATTGTATCACACTCAATAAAACGCATATTTGCTCCCTGTTTTCAGAGCCTTTCTGTCACGTATTTTAAAGAGACTTTGCCAAAAGTCACCTTTTCTGTCTCTTAGTTCTTTTGATGCATTTCCTCTAACAGAAATGGCATTACACATACAGACTTAACCCTCCTGTTGTCTTCATTTCTGGGCACAAAAAATAATTTTCTTGTCTGAAAAAAATTAAAAAAAACTGCAAAAATTTTTTTCTGAAAACTTGCAAAACCTTTCGGAAGAAATTCCAATAAATCCTTAAAAGTTTTTTTTTTTTTTAAAGAAAAATCCCCCAAATTTGGCAATATTTGTAAATATTGTCAAAAAATGAGTAAAAATCTTCCCAAAAAAATCCTAAAAATATCTAAAGTGATTACATATGTATCAGTAAAACTTCTGTTTTCTTTAAGAACATTCAGAAAAAAAGTAACCAAAATCCAGTGAATTGATTTTGGTTATTTTTTTTCTCCTGAATGTTCTTAAAGAAGCATTTTTTGTCATGTCTTTTTTTTCCTCCAAAAAATATTCAAATATTTCCCCAAAAGGTTGAAAATGTGGACACGACAAGTTTCACTGTGAAAATATACATTTTTTCCACATGTTTAAGCTTTAAAACGGGTCAGTTTTGACTTGCAGGACAACACAAGGGTTAAATAGCACAAACATTTGACATGCCAAGTTTTGTAAAAGTTCACTGCTACTGCATGGAAATGCACATTTTGATTGTTTTAAAGCCAAGCTTCTGATTGTTGTACTGTAGTGCTAACATTTGCCTTAATAAATTAGTCCCCGTTTCTTTTCTTTAAAAGTCATGGAAAGTATAATTTCCATTCCTAAAAACAGTTACCTTGTGCTGTCATGTCTTTGTAACATACACAGTCAGCCAAAATAATGTATATACACATCAGGAAAAGAAAAACGCCTGTAGAATTTTACTTATGGAGGACCCTAAAGGATGTTGTGTATTGCAGGAAACCAACTACATTGGTGGCTCTTAATTGAAAATGCGTGTGCGGCAATCCCATTGGACACTTTAGCCAACATTACCCATGCAATAGTTCGCAGTACACATAAATGCTTGGAAACCAATGGCCACCGCTTTGAGCACCTCTTGTAATTGTAGAGGCCAAAATTACCTTGTATTAACCCTCGTGTCATCCTGCAGGTCACAATTGAACCGTTTTCAAGTTTGAAAATGTAGAATATTCACAAAAAAATCAACTAAAATCCAGTGAAATTTCCCAGGATTTTGGTTGATTTTTTTTTTTGTGAATGTTCTTAAAGAAAATATTTGAAGTTTTACTGATATATATGTAATCATTTTAGATATTTTTACGATTTTTTGGGGGAAGATTTTTACTAATTTTTTTTTGAAAATATTTACAAGAATTTTCTTGTCAAATTTGGGGGATTATTTTCAAAATAAAACTTAAGGGAAACGTTTAAGGAATTGTTGGGACTTTCTTCCTGAAGGTTTTGAAAATTTTAAGAAATTTGGGGAATTTTTTTGCTGAATTTTTGGATTTTTTCAGACAAAGAAACAATATTTTTTGGTGACCATAAAGGAGGACAACAGGAGGGTTAATCTCGTGATGTCTCAATAAATTTGGTATTGAAATATTTATGCGAGTTTTTCTTTTCCTGATGTCTGTATACATTTTTTTTGGGCTGACTCTGTATAAAGAGGCCTTGTTTTGTGGCTCTGCTTGCTTGCGTTCAACATTGAAAATATTTCAGAGAAACTGATGCATGTTTATTTGCTCTGTTTCAGGTTGTGCCGGTGAAGTAAGACGTAGCCCCAAAATGGACCCCTCTGACTGAGACGCAAACACGTCTTGTGTTTTGCTCAGCAGCTGAGATCAATCAGCAGCATAAGCCATGCCTGACGAGTAAAACCCCCCCACCCCTTTTTGCTCAAAGCAATAAAAAAAACAAAAAAACCATCCTACATGCCTCCCCATGTAGAGCCCCTTCAGTGCGTCCTGCTGGAGTGACAGCCCCCTCTTCCAGATAGGTTCTGCCTTGTCCTCCCTCTGTACCCTCCTCCACCGACCACCCTACAGTAACTACTCATCACAATGCTGCTCTACCTGAGAATGGCCAACACCTGAGGTCCCATGCGTCCAGTGAGCACCGATCCAAACGGTCCTGCTCCTCCTGAAAACCTCTCTTGCCCCTACCCCCTTGTGGGCCCCCTGCCTGCCTCAGAGATGTCTCTGCTCCAGTCGCTGGGGCCAGTGCAAAGCTGGCTCGGCCAGGAGCTTGAGAAGTGCGGGATCGACGCCATGATTTACACCCGCTACGTCCTCAGCCTCCTCCTGCACGATAGTTACGACTACGATCTGCAGGACCAGGTGGGCTCCCGACGCTTTTCACTTCTTTCTGTTCGAGTCAGAAAATCATTGTTTGTTTGTGTTATGTGTTGTCAAATGTGTGGGCAGTGGGCTTTATTCAGAAGAGGAAGTTGCTGTGGGAATATAATGGCCTCGTTAGAGGAAGATATCAATTTGCCAGGAGAGGTTAACAATGGGGCTTTTCTTCCACATCATGGCACTTGTGCCAGTAACTAATTCCTCTTTGATTTCTGTCATTTGCTGTTGCATGTTTTGATATGCAGTTCATGATGTTTGTGTATCATTTAATAGGAATTATAATACTGTATGTGCAGCATTTATATTGTATAGTTTTCCCCCATTTAATACCAGTTTGTCCCTTTGTTACTGACCTTCTGTGGTTTGTGTCTGGAAGGAAAATGACATCTTCTTGGGATGGGAGAAGGGAACTGGGAAGAAATGGGGCAAGAGTAAGAAGAAAGGAGGGACCGACCTGAGTCTCGAGGAAATGAAGAAGCAAGCTGCCGTGCAATGCCTCCGATCTGCATCTGATGAGGTAAGCACCGTCCTACTGGATGTTTGTAATTCAGTAATTCTCGAGGTATTTGTGAGGAGTAATGCTAGTCGGGTTATATTTTATCCTTGTGGGTGGCAAAAGAATCATTAACATGAATCACTGACTCAGCTTTGTGAAACCTTTGAATGAAAAACCAGCTGTGGACCAAACGGATAACTAATTTAAATCCAGCCGGCTAGTTGCTTATATAAATTTGTGATTCCAGAAAAATATTTTGATTAACAAGTTGCTATTTACTTTAACCTCCGCTTAAAACAATTCAAGCATGTCTAATTCCCGCTCCCACGTTCTCTGAGAGGTTGTGTCCTGCCGAGTAGAGAGAGTCAGTCTGACAAATACTGTACATGGGCTACTTCAGGAAAACTTCAGGAAACACCAGGGGAAAAAAAACACTGGTGGCAGCAACTTGATGATTACACTGTAAGCAGCTGCACAGCTGCATTTTTCCAGATGTGAAATACACAGATGTTTATTGTGACTTGACAAATAGGCATGGGTTTTCACATGTTTACGATTGGGTCTGTAAGTTCATTAAAATAGGCACAAATCAACATTTTTCTGTGATTGGGGGCTACTTTTTCCTCACTTGCTTGCTAGTCCATATCCTCGTGGAAAGCCCTGTGAACACAACAAGGCACGGTGAGGTAATTTGTCTAATTATATTAGGAATTTGTGACTGTAGTATTCCTTGTTGCTTGTTAAGGGGCAGCCATGCAGATCCTAATTGCATGAATCACGTTGGATAGGCAGAAAATAAAGTTTTGTCAGCGTGGGGAGCCTGAACATTATTTGCTGCAACCTTATTTGAGTGCCACACCTCCAGTTGCTCTTCATCTGAAGGTTATGTTGAGGCCAGCAGTTCATTTTTCTTTTAACATAAAATAATGCTGCTCTGACTGATCATGAATGACCTTCAAAAGCAATGTCATTTGTGTGTAAGCATTTTATGTATGAATTTTATTCCATGTCAGAGTTGGACGGGGGATAAACAAGAGAAATTCTGCTGACATTTCTATCCAGCTGTAGTAACGGGGTTGTGTTTTGGTGGAGAATGACACAACGTAAAAAGCTAGAGGCAGCGAGGGGGAAGGGTCTGCAAGGCAAAGAGGAGGAGTGTTGAGCTCCTCTCCGGGGACTGGACTCTGCGCTCTATTTTTTAACCAGCACACGCTGCACGGGATTGCAGCAGTGAGCAGCAGAGTCGGTCGGCTGTCAGCTGACCGGCATTAGCAAAATGATGCAAGAGGAAACACGGGGTCGAAGAAAACTTTGCTTTTCATGAGGTGGCATGGTAAGGAATGTTGTTTTCTGGACAAGTGAGGAGGAAGTGAAGAGTGTGGCAGCGGGAACAGCTTTGTTGTGATTTATTTGAGGGTATTTGCCTTGACGGTGACTGCTTAGTGCGGGGTAGTGTTTCAACGTGGTTCTCTTGTTTGTTCCAAACCCGTGTTTTTCACAGATTGTATACTTCAATTTAAGATTACAGTAAGTTAATAGTACATGTAGTAAATGTTCACTGTTACGAGCAGCGTGAGGCACTCACTCGTGCTATTGCTTAGCCATTTATTTATTTATTTTTCAAGCATTTCTGCACCACAGCTAAATATAGCACAGTCATGGCTGAGCATGCCTAAGCTCTCACAAGTCAGCTGGCTTGAGTTGTGTCAACCCCGTGCCTTTCATTCTTTCTTCTGGTTCACGTTAGGGGTCAGAGTGGCTGTTTGGAACGCTGCATTCTTACCTAAGGCGACAGGACGTTTCAACATCAGTCATGGTTGTTTTTTGGAGTTGGAAAGACAAGTGGTTCTTTTGTCATCATTAGACCAAACAGATTTTGAGGGATACTGCAAAACATCCTGCTTGAAACGCCCGGGTACAGTTTAGTTAAATTAGAGTCATTAAGATGTTACATTTTTTAATTTCATTGCTGGGAATACAATTTTTGGTAAATGCTGTAGGTTTGTATGCTTGCCATATTTACAAGTACGTGTACACATCATGTAATCAAAGTGACATCTGTAGTCCAGAGTTTTTAGTTGGCTAACAGCCGATTGTTTAAGTCGTATCTAACATCTTTGTCTTGTCTTTGTCTTTTGTGCAGAACTCTGGAATTGAGAGCCTGGTTGAAGAGCTTTGCTCTAAACTAAAGGACATCCAGAACAAACAGAAAGGTTTGATCTCTTTAAATCAGATTTAGATTATTTTGATCTCGGTATTAGAAATGAGTTGAGTGATAACTGTTCAAACATTTTGTCATTCACTGTCTTTCACAGAGGAAAAACAGATTCAAAAGAAATCTGATGGCTCTCAGTCTCCTCCAGAGCGAGCTGAGTCCCCCTCTTCAAAGGACCAGGTGGAAATGTAAGCTGTAAATGTGAAAATATGGACGTATTGTACTTACAAGTTTGTCTGTTCAGAACAACATGTCTGCATAGCACACCCATATTCATTTGTTTATTTAAACTATACTCCTATGAATGTATTTAAATGAGGTTTTCTCTCTCTCTGTCTCTTGTGACTACAGGTATTATGAAGCCTTTCCTCCTTTGTCAGAGAAACCTGTTTGTCTCCAAGAGATCATGACGGTGTGGAACAAGGCTAAGGCCTGCGCATATTCAAGTTCATCATCCTCAGCAGCCCCACAAACCAGCACAGACACCTCTTCTCCCAAAGATTGCAACAGTGAAGGTGAGGCTGCAAAGGAACGAAACCTCGAGGCATGTGGTACCATCACGACAGCGACCAACGAAAGAGGACAGCAACGGCGAAGCAAGAAGGAGAAAGAAAACAGATACCATGGTGGTGCAGCAGCAGAGGAGAAATCCACTGTCCATTCTAAGAGACAGATCAGACACAGATCGGAGGGCAAATACCGACCCAGATCCTGGTCTTCTGGCTCTAGTGAGGCAGGCTCGAGCTCAAGTGGGAACCAGGGTGACTCCAAGTCATCCAGAAGCAAGACAGTTAGAGTAAGGCACAAATCCAGGGAGGCTGCAAAAAATAAGAGAACACGCAACAGTGGGCAGGTGAAGCTTCAGGTGAAGGTTATCGACAAAGAGGAGCGAAGAAACACAGGAGGGAGCAGTAGCAGTGCCACCGGCGGTGCTGCCAAACAACCACAGCTTTACAAAAAGGGGAAGAGACCGCTGAAGGAGATTCGTAAAGATCCAGGCTGGGTGGAAGCAAAAGAGTCCGGAGTTGAAGCCAGAAACAAAAAGGAATACATGGAGGAGCCGCTTTGGTACACTGAGCCCATTACAGAATATTTTATACCTTTCAGCAGCAGACAAAGCAAGCTGGAAACAAAATATCGCAGCAAGGTGGACTCTCCTGATGGCTTTGCCATGTCAACCGACATGGACCGGCTGCCTGAGAGAATCCAGGGAATCTGCATTGCCAATGAGAACTACCAGAGAGCATACCTAGCAGCAGGCTCGTTTGTGGATGGGCACTTTGTGGAAGGGCCTGGCGAAGCAGAAGATGAAACTGCTGAACTCACTGGGACCTCAAGCTGCCCTCAGCCAGAGGATAGTAGAGATTTAGATGACAAGCATCTGTCTGAATTTACTCACTTCTATGAAGTAGATATTTATCAATCCATATTGGATACTAGTGCCTCAGACTCGATACAAGAGAGTCGGATCTTAAGCATGATTCGACAAAAAAGCAAAGAGCAAAGAGACATTGAGGCAGAATGTTGTTTAGTGTTAGATGGCCTTGAGCAGCAAGGGAAAAGTGCAATACGGGCAGACTCACAGGAAGCTTCGGGATCTGTTGGATTTTTAATGGAGGATCTTGAGAACATGGCTCAAGTGTGGGGATGTTATTCGCCATCTACTTCAGAAGATATAGATGGAGAAAGCTTCATTGGAGACTCTCCCATCCGGCTCTCCCCTCTTCTTGATAGTGTTTCATTCACCCTGAGCAAGCTATCTGGAAACCTGGAGGAGCCACCTGTTCCTGAAGCCACCAGTGAACCATCTGGTTTGAACTCATCCTGCTTCTCTCTTTTTGAGCTGCAGTATGACAGCCCCACTTTTCCTTTTCCCCGCGACTCACTCACCGTTGGTCACGAAAACAACACAGATTCTAGTAGCTGTCTCGACCCACATTCTAATAAACAGTCTCGTTTGCTAATATGGACCAAAAATAGTGCCTTTGACGAAACTGAACACTGTTCTAACCTATCAACACGAACTTGCAGTCCATGGTCACATTCAGAGGAGACTCGTTCAGACAACGAGCAAGGAAACGCTCCGGCTGAGGATGCTGCTCAAATTGGCAGTGATGAGATCGATTGTATAATGCCTCCTCTTTCTGGTACATATCTTGAGGATGAAATCTTGGACTTTTTGCAAGAAGACTCCGGTCGTAAGTGTGAGGAGGTCAGTGTTAGCACAGCATCCAATCAGACCTTCACCAAAAAATCTAAATTGGAGTCCATTTGTGGCATCGCATTGGAAGAGGATGAGAGTAAACAGTACAGCACTGGCATGTTTTCGGACAACACAAACCAACAGAGTGATGATTACAGCTCAGGGATTATAAAAGACATTTGGACTGCAATCGGTGATGGCAAATCTGTAATATCAAGGAAAAGAGCAGAAAAAACGAGCGAGGGGCTCTTCTCAGATGAGTCGGGCAGTTACTGCTGCAGCTGTCTCGAGGTGCAGGCAAAAGGTGTTCCAATTCAGGGACCTCAGAAAAAAGCAGTGCAGCGGTCAGAGTATCACCTTTGGGAAGGCAAGAAAGAAGAACAGGACTTAGCCAAAAACAAACTCTCCAAGGTAGATGGTGCTGGGGATTACATGACTCCGTCCAAGCCCTGGGACTTAAACTCCGACAAGGAGAGTACATCGTTCATCCTAGGAGGGGTGTACGGAGAGTTGAAGACACTAAGTGGTGATAAGAATTGGGCTGTCGTACCGCCAAGTGACACCCAAGATAGCCTGCTCCAGTGTGCCGCTGCAGCTGCATCTGCATCTGCTTCAAGCTCAGACATGCTCACCATCACTGGCACAGATGTGTTCATGAACAAGGGCAGCTGCTTTGCCCCCGGGCACAGGCCCCTGTGGAGGCCTCTTGTGTCCTTTGGGCAGGGTGACCAGGCCATTAGAGGAGGTGGAGATGGATTGAATAAGGGATTTTCTTTCATCTTCCATGAAGATTTGCTCGGATCTTACGGAGGCTTGCGCAGCGAGGAGCAAGGTTTAGAATACCCGTTTGCATCCTTCAACCTGAACAATCCCTTCTCTCAAGTCCTCCACGTTGAGTGTTCTTTCGAGCCTGAGGACATGGCTTCGTTCAGTCCAGGATTCAAGCCCAAATCCATTCTTTGCTCGGACTCTGAGAACGAAGCCTTCCACCCACGAATATATGGCATCAACCGGACGCAGTATCGGGCCATTCGCATTTCCCCCAGGACTCATTTCCGACCAATATCTGCCTCGGAGCTGTCTCCTGGTGGAGTGAGTGATTCAGAGGCTGAGACTGACAAAGAGGAGATGAGTTTTCCCGTCCTGGCGCCGGTGGACGTCTTTGATGACCCTCAGGCAGACCTCAAACCTCTGGAGGAGGATGCAGAATGTGAGGGTCCTTATTATGGGAAGTCAGAACTGGAATCTGGTAAATTCTTACCCAGATTAAAGAAGTCTGGCATGGAGAAGAGTGCCCAGACCTCTCTGGATTCACAGGAGGGCTCCAGTACCCTCCTGCCGATCGCTGAGCAAGAAATTTGCTTAGACTGCAAAACGGCAGCAGCTGCATCGAGTGCAGGTGGACAGACTGACGTCTCCGTTGGCAAGATTCAAAAAGACGAGTCTTCAGGAGAAAAACAGTCCTGCGTATGTTCACCAGCAGGTCAGATCCCGAAGTATGGGATTGCTTATGACTTTGTTGGAGATGTGCCAGAGGTAAGACTTTCTTTAAATAATGACTTAATACCATCAACTTGTTGTGTTCAATGTGTCAGTAAATGTAACCGTAAAGTATTTCTTATTCTGCTGTCTATGTGAAATGGTTTCCACCTGTGATGTCTGAGGTGACTGTTGCTGAAGTGCTCTAACCACTTCTCGTTTGTCTCGTTTAGTTCCCTCTGTTGAATATAAGTGGACAGGGAGGAACTGGCAACCAGCAAGATGAGTGCTGGTGGCAGAACACAATCTGTTCCCCCCTTTTCCCTGGATCTCAGTGTACAGGTAAACCAATGTTTGAAAACTTTTACAGTGTTTTGCTGCAGCACAACCAGCCTTTAATGATTATCTATTTTCTTCAGTTAGGGAGATGAGCAAAATCAACATTTTTTTTTTTGTCATTATGCAACACAGAACTCACTTATATCTATACGCCAGTCCCAAACTTAAAAAAGGTAATATGCATGTCTGTTTAAATGGAGTAAGGCCTGAAAACTTGTCCCAGACCATGCACTGATCACCTTCTCCAAACAATATTTTAAAAAATTTGCATGGGTGTATTGAAAAAACCCTTAATTTCATCTAATTTGCTTGGAGTTGTTGCTTAGATAATTTGTAATCTACTGCTTGGATATCTTTGAGTGATCTGCTGTAGGGTGTTGTGGTCATAGTTGAAAATTAGAGGCTGTGTCCTGCTTATCGCCAAACCTTCATGGCACAGCAGATCCACCATGATACTCCAATGTATATATACAGGGTGCCCCCCCCCCTCAAAAAAAAAAAATTATTTGAGACGTCCATATTGGAGAAGTGATACTTAATTAGATTTATGTTGGATGTACAGATTTCTACAGATTTCAAATGAAAAATAGTGATTTTTTTTTTTATAAAGTTTACCACTTCTTCTCAAACCGCTGGCTGTCCTGATCCTTTTTTCTGACACAAACAGCCTTCCTCTTGAAACTTCTTATGCCACGTCCAATTCTGCTTTCCTGTTCCTAACAAATTCATGTTACGCATTTACATTTGACTGAGTTTGAGCGTACTTCAATACACAAAACGCCTTTTCTGTTGCAGTGATTGGCATGTCTATTCCTGAAAGCAGGAAAATAAAAAAAATATTGCACTTTTTTGAGCAAAAAAACTTTAAACAAATTATTCGGTGATGAAATGATTTCAGATTTACTTAGTTGGACACAGAGCATAACTGGCCTTGTGTCTATAATTACGTTGGGCTTTCTCATTTTTCCTGAAACATGCTCGTCTCGCCTGGTCCCTTGAATGCTAAAGCACCTTTTGTGATCTTCAAAAACAAAAAAGTAGACCATTGTTTAGTGACCCAAAGTGCCAAAGATTAATGTAAAATGATCGGCCATTGACTGTGTGATTTCCTACTGTGTCACAATGCAAATTGTTACCCTTAAGATACCATTAAACCAACTTGAAAATGGCTACATGACAAAGGAGTCAGGTCTAAAATGAAATTTAAAAAATGATCCCAAAGTCCCAGTCCCATTTACTTGCGCCCCAGCTTATTTCAAATACGCTGCTGTTTGTGCAAAGTTAAAGCCTTCCAACTCCTCTACACATCTTGCCTTTCTCATCAGTCTTTCCGTTAATGAGGGGCCCCCTCATAACTGTTCTATCCAGTACAGGAATTTTGCTGGCAGTCTTTCCCAGCTTTGCACAGTCGGTATAGATTTCCCAGAATTCTCTGACAGGCTGTGTGGAGTTTCAACTCGCCGTTCCCATGCAGTGCTTTCAACATCAATAAGTTAAAATATGAAAGGTTGTAATTTTATGATGCCCATCTCCTTCGCTGTGCCAAAAATGATCAGTCGCTCGATTGTTCTTTTAGAAAACACGACCAGTTTCAATTATCTAAGCCTCAGTGAATCACATAGCAGTGTTGAATGTGTTACTTTGGGGCCTTTGAACTCATCGTCAACAAAGTCATGCTTGAAGTATTGATGTCCTAGACTCGGAGCGTCTATGGAGGCTTTCACAGTTGGTAGGATATTGGCAAAATAATAATCTGTCAGGGAAGAGATTGAGCTTGTTCATCACTGGCAGTTATTCTTTTTTACATTATTATATTATAGAGCATCGCAGTTTTAGATTCGTCATATCTTAATCGTGAAGGTTGGAACTTAACTGATGCAGTCCTGCTTTATTAGAGCTTAGACTGAATTCACTGGGAGCTTTTAGTTTGAAATTTTTTGAACAGCTTTCGATATAGGAGCTGTAGTCGGTGTCATAACCACCACTTTATTGTAAATATGTTGTACTGTCACTGAGTGAACGTCTGCTGTACTGCTCAGTTTTGTCAGTTATTGAGTGGTGATTAAACCTAGACGGTGACTTGTGTTGTTTGACATCTTGCTTTTCAATCGGTTTTCTCCAGGGGGATGTTGATGGCATTTACAGAGCCATTATCTGCACAAACTCGAAGGGTTTTAGAGATTGCAGTTAATCTGTTACCTCGGCACGCTGATGGCACAGAATGTTGCTTATACCACGCAGTGAACGGTTTTTAACGGTGAGATAAGCGCGCGTGTTCTCGACTTGATTGCGTTATCGCAGTGCTTTGTCATGGTGCTTTGCTGCTGTGTTAAACGAACAGCTGATCTGTAGTCGGAGCATTGACTGTGTTATGTAAGCGCAGTGGATTTCAAATTGACTGACACTTGGGTAGAGCTATTTGTTCTACCTGCCCTCTCGCAAAAGTCGGAGAACAATTTATCCCGTCCACCTCCTCAGGCTTTAATCATTTGAACTTTGTTTTACAACATCGATTGGTTTTGTGGCTGCTGTTTCTCCCATTTCCGTACGAGCTTGGTGCTTTTCTGTAGTCTTGATGTCGTTGGATGCAGTACTTTCACCATCACTTGGTTTAAAAGAAAATAAAGGCAGAGGGATGTGTGCTTTGACATTTCAGAGTCGTGCTAATATGTAGAATCGAGCCAAAGCGCATGAGTCATCTGTGACATAAGTTTGTATTAGACTTGTCTTGCCAATGTATTCTATAGGTCATGAAATATTAGGTGCTTTAATGTGCAATTTAAAAATGTATTTGGCATATTTTCTATTGGACGTTTTGGCTTTTGATACTTTCATCTGTCAGGCACTGGTTAATAGCCACATATTGCAGCTAATCTAAACTCGCATGTGACTTGTTCAAATAAAAAGTAGCAATTACCCCAATCCACTGGTCAAAGCATTTGTTCGGCAATCAAGCTGAAGTTTCTTATGACACAGAAAATGAAGGAAGACGGCTCTCAAATGGTGTTTTTCCACCAGCACCTACTCAGCTCGACTGTCCTCAGTTTAAGTGGTTTTCCATTACAGTTGAGTAGGTGGAGTCACAAAACGCTCCCCGTCTTCAAACATGGTCCCGAATACTGCAGCGGCGGAGTCGAGGCCACTCCTTCCTCCCGTTGCTCGCCAATCAGTGCCTGTAAATGGCGTCCATTTGGCTAAACCACGCCCAACACCTCCAGTTTGACCCACTGTGGCCGTTGTGGTTCTTGATTGACCGATTGTCACTTTTGAGCTTTTCCAGCTTCTCCCAACACGGCTTCATTGTCCTCCTGTGTCCGTGGGCAGCCATCCGCTTGGAGACCTCCTGTTATGCAGGGTGTATTTTCTGGTTGCGAGTCGCACTGTTCAGCTCCCTCTGTATTCTTTGGTCCACCACCAAAGACAGAAAAGTCTTAACCTCTTCGTTTGCCCGTGGTACAGGTGTCGTGAGTCGTCAATACTTGTCCAATCAGTGGCCTGCACTCTGTAGATGTCACATTATCGGCTCGATTCAGCTCGCTTGCAACCCCAGCTGAGTACTGAGTAGTGGAAAAGCATCACAACTCTAAAAATGGCTTCAAAGTGACATTAACAAGTTACAGTCTGGAGCTCTACAGATCCTTACTCAGTTTAAAAACTGAAAAATCCATCAGAGCCGTGGATAAAGTTGCAGCACAGACATTTTAGTGGTCAACAATCTAACGATTTTACCTGTTTTTTTTCCTCTACAGGGAGCAGCAACATTTGAATACTCCAGTTTTGCAGAGGACGCATGTCGCCGAGAGGAACCCTTCCTCTCCTTTTGTGACTGGACGTCTACCAGCAAAGATTCAGGGTCATCTCAGAGCTGGAAAACCTAAATGTAGGCTAATTTTCTGAGACACCCCCCTTTCAAAACCCCGACGCATAACCCCGTTGGTTTTCATTTACTAACTTAAAAACCTTGTGTAATCAACAATCAGATCAACAAAAAGCGAGTGAAAATAGGAAAACTCAAAAAATATGTTCTGTCTTTGAGTGATGCCATGTGCTGACATGCATTTTAGGCATTTTAGAATTTGTTTCAGTTGATTCTTCTGTACACTGGTCCTCATTCAAGTTTCACAGTTAGGTAGTAGGGACAATCTTCTATCCTCGTCAGTTTTGTTCCCGCCATTTTTGCTTTTGAACTAGGATTCTGGTAGTCGGTGGCGTCTGAATGGTTGTGCATGTGTGTTTGTCCAACCGGTCTCACTCCTCTTTTCTAGTTGAACCTAATGTTGTGTGAAACGACTGCTATCGCATCCTCTACTTTCCATCTGGTGTTCAGAAAGAAAAATATAAGGATGTTGAGATTTTTGAGTTGTGTAAGAATTTGCGAGTTTAATTTATATAGTTTGTTTGAACGACTTTCTGAATGTGAAGTAGAGAATGTGTGCAGCTTTCTTCTAAATATCCGTAAATTCCCCATGTGTGAAAAGTTATAAGTCTGATTTTTGAATGGTGATAGTCTTTCAAAAAGCTAGTAGTAAACTTAGTATGGTTTGTGAGGCTAAAATAAAAGCAACCTTTTAAAAATGAATAAAAAAAAACAAATCAAAAGGAGTTTTGTTGGCAAAAATACTAATAATCTACTTGAAAATGCAATGCTGTAAAAGAATTTGGGGAAATAAAAAAAAAAAGTTTGTGTTTTGAGGTAAAAAGACGTGACTACAGCCATTTCTGCAGACACCTGTGTTGCAACTGAATGAAACTTGTTTTATTTTTTTTTTTGTAATTTCTATGGTACAGACTATTGGTGCTATAAATATGTTCAAAAAAATCTTTTGAAGTTGCAGTTCCATAATATGGCAAGTAGATGGCATTAGCCTAGTTTTGTTTGTAGACCAGACAGTCGGACTCCATGAATACCTTTATTTTCTTTTTTTTTTTTTGCGAAAATTGTGAGGAGAAAACTTTTGCCTGATCTTGCTTAATGTGGCTTGGTTTTTATTTTACGGTAACCTCTTAGTTGTCAGGCCTGTAACAGCTCAAGCAGGCAGTTAAATCTCATATTTCCACACGTTATTTCAGTTTAAAAGCCCCCCCAAGCAGACTGCCCAAGCTGCAGTTATACAAATACACAACAAAACAAGTGGCGGGGCGAACGTCAAACCAAAAAAAATAGAGACGTAACTACACTAAGGTACACATGCTTTTTTTTTCTCCATATGAGGTGTGTTTTTATTTGTTGGTTTACAATATATCTTGTTGAAATACTGAGTAACGTCTCACTGAGTGTATGTGTGTGTGTAGGCGTAGAACTCGTGACGGCACTGGTTCAGAGTGAGTGTATTAGAACTTTATTTCAGAGAAAAGTGAACGTCTTTTGAGACATTCACAAAAATGCAAAATGCATTAGTGAAACCCCCCCCCCATCCTGACCGAATTAGGTCTAAAAATAAAAATAAAAAAAACCTGAGGTGTTGTTTACTAGGGCTGGCCAGAATAGCAGTTTCTGGGCTCGGATATTCGCCTCGATTAATGATGAATATTCGGTTTGGTTTGTAACGTCCGATAGCGGGGGACGGACGGAACGAACCGAACTTCTGGTGCGAATCGATGAGTCGAATACATGCGACATCGTACCAAACATTCAGATCTCAAAGTAAATAATCAGATGCCACCTTAGCGGCCGAATATTCAGATATCCGGGTGTTCTGGTCCAGCTCTATTGCTTTCTGACCCTGCTTGTGAGCTGTGCTTTGAAGATTCAATCCAGTCGAAGCAGATAAATGCGTTTCTTAAACCCTTCCTTCCTTCCTTCTGCTCCGACTTTTATTTTTTTATAGCGGCAGCGATATCACGCCACCAAACCGAAGCACAGACGGCTAAAACGATCCCTCTGTTAGCCGTTAGCGGACAGTTGAATAAATGTAATGCACTGTCGCAGGTGATGGTGTCTATTTCGGGCATGGCTTTTTTGGAAATGGCTTCCTCATTAGTAAACGCTGAGAAAAAAAAACAGAAAAAAGGACCCCCTCAAAAGGAGCTGAATGAACGGTACTCAACTTCAGGGTCTCGTCACCTTTCTTTGACAGTCATCGGACACTCAGGAATTTTTTAATACGAGCATACTGCATCCTCTACGCTCAGACCTGTGACAGTGCATTGATGCATTAATGTACAAACTTTTCTTTGATTGTAGAAGAGAAATTACCGGCAGGAAGTTGTTGTTAGCGAGCGAGCAGCAGAGGCGACTGTCGTTAATTTAGAGCTATAGTTTTTAGGGTAAAAAAAAACAAAACAAAAAGAACTAAGCCATTGTAGATTGCATAAGCAATGCGAAAGGGAATTCCCTGAGTCCTATGCAATACCTTGGCGCATGTACACACACACGTATGGAGGAAAGTCATTCAGTTAATTTTGCATGTGGATTACTTTTGAGTGAGACACCAGAGAGAAAGAAAGTATGGAATGTCTACAATAAAAAATACAGCATGCAAACATCACACTCCATCGTTTTAAGTTGGATTAAACGAAATATTTTGGTTTAAAAGAAAAATACGAGTGATTGAAATATGTTATATGATTCTGTGTGTGTGTGTGTGTGTGTGAGAGTGTGTGTGTCACAAAAAGCACTTACATGGGAGTAGAAAGGAACGCATCTCACCTTTCTCCATTTAACTCTTCCATTTTGATAGGCCGTGTTATTAAAAAAGAAGCTAAACATGATGAGAGAGTGCATACGGTGAGGGTGTGTGTGTGTTTGGAAAGACGCTGACGGGGTCGTTGCACTGTGGTCTGAAGAAAATACCCAGCACTGAGAACTTTCCTCGTCTTTTCATTCCCACCCAGATGATGCTCCTTCGCCCTCCCTCTCCTCCATGTTCCCCGATCCCATCTGTCCCGAGTAGCTGTGTTGTTCTAATTTCATGTACCCCCCCCCCCGAGTAAATTATTTTGTTTCATTGTGGATTTTCTTAACATCTAATAAAGGAATAAACCAAACCTCAGACCTGCGTCACTGTGCATCGTCTTTAAATGGTTTAAATTTGACCTCCCTGACCTCATGGTGGCACTAGAGAGCAGCTCTTTGAGGGTTTAGGTCACATCAGGTTGAGCTTATATTTTTGTGGACGTCCACAAGTGGTAGCTTTAAATATTTCAGGATGTTTCCTCTGAAAATTATTGTGTTGGAAGCTATATTTGGTGTACTTTAAGGTGGTCACTAGAGCATTTATATAGTACTGCATACATTGGAAATTAATGAAATAACAGGAAATAATATGCTTGAAATGAATTATTTGTGCTATTATTAAAACACTGAGAATATCTTGGAGGAGTGTATTAGTTTATGTATGTATGTACAGGTATAGCTGGGTAAAAAGAATGTAGTGTTTTAATTGAATTTATGAAGAGAGACACAGAAAAGAGATTTTTAATCTCAAAGGGCTTCCTGGTAAAATCAAGGTTAAAAAAAAGATTTTACTAATTATGAATTACATAAATTGCATAATGGCAAATATCTGGACAAAATGAATTTAGTGTTATATTTTAATTTGAAATTTATTTTAAAGGTGCATCTATATATCTAAACATACACAAATTATAAATTATATAATGATAAAATAAATATTTGCAGAAAAATTTAGTATATTTACATTTTATTTAAAAAATATATACACAAATTATCCATAATATAATCTTCTGAATATGACAAATATCTGAATAAAATTAATTTAGTGTTATATTTTAATTTAAAATTTATTTTTAAAGTGTATCTCTACAAGTGTAGCTACATGCAAGTTATCGATTATGTGATAAAAGAAATATCTGAAAAAGTTTAATTTAGTGTTATATTTTAATTTTATATTAAATGTATTTTATAGGTGCATCTGTATATCTAAATATAAATATACATAAATTATAAATTATATAATGATAAAATAAAAATCTACAGAAAAATTGTTGCATTTATATTTTATTTTAAAAAAATATAGGTGTACAGATACAGATATGTAGATATATACACTAATTCTACTTATGATAGAAATTACATAGACGGAAATATCGGAACAAAATTAGTGTTGTGTTTTAAAATTTACTTTAAAAGTGCATATATATATATATATATATATATATACATATATATATATATATGCAAGTGTAAATATACACAAATTATACATTATATAATGACAGAAGTATCTGTACAAAATGAATTTAGTGTTATATTTTAATTTTAAATTTATTTTCAGAGATCATCTATATATATGTACGTGTGTGTAGATAAACACAAATTATAAATAATATAATGATGACAGAAATATCTGGAATTTTCATTTGTTTTTTAGTGTTATACTTCAATTTTAATGTCATTTAATTTAGGACAGATAAATAAATACATAGATATAGATATATGGATATAGATATAAACCATATACATATAATGAACATTTCATTAGTGTTTTTTCTACAGGTGTAAAGCATTAAATTTTCCTGTAATTCTGAAGTCCAGGAGGAAAATATTTATTTTTATTTACTTTCCTTAATGTCTTAATGATGACACGCTCAGGTCGATTATTAATGCCTGCAGGTCCAGACAGGTGAATCCATCGACGGGCTGCATTCTTGACTCGATTACGCCGCACTCTGCACAAGTTTGTTTTAAAATGGCGGCGGAAGCACCGAGACAGGTACGAAACATTGACGAATCCGGGTAAACTTGTGAACTGTGCTGTATTAAACCTTTCACTCGGCCTCGGGGACGTGTTTCTTTCCATCTCTGTTAGCGTGAAAACCCGAAAAAACGAGCACGTCTCCGGAATTTTTAACTAAAACCTCACTTGAGGAAGCGCCGGTGTGAAATTAGTGAGTTGGCGTCAGCGTCAAGTGCACTTCGACGTGGTGTTTGTGTTTACCGACTGTTGTTTTTGCTTTTTTATTTGTTCATTTTTACCTCGAGGTGATTGAATGAGGCAGACAAATGACCGTGGCCGCTGTTTGTGTGCTCTAAGCTGCGTTGAGGAGGCAGGAAGGTGATGGTGGAGCAGCAGCAGTAGTCGCCCTACAGCATCATGGACCGCTCCGGACGGCGGCTACCTGCCACCCACCTGTAGAGTCACACAACCGGCTGCATGGCGAACACGACCCACGGGGCCCAGGACCGAACAGACAGCCGCTCTGGTAGGTCCCTCTGACGGCTCTCCTCTGTATTTACCTTCCGCACAACGCCGCTCACTTTGACCTGATGCTGAACGCGCTGTGCTCCCCGGTAACGATGCAGGTCACGCCAAATTGCATTCAAAAAATGTCAAAATTAAACATATCCGTGGATATTGTAAATACACGCCGCTTTCGACCACAATATCTTCCATTTACTGCATTATTGGAAGCTTATCTTCAACTCGGCATGCATTTGAAATGCACAAATAATACTTTTTGTGAGACAATATAAACCTTTTACCACATAATGGAACTCTTATTGCTCGTTTTCGGCCTGAGTTCAGTTCAGCTTGATTGAAAAAGATTAAATTCAAGCTTTTAACTCCTCATTAATAAAGGTTGGATGTGGACATGACGTGAACTACTAAAACCAAAACTGAATCAAAACTTTTTAAAGACAATTTGTCGTTAAAATCCGAAGTTTAGAGGTCTTTTGGGTGCACATTAGCATAGGAGTCTAATTTCTGCCTGTTATTTTAAGCAATCTGTTCATTACACACCCTTGCATGCGTAAGTGGGTCAACAATGACAGGCTGAGGTCGTTTTCTTACAGTATCTCCAGCTTTTCCTCAAGAAACATGTTTTTGTTATCATTCTGCTTAGATTTCAAAGTTGTATTTTGAACTTGTAGTATTTGTATTCCTACCCCAAGCTCTTTATCACTGATAATATCATACAAGAAGTGATGCAGTGCACAAACCTGGAGGAACAGAGTAGCAATAGCTGGAGGAAAATGGTAAAAAAAAAAAAAGTCAATAAAATGGATTTTAAAGTTCTTCTGTTGCTGTTCTGTGTGGCATTCTTCTTTTTCAGTGAAGAAAATGTTCAAAAATATGTTGTAAAGGGGAAAAAATGAACGTAATTCAAACATGAAATCATTCTTGCATGGACAAAAATAAAATCCAAGCAATAGTACAAATTGTTATTATTTCCCGGAATGACAAAAATGGTATAAAAACATCTTGATTCTTGACCCACTTATGGAAGAGTGTAGGGTCCAATCACTGGAGCTTCAAAGGGTTAAAAGTGTCACAAATTCCAATCCGACTTCATTTTATAGCACTTTAAACAACAACAGATTGAAACAAAGTATTAAATAACCTTATATTATGGGTTTAAAAGCACAAAACCGGCTCGTTGCATTGTGTTTTAGCTCAAACAGATGTCAAGCTTGTAAATTCAGCTGAAGTGTGCTTCTTTACAATGATGTTATAACAAATGAAGCAGCATTTATGTGTATATTCAAATGGGATTAGACCACAAAGGTGGCCTTGTCGTCTATTTGTGACTTTAAAAGAGCGCCCGTGTCCATGCTGGTGCACGGCGGCACAGGAACAACCTGCTGCTGTGTTTTGGGACAAAGTCTGCCCGGCTCACATGACGACCTGCAGGTCAGGGTTTAGAGCTGGGCTTTGTGTGTCAACGATTTGGATAAGCTCTGCGTTAGAGCTTCTGACTTTGTGTGTTTGTTCTGCTTTTAAATGTCGCCCTTTTCCCTTCTTATGATGCCTTTCTGCTGCTGTATCGAATTCAACAGAGGCTTTGAGTCACGTTTGCTAGAATGAGCCGGTGAGTCATGCTTGTAGTAACCCTGGACACACCTTATTGTGGAAAAAACTGCACTGTAACGTCCTTCCTCGATCAGGAGTCATGAAATTCTCCCCCGTCGATGTTAATGCAGCTTAGAGCTTAGACACACTAGCTTTAGCTTAGCCTCCCAGCTGGTGTTGGGGCATGGTGTAGCCCTGCTGGGGCCCCGTTCACATTACTTTGCAGACTCCAGTTACTGCCTGGTTACCGTGAGGTTAGTCGACACATAATCGAGGCTTCCGCACACACCTATCTGATGTTGTGCTCGGTTAAAAGGAAGCTTCAGTGATGTTTTATGAGGTTTTTAAACAGATTCAGTAATGGTTCTGCGGTCTGTAGGGCTCATTAAGCGTCAGAATGAGCACTTTTGCTGCATTACATAACAATTATGGCTAATTAATTTGGTAAAATGTTCACCATGTGAGGAGAAGATGAACCCAAACGTGAAATGTCTCAGTGGAATTTAACTGTGAGGAGGAATTATTATTGTATGATAGGCAGGTTTCTGCTTTTTGGTGCGTATAATTACAAATTAACTATTTGCCAGTAAGTGAACCTCCCTATCCTGCTCTTCACAAGTGGTAACGATCCTAAAATGCAGTCCAAGGTGGTGCGATTAAATTGTTCCAGTTGTCTAATTAATACCAGGGAGTATAGAAAAAAAGACGGAAAATGGAGAAAAGCAGCTTCATAAATTATGATCAAATATCTAAACTGGTGCAGATTATTCTTCTGTTCTTTGATGAAATAACAGCGTGTTTGCCAATCTGTGTTTCATTGTAAAAAAAATACCCAACATTCCTTGAGAACTAAGTATATATTGGTCAAACAAAATAAAATAAGGTGCAGTCTTGGACCAAAGTATTGGAACCCCTGGAATTTTTCCACCATTTCTCCCAGAAACTGGTGCAATTGCAAATGTTTTTGGTATACATGTGTATATTTCCTTTATGTGCATTGGAAAAACACAAAAAAAGCAGAAGAAAAAGGCCAAAATTTACATAATTTGACACAAAACTCAAAAAACGGGCAGGAAAAGTTGCTCTATCTCAGTTAAAGTTGCTCTATCTCAGTTAAAGTTGCTCTGTGTTAGCTGAAGTTGCTCTACGTTAGTGAAAGTTGATAATATTCGTTAAAGTTGCTCTAAACGATTTAAAGTTGACCAACAATACCATTTAAAAGTTTGGGGTCCAGTTAATGCAACAGATTGATCTTCTTTGGTGGTTCGTCAAGAGGAGGTAAAGGTGAAAAAATGTAGCCACTTGTAAGCTCACGATAGTTTAACTTATTGAAGTTTTTTTTTCATATTAGAAGTTTTACTCCTTTCAGTTGCGTAAATAAGTTGTAAATATGAATCTTCTCTGCTTTTTTAGGTGTGACTGGAGGAGCCATAGTGGAGAACGGTTCTGTAGCCAAAGACCCGACAGCGTCCCACCTCCACGATCACACCAACCATCACTGCCACAAGTCCAGCTCCACCCAACTCGGCCAACCCGTCCTCCCTACTTACAAGCCGTCCTGCTCCACCCCCATCTACTACAGCAGCCCCCAGAAAAGCTACTCGGACGTGGACCCGGACAGCCACAGCTTGACCTCCCAGGACTCAGGTATCCCCACTCTGGAGATCAACCCTCCAGAGCCCATCCTCCACAGCCACCAGCGTCCAGGCGACAGAGGCCTCGCCTTGGACTCCAGTCATGACTCTCCCGCCACTTTACCTCTGGATAACGACGACAGCGCCATGCGGAAGTCCTCCACCTTCCCTCGCAGTGGCTACGACTCCGTCCGACTCTTCAGCCCGGGCCTCAGGTTGTCCACCACCATGGGGACGGGCGTCGGGGGCGGAGCCTTGAACCGCAGCGACGACATCTCCGTGTGCAGCGTGTCCAGCATGAGCACCGAGCTGTCGGTCTCCAACGAAGACATCCTGGATTTCACCGTCACTTCCGACTCCAGCGCCATCGTCACCTTGGAGACGGACAACAGCGGCGCCGGCCACTTCTCGGACGTGACGTTGTCGTCGTCACCAGGAGACCCCAGAGACTTATGGAGTCCAGGACGACTGCATCAGCAGGAGGAGGACGGAAGGCACAAGAAGCTGGGGCCTCTAGCGAGCTTATTCACAAGGTAAGTTCACACTGATTTCCTTTCCAGTAATAATGAAGATCACTGTTATTTTACAAGGTGCTAGGTGCTCATACACGGCAGGTAAAACTATATGGATCTGGGGCCACGAATGACCAAAAGGTTAAAAAAGAAGCATTGTAGGCAGCCTTAGCGGTGTAATTATATATTCTGCTCTTTCTCTCTTGGCCTTGCAGAAGGAAACTTTACTCAACGTTTGCTTTACAAACCTCGCTTAGCCAAGACGTGTCACTAACACCTCCCACAAGTTTTGCATCTTACAACTCACCCAGAACGTGACCCCTGTGAGTCTGCTTATCGTGGCAAAACACAAGTAAAGACCAACTTTAAGGCTTCCTGTGGCAACACTTCACTGCGCCAGTTGTCCCCGGTCAAACCAGAAACGTCAATAGATGAACACATCGAGTAAATGAAACCATGATGGCTTTTATTTTACAAGAGAAACTGTTTGCACCCAACATGTTCCACTACCCCAGATTCTCAGAGATTTTATGAAATGGAACAAAGCTGCACACTGCTGCCCTGTTTCTAAACGGCATGCTGTCAGGCCTTTGCATGTAACGGGGAACTTCCCATTTCTGTGTGGTCAAAAGTGTGGTGTTCCTTCTTAACAGATACAAGAACTTCACAGACGCTGCATCTTGGAGTTCACCTTTCTGATAATTTTTGAATGCTCTGTCCAGCCACAAGGCGGCCAGTAACTTTTTTTTTTTTTTTTAAATCGTCCACCAATAGAACAAGAGCATACTCACACACTGACTCCTTCTCTGTTATTAATTTACATACAGTACTAGTTTGATGGCTGATGGGTCTGTACTTGGTTTCACTCACTCTCACTTTGGTCACATGTCGCCCCCGAAAGCATAATCAGGCGAACCTTTCGTTTCCTGTCGCTGTTTTGCCACATTCCAGTTTCTGTTGGGGCTCTGAGATTTCCTAGAATTAATAGGGCGGGAGATTTCACACCACCTTTATTTACTCCTTTTTTTTTTGCTATTAGAACGCTCTGTTTGTAGCTGTAACCTGCCACCTGCTGTTTGCTTTTATGACACTTCGGTGTGTGTGTGTTGCTGGGCAAAGTTCAGGGTTTTCTTCAAGGTTTTAAGACTTGCAGAGTGCTTTAAAACCAACACCTTAATCAAAGCCTGAGATTACAATGTTAGAGCAGCAATCAGTGCTGGATTATGATTTATATCTTGCAGAATTGACACTACAAACATCCGTGTAATAATGTGTAATTGCATGCAGTAAAATGATGTTTTCTGCTCGAGATGTTGCTGTTAATTGGGGTTGGTTGTGAGCAGTATTGAGTATCAGTTAATTTTGGACTGCACCCTTCATCACCAAACCACCAAATGGTTGGATATTTTGTGGACGAATGGTGTTCAGAGTTCCAGAGACTTACAAATCAAGAAACATTGAAGCTTTTGTAGTGGTTCACACATTAATAAGGAACTTTCTTTGTTGGTTTTTCCTTTAATTTGTCATCTGTCTATGCTTCAAAATTAGATCCAAAAATCCTCCATGCACCGAGCAGGTCAGAGTTAGACTTTATCAGATACTTTGGGTTTATAACGTCTTTATCTTTAGACGTCATAAATTAGTGATTAGGTCACCTAAACGTGACCAAATCACGTTTAGGTCGTATTGTTTACGACCTAAACGTGATTCCTACTAAATAAACAAATATGTCCGGATGTCGGGACGCTGACATTAGCACGTTAGGTACTCGCGTGTTCTTAGCAGGTTTGCTAACATTAGCCGTCCACATTTAGACGTCACAGAGCGTTAAGAGATAAAGTGAGTGTCAACTGCACTTAGGGTCGCCAAGGTTAAGCTAGCTGCTAATGGTCATCAACTGTAAATGGGGTCTCTATGAGATACTTGACGAGGCCTTTTTATATATTTCCAACCTCTAGAAATTAGGCTTGTACGTCAGCTCGAGAAAGATATCTCCCCATGCTGAATATATCCTCCAACCACTTGACAACTTGCTTCTCATTCCTCAAGTGTGTTTAATTTTCCCCTTAATCCAAAAAGTCACATGACTGTTGGTTGCAGTTAAGTCGCCCATGGAATTTGGCACATTTTTTTGAATAAGACAACTAGAAAAAAAAGTGATTTTAATTGTCACAAATTCAAAGAGCATCGGAAAAGCTAAAAATCCAACAAATCTTTGTTTTTACAGGTTACGGATTTGATAAATTCAGGCCTTTCAAACCAGTCACTGGAGAATGAGTGAAAGTAAAGGTGCAAAATGATGTAATCATGTTTCCGCTGTGTGAGGACTCATTCATTACAGTTGAGGTAATTTGCCTAACATTGGTATATAATGTAAATGTACTGTCTTTTCCAAGTTTTGGTAATGAAAAGTAAATTTTTTTTAGCTTATAGTGTAGTATCGTTTGTCCTGCATGTCACATAGATCACTGCTCAGTTTACAGTTTTCAACATCAGAGTAAAACAGTGGATTGTTTTTTGGTTTTTTTTTGGGGTCCTCTCCATTTTGCCACCCTCACACAGGAGATAAGTAGTTCCTGGTCATTTTCACACCCAAGCTCTTGATTACAGTCATTGAGTCTGATTGATGAGATGCATCGTGTTTTCACCTCCCTTGAACCTCGTCCCTTTGCCGTTCTGTCCTCACATGGAGAAGCCGCTCACTCCCTCGTTGCCCTTCAGACTCTTTGCTCCTCACACCCATTCTCCTCCCGTTCCTCCCATTTGTTGAGGAGGCGGGGACGCCGAGGAGCAGCTAGTTCCTTCCCTCTTCACTCTGCCTCAACAGAGTGGCTGTGAAGGACTTTTTCTTAGACATCTCTGTAGCTCAAACTATGGACACACTGCTGCTGAATCTTTACTGAAGGAGAGCTTCGACTTCAACCTGGAGTTTTTGCCTGAACTTCTCTGGAAGCTCCTGTTTCTCTTTGATTCACTGTTTTGTGATGACATAGCAGGATGGCAGCACCGTCACTTCTGTACATCGACAGGTAAGATAACAAACACGAGGAGATGCCCTGGGTCTGTTTCATGCATGACATTCCTGTGCTACTGTAGCCTTTAGATGTGTATTTGTTCTAAATGGGTTTCTTATCTTCTGCTTGGCTGTTATGGAAGACACCCTGGAGCGCTTCTTCCTCCTGCTCCCCCACGTTTTGTCTTTTACGATGGGAAAGAACTCCATGTGCGCCTCTTTTCCATCTTCTTGTACTGGCTTGTTTGGTATTTCGCTGCCAGGTGTCCTCGCTGTCAGTTCAAGCGTTTAAACCGCTGGGGCACCTTATCACCTCGTTTGCAGGCATCAAGATCGAACACCGGTTTTTGAGAGACTCCTGAAATTCTTCGGGGAGCAAAGCCTCGGCTGAAATCATACAAACAAGCACCTCTGTCAGTCCTTTTTGGACTCTCTGGCTGTTCCACTTGAGCACTCGACCATAGCCGTGGCCATTCAGCTGTCACGTTGAAGTAGATTTGGCCCGGACTGAATGCAAATCATGTTCCTGCGTACACGAAATCTGAAAACAGTGTTCTCTTGAGCTAAACAGAAAAGCCCCATACATACAGTAGCAGTGATGTCATCATTATTGGCTGATAAAGGCGTTAAAATTCAATTTATCTGCCAGCTAAAGATGGATAGTGATGGGTAGATTATGCTTGTCAGAATAAAAGTTTACAAGTTTGTTAGAAAATGTTGAATTTTTCCTCTGTGTATGCACCTAACAGCAACGGGCAGAGTGTAATGTTGTGTTATTTGAGCCTTAAAGATTTGCTTTCTTGACTCTGTTTCTGCACTTTGACCCGTGTTGTCTTGTTTTATGGCTGCTCACAGGGTTGCTAAAGTTTACTCTTCTCTTGTAATGGTTTACCACCAAAGGTTGCAGATGAGGTTTTTTAGATATGCTAAAATTTGGATAGTTTTGCTGACAATGACATTAAATTTTGGCCATTTTATATATAAATACCGAGGTTTAAATGGATGTTGAAGCTCCAAAAACTCGTAAACAGGCATTCGAGTTGTTCCTCTCATTTATCGGCCAGTCCTTCTTTCCTCCATCGTCTTTTGAGCTCAGATTTCGATCTTTTCAAAGCTTCTGTTCCTTCCTTATGAACTAAAAAGCTGATGTTTCCTTCCTTTCATTTTTGTCTGGGTGGAGATGGGTGGCTTTGATTACACTTCTTCGATTACAGTAGATATTCCTGCAACATTTTTTCCAAAGAAAGGAGAAATTGTTGGCTGTAAAGATGAGCTTAAATGTCACAGATAGAGCTGCGCGATGGACATTAGCAGCTTCGTTAAACCCTTAAGAATGAGGAAATGCTGCCTGTGGCTTCTGCTATCTTTGCACGCTGCAGTTATCGGTAAGCAAAGTGGAAAATATGCAGGAGTGAGTTGAAACGTGCTGCTATGAAGGAGTGACGTGTAGAGGGTAAATGCTGGCTCACCTGGCCTCAGATTGACATGCATGGATTTGTTTAGTCAGACTTGCTGCTAGCTGCTTTTTTTGCATTCGTGGAAAGTGGCTGGTGGCAAACAGCTGGTCAGAATGTTTGACTTTGATCAAACATACTGGAAATGACTCTTCATTTTTATCTTTTTGTCTCTTGTTGCGAAATCCGCTTCACTTGTTGCTTAATTAGCAGAGCTGCAGTAGTTAGTCGTCAGCTTTCAAAGTAATTGCCGGTTATTCTGATGATCAGTTTTGTTTTGTGAAAGCAAATTCTTTGGTTGCAGTTTAAGTTTCAGAATGTGCTGGTTCCTTTCCTCTTCTATGATAGTAAACTGGATATCTTTGTGTTGTGGATGAAACAAGACAAAAGAACATTTGGCATCTTGGGCTTTTAGAAAGACTTGTGGACCTTTTTCATCATTTTCTAACATTTTATGGTTCCAACAACTAATTGATTAGTCAAGAAAATACTCTACAGCAGGAGTGTCCAACTCATTTTAGCTCAGAGGCCACATGAAGCCCAATCTGATCTCAAATGACCAGTTAAATCACAGCATGATAACCTATAAATAGCCACAACTCCAAGTTTTTTAGTGCAAAAAAAGTACATTCTGAAATGGTCCCAGTTAAGGAATTATCTTTTTACAAAACATTAAGAACAACTTGAAATTTCTGAAGAAAAATGAATTCAATTTCAACAATATTAAACATTTAGTCACAGGTATCTTGAACTGTATGATGTAGTATTTTAAATCTGACAAAAAAACAACAAAACAAGGCAAAATATAATAAAAATGAGATGCAAAATGAGACAAATGACACGAAAAATTACACCGACCAAAAATGACAAAAGCGAGAAGCAAAACGGCAAAAAAAGACCATCAAGACAACAAATCGACACAAACGATGAATAAAGCAAAACACTAAGTGACAAAGACAAAAAAGACAAGCAAGAGAAAAAGGAAACACAAAACGACCAAAACCAGAAACAAATCGACAGAAACATGAGACAAACAACGAAAATCTGACAAAAAACAAGACAAAATATTACAAAAATGAGACAAACGACACGAAACAAAACAAAAAGGGACAATAAATTAGACAAAGTTTCAAAAAATGGACAAATGATAAAACAAGACAAAATGAGACCAAAAAGGACAAAAGCGAGAAACAAAACAAAACAATAGACCCACTCTATCCTCCAGCTGTCTTGTGACTAACCCTTCTGTAAACTGAAGTGTGATGGAAATAAAGACTTAATTGAGAGTCTCTACAGATTATAAGTGCTTTTCAGAGCAGTGATTCCTGTGCTTCAAGATGCTGCCCCATTAATTCCCAATGATGGTGAGGAAAAAATCGTTCCTGGCCTCATTGCACATGGGCATTAGCGTCTTCCTCTGGCTTCGATGCAGCTTTTTACCAGTTATGACTGGCACTAATGGCTCAAGATGCAGTGCGGCTAGTGGTTAAGATGACATTTAACCACAACATCCTGAGGTTTATTCCAACTGCAAACCTCGGCTGCAGGTGGTATGTTTCCCTCTCTTGCTATGCTTAATGTCTGTATTTTTGCCTCTATAGCTGTGTGTCCATTACCCTTAGATATACGCAAAATGTAAATAGCGCAATAAAAAACTGGTAATGGAAACACCTGAATTTCGAAAAAGGACTAAAATATCGCTAAAAAGTTTTACCGCTCTCATGAGGTGGTTTTTCAGATATTGAAAAATATCGCAAAAGCGCAATGGAAACACTTTTTCCGCAATTATACGTAACCGGACGTGACGTACCTGGTCACATGACCAGTTTTCTCGGAGTAAACATGGCACGGTACGTGTGGACAGAAGAGGAGACCGAGACTTTTCTTGCCATTATTCTTGAGAAAAACATCACTGCCATACTAGACAGCAAACAGCAGAGGAATGCAGAGTGTTAGAAGGAGATAGAAGCGGAAAATCTTCCTGCAGTGAAATCTCGCGGGATGATATTTTACGAGAGTTACGATGCTTCTGCCCAGAACAACCTTCAATGGAAACACGTTCAAAGCGCAAATATACTTTGTCGAAATTTTACAAATATCGCTTTTATTTTGCAAAAAACTGTAATGGAAACCCAACTATTGATAGAAACCCAAAACATGCTGGGAAATCTTTAAAAAGCCAAGATGCAAGAATAATTTTAGACTGATTGTGACACCTTTTTTTTTTATTATTAGATTTCTCCATTGTTCTCTTGCCTTTTTCTTTGCAGTTGTTTGACATGACCTAAAATCTTTCTGGGCTCAGTTGCATCACATGATTTACTATGCAGTTTCTTGTAGAAACTTCTCTGTAAAGAGCAGTGTTGTTTGACTGATGATCGCAACTTCTATATGCATGACTTGTCGATTCTCTACTAGAACTGTGTACTAAGTTGTCTTCGAAGTCTAGACCAATCGGTGACTAAGCAGGCATTTATTTCCCCATATTTGGTTCCCTACTGATCCTAGTAGGGAACAGTTTCTCTTTGCATAATTGTCCACGTGGAAAATGGACATATGGATGATGGGAAATGAGATTTGAGCACAGCAGAAGGCCACGTGTCTCGAAGACGGCTGTTTCCAAAGCAAACACAGAAGCCTGCAGCAGACTTGGTGAATAGTGTCTGTTCAGTGGTTGGCAGCATGTTTCCCATCATCACCGCCCTGGAGATTAATCCTCATGGCTCTCATCAGGCTGTCAGCGGGTCATAGGTCGGATTGATCCGTCTGAGACATCTCTTCCAGGTCCTCTGGGTTAGGACAAAGCAGCTTGTTTAGCACAAAAGCTAATTAATGCCAAATAAAGCACACATCTCACACTGGTTGAGTCAAAATCATTACATAAGACACTTCAGTCCAGACAAACAGCAGGATGTGGCCTCTTTGATGTTACGTCACCTTGTTTGGTCGGGCGAGGCTTTTTTGTTTCACCACTTTATTCGTTTCTTTTCACAGCTCGGCTTCATTCAGGCCTTGAATTAAACACCTTTCCAATAATGAAAGGGAAAGAAGCACAATGAACCCTGCTGAAAAAGAGAGAGGCTTTGCATGAAGGGATTTACACTCCAGGTGGACGGAGGCTTGACATGCAGATCGTTCTCTCGTTTTGAGTGCAGAGAAGAGGAGGAATTGGACAGTAATGATGATGCTTGTTTCTTCTTAAGGCTACAGTCTGTATCTGGTTTTATAGTTCCTGTGACTGCAACTGACTCACATGATATCACACAGGTTGGGCTGTAAAATCCACACATTCCATTTATGAGCTTATCTTGGCCGTGCACTCGAGCAGCAGTGATTGCAGCCGTGATTAAGCAGCTCCTGGGACCCCATCGGTGACCCCACTCATAGTTTATGCGCCACTCTGTGCTATAATCATCTGATTATTCCATATTCTTCTGTCCTTCAGGAGCCTGTTTGCCAGGAGGGCCAAGGAAAGTCGGTCTGTGGAGCAGAGGGATCCTGGCTGGAAGCTGTTTGGGAAAGTCCCACCTCGGGAAGGCCCCATCAAGGACCCGAAGAAAATACAGAAAGTAGGTTTACTTAAGAAACACCATGGGTTTGAACGTACTTCTGAAAGAGCCATAATGAGCACAACTTCACTGCTGCTGTTAATCCCCTCTTAGTTTGTCTTCTACAATATGTCACCACCTTCTAAATGGGGGGGAAAAAAGAGCTTATATGAGCAAACAGTCAGATTTTTCCTGCAGAAATGGATGTTGGAAGTAGTGTTTATGGAATCATATAAGTGCCATAATGAAAGATAAGTCTGTTTAAAAAAAAAAAAAAAAAAAAAAGGAAATAAATGTAAAGAGGAATACATTAAAAAATAAATTTAAGAATTAAAAAATTTGGAAATATAAAGGTAAATTTGTCCTTGCTTTTTCCTTTTCCCTTTGTTTTTTTTCCATTTTCTCATTGCTTTTTCTTTTCTGCCTTTACAAATTTTTAAAAATGTATTCTTTTATTTATTTCATTTATTTACTTATTTTTTAACAAATCTATATTTTTGTTTCTTTTATTTCCTTATTTTTTAGCAAATCTATTTTTTATTTATTCTTTTTATTTAATTTATTTACTTATTTTTAACAAATCTATTTTATATTATGTCTTTTATTTCCTTATTTTTTAACAAAACTATTTTTTATTCTTTTTATTTCATTTATTTCCTTATTTTTTTAACAAATCCAGTTTTTATTTATTCTTTTAATTTTTTTATTTCCTTATTTTTTTAAAACATATTTGTTTAATTTTTTTTTACATTTATTTATTCCTCTTTATATTTGCACATTTATTTCATTTTTATTTATAAAACAGATTTATCGTTTATTATGGCACTCCTGTGATTCCATAAGTGTTCTGTCGACTTCCCTTTACCCTGCGAACCAAAGGAGAATCTTACATTGATCGCAAAGCCACCATTGTTTCCAGTATTGGTTCTGGATTTGGAAACAATCCTACTTAGTTTTTTCATTTACTTTTTTCAAGGGACATTTTTGAGTTCTCTCCGTTGTCTCATGAAAGCGTTAAAATTTCCACGGACACCCTGAACATGAAACGTGATCCAGAAATGTGTTTAGCGTTCAAAAAGAGCCGCCTTAAGAATAATGTATCATGTTGTTGTTTATGGAAAAACATGTAAAGAAGGGCTGAATGTTTGGTCCCATCCTAGATAAGATATCGGCCACGTGAATCAACAATGAGGCTGTTTGTTTCACGGTGCACGGTTTTGGCTTTCCGAGTGTTTTTGTTTGAGGAGATCAGAGAGAAAATGGCCTTCCTGACTTCACTAGAACAGAGGAGTCGCCTCATCTAAGCAGCTGTGTTTAGAAACAACTTTAAAGTGAGTTTGCACCAATATTTTGTAGAATGCAAAGATTTCTAGTCTGCATTCTTTCTTCACAGATACTCATGTATTGGTTTTAGATCCAGGCTGATCTTTGGAAACGAGCCCTCCACGTGTGTGCTACCATTTAGGTTTATGTGGCCTTGGCATAGCCTGTCAGCTGTGGTTTATGTCGCTGCAGTATTTCCTGTGACCTCAGGCTCTGTCACAACGCACAGCTGTCTGACACACATTTAAGCCATCTGCACTGTGGAAGGCAGCCTTTAGACGATCTGTTTTTGTGTCTAAAGCTAAACTTAAAACACTGAAATCAAGTTTGAGTTGAATTTATTTGACTAAGATTACTTAATTGTGGTTTATAAACTCAGTCGAGTCGCTGCTCCAGCTGCATGTGTGGCAGAACAGCTGTGATTCAAAGGTCAAACGGATGAGCAATCAGCTTTTGATGCAATAATGCCTGTTAGCAGAGCTTATCGGCAAACCGCGGGACAATAAAGAGCAATAAATACAGTCACGTCGGCACTCCTCCTCAAGACGGATAACTGAACTGAGAGTCTTTCACATAATGAGTGTAAAACACCATAAACATGTAGCTGAGTACAGCCTGTTGTGTTCCTGGACGCTGGGAGCTACAGTGCCTCGAGCAGAAACACTCCCCATCGGTGACATTTGGGTTCAGCGGCTATATTTAGGACGCAGCATGCTGAAACGCAAACAGCCGCTCACTGTTTGGTTTCAGCAGCTCGTAGAAACGCAACAAAGGAACGAATGTTGACCCAGCAAATGTTTAACCTGAGCCCTTCATATAGGCCACGAGTAGACACGACTATTGATTTAGTAACGTGAGGAATTTGTCGGGTTTTTTTCCTTTTTGAGTTATAGCGCCTCTTTAGATGAATCGGTCTCAGGTAGGGTTGCAAAATATGCCACGTTATGCCCCTAAATCTCTAACTTATTTAACTCACCACGTCTTCCTCTGCTGCTGCTTAGGAAAGGAACATTCACAGAGTACAAGAAGTCTCAATAAAAGGGTTTATAATAGACCTGTAGCGTAGTTGTACTGGTATATTTAACCTGCTATGATCTACTGTCATCCTTAGCGATTGTAGTGTTGTTTAAATATTTCAAAAGGGTCTTATTTTCAGTCAGGTAGCAGTTTCAAAATCATTTAGCAGCGTTTAAAGATCTCTTCCAGTGAGAATCAAGTTTTTTTTACCTTGTCCATATAGTAGTTTCTATATGCCAGTGCAACAGCTGCTCGTTTTTGACCTTGAATCTGCAGTATATCAAGAAATTGGGTTGACTTCTTCTGTTTTTCTGCGCCTGACTTTAATCTGAGTGTGACGCGCCACGTGCACGTGACGCACTGTTCAAAATGTCAAGGTCTTTGAGAACGCTCTGCTCGATAGCCAGCTGGTGGCTGAACATCTATAATTTTCTCACTTCCATTCAAACACAAGGCAGGAGAGCCCAATTAAAGAGCAGGACAGCTCTCTGCTGGTAAAATAAACCACAGAACAGGATGGCAGCATGTAATTAGAGCCTCCACAAGCCTGTTATCGTGCTTCCATTTGCACCAACGGGGAAGCGTCTCTCTTTTTCTGTGCTCTTTGTGCTTTTGAAGCCTGGTTGTTAATGTTTAGCTCCTGCAGTTTCCTTTCCAACCCTTTCCGTCACGCCTGCTTTAAATGGTAAATAGACGACTGGTCGCACTTTGCAACTCGTGCACACACAGCCGTACTTTTAATATCCGGAGTCCATCTCATGTGAGGGTGTAACCCTACGCCGGACCTGAGGAATCGGTTAACGAGGCTAGGGTTTCGAGCTTTTGTCCCGCCGCTGCTGTTCAAAGGCGGGGTTGCTGAAGTCTCTCTGTGTGTGTAGAATGCTTTATTTGTCCGGGTTATTGTTCAGCCGCTACAAGACATTTTCATGATTTTCCACCTGTGTCTTTTCCCCGTCGAGAGCAAAAGCTGTGAATCAAATTTTATACTCTAATTCACACCGCTTTGAGTCGCTGAGAGTCTCCGCTCTGTCTCGAGGCCTGTGAATTGCAACCTGCAGCAGAAAGTGATTGTTCTATAACCTGCTGAGCCTCTAAATCATTTTGTGTGGCGGCCCAGACACGCCTGAGTTACAGCAATGGCGGACTGAGGATGAAAATATTCCCAGCAGTTGTTTTAATTTCAATGCAGCCACTGAAACCCCCCTCTGGTTTTTAATAAATGAGGGATTTTAAGGGCAGTACTGAAGCTACGGTTCAGTAAAAGGTACTAAAGCTTTTAGATTGGTGCTAATAATTAGTATTTTAACTATTTAGTGCCACGGTATTCACACTTTTCACACATTCACATCATCGGTTGAACAAGCTGTCCAACATTTAACAGAAGTTTTGTAGAGAAAACTATTGAATCTCCTGCAGGTCTCATTCTGGTGTTTTTAGTCAACATTACAAATAAATAATACAGGATGTCCAAAAAAATTTGGCGTCATTTCATCAATTAATAATTTGTTTAAAATTTGTTTGCTCTTTTTGCTCAAAAAGTAGTTTTTGTTTTTCTGCTTTCAGGAATAGACATGCCGTTTACTGCAACAGAAAAGGTGTGTTGAAGTACGCCCAAACTCAGTCAAATGTGAAACGTGCGCAACATGAATTTGTTTGAAAAATTCATAAACAAATGCCAACAGGAAAGTAGAAAGTTTTGACTTGCAAAAGTGTAAGACATTCTGTGAAGACGACTTTGAAAACTGTCTTAAGATTTATGATAACTTTGGAACATTATAAAATCATCATCCCCCAGAAATTTTCATTTGAAATTTGTAGAATAAAACATTTTATGTCCAAAACAAATCCTATTAATATTATTTCTCCTAAAAGAATATTACAAAAAGGAGACACAAAACGACAAAAGTGAGAAACGGAGCAACAAAAAGGAGACAAAACAAAACAAAAAAGAGACAAAAATTTTACAAAAAGTTACAAAGCGACAAAAGCGAGACAAAAAATGACAAAAGCGAGAAACAAAACGACCAGAAAATAGTCAAACAACATAGGCGAAACAAAAAAACGCAAAATAACAAAACTGTTGAACAAAGAACGAATTACGCAGAACACAAAATGACGAGAAACAAAAGGGAAACGCAAAACGACAAAAACAGGAAACAAAATGACAAAAGTCAGACACGAAAAAATATTACAAAAATGTGAAACGACATGAAACAAAACAAGAGACAAAATTTTACAAAAAGTTACAAAGTGACAAAAACGAGTCAAAAAATGACAAAAGCGAGAAACAAAACGACCAGAAAATAGACAAACAGCACAAGCGAAACAAAAAAAACGCACATTAACAGAACTGTTGCACAAAAGAACGAATTAAGCAAAACACAAAATGACAAAAGTAAGACGAGAAACACAAGCGAGACAAAAGGGAAACGCAAGACGACAAAAGTCAGACAAAAAAAACAACAAAAACTCAACAAAATATTACACGAAACAAAACAACCAAAAAAATGGACAAACAATGCACGCGGAGCCAAAAAAGAAATGCAAAAATGCTAAACAAAGACAAAAATACAAGCCAAAATATGACCATGAGACACAAAAGAACAATGAGCAATCTAGTATTTTACTTTGGTCAAAACAACTTCTCATGGACTAGACTTTTTTTTTTTTTTAATTTATAGTTTCATAAAATTATAATCTGCATTTAATGTCTTTTCTGAAATTTTTACACTTTGAGGGCCTGATTTGACCCTCTGGAGGGCCGCTTTTGGCCCACGGGCCGCATGTTTGACACCCATGATATAGAAGAAACGATAAAATAAATTCCCGTATCATGAGAGCTTATAACAGCGCTTGAGCTGGAGCTGCTCTTTCAGTCCTGACTGGATTAAGAGGGCAGAGGGCTGAGTAGCAGAAACCTGATCCGTTGCTCTGGGGTTGATTACAACGGCTGCCAGGGTGCAGCGGAGCGCAGAGCTGCTCTCGGTGCAGCGACGGCGACTAACAACACGGCGGTGCTGATTTGCTGACACACGCAGCAGCAGAGATAGACCTGATGCAGAGCAGATCAGTGTAGCGTCACTGCTCAGAGAGGGGAGAGAGGGGGGAGGAAGTAAGGAAATAAGGGTATCATGCTGCTGCTGCATCCTTTGCAATGCGGGGTGTGTCCCTCCGTCGGCAGCCTGACCGTCCCTCTGCCCTCCTTCACCTCCTGGGCGTCCAGTTGCCAGGAGTGAGCCCCCGCGGAGCAGCGATGACGCTAGGCTAGGGTTTTGGAAACGAACCCCCACCGGAGGACTGGCCGTCTGTAAGGAACCGCAGCGTTCATGGTGAGTGAGCGCCGTGGCGACCCGCCGTCTGTCTCCTTGTCTGGCAGAATCAGAGGACATTCGGTAGCCGATGAAGGGGATGGCTCAGGTTTCACATGAAAGCCTCTTTCAGCTCGCCGTGGTGGTGATTGTCGGGATGTCTGCAAAACGTCTGGTTTCCAGGTTGTGCTGATGGACTGATGTCCAGCCCGGAGATGAGACATCTTCTTTGCGTTGTAACCCGATCTGTAGCCGTCAGCTTAGTACAACAAAAGCACGTGTAGCAGACAGCACCGTTGCTTTTTTTGTTTTAGCTTTTTGAAGAATTTCCTCCTCCTTTTATACCACCAGTATAATTAGAGACACACAGGTGATTTAACAGCTCTCGGAAAACGTGACCTGATCATAATTGATGCCATCCGTTTGTCTGGATGTCACACATTTCATTCATTTGTCTGTTGTAGTCCATGGATCAGACCAGATATTACATCAGGTGACCAAACCTAAGTGGTACTAAAATGTACGTTGGGTTAATGTAAGAACATTAAGATGTGAGAGTCTTTCCACACTGGCAGCTTTATCACTTATTAGTGAAAAGGTCACATTCACCGTAACCGCTGTGCTACACAATTCATTTAAATCTCACCGTATGTACAGATCAGATGTAATGAGTCAATAATCAAATAAAATGGTCTGAGAAAAGGTTCTGCATTTATATAATATAATTAAACATCAGACCCAGATGAATGCATTTCTTGTTTGTCTGTACTTTCTTTTCATGGCGAATTGTTTTTGTCATTTTGTTTCTCGTTTTTGTCACTTTGTGTCTTTTTGTCATTTTGTCTTTGTCATTTTGTGTCTCACTTGTGTCATTTTGTCTTGTTTCAGTTGTCTTGTCATGTTTTTGTCATTTTGTGTCATACTTTTGTCATTTTGTCTCCTGCTTTTGTCATTTTGTGTCTTTTTGTCATTTTGTGTCTCGTTTTTGTCATTTTGTCATACTTTTGTCATTTTGTCTCATGCTTTTGTCATTTTGTCTTTTTGTCATTTTGTGTCTCGTTTTTGTCATTTTGTGTCATACTTTTGTCATTGTGTCATACTTTTGTCATTTTGTGTCATGCTTTTGTCATTTTGTGTCTTTTTGTCATTTTGTGTCTCGTTTTTGTCATTTTGTGTCATACTTTTGTCATTTTGTCTCATACTTGTCATTTTGTGTCTTGCTTTTGTCACTTTATTTCTCGATTTTGTCATTTTGTGTCATGCTTTTGTCATTTTGTGTCTTGTTTTTGTCATTTTGTGTCATGCTTTTGTCGTTTTGTCATGTTTTTGTCATTTTGTGTCATGCTTTTGTCGTTTTGTGTCTTGTTTTTGTCGCTTTGTGTCTTGTTTTTGTCATAATCTTGTTACCATAGCAAAGCAGTCTTTCTCATACTCAGGCTTGTTACAGTGTTCTGTGTTGAAAAGTTATTCACACAGATGTGTGGCGTTTATTTTTCATAATAAGGAATAATTCTATCGGATGTGACTTTTAGCTCAGACTCTTTCATTACGTCCATTAAACGAGTGATAACATTTATTAAGCTGTGAGTCTGCAACGTCTATCATATCAAAATGCAAACTAGAGACACAGAGCTTGTTAAAAACACCAAAACGAATCGGTCACCTTGAGTGGTACCGATACTGGAAGTTTTGTCTTGGCCCATGGTCTGTTAAAGCTGCCGGATCATTACCGCTTTAATAACAGACTCCTCCTCGGCTCCCTGTGGCGACTTTAATTCAACCGTCAGCTGCCGTGTGCCAGAAATGCTAAATGCAAATTAAACCCATTGTTAGCGATTCATTTAGGTATATTTAATGAATGAATAACCAAACAGGATGACAGTACTCATTAGACGATGAAGTTAGAAATTAGTCCAGTGAAAGAGATCGGAACTGCGATCTTGACTGCGTTGCTTTGACCCACATTTGCAGACTTAACGGTCAGAATGCAAAATAAAATGATTCAAAAGAGAGTTACAGTAGCTTAGCAGAATTAGCATTGTAAAATGCACAGACAGTTTGTTACAGTTTATGTGCATCACAGTTGACTCGGCAACGACAAAAGGTCAGAATCATAGCAGCAGAAATATTGGACATTTAGTCATAAGAATGAGGTCATTAGCTTCAAAGTGTTGTATCCTACACTTCCCATGATGCAGCCCGTGCTGGCTTTTGTTCGACTCTAATTGCTGTGTGAGCAGATCATGTCTCTCTCTTGTTCTGCAGATTGTGTTACAGCAGGGGTGTCAAACATGCGGAACGCGGGCCAGAAGCAGCCCCCCAGAGGCTCCAATCTGGCCGACTTTGTAAAGAGCGAAAATTCCAGAGAAGGCATTAACTGCAGATTATAAATCAGTACAACTATAAATTTAGAATAATTTCTAGGCCATGACAAGTTGTTTTGATCATAAAGTAAAATACTAGATTGCTCATTGTTCTTTTGTCGTTTTGTGTCTAATTTTTGTAATATTTTGTGGGGGTTTTTTTTGTTTTTTTGTCTGACTTTTGATGTTGTCGTTTTGTTTCCTTTTTGTCTCCCTTAGGTTTTTTTTGTCTTTTTGCCACTTTGTGTTATGCTTTTTTTGGTTGTTTTTTGCTTCTTTTGTCTCACTGGGTTGTTTATTAATTTTTATTTGTCATTTTTGTAATTTTTTTGTCTCAGTAGTGTAACTTTTTTGTCTAATTTTTTGTTTTGTTTCGTGTCGGTTGTCTCTTTTTTTGTCGTTTTGTGTCATTTTTTTGTAATATTTGGTTTTGTTTTGGTTGGTTTTTTTGTCTGACTTTTTGTCATTTTGATCATAAATTAAAATACTATATCATTCACTTCCAGATAGCTGTGACTGAATGTTTTGTAGATACTCTGATCTACAAGTTGTAATCTGTAAATGATAAACTGAGGCATAATATCAGTAATATTTCACTTATTTAGGAAATTCCAGGTTGTTTATAATGTTTTGCAAAAAGAGTTCATTAAATTTGATTTTTTTTTAGCACTAAAACAAAGGAAAAAATTGGAGTTGTGGTTATTTATATGTTATTATACTGTGATTTTTAGCTTGTCTGGCCCACTTGTGATCAAACTGGGCTGAATGTGGAACCTGAACTAAAATGAGTTCGACTATTCTGTGTTACAGTGTTCTTATAAACACACTGAAGTCATCAAACTCAATCTGTGGTAAATCTGATGACATTATCATGATGTCATTGTGTTAACTGAGCCAAAGCCACAGAAGATAAAAACTAGGTGGAACATCCCTTCAAAGTTTACTATGCTGGAAGAATGCTGGTATCTAAATCATCACCTTTTTATGTGATTCTCTGTAAAAAGAAATCGGTGAAATGGTGATGGAATGTGAGCAGCAGTTGTTGAGTTAACACAGCTGCTACCTGCTATCGGCCACACAGCAGCCGTCTGACTCAGTTACACTTCACTCTGTGCTTGCTGGGGTTTGCCTCGAGCAACTTCCATCGGAAAGCTGTACATTGGAGCAGTTTGGCGTGCAGTGAAACCAGGCTAAGCCCCCCTGCTGTGGCCTTTGATCTGTCAGCTGACGTTTTCAAGGAAGCCGGTGGTGTTTTTCACGAGGATGTGATGCAGATGAAGCAGTCGCACCGATGCCTCTTTTACTTGCATGTGGGACTTTGTTGGACCACATGTTGTGATGCTAACCATGTGTCAGTAAAGCAAACGGCTTGATCTTCCTCGTCTGTGTAGTTTTTAAACTGTAAAGGCCATTAGCAGTCATGCATGGACGCCAGCCAGGCAGCCAGAGAGCTCTTACATCACTACCAGGAAATCGGAGAACTTTACTGAAAGCCGGCGTGACAAAGCAGGTTGCCCCGGCGGCAGGTAATCATAGGATACGGTTGCTACCTGGACTAAAAGCTGCTATGTGAGGCTGATCTTTCTTTTCAGAAATACCTACGATCTTAAAACAAGTGTAGTCATTGTGAGCCTTTTGTTTCTGCTCTTCCAGCTTTCTTGCGTCGTGTTGGCAGGTTTCCATTGATGGAAATGTAACTGCATCCTGCAACATGAACCGCTAAGGAGGTAGGAGGTTTCACGCTCACATTAAGGCATGGGACTTGGTCAGATGTTGAACTCAGAGTTGAGGGATCTTTCATCATCTGGTGCATCAGTAGTCTGAAGGATAAAGGAAGTTAAAGAGTTTGGCAAACAATGCAGAATAAGTGGAGAACTTTGCAGATTAAAACCGGCTCAAACTGTGAGGATGAACTTTAGCATACGAAGCTAGCTGGACATGGAACATTGCTGCTTCAGGAAACGGAGACTTCTTAAGTACCGGGCTTTGCAAAAGTTCTGTCAAAAGAGTTGAGATATCTGCTTTCCTTCGTGCTGGCCACAAGAAGTCTGGCATAGCCAAACAGCTGGACATCAGCCGGATGACCGTCCACAGAGTCTTTCAGGTCTTAACCATTCTTGAGCCTCTCCGCGACTCTGTGGACGTTCATCCGGCTGATGTTCAGCTGTTTGGCTATGTCAGACTTGTGGCTAGCACGAAGGAGAGCAGATATCTCAACGTTTTAGACTTCCATCTTGATAAAACTTCACCGGAGAACAAATTTGTATTAATGACGCCTGCCTATAAGGTAGAACTTTCAGTTTGTTTAATGGAAGTTTTCACTCCGACATGTAAACGTCTCTAAAGATCATGAAACCAAGTGTAACAGAACTTTTGCAAAGCCCGGTATATGAGGCTTTAAGGGGTTTGACACCAGAATGGCTGGAAAATATTGTTCGGTTTCATGGACACGACTGTTGTATGAATTTAAACACCTCTGTAGCACTAGCACTGGATGCAATTTCAGTCAGTAATTCTGAAATATCTCTTTGATACAACCAACTGCACTCAACTTTCAGTAGGTCTTATGAGTCCTTTTGCATTTTGTGTGGCGGAGGATGCAAACAAAAGTGAGAATGAATAATTAGATGCCGATTATCTAGTAGAACCAGCTGTCAGTTAACAGGGAAATGCACAGTAATGTGGTTTTCCTTTACTGGATTTTGCCCGTTTGTCTCGCTGCCACCGCCAGTCTTTTGTCATCACTACTTGGCTCGTGCGCTTTTATCGTTTCTCACCCTCGCATACTTGTAGTTCTCTTTCAGCACTTACTCCACTGCTGTCACGTTAGCTTCCTCATTCATTCAGGACAGCAGCAGGACTCTGTTTAGATACAGCATTTACACTAAAGAAATGACGTTTTTTGGCTTCATTATGTGCGTTTTAGAGGTTGTAGTAAACGCTGAGAGATTTCCTGGACTGACAAAGCTGTCACATGTTTGTGGACATCTGTTCTGGACACTGTCAGCTGTAGATATATCATCAACATAACACCACCATACGAAGGCGAACATGTCAACAAACGGTTGTTTATTTACTCATCGAGCGGCGCTGCATCAGCATTCATTTGGAGTCATATTTCCAACCTCTTTTCCCAAATCGGAGTCGAATTTTCTCTGTTTAAGCTTAATTTTCTCTCTCGCTGTTCACCGTCGTCCACCAGCTAATTGCAAGCTGTGTTTGGCGCCGGAGACGGAGCGCTCAGTGGGTTTGTCAGAGTTTTTACGGTCGTGTCAGACGGCTATTTATGGAGCCTCTGTATAGCAGCCTGTTGCTGCTGCAAACGAAGGCGATGAGGCTGTGAAGCTGCAGGCTGTAAAACCGAAAAAATGAGCAGGAAGATGCTAGAAGCCATAGATTTGGTGATATTTCTGTCTGGATTTCTCGTTACAAGCGGCTTCTTTTGCATCACAGAGGCATTTGATGGCCTATTTCGTGCAAATAATCCGATGATTTAAAGTTTTACCAACACAAATGTCAGCTTTCGTTTACCCATGCCACTCTTGGATGTTCTCGCATTGGTGGTAATTTAATGAAAGCCAAATAAAGTGTTTTTATTTGAGAGAGAGAGTGATGCAAGGCAGATAAAAGGGAGGATACAGACACCAAACGGGAAGCAAAAGCTATGAAAGCACTCTCAAATAAGACAGCTGTCTCCTCTCAGATCATCCTCAGTGGATTCCTTCCTATGAATCACCTCCGTTCTCCAGCAGCGGGGGAACACTTTTCCTGTAGCACCTCTTCCTCCCCCTCCTTCATCATTGCCCTCGTTTCTTCCCATCTTCTGTGCCTTCTGCTCTCCCTCGATCCCCAAACCTCGAGAGATGTTTTTGACATTTCTGTCGAGGTTTTTCATCCTCTTTCTCTTCTACTGCTGCCGCTAATACTTCACTTTATCTTACTTCAGGAAAAAGATGGGAAATGTAAATACTTCCAAATGCTATTTTGCCTTTTCTCCTTCTTTTTTTTCTTAACTGCATTATCTGGATTAGTCTATAATTGAGGGACGTCCATGGGATTTATCTTGCATACATTTTTATTAAAAGTAAAAAAAATATATAGTGTTTTTATGGCCATTATGAGCATGTCTTTACATTCCATAATTTTTTATTATGGAAACAATAACTTATCTAAAAGTGTGTTAATTCCAGATCCCATGACCTGCTCATTTTGTTTCTTTTTTTGGTCGTTATCTGTCCGTTTTGTGGGCATTTTAGGTCTTTACGCTGTCATTTTGTGCATTTTTGTGGCCGTTTTCAGTCTGTTAATGATAATTTTAGGTGTTTTTGTGGTTATTTAGCAATTTTTTTGTGGTTATTTTGTGTGTCTCTTGTCATTTTGCATCTTTATATGATAATTGTGTCTCATTGAGTCATTTTGTGTGTTTTTTTTTTTTAACCTTTTTATGATCATTTTGTGTTAGTTTGTGAGTTTGTCTCTCTCTATGGTCAGTTTTGGTCATTAACAGCCTGTTTGTGGTCATTTTGTCTCTTTTTTATGATAATTTTGTGTCTCATTGAGTCATCTCGTGTTTTTCTGTGGTCATTTATTTTATATCGCAAAATAACAAATTCTATCTGTGTCCAAGAAATCGCTTTCAGCTAAGTTCCCCGTTACAAAAACACCTCTCGAGGAAGTGTGTTAATTCCAGATCACATGACCTGCTCCACATGATGTCATTTCCTCCTGAAGAAAAGACTGGCAGGACTCCAAGGCTTTCTGAGTTATTTAATATAAAATAGTCAACAGATTTACTACAATATCTTTGTAAAAAAACTTTCAATTTTACTCAATTGTATATATAATATTTAGAATAATCTTTGCCTAAAAATGCCATGTGCTGTTTGGTTATCGGCGGCCATGTTGGTTTTAGGCCTGAAAACAGCAAAAATGTCATCTATGATACAAAAATTCCCACGATTATATATTGACCTATCTGCATTTGTCACTTTCATCCAGCAGCAGCCTTTATAAAGACTCCGAGTCCACCTCTGCAGTCATTCACTCACTTGAATCTTAAGACGGAGCAGAGTCCGCCTATTTTTATTTGCTTTATTCGCTGCTAGAACAGTGTACACATCACTTCCAGGTTAAGCTAGATTTCTGCTATCTACTGTATTCATGAGCTTTTAACTAATCTGACATTTTCAGCTTTTTAATGTCAAGTTTCAGCAGTTATCAGTTTGTCTGTTTTATTCTAAGTGACACCAATAGGACTTTATTGTCAGTATCCTGCTGGTTGGTTTTGTTTTTGACATTTTTATTCATCTAGTAAAGGACGGATATTGTTAGGTGCATCTGTAAATCATCGCTAATGTCGCCTGGTAGCACTTTTACATTCTGCTCTCATCCTCGAGCACACATTCAGTATAATTCAATTATCTTTATTCGCCCCCCAAGGCCAGTGGAAACCAGGCTCTGTTACAACAGACGGCAACACACAAAGACAGATTAATACGATGCTCTGTGTCACCAGCACATGCACACACCGCTAGTGTAGAAATGGATTTTTCTGCCAGTGTTTTTTTGCTGTGTGCTGATCAATGTGAATGTGGCAGTGTTAAGCTGATTCTCAGCCTGCATTATTAACCAGCTCGGCGCTCACAGGAGGCCATTTTGGACACACGGTGGGACCCGCTCGGATTGCACTTGCCCCATTTACAGCAGCTTCCTCATTAACTGGGTCAGTATATACACCCCCTGTCAAAAGTATTGAGACGCTTTCTCTTTCAAATATATAAGAAAGCGTCTCAATACTTTTGACAGGGGGTGTAATTGCGGGACTTCTTGTGTCATTGTTGACATTTTTTGCTGTTTTCAGGCCTAAAATCAATATATAATCAAACACCACTTGGCATTTTTAGAGAAAGATTCTTCTAAAATGTTGTAGACACAAAATGATTCAGTGAGACACAAAATTGTCATATAAAGATATAAAATGATGAGACACGGAAAATAACTACTAAAAGGTGCATAATGACCACAAAACGCCCATAATTGCGGCAAACAGGCTGAAAACGGCCACAAAAATGCACTAATAGTGACAGAACAATTTTTGAAAAATCTCATTTTATTATTGTTCAGCTAATTAGGTCATTGTTGTTAAATTCTGAGGGTTATTTAGTTGACATTTAAGTGATATCCCATTATTTTTTTATTAAAAACCAAGACACAAAAAACCCCGACAAAACCGATGCAAAATTACAAACATGCAGAAAATGACAAAACCGAGACAGATAATGACAAAAATGAGGCAGATAATGACAAAACCGAGACACACAATGACAAAAATGAGATGGCTAATGACAAAACCGAGACACAAAATGACAAAAATGAGACACAAAATGAGAAAAATGAGACACAAAATGAGAAAAATGAGACACAAAATGAGAAACGCGAGACACAAAGTAACAAAAATGAGACAGATAATGACAAAACCAAGACAGATAATGACAAAACCGAGACCCAAAATGAGAAAAATGAGACTCAAAATGAGAAAAATGAGACCCAAAATGAGAAAAATGAGACCCAAAATGAGAAAAATGAGACACAAAATGAGACCCAAAATGAGAAAAATGAGACCCAAAATGAGAAAAATGAGACCCAAAATGAGAAAAATGACAAAACCGAGACACAAAATGAGACCCAAAATGACAAAACCGAGACACAAAATGAGACCCAAAATGACAAAAACGAGACGGATAATGACAAAACCGAGACACAAAAGGACAGAACACTTTCTGAATAAGCTCATTTTATTATTGTTTCGCTAATTAGAAGGTGGTTGTTATCAAATTCAGACGGTTTAGTTGACATTTTATTGATATCCAGTCATTTTTTATTAACAAGTGATTGTTTCCATAATAAATAATGATGGAATTTATAAAGAAATGATCATAATGAACATAACTGGACTTTATCTGGGATCTTCTGAAGGTGTCCCTGAACTGTTCGTGCTCCCTAAATCAGCTGATGCTTAGATTGTTTGTCTGTCACATGGCTTCCTCTTTCTGTAGGCTCAGAAACCACACATTCATTAGACAGCAGCTGACCAATTCTCAGAGGCCATAAGAACGTCGTCACGAGGTTGTCAGGACATTTCCCAGTATTTCTTTACGACTTCATGCACACAAACAGTATAAGTCCAGTTTTAATTCTCTCCTCAGTCTGTGTCCTGCCACAACATGGATTTCGAGGCCAGCTCTGACCCTTGTGTTGATTTTCCCTGGCTGTCGCTACTTTGTCATGCAAAACAAAGCTGCTGATCTTCCAGTTGTCCTCCGTCCGTTCTTCGCTGTGCTCACATCATCACCAGCAGCGATATGAAGCTAAATGCAGCTTTAAAGTCAGGTTGGTTTCCCCTGTTAGACTGTTTAAACCTTATGTTTTCATTGACAGGAATATGAAACAAAGAGTGGCAGAGCTGGACCTGGCAACCCGACATCTCCCAGGCAGAGTGTGAGGAAGAACCTGGACTTCGAGCCCCTCTCCACCACGGCATTGATTCTGGAGGACAGACCTGCGTACGTAAACGACACACGCACTGGATCTTTGTCAGACTATCCCACATTTTTCTATCTCGCTAGCTGCCTGTGGAGTTTACATATCAGACAATTAAGCCTCATCTGTTGTCTTTCTGTCTCCTCCTTCCTCTGCCGGCTCGTTAGACTCCGTTCAGATCTCACTGTGTCTCTGTTTGTAGCCCAGATGGTAAAAGAGAAGCGCTGCTGAAAGTTTAATGCCTCCTTCGCCCTGTTCTCTCTTTTAGCATTTTCTATTTTCTTAGCGTGCAGACACACATCGGGCTTCGTGTCTCATTCAGTAACGCTGTGAATGAAAACAGCCAGATGTCCTCTGTGAACACCAGGAAGTTTATTCTAACACCATGACCAGCAAAACTGTGTACTCAGCTGCTGCTGCTGCCTCACATATGTCGACGCTTTTCCTTCTTCGCTGCCACCCTCTGCTTGCAAAAATAATATAGTAAGGTGCAGATGTTGTATTTTTTAAATAAGCTTGGTAGTTTATCCTTTAAAGGGGAATAAGAGGGATTTATTTTGGTGTAGCTACCTTAGATGAACTACTGTAATGCTGAAAATGCTAAATTATGAATGAGAATACTGTAAAAAGGGCAAAGCAAATGCACTCCAGTTCAACAGTGGATTGAGTTGGCGCAGAACAGTGCAATTGTACATTTATAGTACAGGGATATTGTACATAAATAGTATAATACAGGGGTTTTATACATACATATGTAGTACAGTATGGGGGTATTGTACATATATAGTGTAGTACAATACCCTTCAACAGTTTTCTACCAGCGTTCCCGTCTTACACAATTTCCAGTCGCAGCGCTTTTTACCATCATGTATTTTTATTTTTGTCATTGTTCTCCATTAACACAACCTGTTTGGTTCATTTTGTGTGGAAAACGAGTCAAATGATGGTCAAACGCTCCTGTTTGTGTGATGAGTTTGAAGCAGAAAACCTGATTTAACAAAGAAACATGAAAACCGCCTTCATACCCGTTAACCCTGACTGAGGTTTTAGTTTGTGTCGAGTCGACTCGCACAAAGGAAGCCTGATTATGTTGAACTATCTTCGTAGTTCAGCCTCTGATCTGATAAATTCCGTAAACACCAGACAAGCTGCGCCGGTTAAAGTAGAAGCGTCCCGTCATATTTAAAACCACCTCCTAATTTAGTGATTATAGGTCAACAATGCACTCAGTGGCTGTAATAAATTGCTGTGAACTTGAGTAATGTTAGATTTAATCTGGTCTGCTCTGGTTTGTGTGTTTGTGTGAATCTATTGCACATTTTAAAATCCTTTTAAAACACAACTTGCCTATTTAACCTGCGCACCAATCGGACAACAACCTCACATTAATTTCGAACGAGCAGACTTCAGGAGAGTCCCAAGAACCAAGATTAAAAAAAAAGGCTAATTTAATGCAAGTCAGTTGGAGCAGAGTGCAGAGAGTTCACTCCGCAGTCACTTACTAGACCAAATATAGGAAGGGTTGCCTTAATACACGGCAGGATTGGACCCCATGAATAATGCAAGTTAAGCTCAGAGAACGCATAGTTGCTAACCCAGTTTTCCTCACGTGTGTTGCAGAAATCTGCCCGCCAAGCCAGCTGAGGAGGCCCAGAAGCACAGACAGCAGTATGAAGAGATGGTGGCCCAGGCCAAGAAAAGAGGTAAGCTCACTGAAGCTACCTGTGTTTGTCCTTCCTCTACCTTTGTGGAACAGCTAGCATGCTACAGGACTTTTTCCTGTCTCTTTTGAGCCTCTATTCTCTTTCCCTCTATTTTTGTTTTCACCCACCACTTTTATTTCTTTCCTGTAGAGTTGAAGGAAGCTCAGAAGAGAAAGAAGCAACTGGAGGATCGATGCAAGCTTGAGGAGAGCATCGGCACGGCAGCACAGACCTGGAACCAGGAGATCTTACCCAACTGGAGTACAATGTGAGTGAAAAGAGAGACTATGCAGCATTAAAAGTTACTTTAATCCTTTGTACAGAGAAGAGATTTTTCTGTACAAACACCTTTGAGGCTTTTAAACAGTGCAGAAAGAACTTTTTTTTAAATACAGGGATAAGAATTTTCCGCGGATCCGCGGAATTCCGCGTATTTTATCATTGCCAGGGTCATTCTTGTGAATCGTCTAAATTCGAGGAGAAAATTTTTTGGGGGGGTGAGGTATGTTTATGGTCGGCGAGTCGTAATATCGAACGGCTGCTAATATCCACCGCGCTGAATGCTAGCTGCCACTCAGTGAGAGCAGTCATGTACAGTACTGTAATCGAGTCACCATGAAGTGTAGAGTCCAGGGATGGGAATTTTCCGCGGATCCGCCGATTTCATTTCAAGTTTGAACACTTTGTTGTCGCCGATACTCCCGCGAGATGGTAACGACGTTAACGATAGCTTGTTAACGACGATTGTAAACGGCCCAGCGATTGGAAGTCGCTGCGCAGCCGCCGCCGCACACATATCCTTCCTCCCCCACCCCCCCACCCCCCATCAACAACTTTCCGCTGGAATCAGAACTTGCTGATCCCATCCCTGTAAATAAGATGAAACAAGTGCCTTCATCTTTTATTGGAAAGTTCTTTTGTTTTCTATTGTATTCTAAAGGCCTTGGAGTAAGTTTAAAAGCCTCCAGGTCCCTTTGGAAAGCTCATGATATCCGATTAAATGCCGTCTTTGCACTGCTGTTTGTTCAGTAATCCAATAAAACGTGCATTGTAGCAGTGGTTCTTATTGCATTTATTTGTCAGACCAGCTTCACCATCACCCTCATAGCACCGTGTCAAGAGACAGTACATCAGTGATCAAATTAAACCACCTGAAGACCTGCGTAGGGGATTGTACTACACATCATGAATACCTGGCCATTTATTGTCCATATTCTATTAGGATTATGTAGTGAGCAGCTGCTGCAGACCGACAATACAGACAGATCAAGCAGACGTGATGATTAATTATCAAAACCTGCTTTACAAGCGTGAACGCCCCATGTGTTCATACCAGTGTAGTCACCTGAATTGATTTGACTATAAGTGCAAGTCATGCGAGTTATGCTTTGTGTTGCAAGACCTGGGATTAACGCAACGACTGAATAACCAAATGTGAAAATGAGGAAGTGTCAGTGTAGCTCTACGAACTTTATAATGCTTCAGATTAGCTGAAAGATGCTTTTTCATCATAAATATGTAGTTTTTGCTGTCTCCTATTAGATGTCCGTCTGATTCCATTTGCATTTCCACAACAGCACAAATGAGAGACGGCATAGAATGAAAATAGTAAAATAATGGCCTAACATAAACAAGAAGTAGAAGATGATGGATAGAAGCTCACATGTTGCCTTAAAAAAAGATGAGATGGATAAGGAAATGATGGGGTAAACATAAACAAGAAACAGAAGATGATTTTTTTTTTTGTGAATGTTCTTAAAGAAACATTTTTAATATTTCTTTTATCCACCAAAAAATGTTCAGAGATTTCCCAAAAATGTGGACATCAGAAGTTTCACTGTGAAAATACATATTTTTCCCCACATTTTAAACTTTAAAACGAGTCAGTTTGACCTGCAGAACACCACCAGGGTTAATGTGGAATCAGTGGCTGCTGCAGTGGAAGTGTTGACTGCCACCTAGTGGTCCTGTTTGATCACTGACTGTTGTCCTCCATGAAACGCAAACAGCAACAAGGGTAACGATTATTTACACTGTTGATTAATCTGTCTGGATCCTTTCATTTGTTGTTTGGTCTATAAAATGTCAGAAAACGGCAAAAAAAAAGTATGATTGGTGTTTCCCGACGTCTTCGAATTCAGTTTCCTGTCACAGAGGAGGAAAGAAACGAGGAAAAAAAGTCAGATTGCACCTGAAAGCAGAGGATTTTTGACTTGGCAGAAACGACTTATCGTCACCTTCTGATGTGCTTCAGTTTTTTAAATATTGAGCTCACATGTCGCCCCTTCTGCAGGTGTACGTCTCGACGAGTGAGGGACCTCTGGTGGCAGGGCATCCCCCCCAGTGTCAGGGGCAAAGTGTGGAGCCTGGCCGTGGGCAACGATCTCAACATCACACACGGTACACGGAAACCAGTGTTCACATCAGACGGTGTGAAGATCTATTACCAAAGCTTCTTCTGTGACATTATTGGCCCTGTATCACCCCTATATATACAAACCAGTCCCTCTAGGATTTTGGGGGCGTTTTTCGAGATCGTTGCGGCCGAAAACGCCTGAAGTCGTGGCGGCTTTTCTAAAAAGTTGCAATATTTTAAGCGTATTTGTTGCAAAGAAATTGTGGGAGACGGTGGGAGTTGCTAAAAAGTTGCATTTTTTTCAGCTTTTAGAACATATTACAACATTTTAATTGACAATATTTTTTTCTGAAATTAATTCTTTAAAGCTCCAGCCCACGTGCAACCGGACCAGCATGAAACACGCATGGTTGGTGATCACTAAGCGGACCACGACATGGTCACATGACGGCGCTCGAGCTTCAACGGGCCGCTACGTGGTCACGTGACCAAGCTTTCAGCTCGACCGCAAACTTTCTCTTTTATTTTGAAAACACTTCAGGGAAAAGTATTTCTAAAGGCATTTGAGGTGAGAAATAAGCTGTGCAGCAGGTCAGTCTGTCCTGGTTTTAGTTCATCAACAGCTAGTTTAGATGTTTGACGAAAGTTTCATGATGCATTGGATCTCTGTGCGCTGCATCGAATTTGCTTAAAGTAACAGTCCAGTCCACTTTATGCAATTGAGCTCCGTATGAATGCCCCGGCTTGCAGCTCCACTCGTACCGATATGTCGCATGCTGGTCTGGTTGCGGTGCGTTTCCACTTTAGTTGAATGTCTAAACTAAAATTGCCTAAAATTGCAAGGAACCGGCGTCACAATTTCCTGGAGGGACTGACAAACTACCCTAATGTGAATCTACCACACGTCAGCTTTACATTTGGAGTAGCTGTAAACAGGTGTGTGTCACAATAGGTTGAGTAACACACACACACCCTCAGATGGGTGTAGCAATTCTCCTCAGTGTTTGTAATTGAATAAGTGGCAGCGAGATACAAGAGGAAGGAAGAGTGTGTCCATTAAGCAAGGTCCAGTGATTCTCCCAGTACAAGAGCAGCATTTCAATGAGTTCTCTGAGCACGTGCGCGCGCACACACACACCGAAGATTCATTATCCTCTCGCTAAAAGAGCACCAGCTTCAAATCGGAAGCACCCTCAGGGCTACTTTCAGATAAGCACTCGCTGGCCGACTGCTGAGCTTTGCCTTGTGCTGCTCGTCCTTTTAAATGAGGCCACAGTCGTGTGCACGTACACACACACACACACACAGCGTTCTCAGTCGTCCATCATTTCATAAGTTCAGTGACATAATTGTTCCACTTTATATGAAGCAGCTATATTACTGCTTCGACTAGCATTTCTGCTAAGTTTGCTAATACTTGTGGAATAAAATGACTGCTGCTGGGACTAGCATTGCTGCAGTTAAACCTTCTTAAAGCTAATACCGCTGCTAGGTGACTACTATTAGAGCTATATATGGGTCATCCCTGAACTGGAGGACATTTTGGCTTTAAAATGTTTGAAAAACAAACCTCCTCTTTTACAATTTTCTACTCCAAATTTATCAATAATAGGCCATAAACTATTAAAGGCTTGTTTGACTCAACTTGCACATCAATGGTGCCATTTTTATTCCATTTGTTGTTTGCTAACCCTACTCTAATCACAATAACAGGGATGCTAATCCATGCTAATGTTAGCTTTTTCTCAGGAGTAAAAACTAGATATTTAGCTAGCTGTTACTGCTGACCAAGAGGACAAACTTACCCAAGGAAAAGAGTAAAAACAATCAGCCTTGGTCACCTTTATAGTTCCACTTTTTGAATTTAAAATTTTTTATTTTATTTTTTCCACTTTACATTTGCTCATTTATTTCCTTATTATTTTTAACGAATTTATTTTTATTTATTCTTCAATTTTTTCATCTTTATATTTACACATTTGTTTCTTTATTTTCTAACAGATTTACTTTTTTATTATTAATTCTGCTTTATATTTACACATTTATTTCCTTGTTGTTGTTTTTTTAACAAATTTGTCTTTTGTTATGGCCCTACTGTGATTCTGTGGTGTAGTGAGAGTGCCAAATTACAGGAAAAAAGTTATAAAAGAATAAACAAATAATAGTGGAAACATAAAGACCAATAAATAAAATAAAAAATAATATTATATTATAAAGAAATATTAATAAAATGAATTGATAAAAGGAAAAGGCTAATAAAAGTGTCAATTAAATTAAAAGAAATAATAAATAATAAGCAGAAATGGGCTTTTCCTTTGCTTTTACAGCGGCATTGTTTTTTTTAATTCATGTTTATTATTTCCGCTTTTACTTTATTTTTATTTTATAGATTTGTTTTTGTAATTTGGCACTCTTGCCACTCCATAGATAATGGGTAATTTAGCATAAATTGAAAAGTAATGGGCTAAAATATGAGGTCACTGCTAACTTTATGTCTTAAAACTTCAAATTATTGAGTTCCAAAACATAAAGCATGATTGAGCAATCTTATTTCTTCACATTGCTGCCTTTAGTATATATTTATTAAAACATCAATAAAAGAGGCTCTTTTTGCACCAATGCAGAGCTAAATATTTCCATCACTAGAGGGCAGCCTCAGGTCGAAGCAGACGACATAAATATCTCCTGAAATGGAGCGAGACGGTTCCTTTAATCACCTTTAGTGCTACTCCTGTCATCACCTCTAGTGGTTTCTGTCCAGTCATCGTGTCCCCTTCCCCTCCTTTTATTGACTCTGCAGAGCTGTACAGCATCTGTCTGGCCCGGGCAAAAGAGAAGTGGAAGACCACAGCAGCGCCCACCGCAGAGACTGAAACTGAAGGTGAGAGATGGAATAGAAACTATCGTTCTGCGTGTACGCACTCGCACGTTTCTCTCCGTTTTCTGAAGTGCCGCCGTGTTTTTTTCCAGATGCAGGTTCTTCAGACAGGGAGTCCAGTCTGGAGCTGATCAAGCTGGACATCTCCAGAACCTTCCCCCAACTCTGCATCTTCCAGCAGGTTAGTGAGAGAAGCTCGAGCGCCACTAGACAAACTGTGGGGGAATTCTCCTTCTTTGTCTGTATTTTTTAAAAATATATTATTATCCTCTAGTGCAGGAGTGTCAAACTTTTTCTAGCTCAGGGGCCACATTCAGCCCGATTTGATCTCAAGTGACCAGTAAAATCACAGCATAATAACCTAAATAAAAAACTACAACTCCAAATGTTTCCTTTGTTTTAGTGAAAAAAAAAGTGCCTTTTGAAAATGCTCACATTTAGGGAATTGCAAAACATTTAGTGACAGGAGCCTGGAACTGAACAATATAGTGTTTTACTGTATGAATAAAAAGACAAAAGTCAGACAAATAAAAGACAAAACAAGACAAAATATTAAAAAAATGAGACGCAAAATGTCAAAAATTAAGAAAAATGACACGAAACAAAACAAAAGCAGACAAAGTTCTACAAAAAAGTTACAAAGCAACAAAAAAGGAGACAAATGACACAAGCGAGGAAAAAAGTTTGTGTTTTTTTTGCACAAACAACGAATAAAGCAAAACACAGAATGAAAAAAATAAAACAAAAAACACAAGCGAGACAAAAAGGAAACGCAAAACAGAAGTCAAATGAAAAAAGACAACAAAAACAAAACGACACAAAAATGGACAAACGACAAAAAATGACAACCATGAGTCAAAGCAACAAAAAGGTAGACAAACACAAGCAAGACAAAAAAAAACACAAAATAGTGAATCAAGCAAAACACAAAATGCCAAAAATAAGACAAAAAAAAACAAAGGGGACAAAAACGAGAAACAAAACAACAAAAGTCAGACAAAAAAAGACAAAACCAGCAGAAACGAGACAAGATATTAGAAAAATGAGACACAAAATGACAAAAAAAATGAAAAAAATCACACAAAACTAAACAGAGACAAGAAATTGGACAAAAACGTTACAAAGCCACAAAACATGGACAAGCGAGACAAAAAAAGGACAAAAATGACACGAAACAATGAATACAACAAAAGACAAAATGACAAAAATGAGACACAAAATGACAAAAAATGAAAAAAAAATCACACGAAACTAAACAAAAAGAGACAAGAAACTGGACAAAAATGTTACAAAGCCACAAAGCAATGGACAAATGTCACAAGTGAGAAAAAAGGAGAAAAATGACACGAAACAATGAATACAGCAAATGACAAAACAACAAAAATGAGACAAAAACAGAAGCGAGACAAAAAGGAAACACAAAACGGCAAAAAAAGAGAAACAAAATGACAAAAGCCATGGAAAAGAGACCAAAAAATAACAAAAACGAGACAAAATATTTCAAAAACTAGACACAAAATGGCAAAAGAACAATCAGCAGTCTAGTATTTTACTTCATGACCAAAACAACTTGTCAAATTTACAATCTGCAGTTAAAGTCTTCTGTCATTTTCACACTTTGAGGGCCGCGTGTTTGACACCCCTGCTCTAGTGGCTTTGGTTTTAAAGGGAGAGTAAAGGTGACAGATAGACTGTGTGTCTGTGAGTGTACCTTTGGCCTGTATTTGTTTTTTTTTCTCCTTCATGGTTTCTTTGTTGATCGTCAGGGCGGGCCCTACCACGACGTGCTGCACAGCATTCTGGGAGCCTACACGTGTTACCGGCCGGACGTCGGCTATGTGAGTCCCACGCTAGTCACAGAATTACATCCATCATGACGCTTCAGCACACCTCTGCATGTTTCAGTACTGGTGACTAATGTGTGTGACTTAAACAGAGAATGTTTGGTTTAGAGTAGTAATTCCTGTAGACACCACGGTCCTGTTGTCACACCTGGACCTGTTTTATAACTCCTATCCAGGTTGTTTTCTCCTCACTAGATCCTTGCTTGTGTTGTTTCTACCCTCACATGTACGCCTCTTTGTGTAAAAGCGTCTCCCACGTGAAATTCTTTAATTTTCTGGAAGCAAAGGTGCTTTTATTTTGAAAAACCCCCACTGTAAAATGTGGCACGGCACAAAATGGAAATAAAGGTTTGTGTATTAGCCTTGTAAGACTCAACTATAGAAAAAAAGGCATTCAAATAAACAAAGCAACTGTATAGATAGATCAAAAAAAGAAAACTCATGTTGGTTTTACAAGCTTAAACTGCAAAAACTGAAGGTTTAAACTGGAAACCTCAACGTGATTTTAGTAAAGGGGAAAAAATAAGACGGCTCATGATTTTAGTCAGTGCTCTAAACCAAATTACTGAGCTTGGATTGAAAAAGTTTCATCTGTAAATTGGGGGAAAAAAAGCGTCTGTAGTTCCATGCCACTTTTCCATTTTTTTTTTAAACCAGAATGATTCACCTAAAGTTAGATGTACACCCCCTGTCAAAAGTTTTAGGACGCTTTCTCATTCATTTGAATGAGAAAGCGTCCTAAAACTTTTGACAGCGGGTGTATGTTTAACATTTCTTCCGATCGTTTGTAGATATTATTGACCCACAAAGCCTCGTACACGCGTGCAGTTTTATTTTAGACCGTGCAGCATTCGTCTGTCCCCGTTAGAGAACATTATATCGCCTCTTTGCGTTTATTCCGCCTTCAGAACAGCGCGGTGTCGCCTCACATGGTGCCACTTTAAAGAGAAACATGAGTAACACATCTGCATATTCCAGAAGTGGCAGTCCTTAGAAAAGTCTGCTGAACTTTGGCATATTACTTGACTCTTACAGAGGTTAAAAATGGCACCGTCTCCTACGTAACGCCTACAGAGCCTCCTATGTTACGTCTAATGAAGAAAGCGTGATTGCGGTCGGGATGGCTGACACCTTCAGGCGTCTGAGTTCCACTGAGTGGGAGGAAAGAAGGGAGGAGCTTTCTGAAAGGGAAAAATCAGCATTTTCAGCACTTTTCACGATATTATTCCATCCCCAGGCTCCCCCTGAATAAACTTAAAATATACAAGGTGTCATTAATGTCTGGACACGGTTAAAAATACATATTTTCAAGAGAAATTAATTTTTAAAAACATTTTATTCAATATTTTAGCTTTTTAATACATTGGATTTAATCTAATTGTCATAATTAATCAAATATATATGTAATATAATTGCCACATTTCATCTGTTGAGGCTAAATAATTATAGTTAATGAGATTTCCACACTTTAGGGGCTTCCTGTATTAAAAAAAAATAAAAGCATGTTTTCAACATTTTTCTCTTATTTTTGCAATTTCTTTCAAAAAGGTAAACATACATTTATTACAGCTGAAGTGAAATATTTCAAACCTTTTTACTGTATTTATTTTGATGATTTGATTAAGTCCTATATCTAATGAAAAAACTCTAAATACAGCATATTTCCTGAGATTATTATACAAAAAAAAAACAGAATTTTCAATCCAGAAATGTCCAACTTCTGTAAAATGTGTTCATTTCTACACTCAGTACTTTTGTGCTTCTCTGCTTTGAATTCTGTATAAATAAATTAAATATCATTCTGTTAAGCAGTTTACTTTATGTTTAATTAGTTTAGAATATATTTAATCTGTTGAGGCAAAAATAATTATAGACTTTAAGGACTTTTTTCTTTTAAAAAAGAACACTTTGAATCTTTTTTTGTTTGTTTTTTTTGGTCATTTCTTCCCAAAAAAGTAAACATTCATATTTTCTATACATTTATTCCAGCTATAATAATTTATTTCAACCCTTTTTACTGCATTCATTTTGATGATTGTGTCTTAGACTTCATGAAAATCAGAAAAGCAGCGTCTCAGAATATAAATGCAGCAGATTTCACAAGATTATTTAAAAAAAACTACAGAATTGTCTTATTTCTGAAAAATGTGTTGATTTCTACACTCAATGCTTTTAAATTTATATAAATAAACTAAATATCATTCTGTTAAACATTTGATTTTATGTTTAATTAGTCTGGATTATTTTTGCTTTCTTAAAGAAGCGATGGAAAACGTCGGACTTCTGCACGATATTCTAATTATCTGACATGAACTGCTAGTCATTAGTCCACATTTGCACACATTTTTAGTCTGAATTCTGAATTATTTTGACTCATAGACAACCTAGCAGCGCTTAAACAAAAAGTTAGAGCTTCTTTCTGCTGGGAGAAGACATAATTTGCTTCTGCTAGTTGCTGTTTATCAGTTCTAAATGTCCTTTAGTGGGTCGTTTTTCACTTTTTATGCTGATTTTTTAAAATAAATCCGACCCACTAAAAGCCAAAAGGGGCATAGCAGGTGTCCACAGCTGCTGTTATGTTGTATTATGGGATGTATTAGCAGTTTAACTAGAGAAGGTGTTTCTGCATCATTTTGGTGTCGCTTCTCAGTCGACAAAACCTCAAAAATATTTCCCTTCTCTCTCCTTTTCTTATTTCTTTAAAGCGAATCATCACATTTAACTCAGTTAATGCGTTAATTATCACAGCAGGTAGCGTGAATCATCGTTTTTCTAACTGAGCGGCGACACTGAATGTTTGTCTTGATGTTTTCGGCATCAAAGCGTGCTGCGAGGCGCTTGTAGACGCCGTGGTTTGCTCTGCTGCTGTCGGTACAAAGGTGGAAATGACTGCGACTTCCTGCGCTGACCCCAACCCATTAGCTGCTAAACGCACAGCCTGTGCATTCACCGCCGCTTTGCAGGTTCTTCGTCAGCGTTTCATGATGAAGATATTCCACTCCTCCGCCTTCACGTTCAAGCTCACTTTTTTACTCGTTTGTCGTGTTTGTTTTGTGTGTTTTTACAGGTGCAGGGGATGTCGTTCATCGCGGCGGTGCTGATCCTCAACCTGGACACGGCCGACGCCTTCATAGCTTTTGCCAATCTGCTCAACAAGCCCTGTCAGATGGCCTTCTTCAGAGTCGACCACAGCCTTGTCAGTGCACACAACGCCCACCCGCTTCACACACGAGGCCTATAAATAACCCCACTCAATACCGGCTCATATCGGTCACTCCTGTTTTTGGTTTTCAGCCTCACAAAACAGCAAGCTACACTACTAGGATAAGGGTTCCCACACATCGAAGCTGTGATAACAGACAACCACACAGCTGATAAGATCTTAACGCGACAGTCGAGCGATCAAACAAACTCAACCGCAAAATCACATAGCATCCTAAAGATATCAGAATGGGACATAAAAAGGCAGAAATCACAAAAGAAACGCTTAAAAAGCACTCAGTCATGACATTTTCAGCAATTTTCTCACTATTTATTAACGTATAAATGTATTTTTTTCTCAATTATTCACCAGTTTTGTTCATCAAACGCCACAAAATCAAAATGTGTCACATATCTTCACTTTCAGGCTGAAGAAAAAAGCAAATATTCACATTTAGGATGACCCAGATTGTTTTAAAAAATCTAATTTTTCCTTATGACTGATCAAACCTGTGCGCATTTTGTTTATATCAGTCAACAAATTGATACATTTACCCTTGACGACTGCTGCAAATGCTCATAAAAATGCTGCAAAATTGCGATTTTTAGCTCAGATTTAGAAGTTAAAACTCGGTGTGTTTTGTGCGTCTGTCATTCATTTGTGGGAAAGGTTTAACTGAACAGATGTTTCGTGTGGTTTCTGTGTGTGTGTGTTTGTCTAACAGACCACTTTCTCGCCTCTTTACAGATGTTGACTTACTTTGCGGCGTTTGAAGTGTTCTTTGAAGAAAATCTACCAAAGCTCTTTGCACATTTCAAGACGAACAACTTGACTCCTGATATTTATTTAATCGACTGGTGAGTGTTTCTGAGTGTCTTTTTCTCTCATTAATTGGCCTTTTTTTAAAAATTATACCGTCACTGTCGCACATTTGGCTCGTGTCTTGCATAAAACCAGAATAAAACCCCCTGACATTTACCTTTGAATTGCTTTCCGTTAGGTCATGTTCACGGCTGTGGCAGTCGCTATATTTAACATGTTCTCTCCCCACATTCAGAGTGCGCTTTACACACCACCCTGCTGAAAAGGTGTTGCGTGTTTTCGTCGACTTTCACAGTTTCGGTGTCAGGTGTTTTTCTGAGAAAGCAGGATGGGCTGTTAATGCAGGCAGGGGGTCTGTGTGTCGCTTATCTGTGAAACCCAGCTTACTAGAGGAGTGTAAAGAGTGCAGCAGTCAGTGTTAGTCCTGTGTTGTCATGTGCTGTAAATGTAGCGCAGGTTTGTTATGGTGAGTCAAGGTGAAACTACGAAACGATAACCAGGTCACACTACCTCCAAGGATGATGTGAAATACCTCAAGTGCAAAACACAGCTGGAAATGACAGTTTGACCTCCCAGTTTAACCTTCAAAAAATGCTCAAAAAGACACAGAATGACTACGGAACGACACAAAATGACTCGGTGAGACGGATAATTATCACATAAAGATGCAAATTGACGAGAGACACACAAAATAACCACAAAAAGTTGCAAAATGACTACAAAACACCTAAAATTATCACAAACAGACTGAAAGCGGCCTCAAAGGGGCACAAAATGACCACAAAATAACAAAAACGAGACACGAAATGACAAAACCGATGCACAAAACAACAAAAACAAGACAGAAATGACGAAAACAAGACAGAAAACTACAAAACCGATGCACAAAAAACAAATCCAAGACAGAAAATGACAAAAACAAGACAGAAAATGACAAAATTGATACATGAAACAACAAAAACCAGACACAAAAAAAGACAGAAAATGACAAAACCGAGATGCAAAATGACAAATTGACAAAAACAAGACAGAAAATGACAAAAATGAGACGCAAAACAACAAAACTCATGCATGAAACAAGATAGAAAATGACAAAACCGGGATACAAAGTGACAAAAACAAGACAGAAAATGACAAAAATGAGACGCAAAACAACAAAACTGATGCATGAAACAAGATAGAAAATGACAAAAACAAGACAGAAAATGACAAAAATGAGACGCAAAACAACAAAACTCATGCATGAAACAAGATAGAAAATGACAAAACCGGGATACAAAGTGACAAAAACAAGACAGAAAATGACAAAAATGAGACGCAAAACAACAAAACTCATGCATGAAACAAGATAGAAAATGACAAAACCGGGATACAAAGTGACAAAAACAAGACAGAAAATGACAAAAATGAGACGCAAAACAACAAAACTCATGCATGAAACAAGATAGAAAATGACAAAACCGGGATACAAAGTGACAAAAACAAGACAGAAAGTGACAAAACCGAGATGCAAAATGACATTATCTAAAAACTAAAGAATATTCTCCATTTGTTGCTCCTCCAGGATCTTCACTCTGTACAGTAAGTCGCTGCCGTTGGACCTGGCGTGTCGGGTGTGGGACGTGTTCTGCAGGGACGGCGAGGAGTTCCTGTTCCGCACGGCGCTGGGCCTGCTGCGACTCTACCAGGACGTCCTCACCTGCATGGACTTCATCCACATGGCTCAGTTCCTCACCCGCCTGCCCGACCTCATCCCCGCCGAGCAGCTCTTCCAGCACATCGCCTCCGTCCACATGACCAGCCGCAACAGGAAGTGGGCGCAGGTGGGACGACTTTCACAGACGGAGCTAATGTTCCTGCTCTGGCTACACCTTCGTTTGAAAAATGAATGTTGAAGAACCTTAAATCTGCATTCTCTCTAATGGCCAGCAGGGGGCGGCTCCTCAAAGTCAGATTGTATAGAATCTATGAGAAAACGACCCAACTTCTCTCTTGATTTGCTCCCTTTGTAAACATTTCCTAAACTAATTTTTGGTCTCAACTGCTAGTTTCAAGATGTTTTGACAACAGTATGGTGTCCTTTTTGTAAATTCTGGTCCTGTTTAGAGGAAAATAGACAAATAGAATTTTAAGGGCTGCTTTGTGATCAACAGGCTGCTACCCTATCGATGTGTTTGGTGTTGGTGGTTGTTTTGTGTCTTTGTGCTCATTTTGTTGCTTTTTTGGTCATTTTCAGTCCATTTTTTTAGACATTTTAGGTGTTTTTGTGGTCACTTTGTGCATTTTAGTGGCTGTTTTCTGTCTGTCTGTGATCATTTTGCAATTTTTTGTAGTTATCTCATCATTTTGTGTCTTCATATATTATGTGTCTTACTGAATCATTTTTTGTTTGTGGTCATTTTCTGCCTTTTTGTGGTCGTTTTTTGTGTCTTTGTGGCCATTTTGTTTATTTTTTTGGTCATTCTCAGTTTTGTGGGCTTTTAAAGTCTTTTTGGGAGCGTTTTGTGCATTTTTTGTAGTCATTTTGCTCCCCTTTGTAGATAAACTATGATCTGTAAGTTTTAATGTGTAAATGATACATTCCTTAAATGTGAACATTTTTACACTGAAGCAAAGATCTGGAGTGGTCAATATTTATAATAGGTTATTACACTGATTTAACTGGTCCAGCTCACTTCAGATCAAACTGGGCTGAATGAGGCCCCTGAACTAAGATGACATAACGATGAAACGTTGCAGGTCGTGAACCAAGCACCCCCTGTATTAATATTAAGTATAAATGTTGAGTGACGTTAACCCCTGCCTCCCTCCGTCTCCTCAGGTCCTGCAAACGCTGACAGAACAGAAGAAATCCGGAGCGAGGCAGCCCGGTGCCGAGGCGCTGAGCTGAGATCGGCAGCAAACCCTCCACACACTAACGGACTCCACCAGATCCCCTCCAGCCTTCAGGAGAAACCCGCACTCCTTCCGGTCCAGACGGAGGCGAGGGTGGCCTTCCATCAGGCCAGAGCCCTGGAGGTGGGGGTGTGTGAAAGGAATACGAGGCCTTATTTAACTCCCAACACCCCACCTCTGCTCAGAGGACGGCAGTGAGCTGGAAACTGTAGCTGGGAGAGGCTGAAGAATGTAAGACGCACTCCCACATACATGTAGGCCGACTCAGACGCCGGGAAACCACCGAGATCCAATCGTCCACGCTCCAGTCTCTGCTGTCGCTTCCACTCGTCTTTCCCTTTTCCATTTGGCATCGTTAGATTTTGACGGGACACGTCTTTAAAAAGAAATAAAAGTCAGGGAATCTCCAGCGGTAAAAAAGTGGAACATCAGCTTCTGTCTCTTTGTCTCTCTGCACCTTTATGTCCACTCAAAACTTTAATCATTCCTTTGATTTACTTTCCATTGATTTCATTCTTTGTCTATCAGTGCAAATTTGTTCCCTGAACCATTCCATGAAGTCAACTCTAAAAAAAAAAAAAAGAAGAGTTTTGTTGTTTTGGATCCATGAAGATGCGACACAAATGCACATGAAGAGCGCCGGGTTGTTACACATCATGAAACGTTTAAAGGACATTTATGTTGATGAAACTGGAATTAAACCTGCGGTAGGATGCTGGTAGGAACACTGCGTCGTGCTTGTGGTGCGTTTGAGGTACATTTCAGCTTGTTGTGATTCCTGAAGTCTTGGTGTGAGTGTGAAGTCTTATTTATCAAAACGGGATTCGTTCCGATCGAATGAAGATGTTTTTTTTGTTTGTTTGTTACTTCTCGACCCAAAGCAAAAACTTGTGAAAGTTCTCGACTTGTTCTGGTGGCTTCCTGTCACGTATGTCCGGTGCCACATGGTTCTTTGGGTTTTTTAACCGTGTCAGTCGGGCTTTCGCGGCTGCCGATGCTGCGTTCACACTGTGGTAAACGTGTCACTCCATCCCGACCAGCAGTGGGTGAGGATGGTAGCGACAGTACTGCTTTGATTGGCTGTTCAAGGATCCGTTTTGCTTGTTTGTTTGTTGTTTTAAAAGCCCATTTTGCACAAATTTAAAATGAACTCGAAGCGCTTCAGTCGTCCCGCTCTAGCTGCTTCGTCTGATGTGTCGTGCTGCTGATTCTGTGTGATAAAAGTCTCTTTGTTGTTGTTTATTTTTCTGTCTGTTTGGCGTCTTGTCTCCCCCCCAGCTGAGGCGAAACTTTCAAAAATATCTGGACCACAGGTGAGACGGTCGGGGTTCATTTGTAGCTCGTCCTCCTCTGCGTTTGCTTCACCTCGACGCCGCTGCAGCAGGCTTTCTGATCGCTCTTCTTACTTGCACACCTTCCCCCTCCTCCTCCGCTGTGGTTAAACACCGCAGGACTGCAATAAAGCTTTTTGCACATACATACATGTAAGCCTTTTGGTTGTGCCTCGTATCATCACTTTATGTCGTCGCTCACGGTTTAAACGGGTTTTCCATCTCCTTTTCTTTTTCCCTTTTCCTTTCTTTTAGTAGCTGACACTGCAACCTGAAGTCTTTCCACTATGAGTTACTAATTAGTTGTTACATTAAAGGCTGGTTTTGGATTTGGAATTGGCCCTTCCAGCTTTATTGACACTACTTTGTGGTTTAAGCCAAAATTCAAACTAAATTTACATTAAAAAGTGTAATATACCATTGCTTCATAATCAGGTTGGTCGCTGGATGTCTTACATTGTGCGTCGTCTCATATTCCTGTTTATTTTTTTGTGTTTCCCCTAAGAGACCCGTGTACTGTAGAGGACTGATAAACATACATGGAGACGGTATCTCACTTGAAATGTATATAAATGATGGTTTTATTACAATAAAAGCTGTACATACTCAACCAGAAGCTGGCTTGTGTGTTTTTGTACCTTGCCGACAACTCCTAGGTAAGTTGTTTGGAATTGTCGCCTTTTTCCTTTGTGGAAACATCTATACCCTCCTACAGGACGGCAATGCTTACATCCGTAAGTCGCTGAATGGTTTGATGACGATGCTACGGTTTCCACATCCGCCAGATCTCAACCTAATTGAGACCTTTGGCAGATTTTGAACTCTCCACGACCATCAAAACACCCAATGAGTGAAAATCACTTGGTGGAAAGGTGTTCCAAGCCTCCGGTAGAGTTCTGGACACTGAACAGTCGCTAAGCTGCGTTGAAGCTGTTTTGATCGCACAAAACCTTATTAAGACACTTTTATGTTGGCTTTAATCACACATAAAGATTACAGTGAACTTGAACATCAATTAAACGTGTTACTCGATTCATTTTTGAGACTTGAGGTCTTAAGAAAAGCTAAAAAAAAAAGGACGCTAATTGCAAAAACAACCCTTCTTTTCAATCTTTAATAACTTCAGAGCTTCTAAGGGCTGCAGAAATTGGTTTGCTGCGTTTCACCGTCCTGCTTTGAGCTGCATCTTTGGGCTAACCACAGATGCACTTCCTTTGCAATTTACCACTCAATATAACCGAGTGGAAAGTTTCTGTGACAGGCAACTTCGGTCCCCTAAAACCACAACCCCCCTCCCTCCCTCTGACACCTTGGGCTTTTTTTTTTCGAAAATGTTTTCGATAAATGTAAGACTGCACCACCTTTTGTTTAGACGTCCCTTCCAGCGTTCAAAGAGCATCTTCGTCCACCGATATCGAGGCATCATGAGGACCGCTTACATCCTTCTGCTCTGCGTCCTGGGAGCCGCAATGCTGTCCACTGTTACCTGCGAAAGTAAGACTGTTTTCTCATTTAGACTTTGTCTTCTCCATGCACCCTGACGATCCGTCACTCAATAAGCTTTTCTTCAGATTCACGTGGACTGGACAGCTGCTGCTTCTCATACCACCTGAGAAGAATAAAGAAAGACTTAGTCAGCTCATATTTCGTGACTGATAACCGTTGCACCAAGCCTGGAGTCGTGTAAGTACTAGTCAGTGTAACTATGAAATTTAAAGTGTATAGATGTATTTTTAAGGGTTCTCTTGTGTATGTTTTTGCTCTGTTGCTATTATTAGTTCTTCTTACGTTGGATAAAACATCGTGATAATAACATTAACTTTTCTCACTTCTTTGTTTCAGTTTGGTCACACAAAATTCTTATAGAATCTGTGTGGATCCCAATCTCTCCTGGGTCCAGGGCATCATGAAATATGTCGACGAGAAGACCTTGTAATCCGTCCTGCTTCTGCTGCTTCATCAAATCACATCCTATGAAACGAATGTAACCGTGTGCTCACGATTTTTTCCCACTAATGTGCAAATCTTCTACAAGTAATCGAACATTTTGCTTTCGAGTGGAGTCCTTTTGGAGGCTGAATTGAGCCGCTGATGAACCATATCCTGTTTGTGTAATGACTGATGCTTTGTATCGCCCACATTAACCTGCAGTATAAACCTCATACAAACACGGTCAGTGGTGTGAAAGCTTCTTTATTCCTCCTAAAGCTGTGAAATCTTTGGTTTTTGCAAACCGCCATCAGTCTTCCTTGGAAATTGTCTAAAGCAACATTTAATTTGATGACTTTTTATGGTTGTTTTGACATAATTTCCAACAAATTTTCTAAAACATGTCCTAAAAGAAGTATAAAATTTGGTATTTAGAGAAAAAAATAAAAATCTTTCTCCAATTAAATGACCTGTTAATGTTTGACTGACTTGGATTGTACCACATTTTTACTTTTGCTAAATAAATGTATTCAACATTTTACTCTTCATATTTGTTTAGAGACTTATTGTGATTGTTGCAATATATTGCTTTAGCTCTTTTTTTTAACCATTTTTCTCACTCACTCTAGCCTTTTTCCAATGCAGGCAACAGTGCCATGTACATTTACCTTCTATAACAGTAGAAGTAACGCTAAATTGATTAAAAATTTGGTCTGCTTTTGTAATTGTTGATGAATCTGAAACTTCAGGAATCTCTGCAAAAGCTTCAACTAAATCCAAACCTAAATCATGCACACTGTGATCAAAACAAACAGATCCTTGATTTAGATGCATTTTTATTCTGATTATGCATTTTTCAGTGTGAAATCTCTGAGTTCAGACGGAACTGCTTGGTCACATGGTAGAATGGTGGGTGGCTGCGTTTTTTAAAGGTTCTGTAGTTGCTGGATGTAATTCCAGTCTTAAATGAGCACGTGGAGCCGTCAAACAGGTTTGTGAAGATTATTTTAGAATTAAGCTGACCTTTAAATGACAGAAGTAATGGTGTAGTGTTATCTGTAAGCCTTTTTAAGGGTGGAAGGGATTGATTTTATTGGAAAAACTGCAAAAAATCTCCTGCACGCAGTTTCTTCACACAATTCTAAACCTTCATAAAGCAAATAATTTGGTACAAACAGGAAACAGGAAGTGGCTCCGACTTCATCAGAAAAAATATTTTTTGTACTATATAGACCATAAAAATCAATAATTATTAAAAAGAAATTGCAGGAAAGCATTCACATAATGTGGGTTAAATCCAAGCATAGGGATACCTGCAGTCTGCTGTGTTCTCAGTATGACCTACATTTACAACTTTTATGTAAGAAAGCTACCAGTTAAAGAAATAATCTATTCTAGTAGCCCTTTGTTTAGTCTGTTTGCTCATTCCCCTTGGTTATCTCGTCTGTTTTTGCTGCCTTCGATTGGATTTCACCTTCTGGCTCCATCCATGCATCCATTTTCCATCCATGGCCTCTTCCTCTGTAGGGTTCTAGGAGGTCTGGAGTCTTTCCTGAACCTTTGGCCTTCCGTGACCTGTCAGAGAAACAGGACGGCGTGTCGTCACTCATTACAGGACCAGAGGCGTTTGCTTTTCTTGTGCTTTGTTGCCACCAAATGGAGCAGCCAGAACACTGCAAGGAATTATTACAGCTTTAGTTCATATTCAGCCCTCACATTTACTCTGAAATCATTTTTCTTTAAATCTGATTGTTGATATTCTCCCTTCATGCCAGAACTCATGCTCAGCTGGTTCAGAAGCAGGTTTAGAAAGAGTTGTGGGTTTAAACTGAAAAGCCACAATTCAATTTAAAAGGATACAACTGATGATAATCTTTGTTATTGTCAGAAATGTTTATTGAAAACCAAACCAGTATAATGAACAGAAATTACAATGATTACAGTTGCAAATACAGTTTTAACACAAGCAACAGACACAAGTAGAGATTTTAAATCATGAACATCATACATCATGAACTTTTGAGTTTGGGTTAAAATGACTCGGATCAGTACTGCTGTTGTCCTGATGTCAACAAGTCAAGTGATCACATAAACAGAGACAAAAATGAGACGGATGTGGATCAAACAGACCCACAGGTTGGACACCAAGGACTGCTGTGGCCATTTTTAAGACTTGAGGTCTTAAGAAAAGCTAAAAAAAAAATGGACGCTAATTGCAAAAACAACCCTTCTTTTCAATCTTTTATAACTTCAGAGCTTCTAAGGGCTGCAGAAATTGGTTTGCTGTGTTTCACCGTCCTGCTTTGAGCTGCATCTTTGGGCTAACCACAGATGCACTTCCTTTGCAATTTACCACTCAATATAACCGAGTGGAAAGTTTCTGTGACAGGCAACTTCGGTCCCCTAAAACCACAACCCCCCCCTCCCTCTAACACCTTGGGCTTTTTTTTTTCGAAAACGTTTTCGATAAATGTAAGACTGCACCACCTTTTGTTTAGACGTCCCTTCCAGCGTTCAAAGAGCGTCTTCGTCCACCGATATCGAGGCATCATGAGGACCGCTTACATCCTTCTGCTCTGCGTCCTGGGAGCCGCAATGCTGTCCACTGTTACCTGCAACAGTAAGATTATTCTCTCTTTGAGACTTCTTCTCCATGCACCCTGACGATCCATCACTAAATACGCTTTTCTTCAGATGCAATTGGACCAGACCAGTGCTGCTTCTCATACTACCCGAGAAGAATGAACAAAAATGTTGTCGTCTCATATTACATGACTGAAAACCGCTGCGCCAAGCTTGGAGTCGTGTAAGTACTAGTCATCTAACTATGAAATTTAAAGTGTATAGATGTTTTTTTTAAAGGGTTCTCTTGTGTCTGTTTTTGCTCTGTAGCTATTATTAGTTCTTCTTACTTTGGATAAAAGATCGTGATAATAACATTCACTTTTCTCACTTCTTTATTTCAGTTTGGTCACAAAACAGTCTCGTAGAATTTGTGCTGATCCCAGTCTCTCCTGGGTCGAAGGCATCATGAAAGATATCGACGAGAAGTCCTTCTAAGCCGTCCTGCTTCTGCTTCTTCATCAAATCACATCCTATGAAATGAATGTAACCGTGTGCTCATGATTTTTTTTCCCATTAATGTGCAAAGCTTCTACAAGTAATCGAACATTTTGCTTTCGAGTGGAGTCCTTTTGGAGGCTGAATTGAGCCGCTGATGAACCATATCCTGTTTGTGTAATGACTCTTATGCTTTGTATCGCCCACATTAACCTGCAGTATAAACCTCATACAAACACGGTCAGTGGTGTGAAAGCTTCTTTATTCCTCCTAAAGCTGTGAAATCTTTGGTTTTTGCAAACCGCCATCAGTCTTCCTTCGAAATTGTCTAAAGCAACATTTAATTTGATGACTTTTTATGGTTGTTTTGAAATATTTCCAACAAATTTTCTAAAACATGTCCTAAAAGAAGTATAAAATTTGGTATTTAGAGAAAAAAAAGAAATCTTTCTCCAATTAAATGACCTGTTCATGTTTGACTGACTTGGATTGTACCACATTTTTACTTTTGCCGAATAAATAAATGTATTCAACATTTTACTCTTCATATTTGTTTAGAGACTTACTGTGACTATTACCTGTATTGGGGTGTTGCAATATATTGTTTTAGCTCTTTTTTTTTTTTTAACCATTTTGCTCACTCATTTTCCAATGCAGGCAACAGTGCCATGTAGATTTACCTTCTATAACAGTAGAAGTAACGCTAAATTTATTCAAAATTTGGTCTGCTTTTGTAATTTGGTCTGCTTTTGTAATTGCACACATTTTTCAGTGTGAAATCTCTGAGTTCCGACTGTTCAGACGGAACTGCTTGGTCACATGGTTGAATGGTGGGTGGCTGCGTTTTTTAAAGGTTCTGTAGTTGCTGGATGTAATTCCAGTCTTCAAAGAGCATGTGTAGCTGTCTAACAGGTTTGTGAAGATTATTTTAGAATTAACCTTTAAATGACAGAAGTAATCCTGTAGTGTTCCTTCTACGCCTTTTTAAGGGTGGAAGGGATTGATTTTATTGGAAAAAACTGCAAAAAATCTCCTGCACGCGATTTCTTCACACAATTCTAAACCTTCATAAAGCAAATAATTTGGTACAAACAGGAAACAGGAAGTGGCTCTGACTTCACCATCAGAAAAGCTTTATTTTTTGTACCATAAAAATCATCAATGATTAGTAAAAAGAATCGTAGATATTGCAAGAAAGCATTCACATAATGTGGGTTAAATCCAAGCATAGGGATACCTGCAGTCTGCTGTATTCTCAGTATAACTTACATTTACAACTTTTATGTAAGAAAGCTACCAGTTAAAGAAATAATCTATTCTAGTCGCCCTTTGTTTAGTCTGTTTGCTCATTCCCCTTGGTTATCTCGTCTGTTTTTGCTGCCTTCACTTGGATTTCACCTTCTAGCTCCATCCATGCATCCATTTTCCATCCATGGCCTCTTCCTCTGTAGGGTTCTAGGAGGTCTGGAGTCTTTCCTGAACCTTTGGCCTTCTGTGACCTGTCAGAGAAACAGGACGGCGTGTCGTCACTCATTACAGGACCAGAGGCGTTTGTTTTTCTTGTGCTTTGTTGCCACCAAATGGAGCAGCCAGAACACTGCAAGGAATTATTACAGCTCTAGTTCAAATTCAGCCCTCACATTTACTCTGAAATCATTTTTCTTTACATCTGGTTGTTGATATTCTCCCTTCATGCCAGAACTCATGCTCAGCTGGTTCAGAAGCAGGTTTAGAAAGAGTTGTGGGTTTAAACTGAAAAGCCACAATTCAATTTAAAAGGATACAACTGATGATAATCTTTGTTATTGTCAGAAATGTTTATTGAAAACCAAACCAGTATAATGAACAGAAATTACAATGATTACAGTTGCAAATACAGTTTTAACACAAGCAACAGACACAAGTAGAGATTTTAAATCATGAACATCATAAATCATGAACTTTTGAGTTTGGGTTAAAAGGACTCTGGTCAGTACTGCTGTTGTCCTGATGTCAACAAGTCAAGTGATCACATAAACAGAGACAAAAATGAGACGGATGTGGATCAAACAGACCCACAGGTTGGACACCAAGGACTGCTGTGGACTGAAGATGGTCGTAAATGAAACTAACGCGTCATATTTCCATCATCCACATGTTTGAGGTTTGCTTCATTCTCATTTTCTCTTTAGAGTCTTCTTAAAATTGTCTCTGTTTAGATGTCTCACATGGTTGAAGTTAGGAGACAGATTCAACATGCCAGAAATCCAATGAAAAGTCAATGGAAAGAGTGATGTCACAAACAGACATCAAAAATCAGACGTTTTACAAATTGTCACAATGTGTGATAATAGAGTTCCAGTTTCACTGTATTTAAATGCTCCATAAATCTAATTATTTTGCATGCATTTGCAGATATTTTCAGTTTTGTGCAGCTATTGAAAGTCAAAATATTCCACCATTTTTCAGCATATTTTTGTGTGAATCAAACACATGCAGAGCGACCTGATAAAAGGACGATGCACAGCAAGGCCCCGTTCACACCTGAGGATAAAACACATTCATCCTGTCCCCTCATGCCGGCATTCTGAAGTCAGCCGAGATGTTTGGTTCTTAAAACTTGAAGAAAAATAGTATCTGGGTCTGTGGTTTCAAAAAACACATGCTATAGATGTAAATTCCAAAATGCTCTTCATCGGTTGACGGGGCAGCACTGTACGATAACATTTCATCTTCTTTGCCCGTTGTTTCCACATTTTTTAGCACCAACCTTCAAAATAAAAGATTCGTGACTCCCACCGTCTCTGGAGGTAAAACATGCAAACATTGTGCTAACATGATCCAAACACTCCAAAGTTAATGATACAACTACAGAACAAAAAAGCCTCACAACCTCAACATTATGTTGTAGTCATTTAGTGGAGCAGCAAATTCCCATGACTCTGTCTTTGTGTAACAACAAGAACCATTTACCTGCTAATTTGCTTATCTGGGGTCAGGTTTTGGTGTCATCCAGAGAATATTAAGAGTGTGCAAAGCAGAGGGAGACTATTTTAAGGAATCCATTTGTTACTGACAAATAGCTCAATTTTTGTCTGACCACAGAACTTTTCTTTGTCCATGTGATCAGCAGCAAACTTCAGTGGAACCTTCAGGTAAAGAAAAGGCTTCCTTCTTGCATGGCAGCCTTTCAGCTCATGGCGATGGAAAATGCTGAAGTTAAAAAAACAGCTCAGTTGGGTTGAGCTCATTTGTCTTAAGAAGCTCTGGGTTGCTTTCATGGTATATTTTGGGTCCACCTGTTGGACGGTACACTTCAGAATTCCTAATCTATCAACAATCACGTCATCAGAAACCACCAGCGTCCAAATTCCACCGACAGCCAAACATGGCCAAACTATGATGCTGCCTCCTCCATGTTTGACAGACGTGTTGGTCTGCTTTGGATCCTTCCTTTTCCTTCTCCACTCTCTTCTCAAAGTCATTCACATGTGTTTCCATACATATGTGCGTTTCATGTATTCCTACTTTCTCTCAAAGTTAATATATCGTAGTGAGGGCAAAGTAGATCGGGGCAAAGTGTGCTGGAGTGTGCAAACAAGGCATTGCAAAACTTCCCAGAAATTGGACCAAATCTGGACCAGGCTTCTGGCAGCTGGAACTGAGTAAACTGAGGTAGAGACCTTGTCATCCATTGGATAAATAGGGCATCAATAATCATGGTTGGACAACGAAGGCTGATTCCAGTTGGTGGAAAGAGGGGTAGGACATTGGAGGAGCAATGATACACTGCCAACAGTATAAATACCTATGTACGCATTAAAAATTCAGTTACTTCTCACTGCATGGACGACTGACTCCGGCTGTTCAAATTAAAAGAAGATCTTGATATTGTTTCTTGAATTTTCTCAGCTTCATCTCTATTTTCATCCCAGGAATATCAAGGCATCATGAGGGCCGTTTGCATGTTTCTGCTCTGCATTCTGGGAGCTGCAATGTTGTCCACAGTCCTCTGCGATAGTAAGATTCCCTTCAATTTTGTCATTTCGACCAATGTCTTACTTTTCCAGACACCCTAATGATACATCACTCCATGATCTTTTCTTCAGCTGCAAGTGGACCGGACAGCTGCTGCTTCACATACTACTCAGGAAGAATAAGGAAAAACGCCATCATCTCATATCGCAGAACTGATCATCTGTGCAACAAACCTGGAGTCATGTAAGTGCTGCAAACTGGATTTACTTCATTCTCATTATGCTAAATTCATTCACCTACATAAATTTAAAGGATATTAGTCAGTATAAAGAAGAAATGTCCTCCTTTCTTTTTCATTTCTTCCTTCTTGGGTTGTGTTGGTGTTATTGATCCTCTGACTGGTTTTACTGAAAAGTCAAACCAGGGACGGGGGTTTAAATTATCTCAGTGCTGTACACTCTATATGTAATCCATCAGTTGTGTTCTATGTTAACTGCATAGTCCCTGATCAAATAAATAAACAAATAAATGGATAATTTGACTCACTAAGGGTTCTCTTGTGTATGTTTGTGCTCCAGAGCTATCAGCTCTTCTTATTTTGGATAAAAGAGTCTTGATCGTGGCAATGAAATTAACTTTTCTCACTTCTTTATTTCAGTTTGACCACACAAGGATCTGTTAACATCTGTGCGGATCCCAGTCTCTCCTGGGTCCAGAGCATCATGAGAGATATCGACGAGAGCTTCTTTTAAACCGTCCTGCTTCTGCTGCTTCATCCAATCACATCCTATGAAAGACATGTAACTGTGTGCTCATGATTTATTGTATTAACCTACAAATCTGTTCTAAGGTGGATTTTGCATTTAAGTGGAGCCATTTGGAGGCTGAACTAAGCCACTGATAAACCACATCCTGTTTGTGTAATGACTCTTTAATGCTTTGTATCGCCCACATTGACCTGCAGTATAAACCTCATACAAACACGGTCGGTGGTGAGTCCTTCTTTTCCTTCTCCACACTCTTCACCTCCCATCATTCTGCTGTAAGTTCATCTGCTCAAAGGATCTTGTTCCAGATGTAGCGGGGGTAAATTTATGACTTACCGTTAGCTCTTGAACACATCATCAGAGGCTGACTCCTCCCATGGCTCCACCCCTGAATGAGTCTTTAACACATCTATGACATCATGGCCGCTGCATGGGCTCCTCTGACTCTGAGGTCGATGATGTAGTTCAGATTGTTTAAGGGTTTTTGGCAGTTTTAAATACTTTATTCCTTCATGTGTGCATTTGCATAATGTGGATGCAGCTGGTCCCCCTTAAGACGCCATTAGACCAAAGTATGGCTTATTTAAGGCTGTTAAAAAGGGTGTGATAGGTAAAGTTAATCAGTTATGTAAACCTGTCATTAATGCGTTTTGTTGCATTGTAGGTTTTTATCAGCTGTTTTTCCTTCGTATGTTTTAGCATTGCCTTAGCTCTGGTTTGTGAGCCTTTGTTCCACCTTTTAGATTCAGCCAAATGAATATCTCCTCCACGTGTCTCACTAATAATCATTATCAGCCTTAAAAACCCACAAACCCCCCTCAATACTGGACCACTTAGTACAGTCTGGTTCCCCCTTCTATAAATCTGCTTGGAATCTTCCACTTCCTGTTTGTCAAAGTGGTCTTCTACCTGGACAGGTTTTGTTGGAGCTCATCAACAAACATTTTGGGTAACTGCACTTTAATCTGGATGGATGACGCTGAATTAGAGTCTGTTTTGATGAGACTGAGTTCAGATGTGTAGCTTTGTCCATGGCCGGAGTGGGACTCATTTTCAGCCCTGGATTTTCATGCCTCAGACCGGCCCACTTTAGATCACGACCTATTACTATTAAAGTCATTTAATTCTCGCCTTGTCTTGTAATTCAGTATGTTTTTCTAAAATATTTCCAATTCAGTGCAAGTAAGAGTTGCTTCACAAAGAGGATTTATTCCAACATGAGTGCACATCTCCAACATTATTCTTTACAACAATATATCAGGATCTATATTCTGTTCAAATAAGTGTTCAAGGACATCCAACCCTTAAAATGAAATCAAATAAAAATATTAAATTTAAAAAATAATAAATAAAATTTAAGGTGTTGCACTTTCTAATAACACTATTATCTCCTTTTCCTCTGCAAGGAAACGGTTCCATCACAACTTAAATTTCACAGATATGAGAACATCAGTTAAAGGGCTAATCTCCAACAACATCACAATGTCCTTTTTTGCAACATCAAATATCAAGCAAATTAGTGTTCACAGATATCTAATCCTCATGAATAAAGAAGAATTATTGCACTGATGTCTGCAAGTTTGTTATTCACAGTATAACATAACTTTCTAATGACTTTTTAAAAATGCTTTGATTTTCATGTTTTATTTACAATAACAAGAAAATAAAATCGGTAAGAGACAGAAACGACCGGAAGTGGTCTTTGTTAGTTTTCATGGTCAAAATGAGAGATCAGGTGGCCGATCTTAAAATTCTATTTTTTTTGGAATTGACATGTTTATCACTTCTTTTAACAAAATCCACCCCAAAATAGTATGTTTGTATTTTCATAGGTGTAATTTAGATTACATTACAAAAGTGGTACATTATAATCCTGCAGTATCTTATATGATACAGATATTTTTAACATGGTTTAGCTGAAATATAAACAATGAATTACTTCATCAATATGCATTCTTTCAATGCAGAAAATACTTACATTAATTTAAAGCTGCAAGCAGCGTTGGACTGGTCCTCGCATCGTTGCTGGTAGGCGAATCCACACATGTCCACCAGGTGGCGTTGAGACTGAGAGCGTATTTCGGCCTGTGGATATGATTAGGGCATGACTCTGATCACACATGTAAAATTTCAGGCAGATTGAAGCACGTATGGGGCAGTTACAGAGCATTTGTTGTCCATCCACCAGTTGGCGCTGTCACTCTGACTGTATATTGGTCTATTGCTGTCATCAGGACATGTAAAATTTCAGTCAGATTGGAGCATGTATCGGCCACTTATGCACTACTTACTGTCTGGCCACAAGGTGGCGCTGTGACTGTGACTGTATATCAGCATATGGATGTGATCAGGGCAGGACTCTGGTCATACATGTAAAGTGTGAGGCAGATTGGAGCATGTTCAGAGCAGTTACACAGCATTTCCCGTTTCATGGCGAATTGTCAAAATCCAGGGGTCGTCATTTCCACGTCCTCAGACTTTTGTGGAGCATTTTGATAAAACTTCCTGTTGCCAATAGGTGGCGCTATGAGTATTTCTAAATACAATCAGATCAAATCACACTGTGTTTGTAAGCAGACTATAGTCGTATTTTTTGCTGCAGCTGCAAAACTGTAAACAGAAAAAACTGGGAAGAAATACAAAAAGTCTCCCTATCACCAGGCCAGAGGAAGATTTTTAAAAATCCAGCAACTTTTTTTTTTTGCTTCCCCTCGTCAAACGTGTAAATTAGTGAGTAAATAAATAAAACCGGTAACGCTGATGTATAGCACACTAAAGCTGCACTCATTTTAAATATTCCACACTTGTAAACCTTCACAATACAGACGTCATGGTGGTGTTTTGGTAACAGACAAAGCCTGATGCCTGGTACTGGAACCTTCAAGGCTGGAGGCCCTAGATTCATCAATACCGAACTTTAATAATTTCTCAAAGTGTGGTGCACATCCAGCAGGTAGAAAAGTCTTCAGCTTCAGAGCTTCCTTCCTGCTTTGCTGCTGAGAGATCAGATTATGATTCCCTGGTAGAGATTAAATACAGAGCATTCTCTGATTGGTCTCACTGAGAACTTGTCCACGGTGTGATCCAGATCCATGATGGTCTTTTTTATCATCAGCCGACTGCTTTTATTGACTCTTCTGCTCCGAGGGACTGAAGGGAGTGAGTTGAACGGCTGATTTCTTTATAGACTGTATTTATTTAATGCTTTGAGGCTATTTTTACGTCACTACAACTGTAAATATTTAACAGAAATACTGGAACTGTAAAATTACAGTAAACTACGGGCTGCTGTGGTTTTATCGTTACAGTGTAATTTGCATAAAGATGTCTGCACTGTAAAATATTCGGTTGGATACTGTGACTAGAACACAGTAAATGATGATACATTTCTATGCACTGGGCAGCAACGTATGACAAGTTGTGGTAACAAATAAATGTATCTCAGAAACCAGTGAAAAATGATTTAACTTAATACATAATAAATTTAATACATTACTGCTAGAATGTGGCTGTAAAAGTACATTTATTTATTATATTATAAATAAACAACTGAAAAAATAAAACAAATGATCAACAAAATAGATAAACAACTGGGAAAACAAAATAAACCATTGGAAAATAAAATAAACAATTGGAAAAATAAAGTAAACAACCAGATAAACAAAAGAAAGAGCTGAAAATTTAAATAAACAACCTGAAAAATAAAGTAAACAACCGCAAATATGAAATAAACAACCGGACAAACAAAAATAAATAGCCGCAAACATGAAATGAACAACTAGAAAAATAAACCCAACAAAAGGAAAGTAAAATCAACAAGGGGAAAGTAAAATAGTTTCAGCGACTGGATGTTCAATAGCTCTTGTCACACAGCGACAGACTGGACCAACAAAAACAACAGCAAAATAGTCAACAACATCAGTAAAGTAAACATCAACATTATATACGCATGTATACTCAAGACTATCATCACTTGCAATATTGTGTCAAATTTTGGATGCAGCGTGCATTAAGATGTGCTTTAAAGGTCAGCGCTGTAAGTCAGTTGAAGGAAGAACAAGTCTTTGATACATAGACGATGTTTTCAAGATGTTTTGGTGAAATCGGGCTGTGAAAATCAAAACAGGATGACAGATCATTCAACACTGATGAGCTTTTCCACCAGTCTAACATCATTCACGATGAGTTCCTTCCTTCCCTTCCGCAGATGAAGAGGAAGACGACTCTGAGCGTTTTGGTGAGTTCTGCCTGCGGATTCCTGATGACTCTCGCTGGACCACCCCCAAACCGGACCCCCAACCGACAAGAAAGTCAGCCCAAACAAACCAACCGACCAAGCAGACGAGCAGAAAGCCCTTAAAACCGAACAAGGAGACAACCCTGCCCCCTGATCCAGACACTCAGGACTACCCGGAGGTTGTCACCAGTGATAATGGTGGTATTCCAATAATGCCACTCAACATTGTACCCAGACATGGTGAGCCTTTTTTCTGACATTATTGCCTATTATAGATTATTTTACCCTGTTTGGCTGCTGTTCTTTAAATTTAAACTCCATTATTAATAATGCATTCTTACACAAAGTTACCTTTTAAACATTGTTTTAAATTTTCATTTTCTCAAGGCTTCAGTGGATGTCGGTGCACAACAGAGAATATGAAACAACCAAGTGAAACCTCCAAAGTTATAAGGAAAACAACATGGTTCCCCACTGAATCCTGTAACTCCGCTGAAGACATGTAAGTGACTGAACCTTTAGAGTACAACAAGTCCATAGTGATGACTGTGACTACTATTGTCATGCTTTAGGTAAAGGTTTTACTATTTCTTTGTCCAGTTTCAGTAACTCCAATCTTTGTTTTTCAGCGAGACGTTGGCAGATGGCAGAGAGGTTTGCGTGAGGCCATTCAGCCTGTTGACATATGTTAAGGATTTATTGAGGTAAGTGTGCACTGAATACTGAACATAGAGCAGAATTTACCTGCAACGGCTCAGAATAAAGTTATCAGCCAAAAGAACTTCAGTCTTATCCAGTGCTTTGCTGTTACAGTGCACACAAAGGACACATAAATGAGCAATTCCTTTTAATTTTAACATTAAAATGAGCCATATTAACTGAGCAATGTCTGCAACAAAATATCTTTTGCTGTTAGATCCCACCGAGTCAGAAGTGATTAACAGTTTCAGATAACTAATGAAATCGCATTAACCCTCCTGTTGTCCTCATTTACAGGCACCAAAAAATAATGTTTCCTTGGTTGAAAAAAAATCCAAAAGTTCAGCAAAAAATTCCCCAAATTTCTGAAAATTTGCAAAGCCTCCAGGAAGAAAATTCCAATAATTCCTTAAACGTTTCCCTTAAAAGGTTTATTTAAAAAATCTGCCAAATTTGGCAAGTAAACTCTTGTGAACATTTTATAAAAATAAGTAAAAATCTTCCAAAAAAAATCCTAAAAATGTCTAAAATGATTCCATGTATATCAGTAAAACTTCTAATATTTTCTTTAAGAACATTCACCAAAAATCAACCAAAATCCAGCGAAATTCTGGATTTTGGTTCATTTTTTTTGTGAATGTTCTTAAGAAACTTTTTTAACATTTCTTTTTTTCCACCAAAAAATGTTCAAAGACTTCTCAAAAATCTTGAAAATGTGGACATCAGAAGTTTCACTGTGAAAGTGTGTATTTTTCCACATTTTCTAACTTTAAAACAGCTCAATTTTGACCTGCAGGATGACACGAGGGTTAAATGCATACTGGTTTGTAAAGCTGGGAGGCGATCTAGTTAAGTTATAAACATACAAACTCAATGAAAACACATTTCCACCGTGTGGGACCTTTAAATGTTCATTTCACTCATCTAAAGATGCTACTTTTGTTCCAATCAAAAGGTTTCGTCCTGATGCACGGTAGAACAAACTAACCCAAGTTAAGAAGTGCTGCTGTAATACAACATGACAACAATCGTGTAGATTTTTAAAATGTAATGTCGGCTATTTCCCTGTTGATAAAAAAGATCATTTCTGAGTGCACATTTCCTGTAAGTTCACTTGCTGATAAGAATGTGTGACTCATTCAAGCCACAGCTACTGGTCCAAACCTCAGGCAGACCTCCCTGTAGAAACTCAAAAGGACAAAACAACACAGAGTACTCAGCAATGGAATGGTCCAGGCCCTGAACCCCCCCCGCCAGAAAGTTCTTTTCAACTGGGAAGTGATGTATTGCGCTCCGACGACCATTTGGTGCACATCGACTACAGTGAGTTTTGCCCCGACATAGTCATGTAAAATGGTGACAAAAAATGTTCACTGATTTGTGGATTGAAGGTTTGTCTGGTGTGCTTCTTCACAGCACTTTGCACACTTTGCATGCCTCTCCTGACAATATCGGACCAAAGGACTGTACAGTCCCTGGATGTGGAGATGCAGCCATTTCCTTGTCTCGTCCATATTGAGTAAGATTCCCACTGCTGCATTTTGAAACATTTAAAAATAACTTGTACAAACATGGGTCTGCGTGCATTAAGATTGCCAATCGACACATTTTAAATTGAGATTTCTGTGCCATAAACCTAGTAGAATTCAGTGTTAACCATAAATGGATGAGTAGATAAAACAATCAACAGAAGCTAACAAGATCCTGAAGTAAACGGCAATAATATGGATGGTAGTGTCTACAGATACGGACCCGTACTCGTAGCCTGTGGCCTACGGATACGGCACTTTCCATTTGCCAGACAGATACGGACCCGTACGCGAGTCTCGCGAGTCAAGAAGCTGCTAACCACTGCAAACTGTTGAAAGGTAAGCAAAGGTTAAGGTTAGGGTTAGGGTTAGGGTCAGGTTTAGGGTCCGTACCTGTCGTACCGATGCTACGGGTCCGTACCGCTAGCGTCTACCGGGAGTCACGTGACCAGATCTCGCGTATCTGATTTGCAAATGGAAAGTGCCGTATCCGTAGTCCACAGGCTACGGGTACGGGTCCGTACCTCTAGCAACAACCAATATGGATGACACATATAGCCAATTTCATACACATTATCCTTAATTTGGCTGTTAAATTGTGACACTCTCACAGACAAAACACTGATTTCTGTTACTCTGTTGGCTCACAGAGTCAACATGAAAGACGGCGCGGTTATTTGTTTGGACTTGAACAACTTTGAACAAGAGCTGCAGTATTGGAAAATCTCCCTGCCACTTGAAGATGATGCTGACAGCACACCAAAAAACGGTTTGTGAAATGTTTTTATTTTCTTGTAAACATGTGTTTTGACGTTATTTCCACCAGCTGCAAACCCAACCCCTTGGACATTTTCTTTATAAAATGACAATCGATCAAATGACTTATCGCTGCAGCTCTACACAAAAACTGTGAAACATTTTTGCTTTATCTCCTTCAAGTCGCTGGATGTCGCTGCCAAGAGGAAGCAAAGAAACCTCTCAATGAAACTTCCCCGATCGCAAGTGCAAGCATTTGGCCCCCGACTGAAGAATGTAGCTCCACTGAATTCATGTAAGTGCTGTTAGTCCATTAAAGAGAGTGAACTGAGCGTATTTCTGTCAGATTAAAATGAAATTAAAACCACAAATATATCAGTTCATGCAATGCAGTTGCTTAAGACAATATTCATGCATGTTGCACATTTTCTCAATATAATCCCGCCTTTTTTTCCAAACAATCTGCACTCGATAACCCTTAAAGACAAAGCAGTTCATTTTGAAAATGTATTAAAAATAAGAAACTGTAACATCTCATTTTCAAAAGTATTGAGGACTAAATTCAACACTTTGAAGAAGCTGCTTGGACAGCAATTGGAGCTTTGAGTATTCTTGGGTAAGGCTTTACACTTTGCCTGAAGGAACATGTTCTTGGCCGGATACTTTAGCCGACTGTCGTGCTGAAAGGTTGCTGAACTCTTGGGCAGGTGTCCTTTAAATTCCTCTCTGTATTTGACTGCATTCATCCTTCCCTCAGTTCTGTACCTGCTGCTGAAAAACACGCCAATGATGCTGCCACCACCGTGCATCGCTGTAGGCATAAGCAGCGTAGTCGAACAAATTCTCAAGTGGGCTGTCGTTTGACATTTACTCAAGCATCGTCTATGGTAAAGGCCTGATAGGATGAGTGCTAGGGAGAGCTCTTTGGACTTCAGAGACTAATTTATGCCCTCGTGTGTAGTGGAAATGTTCAAATCACGGTCTACACACAGTTTAAAAGGAGGAGATAGAGACAAGAACCTCAAATTTCTGCTCACAAGCAAAATGAGAGCAAATGTACTTGAGTTCAACAGTCTCTTTTCTCAACGGTCTTTGCTGTGGTGTGGATGTAAACAAAGAAAAAATGACTCGATAGAGGACGTAAAGTATGAACTGTTGAACCATGTTTAACTCCACCCAAACCCAAGTCCTAAACAATAAACTCACCATTTAAACTCAACGCAAATTTGACATTTAAACCAATCAAATCGAACCACAATTTGGAGTGTCACAGCAAATGCATGGGATACTTTTGACTATTAGTAGTTTTGATTGAGAAAAATGCCAGCGTTTTCCACTTACAAATGTACCATACAACACAATAACGTGCAGAAAGTGAAGGAATCTGAATACTTTCTGAAGCATCTGTATGTAGAAACACTGACTGACTGTATTCCCTGTTTTGCAGCGAGACACTGAAAGATGGCGCAAAGGTATGCGTGGCTGCATCAAACATTTCAGCGTATCTTAAAACTCTGTAAGTCAAGATTATCCTGTCTTTGTGCATTTTCATTCACATCACTTCACACAAAGTAATATTTTCAGTTATGCATTGTCAGAGCAGCTAATTGTGACTCATCGAATTCCTCAAAGTCAACTCAAATTCCAGCTTTATTGGTAAACACTGCTGCTTACCTGTCTGAAGCGCCTTATTTGAAGTCTAGGCTTTTCTTCTGTTCCTTATGTTATGCATTTGCAAGCCCCCTGGTGGCCGCCATCTTGAATTCAAATATGGCCGCCTTGCTTAACCTATTTATGTAATATCTCCTTTAACACGGCAGATACAAAGTTACTTTCAAGATCTACCCCCATTGTTTAAGGGTCTGCGGATTTAATAAAGCCATTTATAACCATTTATAAGCCAGTTATAAGATGGCGGCCACCAGGGGGCTTAGATTTTTGGGGTACTCCTCTTGAATCAATTGTATGGTCATATACTATGTCTGTACCAAATTTGGTGCTTTCCTGAAAAAGTGAACTATCATTTGACTTATCCGCCTAACTAATTAGGCTTATGTGGATAAAACTGTGAAGAATCCCTCCTGAAATGGTTTTATAAGCAGATAACAGTTTGTAGTGAATGATTTTTTGAGTTTTGTGGAGGTTTTAGCATGCTTGACTCCTCCAGCTCGACCCAGAAACACTGCATCCGGTGAGGGTGAGGTGAGGTGGCGTGATTGTGCGTTGAAATTGCACTTTGCTGCTGACCGGACTGGCATTAATTCAAAATTCACACTTAGGAAAAGTCTATACATTCTGCCTTTGGTGAAGATGCTGCAGCGGCCTCAGCAGGAAATCAGCCCCTATCGTGTTTTGAGTTGTATGTTTCCTCTGGTGGAAGTTCTCTAAATGTAACATCAGTAACCATTTCCTGTACCTTTACTGACTGATAACACTGCGTAGCCCAGGCTATATTTATGTGCCTGGCTCAGACACACAACTAATATACTGTCCACCATCCTTACAGTCCAGAGAAACGCCTCGTGGGAGCTAAAGATCCTGTACAAGTTGACACATCAAAACATGTCCCTGAATTGTCAGACAGAGCATATGTTGAACCTGAATTGATACCACCTGGTCCCCCTGGATGGATACCAAATGTCCCTGAATTGTCAGACAGAAGAGGATCACATGCCCCCCCTGTATTGATACCAAATGTCCCTGAATTGTCAGACAGAAGAGGAGCACATGGTGAGTCATTTATGAACTGCTATCTTGCAACTTAACATACAGGAACAGCCTTCTTTCTGTGTCATGCCAAAGGCTAATGAATACTCTCTGCATACTTTATCAATTAAAGCTGCAGGAGGCAGACATTTGGAAAGGCCCTAACACCAGACAAGCACCAACTAAAAGATAACTGCCATAACACTGACAGTGAGCATCCATAACACTGTGGTTTCATCTGAGATTCAAATTTGGTCTCCTGAGTAGAAAGCCTCCATCTAGCCCATTGTGCCACCTACTGTTGGCATGGTGCTGTTTCTACTATCTCACCTGCCCTGTCTGAAAACCTCTGTCATTATATTATATTATTATATGATATTATTACCTAAAATCTCCCAAGATAAGGTGCAGAAGTTGATTATCCTCTAAGACCACTGGAATTACAATGTGTTGAAGCATTAATATGAAATTTGAGCCCGTTGGTGGCCAAAGAAATGTCACCTACCCCAGTTTTAAAGCAGAATGGTGTGGAATTCGTTCTTCTGCTGGAGACCAGTGAATGAGTGGCCGGTGACAGAATGTGGTGCCTTGGTTTCTAACATTGAGGAATGGCTTTCATTTTGCCATTTTACCGGCCTGTCGCTCTTGTAAACTATGGAGTCACAGGAGTGCCAAATCAAAATATAAATAAATAAATAAATAAATGTGGAAATATAAAGAGAAATAAATAAATAAATGTGGAAATATAAAGAGAAATAAATAAATAAATAAATGTGGAAATATAAAGAGAAATAAATAAATAAATAAATAAAAGGAAAAAACAGAAAAGGTAAAAGCAAAGACAAAATTTACCTTTTATTTATTTATTTCTCTTTATATTTCCACATTTATTTATTTATTTCTCTTTATATTTCCACATTTATTTATTTCTCTCTTTATATTTCCACATTTATTTATTTATTTATTTATATATTTCCACATTTATTTATTTATTTATATTTTGATTTGGCACTCCTGTGACTCCATAGTAAACAGGATGATGCACACCAGCATAATGTAAACTGCTTCTGTTTTGCATATTTATGAATTGGTTACACATGCTGCTGCTAAAGGTGTGCCACTCTTTGTTTTCGAGGCATATCCTGTGTTGCAGCAGAAACATATTCATCACTGCAGTAATTATCAAATGGAAGGCTCTTAGCTATTTGGTTAGTTAAATCCAAGTGGTGACTTTTTTTTTTTTTGAACAGGTGAAGTAGGAAAGCCATGCACAATCTGCGGATTCTCTATAGAGGGGATCGTCATTGGCCCAAAGGATGTACAGTCCCTGGAAATGCTTGAGCCTTCACCTGGCTGTGCTGCCATCATCCAGTAAGTGTGCACCATCAAGGATGGATATTATCATTGAAACATTTTCAAAACTGTAGAATATCTCCCATCAACAGCATCATATGGTGTTGTTATATAAAATATGCTAAAATTATTACACTGGGTCTTTTCCTTTACAGGATACGTCTGACGGATGGAATGGAATTCTGTGCCACTTTGTCCGAGCCGTGGTTCAGGGATCTGATGGAGAAGCTGGACATTTAAGCTCACTAAGAATGTTCATCTTTGACGCTAGACGGGGCCCCAGCAGACTAATAGTTTTCAGCCAACATATTCTGCTTTCAAATGTATTGCTAACTCATCTATGCATATGTAGCTTTACTCGTGTTTTTGGCTAAATGGTGAATATACAACATAAAAGAAATACAATGTTGCTTTAATGTCAGGCAAAAATAAAAAAAATAAACACTTTTGAGCAACTCCAAAGCAATGAGATAATATGCCTTCTTCTAGGCCCCATACTTCAAGATATCTGACTGATTATTATCAAAGCAATATAACAGGAAGGAAGTTATGTGTGCAACAAGTGACTAAACTCTCAGTTAACTAGAGTATTGCTAAATGCAGGAAACATTCAAACAACACGGTTTGATCTCGACCCAGTTTTACAGAGGGTGTTCGAAATCAAGAAAAAAAGTATGACAATTGTTGTAGGGAGAGTCAGTTTCTAAGAAGAGCTTTATTGATCATGTAAGAGGAGGTTCAGGTTAAAGGCATTAGAGGAGATTTAATTTCCTACGACTTTGAACGTAGCATGTGCACATACAACCTCTCCCTCACCCCCCTCTAACCTCCCCCCTCTTAACATTTACGAAGAAACGCCCCCCTCCAGAAACTTGCGTAGGACTCGTGAAGTTGTCTTTTATGGCTGGGTCCCCCTGGATCTTTGTCTGCCACTATGTAAAAAAGATGAGCAAAACAAGTCGCCAGCTAACTACGAAGCTATACCAAAGCAACACATACAGAAAACACATAAGTCCAAGGTGTACGTAATCTACGTAACTAGGCCTGAGCCGGAAGATTTTTGATTGACAGGAAAGGGAGCAAAGCAAACGCCTCGGTCCGAGCGCGTTGATTGGCTGATGTTTTTCAGGTCCTGCCATGTCCACAGTTTTTTTTAATTTTTTTTTAAATTCTTGGTCAGTATATTCATTTTATGTGAATCAGACAAATTAAACAAAAAAAAAAACATCCTCCATAATGCCTTTAAGGATGGGGACCAGTTCTGTTTGCTCTGTTCATGCAGTTCCCAAGAAGACAATCAGTCCACATTGGTTCGACGTGCTACATGGGATATGGGATTTAAAGGCTCATTTTCAGGCTGATATCTCATTGTGGTTCCAGATGTTAATACCCACTAAGTTGTCTCCAGCTTCTTCTTCCATCTGCCGCCGCTGAAGACAACCAACAGAAAAACAATCAACAGAAGCTAACAAGGTCCTGATGCAAACAGCAATAATATGGATGGCAGATATAGCCAATTTCATACACATTATCCTTAATTTGTCTGTTCAATTGTGACACTCTCACAGACAAAATACTGATTTCTGTTACTCTGTTGGCTCACAGAGTCAACATGAAAGACAGCGCGGTTATTTGTTTGGACTTGAACAACTTTGAACAAGAGCTGCAGTATTGGAAAATCTCCCTGCATGATGATAACAGCGCACCAAAAAAACGGTTTGTGAAAAGTTTTTATTTTCTTGTAAGCATATGAGAAGGTTCAGGTTAAGGATGGGGACCAGTTCTGTTTGTTCTGTTCATGCTGTTCCCAAGAAGACAATCAGTCCACATTGGTTCGACATGCTACATGGGATATGGGATTTAAAGGCTCATTTTCAGAATCTCTTGTTTTTTCTGGCTGATATCTTGTTGTGGTTCCAGATGTTAATACCCACTAAGTTGTCTCCAGCTTCTTCTTCCATCTGCCACCGCTGAAGACAACCTCAGCTTGGCGGCACTTGAGCTTCTCCAGGCGTTCCTCCAGCTGGTCGGAGGCGTCCACGGTGTCCTCGAAGTCCCGCAGCAGGATCCTGTTCCCCAGCAGCCCCTGACGCTCCTTCAGCCTCTGGTTGTCTACTTGCAGGCTGCTGCGTGCCTGTTTGGTCCTGGTCAGGAAGTCCCTCCTTCTGGCTACCTGGGCCTCCACCTCAGCCAGCTGCTCTCGCTTCACCTCCACCTCCATCTGGCTCCAGCACAGCTTCTCCTTTACGTTTGACAGGAGCTGGAAGAAAACACAACGTCCATTCTATCGCTTCTCAAGACACAATGGGCACCAGCGGGTTGATCCACCTACCTCCAAGCCGCTGCTGATCTTCTTCTGCAGCTTCAGCGAGTCCTCACTTTGCTTCTCAGCGTGTTTTTTCTGCTCCAGCCTCGCGACCTGCAGCTGCTCAAACTGGATCTGTAGGGGGTCCCTGCTGTGTTCCTCCCTGTCCCGGAGCTCGGCCTCCAGCCGGCAGATCTTGATCTTCAGCTTGATGTGCTTCAGGCGCAGCTTGGACAGCTCGTCCTGCCGGAGCTGCTCCGCTCTCAGGGACGACTCCACTTTGGCCAGAGCTGCTTCTGGACCCAGGTGTCGACTCAGCGCCGTCACAGCCGCCTCCTGCTTCAGTGCCGCCAACGCTCGCCATTCTTTTTCCACCTGAAGATGAGAATACAGCACATATAATCAACATTAAGCCAGCTACTTTTGGTACTGAACAATACTTTGAAGTTAGTTGATGGAAAATCCCGTCAGGCAGAATTCTTGCTAACTTCTTTACTTGTTATTTCTAATAAGATTACACTGCATCTCATGATTTCTCCAGATGTTTTTCACTGTATTAGGCAGATTTTCACTATAATTGTTCCCAAATATACTGAGGAGTGTCCACACTGAGAGGACTGTCCACATGGTTCAGTATTCATGTCACTTCCATTCAGCTTCATGTGTAGACCCCTTGTCCTCTTTTACTGCTGAGAGATAAAGGATCACTTAAAGCCCCTTAAAGTGTAGTCCCACATCTTAATACAGTATTTATGTCATATTTTGTCTTGTTTTTGTCTGACTTTTATCGTTTGTCTCATGTTTTTCTCATTTGATTTCTCGCTTTTGTCATGTTTTGTCTCGTTTCTGTCATTTGTGTAATTTTTTGTCTCTTTTGTGTTTTTTTTTCGTGTTGTTTGTCGTGTTTGTCTTGTTGTATTTTTTTTGTAATATTTTGTCCTGTTATTGTTTTTTGCCTTTTATTTGTCTGACTTGCCGTTTGTCTCATTTTATCATTTTGCTTCTCGTTTTTGTCATTTTGTGTCTCATCTTTGTAATATTTTGACTTGTTTTTGTTGTTTTTTTGTATTTTTTTACCTGACTTTTGTCGTTAGTCTCAGGTTTTTGTTGTTTTATGTCTTTTGTTGTCTCGCTTGTGTCATTTGTCCATGTCTTTGTTGCTTTGTATCTCGTTTTTTGTAATATTTTGTCTTGTTTTTGTTGTTTGTCTTTTTTGTCTGACTTTCATCGTTTGTCTCATGCTTTTGTCATTTTGTGACTCATTTTTTGTAATATTTTGTCTTTTTTTGTCGTTTTGTGTCTTTTTTTGTCTCGCTTGTGTCATTTGTGCATTTTATTGAAGCTTAGTATCTCGTTTTTTTAAAATTTATTTGGCCTTGTTTTTGTTGTTGTTTATCTTTTTTGTCTAACTTGTCATTTGTCTCATGCTTTTCTCATTCTGTGACAAATTTTTGTAATATTTTGTCTTGTTTGTCTCACGTTTTTCTCATTCTGTGACTAATGTTTGTAATATTTTGTCTCGTTTGTCTCACGTTTTTTGCCTCTAAATGGTAATGATATGTTTTTTCTTTTTCTGTGGTGCCCGTCTTGTTTTTGCTTTTTAATTTATTTGTTATTATCTCAGGTATTATATAATTTCATGTTGCATAGACACTGGGTGAGATCATTAAACTTTCATGAAGCATTCCTGTGCTGTAGTACAGAAGTAAAAATCAATATTTACAGCATATTAACAACATCGTAGCCTGTAACCCCATATAATAACCTTGTCCAACTTCTCCTGGGACTGTACTTTCAGCTGCTCTTCCTGCTGCCGGGCTGACTCACAGTCAGCCGTGAGCTTCTGTTGCAGGTCGGTCAGGATGTTCATGAACTTCTCGTACTCCTGCAGCTGCTCTGTCTCTGTCTTCTGTCTCTCCGGCTGGACGTTGCCTCCGGCCTTCTTGCGGAAGTATTCAGCCAGCTTCATCTGCAGTTTGCTGCTGAGCTGGCTGGCCTCATCCCTCTCCCTGATCAGCTCCTGGAGCTTCCGCCTGGACTCTTCATACCTGGTGTTTTCTCTGTCTGGAGCAGCACTGACTTCCTCTTCCTCCTGCTGCTCCTCAACACCGGTGGTCTGCCTGTCTGGGGTGTCAAGATGCAGCCTGGGAGATCCATCGTCACAACTGCTCTCAAAAGCAACACTTTCTTCCTGGGTCAGAGGCTGTTCAGTGACTTCATTCAGCTTCACATCCAAGTCTTCACTTGGCAGCTCATTTGAACCGGTCTCTTCAGGCTCACAGGTGGCGGCTTCGGCAACAGAGGGCCCTTCTTCTGTGACTTTCCCGCTCTCATGAGCCGATGTAACCATTTCAGAGTCTTCTTTCTCATGTCTGTCTGCAAGAATGAAAGAATCCTCCTCCCTCTCAGTGTCATCCTTCAACTCATTTTCTTCATGTTCTGCCTGTTTGTCCATTTTTAATAAAAAAAAAAAAAAAAAAAGTAAAAAATAAATAATTCCCTAGGGTATTATTCAATTTGTCAGGTGAAATTTTGCAGTCAATGAAACTGTTCGTTTGGTTTCTGTTGTCCTGGTAACTCGGCTCAGGAGCCAATCAGCGGCGCCGCTCGCTTCTCCTCATGAATATTAACGAGCAGGAAGTGAGCGGCGCCGCTGCCAGGGCTCGCTGTGCGCAGGCGCGGAGTTCTGCCTCCAACAACAAGAAGCAGGAGCCAGGCAAGATGGCCGACCTGGGGAAAAAGTACTGCGTTAACTGCCTTGCAGACGTTACCAACCTGCGGCTTCGCTGCACCGACTGCCCCGATATCGAGCTGTGTCCGGAGTGTTTCTCCGCGGGCGCAGAAATCGGCAACCACCGGAGATGGCACGGATACCAGCAGGTCGACGGCGGTCGGTTCTCTCTCTGGGGTCCCGAGGCGGAGGGAGGATGGACCAGCAGGGAAGAGCAGTCGCTGCTCGATGCTATCGAGCAGTACGGATTTGGAAACTGGGTACATCACTTTTTTAAGTTACTTCTTTTAACTTAACACCCAAACATATCATATACACGCACAGGAGTTTTATTTTAAAGTGCTTAGAGAGTGTAAAGAGTAAAAGTTAGTAAGTAGCCGTAAAGTTACAGTAACGTTACTGACCTGAAACCGTCTGTCTTCAGTCTGTTGTAAAAGTTGGACCATTGAGCAGCATTTAGCACCGGTCTGTGACTCTTTACTTGTAAAACAGTTTTAAAATCTAGTTTTGAACAGGGTTACATTTAAGCTGATTACTTGCCATATTAGCAAGAAGAGCTCAGGAGTAAGTTACCGATAAATAGAACCGGGAGTAAGTCCTAATCAAACCACAAGGTCACTCCATGATGTGTATTAAAAACATAAATGTAGTCAATTAAATGCATTCACCTGAGACTTAACTAAACTAAGACTTGCATCATGTTTTAAATATAAACACTGATTATTGGTATTATAGAATATGCAGAACTAAAGTGTTCTCGACACACTGGGGTTATGATATTATGTATTTTAAGCTGATAGTTGCACTCCTCAGACATTTATAAGGAAAAACAGCACTTTCCACAAAAAATACATCAAGATATCAAAGTCAAATTAAAAAGTTCATATACCTTAATGTTTTAGAAGGTTACCAGTCAAGAGTGGAATAGCCTCGTGGTCTTTTACTTTATTTTTTACTTTTAATTGTATGCTTATATCTAGACAAATGTTTGTGCACTGACTAAAAGACTCTTGGTTACATTATCAGTTTAAATGAAGGAATTAGCACTGTACCAGTTTAGTCTTAAATTTGTTTTATGTAGAAATAAATATTGCAAGCTGTTTTAAAGACGGCTATTTCTTCTGTTGTCCCCTTTGGTGCTAATTTCTTGCTTGTGTGCTTTCAGGAGGACATGGCCGCTCACGTCGGCGCATCCCGAACTCCTCAGGAAGTCATGGAGCATTACGTCACCATGTACATCCACGGAAACCTGGGTAAGGCCTGCATCCCTGACAGTATTCCAAACCGGGTCACTGACCACACCTGTCCAAGCGGCGGCCCGCTGTCGCCCAGCCTCACCACGCCGCTGCCCCCGCTGGACATCAGCCTGGCTGAGCAGCAGCAGCTGGGCTACATGCCGCTACGTGACGACTACGAGATCGAGTATGACCAGGACGCTGAAAAGCTCATCAGCGGGCTGTCGGTCAACTACGACGACGAGGATGTGGAAATCGAGATGAAACGCGCCCACGTCGACATGTACGTACGCAAGCTCAGAGAACGGCAGCGACGTAAGAACATCGCTCGGGACTACAGCCTGGTGCCTGCATTCCTGGGCCGAGACAAGAAAGACAAGGAGAAGGAGAAACCGGGGATGCTGGGAGTTGTAGGCGCTGCTGGGGGTGTGGTTGGAGCAGGAGCTGGAGGTGGAATAATTGGATCAGGTTCCACGACAGCAGCTGGATCGGGTCCTGTTCCGAGTACACCCAAAAGAAAGATCACCAAGGACGAGAAGGAGCAGCGGGTGAGGCTGCGGGGGCTCTGCCAGTTCATGGCCCACCGGGAGTTTGAAGACTTCTTTGAGAACATGCATAAAGAGAAACTACTGAGAGCCAAGGTGCGAGAGCTGCAGCGCTACCGACGCAACGGCATCACGCGTCTGGAGGAGTCCGCTGAATATGAAGCGGCAAGGCACAAACGGGAGAAACGCAAGGAGAACAAAAGCGTGGTCACCTCCAAACGGGGCAGCTCGGGAGGCGGAGGGCTCGGCTCCGGGATGGGCCTCGGTGGCGGAGCTGGAGGTGGTGGAGGCGTCGCTGGAGGGCTGGGGGTCGGAGGCGGGATCAAAGAAGAGGGCAAAGATGGAGAGTTCGCCGCCATCGAGAATCTGACGGGCTTTGAGCTGCTGTCGGACAGGGAGAAGGTGCTGTGTAACTCTCTGAACCTCAGCCCGGCGCGCTACCTGACTGTCAAAACCATCATCATCAAAGATCACCTGCAGAAAAGGCAAGGCATCCCGGCCAAGAGCCGACTGCCCAGCTACCTGGACAAGGTTCTCAAGAAGCGCATTCTCACCTTCCTCACGGAGAGCGGCTGGATATCCCGAGACGCTTCTTAGCGATCTGACTCTGGTAGCTGATGTGAGCTTCGGAGGCAGCACAGCGTTTACGGTTTCTTGTCGGGGTGACCTTGTGAATATGTAAAGAAACAAAAAGCCCCACTGGATAAAAGTTCTTATTTTCATACATGGGAATGGAATGTGTGGAATTCATCCTTGTGGCTCTGTTCATAATGTTTCTCCATGACGATAGCTACAATGCTAACACCAGCGGGAGGTGCCAGTTGTTTTAGCGCTACTGAAGGCATACATGTTGAAATATTACAACATGTTCAACTGACAACAGGGCAAAAGCCATTTCATGCTGAAAAAAGGTCATACCAGAACATTTCCTGAATGATCTTAGTAATTATTTCAGCTGATATTACCTAGCTGGTGTCAGAAATGATCAAAAGTTGTGGCTTTACGGTCTCTTAAACTGTTCTGTTTGGTGTTTCATCAGTGGGTAACTTTCCAAAGCAACACCCACTGCTAACGTGATCATCACCTGGCCTGGTGTAGCTTCAGATTGTAGCTGACTGCTGATAGATTGGTATCAGTACAAAGGTTGGCCCTAGAAATGCCAAAAAACATGCTGAAAAGGACACAGTCTGTCTTCAGAGGACGCTGCCATGTTTATTTTTCATCTGAAACAAATCAGTAGACATCTGTGCTTAATTACCAAATTTTTGTATTTAATTGAAACCCCTGAAGCCTTTGCGTCAATTATTTAAAGTATGGTTGAAACTGTACGAATACAGCTTCCCATGACTTAAAATAATTGCAGAAGATCTCTATTTTCCGCTCATACGTTGCCAGAGTTTTGTTTGTTTCATCTGGCTTTGTGTCTTTCTTCTTCCAGTGTTGCTCTGCTGCCACTTTCTGTCAACAGGCAGTTAATGGAAACAGTCGATTAATTCACATTTTCTTTTTTGTTTTTGGTGACATTTCCAAGGTTCACTTTAGATTTTAAAACTATAGGAAGCAAGAAGAGGTTTTTGGGTGTGCTTTGCTCTTGTTTTCACTCACATTTTCACTGCAACAGAAAGTCCTGCATGGAAACAACAGAAGTGTTATTAGAAGAAGAGAGAGCTCAGAATTATGCACAGGTGTTGTCAATACTGGGACTGCTTCTGGTTTCACTGCCTGCAGTTCATCCTAGTTCACTCAGTGGTCACTAAGGCTTCCTGGTTGCACAGAAGAGCATGGACTTATTTGATTTTTGTCACAGAATTGGCAAATTTTCACATCAGCATGTAGAATAAAATGATGCTGATTAAATATTACCATTTTCAAGTTGCGGTTCGGTCAGTTTTCCCGACAAAACCAGCACGCCACAGACGAGTAGTTCAAGGACCGCCAGAAAGTTGAGATTTCTGTTGAGTGCTTTGTTGTTTTGATGCTTTCTTGCTCTGATAAATTGGGTAATTTTGGCAATTTAGTGAGGAGGAAAAGCTCCATAATCAACCTTTTGTTATTTATTGACGTCTAGTTCAGCTGTTCTCCGGCGTTCCTCCTTATTTAAGTTTCCCGTATTTACACCAGACTTGACGTCCGCCTTTTGGTCGACCGCTTCGCACGGCTTTGTGAAACCAGATGTTACCTGCCCCCGTCCTTTGGCAGCCTATAATTACTCGCCTTCACTTTGTTGTGAAGGCAGCAGCAGTGACTCATAACGTGCCAATGTGCTATTTACATGCAAATTAGATTATTGAATCGGCCATGTAGAGCTCAGATACAAGAAGAAAAGCGCTGGTGTGGATGTTACCTGTGCTGGAATAAGTGCTGGATTCATGTTCTTGTCTTTCAAGAAGTTTCTGCATTAGGATTGTCAATCTGTTACGAGTCTTATGCATATTTCATTTCACGTGGAGCTCTAAACCATGTTCAAAACCCTACAAAAAGACCCAACAATCGCTGAATCGTACAAACGAGTGTTGCTTTGCACTGGGTGACTCTTTTTCTCGTTTTCTGCTACTGCAGAATCACCAGAGCTTCAAATCTGTGTAAATCCACGGCAGAAAGTAGTCCCCAAATTTGAACAATAATTGCTAAAACTAGGATAATATGGATATTTATGATGCTCATGTCTTCCACAGAAATCCGTGGGTGTCGGAGACATGTAGTTTTTTCATGGGATTTGTTGACCACGAAAAGATCTTCCTTCTTGCCTCGTTTTTTCGCAATGAACGCCCCTTTATCCAAGAGCAGATTGCTTTTCTACCTGTCTCCAGCAGTCTAGAATATGTAGAAAAGCAATCTAAAAAAAACTTCTAATCATTTTCCACCATTTATGCTGGATCCACTCCAGGAAGTAGACGAGTTTTTTAGAGCGTTGCAGCCCACTGCTGATGCGTTCCTGATGGATTTGGGTTTTTGAAGAAGCAGAAAGAGCATTGCGTTGGTTCTGTACAGTAGAGATACGAAGCATTTTTCAAGTTGGACCCAGAATGTTCTTTGTCTGATTCCTACCTTTGTGGGTCGTAATTCAAAGAGAGACTTTTATTTTGACATTTTCCTCTGCTTGTGCAACTAAGTGTTCCAGGTTTGGGTTGAAAGGAAAATTATTTTTTGTAAAGGGGGGGGGGGGGGGGGGGTTTCGCCTACTTTACCAAATGTAAATAATTTTGTAAGATCATTTTGGGGGGGGAAATATAATTACTGACCTGTGAAATGTACAGTATTTTGTGTCATGGAATTTTTTTTTATAGCTTTTGTAATAAAAAAAAAAGTTTTTGGATTTAAAAGAAGCAGCGTTTTGTGCGGCTTTGGTTCTCGTCATGGCATGCTGTTGAGCCGTCGTACATCCTGTCGAGCTGTTGTGCTGTTCCATTACTTCATTGTTCAACCTGACAAGTATGGAGATGTATTAAAAGTGCAACTACTTTATACTTCTAAATAGTCCTGTTTCTTTAATGGCAATGCTTATTGGGAAACACTAAATGTCAGATTTTGTCACAGAGAGACATTTACAATTACAAAATTATTGCATTTAAAGACATTTTTAAGCACTTTTATTTCCATTATAGTCTACTTTATACCTCTACATATGTTGTTCATTTTCCCTAAATAGTCAAAACAAACTGCAGTCTTTGTTACTCATATTTGGGGAACAATCATGCAGAGTTTTAAAACTATATTTCCCATAATGCTTTTGTGGATGCATAATGTTCCTGTTGCTTCACATAGTTAAAATCTGTGCATCAAGTATTTGCATGTATGCATAAAAGCACCAAAATGCCCTTACGCTGCTTTCAAATCATCGGTATTCACCTCTTTGTTTCACTTCTCAGTCAAAAGTCAAACACTCAACCAACGATTTCAAAGTTTGCCAGTTTATTCTGATGCAGTGACAGTTTGGACAAAGGTCCACAAATAGAACTCTTCTACTGGTTTACAAGTAAAGTTACTGTCGGCCACCGCTGAGCTCAACTGTGAGGTGTTACAGTGACTGAAGCTGGCTGACCGGACCGTTAGCGTCTTGGAAAGTCGACATCAGCAGAGTAAAATCTCAGCTTCTACACGGCTCATTACTTTATTTACAGAATGATGTTCAAACTCACAGAACAAAACAAGGACAACTGAGAAGTTTGACATTATTATAATTAAACAAAAGTCCGGAATGACAGCAGCTCAGTATCAGCACGACTCACTTTGTGAATGTGTTTTGACACCGTATCCGACCCCAAAAACAGTCTTGAAATGAGGGGTTTATGATCTTCTCCTCAAGATTGATGGTTCTGAGAGGGAACGTGAAAGCCTCTGCCTGTGTGTCTGCTGATTTTATTAAATAATCTCTGACGGTAATGACTCATGGCTGATGACAGACTGAAATTTTACTGGGAAGACTGTCCTGTGCCAGACAAAGCGTAGCTGTTAAAAACTGTCAGATGTTGTCCGCGTACGAAGTTCAGTTGGTTTCCCGTCTCTTTGAGGCACCTTGGGGTGGGGTTAGTGTGAGGACGGGCTTGTGGGAAAAGGGTGGCAGGGCCTTGACCAGTCTGCTGAGCCTGAGGTCATCCATCTCCCTGGTGACGATGCTAATCCCACTTTGCTGCTCAGTTACATCTCGAGTTCTAGGGGCCCTTAGCCACGCCCACCAACGCTGGCCTGAGGGTGCGACCGTGAAGTTTGTAGCCCACTTTGGTCACTATGGCGACGGTGCCGGGCTCCTTGCCCTCCACGGGGGCGTGGAAGAGGGCCTCGTGCTCGTAGGGGTCGAACTTGAGGCCGTCGGGGTTGATCTTGACCAGGCCGTGCTTGGTGAACACCTTCTGGATCTGGACCTCGGTCATCACCAGGCCGTCGTACAGGTTCTTCAGGTGGGGGTTCTGGCTCGTCACCTCCTCCTTGGGCACGCTCTCCGTGGCCTTCTCCAGGATGTCGGCAACCTCCAGCAGGTCCTTACAGAAGCCCTGGATCCCTGATGGGGGTAAGATGGTGGACCGTTATTCATTTAAAGACAATACAACTTCTGAATAACCTGAACTCTCTTTCTAGTGATAATAACCGTCTGTATTTATGAAAATTCTGCTTAGAAGACGTCATCATTGGTTGTCCAGACTGACAGCAAGTGGAATGGGACCAAAAGCAGGAAACATGTCACCAAGTGAGGTCCGCTCTCTTTACTTTGAGTTTTAAAAACTATCGTTGTAGCATAATGGTTTCTTAATACTACCCAGAAAAAGCTAGTGGTCAAACCAGATTGAATAATTGTACTAAACTGAACATGAGTGTGATTTATGGCTCCTGACTGCAGCATAGCATCATTTTAAGCAGCTTATAACCAGGTTTTAGCATCTTCTGGTGTCAGAAAGTTGCACTTTACCCGTTTTGTGGGAAGCAAAATCAAGAGATATGCAGGAAATGCACTCAGCAAGACATTTATCTGTGGATTCAGATGTGATATCTGACATTATATAATCCCAAATGTTAAACCAGCTAGAAAGAAAACACTAATTGCTAGACTTTAAAGTGCATAGCTAATAAAAGAATGTAAATGTCATGCATCCATGAACAGCGTAGATGGGTCTTAAGTTTAGAAAAAAATTGTAGCATGTAAACAGTGCAAAAATTCAGTATATTTTGGTGCATTAAACCAACCATTTTATCAAGAATTCGGTTCAGTAAAAAGGGCTAAAGTTGCCCTTTTGTGACATCTAGTGGTGTGTCTCCGTAACTGCAGGAGATTTGATCCATTTGTGGCAGGCCTTGTTCCGTGGTGTAACATGTGGAAAAGCAGCAGAGCATTTACAAAAAGTATTTACCGTATAATTTGGCATCGTCCATCATCTTCTGACTCCTCGTCCTCAGGTTCTCTGTGTCTGCTAAGGCCCTCTTGTACTTTTCCTGGAAACAGAAAGTCAGTTTAAAAACTCTAAATGCTCTCAAATACTTTCACAATGTATGAATTTATTCCTCGGTCTACAGGAAGTCGACGTCTTTAAATCACAACAGTTGGATGCTTTAGTCTACAGATGATTTTGCAACTTATTTGCAGCCCGTCTGTTAAGTAATAAGCAGACTAGAACAGTAACAGCTCCAAGGTGAAAGAAAAAAAAAAACAGTTTAGTCCCTACTGTACGGTCAGAATCAGAATAGTAGAGCTGGACGTTGAACTGCAGTCAGCTCAGACTCACTGTCATTTCCTTGAGCTGCTCTTCCAGCTGGGTCTTCTCCTCCACCAGGACTTTCTCTGCTGCATTCTGTTCTGGCTTCTCGGCCTCCTCCTCTGACCCGTGGCCGTTCTTCTTCTGGGTGGCCGTGCATAATAATCGCGGGGAGGCTCTGGAGTGGAAAGATGGGCAGAATAAGTTCATATTCTATCGGCAAAGTAGTTCGATGCCCAGTTTAGTTCCAGAAAATAACTCTACCAAACACAAAATGGCTTAGTAACTTGAATATACACAGAATGAAACATCAGAATTAAATGTTTGATGTTTAAAATTTCCAGGACAAGGACATAAAGACCCCTACAAAATGAAAACAAAATCTAGTCCACTGGTTGGTGACAAAAACCTGAATACGTTAGTGAGTTGGGATGCAAAAAAATAACAAAAGCGAGAAACAAAACGACCAAAAAATAGACAAAGCGCAAGCGAGACAAAAAAAAAGCAAAACGACAAAGATGCTACACAAAAGAACGAAATGAAGCAAAACACAAAATGACAAAAATAAGACAAAAAACACAAGCGAGACAAAAAGGAAACACAAAATAACAAAAACAAGGAACAAAATTACAAAAGTCAGACAAAAAAAGACAAAATATTACAAAAATGAGACACAAAAGAACAATGAGCAATCTAGTATTTTACTTTTCTGATCAAAACAACTTCTCATGGTTTAGAAATTATTTTAAATTTATAGTTTCACGAATTTACAATCTGCAGTTAATGTCTTCTTTGAAATTTTTACACTTTGAGGGCCGGTTTTGACCTGTGGGCAGCATGTTTGTAGGATTTTAACCTTAGTTTTTAAGCTGCTTTGGTACAATTACATAATAGAGAGGCTCAAATTTGTAACAATAATCCAATTTTTCCATTGGAAAACTCAATAAGTCTTGTTTTAAATGTGCTATATAAAAAAGGTGGCTTATAATAACAGGTGTACTCTAGTTCTGAGTCATTTTCAGTAACAGAACAGCCTCTTTCACCAGATGTCATCATCTCTCTCTAGCCAGTAGAGCAGCGTGGAGACATCACGCCAGACTCCATTCACAAAATGCTTATTTAAACACATATAAAGCTTTAATAAGCAAACGGAAGTGCACATTAATGGCGAGATAAGATAAAATTAGCCCAAAAATGAATGGAGTTTGGTTCGGCATTTCCTGCATATAAGTGAAGCCTCACGAAGGAAACTAAGCATCTCAAATATTTCAGCCTTTTAGCTTTCTAAAGGAAAGTATCTAAAATAAGACACGCAGATGATTTTAATACTTTGACACCGTTATAACAGAGAGCTTGAACGTTAGCTTAGCATCAACTACAGCCATCTGCTAGCATTCATGTCATGTTATGTCACTCTGTTCCTAGCTAGCTATGACATGTCAACCATGTCACACAAAAACACAGTGGTTTGGCTCATGTTTTAGTCTCCAGCACAGAAATGTACACATCTTTATGGTCGGTTTCTGCGCACATATATTATTATTATTTCCAGAAAGGTCACCAGTGAAGGCTGCCGAAGCTAAAATGCTAACCGGCTGCTGGCATGAGAAAACAGGCGCTAAAATACCCAATTCAGCGGACAAAGGGAACAGTAAATTACACGTACCTTAAAAGCGCAGGTGAGGCCACAAGAGAGTAGCTCTGTCTCACTGCTCGTACACACCAGCTTGCCATTTTCTCTAATAATTCGCCGTGCAGGTAAGAAGCTCCCTGTAACGCACGCTGACGGGACGCACAACCGTGATGTCGGCAGCGTGAGGCCTCAGCCAATCACAGATGACTACGGGAACGCCTCTCCCAATCGACCAATCAGATGCTTTAAAGCGTCTGACGTCTGGGTATATAGCTTGGTTGAGTTTAAGTTAAAGGTGAAAGCTATACATGTGACCAAGGACAGTTTTTTTTTTTTTTAAAGAAAAAAGCGTTAAAAAAGTGAAGGTTGAATCTCCCACGCTAATTTTGTGGACATTGAGTGCTTTTTCTCAATGTTAATGTGAACGTCAAAATAAGACTTTATTGAATGAGAGCTGCTGTAGTGCTAGAGTCCCTTGTGTCAGAGCATTGAGGCTGCTACACCTACAGTTTGGTAAATGTGTGTTTTACTCTTGCCTACATCTGTCAACAACACTGTCTGCTGTGTGGTGCTGACTGGGGAATGGATTCAAAGCTTCCTAGCTGAAGCTTCTCATTGGTTTTAACACACGACATCACATCTCCACTATTCTGACTTCTCTTGTTTGGCTCCCTGTCTGTTTTAAAATTGACTTTAAGATTTTACTGATCACTTTTAAAGCTCCTTTAAGTGAGTAAATAAGACTTGCTGAATCAGTAACTTCTTTTAAATCACTTTTATGAACTCACCTTCAAGTAAAGTTCTCTTTTATCATTCTCTGCCTTTTTAGCCCTTAGCTTAATCTATTATTCCCATCTTTATTTTCTCTTCAGCTTCTCTCTTGTGTTATGTTGTCCTTTTAACCAGCTTCTAATCAGCTATCCATTCTGTACATTTTTGTCATTTGTTGTGTTCGACCTCTCAAAGCACTTTGTGAATGTTTATCTTAAAGGTGCTCTACAAGCAAAGTTATTGTTGTTGTTAGTAAAGTTTCCACAATGTGTTTTTGTGAGCATTTTTGGAGTACTGTCCCAGAAAAAGTTAATGAAAATGATTTTTTTTTGTTTTTGCTCGCTTGAGGTGTTTTTTTTCACTTGGTCGAACAATAGTTAATGCACCTTGTTTGAATAAGTTTCAAACATTTGCTCACGTGGCCGATCACTCTTTTCTGCTTTATTTGTTGTCAGCACGAAATATGTCCTCTACTTCTCTTTTTGATGACCAGAATTTTGCTTGTTTCTTCTTCTTCTTCTTCTTCTTCTCCTCTAAGACTTTTGAAAACAATTCTTAAAGATCTATGGTGTGTTTAAATGAAGGCTTGACAAAAAAAAAGACCAGAATATCCTATGGCATCATGTCTGATTTTGCAGTGTCCCAGCCAGCGTGCTTTTCTGACACAGCAGAAGAGGGAAACAGTCTGCAGCCAGTTGATGTCACATTGCAGACTGTGGTGGATATATGAGCAAGATGGTCAAAGCTTAAGATGCAGTATTATGATGAAGTAGTATGTCCTAGCTGTGTGATACTGCAGCTAACAGGAGGTACTTTGTAAGGGCAGCTGAACAAGCTCATTTTTTTCCATCTTCTTTCCACATTTTTTTTTTTGCCACATTTCAAAAGTTTGCTTCAAATTCTCTCATCTTCTACCTTGACACTATCATATGGACTTGCAGTATTTTCCACAGGCGAATGACGATGACAAGATGAAACGCTGTACCTCCACACGCAAGAGGAAAGCAACGTTTCTGATGCTCATCTGAAGGTGAAATGAAGGTAAGCAATGAGCTCTACCTGGGACCCCCGGTTATTCCTCTAGAACTGGGGAACCTCCTTGGATGAGATTCAAATGTCCCCAAGAACCAAAAAGAAAAGTCTGCTGAAGAACTTAAGACAAGAACTAATGTGGCATTAAACTGGAGGATTATTTTTGGACCGAATTTTTTAAAGTTTGTTTCAAAAATAGGGTACACATCCACTGTTTTGAGCTGTGATACTGCAGTTTAAAATACTACAAAGACTGCTTTATTATATGCTGTTATTGGCAGGGAAGGAAGTGCATTAAATGAATAAATGTGGGATGTAAATTTAGAGTCACCATCATCAATAATATCCAATAAACTGCCAACATGCACAACAAATAGGAATCTTGTCTCAAATGCACCAGTGTTGGAGTTGTAACAGTTTGTATAGGTGCCATAGAGTTGCTGCTGCCATGATAACCACACATTTTTCCGTAGCTTCTTGTCAAAACTTTAAACTTTATTTATTTTTAAGCTGCAGAACGTTAGCTCGTCCAAAAATCCGCGAGCAGCTCTTAATCGTGTTCGTCGTCTATCTATGGGATGTGAGCGACTGACTCCTGAAGGCATCCAAACGCCCACGTGTGCTGGTTTCTATGTAGAGAAAGTCAAATCTCCGAAAACGCGGCGGTTTTCCTCTGAGCTGCAGCCTTTTTACGTCACTGTTTTTGTCAACAGAGAAAAACACCCTTTACAAATTACCAGAGGCCAAAGATCTGTTGGATCTGTTGGTGTTTGCAGGTCCGAAATGTTGTTTTTGTGGCAGTCAGATTAGATTACGCTTAAAAAAGGAAGGACTTGGACTTCACCTGGGAGCTCAGATGTGGATCCATTTCGTGAGTTGTGACAGTCAAATTGCCTGTATCTTCCACACGGGCTCTTTGAATGACACTCGCAGCCCGTTCATTCAGTCTGTCTGCCTACAGTCAGCTAATCAGCTCCTTTGTAGATGAAAATGAAACCTTGCATCATCTTTCTCTCTCTGCCTCTTCACAAACACACACACACTCTCCAATCTCCTTTTCATTTCCTGCCTCTCTCTCTCCTCCTTTTCTTTCAGTGCACATCTGACGAGGCGGAGCTAATTGATAGGCATGCCATTTCTCTCAGCCCCCGTCACTCCACCTTTTCACCGTTTTCCCCTCAATGGTGACGAGGGAGGGGGGAAAAAAAGGGAAGAGGCAAATTAGTCCTTCATTTTGCAGTAAGCGGAGCAGACAGGTTGGCGCTTCCTCATTAGGAGGAGGTTTGTTTCATGAGGTGGAGCGCAGATCCCTCTTGTTTCTGCTTTGATGAGGCCGAGCAGAGTCCGACTTTGATGTCTGTCGTTAGTGAAGCTCTTGAAAGACTTGTGATTGGCGCCTGATGAGAAAACGGGTCGGGCAGCGGCGAGGCAGTTCGCTCAGCGGCAGCTTTCCGCCACCGTCTGATAGAAGCTTCAACCGTGTTTGGTTTTATTTCTTTGTGACGGCAAGTTGAAGGCTTTTCAATGGGGCGTCGAGCTTTTTGCCGTGACATCTGAATTAAAATCAGTTCAGGTTCATTAAAGAGGCCTTCTGTGTTGGTAACCTTCTTCTGAAAGCTGTAAAGATACATCTTCAGAGGCATTAACCTGAGATATTTCACACTGGTAACGGAAATGGTTTCATAAATCGAACATTCAGTGTTGGAAAGTCTTTCTGCTGAGGGGCTTAGTCTGTTTTCTGCTCCATGTTTTTTAGACTATCAAATATAGCAGACATTATTCTCATAAAGACTACTTTGACTTGGGTTACTTTACCCTCCTCCCCTCTTCAGCGCCTCCTGGTGTTTGGATGCTGGCATCTACAAATGTTTGATATGTGAAACCAAACTCAATACAACTCTGAACAGCAATGATCCCAAACCACCGGGCTGTTTGGGTCATTTGGTACACACAGGGAGAATAGAAATGATTTGTTTTATGTTTTCTTTTGACTTGGAGCTTTTAGCCATGTTATCTTCATTAGGAGATGGAGTCGACTCAGTTGCCTTGAAAAGCTCAAATTTACTTTTTTTTTTGTCGCATTTAAAAGCTTAGCTTCAAAGTTCATAGTTGAGCTTATCTTAAACTATGCTTCCTGTATAAATATGCAATTTTAAATTTGTTATTTTTATATGCTACTGTTCAAAAGTTTGGAATCACCCAGGCAATTTTATGTTTTCCATGAAAGCTCACACTTTTATTCATGCTCTGTTATTTAAAGTTGCTCTATATTACCTAAAGTAGCTCTATATTAGCTGAAGTTGATATTATTAAAGTTCCTCTACATTAAAGTTGCTCTGCATTGGCTAAAGTCACTCTATATTATGTAAAGTTGCTCTAATTGAGCTGAAGTTGCTCTATATTAGTTAAAGTTGCTCTACAGTACTCTCCAAACATCTGGGATCATCCACACAATTCCATGTTTTCCATCAAAACTCCCACTTTTATCCATGTGCTAACATAGCTGCACAAGGGTTTTCCAATCATCAATGAGCCTTTCAACACCATTAGCTAACACAATGTAGCATTAGAACACAAGAGTGATGGTTGCTGGAAATGTTCCTCTGTACCCCTATGGAGATATTCCATTAAACATATCCAGCTAGAATAGTCATTTACCACATTAACAACGTCTAGACTGGACTTATCATTCATTTAATGTTCTATTCATTGAAAAAAAAAGCTTTTCTTTTAAAATAAGGACATTTCTAAGTGAACCCAAACTTCTGAACAGTAGTGTATATTAATGTCGGCTTCCGTACGTTAAATCTTCACTTTCACCTTTGATGTCTTGACAGTTCTAATCTCCTTTTTCCGTCACTGACCTTTTGCTTGTTTCATCCCTGCTTCCATCTTGTTTTCCTTTCCAAAGTTCTGATGGGGACACGAGATGAGCGTGTTTGTTGGGTGCTTATCTGGGTTAAGGATTCGCTCCTTATGAATAGTCATTGTAAGGCCTCAGCCTTGGGGATGGAGGCAGACTGAGCTGTCTGTTTGTTTACCAGAGACGCTGGAGCAACTTGCCTCGAAACCCGATGTGGTATAAAAGCAGGAAAAAGAGGAGGGAGGAGAGGAGGGGGTGATGGAAGTCAGACGCAAATGAATGAGGGTCTTGGACGCCGACGGAGAGCGAAGAAGACGCCAAGGAAAAATATACGGCACTTCAAAGCCCGCCTGTAATGGCAGAAAGGTCGAGAGCTGGTGGGTGGATACAAATTGTTTGAAAGTTGGTCCTTCATTTCTTTTCCCCGCACACAAACTAGAAGACAACATATTCAAGGTTGTTCAATTATTCATGTTCGGGGATCTTCTCGGAGCCCTTTCACGTCTCATCCGACAAGACTAACAAGACCTTCACGGTATTACCAAGGGGATGTTTGTTTACACGGATCAGATCCAGAGCAGGAAAATGGCTGGTTTGGGTCAGATGATTGCCACAGTTTTTGATGTTTCCGGGGGTGTGCGGACCCCCCACAGCAGGAGGGCATTCAGGCTTTAATGAAGGGCCTCGGAGCTGTTTGGCTGGCGTGATGCAAGGCGCGACAAAACCCGCAGGAAGGCTGCCTCGGTGCTGGTGACAGCCACAGGACAGCCGCCATCACAAAGGAGGGCTTTCATTCATCGTTTTTTTTTCCTCAAAGGTGGCACGTACAGTCCTGCAGAGAAAACAAACCCTGTCAACACCGCTAGCCGGGCAGCCCGTCACTGATGGAGGATGGAGAGGGAGAGCACTCTGATGCTGCACGGCTGTTAAATGCAAGAGTGGCGTGAAATGAAAAGGATTTGTTCTCAGCAATTCCTCATGTCGAGGCTCAGAAATGCACCGACTTACATCACCTTTCTACATTGTTAGTAACTGCTAGCTAGTTTCAAACCAATCCAATTTTATTCTGTTTACACTACCGCTCAATAGATTGGCGTCACTTAGAATTAGCGCTTGATATATTTTAACCCTCGTGTCGTCCTGCAGGTCAAACCGACCTGAAAATTTGAAAATATGGAAAAAATCTATCTTTTTACTGTGGAACTTCTGATGTGTACATTTTCAACATTTTTTGGGAAATGTTTGAGCATTGTTTGATGGAAAAAAGAAAAGTTTCTTAAGAACATTCACACAAAAAATCAACCAAAATCCAGCGAAATTCGCTGGATTTTGGTTACTAGAAGTTTTACTGATATATATGTAGTCACTTTTTGGATTTTTTTGGAAGATTTTTACTCATTTTTTTGAAAATATTTATAAGAATTTTCTTGCCAAATTTGTTGGATTTTTTCCCTATAACTTTCAAGGAATTATTGGAATTTTCTTCCTGAAGGTTTTGCAAATTTTCATAAATTTTGGGATTTTTTTTGCTGAATTTTTGGATCTTTTTTCAGACAAGGAAGCAATATTTTTTGGTGCCCATAAATGAAGACAACAGGAGGGTTAATTTGAATGTTCTAATAATTAATTTTCATGCAATAAATCTGTGAAATCTCTGAAATAATAATTTAAAAATGTTTATAATGTTGTTCATTAGGTTAGATTACCTTTTTAGCATGCTAACATCTCTAAATTGGCAAAAAAAAAAAACAACAAACATTAAATATTAAAGGCCCTACATGTTATAGTAGTTTATCTGTAAGTTGTTGAGAGGTTTGACTTGAAACAACAAATGTGGGCCTCATGGTGGCGCTAGAGGAGACGTTATTCTCACTTTTTTTTATGTATTAGGTTTGTGTATTGCTATACCCACATTTCAAAGCACATGGGAGCAGATTAGAATATAGATATAGTGTGTATAAATACAAGATGGTGACACACTCTTTTCTTTCCCACTCCTCCCTTGACGACAGTTAAGACATTTGCCTCGCGTGGTAAACAAATCTGTCACAATTAGTGTTGCTCCAGCAGAGTGTGTTTCATGTTCCTACCTCGGGTCCAGGGGGAGGAATGGGGAGGTGGTGGGTGAGGGCTAGAGGAGCGACGATGCCTTTTGTGTTCGGATGTTGGAAATATAAACCCGTGGGGAGAGAGTGGGTTAGATTGAGTGGGAGCTGTGGGCGGAGGAGCCTGGTAGGAAAGTGGTCCCGGCTCTCCGGGGAAATTTGACAAATATATCAGAGAGAATTCCCAAAGTAAAGACGTTTACATTGAGCGCCGGCAGAGTAAAAGAAAAAACAGTGTGATGTGTTTATTGCCGCGGTGAAGAGGTTTTAAAGATGCGAAACATTAGCGGAGCCGAAGCCTTTTAAAAGTCGCTTTTTATCGCTGTGAGGCGACAAAACCGCTTCCTGCTGAAGAATTACGGCTTCTGTCGTGGTCGAAATGCTGTGTCAGAGGCTTTTATTGCTGAGTCACTGTTGTGGAGCAGCGAATGCGCGTAAATTTTGACTCGAGATTGGTCTGCAGCACGGATACAGGAAGCTAATGCTGCTATCGGTGCCTTAATAGGTCATTTAAGCTCAAAATAGCTTGTATCAACTCACATCTAGAGGTGTTTATAGCAGTTGAGTTTCCCTTATTTCACCAGCTTCCTTGAGCTGATCACTTTTTGGAAAGTTGCAAGAAATGCTTGCTCGTCTTGTAGTATAGGCAGTTTGATTCTATTGGTAAAAGTTGAATGGCAAATGTTCCCTGGGAGTTGAAAACACATTTCATATCTACTTCCAAGTTGTGACAATGACCAGAAAGCTCCAATTTTTCTAAAAGCTCTGATACTTTTAAAGAGCCCACATCATGCCTTTTGGGTTTTACGTCTTCCTGTAGCGAGTAACAGCTTTTTATTGCATGTACAAAGTCTGCAAACTGAAAAAAGCCCAAATCTCACACCAAAGGGAATCATTCTCCATCACAGAAACCTGGCTAAAATGTCTCGTTTGAAGTCCAGGCTTGTTTTCTGTCATTTATTGACATCATCGTGTAACACATTTGCATAACAAACAGCTTCCTCCCAGTCCGTCTTTATTTCTGCTGCTTTTGCTGTGGCCATGACTCCCACCCTTTACTTATAGATCTAGGGGTTACAGTACGTGACCAATATTGACCAATCAGAGCAGACTGGGCTTTTCAGGAGGCGGGACTTAAAGAGTCAGCCGCTAAAATGAAATGTTTCAGAGGGAGGATGACAGGAGTTGCTGCAGAAATGTACAAAATAAGGAAAATAATGTATATTTAGAATGTTAAAGAATGTAAAAATATTCTAGTCAACCACAAAAATCGAATTTTGAACTAATAAATGTGCAGAATATGGACTCTTTAAGATGGAATTTCTAACATTCTCTCAACACTTGAGTTAAAGTGTCGATATCTGTATTGGTTTATGCAAAAATCCCTGTTGGTTAGACTCCATTCGTCATTCAGTTCACATAATGAGAGAACATATACGGCTCCTGCTCTCCTCAGATGGGTTCATGCAAGCGTAGACTCCTGACACCGGCTCTGATTAGCCCATCATCCTTGAAGGTTTATTGTAGGTCAGCGCGATTGCTTGGAGAATTAACCTGCCTGTGTAGTCATTCATCAGTACCGAGCCTCATAGCACAACACTGCACCGCTCAATGGTCAGACAGAGAACGGCATGTTGATTAATGTCGTCTGATCTGCCTGAAAAAGTCATTATTAACATGGGCATGTCTGAGTTCTAGTCTGTTAGCATGTATGCTACATGCCAACCAATGTGTGAAGTTTCCATAATGTGTAGTTCTTGTAGGTTTTTGCTTCACTCTTCTGTCCAGTTCATCCCAAATCAGCTCCATGGGGTTTAAGTCTGGAGACTGTGCTGCCATTCCATGTTTTCAAGCTTACCGTCTTGTTCTTTTTTCCTAAGGTAGTTCTGACATAGCTTGGACTGATGTTCTGGGTCATTATATGCTGTAGGATGAACTCCTGACCAGCTAGGAGCATTTCAGAGGGTACTGCAGAACGCTGTGGTAGAAGTTTAGGTTCAGAGTACCTCAGACTATATACTTACCTCTCCATGGTTTGACAGTTGATGTCACACACTGTGGGAACCATCCTTTCTCCTACTGTGGCGTAAAAAATTCCTCCGTGATGAACTAAAGAATTCTGATTTTGGCTCATCAGTCCATAATACCTTCTTGTAGTCTTAGTAGTCCGTTGGCGGTGCTTCATGCCCAGGCGAGCCTCTTTTTCTATTCTATCATCTTGACAGTGGCTTTCTTACCGCAACTCGACCTGTGAAATCTGCCATCTTCAATCTTTTCAAACTTTTCAATCATTTTGGCCACATTTTAAGTTGTTTACATGATTTTTGAGGAATTTTGCACAGATTTTATCACTTCAGTCAGGTTTAGGTTGTTTCTACACATTTAGTGTTATTCTGGCGCAATTTATTTTGTTTTTGATGGATGTGAAGCCATTTTGGTCAAATTTTGAGTCATTTTAAGGCATTTTGACAAACTTGAATTCATTTTGAAAAGGTTTTAAACTGTTTTAGACAGATTTGAAATCATTTTTGAAAAAATTCTAAGTGATTTTGGACAATTTAGACATTTTAGGTTGTTCTAGACAGATTTTGTGTTATTCTGGGCACAATTCAAGTTGTTTTGAGCAGATTTTCAAGTTGAAACTGAGACTTCTTACTACGAGCACTTTTAAGCTGTTGACTCTCAGAAACTTGTCTTCAGATTCTGTTGTGACTTTGGGTCTTCCTGTCAGAGTTTCCTCCGGTGTCTGAGCCTTTTGACGGTGAAGAAAGCTGGACTCACTGACATCTTGACTTTCTTCTCAATTTCTGTGTCGCAAAGACCTAAAATTTTTAAGTTTTATGATGGTCTGTCTCTCTTCTATTGTTAATTGTCTTTTCCTCTCCATTTTATATCAACACTCAACTTTCTGCAGTACAATATTGTTCAAATAATGCTCTGGAGGGTTTGGAGCCACGGTGAGTTCCATCACTACTTTTATGCAGATGGAGGGGGTTGGAAGCAATCAAGAAAAGTTGGGACACCTGTAGGACTTGGTTGCACCAAAATTCAAAACCTCCATTGGTGCAGCTTTAAGCTGTTAACCCTTATCTTGTTCCCTTTGTACCATTTCAAGCTATCCATTGGACTTGGACTACTTGAATTTCAATAAAAATGAAAAATTGGGCCATTCTAAGACTTTGACCGGTAGTGTAATTGAAACATGGCTTTTTACCCATCGTTGGTGTATGATCCTCTACAGCAGACTCCATGATGTAGTCGTCGCTATGCATGGATGCTTGAACATGGAAACACTGATGTATATTTGTCCGCTACAAGCATTCTGTTCATGCACTGCTGCTGCCGACGAACACAGAGCTTTCAATCCAGCAGCCGGGGTGAGTTATCAGCCTCACCCTTTTAATGTGGGATGACAGAGTGTGACGGCGGGGGGGGAGAGGAGGGGACGGACCCTAATAGATGGTCACACCTTTTAGGAGGCGTGAAATACCGAGGAGGAGAGCGCTGGGAGGCCGTGTGTGTGGTTCAAGGGATGAAGAGTGTGTATTAGCATTTAGAAGTACTTTAGCGTTAGGAACTGAGATAATTACTGCTCAGGAGTTCAGCGAGGTCAATCGCCAGGCGCCTCATTACTGCGCTGGAACATCCCATTAAACTGTGCTGGACGGATTCCTCGGCCGGGATGGAGGTGTGTGTTTATGTCCCACCACAGGACGAGAGGTGATCACGGCCAGGAAAAATTACATTTTAATGAAGTCGTTTTTGTCCAGTAGCTACTTTTTAAGACTTCTACACTGTAAAAAGTGAGGTTTTAAATAATTTGACTGCTGCTGTTGTTTTACAGATTTTCTTTGTTATGCTAAATCACATTTCATATCTGGTAAAATCACAGTCGACCCTGAAAGTCTCATTTTGAGTTAATAAATGTGCAAAATATGGGCTCTTTAAAATCGAGCAGATGGATTGTGATGATTAAAAATGGAATAACCCAGTTTCTTATGTAGACACAGGGTGGAAATTAGTTTCAAATGACCACTTTTATGCATGTGAGTACATAGTGAGTGAGCACGTATGGAAGTTTTGGTCATATTTTGGCATTTACACTACCGTTTAAAAGTTTGGGGTCATTTAGAAATGTCTTTATTTTTAAGAGAAAAGCATTTTTTTCAATGAATATGACATTAAATGACTGATAAATCCATTCTAGACATTGTTAATGTGGTAAATTACTATTCTAGCTGGAAAGTTTTCATGGAATATCTCCATAGGGGTACAGAGGAACATTTCCAGCAACCATCACTCCTGTGTTCCAATGCTACATTGTTGTGCAGTTATGTTAGCACATGAATAAAAGTTTGAGTTTTTATGGAAAACATGAAATTGTGTGGATGACCCCAAACTTTTGAACGGTAGTGTCGTCAACTTGAACTCATTTAGAACAATTTCAACAAATATAGAGCAACTTTACTATAGAGCAACGTTTACTAATGTCAACTTTAGCTCATACAGGGCAACTTTAGCTAATGTAGAGCAACTGTAACTCATTTAGAACAACTTTAAATGATATAGAGCAACTTCAATATAGAGCAAGTGTAACTAATAATGTCAACTTTAGCTAATATAGGGCAAGTTTAACTAATGTAGGTCAACTTTAACTCTTTTTGAGCAACTTTAAACTCATTTTGAGCAACTTCAGCTAATATACAGAAGCTTGAATTAATATAGAGCGACTTTAACTAATGATATAAACTTTGACTCATTTAGAGCAACTTTAGCTAATGCCGAGAAATAAAGTGATTCCTGTCAGATTATCCTACAACCTGACTGGAAGAGGGCGCTATTTAACTTTCTCATCATCGTCATCAGTTTAAAATGCTCAAATTCACCAATTTGCTCAGTTCTGAATATGACATTGCAGCATAAAAACGGGAGATTCCATGTAAACACACCTGATGTGAGCGTTCTAGTTAAAACGTCTGACAGATTCCATCCAAACCGCATCTCCAACTGAACTCGGTAAATATTTCACGGCCGTGTTTGTGCGATCGCTCAGGAGGCGTCGTGGGATGAGTGAAGCAGGTCTTGCATCATGTGAACGTAGAGGCAGCTCGAGGGGAGGCGAACCTCGGACCGCAGGCTCGTTAGCATGCCGGGACGCTCAGTGGAGCTTTTGTTCGTCATGAAATTTCATGGATAATTGGAAGTTATGAAGATTAATGTGCATTGGTTTGACAGACCTGCGGGAGAGAGAGGGGTGTGTGGAAAAGGCTCAACAAGTTCTCCTCGGTGGAGCCTTGTCATGATTCCTGCTCAATCCCCTGATAATGATTGATCACTTGATTCGCATGCTGCCAACATGAATCGGTGGTTCTCCTCCGTCTGCAACCGCTCTGTGCTCTTACAGGCCCCAGAGGATCCACAGTTTAACTTCGCCGTAATTTATTGCAAATTATTCCAATTAGGGAATGCAGAGAAGCAAATCTAATTGTATGTTTCACTCTCATTACTGTTATTTCCCTCCGCACGCTGTAGACTGTAATAAATTTAATCAGGAATCAAGGACAAAAACCTTCCAGGTTCCTTGGAGTCAAATGACATCGACTGCAGAGAACCTGAACGCCACACGTGTCTTTTAGTGTGAGCATGAAGAATATACAAGCTAAAAACAAAAGAAAGGGCTTGTTTTTCTCATTAAAGTTTCATTCTCTAGGAGGAAACGGTTTCACAGCATTTATATTCTGTTGCAAAATTCTTGGAAAAGGTGCTGTAGTTCTTGCACAAAGTTGAGTTTCTCTTGCACAAATTTTACTAGAAACAAAAAAAATCCTTAAGTTTTTAAAAATCTCTCAAATATGTAAATTCTCCAGGACAGATTTCTCTTGAAAACCTTTCTGTTTTTACAGGTTCTCCTTTGTTTTTAGTGATTTTATTCTAGCTTGTAATATAGAGCAACTTTAGCAAATATGGAGCAACTTTGACTCATTTAGAGCAACTTTAACTAATAGCTAATATTAAGCAGCTTTATTTCATGCACGACACCGCTCAAAGGTTTGGGATCACTTTAAAGAAAAGCAGTTTTTCTTCCCAGTCTCACCCCAAAAAAAATCTTAAAAAGAAGTTTAATCAGTTGTTGCTTCATTCGTCAAATTTTGCATTATCCCCAGAAAATTGTGTGCAATATTTCCAGCAACAGCAATGCTTTAAAAAGGAGTAAAAATTCGGTTTAGGCATGTACAGGCTGGTGGAAGGGCTGTAATTTTACTTTTTAATACAAATTTCACGAGGAGAAACAGCCTTTTACTCTCATATCCGTAATATTTTCCACCGTTTTTAGAAAGTTCCTTGAGAATGCTTAAAGTCTGACTCTCCCAAAAAACAGCACTTTCTGAATCGTTCCTCCAGGCGTGTTGAAATAAGCCCATAATTTATTAGTTTTCTTATTCATTTCCATATTAATTGGCTTCCTGTTGGGCTTGTCATGTGGATTAAAACAGATTACGTCCAGGTTCTCTGCAGGCTCCAATCTGTATGCCTGCAACCCTACGCCTCCCATCCACACACACTCAGGCTCTGCCCTATGAAATATTTAAACTTAAGCTTCGGTTTAGGAGGTGCAATTACAGGCAGGGTGCTGACAATAGAGGTCGTGGAAGGTGCACGCCGCGCCGTCGCACGTCCTCCGTCGCTTGCGAGCGCGGAAACTCAAGGTTGAAGGCAGGATAAGGACCTATTTTCGAGATCGGGAGTAAATTTTAATGCCGAGTCCTGCCAGAGCAGCTATATAACAAGACTGTGTTTTGATCTGTGAATCCTGTAGATTTCGGTGAGGTCTTCGCGCCGATACGTATCATTAACTCCGGCTGAATTATTCAGAGCTTTCCGTGCACATGCATATTTTACAGTGTTGTCTGTTTGGTTGTTTTGTTAAATAAGTGAAAAGTGCTAATAATAATCCATTTGAGAGGCCCGTCTTGCATTCAGCTGTGGTTCTTTAACTTTTCCCATCAGGGGTTTGACAGAGAAAGTTTGTGGATCTTCGAGGTAGATAGAAATGGAAACTGTACGAGAAGACTGACCACTATGATGATAATGGGAAATGTGTTTTGTTTTTTTTGCTGCTCTCACAGCCATTAAATATTCAAACTTCACCTTGGCACCTGATCTGAGGCCTAAAACAAACACAGCTCTGTCCGTTCATTCCCAGCCAGCAGCAACAACAGAAGGACTCTGACACATAAATAAGCGACTAAAATCACCATTTTAACACTGATATTGCTCATAAGTCACTAACAGTAGTGACTTATGAGCACAAAAAGAAAACAGAGAGGTGCAAAACAACTACAAAGAGACACAAACAACCACAAAGAGACACAAACAAGCACAAAGAGACACAAAACAACCGAAAGAGACACAAACAACCAAAAAATATACTCAAACAACCACAAAGAGACAAAAACAGCCACAAAGAAACATAAAATGACCACAAAGAGTCACAAAATAACCAAAAACAGACTCAAAACAACTGCAAAGAGACAAAAAGACATAAATTACCACAAAGAGACACAAAACAACCAAAAACAAACTTAAAATGACTGCAAAGAACACAGAGACACAAAACAATCTCAACGAGAAACAAAACAACCACAAAGAAACACAAAATGACCACAACGAGAAACAAAACAACCACAAAGAAACACAAAACAACCACAAAGAGACACAAAACAACTGCAAAGAGACAAAAACAACCACAAGGAGACACAAAACAACCACAAATAGACATAAATGACCACAGAGACACAAAACAACCAAAAACAGACTTAAAATGACCACAAAGAGACACAAAACAACCACAACGAGAAACAAAACAACCACAAAGAAACACAAAATCACTGCAAAGAGACAAACAGCAACCACAAGTAGACACAAAATGACCACAAAGAGGCTCAAAATGACCAGAAAGAGACTCAAAACAACCAAAAACTGACTCAAAACAACCACAAAGAGACACATTTTTAAAGTAGTGAAATAACTGTCTAAAGCTGCCACTTATAATCATATATTCACATCTTCTTCCCACTAACTGAACCATTTTTGTGACAAAATGTTTTTATTTTTTGTCCAGACAGGCCGGTAAATCCTAAAGTCCTCATCAGTTGTTATGGAGACGGTTCATTTGTCATCATGAGGCCTCAGAGAAGAACTTTGCTCTGCTTTGGCTGCCGGTGCAACATGTGCTGCCAGACAAACAAAGTCTTATTGTCTCCCTGTTATTATGACAGATTCCAAAGGTAAACATGGAAGGAAGAGGAAAACAATCTAATCTTCTGTACCAAAAAAAACTATGGAAAAGAAGAAAGAACAAACACATCTGTAAAATCTGACTTTTATTTGTAATCTGCCATGATTGATTTTTATTTATTTTTGGCCAATGGTACAACTGTAAACTGTTAGAGTACACTCTCAGAAGTAGAAGAACCTCAAGGAACCTCTCCTCCTCCTCCTTCTTTTGTCCTCCTCTTTCTTCTTGTTCTTCTTCTCTTGGTTCTTCTTCACCTTCTTCTTCTCCTTGTCCTGCTGCTTCTTTTTCTCCTAATGCTTCTTCTTCTCTTCATGCTTCTTCTTCTTCTCTTCATGCTTCGTCTTCTTCTCCTCATGATTCGTCTTCTTCTCCTCATGCTTCGTCTTCTTCTTCTCCTCATGCTTCGTCTTCTTCTCCTCATGCTTCGTCTTCTTCCTCTCCTCATGCTTCGTCTTCTTCCTCTCCTCATGCTTCGTCTTCTTCTTCTCCTCATGCTTCGTCTTCTTCTCCTCATGCTTCGTCTTCTTCCTCTCCTCATGCTTCGTCTTCTTCTTCTCCTCATGCTTCGTCTTCTTCTCCTCATGCTTCGTCTTCTTCTCCTCATGCTTCGTCTTCTTCCTCTCCTCATGCTTCGTCTTCTTCCTCTCCTCATGCTTCGTCTTCTTCCTCTCCTCATGCTTCGTCTTCTTCCTCTCCTCATGCTTCGTCTTCTTCCTCTACTCATGCTTCGTCTTCTTCTCCTCATGATTCGTCTTCTTCTCCTCATGATTCGTCTTCATCTCCTCATGCTTCGTCTTCTTCTCCTCATGATTCGTCTTCTTCTCCTCATGCTTCGTCTTCCGGGTTGTCTCCTCATGCTTCGTCTTCTTCTTCTTCTCCTCATACTTCGTCTTCTTCTTCTCCTCATGCTTCGTCTTCTTCTTCTCCTCATGCTTCGTCTTCTTCTTCTCCTCATGATTCGTCTTCATCTCCTCATGCTTCGTCTTCTTCTCCTCATGATTCGTCTTCATCTCCTCATGCTTCGTCTTCTTCTCCTCATGCTTCGTCTTCTTCATCTTCTCCTCATGCTTCTCCTCCTCCTAGTTCTCCTCATTCTTCTCTTGCTTCTTCTTCGCATTCTACTCATCAAAACTCTCAACATGAGTTTGGTAATGTGGCTCATTTAGAGCTTCATACAGACGCTAGCTAATTTCTATTTAAAGGGGAAGAGCAAGACTGACAATAAACAAGCTAATACGATGAATATCACCAGTCTTTCTTCAGACTTCACCTTTAAAATGCATTTTTGTTGTAGTTTATTAATTAATTTTCATTAATTAATCAAACTATCAGTAGCTACACCTGTCTGATGCAGTAAAAGTCAATTAATTGAAGCCCGTGTGTTGATTCCAGGGATCATTTTTCTTTCATAAATCATAAATCATGTAGCTGCAGAGTACAGTGATGTTGATCCAGAATATTCCACAGTTTCCCCACTACAAACAAACCCTGGTACTGATTGAAGCAGGTTAAGCCGGTCAGTTATATATAGAACTTTCTTCTTTTTATTGTAGTTTATGATGAGCAAAACACAATAGAAGAGAAAAAATGGGGAGAAATGATAAATCCTTGTCTTCCTACCAATGGTTTAATCCAGCCTCTGCCTTTAATTGGATCGGAGGACGGACACAGCCGGGGGAGCTATTGTGTCTAAGTGGGATCAAACGTGACCTCTGACCTCTTGGCCAGCTGGACACCGAAGCAGCGGACCGACATCGTGCAAATGAGTCGGTTTGGGTTCATGTTTTTCCGACTTTTTCAGGTCAACTCTTAGTTTTTATCATTTAAATTGAGAGCAAAGATCAAACGAAGAAAAGAAATGGAGGAATTTCTTTAACTGCTGGAACTAAAACAAACCCAGTGAGCATCAGGGACCGACTGCCTCTAAGCTGATTGACTGGTGACCTTTGGATTTACACATTCCCCTCAGGACCACACTGGGACTCCGAGGTCGCATCGGCTCACAGAAGCGTTGGGTTTAGACGAGGAGAGGAAGCTTCCGTTGTTTCCTGACGCGATTCTGGATTAAAAGTGTTACTGTTGACTGTTTATTAGCATCATTAAAACACGTTTTGAGCCACACAAGGCACAGTAGGTACAAATGTTCCCTAAAACGATCACAAATGCGTTACTAGTTTTACAAAATAAGATGCATAACATCCAGAACTAGAACAGCTACACTGTAAAAATCAATAATAATAATAATAAATCTGTTAAAAAATTGGTGGAATATTGTAGCACTCAAACTATAAAAAATATCACTGAATAAAAGGAAATATCTGTTAAAAGTATATATATTAAATAGATTTAAATATAGTTAAAGTATATATTTTTAAATTTAATTAATGGTTTCACATTGTGCATTAAAAAGACATTGATAATTAATATAAGTAATTTTTTAAATAAAATATATAGATTTTAGATGTTTCAAAATAGTAAATAAAAATGTTATTATTTTATATATTATCCAGCTGTTGATAAATAACAGATAACAGCAGTAAAATCACAAATATTATATATATAAATATGCAAGACAACTAAATTATTATTTACAAATTTTCAATCTTTAGTGTACATACTTTTTATAGTTTAAATCTGGCAAATCTATGTAAATTGTATTTATTTATTTTGCTTTTTTCAGTTTTAAATGCAGTAAATAAATAGCTACATTTTATGCTGCAACACTGTAAAAATCCCAAAACAAATGATTATTTCTGAAATTATATTTTCGATGTAGACATTTTGTAAAGTTTTGGCCTTTTTTGTTCTGACACATGCAGATGTTATCTGTAATTTATCAACACATGAAAAATCAGTGTAATAAAAACATCATTTACCATTTTTTCAATCTTCGTTGTGCATGTTTTATCTTTAAAATGATGGCAAATCTCTCAAAATATTTTGCTGATTTTAATACAGTACATAAATAACAGAATTTTCTGCTCAAATATTGCGCAAAAACAAATTAGAAATACCGATTTTTTTATGTAAATGAATATTTTTCTGTGACTTTTACCAGTAAATTAACAAAACGTGTACATGTGTAAAGTATTCGTTAAAAATTACATTATTTTATTTATTAATTGTATTTTTTTTACAGTGTACTGACATGAAAATTTTAAAAAGAGTCATTACTAGGAAATGTTGTGGTGTTATTTTTACACAGTATTGCAGCCACATACACAATTCACAGCAGCTTTTATCATCTGCACCTGGAAACCAAACTGAGCAGGAAGATGACCATCAAGATGAACTGATCAGCAGTTTTTCCTCTAAAAGCAACAGAAAATCTGATTAAGGACACCAGGAGGAAACCAGAGCATCACTGGATCATATGTGGATGATTGTATTTCATCTGTATTCTCAGTAAAAGCAACTAGAAATGCATCACGGCGTTGTGAGAAAATGATTGATCTGAGAGTCACATTTTCGACCAGACGACTGCGCGCCAAAGTAACTGAGTAACTTCCGCCTTCTGAGCGTGAAACATGAATAATAATATTTAAAAAACTGGTCGAAACAACCATCAGTCTGTTCCTCTGAGCTCCTCCTGTGCTGATATTTCAGGCCGGTGCAGCTGCAGGACAGCAGATGGCAGCGCTGCGCCGTCCTGTGGATCCTTCTTGGCACAGAGACGCGTCCACGTTGTTCCCACTGTCTGCCTCCCTCTCCTCCCTTCCTCTCTCGCTCTCTCTCTCTCTCTCTCCCCCTCTGCTTACAGTGTACACCTATCTGTCTCCCACAAGCATCAGCAGTCTCTCCATCAGTCTCCGCGATACGGGCGCTACTACGGCGCAAAGCATGGCACCTCTGCGCCCCGAAGAACCGGTCTCCGCCGCTGCGCACCTCTGCGTCTTTCTGTTGACCACCTCGGCCTGGATGGCACTGCCGGGACCCGTGCGCGGTGGCAGCGGGGTTTTAAACCGGCGCGCCGGGGAGGATCGTACGCTTGACATGGGCGGCGGAGATGGAGGCTCCCCGCCGGGCTTCCAGGCGGACACGGATGAGGAAGCGGACGGCGCGGGGAGCTCACCCCGCCTCAGGAGAGCGCTGTCCTGGGATAAGCAGATGTCCCTGCTCAGCAGCTCGTTCGTGCTCAAAGGGGATGCGACCCACAACCAGGCGATGGTCCACTGGACGGGAGAAAACAGCAGCGTAAGTAGCCTCCTCGTCCCGTCCTGTCCTGTCCCGTCACGATCCGCTGGTTCGTGCGCTATCCCCACCATTCCCCTCTTTGTCACCCACCACCATCCATCACTCCAGCCTCGGCGCACATCACCAGAAACAAGTTATTGTTCTCGCAGAATGCAGCTGCTGCCCGGAGAGGAGGCGGCACGGTGGGCTTTTTACGCACCCAGGTGCTCCACCTGGAAAGCTTCCGGGCTTTGTTGAAACACCACGACTTTTATGGCCCCCAGAAACACACGCCCCAGATTCCCATTACATCACCCCGTGGCCCAGGGTCACGAGCATCTTGTTATTGTCTGTTTGCTCTGAGCTCAAACTTGTCCTGAGGCCCACCTGGCTCCTTTGTGCCAATTCAGTTTTGAATCGCCTTAAAATGAAGAGGGGCTGAACTCATTCCGTGTTTAATTAGTGACCTCTGGTAGGTCCCCTGACCCTCATTTGGAATCATAACCACTCGTGCTGCTGCGCCATAGCAGTCACCAGGAGTCCCGCGGATGCGTCTGAGAGCGCACGGAGCCAGTCTGGGGACGAGGGAGCGCGCACTGGAGCACCCAGATTTTAGTCACAAGAAGCCCGGGCTGAATTATTGATGCTGCTTTTTATCCATTAATTTTGCAGCGCCTTGTTTATTTGTGCTTCTATTTGGCTCAAATGAAAATAGACGCAGCAGCCTCGTTCTTGTGCCTTTCTTTGCTGCAACTTTCTGCACAAACAGACGCGCAAAATTGGATTTCGGGCAGTTGTTTGTGCGAATATCTCAAGAATTAAGTCCCACTTGATTAAACAGTGATATCAAGGGAGCTAAAATGAGCATTGCACACAGCCCACATCTATTAAAGAGACAACATCCAGCTCCTTTAAGGACATTTTAGTGATTACACTGTCAGTGGAACAACATGAAGCATAAGGGGGCTGAATGAATTATGATTGTAGTGATTTTTCCTCAGGGCCCAGTCAAGTGAGAGCAGTCTGAGTATGTAAACAAGAGCAGTCTTTGTGATGGATATTGACAGACGCCAGGGGGGGTTTGAATGGTGGTGTCTGCTGGGGACATCACTTGCAATCAGAGCCTTTTTGTCAGAGTAACACATTGCTTCTGTTTACTGGCAGCAACAGCAGCAGGCACCTCTGGGAAAAATAAAAATAAAATAAAAAAATCAGAAAGAGAAAATGATGTGGTAATGAAACACCTCAGATTTGCTGGATTTGGCTTGGTAAATAATGTGACGGTTGCAGGTAACAGCTTATGGGATTATTGACGGAGGCGAGTTTAAAGCTGCTGCAGGTGTTTGAACACGTTTAGAGATCTTCTGCGCAGTGTGAGAGGATGAAGATGGGATGATTTGACTGCAAATGACTCTTCAAGGAGTGTTTTTTTAAAAAAAAGATCGATTGTCAAGCTTTGAATCCTGCAGCTTTAAAATTGACAAAAATGTGAATTCCATACATGATGTGGCAGATATTGGATGTATTTTTTTTCACTGTGCAAAGATAAAAAAAAAAACACATTTTTATTGAAATATTGATAAAAATGAACAAGCTCTTCTGATGGCTAAGCCTGACTACTTCTGGAAGTCGATACTAAACATGTTTTTAGCAGCTAAATGGTATCGAATCTATAAAAAATTGGGATTTTTCATTAATTTGTAGTAAATCATCTGACTCTTGACATCAATCAGTGCTTGTGAGGACCCATTGTGCTGTCATGTTTGTATATTGCACCAAAACCGTAAACTATCAGGCTAGGCTGCTTTGCTTTCTTGGAGAAAAAGGGCACCAGTTAGCCTTGCTTGCTAACACTGGCAATAATTCTTGGTAGAAATCTCTTTTTGGACTTTATAACGCTCTCCTAATTCTTTATCCACACTTAAAAAGGAAATGAGATTGCTATCTAGCACTTTTTTGAACCATACTGTCAAAAACAACACTGCATTTGCACTTCATATGTTAGCTCGTTAGCTGGGCTACGCTCAAATCTCATATAAAACCATGCAGTAGCTAACAACTTTAGCAGTACAGCTGTCTTTGTTGTTATTGGAAGAGCTTATTTTCAGTGGTAACCAACCAAAAACCTTTACATAACACTAATCTAAGGGCTTTATTGCATCAGCAATTATAATTTTGATTAAAAAAAGGCCACAACTCAATGCACAGAGGATATTATCCACTGATTCTGTATCAGGAAAGAAACTTTTGGCACATTTAGTTTGTGATACAGATGGGTAGGGGAGAGAACATGCCAAAGTTGCAAAAAAAATCTATGAATTTGCAATGTTTCTGTGATAGATCTTCATCAGACAGTTGTTTTTTATTTTTTTGCAAAGAGAAACTAGCTTGAGCAACCAAATAGCATCGCCCACATGCTACAGAAAAGCATAGCAAAACGTCATTCAGCTGACTGAGAATGTTAAATGATAACAAACGGGTAAAGTACTGTGATTGAATGCTTTGAATACCCAAGGACCAAATGTTCTCTGCATTCCCAGCATCTCAAATAAATGCTTTTTTTTTTTTTTTTGCAACTTGGACAGTGTGCAGGAGTCTGTTTTCAGGCTGATGCTTCAGTGAAAATCCTTTTTAGTTTCAGTTTGAGCTCCGATTCTGCTCGGAACATCTCGATGTGTTCAAGCAAACAGCCCAAAGTCACCGTCGAGGGCGAGGCGCCACAACTCGGTAATGGCTTGTGGGATTCTAGCACTTTGGCATTTGAGGCAGGGCATTTAAGTAATAAAAAAAAAAACTGACATTCTCCCAACGGACTCCGGCTTTTCTTGTGATGAACCTCCCTGTCTTCACTTTTTTTGTAGTCGAGGCGATGAGTCCGCAGGGAGCTCGGCCGCTCAGGCTCTGCCAGCCATTGGAACTCCAAGTTTGACTTATCCTCAATTAACTTGCCGTGGGTATGTACTCTGAAAGGTCGACGAGACCGAGTTCATCCCAGACTAATAAACACAGACAAATGGTGCCATTCAGTTTCCCTATGGCTGACATTTATGAGCGCTGCACAGATTGATGGAAGGCATAAATGAATCTATGCCTCCTCTCTTGTTTCATCATGTCGTTTTTGAGTCTTCGAGGCTCCAAATGGAAGTCACTGATTAAACGGTTGACCGTGTGAGGGACTTCCGCCGCCACATCTGTCACGATGATGGGTCATCAGGGGTATAATAGAAACCACCTGAATATATCAGCTTTTCTGAAAACATACATTTCTCCTCTTTTTTTCGCCGCCTACCTTGCTGGGCTTCGGTGTAATCACCACATCTCTTTATGTGATGGCCGACTTCCACCTCTTACCGGACCACAAAGTGACTTGACAAGTGGGTGAATTGTTCACGTAGCTTCGTAGAGAAAGTGGTGTTTTTGAAAACGGCTCTTGTTTACGCTCTCCTCCGTCCCCGCAGCGGCTGCAGTGGCTTTACTTTGGCAAGCCTTGATTGGTCAATTGATGGCTCCGAGCATAAAAGAGCTTTCCCTCAGGCAACCTCCGGAGGTGTGTTTGAAAAGCAGCGAGCGTTTCGCATATGTGTGTGTTAGAGGCCGCTTCAGAGCAAGGCGGAAAATGGAAAAATAAAGTCGAGGTGGGATCCAGATCAAAATACAACAAGCGCAACAGTAAAACACCTGCTTTCCATTCAGGTTCGACATCGTCAGCGTTTAGAAATCCAATATTGAACACGTTAAGGGTCACAGCCGCGGCTCTTCGGTAATAATCATGAAGAATTTCCAAGAAAATAACCCTGTGTTACTCTGCTTATTATGCGGCGTATTATGTGTCTGTAATTGTACATATTAAATGTGCGTGTGCGCCACATCTCTCATTAAATAAATATCAAAGAGGCAAAAAGGCACCCGGCTTGTTTTATCATGCAGTTTCAGGCTGAAGGAATTCACTTATCCACACAGGCTTAGTCATTCCTCGGTGTTACAATTCAGTATTTAAACATAACCGAGGTGCTAATGCGGTCATTGTGATGATAATTTAACTGGGTTTTATAACATTTACCAGTTATTATTAATAGGAAAATTGAGATTTAATTCACAAGTATTCAAGGGAGAACTGCCAAATGACTTTCTGTTCCCCGAAGTTCATGGAAAATTTTGTTGTTTGTTCACTCATTATGAATTTCCCATGGACTTTGAAAGCCCCTCAGTTATATATACTGACCTGCCAACAATCTAACAAGTAACCAGTAAACTGACCTTAAAGACCACGTTGTGCTTTTGCGTCCACGATGGTTTCCTCGTCTGCTAGCGTCCATGTTGACGGATAAATGGGCGTTCATGTCCAGCCTAAATCAGCACACAGACTGACTGGGATGTGCCAGCTGCACATGCGAAAGGAAAACAAATGCTTCGTCTGAATTCTCCAGGAGTCCCGTGCTCGGTCCGCCCTGCACATGTTAGGAATATTCACACTTACACTGTGCTGGAGCCCAATCTGGAACCAGCTGCTTTATCCTGGAAAAACGACAAATTCACAGCTTTTTCTGCAACATTCACGGGAGCACCGTGTGTTTCTGCATTTCATATGAGGGAACGTGCGATTGTTCCTGACCTGTAGCATCTGTAGTCTGCTTTATGTATCGGTCGTGTGCAAACCATAAGTTGGCCGTAAATGTAAAAACAGAGGAAGTTAAATGCCCCTTTTTGTGTAGGATTTAAAAATGTCACCTAGTTTTCACATGAGATAAAGACAGGATGAGGGACAGTGTAAGACGGTATAAATCCGGAGTATTTACTGCAGCTTTGTGTAAACAATTATGTTCGTTAATATGCACTGTCTCGACATTTTCTCCTTAAAAGGTGTTTCTGAGGTCAGAAGAATAGTTTAAGTCCCATAAAAATCGACATGTGTGTCTTCAGAGGTCACGTGTTCAAGGGCATTTAAAGAGTCTAGAAAACCAAAACAACCAGACATAAGCATCCTTGCATTTGCTGAGCCCTGGAAGACGTCCCAGCAAGGAACATGAGGCGGCATAACGTGATACCGGCCCTCTGAGTGAAGAGAAGCTGCCCCATTCAAAGGACTCTCTTTGTGCCTCCCCCTCCGTCCTCTGTCGGAGTTGTTGACTGGCCTTAGGGAACTCCGAGCCGTGTTCCCTCTATTTCTGTCCCCTCTGTGTGGTGATGAACGGCATCACTGTCTGCATGCGTGTCCCTGATGTGAGCATCTGTATCGGCGAGGAAGCAGCCCCTCCACGTTTAATGGGGTTTTCTCTATTTTGCACGGATCGATTTGCTTCGCGGAGAGACGGACATCGGCATTGCGATCACACGTTTCTACATTTCTGTCTCTGTGTGTGTGTGTGTGTGTGTGTGTGTGTGTGTTGCCAATCCCTGGCGGTCTGTCCCACAGTAGCCTAAGTGATTAATGAGCGGCAAAAGGGGCGCTGACAGTCCAAACTCTCGGCCTACCCTCTACCCCCATAGGGGAATTGTGGGTAATTTCTGCCACTTCCCAGTTTAAGAGCCCTCCCGGGTGGAAATAAGTAAAAGTAGAAGAACATGCACTGTATGAAATTAGAAATCTTCAAGGATTTTAAATAGAAAAGTATGAAAATATGACTATTTTTCCTGGTTGGCTGGGAAACAGCGGCCAAATATAGCAACTACTGGTGTGGTGATGTTTTACCATCACTGTTAGCATTCAGAGACAGAGAGAGGAACACGCTGTTTGTGCTGTTTGCTATTTGATTTGTGTACCATTTCATGCATAGTATACATACATACACATGATCAAAGTGTGGTAGCAGGGATGCACTGATAGGGAAGCAGATGGAACCACATTTTGGACGATTTTGAGAGTTAACGCGACAGACGTTGATGCTTCAAACTTGGTACAGTCCTGAAATGATGTTTGCCTGTCCGTCTACAACTTCAATACACATCCATGCGGCTGTCTTTGGAGATGTTTCAAGCTAAATGCTACCATGCTAACAATGACAGAGCTAATGTAAAGCATGTATATATGTAGTTTTCCCCATGTTGTCCACCTAAGGGGCATCAAATACAAACTCAGCGTCGGTTAAAGTTGATGAAGCGCCGTAAATATTGCAGATATTTGGTTGTAAATCAGAGAATTTCTTAAAATATGACCCGAGGATTAGGCCTTGTCCCCCTAGCATCATCTTAACTGCATGCCATTGCATTAATGGACAGGTATGTGCAGGAAACATACTTTGAGAGTACAGCTCCACATCTATTCCAACCTGAAATTTTCGTAGAAAAGCTGCACTGTCATGAAAACTAACAGGGCAGATTAATGACGCCCATCAATTATGAACGCAACGACAGAAGGTTAACAGGAGCTGAAGCTGTGTTCATGACTTCCAGATGTTTGTAGGAGTCTTTCCTCTGAGTTTACAAGGGACATCGTCAGGATCCATGTATGTGTGCATGCATTTACAGCTTCATTGATCACTCATAATGATCCCAGGATTGATCAGGAAGTAACGGCAAGTCAACGCGTGACAAATGTCGTACGGGCATTTAACTGAGTGGAGAAGCAGCGATGTTGTCGCGTTGGAAATGGTCTTAAGTTGTTGTATGGTGTGTCAGTCAACCTAAAAATGTCAATCGGCTAGTTTTGTTTAGAAAGGAGTCACCAGAATTACAGAAATGTGTCACCGAGGAGCCACAAAAGTTTGCTCTAAATTTGAAACTAAACTACAAAAGCAGACAAGAGTGGATGTGAATGTGTGTCGCTGACTTGTATGGAGCGTATGTGTTATCATATGTGTCTGTTTGCGTGTGAATGCAGTGTGTTGTGGTTACGTATAGAGCAGTGGGATGTAAAACTACCTCCACACATTGAGCTTTGGCTGCTGCTTTTTTGGTACAGATCAAATGATGCAACAGTGACACAAATGGCTGCTTTCGGTTACCTTTGTAATGTCTTCACTGTCACATAATCATTTTTAGTATATTTAGCAAGTATATTTATCATCACTACTCTCCTATTCAGCTTTCTCAGAGTACCTTTGGCCAACATCTTCCAGGTCAGTATATAATTGCAGGACTTTTTGTATCATGGTTGACATTTCTGCTGTTTTCAGGCCTATAATCAACATGGCCGCCTATAACCAAACACCACACGACATTTTTAGACAAAGATTCTTCTAAATATTATATATACAATTGAGTAAAATTGAAATTGAAAGCATAAAAATGTATACACGACAGTTATATATTGACCCTTCCCCTCCTTTCTGTCATGAAGCACATTTTAAAACGACAAGAGTTGAACCAAATTGGTGCCCAATTAAAAGAGCAAACCCCAAAAACACCGCCTTCTGATTGTACGTTTAGCCAATCAGGTCTGAGGATGATCTGCCTGCAGCCTACATCTAATCTAAACATGGCATTGGCTGAATTTAAATGGAGTACTTAGAAGGAGCCGTTATATTTTATAATAAGGCGCTCTCCTTTATTTGCATGTTAAATCATGGCTCATGCATGTGTGAAAGCAAACACACACCCGTTTAAGCTGCAGCGACGCACGGCCATGCTCTGCAGTCGTACACATGCACACGCACCATCTAGGTCTCCAGGGTCCTGACTTAATGTGAAAGGCATTTGTTCACGCTTCACATACTGAACAGACAGTTCATTTGGCCCCTGGTTGTGCGCCGGAAAATTGTTTGCACATGTGAGGAGAGCCTTTCTCCTCATTTGTCTTGTCCGTCCTCGTTCATCCCGCTTAAAGAGACACTCCGAAAACCCAGACTGTAAATCATCCGACTTGTGTCTGTCTCTTTTATGACGCGAATCCAGCGCCGTCTCCAAATAACAGAGTTCAGAACCACCGCAGCGGCCTCGCCAACCAACATGGCCGTCGGGACGCGTCTAAGTGCGGCGTGTCGGAGAGTCTCAGCGATGTTGGACGGCCCGCGGCTTCCTCTCGGGGATGATTCATTCCTGCCCTGCGTTATGTCACTGGGAGGCTCTGAAAGATATATTGCAGAGATGTTGTGTCAATACAGTAGCGTGCTAAAATACATCTTTTGCAGGTCAAACAATACTCCGCCAAAGAGTGCTGTTAGGAATGTCAAAACGTAGCCTGATCCGAGACCAAACTCCTTTTGCAGCATCGTAATAATAGTATTTTATTTAAGTATTGCACTCATGATTTCTTCTGGCTTTGTTGCACAAAATATTTAAGAGAATGTGACTACATTGCCATTGATTGTACATAAAAATACCCTTTCTGCCATCCCTAATACACTGTAAAACATCATAAAGGAATTAAATCAGTTCTTTTTTATAGTTGATGTATTTAATAGTGGTGGGACACGATCTGAAAAAATTAATCAAATTAATTGGAGACTTTGCAATTAATTAATCGCATTTTTTTGCAAGACGGGATATTTGACACAATAAACAATTCAGTTTTGTAGTCAAATAAATGAATAGACATATTGTTTTTCATTTCTATTTATCTGAATTTTTCATCTGTTTACTACATTCACAGTTTACTGCAAACTCAGGCACTTCAAATGTCTTGAAAAGTGGCCTATTATAGAATAGAATAGAATAGAATAGAATAGAATGCCATTTATTGTCACTATACATAAGTACAATGAGATTTAGAGCATCTCCATCAGTGCAAGATACATGTAATAAAAATCACAAAAAAGGATAAGTTAAAACAGTTAAAAAGAATAAAAGTGCATGGTCAGTGTGATATTGCACATTAGAATAGTCCGTATTGCACAGTAGACGGTTTTGAGGTAGTCTGGGGGGGGGGGGGGGGTTTTGGAATGTCAGTGCATGTTTGAATTCAGAGTGGTGATGGCTTTTGGAAAGAGGGATGGGATGGCTACACCGTTTACCGGTACCGGGACTGTCGTAGATAATGTGTCCACATGATTGTCGGTTTCTCACATCCCATTCGTTGACTGTGTAAAACGTACTGCAGTGCATGCTGGTTGCGTTGCAGGGTGTTTTGCATAAAGTAGACTTCACTTCTACTTCATGCAAATTCAGACGTACCGAGGCTACAATATGTAGTCATTGTTGACTAAAGAAGCTGTCGGCAAGCACAAAGTACTAAAGATACAGCCTCATGGGAGGTTAAATGATTTTGCAAGTGTAGAGGTTGAAAAGTTGACCAAGAACCCAGCAGCAAATGAACCCACAAGATCCGTCACTGTAGGGGTCACGTTTTTCCTTTAATTCGTCACACCTCTGTATTTCATAGACTAAGGGCTGTGAATTTACTTTCCTAGATATTTACAAAGTGAAGATTTAAGACAAGACAAACAAATTGTGAGCAAACTATTTAATTCAGCCATTTTTTTTTACGGTTGAATCCAAACAAGCGCTGGCACAAAACGTCTAACTCAAACCAGCTTCCAAATCCCATATCGGTGAAATCTAGTCAGGCTACCTTGGCACGGCGGAAACCCGATAGCTCTGACGGTGAATCAAGACATGCACATATCTGTCTTCTGTCTGCTGGCAGAGCCGACGTGGACGACAATAGCGAGTTAATTGTCTGCAGCATAAAAGCACGTCGGATAATGGAGCTCATCTGACGATAAGATCTCCATCCAAAGCCCTCCTCTTAGCATGACCTCAAAGTTGGCACCGGATCGCTCTTTGCCGCTCAATGCTATTGTTGTGTTGCAAACGAGACCTTGGGAATGCACACGAAGCGGTGTGCTACTGTAGCGTTAGCGTCTAATTAGGTGTTCAGCGGGGCCAGGTGGATCCTTGTTTGTTGGGTGTACGGGTTGTTCTGAGGCCGTTGACGACTGTTTTGAAAGATGGTTTATTCCTGTATGAGGATGCCGTGTGATCTGTCGCTAACCAGCTACTTTCTTTTCTCCTCCCGCTCCCCTAAATTGTGCTCTTGGCTTGGCAAGCAGGGAACTCTTAAAACTCATTCAGCATGTGTGTCGATGGAGGCCGTTTACCGAGCGAAACAGCTAGTTGGCAAGCAGCAGCGACGCAAGAAAAGCCCCTCATCTGCTTGAACATCCCAGACATTCTCCCAACTTTCATTCCTTTGTTACGGTGCGAAAATATACCCAGCATGCGCTCATTGTTTTCCCAGTTTTGTCCCTGTAAACAGAGGGCTTTTTTTGTGTCTTTCTCTCTCTCTCTCCCACGTTTCCCGTCGCTTTGTGCTCTCCCCATCGTCTTGTGCAGTTTGGCTGTCATGGTTGAAAGTTCCTGCTCACGTTGCCCTGGCAACCCACACTGGAATCCTGTCGGGGTCTTCCAGTGGTTTGGTTGCTGATCTGAATTCAGAGCGGCCCCTCTCGCTTCTCACTTCTCCCAGGTCCTGCATATTTTAAATTTGGCCGTAGCACAAATATATGTCTGACAGATTGAGAGTGTCAGGTGGAATCCGAATGTGAACTTTTGAGCAACAACGGCAATGCACCTTGTTTGTTTTTTTTGTTGGATTCTATTAGTTTGTCAGGCATTTATCCAGATGAGATATCTGCCACATCCTCAGAGGATGATTTCCTAATAATTTTGTTGATTCGTGTCATCATTAGGCCCAAAACTCTCTCATGGCAGGGAATCTAGGTGCAAAATTACAGAATTTCCATGAAATGTTCAACTAATTTTCATGCCTACCGGAAGATAAAAACTCTCTAGCACCGTGAGTAGTTATGTAGAGAAAATGTCCTTATCTAACACCCAGATTACCATACAGTTACCACAGTACATTCATTTTCTTCAGAAGATAATCCTCAACACTTCAGCATTCAACTTAGGCCAAAATGATGAGACTAGATGTTCTCCAGAGGGCCAATGAAGCTACGTTGATCTATTGAGAACACTTTTAGTGCAAACCTTAGGCCGAATTTATACATAGAACACATAATTTAAGAAGCAGATTAAACCATAAAGAAGGAAGTGAATTTGATGCATTACATTTGCGCTGGGGACCGCTATGATTGGTGGAACCCATGGGAGGCTTGTGTAAAAGTTGCAGTGATTGGACAAAATTTCACAGAGATTGGTTGAATTTGCGTTAATTGTTGCAACATCTCGAATTCCTGGAGGGACTGGTAATTACACAACACTATAAATATGGAGATGTTTACCTGCAGCTCAAAGGCTTTACAACCAAAATTTGAACTCGTTTGGTAAAGGGTTGAATCTGATGTACTGTTCTTAATATAAAGCCTCTAGTGTTGCACAATCACCAGGATTGGATTTTTTCCCCTAATACATTTATAAATCTTTGCAGTATCTGGGGCTTGGAAAAAAACTAAAAATTCTATGTGTTGTGTATTTGTGAGGGGGTGGTGTGAGATGTGTCCCTGCCTGCAGGAAACTATAGGAGCAGTGGGAACGCTCTCCCTATAGAGCCCCTCAGAGAGTTGTGAAATGCTGCCCAGCAGGGTTTTTCCAGTATTTTACCTTCACAGCAACACATTTAGAGATTGGATCTTCTTCCCTTGGCGCTGAGCTGTTCCCACTTTCTATCAATCTCTCCCCCCCACTCTAAAATCTGAACTCCGCCTCTCACTGGGGACCTGGGTATTTTCAGTTTCCCTCGTACAGCATGGAGTCTTCCACAGAACGAACACAACTGAAGAGCAGATAAGCAATGGATTGCCTGCATCCTTGGTAAATATGACATCCTATCACTGTTAATTTTTAAAATATTTAAAAAAACATGGAACCACACTGACTGTATGAGACTAATATGTGTTAGCTTTTTATTAGCAGTGATTTTAGATGGGTTTACATGGATTTGTTGTTCTAAAATCACTACAAGTAAGTCCATAGTTGTTCTATACGCTTTACAGGGGAAGGGAAATGGTAATTGTGCTTTTAGACTGTATTATTGTGTCAAGTATTAGCACAGCTGTCAGTTGAAATGTTTTATCAGCTGCAATTTGTTAGCATTTTCCTGTAAAAGGAGCGTAACCGATGTAGCATGGTTATGGGTTGATAAGTTGTGTGGAGTGATGCTGCCATGGAATTCCTTCATTTGTTTCTTATAGTATTGGCATCCTTTGACCATCATCCGTTGGATATTTCCATCAAAGTTGTCTTTACGACATTCTGAACCACTGGGCGTCGCTAAACCACTGCTGGAAATGATCATAATGAACATAAGAAACATTATTTTTACTTTTAATAAAACTGTATGCAAGATATATCCCATAGATTTCAGAAGTCCTTCAATTATATATAGAGCCAAATGACTCAGTTTCAAAGGGAGGGACTCACATGCACACACACAAGAAATGTGATTTCATTCTCCAATAAAGGTGACATTAATACGCTATTTATTTACATAGCAAATGGGTATTTGCTGCTATGCTAATTCTGTCTTTATTCAACCTTTTTGTACCCAGACTTTACCAGAGTTTAGTGGGTATTTGATGTGTAGTGAATTTGTTGCTGGTGGTGACGTCAAACATGTACGTCAAGAGATAATGGTCTCTTTTGAATTTTGATCTATTTTCTTGATATATTTTGCATTTATCGTGTATTTACGACCAGCTGATTTGCACAAATTTCCAAAATCAATAGAAGAAAAAGCCTTTAAGCTCAGTCATTTTTTTTTTAAAAAGCTCACTTTATGATCAGCTTAAATTTAAGTCTTTGTTAGAGAAAAATGTGTAAGAAATCATGACAACAAATACAATAAATTAATTTAAAAAGCGTAGCGGCTGGGCAGCGCTACCTCTTCTGTACTTAATTTATTATCCCATACAGAAGTAATGACTTATTCTTAAACGCCACTGATTTTCTCCATGTGGATTATTTTTTTATTTTTTTCCAAAGTCTCTACAAAGCACTGCCCCTTGTTGCTTTTTATTCAAAATTTCAGTCCCACTGTCTGCGGAGTGAATGGAGTTAATTAACAGTGAGCTAATTTGATTTTCACAACCTGTCCTTTCTTCTTCACAGTCGGACGAAAAGCCGCATTCACCAACCGCTCTTTGGTGACGGTAGTGATTACATATGGAACCCTGTGATGTTTTAAAAATGACTAAAAGGAATATTAGCCTTCTTGTCAAACTGTGGAGTTTAACGATTCTGCCAAACGGAATCAACGTAAATCCACTTCAGTGTGGTGCCAGAGAACTTTTCTAGCATTGCTGTGAGAGCCGTGAAGGGTTCTGCTTCGGTTTACAGCGAAGGAAGGAACCCACTTCTGGTTATTTAGAGAGCCTCGTTTTTAAAAAAAAGCCGTGCCATGTTCCCGGCTGGCTCAAGTTTATCTTGGAGTTCGAGCCCAGACTTTAACTCAGCCCTGTCTGCAGTTCAAAGACGACTCCGCCACCCAAGTTCTACAAGGAATGATGTCCTCGCTCGCCGTGCCAACCCTCACACACACCTACACACACCTTCACACACCTACACGAGGCGACTGGAAGCAGTAAAACCAGAATTGCCATGTGTTGACGGACATGAAACCTGCCGATAACGATCCCGGGCTGGACGTTCACGTTGATAGCAATTAGCGCACCGGTGCATCGTGGGAGAAGTGGCGAGTTTGTGTGTGTGTGGGAGGAAATAAAATGGAAAGAAGGGAAAAGAGAGAAGAAAACAATAACTCCACACTAAGGCCTCTTTCATCCAAACTCTGCGTGTTCCTCGGGTGTTTTTTTTTTTAAACAAACGCGCTGAAAACAGCAGTTGTTCTACATGAAAAAGACGAGGCCGCGCGCTGTGATGTGATGCCGGCAACAACGTAGCATACTCCCAGACTGGTGCTTACTCGCCTTCCCCGGCGTCTCTCACCCTCTCGACGTGGTTTGCTTTATATTTTTTGTTACGTGATTGAAAGGAAGATGTGCTGCCTGCGAGTCAGAATAAAGATGCAAAGCGGCAACAGATTCAATTATTGTTTGGAGTGCGGCTTGTCACAACAGCGGCGTCAGGTGATTTCAGGCTTCTTGGGAGTGATGGGAAGAGATGTAGCAGCTCAGAGACGAGGTGACAGTCAACCCGTGGAGTCCTAAAAATAGGCAAACTAAAAGGGATGGTTATTTGATGTTTTTGTATGTGCATGTATCGACATGCTTCTGCATTTCTCAGATCTCGACAGAAAACTGCTTGCATTAGTCAGGAGGATACTGGAAATATTCTAAGCACGTACGTAACAGAAAAAAGAATAAACTAAGAATAATGCAACAGATAAATCAGAATCATGTTTTTGCTGACAGCAGCTTAAATGACTATTTGTACAATTACTTGCGCGGAGTCGAAAAAAGAGCTGAAACATTACACACAAATGCCTTAAAAACAAGCAAACAGAACCCAACCTTGATGTCACGGTGACTGCTTCTGCTTATTGTACTGCAGGCAAAGTCGAGTTGTCACATCGTCAAACTTAAAAAGAGCAGAGGTGTTTAAGGAGATTGTAAAGCCGCAGTACCTCCAGCTGTAGCTGCATGCCAGCTCCAGTCTTTGTGATCTCAGAGGCAAACGCCACGGGGTACATGCGAGTCGGAGGACACACGTTAATTTCAGTCAGCACATGGAATAGATTATTGGGAGTGTAGATGATGTGCAGGAGTCACATTTTAGCTCAGTTTTGAGATTGGGATAATGTAGGTCTATGGGAGGATGTTGGGGTCGAGGTGGGGCTAAGAAAACGCTATGCAACAGCAGTAGTGGCAACGTAGTGTTTTTTGCTGCAGACTTTGCTCTTTTAACCCTTTAATGCACAACATGTGTTGAAAGATACTCATATTCAATGGCATATGGGTATCTTTCGACCTATGTTGTGCATCAAAGGTTTACAAAGACTATGAATTTCCGTTTCTGCATATCTGGACAAAGCAATACTTTGTCTAAGGCCTGAAAAATACTTTAACCCTTTAAAGGGCACTCATTGAAACACTTGGAAATTCAACATTTCAACCCTAGAGCACATGGAAAAGACTATTGGCAGTGTAAAAGATGTGCAGAAGTTCTATTTTAGCTTGTCTTTCCCTAGAAGGAACATACAGCTTTGAGATTGGTATAATGTAGGTCCATGGGAGGATGTTGGGGTCGAGGTGGGGCTCAGAAAACGCGATGGAACAGCAGTGGTGGCAACGTAGTGTTTTTTGTTGCAGACTTTGCTTTATTCTTTGAAAAAGACTGTGACTTTCTGTGAGTGCGCCTCTAGACGAAGCAATACTTTGAGTTTCAGGCCCGAAAAATACTTCAAACCTCAATGAAATACTTTGAAATTCAGAATTTCAACTCTCGAGTATTCATGGACGACATAATACTTTTTTACTTTGGTGACATTTTTCAAAAATTTTTAATTTTCACGTCGAAATTCAAGGTCAGTGAAGTTGCCATGTATGGTTCCTTGCCCATTAGTGATAAAAACATTCCAAAAAGTGTATATATCATCACTTAGCACAACTACTCGACTGTAAAACGTGTGAGTTTCATCAACTAGCCATGGTTGGTTTTGACGTTTCGACTGCGAATATAGAAGAGGACCGAGCCGCAAGTTCGTCTTTTTCCAACTTTGGAGAAAAGGGAAAGTTTGACACGTTCCAGGCCTCTGCTGATTGGTCAAATGCCACGATGTAGTGCGCTAGAGTGATCTTCGCTGATTGGTGGATGAAAACCACATGCTTCGTGATCTGACTGAGATGTGGAAGTGATGCCATATTTAATGCGTGCAGAAGTGACCAAATAATGATCACTATGACTGACTTTTATTCCATTTCACGGACAACAGGGATGAGATATCTCGTTGTTTTCAAAGCGACGTCAATTAAATCAGATCACAGCTGCATCATCTGTCTGTTGTTTTGCTGAAGACGGACACTATTTTACGATCTCTGTTGGATGAGCATGGTGATGGTAATGACTACTTACATTACGATGAAAACGCATTGAGGCTACTTTCTTGCTGTGAAGTATAAGAGAGCTGTGACACATTTACAAATAAAAAGACACATACAGCCTATTATGACTGAGACATGTGTATTGAACACACACATTAGTCAGTCCTGTTGCGGTGGTGGAAAAGAAGATTACAACCATGCGTTCTCACTCGTGGCTCCTCTGGCCTTCCTCCTCCCTGCTCGAGATGCCTCGTAGAAATTGAGCCATTCTTCACGATGATAAAGATTTCCGAGAGAGAAGAGAGAGGAGGGACGAGGAGGCTCAACATAATGAAATGAGACGAGCCGGAAGCCAACCAGAAAGTAGACGGAGTCCTCAAGCCTGTGCTGGGCATGTGCGGTGTTTATCATTTCTACCATCTCAGCGCACCTGAGGGGAAGATCCTTCGCCTGGCTTTACCTTAACGTTGTGTGATGCCCTTATTTAGTGCTGGAATAATCACACACATCCAGACACACTGTAGCCTCTCTTCTGTCCGACCTCATTGCTCATATCTTCCCAAGTGCTGTCAATGGGGGGGGGGGCAAACTCCAGCGAAGTAATTCTACCGCAGGAAAAAGAGGCATTTGATCCCTCAGCCTCCTCTGTGGCTGAGCCGCTGTGTTTGTTATTGCAATTGGAAGTTTTTTTCTTCCTTTTTGCAACCGAGAGAGAGAGAGAGAGAGGCGGGGGGATTCAGGGAAACCTCTTTGGAATAACGCATGTAAACACAAGCGGCGCATCACTCAGGTAATGAGATTCTCCACTCTGCTTAAATGGAAAGCCCCTCAGCACCTACGGAGGACAAACAAACTCTTTATTTTTCAGGAGATGTATAGATGCGCTCATGCACATTTCACTCTCCTGCCATATTTGCCTGTTTCTTTCCTTTCCTTCCGCTTTTCCTTCTCCCCTCAGTGAATCCGGACAGGCTGTTTGTATGCAAATATGTCATTTGGAAGCCCCTCCGCCCCGTGGTGGCTCGGAGCTGGCGAGCTGAGGTGAACAACACTCCAGCAGGGCAACAGAGGCTGGCAAGGGAAAGCTTGTTTGCCCTTTTTTTTTCCTTTGCATTTATTGTGTGTATTCAGCAACAGGCCCAACTAGTTCTCTCCTCTCTTTCTCTGGTTAATCCCCTTTTTCATTATCATCCTCTTTCTTTTCATTGGCCTATGAAAAACAGCTTAGCGTCAAATGCCGCGCAAACCACCAGCCGATTTCCGGAGCGTGGTGTCTCTTTCTTTCTTTCTTTGCTAGATGCCTGTAAAGCCGCTTTTGCATGCAAGTCCGTGTGGTTTTTGTGGGATCATTGTTGGTCGTTGTCGGACGTGTCTTTTGTTTGTGGCCGGATTTGGGTGCCGAAATGCAAAGAAAATGATCGCTCTACAGCAGGGGTGTCAAACCCATCTCAGTTCAGGGGCCACATACGTCTTAGTTTGATCTCAAGGTGGTCAGACCAGTCAAATCTGAGCATAATAACCTACAAATGACTCCTGATTTTTCCTTTGTTTTAGCGCAAAAAAGTACATTCCGAAAATGCTCACATTTAAAGAATTACCTTTTTACAAAACATGATGAATAAATTTATGAAATTTAAGAAAAATGAATTCAATTTTAATGACATTATGCCTCAGTTTATCATTTACATATAACAACTTACAGATTACAGAGGATCTACAAAGACACAAAGCATTTAATCACAGCTATCTGGAACCGAACAAATGGTGTTTTACTTTTAAAAAGACAAAAAACAACAAAAACAAGACAAAATATGACACAAATGAGAGACAAAATGACAAAGAATGAGACGAATGACATAAAAAAAAACAAAAAAAAGAGAAAAAATTACACAAAAAAGTTACAAAGTGAGGAAAAAAATGGACCAACGGGACAAAAAAATTACACAAATGATGCAAAAAATGACATAAGCAAGAAACAAAAATGATACACAAAACAATGAAGAAAGCTAAAAATAGAACGAAAAACAAGTGCGACAAAAAGGAAACACAAAAGGAAAAAATGTGAGACAAATGATAAAAATCTGGCAAAAAAAGACAAAAAACAAGACAAAATTTTACCAAAATGAGACACAAAATGACACAAGAACAACAAGCAGTCGAGTATTTTACTTTATTATCAAAACAACTTGTCATGATCTAGAAATTATTTCAAATTTATAGTTTTACAAATTTCCGAGTTGCAGTTAATGTCTTCTCTGCCATTTTTACAATTTAAAAACTCATCCCAGGGGCCAGATTGGACCCTCTGGACGGCCTTTTTTGGCCTGCGGGCCGCATGTTTGACACCCCTGCTCCAGACTGTGGCTCGTCACGTTAGCCAAATATGAAACCGGTAAAATAGAGGCATACATGTAAGTTTCAGGTGCGGCAGACTGTAAACCTTTTGGGGAAAACCGGAGTCACCCCAGGATAAAAAGGTTTAACAGCAGGTCCCCATTAGAGAGACAGCTGGGCTTGTTCCTGCACTCACAGAGGAGAAAAATGAAGAGACAGGGACAAGGTTTCATGAAGAACTAGCCGTTGACCATTGATGAAACGGCTTGTAATCTACCTGGGAATAGTCAGATTTTAGTCTGAGCCCTGGCTCTTTTATAAACCTGAATTCTAAATGTGTCCTCAATTAACCACGAGCACGGACACCAGCATGAATCAGCCTCTCTGATCCGAAGAAACCGTTCCAACCAAACCACATCCTGGATAAAATATAATCGAAACTAAATCCTGTGCAAGAACCACAACAAGCTGGACAGGCTGGTCTGTATTTACCTCCTGTCTCACGACACTGGTGGCTACCAGGAGGCTTAGTTGTGTAATTTCAGTGCAAGTTCAGTGGAAGCCCGGGCATCAGTCAGTCGTCCACAAGGTCCACTTAAGGTTCACATAAGTCGAGAACCACCTGTTTAGCATTGTATAGCCTTAAACTGACATGCTAGCTCATCACCTGTTACCATTACTGGGCTCTATCTGGTAATAAAGCACAACCTACCATCGTATTTTGAAGCTAACTTAGCATTGCGGATTCAATGCAACATTAATCTGCATAATTCCTACTGCATTGAATTCAGAGTTGCAGTGTCACTGACGCACTGTCATAAGTTTTGATAAAGGTGGGAGTAACGGTGTACACTTTTGCTTGAGTCTTCATCCATTTTCCATTCAGCCCAAGGTTTTTTTTTTTTGTTTTGGCCTCACATTTGTGGAGCTATTACCGACTGAATTAGTTTTTCCACTTGAGAAGTTCTTGCATGTGGGTTTTAAAGTTAAACACAGCTTATTCATGGCCTCGGACAAGGCATGACTGATGAGTAAATAATAATGACGGACTAGAAAATTACAGCGAGCAGATCTTGACTTGGTATTGTTTTGTCTAAAAGTCCTTAAAGTTGGTTGAAAATGAAGTTTTCTGCTCTTACAATGATCCTTAATGCCCTGACTTCACAGTAAAATGCATACAGCCACTGAAACATAATTGAATCTGTGGTTATATGTCATTTAATATCTGTACATTATATTACAGTGCATTTATGTTGGATTAGAATTGGTGCCATGGTTTGCTTCTTCTCCATTGAAAGACAGCACCACCTTGAGTAAATGTCTATGGAAACGGAACACAATGAGTTGGGCTTAGTTTGCACGGCGGCTTTGTGATGCTTCTGCAAAGTTGCTTGTGTCACTGCAGCGGTCGGACCTGTTCCTCAAGAGCAGACCGACATAATTCAACGCTTCCGGAGCAAGCCTAGATTCTGGAAGTGTATTTTTCTCTGAGCTGCTTTCTGAGTGACATCATCTGCGGGATATTTCGGTCGGTCTCGGCCCTGACCTCGTTCCTGTGCCCGCTGAGCTCAGCGAAGAGTCTGAGTACCATCGGAACGGGAAGTCCTTTGGTAGGCGGTTGATGAAAAACTGCATCCTCTGTGATGAAACGTGACACTGTATCGGCCTTCCGTGGCTGCGCTCGCATGCATGTGTGCTGCTGCGTCACCGTGTCCGTCCCTGTTAGTCCCATTCCAGTGGCCCATGGAAAGAGGACATTCTTTTCTGCAGCGTTACAGCCTTGTTAAACCCATTCCCCCCCGTTAAACCTCGTCTTTCTCACAGCTCCCTTCTTTTTTCTTCCCCTCCTTCTCCAATTCTCCAGCGAGTGAAAGGCAGTCAGTCACCGGCCATTCAGAAGCAGAAGAACACAACGTCTGATCGGTGTAAATTAAAAGCACCGAGGCTACTTTTGAATGAGTGTGTTTTCACGTTTTCATACTTAATCTCTGTGTTAACTCGGTTGCTCAGCTGGAGTTTTCATCGTGAAATGGAAAAGATAAAGTGAGCTTTTTTTTTTCTTTCTTCCTCTTTTCCCCCCATAAATCCTTTTACTGGAACTGGCCTCCAACATGACTGCTATTTGCCAAGACGCTGCCCTTATTTCCCAGTCAGCTGCTGCCACTGGCCCAACACTCAGCATGTTTTGACACACTGGGTGGGGAGTATGCGAGTTGTAGAAAATGGGTGTTATGGTTCTGGCTTGTGTCTCTCTCCACATCCGTCACAATTGCTGCCAAAATCCCCATGACCTCATTCTCATTAGCGCTGCTTCAGCTACAAAGAGCCCAGGCTGGGGCTCAGGGGCGAGGTGCACTGGTCTTGAATGGATGACGCCCGCTGCATTTTTAAAAGGGCTGGAGATTTGCTCGTCGCCACGGAAAGCGTGCACAAAGTCCGCTCGCGTGTAAACGCGACGGGTAATTATGCGAGCGGGTCTGTCGTCTTAGCATGAGCTGCAGGAGTCCTCGAAGGTCTCTCGAATTAATTAAGCCGAGCGGTGGACTCTCTCACAGAATTTGAGAAGTGGTAGACCTTGGAGAAATGCAGCCATGTGGAATGTTTTTAACAGCAATTTGCCATTCTAATTAATAAGCTGTAGCTCGGGGCTGACAGCGGGGACACTGAGCAAAGGTTTGCAGACAAACAACTTAATAGGCAGATAAATCTATGCTATTCTTTTTAGTTTGCCTTTTAGATGTTTGATTCTTTTAGCAAACTCTCTCAAACCTTTGCATACGAGATGGGCCGTCGTCCTGATGACGCGTTAAAACGTGCACAGCGTGTTAAGTTGATAGCATGTGACCCCTGTTGTTCCAGTTGTTTTCTTTACACTTAGTGATTAAATTAGGGCTAATCTTGGGTTGGGTAGCAGTGGCAGCAGGTTAAAGAGGGCATTGCAAATTCCTCTCTCCTCAGCAACAGTTTCCAGTTCTTCCTGAGCAATGTTGAGGTGTCTCCAGGTCAGATGAGGGATGTAGTTTTTCCAGCGACTCCTGGGTGTCAAGCCCAAGCCCAAAAATCTCTATATAAAGGTGCTGGAGAAGGATCCTAATCAGCTGGTTCCTTTAACCCTCCTGTTGTCTTCATTTACAGGCACCAACAATTATTGTTTCCTTGTTTGAAAAAAATCCAAAAATTCACCAAAAAAAATCCCAAATTTCTGAAAATTTGCAAAACCTTCAGGAGGAAAATTCTAATATTTCCTTGAAAGTTTCCCTTAGAAGTCTTATTTAAAAAAATCCCCCAAATTTGGCAAGAAAATTCTTGTAAATGTTTTTTAAAAATTAGTAAAAATCTTCCAAGCAAAAACCTAAAAATTCTTCTCTTCTAATATTTTCTTTAAGAACTTTCATAAAAAATCAACCATAATCCAGTGAAATTTGCTGGATTTTGTTTTTTTTTGTAAATGTTCTTAGCATTTCTTTTTTTCTACCAAAAAACGTCCAAAGATTTTTCAAAAATGTTGAAAATGTGGACATCAGAAGTTTCACTGTGAAAATATATTTTGTTCCACATTTTCAAACTTTAAAATTTTGACCCGCAGGACGACACGAGGGTTAAGAACGAAGGAGAAACAATTCTACTGCGAACTCCTTCAAAACACTGCGGTGAAGACAAAGTTCTCGATTTACCCGTCGGTCTGCATTCCAACCCTCATCTACGGTCGCTGAGGTTTGGTGATAGTAACCGAAAGGACGAGATCACGGATACACGGCCAAAATGAGCTTCCCCCATAGGGTGGTTCTTCCAGTATGTGTGTTTCTAGGAGGAAGTAGGATTAAAAAGGAAAATCATAAGGCCTGTTGCTGCCTAGAGAGAAGATAAAATAGAAAAATGAAGGATGATGAAAAGGCTCCCGCTCACAAATTCTCCCACCCAGAGAGGGGATTATCTCTCAGGAAATATCTCCATCTTCAAGGCTCCTCAGTTTCTGTCTTTATCTGTTTCCTTTTCTGCTGGCCTCATCTGATTTTAAACTCTGTCACAAGGAAGCCTTACCCGAGGGCTGAGATGCGGCTTGATTGAAGGTGGCAGCATAACCTCATCTGAACTCCCACCATGCACCGCTTCCCCCTGACCTCTGACCCTGCCATAAGTCTTTACTGTTAAACACATCGTGTGCGTATTCGGGCCAAGAAGGAAAACGCCGGGAAGGAAAATGAGCAAAGCGCTGTGGGGAATTTTGGAGGATGCGACCTTATTATGCGGGCGACGCTTACTGTGTGAAATGCTGATTGGCTTCAATTAGCCCGCTGGCACCTGCACAACATGTGTGTCCCTGCGGTCCCACCTCCATTACCGCCATGACGGTTCCTTATCTGTGTGGCAGAAAAGCTTATCTTGAGATAAATGAGATGGGATGCATGATGGTAATGATGCTGCAGAGGGGGTGGGGGGGCGAACACCTGCCTGGAATCTGCAGTGGGGGTTGAGGAAACATCTGTATTGTCGTATTTGGAATGGAAAGTGGAGCAGGGCAGGGAGAGGGTTGGTGAATATGCAAGCAGATTGCCTCCACAGTGTCACCGGCTGCACAGAAACAGTTACACTGGAAAAAATGCCCCTCTCAAAACAAGAAAAAAAACTTATTTCAAGCGACTTTTACCTTGAAATATGTGAAAAAATCTGCCAATAGAACAAGTGAAAATGTCTTGGTGAGATTTCTTGAAATAAGATCTGATATTTAGAATATTGAGAGCTTAAAATTAGCTGGGAAAACTTATTTTAAGCTGTATTTTACCAAGATTGTCAAGCTTAGGTGTCTTAACCCTCCTGTTGTCTTCATTTACGGCACCAAAAAATATATTTGCCTTGTCTGGAAAAAAAAAATTCCAGAAATTTATAAAAAAAATTCCAGAATCTTCAGGAAGAAAATTCCTTAAAAGTTTTCCTTAAAAGTTTGATTTAAAAACAAAATCCCCAAATTAAAAAAAATTAAAAAAAATCTAAAAATTGTAAATATTTTCAAAAAATGAATAAAAACCTTCCAAAAAAATCCTAAAATATCTAAAATGATTCCCTATATGTCAGTAAAAGTTGTAATATTTAAGAACATTCAGAAAAAAAATCAACCAAAATCCAGCGAAATTCGCTGGATTTTGGTTGATTTTTTTCTGAATGTTCTTAAAGGAACATTTTTTTTTAATATTTCTTTTTTCCACCGCAAAATGTTCAGAAATTTCCCAAAAATTTTGAAATTGTGGAAGTTTTCCACTGTGAAAATATCTTTTCTTCCACATTTTTAAACTTTAAAACGGGTCAATTTGCCCTGCAGGACGACATGAGGGTTAAAACACGATAATTTTAAAATGGTTTGACTTAACAAGATATTTAAGATGCATTGTCTTAAAACAAGTCCTTCCATCTTGCTGAAATGTCTCTTGTTCAGTGAATTTATCTTAAATCGAGTGTGATGAGACATTTTGACTAAAAATAATACAAACAGACTTGGTAAGATTTTTGAGTTTCTGCAGTGTACAAGGCAGAGTCGTACAACGGCATTGATATGCAGATGAATTTCCCTCACACCACAAGGAAGGCTATAACAAATAAGTCAGGGCTGTGTTGCTCCACTGTGGACTGAAAATACCCACATATTAACTATTTTTTCCCAACCACCACCACCCCGCCTCACACTCCCGCATTTTGCTCCGCTCAGGCCCATTGTAAGAGACGTCCTCCGCTTGCTTTTTCAATTTAAGAACACAATTCGCCGGGCGAGATAGAGCCTCCATGTCAGGGTACAAATCATCCCAGTGTGTCGGAGAAATTGAATTTCCCATGAATACGTGATTGTCTGTGATGTGCTCCCCGGCATGTGCGGCGGCTAATCCTCCGCGGTGGTGATGGTTTGTGAGCGCAGGATGGTGGTGTTGGGTCGCGACAGCTGCACGGGCGAGACTACACACACACACACACATGCAGGGACACACACCTATGCGATGACACGCTTATGAGAAACGGAACCCCAGAGAGTCACAATCACACACTCGCAGCGGGTCGCCGGCAGCTGCCTGTTTGTGTGTGACTTCGGAGCATGCTGCGCGCACATGTCGCCGCGATTACGACCTGCTGGGCGTGCGTGCCGGGATGTGGGTGTGTGTTGTGTTCCAGTCTGCTCGGCCCCCCGTGTGCTGTTGCCCCTCTCTCCACCGTTGCATTTACAGACCACTCGTGGGCCCCCGTAGCGTAGCCGCCGCGAAACTCCAGTGTCGCGCCTGTCATCGGCCCTCATGCTAAGAGCCTCTTGAATTCAGCCCCTTCTGTCTTCTCCACAAAGGACACCATCATTTCCTTTTGTCGTCCATGCTCCACTGCAGCGAGCTGATATAATTTTCCCATGTATTTCTGGAAACAGTAATGAGTGTAGATCCAGGCGAGCTAATGCCTATGAGCCCGTCTCCCGTGTCAGACAATGGCTTGTGGATGAGTCACTCCAGCACAAGTGTGTATGATTGTACATACATATGAACACCTTGCGGACACACACGCTTCACATTTAACAGTTTTAGTTTAAAATACCACCTGTGCTCCAAGGGTCTGGCAAGAAACTGTCATTTTAGCCGTTCCGACAGCAACTACAGCTGTCATTTCAGTGCTGCTATGAAAATGCACAAACATTCAGTGCTTGAACGTCCTGAACATCCTTTGTTCCACTTGTAAATCATTAGTCAAATAACTCATTGAAACATGTAGGAGATTGCTAAATGACACCAAGAACTGCTACGGCCCAAAAGAATGGCATTGTGGATGTAAGCAGCCTTAAAGAGCTTCCTCTGGAGGGTTCAGCCCGAGAGACCAGGTGATGAGCTCGGACATCTGGAGGGAGCTTAGAGGAGAGTTTCTGCTCCTTCTTGTCAAAAGGAGCCAGCTGAGGTGGTTCAAGCATCTGATTAGGAGGCCTCCAGAGGGTGCCTTCCTTTCCAGGTTTTTTTGGGCACATCCAACTGGGAGGACACCCCGAGGTAGAACTAGAAAATCCTGGAGGGATTACCTATCTTATCTACCGTTAGGTCCCCAGGAGGAAATGGAAAACGTTGCCTGGAATTCAATGCTTAGCCTTAGCTTAGCCACCATGGATGGATGGATGGACAGGTTTTTTTTTTACAGTTAAGACTCACTGTTTTTGCATCATGTCCAGTCCTCTGATGCTACTATTCTACTGACACATTCGAACCGTATTTTGATTTCTTCGTCAATGGACAAGAAAACATGCGATTTACACTTTTGTATGCAGGATCCAATTTTAAGTCTTTCTCATATCTTCACCCATGATTGACAAACATCAGCAACATGAATTTATAAACCAGATCAAGAAATGGCTACAAGGATGTTCTGGAAGTTCAAGTGTTTCCCGAAGTCTGCACCTGGGTCTGCACCTGAACCAAACAGGAAGTCAATCCAAACCCAATCAATCCTTATCTTATTAATACAATGTGTTACGGGGTGTAACATTTCTGTTTTAAATGTGGCTGCATTGATGAATAGATTGTTAGAGATGTTGAATATACAGTGTAGCTGGAGATCATTTGCAGTGATTATGTTCTCAGTTGAATGTGGTTTATCCTCAGTTTGATGCGAAATGCTACATTGCTGTGCGTTGGTACTGCTGAGTTCTACCTGGAAATTTGCCATCAGCTCCTAAATCGCAGATAAAGAATACATCTTTTTTACTTTTTTATATGTAGTGTTGATTCCCACTAGGATCGAATGTATTTTGACTATGTTGACTGTCTTAAAGGAGACTGGTCCTCATTCATAAAAAAAAAAGAAAACACTATCAGTGTCATGAAGAAGTCCACAGGGATCTTTATGTTTTGACACCTCCACCCTGCATACATTCCCCCTGTTATTACCAGCTTCTCTGCTGTGATCTCGGCTTGTTTCTTCTATTTAAGCAACTCTTTTGAAGACTCTTCCTTGGAGGCTAAAGCAGGGTCCAGTCTTTGCTGGATTTAATAGGTGTGAAGCAAACATCCCCCTATGTTGCTGCAGTTACTTCTGCTTCAGCATCATCGCCCAGAGCAGCCTGAAATATCAATCCTGACGGCGGCGTAAATTAACCCGTGGAGCAGTTGATTACTAAGAGTTAATTGATCGGTTGGAACATCAAAGTGAAACGAAGGCCAGCGATTCCGTTCTGATTAGAAATTTAGGAATCTGGATGAACATTTTCAGCTGTAACCTTAAAAATCTTACAGATCTTTGTGCACTTCCAGGTTAATTAACACCATCATTTAGAAATAACCATGACAGATTAAGAAAATGATGTGGCATTCTACCGCTTTGCACGGCTCAGTGTCTTCTCAGGACACTTTTAAATGCTAAGAAAACCCTGCAGTTGCAGCATTTCGTTGCGGGGGCTTTCCCCTCATTTCTATCATGTGAAGTGAACCTCGGACAGGGTGAAACTCAATATATTTCCCCAGGGAGGCCAGTTAGAGAAGTTTGAAAAACTTAGTGTCACTGTGTTTGTGTGTTCACTGCTCAGGGGTAATTGGGCTTGATTGGCTGAGCGGACGGTCAGAGGAAGCTGTCCAGAGCCTGGGAACTCGGCGTTTGGATGTAGCCGCCAAAAGCAAATACTACACTGAAAATGAACTCGCCTTCGCAAACCCACATAATATCCTATCATTATCGTTCCGCAAGCATTTAAAAACATTAGCAGCAGAAAAACTCCAAACAGGACATTCCATATCTTTTTTTTTTTTTTTTTTGCAGAACTGCAGATGTGTGATGTTCACTTTCATCCTCTGTTTTCCTTCTCACTTCCCTCCTGCTGCCTCCATCTTTTCCCTGCAGTCGGCTTTGTAGCTTGTGCCCAGACGGACAATGGCGGGTAACCTGGCACGTCTGGGAGAGCAGCGGGAAAGACAAAAACAGAGAGTGGCAGAAAGGCGTACAGTGAAAGAAGCAGTAAGAGAGCTGAAGGAGATTTTAGCGATGTCCAAACACAGAAAAAGAGGGGGCTGTTAATCTGATAATGGCCCATGGGCAGGATGACTCTTCCTGGGCTGCATTGTGGCTTCGCACACAGTCATCTATCAGGCCTCGACTCTCCTGTAATTACATATTCTTCATGTGGATACGACTGGGGAGAGCGGGCGCAAGGGAGAGCGTGGAGAGCCCGTCAGCACATTGAGGCGTGGGATGATTGGAAAGGGAGAATCAAAAGAAGGATTTTTTCCCTCTGAAGACACTGAGATATGAGAAAGAGAGTGAGAAAAAGGGTGAGGTAGGTACTGTAGCTAACCAGTCTGTTGTGTCCATCTGAGATAAGACAGGACCAGATTTCAGGGGCGGCATTCAGACGCCCTTTTTTCCTTTTGTTGTTGAGCTGTATGCACTTAGTTTCTCACGTCTTTTGCTTTGTCTGCAGCACCTTAGGTGAACTAGAGGCAAACTTTGGTTTCATTTACCTCTGAAATCTACCTGTTTTTTCAATCGGAACACACCTCTTTATGTGAGTTTTAATTTGAGAGTTAGCCAGGCGTCGTTTTCAATCCCTTCGCCGTTTGATATCATCATCAGTTGAGTGTTCGTGCTCATCTTATTTCCAACTTTGATGCTTCTTGCTGCATTAGGCGAGCACCTACTCCCTACATCCTCCTGGTCCCACCTTGATGAACTGCTTCGTCAGGGTCGAATGACATGACGCTACAGGACACAGTTGGCGTTCGATGCCCTTCAGGGGTCAAACCTTCGGATTGCCTTCACCTTTTGCTCGGCTGCTCAGAGAAAGATGAACAATGAAAAGCGTGAGAACTCCCTTTCTTCGGTCGACTGCGTTTAATCTACCCAGGCCAGACGGGGAAGGGGAATACTGGATCTGACTGCTTTCATCGGTTCCACTGTCCTACCCCATCCCGTGTCAGAATCGTAGCGGCAGATCACAGCCAGGCTTGGAGGTCTGGGGTGCATTCCAATATTCATACCAACGTACGTATTAGTATGCCGGAAAAAGTATGTCCTGATGCATAATGTGCCAGATGTCCTGCTACATCCAGTCGGAAGCATAAAAGCCAGCATTCTGCTTTTGTGGCCAATCCTTTGCAAAGTTATATCACATGTGTCCCGATGGCTTGTATGAATATAAACAAAGCTGAACTGCAGAGAGTGCACAAACAGATGAGAGCCAATTTCAAACTACAGATTGTAACACTCAAAGTTTAAGGTGCATTATTGCAACAAACTAGTATGTTCCATCCTCATGTATACTGCATTAAACTGTAGGAACTTTGTGAGGGTAGTTGTTGTACATACCCTGGTTTATTTGGGGGAAAAAAGATGGTTACAACAAAGAGATTCTCAGGACTTCTAGATAGCCAGATATGTTGTGCATACACACAAGTTGTGTATACACTGTGCACTGTATTACAGGCTACACACTGACCGATGCTGCTCTTTGAGGTCACTCCAGGCCAGGAAGGGAGGAAGTCATCTAATCGTGTTGTGCTCACTTGCTCTACCCTGCTCTGTTCTGTTTGTGCCTTCCCCGTGAACCTTTTCCGTCCAGTAGTGCCGGATCCACTTTCCAGCGCTGTTTTACAGCCGTAGCCTTTTCCCCAGCATGAGTCGCTGTGTACGGCTTTGTGTGTTGACCCTTAAATGGCTGCAACATCCCGGAGAAGACTGAATCCTCTTTGTGAACTCGTCCGCAGGGGTCAGATTCACTCCAGCAGGCTGTGAAACCAAACACAGAGGAGCCAGATTGTTGTATATGGGCTGTTTTTAAATTGCTCACTTCTTAGTAGGACGTGACCCTGGAGGTGGAGAGGTGACAGTAACACGTCTTTTCAAAAACAGGAAATTGTGATCAGATTTAATTTAACGATTGAGGATGAAAAGAGGGGGGAAAAAAAGCACTTCTTGGCTTCCAAATTCCCTGCAATTTCCCACAGGCTCATTAAGCAATTCACCCTCAGGTTGCTTTTTTCCAGAATCGAGAAAGATATTTACAGACCGACAAAAGAATCGCACGAGTCTCCCGAGTATCCGAGCAGCTGTGGAGGTTTACGTGATGTTATGTCAAGGCTTTGTGAGTCACAGCAGAGAGACGGATTGTGTTCTCGCATGGAAATCTGCTGACCTGTTCTCACCTCATCCAGGTGTGCTGGTTGAATCATCTCAGCCGAAAAGAACAAAACGCCTAATTCCTCCTTGACGCCCTCTCAGAGAAAAGTAGCTCTGAATAGATTCCAACTTAATGGAAAGCACCTGATAGCGTTTAACATTTCTACATTGTTTTCCCCGTCCTTTTAGACTCTTCAGACCTTCTCGCCTCGCACTTAGCCAAGGGGAGCACGCACATTGTTGCTCTCATCACTGCTGAGAACCTTTTTGCCCGACGACACGACGTAGATCAAAGCCAGCTCGGTGAGTCACGGCCTGGACGGCGTTGAAAAGCAGCTGTCGTTGGCGCGCAGCTTTGTGGGAAGAAGAGAGGAAGTAAACGGATCAGTCTTGACCTTTGCTAGAGACCGCGCTGGCTTTTTTCACAATGCCTTGGAAACTTAACACTGTCTGTGACATTTACTGTCTCTGCCTCTGTATCGCAATGAATGGAAATGAACAGGAACTGGAGGAGCAGGTTTGTTCCATCAAATAGGATGTAATGTGCACAGTTTATACTCATAAATAGCCCTTTTTGCAACCTTCCTGTTGTCCTGAGGGTCAAAATTGACCCGTTTTAAAGTTTGAAAATGTATAAAAATAATATGTTTTCGCAGTGAAACTTCTGATGTCCACATTTTCAACATTTTTGGAGAATTTTTTTGAGCATTTTCGGGTGGGGATAAAAGAAATTTTGAAAATGTTTCTTCAGAACATTCATATAACAATCACTGGATTTTGGTTGATTTTTATGTGAATGTTCTTAAAGTAAATATTAGAAGTCTTACTGATATATAAATATATGTGATCACTTTAGATATTTTTAGGATTTTTTTGAAGATTTTTACTTCTATTTTGAAAATATTTACAAGAATTTTCTTGCCAAATTTGGGGGATTTTTAAAAAAAAATAAAACTTTGAAGGGGAACTTCAGGAATTATTGGAATTTTCTTCCTGAAGGTTTTGCAAATTTTTTAGAAATTCTAAGATTTGTTTTTTGCTGAATTTTTCAATTTTATTTTCAGACAAGCAAACAATATTTCTGGTGCCCGTAAATGAAGACAACAGGAGGGGTAAAATGTCAGCTAAAAATTTCTAGTCTTTAGCTTTGCTGGATATCTACCGTTGGTGACACTAAAAGCGTTGACCTGCGATGTTACGTTTGCTTTACTGCGACTGAATGTGAATTCATTCACGAAAGGCCTGTGAGACCCGGGGAAAGCAGCAGATGTGCAGATATACAGATGGTCATCAAGTTTATCAGCTGTGAAAACAGTCACAGCTGGACTTTTCTTGGTCATTATCCATCAGCAGCCAGGCAAAAGCCTTTTTCTTTTCTCTGGTTTTAGAGCAAATACGCATCAAATGTGAATAGGCAGATATTTGCCTCAGTGGTTGGGTGAGGATAAAGGAGAGCAGGATGAAAGAGCACAACAGATGTCTAAATATGTACTCTAAAATAGCAAAACATTAATGGTTACTTTTAAATTGCAGAATCTAAACCCTTCCAGGATGCCCTTTAAACAAAAACACAGACCTGAACTCAGTGTTAATATGTCAGTTCTCAGCTCACAATACATTTATCTATTTGTTTTTTTACACTCCTCATGTATTGTATTGTATTCTCATAGCTAGAGATCCCACAGTATTTAAACTGGTTCCAAAAAACAGCTGTGAATCGTATTACAACAGCAGATACTGGGAGGCCGGTTGTGTATCAGTCTGCAGACCCCTGACACCTCATCTGTTCATGTTTTTACTCTCTCCATGAGTCTTCATTCCCATAATAAATCTTGTAGCATTGCGGAATCCGACAGGAGATTGAATTCACAGCAACACGGGGACCTCATGGTTTACAAATTATGCCGTCCCTGCAAATGGAATTTAATTTTTTGCACACGATCAGTGAAAAAAAACAACTACAGGAATAAATGTCTCAAAGCAGCACATGCGGAATAGTTGCATCCATTATTGCACCTGATTTGACTAATTAAAACTACATTTGTAGCAACAACACTGAGGTTAGTGTCAGTCTTGTGCAGTTTTAAACGCTACACTATCTCACCACTCAACTAATGAAAACAACAGAGCAGCTTTGTTTACAGGAGTTTATATTGTGCTCTCTTGTCAAACTAGAAGTTTGCGTCCCACTTTGGCTTTGTCCCACATCGGGGGTGTCCAATTGTAACTATAATCTGCTTCGTTGTGGTTCCGAGGGGACATTGTTTAGGGCGACGCAGGGGTTATTTGAGGCAAGAAGGGGTGGCGGCAGCTGCCATCTCCCAAAACAAGCCACCTTGACAGGCTTCCCAGCAGACAATGGCTCTTTGTAGAAGCTCAGATGAGGTCTCCCTTTAAAAGCCTACCTGTCCAGTAGCACCTGTAATTAGTATTGGTGACCTTGGGGGCCGTTGGTAATTATAACCGAGCTGAGCTGTGATGATAGCACCCACTGGAGCGACCCAGAAAAATGTAGAGGAGCGTTTCTTTCTTCGAGGGTGGACTGGCGTCATGTTAACCCTCGTGTTGTCCTGCGGGTCAAAATTGACCCGGTTTAAAGTTTGAAAATGTGGGAAAAAATAAAATCACTGTGAAACTTTTGATAGCCACATTTTCAACATTTTTTTAGGATTTTTTTTAAAACATTTTTGGGTGGAAGAAAAGCAATGTTAAAAATGTTTCTTAAGAACATTCACCAAAAAAAAATCAACCAAAATCCAGCGAATTTCGCTGGATTTTGGTTGATTTTTTTTGGTGAATGTTCTTAAAGAAAATATTAGAAATTCCATTGATATATATGTAATCACTTTAGATATTTTTAGAATTTTTTTTGAAGATTTTCACTCATTTTTTGAAAATATTTACAAGAATTTTCTTGCCAAATTCGGGGATTTTTTTAAGATAAAACATTTAAGGGAAACTTTTAAAGAATTATTTTCTTCCTAAAGGTTTTGCAAATTTTCAGAAATTTTTGGAGATTTTTTTTGCTGAATTTTTGGATTTTTTTTCCAGAAAAGGAAACAATATTTTTTGGTGTCCATGAATGAAGACAACGGGAGAGTTAAAGGAGACTCCTCAAAAGAAATCGTCTCGTGTTGTGTAATGTGAAGTTTGGCAAAATGACTGTTTAGTTCGTAAATTGGGGACATAGTGTTCCCTATGTCTGTCCATGAAAGGAAAGAAAAAAGGAAAAAAAAACCCGCCTGAAGGGCAAAAACTGTAGGCTGCGAAAACAGCACAACTTATTCATAGTCTTTTTATTGTATCCTCAGTGTGTTCTGCTTGCGTGGGTGGAAGCTTTTCCTGCATCTCCTTTTGTCTTCTGGGTACGCCGTCCTCCTCAAACACCAACCTGCAACTCTCAGGAGTGTCATCACTCCTGTCCTGTAATTTCACACTCGAGCAGAAAAGAACCCATTCACACCCATGCTTTATGTCCTCATATAGCGTCCTACAGAAAAGGCGAGCTTTTCTTCCTCGTATAAGGTGTCACCATAGAAACTACAGTTTGTGCCAATGCACAGAGAATGCTTTCTGTCCTGCTCGTACTTTCTAGTCTGCATTCAGTCTGTAGTGACCAGTAGCAAAAAAGCTGGAAAAGACAATTTATGTGAGTGTGGAAGCATCTGAATTCCTTCCGCTCGATCGTGACAGTGATTACAAGTTGTTGCCGACGGAGGCTCGCCGCGAGTGTAAATTGAACCGCGGGACGTTGGCGTAGCTGCGTGTCCTCGGTGTGTGTTTCCCGGCGTCAAAGTGTCCAAGTGCACGCCAATGATACCGTATCCCCCCATGCATGTAAATGGAGAAATTGTTTAGTTGTTCAGCGTGTTCGCCTGTAGGGGAAAAACTGGAATGTGGCAGCAGTCGACTGTGACAATTGGAGAAATTGAGAGCGAGCGAGCGAGCGAGAGGGGGGACGGTGTGGAAAGAGGGGAAGTGTCTGACATGAATAATACACCTCCATTTCAAAAAGAGCCAACGCTACCTGCCTGGATGGTCCCGCTGATGATCCAACAGTATGAATATGCTAATAGGAATTAGAACATGCATGGGGAGCTCATGTGTGGATGTTAAATACAGCATGTTGTCTAAAACAACAGAATGTGCAAACAGTGAAACCATGTCAGACCGGCGAATGAGGAATCTGTCACCTCGGTCCGCTGAAACAGATATAAAAGCTGTCCTTAAGCAAACGCAGAGGAATGATTTATCACTCAAGAAGGACATGGGAGTTCTACCAAATGTTTTTCTAAATATACAGAGCATTGAGGGCCGCGGTTATACAACCTCTCAGGCTGTTCATCCGCTTATAAAATGCTTCATGAGGGATGTACATAGGGCCGCTGTGAGTCTTTGGGTTCTCCAGATGCTGACAGTTCCCATGGACTCTCCGGTGGCATTTGGCTCTTGGAGGCTTAATAATGAAGGTAATGACTGTCACTAGTGTTTGATTAAGCCTCTGCCCCACCAGCCTGGGGGCTCAGGTGTACTCGCTGTAATTAACACATGGTAATTAATTTACAGAGGAGCTGGGAGAGGATAAGGGTGCCCCAGAGGTTAAAGAAAAGGCACTTGTTACAAAAGCTGGAATGAGCTTTGTCGCCGGCCCTCGACTGCTGGTCTTACGAAAAAGGGGACGCCTTCAAATTCTGCGCAGATGAATCCTTTTAAACCGTAACATGACTTGCATCCGACCCACTCCCTGTGAGAACTCACTGCTGCTACGTTATACTTATGTGGAATTTGTAAACTCAGCTCTGGAAGATTCTCTGACCGCATTTATTGTCAGAATTAGAGGCAGAATCTTGATCTAAAAGAAGGGGGGTACATCTTGAAAAGTAATTTTCTCACATCATGTCTTCGACGCGGCGCAACCGGTTGCAAAAATGTTGTTAAATTAGGTGACATCATGATACTCGTCGAGCATTACGCCTCATTTCAGTCACTCGAAGCGTGAAATTATCTCGCCCCCATGGCAAGTTTTTCGACAAAACAAGCAGCTCTTTTAAAAGACTAAATTCAAATCTAAGTGACTGGAGATTATTTGCGGTGATGCTCCCCGCTTTCTTGCTTAGGAGGAGCTGTGAAGAGCATCTGGATGTCATTACCTCAGGGCTCAAACCTGCTTATCTCGAGGTCAGGACAATAGCCTATGCACGGAAAAAGAACGGACAAGGCGAAAGGTTATCTCCAATTTAGTGGCTTCTCTTCCTTTAGTCCATTAATGGTTTTGCTCGGATCATAATGAGTTTAGAATGCACTTTCCCGTGCGGAATTCAGCTGCAATTCGACAGATTTCGGTGTTTTCTATTTGCAGTAAAGGAATAAAGCAGGTAATCAATGAGCATTTCAAAGCAAGAGAAGCCATACCGAGAACTATTGTACCACTCGCAAACTCAATCCGCAGATAACTATTAACATCTGAGCTCTCTAGCATGGCTTTCTCCAATCACACAGATCTGAAGTCAGTCAACCTTACATCTTTCTCACACTCATCTTCTGCTCTGTTTTCATTCCCCTACTCTCCACTTTAGTTACCTCTATTTCTTTATCACTGCTCTCAGCATCTGCCGGCTCTTTTCCCTTTTCCTCATGACTCTCCTCCTGTTTTGTCCTCTTTTGTGTCAGCTTTATCCTCGCTATTCCTTCTCTTTGTTGCCCTCCCTCTTTCATTGCACAAACGTAACACACACAAACACACATGCAACCTGCCGCCAACAGATAAGAGGCGTGTGCAGATTAGCCCAGGGACTGTTGTCTTAAGCAGGCCGGTATGAAAGAGGATACAGAAAGGGAAACAGAGGCTCCACGCTGTTAGTGCTGCTGATAGCCACCTCGGCTAACACAGGTTTGTGCACACGGCTGCTGATAACCACTCAGCCCCTCTACCAGCGCTGTAATGCTGGAGATAAAGCATCAATGGGATCCCAATCGGGCCTGGTCAACACAGAATGGACTATATTTGACAAGATTTGCAGATTAGCTCAAGATAAGCAAATAGAGAATAATGTGCCTGTGAGTGCTGCCAGTATAGGTAGACACAGGTGAGACAAATGATATAGCTAGAAGCACCTCTGAGGTGGATTAAAACACAACCACAGAATGGTCTAATTATCTATCTAACTTTCAATTGTGTCAACCTCTGCACTACTTGTTTGATTCCTCTGTGTTCTTTGGATGGATCTGAATAGAAACAGTTTTTGTTTGCTGATCTTGAACTTTCCTTTGTTTACACTGAATCCAATTTAATCCATAATTATTGGGTTCCTGTGGGTGTTTTTTCCTGAGTAAGGCAACCAGATTTTTGGCAAGAATCCTAAAGTTTTAATTCAACCCTTTATCAAGGGGAAAAGGCAATTTTCCCATAGTTTAAAGAGGTACAAAATGAAGATGGTCATAACATAGCGTGCAGTCTTTCTTCTTACTTCCTTTGACATCAACTATTTGAAGACCTTCGTCCACTGGGTAGTCAGACTTTGTAGGTTCTGTGAAATTCTTGAGCGTTTTTGCTGGAACAGATCCTTTGAAGACAATCCACAAAGGCCATTGGAAAAACTGTCCACTTGTGCCTCTTCAGGTAGTCTGTTGTTCATTTTAAGTTGTGTTTGGGATCATTATCTTGTTGCAGAAGCCGCATACTTTTCATTTCCACATGTTTTCCAGACAACGTGATGTTTGCTGTCAGAACTTGTTGGTTTTTCGTTAAATCCATTTTTCTGTCTAGTCGTGGAACGTCCCGTCTGCCACTGGCTACAACATAATCCCAAAGCATGACCGATCCATTCCTGTTTGTAACAGCTGGAAATATGTTTTTAGCATGAAATCCCGAACCTTGTTTTTCTTCAAACATACTTTGACTCTTTAATATCTTCATGTCTACAGACCTGGTTTTCTAAAATGCATCTTTTTTTCTGACTTTTGACTCAGATTTCGTGCTTATGGTGCAGTAAATGAAAGTAAATTTGCCTAAAATGTTGAAAAGAATGCTTTATCTTTAACTTTATGCTGCTTGGAGATCAATTAATCTTCAACTACCCAAACTTTTGCATGGCGTTGTGAAATGTAAACATTTTCAAGAAGTTATTTAAGTCTGACTGGCTGCTACATGGTCTTTATGGAGAAGCTTTTCACTATCTGGATCTAAAGAGGAAGAACCGTTTGGGCCTTGAATGGTCCATGTATTCTACTTCCTGTTTGTGTAGAATGTTAAACAGCTTTTCAGAGTTTGAAGAGAAGTAATGAAACACAACTCACTGAGCACTGAGTGCACTTGGCTACAAATTCCTCTGACACATTGGTGTTCAACAGCCAGATCTCCTTCTGTGTCAAAGTGGAACAATAGCATTTGCCTGATTTTCACAGTACTTTGAGATTCAATTAGTGCTCTAAGAAAGCATAATTCCTTCCTTACTCCAGTTTCACCCTCGCATAAACCTGCCTGACTTTGAAAAATCACTTTATAATTGTGTTTAACCTCGTTAAAAAAGAAAGAACAAGACACACTTGGAAGTCTTATTGAGCACAACTGCATTTGCGAGGGAGCTGTATTGAAGTCTGATGAATGTACTCCTTGTCAGGTGTCAGAGTCGACTGAACTGAAAGTTTGAAAATGGAACAAAACACGGAAATTTGGATTTATTAAGAAGTGGGCTTACCACACCTTTATAGCTGAAGTGTGTCTGAAGTGTTGTGGGTCACGTTTTACTGTGGGAAATGCATGTGAGGGGATTCGATAAGGAAGAAACAACAAGTTCCACCCTTGTCTTCTAATCTGTCTGTTACTCTGACAGTGTTATAAAGCATGATACCGAACCGGTGGAGTGTTTTGCCACCTAATATCATACCTGATTAGGCCACAGATGGTGCATTTCACCTCACAGCACATCAGCAGCAGCCCTGATTAAGATACTCTGCATTTTAGATGCTGCCAGGGGGCACCTCAAGGTCACATTCAGCCGAAGCGCTCCAAACAATCCCCGGTGTTCGCCAGTTCTCTGCTCGCACCATGCCCTCTACATAACGCCTTCCCCCAGACACAGCGCCGAGGAGGATTTCTCTCGTGTATCGCACCGCCTTGTTGTTGTGTGATTGTCTGTCTCTGCTGTGCTTCACTCGACTCCGGATCGATAAGCGTCTCTGTTTCCAGGCTGGCGGTGGCACACAGATGTCTCGGTGAAGGGCTTGTGTTTTCGGTGCAGCCTCCACTGCTGCAAGAAAACATGTTGAAATGTGTTTACCTTTCGACAAACATCGCATCAAATCTGCGGCTTCGTTCATTAACCGCCACCCACTCAGGCCACCTTGCTGGAGGATTCGCCAAACCCTTGGTAAAACCGGTGCCGGTCTCGGTTCTGCCTCGGAGGTGTTGCTGCATCGAGGCAGTCAGCCAGAAAACACTTTCTATTTATTCTATGTTTCCGATCCTGTAGAATAATATGACTTAACCTTGCATTGTGGATAATTAAGTGCTCTGGTTGTCTTTGTCTTCTTGGCACATTTCTTGAACAATGCAACGCTACTGCCCGTACAAAAGCATAATACTTGGGCGTTCATCAAAGCGGAAGATGCCAGAATCGTCCTCGTAGCTGAAAAACATCCATTCTCCAGGGGAAGCCTTGGCAGGTGGCAGAGGTCCAATCCTACAGAGCCTGGAGGAACAGCACATCCTGGCTGTGGGAAGCTGCCAGCCTGCTCTGTCTGTCTGTATCAACTCTTAAAGCCTTGCATAGGTAACTATGATCAGCCAATTATTACACAGTGAGCGGAGAGACTTCAGTTGTTTTTTTTTTTGAAACAGTATTTTGGAGCATGGAATCACTTCTTGGATCGATGCTTGATGAAACTGGATGGCCTTCAAGAAGCCCTACTTGTTCTTTTATCTAGTAGTGTCAATGCTGCAAGTAAAACTTTCAACTATATTTTGATAATCGGCCCTCTTCCCACCGGTACTCGCAGATTCCAGAGGTATTCTCTCTGTCGTATCACAGTCACTCCGATATTTTCCTGACTTTATCCATTATTTAGTTCCCCATGACTTCATATTGTTTTTCTGTCTATTTGAATGAGTACATTTTTAACAAAAACACCTACTAAAGCATCCAATTCCATCTATTCGGTTTTTATTGCATCTATTTTCATTTTACACAAAATAAATTAATAAATGATGACATCAAGCAACTCACAATATTTGAGAACAAATCAGTTAATATTTTGTTGTGATTTTGGCTCTTGTCGTAGTTTGTTTATTGGGTCCCCAGGGTTCGTAGTTCTTGCGTGTTCAGTATGTTGGTAGGCTGGGGTTTAATCAATTATTTGTTGAGATGACAACATGCCAGAAATTTTCCGGCACTGTTGATGCTTTTGATCTGTTTCTTTTGTCTAGCCAACAGTCCAGAATCCAACGATTCCATTTTATTCAGCAGGGAAAAGCAGTAAATTTGCACATTTGACCAGTGTTGTTGGGATTTTTCCTTCAAAAATACATTAAAAAGCAAAGGAAAATCACACAGAGAAATAACTGATGATATTCAGCATTCCTTGAGGGTAGGGCAAGGGTTTATTTCCAATTGATCAGTTAAATAACAATTTCAGCTCTGCACAAATGTTCCCAACTAGACATCAAATGACTCGCGTAGATGTTTGGTCTAAATCTAAGCCTTTATAGCCATTAATATAAGACTCAAAATTGGTTCCATTAAGAACCTTTTGTGACAATTTGGAGCCAAAAATGAGAATAGAAAGGGTTTTGTGTGCTTGGAAAAACCAACATAGATAATCTAAATAGCTTGTTGGACCACCATGTGCTGCCATTCATGCACCTAGACATTGATTTTTCAAGTTTCTACAAATCTACCAGAGGGATGGAACAACCTGTGTTCCAAAAAATATTTCCCTCATTCGGTGTTTTAATCTCCCATAGGTGGTAAACTGGAGACTGTGAAGGCAGCCAGTTGCCTCTTGTGCTCTATGAATGGTAAATACCAACCAAATTATTCATTAAAGGATAAAGGTGATCACCCAGAACATCTTTGTATAGATTTGCAGTGACTCGTTTTTCTAAGAGGACGAGTACAGTAGACCTAAACCATGGTAGGAAAATACCCCATAGCACAACAGATGCCCTCATTGCAGGGGTCAAAGGTTCAGGATTTTTCTTTTAATTTCTCACCCGTCTGTTTGTCTGCCTCGTGCGAAATGGCCGAAGGAAGGACGCCACATGGCACGGGTGAACGCCCACTCCGGGAGCACGCAGGAGGCAAAGCTTCCTTTTTACTATCAAGTCATTCATTCCATCTTCCAAAACACAGACAGCCTCCACTTGTGCCAACTAGCTCACTTCCTGCTCAGGGCTACTTGGCTTTGATCGCTGTCTTTCCTCCCAGTTGTCTTTTCCCAGCACAATCTGCCCAGAGCAAGAATATGTGTGATCCTCAATCTGTCTTCTGCCGCATCTTTGGGACGTTTGCCTATTATGTCTGGACTCCGCGAGGGGTGGCGATATGGCGTCTATTGTTGGCGCCGCACAAAAGGAGGTTGATAGTGGTGCGTCATTGGTGATAAGGCTAGTGTCTGTCGAATAATGTCCTGTTTAACACATCCTTTTTATGTTTCGAGATGATTAAATCCCTCGAGGAAGGATCAGAATGTTGAAAGAACAACTCGGCAGCATGCAGTAAGGGAAGCATCGCAGCAGAGGGGGATCAAAGTGAATGTTTCCACTGAGCTGTCCTGTTTATTACCTCTTCCACTCCCTCTTTCTGTGGTCGTACCGCTTCCTCGGCCGACTCCAAACCCCACATACCAGCCGGCGGATCAACAGCGGCCAGTTCTAGGGGGTCTTAAACCAGAAGGCATGCTGGGTATGTGGCACTTGGACGGTGTGAGACCTCGCAGCTGTCCTCCTTCCCACCATCTTTCACCTGGAACCGTCCCACGAGGGTCACTCGGTTGAAACAGACACAGCTGGACATTCGTTCATTCATTCATAACTCGCACATGCATGCTTTTCGCTTTACGTCATCTTGAGATGGGACAGATGGCTGCGAGATTCTTTCATTCAGGAAGGTCATGGTGTGGGAAAGTGAGGCAATTTTTTTTTTTAGCATAAACTATGAAGATATGCGAGGCTATAATCCATTAAGCTAATGGATGGTCATGATATATGTCCTCCTGTGTGAGGTGGAGGCAGGGCGGCATCATATCATGTTCATCCCTGTTGAGAACGGTGTTGATGTAAGCCTCAGCAGCTGAGCATACACATTTATACATTCTGTTTTCTCTGTTCTGTATACCCTGTGCACTCGTTCTATTCTACACAGTCAGATATAGTCGAGTTTGTCTGGCTGGTTGTAGGGAAACGGGGCTTCCAAAAGGCCAAGAGACATTTAACATAATCAAGACAGAAGCATCAGAAATTAAAGCATTTATTGTCATGTGCTGGAATATCAGAATCATGCACATGTGTATGAGTGTGTGTGTGTTTAGAGACCCCTGTGCTTTTTCCTCAGGCAGCGGCCTTAGCATCTATTGATTGTTTTTGCACATCAGAAGCTATAAAAAACATTTTTGCAAGCAAGGTGCTTTCAGCTGCTTTTTTGTGAAGATCGACGGTGAAGCGGCGGTAACAAACAAACAAAAAAATCACCCAATGCTGCTTGAAATTAACTTTAAATTACAGTTGTGATTGAGCTGGACCCAAAATAACTGAAACTATCTCAGAATTTAAGTCATATATATTATTATAAAGGCATGGCATTCAGTTTTAGAATATGGGGCGTATGTTTGCTGTTACTCTATCATTTATTTCTGTATAGTGTAGAAAAGAAATATGCAGAATCTTAAAACTTCAAACATAAATTCTGTCACATTCACTCAAATACTCTACTTAAGTAGAAATTTGTGGTATTTGTATTTTAGGCAACTTTAGGCAAGACACTACAAGCTTTTTCTGTGTGTGTGTTTGCTAGTAAATGCACAATTTCTTGCTGGATTGATTGGAAGAGTAAGTAGCAACAACATAAAATAGTTCAGCATCAGCATTTCTAGATGATTCTTGACAAAATAAGCTGCAACGAGGGATTTTAAACAGACCCAGAGTCACGAGGCGGTCTGGTATCACAGTGTGTTACCATCATGTATTCCTGGGGAACCAGCTCTGACAGCTAACAGCTCCAAGCAGCCCGGAAGGACGCTGCAGTTTGCTGGAAGCAGCCTTGCGTACATTCTCACGTTCATGCACGACATGATAATGTATACAGACGGTGTGTGTGCATCCAGGTGTGGATGGCGGAGTGGCTCGACTGAGGTGTCACGGTGAGCTTACATGTGAAGCAGGTTGGGGTTTAATTGAATTCCTGGATATCATGTGCATAAACTGAGAAGTTAAAGGGCTGCAGTATGTTAAAGAATGCACGTGGATGGGTATATGTGTGGTTGTGACAGGCAGGCAGCTGTTTCTGAGCAAGCAGGGGGCTAATGAAAGACAACCTGGGGCTGATGCTGGACTGTCATGCAGTCGGATGGGGCGATGTTTCCCCCTTCAGGCGCTGACAGAAGCACGAAAAGGTCAAGTTTACACAAACCTGCATGTCTTGTACACAGCGGTTCCTGACATGTGGTACTGTAGGCTGCTGGAAATGCCAAAAATAAAAGAGGTGTCAGGTGTGCTTCGTGCTTGTTGTCGTTCGAATGTGACTTTCTGCAGTATGTAAATGTATGTAGCAAAAATACATCAGTTTAATTTTTATATTATTTTATATAATATAATAATATAATAATAAAATTGTAATTATTATAATTAATATTTATATTTTTGTTTAATTTTATTTTATTGCAATTTTTTTCTAGGTTTGAGTTTATATATTATTATTATTTATATTTTTGTTTATTTATTTTTATTGCTTATTTTTGTTGAATTTGAGATTGTAATTTATTCCAGTCATCAGGTGCAGAAAACCTAAATGTTTTCTTGCCCTGTTCAGAACGTACTTTGGGGACGACAAACTGCAGAGTATCCATAGATCGGAGATCGTGACTTCCATGTTTCCTTGTTAAAAGACAAGACAAATAGAAAGGCACAATAACAGGCAAAAAGGTTGTTTCCACCATTTTCTGTTTACACAAAAATAAAGGCAAGACTTGTTTCTGCTCTTTTATCATAATATTGAATCTGGTCCTTAGAAGACAAATGGTCGTTTATTAAAAATCCTAGATATAAAAAAGTAGAAACCAATTCAATTTATTGACCATTTCTTGTTATTTTTTTTTCCCAGACTGTGCTGACCTGGCAGTTTTTGAAGTAGTAGAGAACGTTCATTTTGTTTTGTCTGCATTCAGAACAAGTTGCAGATGACAAAGTTGTTTTTGTAAATAGTGAGTAATAATGGGCCCAGCACAGAACCGTGAGGGACACCCTTTTTCACTTGCAGTTAGATAGACACCGACAGCTTCATCTTTGTCAGTTTGTATGCAACATTAGCACCAACAGAGGGACACAACCACACACTCCTGCATGCATGCCCAGACTTTTAGCTGAACAATGGTTATTAACCCACTGAGATGAGTTACTCCCTTGTTTTAAAGCTTCCTTTGAAGAGACACCAACGCAGCGCTCAACAGGATATTACTGAGGAAGCGAGCAGAAAAAAAAGCTTTAAAACTCCTCAGCTCGGATGAAACTTGGCACACAGACCGCTTGCTCTGACCTCGCTGCCCGCTTTACCCCCTTTTATTCCCCTTTGGTTTTTTATGCTTTAATTTAGCATCGGGTGCGAATAAACAACGGGGGCATAATTACAGGGTGTGACTGGGGAGCAGAGTCTTTACCCCGCCATGTTTATTTACAGCTCCGATGAAAACGACACTCGGTGGAGCTCTAATGGAGCTTTTTATTCACTCTTCCTCTCTTAACACCCCCTCCCCTCCAGCCTTCCCCTCTCCACTGTTGACGCAGTTAATTTGGGCAGAGCTAATGAGTTATTGCTATCAGAAGCACAGAGAGGCGCCTCGTTCCCGGTGTCACGATCCCAGCGGCCCCCTCTTAGAACCCACCCACCCTGGGGGAATTCATGCTCAATTCCCCCGGGGGTAAAAGTGATTCCCGCAGTCAGCATAAGTGCATCTGTGTGGCTCTCCATTCAGAATGCAATCATTGACTGACCTCTCCAAAACTACGTTCCCCTGTGGGGGAGTTAAGCAGCAGAATTTATCACTGTCGTATAACCCCGCGTACACACATAAACACACACACCAGAGCTTGCATATGAGGGCACGCATAGTGGGAAAATGTCAGTTCAGCGGGGTGCATAAAACTGTTATGAGCAATAAAAACCATAAAAAAACAGTGTATAGAAAAACAGTGTTCCCTGTAAAAACCTGTTTCCTTTGATATTATTCAGTTAGCCACTCTGCTGCCACGATGCTGGGCCTCGGGGCGTAAATAAAACCTTAAAATCGTCTCAGCGCGGCACTACTATTGACAGCCACATGACATTTATTAGGGTTTTGGCTATCTCCGATATTTCCCTCTCACTTTTTATTCCGCTCCTCCGTCTGTCATTTCCTGAACTGCGAGTATATAATGCAATCAGTCAAACACGAATGAGCGATAAATGGACCCACTCATGAGTCTGAATGAGACTCATCAGTCAAAAAGAAACAGAATAACGGAGTCTGTGGAGTCACAGGTGGATAAACGCGGCTGTATCCAAACACTATCTCCGGTTTCTTTGGCTCAGCGCTCGTGCCGGCTACGTTTACATGCACGGAGCGACCCGGCATTTCGCCATAACCCCCTGTTAAGGTCTTCTTCAGGTTAATCTGTTTACATACACCTTTGCTGCTTTGTGATTGAATCTCGCCGTCGTTGTGAATACCAAAACCAGTGCTCTCTTTGCACGGCTACTAATTCAACTCATGCAAAAGAATAATGATTATAGTGATCTCCTCGATGCTCCTGATGAATAACCGGATGTCATGGGCGATTATTCCCCTGCCCTGTAATGAATCACGGGTGTCAGGACGAGGAGGTTTGCTGCTAAAATGCACTGACCCTGAGAAATGAATTGATTTTCCGAGCACACAGCGGCCAACAATTATACACTGAACCCTGGACGGGGAGGGAAATTATGGCACATTTTATTTGTGAAGCGCTTTTCAAGGTGTTTTAAGAACAGATTGTATCAGCTTACCTGTGACCGATCCCGTGTCTTCATTCAGGTGATGTTAAAGCCAAACCCCATGGGAAGCGTTGACGCCACCGTTGGACACTTGCCATCGCATTAACACATTAAAGCGCGTCCTCCTGAGCGGAGACGGTGCCAGCAAACAACGCTGATATTCTAACATATGGAAATACAGCATGATTTATGCACACCAGCAGCATCCGGAGAGGGAAAGGAAAGTGGCAGGGTGACAAGGACATCATGCTCGTTAAGGAATCGCCGGCGACTACAGAGGAGTGACGGATGTTCGGTGGGAGATTAGTCGTGCCTGCATTAATCTGAGTGCTCGCAGAAAACACGGCAAATTGATATAAATCGCCGAATCTGTTCACGTTTGAGAGAGAGTGAAATATGAGCGTGAATTTATTGTGACACCTTAGCATGCTCACTTGTTAGAGGTGCTTGGACTCGGAGGCTTGTCTGGTCACATGCATGCAAAGAATCGGTTCATTGATATGCAAAGTACAGAAAAAAGATAGGATGGTTGAAAATTATCAACAAAAGCACAGCACAGACGTATGTTGCTTTGCTATATGGCCAAATGTATGTGAGATAACAGACTTGAATGCTAAGAGGCTTAAAAAGTGAAATGGGAATAATGCTGCATCTTGAGGAGTTTACTAAAACCTTCTTGCCTGCAGCCTTGGTTCTTTTACAGCCGACTCTGTGATCCATGATCAAGTTTACTGCACTTGGCTCCAAGTTGGTGATTGGCTCAGTTGAGGAGACACATGGTGGTCTGTGGTGGCCACGTACTCATAGAAGTAGAATTTGTTTTTGCAGAACCAGTTTCGCTCCTGTTCCCATCCCGAAAACCAAAGATTGAGAAGTGCGTATCAAGCATATGCAAAGAACACATCTATGATTGAAGTTCAGCTGCTGATTCAGTCGAACCTTTTGCAGTGACTCTTGCAGTCTTTAGGGATGAAACCTACTTTGCAGATCTCTGGAAACAAGCGATGCAAACCGCTGAGTGATGCAAGACTGACCCAGAACCTGCAGCCAAAAAGACAGAAACAAAAGGCTGGATGGACACAGTGTGAAGTCTCATCTCGGTGGGTGTTCTGAGCAGAACAAAGACACCTCTGAGACATGAATCTTGCATGTTCTTATCTACTGTTATTTATACAGTAAATCTCTTTTGAGTTTTATCAGAAAAAGGCAGATATTGTGAGTGACTGACCAACAGAAATGACTATCTAGCTGTCAGAAACTACCATTGTGTCACTCCAGTGTGAGTAATGCTCCCAGCCTGATCACCCCTATAAAATCTCGTCTGATTTCTAGCTGTAGAGTTTGACCGGGAGCAGCTGTTTCGGGTTCCAGCTGTGATGCAGCTGATCGCAGCCACTCCAGACGGCACTAGTGATTCCAGCAGATATGCCTCAGAGCATGTCAGAAGCCTCCCGAAGCTGATCTCTACTCTGCCCTGCTAAATATACATGCAGGTCTATTTTTGATGCTTCAAGCTGCACGGAGCAGTCAGAAAACTTGCTACTGATTGTGTCTCACATCGCTACATGAGTGTCATGAATGCAAGAAATGCAAGTGATGAGGATGGATTCATTTGAAGTGATGTGATGAAATCTGAGGGTAACTCTAACCAGCTGATGGCCACACAGATATATATTCCATCCACTGCTTTATCTGCTTTGAAGATGGTGATAATTTCGACTTGCACTGACCAGATTTACTCATTTGGAGACCCACGTGAGTGAGCCACAAGCTTAGTCAGAAATCCAAGGAGTCTTTTTAGTTAACAGGATGCTTTGCTAATTTGTAATAAACTTTCTAAACGATTAATACCAATTAATATGCAGAGAATTTGAGGCTTTTAGAATGCGAAGGCAGTAGTCCTATTGATGTTTGCATGTATCCTCTATTGTCTAACAAACATTAAAACAAGAAAAGCACCCAGAGAGCGTAGTATTCTGCCAACGCTGCTCAGTCAATCATGTGACCATCAGCTGCACTAGTTACAGTGATGCCGTACAGAAATCTTTTTTTTTGTTTGTTTAAAGCTATTTTTTGGCTTTATTTGACAGAGTCAGACAGGAAAATAGGGAGAAGAATGGGGGGGGGGGAACATACAGCAAAGGACCATGAGCAGGAATCGAATCTAGGCCGCTGCATCGGGGACTAAAGCCCTGTTCATGGGTTGCCGCTGAACCAGTTGAGCTATCTGAGCGCCCTGATACAGAAATCTTGAACAAATCCATAGATCCAGACTATAAGCCACGTAACTTCCAAAATCTAATCACTTGGTCCTTGTGTCATTTCTGACCTTGCCTGAAAATTTCATCCAAATCTGTTCTTCCGTTTTGGAGTAATGTTGCGCACAGACAGACAATTTTACACCAATCGTCTCATAACTTCGCCGTTCCTTGGCAGACTAAATATCCTAGTTAAGCTGCGATAACAGAGCCTATTTATTCCATATGTTATTCCATATATTCCAAAGATGCTTGAGATCATTTAAATTTGGTTTCATTGTTCAGTTTGTTCAGCAGATTGTGCTCAAAATCAACTCTTTGTAACGCTAACATCCGCAGCACATGTAGCAGAGCGCTGATGGTGCGGAGTCAAGTGGTGTCTTCATGATAAGCTGTCATCTACTTAGAAACACTTACATATATGTAGATACTGTGTAAAAAGAACATCAGCCACTATGTTTTTCATCTCTAAAAAGTGGCATTGACATCGGCTCCAAAAATCCAGCATCAGTTAGACTCTGATTTCCACATTCGTCTTCCTGTGTGCTGTGGATTTGTTCAGGCTACGCTGTTATATCATAATGATGAAACCGCAGCAGCAAGAACACATGAACAGACGAGAACAGTGTGCAGAGACTGTGTTCAGACGGGCGCGATGGGTTTACTTAGATGTTAAGTTAAGTCTGAGAGCAGAGGAATCATAATCCTCCAGTTTACTCAAACCTTCAAACAGGTTTGTGGATCTGTCTGTGCAGCTCTGGGCTAAAGCCTTCAGCTCTGAAGCTCATTACATGTTTGTGTGGCTGGAAATGCCGCCACTCATCAATAAAACATTTGCTCTCCTAATTTTAGATTGGACGAAAAGTCCATCTGACATGCGGCCGTGGCTTCGGCCCGGACGAGTCAGTCGAAGCAGCGGTGGACGCAGAGATGAATTAACACAAAAGAAGAGTGATCTGGACACCCAAGGTCAAGATGAGAGCAGAATGTTGCAGCCAGGCCCCGTTCCTTCAGTCAGGAAACATTCCCAGATTGCGTAAACGGTGGAGAGGAGGTTCGGACAGGGCGTCCAGAGCCTCTGGGTGGGGGAGTGGGTGGGTTTATTCGCCCCATTTGGCGCTTTCAAAACTTCACTGCCCGGACACATGAGAAAGAAAAGAGAAAAGCCTTCGCCAAAACACAGCCATCAGGCCGACCGCACAGGAGGTCTCTTTGTGCTTTGTCTTAGATCTTTATTTTTGGACACGGATGGCTGGTTGGATGGAGTGGTGGAAGAGTGGGTGTGAGGAGGAGGAAGAGGAGGAGGAGGAGTTTCAGAGTGAATGGACACAGTGACTTCACAACACATGGGGAAGGACGTGAATGTTGAGCAACGTAAGTGTTGCCATGCCGATACCAAGGGATCAGATTGGAGAATATTAACCCTCTTGTTGTCCTCATTTACGGGCACCAAAAAAAATTGTTTCCTTGTCTGAAATCCAAAAATTCAGCAAAATAATTCCTCAAATTTCTGAAAATGTGCAAAACCTTCAGGAAGAAAATTCAAATAATTCCTTGAAAGTTTTATTTTTAAAATATCCCCCAGATTTCGCAAGAAAATTCTTGTAAATATTTTTAAAAAAATAGTCAAAATCCTCCAAAAAAATCCTAAAAATGTCTTAAGTGATTACACAGATATCAGTAAACCTTCTAATGTTTTCTTAAGAACATTCACATAAAAATCAACCAAAATCCAGCAAAATTTGCTGGATTTTGGTTGATTTTTATGTGAATTTTCTTAGGAAACATTTTTAACATTTCTTTTTTCCACCAAAAAATGTTCAAGATTTCCCAAAAATGTCCAAAATGTGGTCATCAGAAGTTTCACTGTGAAAATATATGTTTTTTCCACATTTTCAAACTTCAAACCATGTCTACACGAGGGTTGGAAGCATCAGACCTTCAACCTTCCTTTGTTCCACATATTTCCTTTCATTCCACCTTCATGCCGTTCCTGTACTTAGCACACCTCCAACGTGCACACATCGCCCGAACCCAGGGTGCTCCTTAGACAGCAGCAATAATGAGGACGTCGTTAATTTGCCCAAATGAGCGGGGGGCCTTTAGCGCGGGCTAGTAATTAATTAACAGCAACACTGTTACTTAATTAGCTCCACATGAAAGGAGGAGGGCGGCGGCAGCGGATGAGGTGTACAGTGTGCGTGTGATTAAGCGGAGATGGAGATTGATTATGAGAGCACATGTTTCTAACTGACTTTATGTAGCGTCTGTGGATGTAATAAGTGTTCCACGGTGGCGGCGGGTGTCCTCTGAATGCCCAAAGATGCAATAAGGGTTGCTAATGTGGCAGGATAACGTTATAACGTCTTGTTACCTCAAAACGCCGGGGACTTTTCCAAACCTTTCTCTGGGCATCAGCAGGGTGGTTTATCATCCCTTTCCCTCTCTTTGCCGACTCCATTTTCCAATCTGAACTGTGCTGTATGCGGGTATATGCATACATTTTCTTAAATGGCAGCCCGTTCCCACCCACTCCCCGGATATCTCGCTTTCCCCAACCGCTTACTGCAAAAGCTTTCGCTTTGTTGGCTGCAGGCTAAAGCGGAGCCTTATCAACCCAGATACCAAATCGTACTCCCCGAGGGTCACATAACCCTCCCGACGAAATCCCCCAACTCAGCATTACTGGCTGCCGTATACATATTCAGGCCCGCAACGGCTGCAGCTTCAAAGAGGCCCTCTTCACCTCTGCCTTAATTCTTCTAGCGCTGTTTTATAACGCAACCCGGTTAGCTTTGGTGCACATCACTGGAGACCATGTGCAGCTTTTAAGTGTTTATGTGGGGGCCTAGAGGTTAGAGAAGCTGCTTGGTAGCTGTCGAGTGATCAGTGATAATTAAGCTGCAACTTGTTTGGGCTGCTGCCTGGACCGGATGTTTATGATTGTTGTTAGCCTTCATGAAATGTAGAGATCGGTCAAGATTAGCTGTAAATAAATACTGTGATGATTGGAGAGGATGGTTTAGTCCGGATTTACTATGCGACTATACCGCTGATGCATGAAAATAACTTTACTGACACTACATTCAAATATAAATGGGACTAAGTGCCCTCAACTTCATTGTGATTTGGTGAAGGTGTCAAGAAATGAACTGACTGAGTCGGGACAGAATCTTGAAGAGACAGTTTCACTTGTTTCCCAGATATTTTCCAGATTCATGCAAGTATATAAGTTTATCATATGTTTATATTTTGCTTTCTGTCCACTCTCGATTTTGAGGTAATAGTCGGACAATGCAACTCCGATTGAAGGTGCATTTTCTAGCTTTTTCTCCATGCTTTCAGCAGAATAGAATGTAACAGAACAGCATAGCATAGAATTCCTTCATTGTCACACAAAACATATAAAAACAGTAAGGAATAGTATGCGCAAGTGTAACTTTTGAAACCAGTAATACAACTGATGCTACAGTATGGGATAATGCGCAACATTTACAGAAATATAATGGCTTAAAGTAGTACAAAAATTATAAAAATACAAGGTGCAGTTGTATGTAAACATATACTACCGTTCAAAGTTTGGGGTCACTTAGAAATGTCCTTATCTTGAAATACAAGCATTTTTTCAATGAAGATAGCATGAAATTAACGATAAATCCAGTCTAGACATTGTTGAAGTGGTAAATGATTATTCTAGCTGCAAAGTTTTAGTGGAATCTCTCCATAGGGGTACAGAGGAACATTTCCAGCAACCATCACTCCTGTGTTCTAATGCTACATTGTGTTAGCTAATGATGCTGAAAGGCTCATTGATGATTAGAAAACCCTTGTGCAGTTATGTTAGCACATGGATAAAAGTGGAAAACGTGGAATTGCCTCAACGAACCAAAACTTTTGAATGGTAGTGCACGTACCGGTTCAGCAGACATAGTTCGTATTACGGGACTGAGTTCAGTCAGCTGTCACTAAGGTGGCATTGCTGTTGTAATTTCAGCCACTACTCATTTGTAAAGCCAGGCGTAATGCCTGTAAGTGATTTATGTCAAAAGTAACCCCTAAAATGACTTAAAACCTGTGCTTCACCTTTGCCAAGATCCTTCCAACAGTAAAAGCCCTCGTAGGGATAAATAGAACAGCAAGCAGATGCTGTCACAAGTGCATCAGTTACAGCCTGCCACTTAATAATACCAGCATGAGGAGTGACAGGCTGTATAATGCAGCAGGTCATAAGGCCTGGCTGAAAGGCAGCAGTGTTGTGCTTCTGTGATGTAAGCTGTGGCTCCCCTCTGGCCTTTCACTGCGCTCTAATCCTCTATCTGGACTAGACGAGGTCAGGGGACGCCACGCTAATGCAATCATATGATTTATCTAGATAGAGAATAGCGGCGCGTGCATGTGCTTGGTTGTTCAGGCTGGTGCTACCCTCGAGAAAATGAAAAAAAAAAAGCGCCGTCTCAAGTTATTAATTCTTTGGGGTTATTAAGATTCTGGTTTAATGCATCCAGTAGATCAGCACTAATATCGCTGTGGCCAATTATAATCTATCGAATACTGTCTGTACACAACCCAGGGAGCCCTTTTGCATTATTAAAGCAGAAAAAATAGATAAGGGTTTACTGGATGGGTTCAATTCATCAGCTATCACTGGATTATTCATGAGTCCACAGAAAGCTATTGGGGCTACAATATTGCATGACACCATATACAGTAATAGAATCTTTCCCTCTTTTAATTTTCAGATTTAATTATAGTCCTGTGCTCAGAATACGAGCGCTCAGCCAAAGCAGAGATCACTCAGAGCCAACCCCGCAACACAACACAAGGTTAGGAAAGTGTCTCTTTGGCTGGTTAAATTGGGTTTCTAAGTTTTCCTCAACTGTCACTCTTTTCTGTGTCACCCAGCCGTCCGCCGTCGAATAGAAAGCAAAAGATGCTCCAGTCGCCGTTATTAATTATGTATACAACTCTCATGCAAGTCCTATCTGGCCCGAGAATGATTAATAATGGAACAGCGCAGTAATTATGTGGTGCTCATAGATATTTTCAATTCACTCTTCCTTCCTTCTCTGCCTCTTTACGCCTCTGTTTCTATCTTTCTATCTGCCCTCCTCCCCGCCCTTTGCTCCATCCATTTCTCTTTGTGCCTGCTTCTTTAAGCTTAATCCAATCAGTTCTGATCAGCGTCAGTCACTGTGGAAGAAAGCAGGTTTTGGCTTAGATGTAAATGCAATTAGTCCTTTGTTGGTATGCCCTGGCACTTTGTTATGTTGGACCTTTTTTTTTTGAGCACTTCTAGTTGAAAATCTTTTAATTTTTCTTTTCAGGCACTCATATGGGCGTGGCTCATCACTCTGGTAACCCAGAAAATGAAGGAGAAGCTTACTCTGGTTGTCTATCTATCCCGAGCTGTTTGATAGGTCTGACTAGAAAAACAGACTCACTCCTAAGCTCTTAGGTCATCATTTATTTAGATGTTAAATTCTTCTGTATTTTTGGGTTAGAGCTGACCAGTCCACTTAGTAATGGTACATGTGTGCGTGTTACATAAATGGGGTCAAAAATAGAGACCTAAGGCCCGTTGGAGGAAGGACTTTCAGTCTGATGAAGCTCTTTTGCCAGAATTTGGAATGAATTCTTGATGCGGACAAGAGGAATTCTAGGAACCGTTTGGAAAGACAATTTTGTGTTAGCTGTCATGCTATAAATAAGCCGTAACTGAGGTGCAGAATCACAACCCTGCTACTCTTCCTTCTGGAAGCCTTTTTAGACAAGGGTTTTTATCTGGAAGCCTGAAGTTAGTCTCTACCGGGGCAGTAGAAGGCACTAAAAGATTGCTGTTGTTGCTGAAAAATGGGCGAACACTGCTTTTTTTTAATCTTCAGTTCAACTTATTTGAATTCAGTTGTATTTATATCGTAACAACACATCATCTCGTAGCACTTAACATGAGAATTTTGGTTGGAAGGAACCAAGAAGGAGGAGAAAAAAAATAACCCTGACAGAACCAGGCTCAAGGAAGGTAGCAATCTGCCTCGATTGGTTGGGGTGAGAGCGGGGATAAGAGTTTCGTTGGGAATCCAGACGGAGAAAAGACAAACAATACATAAGAGAACAAAGAACGTTTTGGACATTGTGTAGTGTATCTACTCAATTTGGAATAACACAGCCAATTGCTGATTGTCTTTCTCATTGAGCGGTGTTTTGATGGTTATTGGCGACTGTTGTTGATGAAGCTGGATACCTAACTCTGCTGTATGGGTGTGAAACAGGACTGAAAGGTTGGTAGAGAATCAGTGGAGCTGACAAAGGTATCAAGACCAGACTTAAATAGTAGCCTCAGAATACAAAATAGATAATATAAAGCAAAATGATCAGAGAGGAAGGTATTATTGTCTTCGAAACAAAACCATCAAAGTGCTTTTTAGATGAAGCCCTTCCCAAAACCCCTCCAAGGAAACACTACAAGAATGTACACTCTCATGTGTGTTGGCTATGAGCATCATTGGGTGGTGTCTAGGTAATGAAAGAAAGCCTGTGCGTCTTACCCTTTGGATCTAAAAACAACAATAACAACTTTACCTCATCTATCGGCTGAAAGTGCGACTCAAGTCATTTCAAGCCACAGCAGTTTTTATAGTTAGAAACCTACAGCTCGTCTTAATCAGTATTCACTCTGTGTTTAGAGGCCTTAAAGCTTTAACAGAATGATCCGTACCATATTTAAAGAGAAGACGTAATTTATCTGACGAATCGAAAGTCTTTTAATGTGCTCCTAAAATGAAAGAACCTCGGGACAAACAGTGCTAGCTTACCGTGTGAATGCTAGTTTTACAGCGTAATGACGATACTTCTTGAGCCATGAGAAAGTTCAGAGATCTTTAATGATACCAGGAACTATAATTAAAGTTGTGGTTGACGAACATGCACAGAGGTTGCCCAGATGTGTTCAGTTCTTTTGTACTCAAGTGCATTGAATTAAGTCAAGTTCGATAGCTTGCTCATTGTTAATTACTCTACATTTAGCCACAACACTCTTTTCTATTGAAGTCTGCGTGGATGTATCTTTTAAAAGTTATAATTTCAGTTCAATTTAGCCTCGTTTTTCTGTTTTAAAGTTCCTCTGCCATTGGAAAAGTCTCTGCATTGGAAAAAAGACAATGTTTATGAATAGATACAGCTGAATTGTGGTTTAGAAGTGGAAACAGAGGGATAACCTCATAATCGTAAAGTAGTTCTTCAAACCAACAACAAATGGTGACCATAAGCCTTCCCATAGGGCTGAACCACTTCATTTAAAACCCACTCTCGCTCCGCGTTGGCAGAACATCAAGCAGCCTGTTTCTGACTGCCCGAACTTGATTTGATTTGAAATGACAGTAACTTCCATCAAAGCGGCTCCACTGTATCCTCTCCTCTAATGTTTGTCAGGTACAGTCTCCACAGCCGGATGATGATGACAGAGAGGAAGGCTGTCGTAGCAGCATGCAGCAGCTTCCTCGACAAGCCGCCTCGCCAGACGCCGTCCCGCGAGCTTCTTTGATTCAAACCGCCGGTTAATGATTTACACTGAAATAACGACGTCAGCGACAAACAGTTTCTCCAGACAGGTTTGTCTGGAGAGTGTCGTGCAGAACACTCCCGTTTATATTTGAAAGAGGAGCCTGAAGTGAGCAGTCTCTAAAGCAGAGCAGATTTATAAAAGGTGTTAGTTCATTTATCAACATTTTCCTGCAGGATTGTCTTTCCTCACTGCTCCCGAGCTTTTTGCATTTTCATTCTGCTCACTTCCTCTTCTCTCCCAGCCTAACCTCAATTTCCCCTCTTCCCTCTGCTCTGCCACCTCTTTCATTTAATCTGTTTATGAATTGTTTTTTGCTGCGGTTTGTACCGGCGAGGCTGTCATAATGATTACAGGTGTCCTTTCCGCAGGAGCGTAGGCAATTACAGCACTGCAGGAAGTGGCCGTGTTCGCCATCGAGTCTTAAGAATTAAGCGTCCGACTATCTCAGCATTCAATTAACCATATGTATTCTCGGTAGGCTTTGAGCATAATCTCGATGTGAGAAGTGAACTTCAAAAGTTCACCAGGGCGCTTGGTCTATCAGCTCACATCACAGGATAGCCGGGTCTTCATTTGGAGACGTTTCCACCCATCCTCCACTGAGTGAAATAAGCGAAAAGAGTTTGTCTTTATCCATTATCTGTGATGTATAGCCCTGTAAGGGAGGGAATCGGAAAAGACGGCGAAGGTGACTTTGAGAGAGCCCAGCTAGGTTTTTTTTTGGAGAATAAAGTTTTGTTGATCTATTCCAGAAACAGATTAATTTCTCTGTGACGTGGTGTCATAACATAAGACAGAAATGTAAAAAAAAAAAGTAGTTCCAGCTTGAGTTATGACAACTCCTAAATTATGTTCAACCAACAAACTACATTGAATTAACTTTCTCCTGGTGAAGACTGGATGTCGCTCTGGTCGGACCTTCACCTTCCAGCCTCGCTGTTTTGCATCAGCGGCAAGCTCCATATATCTCAGCTTCTTGTGCTCATAGGCCTCCTCTACTGGGCTCTCCCAGGGCTCATAGATGTAGACCTAAGTGCCTAAGCGAAGCTGACCATAGCAGTAGGTGCTCAGACCCATTTCTCCTGCATCTAAAATGTTCACTACAAGATCCCACCCCCAGTTATAAATCAATCAGTGTTATTTGCTTCATCTGTGATCGGTCTTAATCTTTTGCCTCATTGCGAAACACAGGAGTGCAGGATACTGAGGCGTTCTTATATGCATCCTAACCACTTGATGACTCAGATCCCTTTAAAAAAAAGCCTGTTTTTTTAATGTCGAATTGCCAATTATTTAAAGTCGAAGTGCTCCCACTGAGTCAGTTTGCTTTTGACAAAACACAAGTTTGTGAAAGATTACAAGATTGCTCTACCTTGTATCAACAACTCCACAATGGCTCCCTTTGTGCCTCGTTGTGGCATCGGAATTCTAAATCTTTGCGTGACTCAACTCGCATATTGAGCCGTTTTCTCTGTCGACTTGAGGAAATTGACAGTGTCGTAGTAGTTTTGTGTTCTCACGCAGCGCTTGTCGTGTTTCTTTTACATTTCACAGTCCAGTTGGCTGAAACAACTCCTGGTTGTATTAAATTATTCACCTTACATTAATTGCGCAGCGTATCCTCGTCATTAAAAAATCCCCATTCATAAACCAATTAACCAGTTTTGTGCATCAGTGCTTTCTTTATAGAGAGCATCGTAATGCGTCAGAATCAGATTCCTTCTCTCACCCTGCCTGCCGTGTGTGTGTGTGTGAGCATCGCCAGCTCGCCTGACTCATATCAAAGCAAAGTGTTTTCATGCAATCAAGCTGTAATTATACCATAAATAACCATAAATACTGCATCCATCTCCAGCCTCGTCAGTGTCTCGCTGCAGACGGTGGTTATTAGTTGATTGGTGGACTGTCAGCTTTGCTTCCTGTCAGAGGCGCTCGGGGGAGGGCTGTGATTGGCTGGCGTGGTGACAGAGGGCGACAGAGGGTTGACGGGTGCTGTGGGAGGAGAGGGGGAGGAGAGGGGAGGCATTTGTACGGAGAAGGCTGTGGGCAAAGTTTCCAAAAATAGCTGGCGGCTGTGACAGGACAATGACGGGCCTGTGTGTGTGTGTGTGTGTGTGTGTGTGTGTGTGTGTGTTTCCTGTGAAATCTTAATAACAGCAGAGCAAACCCACCCTGCCCTATCATTAGACATCTCCACCGCCACGAGGGCTCACTAAATAATAACGTCAGCGGTGTGATTGAGAGATGCCGAGGAAACAAAGGGAGGGAAGAGTCGCCACAAGTCGATGCAGCAGGAAAGAGGAAGGAGGACGGTGTTTGCCTCCCCTTCTTTTCTTTGTTCGAACTCCTCGCACACACACATGTCCGCAATCACATACTCACACACTCCCTCCCTACAAACCCCCTCGGATGTTGGCAACGAGGCGCGGGTCGATGGTAAAAAAAAAACTCCTCCGTCTGGGTGTTAGCTGCTGCCCAGAGAATTGACAAACCTTTGATTGATTTCCTCACCTGCTCAGGGGGTGGGGTGGGGGGAGACAGATTGAGTGAGAGGATGAAGGGAAATGATGGAGGGGGGAGGGAAGGCAGACAGTAGGGGGGAGAGGAGGGAAAATGAGAGCCTGAATAATGAAAGGGCAACAGGGCTGAAAGGGAATCTTCATGTCTGGGGATGAAGTGGATGTGTTAAAATCCGATTTTAGAATAAATTTCTTTGATTCTTTCAGAAAAAGACGATTCGGTGGAGAATAATGACGGCTTTGTTTCGTTTTTCGACTTTTAAATCGATCGAATCGTCGTCGGACTGCAGTTTCGCTACCCTTGAACTCGCGCTATCCTGTGCAGTTGGAGACGGACTAATTAATTAATGAACTGCATGAATCAATACAGCAGTGGCACAACTTTTCCTCACATTTCTATTCAATCCATCAGCGGGCAATAATGTTGCAGGAGAGTCAATATAATTAAGGGACTTTTGAAGTCCATGGGATACACACGTGGACAAAATTGCTGGTACCCCTCAGTTAAAGAAGGAAAACCCCACAATTCTCACTGAAATCACTTGAAACTCACAAAAGTAACAATAAATACAAATTTATTGAAAATTAAATAATCAAAATCAGCCATCACTTTTGAATCGTTGATTAACATAATTATTTAAAAAAACAAACTAATGAAATAGGGCTGGACAAAAATGATGGTACCCATAACTTAATATTTTGTTGCACAACCTTTTGAGGCAATCACTGCAATTAAACCATTTCTGTATTTGTCAATGAGCGTTCTGCAGCTGTCAACAGGTATTTTGGCCCACTCCTCATGAGCAAACAGCTCCAGTTGTCTCAGGTTTGATGGGTGTCTTCTCCAAATGGCATGTTTCAGCTCCTTCCACATATGTTCAATGGGATTCAGATCTGGGCTCATAGAAGGCCACTTTAGAATAGTCCAACGCTTTTCTCTCAGCCATTCTTGGGTGTTTTTGGCTGTGTGTTTTGGATCGTTGTCCTGTTGGAAGACCCATGACCTGCGACTGAGACCAAGCTTTCTGACACTAGGCAGCACATTTCTCTCCAGAATGCCTTGATAGTCTTCAGATTTCATCGTACCTTGCACACTTTCAAGACACCCTGTGCCAGATGCAGCAAAGCAGCCCCAAAACATTACTGAGCCTCCTCCGTGTTTCACCGTAGGGACAGTGTTCTTTTCTTCGTATGCTTGGTTTTTGAGTCTATGAACATAGAGTTGATGTGCCTTACCAAAAAGCTCCAGTTTGGTCTCATCTGTCCAAAGGACATTCTCCCAGAAGCTTTGTGGCTTGTCAACATGCATTTTTGCAAATTTCAGTCTCGCTTTTTTATGAGTTTTTTTCAGCAGTGGTGTCCTCCTTGGTCGTCTCCCATGAAGTCCACTTTGGCTCAAACAACGACGAATGGTGCGATCTGACACTGATGTACCTTGGCCTTGGAGTTCACCTTTAATTTCTTTGGAGGTTGCTCTGGGCTCTTTGGATACAATTCCAACGATCCGTCTCTTCAATTTGTCATCAATTTTCCTCTTGCGGCCACGTCCAGGGAGGTTGGCTACTGTCCCATGGGTCTTGAACTTCTGAATAATATGAGCCACTGTTGTCACAGGAACTTCAAGCTGTTTAGAGATGGTCTTATAGCCTTTACCTTTAAGATGTTTGTCTATAATTTTTTTTCGGATGTCCTGGGACAATTCTCTCCTTCGCTTTCTGTTGTCCATGTTCAGTGTGGTACACACCTTTTCACCAAACAGCAGGGTGACTACTTGTCTCCCTTTAAATAGGCAGACTGACTGATTATGAGTTTGGAAACACCTGTGATGTCAATTAAATGACACACCTGAGTTAATCATGTCACTCTGGTCAAATAGTTTTCAATCTTTTATAGAGGTACCATCATTTTTGTCCAGGCCTGTTTCATTAGTTTGTTTTTTTTAATAATTATGTTAATCAACAATTCAAAAGTAATGGCTGTTTTTGATTATTTAATTTTCAATAAATTTTTATTTATTGTTACTTTTGTGAGTTTCAAGTGATTTCAGTGAGAATTGTGGGTTTTTCCTTCTTTAACTGAGGGGTACCAACAATTTTGTCCACGTGTGTATATCATGCATACATTTTTATTAAAGGTAAAACAATCACGATCATGTCCTTACAAATTCTGCCATTATTTATTATGGAAACAGTCATTTATTGGTAAAAAGACTGGATATCACTAAACTGTCAACTAAATAACCGTCAAAATTTAACAACAACCACCTTCTAATTAGCTAAATAATAATAAAATGAGCTTATTCAAAAATAGTTTTGATTGTGTTCTTTTTGTTAAGTTGAGATAATCATGACAGATCTTTCTTTTTTGGCAATATGTCAAATTTTAGATGGAAAATGACAAATTGCATCTGTGCCCGAGAAGTTCCCCAGTACAAAATCACCTCTAAAGGAAGTGTGTTAATTCCAGATCACATGACCTGCTCCACATGATGTCATTTCCTTCTGAAGAAAAGACTGGCCAGACTCCAAGGCTTTCTGAGTTATTTAATATAAAGTAGTGTGTGAGTCAAGTGTGGATTTATGGCATGTCAACAGGTTTACTACAATATCTTTAGAAATAACTTTCAGCTTCAATTTTACTCAATTATATATATAATATTTAGAGGAATATTTGTGTATAAATTCCATGTGGTGTTTGGTTATAGGCGGCCATGTTGATTTTAGGCCTGAAAACAGCAAAAATATCAACTATGATACAAAAGTCCCACAATTATATATTGACCCAGGAGCTGGAGGGAATTTGACGTGTTCAACGGTTGTGGCTCAGAAATCTCCAACATCTTCCATCATCCGTCCCCCAACCTGCAACATTTGGCTGCTCAATGATCGATAATTTCAAGGTAGAATCAACCTTCTCTGTCTGGCAGCAAAGGGCCATGAGCTGGAATCGGACCCAGGCCGCTTTGTCGGGAAGAAGTGGTGTTATGTATTGTACAAACATCGAATCAATTCATCCTTGACACTGTTGGCACGATGACGAAAAGTTTGCATCCAAGGTTTGAACGTTGTTCAGTGGGTGGTTAGCAGTAATGTTAGCCAATTGTTGCTATTGCTGTAGTGCCAAAATGACTTGTTAAGGAGTGTTAGGAGTTGGAATCGACTTGATTCTTGCCAACACTGACTTCAGGCCGTCTCTGCTTCCTCGAACATGACCCAAACCAGACATTTCATACATTAACATAGTAGTGTCATTCCTCGCGACTACTAAAATGTCTTTCATCCACAAAATTGCTTGAATTACCCTTTGAAGTCCCGGAAGTCAAAGGAGCTAATCAAACAAACTGAGCTACAAAGCCATGTGAAAGAGACAGCTTTTTGAACCAACCAAATCTGGAGCTTTTCCCAGAATGCCCTCCGATGATTAAAATCCAATGATCGTCCGCGGGGGCTGGCGCGAAGTCACCTTGTTTGCTCTCGACTTTAATTGAGTAATTGCTTAGATATTTCACTTCACCCCGCACACTGGAGCGAGCTGTTATTGCGCGCAATCCATTTCCAGCCTTAAGCACTGACAGCCCTCCATGTGTTGTGCTCGACCGACAAAAAAAAAAAAAAGCCCATATTGATCACACATCATGGCTGAAGGTATTCCAATTAATCACCCCCATGGCTGTCCGGTTTTGTGCACCTTGGGCGTTTTTGTTGTTGTTGTTGCTGCATTGTGCATGGAGAAGCAAAATGCATCCACTGAGCCACACCCTTTTTTGTTTTTTGTTTTTTTACAGTCAGTTACCCTCAGCATTTTGCTTTCGGAACAGCTAAAACGGAGGATGGGTCCAGTGGGAGAGCCAAACAAAAGCTTTGTACTCTCTCTTACCCCGTCTGAATCATTCATGGCAGCATTGTTGCCGGGAAGGTGGATCGGTTTAGATCCCGACAGTTCGACATTACCCCGATGCTGCCCTCAGCTAACACCCAAACCTGCCCTAATTCATTGTGACTGCTGGCTTCAGTCAAGTGTGAGATGAAATAGCTGTGGCTGACATCAGCGATCACAGAGGGAGAGAAAGAGAGAGAGAGAGGGGTGTTCATAAATGTCTAATGATCCCGCCTGGTGTCTGTCTGTTGTGGCATACAAAGAACAACTGTATGCAAAGTAGGGAGAGTCTCTTTAAGGGTTTAGGTGTGGTTGTGGACATTATTGCAGCTTTCCTGGCTTGGTTTTTGGTCTTGGTTGATGAGCAGGGATACAAAGGGTTTGGACGCAATATTCCACCTCTACACCTTGGACAAAATGCTCAGGTTCAGTGGGTGTTTTCACATCAGAAGTGACACTGAGCCTCATTTCATTTCAGCACTGTGTAGGTGCAGCTTATGTTCTGCTCCTGGATTAAAGAAATGGTTCTTCTTGTTGGTATTTTTTGGTTTTAGCAGTAAAAGAAGTGCTGGATGGCCAGGGTGATGCGTTGTAAGGCTGTTGATGGACCTGATATTTTAGAGTTTCTTCAAAAATGTCGTCTTTACTGGCTTGTCTTTTACTAAAGACAAATAAAAATACATAGCAGTTGTAGTGGTGCAGTCAACCATTTACTGTGCGTACGGTGCACCGGATTTGTTGCTACTCTGTTGAAGATACTCTTTAGATGATCGCGGTCCAGGTTTTTTAGCCACAGCTCGTCATGATCGATGGTGCTGATTACGTAGATGACTCACTCCAGCCTCACTGTCATTATGGCTGCTGTTTTGTTTTTTGTGTTATTTGTGAACAGCTTGTCCAAATGACTTCACGCTCGACGCTGCACTTCCTTGGTTCTCCTGCAATGCACCCGCCAAGCATGAAGTGGAATGGATGAATGGTTGTTGAGAAACACACACACACATACAGAGATTCATTCATTTATTAGTGAGATATTGGGGGAATACTCCTTTTACAGATAGGTCCCAAAAATATCCACCAATCAGAATGCTCATATTACATGATGCAAACTAATTCATACAGTCTTACCCAGGAACATTCAAAGGAAAAACTGCAATTTTGAATCACCACATCCGAGGAATATGGACACAAAAATGGGCAAAATGTATCGTACAAATGTTCCCTTTGAACGTTTTGTCGTGCTACTTGGAGAAAATCCTTCTTAGTTGTGATTAGAGCGGAAAACAAGAGCTGGGAGTGAAGTTCAACTCAACTCAAACCATGAGGTGGGTGTGAAAGTCCTAAGAGATGTGAGCATCGTGGAAACTGCACCCACGATTCCCTTTAATACCAAAAAGGCAATAATGTGTGAAAAAGCCTGATGCAGTAAAGTGTGGTAGCAAATTAAAATCCGCAGCTGCAATGATTTGTTTAAAGATACTGCAGAGTTTTAACTAAACGAGCAGAATTATTGCTGCCTCCCAGCCTCTGTTTGAATAAAACACTCACCTGCTTTTATTACATTTTAGGCTTTCCTACATTTACTTTTCTCCCATTTTTGTTTTTTGTACCACCTCTCCGATGTGAGGAACGCACTGTTTGCCGCGGCTCGTGTTTCTCTGCCACAGAATTGAAGGTTACAGACTAATTTCTATCCACAAAAGGCTGCATGGGTGTGTACACCTCTGTGTGTGTGTGTGTGAGAGCTTTCCACGGCTCGTGTGATATGTTTGTTAGCCGGGATAACCTTCAACCGCTGCTCAGCCAATCGGAACAGGCCCGACGTGCCGGCTGCCTCATTTCTGACATGTTGTTTTTTCTCCTTTTCACTTGTTTTTCTTCCCCAAGTTTCAGTGGCGTGTGTGTGTGTGTTTGTGTGTGTGAAGACAGAGGGAGGAGCTGCCAAAGATGTGACGGCAGCTTTTCGTGGGTCCGGTTTGGATGTTTGTGCTGCTACAGTACCGAAACACACACACCTAAAGTGACTTGCATGCCATTAATTCACGCACACTTAAACACACCGGCCCACGGCTGCGTTCAAGGTCACGAAACAGCCCTGCGGAGGGAGGTAAATAAGTGATTATTGTAGCGCGAGCGGGGAGATATGAGCGTGTGGGTTTCTTTATTGTTATGCTAATGCCATGAGGAAGTGTAGCGAGCCGCTCTCGGGCCCCGTCTAGCTGTCGCAGCCAGAGCCTGGTTAGAGATGACCTTTTTAGACATGCATGGATGCATATGAGACATTCACCCGCGCATAAACACACGCAGGCGGCACAACAACAACAACAACAACAACAACACAGGAGTGAATGACACACGCTGCAGCTGCAGGTCCATCGACTAGACGTGCCTCAAGAACCCGCGCTTATTCACCGACGAGACGGTTCCAATCAATTAAAGATCATTTAATCACATTGGAGGCTTGTGAAAACCTTAAATGATTCCTGAACATGCTTTACAACACCGGGTAATGCTGTAGATCAGGGGTGTCCAACATGTGGCCCTCAAAGTGTAAAAATTACAGAGAAGACATTATCTGTAAATTTTAAATTAGTAAAACTATAAATTTAAAATCATTTCCAGACCATGACGAGTTTTGATCATAGACTGAAATACTAGATTGTTCATTTTGTGTCTTGTTTTTGTAACAATTTGTCTTTTTTTGTTGTTTTGTTCCTCGTTTTTGTTGTTTTGTTCATTGTTTTTGTCCTTTTGTGTTTCATTTTTGTCTCATTTGTGTCTTATTTTTGTCATTTTGCTTTGTGTGTCGCTGTTCTTGTCTTGTTTTTTTGTTGCTTGTATTGTCTATTTTTTGCCATTTTGGTTCTCGCTTTTGAACAAATGACACAAATGAGACAAAAAATTACAAAAGTGAGAAACAAAATGACAAAAACATGAGACCAACAGTGGTGGGAGAAGTGAAAGTACTTAGAGAGAAATGTTACAAGTAAAAATCTTGAATGAAAAGTCCCACTTAGCTAAACGTACAGAAGCATTAGCAGTAGGTTAAACTGCTGGTTTCATCCCTCTGATTGACACATTATCATATATGACATCATTAAATTATTAATAATGTAGCTTCAGTGTGTCAGCAGCATGTTCTTATGGTCGCTCCTGCAGATGGAGTTAGTTTAAGCTGAACATTATGCTGCACAAATGTATTATTTTGGACTCCAGTCTTTGCTTTTCGCTGAGACATTTATTGGAATGGAACCATGTGAGAGGTTCAGAGGGAAAAATCACTATTTGGCGGAGCCGTTAACAACCGACAGACGACTGAAATACAACACCGGCCTCACACGGCCCGTTTAATCTTTAACAATGTGTCGTATTTTAAAAGCTTGTTATGTTTTCCACTGTGTGAAATCTTCACCTTAACAGTAACTAAAGCTGTCAGATAAGTGCAATGGGAAGCAGAATATTACAGACCAAGCACTTTAACAATGACTGAGGTTTATTTAGGGACTGAGTTGTTGTCTTCTTATTTTAAAATACACATCTTGTTCTTCAGTACCTACAGATATAAATACTGGGATGTACTGCAGAGGTGCAAGGAGTAATATTGTGCTATAGTTTGATAATATTGTTAAAAGAACAGGTAAAAAGGTGTGAATTGTCTTGTTTTTTTCATTTTCTGGTTGCGTTTTTATGCCTCAGTGTCGTCAAATTGATGAAGACGCTTCTTTATTTGTTTGTCTTTTATTTATTACCATCATGTAACTCTTGCTGACTGCTTTTCTGCATTTACAGACATTCCTTCTGTCTCCTTTGTTATAATGTTTTGAGCTTTCTGATAGATTATCGAGCTGTAGCTTTGATTTCAATTACATTAATTAATTGTAAAGCATCAAAAAAGCAGCTATATTGATCATCAACTATTTTAGTTGTTTTTCTAGTTTGATTTTTAAACTGTACAAATGAGAGTTGTCACACAATGATCAGTAATCAAAGCATATATTGAATTTACTATATTTTCTTTACGAATAGATTTCTATTTCTATACATTTCTTATATTTTCTGGCATTTCATCAACAAAACTATTATTCTTGAAACAGCTGGATTGATAATGACAACCCTCATTAGTTGCAAAAGATTATTTATGCTTCAATAAGTCACAAGGATTGAACAATACAATCTACAATCTATGATTTGTTTTTCAAATAGCACCATAAATCTGGAGTTTCAGTTATCTCCGCACGTTCAAATTGTGCAACAGATGCAGCTGCATATTTCAGCAGCTGTCTGCTCTATTTATGTACATCAGAGGCTCAGATAAATTATAAGTAAGATGCTTCCCGTATTCCCAGTGTCAACCCTCTCCGGGCCTTTTGGACGCCATGTTTTTGCTGAAACATACGAGTTGTGTGGAAGCGGCGCGTGCCAATTCTCACCCATCTGCTCCCATTGAACCCTCCTGAATGATAATCTTTGTCGATCTGCGTTGTGAGACCGCCGTGCATGAGCTCGCTAAATCCTGCGCCTTCCCTCTGAGCGACTACGCCCCAGCCGTCAATCGAAGCCCCGAATCTGTAGAAAATAACCTCCCCGTCGACGCGTCGTTTCACCCGGTGCCATCGAGTCGGAGCTGAACTTGGCTCCAGATGAACCCCGCTGAATTCCACCAACAACCCGGCGATCGCATTACTGAATTAGATCTGTGGATTGAATTAGTCCAATTTGGCCTTAATGGGTCCACTTAGACTCACATTCAATACCGCAGGCACCTGTAATTTGAGATTGAGCCATTTGTTGCAAATTACACACTCCAGACCGGCCCGTCTTATTTAACCCAGTGGATGCAGCTATGTGTGCGCACGTCGACGCGCACGTCTGACTGTGCACGGAGGAACCGGAGGTGATTTGCATTTTTGTGTTGTGGGTGTCGATGTTAATTTCTGCGAGTGTGTGTGTTTGTTTATACGTGTAATTATGTGCGCGCCTTCAGTCTGTTTGATTAATGTTGGCATTCGGTCTCTTGTGTGTACGTCTGCCGTGTGTGTGTGTGTGTGTGTGTGTGTGTGTGTGTGTGTGTGTGTGTGTGTGTGTGTGTGTGTGTGTGTGTGTGTGTGTGTGTGTGTGTGTGTGTGTGAGCTCACACTCAGTCGCACACGTCAATATGAGTGTCTAATGTGTGCGTGCCTGGCCTCTGGAAGTGTCAGATTAGCAGATTTGAGGGTAGAGGGCCTCCATCAGGGGAGACACAGAGGCAGTAAAGGGGGAGACAGGGATGCTCCCATTAGTGCGCTGTTCCCTCTCTCTCTTACTCCCCTACTGTCAAACTTCCCCTTCTTTTTCCATCTCGGCTTCCTGAAGCCCCCCGAAGCTTCCCAAAGGCTCTCTGTCGTTTTTGGCTCTTTTTTTTTTTTTAAATTTCAGATTTGTTTATCTTCCTTTTTCTCTGTGTATCATCATATTTGCCCTCTTCCTCCTTCTCTTCCTCCTCCTCCTCATCGCCTGCTGCTACTTCTTCACCTCCCTTCTCCTTCTCCTGTCTTCATAACCCTCCCACTCACTTCTCTGCACAAAAAAACACACCAGGATGGCAGGATTGTTGCGAACCGAAAATAATAATCGGCTGAGGTTTGGACTGGATGCAGCCGCTGCGACGCCACAGTGCTGCCGTCGGACAGCCCATAATAAGCCAACCATCTCTCACATGCTACCCCTGGCCAATGATTAGTAATTGCAAGCAGGCGGCGGCTGATCTGAATCGAGCTCTGAGACGCAGTAGCCTTGGATTATTTTTCTCCCACATGGTGTTGTGGTAGAGACAGAGTGAGACCATATCACTGCCCCCGAGAGAAACTCCTCAGCTGGTATGGGAATGTCATGCTGAAATGAAATTGAAGCGTTTAGCCCCGAGCCACAACAAATCTGGAAATCTCAGCATCTACGGCGTGCGCTGAAAGCTCAACGCTACAGAGAGTTTTGGTCTTGTAAGTGATTTTAGCAGCGAAAAGATTTTATTTTATTTTTTACAGATACGTGATCTGTACAGACGACGACAGGAGTGCAGTAAACAAAAATAGCTCAGCAATTGTGTCCAAATAAAGGACAGAGAGCAGAAACAGTGAAGTAGAGAGAAAAGATACTGGGAAAAATACTGATTTATAGCTTTCACTCTGCCTTTGGGCAGTCTTCACAAGCTCCTGTGATGAAAATTGCACTTTTTCACATTGTTAAGACATCCTTATGGTGTTTCTAAGACACATCATAAGTGAAATAAGCAGTCACAATGATAGATTCAGGTTTCATATGTATTTGTATCTTTATTTCTCTTCAGATTTATTGTCTAGTGTTTCTGAACTTGTCATTGTGTTGAAGTTTGACAGTGTTGTAGGTGAGCTGGTGTGCTCGGCTGCAGTGAATGCTGAGGGCTGGATGGAAACAAAAGCTTTAATTGTAGAGAAAGCATCAGTAAAAAGTCCCATTTGAGCAATTTCAGCATTCAAAAGGGTTGTTTTCACTGTAATAAATGGATAAATATGTAATTTTAATAGATAGAAATTAGCTTTTTGTGAGCAGAAAACCCCACTCTCCTGAGAAAAAGCCCAGATGTAAAACAAAAACACATATCTTGACCTTTTCTTGTCCAGTCTTAAGATGTTTCCTGTCATCTGTCCAAACTACACCACTTTCACTACTTTACCATCAACCCTCACATCACAGATTTCAAAGCAGCTCCAGCCTCAATACCAGCACCTGTTCATATCAGTCAGGGTTTATTCTTATCCGAACAACCACTTTGCACCAAACTGCATTTATGTTTCTGCTCAGTTCTGCGGGTTTTTTTTTCAGCTCATATTTGTCCACAGTTTGACCGATTTCCAGCATGGGCAGATTTCCTGCTACTTGTGGCTCCTAAAATCAAACAGAAATCAGCTTGATTCCCTTTGAAAGTCTAATTCTGGTGATTATGAGGCAAGATGTGTTTATAAGGAGTGTCTTCTTGTATTTTTTCCAATTGGATTTATTGGCATCTGTCATTGTAAACACTATTATCTACTAAGGGTGGGTTCTGCTATTTTGCAAAAGGGATGGGATACATCCCGACTACATGCAGTGTGAAGCATGTGCGAAACAAATTCCCATATGGGGAGAAACGCTCCCATACATAGAGACACGAGGATGTGTCATACGATCTCTCTCTGTTTTCGCCTGAGCTAAAGCATCTGCCAACTTGGCAGCGGAGTCATTTCTGAGACATTCTTGTTAAATTACATAGGCGGTGATTTGTGTAAGAGGACATTTAGCTGAGATAACACTTGTTTCCCTGCAAAGATTCCACAACTGCATAAAGAAAGTAGCTATATTGATGCGCTGCGGAGGAGTAAAGTTGCATTTTCTCTTGCAAAAATGACACTTTTTGCTGGAAATGCGACTTTTTCACGACAGGTTTTGAAGGTTCTCCTCATGTTTCTGGGTTTTTAGAGTCTAAAAATGATTGGAGAAGGAGCAACAGCTGGAAATCAATACAAAAATGCTGATTAGAGATGTATATTATAGATGATGTCAACATACTGCCTGAAATTTATAAGATTTTTGCCTCCGTCATGTCAAACTATCGCCATTTCCCCTCCGATTTTCCTCAATCACTGCCGTACAGAATCTGCCATCTTTTTTCCCTCCAAATAGCTCTTGCTGTCGAGCATAGCTTTAAAGTAATCATCTGTGACATTTCCATTTTGAGTAAAGTCCATTATGTTCCCCTGTATGGCCAGAATTGCATAACGTGAAAATTGGTGTCCCAGTTCATGAGGCTTTACACAACGGACGGCTTTTCTGTGAAATGGCTTCTGGTGGAAGTGATGCACTTTACATGTCGAGGTAGACGAAAGTTTTATGTTGTTGGCATGGATGACTTTGCAGATTTTAGCGCAGTTTGGTGAGAAAATATCTGTCTCAAAGTGCTCTTTTTTGTGTATTTTTTCCAATGAACTTGACTGTTAGCAGCTCTGTATAGGAGTGGTAGGTCATATTAGAGAATTATGGAGGTGAAGCAGCAGTCTGCAGGTAGAGGGCATCACCAAGAGTCAGCGGTTAAAATCAGAACACATTCCTGTTTGACTCGCTTGTTGCTTTTATAGCTTCCGTCTTCCACAGTATTTCCTGCTGGGAAGTTAAACCGAGACGCTGGCGAAGCTACAGAAGAAACAAGGATTTACACCAAACCGTACGAATTTGGCCGCTGTCACTCGCGTCATGTCTTGTTAGCGTATCTTTCCGTCTCCGCGAGTTTCACAGTCACTTTTCATTTGCTCCTCCGGCTGCTCCCCCATTTTCACTTTCTTCATGCACCACAGTTTCTGCTTCTGTCAATTCGATTTCACCCCATTCCGCCACGCTTCGTCTGTGTTGAGGTAAAGAACAGAGAGTCGCGAGAAAAGATGGACATTTTAAACTTGAAATCACTTCTCTTGTGAGACTGTCAGGGTTTTGGACTTTAAAGTGAGTGTATAGAAACAATAAAGGCTCAGAATGAATTCAGAAATCCACTTTTTTCTCTCTTTTTGTTCATCGTCCCATCCTCTCCTTCGTCTTTATCTCCAGCTCCGTCATTACACGTGACCATATGCAGACTGGAGTCTTTGTAGCAGTAATCATAGCTTCCTTTTCATGTTGGACCAACATGCTACAGGGACACATCGCAAACATGATGTCTGCATTCAAAACGCAATCTCCTGCTCTGTCCTTGATTTGATCTCATGCATATAAAGGCGCCTCCTGCAGAAATTGGTTGTCACAAAAGTTTTCTGCCTTCTGCTGAATTACTTTGCGGGTTGACAGTTAGCCTCTTTAGCATTGCGGTGAGAAAGGCCAAGTGTGCTTGCAAAAATCAAGCTGTTCCTGAAGAGACAAGACATAATTTATGAATTCTTTTGCAGTCCTTTTGAATCCAATCCAATGTTCGGTTTATGTGGTTGCGTTGAACTGTTGGTCTAGATATTGGCAGAGTTTTGGTACTCATCCAGAAAGCACAAAACAACTTTACAATTGATGAAATTAGTCAAAGTTAAAGAATTATGAGTTGCTGTTGATGCAGTGTGATGAATGTCATAGCACAGGTAGCACTGATAAAGCAATTTGCCTTATAGGACGACAGCGGTGGGAAATAAATGGCCTCCCATCACGTCCTCCCGCAAAAAGATTTTCCCCAGTTTGCTTTGAAATTTTTCCATATAATAAATAAAAAGCAAGAAATATGACTTTGCAACTACTACTAATAGTCAATAAATTGCATTTTGAATACACATAGTTGGCTAATCAGTATGAATTAATCTGCTGTAGCTCCGTTGGGTCTCATTTATTAATGGGAAAATTCAATTAGCAATCTTAAAACAAACTTGAATTAAACAAAATGCTCTAAATTGAAATACCCAACATACAGTAGTATGTCTGTAAACTATTTTGGCCCCCCAGTGATCAATGCTGGAAATAACTGACTCACAATTTAACCTAATTCCCGACCTCGTTTGGGGGATAACAATCTTTTAAAGCTCATATATGGGGAAAATCCATTTTAATGATGTTTGTGGTTGTTATAGCCTTGGAGGTGCCAAATAAAAGTTGTTCCTGAAGCTCCCCTACAACTAGTTAGCTTCCCAGAATTCAACCCAGATGCTACGAAACACTTAATTAACCAACAGTCATCCAGCTCAAACTGTGACTGATGGCTGGTTTTTCCTGAAGGGGGCGGGAACATAAAAATCGGTCACAAACTGGGACCTTTTCAATGCCACAGCAAAATACGATGGCCAAACTCCCGAGAAAAGTATGCTAGTCGTAGCTTAACCCTTATTACATTCATCTATTTTGTCATTGTACCCGACATTTGTGCTCACTCAACTTTGCAGTCGGGTCTGCTCCGTCCTAAACACAGAGCTGGGAGTTGGTTTCAGCTCATTTAACAACAATGCAAACAGATGCTGAACCCAAATGCTTCAGGGATGAGGATTATCATTCACGGTGCATCCCCTCGAGGAAGAGTCACACTTTGTATTCATCTGCGATATGTGATCATGGTTTTGGAATGTAAAGGAGTGACTGAGGTCATGTGAAATAAAATCACAGTTGGGGTATTCAGATTGTGTTACTTAAATAAAACCTCCAACAAAGCAATGCAAAAATACTCCATTTCAAGTAAAATCCTATCAAAATGAAGGTGCACATGCAGAATGTCGTAGAGTATTAAAATAAAAGTCCTGACTTGGTTCCTCTGGCTAATATTTTATCATTTACAACATCATTCGATTATTAATAGTGAAGCATCGGTGTTGTACTTTCTCCTACTTTATATACAGTTTTATATCAAAGGACAGTGATTAAACGTGAGGGATCATCAGATGAGTAACAGTTCTGACAGACAAATCTATTTGTCCTTAACCTTTGATCTTTGCTGAGATTTTGAATCATTTTCATATCCATTTAAATGAACCCATTTGAGAAGTTTAAAGAGAAATATCACTGTTTGGTGGGGACCTGAAATGTGAACCCGACTGCACAGCGCGTTTTGTACGAAGACAGAAAGGTTGGAAGCCGCTGGTTTAATCTTTAACAATGTGTTATATTTTAAAAGCTTGTTATATTATCCATTATTTCCATGTAAAATATTCATTCTGGTGAAGCTGTCAGATAAATGGAGTGGAGTCGAAAGTAGAAAATTGAACTGGAAGCGATGAAAGGTAGCATAAAGTGGAAATACTTCAGTAAAACAGAACGACCTCAGAATTGTAATGTTTGAATGCACATGCTTATAGTTAAGCAACCAGACTTTTCGTGGTTTAGAGAAGGGAAACATTGTGATCACACTGATAAAAAATGTAAATGCAGGGCTGTGACAGGACCCAAACTCTGATTGCTTTAATAAATAGTTGATTCCCATTGGTGCTATAATTGACGATATCCTAAAATACCCCCAACCCTGTACTTTGAAAGTTGCACCCATACATACTGGCTTTACATTTGCACCATTTTCCGTGCTGCAGTTTCTTCATTACATTCGTCCATCAGCGTCAACACATAGCTGCTCTCGGACCGTTCCCGTACGTTCAGAGCGTTTTAGCGTCGTGCTGCATTAGAGTTTGAATAGAAGACACAGCATGCTGAATTTCAATGTTGCTGCAATGCTATTAAAAATGAGATGGATGGATGAGAGTGAGTCAGCCAGTGTGATTATTCATCTCATCATAGAGATGGAGTGTCATTTTTATCATGCATGTATAATATAGTGTTATAGGAAGCGTAGATACTGTCATGTGGTGATGAATGATGGTGACTTTTAAGGGTTTTTTTTTAGTTTCTTTGTTCAGAGAGCTGCTTAAAACTGTATATCATGTCATATTTGTTCACTTTTCGGAATATTTTAATTAAATCTGAAGTTAATCCACCTCTTAATTAACCCCACACCTTCTGTGACGTTACATCTGGGCTGTGACAGTTGTATCATGCCACAGGAAGCCTTTCTGCATCACAGACCGTGTTCATGCATGTGCATGCTTGTGCACAGCGGCGTCTCGATCTCAGAACAAAGAGCAGCCAAAAGCAGCAGAGGAAAAGTCGTCCTTGAATATTTTTACTCCAGGTGTCTCTTCCAAAGAAGCGGAAAAAAGAGAAACAGCAGACACTAATCAAAAATGGAAAAAAAAGCCCATTTCATGTCATAAAGAATGCATTTACATGAACCGCCGCTGAATGAAGGGCAATTTTTTTGCATCGGACGGGCTCATTTTCCATTTTTTGTTACGCTCTACGTCTGTGTTGCTTCAAAACAAAGAGCGGCCCTGAGATGAATAACAACAAGGCTCGTACAGTAGCCTGGCATCTCTTCTGCAGTCTGCCACGACGACCACAAGATCCACTGCCGAACACCATGTTTATGGATGAGACGTTGTGCTCTGTACCACAGGGACAGGTCGCAGCCGGACCCAGCGAAATAAAAAACCCTCCGCCATCTGCACGGCTGACATTTCCCACACCAGTGAAAGAGCGCGAGCATCTGGTGTTCACCTCTCGCCTCGCGCCGGGTTTGAAGTTGTCGTAATGTCATGCCGCCGTGTGGTTTGTGTGCAGGAACCAGTGAGAGCAACATGACACGTGTAGAATGCAGTTGGACTGACTTGTTAGTATGTGTGAGTGTGTGTGTGTGCTGAATTCCAGTTTCTTTTTTCTTCTGTGGCCTTAATATTGTTACCATAGCTCCGGCTTCACTACACAAGACTGATGCAACGCATGAGAAAATCCATTTGCTGCCCCCTTGGCTTTGCTGTCAGAGAAGGTTGGCAAGAAGATGAGTCTGCTGCAAAATCTATACAGTGTTTGTCGTACATATGGTACCTATATGTGTTATGATCTTGTGTGACTTGGTTTTAGTAGGAATTGGATTGTTTGTGTTTAGCTATCACGGGCAGATTCATGAGCTTGATTAATTTTGCGTGCACAGTTTAAAATTTCGTGAAAAGCCAGTTTTCTCAGAATTTCTTCACCTAGACGTCCAGATCTTGGTAGAAAATTGCCTCTACTCTTATGTTCAAGCTGAGACCTTGAGATCGTCAATTGGAGAATGTCTGTGGCCACAATGGATCAATGAATCCGACAGTGTGCCAAGACAATAGCAAGTAGCAGTTACAGAACATAACTGTAGTTATATAGGGGACTTGTACTTGAAACACTCATAAAAGGTTCATGCTGCTATATAACGGCTTTCAAGTACCTGCGGTGTACAGGGTGCTTATTGATGCACCAGTGGGACATGAACTAGTGTCTTAAACCCCTTATACAGGTTTACAGTATGTGCCATAGGTGTCTTAGTGAGGCTGCAAGCTCTTTTGTTCTTGTTTTGTTTTAGAGCCTGTGTGGGACTGTTAAACATACTTGCACAGTTCCCACAAAGAACAACTACTGTAGTCTGGGTGCTTTTTCTAGTTGGTTCAAGGCGTCTTTGGCAAATCTGAAGCCCCACATTTGGATAGCCTTTTTATCTGTGTCACTTGTTCTGTTGTAAGATATCTTGACCTATTTCAAAGGAGATGTAGAGTACTGATTTCCAAGACTGCAGTTTTATTCTGGAGCGTTATTTACACTTAAAAATCAATTAGTTTACGATCTAGCTGACCAAGCTGTCTGAATCTTCCCACTTTGAACCCAAAAAGGCTACAAAAACAAGCAATAGTTGGACGTTTCACCTTGTTCACTCCAAATGTCAGCTTCATATATACATCTGTACACATTTGAGTTTGTTTTCATCCAAAATACGCCAATAGCCAATGGCACTGAACAACCTTAGCAACCTTAGACGCAGACATAACAGACCGGGCAGCTGTGCTAACATACCTGTAGCCAGATTTCCTTTTATAAAACACGTGAAACAAGCTGGCCATACTCGTCCATTGTGCAGGTTTTAGCACACCCAAGATGGCACTGCATCCCTGTCAGCACAGACCTGGATTCTCTCCTGGGCGCCGCACATTCAACACCTCACATCAGCCCTCGGCCAGACCTCGGTTTACATCACACCCCATACGGTTTGCTTAATGATGCAGCACCTTGCTTACTCCACAGACTTGGCCCATGAACAAAGGTTGCAAGGTTTGAAAGCCCTTTCAGTCACCGCTGAAGGTTCTTGTTTTGCATTCAGCTTTGACTGACAGCGCGGCTCAGCCATGTGTCAGAGTACATTTGCGTCCCTCAATGGGTGAAGCAGCCGGGGTGTTTCTACTTGTTTAGACTTTACCACTTGCTCTGACCTCATTCTATAGTTGGGTGGCCTTGGTCCTGAATGGGAAAAATACAAAGAGATGGAACATGGAGAAAGGGCAAGCGAGTAAGAGGAAAGAAGACCGAAATAAAGAAAAACCCTGAAACCTGTGAGTGGATTCTGGTTGTCTGCACGGTTTAGAAAAGAGCTTACAGTAGCAGAAAGAGCTTCGGACTTCATTTTGTGTGCAGTTGGAGCACAGGTATGTTTGTGTGCCGGTGTAATGTATGTATTAAAGCCTGCGCCCACATCGCACTCCATTCCTCTTCCTCCTTAGTTTCTAAATGAAGTGTGACAGGGCATTAAAGTAGGACCAGAACTCTGGGCCTTTCCGCAGGGGAGATGGAGATGAAGGGGGCAGGGGAGGATGGATGGAAAGTGTGTGTGGGAGAGGTTAGATTAATAGCAAGAAGGGGCTGATGGCTCGTGACAGTGGCCGAGGTGAGGGTTTGTGGCTAAACATGACCTCTGTCAAGACTTGGCTTGAGGTGACGGGATTGGAGACGCATCCTAGACATCAAACCCCATGCTACTTGAACCTTGAAGGGTTTTTGAGTCTTTTTCTCTGTAAAACCCAGAATCTTTGGCTATATGGAGCACTTTACTATGAAAATCTTTGATTCTAGCCTCTTATTTGGGTGTTTTTCCCCAATCAGAGCTTAGATTATAAGGATAGAAGGTGTTTGTAATTCAGGCCTTCACCGTGAGTGCATGTGCATGGAACTACTCAGCAGTCTTCCAAAAAACTTTCCTACAGCGTTCAATGTCCCAGCATTGAACAAATAAATAAATAGGAATTTATGCAGTGGCTTTGTGTATGGAAAACAAAAGCGGGGACATGTTTACACTCTTTTCTCCGCTCAGAAAGTGCAGTCTCAACTGTATTTTGTGCTGATAATGAAAAGTGAGTTTGTTTCTGTAATGACTAACTGCCCTGGCTGCCACTATCAGCAAACAGTCTGTAGGTACAATTCCCAAACACTTACAAACTCCACAACGCGGCCGATGTGCTCCCATCAGAGAGGCAGCCCTACATTACCCATTCTCCCCCATTTTCATTTTTCTGTCGTTGTAAACTGTCAGCAGTGTCGTGCGAAAGCCCCAGTCTGCTCTTCCTTGCGATTAGTCAGCTCACGGATCCATAATGTGCGGCGCAGTGCAACTTTTCCCCACATAACTTTTAAAAGATCTCAATTCTGCAGCATTTTCTTGCCACCATCAGTTTGAAGGGACCCTCATGATACAAGCACAATGGCATTTTTCAAATAATATGTGTGAGGCAAAAAAAGGAGTTTTATTATGATGTTGTTACAACACCGCTAACCCCAATTGACACCTCTCCCTTCAGAGGCAATGCTGGAGGGTGAGAGGATGATCTGATGTGGGTGGATGAGCTCAGTGTTGGGACGGAGAGTCTTGCTTCAGCAGAAGAGTAATGAAGCATCCTGGCCAAAAAGCACCAAACTCAATTAGCCGTGTTAATGCTCCGTTTGGTGGCACCGAGCGAGTTAGCCCTAATGTGTTTGCATAGCTCCTCTGTTCTTGGCCTGTTGGATGTGGATGTGGGGCGAATATTTTTGGGATGAAGCTGCAAATAGCAAAATAGCAATTACTTGAAACAGGTCTGGAACTTTTCAGGCACAAAAATAACATGGATTCACAATTGATAACAATGCAAGTAACGATATCGCTAACATGACAAAAAGCTGCCAAAAACACAACTGCTTCCCCCCCAGAACTGAGCGTCAATAAATCCAATCCTCACAATCACATCTTCCTCATCAGAGTTATACTTTGTTTTGTTTTTATAGGAATCCAGCTGATTGTTGTCTGATTTTGGAAGCCGCTAGTAGCAGCTTTGCCAAACCTTCAACAAACATGAGCTAAAACAGAGATAAAGATACAGATTGATACTCAGACATTTGTTCTTTTTTTCTTCCAACTTTGTTATGCAATACAGAATAAAGCTGGACTGTGTTACATAGATGCACTCCACCAGCCAATATTGAAGCTTTGAAAACTGTGATGTGTACTTGGATGGGAAACTAGCTAAAGCGGTGCAGTCGCCAAGACTCCAATACAACTTAAACGGATTCTGTTATGTTTTAGGAGAAATATATTATCTCCTGATGTGACACAGCAGAAAAGGTTTCCTCTTTCAAGTCTGTGTTAGGAGTTTGTAGCGCAATCCAATGATGGACTTTCATCCAGGCGATTGATGTTCTTGTTCCAGTCTCTTCAGATGATTCAGGGATTGGCAAAATATCAGTCTGCATTATGTTCAGGCTTAACATTTGTTTTCTCTTGGTTGGAGGAAAATATCATGGCTTGCTTTACAGTATGCATTTTCACGAATTGTTTGAAGCTTCTCCTCCATTTTCTGGCCTACCATGGAGATTCCAATCCCAACCAATATATGATTGGTTTGCTGAAAAGGAGCAACAATTGGAAAGCAACTCAATACATGAATTTGTTGATTAAAATCCAACTTGTAATGTCATACAAACAAAATTAATCCAGGAGACTTTCTGTCAGTGCAAAATCGAGAAGAATGCAGTTATGTTGTCGATCCATAAATCCATTTTAAACTCTTGCAGTAAGGCTTTCTAAGGTATTTTCATGCTTTTGCCAATAATTTGTCTTTTTGTATTGCAGACACTTTATGACCAGCTTTATTACATTGACACAATATGGACCAATGAGCTTCTTACTCTGAACCTTTTGATGCACAACATAGGTCAAAAGTGACCCATAGTCAGTGAAAAATGGGTATCTCTTGGCCCACGTTGTGCATCAAAGGGTCAATGTTGGCCTGTCTTGCTTTCATTCATGCATTTTTACACAGAAAAAAAACAATTCTTTTGCTTTGTTTTGGAAGGCACAGTCATTGCTTTTCAACACCATTAGCTAACACAATATAGCATTCGAACACAGGAGTGATGGTTGCCGGAAATGGGACTATGAAATGTACTTTTTGAACTATTATTGCCGCTGTTTCTACCTCCATCCACAGCTTAAATGACACCTTTGCTTCTGTTCCTACTGCTGCCACTGGCGCTTCATGCTAAAAACAATTAGCATGCTTCTCCATTGATTAGAGTGAAATCCGATGCACATTTCTGCTTGGAATCAATTCAGGTTAAGAGCTTACGATCAACTACCGGCATCGATCATGTCTGGAATCAATCAATCAAATGATCAGTGCTGGTGAATTAGCATCCAGGAGGGGGTTAATTGTGATTATTTTTATAATCCGACGAGATTTGCTCTTATTCAAACTGTGCTTTTTCTAAGCCCACAACTGTTTATGTTGATAAGCTATTTCTATTCAGTTTTGTCATTTACATAATATTTCCCTCTGGCCTTGACTGCTGGTATTGTTGTAATAACCGTGTTCATTTCCAGCGGAGTAAACACTGCCTATGAAATAACATTAACGGCACCTAATGACAAGGTGGGAAAAATGTCGCAGGAGAGGCCCGCAGTCTCCTCGAGAGTCAGCACAACTGGAAACAGCAACCAAATAACAAATAGCTGCCACTTCTTTACAGCTCATTTACACATGAAGGTTTACGCAGGATAAACTGTGCTTGAACCCCGGCTGCTTGGAACAGGGAAAACACTATGTATAATATCGCACAGGGATAAATAATGTATCTCCGTCGTGTAATTAGAGCAGCTCCCTCGAATACATTTACCCAAATTAGACCCTGAAAGTATTTCCACTGTATTTAATGTTGCATTCAGCGCCGGTTACACTCTGCACCGCTTTTCAAATCATCTTTAACTCCCATTAAGAAAACAATCTCACTGTTAATAGCTTCATGTGTTAATGATGTGTGGTTTTCGGAGTCGACTGCGGAGCACAAAGTCTGCCTTAGAAAAGGAAGCAAAAGGGGACAAAGCTTGCACATATGACAAAGCAAAAAGCGAAAAAATGTATTAATAAGAAAGGCCGAAAAAGCCACAGGGAGGGTGCGATAGAGGGAGAGAGAGAGACGGGGATTATGATAATGCCGAGGCGACAGCTGTTCAGCTGTGGCGAGCAGCTGTATCCACTGAAGGGGATGAAGCCCGAGCCAGGACAGGAGCCTCCGTGACAGTAAAGGTAGCCAGGAAACAGAGCCGCATGCAAATAAGAGCTGGAAGTAAACAGGTGATAATTAAATATATTAAGCAGTGGCTCGTTGTTAGAAAGTAATAAAAAAAAAAAAAAAGAAATCAAGACAGGATGACAGCACAGTCTTGTCAAATCTCAGCGCTCTCATTAAGTAGAACTATGCTAATTTTACACATAAAAGATCAGTCGACGAGCTGTGGGGGAGTACTAGCCGGCCTGTGGAAAGGATTGCATGGAGAAAATACCCCCTCGTGATGTCTTCGGGGTTATCTTGTGGATGGGAGGATGTAAATTTAATATAAACCGGGGTTCATTCTTCGCCTCAGCTTTAACAGATTCAGCTCACTTTACTCACTGCTTCCTTTCAAACACACCTTTATCCAGCAGATGGTTCTAAAGGGAAAATGTGAGAAAGTGGAGTTTGGATTATTTTCTGGAGGTCGTTGGACTTTGAAATCAGATGACCCATTTTTTGTAAAGCTGCTAAATCGGCTCATTGAATTCTCATAATTATGTCATTTTGCAATTATGAGAAAAGGTTAAGATCAGTCATTGCTACAATTAAGAGAACAGGGACGCTACCTGAGTTAAATGCAATGATTGTGAGCTTGAATATCAATAGAAGTGTTTTGGTAAATGTCACATTAGTGGCCTTCACAGGAAGCATCATGCTGCTATGGATACAGCTGCAGTTTTTTTACATTTTGGAAAATGAAGTTATGAAGCTCACTCGCCGTTCGATTTTGCTGCATCTCACTCTACTTCTTGCAAACCTGTAATGCGTATTATCAAGACTTTTTCCTTGACTGTTTTCCGTCAGTAAGCATGTCCTCTTGGTCAGCAGTAACAGCTAGCTATATATCTAGCTTCTTCTCCTGATAAAAAGCTAGCATTAGCATGGGTTAGCAACCCTGCTACAGTGATTAGAGTAGGGTTAGCAAACACCAAATAAAACAAATAAAAATGCTACCATTGATCGGTATGGTGAGCCAATTAAGACTTTGATAGATTCTTACCTATTATTGTTCAATATGCAGCAAAAAATTGAAACAGAGATGGTTTATTTTTCAAAAATATTGAAGCCCAAATGTCCTCCGATTCTGAAATGACCCAAATAGATGCTCCTCCTGCTTCTATCAATTGTTTCCAAATGGTTTCTTGTCACGAAGATGTTAAATCATCAAAAAAATATGCAGTTCTGATCATCTGACAGCTTAATAATTTGTCACTACAATGGTAATTTTGGCAAAAGAAGCAAAGTGAGGCTTTATTTCAAACGTAAATCAACTCAAAAGAATATAGAATCGTCCTTATGGGGACTTTTTTTCCCCCACATATCTATTCCAAAATAATGAAATCGTGCAGAAGGATTAAAACAGGAGCCAAACAGCGTGCTCGATAATATCTGGTCTTTGAATTCAGCAAACTATGAAGGATGAGGCCTGTTCTGTGTGTGAGTAATAGCGTCTGTTATCAGTAATGTGCTTGATGTGGCGACTTCCACTTGAGAGAGAAGGGGAAATTTTTACCATCCGCTTAATGGATGAAGGCTGCGAGGAGTCAAGGATTGGTCCACATGAACAATAAGACTGTGGAGTACACGGCGGAAAGGAGAAAAATTGCAAACGTCTGTGTCGTCAGTGAGCTTCACACCTTCATCTGCAGTAAACAGATTCAGGTTTATACAAAGAGAGACTCATTAAGACAAGCTCTAATCTACCGATACCCTGCCCATAAGTGATGTCTCTCTGCCTTTCTGCTCTGCCCCTGATGGTTTTGTTTTCTAATATTCTCATCTGGAAAAGGTTTCATTGTAGCTCAGGAACACAACTCAACATCTGTCTCTGAAAAGAGGCAGAGGTGTCCCCAGGCGCTCGTCTGTTTACTCAGTCCATCTTTCTTCTTGTAATTGTGACTTTCAGATGGGAAACAACCGGTTCGTGTTAGTCAGAAGAGGCGTTTAATTCTGCAGCAGCCTGCATGAAAGCGATAGAAACATCACACATTAGCACTGTCGCTGCATTCAAAGGCGTCTGCTTTCTGATGCTCCTGCATGTTGGGAGCATCTGGTCGTGATGTATTCTCAAGATTAAAGGACCACTTTTACCCCAAATCAGTGATTATCTTGTCCCCCCCGTATCAGTCATATCAGTGCTCTGAAGTTTGTATCATCAGGTTGTTATTTATTGTGGTTTCATACAGATTTCTTCGTCTTCCGGCATCAGTCGCTGACAACAGAGTGCTTATATTATGATGCAGAAGCTGTTTCTAGAAAATGGATTTCTCATTTTGTGCCTTTTCTGGGACTCAACCGGCTCCCTTCACACCGATCAAACTGTGAATAAAGTGTGTTTGCGACAGTATTTACTCTTTTGGTTCAGAAAAGTGGCATTTAAACGCTAGGGAAAGCCGAGAGAAAGATTTATATGCTGGCATCCAACAGCCACTTGTACGTCAAGACAGGAATTTGAGCAACGTCGGATGAAACAAAGAGAAAAATACATCCAATTGTTGTAGCAATTTCACATAGGCCTTGATTTATTTACCACCTTAAATCAGTTTTTAATGTGGTCGTTGGATAAAATGGGTAAATATATGTGAAAATCATTGCATGCAGTGATGAAACAACAGAGGATTATTGATCCGTTCTGCTGTTTTTGTCGAGTCTGTGAGGAGAAACTTTGCTCCTCATGACTCATTTCTCTGGTTTTCAATTCCACTGTTTTGGCTCAGTGTCATCAGCGATGCTTTCAGATGCGATAGGAATGAAATTTTTCAGCAACTTCAAAGTTTCTTACATTGCAGCACATCAGCCTACTCAACAGATACCAAAAGGCCATGAGACTCTTGTAAAGCAATTCTGTCTTTGCTTGTAACTCTGCAGTTACAAACCCAATACAAAATTCAACAAAGAACCTTTTCCATTGTGATTGTGGCTCAAGAAAATAGGCATTGGACACAATCTGTGCTTATATTACATTGGGTGTTGCCTGTGTAAAAGGCTTACACCCCCTGTCAGAGGTTTTAGGACACTTTCTTATTCAAATGAATGAGAAAGCGTCTTAAAACTTTTGACAGGGGGTGTATATCACGTCCAGCCTCCTGTTTGTCTGCTTTCTGCTTGGTGAAGAGAATTACTGTACACATCAGGCTAAGGTCGTGAACCTCATCAGAAGACCAGGACTGATTACTTAGAGCCAGGTTAAGTTGGGTTCCCAGCGGCCCCGTTGAACCCCATCGCCTCGTCCCCAGTAAGCGCCGCCAATCGATGGACAGATTTGAGGGCCAGAAGGCTCGTCTCAATCCCTTCATCGATTAGCGACCCCATCGCAGCCTTCACACTCCCATCCGCCATGTCCTATTTTATTTCTAATGCTTCTCTCCAGTTTCCCTCCTCTATCCATCTCCAGTCACCCTCTCTTTTTCATCTTGTCGCTCTCTAACTTTAATTCTTTCTCTTTTTTTGTTTCACACGGCGCCTTCCCTCCAACTTATCCGACTCTTTTCTACTTTCAGCTCTTTGTCTCTTGGTCTCGCGCCATTTTCTTTTTATCTCCCCGCTATATCCCATATCTCTTTATCGCTTCTTCTCCCTCCCCCACTTCTCTCTTTCTCGGTCCCAAAGGCCTCAGGGCTCCCAGCAGTGGATTATCACACATCTAAGGAACTCGTCTCGCACAGTCCTGTTGGTCCAATTAGCTGTCGGATAGCGCATCAGTCGATCGACTGGATTCTCAACGGACAAAATTATCCGCACAATGCCATGTGCAGGAATATGTATTTGCATGGATAAATGACTTTTGTTTGGGAATACGTGTTTAAAATGTGTCTTGATGATACCCTCTTAGGTTTGCGGAGGAATTGCAGTAATGCGCGTTACCAAAGATAGCCTGTTGTTGTGGATACACCTCATAATTTCAGAGAACCGGGGGAGGATGCACGTGTGTTTGTGTGAACATTACCAGCCCTAACTGTTCTAGTGCGTGTTCCTTGGATAACAAGCCGCCAATTTGAGCAGAACCCAATTATAGCAATTGCTCAGATATTCATGGGAGAACAGAGGAAGCTTGAAGGAATTAGAAAACCTCAGAGACTTAAAGAAGAGCAGAGATCAAAAAGAGACGATGGAAAAAACAGAAAAAACCCTGTGGAAAAAATGACAAAGGATGGGTGAACAAATAGAATAGGTAAGGAGTGAAAAGTTTTTGGTTATAAAAGAGATCTAGAAATGACGGATGCTTTGAGATCAAACACGAACCAAACAAGCACAAATGTGTTCATTTTGAACGCTACTGTAGGGTGAAAGCATCAACTGTGGCAGATTCTGGTGCTTGTTAACCTGATATTTACTCTCCCATTATAATACGTGTCTCATCACATGCATGGATTAAATGAAATATGTTCTCTGGCAGGAACATTCCTCTGCTGGATTTGGATACTGCATCCACTTCCTGGTCGACTTGCTGCTTGATTCAGCTTGTAGGCATGATGTTGAAGTATTAGCGGACACAAAGGGACAGCATTTGTCTGGTTAATACCAAAAAGGCAAAAATGAAGTGAAAAAGAACATACTGTTCCCATTTTATCAAGAAATGGCCTGATTGATTCTGTTAAGCTGGAGCTTTTTGCACAACTGTAAAGAGACTGTTTCAAATTTTTACAGCAGAAGTAGTCAGAAAAATTCAACATCTCCGTCATGGCAATCATTAATACCAATTTAAAAAGAGACATCTCTTTGACAGCATTCCATTTTGAGTCGAAATCATTTCCCCACTACCGACCACAGCTGGTCTGGCCTCCAGATGTGCTCCTATTCCACCTGGGTGTACGGCCTCTAGTGGGTGAGGTCAGCACAACCCTTTTGTGTGGACAGAGCAGAAGGCAAGCAGAGGCAAAGGTCCATGTAATTGCCCTCCCCTCTTCTCCGCCTGAGCAGTTTAATGAACGGCGGCAATCTCCAACTACTGTTAAAACGGTAACGAGCGCGCGGGTCGCTGGCTGGGCCCAGATAAAGAGCGTGGTCAAGGTCCAGCTCAAAAACGACCTCAGCCAGATGTAACCGCTCAGTCCTGAACCATTAGCATGCCCGCTGAATGGGCAGGATGGGGCTAAAGGGGAAATATATGGATGATTGAGGCACTTTATTTCACAGGAGCGTATGTATGTGTGGAGAGGATAGTGGAGGAAGTTACAGCCACTGAAATATCCTTTGGATAGCTGGTTGGCATTTCAGACCCTGGGGTCAGAACATGACACATATTTAAAGGTTTAGTTCACCCCAATTTTTTGCACTTATATCTTTAGATAGATCTTGAGACAAATGGTGTACTTATTAGAAAAACACGTCTTTACATAGTGACGGTTTCAAGCACTGAATCTGTAGTTGTATCCGTGGAACATCTAGAGTAATAGGCACAGTATTACAAGTAGTTCGATCGTTTTTGGCCACAGGAGCTTTTGTTGAATTTTTGTGTGTGTTCCATTACTGTTTTCAGGGGAGAAAAAAGTTTCTACTCTGGTAGGTAGATTCTTCTGAGCAGCCATGTGCGGTTGTCAATGTGGATGGATGGAACGAGTAGAGGACATATTCTTATCGGTCAAATTTAGAGAGAGCAAGTGCCATTTTCTTCCCTTAACAAGCCTCCATTATTCTATTTCCTACATGCTCATTGAACTGGAATTACGTCCACTGTTTGCTGTTGTTTTGGTGCACTCTGAGTCACCATCATGGTCAAAGTTGTTGGATCTTACACCAAAGTTTGGACCGTTCGTCTTAACGTTCAAGCCAACTTACACCTGCAGAAGCGCCGGTTGTTCAACTATTTCCATTCACCGCTTGTAGTTTCAGGTTAATGTTGCTTTAAAGAGCAAGTGTGACCTCAAAATAAGCCCTTCCACCAAACATATTTTTCTAAATGTGCTGCAGAACACGGTGGGCATGGTGAAAGACATGTGGGATACAGTCATCCATCACACAGTGTAGTAATAATAATAATAGTAATGTAGTGCTGGTAGTCACAGCTAACCAGCCTTGAACAGCTCTGGGTCTATGAAGGCAGGATGGCTGGTTATGCTTTGGAAAATCACTAGAGGAGCATTTAAGCCCCTTTGACAGAACAGCTGGGTTACAATCTCTATTATGAGAGGCTGATTCAATGTGTTACATGTCTTTGGGACGTACTGGCTTACAACAGTTAACATGACGTCTATCTGTGTGGGCTGTCCTCGCAAAATGAATTTGACTGACCCTTTATGGAATAGATTGAAGATCAAAATAGGGAATCATACCTCGTTTGACCCCTAGAAGTCGAGAATATTTGTCTCCACAAGTGGAGCTATGTTCGGCATCATCCAGGGGATAGAAAGATGTAAGCTATGTAAATGCAACATCCCTATTTTAAATCCTGGTTCAGCCTTTGTTGCATATCATCCCCCCTCCTCTCTCCCTCTCTTTCTCTTTCTCTCTTGCTTTCTCTGACTTGAGAGTTTCTGTCTGATTCTCTACTGTACTCTGCTGCATCAAATAAATGCAAAAAGCCTCCCAAAATAATCTAAATGGAATATGGTTTAAGTCAAGGTTAGATATTGTGCAACAGATTGAAAGGCTTCATGCACAAGAGAATATGCCATCACTTTGTCTGTGTATTCATGTGTATGAGACAGAGAGAGAGGGAAAAAAAACGGGTTGGCGTCAAAGTGTCAGCACAAAGTCATTCCACAAATTTAATCGGCATGGAATTTACTTTTCTGCCTCAAGAATATAAATTGGGCTTCTTCCTCCTTCTTTTTTTTTTGGAAAATAGACAAAAATGAGTTCCTCCCTTTTATTCCCAGACTGTGATGAATTGTTTATGCGTGTGGTCTGTTTCTGGAGAATGTGAAGCACCCTGAGGGGATGAGGTGGGGGTGTCGCACACTTCGATGGAGTACTTGTATGTCGCTGTTTTCACTTTAAAAATGAATGAGTGCATTCTTTCTCCACAGCCTCGGAGTCTGTCTGTCTTTACTCTCCCCCCGCCCCCTCCCCAAAAAGTTCCTTTCTTCCTTTAACATTTTCTCCCTCTGTCTTCTCAATAGCTGATTGATAGCACTCCACTGACACACAGTTGATGGGAATATCTAAGGGACAAACAACGGTTGTCAAGTCGGAGTTCATGCTCGTCTCGGCCATGATCTCGACTCTCAATGGGGTCTCTTGTAGGTCTTGTGTGGAGTCATCCAGGGGTCCTGACCACCCTGTTGACTTTTCCCCAATAAAGCCCATTGGGCTCACTGTCTGCTAGCTTACAAACAAGAAACCCACAGTGGCTGACTACGCGGTCGTGGTATTACAAGATGGTTACAACAGAGCAATACTTCCTCCTTGATTCGGTCACAGAGTTCATCATCTGAGCAATTTATTACCGAAACCAGAGGGGCAGACGTCTTCCTGTCACTGCTCATGAAAAAAATGAGCTCCCAGACTTTGTTCGCCTGAGCTTGACATGCTTTCCGATACTTGTTGACTCTAAGTACAGTTCTGTGATTTATTTGTATTGAGTTACGACTGACTGGCATGGCGCTGTCTTTCCAAAAAAAGAAGGGGGATTTCTTTTTTTTTTCTTCTTACTGCTCTGGTTGGATTCTTCGTCTGTGCCAATTTTGCCCTTTAGTCCAATGAGCTGTTGGTTGAAGCTGCCAAGTTGTAGTCTTAACGCACTGCTCTGTACACTAGAGGCAATGCAGGGATCTGGCTTCTGTGCTGTTCAGCAGTTTTGTCAGTGTGGCTAGGTGCACTGCTGCCAAATAAATGCTCGCTCTGCCTCCTGCCAGTAGTGATTTATGGTCGAATACATCCTTGCCCTGTCCACTTCATCCCCAAAGAAAAATCATTTTCCAATTGAACAGAACTTGGGCCTTGAGGACTGACTCAACATGGGGATGGAGAGGCAGAATATTTTATTGGCATTGGCATTTAGATGAATGATGCATACCAAAGTGTTATGGGGGCTGGTGTTCTTGTGTTCTTACGGACTTGCACAGTTTCTTTTCCCTTCTTCTTTTCATGTACAATACAGAAGATGCAATTTGATGTGTGCTAGACTTAGAAAGCTGTAATTATAGATGTACGCTGCAGACGGGGCTGACTGTCAACCAGCAGGCCTACTGTGTTTTGTAAAAAATCCAAGAGGCTGTGGAGGATTATGTTTTCATGTGGAGCTCCTTTGCTGCGCTGTATGTATTCACACAACACTGGGCAAAAATGTGTCCTTTTGCATACTGCATTTTAAAGATTCAGTTGTTTTTCTCTGTCGTTCCAACAAAAAATTGGACTTTTACAATGAGTGCTTCTGTGCAACCGCTACAACTTAATGACTTGATATCTTCAGACGCTGGGCTTTGGGCCTGATCCGCGCCAACCCAGCGGACAAAATAAGAAGAATCGATACAATCATAAAAATAAAGGCTTACGTTTTCAACTGGAGGCTTAAACCTGAAGGAGAAAAGAAATGAAGAGCGGCTCGGGAGGCCTAAGTGCTAAGCGTGCAGCGTGGTAGATCTAATCCTCATGTCGAGGGACTTTTTCTCCCTGTATGGTAAGAGTGTCAAGCTTTGCACCAGCGTCTCATTAGGAGAAGGACAGCTGTGCAGAGGCGGACAGCCTGCTTCCAGAGACACCAGTTGAGTCACAGTAGGCCAGCGACCAATCGGGGAACACTTGCTGCATGAATCACACCATCACAGATTCAGATATGGATGCTGTCTAATTCTTCATCAGGAAGTCTTTCTGACTAAAAGAATCACAAACAGGTTGGACATTGACACTGCATCCGTTTCAGTTGACCTGCAGGCTGCTGCTCGGGGAAACATCCCCTGTTCCGGTTTTCTGGGGCCCATAAACATCTTTGGAAGCCAGGCTCCACCAGGCTGAGTTGGGGTTGCTTTGAGCCGAGCGCCTCGAGACTCCGCTGAGAGACTTTGATGGCACTCTCTGTTGTGGAAATTGGTCTAGAGCTCTCAAAGCTCATTCTGTGTCTCCCCAGCTGCAGCGTTCCGCTTTGACCAACTCTTAAGTTTTGTGTGGAAAAAAAGTCTTTCAAGGCGCAGTTAAAGACGAGCCCCGCCTCGGTGGACGGTCTTATAAAAATTGCATCGGGTTCCTTTTTGAATATTAACAGCAACCCGAGCGCTAGAGGCTGTGTGGCTCTGCCTTGACACAAGAGGGCAATATGAAAACTGTGGGCATTACTTCCTGCTAGAGGGTGGGTTTTATAAGAGCAAATGCTCTGACAGGGATGAAAACTTGCTTGAAGGAATATTTGGGCCTGCAGCCAGGTATCTTATTAGGTCGGTGGAGTGAGACAGCAAAGCTTTCATCCTATCTGACAAAGAAATCAAGCAGATGTTTACCTCCTGCACTTGCTACCTGTCTTTCATTTTCTCTGAGGCCACCCAGACTGTGACATGTTCAGGCACCTGTCGGCCAAAAATTTAAACCCAAACCCGCAGCCTTGAAATGAGAGCCGAAATCTTGTCCTATCACCACAGAGATTATGGCGCCTGCTTTCCACATTAAGATGTATCAGGAGTGTCCATACTGCTCAGAGTTTGCTGCTTGACTCGCTGGGAGCATCCGCCTTCAACAGAGCCTGCTGTTGGCAGCTGCCTCTGGGCAGGACCTCTCAGCCAATCAACTCCCCTCCGCCTGAAGGCAGGCCTGGGCTTTTCTCCTGCTCCACTACCTATAACTGCAAGCCAGCCTGTCAATCACACCTCTAGGCCCCACTGTGCGGCCTGACCCACTGGCACTCTTGCCATGGCAACGCAAATCCCAGCAGACCTCGCTGTCAAGAAGTGGAGTTCTCAGAAATATGAAAGACAAGCGTCTCTGATCCAGTGTGTACATATGAGCCCTGGCCCAAGACGTCTGGGTCGTATGAATAATACATTTATTTTATTTTTTGTGTGAAACACTGGAATATTATTGTATCTGTCCCCTAACCCAACAACACATCCATACTCTCCTTACAATCAAGACATGATAATCGAATCGCCCCGAGAAAAATGTGTTAAACTAAATTTCTCTTGTTCAAAGTAGGCTTGGAGGAACACTGAGGGAAGCTCTGTGTGAGCTCTCTCTGGAATCAAAGTGGCAAACAAGGCCGTTATTTGTTCAGGGTAATAGTTTCTCCAAGCACTCTCAAACAGAGCTCAGCATAAAAATCAGCAGCAGTGCAGATCACGTTCCCTAACAGATGCCTTCGCTCGGAATATAATATGAATACAGAGCAGGGATTAGTTTAAATAACGGCCAAACATTTGCCACATTTATGCAAGCCTATTGACCGAGCAGTGGTGTTTTAGGATAAGAGTATTGATCAAAACCTTCTGTCAAGTCTTTGCGGCTGACGCTGGGAGTCTTCAGTCCAATAAAGTGAAACAAAGAGGAGAAAACGGTTTGTTAAAATGTTGCTTTTTCTGCCATTTGACCCGAAGGTCCAACAGAATTCTGTAACAGCTCAATCGGCCTGTTCTTGTTTTATTTTATTTATTCATTTAAAAGAAAAGGAGGATTTATGGCGAGATGCACCCAGCTGAACCTCACAAACTAAAGAAAATGCTGATTTAAATGCAGTCAATCAGCTGTTTCCACTAATAACAAATGGTGGTGATTTGAAGATTAACCGAGCCAATCTAGCTCGTCTATTACATGTATTGTTAAATGGAGTAAATTTCTCCTTATGGTCTGCTACCTTACTTTATAAAAAGATCTGATCTGTTTGTTTCCTATTTACACATGATGCTATTACAGTCAACCTATGGATCCCTACACATTATCTCAAAGACAGGGTGAAATTAGAGGATTTCAAAACATTATTTCCCCTTATTTTTTGCAATGTGGATGGTTTTTGTGCAGCAGCTTGTATAGCAGCTGTAGGAGACACTGTTTTGAAGGTGAAATGTTGAATGAGGAGCTGGCTTCAGCTTGGAGTTGCAGTAAAAGAAGAGGCGTATTGGTTTGGCTGTTGAGTTAAAATGTCAAGAAACTTTCTCAAAGCTGGCTTACTCCACTTTTAAAAGACCATTAAACTCAAACAAACGAGATCAACAAGGCTCAAATGCATTTAAAATGACTTTAGCTAACTGCGTTATCTTACAAATATGATCAAATGTAGGAAAGGAATGACTTATATCTGGAACTAATATACATATTTACAGTAAAAATGAAAATCTTGATGTTGAAATTCAGAATGACACAAACATAAACATAAAAATTCATTTAAATACTTGAGCGTAGTTGTGTTTTATATTAAATAAGAGCTTTTCCGCCTTTTTCCGTCTTGAGTGTTGAGCTAAATATTGAATCAGGCCAATAATCCATTGATCCCTGCAGCTTACTGTAGCAAGCTTAATGGATGCTGGAATTACTGGATCTGTTTATGTCGTGTCTGGCTCTTTAAGCTGCAGCGTGATACAATTATTGGTCATTTGAGGTCAACGGAAACTTGTGTAAATACGAACTCTTGGTGCTTTTTCCCCTCCCAGCGTAGATGTTCCACTTTGGCTCGTTCTTTTTTGGGAGTTTGATGGTGGTGGTCAGGTAGTGTGCAGTGGCTTTCACCCTTTGATGCACAACATTGGTCAAAATTGACCCACATCCAACAGAAAATGGGTATCTCCTGACCCACACTGTGAATTAAAGGGTTAATCAGAGTTTTTTTGCTGAAAAAAAGCTGTGTCCCACTACCAATCTAGGTTGGGCCATAATTCTCTTTGGGTTTTTAATCAAGTGCAACACCTTTCACTTTACACATTTTCGTTTCATTTAATAATATTGCAAAGCTATTGATCAGTTTGGCTTTAAAAATGCACCAGATTTGGGATTATGAGGCTCCTAACTCGGCAAATCTTGTCATTTTTGATGAAATGCTAATAAATGGTGAAAAGAGACTCTTTGGGACGTACAGTTTGACTGTTTTGAAATGAAATCAGGAAAGCATTTGCACCAAAGAACTGAACTTGGCAGTAGTAGGAGTAGAACATGGAGATACCTCTGAATTAAGAGATAAATTAAACCTTTTAATGTCCTGTCATGTTGAGGCTGTGGGTGGCTGTTTGGACTGCTGACCTCCACGCTTTGAAAATCCAGTCTTCCATCTAACCGTCTCTCTCTCTCGTGTTTCTCTTGCAGGTCATCCTGATCCTGACCAAGTACTACCACGCTGACTCCACCAAGGTGCTGGAGAGCTCGCTGTGGAGGTAAGCCAAATGTTTACACCGTGTTTTTGCTCTCGTTAGACGTCTTCATATCATGTCTGGCCTCGGACTCACGCGGGCCTTTCATCGGCCTGCGGCTTCCCTTTAACAGCGAGGTCAGCGTGGGTCTCGGCTATCTCTCCGCTGCGCCTCTTCAAGGAGACGAGGGTGAAACGGAGCGTTAGGGCGGACAAAACATCAGCAGGCAGCTACGAGTAAAGTGGGGGACCGGAGAGCGGCGCTGCGAGGCCAGGGCGGGCATCTGTTTGGGCAGATAGCATATCAGCATGGCACAGGGCAGGATGACGGGCACCGGCAGCGCCAGGGAAATGGGTCAAGTCTGGCTGGCAGAGCCTCTTGTATTTAGTGAAGCCGCTGCTGGCCAAAAACACTTCTCACTTCTCTTGCTTTTGAGCGATGGGAGAAAAAAGCATCCATTTTGCTCCACTTGACAACAAGTGTATCTTGTGCTGCTACATATATTCTCATGTGGTATCAATGTTCTCTTTAGTCTCCATCCATTTGCTAGCAGCTCCTGGAGAGCCGCTCTGTAACTGAGCCTGACCTTGTAGATATCAGAGTGGAAGAGGCTTAATTATATTCATATTTCCTAATAAAACTTAGAAAATAGGCGAGTCAAGGCTCATAAAACTGGCTAAAATTAGCCGCCTAGAAGGCATTCGCACGGAGCAAAACGTGTCTGATGGTGGTACTTAATTCATGCCATTCACCTCACTGAAGGCTCCATGACTTCAAAGCTTCAGCCCCTCATTAGCTCTGACTGGCTGTCTCCCTGGAGGACAGATATGAATAATGTACATATTTTTCCCCTTCCCCCTGTTGATGTTTTAATTGTTGCAGTGCATGAATAATGCTGGAGATTCACCACTGGACAGCTCGCTTGAGAAAGGAAGAAAAAGATGGCAAATGGTTGAATTTAATCTGAATTGAGCCTAAATTGGCACAGACAGAGGGAGCTGGCCAGCTGCCTGCTGGCATCGTTGTGGAAAGAACAGAAATTAGCATGAAATGATCATGTTTCCTGCAGGACCCGTGCGGCTATCTGACCATGTCGCGGTAGGGATTTTCCTGTGAGGACTACCTTGATTCCTTTGTAGCTGTCAGTTTGGCGTGGCGTGTGGACAGCCACGGTCCGCTGGCCTATAGGCTTTGAAGTCCCAGGGCAGCGGGATCAAACGAGGAAGACGGGGGAAGATGAATGGGTCTGCCGTCTTGCCTTGTCAGGTGGCGTAGATCAAGATGCCAAGTTTCACACAGCGGGGAGAGTTAACAACACGGAGCGTAGAAAAGTTTTCAGAGCAGCTGAGTTAATGAACTGAGGCCTTCTCAGATCGGCCGAGGTCTATACAGGCTTTTGTTATTTCAGTAAGCAGAATACACAAGCGTCTTCACAGATGAGCAACTAGAACCAATCTTCGAGGATATTCCCCCCAAAAAACTGGATGCCAGCCAGTTGGTGCTGAAATCATTGCGATTCTGCTGTGTTTGCTGGTAATACCTGCTAAAGCTCAACCTGAATGACGTCTGACTGGGTTTCAGTGTCCCATGATGGCATAAAAATGTGCTTTTTTTTAGAAGCTTTGAATGCATTTCGATGATTGCTTATCCAGCAAACAGTGGAGGTTATTTCTATCCAGCACGGCGCTGCACTTCTTTGCAGGTTGGCTAAAGCTGCTCATACTCTATTAGGGGCACACAGCTCATCACTTCCCGTTCTGTTGAGGATTTGCTCTCAGGAGGGAAAACAAATGCAATTCCAGGTTTATAAAAAGGCCATTAATTAGTATTTTAAAATTACTAACCACTTCATTTAACTGTCGAAACCTCAAGCAGTTTCTGGGCTCCTGTCACATTTTTACTCACTGCAGACTCTTTTTCTCACGGCAGTTGAAGTCCTGGACCTCTATGCTAAAGTTATGCAAAAAATGTTGAATTGTATTGATGCAGTCTTTTCAAACTATACGTTTTTCATGCTTGTCTAGCAAGATATTTATCCCAGCTGAGTGTATCTCCCAACAATATTCAGATATTTTACTGTCTACGTTGTCAGTTTGTCTCCATACTTGTCTCCTGTGTAAACACTGCCTGCAGTTCAGTTGAAATATTTAAATGAGTTGTAAAATAAGGTCATTTTGATGTTGAGCTTAGATTTGTTTAAACTTTTGACCGGTAGTGTAGGTGAGGAACAAACAAAGGCATGAAAAGTGGCATCGGAACATTAGTGAAACAGGAAGTAGAGTGGTGGTTGCACAAATTTGGGTGGTTTCTCCTACCAGCAGTCAAAATTAGTGTTTTCTGAGCTGATTAAATGGTAACCATGTAGTTTTAGTAGCTAAATACATCCTTGGATAATCACTGAAAGATGCTGGCAGATGACTTTTGTTGGGTAAATACAGCAACTTGTTGAAAGCAGCCGTCAGTCCGAGCTGCATGCTGCAGGTTCAAAGTCATAGCTTTGAGAACACCCCGGACTGTTCCATGAATCACCAGGTATAAAGTTGCCAACTTGTACCTTCTAATCATAACCACAACCACACTCCTTGTGTTTCCCAGAGCGCCGTGCAGAGTTTTGTCTGTCCCCAGGCTTCGGCGTCAGCTTTTATTACCGCTGCCCGTTCCTCCTGCATGTCTGTCCGTTCGCTGTGTTATGGCTGGCCCAAGGTCCCGTGCTGTAACACGGCCGATAAAAGAGCTCCAAACATCTCTGCTCTTTGTGAAGAGAGAGGTGAACGAGTCAGCGGCAACATACCTGAGGCTTTCTCAGGCCGTTTATGTTTGTCTTTGAAGCCACGCGCATGAGAACTATGAGAACATTTACTGGTAGGAAGATGACTCAGATTTTTCCATGCGAGGCCGTAGAAGTGTCTGCTGGCAGCGTGGCTTCTTTCTCTCCGGCTGTCTTTGTAATCGGAGCCTCGGTGTGTCCAGGCCCGGGTCAATAATTGATGCTGTAGCCGCAGTGATGTCGTCGTGTTTGTCTTCGGCTGATTTCAGTTAGCGCAGTCAGAGGTCCAGACCCCTGAAGTGAGAAGAGATACACTGGACACTTAATACCCAGATGCCCCGCTGAGCCTGTGTGTGTTAAAGCTGCACATCAGTTCCAGAGTGTGTGCTGCTACCCGCCTCTATTCTGGAGAAATAGTGTTGCCTGAGTGTGTGGAGGAGTTTCTCAATGACAAGCACTTCAAACAATATGAAATTATTTGATAATTAGCTGCTACTTTTTGTCATTATATTAAAAGATTGAGAGAATCTTTTAATTATAAAATGCGTCGCCTGAACACTTTCAGTTCAGTTCAGCTTTATCTGTAAATCACACTGAGGGCACTTCGCATAGTGAGGTCAGGACCTTATGATGTGATATCACAAAGAGAAATCCAGTGATTCGCTTTGAGCGAACGCTTGGCAGCACGTTTAGAGGAACGTGTGTTTTGAACATCCACCTTCAAGGCCGTGCAGAAATCCTGCCATCGTTGCCTCCTGCTGGCTGCATCTCTCTGTAATCTCTCTCCAAGAGCTCTGCAGCTTCTGTAGTCTTGACACAATACATGCACACTTTCACCATGTCTGTCTTCTTTCAAGTTTGCAAAATGAGGATGAGCTTAAAAAGAATCAATCATTCGGTCAGTTAGGTAAAGCTGGCATGATTGTATCGATCTATCGGATGCTAGTATACCATCTGGAAACCATTTTTTGGAATCATGCTGACCTTTACTGACTCCTTTATCCTCAATGCTTTATATATTGTACAGTAATCTACTTCTAGAGTGTCTTCAGATAGTGCAGGCTTCCTGCTTGAGGACACTTAAACAGGATATCTGTCTAACCCGATACTGTCTTTCAGGGCGACTAGTCCGGACTTATCCCTTAAACACAGATCAAATTCGGGTTCTGCTTCCCAGTAAACACAGGGAGTGGTGCTTGCAGATTAGGCGAAGGCGTGAGGATTTGCCACCGCATTACCAAACACTGTGATGACTGCCGGCTGACAGAGCTCATCTTTAGACTCTGTTGCTCCAAGTGGAGCCATGCAATACTCAGTAAACCTTTTTGATCCTCAAACTGAAAGGAGCAGATGCGCTCTTCACTTTTTTTTTTGGCTTTCAATGCTCAGTGCAAGTGTTTCTTATTTTTAGACGGTATATGGAGCTTCAGATGTCAGCCAGTATGTGCCTTCTGTTGGGGATTTGATGGATAGAATCTGATGTGCTTTTACGTTTTGATCAGAAAACCAGATATAACATCTTGCTGCATGTGTTTCGATATCTCAAAAAGGACACATGAATGCAATTTGTAAACTAGTTTGGAAAAAGAAGGTCATACAATGGAGAGTCCTGTTGTTTCAGTTAGATTGTTACGTAGCTGTTGTTATCTGGGATAGAATTTGGGTTTATCAGGCAGTGATTTAAACACAGATCTTTAGAAACTAGGGCTGCCACAAACAACCTTTTTCAAATAAACAATCTATTGGTGATTTCACCAATTAGTTGCTCAGTGTTAGTGATTGGTTTTCCTCCAAAAAAACAAAAAACGCAAAATTCAAATTTGATTTAAATTAGTTTTGTTTGTCATTGTATAATGCAATACTTCTAACTCTAAATCTGTTTCTATTTATGGAGTCACAGGAGTGCCACATCAGAATGTAAATAAATAAATAAATAAATGTGGAAATATAAATAAATAAATAAATAAATAAATGTGTAAATATAAAGATAAATAAATAAATAAATAAATGTGTAAATATAAAGACAAATAAATAAATAAATGCTGAAATATAAAGACAAATAAATAAATAAATAAATAAATGTGTAAATATAAAGAGAAATAAATAAATGTGTAAATATAAAGAGAAATAAATAAATAAATAAATAAATGTGGAAATATAAAGAGAAATAAATAAATGTGGAAATATAAAGAGAAATAAATAAATAAATGTGGAAATATAAAGAGAAATAAATAAATAAATAAATAAATGTGGAAATATAAAGAGAAATAAATAAATAAATAAACAAATGTGGCAATATAAAGAGAAATAAATAAACAAATAAATAAATAAATGTGGAAATATAAAGAGAAATAAATAAATAAATAAATAAATAAATGTGGAAATATAAAGAGAAATAAATAAATAAATAAATAAATGTGGAAATATAAAGAGAAATAAATAAACAAATAAATGAATAAATGTGGAAATATAAAGAGAAATAAATAAATGTGGAAATATAAAGATAAATAAATAAATAAATGAATAAATAAATAAAAGGAAAATTTTGTCTTTGCTTTTACCTATTCTGTTTTTTCCTTTTATTTATTTATTTCCATATTTATTTATTTATTTATGTATTTATTTATATATATTTTGATGTGGCACTCCTGTGACTCCATATATTTAACTCCTTATCATAATTAAATCTTACTAGCAGGACGCTATTGTGTAGGTTTATGTTCTATGAATCTAAAGCTAAATTCACTTCACAGCCATTGTTGCACAGTTACAACAACAAAAAAAATCCCAATATTTGTGGTGCAGAACAGCAACTTAGAGGTGATTCTAGTGGCCTTTGTTTCAGTCACAACTTCATATTTGTTGCTATTGCCTGAGAACACAAACAGAAAAATGTATAAATGTGAGGAACTTGACTAGGAGTTTGGTTGTAGCAGGATCAGTATATAATTGCGGGACTTTCCTGTATCATAGTTGACATTTTTGCTGTTTTCAGGCCTAAAATCTGCTTATAACCAAACACCACATGGCATTTTTACAGAAAGATTCTTCTAAATATTATATGTACAATTGAGAAAAACTGAATTGAAAGTTATTTTTAAAGATATTGTAGTAAACCTGTTGACACACCATAAATCCACACTCTGCACGGTGTCCAAACCATGTTCTTTTGTGATGATCTGAAGTATGCTCATACTTCAGAAGCCTCGAGTCACTGGAGGATTTTACACTGAACTGAATCAGACGCTGCTGCTGCTGCTGCTGAAATTGGCTAAATCTGCAGCGCAAGTGCAGATGACCAACGGCTGGAGCCAAAAATGACTGATCTCATGGGGCAAAAAGTATATTTTGGTATGGAAAAGAAGCCTTTGTTTCAATGAATTGAAGCATTTAAGGAAAACGTGAGCATGTGTAAAATATTGATGTTGAGCTAGCTTCAATTCCCAAGTAAATTTTGTTATTCCCCTCCAAAAGCCCAAGTTGGTCACATCCAAGTAACACAATGCACCCATATGTGATCCATTTACTCCTATGCTAATCCCACACTCACATAAACAGGGCATCGGTGTTCGAGTAGAGCTGCTATTTATAATTCATGCCATCTTCACACGTCTTTTGATGAGGCGAGGGGGGCTGGTAGCCATCGCGCTGGGGGGGCTCCACTGAAGATCGTCTGAGAAGGCTCCTATGTACGGTGGATCAACCACAACACACTCCCACCAACACGGCCGCGGACAACATGTCCATCATTTAGGCTAAAATGTCAGATATGCTAAGCTGCCTTATCAAACGTAGCCAATTTTAGAGATGCCCCAAATGTAAATGCTTCAGTCCGAGGGGAAAATGTGAAAGGAATTTAGATTTAGCTTCAAGTTTAATGGAGAAAATCTGCATGAATGTGCGTTTTTTTGTGTAGATTTTCATTTGAGTGTAAAAATATGCATTTATATGTATTTGTACATATGTGCCTGTTCTATTTTGCACTGTGCATGAGTCTAATCTGGCTGTATGTGTTGCTTTTGTGTGGTTTCCTTGCATTTATATGTTTGTACCTGCGAGACATCAGTTGAATGAGAGCGAGAAAAGAAAGAACTGGGCTGCAGAGGGAGGGGGAGTGAATTAAAAAAAGAGTCTCCAGGGCTTCTTTAAACTGAGCAGTAGGGGGCATCGCACTTCAGACGGACACGAGCCCTCCGCCATCCACATTCCTCCTCCTCTGTCTCTCTCCGTCTTCTGCCTCAGACTCGAATTCAGAATTTATGACGATGTTTGGAACAACAGCTGCCGTTGCATTCAACAAGCAGAGCAATCAGGGAGACGATGCAGCGAGTGATGATGCAGAAAGTTGATGCTTCCTGACAGAACTGGGGCGTAAAAGAGACGAAACAATGACACTTTACACAAAAAGACAAATTGTGGGGCTTGAAGTTAAAGCAAGCAAATGTTAAAATAAGCATTTGAATGATTCCAGTGAAGATGTTTAGCTGCAGTAACAGTGTTTATGAGTAATCCTACACTTTGCACTCCCTTGAATGCAGCACAAAGAATCTGTCACCACAAAGCAACCTCAGAAATGACACTTCTGTCTATTTCAGTCACATCTTATGGTGCTAATTAGCGCAAGGAGGGAAGTGTTAAGAAATATTTGCATTACATGTATGAATCTGGACCCTGTGCAGCTCTTATAAAAGCTAGCATCATATGTTTTTATGTTGTCAAAATGATTTTTTGTTAATCCCTATGAACTCATCTCAGTCCTGGTTTTAACAGCATGTTGGTTTAGGATGCTAAGCTCACAATCAAACTCTCCAGTGGCTCCTATCAAAACAAGCAGGATGAATCATATCAGACTTGTTTATCTTGCTCTATCCTGCATTGTAATATTAAACTATGCAACCTTGTCTTTCATTTTATGCCTGAACACGTGTGACCTGCACTGGCTTTTGTCTCCAGGACATTCATGCTTTGCTCTTGTGCACAAGGGACTTCAATCCTGGAGTATCCGCTTTGAAACGACAAAGACTGTAGTTTAAATGAAGATATTGCGCCACCGTGCTGTAGAGGTGATGGTGAGAAGAGCAGACTTTCTGGTGTCTTTACTGAAATGAACTAAATCACCCCCATGCATGAATTATACATGAATCATACAGTTTGCATTTACGAACACCTCGCTTCCTCTCTGTTGACCTAAAGATTGGTTTTTGGTGCATGAATGACAGAAAGAAAAGGGGGGATTACCTCAGAATATAATTTACAAAAGTTCACGTTTTTGTTTTGCATTTTGCTAAAACTATCAGTAGTCACATTAATTTATTGACTTCAATTGGAGGAAAACATATTTACTATGTTATGTGTCTTTCAACACAGAGCTCTCAGTCAACACATTTTATTTTTGCTACTTTGCTTCCTAGATTTGAGTACATAGTAGTCCTTTAAAGAAACTAGTGGCACCCAACCGTCTCCCTTGTCACGGTTTCTAGATACAAGATCTCATTTCACAGCACATACATTACCAGAACCACCATCTCTGCTTTGAAGCCAAACAAAACGGGAAAACAAGCATGGAAAACGGCTCATTTCAAAGCCGGTTCTCTCATGTTGCATGTGATGCATGACGGTGAAGATACAGACACAGCAGTCAGTTGCCTGTGCATCCTGTCCATGAACATAAAGTGCAAACTGTACAGTTTGCATCTCTTTAGTCGCTCACAGACCGCAGAGTGCTGCCAAGTTCAGTTTGTTGCTTCCAGCTGTTTGTAGACGTCTTTCCTTTGAGTTTATTAAACACCTGCAGGATTCATGGGAGCGTCTCCAAAGACAGAAAGCTGCACACATTTATGCACAACACAGCACTGCAGTACCTTCATTAATTATTTATTATGTGTCCAACAACAAGACAGGATCGATCAGCGTCTAAAGATAAAGCTACAGCTGAAGCAGTGCTGAATCCTGAGCTCCATCATAGGTTATTATGTCACCATGAAAGTCAGAATAGTTTACTAAAGTCAATATTTTTTTGTCATATCAAGGCTTTTTCTGCAGCGGTGTAGAGTGTAACCTCTGTTGCTATTAACTATCGAGTTACGACAAGAAGTAACCAAGGAACAATGGCAGGTGATTGTAGTTTGATAAATTATCATCACAAATAGACCAAATTATCAGAAATTATATCACAAATCAAACTTTTTTTGAACTTTTGCAGCTCAAATACACCACAGGATCTTATGAACAGCGGTCACTCTAATACCCAAAAGGCTATCTGTTCCTGTTTTAGTTAATGCACATGAACTAATTAGAATAATTAACTAGAAAAAGACACCATATATATCAATATGAAAGATCTTAACTCTCATATTGACTCTGGTTCAAGCTAGCCTCAGTGCTCCAACAGCATAATCAGTTTCCTGAAATTGAATCATATCTTTTGTTTTCTTTTTAGTTTGTTTTCCAAATGTGCCACTGGCAACTCCATTTCCCACAATGCAATTTGGCTGCAGATAGTTCATTCAGAGAAGTGGGTGTTGTGAGCAAGTACAGGAGGTCTTCGACTTACATTGGAGTTTTGTTCCTACAGTGTAAAGTAAGTTGACTTTTGCCTTAAGTTGGAACTCCGGTGAAAATGTAAACACAGCCATTACATGCATCACGATCAGTTTGCGTATTTGTACAACTACAGTAACGAAAACATCATTAGCTCACCCTGAAACACAACTAGGTAGGAAAATACCGGCGAAAATGTAAAGTGTGGGTCTGACTTACGCTTGGGAGACATAATGAAGTTAGCTAATGTAGCATAATCCAATGTGGCAGCAAATGTAAGCAAAGCCATCTTATAGCGCCGTGTGACGACGTATTCGTCCGCTCAGGTTGCCAACTAGTTCCACTGAACCAGTTCTGACGCAACAACAAAATGACGCACGTTAAACCGAGGACTGGCCCGTAATCAGTTCTAAGTCGTAAGTCGAGGACGTCACAAACCGAGGGCCTCCTTTAGTGGCTAAAGTACAGCGTGACCCAAAAGTTTGGAACCAAAGTTTAACTGCAGTGTCTATTTGAGTTGGGGGGTGCATGAATTCACTCTTATTTTACCCATTTTTGTTAAAGCATAATAAAATAACTTAAAAGCATAGTATTTGCCGAGTGCAATAACTCGGAAGAAAATGAATAGAACCATCAGGTCCAGGTATGCTGGAGCCGAACTTCAAAATGCAGAACATCAGTGTCAGATTTCTAAACTCTTGATGGTAAAGTATCTGACAGTTTTGATTTTTTTAAAAATCCAAAAGTACTATGAGGCAACATTTACTGGCCAGTTTGAGGAACCTTCATAAGCATGAATGAAGATACATTCCAGAAGATACCAGTGTAACCAGGTGGTGGAAACGTTCACAACTTTGTATAAGAAACAAAGATGAACATGTGGAAATATGTTTGTTTTACACTAATCTGTTACTCTTCTGAATATATCTGTGGTACTGATTTATTGAAATAACATTATATTATTTGGATTATAGACTTCATTTGTTTCCAAACTTTTGGGTCACCCTGTAGAAGTTGAGGGTCTAGCAATGACAATTAGTGGCCTACAGCTATCTGTCAAGTTCAACCCATGAACTTGTCACCACTGTAGCAAGATTCATTTTCAGGCTTTCTGTCTTCAGACCCAACCAACACTTGCATCGCCCTGGAAAAATAGTAAACAGCAACAAAATGAATGCATCAGTATAGAAGAGAAACAAGCACAGTAGCTGTAGCGGTGAGGAACTGAAAGCACTGATAGGAACTTAGTGTCTCTAATTGATCACGTATCCTTGTTTCAATTTGAATCAATGTTTTGAAGCCGCTGCTTTGAGTCTTATTGACTGCAGGGTAGCGTCCCAGCTACAGCTCACTTCCCACTGTGATGCCTCCTTAATCAGTTTATTTTCAGATGTGGGCGTGCGTGCACACACCAGCACACTCGCGCTCGTTCCGCCGATACAAATGTGTTGACGATTAGTCCTCCCTGGGGTCCAGATCACATTTCCCCAAACTAAACCAGACGAGTGAGAGAGAGCCACAAAAGTAGAAAGACACGCTTTTGGGCTTAATCAAGACAACATGTTTCATTTCCCTTCTCCTGTTCCTCCTCAGCTCATCCTCTCCTCACTTCCACTCTATTTATTTTAGATTAATTCGGTCCGTTTTTCCTTCTTTCGCTCTCTTTGTTCTCTCAGTGTTTCTCCCTCGGTCCAGATGGTCCGGGGTGCTGTAAATACTTAATCGAGGCGAGAGCAGCGTCTTCAATCCATCCCTGCACCCCACACCTCCACCGCCTCATCATTTCCCTCCTCCATGCATATTTCACAGCCTGGAGAGAGATTTTTTTGAGAGAGACGGCACCCAAGAGAGCTCTGCTTGCTACCTAAGATGGCAGTCTGCTCTGGAAACACAAGTGGTTTGAAATAGAACCAGAAAACAAGTCTCGAGGGTCATACCAAAGGGATGGAGGGGAACCATTTCAGAGAGGATGTAAAGACTGTATAGAACTTTCAGAGACTTTAAGGATATAAACCCTCAGTAAAGACAGGCTGAAAAACTTTTTCCGGTTGAGGAAGGACGAAAAACACGCGTAGAAGGAGGAAATCAATGAGCTGCTGTAGCGATGGATAATTTATTGTGTTTGGATGGAACATAAGCCCGGTCATGTTTCTACTTCCTGTCTTACCAGATGCTGAACTGCCATCATCCAAAAGTTAAGTTGGCATATTAAAAATCTACCTCCAAAGGGTACACAGATGTTTTTTTTACTGTTAAACCTCTTGGATTAGTGTTAAGTTTTGTTCACGATAGTTTAACAAAACAGCGAAACTGGACTCCTTTTGTACATGTGGAATTAGTTCAGCGGGAAAGTAGCCAGAGTGTCTTTTTTCAGTCATTACCTAACCATTCCTGCTGTTCACAAGTTCCACAAGTGCAACACTATGAAGGCCTTCCCGGATAGAGTGTGTGAAAATGTGGGCTGCTGCAATTAATCTGTCTTTTTCTGGATTCTGACAACACAATATATTTGAAAAAGAGCTAGAAATAAGGCGACCCAGATGCTGCATTGTCATCGGAACTCGGCTTTAACGCTTTCTATTGATTTTCTACCTTGTTTTGAGTGCGCCTCTTTGAAACCTTCAAACGGACAATCTGTGGCTTTATACTGCAGGAACTAAAGAAAGGCCTCCTAATTAACCTTTTCTTACTTTCTGTCACTTTTACAGTGTAGGATGCAACATCTTTAACCGTGATGTTAACTCTGAGTCCGTCAAAACACCGATCAATAGCAGTTACCATGAGTAGCCCCAGTTCTATGAGATTGTTGTTGTGTTTGTTATGTAACGCCATGTGGTCAGTTTTATGAAGATGGTGATGTTAGAGAGGTGACAAAGACAGAGTAGCAACACAAAGACAAAATCAGTGAATAGCTGGTGAAGAAAGAGGAACAGCTAAAGACAGATATTTGCCAGGAGCTGGTTCAGACTAAGTGGAGCTGAAAGGACAACCGTTGCTTCAAACTCAAAGCTTTTCAGTCCAATTTAAGCATGGAAATTGTAAAATTAAACTTTCTACACTGAAGTTTTAGAAAAATCGGCCAGTTTAATTGGAAATATTTTTTGTGATCCATTATTAGTGTTGATTTTTCTCAATTTTTCTGACTATTAAACAAGTAAATTTAAGAATCATGGTAATTTGCATTGTATATTGTCTTTTGAAATGATATAATACAAAAGCCCCATAATAAATCCATGCATTCTGGCCACACTGCTGCTGCTATGTAATGTAGTCACCGAAAAGGCCCATGAGACAGGATTGTTAAATATCATTTTACAGTTTGGGGGGCCAAAAATTGCAACACAAGCAGGATATGAGAACTTGTCCAATAACACAATGATTGCCAACATTAATGTGATGTAGATGGAGGAGGACGGGGAGGTGTTTGCTATCTGATCGGACCTGAAATCAGCTGGAAAATGAGACAACTGTGCGAGCATGTGTCCATGAATAGAACATACAGAACATCGGTGTGTGTCTGCATGAAGTGTAGCACCACGTGTGTGTATTAAGGCCCGTTTTTTCGGCATGTGTCTGAGTGCACGTATAGGATCTTTTTCACACTGCGGCCGAGCGGAGCCGTGAGCTCGGCCATCTGGAAGACGTTTCCTCAAACATTCCTCCCGCGAGGACGAACACAGACCCACAACTACACGCAGCTGGAAGACGGAGAAAGAAAAAGAGGGTTCCTTCTGGATTTGCTACTGTCTCAACTGTTAAAGCGTATCCACAGGAAGTGATAGCTGGCAGAGAGTTTATGGCTGGAGAAGCTGTCCCGTTATCAACCCCTCTTTTTCACATGCTTGATCCTTCTTCCACTCTCCCCTCTTTTTATCTTTATCCCAATTTCATGGCCTCGTTAGAAGCTGCCATCCCGAAGGACACTCTGACTTCTGGACCACACACTGAACTGCGATGCACAACAATATCGCTGCAGGGACTGTTGTGTAACTTTTGGAATTTACAGTTTTGTGGAGGTTTGCGGCTGCTTAAAATAGCTCCATGGCATACGTATGTATTTGTTACCTGAGAGCCATGGAGCCAGTGAAATGAATATGAAGTAGGTGCAGCAGACCAGAATACACGACTGAACACAAGGAATATCAGACATCAAAACCCACTGACAAGAAAATCAAATTTAGTGGGATTTGCTTGGGATTTTGCAGTGCCTCATTTGGCTGAACTCAAGTTGCCATTATATTGCACCTTTTATATTACTGCTACCACTTCATTTTCTCACTTAAAAAACATCCAGCTCACCTCTGATCCGGGCAGGTGACAGGCTTCATGTGGAGCGGAGACCAGAAAAAGAAACAACACGGAGCTGCAATGAGTATTTTAATCACCACCTGCCTGTGGTGCCAGAGTTGATCAAAAAGTGACAACTTAATGAACGCGCTAGGGCACACTGTGACAGCTTGCCTTACATTACACTGCATTAAATTCACAATTTGGCCTGTGCTAAAGTGCAAGTGCTTACAGGGTTTTCAAGTATTATTTGGTTGCATAAGAATGACACTGTTTTTTTTTTTTTTTTTGGTTTGGTCGTTTTGCCATTTAGGTCCAGACTAAAATATCTCTGCACTTCGTGGATGGATTAGTAACAACCTACTTCTAATTAGCTAAACAATAACAAAATAATCTTATTCAAAAAGTGTTTTAATTGTGTTCTTTTTATATCAAATTTTATATAGAAAATAACAAATTGTATGACTTGAAGGAAGTGTGTTGATTCCAGATCACATGACCTGCTCCACATGATGTCATTTCCTCCTGAAGAAAAGACTAGCCAGACTCCAGACTTATTTAATACAAAGCAGTAAATGAGTCAAGTGTGGATTTATGACATGCCAACAGATTTGCTACAATATTTTGAGAAATAACTTTCAATTTCCATTTTACTCAGTTGTATAAATGATATTTTAGAAGAATATTTCAGTAAAAATGCCATCAAGTTGTTTTGTTTTTTTTTTGCCTTGGAAACTTGTCTGTGTGGTGTTTTTGATGCAATAAGATGCATTATGAGCAAAAATAGGCAATCAACATTGTGGCTGAGTATTTCCGCCTTGAAACTGCAGTACGCTAATAACTTTAAAACGCTATCTTGATACATCGAGATTCATTTGACTGCAGAGGGACTTCGACCCTCTAATCCCTAAAATTGACAGTATGTATCTGAGCCAGAAACTGCAAAGAAATGTTAGATTATCAGCTTTCCAATGAGTCTTGAATGTATTGTCTGATTTTTTTTTCCTTACAAAATCTCTAAATCTAACTTTACAATCATGATTTTTCATTGAAATAATTTCATTCTGTATGTGCCAGTTAAAAATGACCAAAAAGAAACCATTTGTATTTCCACTGCGACTAACATCATCTGACAAAAACCAAGGCTGAACTGCAGGCTACACAGAGCAGAGAGGAGATGTCAAGAAGATTAAAGACAAATAAAACACGCCTGATCAATAAATAAACACAGCAAGGCTCAAGAAGGGTTTACAGAGGAGCGAGTCGTCCGTTAGATGTTGATACAACATCATGGCGAGATGTCTTGATGTGCAGAGCGGTGTGAAAAATGACTGGTTTATCGAGGTCATAAAGATACGAAGAATTCAGACAACAAATTAAATGAGGAGTAAAATCAAGTCAAAATACTTGAGCAATAATTGTAGTTTTAACCTCGTGTAAGACGTTTTAATTCTGTACCACTGAGGAGATACAGATGAAGGAACAAGAGGTTAGAGAAGGAAGACAGGTAAAAGTGGTGAAATTGGGGTTTGGACAAGCTTGTGAAATGTTAACAGCACTTTAATACATCGACATGTCATATTTTCACAGATTAGAGAGAAGAAAATTGCCTTGTCAACACAACACCGCAAACTGTAGTCATCAGAACGCTTCATTTTCTGCTCTTTTTGCTCCTCTTTCTGACTGTTCTGACTTCTTAATGCGGCCCTCTTGTCTGCTACAAGCCAAAAAGTTCCCCCTCAGTTAAACAGGAAATCTGGGGATTGTGGTGGAAGGAAAAAAGCACGTGGCACGTCCAAACTTCTGTGGTTTCGTCAATGTAACGGCTTTGTTTTGCACGTTCAACGGTTGGGTGGGGAGAAGCTGCTTGGAAGCGCGTTTAAACACGCACACGTGTCGACACGATCGGAGCTGTGTGTCTGTGTGTGCAGCGGCAAAAAGAGCAAATCATGAAGTGACAGGTGCGAGTGTAAATGTGTACCTGAGATAGCGGCCGGCTGTTTGCTTTAGCCGATCTATTTGGACAGACTTTGATTAACTAACCGCAACATCTGGCCAGCTCAGAGTCAACGCTAAGCAGCTTTGACTCTACTAAATCCTTCCTATATCACAGGAGGACACGAACGGTTAAATTAAACCTCGTTAACATGTCCGTATGGTGTCTTTAACAGGCTGGAAGAAATATCAAGAGCATGGCTGAGCATTTCCACCTGGATGCTGCAGTGTAACAATGATAGTCTCAGAAACACAGATTTAGACTTCTGGGGGTTCGTATGTAACAAACCTAAAGAACCAATCATGTCAGTTTGAAGGGCGGGGACTTTCAGTATCATTATCCCTAAAAGTATGACCAAGTCAGCTTGCCATTATGTACCATAAAGTAGTTTAACAGTGTTTGAACAGAGCCATAGGTGAGATGGTTGTAGCCAGAATCCTGCATTCTAGAGGAAACAACGGTGTGGAGTTACATCTGAGGCATTTTAGATTAGAAATGGATTGTTTTCATTGAAAAACTCCCCAAGCCTGATTCTGCCAGATGTGTTACACGGGATAATTATTTCTAAAAGTCCCTTTTACCGAGTGTAAATCCAGCAGAACCAGGCTAGGGGAGGGCAGCCACCTTTCTGTGGATAGGGTGAGGGCAAAGCTGAGAAAGAAATGGATAGCTGATACAGCATTAATTCTTATGTTATGTCAGGTGATAATGAAAGCATTTATTCAAAAAATGTTAATGTTCCAGAGTGTAGCAATTAATTTGATGAGAATAATGCTATTATTTTCAGCACGAATTAGTGTCAAAGCAACGATTAAATTGACAAACAACGGCACAAAGTATTAGCTGTTCATCAGACGAGCATTTTATTAACTTCTCATGCAAACTGTGCAAAATCCATCTAATGAGGAACAATTTGTGATGTGATTAAAAGCTCCGGATCAGCTCCGTGAACACTGTGGTAGTTTTTCTACCTACTCTGCTCCTCTATTAAACCAACATTTTCCCTTAATGAAATCTTCATATTTAACGATCCTGCAAGTATGTTCGGTAGAAATCACTTTTAATTATTTCAACCCGATATTTGACAAATCATGAGTGGATTTGAGTTGATTCATTCCCCTTTTAGATCTTGTTCAGCTCTCTCCGGTTCCTGAGGAAAACATCTGGTTCTACTGCTGCTAAATGCTCCAAGCTTCACCTGTTTCTGTTTAATGCTGAGCAGGTAGTGCGCTGTTAATCAGTTTCCCTGAAAATATGTGCTCGCTGTGTCTGGAGGTGCTAATGAGAGGAGCTGAGAGTCGACTAATATACGTAGTAAAGTTACTGTCTGTAAAACCAAGACGAGAGCAGTTAAAGCCCTGTGAAGGTAAAGTGTTTTATAAAGGGGGGAACTGTAGAGGTGGTAGAAGGTTTGGATGGGTTTGAATATGTAGGGAAAAGGTCATATTTAGACCTAAACATTGCATTTTTTCTAAACCGAACCAAGTCTTTTTGGTGCCTAATGGTCACCGAGAATCTAGTACGTGAAACCTAAATCTTAAACTTAACCATGCAGATTTGTTTTCTGAAACCAAACCAGAAATGAAGGACAAGAGAGACCGAAAGAGACTAATGGTCCGTCAACCATCATGGGATGCTGACCCTGATCTTGTTGGTTAAAGTCCGATCACTGCTCTCTTCCACCATCCATCTGCTGCATTTCAAACTGCCTTTATACGTTGTAAAAACAAAATTACGTTCCCTTTAAAACATTTTTGAGAATACAGTTTATTTGTATAGAAATAATTGAGTTCAGACTACTACTACTGTAGAAACTTGTGAGCCATTATAGGACAGGCTAAACCTTGTTCCTACCCCAAGAACCACCCTTATGGAACCTCTTTTAGGTACAAACCACCTACTCTGTGGTAATTACTTTCAAAACACTGCCGCGTAGGTTAAACTTATAAAAGACATTTTTCTGCCTTCTTGATATCTTTGTGGAGTAGCATCTCCTCCTCTCTAACGTCTTTAATGTAAAATTCATCATATGGACTAACATACTCTATCCTAGATGCCCATAGAACTTTAGTGACTGCTATGCACACTTAAAGTTGCAGTTCCTGTGCTTCAATGGAAGCAGAAAGACAGAAAGAGAGGTGCCTGTCATGTCTGCACTCGACAGACAGGACTTTTATTTTGGTAAACCTCAGACACCTAATCCAACTCTATAAAGTTTAGCCCTGAAAGAGGAGTTTCTGAAGAGAGAACTTAAAGATTTTGTAAGCATCCTCTGTTCTCATGTCCTGATAGAGTCTGGCAGTGCACAGGGGGTGTCACCCTTTAGCCAACCACACACAATGACACACACATACACACAGTAACACACACATACACAGTCACACCACAGCATGCCAGCTCTGTTTTCTGAATAGACTTGGCAATCCCCGTCTCTCCATCATCAGTAACAGTTTAGTGGTCACACAGAGCTCTTCATAAAGTTTATTTATGAGCTGGCCATCATCGGGACAATGAGCCTTTCAATAACACGGCACGGGTAATTACCATGAAACAATGGCCGTTATCACTTTAATGATGTCGTTAAGATATGCGTGCTGGGACCGTCTATGAGCTTATGGGGTGAAGTTGTGAGCTTTCTGTTTGGTTTCGTTTATGGCTTTTTATCTGCCGTCAATGCTGGGATGAGTGTTGGTCCCTTTTTCTAACACTTGGAGCTGCATTAATGGGGTTAAATGAGGTGAATGAGGACTTCTTAGGCGAGTGCTGAGTTGCAGAATGAAAGAGTATGTTTAGATTTAGATGCATTAGCATGTGACGCACAGCAAGTCATTTACGCCACGTAAGGAACACCTCATTTACTTTAAAGTCACTAAATATGAGGAAGTCAGCATCAATAACAGGTTGAAGAGATTTATCAGAGTTTACTGACTCATTTGACCCTCAGGGACATGCAAAAAAAGCTGGATAACCCCCAAAATTCTGAACTTTAAGAGGACTGGAGGATCTGTAAGGGGTCATTCCAGTCCACTGCCTACTCACTAATACACTGCATGATGTGGAATGGCCTTAAGACCAATTAGAACTATTTTAAATCCAGTCCCAAGTTCAACAGGAAGTAACAAAACCAACAGTTTGGGGCAAAATGGGAACACTATGCTGAGTCTTAGTCAATAATCGAACTAAGTTGATGTGATGTGCTTGTTGACTTGAACAAAACGAGACATGCTAAAAGAAACAGTGGATAGCATGTCGAAACTGTTGGCAAGATAAAAAGGACATAGTCTGGCAGTGTTCCTTAAATAAGAGTTATAGGGCTGAACAGATAATTTTAACTCATGAAATCCCAATCGCTTTTTGACTGTTTTTGTTTGTGCTTCTAGTATCACTTCAGTGGAAACCGCACAACCATGACGAGATGCAGAGAGGACTCAAATATGTTTTTTTTTTGTCAGGATCTCACGCTGACAAAAAACAAAAATCATATTACTGGTTTAAATTTGCTGAAAATGATGGTTCAAGGACAACTGGATCACAAGAAAAATGTCCCGTGCCAAATATTTTTGTTATGCAGTGTTCCTACCTGATTAGGACATGGACTGTAGGGTTTAAAATGTCTGGTACAGTTTTCCTACGAGTCAGTTCAGGCCACTGGACTCTGCTCTGAAGTCCTTGGAGCAGTAAATTTGGTCTTTGTTCCAGCAGGCAGTTAGCATGCTGGGCATCTCACCGTGAAAGTGCTTTAGGGGGAGAAGCATTATTACATAATTCCAGCCAACGCTCGTCCGTGCCAGAGAGGTGGCATTTGGCGAGACGGTGGCGGCATTAAAACCTCTCCCAAACTCAGAGAGGAGAGAGGAAAAGAGGGGGAGTGTGTCCAAGCAGAGAGAGCCGATCCATGAAGTAATTTGGCGAAAGGGGGTGAGTCACATGTTTCTGTACGGGGGACGGAGCCAGCAGCTGATAGAGGATGGGTCCAGGGCGAAGGGCGGAGGACAAAAAGACAAAGCTCCGGCTCCTTTAGCCATGATCACTTGGAGCCACCGGCCCTTCTGTGTGAGCTCCCCAGCTGGCTGCAGAACGAGCTGATAGGACGCCAGTTTTACATTTGGCCAAAGAAGGGAGCGAAAAGAGAGAGAGGGAGAGCAATCAATGGAAACAAATGTTGGGTGTTACTATTGTTGTCGAGCTTTGTGAGGGCTGTTAGGGCGCTGAAATGATCAGTGGGATGCTTTGTGGCACGTTAAATCTCGTCGCACTTCATCGAAATTAGCGCTCTGCTCATTTTCTGCGCGTTGGGAACAAACACTTGTGCAAATTTACCACGATTTTAAGCCAAATTTAAACTTTTTGTGACATGTGCATATCGATCTGAACTGCTAACAGAGATCAGTAGCATGAGCAGATGATGAAAATAAGAAAGTTTGTTCAATCTAGATTAAAAAAATCGGTATCCTGGATGTTCCTTCTGGGGTTTTTCCCCCCCAACTTTTTTTTTGAAAATTTGATTTAAACATATTAGAAAAAACAATGTCATATTACAAAATCCCAGTAAGATCATCACAATAAAGCACCGAACAGTGGAAAATATGAACACATATTTAAAAAACAACACAGAGAGAAAAAAACACAGTGAATAAATACATTAAGTAACACTTGAAAGTGTGTGTTGTGGGGGCTTTTAATTTGAATATACGTCCGGGACTGTGACTAAAAGCTACAGTATATGGGCAAATTATAATAACAATAATAATTCCATTTATATAGCACTTTCAAGCCATAATCACAAAGTGCTTTACAGATTATAATGATTACAGTGTAGAAAATATATAAATAAAGGCGATGAATCATAAAGGAATCGGAAAACATGAACCACCATAAGCAAGACTGGATGAGCAAAAGCCCTGAGTACACTTTTCTTTTATTTTATAGGACAAATAATGTAGTATTCTCTCCAAAGAACACATGGTAGACGCAGTGTGGTTTTACTTTGAAAGTTTTCTTTGTTTCCCGCCTGTAAGTGCTGGATTTTGGGTGAATATAGTAGAAAACCTCCATAATCATATAATAAATGTGTGAAAAAGGACTCATATCCACCTACTCATAAGAGGATGGACGTAATTTACCTGCATGGTGCGTACCGGCTAAATATATATGAAAAGCAAACTTTATATTAGGGTATTTGCGGCTCGGAGATGGAGATTTTCTCTTCATACTTTGTGCGACTTGGGATTCTGGAGGAAGACGGATTGCTGGGATGTTGAATAATAGAGCGAGAAGCTGAAAATCCACGGCCTTGGCACAGAGAGAGAAAGAATTATTGAGTGACAAAGCGAAAAAAAATCTCAGAGAGGTGCGAGTGTGGCGGAGAGGCCGGCCGGCCTGCCTGCTGTATGAGGGCTTTGATAGCGGCAGGAGAAGGGAAAGAAGCATGGCCAGAGACGCCCTCCTCCCCCATCGCCGACCCCTCGGGGTGCACTTGTCACTCTCCTCGGCGCTCACGCTCCCTCACCCTCGCACACATGCTACCATACAGTTGGATTTCACTGTTGCCGGAGGCGAGAGGGTGAAGCGAGCTAAGCCGGGGCTCGGGCACCGCTGGCTATCTCAATAAAACATGAACACATATATGGCCTCTTTTCAAGATGGCCCGCCTCGCTCGTACATCGTGTTTGTGAGGTCTGGGCAAGAAGCCTGCAGAGGGTTTCTGACCGGGACAGAGGCTGCAATAAGCCAGACTCTGCCTACACATAGACTTCGTTTCCCAGGAGGCCTCGCTGCTCCATATCGCCTCCCCCCTTTCACCAAACACTCTTAGTAGTCGAGGAAGTGCCTGGCTGCTGCCGTCACTATGACTACAAATGGCGAAATGCGACAACAACAAGAAGACCAGCAGGACTCAGGCCAGGCGTCCTGTGTGTAATACGTTCATTTAAATGCCGTCAGCTGTGTAAATACAGAGTGGGAAATCAAAATTGCATCTGACAGGAGATTTAATTATGTTTGACTGCCGGAGCTGTCGTCCCCCCTCTTTCTTTTTCTTTGCCCAGACAGTCTAAGCGACTTATGATTGCTGCTTATGTTCATTCTCTTCGCTCGCCGTTTTTCTGGCCAAATGAAACCACATGACGTCGACACACAACCAAGAGAACATGGAAAGCTCGCCAGGGAGGGGGAAAAGAAGCACTGTACCTTCTATGAAATGACTAAGATGACTTAACAAGATTTTAGCACTGAAGGGAGGGAGCTTTGGCCTTATTTAATCTAGCCGGAGCTTCTTAGCAGCTTTTCTCATTGGCACGCAAGTGGGGGAAGAGTTTTAAATGGTGGTTTAATTAAAGCTGCATTTGGCCAGCTTAAGGCGTGAGGCAGTCTCTCCGTTCTCCCATTGTGATTTCCTCTTCTGTTTTTTTCACACTAGTCCCCATTTGCTGTGAAAACTACCTTTCTGTGTAACTAGTTTCATAAAAGTGCTGTTTTGCTTGTGCAATATTACAGTTTTGTTTGCGAAACCTGTTTTATTGAGTCCAAACTCTAAAAGAAGAAGAATTTGGAGTCGAGGTTGTGTTCTTGCACAATAATATACAATCTTTACATTGAGTTGTGCCATGCACAGACACACAAGGTTGTGTATTAGGAAGTAGTACCCCTGGAGCGTCCGGCTTCTTTAGTTTCTTGGTGGACTGATCGCAACGCAATCACCCTATTAATTAGTCCTTGGACCTGACCCAGCTATCAAAGTTATGCAGCTGAGGAATATTTTGCTAAAGGTTAAAATTCACTGAATGTGTTGCGCTCATATTCATGGGCAGTGATTCATCTGTCAAGGTACTGTCACCTTGGGGAGTGAGTCATTTGCCTTTGAATCATCTCCGTTTGACGCAAGCGAGTCTTTCAGAAAATGTGATATTTTTGTTCACTTTCTTTATTCACGTATCCCGACTATTCTAAATTGACAGCGCCATCGTTCAGCCAGCTGCAGCATGCAGAAAGCGTGACCGTGTGTGACGCCATCAGTCTGTAATGTGCTGAAAGGATAGGACTTTCTAATGTGCAGCTGAGAGGAGTGGCAAGGAAGGAAAGTTGGTAAAAATAAAATAGTTGCAGGAAATCCTGACTTCGGCCAAATGACGCATGAAGCAACGATAATTATCAAGATCTGGAATTCCTACCATGAAACGATGACATGGTGTTGAGGAACGTGCTGTATCAACTCTAACTTGAGACTTACTGACCGTAAGAACCTGCTGCTAACATCTTAGCAAGGCCACCATTAGAGGTTTTGTAGAATCCAGTCCTTTTCCAATTGAGGCTGTACCAAAGATTGTGAAGTTTTTCCATCTCATCATGTATTTTTCTTGATCGGTCTGAAAGATTATTTACTCGATGTACCTCAACAGGAATCTCAGTGTTTCCTGGAATGCAAATTGCACTCCATAGAGACATCTATTTATTATTATTTCGACCTTGCTACTGACTTCCTCTAGGAGATTTTACTTTTTTCTTCGACTGACCGTGTGAAAAAGCCTTCTGCAAGACGTGAAAAACTTCTGTCGATGATGAGCCTGCAATATCTAGATATAGATTCATTCCCAAATGCTATCTGTTCTGCTTGTCTGAGGACTTGTTCATTGAAAGAATGATTCAAACTATGAGTCAACTTTAGTTTGGAGGAGAGCTGGAGTGGGCTTTCAAGGGGATTCATGTTGCATTAAATGGATGGCTATTGAAAAAAAAGAGACAGGTTTTTACCCGAAGTTTCTAAAACTCCATTCTCTGCATTCTGTTTCTTAAAAGATGAAACTTAAACTCTTTATTTTTGTGTTGACAGATCATCTTGAAGCAGAATTTTTTTTTTCCAGAGACTTTTTTGTTTTCATTTCAGTTTCTGTTTTTGAAATCACGCAAACATCCGTCATTTGTTATCATGAAGAATTCCGTCAAACTAATGCTTTAAATAAGTTTAAAGTGGGGTGATCAGAGTGCATTGATCCCTATTTCACTAATGAAAAGTGGAAATGTGTGTGTCAGATAAGATTTGGCGGCAAGTTTGATGCTTGTGAGCGCTACAGTAGGTCACAGTTTTTTCAGAGGGATTCAAATGCACTGGTTTTGTGCAGCTGTGCATGCATGTGGAAGAGTGAGGGTTCAAGGCCGGGCCGAGCTGAAGGTGTTGAAGTAAAAGATGAAGGTCAGGAGCCTGTGTTTTTCCATCGTCACGGCTGGTTTAATTTTGTGTGAGGTGTAAAAATCACAAGTTGTCTGTGAGTACGTCACCTCTGGTCTGAGAGACGGAGGGCGGTGAGACTACTACACTACGTTCTGGTCAACCCCCTCGGCCCTTTTTAGCCGTTCTGTTTCCATTGAGGTGTAGGATCAGACAACCAGGAGTTTAACAGCAAGTGTGCGAGACATAATAGTGCCTGAACGTAACTCCAGATTATGAACACATAGGTTTGATATTTGAACCCATCCAATGACAAATTTTACAGACTACAAAAGAGGGCAGAAAAACTGTTGTTGTTGGGTTTGACCAATCAGTATCAAGACCCCAACCTCAGTTTTTAAGGGTTACTTAGAAGTACCACCCCTACAGTGTATACTTATTGTTTCTCCCCCAACAACAGCCCTAAAACATGTCCTATAGGGGTGTTTCCTGTAGTTGGAACATTGCTCAAAAGATTGGTTCACCCTAACGGCCCACAAGTTCTTGCAGTTGTAAACAGCCTTGTGTTTCTCAGTGAAATGGTCTGTCCATGGTGGTGGTTTCTAGAAAGTGGTTCCTCTCTTCTTGCCATTGCAAAGTGTAGTTTTCCATGGCAGTGCTAACCAATCATCCATTGATGGACGTTTTTAGTTTAGACGATGGAAACAAATGTTGATTTGACCTTTAAATACTCAGTCTGACATATAACAGCTAATATAATGTTTGAACTGGAGCTTTCACGTCTTATGAGGATAAATCTTTGATATTTTCTTATACTTAACAAATCACACAAAAACTAAAACCAACAATGAATGTATCCTACTGACAAATACTGACTGTAAAAATGGAAGGCATCTATACCATAGAGCAAACACTGTACATGCAGTTCATAAGCTACACAACAGTTGCACCCATAGTAGTAATGTTTGCTAAAAACTACTCCCCCACCCCCTCCTCCTTTTGGGTGGAAATTAATTATGGATTTAATTTTATCTGGACATATTCTTGAACCTTTCCCCTAAAGATTAAATCTTAAGTAGAAATGAAAAGGTTTCCGGCTGCAGCTTTGGAAAGCCCCAAACAGATTACGTGTTTTGTCTTTTCATGCATTTTGAAAGGAGCAGCCAAAATAATGGAGAAAAACTCATCCACGTGAAATTCCTTCAAAGCAGGGTTTGAATAGGAGTTCCTCACTGGTCCAGAAAGTTGCCACATGGCTTAGCTTAGTTACTAAAAATCTGAAGAAATTCTCTTCATTTCTATGATTTTTTAAAATTAAATTATTCTGAATTCGTCACAACCACCAGGCCTGACTTTAACAGTCTGTAGTTGTATTTAAATAAGGCATTCTCTGTGGACATAGAGAACCACCAGAACAAAGTCACACCTGATTCCAAACCTCCTCTGATCTGTTTTTTGATAGTGTTGCTGTATGTGTCAGTATTCTACATATTTACAGATATGTGTGTTGTATGGAGGGATGCACTGCAGGGGTGTGTTCATGATGCGCTGTGTGCCTCTGTTGTCATGTTTGTGTATGCACAGAATTCACAAGCAGCTGCCTGTATGCAAATATATATTCACAGACATGTATTTGCATGTGTCTGCATAGGAAAATGTAAATGTGTGTAGGTGTATGTCTGTACAGGTGTGGAGGCTGTGTGTGAGTGTGGTGTTTGTCATTTTGTGTCTTCACATGCATTGAAAACCTGTTTATATTCACGCAAGCTTGCACATGTCTACGAGCCTCTTTATGATAGGTGAGAATGCTAGCTCCCACGGCGACACACGCATTCTCTACTCAGTGTGTGTTCAAAGACCGGGCCAACAAAAAGGTAGAGATCCTGTAATTGAGCCGTATTGTGTTTCATACACCATTATCAGAGCGCTAGAACGCTTCCGATGGTAAATCTGATGGCATACGATCCCTTGGTGGCGATGTCATCAACCTCGGACCACATTCAGAGCCTCAGCAAAGGCTTCAATTGAAGTCACGTTCATTAGCAAAAGTTTTGATCTTTATCTGTCTTCATCAGCAGCACAGCGGACATGAATGATAATTATTGCACAAAGGAAATTATCATCATTTCTCTCTGTTCTATGGTGGCTTTCAACCTCCCTGTCTAACTCGATGCTTCGTCTCCATATTCTTGCTACATTAGCCTATTCTCTTTCTCCAGCGACTTCCTCCCTCAATAAACCATTAAAGTCGATTGATATAAGAGAGGCTTTTGAATGAGGACATAAAAAGTGCACATCAGAGATACTCGTGTTGACTGAGAGAATTTAATATCCACCACAACAGGGGTCAAACCATATTGGTGAAATCACTCCAAGTGTTCACTTTAGTCAGTTTCAAAGGACTAGTGGAAAGGGAGCGTCCTGTAATGAAGCATATTACTCTACTAGCGCTGTGCTGTCTGGTCCAAGAAACTTCCTGCAGCAAGAATATTTGAACTGGAAATAAGCTTATTTGTACTGGAGTCAGTTGATGTTATCCTACCTCATGTGAACTTGTCTTGAAGACATAAAGACAACATTTTTAAACTCAGTGGCTCTAACTCCAGAGCAGTGTGGTTCAGGTAGTGTCAAATTAGTGGTTTGAAACAGGAAAATCTATGAATTGTCCATATATTTCTGCAGTGCAACCCCGTGTTGACCATTGTAGTCTACATAAACCTGTTTTTAGCAATTTGATTGATTTGAATATCCAGTTAAGTCATTTTGTTGTAGACCCTTTGTCACTTTGTATGGAAGGCTTGCTTTCAGTTTTATCTTTGTATTTACTCTAGAAAGACCCATAGAAGGCCACATTGGAGGCTTAGTAGCTTGCTTGTTAGCCACTGAAATCAATGGTATTGGTGCAATTTGTGTTTTTCTAAGAGGCATCAATGACTTCAAATGGAAAAAACACAGACGACTTCCAAATGACACTTAAATGTGGTTGTAGTGGAAAAAGCAAGACACTGGGTAACAACTGAGTAGCAATTTTGCATTTTTAGAGGAAAGAATAAACAAATTGAAGTTTTTCTTTACAACGGTTTGTGGAAAATACTGTTAACCATATTGCTCTGATTGTGCCATTAAAGAAGAGTGGTGACAACAATTGAATTTAATCTACAGTAGCGGCACCATTGGATCTAAAGTGCTGGTTTCTGACCATAAACCCTCTTCACCTTTCATTTCCCATTGTGGCTTGGTGTTAACTAGCAAACCTCACCATGCTAACCATGCTAAGCTAAGTGGTGAACACTTGCTACCCATCGGACGATCTGGGGATCAAAAAGGCGACTTCCTGCTTAAAGCCCATCTAAACTTAAGACTCTGTCACTAGATGTGGCAGATTTAAAGTCGTTTAAAGATGCTATTTTTTAAAATCGCCAGTCTTTCATTGAGTAATAATAGCAACTAATTCAATCTTTTAATTTACCCTGGCACTCTTATATGTGTATCTTTCATATTAAGTACATTTTTTGATGTTTTCCACTTGCCACTACTTGATCGGAGATCATCTACAAACCTCATTAAACTTGTATAAAATCATAGGAGAGTAGATCTCTGTCTCCCTTTCTGCTTTGCCCTCTTGGCTTGGAGTATTTTTCCTGCTCTCTCTGACGGCCTTTTGCCCTGCATGAGTATAGCACAGACACTCAAGGTTAATGCTTCTCCCCTCATAGCATCCTTAATGCTTCACAGAGTGGGGGAAAGGCAGAGTAAAGAGGGAGGACAGCTTGTTCACCTCTAAGTGGATGGAGTCTGACAGGGATCGGGGCTGAAAGAGGCCGGCCTCCTCTACATCGCCAGAGGCAGCAGCACAGCCCATGTGTAGGCGAATGGGCTGATTGTTGTCTGTCGCGGAGATTTGACTTGAAACGAAACTCAAACTTTACGTTGAAAGCGCTCATCTGCGTGGCTGAGGTGATCCGAGGCGCATCATTGCCGGCCCTGTATCATTAGGATTTCATCTCCGAACAAGAAGCCTTTCAGGGAAACAAAAAGCCCTAAAACCCCAGACAATCAGGGGAGAGATTGCATAATGCTCATTTGGCAGGCCGGCTGGGACGTTTGGCTCTGATTTGGCTCCTCTTTAACCCGGAGAAAAAGAAAAATCAGCAAGGATTTGGGCTAATCCTCTTAGCCCAGTGCTTTCTCTCCCCCTGCCGACTGGAAGACGAATGTGAGCTCAGGCGTTCGGACCCCCCGACCGAGCCAAGCCCAGCTCTCCTCCCAGCATTTTTCAGTTGTGAAATGGATAGTGACGGCTTCCTGGTGACTTGCTGGCCGAGGTTGCCTTTCCCATCGGCCTGCCGGGTTAGAGACCCTGCCCGAGGTCTGAGCCAACGCTGCTATTGACCAACAGTGTGTTTACAAACCGCACAGTCATCTCCTGCTGCCTTCTAGCCCTTCCACTATTCTCTATGTGTCTCATTTTCCAACATCCCACTTGTCTGTACCATTTTCTTTACACATTACCTGTATAATTTTTAACTAGAGCTCATATTCAGATCTATTATGACTCATAATACGTTGGCTTTGGTGCAGCCCACTCAGCCTTCTCTCTGTTTCCACTTCCCCTCTTCTCTCTTTATAATCTCATCTGTCTGTGTCAGCTAATTCATTTAATAGTTATCTGAAAGATGTGATCTTTTCAATATAGCTGCTTTCTCCATACCTCCCACTCGCACACAAAGAGCCCATAGTTCTCAGTGGAGGAGCATGAAAAGGGGTAGAGGCATAAAGACATAAAACGTTAAAGGGACGGAGGGAGAACGTTGGGCTTAATCAAAGGGCTCTTCTTTTAAGACTAAATTAATCAAAGCTGAAGGCCTCGTCTAATACGTCTGATCAAAATGTCAGATTTTTAATGGCTTTTCCGAGACCAGAGTCAGTTTTCTGTGACGCTAATGTAGGCAGGATGGCAAATATTCTGGAAGTAAGTAAAGAATATATAAATAAGCACTTAAAAAAAAATTCACAAAGTGGGGAATATTTACAAGATAAATTGAAGAAAAAAAATTCTATTTCGACTAAACCAAATTACAAAATAGAGGAAAACTTTAAAAGAAGGCTAATAATAATAATAATAACACCAACATCAGTAACAAGAACAGCAATAATAATAATAAATAATTGGGTTTTACGGTGATATTTAAAATAAGGCGCTGAAAATCTTTATATTTAAAAATGATAACAAGAAGCCAGGAACTGGATGATGTCGTCTGCTAAAACAAGTACAAAGTCAAGCTGCTGCATTCAGGAGCCAGTTGGAGATGAGACAATTTAACCAAGATGTGAGAAACAGAAAGCATGGATTACTTTTTCTAGATTTTATTGTGACAAGACAGCGCTGACCTCCCAAACCATAGACTCTACAAGACGTCTCAATGCGCCATGTGGTTTTCAACAGCTACAACTGTAATTATTAATAATTTTAAGCCCTAATATAATTTAAATGGATGGGTTACAGATAAAGCCACCCCTTGTGGAGCTGTCATGAACAGGGAGGTTAGCTATAGAGACTAAAACCACTTTCTATACCAGTCTGTAAATGTCTTTATTTGTGCTGTAAAGTTGGGCTTTTTAACATAGACGTCTATGAAGATTGAGTCACTTTTGGATCCAGTCTCTAGTGGCCATTTGAGGAACTGCACTTTAGCGTTTTTTTCCCCCCATGTTGGCTTCAATTTCAGCCCTGGATAATGCCACTTGGGAGCACCCTATATACTCTCTCTCGTCTAGCCATGACGATTTAGACCTCGTTCTGGTCTTTAAACTTCCCTCCAACCAACTGTTCCGTCTTCACTTCCTGTCTAATCCATCCCAGCCCACGACCTGCGCCGTCGTTACAATATAATCCACTGTTATTCGCTTCAACTGTGAGCCTTCAGACGGCTTTGGATCATCCATGTAGACTCTACACGAGCAAATGATTGTGACATTGTGTAGGACAAGACAAGATTAGCAGGATTTTCAAAGTAAAGTTCTGATGTGGCTGTCTTTTCTTCCCTTCAGTGGAATCCAACAAATCATTCTCCCCATTTTCAATGTGGATTATTATTTTATGGGAATGTGTATCCTGTGCTCTGTAATCAGACATGATTTATTAAGCTTTGGGTGCTGAGATTTGATTTTAGTGATCAATAATCTGAACCGTAAAGCTTTAAACAGATGGAACGCAACCAGTTTTACAGTTGAGAAGTTAACTTCACCAGACGTACTTACTGTTCTTTCTGGGACGTGCATAACAAATCTATAGATAATCTCAGAAAATATCAAACTAAAAGGAATTTGGTGTGAAGGATGGATTCCACATTAAGTAAACGAGAAAACATAATTACTGTTCGTCTGATGCTGTTGATTTTTTTTAACAATTTAGGCGACTGTTGGTCCTAAAACTCTGATGACTTTGCATCGAGCTCAGACCATCACAGCTCCTCGTGTCAGGTGTTTTCCTTCAAACATTTCCCACTTTGAAGAGTCAAAACGAATTACCGGCTGGAATGACACACAAAAACAGGCAGATAATTATGACAAATAGTGTGTCTGTGTGTGCTTTCTGTTGCAGCCGCCGGCTCTTTTCGTCTGCGTTAATGAAACTATCCGCACTCCGCCAGCTTGTTGTCCTCTCTTTAACACCCTCAAGTCCTCTTAAACCCGGTGCGAGCAGAGTAATGTTGATTTTATTTGGTTGGTTTGCTTTTGGATTTTTTTTGTCTGTCGTCCCTTTTTAAAAAAAAAAAGTCTAATACAGTATGCGGCTGGTAAATCTATAAATTTAAAATAATTTCTAGACCATGACAAGTTGTTTTGATCACAAAGTAAAATATTAGATTGTTCTTTTGTTGGTCTGTGTGTTATTTTTGTAATATTTTCTCTCGTTTTTTTGTCTGACTTTTGTCGTTTGCCTCATGTTTTTGTCATTTTGTTTCTCGTTTTGATCGTTTTATGTTTCATTTTTGTCTTGCTTGTGTTCTTTGTCTTGTTTTTTTGTCATTTTGTGTTTCGCTTTATTCGTTGTTTTTAATCTTGTTTTTGTTGTTCTGTCGTTTGTGACATTTGTGTAATTTTTTGTCTTGCTTTTCTCCATTTTTTGTCACTTTGTAATCACATTTTTGTCTCGTTTTATTTTGTTTTATGTCGTTTCTTTTTTTGTCATTTTGTATCTCCTTATTTTGTAATAATTTGTCTCGCTTTTGTTGCTTTCTGTCTTTTTTGTCTGACTTTTGTTGTTTTGATCATAAAGTAAAATACTACATTATTCAGTTCCAAAATATTTTGTTCCTCAGACACTCTGTGATCTATAAGTTGTAATGTAAATGTTAAAATGAGGCATAATGTTGTTGAAATTGAACTTATTTTTTTTAAACAAATGTCAAGTTTTTCATGATGTGTTGCAAAAAGGTTATTCCTTAATTGTGCACATCTTCAGAACGTACTTTTTTGCACTAAAAGAAAGGAAACATTTGGAGTTGTAGTTATTTACAGGTTATTATGCTGTGATTTTACTGATCACTTGAGATCAAATTGGGCTGAATGTGGCCCCTGAACTAAAGTGAGTTCAACGCCCTGCAATAGAGGGATGACAAACTGCTACCAATTATCATTACAACCTGCAGTAAGTAGACGGTCATAAAACGGCAGTTGAAGCCAGCTTTATACCTTAACATGATGAAAATGACATAATCTCGGTATTACAGGGCATTAACCCTCGACAGTCCACCTTTATTTTAGATTATTGCATATGTCAAGTGAAAAGTTCAGGTCTGTGTGTGCATGTGTGTGATGCCTGGCTACATCTGCAGCCTATTAAGCCTTCAGCGCTACACCTTGGCCTATAAATCTCCGCCTTCTTAATATTCTCCAGTTCGTCTGGCCCCTAAACATGGCACAGTTCCTACCCTTGATGGCCGGGCCCGACTCTCCGATGGTTCCTCGGGGAGGTGGAGGTTGAGGGGGTTGAAGTGAAGAAGGATAAAAGAATACAGCATCCAATGAAAATAAGCTACGAGTGAGACGGAGTGAGAGCAGAGCTGAATCTGCAGGTGGAAACGCAGGCACTGACATATTAAAGCTCATTAATGATTTGTTTTTACAGAACTCGCCCAATTCCACGTTATGATTAATATAAAACCCAAGCTGGCCAAATCACCGCATTACATTTCTTTCTTTTTTAACTCGTAACAAAAAGAAGACTGTATCGCCTGCTTCAGCTACCGTTTTGCAATGCAGCCTGGGAAAAAAAATTGGCCGGCTTCTGAAGGTCTGGACACCTGCAAGATTTAAAGCTGCAGTTGTGAATTTTCCCCCCAGCAAGGGATCAATAAATGTTCTCTTTAACTTTATGTTGAACATTTTATGACAGAACCACTTAGCTCCAGTGGAAGTGCTGCGATCAGAGGATCTCCTCGCATTAATCTGTACGACTGTTCCATTACCGAAGTTCAACCCTGGCGACCAATAGTGAGTTGTTTTGACGACGCTGACATTTGCAGAGCCAGAGGGTCCAAAATAGGAAGATATTTGAGCTTTGCACCATTTATTGTTACATAACTCCTCTGTAGAAGTAAAACTATCCCACAACAACGAGTTAGAGGACAGGAATTACATGCTGTGAGGTTAGTGTCTCATTAGCAACCAGGCTAGGCTACCAAGTTGTTAACTGACTATTAAAAAGCCCTAGTAGAAAGGAAACAAAACAGTGGGAAGAAAATACTATTTTTTGGTGTTGTAACTGGCTTTGGCTTGGCCTGTCTGTAAATTATATGGATTTTTCCCCATTTAAAATGACACAGATTCTAATAAAATCAACACACGTGTGGTTAAAGTTTAATCAGGTGGTCTACTGCAGTTGCGAGCCGTAACTTCAGCCCATTTCTTGAATTTTGGACATGTAGATGTTGTCATCTGTAGTGGATTCTCTCTGATTTCTACTCCTTTGATGCAACTTATTATGTTTCTTTGCGTCATACAAACTGGACGATGCCACCTTGATGTCTGGCATGCAATCTTTGGAGTATTTGTATTCATAATTTGTTCCATGATGCAGTTAAACATTGCTTTTTGTTGATTTTTTTGTTGTTGAATAAAGTCTTAATATCTTGACATTTTGCTGCCATCTACACATTTTCTATGAGTATGCCATCCAACTTCCAGCATCATCAATTTTGCATAGAAGAATAAGCATCTTAATGTTGTGGCTGCTGTTTAAAGTTCAGGAAACAAACATAAAAATGGTAAAATCTCATTTAATTACATTGAATTGCATTGCTTAAAATCCGCAGACGGGGCAGTGTTGACATCTCTAACTGTATTTTGAAGGAATCTCAACTCATCTTGCATGACTAAAACCAAAAACAGATTGGAAAGATTTCATTTTACATCCATTTCTCTCTCTGTTTTTAAGAACTTTCTCTCTTTTTTTAGCCTACAATACTCAGAGATTCTAATACTAGATGGTTTAAGACACAACAGTGAAGTGCAGAAAACAGCACCATGCAAATCTGCAAACCACAAAGCCTAGAGTGCTCTGTGAAATTAAATCAGATGAATGTCCAAAGGGTTTCTAAAAGGAAAACCGTCGAGGAAACACAAATGCGCCCCATGAAGTCCATTTTTTGGAGTGAAAAAGAAAGTAATAGGATGAACAAATCATGACGATTCATCCTCTGGATGCCATAAATACCCAAATCTAATGGGAACCTGGCCAGCTGGTGCAGATATATCCACTTCAGAAATTTTGGATCCACTAGTGGGGCTAAAAGCGAGCCTTTCTTAAATACAGCATCCATATGCACGAGTCATCTCTCCCTGGCTCTTCATGTCTGGCTGAATGCCAGGTCGCTCTTGTCGTGACATCTTGCTTATCCTGAGTCGCTCTGCGGTCCCTAGAAGCTGGTGCTTTCACCTTTCGGCGACCCTTCCTCCCAACACGCTCTTATCTGGAGCCTAATCTAATGAGACACCCCGGCCATGTCGGCCCACAGCCCTCTCACCTTGCACTCAGCCCAGACTCATCCAGCCTCCCTCATGGGTGCTCTCTGTCAGCCGCGCTGTGAAAAGCTTCTTATTTCAAAGCTACAAAAAGCCTCTTCAGCCATAACGAAGAGAGACAGAGCGATGGAGAGGGCACTCAGACAGGGAAAAAGAGTGTCTGGATGTGTGCGTGCAGGTCGGTGTACGTCTGTATTTATAAAGCATAGTGACAAGGACCAGGACAATGATGAAAATACTGAATAATTACACAATCGGTACAAGTATGGGTAACTCAGTAGGTCAAGCCTTGTAGCTGTTTGGGCTTTAGTGCAGTGCAGGTTCAGAGGAAACTGTGTGCAACCTGAGTGGCTGTGGGTGAGCCGAGGTCAGGGTTTGTTGGGAGTTATCTTTGAAATCTAGTAGACGGTCCACAGGGAGCTGTGAGAGGCAGCCGAAGCAGAGTTCAGGGACACAGTCAGACTGTCAGAGCAGTGCTCGGCTTAGATACCGAAATCAAAACCCAGCCATCAGAGGCGGATAAAGAAGACATCAGTGCGAGCCTTCTGAACTGCTGAAAGAGGGCCGGGAAAAAACACTTCAGAGCATGTTTTTGGGGGTGAAGAAGCAATCCCAGAGGAGCAAATTAAGAGATAAACACTAACCAAAACGCCCCAGCTGGATAAGACACAAAGTTCTTGTGGGTATTATTTCAGACGTGTCTCCAGCGTGACCTCCCAGTTCCACTGCTTACACTTATGTCTCAGTTTTGAATGCATTAACAGCAGTTGATGCAGGACTCTTCCGTCTTTTTTAGTGCAGTATTACAGAAACCAGTGTGCAAGGAAATGGATAAAAGACTCTCAACTCGCCATTGATTTCAAATACTTAAAATGATCACTTAATGAAAATGAGCAGCAAGGCATACAAGCAGTTCTTTTCATATCGGTTCAGTATCTTAAGAACTACCTTCATATTAGAGGATTGCACATTTTGTTGTACATCCAGTGCCAATGCAGTGAAGCCTGACAGACTTTCATGCAGGAAACTGGAATTTTGATCCCATCACAGACCTCCTGGGTTAGACCACTCTGCTTACACATAATATTTTATTATGTTACTTATGATCCCTCCAGTTCTGGCTCTACCCTGAGAAAGCTTCAAAGGAAGGCCACCAGGAGGCATCCTAATCAGTTGACCTTACCACCTTATCCTTTTGATGTGAAGGAGCAGATTCTCTATTTAGAGCTCCTTCTGGATGTTTGAGCTGAGCCCAGACAACCTGTAGAGGAGACTCATTTTGGCTGCTTGTATCTACAAATCTCATTCTTTCTGTCACTACAAAGAGCTCATGGTCATAAGTAAGGGTCGGAACCATACGGCCGTCCACCTCCGTGACCTGTCTCTGGATGTTAGCATTAGATGTAAAAGCAGAATCGACCAATTTCAGTGTAATCCCCTGTCTTAACGCCTTTATCCAGCTGGAAGTGTCAGCTGATTTCCAACAGACAATTTGATGCTTGACAACACAACTGGAACATGTTGCACTTCAGGGTCAAGGTAGAGGTTAGATGATTGACTTTGACACCAGGGTTCGGATTTTTTGCATTCAATTCTCTGCTAGAGGTTGGTTTCTTTCAACAATTGCTCAGTGGAGACTGATTTAATTCCCTAAAATCAACCAGTCATGGTCACATTGAAAGGTGCTGACAAACAGCCTCGCTGCGATAAAGACCACCTTACTGAAATGTCACCCGAAGATGCCATAACAAAGCAAAAGGAATTCTTTTGAGTTATTCAATGAGTCGCTGCTCTGATCTGTCTGTACCAGATTTAGAACTGGCGGACCCAAAGTCCAAACTGGACAAAAGGGAAACCAGACGGAGATGTCTACCAAATAATAATCAGATGATGGAATGTCTACATGGCGCTTTTTTAAAAATCTTTTGGTGTCGGCTTTGCGTGCGGCTGGTGAAATAATTAGCCATGTTTGTGGGTGTATTCACAACCATCAGATCCTGGGTTCAATCATTTATTAAAGTGGCGTTTCTCCTCCTCACTGGACGAATATTACCATCAAAGAATCATCGAACATATTAGAGCTGCATGAAGTCTGAGTGTTCTGGGTTTCGTTAACCCAGTTCTTCCACTAAAGTTGTATTTTGTCTTTACAGACCAGTCTTCTAGAACCACAAAGCTACACTGGCTGCCTGCAGTGAAGAACTTGAAAAACTGATGCTTTCCTTTGTTTTCACTGCAGACGGAGAAGCAGAAAGAGAATATTTGGCTGTGGCTTCGGCTTCCAAAATTAGGTTTTGAAGAGCTTAAAGTCTTATGCAAACTGTGGGTTTTTTAAGGCTGCGTTGACTTCAGATTATGCGTTGATTCAACTCGCCGTGAAACTCTGGAGATGTTTGAGTTGCAGCTAATGGAGCAATTAAATTTCCTGGTTGTCAGGAAGGAGTGAATACAATAATCTGAGGACCATAATTAGGAGCGATTGCTGGCGCCACCCCGCTACTGTACTTAAGCCACGCTTACATCGCAGGCCGAAGCATTTGGTCCAACACTTAGCGATTCTGAAAGGCTATTGATCGAATATGACACAGCGGTGTTAATTAAAGTATTGCAGTTGGCGCCGCTTCTTGTTTATTCCGCTTTTGTGTGGAGAAATTAGAGGAAACAGCTTCTAAATGAAATGGAGGTGTGCATCCATCATGCTCTGGAGGCAGCAGACCAGCGGGGAGAAGGAGGAAGATTGATTTGATTAGCTGCCAGTTTAGCCACACAGGCTTGTAGGATGGGTTTGATTGGAGGATCCTGTCTGGGAAAGCAGAGTATAGAAAGCCACTCAAGAACCATTAACCCATTCAGTCCCAGGACATCAAAACTTTATGGTACTGCACCCAAATCTTCCCTTTCTTTCCTACTTTATACATCCTTTCCATTGGCAAAGATACATTTTTAAGTTGCAATGCATTGTTGAATATCAAACCAGTGGCAAATAATCTTTGGATTGCTTTGACAAAAACAAATGATGGCAACAGGTTGGCCAAAAATGCACATAAAGCTGTTAAAACTACCTCCAGCTTTATTGTGCATGAACATCCCTGCGTGAAATGCATCGATGCATGGAAAAATGCAACAAAGGGCAACGGATACACACTAAATAAATCATGAATCTTCTGCTCGACTGAAGAGATGAACCATAGCAGCAGATGAAAAAATGTAATCAGCGTGAAACAAGGAGGAAACAATAATACTGTATTTTTATCATGCTGCCTGATTTGATTAAGGATTTCAGTGCCGCTGAGTTGGATGAAAATATACATCAATTCACATTTTATTTGCAAGATTTTCTGAAACTTTTGATTAGAAAAAGTGATTCATGTGGATGAAAACTTAGGTTTTGGGTGAAATTATTAATTCAATTTTGAATGGGAAGAGGGGATATTAATTCAAGAAGCTGTTAAAAATGGTAGATCAAAGCCAGCTGTTGCTCTAAACTGGTCCTTCTTAAGATGTTTCTTGAGAAAAATGAAGACAGATAACTATTCGTTGCAGGACGCACGTCCAAATTGGACTTTATCAGCCCATTACATGGCCATTAACATCACAATGCCAGTAGGGATCTCCTCCTCCATTCCCAGCAGGTGCATTATAGCATATTCTGATCATTGATCAACAGAAAGTAACCCTGATGATGTAGGCATGAAAAATGGTGGTTAGAGGGTGTACTTTAACTGAAATCAGGATCATTTTGTAAACCAAACCTGGTACTTTTGGCGACTTAACCAAACATCAAGTGAAAAACAGCAACAGGAAGTCAAAATAAAAGTTGAATAAAAACAACAACAAAAGGATTTATACCTCATCCATCACTTTCAGCATCCAAATCTGGACTTTTGCTCCTTTTTGCAAGTGCTAAATCACAACTCCACCACTGTTACATGAGGTGGTCCATTAAACGGGCCGACAGCGGACAGCTTCGTAATCCTGACCATTTAATCACCTGATAACACCTGAAATGGGCACCACACCCCAGTGCTACACTCTGATCTTAACAAGTTAACATGTTGGAAGAAGTGACAGCTTCAAAGGACTTGGGCAGTGTGCATGGTACATCACTGGAGGTTGGTTTCTTTCACATTTCATCGGTAGAATCTATGGAGGAGTTTTTAGGCACTCAAAGTATGTAAGATGGAAAACATCACATATGTGGGTCTATAACTGCAAGAGAAATTAAGTCCAAAAAAGAGCCTTTAAAAACAAACAAAACTGAAAGAAATGTTAAAATCACAAACTTTTGAAGGAAAAATATGCTGTCTAGATGCACATTTTATATTTTAAATCAGGTAAAAGTTGCATTATAGACCCAAAAATGTCAATTTACAGCACCAGGAGCAACATAAATAGAAATTAATATGCCAAACAGGGCTAGTTAAAACAATATATACTTGAGAAAATACTGTTCATAATTAGAAATATATATAAAGTACCAAAACAAGCACAAAAATGTAATAAACCTTATATTTAGCCTTCCATAGGTTTGTATTTTAGTCAAATCCATCAAGTTCATGCGGCTCAAAAATCTGTTTGTTGCTGCACTGAATTATTACTGGAAGAGATTTTCTTCCTTCTAAAACCAAGCTAGGATTGATTTCAGTTCTTGAACATATGGATGGTGACACTGTTTTAGACGCCAGAGTGCACGACGACGGAAAGTTGACATTAACCATCTTTCAAAGCAAGCGAGTGGTTCTCAGAGTGTTTCAGCTGGTTATCAACCTCCAGCAGCACAAGTGTGAACACAGCTTAGCATGTGCAAAATCACACACACACACACACACACACACACACACACACACACACACACACACACACACACACACACACACACACACACACACACCTGCTTAAGGTGCCATATAACACACACATATATTTACATGAACACAGCAGCCTCCTGTGGCTCGATTTGACACGTCCTATGATTTAGAGATCAGACTGCAAATAAGGCGACAACACACACACACACCTACACACACCTACACACACACACACCTACACACACACACACACACACACACACACACACACACACACACACACACACACACAATCACTCCCTCTTCCCCTTGACTCCACCAGTCAGAGGCTTTTATTAGTGAACCATCACCTACCTATTACACACAGAAATAGACACACTGTAGATGTTTGTGTCTCATACAAGTACATCTGTTCATTTCTGAGGATTGGCCTCCCAACACACACACACACTCACACACAGGTGGTCCTGACAGTCCGTTTCCCTGGAGACATGGAGAACTGCATTAATTGGTTTATTTACAGGCAGCAGTCACATGTGAGTCGGACTGACTGGGCTAACTCCGCCATCATTGGCTTCGCGCCGCTCGCGGGGCCGATTGTTGTCTCAAGCAATCAGCCGCAAAGAGAGGAGAGGTGATTAAATAACAGACACAACATGTCATGTTTAATAGAGGATGCTGGATAATAAATGAACTGTATGGATGTGCTGGGATGGAGGGTAATGGATGGCACATGTCCCAATTAAAGTAAGCTGTGGCTTTTTTTCCCTCTTTCCGTTTAATGCCACATCGCCTGTGGGTGAGACTCAGGTCGTAGGGGAATGTTGGAATCCTGTCAGTCGAAGCCGGCTTTTTCTTTTTCTCTGTTATTTGCCATTCAGGGTGTCGGCACCTCTGGGAACTTGGGAATTAAATCGGAGTTAAGTCACCGTCAGCGCTCCTAAAAGCTGAGGACAGCTAATGAAGACTTGTGGCTCGACTAGGACTTGCCCTCAAGGACTTGAGACTTTAACTTTAGATTGTCTTTGACAAAAAACCTGACTTTGACTTCAATCCCTCAGGGCTAATTGGCAATAAGCCGAAGAAATAGCAGAGATGAGTGCTCAATATTTGAAATAAAGACAAAAATGTTGAAAAATAATTGTTAAAATGTGCCAACCTTACCCTTTAAGGTCCCAAGACTAAGTTTTGGATGTCACCACTTTGAGACTTGAATCCCACGGATGTGTCAAGCTTTAAATATGACACCAGCACAGAGCTACACCCTGGATTTATTATTGTTTCAGTAAATTTGGAGGTCATTTATATTAAACCCCCATTAAAACATGACAACCGAGCACAATTCTTGAGTTAAGGGGGCAGAAGATCAGTTTATTTGCCATGAGGAGTGCTTGTTGTCTATAAGAAACAGCTGTGTAATGTCATCTGGAGAAAATAACCCCGATAAAACCATGAGGGCTGAAACTTTTAATGGAAAGCTTGAGAGTTAGAAATATGCAGGGAAATAAAAGATGCTGTTGGATTCTGTGTTTTTAGAGCTTGAGTCATACTCTGAACTAAAAGTGGATCTTTTTGTCTTGACTAGGACTTGCCCTCAAGGACTTGAGACTTTAACTTTAGATTGTCTTCGACAAAAACCTGACTTTGACTTCAATCCCTCGGGGCTAATTGGCAATAAGACGATACACTCCCTAGTTTGAGTTGAAGGACTTTTTGTTGATTTCTCCCACACATTTCCTATCCTTCTACTCCATTGGAAATAAATGTAAAAATGTCCAAAATAATTGTTAAAAAGTGCCAATCTTACCATTGAGGTCCAAAAAAACAAGTCGCTAGATAAAGTTTTGAACATAAACGCTTTGAGGCTTGAGTCTCTCATGATGTGTCAAGCTTTAAATATGATACCAGCTGTACTGTTTCAATAACTTTGGAGGTCATTTATGTAAAAACCCCTTTAAAAAATGACAACTGAGCACAGTTCTTGAGTTAAGGGGGCAGAAGATCAGTTTATTTGCCATGAGGAGTGCTCCTCCACCAATGAAAAACAGCTGTATAATGTCTTCTTGGGCTCCGGGGGAGAAAATAACCAATAAAACCACAAACAGTTGAACCTTTTAATGGAAAGCTTGAGAGTTAGAAATATGTGGGAATAAAAGATGCGGTTGGATTCTGTGTTTTTAGAGCATGAGTCATACTCTTAACCCAAAGTGGAACTTTTTGTCTTGACTAGAACTTGCCCTCAAGGACTTGACACTTAACCTTAGACTGTATTTGACAAAAACCTGACTTTGACTTCAATCCTTCAGGGTTAATTGGCAAAAAGAAGAAGAAATAGTAGAGAAAGAGCCGGCATGACTCCTCAATATTTGAATGTTTGGGTCAAAGGACTATTTGCTGCCTTCTCAAACACATTTTCGATCCATCTTTCTACTACTTAATTGGAAATAAACGTAAAAAATTTCCAAAAATAGTTCTCAAGAAGTGCCAACCTGCCCTGGAATTGCAAAAACGAGGTCCCTAGATGAAGTTTTGAACAAATGATGATGTGTCAAGTTTTAAAATATGATACCAGCAGTGTTGTTTCAATAACTTTGGAGGTCATTTATGGAAAAACCCCATTAAAAAATGAAACTGAGCACAGTTCTTGAGTTAAGGGGGCAGAAGATCAGTTTATTTGCCATGAGGAGTGCTCGTTCATCTATAAAGAAACAGCTGTATAATGTCTTCTTGGGCTCCGGGGGAGAAAACAACCAATAAAACCACAAACAGTTGAACCTTTTAATGGAAAGCTTGAGAGTTAGAAATATGTGGGAATAAAAGATGCGGTTGGATTCTGTGTTTTTAGATCTTGAGTTATACTCTGAACTAAAAGTGGATCTTTTTGTCCTCTAACTTTATGAGATGATGCTCCACTTTCAGGTCATTTTTCGGTCATGTAGTAAGAATAATAATCAGTGTGAGTATTTCTGTGGCAGCATTTGGTTTAAACGGCTGTAAATTCTTCATTAAATGCCAGAATTATGTATCCGCTGCTTGATAAGTGGAACTATTTCCCTTTTTTTCTATCCTCTACACACAGATAGCTGGCTGTTGGACGGCAGGTTGCGGTGACTATGTGTGCAGTCATACTTCACTACACTTTGTCTGTGATCCTGCCTCAAACAGAACACACTGATGGAATTCACTTAACCTCCCTGGCCGGCCTTACCTCCTCAACCTCCCGACAATACTCTTTCCATCTCACACTTTAGGTTTCCTCTGCATCCCATCATGCCTTATGATAATTCCTTCACCTTGGCTCCGCTTTTATCTCCCAGAGTTTTTGATCTCGGCCGATATGCTTTGACATGCAGGTAGAGCTATTTAGCCTCTTCATGTTGCTGCATGGCTCCCAGGACGGATACATCTCCTCCTATCAAGTGATGTCACTTTTGATTTCGAGCCAGCAACTCTCTTATCTTATTGCTTCACACGAGGAAGAAAAAAAGCTCGTCGTCTGCAAATTCGGGCATTATATTCCGTCCAATAAGGAGGCAAGTGTGCTTTTAAATGCAATTACCCAAATGAGATGACCACCTACATTCTCAGGCCGGCGAACGGAGGCAGCACATTTAGGTGAGGATGAGCAGACGTGGGCATGTTTGAATCCAAATGTGCTTTCTGTGAGAATTTCCCACAACAATGAGCGAGCAAGGCGATAAAACAGCGCTGGCTCGCCCACCTCGGAATGCTTTCTGTGTAATTGGAGCCAAGATGGTGTCGGCGGGATGTCGAGCCGGAATGGAGGAAAATTTCAGCACCAAGGACAGCTCCTCTAGAAGACTTAAATGGTGAAGGGAGGAACAAAAGCATCTCTGAGTACGAGGGAATTGAAGTGTGTGCTTTTTTTGTCATGTGGAAGCGGAGGAATTTCACACTTTTTGTGCTTTAAGGATTCGAAAACACTGGACGAATGTGGTCCTAAAATGCACAAAAAGTGGACATTTATCTGTATTATTTCCCTCTTATGCATCTTTCATTCACATACAAGCACATTTTGTAACATTAGATGCCACATTCCTCCTTATTTCTTTCTAAAACAATCACCTGTTTATAGATTTATTTTTTAATGTTCCAACTTGGTTTTGTCTGTTGGGTTTGATGTCCTATATCATTACCTTGACATAGTGCACATATTAGACTATGCTATACGTTGTAAGTTCAGTATTTGTCCAAACAGAAACCAAACCACAACCCTATTTCTCTACTATTTATTACCTAGATCCAATATATGTTCTGTAGGAAGCATTATGTGTTTTATTAACATAATCAAGAATGTCAGGAGCTAATATATTCCCTAATCTCATACTAAAAACACCAGTAAAATGTTCTCTGACAACGCTGAGATCACGGTCCACGGTGACTAGAGGCGCAACATGCTTATTAACATTCAGCTGAAACCTCTATCTTTCGCTGACCTCAACCTTAACAGCATTTATGGCCTAAATCTAACTACAAATGAGCTTCTGGATGCGGTCTGTGCTGCACTTTGCACCTTCTACCCCCTGAGCCACATCGAGGCTTTTGTATCAGCGCAAATAACAAATATTCAAATGGCAGTTTCCGCTGCCATTATTTCAGAAAATCTGTTCATTCTTTCAGTTCTGCTCCATGCGTTTCATTCCCGCTTATTTTTCTGAAGACATTTCAGGTCGTTCATAATCTTTCGTGTAAAGATATTTCAATAAATGTGAACAATTTCAGAATGCATTTGGACTTTATCGCACTGAAGCATAGAGAAAATTTGGAGTTGTTGTTATTTACAGGTTATTATACTCTGATTTTGCTGGTCAGGCTCACTTGGGCTGAATGTGGCCCCTGAACTAAAATAAGTTTGACACCCCTGAGCTACATCGAGACAATCACCACTCATGCTACCAACACAGAACTGAACTATCAGACATGGGAACCCCAAAGGTGTCCTTCATGCACTGGACAGATGCTTGATTTAGCCGGTTAGCCAACGCTTTGAGCTCTTGGTCATATTCCTTGAGCTGCTCCTGAGGACTTAATGTGTCGTAGCAGGGCGAGTTGTCTGCTGTTAGGTGGATGGTTTTATCAATGTTTTCCAGCAACCATCACTCCTGTGTTCTAATGCTACATTATGTTAGCTAATGGTGTTGAAAGGCTCACTGATGATTAGAAAACCCTGTTAGCACATGGATAAAAGTGGGAGTTTTCATGGAAAACATGAAATTGCCTGGGTGACCCCAAACTTTTGAATGTCTTGGTGGTAAATTTTGTTGTTCTGCAGTATTTAGGCACAAAAACTACTCAGAAGTCCTTGCATCTGTTACTGACATTTCTGACTTTTTATTGGTCCATTGGGCTGCCCTGCATGGTGCTAAATGATCCCTATTGCGTTCAAATGGGATGCCTTTAGGGTGTATATGATGACATACAAGGTTATTTTGGAGACTTTAGTTTACATCTATAAACTGTAGTGCCTTTTAATCCTGTCCAAAATGTGTTCCTACCTTTAACCGAATGCTCTGAGTTTATAAGATAATGGATGGATGAACCTTTAGCTGCTCAACGCTAACCGAATCTATTGATGATCTGAGTTACTTTTATTCCCAGCTCCCATGAGAAACAAATGTGTTGCTGCGTCTCTAAGCAAGGAGAATCAGAAATACATCCCCACATTTTTAAAAACTCATTTAAAAACAAAAAATGTCACTGTTGCATGAGGGGAGTGAGGAAAGCCTTGCGTCAGAGCTTTCACATGTCAAAGTAAAGCAAACGATATGAGACTTTTTGCCTTCGCTTCCCACACAAGAGTCCCTTGACATGTAGATAAGTCTGGCCTCACCAACCTCACTCCACTACAATGACTTTCTTTCACACCACTTTCCCCACATACACATGAAGTGCCTTTCTTTTCTCTTTTTTTTTTGTGAAGAAACTGCAAGGCTCCTGCCACCACCAGCGCCCCTGCTAGCTTTGGGTCAAATCCTTCCAGCAGCGTTTTAATGGCGTCTCCTCTTCCTTGGTGCTCGGCAGAGATATTAATAGCAGGGGTTAGTGGATTGCACACTCAGAACCACACAATCTGCTCTCGCTGAAGGCGGGCGGCTGCAATAAAGATTACCACCACGAGGCTGGGATTGCTTTATAGGCCTGTAAACTCATTCAAGATGTTTAAGAGCCATTTTGGTTGCATTTTATTTATTAAGAGGTGTCCTTCACGGTGATGCATGGAGCTTTTATAGCCTCAGATGGTTGTACTTTTGCACGCTCCCAATTACAGATATCAGGTGGAGGTGAATGTTTGAGGAAAACTCGGGATGAACCCGAACAAATCACTACGCTTGGAAGAGTTCGCGGCGGCGTTGATTGGTAGGTGGAACCGATATCTGGGTGATATCTCATTTTGAGCGTACCGGAGAGGAGAGCCAATGTAGCGTTTGCAATCTGTGTGAGCGGGGGAGTCCGTGGGTGTGTGTCTTAGGGGGTGACAGATGATTAGGAGATGTGAAGACACTGCAGTGCGCTCACTCGGCCCCCCGGGAAAACCACTCGCTTCTCTCTGCGTTATCAGCTCACTTACTGAAACCGCCGTCTGCCTGCCTTTTCTTTTTGCTTTTCATGCGAACGACGCGCTCTGAAATGCATCCAGTGTGCGAGGAGACTGTTAGTATTATTTTAATTCTGCTCGTGTCGCCTGCCACCGCTGTGATGAATTAAAATATCCAAATCTTTCCCTGGCAAATGAGTACTAGAAATGGTAAGCAATGAAAAAAACCCCGCCATTCATCATCACATTTCAGCAAATACATCTAGAAGGAAACACAGATTGCATTTTCTCTTCATTTAATACAGAAACATTGTCGATTAAAGTATTTGGCGAGTTGCAAATATGCTAATGCTGGATGTATTTTTTCTGCCAAGCCATCCAGTCTTGCAGGGAAATGTTAATTTGCTGTTGTGTTGATTTCAGTTGAAGCAGAACTGCAGTCTTTTCCAGATCTTGACAAAAGCGCTTTTGTTTCCAAAACTTAAAGACCCCCTCTGGTGACAATCAAGTTTTTATTTCTTTTTTGTTTACCTTGTTAGCATGTCCACATGGTGTTTGCTTTATGCTAGAAGCCAACACCATGGCTGAGCATGTCTACTTTGACAATTCCAGGGTTTTCATAAGTAAAAAACCAAAGGAACCAATCCTATCGACTCACACGATGGGTTTGTTTTTTGTACAAGTATCTTCAGAATTGGTTTTGACTGTTATAAATGACCATTGTGTTGAGTTTTACAGTGTTTCAGCAGAGTTGTAGGGGAGCTGGTGTGCTCGAGCTGCAGTGAATGATGAAGAACATGCAAAAGAGGCCTCATAGATAGAAGCATTCTAAAGGAAGTAATGGGGTTACATCTAAGTCGTTTTAGGGCAAAATGGAAGATGTTTCAGGTCAACACAACAGCACCATACCTGGAAGCTTTCCTGTCAGGTTGCCAGTTTTGATGCTTTTACTTTCTGAAACAGTGAATTTAACGTAGAAATCAGTGCATTTTTAAGGTCTAGTTCGACTGATCTCTTCAGGTTTCATGAGTCTGCATTATTGATGTCTACATTTTGTTTATTTTTTAATGTTTTTAAATGATGATCTCTGTGTTGTTGCACCTTTTTACTGCTGTAACGCTGCAAATGTCCTCACTGTGGGACCAATAGAGAATGATCTCATCTTCTCCTTATAAATTTATTGCCACACTGAAAGTGGGTGTCTTATTTAACTCTCAGAATTTCCCTAAATGTCAAAGTAGTTAATTAAAAATCGGAGTTGATAGCAGCATGAATGACGATCAAGTAGCAAATATGAACTTTCTAGGAATGTCTCCTGCCCAACTAATGTAAGGTTCTTTACCCCACATCTGTAACCCCACACTTATCGACAGTCAAACTAACAGCAATCAGTAGTGGTTGATTAGTCTCGGGCTTCTGTCAGAGTCACTTACTGAGAGAAATTGGTTTGTCTTTGGGCTGCCTGGTGCTGACATGAAACCCACTCCCTTGAGGCCTCACCTCTGCCCCCTAGGACTGTGTGGGCGTCCAACAATCTTGTCAGGGTTCTCCTTTGGAGGCCAAAAGTCGGAGGACTGAGATTAAAAACAGAAAAGGTGGACAAAGACACGGGGATGTCAGCTAGCTGAACCAATATGAACTGACTTGAAATATTCCAAACCCAAACAGGAAGTAGATCTCAAATGGCTTTAGTTCAGACATGGCTTTAGTTTAGACATGGTTTCGTACACCAATCAGTGAAGGGTCTTGTGGTAATCAGTTATACATTCAGCTCCGCCCCTCGGCACATCAAAGACACCTTATCCTCGGCCTTTGTGCTATTGTTGTTATCTTTGCCCTTGATCATTACCAGCGAGGCCCCAGCGTTGGCCTTCGTGTGGATGATGGGGAGATGCCCCGAGGCGGTCGAAGTGCTCCCAGCATGGAGCCAATGGAGAGTAGCCTACTGGTCTTTGAAGTCGGGTCCCTTAGAGGGATATCTAGCGAGGAGTGAAGAATCAAACGCTGTTCCTCTGTTACTAAAGATGTTTAATTGTGTTGTCAGTGAGTCCACATTGAACTCTGCCCTTTCTGCCTTTCACATCTGTATGGCAAGAGTGTTATTGTGCCGTAAGTTGGAACTCCAGTTAAAATGTAAACAAAGCAGTTAGGTGCATCACGATATCCATCAGTTTACGTATTTGTGTGTCTTTAGCTCACACTGAAACACATGTTCAAGTAGTGTGCGGCTTAGTCCAAGCAACTGGCTGATGTTTGTTTGTGTTTCGCCCTGTTCCAAGCATTTTATTACATCCAGTTTCACTTACATGGAGACGGCTTTCCTTTTCTTCGAAGAACTTGCGCTTGGGAGCCATAATGAAGTTAGCAAATGTAGCATAATCCAATGTGACGGCAAATGTAGACAAAGCCGGCGAACAGTATACAGTGCTCATCCGTTCATCTCACCAACTAGTTCCACTGAAGCAGTTCCGACGTAACCACAACATGACGTAAATCGAGGACGTCGTAAACTGAGGACTTCCTGTATGTCAAAAAATGAAGAATGTTCTGCAGTTGACAGATCTTTCTAGAACCTTTTCCAATCAGGTTAACTGGAAGTCACAGCTGTACTGAATTTAGTTTCAATGATCACAGATTTCCTAACTTGTCACAGGAGAATGTGCTATTTTTTTTTAAAATTTGCGTTGGGATTTCTCCAAAGCAGCACAAAAGAAGAAATATCGCACTGTCCAACTAATTATCTGACATTTATGTAGCATTGCACAGGGGTGTCCTCACTGCTGTTGCAAAAAAGAAGTCCAACATTCAGTTCTTCCAAAGGCCTTAGTCGTCCATCTCTAGAAATAACTACATTTTTTGTTCTTAATATGCACAGTTTTCTTTTTTTAAACAAAACCTTGAGTCCATTTCTGCTTCTTCGGCTGGCATATAATTAGGCTGCAACAATAAAGGCCAGAAGTAAATCAATAAACCTGATAAAACTTGTTTTCTTTCACCTTGGCCGTTTGGTTTAAATATTGCCTTTCCAAAATTCTTTTCAAAGTGCAATCTGCCAAAAAAAAAGAGAGTCTCTCAAGGTTTCTTAAATAGCCACCATTCAGTGGCTTGAACTGAGCTCTGCAGCATGAGCCCAACGCTTTACATCAAATAAAGAGCTGTAAAACATTCATAGGTTACCCAAAACGAAACAAGAATAAGAGCTGTTCCCAGAGCATGTTCAGCGTCCCACCAAAGAGAAACCAGGATTTGTAAAGTGGTTTTTGGAGGCAAATCCGTCGTGATAAGCAGAAAACATCTGTAGACTAATTAAAGGAATGATTGGGCTGTTGGCATAAGCTGCTTTTATTTTGGGGCAAAACACACGCTGGGAAAATACCTAAAACCAATCAATTCCTCGTGCGGGCTATTGATGCGAACACTGCACCCAATTTTAGATTAGTCACGTTTTTTATTGTATCCAGAGGTTGTATATTTGAAACATAATGTAATGCTTACAGTGGTAATGCAAAACATTTCAGCCAGTTACAGCTTCATACCACTGAATGCTGCATGTTGGACAACTTGGTCCGTTAGTTAAAATGAAGTTAGAAAACTTGACGAACTTAACGTGGCACAGGAAGATTCCAATGAAAACATGTGGGTGGCTGTATTATGGGAAATGTAGGCTGGAACTGCAAGTGCTTTTGGAGCTTGACACATTTATAGGAAGTAAAAGGAAATCTCACCCACATGCACATCAGTTTTAACCAAACTTTTTTTACTGTCACTTTTTCAGCTTCTAGGTTTACGGAAGCACCACATCAGATTACAATATGAACCTTTAACGAGCAAAAAAGCACACTTTTCTGGATAAACTTAGATAGCTGGAGAATGTAATTCCATGAAAGCATGACTTTAATATGAAACTCCGAGTGAATGATGCAGTTCCAACCTTTAGTTTGCACTGTGTCAGTGACTTTATGGATGTGGAGCGATAAAGGGAAACCAGTCAAACTCCAATTTTCTCCTAAAGCAATCTAATTGCCGATTTTGTGTGTAATACCTCGGACATATGAGCATTTTGTTTCCCTTTAATCACCAAGATGAGATCGGTAATTGGCTTTTTGGGGGTGAGAGTGATTTTACAAAAGCCTGAGGAAGAAATGAGAAAACCCCCCACATCTTTAAGATTTCTAATGAAAGCAATTAAGCTGGAGAGCATCCTTTTGTCTTTGTACTTCCTCTGTTGTTCCTCTATGGTTATGGAGAAACAAAACCAAAGTGTAGAGAGGCCGATCGGATCATTTGTAGAGTAGAGCGATTGAAACAACAGAAAGCGGCGAGGCAGCTCCGCTCGGGCTGCTAACAATGAGGCCTGTTTAAGGGTTCACAAGTTCAGTTCCTTTTTATCTGCTCGCTCATAAAACTCAAGATCTAAGACAAAACCTCACAGATGCTTCATGTGAAGTCTGGGAGAGTGTGGTGTTCAGGGTCCATGTCCCCAAGCGCACTGATGGGGATGTCATCTCAATAAATGTCCCCATTTGCCGCCCTTCCTGCTTCTGTTCAGCTGGGACATGGGTGTATAGAGGGCACAGTGTGGGCAAATGTGGATATTGGGGGTGTTTATGGTGCCTTTCGGTGAGTCGGATGAGTCGAACGCAGCCGGCGGAAGCGGTTGAGTCCGAGGTTAAACGTATTGCAGCAGGAAGACTGAGGAGAAGCCTGTAAGAAGTGCTTAATCTCAGTCAGGAGGAAGAGAGAAAGGGTGGAAAGATGAATGGAACAGCTTAGTGGACTTGCCGCAAAGCTCAACGTGACTATCACCACTCCTCACCATCAGTCAGAGGGGTTTACATGCGCTTAATAGTCAGTCTTCTGCAGCAGGACCCCGATTTTTAATGTCATTTAAACTTTAAAACTGCTTTCGTTCATCTGGGTAAGAGATTAAAGTTCACAAAACAAGATTTCTGTAGGAGGAACGAGATTTCCTGACCATGTATTATTCTCAAACGGGTTTCTGACAAGGGCAGCGGTCTAGAGGGATGAGAGTAGAAATGACACTTCTTGGAGCTGTGTAAGATGCCTCTTTCCTTTCAGACTGAAACTGAAGAAAATGTAAGTCTGAAGGAGTCATTTTCCTCCTTGAAAGAGTAGAATCCAGTCTAGCTCACATACTTGTGATGCCATGCTAATATACCACATGCTGATATCAAGGAGGTAAAATCATCTTAGACCTTGGCTTTCCTTCTCAGGCAGCCATGAGTTTCTTTGGGAAATTTCACCACAATCCATCCAGTAGCTGTTGAGATAACGTGGGCCAAAGTGGTGAACAAACAGACCAATAGACTGACCGGGACAAACCAGCCTCAGTCTGGACAATTAATCCTAAAAGAAACTGAACCAAAGGATTGTCACATCTGCTTTGGCTTCACATTCTCTGTAGTGTGGGGAAAATAAACAGGTTCCACAACCAATTAGATCAGTGACATCTTTGATTTTACAGCTTCCAGATTATTGGCATGTGTGCAATCTCTTACTCTGATCTTTATCCGTACCTTTAATATCACCTAATAACCACACTGATATCACATTTTTCCTTAACTAGTTTTTCCTCTGCAGGTGTTCTCGTAGATGTCATATATATGATAGCCCGAATTAGCTTTGAACCAGCCTTAAAAGTGCGCTCTTTACAGATACGTTTTCATCGTACAAATTTGTCCTCTCATTAAACCGCTTGAGGCCAGTGTTACACTTTCCCCAAATGTGACTATAGAAGGGTCCGCTCATGTAAATTTTGTTGTCTCGCCAAGTCCGCAAGAGTCTGTTTGGCTGTATGACGTATATTTGGCAGTATGGACAAGAAAAGTTGTAGTTTAATAACAACTATGCATTCATGAGTGCCTACAAAGGAAGATCAAGACTTATTACAGACCTTGTTTGTGTGAGATTGTAAGATGAAGAGATCCAGATAATGTGTCTGGAGGCGGTTGTGGTGGATGGACGGGTTAACAAAACAACCAAGAAAACCATAGAGGCACTAGTTAAGGACATGTTCCTGCAGGTTGTATTTGGTTATTTACCTTGAAAGACTTGTTGATTGTAGGTGAAAGGTTCTTACTATGACCACCCAAATGGTCTGATATTTCCCTCCGTTTACTTGCCACAGGATGTTCGGCCGCCTGAAGAAGTTGTTGTGGAGGTTTCACAGAAGTAGGCCAGGGCAACTCGTCATATATCACATGAATAAGCTATTTTTAGTCTATAAATCAGACAATATATCAACCTGACGTATACAACGCGACGTGCAGCTGCATGTTCTTTCACATCCGAGGATTCTGGATGTGTGCAGTACGATTGAATCCTCTTCAAGGACTTTCCTGTGCGCTGATTTAATTCTTGCTAATTATGCTCAGAGGGAGAGCAGTGAAGTTTTGTTGATAGGATCCGGGGAGTGTGCTTATTTCTCCTGGTGATACGGTGTTTTATATATACACACATATTTTATAACCATTTCCGCACCTTCCTTGAGGGAAACGTTGTGTGTGGGCTAACTATAGGCTTATTAAACATGTGTTCCGAGGCACTGATCTGTAATTGGCAACAGATCAACAGGAAAGGCGAAAGGTTTCCACCCTGGAAGTGAATAATTCATTGAAGATTGTTTTTGGGATGGGTAGGAAAACAGATGGGTGATGTACATGGCAGACAGAAAACTGAGGACATTCAAAAGACAGAGCTGTGACTGAACGCCTCTCAGTGATTTGCTGTTTTGATAGAAACCGGCTGACTGTCGTCTATAGAGGAAAACCTGGAGGCCACGGCAACCTCCACATGTCTTTTTATTAATCTTTTATTCAGCCGGTCTTGTCAAAAGGATCCAAACAAACCGTCATCGCAGCTGACAGGACGAGGCCGGTGCCTTACCACAGGGGGAAGAGGTCAGCGGTAAAACAGAACGACGACCTTTGAGGAAAGTTACCCCGTTGAATGCCGGTAATGTACTTGACGCGATATTCTGTCACTTTGTCAGCGCAAACAGGAAAAGGAGATGCTAAAAAGGACCGTCTGGGGACACTTTCATAAGCAGCTTTTCAAACGGCAGCAGCACTCTGCTCCTGATAACTATGCTCCAGTGGTTTTGTGCACTTCAGGAGACTATCTGCCACCGTGAAGTGCCCTTACCAAGCATGAATCACTGTATCCTGGCTAACTGCCTGCTCCGACTACTTGCAGTGTAGGAGGCACTTCCAGATGCAATTTGCCAATTCCTGCTCAGGCATCAGTGACTAAGCTGAACAGAGATGTAGCCCACACCTTACAAACTTCTGCGATTCTGATGCAAATTAGCCAAATTACTCTCATCATGCTGTATGAGCGATTGCAGCAGAGGGTAATCAGTTACAGAATGGATTCTTCACGTAGGACTGTCGACTCTGATCAGTTCCACCTTTACGAGTGTGCACTCCTACACTTTGCACCACAGGACAATGCCTTATGTGCCTTATCTTCCGAGTCCTCTTTGCTGACTTCCACATGACCGTGCCGTCAAGGCCCTCTGGCGCTGCAAATGACAATTTGATAAAGTGGTGCCAAGTACAGAGGCAGGGCTCAAAATCCAAAATGTGCTCGATAGTTGCTCTGGAAGTGAAGGATGGGACGGGGAACAGAAGGGGAATGCTAATGGATACATAATCTTTCTCTCTTACTTCTTGCAGTATCTAGCTGTGCAGTCAGTGGAATCAGTTATTAATTTTATCAAAGGTAAATTCTTTAGGTGGTTTTCTGCATCTGATCCGATTGAATGTCTACTTTTGTCTATTTTTTTCTCACTTTTGTTGTTTTTGTGGCTCATTTTTGCAATTTTTTTTCTTGTTTTTGTTGTGTTTTGTCTGACTTTTGTCAGTTTGTTTCTATTTTTTTTATCCTTTTGTGTTTCCCTTTTGTCTTGCTCGTGCTTTTGTCTTATTTTTTGTCATTTTATGGTTGATTGATTGATTTTATGCTTTGCCTTATTTCTTGTTTTGTGTATTGTTTGTCTCTTTTTTGTCTTGCTTGTGCTGTTTGTTTACTTTTTTGTCGTCCTGTTTCTCACTTCTGACTTTTTTTGTCTTGTTTGTGTCATTTTGTGTAATGTTTTGTCCCTTTGAACTTTTTTGTCTAATTTTTTGTCTATTTTTTGTTTTGTTTCATCATTTATTTTTGTCATTTTGTTTTTCATTTTTCATCTGATTTTTTTAATCACATTTTGTCTTGTTTTTGGGGGGGGTTTGTCTTTTTTGTCTGACTTTTGTTGTTTTTATTATAAGGTAAAAATAATTTATCAGTCAGTTCCAGACACCTGTGACTGAACGTTTTGTTTCTTTGTAAACACTGTGATCTGAAAGTTGCAATGTGTAAATGACAAACTGAGACATAATGTTGTTGAAATTATTATTATTATTTTTCTTCAGAAATTTCAGGTTGTTCATAATGGTTTGTAAAAAAGATAATTTCTTAAACGTGAACATTTTTGCACTAAAACGAAGAAAAATGATGCTGTAATTTCACTTGTCTGGCCCACTGGAGACCAAATTGGGTTGAATGTGGCCTCTGAACTAAGAAGAGTTTGACATTTACCACCATGACCTGGAGATGTTGGAGAACAGTTAGTTGGATGATTTTTGGATACTGGTGTCTGAGATTACCTCCCACTTGAGTCAATCCTTACACTCAAACCAATGGATTCGGACTATTTCTTCAGTTGTTTGTCTATTCTCAATCTCTTAGTTTCTTCTCTTTGTTCTGATCCGAAGTCTTTTATGAGTCAGTCAACCGTTTCCGCGACTCGTTTGCCATTTCATCATTTGTGACCAGCGTGGTTGACACCTCTGCTAACTGTCATCCCGAGGCCAGTTGTCTTTTTTGCTTTCCCAGGTTCACACTTCGCTCCACATAGCTGCCGTTTTCCGGATGCATTCACACGAACGGACAAAGTGTCAAAATCTGTTGGTCTGACTTTGCAACTGTTGCAGCTAGATCACCACAGAGCCTCGCATGTCTTGGAAGAATGGCTGTTTTAGCACTAAGATAAACATTCTCCGGGTATTTTTCATCCAAACTAAGTTTTTCAAAGTTGCTTTACAACTCCCCCTTTAACTTCTCTATCGGCAGCCTGCGGTAGATTTCTGAAAGGCGAGCTATATTATTCTACAGTCCATTCTGCAGTCAATAAACCCGGGCTTTGACACAATCAGGCCACAGCAGATGGCCATAAAGCCTTTGTCCAGGGTACACCTGAGACTCCCTCAGCTTTATCATCCATAGCCATTGCTCTGCTGTAAAAAGAAGGGAAAATAAACAGATAGATGACACTGCGGTGTGGAAAAAACCCCAGCTGCAGTCAAGCAGAATGGTCATTTTTAAAGGAAGCTGTGAACCAGAAAGCACTGCTGACCTGTTCATGTGTGAAGCACCTCCTCTGTTTTCAGAGTGTCACAGGTTGATTGTCTCCAAATGATATTTTATACATTTAAGCAAGATTGTTGAAAGCTCCATCTGTCCGGTTGTATTTATGACGGCGTTCTTTTAACCACTGTAAATCAGCTCTAACGCTAATGGCGACTCTCTCCCGGCAGTATTTTTTAACACTAGTCGTGGCAATTACCTTCGCCGCGATAAATCACCGGCTCCCATCTCCTGCTAATTCCCCGCTCTTTCAAAAAGAAAGATGGGAAAGCTTAGATAGTTATGATCGCTCCTGACCCAAGCTTTAACCTGCTCTGGACACAGTTTTGGCACGAAATTCTTCTGGGATGCCTCTAATGGCCTCAGTGAGCGATCCTTTGGCAAGGAAGCAAACTCACCCCACGCTTCATCACTCTTGTCAGGAGATTGTTGTAATGCACTGCAGATTTTCTCAACCCTTTGGTATTGGGGCCGCACTTCGCTTTGCATAGATGATCGAAAGCTCCTACACAAGATAAAAGACCCTCCCTGTAAGCGGTGACCTCCTCCCAGACTGCCCCGACTTGTTAGTTGGTCTCATTGGGAAATCTTTATGTCAGCCAGTCAGCGATGAGCCTTGTCAAACTTTAGAGTCTGGCTGCTCAGCTCAGCCCTCATCCAGACTGGCAGCATCTGTCTGTCTCAGCTTCTGGCTTCCTGCTGAAATCAGAGCTGGACCAGAGATGTCAGGATGTATCCAGCCACTTCACATGTCCACCGGCTTGTTTTTAACTTGCCAACCTGCTGCTCAGCTCTAATATTAGCTTCATTTTTAGACAATTCATTAGCCAGACAGCAGATCTCCCTCGACATACACGGGCACTGACGAGAGACACGCCTCGAAGAAGATATCTCCGTCTGCCAAATCGTAAAACTTCTCCGGCTTATATATTACAGATCTTCAGGTGGAATACTCTGAAAATTTTTCCCCTCATATCCATTCTCCTTCCCTCCTCTCTCAGTACTTTGGTATTCCGTCTCATCACGCGTTCTCTTGACACTCGATTTTTCTTCCTTGAGACGTCAAGCGCTGGGAGCAACCTTGACATATTAGGACATTAAATCTGAATCAGCACCTGTCGCCGCCCTGAAGTGCTTCCACATTTCTCTGTTTTCTCAAGCGCATCAAGGAAAATACAATTTCACCCGCAGTGTCTGTCTCTGTCACATCCGTTCCCACTTTCATGTCCGGCTTCCTCTACCTTCCTTTTTCCTTTTTGTATTCCGCTCTTCTTTTATACTGCAGTACTAGAATGGTTTATGTCCTTCCACTGTTTTTACTTCACCCGATTGACTTCTACCGACTTTTTTAAGCCTTCGTGCATCGGAATTGAATGTTCCTGAAACCATGTCGTGATTGTGATGTTTTTAAGGTTCGATTCTGGAAACCACTCCCAAGAACTGAATGATATAGTTGATTTTTTCTGGAAAATGAAGGGCAGCATCAGCGGTTGTGTCCTACTTCTCTGCTAATATGTAATTTTACCAGCATTGCGGGCTACATTGAGTACCACAGATTAAATTTTAGTCACTTTCCCATCCCACTCCTCTCCCTTTTCCCTTCTCCCTGTGCTCCTCCATATCCCCTCACATCTGCTCCCTACTCTGTTTTTAAAGTAATTACTCCTCATTAATCTACAATAGCTCCCGACCAGTCTATTAATCCAAAGGTCTTGATGGCAGACAGTACAAAATGAGCTCTCCTATTAACTCAACATCATTATTCTCGGTGTATGAGGTGCCGGGGCTGCTGACTTTCTGCAGTAACCCCCGCACAACCTCCATATTAGCCTTATTAGCGATGCAACATCTTTCCATTGCCCTCTGACTGCTCCCCTTTGCGTTCATTTTTCAGTCCCCTCTTCAATGTTTTTCAAATGACTAGCCAGAAAATCCTTCGAGGAATAGATGTGGTCTCTTCGCAAGGTTTTTTGAGACCATCTGCTTACATTAGTGATGACTGTAAGTGACGTAAGATGCAAGGAAATCCAAGGAAATTAGCATAAAATCACAAACATCTTAAACAACAATGACAGTGTTCTTGAGGTTGTTGCTAATTATGAGACACAGTTGTGTTTAATTGTGCAGTAATTACTTTGGCTGCTAGATAGCATCGTAATAATGGCAGAGGGAACAGAGGAAGACTGGAGGTGGGTGGATGGGTCAACAAAACATTGCAGCTCGAGTCCCATTATGACTGTTCCAGAAGTTTAATTATGTATTTATCATTGTAACTTTATCAACAAAGGCCCTGCTTTTGAACCCAAACGGTACCCACACCCCCCGTCAAAAGTTTTAGGACACTTTCTCAGTCAAATAAATTAGAACCTGTCCTAAAACTTTTGACAGGGGATGTATGTAATCGCTTAGTTTTTCATTTACTTCTTGAATCATTTACTGAATAATGTAGTCATGCATTCTGTTTCCTTTTTGATGTTGGACATTTATAGATGTTGCTGTATGCGCATAAGCAATTAAGACCCACACAAGCATAAGAACTCATGTTCGGACGTTGTTTATTGGGCGACGAACATCACAAATCTGACCCGTAAAAAGACCGGTGTAGAACCCAGACATGACCTGGGGGAAAACATTAAGTACGTTAAGCTAGTGTTCTTAAGGAGAATAGAGAGGAAAATGTAATCATTTCTATCAGATAGTGTATAAAAGTGTTTGCAGAAACAGTTGAGACACTAAGAAGATGCTTGGTGATGGGCTGTGTGCACCCATTGGAATTCAGAAAGGACTCTTCCTCTTCCAAGAATTTGTTCAACTATAAAAATTTCCTGAATGCTACTCTTTCACTCAACTGAACCGAGTTGTATGTGATGAAGAAAATAGCACACCTTTTGCTACAGATACCTGCTAGTGTCACTCCTTCATTCCATTTCCCACGGTTATCCACACTTCTTTTATCTTTTGCTATTTGCACTGTTTGCCAGACTCCTTGATTCAGTTTCTCTCTACCCCGCTACAGCAAACTTCGAAGGACTAAGTGAAATTTCTTCGACATATGTGTGGCTCAACCTAACCAAACAGAGGTGAAAATAGCTGTTATGTTAGTCAAATTCGGAAAATATGGCTCTTGTACCTTGACAGGAACCAGTTATGTATGTGTTGTCATGCAGGTTGGAGCCATCCTGTCTTTATATATGCACTACTGTTCAAAAGTTTGGGGTCATCCAGACCATTTTCAAGTTTTCCATGAAAACCCACATTTTTATCCATGTGCTAACATAACTGCACAAGGGTTTTCTAATCATCAATGAGCCTTTCAGCACCATTAGCTAACACAATGTAGCATTAGAACACAGGAGTGATGGTTGCTGGAAATGTTCCTCTGTACCCCTATGGAGATATTCCATTAGAAATTTCCAGCTAGAATAATCATTTACCACATTAACAATGTCTAGACTGGATTTATGATTCATTTAATGCTATCTTCATTGGAAAAAATAAGACATGCATTTCTAAGTGACCCCAAACTTTTGAACGGTACCGTATTTTTTTTGTTTGCAAGCATTTTTTTTCAATAATTTGCTCCTATAAACAGTCTTCAACACCACACAGACGTAAAGAAGCAGCCTCCATTGTAGCTGACTCCTGGTAGTGTGGACAGAAAGATGGAGCACAAGGGACAGTGGAGGTCCAGATGTTGAGCTGTGTTTCTGGGCAGAAGGCCCACCAGCCGCGGCCTCTCATTACACTCCTGCTAATGAAGGACTATGAATATGTAATAGGGAGAGGGCTTTGGATGGCTCTGTTAAAAAGAGATTACCACTGGTTTATTGTAAGTAATGCCTTGTACATTGAAGAGTTGATGCCTTCTTCTCCTATTGTGCTGTGTATGAAGGTGAAAGTATTTCCTGATTTATATTGTTATTATTAATAATTGGGGAGATAAATGTGAGTAAGGGGCCGCTTATAGCCACCAACTTTGTGTTCGCTTTTAGCTCCGAAGAGCCTTTTAGCGTCTTTTTTTGGCTCATTGTTCGGTTTTATAGCCCACAAATTTCGGTCTTGACAGCCTTGCTCATAATAGAACATTTTGGAAACCGAAACAAAGCCAACAATAGAAACATCACTCCAAATGAATACTAATGCTGTGCTGTGTCTGCTTGATGGCAGGCTTTTACTAACATGTTTGCCACAAGAACCCATAAGCCCATGTCTGATATTTTGCACACAAGAAGAGGACTCAGATATGAAAAAACATTTTTATTAACACTTTGAGTGTCTCACTCAGAGGACATTATAGAATAAAGAAGTTAAATTTGATAAAAAGGCTGCTGCCACGTCTCATATGTGAGAATTTCACACAAGCAATTAGATCCAAAGCGAGTTTTGAGTCTCCATGAGTCAATTTTCATAATTCTACAGGCACAAACTGAATCTACTGTCTGCCTGGAAAGTAGAAAATCAATATACAAACTTATAATAAGCTCCTTGGGAAATAATCAAGAGTAACAGAAAGCAGAAATGATTCGTCTTGCCCTCTAAAATTCATAAAAGCATCATTTGGCCATTTAGGCCCCTTTTCACACCAACTCCAGCCTCCAAAAACTGGTGCTTTTCAGACACCTACTCTTTGCGGGGCCAGAGTTAAGAACCGGCTGGGGGCGGGGTTACGATGACCAACGATCAATGGCAGAAACACAGAACCACCATTCTAAACAACCAAGCGTGTACTAGTAGTAGTATTAGAGGTAGTGTTTTGAAAGCTGGTAAATATGGACGCCAGTAGCATGATCGTGGATGTGCCCAGGAAACATCTGACCTCTGCCTCGCAATTAACCTGAAGATCATTTATAAACATAAACATATACTATCATCAACTTATTATGTTTGTTTAACTGCTGTGTAATGGATGCAAACGTGGTCGAAGCTAAACAGCCAAGCTAATGCTAACACGTTCACTGTTTAGAATCAGAACATTTCTGACAATTACCTGTCTTGTCAAATGTAGTCGGCATTGCCTGTTTCTACGATGAAAACAGGTAGCTCTGAACAGTTTGATTTCTTGTTTCTGGATCGCAATGCAGGTTTACAAATTCAGGATCGTTCAGGAATGACACTTCCATGGTTACGATGCGCCAACGTTGTTGAATGGCTACACCTGCAGTGACACAATGACGTGGCTCTAACTTGGTTTCTTGCCAATGGAAAAGCAAACCGGTTCTTTGGAGGCACGAGATTTGAGCCAACTGAGCAGCAGCACTTAACTAGCACCTCGTTCTTTTTAGTCGAAAAGGCGTATTAAAGTATTGCAATAGGTTCACATTGTGGCCTGAGCTGAGCTGCTTCACAAGCTGTTTGTCATACTCCTGACTCATTAGCGTCGGATTGGACTGCTCTGCGGGGTTTTTTGCACTTCTGCTCTGAAGATCCGGCCTCCGTGTGGACCTCTGCACGCCAGGAGCAGCGGGCCACGAGTGAGTTTTTGAGATAAGCGCCGAGCTCTAGCTGCTAACACAGCCGTCAGCGCAAGATCCGTCCGTGTCCTACAAGTGATCCCGGGTTAAACACCGCACACAGGCCGGCGAGGAAGATGAAAACACTTGCCAGCTCACCGCGGAGAAATAGCTCACCCCTGCTATGCCACTCCATTTTCTCCAGCTGTATCGGAGCACTCTGGGAGAGCTGATTGCTGAATGGCTTGGCAGGGCTTCGGGTGTGTATGTGTCTTACTGTGTGTGTGTGTCTGTCAGTGGTTGATGTCCCACTGCGCAAAAGAGTAAATCCTCTCATCCTTAACCAGGCTGACGTGCCAGATCATCATTCTCTTTCATCAAGACCTCTCCTTCCCGGCTCCCTCCTGTTGAACCCTCAACCCTCAGCTAAATGCTGCAGCATCTCCTTTCCTGTGTGCCTCAGATTACTTCTGAAATTAACCCCAGATAGAAGTCAAAAAATGCACACCAGGGGAGATAAAATGCATAAACAATAATACAGTAGTGTTCTTTATTTAGCCTATTTACTCCTCAGTTAAATTCTGCATCTTAATCCGTCACAATTGGGGAGCATTTGCTGCCTTAATCTTCGTCGCTTGCATTATTTGGTTGAGGACAATGTTCCCTGGAATAATCCGTCCTTCACATATTCCTGCCAGGAACATTAATTATCTATAAGCGGTCACCTCACTTCAGTCTCGCTGAGCTGAAACCTGCACTGTTTTTCAAAAAGCTGTCACAAGCAATCGCCTTCACTCTGCTCTGTGGGTGTGCCTCAGCCGGACTGGAGAAACAATCCAGCAGCTTGCTATCAATCTCCGGTGCACACAGCACTCCATACCTGCTCTTAAAGCTGCCAGATTTGAGGATTGGTCAGTACTTCATGGCCAGCCCGAGGCTGTTTCTGCATCACGGTGGCAATGACAGGTTGTCCAGCTGTTCCTGATTTGCCACCAGGCTGTGACTCTGGACCACACAGCGGTAATGTGGTGAACAGAGAGCTTATATAATGCCTTCAGGGCACTTTGGGAGAATAAGCTGGTCTCGCTTTTTTTCTTTTTCTTTTGGCAGATTTAATCTACTTCTGTCAACACAAAGGTTTTTCATGAAACTGCAGTTGTTTAAATATGAAGGATAAGGAGAGTTTTTGAGACAGAGCCGAGAAAAGTCATCAAATCTAATAAACTATCAGTGTACTGAGCGTGCAGCAGCATTGTTTAGAGGAACACAGTGGAGTTTTGTGATGATGGGCGTTGGTTTGTCCATCTGTCTGGCTGTCTGTTAGCCACATTACTCAAAAACGGACCAAAGGATTTGGATGAAATTTTCAGTCAAGGTCAGAACTGACACAAGAACCAACTGATTAGATTTTGGCAGTGATGTGACTTACAGTCTGGATCCACGGATTTGCTAAAGATTTCTGCATCATTACGTAATAGTGGCATGGAGTCACTGTAACCATGACAACAAGTGAACACTACGTCACATGATTGCGAACCTACTAGAAATCCACCTCTACAGATTTATCGGGACAAGGAAAAGTTGATTAAACTGCGGGCGTGTTTCCAAGTCCCATCAATTCTCGCCGCCCGCTACATACTTAGGTCACGCGATTCGTATCCGTACATAACGTACACATGCATAACACACGCCTGTCTTCAGTGCAAGATCATTTTGTTTGTGGGTACATCTATATTAAATGGACATATTCTATGTTGCCGTGATTTCTGATCATCAATAACTAATAAAAAATGCTGCATTTCTGATAATGCCATATGGGGGAATGAGCAGCCTTGGAGGAGGACTGCGCTCTCTGACTGCTTTTCGAGTTCAAATTACGATCACAGTGACTTTCACGATTGATATTTTACAACTAGTGACAGAAAAATTACCACAAAATGCTAAAAGTTTCCCAACTAAATGCCACTTGCTTTTGCTTTCAGGTCAACTGACTACGGCACGACTTACACCAAACTCAACCTGATGCCGGGAACAACCATCGTGGTGACAAGTTTCTACATCTGCCCAACCAACAAGAAAAAGGTAAGAGCATGCACTGATCGTTTTCCTCTTTTTTCCCCCTCAGATTTGCTTCCTTTGAACAGCCAATTCCAGCTGAAACTTAAAGCTTTGCTCCAGTGTGTTGTTGAAAGTCTGAGGTCTAAATGAATCTCTGCACAGACAGGCTTTCTAGACATCGCTGTGATTTCAAAATATGATCCACTTAAAATGAAGACTGAAGATCCCACATTTCAAATGAGACAGCATCTCAGCGTGAAGGCGCATCCAGAAGTCATTGCGATATTTCATAAACACTCAATTTAACTCATTTTTTTTGCAATTTAAAGCATCAGATCACCCAAATGCACATTATTGGCCCATAAATCTGTCTGCAGCAAGAAAGAAAATATGTTTTCTTGTTATTCGGTTGAATTGACAATTAAGTGACTGTTTAAAGTCTGTGTGTGCAGGATTTGAAAGTGGATGATTTTGTTCCGCCGACTGGTTGCGTAATGAATGCGACCTTGTGAGTAGGTAGAGCTTCGATGGTGAGAAAGTTAGATTTATTCATTTCTACCAAGTCTGAGTGCACAGTAGGGTCATAGTTAAGGTAAGGGAACTCCGCCAATTTAGCATCGCACTTCCACAAAAGTTGGGCTGCTTGTCTCGGACTGATTTAACAAATGGTGAAAATTTGAAGCAGCAGAGAAGCTACATGTATGAGTCACTCCCTCAGGACCTCAATCCTTCAATTCCCACAGCACAACTGGAAAGAATCTTTTATTAAACTGCCTCTTTCTGATAAAATCTCACATCTTACAAAACTCCGTGTCCCCGGTTTGCATGGCAGGATTTCTGTGATAAGTTTGTAGTCTCGAGCTGAATCCCTGATGACATCATTAGAGTTATTTTCTCAGAATTAAGAAAGCTCCTCCAGAGCCTCAGAAGACATTATACGCAGGCTGTTTTCACCGGCTGCACAGTGTTACTCATGAGGAGTAAGCTAAGCTTCATGTCTAAAAATGGTTCGCGCCTCTTTAAACGCTTCAGATCAGGGATAGACTGTGATTATGGCTCTATTTGACGGCATTAAAGCTGTACACGCCTCACACCAGTCCACCCAGACCTCCACATTCTCATTGCTTTACGTATGACATGTCTGGCACCAAACTTTGGCATCCGAGGTGAATTTGAAGCATCCAGGATGAATGAATAACAAGGAATTCTGTGCAGAAAAAGAAGCCGTGACAGGAATCTATGCAGGATATCCACCTACACCCTGTGGCTCCAACCCAGGGATGCTGAGAGTGAATGAGCTGCAAGCAACACACAGAATGCATTGATTTTCACTGGCATCATCTCATACAAAAGACACAACAGAAACCTTCACATGTACTCCAAAAGATGCTCTAGTCATATACAGAGTCCACATCATCTCATGAAAGCAGCTAATGTTCATGCAAATATTTAACATCACTTCTTCTTCTTAATTGGAATATATATTGGTGCAGCTATACATTGCCATTTCCCTGATTTTGTCCATCTTCTGGTGTTTTTTGCACGCTCTTGGTATTCCCTTCGACCACACGCACCTCTCCAAACCAACGTTCCAATTATTCAATCCACAGGCAGCTTCAGAACCCCAGTGAATTATAAAAAAAAGCAGGCAACAGATAAGCCGAAGCGAAAGCCAAAAGGTACAGCAGGTGACTCGAGCTCGAGATGTGACGGGAACTGCCAACTGAGGCGGCCTGTCTAATTGGCGGGCGTTATCGCCGGGGTCCAGGGTTTCTTCCAATCGATGAAGAGATGGAGGGAGATTAGATGTAGTCACTTTTCTCACTTTCTGCTTCAATCCCCACTCCAGCTATCTGCACGGGATCTGTCATCTCATCTTCATCACACACACACACACACACACACACACACACACACACACACACACACACACACACGCACATACTGAATAGTAGTCGGCCAGACAGCGTGAGAGCATTTAATTGCATGGGAATGGAGTCATCTTTATTTCCCTTAGGGACAGAAACAGAGATGAGGGGAGAAGAGAGTGAGTGGCAGTGAGAGAGTGTGTTGTGACAGCAGGATGTCTGGTAATATGTGCTGGGGATCAAGCTGCTGCTTAAGCACACCTCCAGGCTTTGCAGGAGTGGAGTGATGGAAGCTCAGGTGTGGTGTTGCTTGCTTGGGATCAGTGTGTAGAGGTGTGTGTTGTATGTGCTGTTGACCCCAGAGACTGTGAACGGCAGTGGATCAAACGTCTTGATCGCTCGAACTCGACGTCATTACGCCGCCACGTCTTCGCTTCTTTGTTTTCAGCTTCCAAATTGTGTGTGTGCAAATTTTCTGAGGTGCCCCGACTCACAAACACACACACACGTATACCTTTGATCAATACTGCTAATCACATCAGAAAACAGCAGACAAGCAGGTCTCTAAGCTCTGTGTGAGGATTACACACTGTGTGAAGGGATCACATGGAAAAGGTGTGAAGGGGGCCTCAGGTAATCAATAGGACTTGAGGCAATTAGAGAAGGAGGTGAGTTCTTCAGACGGAGACAATGTCATCCTCTCTTTTCTCTCCCTCTCTGTCGTTTCGTTGAGGGCTCCATTAAAGCGCTGCTCAAGACCCTTTGCAGCAGAGGGCTCCCGAGGACCCTTGACACTTTACGCAACCGACAGAATCGTAAATAAACTTCGAGGCTAAAGCCTCAGCACGCTCTCCCGCAGCAATTTTCTAAAACAGTCGTCTCCAGAGGACTGTCAGCCGGCCAAGTGTTTTCACAGGCCCATTTTGCTCTTGAGTGCTCGGTGTGTGGTGTACATGGAGGTTCAAGTGTATGTTAATGGTGGTTTTAAAAGCAAAAGCTTCCTTTCATAGTAGTACTTATTTGTTGGATCTTTGCCAGCCATCGTGGGGATAAAGACAAAGGTTGTTTCTTACACTTGTTTTGTTCCTCTCAGAAATGAACACGCTGTTATCTAGCTAGTTGAGCCGCAGGTATACAATATGCAGAAAATGAATCATCGCTGACTGAATCAGTATCTTTAAGCACAGAAAATTCCTTCAGTGGTGTTTCCCAACCAGAGCTATGTGCACCCTAAGGATCCTCCAAAGTATGTTTGAAGATTATTTAGTACTTCAGCCTTTTCAAATAATAGAGGCAGATTATATCCACAAGATTTGACTGCATTGTACTTTGATGTCATCATAGCTGCCAAGGACAGTCCTCTTTCATTCCAGCCATTGTGGTAACGTACAGTAAATGGTTCTCCTGTTTCTAGTGGTTGTGGAGAGTATGCAACCTTGATCAAACACAGTGATAAAAGACGAAGTTTCTTCTGCTTGTTGAGGCCAAATCGCAGTAGCTGCAGGCTAAGCAGGGCATTCCAGACATCCGTCTACCAGCGACATTTTCTGGTTCTATCGTGGATCCTAAGGGGGTCCTAGACGAGATGAGCAGTGACTCTACCCTTAGCTTCCTCTGCATGTCCCAGCTCCTCACCCGATCCCTAAAACCAAACCCACCCATCCTGCAACTCATTTTGGGTGTTTGCATCTGCATTGTCGTTCTTTCTGTCGCTACCCAGAGCTTATCACCGTAGGCCAAGGTTGGAATATAGATATTCTGGTAGATCAAGGCTTTACCTTCCAGCTCGGCTCCCTATTCACCATGACAACCAGAAACAACGTCAACATTAATGCTGATGCTACACCGATCCCGAGTTACTTAATAAATGCAGCAGGTCACCCCCAGCCCAAGTGGAACAATCCACCTGTTGGACATCATAATATAAATAGTGACATTATTTACTTTAGTATAGTTAAATTTAACTTTAAAAGCACTTATGAAGAACACGGTGGAAACATGTAGGCATCGATAGAGTGCCTGAGCTCATCTGGAAGTTATGTGGAGGTTTATGAGACAACAAAACAGTACCTCTAATGTAGAGTATGTCAACCCGAGGTTAAAGAACCGAACGCAAGATCCTCTAGAAGAATCATGATGAACGATTCTGTCACAGTGCTCACAGTTGTGGGTTATGCATTTGCTTTAACTTCAGGCTGGACTACCTTCGGCTTTAAGTCTGCTGTCAGACCATGCATTGGTTCTAGTTTATTGAGGTTTAAACAGAAATGCAAACTTTTGTTTCACTATCTGTTATTTACTTTCCATTCCGGTCTTTCATCAGTAAAGAGGTCAACTGACACATGATTGAACTGTATCTATTGTCACAGATAATGACCGTAAATGTCTGACTTATACTGACCAAAATGACTGAAGCTACCAAACAGTCTTGTCATTTGAACTTTTCGTCCACCGTTAAAGAAATATATGGTGTTTTCTGTGCTGATTCCGCATCATTAGGCCCAGTTTAAAATAAAATCAGTTCTTTTATCTCTACATATCAAAGCAGCTAGAAGCTTTTTTTCAAAGGATGAGCACAAAATAAATCCAGAAATATGCTCGTGTCAAATCACCGCAGACGTCCAAGGTGTCAGAACAAATTAAAACATTCCAGTGGGCTCCGGTGTATTCAGATGTTGATTTCTTGGTCCATTAATGGCTTAACCAAATCTGATCCCCGCTGATATGCGACGCCTGCTGATGACTGAGCAGGTTTTCAAAGGCGCGCTCTCAGAAAAGGCCCATTTTACAGCAGCTTCGGAACATGCTATCACCGCAACGGCACTCGACTGTGGATTATAAAACTGCCGAAGCATCACCAACTCAGCAGATCTCTAAGAAGCGGAGCATCACCGGGAGGAAACCCATCAAACTCGGAGGGCATCAAAGACAAACCACCTTCTGAGGCGGCGCCTTCAATTATGTCTTCAGCCACTTGTCAGCGTAGCATCTCCTCGGGGGAGTAGTACCGATGAGTTCCTCCCTGATGTCAGCGGAAGATTCGATTTTGATGAACAGCAAAGTCTTTTCTGCTCTATGATGGTGCTGGAAAGAGTAAGAAAGGTACCTTAGTCTCTGGATGGTCATTTCCGCTTAGCTCCTGGAGCTCCACACAATTAGGTGTACTCTAGTAAAATATTTAATGCTATATTTAAGTGTATAATAAAACATGAGCCACCACAGGCTAGTAATATTCAAATTTGCCACTTTTTCTGATCACAATACACCACAACAAGGAATAAAAACACTCAGGAGCTCATTTCCTGCGCTGAAACATTAAAACAAGTCTTGGAGGAAATGGAGCATGGAATAAACAAGAAATAACCAACGTTCCAATGGGATTCGCTCCCCAGCCAGGAGGGTTTGTAAATCCAAACTGAGAGAGAGAAATATCACAATATTCACTTAATAAGTGAGCACAGTACTAACAGAAGCCCAAAATACTGCTGCAGGGAGACAGATGCATCAACCACAGGCAGTAGAATCAGTCCAGAGGTTGGGAGACTTTAAATATTTCTTTATACGTGAAGTAGAGAGGTCAAAAGTAGACGATAAGCATTTAATGAAGTGGCTCAAGGCGTCTGCATTCGCTTTAACTGACTCTTTTAGTTTCCTTATGCAAATGCTGCGAACCTTTATTGGTCTTTGAAGTTTCGGAGGGAAAAAAAAGTTACAAGATCAGCAAAGAGGGCTTTAGAATAAGATACAGAATGATCAATAAAGGCGAGATTTTAGAAATTTCTCATGCGCTTTTCATCATTCTTGAAGTTTTCGCTCTTTATAGCTTCATTAATCCACCTCAGAGTAAGGAATAGAACTATAATAAATGCACCAAGATACATTTGTCAGTTCCATTGCATTACAGTTTTGATGCTTGTGCTGATTTCTTTGCGAGTTTTTAAAACATACAGTTATTGATATGCAGCGCTCATCCTGGAGGATTTTCCTCCTGGTGAGATCAGTTGAAAATTCAGAATTTTACCTTGATAAAATGATTGTTTCCTGGTTTATCTCCAAAGCCACTACGCATAACAGTAATTTAGAATTAGAAAAGTCATATCCACACCACAAATTAGTCCAATAGAGCCTTTGGGAGATAAACTACTTTTACGGCTGCAGATGTAACTGGATAAATGCTACAACTCCCCGGATTGAGGTAAAAACAAATCGACAGTCATTTTAAAAATGCCTTTAGTCACCCACCGAGATGAAAAAGACGAAAAGCAGAAAAAAGAACAAAGCCCAGAAAGAACAAAGTGAGAAGGAAAAAGACTGAGATGAGTAAACACAGACATAAGTTTAAAAAAAAGGTTTCAAAAAGACGAACAATGCAAAAAAAAAAAGGAGTAGTAGACTGAATGATACTGCAGATTTAGTGTCAGCACTTCAGTGATTGGCAGTTCAAAGAGCTTCAAAGAGAAAAGGCAAGATGTGGACACATTATATTCAGATGGTATGCCTGTGATGAAGAACAATTTTTGTAATTTCACATAGACTATTCCATTCTTTTCTGCCACTGACAATGAAATCGCTGGCTGCTTGTTCGCTAAGATCTCTTTTCTGGCTGTCAACTGTCCACATGAAGAAAAAAAAATACTTATATTGGTAAATGGATCATTTTCTGTAAGGAAAATTTGCCTTCTTTGTCAATGTTATGAAAGAGGAGTGAGCTTTGAAAGGAATTATGAACAAAATGATGGTAATGGAACCGTAATAGAAGACTTTACCAACAGAAAATGATCTAAAGTGGCGTATATGGAGAACTAAGCAGACTGGAGGGTTTGTTATGTCCTCTACCTCCTGTTTATGACATTCTATGGTTGCTCAAACACAGAAAACAGCACATTAACTCATCTTTATGTGCATTAATATGTCACATTTTAAATGCATTCACCCGTTGGGATTGATTCTCTTTAATCTGGGCTAAACTCAAGTCAATCCTAGCAGCAGTTATGCATCACTGTTTGCATGAGTCAGAGCTTTGGAGGGTGGGTTGCATAAGGAAGTACCTACAAAGCAACTAGCTACTGTGTTCAACCTTATAACAACACAAGGATGGGGTAATGGAGGATGCTGGGTAGCCTTGGATCACCGTCACCGTCAAGGCTAATGTCAAGCAGCTCCATGGAAACGGAACAACCATGAAGAAGAAGAGAGAACTCTTCTGTCACTATGACACAGTTAGAATACAGTTAGAATACTCGTGTGTTGCAGGTGAATCAATCATGGCTTCACGTTTGCATTGAGGAGTTGAGAATTTTTCAGTTTTGACAGTTTAGTTTGAGCAAACGATTTATTTTTTGATGATTTGTCCTGAAATGAGACCTGTAAAATGAAGCGACTTTGATAAAATGCGGTAATTTCAAGTTTCGATTTGGCCACTTTTACAAAAAAAAAAAAAAAAAAAAGAATCTGGTTAGTGCACATCATTTAATTTTTAACTGAAACATGTAGAATGAATAGATTTTGATAAAATATCAAGTTAGAATTCATGCTTTTCACAGTTTCACTAACAAGGATGATTATCAGCAATAAGAACGCAATGATCTATAAAAGGACATGCATAAAATCACTGACATTACTAATATATGCAGGATTTATTGGTTTTTAATATTCTTACATGCTGCTGGCACATAATATGGTAAATTATCTTATAACGAGTAACAAATAATAATTATTTTTACATATAAGCACAGCAAATTGCAGCTGCTGGGCCCCTGAGGAAGGCCCTTAACCCAGGAGCACCTTGACCTCCTGTGATAAGCCAAAAGAGAATTTCAGCTTGCGGGATCAATAGAGGATGTTAAATGAAAATAATAATTTATGTACAGAACACAAGATGCAAGAGTCAGAATTAGAATCAGGAATACTTTATCAATCCTCAAAGGGAAATTGCTTCCAGTTGCTTGCATTCAAGGTGCTTTAAACAGCAGAAATATGAACAAAGGTAGAAAAGCACGAGGATAAAATGTGAAAATGTACATTGTGCGACTAAAATACGAAATAATTACAATATGATACATGGTATACTTGAGCCATGCCTTGTTAGAGGTGCACTCTAAACATCTAGAAACCCAAACTTGGCTGACTTTTCACATCCTTCTTGTAGGAATTTAGACTCACATCTACAAATAAAAAAGGCCTATAGGTCAATGGATGCTCATTGAACTACTGTAACTTGTAGTTGTGAGCTTCTTCAGAGTAATTCAAGAGGAGTACAACTGAGGAGATGGCACAGTTGGTCAGATTTAACAAATGGCAGGCAAAAATAGGCATCAAACTGAGGTAGAAATGCACAAAAGGAAGTGAAATCTTCTCTACATTTATGTTGGGGAAAGTAATTTGTGGTGCTGCACCGTCAGAACCCTCCTCATTTCACCATGTCATTGTTTGAGGTTGAACATCAGTGAAACTGTGGAAAATGATGCCAGAGTGTGTCAGACCATTCACCTAACGTGAGGCGTCACTTTGCCATTTCTCTCCGAAGCAGGCTTTCAAAAAGTCCTTTTCCATTTTGAAGTCCTTTTTCATTCATGCCACTCGGCCCATTTCGGAGCTGCTGACACTTCAGCCACCATGTGTCCACCCCGGCTCTTTCCTGTGTGATTAATCGTCTATAATTCAATAGGTTTACCGATATACTTTGATGGAGCACTTTGCTCTCGGCCCTCTGGGGCTTTAACCAAGTGTTTGTCCATTATTTTTTGGAGCTGCCAGCTGTGTGAAAAGACCTTGAAATAGAAAGAAGAGCTGGTCTCTTGTGTATATGACTCGAGAGGAGCCGAGCTGTGGGGCATCTGCAGAGATTGCAGGTTTTCCTTTCCCTTAAAACAAAAATAAATGGCATGCAAAGCGACCCTTTGACACGGTTTGACATGGAAAAGCATATATTCTGGGGCGGAAAGCTACGCTGGATAAACCACAAGAGAGCCAGCCATTACTCTTCTCTCTTCTTCTTTATATCCCTGCAGCCATGTCATCTGCACCAGAGGGAAACAGTTTTTTTTGCTTTATTCCCTGCCAGACGCTGATCTGAGACCTGCGCACCAGCTGATAAGCAGACCGAAGCACATGGCGCAACTGTGAACCGAGGACAGTCAGAGGCGAGGGGTAGCCCACAGAGGCTAGCGCTAATACTCGCCGGAGGGTTATCGACTTTGGATTCCACTACAGACGTTTTGGTCCGCCCACGCTGTCATATGGAAGCAGCGTTCAATTTCTGGGTCTTGCACGGTTCATTTGAAGCCTCGGAAAAGATGGGCGCTAGCGGTCCGTGGCTCGGAACTGACTTTGATTGAGGAAGAAGAGTTTAGATCACCGCGAGTCACGGAGAAGGGTTCGGTATTGGATTTTTCACTCTTGTAAGAGTGCGCGAATGCCACAGTTCATACAGTTTCTGTAGGTGTTTTTTTTTTTTCTAAGGTAGACTAGACAGGGTCACATTGGAGGTACATTTTTGTAAAGACACACCGGATGCTCTGCTCTTTCTGTCTACTTTTTTAGCATTTCACTAACTCCTGTATCAGCAGTGTGTCATCAAACGCAAAAGAAGAACACATGCAGTGGTTTAGTTTTGCTTCCTGACTGATACTTAGCAGTCAGGAAGCATTGAGCAGAAGCAAGAAGTAGAAAACCCAGAGTAGCACGGTCGTGAAGTTTGCCTTTGCTTCTGTCTGTGGTTCGACCTTGACTTTGCTGATGCCGTCGTCTGGCTGCTGCCTTTCTCTCCGTCTCTTATTCCAGCCACAGCCACAGGTCCCTGCAGAGCATGATAATTCATATTGCCACAGTCCATTCAGATCATTGCATAGCATTTGCTATGATCATCTTTAACCTGGCATTGATTGCGGCTATTGACCCGTACGCTTGGTCCAGCTGGGCTCTTGTGTTTGTCCTCTGGTGCAACGGCGGATCACCCCTGCTGCTCTCAGCCCTTCACATCGCAGGGCCTAAATGGATTGACCTGACCCCTATCCGCCAATTCGGATCAATAGGCAGCGAGCCAGATCCATTGACTCGCGCTGCTATCTGCTGGTTCACCCTGGAGGGAACCCGGCCTGTGAACTATCCGTCATGCTGCTTTTGCGGGCATGTAGATGCTGCCCTGCGCTCGTCTGTGCATTCTGTATGTGTTTGCTGCACTCTAGAGTTTAATGGAGCTTGGTTAATATTTCAATGCAGCTGAAGTAGACCGAAGAGACTGTAAAAGCAGACATCCGAGGAGAACAAAGAGACAAAACAGGAGGACGAGAAATCAGCGTTTTTCCTGCTTTTTATGTCACGCAGCGTGCGATGAAATTTATGAATTAATTTGTCATTAAAGATAATTTGAATCAGCATTTGTACGCCACGCAGACGCTGCCAACGAGGAGACGCATCAGCTTTGACGGAGCTCTTTAAGTGGCCTAGTTGTTTAAGAGCGATGTCTAAAAATAAATACGACCGCCGCTAATCCCTTTATAATGTCCCTTCCTGATTAAAGCGAGCCAAGTTTAGTTCCACGGAATTGAATTTTTAACGTCTCCCAGTGGGTCCACGTTTAGAGGATTGTCGCCAAGGCAAAAAAAAGAAAAGAAGCACACCAGATTTTTGTACCACGTCTACCGAATGAATACACAAAACTGTCCAGACCAGCTCATCAGGCTGAGCATTACATAACTCCAACAGAAACAAAAGATGGCACTTGTTTTCCTCCCTCTCTCTTATCCCGCCCTTTATCTGTCCACTTATTGTTCATCCTTCCTGTCTAAAACTACCCATCCATTCATCATCCATTCATTATCAATGGGCGGTTCTGTTTTTTCCCCCTGTTTCTGCCAACTCACTCCATCTTTTTTCTTCTTCTATTCATCTTGGCACACAGTCGTATTGAGCATTTTTTCCTCTTTTGTCCATTTTTCAGCCAATCTGTCTTTATAGATCACTTGACCCTCCCCCGCCCACCCACTCGCTCACCTGTTTTCATTCACTTCTTCCGCTCTTTCTGCTTCCACACCACCGATCCGTCTTCCCTTTCGTTTTCTGTCTTCGCCTGTTTCTATCTGGAAGCTAATTTTCGCCGCCTCCCTTTGTCTCGGTCACGTCGCGTCATCAGTCTGCTGCCCACGGTGGAGCCTAAGTAAATCTAAAATGTCTGTTTTTTGCCTTTGTGCTTTCGAGACGCTCTCTAAATCCTGATGCATCTTTCCTCCTCTGCCATCCATCAAAGTCTCTTCCCCCATCGCTCTCTCTGTGAGTTTTCTGTCTTTTTCTTCTTGTTCCAAGCATTTACACCCTCCAGGTCTCGCTTAGTGTCTCTGTTGCCATTTTCCTCTGCAAATATCCAGGTATTGTTTTTTGATCAGATGAGTCCTGGGCTGAGTTGAGGTTCTTTTCCGTCATTCTCTTCATTAAAACATCCCAACTTTAGGGTACTTTTCGGTGACTTAGAAACTAATGGGAACTTGTGTGCTTTCAGTAATGAATTAAGTCACTTAGAAATCCAAACCGAGCAGCTGCAACAACTTTATTCGCTGCGTTTTCCAGTTCGTCTGGTCCTTAATTGGGCTATCACGGCCCTTCAAATGAAAATTTCTCCATCTGAGAATAGTTTCCCACCATTTTTTAAAACGCAAATCTTCTCTTTACACAGGCTCATGTTGATTTAAATACATTACTCGGGTAAGCTTTTTTTTGACACTGCCCTGTAGGAGAAGACTCATCAAGTTTCTTTCTCCTGTTAGTTTCAAAATATCCTTCAAAACAGACACCAAAATGCACATACTGCAGGCCTTTCTTTCACCAAACTCTTCCATCCAGCTGGGCCGAAAAGATCGACTCAGTTTGCTCGACATGAAAACCCTTCCTGTTGCTCAAGCGCCACTCAGAATGGATTGTGCATTGCTTTATGAATGCAGATATGCAACACATCCTTGTCAACATTAATTAACGATGCTGGTTTAATGTGTTTTTTTCGCTAACCTAATTAAGCTAATTCTAATTATGGGACCACACTCGCGCAATATTTAAGTAGTGAGACAGTGTTCTCTACCCTTGTTGGATGGTGTTTGCTTTTTCACATGCCACTGAAAATCACTTTATGTGCAACATCTGCACATACAGCACAAATTCAGTCTGTACAGACTGAGCAAACTGTTTGAAAGCTTGACATTATGACGTTTTGAATGTTATTGCATGGTAGGTGTAATATATATAATACAGCCTTCAGTAATTGAGCATAAAAGTCAGCAGGACTTCTCTTTTTGGTGCGATTGTCGGCCGTTCTAGACGAAAGATAGTAATCATGAGAGAATCGTGGCGATAACTTTGGTCTTTGCTCGAAAACGTTGCTCCTACGTCGCACTGTGAGACGGGTTCAAAGACGGCCGTTGAAGTGAATCAAGGGAGTGACGGGTCAAGAGAAGATAATGCAGCTGAAGTATTTTACAATGCTAGCATGGATAAATGGTTGTGGCTGGGAGTGTAGCCAATACACAAAAGTTTTGGGACGGGGTCTCATTTATTTGAATGACAAAGTGTCTGAAAACTTTTGACAGGGGGTGTACATTGGTCTGGATGCTGGTGCTCAGGCAGCATCCATTGGTTTTAAATGTTGTATAAAGCATTTTAATGCAAAAGAAAATCGACTCAAACATGAACATTTATCAAGGACCTGAGATCAAATGTCGTTATCCACATATCTGTATTTCTCCAAAAACAAATCAGTCAATACAATGTACCAAAGGAGAAATAATTCCTCATTAAGTGCCTCAATTTAGTTCTTTAAACTATTATTTTTCTGCATTTCTTTCCTCACCTTATACCATATCCTATTTCATCCCCTTCCCCCTCTATCTTTACTCCTCAGTCATTTCATCTCCCCTTCCCTCTCTCATATATACTAACTTCTATCCTCCACTAACACAATCATAAATATTAATGCCGCAATAAATGCTATTTATATTGCAGTTGCCCTCCACCTGTTTTCTCCTACCTCCCCCTCCGTCCTCCTCTTCCTTGCTAAGTGAGTTGGAGATAAATTGATCGTGAGCATTCAGCAATGCTTTTACGTAAAGAATGAAAGCACATCGATAACATAAGGCTAAGAAGGAGGTAGAGAGGGTTGATGGGCAGGTGTTATGACCACCGCGCTGATACATGATGCTGATGTAGATGCTGAGTTTTATTGTGGAGGGAGACGGAAGGATGGAGAGATAAATAAGGAAATAATAAAAGAGTAGCAGAAAGCTCGTCTTGCATCGTCAGCGAAGAATGTGTGATTCTACTGTAAACCTGTCTCTGTGTTGAAGTGGGTGCGTGAGTCGAGTCTCCCAACCATAAAACATACAGAACAACTCTGTCAACTTCAAAGGAAAATCTAAGTGTTGAGGTAACACGCCGAAATACAGCTACAGCTAATTTTTAATCCCTTGTCCCCAGGCGTGTGCATTATTCTTTAACTACATTAGTCACATTTTTGAAGGGATTGAAATGTTTCACAGCAAGACTGACGTGTTTTTTTGTATTTCTGCTGTCAAACGGCCGAACTGCGTTTTGATATCCATCTATATTCTGAACACACGACAAACGTGGTTTTCTATTTTTGCCGCCGAATGTAACGCCTGTCACTTTGGATTTCACTTAAGCGAGCTCAAGCTTGTGTTAAGGCTTCAGCGAGACCTTGATGTCTTTAGCTGAAACTTAGAGCGCAAATGAGATTTTATGCAAGGAAAGGATTTGAGGGGGAAACTGGTTTTTACATCATCCTCGTGATGATGCAATGAAAAATCTTTCCAGTGCTTGGTGGGATTCACAACCAGCTGAAACTCAACGCAGATGGCCGGGTTTATTTAGTGACAAGAAGGAGCAACAACATGAATGTGGAAAAAAGTTTTAAGCTTAACTATGTTCTGAGTATTGTAATGCACTGTCAATTTGTGATATTCTGTAGAAAGCTATGCGGGATTGTTCATGGATTTTACGGGGAATTGGCTCCACTTTGCACTGAAATTATTTAACTTAAAAAAAGTGGATTGCACATCATTTTGGATGATTCTTTTTTTTTTAGAATATTCATCAGACAGCACGGGTTTCAGTTATGCACAGTGTGCTTTCGGATAACATTTTGATCTGAAGTAATCCGTCACATCATACTGCAAAAGAGCAATGGCAAAGGATGGCTTACAACGAAAACTGGGCTTGTAGCCAGCAGAGATAAATCCATCTACCTACCTCTGCATTGGGCGCTGAAGACCCAGGATGGAATGCAAAAGTGAAGCTGAGTGACAGACAAGCCTCGGCATTGTCGATTCCTATTCATTTAGCTCAGACACTGGTAGAGAAAAGAAAACCTTGGTCCGCAGCTAATAACAACCCTGCCAGCATTTTTCAATAATTAATTGCTACATTGTCCATACATTGTATCATTATTATTATACAGTGAAGGTCTGGATAAGCTGGGGGAAAGATCGAGGTTGTGGTTTAGCAAAACAACAAGATTAATTGCTTGGTTAAGGGCTGAGGCAGACACTCCTGGCTCTTATAGTTAGACACAGTCCACCCCCATCCATCACCTCAGTCCTCACGCCTCAACCTTGCTTCCTGCCTCGCTGTATGAGACTGTCCTCGCGAAGATGAGCGACAGCATCAGTCATTTCATCAAATGCCCCAAAGCGACATCTGTTTACGTTCAAAGCCCTTGAGCAGCTAGGGGAATTACGGTGGGATGAAAGGAGGAAGTCTGGAGTGCATGAGTGGGAACGCAAGACACTGGAAAAGAAGCAACAAAAGTCTAAGTTTTGTCTCGCAGTTTTGTTTTGTGGTGAAAAAGTTCCCTGACTTTTCCCATGTAGCTGAGGCTGCTCGTCAAAATGAAGTTAGAAGTTCTGGAGGACTTGTTACAAGAAATATTTTCTCAATCTGAATCTCAGGAAAAGCTGTTTCTTTTCGACTCAACTTGTAATTATTTCCCAGGTAATGCTGTGTTAAATTATGACTATAATGAATGAGTGAATTATTTCCCCACTTTCTCCACAAGTTTGCAAATGGCCTTTAAAGCAGTTGTTGTTGGCAATTACGACAAAGAAGAAGTCAGTCTTACAGTCAAAAAGGGAACCTGGTCTTCAAAAAAAATCTGCTTTATGGTTGAATTATTTTCAGGGAAATGTATTTTGCCATTTGTTTGAATTACAAATATGTTTTTAATGGACATATCCTGGCCATTTGTTGCTTTCCAACTATGGATGTAGGGATAATCAAAAACCAGTGCCTGACTCTTTGTTCTATTACATTGAAACATTTTTTAAAAAATGCAATAAAGGCGTATTTTACCTCAATTTAATTTAACACTTATTTGCTGGCCTGGCTTCAGTAAGGCTATAGAAGTCTTTATCATGGTGCTCCTTAATTAGATAAACTCAGTGCTCTCTGCTTGCTAAAATGGAAGTGAATGCTTGAGTTGCTATCATTTTAACCAGTAAGAGGCTCTACCAGGTACTACAGCTAATTTACAAAACTTGTAATGTGCACCGTCTTGGAAAATGGTAGCAGGTAGCAGCAGACATTGAACGTCAACTGAGTCAGACTGGATTGGGCGGGACTTGTCCCCCCGGTAACCTAAAAAATGGAGGATGAGTGAGTTTATTGTCAACCACACAGCTTGGGTGCTTAAACCTAAGCAAACAGCGAGAGAAAATGAAAGCAAACAGTGAGTGAAAACAAACCTTAAGCCCCACAATAATGGCCCCGTGTGGGATAAGAACCTCAGCCTGCTGGGTGAAACTCCTCTGTTGGACTTTTCCCACCATCATCCAGCCGCCTAATGTGGACTTTGGACTGGACTTTATTTGTATAGATGGAAGACAGGGTTACAAAAAGTAATGATATGGATCTTAAAAGGCCTAATTATTGCTCTGAAATTTCAAAATTTAGCACCAAAGTTTGATAATTCATGAAAAATTGCCTCACAACCTAGAAGTCATTAGAGTTTGCTTTTAGAAATGCACCATGGGTTCCACCACCTCCATTAGGTCTGCAGAAACTCGATGCAAGTTGGTGCCAACGTTTAGTGGTGTTGGATCTGAAAGCTTTGAAATGTCCTACATAGCTATTCTTTCAGAGGCACCTTCTCTGGACCTTGTTTTTTTTTTTTTTTTAAAAAAACAACCCGTTTTCTCAAAACCAACCTTGAAAGATGTGCTAAAGGGGCGGTTCTTGCAATCGCACAAAGGTTCAGTCCACCCTAAAATCGCCCACAACTTCCTAAAGTGAAAAACAGCCTCTTGTCTTTCATGTCATTGTAATGTTGTCTATGCATAAAGGGAATGGCACTTTTATTTCTGGAAGCAACAGCACCCAAAATATCTCCTCCTACTTTGCAGCTCTGTAGGACTGAACCAGTCTTGATGCTTTTGACGTTAAATCGGAGTGTTAAAGAATAATTAACCAGGATTTCTGTGGAGAGTCTGATGTCATGCATCTACATTTCTACCAATCTTCCACCACTTTACGTCAAATCAAACAACTGATGCATGGAGTTTCTCTTCAAAGTAATATTTTCTACTTCAGGAAACGGCCTCCATCATATCAGTGAAATAAGACATTGAGTCACCAATATCTACCGTGTAAATAATCCATGAGATTTTTATTTTTGCTTTGAGCATAAAAGCAGGCAGCGCAGAGCCGCCGCCGCTGCTCTGTTTCATCCAACTTCTTCTCACTAATCCTGACACAAATAAATGTTTTCTGTTCACAAAACTCAGCATTTTCTCTGTAGTGGGCTGTTTTGCCAGGGAAGAAGGACATGCATCCCATATGGAATGTTTTGTGATTTCATAAGCTTTCTGTGGGTTTGCAGATTTCATATCGTGTCGGAGATCGAGAGCAGCAAAGAGAAGATGAATCCGTCTGAAACAGCTGCAAGTGATCTCAAATTGACACTATTGGGGAACAATATATATATAAAATACTGGTATTGATACAAAATATCCTCTCATGCACATTATAACTGCTGTTTATTATCTATTTCCATCTCACTCTCTCACACCTCTGTGCACACACTCTCAATTCCTTTATTCGGAATCTCTCTTCTCTGCACCTTTTCGCCATCTTCCAGCTTCTCTTTCTCAATTTTTTTTCACTTATCTTCCCCCAGTTCCATGGCAAAAGAGGGGGAGTGAAGAAACTCAGGGTGAAAGAGAACGGGAGAGACAGAGAGGGGCAGAGAAATGTGATGAAAGCCAAGGTCTGAAACTGGAAAATTGATCTTTTTTCTCCGGGACTCCTCTCCTTTTGACTGCAAGCGGCACTGAATATAAATTGATAAATTTGCCCGGCTGCACTTGCTATGACACCCAAGGCAAGTCGGGAATAAGATATGGCTCTGCGGCGTCGATACAGAGCAGGCGGAGGGGATCTCACTGTCGGAGCTGAACGAACGTGTGGGATTACATCTGGTTCCATGTGTCACTTATATAAACTGCTGTAGTGCAATAATCCCTGGATTCCTAGTAAAGTAGAACAGAAGTAAGAAGAAGTCAGTCTCGGGTTTCGTGTCATTTTAAGAATGTTCTCGTTAGGGTCATAGATTTTGGTGATTCTGTTAGCAACAAAGAGACTCCTCAACCAGGTGTTGGAAGTTGGAAACACTGCTCAGTTAGTTCACCCAGTTAACCAATTATCAACGTTTACATGCCATCAATCCCTGCTTGAGCTAATCCATCAGAAAGTGTTGTTTTGACAAGCTTTGACAGGTCTATTGAACCTACAATTTCTATCAAGATGTTATTTCTGGAAACACAGCATTGCAGGAGAGGTAGAGGGAATCAATAATTATGTCAGCAAGCAAAGCAAGCTCTGGAAAATCATTACAGATTGTATTTAACAGTTGAATGTGGCCACTGTGACATCACCCAGTGGTTTATAGACTGATGTGACTGACTGTCACCATTTTGACATCATTTAACACCATTTTGGCACATTTTTGGCACCATTTAGGCACCATTTTTACACTATTTAGCATCATTTTGACACCTTTTGGAACCATTCAGGTGCCAGTTGCACCATTTTGCATCATTTTTGCACCATTTTGCACCATTTTGCACCATGTAGGCACCATTTAGGCAAGATTTTCACACAATTTTGCCTCATTTTGCACCATTTAGGCACCATTCATGCACCATTTTGCATCATTTTGCACCATGTAGCCACCATTTAGGCAAGATTTTCCCACCATTTTGCCTCATTTTGCACCATTTAGGCACCAGGTATGCACCATTTTGCACCATTTAGCACTATTCTGACAAACTTCTGCATACACTGACTGCCTACAAAGATGACCAAATCCTCGGCGGGTGAACTCAGTGTGGTGACTCCAGCCATCTCCATCTAGCCAGAGCCTGACTCCACCTAACATCAAGTGGAGCCTGAGTGAAGCTGAACCAGGCCATGCAAACATTTCCGCCTTTGATCACGCATAAGCCTTACGACAAGTTAAACGGGTGAGTTGTCTAAAGCTTCACCTTTTGTACAGCTGTCCTGAACTGAAAAATTGGCTGTAGACCAAAATGTTTTGTGTACCAGGTTATAAACATGTTTATTCCTTCTCACCTATTTTCCTCTAAATGGAACCATAATTTGCAAAATGAACACCGTGCTGTGTGTGAAGGAGGTGTGAAACTAACTAATGAGACCATAAACTTATTGGGAAAATGTTCACTGAGGTAACAAATCAAGCAAGAAGTAGCGTAATTTTTTCACAGACCTGTGTGCTATCCGGCTTCTTTTTGCAACCAGAGGAGTCGCCTCCTGCTGGTTGTTAGAAAGAATGCACATTTAAAGTACCTCTGCATGACTTTTATCAATAGTCAATGAGCTTCAGGAGCTTCAAACATATTCCACTTGATTGTTGAGGAAGTCGTTTCTGTCACACCAATCATTAAATGTGTTTCATTCCACGTTTCATCCTACACTGATGAAACAGAAAGTGAAAGATCTAAATATCTGATAAAACATTCAAAGCTCCTTTTCTCTTTCATCTGTCCCACTTGGTCCCATAGCAAGTATCAAAGCAAAGTTAGAGAAAATGCTACACTGACGACACAAACCAGTCAATCACTTGCCAAACGAGTTAAGCCATCAAGCAGTTTTCAGACGAAGTCATTGCCTAAAACTCTGCATCACTGCCTTGCAAAGCGTTAACCAGAAATAACATTTGAATGTGTCAACCTCGGGAAAGTAGAACGTCTGTCACACCAGACATTATTGGGGCCTGTTCTGCACGACTGTACATTCATTGGAAAGGATTTTCCAGCTTATTGCCTGCTATCCATCCTGATCTGCATTTAAAAGAAATACATCCGGTGCCCACATGCGTCACTTCGCCTCCAGAATCGGAGCCTTGAAAATTGCCAATTTTCACACAGCGATACTTCATATTCCGCTCAGCTTTGTCAATTTGTCCCTCTGTGGCTCGGGCTAATACGCTCTCGTAGGATTGGGGCGGGTGAAAGGGAATGACAAAGTGCATTATAGTTCGATTATAATGTCCAATATAGAAGACCCATGTTTTTTTTTTTTTTCTTTCTGTTCTTGCTGCTTTCACTTAGATGGAGATATTGCATGTGACTTGTGAACTGGAGGGAAAGAAAGCTCTGTGATCAAAGCTCTCTCTTATTACAGGATCTACAGTGTATTACACCAGAAGGTCACTTGTAGGACATTATAGTGTCTACAGTACATCTCTGGGATAACTCCTTATAATCATCACTTGCATCTGTGGTTTTATTTGGATTCCTGTGAAAGTCTTCTGATGGACAAAGAGATGATGGGGCCTTTCCACCCATGTCGTATTGTTGCAGTTTGTCTCAAAGACATAAAGCGAGACAAATGAAATCAAAAATGGATGTTGTTTTCTATCTTTGATGAGCCTGTCATTGCGGCAAACTTTACCAGGTTCTGGACAGAAGGTACACAGAGTTTTCTAGTTAAAACCTGCTGCCTGCTGTGTCTAGAACACAAAGTAATACAGTAATAATGTGGCCCAAAAGAAAAAACAATAGCAGGAGTTGAAAGACGCCCCGTAGAGTTGTGGAGGCAGATCAACCAAGCATGTGGCAACCATAGCTAGATACCATGTAGAAACCATGGAAACCATGAAAACTTTGGATGGATTTGTCTTCAAATTGCAACTGTAAGTAGAGAATGAGTCTTTTGCAGTCTCATAATCTACTGAAACCATTCGGCGTGCTGCACGAGACTGCCTTGGTCACAAACCTGATTGCTTTAGCTATTAATAGTTGCATATAACTAGACGACACAGGCTTTCCAAATGCCGCTATGCAAACATTACAAAATTACATTAGAATATGTCAAGAACATGTGACTGACTGTTGCACTAGTTGGTAAGCATGACTTGCAGACAGCAGGTTTAAGTGAATATTGCTCATTTTTAAGAGCCGTGTTGGTTTAATCAGCATTTTCAGGCTGTTGCTAAAAGTTGTGAGCCTTTGAGCAGAGTCGAACATCTTGAATCTGTAGTTTAAAAACTACAAGAGAAGGAAAGAAGAAAACTATGGATTTGTTTTTTGGTTTCTCTATATAAATCTTCATCGTTCTATGAGGAGTGCCTTGAAATGATGCTAGGTTTAGATCTCAACATTGGGAAGGAGCTAAATGCTAAGACAACTTTTCATTCCAATTCAGCTTTAACTATACAACACCAAGACATTACATATAACACCCTATAAAGCAGGGGTGTCAAACATGCAGGCCAAACCAGTGGAAAAATGACAGATAAGACACTAACTACAAATTGTTTTGATCATAAATTTAAAAAATAGATTGCTCATAGTTTTTTTTTGTTTTGTGGCTTGTTTTTGTAATATTTTGTCTTGTTTTAGTTGTTTTTGTCTGATTTTCATCATTTGTCTCATCTTTTTGTCATTTTGTTTCTCATTTTTGTCGTTTTGCGTTTCCTTTTTGTCTTGCTTTTGTTTTTTGTCTCGTTTTTGTCATTCTGTCTTTTTTGTCTGAATTGTGTTGTTTCTCCAATTTTTTTTGTAATATTTTTGCTTTTTGATCATAAAGTAAAACACTGTATTGTTTAGTTCCAGATATCTTTGACTAAATGTTGTGTTCCTTTGTAGACACTCTGTGATCTGTAAGTTGTAGTTTGTAAATGATAAACTGAGGAATAGTATTTTTGAAATTGAACTTATTTTACTTCTGAAATTTACTTGTGTTTTGCAAATAATTAATTCCTTACACTTGAACATTTTCAGAGTTGTACTTTTTTGCACTAAAACAAAGGGAACATTTGGAGTTGTGGTTATTTTTAGGTTATTATGCTGCGATTTTACCGATCACTTGGGATCAAATTGGGCTGAATGTGAACTAAAATTAGTTTGACACTCCTGCTATAGAGGGTTTGCATCTGGATTTGAATTTGATGAAATGCTGTCGGACATCATATTTCACGAAAATGCCACCCACCATGAGCTCGAACTCTGCAGTAAATGCAGCTTCAAACTAACAAACACGCTTATTTGCAATGATAGCGAAGACTGTGGCGGTAGTAGAAAGACAGCTGTCTATCATCAGTCATGCATGTGGCTTGCACAATTGTGAAGCTCACACATGCCTGGTTGATAATACCACTGTGTGTGTGTGTGTGTGTGTGTGTGTGTGTGTGTGTGTGTGTGTGTGTGTGTGTGTGTGTGTGTGTGTGTGTGTGTGTGTGTGTGTGTGTGTGTGTGTGGACCGCACAGAGCCGTCTCCTCCCAAAGCCTGCAGCAGACAGCCCAAGCGGCCTCATGACAGCTGTATCTACAACCTCTGCTGCATTCGTTTGCAAAAATCCAGTTCTGCAACACGAGAACCAGCTTGATTTTTTCCCCCTTTGACTTAAAAAAAAAAAAAAACATAGCAGCTGTGGGAGAAGCACCAACACCAGCTTTCATGTTTTTGGCACCGGGAATAAGTGCAACGAGTGTTTAAACGTCACTCAAATCAGATTATTATTGTTTTCATTATGACTCGGTTAATGCAAATCACATTTGTTGAGTTCGGCTACCACCAGGAAAGCTCGGCTCAGATTCTTCATCAGCTCATTTTGATTGCTGGGTGTGTAAAATACCACCACACGGATAAGCAGGACAGAGCTGCAGTGTGGTTCATTATGGATGAATGTATGGAGGGAAATTTGCATTAATGCTGAAGGCTGAATTCTTCCCCTTCTTTCGCTGCTCCTCTCCGCTCCCTCTCTCTTCCTCTCTCTCTCGACTCCCGATTTAACACTTTTTAAAACTTCCGTTTCCTCCCTTATTCCTTCCTTTTGCTTAAACTTCTGTCTATCATCTGTCTCTTTCCCTCCACTGTTCGCTTTTTCCTCTGTCAGTGTCCATATGTGAGTGTTTCAGCTTTCCACATGCCCCTCGTTAGCTCCCAGCTATCTGTGTGCCACGGGGGGAAACGAGCGCTTATTATTTTATCACAGTGTGTGCCTGGGTGTGTGTGTGTGTGTGAGAAAGTGTGTGTGTTTTTCAGGCCGATGCGCTTAGAATAATCTGTCCGCACAGCGACACAGCAAAACTAGATATAATTGGGACCCAACACACACACACACACCATGGATTCAAACACACACACAGATGAGAGCGTCAGTGTTTGGGCTATTTTAGTCATGTTGATCCGTGTGTGTGTGTGTGTGTGTGTGTGTGTGTGTTGTTGGCTCTAAGTCGGCCTTGATCGTACCGATTAGGTGCCGCCGACTCCGAGTTACTCGCCTGTGAAGACACACCTGTAATAGAGTGAAGTGGTCTCCATAGCGACGGCGGTAAACACGAAAATAAAACACGTCTCTTCTTTCACGTTGGATCGCTCCTTTTTTCCCCCCAGCGTCTGAAGAGCTGCAACAGCAAACATTTGCCTTGTGCTGAGGTGGGCTGAGGCCAAATCAATAAATCAACCGGCGACGCATGAGGCCAATATTTGCTTTTTATTAAAAATAAACCACCTACTCAGGGTTGTCCGCTTCCTCCCCGTCCACACTTAATCAATAGCTTCTTCTTATTGTCCTTTTTGGTATGGCTCTCTGCTAAGCCAGACATTATAACGCCTTTATAAGTTCCAGCTATTGACTTCATACATGCTGACGAATCATGAAGAACCTCGAGGCCCTCACTGCGACCACAAGCTGATGAAGCACCCTTTGCTAAAGGTTTACGATTCATGATTTGTAACTAAGTGCAGTCTACAAACCCTTTAAACATCAGCTATACTCAATCAACAAATTATGGGTTGCCAGGTTTTCAGACAAAAATCTTAAACCAATTTTCTGAATGAAAGAAACTTTATGGAAATTCTGTGTAATTTAAAAGTTTTACAAGACATAATTGCAGAATTTTATGGGAGCCACATTGGGTTCTTATGGGCGAGTCCCAGTAGTCACCAATCATCTTGATAATGACCTCATACAGTTATGTTGGGCCAAACAAGACCAGATTATTATCGAAATCAATACGAAGAGAGCCAGAACTGCAAAGTGCACCAAGATATAAAAACACGTGAAAGTTATGCTAATTAATCCTTCCATTTCTACAACAAGAAGCACAAACCAAAGGACAGATATAAGTCTACATAACGTTTGTTGTGTTTTGGAAACCCTAGTTTCTACATTGTTTTGCCCAATATTAATCTAGCAGGCATGTCAACCGCCAAGGTGCTCTCTAACATGGATACCTCAACTGAACTGGATTATTACAGGTGGAAATGATAACTTCTGTTTTAAGAAAAAAGCTTAAATTTAATCTGAGGCATGTTGCATTTAAAAAAAAAAAGTCGAGTTTTCAGATAGAGACAGTCTTACTACAGAAAGTCTGGATGCATGTAAGTGTTTGCGTCATCGTATAGAGAAAGATTTAAACAGTTTGGTGAGGGGATATCTGTAAAGATTCCCAAGAAGCTGCGAGCATTTCTTGATGATGTACAATCATAATGGTATCATTAATAGTGAAAGCACTTAATCTGACTCCACCTTAGGGGTAGAATAAGTCAGGTGGTCCAAAACCCTCCATATCTCTAGCCAGACTCTTCTCCTCTGTTGTTCCCAAATGGTGGAACAATCTACCAAACTCTGTGCGTTCTGCTGAGTCCCTTTCTACTTTTAAGAGACAATTGAAGACTCAATTGTTCAGAGAACACCTAGCCAGGTAGAAAAAGCGCTGACAAAGTTGGAAAAAAAAGGAGGGGGGGGGGGGGGTTGGTTGGCAATTTGTCTGCAACTTGATGGCAACACCTTTGACCAATCGCACTTTTTGCACTTTTTGCACTTTTTGCACTTACTACAGGTTTTTCCTTATGTCTGAATTCTTGCTTATGTTGTACGTCGCTTTGGACAAAAGCGTCTGCTAAATGAAATTGTAGAATTGTAGAATTGAAAGCGAGCCAAAAGGATTTTCCCAACTTGGCAACTCAAATGATGGTTTAGTAATGGTTTCTCGATTAGCTGTAAAGCTTTAGTAAATGTTTAATTAAGCATTAATAAGCAATTACTCACAACTTAGAGAGACTTTTTCAAATTTTTTTTAAAATCTAAATGTATCTATGTGTGCTATCAGACGAGCAGACATGTCCACTCATCCTTTCGAGTTCACCTAAAGGTGCACCGAATTGATCCAGAAACTTGAAATAACAGTTCAGACATGAGAGTACCTCAACTTTTAGATGTAATTCAGGCCAACACGCAGGGCAGCATTCGAGTCGGACAGCTCGACAGCTCGCAGACTGCGCCTGGAGCGAGTCATCCATTATGTTCACACTCAGCAACCACCTTCGCATACAGCAGTTTGACATTTCTCAAACGGACTTCACGCCCGGCAGTGACACCAAACTGTCACTTCGGCTTAGGCTCCCCTTAAGTCTCGGTGTCACTCTCTGGCTTTTAAAGTCAAGAACAACAGGGCGTGGTGAGGAGGAAGAGGAGGAGGACGGGAGGAGGCAGACAGATGAAGAGGGATAGACGGGAAGTGGAGTGACGCCGAGGTGATGATGTGAAGCCACCTCGTCTGGCAGATCTGGGGAATCGGTGGGGAGGAGGTATAAAGCAGCGAGGAGGCGACCTGTCAGTCTGAGCGTAGAGCGAGATGACAGGTTGGAGGAGGGAGGAGAAGAGAACAGAAGCGACAGCGACTTTGAGACGAGGAGAAGGACGAAAAGGAGAGCGTGGAAGTTCTCACATTCCTTTATGGATTGTTGTGCGTTTGAGCGTCGAGGCTTAAAGGAAGGGCAAGTAAAGTCGCTGTCGGAAGTGAAGCACTACTTCTGCTATCACTCAGACAGCGGTGGCGTCAAATAGCCGAACTTAGAGGCCTGAAACTGCACAACCTGTTTCATTTGGAGCTCCCGCATGAAGTGAACACAATGGAAATGAGGAGCAGCGGTTCGTCACGCCTGAAGAGCCAAGCGTGTCGAATGAAGCGAGCCGCACTCTGGTCTGATGTTCGTATTAGTGTCTGAAAGTGGAAGAGGAAGGTACATTTGCTTGCCTTAGCAAAATGTTTGGTGCAGGAAGGTTGGAGATGTAGGTGATTACTTGTAGGGATGAGGCAGCTATCGGTGTTTGCGACTAGTTGTGTTTGTGTCAAAAGGGATTTGAGAAAGAAATCTCATTTTGCAGAATGGGATTATATAAAGTCAGATGGCGTGACGCGAATAGATTTGGTTCATCGCTCGGTCACTGGTGTAGCAGTTTAAGAATTGGCAGACATCATAGATTCATGCTTCAAATTCCTTGAGCGATGCGAGTTCAGCTGTTCAAGGAGTTTTTCTGCTACAAGTAATTAGTGGCGTCCAAAACTTGGCCTTTCTAAGTGTCTAATTGATGCTTTTCTTACTTTTAGCAAAAACATTTTCAGTCAGCAGTTGAGTCTTGTAGTATTTAGACATATTAAAGCAGCATTAATTGACTTTTTGCCCATCTGGATGAAGCAAAACAACACAAAACACAGCAGTGGCCACAAAAAGGCATTTTTTCCATTACAGAGCCACACTTTTATATATTTGAAGCCATGTTTCTGGTTCCCCAATGACTCCAATAGTCACTTTGCTTTCGATTTTCTCAACCCCTCAGATAAACATCTGCTATTTAACAGCTAAATGTTCCATTGACTTTTTCCACTGTGGACGATTTGACTTGTCAGACCCGGGAAAACACTGGTGGAACTGATGATAGCTCAGTTCTATTATGTGTCCCAGTAAGCGATGACAATGAACCAGCAAACTTAGACCAGGACCTTCCTTAAGTGGAATGCAGTAAATAGACTTGGGTTTTTCCAACTGTTTGCCGTGGAAAAAGTTGTATTTGTTACCCATTAGTCATCAATTTTGTCTGCTTGTTGTCTGATATTGAGCCCAGTCATACTCCCAACTCATCGCATACCCATTCGCATGACATTTTCAAACACTGCATATCATTTAGCATCATTTACAAACATGCAGGACCCTCCAATAACCTCCAGAAAACCCCAGACTTTGGTGTCGTAACTGTTGCTTCTTTTATGGTAACACAAAGTTTATCTTGTAGCATGTGCATCATAATGTTAAATCATGTGTTCTAACCCAAACCATGATCTTTTCCTGAACCTCAACATCTAGTTTGATGCTAAACTTAACTAAACAGAGAGTGAAAATGAAACTTAAGTTACAAAATAACATGAAATTCTGTGGAGGACGAGAACCTCTTATCTTGTGACTTACCCTGATGAATATAGATTAGGATGGCGTCAGTGCTGAAGGGCACCTTCAGTATGTCTTTTAAAAGGAAGCTTTACCAAAACAGCAATATCTGATGCCTTAGAAATAAGAACACGTTGGTTTTTTAGGGGGTGTAAAGTCATCTCCTGTGGCTGGAAATGTTTTCGTTAGACTGAAAGTTGTAGGTCATCAAACCAAAACAATGAGCTGTAAAACACCAAAGAACTCAGCAGAACAGTCATTTCATCTGTTGTTAATATAAAAAATAATACTAGTACAGCTTTAAAAGAGATATTTCCTTTCTTTATTAACTATCTGATGTAAGAATCTAGAGGTACAGTTGCCGCGCTCGAAGATCTACGTAGGTTCTCTTTGGAAGAATATCAACAAATCTCACTTCAAATCTGACTTCAGTTGCAAATAAAATAAAAAATGAATGGGAAAGCATTCAGAAGGGTGTTTCTTTTTAACTGCAGTATGTGTGAAAAAGCACATTTTTCCCTTCGGCAATGTGAGAAGGCTGAAGTTGGACTTACGGTTTTGTTAGAAGGAGCGTTTGCTGGTAGACTTTCAAACCAACTCTGGAACTTCTGAAGGTGGAGAAACGTGATCCAGCCGAGATCCCGCCCCATGCCAGGAAGGAAGCTCTGGATTATGAGTTCGGCAAGTTGTGATTTATGGATTAAGGGCCAGTTTAAACTTTAAGAAAACTCCCTGTTGTACCACATTTCTAACCAGATGAGGAAGTTCCTGCTGCCTCAGTACTTTGGTTGCAAATGAATGATCTGGTTTGCAGAACATGGCAGCAGACACAGCTGTGTGGTGGTGTATTTTGAATATTATAGTCTCCCTGCAGAAAGGGTTTTCAGTATTTTAAGACTTGGATGTTGTCTCAAACACCCACAGCCACAAGTTTTCATTTCAGACTGAATAACCAGTCTTCTTTATTAAATAAAAAACATCTAACCATGAGGACGTTTGATTCACTTTCTTATTGAATTTATACCTCATAAGGCTGTTTGAGCATGGAAGTAGTTCAAGGTTTCCACAGCTTTACCTTCATTACCTCTGCCAGGAGGTTATGTAATCACCGGAGTTTGTTTGACTCTGTCAATTGGCTGTGTGTTGTTTTTCGTAGTCTGCTTCCTGAAAAGCCTTTTCTCTTCTAATGTTGAAAGTGAAAGTAAAACTTCATAGCCCATAAGTGGGTGATGTAAGCAGCTAAAAAGAAATAGCATTTTTCCAACATTCTTATAATGTTATCACCAAATGGCTCCAATCTGCGGTACCATAAGAATGATGTTTTGTTATTTTTAGGTCTTCTTCGTTGATCATCAGGTAGTAAATATTTGGATTTCTTAACTGGGACATGTGGCTTTAGCCTGAGTTTTTTAACATAATCCCAAATCCTTGAAGTTGGTTTAAGATCAGTTGTTAAACATGAGTCAGATGGAATGAAGAAAAAAGCTAGGATTATCAAAAATCTAACAAAAAACCCCCCAAAGACGCTTACTGTAGTCGGGATAACTGTCGTTTCTAAGACGTTAACGGTTTTCCACCTGTTCTCAAAGTCTTCAAGGATCTTCAGTGAGTGAAGATGATGCCATTTTTCCTAGGCCATATAGATTTAGCTTCAAATTTACAGCAAGAAATCATACATGCAGCCATCATGTGCTTCGTCCAATGGAGACATTCAACCAATTTACAAAGCCTGGCATTGGAATGAAATTATGCTATTGAGATAGAGTTGACAAAATGGGAGTTGTCATTTCAATCTTCGTCTGAAATTAAGGCTCATTGGTCAAAAACTGCCACTGCAATCATGCTCTTTATGCCGCGCAAGAACAATAAGCTTGATAGATGCAGCAACAGTCACCAAAAGGGTGTTTGAATACATCCAGACTGCAGAAAAAGATGAGGAAGTCCTCCAAAGGGAGCGTCAGTACTGGCAAGCTCCCTCTGAACAGTAATTGTAATGTATTTGTGTTGTGTTTTATTCATTCATATTTCCCAGACAGTGTGTGTGTGTGTGTGTGTGTGTCAGACTGGACACATATGGTGCAGGGGGCTCAGCTGAATGGGGGAATAAATAAAAAGGCAAGTGGTGCCGCTGCGGGACGGTGTGAAAAATGGTCCAATTTGTTGCTGAGCTGAAATCAATGGGACAAGCTGAGGTGTGGGTTTCTGCCGCTGCGACAACGCTTCTCCCACAGCTCCCGGTTCTTTTCCAGCATCCAAACCTCCCTCTCCATCTTTCTCAGCTCATTCTGCAGGATCCATGCCGAATGGAATGGACTATGGCCTTTTTCTTTCTCTGATTTATCTGATTTCAGCTCGGTGACTTTGCCTGGCTTTGATCTTCTCTGTTTTGCCACATTGACCTCTTTTATGCTATCTTTGATGTTCTAGGAAAACACCTTGAATGCGACATAAAGCTAACCGGAGCATGGCCAGAATGATTATGTTCTTTCCCATATCTGAGTCTGGTGTGAAATAGCCCAATCACATCAAGATACTTCCAGCACACTGTGGTGAAAACAGCAGAATCTTCAAAACTGCTTCAGGCTTTGATGTCAGTTCTGTAGAATCAAAGGCCTTCTTTTCACAACTAGCTTTTGTATTGATCCTTTGCAGTTTAACAGGGAGAAGAAGGAGGATCATAGAAGAGCGTAGATGTCTTCATGAAAAGGGTAGACAAGAAAGCATTGCAGGAATTGAAAGCGAGGAGTGGATTGTTGCCATGATTGTAGACCGTCTGGATAATAAACAGCTAAAACTCAGGAAATCCGAAGAAACCAGTTGGTTGGTTCTAATTAAATAAATCACAGAACAAGAGTTCTGCCCTCTCAAGCAACTTCTTTAATGTACACTTGATGTTCTTTCAGTGTCAAAATGGTGATCCTTTAACTTTAGTTTCATTTTGGGGAGAAGGAAAAAGTCAAATCTAGCGGGTTTGCTGGCACAACGGCACAATTCGGGTTATTTCCAATAAATGTTTTTCCTCAGACATTTCAGGATGTTGGAACTTTGTCTGGATGGTCGGATCCTTGGGGATGAATTCAAAGTGCACATCCCCGTGAATGTCAGACAACATGACAAGCATGCTCTTGGTTCTGCTGCTGAACCGATACGCCTTGTTCATTCTCTGACACGGCAGTCTGTCCACTGAAGCTTACAGTTTGGCATCGGGGTCGGATGCTCGACGTGAAGGTGGGATGATTTCGACACAGGATTTGATGTTTGCATTCTGCGCGAGTTTAAGGTCCACGGTGAAACTGCAAATGCATATCTGATAGAACTCGACTTCCAAATGTGGCAGGAGCCCTGGGAGTGGTGTGTTGCTGCACAGGAAGATGACTTTGAAGGACAGAGCAGCCAAATTTAAATCAGGTTTTCGCTTTTTGTCACGCACTCCTAGAACTTCTTGCAAATTGCCAAAAAAGTTAACGTCTCTTGGATGACATTGATCAACATAAACTGACAGGATCTAGTGATACAAATGAGCTCATGGATTTAGGAAAACACTTTTAGCTCCCGTTGAAAGAAGTAATTAAAAACCACAAGAGAATCAGGAAAAATGAAAGTATGAACAGGTCCTGTACCCGCCTGCAGCAGCAGATGGGCAATTCCATTTCTGGCCTCGGTGGCACAGACTCAAATCATTCACACTCACAGAAATCTCCACTGAAAATCTGTCTCCAACATTGCTCCGGAACATATTACCCAGACAGACAGAAGTGTTATCTCCAGTTGTTTGTTTTATTTTTCAGAGCAAAAGACAGAAAGCAGATGGTGATGTTTAAATATAGATAATTTGTAGCTAGGCAGCTGGTTTAACCTTTTTCATCCAGTGTCTCAGCCAGTTTTGGTTGTTTATCAGCTGCTAGACTTTCGAGATATAGATTTTTTTTTTCTTTTAAAAAGATTTTTAAAGGGCATGAATGCTGAAAAACTCAAAAAACTTGGTGGAATGTTGACTCTGATGAAGGCCGCATACCAGAACGTGTCTTATAAAACAGCCCAGACAAAATGAATCACAGAGCAAGCAACTAAAACCTGAAAAATAAAGTGGCTCCCAGCCTCCAAGACACTCTGACTGCTCGACAGTGTAATAAATCCCTTTCTATTCAAATCCACCCTCAACAAAACGTAGTTCACTCTTTTTAATTAAAGCAAAGAAATCCTAAAAAAGAGGGGGAAATGAAGCGAGACGGGAAAGGAAGTCAGTGGGCAGAAGAGAGTAAACAGAAAAAAAACCTGAGAGCTAAAGTATTAAATCGAATGGACTTTGGTTGGAGATGCCCCAAAGACACTTAAACAACCTCCTGATCCGGTTGCAAAGTGAATTAGGAAGCTAGACGTTTAAGCGAGGATGGAACCCAACAATCCAATGATGAAGGTCTGCATCTCTTATCACTGTTCCACTTCCTCTACTGATGTCTGAATGTACATTTCGTTGTCTACTTCATTTGGATGGTAGATCTTCACGACATGCCGCCACAGACACTGAGCACCCATGACACCTCTAACGAGCTCCCATGATGCTTTGCCATGTGGCTCCTTTGCAAAATGTAGGCTTAAGGTGAGAGTTGATTGGCTGCTGAAAAAAACATGCTGTCGACCTTCTCCGCCCTTCTCGTTGGCTCGCCGTGACCCGTGAGGTGATAGGAATCAAATTAAGCCCTAACAGCGACCATCAGTGACAGACCCTGCTAGCATATACCTATATCTGCTTTACAGCTCCGAGGATTTAATCAGGAATTTGGCAATAGGTAGGAATGAGATGTTTTAATTAACCAAATGGGACACTTCTAGAGGCAGATAAAGTTTTATGTCTCCTTTCAGAGGGTGTGCTCGCGCATAACACCTTGAAAGCTATCTTTTATCTCTCAAAGCTCGTGATAGAGTTGTTAATTTTGTTTGTTTGCGACGGTTTCTCGGTTTTACGATCGAGGCTCACGCGGCTGGATTTAAAGCCCTTTATTGGCCCCATCTGCGTTATATTCCAAAATGACCTGTCGGCGCAGTCGGCGAGCTCCAACCACGGAATAAATAACAGCCGGTTGATTCATGCGTTCGGGAAGTTGTGCTAAACTCTTAGCTCTGAGGGCTTCGCCTGAGATCTGCAGACCAGCGGGAGCACGTTGCATTTCCTCCGCCAGCGACAGAGCGGTGATGAACAACGCGATGAAAGAAGAATAAACATCGCGGCGGGGTTGGGGAGGGAAGGTGAGGCAGATGGGAGTGAAAAGAGAAAGCTTGGAAGGAGGGAGAGAACAGCGATAGGAATGGAACATAGCTGGGACAAAGTTGAGCAATGGGCAGGAAGTGGAAGCACTCTGCGGCTGGCAGAGGAGTGGCGACGACAAGCAGCCTCATTACTCTCATTTAAATGTCAGCGGCTGAACCTCAGCTCATTTGTTTTGTGGCCGTTTAGAATGCCGTCCCGTGGGCTCTGATCCCTTCGCCTCCACCGCCTTAATTGAATCAGATGATAAACAGCAGAAGAGTGTTAATTTGCAAGTGTGAGTGTGGGTTGTTGGCAAAGAGAGATAAAGATGATGTACTGGATCTGTCTGCAAGTGGGTTAGTTGTCGTTTTTTTTTTTTTTTGAACACACAGTGCAGCAGAGATTGGATCCATGTCTGCAGGCCACTCTCAGTCCAAACACATACGCTCCATAAGCAGCTGCACGTTCACATTTAGACTCATGGGACACTCTGCACACACTGTTTTGTTGTTGATTCCCAGCTAATTTGCACACTTAGGCAAATTTGCGCGTTCAACCTAGCAGCCAAACATCGCCCCAAATCTGTGCTTCATGCTGATTCTTTAAGTTCAAACCGAACAGGCAGCAGAATCTAAACAGCCGGGATGCCTGCTAAGGAAGCTTTGATCATTCAGTGTGCGTTTGATGCACTCTCTTCTCGCAGGGAACAAAGCAGAAGCTGCTCACAGCTGAGATGAAGTCGCTAATGGTGGATTGTAGTCGAGGAGCTCATTAGAAAATAATTAAAAAAAATGCTAAAATGCATCTTTTTTGCCCTCTTTTTGTGAGTTAAATTCTCAGTAATGTTTGAAGACATTGATTAAATGACATATACTTAACAGCAAATGATAAAATGGGAACATAGGAGAGTAGAACCCTAAATAATACATGATGTGTATAATTTAATTAATCATTTTGGTATTTGAGGCTTATCTAATCTTTTGTTGAAGGTAACCCCATGCATTAAAGAACCCCTAAAGAAAATTAAGTTTTTTAAACAAGAAGCTCTTGTTAGCGTGTCCAGATGTGTTTTTTTTATAAGCAGGAAGACGTATCATGAGTGAAATATGCAGTCAACACTACAGCTGAACATTTCTGAGATTTAGATAGACTTTATTTTTTTTGGAAAGTTGTCTAAAATGAGACATAGCCATGCAACATTGTAGAGAGCATTGCTATTGTGATATATCAACTTGTAGGGGACCCTTTAAGCCCTTCTTATTCTTCTTCATGATGAAGATTTAGAGGTGGAGGCGGATATTCTTTTACATATTCCTACATCTACATGTGTAGCGTTCCATCAAAACCATTGCAACGCATGAAGGGATTATTTTTAAGGGGGGAAAAAAGCGACTACATGCGTCATTTTAATACACAAAAATTAGTTGTCAGGGTTGAGTCAGTGCCAGAAGACCTTTAAAATGCTAATTAGTTTGCCTATTCATCAGTCTTGCACAGTATTTTGCCAAGGTTTTGAAATGTGCTTTCAGTATTGTTATCACATTTGCCATTGATGAAATGAACACTGGTAGATAGTTTGTTGTTGTGTGGTAAAAGAAAATGTGACGTTTGATTAAAAGAATCCTACATTTGGCAACAACTTGGCACGCTGGAATCTGTGAAATGCTCAAATGTAACGCTCCAGCAGCACCAGTAGACACGAGTGATTGTTGTTTGAGTCCAGCATTTCATTTGTACGGATCAGTTATTCAAAACGAGAGCCGAGTGTTGCATATGGGAATCTCTCACATTTGTCAGTATTAGTGAAAATGGGACACCCGTTACAAATGGAGACCCATCAGACGCTGCACTCACTTAGACTTGCATCAAATCTGCCTTCAGGCCAGGAAGAGAAATGTCATTTTGAGATTCGCCTCTTACCAGCGGAGTGACTTGTCAAGAGGATGATGATGGTTTTTGCAGATTTTACTGCTCACTGAAGTGTTAAACTCACCAGATGTAGAGCTGAACACGTACTTTCCACAAAACATACACATGTAGACTGTGTGTATGTGTGTACTAGGTCTTATTTAAGATAATACGAATTGTTCTGTGGCTTTTTGGCCTTCTGGACCTTTGTGATCGGCCTTGCTGTGGGGATGTATGTGTGAAGCCTAATTGTATGTTGTTTTGACATCTTTCATTTGAAACTATCCTTAGTCAATTTTTGTGATATGAACTTGATCCGAGCAAACATTAACAAAACTTTCAAGTGCTGTATTGTTACAAGACATACTATATGGAAGAATTCACATAAAAACACTTTGAATTTGACCAAATTTCAAGTTTTTAACACATCGTGATGCCATAAAAATGTCTGTCCATGAACATTTTTGTAAGTCTTTATGCAGGCTTTAAAACAACATGCATCACCACTTTAGATTGCAGTTGTCGTCCAAATATAAAATTGACATCCACGGATGAATTTCAGCTGTTTAAGCACACTCTGCACGGGTTGCTGTCGTCCCTTGCTTGTGTCAAATATGCGCCCCCTAGGGATTTGTTTGTTTTTGTTTATCTTCTCTGTGTTCGGTCACCTGTGTCCAACAACTTACAACAAAGAGGAGAGTCATCTCAGAATAGTTTCCCCTGTTCTTCTTTCTATTGTTTCTTTATTTTTCTCTTTCCATATTCCTAGGGCGACACCAACAGCTGAAATTTGGTTTCCTTGTGTGTTGTGTATATACTTGGCCATTAAAGCCGATTCTGAGTCTGATTACTGCCGGGTTGCAAATGTGAAATTCCAACCTGATGCACTTTCTGTGAACGTCACTGCATATGAGCTATTATAGGCGATGGCCAGGCCTTGATCTGATTTAAATGAAGTCATGTCGTTTAAATATGCGATTCATCTGTTTCTGACGATAAAAACTGGTCATGGATGGTGTAGATTTCTTGCCACGTGCAATTACGTGCACACAAAAGCGCATAAAACACAAACAATCACTTTCTTTTTCATGTCTGGTCGGATTCGGTGCAGTAAGAATACATCAGTATCTCATACGGCCTGATTGTGTCGGCTTTTCAGTGGTTTCCTCTTTCAATTAGTTTTATGAGTAAATCAAGTGGAATTCAGCTCAGCCAGTCCACATTTCACTGTGAAAAGACTGAATAATCACCGTCCTCGGCCTTGGCGTTCTGTATGAGGCTCTGTTACCGATGAGCAAAATCACCATATGAAAAAAAAAGTTAAAAAAACACAACCCTGTTTGATTCCCGTTGCCTGTCGTGATCATCTGCTATGCTAACCCAGGTGGCATGAACAAAACACCAGGCAATTTGTGTGAGGGGTGATCCCCTTCAAACCCGGTTTGTTGATCCTCATTTGATTCAGCATCGCTCCGTCGGTCTCCAGACCCATCGCCATGTTTTATTGATGCAATGAATAAATAAGCAAATTAATAATGAAACAAAAGTATGCGTTTTTTTTGTTTTTAATGCATCGGTGAACCACCGCCTTGTGGTTCTTGTGTGTGTGTGTGCTGGAGGGGTAATGAGCTCAGGGATATGCTGAGTGAACAAGGATAGAACGGTGACAGCATATTGAATGGAGATGAATGTGCGCTGTGAGGATGACTGGCAGCGCTAACAACGGAGCAAAGCGAGACGGCCCTCTGATCCTCTGCACCTCGGAGCTCAAACACGAGCTGCTCCCTGACAGCCACAAAAATCAATAATTCAGAGCAATCAGCCCTCCGACATTTCATGTTCCCTTTAATTGCGTCGCATTGTTGATTTTAAGTGGACTGAAAAGATGACTTGAGCACCGTATCCCTGCTTGTGGAGAAGCTATGGCAGTTTTTTGTTTGATTAGCAAAAGTCAAGATGAGATTAGATTTGGCCCTGAAATGTATGACTGTGATATTGTTCAGTTCAGTTGCATACTGCTACATGATGTTGTTGAAATATTCTCGCCTTACCTTGAAGTTTGAATCAGCACCTTTAACGTTATAATTCATACACTGTGTATGCAATACTGTGCACAGTAACAGCTTTACAACTGTACAATGACAATGAACAACCTTGGGCTGAATGGAAAATGATAGAAATACTACACACGGCCAGTAAAAACTTGGGACACACCTTCTCCTTTAAAGTTTTTTCTTTATTTTCATGACTGTAGATTCACACTGAAGGCATCAAAACTATACGTGAACACATGTGGAATGATGTAGTAAACAAAAAAGGCTGGGAGCATCAGTTGTGTTGTGCAGAAATTAGGTGGGGTCCACAGTTAACAGCCCTATTTGACAACTGTTAGAATCCATATTATGGCAAGAAGCAATCAGCTAAGTAAAGAGAAACCACAGTTCTGGTGACTCGGATGGACTTATGCTCAGCAGTAGAAGTGACTCTTGGTCGCTTTTTAGGGATTCATTCAAAGTTTTTGCAAGTTTCCAGACCGACTGGCCTTCAGTTCTTAAAGTAGTGATGGACTCTTGTTTTTCTTTACTTAGCTGACTGGTTCTTGCCATAAAATGGATTCTAACAGTTGTCAAATAGGGCTGTCTACTGACCAACACAACTAATAGTCCCAACCCCATTAAGGAGGCAAGAAATTCCACAAATGAACCTTGAAGTGAAACCATTTGAGATGAAAACCTCGTGAAGCTCATCCAGAGAAGACCGAGAGTGTACAAAGCAGTAATCAATGTAAATACTGCAATCTGCAATGTAAATAGTCATGAAAATAAAGATTAAATGAGAAGGTGTGTCCAAACTTTTAACTGGTAGTCTAAGTCTCATGCTGATCACCAGGCCAGAGTGAGATTTAAAACTGTTTTACTTCACCCTGATTAAAAAAAAACAATCAGCTATCATTGAAATTATTGAGTCTGTTTTAAAATATTCTCAACTGCAGCTTCACTAACTCTGATGCCTCAGAAAGGAAGCCCAACAAAGTTCTACAGACAGTAGCATGGCGGTGCCTGGAGAGGTTGGTGTACTCGTATTATTGAGCAAGCCATCCAGTAAAGGAAAAACGCCCTGACGTGTGGGACAAGTCTTGCATATTGACTCCGTCCAAAAATGACCCAGTAGTATTTTCATATTGTCGTTTAGCTTCCAGTGCTCGACTTCAGGGAGTCAGGATCGTTATGAAATTAACATTAGCCACAGACGAGGAGCAGATTTGCAATCAATACTAGTCCACAGACGACTACATAAATATGCATTTTGAGTGGACTGCGCTATTCTTTATTCTGTTGTCTGTCCACACATGAAAATTAGACAAAAGCTCTTTTGTTTTTGCAAGTGTATAAACCACAAGCTTCTTTTGTAAACCGATAGTGAATGCCAGCATGTGCCGCGATTATAAAATTTAAATATTTGCCAGTTTACTAATGTTGCTAGTCCTACTATAGCCACACGTTACAACATACCCGGCTTTATCATCAGTTTTCCTCCACATGAGAGTAGAATGTACAAAATGAGTGTCATATTGCACTAAAGGAGACGTGAAAGTAGTGATGGAGTCCATAAACTTACAGAGGAAATGTTTACTGAGGTCACAAATCAAGTGAGAAATAAGGTTATTTCCTCATAGACCTCTATATAATAGTGAAAGCAGAGGAGTTGCCCCCTGCTGGCTGTTGCACAGAATGCATGTTTAAGGCACTTTTGCATTGACTTCACTTTTCAGACCTCTTTGATGTACTGTACCATGCATGGCCCGACACAGACCTAATGCATGCATGCAAAAAAGAGCACATTGACGATGAGGCAAATGTACTTTTAACGAGGATTAAGAATTTCATGATAAAATATTTCAAAAACTGTGACACCTCTTAGTACTTGCTTACAAACCAGCTTTAGGTGTGCAAAAGTTGCCCAGGTGCTGCTAACAGATTACTGCCAGTACTTTTAACCAAACCAGCACAACCAGCAAAGGCATTGAGCACTAGCCAATCAGAAGAAGAGTAGCGCAGATAGCACCTTCACCATCCTATAGAAAGGAAATCTGACTGGCAACCCATTATTTAATGATACACATCAAAGCGGGTTTAGATGTGGCTAGATGCAGTGAAAATGGAGAAATCTGTGGCTGTAGGTTGTGTTCCTGCACTGCATCACTGCTGTTTACAGCACTGCTGGCCTCTTCAGTGCATATGCAAAGTTTTTAACCTTCAAAAATGGCTTTTTATAACAGATACGGCCCAGTCCTGGCAGAAGAACCTCCAGGGTGGACAGGGATGATGAATAGCTTTCAGATAGGTTTCAGGCTGAAAACACCACCTGTGGAAATCCAAAGTGGAAAGACTTCAGTAACTTCAGATCCCAGAAGCCTGAAGCTGAATATTAGAAAGCATTTTACGCAGAATCCAATGCATAAATACTGGACATTCTTCAGGAACAGATTGTTTCACTGTCAGGAAGAGGACAGGAAAGATCACACTGATCAGCTAAGTTGCTTTAACTGTATCTTTGGTTAACTTCTGGGCTGAATTTTTGAAACCGTCATGCTCATAAGGATGCTTCACATTTATGCTTTTCTCTAAACCCAGACATGCATACGCTACGAGACTAAAAAATAATGGTGTCTGACTCACTGCGGGATATTATTAAGATTATCTTGCCAGAGGGAGCAATCAGGGAGCAGAGCACCACCTCATGTGATCTCATGGGGAAGACAATGTAAACAAATGAAGACTGTATTAATGCTAATCATACTTTGTAGTGAGAAAAAAACAAAAGCAGAAGGCCAAACGGTGGTCCACATGGGTTGTTTGTTCTTCAGCGAGAACTAGAGGGGAAATTTTAACTAGCAGTTTTAATATCTGTGGCTAACTTTAGCTTCAAGAGCAGGAATATTTTGGATTGCTTGGCAACAGATGGTCCAGGCATAGACTGTATATATAGTGGACGTAGCATCTGGCTCCAGAATTGAAGCCAACCCGGAAGTGTCAAAAATTTGCAATATCACGCCGTCCGCTAGGGTTGGCTCCAAAAAGCTTTTTCTCCATAGACCCCAATTCATTTTTGGAAAAAATACAATTTGATAGACTGATGTTCTACAGCTCAGGATTTTTTTCCCGTTAGTTTTCATGGTCAAAATGAGAGATCAGGTGGCCGATCTTAAAATAAATCAATACTGAATTTTAAATAAATCGTTAAAGTTGGCGGAGCCAGGGGGCGTGGCTATACTTGATAGACAGCAACAGAAGCCTCTGCGGTAAAATGTGGGCGGGATAAGAGAGTCCTCAGCCAATCCTGCCCCTAGTTGCTCTCCGGTCCAGTCTGTTTGATGACGCTTTTTTCGTCACTGGCTCCAAAAAATCCAAAACGGCGACCAGGAAGTAGCAAAATCCGGGCTTCATTTTCTCGGCATTGAAACCAGCGGGTGACGTCACGGTTAGTTTACGCCTGGGTCCAGGTGGTAGTGTGAAATATATCCAGATTTTAGCCTGTAAAACTCAGTTATATTTGACATCATCGAGGCGGAGTGGATGAGTTTCAGCATCAAAAGACTGTTAAAGTAAATTAGAAATATGGATATCTTACAAGAGAAGTAACTTCATAGGATATTATAGCGTTCAAAATAAGCAAATCAAAGCAGAAACAACATATATCAGCGAAATGCTGACAGCTACATCGTTTCAGACCAAGATCCCAAACCAGATTCCTTCCTGGATTGTCTGAAGATGTTAAATTGGTGCAAATCAGTCCCAAACTCCTCCAATCTGACCCCAACATGAGACCTTCTTGTTCACTGTGCCATTGGTGATCTTCAGTGCTCCATTGGTTTAACCTGGCTGTGGTTACAAGTGCAGTAAAGGCAACCACACCTATCACTGAGTGAGATGACAATGAAACACTGTTTGCCAACCTGCCGTTCAGTAAACAGACTGCCTTACTGCAAAGGAAAAAAATGCATGAAACAAACTGCGTAATAGTGAAGGATGTGTTTGCTTGAATGACCGGCTTTATTGTGAAGGACGTGTTTGTTTAAATGTGATGCTGTCGGTTACTTTCGTGCTTTCTGCTCACACAGTACCTAACTGTACTGCAAAGGGTGCGTCAGTTTAAACAGACTGTTATTGCAAAGAGTCCATTGGCCCAAATAGAACACCTAGGCCCTCAAGCTTTGTTCCATTTTGACGTTAATGTCCACTGAATTCCAGATCCTTTTTCTCAAATTAAAGTAACAACTTCAGCTTGTACCGCATAGACAGAGGACGGCTCTCTGCTGCAGTGTTCTGGTTTTCCTATTGGTGTTGGATGGTTTCTGGTGGGAGTGTAGGGTCAGCTGAGGCGCATGCAGCTTTACAGTGCTGAGGAACAGGAAGTATCACGTACAGAGAAGGAGGAAGTGCTGATACCAAGAGACCTCGCTGCATAATAAATGTGCTGCTGTCTTTGTCCAGACTTCGGTCCCCGCCGGGATACAGCCCGATGCCCCAAGCAACACTTCAGCAGCTCCCACCAGCACACAGCTCCACGGTGTAAAGTTCCCCTTTGATACCCGTCCAGGAATTTGTTTTTCGTTGCTGGAAATCAAGTTCTCTCAGGCAGGGAGAGCCTCTGGTGTGCTATGCATCTTTTTGCTTTGTTTATTCCACTTGCGATGACACCGTATAAATCTTACTTACGGAAGTGACAGAGGATTTATCCACGTGACGCAGCGCCCTCCTTCTCCGGAATATCATCGAGACACCCCGAAGGCCTCACTCTCAATACTCATCAGGGCAGAATCAAATCAATCAGCATTTTATCAGCAGCACCAAACGCCGCTAAGGGTGTTTTTCAAGCTGGAAGCACTGATAACTTCTCCAGGGCTTATTTCATGGTCTGTAAGCCTTTGCAAACAACAGACAGTATTCATGTTTGCAGTCACTTAATTACTTGCTTTTGTTGTCTGATCACTAAAGGCAGTAAAGTGGGAAAACCCAACAGCGCAGCATGTAATCTGAGTTTAACAGCACGTGAACGACTACGACAGATCCCAAATGCCCCGTTTCAAATAAGACACTGGCGAACACATATCAGATGTCAGCATGTGTAAACACATCGGTCCTGCTGTTTTTCTTGCCTGATCAATCACTTAGCTGTGGTTTAGGGAACAGTGGTTATTCCTTTCATTAAAAACGTGGAAGAAACAGTTCTTGTTTTAAGACATTGCAGCTCAAAGGCTGATTTCAGACATTTTGTATACAAGGTAGCATCACAACAAAACTGAAGTTCCTGTCCAGTGTCGAATTTAAATCTGGACAGCCACACATCTGAATCAATGCCCATATTGTTTTAGCACAGATTTAAGTCAGTTTGCTCCCGTGCAGACAACGGAGGACGAGATCACATCATTTTGATCGGCCCACATGGGCTGGTTTCAACATGGGTCACTGACGGGAACCGGTTTGGGCAAAGTGACTGAAGCCACCTTTACACTTTGGAGAGAATGTTAAAACCACATTACTAGAATGTAAGCCACATCTACAAACCTCATCGAGTCCAGGAACCACATGTATGAATACAGCAGGACACATGATCGGTTGCAACGTACAGTTAAAGTTAAACAAAACACCTATTCTGTTTAATCTTCTTGCAACCCTTCGACACACACTGGTTTACAGCTCGCTGCCCTGTAAACCAGTTCATTTATTGCCTCTGTACGCTGTATTGACTCACAACAAGCCGTGATATACTGCCCACTTTAGAGCATGCAAAGCATTCATCATTAGATTCTGCTGTGATGTACCACGCACGCATAAAATATGTTTCTCCAGCAGGAGGGCTTTGAATCACACACACACACACACACACACACACACACACACACACACACACACACACACACACACACACACACACACACACACACACACACACACACACACACACACACACACACACACACATAACCGGTCATGAATCCTCTGTCCTTTGATGTGAGGAATACATTTCTGTCCCTCAGTTCATCTTACATGGCTGCCTCTGTGTTAATTGATGTGAGCTTCTTTACCACTTCCTGCTCTGGGGTTTCCCCTGTTTGGCAAAAAACAAGCAGGGGGTCGGTTTAATGAAGCTGATTTATGTGTGTGTGCATGGCCATGAGTGATTGCGTGGAGTGTGTCTGCAGAAAGACGAATCTAACAGTTTATTCTCCCAGTCTTCTGGCGTCCCCCCCGAGGTCCCGCTTGCCCTATGTTTCCCCACAAAGCCAGTGCAGGATGGCCAGGCTGCATCCATGACTTGGAGTTAAACTTACTGTACAATTAATGAGCTCAAATTCCAGAAAATGAACTTGACTTTCCAAAGAGTTTGACCTATAAAGTCCCTATAGGGCTCTCACTTTATAACCCAATCTACTGCCCAATCCGGCTCGTCTTCTTCACAGTCTTTCATTCTCTCTCTCTCTCTCTCTCTGACTCACTCTTACACCTAGCTTTAAGAACTTGACGCTGTAATTTCATACTTTGACAATGCATAAATGCTACAAGAATGGCTGTGACTGCAGGGCAATAAAAATAAATGAATTGGAGATAATTACTGCAGGTATCAAGGATGTCACATTTCTTCGCCTGCATTCCTTGACTTTGAAGTCATTCGTACGCATAAACACACTATTGGTTAGGTTAACTCTGATGAATTTGTCTAATTAACTCCCATAAATGAGAACACTGCCGAACCAATTTGGAGCCTAATGCGCTGAGTGTTGCTATTGCTTCCTGCCCCAAAGATCATTTTCTGACTGTATTTCTGATTAATTCAGTGTTGTCATCATTGAAGAAACGGCTTTTCTTTCAAAAATACGGACATTTTTAAGTGAACACATACTTTTATTGTGTCACTAATCAAAAGAGTATTCACTTTTGTTTCACTGGGGTTTAGTGATATTCCTGTTGCATGCTGTATAACATCCCCATTAGTGTAATTAAACAGTTATTTAGCAGCCACTAAATAAACCTGCAAGTGGACTATTACCGGCTCACAGCACACAGTGGAAGGCTGAACAAGACCCTAATGTTCCACCCCAAAGTGACTCATCGTGTATATTAATAAACAGCATCCAGCACTTGTTGATATGTGGCAATGTCAGGCACCCGTAAAACACATTAATGGGCATGCAGGGCTCCCAGAACATACAGTAACATCAGCTGTAGTTGGAAGCATATTTAACTAATTAATAGTGCCAATCATTTCTCTATTTCTCTTTTTCTTTCTCCGGTGTGAGAGCAGACAGCGTTTATATCTGAGCACTAATGGAGAAAAAGTGTAAAGGAAGGAAGTGAAAGACAGCGGGAAAGAGGGGGAGTGACTTAGTGGAGGCTAATGAGGCTTCATTAACTGCAGCTAATTGGTGCTTTAACCTCTGGCTGCGGCTGTCATGATGCTTCTCTTTGCCAGCAGGGAGACTCAAGGGAATCAGGGCAGAGCAGGCGTTCTGTCCTCCGACGTTCATTTTCACCTTCCCTTCTTTTCTGACACTTAGAAAAAAAAAAAAAACTATTTATTCTCTGCCGGTGTGACAGGCACCAGTCAAAGCGGCTTAAATCCTCCAAGTCGGCGTGGAAACTTTGGAGAGGTGAACAGAGGTGAGCTGGAGGAAAGGGAAGGAGGTGAAAGAGGGCAAAGAGAGAGAGAAGGGGTGGAGGTGAGAGGAGTATGTTAGGTGAAGCTGGGTGAGTTTGCATCATAATGACAGCAGACCTTTTTTTTCTCACCCCTCCCAGGCGAAGCAAACACTTAATCAAATGCAAGTGAAGATCCTGGCTTCAAATTGATTTTTGGGTCTCTTTTGCAGGCTAGCGGGCCAATCAGCACAGCTGAATGGTTTGATAGATAGTTTTGGGGACCAATAAATGAGCTGCCAAGCCACAGAAATATCCAGCATGAAAGGCTTTTTTCTAAGTGCCAAGCCTTATCTTCCTCTGCTCAGTGCTGCAGTTAGAAAGAAGATGAATAGCCTAAGCAAAATTAAATTAAAGTGAAGAATTTTTATTTTTGCATTTAAACATCGCGTTGCAATGCTGCGTGTAGCACATAAAAATTAATTAAAGTGAGGCTATGTGGCACTTGAAAACCAGAAATACCCTCTTCATTCTCTTTCATAGGAAGCACTGAATTCATAAGCAACCTTCATCCGTTCGGTGCTTTCAGGGGTTTTTGCTGCGACAGCCTCGTTTGGTCTGGTCTGACTGGTACTACATTTATCGTGACGTTAGCGAGTGCAAACATTATATTTTGTCACTGATTTGGTTTTCTGATTCTATGATCGTCTGCCTGTGCTGCACAGAAAGATGGTTTTGCCTCATGTGGCGTCTCCCACAGGCTTCCTGAAGTCCAAATATGGCAAAATAGCAAAGACGTAGAACAACAATGGGCCTTGCAAACACCCACTGATCATGTAAACCCCTTAATTATGCATAACTTCAAGCTTTAGTATGATTTAAATGGATGAGGTATGTAAAAATGTGCCTCGCGTACAGTTGTCATGATTGTTGAAATTAGCCAAAGAGACCAAAACCAGTATTCCTACTAAGCTGTAAACACAACTATTTCTGCTGTAAATTTGGGCATTTTAACATGGGGGTCTGTTAGGATTGACTCACTTTTGGAGCCAGCCTCCAGTGGCCATTCGAGGAACTGCAGTTCATGATACTTCCGGGTTGGCTCTTGGTCGCTGCTACACCACATTTTGACTCCCTGTGGAGAAAATCGACATATTTACCTTGCTACCATGTCCGTATGGTGTTTTATACATGCTGAAAAACACATCATGAGCAAAATAAACAACCATTACATTCTGGTTTGAACATGTACGGCTGAATTATGCCAATATTAAAACTTAGAAAATAGTTTTACAGTGTTTTAATCGTAGGTAAGCTGGTGTGCTGAGCTGCATTGAGTGAGGGAATAGTTGAGTGGAGTTTGCCAGAGTTACATTGCAGACATTTTAAGGTAAGAATCGATTATTCTCATGGAAAGAAAACAAACAAAAACTTCTGAATATTTAGCTTTGATACACAGAGATGAGTTTTTAGGTATTCTTTGTCTTTTTTTTTCAATAGAAGTGATTTTGGCATTGAATATATCAACAGGCATTCATGGCACCATCTATAAATGTGCTTCACTGTTGGGACGATGCATTCACTGTGGTCCAGGTGGCCCATACACCAAACATGCTGTATATAATCTGAACCAAACAAATATATCGTGACCAACATCTGGCCAAAGAATGTTCCTTGAATTATCCTCAGCCATGCTTCTTTTTTTGCTGATAAGCCCTGAGCAAAGTCTGAAGCATTGGCTTGATTGTTGTGTAGATTGTACAAGTAGTAGGTCATTCTAGGACGGCGGACACTGCATCACTGATTAGCGGTGCAACAGCGCATTCTGTACATCTTTATTGATGCTCCAACTGTACTTGGATTGATTTCTGGGTGGTATGGCTCGTTGTTTTGCTTCTTTAGGTGTTCAACCACCTTGCTACATTGGCTCACTTAACACAAGAGTTTCTTAGCTAATTGCTACACACTGAATGCATCCTTGCTCCTGTTCATCCTTACCAAAAAAAAGTCCCACATTTATGCAGCTTTCTCCCTGCCGAAACAACGAATGAATCAGCAGCTTTAAATGAGCATAAGCAGCTATAAGAGCTCACTGTTGCGCTAACCAAACACAACGGCAGCTCCTTCTCTGCCACTCATTTTAAAATCCATTTTGCCGAGCGACCACATTTGCTTAATTTAATTCAAAGTATTTAGACCGTAATGATGTCTGACTGTCTGCACTGTTGTAAACATCATTGGCAAACAATGCATGATTACAAAGCTTTGATTTCCTATTATGAATATGTAAATGTTATGAATGTGGCTATGCGGGTGTGTGTGTGACTATAAATGAGTTTCTAGTACTTACTGTTTCTAATGACTGTTGCAGGAAACTGGAAGACAAATGGGGGAGAGACGACTTTCATTGTAATGGCTGTACAGCATATATGCAGAAGCATATTATATAACTGTCAAGTTAATTAAGATAACTTTGTATCCTTACCATAAACAAACAAACTATTGTCCCGACGGGTGTCATGCTGCTGCTATTGTTTTTAGCTCTCCGAAGAATAAACATGCTGGAGGGGATTTTTCCATTCGTCTTTAATATCACAGCGCCTCAGAGACTACAGCTGAATCTCAATTTCATCATATGTATGCCATGGCAGTGTGCTGGTTTTGCAGTTGGTTTACACAGAATAAATAGATTTTATTTCCTTGAAAAGAACGATGGGGAATCTGCAGTCGAAATCCAAATTTGTAGCAGCACTCAAGCACGCAGATTTTCAACAGCAGAAGCTAAAATATCCTCATCTTTTGCCGCATTGTGAGTCAGGTTTGTTATTTCTAAGTCTTTCAGCATCGTGACACCGGCTCGTGAAGTCGGCTGCTGAAAAATTGCAGGTTCCAGACCAAACTGAAGCAACCTTGATGACAAGACTCTGACATAATTAGCCTTAAAAACAGTTTTCACAAGATCTGTCTCCTAAAAATGACTTTCCTATCGGGCTACACTACATTCTCAATTCATTTTAGAGGGAAACATATTTTCTCTTACAATGTTTGCTTGTGACTTAACAGAAATATGTTTCTAATCTGCACATCTTTGACGTTTATTTATTTATTTATTTATTTTTGCTGTCACTCATTTTCAGTCGACCAATCATGTATTAGATGGGCGGGACTTGTCGCCCCGGTAACCCAGAAAACGGAGGGAAAGATTTAAACATGTTGCAAAATGGTTGCATTTTAACCCAAAATGTGATACTTTTTCAACCTAATCATGTAATTTTGGGGTTTTGTTGCCTAAATTTAACAAAGCATCTTAAGAAAAATGAAACTTTAATGAGTTTGATGAGTAAAATGAGCCAAAAGAATTTGTGAACGTTGAACTGAGAACACTGAAGCTCAACTTACACCCCCTGTCAAAAGTTTTGAGACACTTTCTCATTCAAATAAATAAGAACCCGACTGAAAACTTTTGACAGGGGGTGTACATTTAGTTTTTTTTTTACATCTTCTAATGCTGGATTGTGCTTTTTTTTGGACAATCGTAAATTATAATCACTCTCAATCATCACCATCATACCTGTATCTGTTTGAAACACAGCTGGTAGGGACACATAGCCAGTCATACTTAGTGTAGCTCTAAATTCAATTTCGAATGTTGATTATATATTTTATTTTTCAAAGTGCTGTTCTAGCTTTTTCAGCGATCTGTTTGGTCCTACGGCCATATGGCTCGTAATATTTTTCTTCTGAAAATATTAAGTTTGTGCACGTCTCATTAACTTTACTTCCATCATCTTGTTTTTTATTGGATTTTTCCAGCCACTTCTAAATATCTGAAAGAAGTTTTTACCCTTCGGTGAGTTTTTATACTGATAGAAACTTCCCAAGAGCATCAAATACTGATAGTTTGTCAAAGTCGCTGATGCTCGAGAGGCATGCATAAGGTGTCCTTTGGTGTCAGTGTCAAAATACAAGAGCGATGGATAGAATTTGTCAAGTTTAAAAGAATCTCATGACTTTAAAGTACCAACTGGACGTTCACCCAACAGACTGAGGTCTATGTTCACTTTGTTTCTGGCTTTAGTCTTGTTTTAAGTTGCTGTATGATTAAGTTCAGGCACTAAAACTGCTTGGTTAGGTGTATGAAAAGATCACCACCAGACAACCTTTTTGTTTACCTTAAAAGAAGCAACAGAACAAATTGGGCAAAGAAGTTACTTACCTTTGATTTTCACTGATTTTTCTACAGTTCTGAATTACCCTGCCCATTGAAAGATTGTTAGCCCTTTGATGCACAACATGGATCAAAAGTGACCCTTATTCTACTGAATATGGGTGTTTTTTGACCCATGTTGTGCATCAAAGGGTTAAAGGACACAAAATGGCAGTATTTAAATTAAGCTTGAGCATGAGTAAAAGCAGCCTCATCACGATGTTCTGTCCAAAAACCATCAAGCTTCTTCTCCTCAAAGACAAAAGATTAGATCCCCCAGTGGCTCACAATGCATGGAGTCAATTAGAAATCCATTTAATTTGGATTAATAACAGCTTTTATAATTGACTTTGACGCTTTAAAACTGTCTGCTTTGAACCTCAAGCATCTGTAATATCATGCAGGCGAACACCATCAGTCAAACAAACAAAGAAAGTGTATATGTTAAAGTTTTAAAGTGGCATTTTAATCTAAACAACCTGTCTTCATTCCCTAGTGTATGAGGATCTATACTATTAAATCCCACATCTTTCATGCCGGCCTTGTTTACACACACACACACAGTTTCTTTTCCTTGTATCTCAATCTAAATGTGATTATGATGTACTGATTTTAAGATGCGACAAGCCAGCAGCTACGTGACAAATATCCTAAACTGCGGTTGATAATTCACATTTTTCACTCAGCTGAGAACGCTCGACTGCCTTCAGAAATATTTAAAACAGAGTTGCATCCAGAGTAATAGCAAACGACGGGAGAAGAAGATGTATAACGCAGAGTGGCACAAAGAGGGTTAGATGCCGAGATACATAATCACAGACGAACACTGCGGTGTAACAGACATAGAGGGGGGTTTTGCCCTGTGTGCGTATTAACATGAATCATAAATTAGCCACACAGCAGTATCTGTCGTCTTAATTAATTTCTTTGTTGAATCACGACGCTGTGAGTCGGCGCCTGTCCCAGCTCGATAGAACCAGACTCCGACTCCTAATGTGCATTTTACAGCTTGTGTGTGTGTGTTTTCTCTGGTGGAAAAGGTCACCGCTTCCCAATTAAACCCAATCTCCAGACGCGCAGCCGCCCGCCTCGAGGCACGTAGCGGCTTCCAAACCAAAATATAACCCCTCGCTTTGAGCAGCGGGGAACTGTGTCGACGCCGCTGTTCCTCTTTGTTCTTGGGAATTCGTGTCAGTTGTTAATAATCTAACAAGAGCCGGCGAACAGAAAGCGAGACGACACTGGCACTGCGAATCAAAGCCCATCAGTGGTGGACAAACGGTCAGATCATTTACTTTAGCACAAGTATTTTGAAGTAATTCATTTGAACATTGGATTAAATGTTTAATTGTGCAAGTGTACCAAAGAGAGCTTTCCCCTAACTGCAGTTTTTCTTTAACATACACATTTTTTTAAGCTGTACTACTCTAATATTTTGGTTTTCTGGCCCAGAACCTCCAGTTTAATCACAAAAAGAAGACAAATTAGCATCTAGTGGCCAAAGAGTCAAATATTCTTCTCTGGTGGAGAACAAAACTAGAGCAAAAAGGAGAGTGAATATTACACTTGTGAATACTAATGTTGCTCTGTGTCGGGTAGAATCATAAATTTGCGACCAATTGCCAACAAATTTCACATAACAGCTTCTCAGGTGGTTTATGCATTTTTCCAGGTGTCTCCAGTGCTGATCCATCCTATTGATAATCTTTCACGCATTTTTTTTTTTAAATTTCCATGCTTGTCTCCTATTGATTGTCTAAACACAGCCTGCACTTCAACCTAGTTCAGCTGCAAAGTCCCAGAATTTTTGTACTGTTCTGCACAGCTGAGTGTTTGATAGCTTCATGGTCAAGAAGTGCAAAAGTTGTAGTTTTTTATAGAATGTGGTTGCTGCAAATGGTTCATTTGTGGCATGTTATTAAATGATACGAAGAGAATATGGCCTATGATCAGTTTAGGGATTGTGTGGCAAATCAGTTTATTTTTACAGTTTCTGGCTCTGGTAAATGGTGCAATTTTCATATTTTAAAGTATGGATTTTAAACCTAAAAGCAGGTTTTATGGTTCAAAAAGTTGAGTGTAAATTGGCGGTAAAATTCATAAAAAGACATTTTATTATATTACATTTCCAAGCATAACTAGTAGCCCCAATGAGCTAAAATCCTCAAATAAAGTACAAGCAACTCGGAAGAAGCAAACCTCAACACCCAGAGAGAGAACACAGAGGTGGGTCAAACTCAATAGCATCTTGACAGGACAGTCAACACCATTACGCTGTGCAATAAGGTCTGTTGGGGTGTGCAGGGCACTCCTTATACAGTTTACGATGGCATGCATCAGTCATTTTTGTGCCGCGGTCTGCTGGGGCAGTGACATCACCGGAGGAGTCTGGATAAACTCGTAAGAAAGGGTTGATCTCTCGTGGGCTGCTCTCTGGGTTCAGCCAAAGAGGTGAGACAGAGAAGGATGAAGCTTTTGACTATTAAGGCTGACACCACCCACCTTTACATGACACCCTGGGTGCTCTGAACAGCACCTTTGTTCCACAGGAAGCTCCACCGGTGCTGTACAAAGCAGCACTACTGCAGGTTCTTGTGTCTGTCGGGCTCCACATCGCAAACAGGCAGATAAAAAAGACTGTACAGCTCATAAACACTTGTCTCTTTTAGTTTCATTCTTATTCGACTCCTGTAATGCTTTAATTCGCCCCACTGGGATCAATAAAATGTTCTCTTGAAATTGTATTTGTGTGAGGAAATGTGTGCTTTTCCCCGGTGGAGTACTACAAACTGCATCACTTCCTCTGCACTTCTTCCACAGTCCACTAAGGATATCATCTTTTTCCCATATTGGAATGTAATCGAATAAAAGTGCACGTAATCAAACAATATGCGATAACGTTTGTTGAAAGATTGTTAACGCAGGATAATGATCTGTTTTGTCTCCGAGACGACAAAGATATCAGTACTCAATGGTTATCTCAGCTGAATCAGACTTTACCATTGAATAGCCAGTTTGTACTCTCCTGAACTCACCTCTGGTAAAAATCGGTACTTCCAGTCACTTCCAACCGGCTGTCCCCACATGAGCAATCGTGGATGGCTTTATCAATGAAGCTGTGATGCCAAGAAAAGCCAGAGAAGCTAAATGGCTATATATCTCTGTTTTGAATGGTGATAGATCGCCTGTTCTTGAGTCTCTTTTGTTGGATCTCTTTGCTAATTAGCTAATTTGTCTCCATTGTGAATCTGCGACTTTATTGTTGGTGCCAATGACAGGCCACCTTTGATCAATTGGATGGGAGAGGCTGAGCCAGGGACCTGTCAATTCCACTGCAAACACTAATGCCTGCCAGCATAGGCTGATGCTAATGTATCACTTATAGTACGCCTCTTTAAAATGCAGTGTGCTTTCTAGATCCCACTGCTGTGGTGGTTAAAATGACAGCTAGGATTCTTTGCTATTGATTTTCCTACAGGAAGCAGGACAGTGTCTGTTGAGAGATGAGTCAAGCTGAATTCCTGGATGCTCAAAATGCTCGTAGTGACTTGAATGTATTCCACTACAATCGGGGTCAAAGTAAACAAATCGCACATTTCTTTATATCTCGTGTTTCGTGAATAAACTTCACAAACTTTATGTCCTATTCAAAAGTGAGCTAAGCTAATGAACTGAAAAGTCACCTTGCAAGCTTGTTGCCCTGGATGCCCTGACTTTACCTGTGAAATATATAACAATCCACATCATAATTGAAAATCAAACGTGGCTATGAACTTTTACGAGACCCTTGGGGTGTCCTATGATATCTGGCACCGGGATGCCAACAGACCATCCTTGGAATCTTGTGGATGTGGTATATTTTGGTGCTTACAGCTTAATTGGATTAGAATCTGGTGAGTTTGGTGGCCAGGTTAACACACTGAGCTCTTGGTCATGTTCCTCGAGCCAAATGGCTGCTGCCACTGTGGAGTCCTGGAGGGTAAATGTCAAAGTGACACGGCTTGAGGGTTCCCAGTTGAACTTTGTATTGTAAGAAAAAGTGATATTAATTTCAAATGTCAGTGGTTTTAATGCTGTTTTGAACAAAAAAAGTCAACAAAGTTCCATCAAGAATAAACAGAACAGTTGGCATTGTGAATAACTTAAAGTAGCATGACAACAGTTAGCTCATCAACTACCCTTACGACTATCACCAAGAGCTAAGAGCCACTTCTTCATGCAATCAGAAGTAAATCAAGGATTTAGATACAATAATGCCTCTTTCATTCTTCAGCTTTGCCCTAAAATAAGCCTTATTCCATTCCCAGCATCCCTGGTGAGGTGGGGTAATGGCATGACATAGAAGCCACTTCTGAATAATTGATTGTTGCCTCCAGAGGGGACGGGCGTGTTTTTGTCGGGAAGAGTTGAGATTCAGAGCCAGACATGCTATTGTCCCGAAAAACTTGGCGTGACCCTCCCTTTGCTTCACACCCATATCTCCCTCTGCGCTTCCTTTCTAAGCCTGTTAAGCAAAAGGCAGCAAGACAAAAACAGATGCAAGGTTACAGTCTTAAGGCATAGAAAACTGGAACAATGACTTAATTAGAGTTTAAATTGTTGCTGTACAATTAAATTGAAAACAAGAGAGAAATGTAGAAGCAAAAGCTGTCAGCCTTAACCTGCCGCTGCAAACTTGTGTTAGCATAAATAAACGATGTGACACCGTTTAATGCACTCCTAACGCTCTCCGAACAGCTGTCCTGAGTGCAGCTCTGAGCCATTAACCTTTCTTGAAGAGTGGTTAAGTGACATTCTGTGGAACTTTTTTTGTCTCAAGTACCAGTTTTAAATATTTGCAAGTGTGGGTTAAGTAGAGGTCAAAAATCCCCCATCCATTCACAAATGGCTGGTGGAGAAACTTTTCTGTTTGGAACATGGAGGGTGATTTGGTGAACTGGAATAATTTGTTCTTGGGTGTGGAATTTTTTAGTGCCTTTTGCCATCATTTATTCACACAAAAAGTCCTCTGAGCCACACATATCCACCAATGCAGTCCAGTACCAAAAGTGGCAGCTTTCGATGTTTGTATCTCTTTCATCGCTTTCCTTTTGACCAAAGAAACATTCATCAAGTGGATTTTCACCAATTCTTTACTTAAGTGGAAGAACTTCTGTTTATATAGTGTGTGTTTGTGTGCATAAAATGTATTTTACAATGACCATTTGTTGGGGAAGAAGCTGCAATTGGAAAATAGTTACCAGAGTAATGTACACCCCCTGTCAAAAGTTTGGAGACACTTTCTCATTCAAATAAATTAGAACCCGTCTCAAAACTTTTGACAGGGGGTGTAATTACCATTTTGTTCTTTTTAAAACCTCTAACGATGCCTTCCTTTCTAGACCAGTCAGGATCAACTTTATCTGTTGACACTTCAGCTACTTCCCATTTGTTTTACTGTCCGCTTGTTTTTCTCACTTGCATTCCTTTAGTTTCTTTTGGCAATAACATTATATGAAGTCCAAATGGAAGAGCTTGTTGCAGAAAGACGGCAATGTTCAAAGTTTGGAAACTATAATTCTTCATGATTGTGGGCAGATGTAAGTTCTTCAGCACGACCCTTGAAAACAAAAATACTGAATAGTCATTGAGAAATTAGCTTAACTTAAGTGATTGGTACTGACAGCAGCTCACCCAGAGGCAGATTGTGTTGGTTTTACTTCATTTGTACAATCATGACAATAATAAATGCTAAAAAAAATAAAGCTGATGGACACGTTTATCAATCAGATGCTGTTTCACTTGCAATCATTTTCTGTTTCGTGTCATAAAAAATGTGATATAATCACACTGGACAAGTTGGATGAGGATCAGGAATGTACAATCAGGCTGGTGCATTACATTTGAAACCAGTCCGTCCAGGATTTTGCAGACCTTTTTTGATTGTTGTGGCCTGAAATGCCTGAATTTGGGGTGATTCGTCTGGTCTGTGGTCCACTCATTTCAGCCGTTCTCCTAATACGTTTTGCGGTAGAAAAGTGTTTGTCAATGGATGAGTTTCATTTGGACTCCACCACAATACTGCACGGGTGCGAAACAGCTTACCTCCGCTTTCTTAAAGAACATCAGGGAATTGTTTTGCACCGTCTTTAGCAGTGATTTTTGTTGGTGAATGCGAGACATTAGAATCGGACATGTCTGCATCTTCAAACCATAAACAAGGAAGTGAATTCGATGACGTACGTGCGTTACGTTTGTGCTGGGGACTGCTATGATAGTGGAAGGCTGGCCAAAGTTGTGGAAAAGTTGCGGTGATTGGACAAAATTGCACGGTCACGCAGAATTCACGGGGATTGGTTGAATTTGCATCAAATGTTGAATTCCTGGAGGGGCTGTGTAGCATTCTGGTGTCTTTCAATGGCGGTTCTGTGGATCTGCTGCCTTCAGGGGCTGCAGGGGTTTATTGTCCTGAAGCTTTTCATATAACACAAAGCAGACATTGACAACAGCTTCTGTAAGTATTGATGCATCGATAAATCCACGCTGATTAACCTTCCTTAGCCACATTAAATAGATATAATAGATTTGAAGCATTATTCCATTGGCTCTGAGCATTTTGTTTGCACCTGTGGCAGCAGATTGTCGCAGAACCAGGGACTATTCTTGGTTCAAAGTCTTTTCACCAATTTCCACCGCAACAACAGCTCGCTTTCTGCTGCCTCCTTTGAATACTTGTTTGCACCTTTTCTCCCACCTGTGCTGCACTTGAATGCAGCGCAAAGTGAATTTCACGGTCAGGAAAAAAGCTCTCAGAGTGCCGCCAGAACCCATCAACTCCTAACATGTACTGCCAGGAGATACGGGGATGCACGCTAAATATTAGCCCTGACAGGAAGGGAGAGGCAATTTGTAACTCAGCACTGGAGGAGATGACCAGAGCTGACTGCAGCACATCTGATCCTTAATAACGGGTTAATATCCGCTTTTTCTGCCATTTAATATACATAAATCTTCTTCATCAGCACTGATATCATGGAAGTTCTTATCAGTTGCGCTGCTGCATGTAATATTTTCATGAGGAGATGGATAGCAAGTATTGCCTACAGCGCTGCCTGTGCGGTGCAAAAGTTCTCTACATGTTGATAACAGAGTAGTGGCAGCTTGTAGGTAGTGAGGCAAAGCATGAAAGAGAAAGAAATATGACCCTCGTACACAAAGATCCCTCCGCAGATCAGACAAAGTGTGATGAGCTCGCTTTTTCTGTGGAACTCGTGCAGCTATGGGGAACAGAAAGAGCTTTTGTCGATGTTTGGCCTCAGCTTAAATGTGTCTGTTCATTCCTATGCAAAGGAGAGAGAGAGATGGAGGGAGGTAGATGGGAAAAGGAGGCTGGAAACATTTCCCAGCAGTGCTGACGAGTGCAGGCTGTGGTTCTGTGTGGGGTTCAGGCTGCGTCACATATTTACCAGGATTATCACGGAGCTCGGTGCCAGCAAACACAATTTGGGAGTAAATGACAGACGGATGAGGTGGCGGCTCGAGAAGACTGTGGGGGACACAGCGGGGGCCTTTGTGTGGGGTTTCTATGTTCTCCCGGGTGCTCTGGCAGTTGGAGGTCTAAATTGGGCGTAGACGTCAGGATTGATGGTTGTGTTTTAGTCCAACATGTCCAGGACATACCCTGCCCCTCAGCTACTGTCAGCTAGGATAAAGTCCAGCTCCCCTCTACAGGCTAAAGCAGGTATAACTAATGGATGCATGGATGACAGGTGTATGAAATCTGTTCTATCAGTGAAGGAGTAAATCAGTGGTTCTCAAACTTTTTCTGTCAAGCCTTACTACAGAGGACAAAAAACTTCCCAGCAATAACTTTGTATATATACAAAGTTTACACCCCCTGTCAAAAGTTTTGGGACATGTTCTCATTTATTTGAATGAGAAAGTGTCCTAAAACTTTTGACAGGGGGTGAATTGCTTTTATATTAAACATGAATATGCAGGGCTGTGTTATTGCATCATATTATTTGATCAAGCTGTAAAAACCGTGGAACATATTCTGTTATCTTCTTGCAAAATGACTCATACATGCATGAAAGTATTCATGTCTTTCATGAAGAACTGATCAGTATCGTGGTGCACGTAACGGCTTTGTTTACATTTTGTTTGGAGTTCAGACTTCAATCAATCTGTAGGAACGGAACTCCGTCGTAAGTCGAGGACACCCTGCATTGCTGTGCACCGCAAAAAACAGACCGACATTAAAACAGTAGTTCAGCTAATTAGTTCTACGCAGATGGACATTTTCCTTCCAGTCGCTTGCACCCCTCTTGTCATGCCTCTGCGCTCCTCTAGGGGTCGCACCCCACACTTTGAGAAACACTGGAGTAGATGAACACGTCTATGTTATGAATGTGCTCTGGAATTTAAGGCTGCAACTGAACAGTCAGTTTTCCGTGTGTGTGTGTGTTGTTTTTTTTTTGCCGTCTTTACATTCTCATTGCGTTTCCTTTGTCTTCATGTCATCCTCTGTCATTTCCTGAGGTGAGATAAAGTTTACGTCCTCACTTTATAATCCACTGCTCACATGTTTGATTCCCAAAGTGGCTGACTGACTGATTGATTAGTTGTTTGTCTAAGTTGCCCGCAGTTCCTCCTTAGTTAGCTTCCACCGCTGCGACTGATTGACAAGTGGACACTCTGAAACTAATTGGGTTCGGCGGTAATGCTCCGATATGATTGGCAGAGGTGTTGCTATTGGCAACGGGCTCTTATCAAATTCAGAAGGAATTACAGGGTTTGTCATGCTCTTCAGAGACATGTGATGTCCCGCTGACTAAGGAGCTGTATATTTATTATAAGGAGCTTGACTCTCATCAAACTGACAGGTCCAGCGGCTGGTAATTGCACTCGGTTATTTAGTTATTTATTTTTTAAAAATGCAGAAAGCACCTCAAAGATGCTGGAAATAGAGTTTCTGCTGAGAAATATGACTTATAGAAAACACTTAGAAGTATAAGTGACGTTTTTCAGTAAAATGTAGACCAACAACCAGCCCGATGTGGCATGTTTGTGTACTTCAATAAGCCTGAATGTTTCTGACAACACAGAGAAATACATCAGAGTAACAATCCTGAGTGGCTGAAAAACTGAATTCACAGCAAAACATCAGCTACAGTACGCTGTAAAAATAAATCTGTAAAAAAGTGTGAAAGTTTGGCAGAGAAGTGAGAAATTAAATCACTATGGAATGCTGGAACATTCAAAAACTGTCAAAACTGTGAAAACAATGACAAATATTGGTAAAATTAGGTAATTCTGTGGTCACACATTATAAAATTATAAAAAACACTCTTTTTTGTTTTTTTAGTGGACACTATATTTTTTCTTCTTTCTTAAATAGATAAAAAATATATATTTTTCAGTCCTTCATATACACATTTTTCTTTCAAATAATTACAAAAAGCTGTACAGCAATTATATTTCCTGAAAAAGCATAATAACGAATTACTATTTGCAAAAATACAGATTTTTTTGGATGTCAACACTATTTTGTTTGTCTTTTTGATAGTCAATATGTAAATTTCTGAGATTTTGCACAAATCAAGGAAAAACTGATTCTCATATACATATTTTTCTTTCAGATAATTGCAAATATCAGTAAAATATTTGAATTTGCTAATTTAAAGACAGTGAAAACATCTAATTTTACAATCAAATTTAGCAAATTGTTGTCTGTAAAAAGACAAATATGTACAGTATTTACAGTTTTATGTGTCTTTTGATTTTATTTGAAATTGTCAACATTACGAATCACAATAGTCACAATAGAATATTTGTGACTTTATTAGATATTATTTTTAAATTAACAAATTATTGAAAATCTGTAAAAATAACAGTCAAAAATGTATGATTTTGTAGCCCTTTATATGAATATTTTTCTTCCCAATATTGGCAAATGTCAGTAAAATAATTGCATTTGCTAATTTAAATACAGTAAAAAAAAATACAATCAAATGTAGTAAATGAGCAATTTGTTATCTGTAAAAATATAGATTTTTAAATTTTTTTTTTTTACAATTAATATGCTTTTTTCCTGGCAATAATTAAGAAACATTTTTAACGTTTCTATTTTTTCCACAAAAAAACATGTTCAAACATTTCCCAAAAGTGTTGAAAATGTGGACATCAGAAATTTCGGTGTGAAAATATATATATTTTTCACAGTCTTTCAAACTCTGAAAATTTGCAAAACCTTCAGGAAGAAAATTCCAGTAGTTCCTTAAGTATTTCCCTTGAAAATTTTATTTTTAAGAAATCCCCCAAATTTGGCAAGAAAATTTTTGTAAATATTTTCAAAAAATTAATAAAAATGTTCCCAAAAATCTTGAAAATATCTAAAGTGATTCCATATATATCAGTAAAGCTTGTAATGTTTTCTTAAAGAGCATTCACAAAAAACAAACAAAATCCAGCGAAATTCACTCATTTTTATGTGAATGTTCTTAAGAAACATTTTTAACATTTGTTTTTTCCACCAAAAAATGTTCAAAGATTTCCCAAAAATGTTGAAAATGAAAGTTTTAAACTTTAATTCCACAATAAATCTAATTAAAGCTTTCAAAGAGTTGAGACTTCTAATAATGAAATTACATCAAATCATAAAATATGTCATTTTCTGTTGCCAGCAGGTGGCGCTATGACTGTGGGTGGATATTAGCATGTAGATGTGATCAGGGCAGGACTCTGGTCAAACATGTAAAATTTGATTGAAGCATGTACAGGGGAGTTAGGCGTCACTTCCTGTTTTATGGTGAAGCATCAAAGCCCTTTGACTGTTGTGGAAGATTTTAATAACTTTTCATCGTTAAGGCCTGATGTATAAATGGGTCAAATCTGAGGTGTCTTGGAGTGAAACCCTGGTAAGTTTTGTTAAAATGAGACACTTTCTGATACAACTGAAGGAACATTAACCCCTTTAATACAGTTTACAGGAGAAAAAATGACAAAAATATCAAATATAGAATAGTCATTTCAATGTATAATTAGAGCATCAATGACAGAATCCAGGCGCTGTTCATTTATTGTTGTTTATTTGCAGATTAACATGAAGCTGAATCACAAGTCTGTTGGCAGTTTAGAAGCAAAACAAAATGTAACAAATCACCAAGTTGGATTACTAAATGACTACTGACTGCAATAAAATATCATTGATGTTGACCAGAAAATCCACAATAAATACAAATCCAACACATTCTGTACAAATATTCCTGAGAAAGAGAAATGAATGCACTAATAAAAAGGTGTTTTTCCTTCACCTCAGCTGGTTTCTTAAATGCATCACTAACATGAGGTTGAAGAAACATAAATTCAAATCAGATTCAGAGGACATTAGAAGTCATTCACTGTTACATTTTCATTCAAATCTTATGTTGCAAAATAGTTTCTCATCATCATTTCTGAGAAGGTAAAATGTGAAAATAGAGAAGTATTCAAAATAAAATGCAAAGAATAAAATGTGAATTTAGTGATTTCATGTATCAAACTGATGCAGATGTTTAAATGTTTCTCCTGTAAAAAAATTGTGCCACTCAAAAAAACAAAACAAAACAAAAAAAACACAACAACAACTGGTTGTTCATCAACAATAATCTCAGCTCAATCAATAGAATAGATGAAACTATGGATTACAGGACTTCAGCTAATGATTATTTCATGATGATTATTTTCTCTGTCAATCATTTTGATTGTAAAATACTAAAACAAAGAAACATTTGAATCCCCCACTGCTCAACAATTCAACAGTTTGAATCTAAAACCCCCAAAAACATTCAGTTTCTGATCAGACATGAAAAAAAATCAAGAAAAGTTTCAAAAGCTGAAAACAGATTTTTAAAAAATGACTGAAACATTTAAGAATGAATCAGCTCCATCGTCATGTGACTAATTAATGCTGCAACTATGATGAACTTAAATCAGGGCTGAATATGAACCGACCCTCAGACACTGGAGTTACTCTATTTGAGTTGAAGAAACTCTGCAGTGTCTCCATATCCGAAAAGAAAAAATAAATAGCCTGAAAACTGAACTCCAGCATGTATGGGCTCAGTGAATGTGGTCTGGACTCTGTGGAGGAGAGTCATGGTTTTAGAGACGCTGTAAAAAGACAGAATACCTGCTCTGTGATCCAGATAGACTCCGATTCTGGAGGACTGAGGACCAGAGACGGGAGTTTTAGTGTTGTGCCAAAAAAATAACCGTTGGTACCACGATATAAAGCCCAAGATTTATTATTGAATCCAAATCCACATTCATCTGAGTATGCTTTTCTGCAGATATTCTTGTATGCGACTGCTACATAAACTCCTTCTCCACTCTCCTCCACCTCCCAGTAACAACGTCCAGTCAGACTCTCTTTACTCAGGACCCGACAACATTCGGTGAATCTGTGTGGATGATCAGGATAATGGTCAGGTTGAAACATGAATGTAACTTTTCTGTTCCCCTCAGATAATAACAGCTTTCTGTTTGCTGTGTTTGGATCCAGAGTGATTTCTCTTGAATAGTTTAAGAACTCATCTCTGGTCTTTGGTTCTGGTTGTGGCAGTAGAACATCCACTTCAGTGATTGCCAGTGAGATGTTTGTCCACGCGTCCCACAGAATGTTCAGTATTTTATCTCTGAGCTCTTTCACAGCTGCTGTCACGTCCTCAAAGTGTCTCCAAGGACGGATGATGTCGTTGGATGAGGGTTTGGACTCACTGAGTGCTGACACTGAGGGGTAGTTGTGGAGGAACTGGTTGTGATCTGATGTATCTGAGAACTGCTTCAGTTCAGCGTCTTTCCTCTTCAGATCTCTGATCTCCTGCTCCAGCTTCTCCTCAAGCTCTTTGACTCGTCTCTCTTCGATCTTCTGCTGGGATCTGATCTGCTGCTCCACATCTCGCCGTCTGTTCTGGAGGAGATGGATCATCTGGGTGAACATCTCCTCACTGTCCTCCACTGTTTTATCAGCAGAGACTTTGATGTCCTTCAGCTCCTGTTGAAGCAGCTTCACATCTTTCTGTCTGTCCTGGATTCTCTGCTGGACGTTCAGTCGACTCACCTCTAGCTCCTTCTGCCTCTTCATCCTTTCTACTGCTGCTGAGACGGTTTCATGGCCTTTATGTTCATACATTGTGCAGAGATAACAGATCAACTGTTGATCAGTGAGACAGAAATTCGCCATCATCTTATCGTGACGAGAGCAGATGTTCTCCTGGAGATTCTTGGAGGGCTCCACCAGCTGGTGTTTCTTTAATGGAGGTGAATCATAGTGAGGTCGGAGGTGAATTTCACAATAAGAGGCCAAACAGACCAGACAGGACTTGACAGCCTTCATCTTCCTCCCAGTGCAGACGTCACAGGACACATCTTCAGATCCAGCATAGCAGTGATCATCAGCAGCAGCTTGGAGTCCAGTCTTCTTCAGATCCTCCACTAACTCTGCTAACATGACATTTTTCTGCAGGACAGGCCTCAGTGTGAAAATCTTCCTGCACTGAGGGCAGCTGTAGATTCTTTTCCCATCCTCTCCATCCCAGTGTGTTTTAATACAGTCCATGCAGTAGCTGTGTCCACAGGAAGTAGAGACCGGATCCTTCAGTAGATCCAGACAGATGGAACAAGAGAATTTCTCTGAATCCAGCTGATTTCTTTGCTGCGCCATTTCTCCTCTCGTTCACACAGACTGTTTGTGTTTGACTTCCTCGTACCTGAGACTAGTCTGAGCTCTGATCTACACATCATGTGTTCCTGCAGTGAATGATTCCTGTCAGCTTCTTACAGCTGTCATCAGAGTTCAGATCTGAAGGGGAAGAACCAGGAAAGGTGTTGAAATGTGAGCTGCTGTTTTTGTAAAGCAGGAAGAAGAAGTACATTATCAGGTTGAGCTTCATTCCAGGAATCTTTTTACAGCAGAGCTCATTTCTCATTTAACTCTTAGACGGCAGTTTAACCCTCCTGTTGTCTTCATTTACCAAAAAATGTTGTTTCCTGTCTGAAAAATATCCAAAAATTTAGCAAAAAAAATTCCACAAATTTCTGAAGATTTGGAAAACCTTCAGGAAGAAAATTCACGTAATTCCTTAAAAGTTTCCCTTTAAAACATTTTTATCAAAAAAAAAAACAACAAATTTGGCAAATATTTATATTTTATATTCTAAATATTTTCAAAATATGAGAAAAATCTTCCAGAAATGACTAAAAAAAATATCTAAAGTGATTCCATATATACTAGTAAAACTTCTAATATTTTCTTTAAGAACGTTCACATAAGAAGCAACCAAAATTCAGTGAAATTTGCTGGATTTTGGTAGATTTTTTTTGTGAATTTTCTTAACTGTGATTTAACAAAACAAGAAAAGTTTATAAAATAACAGTATTATTTTATTAACGGATTATTTTTAACAGTAAAAGTTCATGTTTTACAATTTAAAGTGGTATTTTTGGGTAGTCAATTCATCTCATTTCTCTAATTGTAGCTTAAATACTTAAAATTATATCGCTAATATGAAAACAGCTCTTACCTGTAATGTACAAGAATTGGAAAAAATCTATTTAAAAAAAAAACATATTTGTTTGAAATATCGCTACAACCTTGTTTGTGTGCTCTCTCGTGCTCAGTACCAGAACTAAATATGCTTCCTAACCCACATTTAACATCTTAATGAACACACAGTTAACAGAAAAAACCTTGATGTCCTTCAAGGGGAAGAGGCAAAACGGATACTAACCTATAAACAAGCAGCACAAATAGATTTTTACTGCTCTATCCTTGGCTGACGCCACATTTAGCGGACGTATGCGGGTGTCATTTGGTCTCATCCAGCATCTGATGCCTAAGTCTTTATTGCTCTAACGCTGATTGCACTCATCATAACACCCTCCGCCTCATTTGCACACTCTGACTCACTCTTTTCAAGGTGTTTTATTAGTGGGCAAGATCAGAAAATAGGATCTCATCGCCGAGCTTTTGATCTAATTTGCCTTTCTCTTTGGATTCGTCGCTTTTAAGGGCAACATTTTCATGAAGACGGGCATTTACTGAGCCTCTTTTTAAGTCGGTGAACGTCACCAAGTAGGACTCCTCCAGTGGCGTCAGGTACACGCTCCCTCCTCCTTTTGACCTCCTTCTTCCCCACTTATACAATCCACTTCAGAAAAAGTGAGCCGCTGAGTGTAATTTGATTGCCGCTCCATTCCCCTGATTTATTCCTCAAACAAAGGCTCCAGGCTGTATCAGTTTGTCTCATTGTCGTGTCACCAGAGGAAGCACATCAGCCTGTAGTTGACGGCGCGCCTCGCCTTTGTTAGCTGGTTTTTTAAAACCCGCAAAGCACCTTTTCTTCGCTGTGGGTGCCAGACGATGGAGCCGCTGAGAGAAATGAATAGCGGAGTCGAGGCAGGCGATAATAGTGTTTGTTTGATCAATTTCACATTTCTCTCCCTCTGGGCCTACTGTTGCTGTTGTTTGTCACTATATTTCAGCAGTAAGAGAGATACATTTCCCCTCAATGCAACCTCTGCGAACACAGGGCAGACTTTTTTATGTCGCTGTTATTGAGAAAACAGCGGTAGCTATTTACTGTAGTGTTCCATTTGAAGGATGAACTACACCTGCAGCCCGCTGTAGCAGTACTTCGGGTTCATTCACAGGTTTAAAGGTAGGCAAAGGAATCGAAAGATCAACCTGTTAGGAGGATTCTAAGGATGGAGAGGATTCTTCTTAAGTCCCCATCTGCACCACATCGTGTACACAAGCACTGTTGCTCCAGTATTCCTAGGAAGTGCATCCAAAACGTAGCCAGAGGGAAAACAAAGTCAGTTTGATGGATGGGAATGTAGCACAGGGCTCTGTTTGACCAAAAATATGACCAAAAATCTGTGAAGTGCAACTAAAAGGTTATATTTGGTGCACCGGTACACCTGACATTTAGCACACTGGCGGTTAAAATCACTTGGTTTCAATCAGAATGCCTTATTTCACTCCTTTCAAAGTCATTTTGGGCCTATATGAGTTTGTACTGCAGTAACTGAGTGGAGATTAAAGGCTTCTCTGTGCCCAGTGGCCTCATAGCACCTACTGAGATATTTACAGAACATCAGTCAGTTGTAGTTTCAGAAAAAAGACAAAAGAAAAAAAGTAACTACCACTGTAAAAAAGCCTGCATGAAACACTAAGATAAAGTAGCCAACACTATGCATTGAATTTATTGCAAAAAAATTAGCCAAAGTCTAGCTTCGAACAGTGCTTTTGCAACCAGAAGAGTGATATTCTGAATTTAAATGTTTAAAAAAACTCCAGCAGAAGCAGTGAGGAGTCAGAAATTATAATAAATTACTCATAATATGGTTAAAGAACAGCTGCCCTTTACTAACTTGAAGTCCAAGATCATCCATCTATCTGCGTCTTTATTCCTGTTCACGATCATTTACATATGTCAGTCATTTACCATCATATTAGAACCTTAAAATATAGTTTTTCCCCACCTGTGACCGCATTTTCGTTGACTAACCTTAACCAGAGTCGCCATGTGCAGGTGCTGTAACATAAGCAGTTGAATTAAACGCAAGGGTATCTGGGAATATTCAAAAACGACAAAGCAACAACAACTCATCACTCCCATTTAAACCAAATATGGACAAAGAGAAGAAGATCTGAATGAGCTTGAGAGAGCCATGCAAATATCTCTCGGCCATGGACTGTTCTTTAGCAATACTAGTCACTCAGAATGTCCACACCCTTAAGTAAACAAAATTATAAAACTTAATACAATTTAAATTGGTGAATATTATACACAGTTAACCCCATTGCAGATGTCATAAATGAGAGAATAAGCTATAGAGACTGAAATAATTTCGTGCCCCAGCCTGCAAACATGGTTATACTGCTGTAAAGTTGGACATTTTAACATGGAGGTCGATGAGGATTGACTCAGTTTTGGAAGCAGCCTCTAGTGGTTATCAGAGGAACTGCAGTTTGGCACCAAGTTTCTATCCACAAAAGCACAATACCTGTACTGATGAAAATAGAAAAGTTAAATAATATAAATGGAAATGACTATGCATCTTTAATGGGATGAGTTTGATGCTCCAGGCAGGTTTTTGCTAGAACAAAAGCAGTTCAGGTGAATTGTTGTCATTATTTTACCAAACGGTGCACTCAGAGGTGTGGTGAAAACATGCAACGTTTTACAAGAGTCACTCCTACACGATCTTCATATCATTACACACACTTGTAAACACAAAAACAAGCAGAGATGGTTATGTAACAACTGAAAAAAGACGTCTGAAGAGAGAAGTTACCTTCCCACCTCCACATCCCTGAGCCAGTATAACTGAGCGAAGTGGCCGAGAATGCCAGATTGTCCGATGTCGTGAAGGTGTGGGTGTAGGAGTGGGTTTGAGCAGCAGCTCTTATGAAGTATACTGGTGCCTTAAGTGCCACAGATGGTAGAGGAAGATAAAGTATAAAGACAGGCTAACACATAGTTACTTCTGCCTTTAAATGGGATTGGTTGACAGTGAGGAATCGACTGAAGTAACTCTAGCTTTAGAATTTAAGGTCTAGAGTGCTCTTCTGCAAGGAGGACATTAACTAATAATGCATCTGAGCTAAAGTTGCACTTAAGTGGTGGAAATGATCTAACAAATTAAATTTAATAGAATTTTGTGCAACCAACTGACATTCACGAGGCTTTCGGGTGCCCCTTGGACATTTGCATGTTTGACAATCCAACCTTGGGGTATTAAAGTTAGAAAAACCCCAGAGAAATGAGTATTTTGGGCAATGAAAATATTCCATTCGCATAACTTATAATCTATAGTATCTGCTTAGCTGAAATCCTGGATGTAAGCGTACAAACACTGCCGTGATGGATGGGCTACGGAGTAAGCAAGTCTGGATGCGACAGCGCTTAGATAAAAATGAGCGGAAGAAGCCGACCACTGTGTGCAGAATTATTAGCCATTAGCGCTAGCTGCGGTCGCCATTAATCTGGTAAAGTCAGCTCGGCTCCATGCGAGACAGCGGCATGGCTCGTTAAATCAGCATGTCTTCATTAGCCGGGGGTTTCACGGGGCCCTCCGAAAGCATTAGAGATGTTTCTCCATCCAATTTATAGCCATTGTCCCAGTTTGAAGATAGGTGATCCGTATTGTCTTTTAATGCCGCTCCGAGAGAACTTTCCTAATTATTTCCTTTTTCCGAGTTTGGTTTATCAAAATAACTGTCAAGACTTCGCCAGAGTTGAACCCGTATTTGCTTATCAATGCAAAATCCACAAAGATTAAACTGTCGCTGCCAGAACTCAGTTAAGCTTTGCCTCCGCTGGACGGAGTCGTACACTTTAGGAGGCATTTGAGCCGATGATACTGTGATCAAAGTGGAATTGCCTGCAAGTTGCTGAGTCAGGCCGCTAAATCCCTGAATCGCCCGTCAATCTGTGCCTATTGTTTCTTCAGGCGGTGTCTTCGTTTTAAATATTTATTCGGTGGATATAACCGCTCATCTTCTGCACAGCGGAGAAACTGTCATCATAGGGAAGGCGTCCCTCAAAGAACCCAAGAGGCAAGATCATTGATCCCGGGAAAAAGAAAAATATAGCCTCAGATTTAGCCTTTGGACATCTGCTGTTAGAATCTTTTGCTGATGCAGCGGCGTACCTTCTTTTCTTTATCTCCCATTGGACATTTTTAGCAAGTCGCCTTTTGGAGGTCATCAGGAAAGATCAATCGTTTTATGTCTGATTCTTTAACACCAAAGAACTAAAAGACAGGAAGCAGCTACTTGTTACTTGGAGCTCGATGCCTTGTTTGCTGCGTTTCCATCAATCTGGTTCCCATTTGAGTCAGCGGAAGACCCCGAGCACACATGTTCCTCACATACCATCACGTATGTTCGACAAATATACACCAACAAATGTCTCGCACATGCTGTGTTTATATGCTGACAGGCAGTGCTTGAGGATAACCTCATATGAGGGCAATTTATCGGCCCTCGTGTCTGGCAGGCCAGAGATTAATGAGCTGTTTGTTGGGTACACACATTCTCCACGCCTGTGTGCTCCCCGACCACATGTTTCCAAGCAGTGTTATTGGGTTTTCTCACTGAGCGCAAAGGCGGAAAGCGTTTCGCAGAAGTGCCCCGGTGAAATATCGTACCTTCGCCTTATCAATTTTCCCCTGCTTCATCTGGAGGAGAACGCTGTAGGTCGCAGTCATCTTCTGGGTGAGAAGGGCTACTCCCTTTAGCGTAAAGAGGGTAATAACGATGCCGGCAAAGCTTCAGTCGGCCTGTCGAGAGGCTAAAAAATGTAGAAGAGGGAAAAAGTGAAGGGGAAGAAAAAGCTTGAGGATTGTGTTGGTGGAGATCAGCCCCAGACATAGGAGGTGATCAATACGTGGCATTTTAATTCAATTATGTGGGAAAAAATTGGTTTTCACATGGCATTTTGAGAAGGAAATGCTATGTGATGTTGTCTTTCTCCACCTCAGAAAGCAACTTTGCTCCGTGACATATAGAACGTGTCAAGAGAGGACAACTTTTTCTTTCTGTTTTTTATTTTTTTGGGGCTTTCGAGTTCAAGCGGTGGCGGTGTTTTGTTAAATATTTCAGGACCGACAAGGCTGTTGGAGAGAGGTTGACGAGGGGAAATGGAGCGATGGGGGCAGAGGAGGGAGATGGAGGAAGGTGACTGCAGCCGATGGTGAACTTTAGCTGAACTTTGTCTGGGTGAATTACAGTGGGCCATGGATGATTTATTGCTTTCACCAGCCACAGCGATTTGATAGGGTTTCAAAAAACAAAACAAAAAAAACTGAAGAAAAGGTGAGATTCTGTGTTCAGTCTCAAAGGTCAGTGCACATTTCACCAACAGCCGCGCGTATATATTTATACATGCATCGTCATCTTTAACCACCGATCGGAGGCAAGGTCAACTCTGTGCAAGATCACTTAAATGTCAAATGATTCCCCGTTGTATGGCATTCCCATAATTGAATTATGTCATTAAGTACAATGTCAAATTTAAAGCTAACAGATTAAGTTAATCATATTAATAATACTGGCCAGACAGGAGGAGCTCCATGCATCAAAAGTCAGCTATTTTTTCCAATACTTTGTATGTCCACCATTATTTTATCCCCTTGATGCCTATTGTTGCAAATTCGCAACATACCACTTTCATTCAGACTGTAGATAGCGTATCCATTCCCCCAGTGCAGGTTTGTGCACATTCAATACGTACCTTGGAACCTTTTACAAGCACTGGTTTCTTGTAGGACCAGTCTGAGTGGGACCCAATTATTTTACCTGTTATTATTATGATATATCTGTTCTTTGTGTAACAGAAAAATTAAACATCTCCACTTATTTTAGCATCAGTTGGAAAGCAAAAACACAAAAAATGTTTTTAAAAATTTCCTTGTAAATAAATTCAGATGTCAAGGGGTTAAATGACACACCCAGACAATTTGTTTTCGGCTGCTTTTTGCCAGAAGGGTTGCTTTATCTTTCCCTTAAAAATACCCCCAATAGTAAGGCGGATAAGACCGAAATTTGGGGTCGATAGTTCACATTTTCAGGAAAGCACCAGATTTGGTACAGACATAGTATATGACCATACCATTGATTTAAGAGGAGTATCCCAAAAATCTAAGCCCCCTGGTGGCCGCCATCTTGAATTCAAATATGGCCGCCTTGCTTCACCTATTTATGTAATATCTCCCTTAATACGGCAGATACAAAGTTACTTTCAAGATCTACCCCCATTGTTTAAGGGTCTGCGGATTCAATAAAGCCATTTATAACAGTGTTATAAATGGCGGCCACCAGGGGGCTTAGATTTTTGGGGTACTCCTCTTAAATCAATTGTATGGTCATATACTATGTCTGTACCAAATTTGGTGCTTTACTGAAAAAGTGAACTATCCTTTGACTTATCCGCCTAACTACAAGGTGTTCTGTTGAATTCAAGTCAGGTGACTTACTTGACAAGGTCATAGTTTTTCTCTTTTTTCTTCTTACAAACACATTCTGGTAGTGTGTTTTGGATTGCTATCAAGTCGTCACTGTCCTCTTGTCAGCCAGTATTTTGGCATAAACACGAGCATTTATGTTGTCGTCTGTAAACGTAGCGTCTTTGAAAGACTTTTGAACTCATGCAGCCCTACATGGTTACATTCTTACCTCTGTGCTTCACTCTCAGGACTATGTATTCACTGTGGTAGTCCTTGCTGAAGGCTTTGTTTTCCATAGAAGTCAATGTTGCATAATATTGAAGAGCTAGATTTGGAGAAAAAATCCTTTATTTTAGGAGGGTACTGAGGTTCTGATTAGTGGTACTATGGTTTGATGTATACCTACTGATTAATATTGCAACTGTGTTTGAAATCAACCTTCTTCGGTCCTTTTACGTTTTAATGAAGTCTCACAATCAGATCATTTAGTTCAGTTCTTTTCCATGTGGAGCCATGATGCGGTCATGCAGATAGACGTAGCCCATACATCTAAATCTAGGAAAGTTCTGGTGTTCGCACATCTTTTTAAAACCACGTCCATGCGTTTAAACTAATTGGAAATCACTGCTGTACTCAATTCTGTTGCACTGACTTTCTAGTTCAGGGTTTGTATCCTCACTGTAATCTCTCTGAAGTGTTTGTTTTTGATTGTTAATAAGACGGAATATTCTACCTGTCAACTCAGAAATGCTGCAATTATTGAGAGGCGATTCAATTTAGCATCGTTTGACATTTAAGTGATATTACACAGAGGTGCACTCGTCTCTGTTGCTTGCTGTATGCATGCAGCTTCACATTTAATCAGAGAACTGTACTGTATTTGCATTGAAAAGCAGTGCATTAGAAGTACCTTCACACCGGTTAAGTGGAGTAAACGTATCTTCCCTCCGCTCAGGATGACGGTATGAAGACATGTAGTGACAGAAGCCTCTAAATGAAAGGAACGAAGACGCTGCCTACAATTCACGTTAAGGATGATGACATATTATGGCAACGGAAGGGAATACGTACGAGTCTTCAATCGTGTATTTCACACAGAGATAACAGACACGATGACAAATGTGAAACATTTCCCCAGTATTCCATTCTTTCCTCATATATCAAGAGTATAAAAATGAATGCAGACGTATTCTCTGCTTTCAGGGTACTTCTCTTTTCTTTATTTCCCCTCCTTTTTTCCTCCGTGACACCAAGTCTTCAGTGGAACTTCAAAGAGTTTATACTGTAATATTATTAGGATTCCAGGGAGACGCTACAGGGAGGAGCGGTTTGTCGGCTCAGTCACATTCCTCCTATGCAGTATGTACTGAGACACTATTTTAATTTATTCTAGATTCTAATTCTCTTCGCCTTACAAGCTAAAAAAGATGAAAAATTACGAAAAAATTCCCATCTGCGAAGTAGCCATTTGTCGGTTTGGTTTCCAACAAATCGGTCAGGGCATTCCCATTTCATTTGAAACGTTGGTAGGTGTCGGTCTGTTTGAGTAAGCAGCAAAGATTCTCATTTTGCACACATAAAAGATGCCAGAAAATCCACCCCCTTCTTTTTCTTTTTTTTTATTTATTGAATAATGTTCCCCGGTCTGCAAATCTCCTTTTCCCACTTCTTTTTGTCTGACACACACCTCTTTAAGAATTTATCCCCTCAATTCTGCCTTGTCACATCATCCCTCTGTGGCAAAGAAGCTGTCAGAAGGAAAAAAAAGAATGAAAAAAAGCAGGAATCTAAACTGAAATGGCTACCGCAGACAGAGAGAGAGAGAAGAGACGTACATACATCTCAGTCATTCATTCAGTTTGCATCCCGTCTCGTCTCATGAGTGTGCAGCACTTACAGTGATGAACAGCAGCGATTCTCCTCTCTGTGGCTTACGGCGGCTTCAAACCGCCCGCTTGTGCGAATATGAAAGATCACAAAAAATTACGGAGGAAATCCTCGCCCGCTTCCATCAGTTATGCCATTAGCCTAAACACACAGTGAAATCATGAGTCCTGTCAAGTATGGCCGCCTGTGAAGGACGTGGAGCATAATACAGCGTGCGTGACGGACTGGGATTGCTGCTTCATCGACCTTTCACAAATGGAAGTAAAGGCTAATGACTGAGGCGGACGACTCGAGATGCAAGGCTCATTGGGCTCAAGCGAGGCCCTTCAAGCATCTGCGTGTCCGCCTACTAAATACCATTCATTCCTATTGCGCTGACAGGTGCGGCGTTAAACTCTACGGGATGCTTCCATATGGATGCTTTCATCTTGCGGGGTGATTTCGTGCACAGTTTGACCTTCAGCTAATGATTTTGTCTCCCTTCTCTCTGCTTCTTTTTCCACATGTCTGCCCCGTCCGTGGCCCTCTTCAACGCTCCTCAGGTAAGAGAAACCTTTTATGTTTTCAGCCGCTGGATGATGCAATGTGAAAAAAACGAATGGCGGTGTTGGGTGAAGGCGCAGAAAGCAGATCTGCAGTTTTGTGTCACAGTGCCAAGGAATTTAGCAGCTTTTTATACGGTGATGAAATTTGGATAATAACGACAAAATAAAATCAGTGACATTTTCAACCGAGATATGCAGAAAATGAGAAAAAAGGTTTTTGCACTGGAGCATGAAAGGTTGTTCTTGAACTTGGAAATCGTAAATTAATTTGTTTTTTTAAATCTGCTTATGAGCTTTTGTCAGAACCTTTAGATGCATCTTAACTTTTGAGGAGTTTCGATAACTAAAGTCAAGTTACCTGCACAAACGAGGTACCGATCCAACTACACATAGAAGAGGACTCAGAAACAACTGCTCAGAACTTATTTTTGATATTATTATCTTCATTTTGAGCAGGCAAAATGCATCTAATTGGTCTAATTTGTCCCAAAGTACCCAACATGTTGGGTATTTTTCTGATCTTTCAAAAGAATCACGTAAATACCCAAGATACCTCATTTTTCCTGTGCGAAAACCAGTCTAAAGAACTTAGGTAATGTAGGAACTAAGGTGTGTAGGTGTGTTCTTTTGGAAATAACTTTAGGCAGCTGTTAGAGATCACTGACAGGGATTTCTGCTGAAGACGTGCAACATATCAACTGCAGAATCTAACAAGAAAAGCCCTCAGAGTGCAATACTCCACCAAGGCCGCTCAGTCATTGTATGATTTCCGATGGATACGTCCTGATAAGTCCGCAGCAGTCAATTTTTAGTAGGATCGCAATCGTGTGATCGACTTGTTTTCAGTGTTACAGTGACGCCATGCCACTATCTCGTGACGATACAGAAATCTTTAACAAATCTGTGGATCTAGACTATAAGCTGCCAAAATCTGATCAAGTGGTTCTTGTGTCATTTCTGACCTTCCCTGAAGATTTCATCCAAATCCGTTGGTCTGTTTTTGAGTAATTCTGCACACAGGCAGACAAACAGACTGACAAACGTACGCCGATCGTTGCATAACTCTTTCTTGATGGAGTAATTAATAGAATAGTACAATAGAAATGCCAATTCAGTTTGAGACTCCGATCATCACAATGCATTATTGTTTTTTTTCCACACTTCGAGGCTATTTTTTTTCCATTTCAGCCTGAAAAAATCCCACCCCAATGCAATCAGTAATCAATCCACAACTTTTCCACAAACATGACCAACCCCAGGAGACATGAAACCCCCATCACCATCCCAGAGTGAGACTTAAAAACTCAGGCATTTTTGTTCAATCAGAATTCTAAATTTCTGACTGAAAAGCTCGCTCAAAGCAGCAGTTCAGTAAACAGTGCTGCTTTTTAACTTGTTGCACATTTTAATAGCGGCCCAGTTCCAGATGGCCGGTCCATCGTGTGCTCCTGAAACTTATCCCAGTTTATCATCGGTTCATGTGCCGTTAATTGGCAGCTTTTTGGTGTTTCCAAATGTTTGACTTTGGTGTTATTTGTTGAGGAGAAGCAGGACAGCTCTGTGGTCCCTTTCAATGATCTGTATTTACACCTCTACAACCAGCTTTATACGTGCAAAGACCTGATTTGAAAGGAGTGCATTGAAATTGCAGTAAATGTAACCCGACTTGAAGAAAAGCTGAAATCCCAAATAGATCCCAATCACAGATGCTTTCTGAACTTGGCTCATTTGTCTCCACAGTTGTGAGTCCTGCCACATGGCCCGCCTAGCAGGGAAAAGCCCTGGTGGTGATGTAGACTGAATATTTATAAAGTCTAGAAGGTAGGAGGAAAGGAATTAATGGCTAGTTGTCGCTTCCATTCCTCCCTACCAGCCTGCAGCGTTTTCTCCGTTCGCATCCCCTCGGCTTTCTCAGTAAGAATGATAAATTCCATCATTGCACGGAGGCAGTAATCACTGACTCCAGAACTGTGTCCTTTCATCACTCCTAATTGGCTAATAAATTACCTCCGCTGATGAAAAATGGCGCGCAATCTCGGAAGATGGGATGCACTTGCAAAGCTAGAGGTGCGAGAATCCAGAAGAAGGAAGTATTATTTAAGGAGGAGGGGGAGGCTTTTCATCGCTGATTGATAAAACGCAGTGGAGAGTGAGGAAGGATTATGAGATTTCGCGAGATTTGAAGATAAACCAATGCGTGTTTAATTTAGGGGACAATTAAAGCGACGTATCGCTGGTGCTACACCGCTGCACATTAGGCTAATCCCCATTGAGGCTGCCGTAATGTTTATTTAGACACCAGCAAACCCATGGGACGAGGATGCGCACAGGGATTTGTCAGATGATGTGCACGCTCAAGGAATACTAATGCTCACTGTGGGACATCAAATAGCACTGTGTTTGTTTAACTAGAATAAAGGTGTGTGCATATGCATAATTATTTCACATTTTGAAGGATTCTTGCCCCATAACTAAAATCTAAAATCTGCGTATTTGCTCCTAGATCTAGAGACCTAACGGTTCCTCATAACACCAGCAAACAAAGTCATTCTTAGACAGTTGGTTTGAAGTATTCTTTTGTATTAGTGGGTTGTAGAATTGTACATGTTGTGCCCTGAAATCTAGACCTCGACTCCAGCAGAACCTGAACAGCCCCACCAAAGTGCAGGAGCCACAACAGGAAGCTGTATTTTCACTTAATTTCATACATAAATGAGCATTAGCTCGGCGGCTTAATCCTCTGAGCCACTTACTCTTGGGAATAGTGAATGTGCTTGCACAGTGAGAGAGCAGAAAAGAGGGTTTTATTAATAAAGCACACTTGGAAGTAATCAATCAGAACTTTCCTTGAAATCTGAAGAATGTTTTCACCGGCTACAGCTTAATTTGGGGTTCCTCCTTGTTTGTTCCACCTTTGGGAATAGGATGTGTTTTTTACGTGAACAGCTTGTTTAGTCGCTGCTAATGGGGCTCTCTGTATTCTCTCCATTTCGAGTCCGTGACAGTTGACCAGGTTTTTCTGCTATTTTTTGTCGTATCTTCAAAACAACAGACTCCCTTTTCTTTAAATATTAATGTGAAATGGGGAGATTTAAAGGATCATTCAGCAAAAGCTTTAAATACGTACCTTTTTAGTCTTTAAAATATTCATGTGGCTTTAATCATGCACATATCATCCAGCTAAAGTTGTCTTTTATGCCTCATTCAAAAAGGTTTTTCAACTTTTATCTGCAATTCCGACTGGTGTGGGATGAATCCACGAAGAGTCTCTGCTCCTTTTCTCTTACTATTCTTACTTTCTGTCTTTTAATGCATCAAGACGTGCTTCCTCCTATGGATTTTTTGGACAAAACTTTGAGTTTGGAGCATAGACTGTATATAAAGATGGACGTAGCATCTGGCTCCAGAATTGAAGCCAACCCGGAAGTGTCAAAAACTTGCAATATCCCGCCGTCCGCTAGGGTTGGCTCCAAAAAGCTTTTTCTCCATAGACCCCAATTCATTTTTGGAAAAAATAAAATTTGATAGACTGATGTTCTACAGCTCAGGATTTTTTTCCCGTTAGTTTTCATGGTCAAAATGAGAGATCAGGTGGCCGATCTTAAAATAAATCAATACTGAATTTTAAATAAATTGTTAAAGTTGGCGGAGCCAGGGGGCGTGGCTATACTTGATAGACAGCAACAGAAGCCTCTGCGGTAAAATGTGGGCGGGATAAGAGAGTCCTCAGCCAATCCTGCCCCTAGTTGCTCTCCAGTCCAGTCTGTTTGATGACGCTTTTTACGTCACTGGCTCCAAAAGATCCAAAATGGCGACCAGGAAGTAGCAAAATCCGGGCTTCATTTTCTCGGCGTTGAAACCAATGGGTGACGTCACGGTTAGTTTACGCCTGGTTTGGAGTTAGCCAGCTAACTTCAGGTTTAAGTCAGGCTTTTTAGGGCTACTGACAAATCATTTCTCTCAATTTGTCGTCAAAGGACAAGAGTTTTTAGAGTCTCAAGCACTTTCAAAGCCACTTCATCCTCCTAAACATCTTTGCATAGCTGTTTAATCATCAAACAATGGCGGATTAAAGCACAAAGCCTTGAAATTATAAGATTTGCTTACTTACCAATATAAAATATCTTTCTATATCTGTTCTTTCGTCATTCCCAAGACACTGTTGCTGAAAGAAAAAGGCTAAAATTATCCTGCTCGCCATAGAATTAGATCTAAGCGACACGTAAAAGAATCCACAATGTGATTAAAGTGAGATCTACTTCTTCCTTAATGATGGGAGTGAGATATTGATAAACCTGTTGATGTCTCATTCGCTTTCCTTCCTGAGTTTGGCTGTGTTGCTTTTAGCCTGTATTATAGTCTGAATTTGCTAATGTTGGTGTATTTTGTTCCTCTCATGAGAAATATGTAGCTCTAGACCTTTCTATGTTGACTTAAAGAACTGATAACAAATGTCATGAGGTCATTTCATGCCAGTTCGCTCAGTTTTCGCAACTTTTCCCAGTTCATGCCAGGTATTTTTTGGAAAAAAAAATCATGAAAAAGCTTCTACCTAAACCACACGGCCTTTCAAAGTCCTACAGTTTTACTCCAAATACTTTCTGAATTATTAATTTTTGAAAACAAGCCCTCGATGTTAGATTTTATAGCTCCAGCAATTCTTTTAAAACATCTTTAAAGCCTCACCAGTTGTGTATTTTTCACAGGATTTTACTGAATACCCCAGAAATCTGAAGAAAAAGCTGGAATTTGTAAACATGTCAATAACCTATGCTGACTTATTTATTCATTTACAGAAATTAAAACAGTAAAATCTGTAAATTATCATCAAAATGAAAAATCTTTTGTTTTCATGAATTCATATCTGCACTAATATTCACTCAATTCCAACCAAATTTGTGTTGTTGATAGAAACAACTTTATTTTTGTCATATCTAAAGGTCATTTGGTGCCACAGGTCTTACTAGAATTTGCTTCGGAGCTGGAAAATCTACTTTTTAGGACATTTTAACAGTACTGTAATTGATTTTTTGTTTTATTTTAGGAAGGGTGGTTTTGATTTCTTTGAAACTGTTTGAAGGCTACGTCTTCATATCCACTGAAATATATTAGTCTTTCATTATTTACAACACGTTTTTTTGTAGTTTTCTGTGGTTTTAATGGCTGGTGGCTGATTTAAAGGTTGAACCTGCAGAATGGGAGATGCTCATTTGTGTATTTGAAGTCAATTCTGCAAAATTATTTGTCGGACAATGAAACTTTCCAGACGACATCTGAGGTTTTGTCGTTCATTCAACACTGCAGGATAAAACAGACACATGGAGGTAAATTTGAAGGAGTTATTTCAGTGCACTTTGATGCCCATGTGTCCGGCCCCTGCTGAGAAACCTATAAACCCCCCAGAGAACAGGAGCAGTGGTGGAAACACAGTGGATCTAGATGGACTTGCAGCAGGCAGAGGGCTGTGCCTTTTCCTCCCCGCCAATTACAATCCCAGCAGGTGATTGAACGCTTAGCTGGTAATCCTTCCTTCCATCTCTGCTTCCTATCCGTCCAGCTGTTCATCCGTCCTCAACTGCCGTGTTGATTTAAAAAAATAATAACTTCAGACCACCAGGGCAGGCTGAGGTCAACAACCTCCCCTAAACAGCTCAGACTTATTTTTATTTATATACTGACAGGATTATTCCAGTTCACTGCAAGATTTGTCTTATTTTCATGGTTTTAGCGATGCCAATCCTTTCTGTAATATCACAATGCAGCGAGCACTGCAGAAAGGAGGTCACGCAGGGCAAGAGGTTGAGCCGTCAGCGGATCAGGCAGGTTTACAGCAAAATCTCAAGTTTGTGGAGTAAAAAGTAAAACCATTACCCATCCTGTCCAACCTGCTTTACATGCATGTAGACTGCTGTCAATCTCTACCTCATTCACCTTTAGTTGCATGTGAGAAATTTGGCGTCTTCCATCGAACAAAAGCTTCTACATGCATGAAAAGCACCATCAGAATTGCCATTGCGAGTGGATCAAAACATGAATTGAAAACCTTGTGAAATGTTCTGCTACCTACAGGGTGGGGAAGCAAAAATGTCCTGTCAGGTAAAAACAACTATAAATGGGTATAACTTTTTTATTCTTTGGAATTTTGACCTCATTTCTTGAAGAACACAAATTTAAAGCTTTCAGAACATGTTTATTCAATATGTCCTCCATCAGCCATGATGAAGGCCTCGATACAGCGTCTGAAAGAGGCACAGGCCCTCCTATATCCTCCTTGGGGTAGGCCTCCCATTCCCTGGAGAATGCAGTCTTAAGTAAATCCATATTGGCATGAGGGGTGGCATTAGTCCTCAACTCAATGGCGCCCCATCAGAAAAAATCCAGGGGCTTTAGATCAGGTGAGCCTTTGGGCCAGAAGTTCGCCATATTCTACTCACAGAACTTTTGGACCTTAATTGATGTGTGAGCAGGAGCCCCATCTTGCTGCCACACATAGTTGTTGTCAGGGTAGGTGGCCTTCAGCCAGGGCAAAACGGTGTATCTCAGAACTTTGCAGCACACATCAGCCCCAATTTTCTGATCTGGCTTGAAGAAGTAGGGGGGCATCTTATTGCCATTTGAGCCCAAGACTCCCAGGACCATCTGGAGATCTCTTGGTGCCCAAACTGGATTGTCTGGCATGCTGGATGTGGCCAATGGTCCTCTCACTGATGCCAACAATCTTGGCAATGTCCTTCTGAGGGATTTGGGCATCCAGGAGATCACAAACCCTGTTGCGTTTTGCTTGTTGCTTGCTCACTTCACAATGCACCAAGGTCTGACAAATCCTAAAAAACTTGGTTAAAGGTAAGGAACTTTGATTTTAATTATTGTTTTGATTACCCTCACCGTTTGGGCAGGACATTCAAATTTGTCAATAGGACATTTTTGCTTCCCCACCCTGTACAAAAACAGTTTTGTCGTCTTGAAAGGACCAGAGACAAAATTGTCCTGATTCCCAGCAACAAATCAGCCAACCCAACGAACAGAAATTGGAATTTAAGTTGATTATCAGGTTACTTCAAAGCCAGTTTGCACATAGAATATAACAGATATACTTTATAATATAGGAGTGATGTCTCTGATTTAAGCAAAGCAAAAAGGAAAAGTTCAAACTGTTTTAAGTTGTCCACTGACGACCCCAACCAATGGAAGTCACATGTCCACATGGTGTTTTATTTATAAGTTAAAAGAAACTCAATGACCATGGCTATTAGGTATTTACACCTTTAACCTGCAATGATCCAATGACAGTCTAAAAAAACACAGATTTAGCCTTAAGACTTTCATACGCGAAAAAAAACCCTAAAAAATAACAACCGTACCAATTTCAGACGTGTTTTCTTCTACTGGGTGTTCGAGTTGATAAAAGTGGTTGGACTTCATAGATCTGCACATTCTACACAAACGGACAGTGTAGAGTTGTATCTGGACATTTTAAGGCATGAATGGATTGTTTTCATGGGGGAAAAAAACTCTGCATGTGTCATTTTCATACTCAGAAATGAGTTATAGGAGTTAAATCAATGACCAGAACCAATGCAATCTAACACAACAATAGAACCAGCAATGAAACCCACCTTCTAAAATGTTCTCATATGCAGTTTTTTGTTCTAAATGTCTTCGAAAACTGTTGATTCAACAGTATGATCATTTGGATGAGTCGTCTTTGCATTGCTGCTAAACTGTTTCTGTATTATGCCGACTGCTGTTTTTATTATTTTGTCGGTGGCGTTCATATCAAAGAAAATATTATTAGAAACACCTCCGTGTAATGAGGCACATTTTAACAGCGCCACGAATAACATCTCCAGAAGAAATGGCCGTAAATTTGAATCAACGCCCCTCTAAGACCGTTACAACAAAAACTGAGCGTTCTAATGGGATTTATTGCAGGGCTGTTGTATTAGACTGCATTGGTTTTAGCTCAGTGTATCTAATAAACTGCCAGCTGAGTGTAAATTGCTTGTGCGTTCCGTTCATTTTGACTAATGAGGCTCTTTAAGTCTGGGAGTTTGTGGTGGTCCTCAGCATAAACACTGCAATACAACAGAACCGAGCAATAGTGCTTTCATTTCATTTTTTTAAAGTCTCTCGATGCTTTCCGTTTCTGTTTCTTTGATATTTATTCACTGATTTTTCCTTTGCAAAACAAACATGCACTTTTTAGATTTTTATCTACCTCTCTCCACAAGTGCATCGACTCTTTTTGCGTTCGTCATTTCCTAGTTCAGTGGAGTTGCTTTGATACAGACAAGCAGTTGGTGCATTTTCTGAGAATCCCAGCTTGGTTCTCACCACAAGTTCTTGCTTTACCATGGATGGATCGGCTCAGTCGATCTCCACAATCACCACTCTTTTGTCCTTCATCCGGCGCTTCTCCGTCCTCACCACATCTCAACCGGTGCAGAACAGGAAGGTGAGTCATCATCGTCCTTGAACACTCTGCTACACTCCAGAAGAGACGAGAGACTGGAAGGGTTGTTATATCAAACCCTTGTCTAGGCAAGTGGTTGCCGCTAGTCCCTCACGCGCCCAGCGGGCAATTTGTTTCCAACGTGGAGTGGTGCTCTGCTACAGTTTCCCCATACAAAGAGGATAAATCCCTCTCTCGGCTCCACTTCTCAATTGCTGCCCTCTCACATCATAGAATGTTTTTCTTTTTTAAAAAGAACCACTGTGATTGTTCCAAGGCTTTTGTTGGCGCACTCCTTGCATGTGCCCCTATGCTTGCTCTTTGAGTCGAAGCGCTGTGACACTTTGTCACAAAGAAATGGAGAAATTTCAAAAGAGGCCTTTTCAAATGCCTGACATCTCCTTATTGTCGAAGGTGCTCGACTGAGACGTTTGGAATTAGCAGGAGGCTAACAGTCCTAGCATGACTGGAGGCTAAGCTCTGTAACGAGGAGCACAGCTGAACGGAATTATGAACTACTGTAAGGACTGCATTAAAACTGGTCAGCATGGTTAGCAGAGACTGTTCCCAATGCTTCCTGATAAGTAACCCGTAGCAGCTAATCATGTAATGATATTCGTCTCTTTGTAAAGTAAAGATCGAAGTTGTGCGATGGTGGGAAAGTGTCTGAACCTGTTTAGAAGTTTACCAAAACAGAATTCAGTGTTGAATCCATGCATCAAATCCAAATGGACGTAAAGTAAAAGATGCACAACAGAAAGTGTGTAGACGCCTGTGCGGTAAACCTTCACTGTCAAATGATTCGATATTGTACCACCCTATGATGTTTGCATCAAGTTGAACAGTAGGATATTTGATCTTATATGGAATTCAAAACTAACGGTGTACATTTATTAAATCAAAAATACAGGCTTCACTGTAGGAAATGAATGCAACAGTAGTCAGTACCATGCTTCATTTTGGTGACGGACTCAATCCTTAGCATGGACGATACCAGAATTCTACACCAGTGTTCTGCCATTCTTTAAGACTATTGTGAGGCATTGAGTGAAGTTGTGCTGCCCTTTTTTCTCTTTAAAAACTCAAAAGGTGTTCTGTTGGATTCCATTCTTATCTTTTACTTTCACTCTCCTTTGGAAACTTTTGTACGGTTTTGGCACTGTGTTTTGGACCATTATCCCGCTGCAATGTTCCTATTCTGCCAAGTTTTAGCCAACTGGGAATCATCCAGTTAGACAGTATTTTGTTATATCCATAGGCATTCATTGTACTATCTATAAATCTCATCTTCTCAACAACTTTTACAGTCCTGAAACCCCCGCATCAGTCCACTGATGGCACCAATAGTGAAGCGTTTGTCCATTTATTGTTCAGATCAACCACAGCAGCTCCGATTAGTGCCGTAACAGTTCGTTCTTGAACTGCTACATAATGCATTTCAATGTTTCTGTTGGTCTTCCTGCTCTCATTTCCACATATGTCATATATCATTAACTTATTGTTCAGTTTTTCAGATATTTTTTCCACATGAAGCCATGATGCAGACATGCTCAAAAATCCAAAGTTGAGGAAGTTGTGGTGTATATAGGCCATTTATAACCATGTTCATACAATTAAAGTAACTGGAAATTACATGTATGCTCAGTTGTGTTGAGTTATTATTTTGAGGCCTTTTTTCTAAAGAATCTGATTATGATTGTTGTGCAAATGCAATTTTCTTTTCATGTTAAAGTGGGTGGACACACTTCTGTTGTGTACCATAAAATGTTCATTAAATACAAAACCTTTTCTAATTTTAAAACCAATGTCACACAATCAGCTGCATTACTTCATGATTAAAGCCTCAACACTCCCAGTAAACTGTGATTACAGTGTTTGACAATGGTGTTTCCTCAGCTCAGCTCAGACACTGATATCCAAATAACACATTACCCAAAACATCAGCAGCATCCTTGATATTAGCCAAATCACTTGTGTAATGATTTATTAATAGCTGAGGTTGTTGTAAGCTGCTGAATGAGACATTGTGGTTTTCTCACCTAAAACATCCACAACCACAAGATTTAGCTCTGCCAGTTGGAAATGAGAAATCTGCAGATCTGTTGGTTGAATACTTTGGTTTGAGTTGTGACATTGATGTACATTTTTACTAGCCTAGCCACGCTAGACAGCCCACGGCAACGAATTTAATTCTCTGCCAGGGTGGGTCTAGTTACCCTCGGTAAGCCTCGAGGCTGGATGCTCCTAAAACTGGCCGGACGAATCACCATGAAGTGTAGAGTCAGAAGGCGGGTGTAACTAAGTGACGACAGAGGAGCGACGATTCTGACAGAAACAACCGGAAACAACTAGCCTAGCCGCGCTAGACAACCCACGGCAACGAATTTAATTCTCTGCCAGGGTCGACAACAAAAACGACAACAGTCGTTGAGCTCCATTAGCACCGACTCTGAATAATCTTTCTGTTAACATGTCTGTAATATACTTGAGCTTCACCCATTGACTGTATAAATAAGGCTTCACCAAACTATCTCATCCTCTGATTTCCGGCGCTCTCGGAGCCTATTCGTTGCGCTGATTGGTTGTATACCTACCCAATTGCTGCAGAGTGATTTGATAGACAACCTTTTAGCCCGCCTCCCTCCCTGTCGAGTGTGCGTAGACCCTTGCGTCTTCAGAGCATGGGTCTAGCGCGGCTAGGCTCGATTTTTACAAATTCAATATTCACATTTTTGTTAATAAGCCTTAAAGACGTGAAAGTTCAAATGGCTGTCGGAACCCAACCCAGAGGTTCTTGTGGATGTCTGAGTGAACAAAATGTCTTTCTCATCTCCTAGCACACAACATTTTTCATTTTAACTATAACCTCAATCTTCGCCAAACCTTAAATTACTTTTTGCTTCTGGACTTTTAGAAAGCGGTGACAAATGGCCTGTTTTTGCAATGAGAAACTTTTGTCACTGTGTCGAGACATGGAGAAATAGATTTATTATGAAGAATTAAGATATAAAATCAGATGATTTTATCCCCTCTCCACCACTCTTCCTTCTGTTCTCTCCCTTGTTACAGTGTTTTAGCCCTTCGTGCGTATCAAACCAGCAAACATCCAATAGCTCCTTGCTCCTGACAGCGCTGCTGTTTAGCCCCTGATCGATGTTTGTTTTTTCCATCCAATCTCCACCACTCCCCGTGGCTGTGACCTGTTACCACCGTAATCAATAGCCAACAAATTTTGCACCGGCGCCGAAGATGCACCAGTGAATTAGGGCAATTATAGTGGAGGAGGGAGAAGGAGCGGGGCGGCAGCAGAATGTAAAAAGAAGTCTTGCTTTGGAACAAAATGCAAGAAAGGCTGAGTCACTGCAGAGAAGCTTTTGTCCAGAGACACGACGTTACATTCACTGTTAATTGTAAAAAGCCAAAAGTGCCCAACAGAAAGATGCATTGTGGAAAGTGTAGGCCTATTGTTTGTGCAGGATACATTAGCAGTGCTGGGTGTTTTGATGTGCATTATGCAAATAAAATAAGCAGCGAAGATACAGTCGGTTGTGTGTGTAGACTTACATTAAAAACAGTGGATGCAGTTGTTTTAATGAGCTCCTTATGGAATAAGAATCATTGAAAATGAGGATATATAGGCGTAATATGTAGAATTTCCATGTTTCTGTGTCTGCAGAGGCACTTGATAATGATAAGGATTCTCTACTGCTTCCAATGTACTCCAAAATAATATCAAATCATGTAATTTACTTTTGATTTTTAGAGATCTGGTCTTATGAAAACATCCCTATGGTGGTTTTTATTTACTAGAGCAAACACAATGAGTGAAATGATATAACGTAGGGTTGGGCTTTCTGTGTCGTTATTCTTCATCAAAATCGGTTTCTGGTCTGGATATGTTTGGCTGAAACACTCCAATGTTACAACTTGCCTCTTGCATGGTTTGAATAGAGTCATTGGTGAGCTGGTGTGCTCAAGCTGCGGCAAGTGGCAAAAGGATGAGTCTAGAAAGAAGCTAGGACTTCACAGATCTGCACATTCTCGAGGGCGCAACGTTGCAGAATTACATTAAGTCTTTTTCAAGCAGAGATCGATTATTTTTATGGATGAAAAGCTTCTTAAACTGTAATTTTGACACAGAGATGAGATTTTAAGGGTTTAATCAATGACTAGAGAGGCACGCTTCGTCTTTGGTTTGGACAGCTGAGGAAACCTCTTGAAAGAGGGATGAAACATCTTCAACAAGCAGAAAGAGAAGCCAACTGATACACTTAGGATCGTCATAGTGGTGTTCATAAGTAGATATTTGGCAGTTTTTTTGATGTATATTATCATATATAAAAGGCGTAAGACATTCATAGACATTCCTAGAAACTAGAGGTTGTTGGGTTTATCAGAGCAAAAGCCCAACTAAATATTCCACATCCGGTAAGATACCATTTTCAAGTCTTGCAAACAGTTATAGTGTGAGTTCTTGAAACAAACTCAGCAGAACACATCTCTCCAGCCTGCATCCTCGAAACATTACGCATCACTTCATTTAAAGGGATTTGCTGAGATTAGGGCAGACATCAGCAGAGGAGAAGATGAGCGTGTTTATGTATTTTGCAGGCAGATGTGAAGAAAATTACATGATTCGTGTGACAATATGCTAATTCAAATTATCCTCAACATGCCCGGTTTGAGGAATACAATCATATTCGACACGCGTGTGATTGAATCACAGGTTCACACCTGCCCAGCTGGATTCATACAAATTGAAACGCTGATGGAACAACAACCCACAATTCTGTCTTCATATCATTTCTGCTGCACCTGCATTGTTGTATCACAGCAGTAATCAGAACGACAAACAGAACCTTTGTTCTTTTCCACATTTTAGCTTTTTGCTCTTTTATTTTTCTCCTACACAACTTGCGGATGTGAAGCTGAACTTTAAGGATACCTTATTACTTCAATGATGCAGATCATGAGAACTTTTAGATCTCTTAAGGTTGTTTTTCCATATTTCTGATTACTTTCAGTTGCAGGAACCTGAAAAGGGCATCGATTTTAAAAGTGTCTTACTAATTTATTGGATATTTTGGCTCCCAATTCTGATTGAAAAAGCCAGTTGGTTCTTTAACTGTGGAGACTCCGTTCTTGGAGAAATGATTTTGACAATTCGATCTTGGTAAGAACTATCTCTAAATGCTTAGGCAGCACTCTGGCACTGGAAGACTGCTAAAACTGATTAAGTCATTGGTTATAAAATTTTCAGTCCAACACTGGTGCAGATTAGACCAAAATAAAAGGTCTCAGTCTATTTCCAAGGGATCTCTGGTTTGTTCTTGCCTTTGGGAACCACCAAGCATCGTCAGGCTGCATTAATGGAATGGTGACTGAAAAAGAAGATCAAGGAATGCACCATTTGTATGGACTTGTTAATGTCCCTGCATCATTTCAAAGTGGTTTTACCTTGTAGTCATCAGATTTAGAGCCCATTTTAGTCATTTTTGTTGCACTTGCAGTAGTTTGTTACCAATCAAAATCAAATACTTGGAGATTGTGCAACTTCCACGTGCAGATTTTTGTGTTTTATTTAGATGTAATTGCCAGTGGTGTTGTATTTGGAGCCATTCTGGCAGCAGCATATTTGAATTTCAAACAGGCACATATCTGTCTTCGACATTCTTCCACCTTGGAATAACAAATCGGAGGCTACATGACCTTTTTTTAAATTCATAGTTACAATTTAAACACTATGAATACAAATACCAAGTTCAATATACCATTTTAAATCTTGTTTTCTGATATTTGTCATGCATGAATCTGGTTTCAGTCTTGACTACCGATAACCATCTGTTCTAAATAACTTTTAACGAGAAGAGTCATTAAATAAACCATTAAGGTGTACTAATGACACTGTCAGGAACTAGAATAAATACTCATTATGCAGGGTGGCAGGAACTGAAATCATCTAATGAATGGGTCAGCTCAAGTGACTCCATATTCACGGCTCACAGTTTGTTTGTAATAAATCCGTGTGAACATGAAATTGAGCCAAACTACAAAGCATTTAAAGCAAGTGGATGAAACTACTTTCTTTTTGTTCTTTTGCACATTCTCCATTTTGCCTGCCACATAGATTAGGGAGTCCAAGAGATTGATTTGTGCACTCTGTGCTGTTCTATCTTTGGTTTTTGTTGAGTTTTGTTAGTAGACACGAAGAGATGACTGTTGATTGGAGACAAAAACCCTATTCGAAATTTGGTCACCTGATCAATGAAGTTAAAAGTCCAAACCCTTCAATTCAGCTAAAACACTGCAAAGATCTCCTAGGTTTTCAATCGTACAAGGTTCAAGCTACATACAAGGTATAAGATTTACACTCACAAATCATAGTGTTGCTCCATGAACAGATTGGGGGTTGAGGAGGGCTTGACCATAATGGATTATCTTTAATAGAGAATCTAATGTCAGATGGTAGAAATGATTCCACTCACACTTTGAGCGTAACCAAGTTTTTGCAAGGGTCAGTTTTGAGAATAACTACTCAGAAAAATAGATTGTCCCAAACAGAGATGCAAGCTTGAGTACATGCCTCCTCAGAAAGGAACAATCTACAGGATTCATACTACAGCAGTTTAGAGGATTTGAACAAAGGTAGGTTGTTGTACCTGGCTCGGAGCTCATCGTTGCTTTGCTGATCAGTGATTTCCTGTTGTAGGTTGTCAGGCACATCAGCTGCTGGTTCCACAATAAACTAGTGTAGCAAATTCTGTATGTTCAGCCCCTTTTGTTTATTTGTAATGTTCTAAATCCTCTCATATAATGCGTAAAGTAGTTCTGCATCGACACAAAAAAGGAACTGTTCAGTTTTCTTGGAATGTCTGACATAAACGCCACCCAAGAAACTTCGATTTTAAGTTCTTGCAGGCAAAAAAAAAAGCAGTTTTTGTCAAGATATTTTGCTCTGTTATGGAAAAAGCCTCAACTATCCATTGGTACGCCCAACTACAGAAGTAAATCTTTTCCTAGAGAGACTAACAGCTAATCTTCACTTCATTTTGTCATAACAACTACTCTCTTGGAGATATATGCAATTTCTTTGCCCCATCTCTTTTTGTCATCATCTATATTCATCTAGAAGCTGTAATATGATCCATTCTGACTGTGCAGTAGCCAGAGTGCTGCTCCACACCCATCACCTGCTGCTGTTGATAAGAGAGTGGCAGCTAAACTACTGCTAAGTAAATACAAATCTTGACATCTCTTCTGACTTTCTAATAGCCTTGTCTGTGCCTGATGCCTGGAGACGAGGGATGTTTTTGGTGTCCGTATCCAAATTAATGTGTCACGGAAAAGAAATCCAACCGCACAGATGCCTTCACTTGTTTTTTTTTCTTATTGTTGAATGAGTTTCACGTATGTTATTATTTTTTTAATATTATGAACAAGCTAAACTTTTTTGTTTTTGGATGTTTGTCAAGTTTCACTGCCAGCTTTGGCAACCGGCACCTATGCTTAATTTTGTTTTCCTTCTGTGCATCCGTTAATGCCTGGAAGTTGAGGGATGCCAACATTAGAATGGAATCATTTCATACAATGAAAATGTTACTTTTCATTTCTGTGGATAATGTGTGATATTATGGTATTCTAACTTATCTGTCCCTTACTTGTTTGCATGCAGCCTGTTTGCCCTTCCAACAGATGTGGAACAAGATTAGCACAATTTAGAATGATGTTTCTGCCAGTCTTGTGGATGTAACTAATATTTATTTTACTTTTAGCTCCATTTTGGTCTCAACCAGCTTCTAGGAAAAACCTTTCAGCTGTTTAATTCATTGCTTCTTGTCACTAGTAGATCACATTATGTACGATGGGTTCATCAGAGCTTTATTAGCTGGAGCAACTAGCTCATTGCATCTCAAGCACACCAGCACACCTACGACTTTATAACACTGCAAAACTACTCTACGCTACACAATGACAAGCTGTAATGGGTCAATGGGTCGATTTTTGAAGTCCATGGGATTGCATACAATTTCGTAAAAAGTAAAAAAAAAATTGATTGTGAATGATGATGTAAAAAGCTCCAAATTACAAGTCGATAGGGTCGGTTCCTTTGGTTTGTTACGTGTCAAACTCGGAGTGTTTGAATCTGTGTTTTTGAAACTGGCATTGTCAAACAATGCAGTGTCAAGGTGCAAGTACTCTGCCACTGCTTTTTTCACCCCAAAAAAACACCATATGGATGCGTTAAAAGTTGAAAAAATATATTGTCACCAGTAGGAGCTTTTAAAAAATCCTGTATTCATGTTATGCTAATTAAATTCAAGATGTCATTATCATTGTAAATCCAATATTGTCACCGTTTTAAATTTAAATTAATTGCTTTCATTAATAAATGATTGAATCAATTTGATGAAGTGATTTCATTTTAACATCGGCACTCCGAGGCTTCCATAGTTAATCATCTGAGGCCCTGACTTTGCCATCTTTGTTTACCCATAAAACTCATAATATATTCCTGTATTCATGAAGATTTTTTTTTTCTCTTAGCGTAAACAAACAAAACAGCTCTCTCTCTTCGTCTCTGGATTGCAGCCTCGTGCTCGTTTTGCATTCTTCTCAGCCGCCGTCCCTCCCAGTGTTCACATAAGTGCTCGCATGTCCCCCGCCACTCGCACGCCTTTGGATTTTTCATCAGCTGAAGATGCGCTTCTTTTCCGTTTCACCCACATCCTGTGCATTATTCATCACAACAGTACCCAAATATAACCCCCTGGAGGGGAATTGACTCACAGATGCCCCCGCTGACCCCTAAAATCCCCTCACCGGCACGCTGCCATATTGTGGCCATTTTGCTAAAATCTTTAAAAGCCCGTTAATAGGCTGAGGCTCGGGGGGTTCGTCTGGCATTCAAAACATCGGAGAGGATGACGGAGAGGGTCTGTCATTAGAGCGCTCGCGACAATCAGCGGAGGGAGGAGCTGGCTGCCATCTTGACGCACATTTTGGGAAAATCTCCGTGGGGCGCCTGCTTTGATCACTATCATTTTCTGGGTGCGTGCATGAGCACATGTGTGGTTTTGGCAGCCAGTTGTTAGCCCATGTGTCTGTTGATGCAAATATACTCTCGTCCTCTGAGTTTTTTTTAAGTATCTGTCAAGGTGTTTACTCGTGTATCTGCTCCTAAGTGTTGTCTGAGCCGACATGAACACCTCGCCGCCACCCCCCCCCCCCCCCCCCCCCCCATACTGTTTGCTGTTTATTTATAACCAGGCGCATCAGTAACAGCAGGTTATGAACCCAGAGTGGGTGTTAGGGGGGTCGACTATCATGCCAGCGATGGGTCTGGCTTAATGATAAGCCTACATTGTCTTGACTGTGGGATCAGCGCAGATGCGTATTGAAATTCCTATTTACAGACTGTAATCTTTGGGTTGAAGGAGAGTGAAGGAGAGTGGGAGGAGGCGGACAAGAAGAAATGAGAGGAAAAGTGGAGATAACTCTGCAAGCCTGTGGTTTCTTGGATTTTTTTTTTCTCTTCTGGCAACAAATAAGAAAGCAATGAAGTCTGTTTAACCCTGAGATCAAGGTGAAGGGAGTGTTGTAACAAATGTGACAAATTTATGAGCAGTAAACAAAAAGAATGGAGAAAATACACTCATTTTTGTTGTAAATTTGCATCAAAACTGCTAATGCCGTGCTTTCAACCGACATGTATGCTGCTAGAACAATCTGAAAGATGCTGTAATCGCACAGAAATTCCACAAACTGGGAGTGAACACATGATCTGCTTGTTGACATTCTCTTACTTTGACTGTAGACAGGCTGCAGGATTACCAGCTGCTCTGCTCGAGACAATCGGATGGTGAAATCCTGAACTGATCCCGCCGTAAATCTGTGAAGAATTTACAGATTCAATCTAAACAGACGGATTGGAGTTGGCATGTTGATTTGATCTTGGCTCTACATGGCAAAGCTCGCGGCTTCCCTATAGCCAAGAGGAGCTGATGTTGCTGTTTGTTAGCCTTTTAGTAGATTGGTTAAAGTCGTGGGCCCACTATGTTAAAAGAAATACGTTCTCTAGTGGTAGAAATCATGTGAATTGAGAGGCCTTATTTACCCATTTTACAGAACATTAAGGCATGTTGTACAAGGTCATGGCATCGTAAGGATTAGCTCAGTAATCCTGTTAAATGTGCCGACACTGAGAGCAGATTTACGGCAATCGGTGTCGTCCATCACTCGTTGTGTGATGCTGTGTAGTAAGGAGCTATCGTACATTGATTTCTGACCTATTTGGCTTGGCTTCTCTTCTTTAAGGTGTAAGCAGCAAGAAAATTGAGCCAACTTAGAGGTGCAGTTCCTCAAATGGCCACTTGAGTCCAACTCCGAGTCAATCCCTGTAGACGGGAATGACAAAATGACAAAGTTTATAGCTGGAATAAACATGTTTACAGCCTGTTAAAAACAACCGTTTTGGTCTCTATGGCTAATTTGTCTGTTCATGACAACTATACAGGAAGAGAGTTTTTATATGACTCACCCATTTAACTGTATTAACGGTTAAAATTCTGCATAATCGTTTGCGTCCTTTGAGGGGACCGGTGGGTATCATTATTGGACATTTGCGCACCACCACATTGGGCTTCAAAAACACACTTCAGGAAACCTGTAGGTGGTGCTACAGTGGGTCCATCCATCTTTATATACAGTCAGTGCAAAACAGACTTTAAATCTAACTGCTAATGACCAGTTTTATTCCACTCTGTATTCACCTATTAAGTTGACATGCAAACTTTGAACTTCTAAAGAGAAAGAAGAACAGATACATTAAAATGAAAGATGTAATACTTTCTGTACAGCTCTGTATTAACTGGGCAGTGCTTTCCTACGGAAACAATAACAAATAATCTAACAGTATGACTTTTTAGTTAGAATTTGTTATTTTTTTTAAGTCAAGGATGTGATTTTCTTACAGTGTTGAACATTACATAGGTACCTGTTTATACTGTATGTCCATATGCTTAGTTAACCTTTTAGTAATAGTCCGTTTAAAATGCATAAATGAAACCGGTCAGAAAAACAACAGCAGTGACCTTTTGCTTAATGCTTGAAATAATTAATGGTTCCCTGACAAGTGGCATCTTGTTGTAATGTCAGTAATGACTGTTGTCTCTTAGTAGGAAAGGCAAACCTCTTAGGAAGGAGGTAAGAGGGGAGGGATGGTTGGGTTTCTTTATTATTATCATTACTACTGTTCAAAGTTTGGACATTTTGGATTACACAGGATTAGTGGCTGTCAGATGATTGGTTGGGTTTTTTGTGTATCTGATATTTTGGTTGGCTGGTTGGTGGATTCCACAGACCTATTTCCCAACATTGCTGCTGTGATGTGGTCCTAATTTTAACTGCCTGTGCCTCCTCATTCATAGACATATTGTAAAACCTAATGCTGCCTTTGATTATGAGGTTGTCTAGCTTTAATAGGTTTTAATGGAAGTGTTTTGGGTGAACTCAGCCATTGGGCTCCATGTGTGAGCTCTCCTTTGTGGCTGGTCAATTGATGTGAACAAGGGTGGAATAACAATTAAAATGTATAATATGTATTAGTATAATGTAAAAGATTAGTAAATTAACAGTTTGTGTGCTGCTTTAGAAGCCTAAACTTAACCAAACCTTATGGCTATATGGCTCTTTGAGGGCAAAGATTAACAACTAGTGCTTATATATGGTTTATGACTTGCTAGTTAGGAACCACTTTTCTAAGGAGAGCATTGTAATGGAGCTACATGCATGTACCAAAGTTCACTATAGTGTCTGAGCTTGTCAGGATTGTGTGACTTTATAGTTCTATTCCGCAGCCTCAGTCATTGATGGCATGGATTCCACAAGACATTGAAAGATTTTCATCCATGTCGATAATGTTGCTCCATATAATTCTGTAGGTTTGCAAATCTCTTGTTCTGACATATCCCAGTGACTGAGGAGCAGATCTGGACACAAGGAAGTCACCGAAACCCAGTGAACTCGCCTCGTTTATGAAACCAGCTTTAGGTGGCTTTTGCTTTGTAACATGGTGCTTTTTCATTCAAGATGTTGCCGTTAGAAGACTATAAAGAGATGCACATTGTGCTCAGATGGGCTTCATATCATTGGTATTAAGGGGCTTGAAGTGAACCAAAAAAACCTCTCTCCCCTACATCATACACCACAACTTGATCATAGACTGACTTAATTTTGGAGTTGGTCAGTAATCCAGGGTGACTCCATGATGCTGAGTTTAGGATTCTGGGTTGTGACTGATTTTGGACTTGAGTTTCGACTCGTTTTAGACAGTTTTGGGCTGATTTAGTAATTGATTTTGCTGGTTGGCTCCATGGTGTCAGGCTTCTGACACTAGATTCTGACATTCTTTAGACTAATCGAAGTTTTTACGGCTTCTTTGGTCAAATTTGTGGTGAGCCTGTGGCCAGTGCAGGCTCATATTTCTGTTTGTAGCTGGGAGTAGTGGTCTTCTCATGTCAAAGCTCATCTGTCTCGAGGTTGGATGTATTTTGACAAAACGTGCTGCTTTGTTTCTTGCTCAGTGCATTCAAAACATCTTCCCAGCCTCACAGATTTTTACATCATTCTGAGTTAGTGTTGAAAATCCAGGAGATAAACCCTTTAAGAAACACACAAACTAATCCATGTGACACCAACATCACACCACTCTCATTACTTTTTAATTTAGCATTTTAAGCATATTTAAATCCTGTCTTGAATGCCATACTTTGGCTACTTCTGCTCAAGTTTAAGATATGAGTGTTCTTGAACCACTTGCTCTCCTTCTGCAGTTTTATCGGCCTCACTTGGGCGTCCTCTTTGTGAGAAAGCGGTGGGAACAGTACAACCAGATAAGGCAGGAAATGAGACGAGCGTGTGATCTAGTCGCCTTATCGGAAATCATTTGTTTGCTAATTACAGTAAAGAATGGAAGCTTTTCAGAGCTGATATTTCGTGGGGTTCAGGTGAGGTCTATTTGCGCTCACAGATGGCTGTTTATGTAATCCCTATCGGGCTGCACTCTACCCTCATAATTCCCTCCGCCGCTTCTGTGAGTCTGATTTCACCGTTGTGGCTGTCGGCGAGGTGCTCTCTTGGACACACATGGTCGGAGCTTGTCATCTAGTGGTCAGCTTTGTAATGAGAACTGACCCCGACACAGATACGCTGTCACACATTGTACGACACATCCTCCGCCTCCTCATAAATGCAGCCGAGATGATTATGCAGCCGTCGGGTTTCTCCAGGATGACAAAGACCCTCCCCAACACACACCACCACCTCCACTCTTCTATTTTCAAACCTTGTCTCACCTTCTCTCATCTTCCCTCCGTCACTCCTTCAATAAGCCTCCAGGTCCGGCGGGTAGGAGTGGGAGGCGATGCGAGGTCACGGCTGACTTTATTAAAACACGGGTGTCTATTAATCTGCAGTTCAAATCACACTGAGAAAGAGCTGGAGGAGGAGGGTGGATGTGAGAGGGAAGGATGTAATAGAAAAAGCAAAGGAGAATTGGGGAAGAGGTGGAAACGATGGGGGAAAATGGAACAGAAAGGGTTGAGAAGGAAAAATGATGGAATAAGAGGGGGGAAATTAGTGATAGGGGATAAATAAAAGATATATCAAGGCCGCAAATTACTGCGCCGAGGTCATGGAACGCTTTTGTATGCAAATGCAATTAAATCTGTGCATCCGCTTTGATTCATTCAGCCACACAAATACATATTCTTCTCGTCTTTCCATTCTTCTCTCAACACATTTTCATTACTTTGCGCACTCAATTTCATAATTCATGTGAACAAATTAATTAACGTACTGTCCCTGCTTTGCCTGCAATTTAATAAAAATAAAAGCATCACTCAATTTAACTCCCTCTGCAACTTCCAAACCACTTTTTCTTCTCTCACTTAATTGAATTTATTTGATACGCACGGATTTATTTGGTGTAATTAGTTGGATATTTTTGCAGGTTCACCTGAGTTTGGTGGAAAACTGAAGAGGGGAAACGAGGCCGCGAGCGATCAAATTTTAATGTTTGGAAAGAAAGCCGGAGTGAGTTGATGGAGAATTCAGGTTTATTTCAGTGTGGAGTCGTGCAAACTAGTCTTTGAAAGTGCCACAGCTTTCCAAAAATCTTGTTTTATTTAACAGGAATCACTTTTAATATTTGTTTTCAGTCTGATTAAAGCTAAAGACCAAAATTAGCTAAATGGGATCTCCATTTTGTAAACTGCATTAGGGATCTTTGTCTGGGGATACCTGCTGTCAACCCCAATTATCTACACATATCCATCCACACATCCTGACTTTCACTGTGGTTATACCTTCCTCTGAGGGAAATCAGCCATAGATTACACCATGGACCATTATGAGGGCGATAGTAGAGGCTTACTTCAAGCCTTAATACAATTTAAATGGGTGATCTTTATAAAGCCCCTCCTCCCATACAATTTTCATGAAGAAAGAACTTAGCCATAGAGACCACACCTGGTTTTCTAAGAGGTCGTAAACGTGTATTCCTGGTGTAAAATTGAACCTTTTAATATGGGGGTCAATGTGGATGGACTCAGTTTCAGGGCTAGCCTCTAGTGGCCATTTCAGGAAGTGCATGCCCACGTTGGATGAGATTCCGATGATAAAGGCAAAAAAGATAACAGGAAACAGATGCTGCTGTTGTTACCAGAGCTGAAAAATGTCCATGTATGAGAATAATCCCAGCTATGGAACTACAACTAATGAATATACAGCTTTCATGAACATTACTGCCTTGGAGATGGTGTTTTGCCTCCTAAAACCAACTTGAAGACAAGACCAGAAGTTGTTTGAACCAAACCCGCGCTCCAAACGGCAAGTAACAGCTGATACAGTCAAAAAAATATCTGGTGACTAATTCCTGATTTGCTTTCAGTTAGACTTGACAACATGTTAAAATTGTCTTTTTTGGAAAGCTGCTCGTCACACTGAAATGCATACAGTAGTTTTGTGCAGTTGGAAAGTTAGCGTGATCCGTAAAGACACAACAGTGGGCTGGATTGAACTGTTATCCTCCTTTAGCTGTCATCCAGGCTTTGTAAAGGCTTTGTATCCACACTGCAGCGCTTTCTAACACCACGTTTTACAAATAGAGCTGCATTTATCGAATTACTGCGATTATGAGACGTTTTCTCCAAAGCCTTTTCATAACACAGTAGTCGCAGTCTCTCATCCCCCAGAAGAGTCGCGTTTCTTTAATGCTGCCTTTCAATGGTGATCAGAGACTGAGGTGATGAATTTGTAAATGAGGTGATTAAATGTTCTCAGTTCTTTATCTTAACACTGTCTAAGTTCATTGTACTAGTTTCATTCAGTGACTAATTGCAGTTATTTCTACTTTTGTTGTTTTGTCTGTCACAGTTAGCCATTTATTGGGGTTCAGTAAGTTTACTTTATCTTGCTTTTTCGGAACAATAATTCCTATGCAGACTTACCATCGCTTGATAGCTTCAGATTTAGCCTTTGTGTCCTATAAACTATGATATTGTTCTGTTCTGCTGGTCTTTATTCGAGAAGGTTACATGAGGTGGCCCTTTATTTCCGAGATAGTTTTTTGCTCTAATTAGATTTTTTAGGGCTAAATATTTCATTTGATGAAGAATAATGTGAACAGTTAGTTGTAATATAAATTTATTTGTATATATTTATGGCCATTTATGCTTTGTTAGCTCCACTGGAAGTAGATTTGGCTTTAATTTGTTACACGAGTCATTGATAAGCTGTGAAAAATGATCTATTTTTTAACATTCATAGACTAAAATCAAAAAGCAAGTCGCTGTACTGATGTTAGTGCTGGAGTTAGTGCTGCAGAGATGCTAAAAATGGCATTTGTCTGAGTTTTCTGATGGCCTTTCCATTATTTGTTTATATCAACCATTATGTAAAACCATCATTCTTAATTTGCAGACTATTCTATTTGCAAATTCATTGTATTTTAAAAATGAAAAGTCTTGTTTACTTTGCTTTTACGTTTAACTCATGAATGGCCCCGTACAGAGGAGTTTTCCCCTCCTAAACCTCCATTGCAAAGCAGGGTGAAAACACATTCCCCTCTCCGTCTTCACCCTGTTAAAATCGACGACAGACGGTCGGTGTCAGGCTGTCAGCTGCCATTTTGAACGAGGGCAGGGAGCCCAATCTGCCATAATGACTGTTTGATGATGAGTCTATTTAATTATCATTAGCCTGATCACACATCCCCATTCCCTTTATGGATCCCACTGAGGTAATAAGACAGGTTTCCCAAGGAAGACATAGGAAGAGGTAGGGAGAGAGAGATAATAGGAAGTAAGAGGGGAGAAGACAATAGAAGAAGAGGAAGAAGGGAGCAAAGAGGAGAGAATAATGGCAGTGGGAAGGAGAGAAAGAAGGGGAAAAGATGAGACAAGATGAGGAGAGAATACAAGAGATGAAAGAGAAAAAGAACAAAATGAAGAGACGAAGCAGAAGAGGAGAGTAGAAAACAGATGGAAGAAAATGAGAGAGTGTGAAGAAAACAATCAAACGAGATGCTAGAGGAGAGGAAAAGAGGAAAAAGGATGAAGTAGGGGAGGCAAGCAGAGAGGCTGAACAGAGACAAAAGACAGAAGAACAAACAAGATTGAAAAAGAAGATGAGATAGAAGACAAAAGAAAAAGATAGGAGTAGGGAAAACGGGAGAACATAGGAAAGAAGGATAAAAAGTGCAAAGAGTCGGGTAGAAAAAAGTAAAAAGGAGACTGAAGAACACAAGATAATGGCAACGACTTTCAGAGAGGGTCTACGAGGAGACAGCGACAGGAGAAATGAGTCTGATTGTAACAATTAGTCTGATTAAACGAGTGGCACTCTGCAACTGCTCACCCTCATCCCTCACCTAATTTACTGCACTCTGCTCGGCTTTCTAACATGCCTGGGAGGGTAAACAAAAGAGGATCCCACCAGCGAGAACCACACAACACACACACTCACATCGTAGTGTTACACACACCGCACAATGTGAAGAGCACCCACTTACCTCTGAGTCCGGAGCCCGATGAGGCCTTCAGCTAAGAGGGTGGCTAATATGTGGCGCTAATGCTAAGTTAATGACCAGAAGAGTGAGAGCATAGCGGTAGATGCTCGCTATCCTTTTGGTGCTCATATGCAGCGACTGAAACTGTCCAAGTCCAGATAAGTAACATATTGTAAAAGGACTGGCTGTAGCTGGGAGCCACTTGCAGCGTCTTTATTGGATTCGACATGGAAAAGCGCCGGAGCCGACATCGTGAAAAACACATCCGAGCGCTCGCTCTTGTGAGCTGCCTGGCTGCCGTGAGCTCTCGCCTTGACTTTGAAATAAATTCAAGAAAATGGGATTGCTTTTTGTGACTTAAGGTAACTGGAACAGCATCAACAAAACAAGCCCTCCAAGACACTCTAATGCAAATCCATGTGAACAGGTGCAGGTAGAAGACAAAAAGAGGAGCTTACCATAAGGCCGAGAGCTGGCAGCCTGTCGCAAACATTTCCCGCAACAAGCTGCTGCAGTCTCGCTCCATTACAGTCATGTTTTTCTAGTACAGTACATATAGTTCATGCAGCGCTTTGAAGGCCTTTGTAGGGTAGCATGTACTTGCCACAATGGTTGGGTTTGTAGAGCAGAATAATCCATTGATGACTCCACCGGTATGGTTCTCTCTCACCATCATCATGGGCTTCTATCTTTTTACTGTGACATCAGTCAATGAACATGTGTGCGTTGTTTTGGTTACTTTAAAAATCATTATGCAGGGTGTACAGCAAGAAGGTTCTGGGTTCTAACCTGCTGCTAATCTAAGACCCTTCTGTATGGAGTTTGCATGTTCTTCCTGTGCCTTCATAGGTCTTCTATTTCCGACAGTCCATGGGCATTCAATAACGATTATTAATTTTTCACTCATTTTGGACATATTTGGAGTCATTTTGGAAAATTATTAGTCATTCGGGACACATTTCAATTAATTTTAGTCAATGATCACTAATTTTGGACAAGTTTCATGTCATTTTGGACAAATATTGAGTCATTTTGGACATATTTGACTCAAGATTCAAGTCAAAACATCTACAAACTGGAACTTTGTCTTGTCAAACTTTCCACACCTACAAATTCTATTGATGTTAGAACCTCAAAAGTTGGTGAAATGTCAACCAAAGAGTGGATTTTTTGTTGGAAATATGGACAGATTTATATATAAGCACTTGAGGGAACTATCTGGGACCACAATACCACCCTTATTTAAAAATAAGTGGCCTTTTTTAATTTTCAAGAGCCAAAATATTATTTATTTTTGTCATTGTTTTTTTTTTACTCATTTTGGACAAATATTGACATTTTGGACCAGTTTTGAGTCATTTTGGAAAGTTTATACTATTATACTAATTTCTGACAAGTTTCAATTCATTTTTGACAAATGAACTAAATAAATATTGCTCCTCCCTTTGGTTTAACCCTGTGCTGAACTGGCAACCTGCCACCTTTTTATTACCAGTATCAGCTGAAATAGACTCCAACCCTTGACAGGATAAAGTACATTTACAGTGGAGACCATACAGATGAAACGTCCAATGGGAAAATTGAATTTTGTGGCATAATCATCAAAAATGAAACCTTTTGGCCTAATTTTCTGTCCATCTACAGATGATTAAGATAACCTAAGTCTAATAACCAAAATTCTAATTATAATCCAATACCTTGTAAAACCTTAATGTTGATCCTTGATAACAGACACTGATGGTAATAACATCAGCTACTACCTTTCAAAACAGTCATCAAATAACAGATTTTAAACCCATTCTGTGTTTAAGCAGGAGGTTAAACATCTTATGTCTCGACAGAAATGATGGTGCTCCAACCTGAACTTTCCTACCGCTGTATGGTTCAATGGTAAGTGGGGACAATTTGGATTTATAAAGGCAGATGATGAATATAATCAAAGACAGAGCAAGCCTTGAAAGAAATGGTTAATTTGAAGGTTTTCTGAAGGTTCTTTCTATGCCAACCTGCCATACAAGTGGGTTGTAAGAGTTTGGGAAACCCCATTTCAACTGCCCTTCAATAACAGCCTGGTTAAATGAGAACACAGCAGAATGATAAGCGCCTTCTTTGTTGTTTGTGTTCTGTTGTCTCTTATAGAACTAATGCATGCATGTGGGTGAACCGCCGCAGGTTTTCCTCCCCATGCACGAGCCGGGGTTTTGTACCCACTCGTTGCCATTGATTCCCAGTAATCCACTAACAACTGTTTACCGTAGCGGAGCGCTGGAGGCTTTACACTGTGTCAGCCCACGCCTGGATGTGCTGCGCTGCACACAGGACCATCTATCTTCCCTCTAATACAGGAAGTCAGCCAGTGCAGCAGTTTTTTTTTTTGTTTACGGAGCATTGAGGAGTCGAACCCAGAGAAATATTGTGCACAGTCTATTACAGTTAATATTCTGAGGCTTGCAGGCTCGGGGTTGTTTAAATGGGCTTCGTGATTCTGTCATTGCAGCTATGTGTGTGTGTGTGTGTGGTCCAGTGTCACAGGATGACAACTTGTCCTGATTGGCTGTCCCCTCAAGGACACTGGGGTATACAGAACAGCTCGTTCTGTCTTTGTGTGCCAACAGACAAGAAAACAACATGTTATGTAATGGCCATGGAATCTTAAAAATAGAAGTAATGCCCACTCTGTTGCACAATCCTACTTTTAGGACAATAACAGCAAATTACAGCAGTGGCAATTCAAAGAGCGATCCCTCCTCTGCACTGGGCAAACAATGAAAGTAACTAAAATGAGTAGAAAGTTCATTTTTAGTTCATTAAAGTGGAAAACCCACACACATTTCCTGCTATATTTTCATTTTACTGGCATACTGTTACATGATTTCCAGTTGAAACATGTCCTTGTATAGCATTTATCTACTGTCCCCTCAGTTGCGCCTCTTGATTGACCAAGTCATTTAGTATATTGACTCTTAAAGTCCATCCATTCAATGATTCCACACTGTTCTGAGTGACCACATTTAAGAAAGTAACATTCAAATACATCCATAAACGTTGGAACCTGAATGTATAATATACAAGCAGATGACTCCAAGAACCCAATGACATCCTTAGTAACAACCCTAGCAACAACTGCTGTTTTAAGGGTATGTGCAAACAATGTGAGACCAGTTTGATTTTTTTTTTTTAAAGAAGCCACTTTGATCTTGCATAGAGCATTTGCACAATCAGCTGTGTTACTGAGATGTTGCTTCACCACATGTAGCCTGAATGAACCTTAGCATCGACTCTCCAAGTCTCCAGAACTCTACTGGAAGGAAGGAACACCATTTATAGAGAAATTATTCCCTGATTTGGTGGTTTGCTGATGTTGTCTAACATGTTGGTCCAGCATCTCCCACAGGTCTTCAGCTATGTTGAGGTCTGGTGAATGGAACGGTCAAAGCATTTAATTAACATCACTATCATTTTCATCAGATCATCCTGGAAAAGACCGCTCCAATCAGGGTAGAAATGTTTCCTCAAAGGATCAAAGGTGATCAGCTTTGTGTTAATTTACATCGTCCCTTCCTTCTAAGTGCACAAATAAACTCAAATCATGCCAGGGTTCAGGTTTTTCCTTTGACTTTTGAACATATTGTAAACCTAAGAAATTGAAACAGCAATTGCAAAAACTGCTAGCTTTAACTTTAGCTTTAACAGAAAATCAATTGTAGATATAATGCTATTATTTATAGACATTTAATCATCCAAGGAGATATATTAAAAAAGGGACATCACAAATATCTGATTACAGATTCTCTCAAGTAATTAGTACAATCCTCATATCATTTAATTTCCAATTATGCTGCTAACCAGATAGATTTTTGTCTTTCTTCAAAATACCTCTTGAGTCGGATGTTTTTTGTCATGACCAAAAAATACATTCAGAACCACTCTGCCTCTAATTCTAATTAGGAATAGTTTTTTAAAGTACTGACAAAAGAGGCTTGAAGTGTTGAATTAACAACAAACTGCTTTATGAATATTAAAGCATCTCAATGATTATATTTATATATTCTATTGTTCCTGAAAGGGGAAATTCTCTTTTGCATATCCTAGTGAATGAAGCTGGGGTCAAACACAAGACACCCTGAAGGTAGACAGGGTTAAGGGTTAAGTGGCTCAGGACCCTTAACCACTGAGCCACCACTATCCCAAAACCATGGTCTCATTCGGGTTTTGAACCCAGGATTGCACCCTAAGCGAGAATCGTTCTCCTAGACCAACTAGCCATATACAGCCATAGAAACATTCAGAGAAAGAAGCAGGAAAAGAATCCCAAAATGAGCTTATTAAATCACCCCCAGCTTATTTTAAACCTGATGCAGCCTTCCTGAAGTTGAAAAAGACAGAACAAAGTCTTTCAGGACAGAGGGCTGCTCTTGGTCTGGGTTTGATGTTAGGCTGCTGTGCTTGCGTGGATCCAGCCATGTCTTTGAATCTGTTACTCATGAGTCCCACTTGACCGAGGAAGCCGTGCTGGAAAGCAAAATATCTCTATGAAATCCAGATCACAGGTCTGCAAACCAGAGCTCCCAGGCCGAGGGACGAGTCGTTACGCAATGCAATCCAGAGACACGAATTTGGAGCCAATAATAAATAGAATTATGGTGACAAAACATCTTTGATCTGCAGCCCTTCCACAATGGTTTATTTATTTAAAATTACACTGTAAAATCAGGTGAAATCAATGCATTATCAGCCGAATGTCCTGTAATTGCTTCACAGTAGAAGTATTGGTGTGATTTGTCAATGCACATATTTAATTTGAATGTGCAACCAGAGCCGTTTGCACAATAAATGTCCCAATATCCCTCTAAAAAGTAATCATGACTGGTGAAAATTGCAACTGAGTGATCAATGAAGGCTTTGTTTCTGTTTTTGAACTTCTAGAAATCCTTCCAATACTACTACTCAAGGATTGGATTCCACACTACAGACAGACTGTGAAATTAAAGGAAAGAACTAAAGGAATGACTTGGACCCTTGACCCCTAAGAATGAGGGGATCTAGAGGCTCTGTTATGTTGTTGGAAGCATTTTTCTGGCATGTTTTGGGTCCAATTAACCCCCCCCCCCGAAGGAAGAATCTCTGCAACTCTATGCAAAATTGTTCTAAAGTATCGCCTTTCTTCTATGATGAAATATTTCTATCCTGATAGAAGTGGTTTCTTCCTGGATGCACCATCAATGGGGCATGAGGGGTCACTGAAAGGTTTTGACGTGTACGAAAATGGTGTGAACCATATGCTATGGCCTTCACAGTCACCAGAACTCAACCCAACTGAGCACCAATGGGAGATTTTGTGCCAACATGTTGGACAGTGCTTTCCAAAACCATCATGAAAACACCAAATGAGGGAATACCTTTTGGAGGAATGCTATTAATCCCTCAGAGACTTTCAAGAATCTATGTCAAGACACTGGAGCTATTTTGGCAGCACATAGTGGTCCAACACCTTACTAAGACAATTTAGGTTGGGCTTTCTTTAGACGTCTGAATCTTTTTACGTTAGATCAGCCATACTTACCTGCTTTCATCAGAAGAACATGAGAAGACATCATCATGCACAATGAAGAACAAATATCAGGAACAAATAAGAACGACCATTGTTTTTTGAGTGTAGTGTGTGATGCTGATAATTTGTGAATTTTGTGTTGTTACACGGCCAAATATGGATGACTGTTTCTGAACAAATATGATGTTGTGCACCAGTTACCACAAACATTTCCTTTAACTGAAACTAAGGGGTGAAAACCACAAGCCTCAAACCAAAAGAGTACAAATAGTGGCGCCCACAACATAGCTGTGGCCATACGGCGTAAGTAAGGAAGTGTGTGTTTTGCATTCTGACTAATCTGTCCCTTTAAAGTTCAAACGAGCAAAGAAGGCCCTCATTAGAAAAGAATATTTTTGCAGTGTAATCCTGAATTGTTTGACTCGATGCATGCGGCTGCCATTTGGTTTAAATTCATTTATTGTTCACAGGCTTTCCCGATGGCACCCTCTGAGTACGGTTGCACGGTGTTCTGGTCTTTTTTTGTTTAGAAACCACCGACTGCATTGTTCAATAAAGTAAATTACACCCTGGACTTTGTGGTGGAAACTTAAATTAGTCCCCTGCACAGCCTTTACCAATAGCTGTGAGCTTTGATGTCATTGTGAGTCCGAGATGCAAACAGATTACTAATGGAGGAGCTGAGGTAAGATACAGGCAGATATTCACCCTCCCACGGGGCAGCTCGAGAAGGAATAGAATAAGAGTCACAAAGAGAGTTTCCAGCCTTTGCGCACAGCGGGGTTTTTCTCCCATCCTCTGTGCAAACCGGCACGCTGCTGCCACTACCTCATTATTCCATCTGTCAGAGAGGAGGGCAAATAGAGAAATAGAAGTAGGAGCTATAGAGGAGAGATGGGGTGGCGATATCAAACTCAAGGATGAAGGGTCAATAAAAACAGATGGCGCCGACAAGCCACTTTGAAAAGCCAGGCTCTCCGAGCAAACAATGCTAGATTCCATTTCAGAGAGCAGAAAGGTCAGTTTTGCCTCCCATCCCCTTCCAATTTTCCATTCCTGTCGCACTCACCTCGCATGACCCGTGTTGACAGAGCAGATACGTGACTTACCACTGCCAAATCATAACAGTAGCTCGCCTCCAAATCAGATTGATGAAACAATAAAAACCTTTTTTCTTTTTTTTTTTCCATTTGGTACCGTGGAGCAAATCGTTATAATGGCTGTTTGTTTAGCCAGGCATGAAGCTTTAACAAGGCTGGATCTTGTTTGTAGCCTGTCCGCTATCAGCAGTACAAACTGGACCCACAACAACAGTTAGCCACTCCGCCTGCACAAAATGTACTATTTTACAAAGCGGACGGGACTTTTTCTGTAAAATAAAAAGCACGTTTTTTGTGTGCAGTTCTAAATGGACTCTGGGTTATCGCCTCGGAGTGTAGCGCTCGCTTGTGTTTTATAGGTGATCAGTTCAGCATGCTAACGTTCAGAGATCTGACACGCCGTTCCAAGAAGGGTGGCTTTCTTGCCAACAGCAGTATTTTGCAGGAGCCACAGCAGCAGCATGCCAGGAAGCCCACACACACACACACACACACACACACACACACACACACACACACACACACACACACACACACACACACACTTTATCAGGGTGCTTTATGGCACATCAGATACAGCTAGAGCTACTACAGAAATGTAATGGCAACATCACATAACATCCTTTGTACTGTAAAGTGCTGAAAAACTAGGTGATGCTGCAATACGATTTCAAAATAAGACGTCACATCACATCATACTAAAAGAAGGAGAATTATTTTCGTAGGATTTTCATCGTGAAATCATTCATTCTTTCTACAGAATCACCATGATCATGATACTCATACATGTCCACCCCTTTGAATGCCAAAATGCAACAGAAGTCCATACGATCTATAAATAGCAAAGAAAATATTATCAGATCTTAGCAACCAAAAGCCATGTTCAACTGTGTCATCATACCAGCAAAAAACGAAGACTACGCGCACGACACTCTTTGCGTGAGACATCACGGTGGCATCGTCATCGCGGTGGCATCGTCTGGTGTGTATGATGCAAAGGAACATTTCAAATCGAAACCACACCTGAGAAATATGCATCAGAAGGTGAATCAGCCACAGATGATGATGCAGCTACAGATGTGGTAAAGACTGAAGCAATGCTTTGTAGCATCACAATCTGCCGAAGGCTGTGGCTGCCATCTGACGAGACCTTTTACCACACATATTATGTATAAACTGACATGTATGGCTATCAGCTTTAAGCAACAGAGCTGATTTGCATGAGTCTTCCGCGTAAAATTGAGCTATGATGACGGTCGAGCTGCACCGTTGACCAACATCAAGCCATATTAACATTACTGTTGCACCATTCACTGTAAAAAAAAAAAAAAAAGTTCCACAAATATGCATAGGGGAAGTATCACTCACACTATAGACAAATAAGACACTTGCAAAAGTGCATTTAAAATGTAATGAATCAAGTAAAACAAGGAAACCTAGTGGTGCCGTAAGGATAAAAATTAATCAACCTTAGATGGTTGTATGATACTGCAGGTTGTAGGTGCACAGTTAGTAACATTAACTAGTCAAAAACTAGTCAGAGTCTTATGAATACATACAACCCAATGTCTATTACACCAAACATAGAGAGAAGGCGCAATGATGAATATTGTAATTATCAAATGAAATAAATTTTGATGGAGAGCCTCAGTATTCCAAGACTTAAGAGATGCAGCTAAGAATTGAAAATAAGATGTATTCCTGTGGAACAAACCAATTCTATGTCTTAATCTGGTCAGTTTGGACACACAACATTTAAATGTCAGCTGCTTGTCACTCTCTGTTCCAAGATGTTTGTGCGGTTTTGCCCCACTTTTAGTAGAGAAAACACAATTATCATAATCAACATTTGTGGTTCTGGTGAAAACTATGTACTAGCTTTATCTGCATAAAGAGTTTGTTGTTATTGCGCTATTTGTAAATCATCAAAGCGGTGCTGAAGAGATTTAACAGCAGAATGAACAGAATCCACATTATAATACAAAATGGCATAATCAGCATATAGATGTATATTTCACGCAGATACAGAACATACAATATCATCTATGTAAAGAGTGAATAAAACGGGCCCCAGGATTGAACCTAGTGGCACTCTTTTGCAATTTTCCAATTCATACCTAACATTTCCTGTAGCTACACGATGCTGTCTGTCCATGAGGTAACTCTTGAGCCATTTATTAGTGTTCTTCATCTCCTGTGGAACACTTTTTTAAATCACAGAGCAGTTGTTTTTTTAATACCTGGAGAAAGTTAACCGAACAAAGGAAATAAAATGAAAAGAATCTTTAGGAGCTATTGTGACAAGAGCTACAGTTCACATAATAATAATTTCATGATTTCAACAATAGAAGATAAAATCTTCAAGTAAGAGAGCCAATAAAGACAATGGTCCGAGTTGTCATATTGACATTTAAGTTGTGTTGATTGACTCCCAACATCAACTAAGGCACTGAGCAACATAGAGAAAAATACTCAGTTGTCTTTGAGCAGCACGGTGAATTAAATTGTTTTGCTTTTCTTTGGTCCATACATTAACTAGCAAAGATCAAAAGGCAGAAAACTGTATTTTCAGGTGACAATAATACAATAAAACATCTTGTCTGAAGCCATTTTGTTTACCTCATTATTCATTATTAATGCTAGTGTTCGTCACTGTTGGGACCTAAGGTCAAGTTGAAGCACATTTATTCACTTGATTGTCTCACAGTCTACATTATAATTGTCATTTAACTGATAACAAGACACTGCGACAATATGGGCATAATGCAATGGGAGTGTCAAGCTGCTGTTTTTGTCAATAAATGGATGACTTAATGAACTATTCCTACAGTCAGTCTAACATTTAATTGTGTTGTCGGATGTAACTGATTAATGTTTAACTAGCTTATAGTACAAACTCAGTCTTGCAATATACCTCTACACAGACATTATGCAAACTATGCAAGCAGTAGTAGTGGTCCAATAGTGTCTGCTAACTGAACATAGTTCACTATCTAAATTCCCATTAGGTGTTGACGATGATGACAATGACCTTATTGACAACGACAATTTATGTGTACAATGATGATGATGATGATGATGGTGATGCTATCATAAGTACACAATTGTTACAATCTTTACTTTTTTCCTTGCTGACCGAATAAACTACTACTACTACTACTACTACTACTACTACTACATCTTGTTTCTCACCTTTACATCCCTCTCTCCTCCCCCCCATCCCTTCCACCTTCTTTGTAATAAACCCACTGTGCGGCAGAGTTCCGGTAATTCATCCGAGCTCCGGTCAGAGCCAACACAAAACAAACAGCCAGACTAAATACCACTTCATTGACTCCCACTTGCTCCTCTCTCGCCTTGTTGTCTGGCTGTCTCATACAGTGAAGCCAGCAGCTGGTTGCGGGCTGTTAGAGAGGCTTTCGTCTGCCGCTGGATAAGACCTGGTCAGACACAGGGAGACAAAGTGGAGTGTTTCATTAAAGTCTGCCAGATTAGAGTATGAGCACATGTGAAGGTTTGTATTTTGTGCACAGATGTACTTGCTCTAAGCTTGTGCCTCTGAAACTGGGTGACCTGTGGAGAAAAATAATGGAAAGTTGCTTTTAGCTTTTGACAGTACTCTTACAGGGAATGCTATGGTGTTAAATGTTTTCTTCTGTGTTCTTCCTCTCTGACCTCATGACTTGTGGTTTTCCCCTCTGTGTAATATCACCTAAATGCCAAATGATTCGAAACTGAATCAAGTCTCAAGAACTATGTGATTTCTAAGTTGGACAAATGTGTATTTCTTCTCCTAAATAACCAGAAACAAATTCTTTACAAAAGCTATGTTGAAAATACCTGTCAAAATAGCTGTGATAACTGAAACACAATGAAGTACACCCCCTGTCAAAAGTTTTAGGACGCTTTCTCATTCATTTGAATGAGAAAGCGTCTTAAAACTTTTGACAGGGGGTGTACACTTGGGATTTCCAAGTAGCCCATTTGCATGATCATGGCTGTGAAATGACAGTCACCACAGGAATAAAGAGTTGATTTGGAGAAGATGTAAAAGAGTGGTGACCAAGGCAAAATGGCAGCCATAATCAGGAAGTATAGACGAGCAACAGCACCACTAATCAGGGCTGCAGTGATTGTTGTCCTTGTACAGTCTAGCTCTGAAAAACAGACCAGTGAGTGGTTCAGACTAGAGTTATCTTTGAATATCAGAGCTTCTGTGACAGCTCAGACAGTAAGACAGACAACTTTTCAGAACAAAACCACCAGATAAAACTGTGCTAAATAACTAATTAATATTGGGAGAAGATTTTTTGGTTAGATGAGATCAAGATAAATTTGCTCGGACGGCGTCTGACGTGTTTGGTGTGACTCTGACCGGTACTGCCACAGTGAATGCATCGTCCTGACAGTGAAGCACGGAGATGGGAGTGGGCACGGGTGCAAATGTTGTTGGGGAGAAAACATTTACAGATGGCGCCATGCATGCGAGTAAATGTACAAAAATACTTGCTGATAAGCTCCCCCATCAGTCTGCAGGAGCTTCTTGGTAGAAGAGGAATCTTCCAGCATGATAACGATCCAGAGCACACTGCCAAAATCACACGAGAGTTTCTAAAGAAGAACGAAATGTAAGCTCTAACCTGGCCAAGTGAGTCACCCGACATGAATCCAGCTAAACACCTCTGGGCTATTTTAAAGGGATAGGTAGAGCAATGTAACCCTGAGAGCTCCTTCAGCAAGGAGAGCAAAACTGTCTCTAAAGAAAGGCAGAGCTTTCCATAAATTTGTGCAGCACTGTTATCTTCCATGTGTTGAATCTGTGGCCACTGAAAGTACTGATTTGAATGTGAGCAATGAATACTTCTGTTGCATTACATAATGCTGTGGGGCCTGTGTTTTTAATAAAGGAAATCTAAACTTAGAAGCAACCTAATTACTGTAAGGTGATACAGTTTCGCATCAGCTGACTTTCAAATGACATTGCACAGGAATGCACTCGTTTCCACTGTGTACTCTACTTTTCGGGCTCCTTATTGTCTCGTTAGTGTGGCCTCCGCTTATAAAACCTTCCTTTCCAGAGGTCTGAACTGCAATAGAAGCGTGGGAGGCTTGCAGGGAGAGAGAGAGTCAAGATATAGCGCGAGGTGAGAAGGAAAGATGCATGCTGGGGCTCTAATAACAATGATGGCTTAATTACATGTTCAACAGTCATAGAGGCAGCAGGGGCAGTGACGCACACCATTAGTACCACATCAAAAACACCAAGTCAGTCGATGCATGGACGTATTTTTAGATTCACCGTGGGTCACATTGCCAAGGATATCCAATGTCTCTTACAAATAAATGTTTATATTTCTGCTCCTAATGAGTCCAGAACCTGAAACATCACAGTTGGACGTCTTTTCTTTAGCATTATAACAATTCAAAGATAGCTGTTAGTACATGCAGTGACACATAGCCAATTTTTCCACAATGGAAGCAAATATTATGCAACATCATGCTTCTTGCTGATATTAAATGAAAGATTGTGATCATTTGACGTGATAACATCTATAAAAACTTGCAAGAAAAAAATAAAACACGTCTGTAAAACACCTGATGACTGCAGATCCGTGTTGTTCAGTGCATCTGGAATCCACTTCTCTAAGAAATAAAACGAGTCATGTCTGGGAGACCTCGAACCTGACTCCAAGTCTAGAACATTATCTTCTAGAGTTTTGCATTTTGACTCCAGTGCTTGCAGTTTCGATTGCAACCGGGCGACATCATCTTCGGCATTTGAAATTCGAAGCTCCGCTTCCGACGCTCGTTCAGTACAGTCGAGTATTTCCTTTCTTATATTTCCTGTTGCTGTTATAATCCCATCAAATTTAGATTAAAACTCCATTCTCGTGGCGTTAATGGCAGCCAGCACTGCGCTCGTCCCCACATCCGTCATTTCTGCTACGCTGCTAGCGTCCTTCTCCGCCATAGCCTCAGGTGTTTTCTCAGGTTTGCTTCGAGTGTGGAAGTCTGTTAGCTTGATTTATTTTGACGATTTGCCCTTTTCTCCTTCCAACTTTCCTGCCATGTTTTTTTCTACCATTATCGCTCCGAGACTTTGTAATTTGAGTGAGAGAGCTTTAGTCAGATATAAAGTTATATGAGTAGAGTAGCGTAAAACACGTCTTGCTATGTAGCTGCTATAACTGTAAGTCTCTGCCGCCTGGACTTTTAACTTTAATGAGTCCAAAACATGTGCATTTAATGTGATCAATATCCTAAGGATTCCTGCTCTTGAATGTCTGTGTCACTTTTTGTTCAACCCACTGATAATTTCTAAGGATCTTTAATAATTTTGGTGAAATATCTCAGGAAAGCCCTTCTAATTTTCAACCCAATTATGGAGATGAGTCGCCAAACATGCAGCGGCTCATCTGATCTCCTGCCTATCGAAAAGTAATGATTTGTGGCCGGACAAGCCTGCGACTGTTCCCAGCAGCGAAAGCTTGTATTTTCGTGTCAGCAGCACCAGTTTGTGCCTGTACAGCTCATGCTGCCAGTTGTTTCATCATTCCTCAGCTTGGTTGCTGTGAGTTTTTTTTCCGCTCATGGCAGAGATAGACTGCTGGAACTGAGTCAATGAGACGAGAGTGCAGCAGAAATAATAGCGGTATTAGTCATCCTGCTCTCGTACTATACTGTTATAAAGAGCTCCGTTTTCATGGACGCGTCATAGATGGAAGGGTGGCATGTCTTCTTATTATGTCTTCATGCTCTCAGGTCACAGCACTTCCTCTCACAGGTGCTAGCTTGTCATATTGAGCCATTCTACAGTTTTTCTATTAAAGCGATGGCTTCCTGTATGCTCGGTCAGTTCCATCCCTACTCCCAGTGGCTAAACTTTTTCTTCACTCCTCCGTGTGTTGCTCTGAAATCTTCAGCCCCCATTATTTTTTCATCTCACAGCCTCTTCCCCTGTCTCTTTGGCCTGTCATGCCTCTACCCACCCATCCTCCGCTGACTGATCTGCCCATTAACGTGATCCGTTTGCGGTTGGAAATGAAATATCCCCTCTTCCCTGTCGCCGCCCATCCGGATCTCCCTGTAATTAGAGCGCTTGTGTAAAGCAGCGGTCTTTAAATCGTATTGTGTAAGTGCAGTCGGTGGCGATCAGAAAGGCAACTGTTTGGAAGAGTGGATTTGGATTGATGCTCTCCCCTGCTGTAATTATCTATGTCACTGACAGGATGGGAGCAAGGTGAAAATACCTCCACTAAAGTCCATCGATGTGGCGGAGATTAGACACCGAGGGACATAATGACACACATTTCCAGGCTCTTCTTAAATTAAGTCAAGTTTCTTTGGCGCTAGAGCTTGTTTCGCCTCATTTGGTCTCGTTTCAAGACATAAAACTGCAACTACATTTAAAAATGCTGTTTGTGGGTGAAAATATTCTGCATCTGGACTTCAGGTAACACTCAAAATAGTTGGGAAACTGCTACATTTCCTTTTATTAAACCACTTTCAGCCAATATGTCATAAGATTATTGTTTTTATACGACCACATAGCTCTCTCAAATGCAAACTGACGCATTTATTAACTGCATCAGTCAGCTGTCTTTACCATCCTATGTGGCTTTCAGCTGCATTTTTACCTCATTTATTTCTTGCACAACTCACTGAACTTGAATCAATACCCCTACCTGCGATTCAGAACAACAACTGCTTGCCGTTTCCCTTTTCTTTTGCTTTAAACTCCTCTACTTTTAATTTAGGCATTTATGCAGTGCCAGTTTTCAGCCATACCATGACTGAACACGTGTAACTAGTACAGAAGCAATGGAAAGTTATCTTCTTAACATCCCTCTCTCGGTATTGATTGCATAAAAAATGCATATTTAGAAGAGTTTTTTTCCATTTCAATGACCCTTTCCTATCTTAAAATGGCTTAAATGCAATGCTACACAGTTGTTTCCTCTAGAATGTGCTTTTTTTTTTGCACCGCTTCACCTACAACATTGCTTAAACACTGTAAAACTACTCTATACAACAGCACACAAGCTGTGGTATCTGCCATACTCGCTCCATCCAGAAAGCAGATTCTGAAGATAACCAACGATATGATCATATATAAACACCATAAAACTGTTAATTAGTCATTAGAGAAGTTCTTTAGCTGGTTTCTTTGGTCACAATATAATATGAAAGTGGTATTTTTACATTAACCCTCAAGCGACCGAGTGGGATCATTTATGACCCCAGCCATATAATTATATTTGCCGTTTTTATATCTTTTATCTGAAAAATGTTTCCTACCATGAATTTGTCAATCTGCTTGTCCTACAGCTGCTCATAGTTTTTTGTAGAGATCGGCCAACTGGTGTGACAAGGATAAAGGAAACTTGTCTGGGGTCACTTATGACCCCAGAAAGATGTATAGGTTTTTCACTATTGTAGGCCTTAGTTTTATTTATTCATTTCTACCTCTAATCGCTATATTTCAGTGTTTTGCAGTGCACTATAGCTGGCAGACCTACATTTTTAGCCACAGCTGCCCTGGGGCAGACTGACTGGCTGCCAATCCACTCCTACAACCCCTCTGACCACCACCAACATTACACAGCATACACATTCATACACCAGTGGAAGTGGCAGCACTGGAGCTCAGGTGGGTAAAGTGTCTGCATTGGATGAACGGCTCTGCCCCCTGAGCCACAGCCGCCCCTAATCTAAATACTTCTCTGCATGTTACATCGCACACATACAGACAAGATGTTTGTGTAGATTTTGTTTTTATGTACTTTTGATTTACTATTGAGGAAACAAAAGGAATAAAGTTTTAAAAGAAGTGGCAGACAAAGCGTGTCTAAATAAATGTTATTGCGTTCTTACAATGCTTCATATTGTTCATATGGTTTTACTTTGGCTCTGAGTCAAAAATGATTAAAATCCATGAATAATTACAGAAGGTTATTCTAGAATATCCATCTTAAAATGTAGTGGAGTGGAATAGGTAAGAAAGCACAAAAAGAGGCACTAAAGCAGACATATTCCTGCGTAAAATATAGTGGGCTCATAAATGAGCCCAGTCAGTCATTTTAGTCGCTAAAATAGCTTGGTCGCTTGAGGGTTAATACACTCGAGAGAGTACTGAAAAGTTGAGTTTATGACTGGGATCAGATAGCCACTATAATCTACAATGATAAACGCTTTAATTCTTATTGAGTGATTAGATATTGATATCATCTTTTGATCTCGCGTTGCTTTCCTCCTGAGATGCATACAGCGAGAGCATGAACTTATTCTGACATTTTCTGTTGCAGTTGAGTTATTCATAAATATCCCCATGCTCATTTGACAAAAATAAAAAGGGACTCTTTGGAGTTCAAAATATCTATGAAGAAAGGGGGTTCCTTGCCATTCTCGCGAGCTTAAGATGTCAAATCTTTGATGCTTATTCGGTATCTCCGAGCTTTCACACAGACTCATCTAATCCTAAGTTCAAGATGAGCAGACATCCGGTGTGACACTTAAAAGAAGTTATGATATATCACCTGACTTGCTCCATCTGTGGCTGTTGAATGGCCTCTATTGTATGTCAAACTCACTTTTTCCTCTCACTCCTTCACAAAACCAGTTCCAAGCTTCGGCCTGGTCAGGATATTAGAAATCGTTGTATAAGCTGAGGTGAAGACTGTGTGGAACATTTTCCAGAAGCTGGTGGGGGGAAAAACTTTACTTTCCTGCATCTACTTTTTAATTTCAGTAAAATGTCTTTGGCCTCTTGAGGAAAAGAAAAACAATTGAGCTCTTTGTGGCGATGGGCTCTAAGTTGGAGAGAGTCCTATTAATTGAAAATCATTGTAACAGAAATAGAAAAGCACATGCATTCAGCCTGACGGGCTCCTGAGGGATCCGACATCTAAAGCACATCTTGCTATTCAGTCATTGGAAAAAAGACCGGTCTGCATTAGGTTCATCTCGTTGTTTTTTAGCGCATTCAATGCCTTTTTCTTCCACTATGATTAATTCCAGCTGTCAGGCGTGCTGTCTTTGGTTTGTTTGTTGCATTTACAGTCAGTTTCCCAAAAACAGAGATAATAATAAAAGACCCAGAGTCTGTTTCTGCACTATAATTGATGGAATTCAACATAACACACTATTATCGGGGAGATTTCTTTCTTTGTTTTCTGCATGAGATTATTCCTGGCCTTTGAAGTAGTAGTTTAACAAAAATAGCTGCTAGTTTCTTTTAATAGTATTTCTGCTTTACCTTGAAATTGATGCTCAATCTTCTGCTGGTCCTTCATGTGCGACCCAAACAGCTCCAACCCACTAAGGCGACTACAAGACCTGTGGTGTCTGGTGCCAAGATGTTAGCGGCAGATTCTTTAGATCCTGTGAGCTGGATGTTGGAACCAGTGCAGATGACAATTATTCTAGCAAGTCCTCCAACACTGTAGCTGGTTCATGATGCATCCTTTCTTGGATCGTTGTTGGTGCGTAGTCACTGGTGCTAATAAGGAGCAACCCATAGGTCTTGCTGTTTCAGACAACTCAGTGGTATAATCGTGATGATTTGTGTCAAAGTTCCTCAGGCCTTTATCCCTTCATCTTTCTCCAACATCTGACATCTTGACTACAAGATCTTACTGATATTAGATCGATGAATAATCATAATGCTTCGGCTCATCTGTGTATAAAAGCTGTGCATCGAACGGAGCCAGCAGATGTTCAGACATCTGTTGAAGATGCCTCCAGGGTGCCTTCCTTTGGAGATTTTCTGGGAATGTCCAACTGGGAGGAGACCACAGGGTAGATGGAGAGTTTGCCAGAGGGATTTTATATCTCATCTGGTCTGGAAACACCTTGGGATGCCCCAGGAGGACCTGGAAAACATGGATGGATGGATGGATGGATGGATGGATGGATGGATGGATGGGTGGATGGATGGATGTTGTTCCAAATTAAAGTATTGACTTCTAGTTAAACATTCAATTTGAATCAATGAATTTGTTGACCGAAATAAAAGACTAAGAGCCAGATTATGATCTTTTTTACATTAGAATAATCAATCAGTATTCACTTCATAATACCAAAGCAATAAATGTTGAAGATCATAGGAAATACCAGACATGTACAAATAGGTTTACTCCTTAATTTATAGCTGATTGCAAACCTGAGTTACGTGCTCAGACTCTCAAGAAACCCAAAGGTCCCAACCGTTGCTGTTTGGATCTTTCTTCATCCCAATTAAAAAGTCCACTTTTTAAAGCTATTTTCTACCACTAAACCAAGACATGAAATGAAATGATCAGGATCTGAAGGCAGCTGCTTTAAGTCCTGTCTCGTGCCCAAGTTAACAACACTGCAGAGGCTTTAGTTAAGACTTTGGCAGTGATCCCATTGATTGGATAGATTTGTAGGGATAGAGCCCTGTAAATTGGACACGGCATTCTTAGAGGGCCATAAATGAGGCCATGACACTGATGATGGCGGGGTGGTCGTGGTGGTCTGCAGTGACAGCTAGCAGACAAATCACGGTGGGCTATATGTTTTTAAAAATCATAAATGTGGTGCTAAAAGCTTCACGAGGCTACGATTTGTAGTCGTAGAGCTGGTTTATGCCCTGGAGCGCTGACTTTAGCTTTGATTGTTGTTTCTTCACATGTGTTTAATATTAAAAATTAGAAGTTGTACTTTTTTTTAAAATTCAGTTTTAATAACACTAAAGCAAGGAGGGCTAGAAAAGACACAAAAAAATGAGCTAAAAAAACAGAAAGGAAAGGAGCAAAGAAAAAGAGCAGAAAGACGGTCTTTCTGAGAGAGATGGTAATAGAATTACTGTGGAGTGAAGTCAGATTTCTGGGAAGACAAATGATGTGTTGAGTGTGTGACTTTCAGCCTCCACTCCATAGTCCACAGTTCCTCTTTATTTCAGCCGCCTAAAGCTAGGCAGGCAAAAAAAAAAAAAAAAAGAAGTAGATTTACATCTCACAAAATCCCTTCACACTGCTGAGAAATCTCTTTTTTCCTTATTAAAAAACCTACTTCTTGTCAAATTTCCCAAAACACTGTCTGCCAGCCAATTAAATACTCCATATCTGTTCAAATCAATTATCTCCACCACACAAGTGCCCCGCAACACTGTTGTGAAATGATTGAGCTAATGGGTTTTGGTTCCCACGCATGCAGTATCAAACCTCTCCGCAGCAATTAAGATCATTATCCACCCTTGTGTTTTTGTTTCAGCCCATTTCAGGTCCATTTTGCTAACTCGCAGGTTCAGCTTTGATTGAATTCCAGGCTAGGAGCGCGTTGCATACTTTTCAACCCTGTTGAAGCGCATCGCCAAAAATGTGCTTCACTTTTCGAGAGCTGCGGTCACTTTCCTCCTCAAAGCTCTCCATCACATGGATAGTTGACCTTGTGGTGAAAAGACCAATCAGCGCCTCAATTACCTCTTTAGCTGGATATTGTTGAAGTTCTTGTAAAATTATTCGCTTACGGGCAGCCTTGAGGGAAAAAAAACTTCAGCGTAGCCGTGAAAACTATGAAAAACACTTGCTTACTGTTTCTTTTAGTCAGATTTTTGTGAGAAAAGCTGTTTACTTTAACCATGACTTCATCACAACGAGAGCAGTGAAGCGACGGATGATGGATGATAATGGAAACGCCATGCAAATATGGATAATTCGCAGCAGCAGCAGCCTCCCCAGCAGGAAATATTTGCATATTTACCGTTTTTACGACTTGCTCGTGGGTCTTTTCTGTGGAAAAAAAGAGTACGCCGCTTATACTGATCAAAATAATATCATAGTTTTAGGCACTGCTGTGTCTCTGACGCTGTGTGCCATAAAACATCGATGAGCTTTTGAACTAAGCTTGAAAGGATTTTGTCGTTTGTCATGGGGGCTGTCGGAAAAAATCCCCTAAATTAAACATCAAAATATGTTGTGTGTATGTGTCTGCTAGAATAAAACTAGTGTTTTCTGATCTGATGCTGCTGTCAAGAGGACAATATACTGTGATGGGAAATAAAGCAGTTTCTATCGGATTGTTTTATCTGCGATCGAGGTTTTGTTTGGATTCAGACACATTGTAGTTTGGGTTGAAACCTCAGGACTCCAGACTAACTTTATCGCTTGTAGTATCCAGTTGATGGGAGACCATGTCATGATTTGGTTGCACCTCCACCCCTTTGCATGCTGATGCATTGATGTAAAGATTGATAATGACTCTATTCATTGTGTCTTTTCCTGGAGGTCATCCGGTATCACTTCTATATACTAAACACAGGCTAAACTCTTCACTTCCTGAAGGTCCGCTTAGCGACAAGCGCTACAATCGGCCGTCGTTCCCTAAACGTCTCATGGACAGGTTGCTGTAGGTGCTGTTAGGCGGCTGCAGTTCACTCAGACAGTCAAGTTACCAAAAATGACTGTCAAAACAGTAAAATAAGGCGTTTTAATGTCACACTTACTTAACCCTTGATGCACAACATGGGTCAAAAGATACCCATTGTCCATTGAATATGGCTCACTTTGGACCCATGTTGGGAATCAAAGGGTTAAACTAAAAGCAGGTAGTTTTAGTATTCAGATGCAAACAGCCTCTACCATGACTATCCTGACGTATAAATTATGTAAAAATTGTTCTCGTATACCAGCACTTGCTTCCCAGTATAACTAGTTAATCCCACCATAAAATAAACATTCCCAATAAAAAAAAAAAGAAAAATACACCCAATTGCGTCAACTAACTAAATAAAACCCATTTTAGCAGATCAACACACTAAAAAACAAACATTAAACACACAACTGAGCCTAATTAATTCAGTTAATTAGTGGATTTGGGATTGTTTGTGTGAAACCATGTCTAGCAGTTTAGTGAGAGGACTCCTGCAGCTCCCTCACAGTGACTTTACCGTGTACTGCAGGGCTGCAGAGAGCTTGTAGAGGTCTAGAGGAAAATGCAAAAGAACAGCTAGTGTACAAACAATGCAGAATGGCATCACAACCAATAGAATTCACTGTATGACTAAAACAGCTCCGATCCATGGGGGCATGGAGTCTGCTAGACTTCTGAAGGTTCCCTGTCATATTTGGCAACAAGACATTTGTGGGAATGTTGTCTGCCACAAACAAGACTTTTCTTTTTTGGCTTTATTTGATAGGTTTGTAGAGAGGCACACAGGAAAGTAAGGAGAAGAATGTGGGGAAGACCTGCAGCAAAGGGCCGTGAGCTGGAATCAAACCAAGGCTGCTGCATCAGGAACTATAGCTGTTTATGGGTCGCCTGCTCAACCAGTTGAGCTGTCTGGATGCCCAACCAAGACTTTTCAAACCCAACATCTTGTTGGTTTATCCATCCTTAGAATGCTTTCATTAGGTACTCACGACTGATCATAACAATTAACCATCCATCCATCCATTCTCTATACACCTCTTTATCCTCACTAGGGTCATGGGGGGTGCTGGAGTCTATCAGCTGACTCGGGTGAAGGCAGGGGACACCCTGGACAGGTCACCAGTCTGTCACAGCGCTACATATACAGACAAACAATCACACTCACATTCACACCTACGGACAATTTAGAGTAACCAATTAACCTCAGAATATTTTTGGACTGTGGGAGGAAGCCGGAGTACCCGGAGAAAACCCACGCATGCACAGGGAGAACATGCAAACTCCATGCAGAAAGATCCCAGGCCGGGATTTGAACCGAGGATCTTCTTGCTGCAAGGTGAAAGTGCTAACCACTTAATAGCCCCAACAATTAACCAGTTTCTCCTGTATCTTCAACTGCTTACATCCAATCTATTATATCCCAAAGCTGCAGCCCTTCATTGGGCAAGTGATCATATTCGGTAACTTCCGCACACATTAAGTATAGCCTCTCAGTGAGGTCAAGAAGCATGTGGTTTTCACTTAGCCAATCAGCGAAGATCACTCTAGCACACAACATGGTGGTATGTGGCCAATCAGCAGAGGCCTGGAACGTATAAAACTTTCTCTTTTCTCTGAAGTTGGAAAAAGACTGACTTGTGGCTCGGTCCTTTTCCATGTTTGTGGTCGAAACGTCAAAACCAACCATGGTTATTTGACGAAACTCAGACATTTTATGGTTGAGTAGTCATGCTCATATATATCATCATGATGATATATATGCGACCATATATGGTAACTTCTCTGACCTTGAATTTCAACATGAAAATTAAAAATTTTGAAGAATGCCTCCAAAGTAAAAAAAATTCTTACATCCTCCAATCACACTCCAGGGTTGAAACTTTGAATTTCAAAGGATTTCAATGAGTGCCCTTTAAAGGGTTAAATGCCCTGTTATTATGGGATAGTCAGTGTCATTCATCTCACTGGTAAACAGCCATAATATACTGGCTCATTGGTGTACATTTACTTTAATAATGTTGGGTTTATTGTTGAAGTCTGGACACCAGGGAATCAGTTTACACTCCAGATGTGTATATACTTTTTAAAGTACGTTTTTAGAAGTATTGCCAGGCTTTAACCTGAGAGATAGCTTATGAAAAAAAACACCCATATCTGTTCGTGTTACAGTCATGGGAATCCTCTTAGAAGAAAAAACAGCCCGATGTTGCAATAAGTGAAAACCACAGATCGGGTTACTTCATGTGTTAACTGCACTGTACACTGGGATGTATCCGGCTCTGCTTTCATGTGGCTGGGCTTCCCTTGTGTGTGTGGATGTTGGTGTGTGTGTCCAGCAGCAGCAGGGATATTTATGCCAGTCAGAGCGATGCTCCCTGTCACTGGTGATAAGTGGTAATTGAATTTTGCCAGGCGGAGCTGACAGGGCAGGGCTGGCAGAGGAGTGTGTGTGTGTTGCATGAGAGGGTCTTGGCAGCGTAATGCTTTTAATTGTGTCGGTCAGGGGCGGCATGCAGGTCCGTCTACTGTAAGCTGCCATTCCAGGCTTTGTCAGTCTGCTGTCTTTCAGTCTTAGGGCTTCCATTGGTCGTCTCTGCACCCTCACCCCGTTAGCTGCACACAAAGATCTATGCAAACAGCTTTATTGTTGCATTTGAAACGCGTATAATAGAGTGTGAGAGCCGTGTAGTGCAAAAAGTTGCTGTGGATGTAATACTGACAACCCTAAAAAATGGTAAACAATCATGATGCACCATGTTTGCTCTACGTGGCTTTTCAATTGCCCCCTGGGGACAAATAAAGTTTTCTGAATCTGAATGTTTGTATCCAGTGAAGTGAATTATTTATCAGTAATATTACATTTTTAAAAGGAAAAAACTGAAAATATATCATTTTCTGAGCCAGAAACAGAACGTTTGGTTAAATAATGTGTGACCTGCAGTTCCACGAGGAAAATTAACCGAATCTCAGTTTAAATTAATTATATTTCATCCAAATCACTTTATTCTAAATGTCTCATTTGAAAAAATGTCAAAAAAATTAACTGTGAGCACCAGATGCTGTGAAAAACAACCAAAAAGTCTGAACTGCAGGCTGTGTTTACAGTGATTTATCAGCACTCACTATTACATGTTTTTAAAAGAAATGCCCAAATGACATCATTTATAGGAGTAAAAGACTAAAAACAGAAAATAACATTCCACTTTTTAAAACTTTCTGAAGATCCTTGAATTAATCATGCGGTTCCATCAGGACAAATGAGACAAATCTTCGCTTTAAATCATCATATTTCATGAAAATTACAGTATTTTACATATTTGATTTAAAGAAATTGCCAAAAACAATGAATGGTTTCCACTAGGGATGTCCGATATTGGCATAAAAATGTAATATCAGTCAATATCGTTGTAATTTTTTTTGCCTATCATGAAAATTCGATAAAAAATTGCTTGGATTTTGCCGGAAATTACCAGCGCAGAAGTGATGACATCATCAAACTGCGTTGTGAAGCATGCAAACAAATGTACCACACATATCGGTATCGGTATCGGTCGATATCGGAATCAGAATTTAAGAGTGGGACAATATCGGCTTTTTTTTTTTTTTTTTTTTTTTTTTACATTAAAAGCCAATATCCGACATCCCTAGTTTCCACCAGCTCCTGTACAAAAACAACAACAAAAGGAGTCAAAAAGAGACCTTTAACTGAACTGAGTTAAACTACAGGCCGTGTTTTACAGACAGGAAACAAGCATGAAAACAAATTCAGAATGTAAGCAGTAAAATATGTATAGAATGTAAAGTTAATATTTTTTTCTAGTAATTTTAACATCAGTAGACTCCTGGATGAAAGTTGTTTTTTATTTCAATTTTTAGTCAATAAAGTAGTTAAAGATATTCAGCTTTCATTTTGTTGTCCACTTTTCTCCCCCCAAAAAAGACATGTTTGCACATGTGCTGCCTATTTTCCTGTGATGCACATGCATATATAGCAAATGAAAATGCATGTAAATGTCCATATGTTCTCTGCTTGTTTGTTCTTTCTGTCTATGTCGCCATCTCCCGAGTTCATTACTAGTTTCCTCTTCTTTCCATCTGCTCGTGACTTCCCACATTCTGCTGCTCTCCCTTCAGTTTTTCAAGGTGTTTTTTTTTTTTGCTTTCGCCGCTCCAACTTTCCAAGGTCAAAGCCCTCCTTCCTCCCCTTCACATCGGTGTCTTCTGCCCGGACACGCTCCCGAGTGTTTGTGGCAGTTGCAGGTTGCGATGGTTAGCTGATTAGCCTTAGCGGTGAAGCTGCTGGCAAATTGGCCACAATTAATGTCAAAGTGCCAAAGTGTGATCCGGTGCCGCCTCGCTTCCTCTCTCACTCCTTTTCTCACGCTCGTTTCTTTTCTCTTCTGCTGCCACTCCCATGTTTGTGCCGAACGCTGTGCGGAGATTCATGTTTTGACACGTAGCGCTTTGTTTTGATTTCTTCAACTGTTTTTTTTTCTTAATGGTTGCTTTCCGTCTGTCTTCCTCCAGCTTGTTATCGACACGGACGCTTTAACTCAGTGAATGCGAGCTTGATTTTAGTGTTTATCAGAGATTTATCAACACTGATAATGATGTTTTTTATAAGAAATGCCCAAATGAAATCATTTATTGGAGCAAGAAACTGTAAAAACAGAAATGATAATTACATTTTTACAAATTTCTGAGAGTCCTTGAATTAATTATGTGTAACCAGCTGCTCCATGGGGGCAAATCTTAGCTTAAAATCAATAAATGTCATCAAAATCACTCTATTTTACATATCTGATTGAAAGAAATTGCCAAAAAATTAAATGTTTCCACTCTGTCCTGTAAAAACCAATAAAAAAAGAGCCAAAAAGAGACCTTTAGCTGGACTAGGTTGAACTTCAGGCAGTGTTTTAAACAGAGCAGACAGGAAACAAGTATGGAAAACAAATTAGAAATATAAGTACTATAATCTGTATAGTATGTAAAGCTGCCATTTTTCCCAGAATAGTTGTTTTGTTTTGTTTTTTGTAAAATAAATAATCAGTAAATGCAACTTTTGGTTTATCTTTCTTCCACTTTTCCCCCAGAAAAAAACGTTTTTGCCCATTTTGAGTCATTTCTCGTCCTAGCTATGGCTATGCTGTTTCATCTGAATTTGCAGGACTTTGTAAATCAGTGAAAAATTGAAGTATAAGTTTAAAAAAACACCCCTGAAGGCCTCAATTAACAACCATTGGCTCTGTGGATTAAAAACACTTGAGACAATTCAGAAATATGATAAATCTTGTGATCCTTGCCACCACAACACAGTCAGATTTGCACAACTTTAGCAAAAATTGGCATCTTTTCCTTCCATATAATCAATTCAATTTAATTCAGTTTTATTTATATAGCGCCAATTACAGTTCAAATTGTCTCAAGACGCTTTACAGAACCCTGAATCAGAACTGTAAAAGCAATAGTAAGTCAACGTGCCAGGAACGTTTCTTTTAGTCAGAATAGTACCAGGCAGCTTCTTCACTGACTATAAAATGCTTGGAAACCTTTGAAAAATGGACTCGTCCCACTCCAGACCTCCTGGATTGAAAGGGTTAAAGAATGAAGTAAAAACAGTCCACATAATTAGAATATCTGATATTTCCTTTATTCTCAAATCATCACCGTGTCCGTTAATGCAAAGCTTCTCGGTGTAAAGAAGAGGACAGCTGTATGAGCTAACCTGGTGGAGGTTGTCCTGTTTCGATTCGTCTGCCAGCTTGTGTCCGTCCTCCACAGATAACCACCGGGAACTTGAAAGTTTCCCACATGAAACACGAGCAGAAATTAGAAATGAGATGCCCTCGTTCAATCTTATCTCCGCTCCCGCAGTGTTCCCAAGTGATTGCAGTAATGAAAAACAGGGAATGGAATTATTTCTTGTTGCCGCGTTACTTCTGCTGATGAGTTTGTGGACTCGCTTTTAGCGACTCTGGAATTAAACCGGAGAACCCAGACTCGGTAGTTTTTGCAAAGTCACATCGAGAAGGTCGAACCTGACGCCTGAGGCTGCATGTGAATGTGCTGCGTCTGTTTATGTATTTATGTGATAGGCATAGAGATAGACACCTGTCCGCGCTGCACCAAAGCCTGCTGGGATTAGCCTCAACCCTGCTAGACCTTGAGCGAGATATTTTTTGAAAAATGAATGGATGCTATGAATTAGCCAAAGACAGCCGACAGACTTGATTTAAAACACCTTTGTAGGTGTCATCTTGAACAAATTTGATGTAAAATAAGGCACACACAACACTGGATAGAGGGAAATGTACAGGAAGGTCAATCTTAATGATGAATCTATCAACAGCAAATAGTGAAACAACTCGTTTTGATCAACTTTGCAGTGCCAAAAAAGCCCAGATTTCGAACATATTTAGTCATGTAATGTGTTGAAATTCTTGCTTTATATCTTAATGTTTCAAATTTTGGATACATTACAGCATATAGTGTCCGTTTGTCTGGTTTTGCTTTGTGGAATTTGTACCATTTTTGCACGTCAGCACTATTTAATACGGTAAAAATTGTAGTTGCGGTGCCATTTTACTTCATATCCTAAAGAAACATTTAAGTCGAGGTTCACAGTCCTTTGTATCCACTCTGCTGTTCTTTACCTCTTCATGAGCATTGTTCTTTGTCTCACCACTTCTTTCTGGCAATTCAACAAGAGTTGTATTATTCTGTTAAATTCACATTGAACTAATAATTTCCTTTTCTCTTTAACACAATGCAAAACGTCTTGACCTTACTATGTGAAGTGCCCTTAGATAATGTTCTTAACAGCTGCTATACAAACATTACAGGACTGAACTGACTTCATTGTATCTTGCAACTGAGTTGAGCAACAATGAATCTACACTTTGTTGCATCCATGACTTTGCTCCGCCCGATACGTTTGCGGTTGGTACAAACAAGTGTTTTCCCTCCTGTAGCAGAATGATAGTGAGATGTGAGACTGGGAATCAAGTATTGCCAAGGTTAAATGACATTTGTGTGGCTCTATTTTAGAAGTTTCTTCAACTATGGTCGTTCTCATGGCTGCACACAGAACCCTAGCTCGAAGCTAGCTGGAGTTAGCGGTTGCTACTTTTACCTTTAGTTTAATATTGGCTCGTTAATTTAGAACAGTCAACTAACCCATGTGACTTCACTGAAAGGTAACCCACACCTTCCAAGCTAACAAAATCTTTAATTTTCACATTACTTCACAAAGACATGCAGATTACTGAATGATGCATACCTCATTATACGAAGTATGAATTCAAATTCGGGTACTCCGCCAGCTTGAGGTGGTTGTTGGAGACTTCTTGACTCAATCTTAAGTCAGATACTGACATAAAATGGCAGTCACGTATTTCATCTGTGAACAACCACAATGCAGCTTCCCAATTTAAATTCATATCACTTGTTGTTTATTGCGTTGGCATTATATTACTGTTTCCCCATGCCAGAATAAAGTTGTCATGGAGATGAGAACTCCCAGTGGTGCCCATGTGTAGGCGGCTGACACCTGAATGGCAGTCATCAGCAACGGAGGGAAGTCTTTCAGGTGCAGACCTATAGAGTGAAGCTCTACTTCCCCCACACTCGCACAGCTTCAGGCGGGGAGGTTCGGGTTTTTTCAACTTTATGTAATTAAGTTGAGAATAATTGCTCAGAGGTTCCTCTCTTCCTCTCCTCCCTCTCACTCGCTTCTCCACTTTTTTACTTGACAGAAGAATGTAATTAAAAAAGGGGGAGAGAGAGCTTTCCTGAGGTTTGATCATTGTCTCCATCCTCTAATAGAGAGCTTAGACCCGCCGTCTATCATCGACAGCCACAGAGAGACTCGTGGGGAACGATGGAGATAGAGCGATCCATCAGTGGGAGGTAGACTGATGGAGAAAGGTAGGAGACAGCTGAGGTACACCCAACATCAGACAGTCACTGGAAATGTAAAGAAGTGGGGAAATAGATCAAGGAGAAGAGACGGTGAAGGAGAAAGCGACACATTATAGTTATGGAAGATTGAGTATCAAACAGGAAAAGGTTCCCTTGTCGCTAATGACATCAGAAAAGAGATTTTTCAAATTTACGAAAGTTTCATAAGTTATAATTAAGGTTCCATGAATGGTTGATCATTTACTAATCAGTTATAGGCTATTAACAGGAAGAACTTTTAGGTGAACGTTAAAGGCATTTGCTCTGCCCTTAAACTGTGTCTATAAGTCACTCTATTAAATGTTAAAGTGATTTTTCAGCAGCTCTAAATGCTGTGTGATTGGGGTTTTCAGGGTAAAACTAGTTTCAAACAACAGAATACTCATGCCATGATTTCACACTTGTGTGATTTATCATCTGGAAGGAAGTGCCTGTTGCCATCCAGACACATGATCCAACATGATAAAGCCATTAGTTACGTGATAAACCCTTTATGAAGGGAAGTTTTCTCCGAGACGAAAGCAATCCATGACTAGGCCATCTGAAATGTCTTGGGTGTTCATCGACGCTCCAACTTTAGCATATCAACAGGTTGCATGGAGGGAAGTGTGGTGGAAGGTTTGTGTCGCTAAGCATACTTTGGAATAGGTTCACTTTATTATGGATAGTGAAGCTAAAGAACTAATTAGCTTCACGAATGTTGCGTTCCTCATAATCTATCTCAAAAATATCAGTTTGTGGTCAGATTAGAGCGGTTATGCTGCTTCTCCATACTAAAACAGGTTAATTTAAATGTAGAGGAGAGCTGAAGGAGTATTATTTCATATCCAGGTAATGTCTTTAGGATGCATTCTCTTCAGAGTTGTCCAAAGGCAAACGCAGCATCTGCATTCGGAGACAATGATTTTGAAGACTGGGGTGTGGGAGGGGTGTAATCTGCCAAAAAAAGACTGCATTGTTCCCTCGCTCATTGTCTTCTGTAAAGCAGAATATGTAATGTCTTCATTTCTGTGTAATTTGGGAAACCTGTGTGTTTATTATAGCCGAGCGAACCGCCTGGTATGCATTTGAAATGCGTGCAGGAGCTGCTTTCGAGCAGTGGCTGAAGAAAATAAAAAAGACACAAAGAGAGGGGAGAGTGTATCCAAGCCCTTGTCAGTCACAATCTCTGCGCTCTGGGAGGCTTCAGATGGAGGGAGTAGCTAGCAGATAACAGGGCAGAATCTAGGACAGGCAGTCACGTACCACACACACATAAAAACCCGACCCATTCTTGACTGTATCTGTCCTGGCTGTCAGTCTTGGCCTTACCACACACACATACTCTCTAGGTCTGCCTGTTTCTTTCATCCATCCATTCTCTATACACCGCTTTATCCTCACTAGGGTCGCTGGAGTCTATCCCAGCTGACTCGGGTGAAGGCAGGGGACACCCTGGACAGGGCACCAGTCTGTCACAGGGCTACATATACAGACACACAATCACACTCACATTCACACCTACGAGCAATTTAGAGTTATCAATTAACCTCAGCATGTTTTTGGACTGTGGGAGGAAGCCGGAGTACCCGGAGAAAACCCACACATGCACAGGGAGAACATGCAAACTCCATGCAGAAAGATCCCAGGCCCACCCCAGGATTCGAACCAGGGATCTTCTTGCTGCAAGGCGAAAGTGCTAACCACTACTCCACTGAGCAGCCCTCTGTTTCTTTCAGTTTAGCTTAATTTAAATGGGTTTAAATGTGCTTTTTTTTTTGGCGGGAAATAACACCCATATCCAAGCTTATCAAAGAGGTGATTTGTGACGTTTTAAATAACAAAATGCTATACCGGCTTTACAAATATGACCATGAATGTGTCTGCATGTGTGTGTTTGCTCACAATAAATGCTTAATCTTTAATCAGCATTTTGCTTGGGGTCATGTGTAAAAGTTGACCTCCTTTATAGTCTTTTCTGTGTATCAGTGTTTTCCCTCTGAAGTCGAGCCAAGACGTGGGATTTTGCTGGTCGCGTTCGCCCGTCACCTCCAGTGTAACACAAATGCAGCAGCCGGGGAGGAAGTTAACATGCATAATGCAGGAGAACACCTCCAGCTAATGCATTTGCGCTGTCGCCACGGTGGGCGAAAACGCTCTCAGACCTCTCACCTCCCTCTATCTGACACCTCGCAGAACAACGTGTTGCCCATGTTTGCTTTCCTGATCCTCCTTTCCAACCAAACCCGCGTCGTTTCTCACCTCACCTTCAGGGAGGTGTGACTGTGAGGTGATGGGAGACGGCGGCGAGGTGCTGCGCGGGGTTTCTGAACAAGTTGTTTCGGCGTCTGCTTTGTCTGTAAATTTTAAATAGGTTTCACTGAGCGGAGGGAAGAAATGCAACGTTCATTCGACTTTGTGTATCATCTTGTTTGGGGGGGGATTAACGTAATCTGATGACATTTTGTTTTTACCGGGCTCTGTCTGACTTGATTTAAGATATCGATAAAGTCGACGTGAGACTCCGCTGGAAACAAGTGGAATTATCTTTCCACGTTGTAAGATGCTTTTGAAGTCAGGGAGGAAATATAAAAGCAAATAACATCAGAGAAATGTCAATAAAACATGTCATGACTGATACTCAGTCTAACCACAAGTGTAGTTCTGACCTCAAGGCTGTTTAGTAGCTTGTTCCGCAGCTATCAAGATTTAAAGCTGAGAAAAAATTTTTATGGCAACATTCCTACTTCAAGTAAAAAAAATAAATAAAAAGTTCTGCATAGTCAAACCAACGAAGCCTCAAACTTTAAAACACAGAATTTAATAGGGGCCCTCCAGCTTCTTTGTCCAAATCTTCCACCAAGAGAAGATCACTTCTCAAGGTTTTCAAGGAGTATCTGCCTCTTGTATTCATTCTAATGGCATCCCTGTGTGGCTGTTACGCAAACCACTGCAGCGTGGCAATGTAAAACAAACTGCATCTCAACTCTCTATGATGATGAGGACTGAAAAAAAGCAAGGTTCCTATCTGGCAAGAATCTTTGTCAGTTGAGAGCCTGAGAAGGGCCTTTATACTTGCTGTTATGAAACAGTTCATAGTGAGCTGAAAACTGTCAAGAGAAACCTTACTGACAAAGATGATGCAACAAGAATCTTCCGTAGGTGGGTTTCTATAAAGATTCGTGTGAGAAGTAAAAGGTTTGTTTGTCTGATCAGAATGTATACTACTGTTCAGACGTTTGAGGTAAACCAGACAACTCCATGCTTCCCATGAAAACTCACACTTTTATCCATGTGCTAACATAACTGCACAAGGGTTTTCTAATCCTCAATGAGCCTTTCAGCACCATTAGCTAACACAATGTAGCATTAGAGCACAGGAGTGATGGTTGCTGGAAATGTTCCTCTGTACCCCTATGGAGATATTCCATTAAAAAATTTTAGCTAGAATAATCATTCACCACATAAACAATGTCCAGAAGGTATTTCTGATTAATTTAATGCTTTCCTCATGGATAAAAACTGACTGCTTTTCGTGCAAAAATAAGGACATTTCTAAGTGACCCTAAACTTTAGAACGGTAGTGTACATCCATATTTTTTCCTAAAACAAATGCTACAATTGCAAGCTTCTATGTGCATGAGGCTACAGTAAAACCACACGGTTGTTGCTACAATTAAGAATAAACAAGAAAAAATTATAAAGAAGAAAATGTGCCAGACAGTTGATGCAAAATTCTTGCTTTCCTTCAATACTTCATCTTTCAGGCGCATCGCTTGGTACCAGAATGTGTTGGGGTTTGATAACCAGCCCTACAAAAAGGTTACCTTATCCTGTCTGGTCTTGTTGTTTGGACACGCAGTGCTGCTCTGCTCTCCCAGGTCTTTATTCCCAACAGAGCATGGCTCAATGAGCTGTCGTCACACGGGGCCCTCTCTCCCAGTGGAAACCAGGACCAAAGCAATTTACATATGTAATTGAGTGGAAAGCAGTTGTGCTGGGAGCTGGGAGCTGTAAGCAGCCACCGATATGCATGTATTTGTTTGTGTGCGCCGACTCAGATGTCTTTGAGAAAGGATAATTCCGATTTATTACAACTTGGGCCCTTATTATTGCAGCATTGTCCTTCTCCATTAGTTATGTTAACAGTGGATTCACCAAACTAACAACAAACTGTAGAGATCTGGGCATGTAGCAACATCTCTGAAGTGGTTCAAGAAACTCTAGATCTGTGTAGGAATTGTCCGCCTGTCCGCCCACTCACTCTATTGTTACTTAGGAGACTCACCAGGGGACAAAGGGAGACAGCTGTTGTTAAATTTCAAACACCAGTTGGATGTGATGCTGCTACATAATTACGTGCTGGATATTCATAATTATCACATAAACAAACGTCGGAACATCTGCACCGCATTTCAGGCCATGGACGCCACAAGGTTGCTGGTTTTTTGGCACGCTCATCGAGCAAGAAAGGAACCTAACCTGTTGTGTAAGCAAGATGATTTAATTACCTCGATCTCTCCACAGTAGATAAATACAGTGTGTTGACAGCCTCTCTGATTTCAGTTGATTAAGATTACACAATGTTGTGTCTTTGTGATTCCAGCTGGAAAGCTTGACACGACTGGCTGCAAGACATAGGCTGCAATGCACGATGGTCTAAGTCGATCCATGTAGGATCAGCCTCTGTAGACTACATTTCATTGTGCCTCATCATAAATTTGTAGTGCACTAGACAGTGGATGAAATTTATCACTGAGAAATTGAATAGCACTACAAAATGACTATGTAATAGACTATATAGTGATAAGTGGATGATCTGAACGGTGCCTAAGTGTCTTGTAAACAAGGTTCCCAACACCTGAGCCACTGAGCTGAAACCAGGCCAATGCTAATGGGCCATGAACAAGTACATGAGGCAAATGTGAACACTAAATGACACATATTTAAAAGTTATTCATGAGATAATTACCTCGAACATGATGCAGTCTGTCTGAGATGCATTTCTCGCTCTCATCTCCCAAAAACGGGGTCATCAATAGGAGAAGTCATTAGTTTTGTAATTACCTGTCTCTTCTTAATGCTGTCACAATCACCTGGCTAATCAGAGCAAAGAAGAAATCGACTCTTCTTTACTAGCAAGAGCTGTCGGAAGATGCACAGATTGAAAAGCTGGATATGATGGACAAATTACTTCTCTAACTAATCACCTATCAAAATATTAAAACCCCAAGATTTGTTAGGTCCTCCTGCCACCAGAACAGCTTGAATTAATAGAGGCATGGATGCAAAACCTTTACAGATGTTCTGAGGAATCTGATACCAGATTATGTGGGTTACCAGGTGGGATCTTTGAGGACTGAACTTGCTCCGGTGCAGCCTGTGGATGCTTGATCTAATCGGTATTTAGGGAATTTGGAGGCAAGGTCTATGCTTGGAACTCTTTACCATGTTCTTCAAGACATTCCTGAGAAGGTTTTTGTGGTGTGGCAGGGTGCATTGTCCTGCTTGGAGAGTCAGGACAATGCGTTAGGGGATATTATCATAGAAGAAGTCCTTGTTCCACCTACTCTGCAGAAAGTTGGGGACCGTTTTAGCGCACAAACCTTGTAGAAGCATTTTCACGTCTTTTCTTGGTGAGAAAAACATGCAAAATCCAGGGTTACTAGTCAATGTTGTGGTCAAAGCTTTCACATTTGAAACGGAAAGGCGGAAATGGCCAACTCAGAGGCAATTTCTAAAAAAATGTTTGCTTCTGTTTCTGCAGTGGAAAGCCTGTCAGTGGTTTTAGTGTTTTGGGGGATTGGCATATAGTTGAAAACTTGTTTCCCATAGTTGTCAGCCAGCAGCAGCTAACCTGAGGAGCACACCCCAATCCGTTTCACAACAACAGCACCAATATAAAAAAAAGAAGTTGCTGTGGAGCAAAAAAACTTGGGAAGCCAATGACTTTTTTCAATAAACTCCAAATGTGAAAGCAACAAAGTTGAGTTCAAGAGTTTAGCACCGAAGCAAAAAGTTCACCTGTAGACTGACAGTTTGGATCATATTTTCACAGTTCATGTTTATTTTCTCTTTCAAACAACTTTAGCTAACCTGGGACTTTGTTTAAACCCGTCAGACTGCTGTACTTTTTGGAAATGTGCCAGATCTCAGCAAACATGCACAGACTTGATTTGACCAAAGTCGCAATAGTCGGTGCACCTCTACTATCTTTGTGTGCACATGTACACTAGGTTCATATTTTACATTCTCCAGGTGTATTTGAGTTGCTGCTCCATTTGTGCATGTGTGTCTATCATGTACAAGCTTTCTCCTTTCTCAGCTGCAGCATTAAAACCCTCCAGTGGTTAAAAATGTGGCATGCTATGCAGAGAAAACATAGATTCTTATTGTCTGTTGCTCATGCTCCGACCGTACGACAGCACTCCTCCATAAGCTATTTTAAGCTGCTAAGTAGATTGTGTAGTTTTATAATAGATTATGTCTCTGATACCCTTTGATGTGTGTCAACACAGCAGGACCTCAGCGATCAGTTCCCTCTGTCAGATTGACTGTGATTGAAAGATGATCAAACAGCGAACGGATTGTGCATGCACTCTGCACACACTGCCGTTTAAGCCCTTCTGCAAATTAAAAAGAGCGGAGTTTTGTTTCTATAAGTCCCCTTAATGTGTCACACCCCAGCAGTCTCCAAAGCAGACACAGGAAGTTTAGAGGCCGCTTTTATCTGCCGTGCACAATAGCAGCACTGTGCTTCCCAACGCTTGAGTTATTACTCAGAGGAAATCGTTATGAGGGAAGAATGTATCAAAGTCCTTTGATTGTGGAGGATCATAACTCCTGCTACAGGAGAGGAGTTGTAATGTCTGTCCGCCCACCCCGAGCCTCACTTTGGCAGCTGCCCCAAAAACTTAACAGTCTCATCTGTACGTTGGCGAATCAAGCTCGGCTTCATCTTCAGTGTGAAGACTTGAAGGCATGCTTACTTGTGTACAGTTTGACAAGAGTGCCACTTGTTGGCAAGTTCCGTTACTGCGTCAGGAGAGTGAGAGTGCATCAGCGGGGGAGTCAGGGAAGCTTTTATCCTTTTACCAACCTGTCTGCGCTGATGTCTGTGTTTTCTTTTGAGCTATTTGAATGGTTTAGATCAATAAAAGATCTCAGAAATTGTCTGGATTCACCTGCCGAGGTCAAAACCCAAGAAGGGGATGATGAATTCATGTTAAAAGTGACTGCTTTAACATGTTATACAATGCTAAAGATGTCAGGAATAAAGAAGAGCATCTTACAAAATTACCCTGAAGACATGTAATTTGACTGACTGACTCGTCTTTGTCCTTTTCTCTTCAAATATTGGGGAGTTTTCCCTCCAGGCCTCTAAAAACTAGTGAAATGAGATAATGTGAAGGAGGACAAATAGCCATTGCTTGGCTTTAAAAGGTCACAAATCCAAAAGGTTGGGAAAGAGCATTTTAACATTTCTCCCATGCAAACCCTTTAGTGCAGAGAGTGCACTGAAGAAAAGGTTGATCTTTTTGGCTGAGGCTTTGGTTTGTGAATGAATTGACATCGCCCTCAGCTGAGTTCTCTCAGCCGAATTATAAAACCCCTTCTAAGGTTTCTTAAGTGGTTTAGTATTCACCTCCATAAAGCTGGGGAGGTTTGGGCGCAACAGATCACAAGAAAAATGTTCAAAATGAAGGCGAAAGTAGCTGCAGCTGAAATATCCAGACTCTTAGTCCATAGTGTGGCCCTTAATAGGTTCAAAATGCTCTCTTATATTACCCATAATGCAACTGAAAAGCACTTATTAGTCTACATCTTCTGAACTCCTCAAACTTAGTCTAAAAGAACAATGGAATTACACAGAAAAACGTTTGTGTTGTGCATTGTATAAATACACATCAGAATTAGTATTTCAACGTCGCTAAAACCACAGAAACCTCAAAACAACACATAATATATCAAATATATGAACTCAGTGTGATCAATAGGAGGCCTAAAGATATTTTTTGGCAAAACTATTGCATTGGTGTTGCAGTCAAAAGGAAGTCAAGCTAATAGCTGTTGGGTCTGGGTCAGTAGAGTTTTCCTGGCACTCCTCGTCTTACTCTACATTTTCTCTGAGCGTTTGTTGATCTGATGTGTCTGTGTGTGGGAGAAGGAAGAGGCCTGTATGTGTGCCGAGGATGTCCAGCTGTCACAGCTCGACTGGCTTTAACTGAGTGATGTCCTTTAAATAGAGACATATTGGCAGCGGCATACTGACCTGATTGATGGTTCTACCCCACAGGGATATGAAGCAAAACCGCAGCGAGACATGCGCATCAAAATAAGGAGTCTGGTCGAGGTTTCTACAGCAGGAGCCAGCAGAGTTCACTAGTGCATGTACAGTACACAGTAGATGTCAGTACAAGCTTGGGGAATATCATTAAATGTCAAATGATTCAAAATTGCATACTTCTGAGTCGAACAGTAGGGCGTTTGCCTCGATGTAAAATGAGAAAATGTCCAGATTTACCATCTCCGTCTTGGCGTAGAGGATGCTACACTTCTGGAAAGATGCTCTGCCATTCTTATTCTACTATTTTTGTCAGGCGTTCTTTGCCAGAAGCGTTTTCTTGATCTACCTGGTGTTTTGTTGGATTCAAGTCAGTTGACACACTTGGCCAGGTCACAGTTTTCTTTTTTCTTCTTCTTCTTGTGTGATTTTGGCAGTTGTACTTTAGTTTTAATGCTGGAATATTCTTTTTCTGCCAAGCTTCTGGAGACTGGAAGTCATCTTGATATTTCGTATTTGGGTATATCCACAGATATTCATGGTGGAATCTATAAATGTCATCAATCCAGCACTTTCTTCACTCATGCAGCTCAGCATAATTCCACTCTGCACTTCACTGTCAGGTTTATGCCTTCACCGTGGCAAACATGCTGGAAAACAAGCTGAACCAAACAAATTTATCTTGATCTCATCTGCATAAAGAATGTGCTCCCAACATTCCCTTGCTTCTGATCTTCTTTAGCAATTTTTTTGCAGTTTTGTTCCAAACAACGAGCAAGTTTTGCTTTTTGGTTTGCATTGTGTAATCTTCTAATATTGTCACTCAACCTCTAATTTGCATTGATAAGCCCTGCTGTGCCAAGTCTGAAGCATTTGCCCAGCTGCTTTTCAGAGCTACATTCTGTATCCTTTCTTGAATTTGTGAAGTCTTACAGTCAGAATTTATTGTTACTCTGAACTTTTTTCCATGTGGAGCCATGATACAGACATAGACACAACCCGAAGGTTCAAAGTTTAAAAAGTTCTGATGTTGGGTGCCCATGTAGCTCAACAGGTTGAGTGGGTGACTCATGAACGGGGGCTATAGTCCCCGATGCAGTGGCCTGGGTTTGATTCCACTTCATGGCCCTTTACTGTAGGTCCTCCCCCAATTCTTCTCTACATACCTATTGAATAAGGCCAAAAAATAACTTTAAAAAAAAGAAGAAAATTCTGATGTTCACAGGTTGTTTTGTTGATTACATCATGTTGATGCAACTCATTCAAAATCACAGTTGTAGTCAACTGTGTCTCAGTGATCACAGACGTTTTTAAACTTTTGCTGCGTTCAAATTGTGCTTTAGGGCCGGCAATTTCAACATAGTTTTTCTAGGATTGTTTTTGATTGTTCGTAAGAGGAAATGGTCTCCAGTTCAACTGAGAAACAATGTAATTACTGAGATGAGGTGCCATTGTCTAGCACTAGCTGCGGCCTCAATCTTACCTATACTCCGTTTTCACCTGTTTCAATGGTAACAATGTAGGTTTTGTAATGAGGAAATGTTTGTTGAAAATCCAAGTCCACTCAGAAAAATCAAGGTGCCCTTGACCAGCAACAAAGCTTTCCGGTGGATCTGATTAGCTGTGAAGAGCAAAGACCCAAGGCAGCTCCCAGGTGCAAATGCAGACATTCTCAGTCAACATTTTCAAAATAAATCCAAAGCAAGAATATTCAATTAAGAGAAATAACTCTCTTCCATCCTTTTCTTCTGACTTCAGCACTCCACTGCTTGTCCTTGCTGGCCTTCCTCTGGCTGCCAAACAAGCGCTGGGCTTTTAATCGACCATGCCGCTCAGGGAAGCGTTACACCCAAACACCCACTCACGCTCACATACAGCAGCTAGAAAGATGTGAGGCATGCTACACGCACTGCCTAATTGCGGTCATGATGAGAATACTGAAAAAGAATTGATATGTGTGCAAGCTTCCTCACAAGCATGTGTGTCTCAAGGCATACAAATTTGTTTCACTTCTCTAATATAATAAAGAAATGACTCAGACTTCAGTGTGTGGCAAGTGTCGAGCTTCTGTGGGTGACATTTCTATGGTGAAGCTTTTTTAATACCACTAAATAGAAAAACATGGAGCCTGAACTGCCAGAAATGTGTTTAGTAATGAGAGAATTTAGCAATGAAAACCTTTTAAACTAAACCACAGAACACACTAAAGACAAATTACATTTAACACATCAATAAATACTAAGATTAAACGGCTTTAAACACAAACAAACAGAATTTTCATATTTGGCAACTGTTCTGCCATATTCACAATACAGCAGGATTAATTAGATTTTAATTGCTCGCTCTACTTTGATCTGATTAATGTCATTACAAAACGATAACATCAAAGGAATATTCAGAAATAGTGTTTCCTCTTCACCAACTGCTGAAATCATAGAACTTGCGATTCTGTTGATATGCTAATTTCCTATTTACCACCAGTCATTTATAGAAATATACACAAAAAAACATTAGTTACCAGCTGATATGCTTTCTTCAGTAAGGATTACAAAGAAAGCAATAATAAGAAATTAACACAGACAGCAATAATTCTGATTTAATGCCACATTTTGTGGTTTTAAAGCTTTCAAACTCATTTCACAAACACAATTTGCAGCACAAGAATGTGAGATGACACTAAAAGTTCAGAAAATAAATTTCTAATTGGACCTTGTATTAACTTTTTGGGTAAAATCACTGCTTTTGGCTGGATTTTACAGCCCAATGGGTTTACATCTCTTCTTCTCTTGTTGAATTGCTTTAAAATATTTATTGAGGTGAGCTGCACAACTTGTTCTTTCCAACATTGCTAGTTGCTTGTCAGGAGACCAAATGTTGAATTTATTTCAAATATAATCTTAGCATTCACCTCTGAATTGATCTCCACTCACATGACTGCTTGGAATTACTGATGAACTCCTCATCGCCTGGCTATTCTTACATCTATACAACGCAATCTTCTAAAATATGTCAGTATCATAATGCAAGAAAGAGTAACTATCAAAAAGAAATCAAGTTTTGAGGTTGATAATCCCAGGATTTTTTTATTTACCCAAACCCAGCGACCTGTGGTAAGCGTATGGACAGGAGAAACCATACCCCTGTCCAGCCTTGTTTCCAAGAGTCAGGAGTGCACCCTGATGCATAACTATCTCTTTTTGAATGTGGAACTACGAAGACTGTGCAAAATCTATACAAAATCACTGATGAAATATGTGAAATCTCTAAAATCTCGATTTCAAAACTCAAACATTTCTCTATACCACTTCAGATTTGGACAAAACATCACTTTTCACATATTTCACAAATACACACATTTCTCAATTGATACATTTCAACTGATCTAAGTAGGGTATTGGGTTTTGTCTATATGTTGTCTTCTTATAAGAAAAGGTGATTAGAAAGTGCCTTTAAACCATAGACAAATGTAGTCAGCAAGTGGTGGATCTGACCTATCAGTCACAAGGTGTTTCTGCCTTAAAGTCTACTCTGCTTTATTATCTATTCTGCTTGAAATGGAGCCATAATTTACAAAAGTAACATTATACTTTATTCAAAAAGTCTTGAAACTAGCAATTGAGACTATAAAGTCATTAAGAAAATACTTACTAAGGTACCAAATCCAGGTCAAGGAGAAGTAGAGCCAATTTCTTTATAGACTTCAATACCATCTGACTTAATTCTGTAAACACCTGGGGACTGATTTCCATAAACCTACTGACATTTTAAAAATAATGGTGAACATGTACTTTTTCTCTGGCTGGATATGTGTCTCTTCAAAATGAAAGTAAAAAGCATCTGCGCTTCTTCTCCTTCGAATTGATTCATTTGCCTGCTTGCTTATTTATGCACAAGCATAACAAGCATAATTAGTGTTTTAAATAATCATTACGAGCGGAAGCATCCTTTCCTTTTATTCATCTTATGTCTGTTTACTACTTTACATCCATTAATCTTAAACTTTGTAAAACAGATGGTTAGAAAGAGGAGGCGTCGACGAGCGGTTCTCAATATTTTGTTGACCGAAAGAAACATCTGGAAAGGTCCCTGTAGCAACTGCTTCCTGTTAAAACCAATTGTAAACAACAACAGCTACAGTGATAATAAACATCGAGAAATCCTCATTGGAAGGCTTCCCACCTCTCATGAACTCCTAATGAACGTGACCGGTTCATTAGTTCCCATCGATCCCCCCCCTATTGGTCACCTTACCGCTGAGCGACCAGACCATAATTGTGATTGGTGGGTTGGCAGGTCCTGGTGTGCCCCCTGTTTAATGCCTTCACTTTATGAGCTATAAAACTCTGAATAGATAATCAATACGATGTCGCCGCGGTCTACGCAGCCTGTAAGGTTGATGGAAAGTTCTTCTGGCCCGGTGAACGGCCTTGAATAAATGTGCGTGCGTGGTCATGAATGCATTCATATTCATCAGTTTTTCCAGGGCAAGACAGGGAATTAAGATGCACAAGTATTGATATGAGGGAGAAAAGTGTCTTTGTATGTCTTTAATAGAATGCTGACTGAAACACGAATGCGTTACGAGTCATTACCCTTTGACCGATTCACCCCTTAACTTTTCGTTTTTTCCATCCTCTTACCTCTGCCTTCCTTTCTTACAGGTGGTACTGGTGGGTTCATCCATAAATGAACGCGACCAGATGCTGTTCCTCAGCACAGACGAAGGTTCCTCCTTCCAGCGGCAGTCCATCGCCTTCACCCCAGAAACGCTCATCTTCCACCCCGAGGAGGAAGACAAGCTGCTGGCGTATTGCAAAGAGGGCAGGGTGAGTATCGCAAGCACTGCGGGAAAAACATGAAAACGAATAGCTGATTCTGTAGCTGAGAGAATGAACAACGAGACAGCATTGATGTTACCCCAGTAAAACATCTCTGCTGTCGGTGCAGCAATGCATTCAATTTTCAATTTTCACATGCACCAGAGAGCACGGACCTCAGAGGAAACTTGATGTGTGATTTATCATACAACAATACAGCTGCGGGGGAAATTTTCTTATGCCAGTAAAACAAACTAAACAATCGCACATATTGCATTTTGAAGACGTGTCACAAACTCGCTTGGCTTTCAAGTAGGAAGCTTCAGATGAAAAACTGCACACTGTGAGATTGTATGCCCTCTTTTTTTGCTTTTTGGTCAACATTTCGTCATTCAGTTCTTTAAGGATAATTTATTACTGATGCGTCATAGTTTCGACCATCAATTGCACTAGCAGCTACATTTTTATTAATGTTCCGACAACGTTTTAGTCATGTTTTCAGCTGAAAGTTCTGTCTAATTCCCAGACTGTTCTTTTCAAAGGTATGTCAGCGGTCTTTAATGACGTTCTGAAGATGTTTGGTGATAATATTGTCATGCAATAACTAACAATCTCCGTATGATGAATTGGTAATGCGCTTCCTTTGTCATCATGGTGATAAGAAAAGATGCATTACCTCTACAATATCCTCAGAATATTGTAGGAAAGTGCTCTACCTTTATTTTCACATTATCATAAAGTTCTATTTAAATTTGAATCTCAGGCCTTGATAACATCCAGAAACCATTTTTTAAAGTTAGTTGCACTGCCCTTTGTTGTCATATAAGATAATCTTTAGTCCCAACAACACCTTTTTAATTTTATCTACATGTTCAAACTGAAACATTATGTCTCAGTGAACTTTATGTAGGTACGTAGTTTACTTGACATGATGAATGTCATGAAAACACAGCAATAAAACACCATTTCAATTTGTAGGTAATGTTAGCCAATGTTGTTGTAACACTTAAATAGTATGCAAAGTGTATTGATGCGACATATGTTGCAAATTGGCACTCTATAAATTAAATAAACTGAACTGAAATGATCTGCCAGTCAGGAATTTGGTTTCATGTCAATGAAATACAAGCGGCCAGACAGTCAGACTGGTTGTCATCAAGCTAATGTTTTAGTTGCGTAATTAAAACCAACTTTATCTGGAGGTACAACCAAAGTTTAGTTCAACAACTTCACTGTAAATCTACATTCGGTTGCATGTTCATTCATAACAGACGTCTTTCAAGACACGTCAGCGATGAATGTGATGAAAACAGCTGTCTGAATGGTGGTTAAAACTACCAAAATAAGAGCCAATTTAGATTTGGAGGCTCAAGTGAGACTGTAGCAAATGAGCCAAGTTGCTCTACAAGCCTAACCTTGTAGCCCTGTACTGCTGCAATGACTAAAGATGCGACTCAACGCATCAGTGCACTCCGTACAGGTAAAAGCAGCTAGTAATTATGTTTTGCCGCAATATTTTCAATGAATGCCTCTCCGTGGTGTTTTGACATCCAATCTTAACTAAAACTGTCAGTCAGGCACGCAAGTGTTAAACCAATTAACAGTGACAATTAAAAACTGCGAAGGAGGAATCCTTGGGTGCTGGTTAATGAGCATGCATGCACTCAGCTAATAATAATTCTGCCACATGGCTCTTTATGTCATACACCAATGTTTTCCATGCAGCCCGAGCATTAGAGGTAATTGCTTCCATATTTCTAATGCGTCAGTTCAGCCTGACATGTAGCGTGGAGACATCGTATATCATCCGATGTATTACTTATGTCTTGTTGCTGAGAGGCATTGAGATAATTCAGCTGATAGGACATTTACTGAACTGCAAGAAATCTGATTTAGGCGAGAAAACAGTGGGCTAGAGAACACTTATGGAACAGACTGGTAGAAATACTTGGCTGGTGTTTGGAAGAATCATTCCACATGAGGATTCTTCAACTTCAACAAGTCAACTTAAATACTGGCCTTTAATGGGCATCCCAAATAGTTAGTCTAATGTGCACATGATTAGAGACTGAAAACTGCTGTAAAACTGTGAAACATATGTTAAAAAAATACTAAAAATGGAACTTGTTTTTGTATTTTTTAGCTGATTTTAAAATGTAGACATGCAAAAAAATAAAAATGCTGAAACTTCTAATTTTCTCTGCACCTATTCCCATTCAGGGATGATCTGTTGGATGTGTTTTGGTTGCTTTAGTGTCCTTTAGTTAGTGCTATAAAATCGCCAACAGGCTGAAGGATTGTAGTTTGAACATACTGGAAGTTCCAAACGGTTCGTAAGTTGAAGTCAGCTCAAGTCTTCCTCAACTTTAATAATTTACACGTAATTAAACAGGAAATTCAATTAGGTTTTAATCTGTTCCATATGGGCAGGCCGCAGATGGAAACGAGAACTCCATTCAAACAGAACAAAAAAATCATTTAGCTGGAGGATGATGTGAGGACGCGTGTAAATTAAGGTTTTGCGAGGGCAGACGCAGATTTACATCAAGGTCAGCCTCGGTTTTTCTTTATCCGCTGCTCGAAATGCGCGTTTGGAACGTGTTTCTCTGAAGCGTTTTGACTTGTTTTCCAACGGCCGTGAGCGAGAAATGTCATGCAGACTAAACATGGCGAGCGTTTAGCAAAGACTGTGTGGTGAAATCCTTTTCTGGGCTCCAGTACGTTTCTCAAATATCAAGGATAGCTTGCATGTGCGAATCAATAGACTTTCATTATGGCTGCGATCAATGCCATACAGGCTCTGGCAACACACACACACACACATTTCTACAGATGCATATTCCCACTCAAAAGAGGTGTAAACACACAGCCACTGACCTCGTTATGATTAATAATGACTCGGGCTTAACTCGGTGAACTTCTACGTACGGTTGTAAAGGATCCAGCTGGTAATAAGGAGTTTTTGAGTCTGATTGAGTCTCTTCTGTCTGTGTTTCTTCTTTCCAGCTCTTTGCTTCCACAGATCTGGGCCGCAAGTGGACTTTACTTCAAGAACGGGTGACGAAGGACAAAGTCTTCTGGTCAGTTAATCTTTATTTTCTCTTCACTGACGATTAGGGATTTCGGTCAATGTGTGAACCGTCTCGGCTGACAGATTCTTCTCTTTATTGATATGCACACAGCCAGACAGCAGTAACAGAGAAGTAACTGCTAGAACGCCTGCAGGCAGAATATCTTCTTGTTACGAAAGGCGATGATATAAGTATTCTTCAAACAGATCAACAATATCTCAGGGTGTTGTAGGAAGAAAGAAGAAAAGAGCGAGTTAAATAAAGTATTTCTACGCGAATGAGTCTCGAACTCCTTTGGAGCTAAAGTGCATAAAAGATATAAGCACAACTTGGCCTTTTCAACAAAACCGATCGCTTGCCTGCATCTTTACTGATAAACATAATCTTGAATTTGCATCAAATTAAATCAGTTACAACCTGCATAAAGCTCTGCATTAACGAATCAATGCAGAGAGTAATTCAAGCAAGAGCGGAGGTGAATACAGAGCTTTATGCAGGTTGTAACTGATTCGGTTTGATGTAAGTTAAAGATTCTTAATTGTCAAGGTTTTGATCAAATCAGAAACTTTGTTTTGAGGCATTTAACCCTCGTGTCGTCCTGCGGGTCGTTTTAAAGTGTGAAAATGTGGAAAAAATGTATTTTCAGAGTGAAAACTTCCACATTTTCAACATTTTTCGGATATTTTTTGAACATTTTTTGGTGGGGAAAAAAGAAATGTTAAAAAAAATGTTTCTTTAAGAGCATTCAGAAAAAAAAATCAACCAAAATCCAACTAAATTTGTCAATACCTTTCTGAAATTCCAACAAATTCACCCTTTGTCTGACATTTTTGTGTACTTTACTGGTCATGTGAGAGTTAAACTAACATGATAATGAGTATAACTGTTGATTTAGGTTTAGATTTAGTTGTTTTTATATATTTATTAGCATTAAGTAATTGCTAACATCCAGAACAGCATTGTTTTCTTCTGCAAAGCTAACACAACACTCATTAATATTGATTAGTCACAAGAACTCCTCATATTCTCGTTAAACACGAGCTTCCTTATAGTGTTTTTTTTTTTTAATATAAATATTAAAAAAACACTAGAACAGCTCTATTTTGATCAAGCCTTGTCAGGCTATAAACTGATCTCTTGCAGAGTTTATGGGTTTATTTATCTGACTGTATCCTGAGAGCATCATTTCTGTAATACAGCTGAAACAATAAAGCTACATCTACAGGAGTTTATCCCAGATCCTCATAAATCTGCTTAATGTTCACCATAATCATGTCGGCTCCAGTTTTCCTCAAATTAGCAAATTTGAATTGGTCATAAGTGCTGGAGTTTATGCACCAGAACCATTTTATAGTCGATAGTTTTGTGGTTCCAGCGGCAGAAAAAGTACCCACAGAAGTACGAAAGTTATAGCTTCTCCCTGCATATGTAATATTTCACAGCTGGAGATCAATCTCCACCCAATCACTCCTCACTCTCATCTTCAGTTTATCTTGTATCGTGTATTTTTATCTCCTTTTTCCATCCTCACATTTCTTCTTTACCTTTTCTCTCCCGCCTCAACTCCTTCTTAATCCTTCATCCTATCCAATATACGCTGTTGTGTAATGATGTGTTCAAATGTGAGGCACTTCAATAAGATCCGCTGAACTCCTTCTCATCTTTTGAAGGTCAGGAAGGTATTGCAAGCTCCACGTTAGTTTGCTTCCTCTCTCCGCCAATAGTAAATGAGCTGGTTCGTCTGCCCAGCAGAGTCTGATTTATACCAGCAACTCCAACGCACAAATCATCCCTACTCTGTGTTGTAAAAAATGAGAGACTGGTGGGAGGAGAGGAGCAGCCTTAAGTGCTTTTTACTAAAGAATAAAGTTACATTTTCAGGCTAGAGCTGGCATCTGAATGCGCATCACACATGTAATGAGGAGAATTTGGTTATTCTGACTCTAAATGGCGGTTTAAAGGAACATTTCTGCTCAGTTTTCACGTCTGTGTTAACTAAGCATAAAGCCTGATGGTGTTTTCACGATTGATTGATGATTTTAACGCTTTTGTCTTCATTGTGGTTTTTCTCTACATTCCTCAAAGAAAAAGTGTTCAAAGTGCAAAGTGTAAAACTGTGAAACGCATGTTAAAAAATACTAAAAATGGAACTTATTTTTATACTTTTTAGCTGTTTTTAAAATGTAGACATGCAAAAAAAATACCTGCCTCACATTTGAACACATCATTTTATAACAGCGTATATTGGATAGGATTAAGAGGAGTCAAAATAGTCACTTTCAACTTTTTCTCTGAGTTCATTACAGGAACGTTTACCACCATTGTGTCCTTTCCTTCTTTAGCTACTTTCTATTAAAGGTAGTTTAATATTTTCTAAAAATCACGCAGATACATTTCAGGTTAGTTTGCGGTTTCAGTGATTGCTCTCTGGTCCAGCTCCATGTCCTTTAACAAACACTGACCCTTCATCTGCCTCTACAAAGTCTCGATGTTCTCGCTGAGTAGCAGTTTTCTCCAAACATTCTCATCAACCAGAGTTACGTCCAATAACAACTATTTATTGTTGTATTGCTGCACTTACAGTTAATTTTGCAGTGGAAATTGTCGAATCCTACAGAACGCCTTGCAATGACCGATTATGGAGCCATTTCTCAAATGTAACTCCTGCTTCAAGTTCCTGCAGTGAAAAGTCACCTGTTGTTTGCTAATAAATAGCTCCTGAATGCAACTGCTCGGCTGTTTTTACATTTCTGTTAATGCACGGGCTGCGTTATCCAAGTACATTGTGTTAATTAATTAACCTTACAGCTACATCTACAGAGGAAAAGCTCCAAGAAACAGCTGGCTATTAGATGCCCAAGGCCAAATAATAGATGGAGTTAGCTGCTGACTGCGGAGCATAGTGGAACATTTTAACAGCTAAAGAGAAATTTCCCTTAGTAGTCGAAGGAAATGGAAATAGAACTCAAAATTTGAGACATTAAATGCTAAAGTGGATGTGTTTTCATCCTCTAAGGAGCCCAAATATTATTTAATTTCAACTTTAAACATGAGCTGGATATCAAAAAATAAACATATTCTGCAATTTCTACACAGTTCTCTTCAATATTTTCCTTTTCTGGATTGCATTGTGTCCTAATTTTGAATAAGTTTCATTTTTTATAAGGTTTTAATCTAAAGGTTTATTTGAAATCGAACCACATATTGCTGTTTTATTTGGCTCAGTCGAGTATTTGAGGGTAAAGCTGTAATCTGAAGAAGAAAATTTTAAAAGATACTTGCGTGTGCTGTAGATGTGTGTGGTCAGAGGAGACAGCTAGTTCTTCTGGATGGAGTCACAGCCTTGCCTGTGGCCTTAGGATCATAAAAGCAACAAGAGAACAGCGGTCTGCTGGCCAGCGCACATAAATCACATCACAAACATCACATTAAAAGCAACCTGCCATCGGGGTGGTCTGGCCGAATGTTCCGGTGGACCTTGTTTTTGTGATCCCCGCCCGTAAAGTTTGTGTTTGTCATCCTGAATGAAAAGAAACGGCGGCTTTTTGGAAATCGAACTCGCAGGATGACAACCGACAGCACAAAGCAAACGTTTGAGGACAGGTGACAAAAAACAAAAAAGAAACGCGGTGGAAAGAAAAATCAAATGGCAGAAAAAAAACAAAACAAAACTCAAGCTGGAACCAGGATGTTTTTGCAGCATGTTTGCTCTTCCTCCTGTGCTTCTAAATCAATTCAGTGCTCTTTTATTTATCTCAATCTCTAATGTCTATCGCCAGCCCGATCTCACGGGGATTTGTGAAACTGTCACGTAAGTTTTAGTTTCGGTTTCGTGCGCACCAACACGATTTCGTCATGTTTTTCGTGCCGCTCACCACGAAATGCGCACCAATGTATTTTAAACGGCGGACTTTTCGTGCCACTCAGAACGTATTTCAAAAGAATGTGTATATTATATTTTTAATGTAAAACCGTGGCGAATCCAACGCTATATTTTGCATTACATCGTCCCTAAACATAATCCTAACCATAACCTAACCATAACCATAACCATAACCTAACCATAAGCCGGTGGTACACTTACCAATTTGCATAGGAATTTCAAGAATGTCCGGCGGCCGGCGGCCGCAAACACGATCACACAAGCAGTATACGCCGATGGACAGCTTAGATCGTCATGAATCCGCCGGTATAAACCACTTTCAGATGTGATTACCACAGCGAAAAACATTTCGTGGTGAGCGGCACGAAAAACATGACGAAATCGTGTTGGTGCGCACGAAACCGAAACTAAAACTTACGTGACAGTTTCACGAATCCCCGTGAGACCGGGTTGCTATCGCTCATTTAATTTCCCCCGCTTCCTTTTCGGCCTCTCTCAGTCTGCTTTCACTTCCTCGACTGAAGGAGAAGAAAATCCCACACATTCTGATTGTGATGAAGGTCTAACCGGACCAGAACGTTAGCGGAATGAATAATTGATGCATAGCTGGAGCAGAGTGTGCATTCACCTTCCGTCATTTGCATTTCAAGCGTGCACGGTGAAACTTTTATCCAGGATAACCTGCTCTGAGTGAGAAGCCGAAGGTCCGAAGTCACGGTCAAGGACGCTTGAGCGAGACCTCTTGGTCATAAGCACTCGAACAGAAAACAGCAAGGAAACATGCATAATAAGTTGTCCTATTCCTTTTCGATTGCATTATCAAGTCTGCGTCTGGATCGAGTGTTTTCCAAACCAGCCCACGAAATAACGGTGCCAGAGCCCACACTTTGCCTGGAGGTGTTTGAAGCAGCCGTGCAAACACATTAACGGGCAAGATCTAAACAGAGAAACAGAGACAAAGAGCGCAACAGGATGCTATTAAACCCAGACAACAGTGGAGTAATTTAGTGTAGGATGGTAACAGAATGCGTGAGTAGAAGTCCTCTCTGTGCGTAAACATCCATTGTAAAGGAGCAGCGCAGACATGTGGGCAATTATGGCTCAATTATTACATTTTTAGTAGATTTTTGTAAATCTTCTTGCAGTGACTCAACTGAGCTCAGGGAATTGTTGATTTTTGAAAACAAATTGACTGCTATTAACCCTTTGCTGTACAGTATGGGTCAGGAGATTGCTATTTTCCATTGGATTTGGGTCACTTTTGACCCATGTTGCGCATCATCGGGTTAAAAAATACCGTCACACTCAGGGGTTTAATTGGGTCCAACAAACCAGAACTTTTCCTCCTGATATCCAAACCGGACTCTAAGTTTAGCTCCATCTCCTTCAGTTTTACGGATCTTGATGTCTATCGTTGAGCGTCTTTTCTCTTACCTCATCGGACAGATGCTTCGTCACACAACAGCAGCATCCAAACCGTCTCCACATTTAAACAGGTGGCGCAGCAGCAGCAAGCGTCATTAATTACCACCATCTTCTGACATGTCGTCGTGAGCTTACACGGCCCGTACGACCCAAATGCTTCTCTGAAAGCGCACGACTGAGCCCCTACAGTGCCATCATTGGGGTGATTCCAGCATTTCTTTGGTATTTCAGTAAAAATCCAAATGCAATTTTGCAAAATCTCATGCATCAGGGTGTTTTTGGGGGAGTTTTCCGGTTTTAAATCCAATAATATTTGTAGATGTGACATCACTGCAAGCTGATTTATTGAAACAAACTGAATTAAATCTACAGATACTTAGCTGAATAATGACAAAATACAATTCTTCAGCATAGAATTTGCTGTAGATGCTGGATGTAGGCTTGTATATCTGCGATGTTACTGATTTATTGGAGTTTAAAATGCATTAAACATGGTGCTACATCCACATTACTATAAATACTATTAAAAAACGGATATAGTGGTTAGATTTAATTTGAGACATCTGTTTCTGACAGTGGAGATAAAACGAAATTCAATTTTTAGCTTATAAAATGTCAGGATATTCATTTGTGGAGTTTCTTTTCTGAAAAAAACTGCTGTTACTGAATACAATGAGTAGTTTTCACTTCAGCTACTTTCTAGAAAATAGTCCCTATTTCTTCTGACTGTGGCCTCGACCTCTTCACAAATCCTTACTGAACCCTTAGTCACACCACTCTAATGCGTTTCCTACAGACATGGCAACAATCTGAATGTCTTAAAGCCGGTTTTTTCCAAGTAATCACATCTTTCTCTTGCATTTAGTTTGCCACACACACTGTTTCCAAGGTGAAAGAATCTCAGAAACTTCAATTTAAATAGCAGAGCTTTTAAATGGATATCCTTGGTGGAAGAAAAGATTATTTATCAGCTTGTTTAGAAGACTGACGGCAGTAAAAAAAAAAAAAAAGTGTGTTTTGAAGGTTTAAGCATTTGGACATGTACAGATTGTTGTGCTCTCTGACTTTTGCGTGTTAAATTGAATAAGAGATGGTATATTAAAGTGTTATTACATTTATTCAACCCCATCTCAAGACGAGAATGTCTTGGATCTACTAAAGGTCCCTTCTTCAACCACTGATCTACAAGGTCAGAAAACAGCATCAGCAGCATACACCCCCTGTCAAAAGTTTTAGGACGCTTTCTCATTCAAATGAATGAGAACGCGTCCTAAACCTTTTGACAGGGGGTGTATGTTGCTGTACGCCGAGAGAACTACCTGAAGTCATGTGGGTTTTCTCCGACACTGCTGGAACCTAAGTCGTAAAATATTAATGGAGGTCACCTCTATCTCTTGGGATCATACGCTGCTTTGAAAACGAGGGCTGTATAATACTAACACAAAGTGGATCGAATAAATGTTCATGGCTATTGTTATGTGTGAACACCATAACCTGTTGAAAGCTGAGGTATTGCTTGAGGTCCTTGGCTTTCACAGATCACTAAGCTAACTGACCATTCAGATTGACCGCAGACGCCAGAAACGCCGTCAATGAGCTCCTTCTCTCCCCGTGATTGATCTCCTCGCCCTCGTACCACTCCTCTTCGTTCGCTTCCAGATCCCTCCACGGCCTGCTAATTGCTCGTAAAGTCTCTTTATAGGGGAAGTAACGAGGTTCTAAATCTCCGCTCTATCTTTACTGGGCTGGGGAAATTTCACAGACTGCCCTACGCGGTTCTAATCAGATGAACTGCTTAGTTTACGGCTCACTGAAGGGCACGCAGAGCAGTGTACTGTAGTCTATATAAGCGTGCTTCTGAAAAGGAATTGAGCGTGTAAAAAAATCTGCAGCCTTTAAAGCATGCTAGGTTAGGCTGAGTTCATGAGTGCACTTTCCAGGGAGAGCTTAGCTGTGCATATTTACTGAAGTACCTAAAAGGGACCAAAGAAAAGCAAACATATGCTGGGATCCGGGACTCCAGATTTACATATATGATTCAATTTACATTCTGTTACATCGTCCATTAATTTGTTTGGCTTAAATGCAATTAGTTCAAGAATTTACTGCTCTGTCTCATTCTGTTTCTTCTGCCAAGACATTGAAACAAAAACGGCAGCGAGTGAAAATCTTCCAGCCTGCCAGAGCACAGTTGCCTTTTTTAAAACCCAAACTAAGACTGAATGTGAAATTATGACGACAGACAAGACTGCTGATGTTGGAAGATTTAGCCGGTTTTATCCAATGGCAGCGTTTTTCGCCGTAAGTTTTCAAATCTGGTAAAGTTAGAGAAAGATTGTGGTTTTAGTATAATGATATAATGGTTATGGAAAACACAAAAGGACTTGGTTAAGGTTTGACTGGAGAAACACTGCGGTTATTATTAATCACACATTTTTGACCGGTTTCCATTTAGAAAGCAACCTTCACATTTAGTCACTAATTATTGGATTTCCATTCATGGTATTGGAGGATGCCAGCATGCAGAATCATCCTGTGAAGATGCTTTCTTCACTGTCCTGGTGTATCTTAAAATCTACAAATATGTGGTTTTAGGTCTGATTTCTGATTGTATTTGCCCTCCTTGGTGAGATTAAATGATTAATGTCCTTTTCTTCTGTGTTCCAGGTCTGTATCTGGTGTGGATGTGGACCCTGATCTGGTGCACATGGAAATGCAAGACACAAGTGGAGGTACAGTAATGTTTTATTTTCCCATTTACTGTTGCAGAGCGAAATTTCATGTCACACTTAAATCATTATATTGTTGTAGAGTCATCATAATTTATGGATTTATGTGCTTGGGTCATTCATATCATTTCAACCAGCGGTCCCTACCTGACCCTCTCAGATTTTGCTAAGTTTTTACATACATTTTGTACATTATATATGGTGGGAAAATCCAAAATTTGAATGCTTTATTGTCATTAGTTTCAAAGTTATGGCCATTTGAAGTAGGTAGGGGGTACCCTGAAATTGCAGCCAAAATAAAGACTTGAATTTTTCGACCATTTTCAGACTTCTATAACTTCTGAACGACAAAAGATAGAGATCTGAAATTTTCAGAATCATTTCACAGTGACCTATAGTCCTCAGAAATGTGAAAATATTTACTTTATATTTATAATTGCATGTTACAGAGAATGACAAATTTCCGATTTCATCCATCAGGAACTTCTAAACTGCTACATTTGGCCACCCATTACACAAAAACTAATCATCATATCCATTAGAGATTTTATGTGGTATAATTTGGCTATCTAAGGATTGGATCTGTATAAAATGAAAGAGCTATGGTATGTAATGCATGAAATATGAACAGCTAAAATCAAAAATATCTGTCCGACCTTCGGATTCAAAGGTCAACATTAAACATAGAAGGGTTTATAGAATCAAGTTGTGCTTGGTGTCAAAATTTAGGTAAATTCCTGTAATTTCACATGATGATTTTATTTTTTGATACCACCTATCCCACATGCTGATATTGACCCAGGTGAGTAGTTTTCTTAAAATTGGTTGATTTCATTGACCTGCTTAATCAAGCTGAAGCTGTGTGAAAGTTTTACAAATCAACCAAGAAACCCCAAATTGACCTGCCATTTAAAGGCCATCTGTGAAGCTTTCCTTTTTCACCAATAGGAAATGTTCGCGTTTTGAGCTTGTTTTAGCGTTTTGAGCTAAAACAACCTTCACTTGATTCAGATTCCCCTCCCAGTAAGACTTGCTGAGGTTGAAGATGGTAATTTGCTCTTTCCATCAACACACTACCAGTCTTAGCACAGCCCCCAGTGTAACTGCAGGTGAGGGAAGAGATGAATCATTGACCTTGTGGGTGAGCTAGTAGTGTTTGTGTGTGTGGAGTAAATTGGGAATTAATGGGTAAGTTAAAGAAGTGGGGGATTCAGGGCCCCCCAGGGCAACAACAGCAAGTCTGGATTATCGTATCAGCTGAGTGACAGGCAGACAGGTTAGCGCTTAACTCCCCACCAAGGGCCAAGAGGGTAATAGAAGTGTGTATTCCAGAATGTGTGTTTGTCAATGCGGGGTTGTGAATGCTCTGAATCTTTATCCACAACTGGACTTCCCCTCCTCTGGGTCTCCCGACCTCTAATCCCCCCCTCTCTAAATAAAGCTGAGAAGGCAAAGTCAGCGAGGAGTGACAGAGACTGAAGGGCACAATGAAGGATGTGTTTTTATATTTGCGGCTCAATTTCTCCATAAAGCTCCCCACTGGAAGAGCACAAACACCTCTTTAAACCTCTTGAGGAGACGTGCCGCCTTTCTTGCCCAGCCACAGAAAGATGCTGCCTGCATTGTTGAAATCTGTCAGCCTGAACAAGGCAGTCTGTGTTTGTGGAGGGTGAAGAGGAGAGGCTGTGTGTCTGGGCTGGCTGCCCATGCATGGGAGCTCTTCCCGGGGCTAGGCGGCGCCACATGGTTCCCTCTTCCTCCTCCTTTTAATTCTCCTCCAGATAGATGGATAGGCGAGGGGGGCCGGGGCGACCAGGCATGCTAAACCAATCTGTTCACCCCGCGCCCCTAGCCCACCCCAAAACCCGTCCACACGTGGCACGGCCAAGGTTAAACGGTGGCACGCTATGAAAAAGGACAAAGAGCTGAGGGGATCTCTGTAGAGACGCCCATGTCGGCGTGCCCGAGACCGCCGGCTGACGAGAGGGACAGGACTCTAGAGGAAAGGGGGTGGTCGATTGATGGATGAGCTGTGTGTGCAGGGAGGTTGACAGTATGTGTGTGTCATTAGGGAGATTGATGTGCAGGAAAGCGTGAGTGTACCTTGTTCATGCGCCAATACACACAAGCATTCTCACACTGTAGTGCTCGGCCTGTAGAGAGACATACATGTGTACACAAACAGACCTCACTAGTCCCCACAAAGACAGACGCCATAAAATCCAAAATGTCTCGACCTATATTTCTTTTCTCAAGGTGTCCCTGTTTTCTTCTTAAAATTTTACTACGTTCCCAGGAACAACATGTGCTCACAGTATGTGTGTTTGCAGGTGCACGTGGATAGCAATGGCATGAAGGAGTGCATGTGGCACAAGCTGGAATTGAACACTTAGCCCAATCTAATAGTTTTTTAATGAGTTCTCCGCTGCATGCTGCTTTGATTAAACGTCGGGAACTTTCAATAAATTAGCCAGTCCATTTGTTAGACCAGATACCTCTTGAAAAAAGATGAAGCAGAGGTTTTAAAGTACAGTGCTGACAAGGAGGATCGGCTCGGTCATGTGACGCCGAGGTTCTTCAACGTGGATCTGAGGTGATTTGAGTTTGCTGGGGTTGATCGTGTTCTCTTGCTGCTTTTATCTTGCTGAGATACAAGGATGGCACCCTCCAACAAGGTCAGTGCCTTGAAGGAGTGAAACTAAAATTTAAAGGCTGCCCAACCTTGACATCTCCATCAACTTTCTTGAAATCAGTCGACTTGTTTTTGCATCAACTGAAACCAATCACAATGAAAGCATATCCTCAGGTGGTACTCATCGTGTTGGCACACAGGTAGCTTGCGATATTGTGACAAAAAATTCCCCGTTGACCAACTTTCTGGAGGAGATGTTCTACAAAGCTGTAGACAGGACACCTCCAACTGCAAAAAAGGTTGATTTTACGGCCTTTATTATGAATTTTGATGTTCTTTGATGGCTTTGGTCAATACTTAAGCTTTCCTTCTTCTCCGAAATCACCAAAATATCCTCACATTAGCAAAAAATATCAAATATGAACACCCTTCTCCCCAAATTACCCAACAAACCCAATGAATATTGAAGGTTCAAATACCTTCCCTGCAGCTCCACCTGTTGGAGAAATATCCACTTCGCACACGGTGTCTTCGGTCGTCTGATTTGTGTTAAATTTGCTGAGCACATTCATGCCCCCAAGAGGCTTTGTGGTTTGCTGTTTTGCGTCTTTCAACCCCGCCACCCTATCTGCATGTAGTTAAAATAAGTTTTCTAAAGACTCATATCAAAGTCAAATTGATAAACGTCTCATCCACTACAGACGTCGGGGAGCTTTTAAGTTGCATCTGATTATCTGCATGCCATCAAGTGAAGGTCAAAGCGAGCATTGTAATGCAAAAACGCGAGCACGCGAAGCAACCAAAGCTCGCACATGTGCGGGTGCGGGCTCAAGAGTGTGAAGTTGTGTGTGTGAGCATTTTCTCTATTGCCAGCTTGTCACCTCTGGGAGGAGAATAATGGCTGAATTTCAGCAGTCAATGTTGCTGATGCAGCTGCTGGTTGAAATTCAATAGTGGAGGAGCTTTAGCAACAGGCGCTAACCTCTGTGTGTGTCTCTGTGAGGATAATCCCTCCTGGCCATTTGGATGCTGAAATGGCTGGATGTCTATGGGGAAGCTGTCATATCTTATGGAGTTTGGAAAATGATGTCTCCATTTTTCTGTTTGCCTAGTTTTTCTCTCGTATGTTTTCCTCTCCAGCCTCTGCAGCTTCTGCTTTTCTGTGGCTGGATTTGGTCTGTGGTTTCTTTTTTTTTTTATTATGGCTAGTCTACTGTTTTGTTATTAAGTGAAGAAGACAATTCATTCCCAGTTACTCCACCGTTCAAAAGCTTGGAGTCACTTAGAAATGTCCTTATTTTTGAAAGAAAAGCAGCTTTTTTCAATGACGATAACATTATATTAATCAGGAATCCAGTGTAGACATTGTTGATGTGGTAAATGACTATTCTAGCTGGACATTTTAATGGAATATCTCCATAGGGGTACAGAGGAACATTTCCAGCAACCATCACTCCTGTGTTCTAATGCTACATGGTGTTAGCTAATGGTGTTGAAAGGCTCATTGATGATTAGAAAACCCTTGTGCAGTTATGCTAGCAGATGGATAAAAGTGGGAGTTTTCATGGAAAACTTGGAATTGCCTGGATGACCCCAGACTTTTGAACGGTAGTGTATTTTTATTATCTGTCACTGTTCTCACTTAATATGACTCACATGGCCACAAGGAAACTTACAAAATGAGTCAACTTACTCACTCATAAGTAAACTAGGAGACATTAGCATTAGCTAGGAGACATTAGCATTAGCTGAACAAACAGTGTTCATCCACATATGCAATGAAAGAAATGGTACTCAAACATTATCAATATGTTTTTCTGTCTTTTTTAAGGCGAAACACAGAACTAAACAGAAAGGCAAACATAACATTAACAAGTGCATCGTCAAATTTTCCTCCAATGCATGAGTGGATAGATAGATAAATGTAAATCTTTAAGCTATGCTAGGATGGGTGTTTCAAAAAATCTACAAGCATTGAAAACATTACTGCATACTAGTAGAATAAACAACAGTACATTCTATATGTGAGCATACTCCCATGTAAATACATCTGAAGCATGTGAAATATTTTTTGTTTTTTCTGCACAGTGGTAACCATTCTTTCCTATTTGTCCCTGTGTGTCTCTGCAGGTTACCTGTACGTCACCTGTCTCATCCAGAACTGCTCGGATAAAATGGTGACGGCTCAGTTCCTCGGCAAAATCGACCACAACTCGCTGCTGGTGCAGGATGACTACATATTTGTCAAGGTAAGGGTCACCACAACAAGGACGCTGCAAAGAGATGCAGTGGAGCACAGAGGCGCATCTCTGTCTTTATGGTTTTAAAAGGAAAAAAGTGAGTGCAAGAAAATACAGCAATATTTTCAACTATTCCTGCCTTGCATCTTGTACCCTCTGGCTATTTCAATACTAGCCTTCAAGTCTATTTGTTTTTATTATCTGCTTACATCTTATTTCAAATGGAATAACTACATTTTTAATCTTGTCATGTATTGACTTTATTTTGAAGGTTTCATAGATTAGATTATGCATTTTTTTTAAACTAATTTTTGTGTAATTGCTGGTACTTATAAGATTCTAAGGTAACTGTAAGTTTGGTGAGAGATTATCTGAGGTGTTCTACACATGATTAATACCCCAAAAAGACTGGACATTGGTATCGATAATTTTACTTTATACTCTTCTGCTTAAATCATGACCTACAAGATCTTTTTAAAATTCTGTTAAGGCGCCGAAAACTTCTTTGAAAGAATGCTTTATAGTTAATGCTGGGTTCAGACTGAATCATATCTGATGAGACGGTCACTCTGATAAATTAGGTGATTATGGAGTCATTAATTAATGCTGTGACTTGGACGGACACTGACTTCCACAAAAAAGGACGTAAAATGTGGATTTTGTTCACTTTTGGACACACACATAAACTGCATGTTGTTGTTATTGCGCTATTTTCCACTCCACTGCTGGGTGGATTGTGTTCCAAACATGCACAGTAGGTTGTATCTATATATTCTGCACATAAGTGTCCCACAGTATATTGGTACTAGAAAGGCATAGCAATCCATCTAATATTAGTACCGGTGCTTAAAGAATGACTGTGTTATTTCTTGTAAGATGTACAGCAGTGAAGATGTGCAGCGCTCTGCCTCCTCTCTCTGCAGGCCTAGTGGGCTCGCCAGCTGCTTTTTTCCTCTCTCAAAGGCATATTACATCCACGGTGACAAAACCAGAGTCTGTAGAAACAAGTCCTCTTGCCGACTGTCCGCGGATCGTCCACAAACAAGAAGCAGAAAGTGGCATTATTTACTTATGACAGACAGTTAGGGCCCATTGGCACCACAAAGCGTTTGACCGACAGTAAATCAAAGGATTCAAAGAGCAACAGGTTAGCAAATGTGATAGATAACACAGCTACTTCATGACCCGGCGCTCTAATACAAGTCAAACAAGTGTGATTTTTTTACCCATGATAAGCAAACTTTTTCTCACCATCAGAGTCGTGCATTTAAGGTCAATTATATGTATTTACTTCAGTTTATCTTTTTACCAAACACCTCTAAATGCACCTTTCACTCTGGTAACATCAACTCATGTTATTGCAAGCTACAAGTACAGACACCAACCAAAGTTATAAATGATCATCTGAACTCTGAAAAGTGAAAGAAGGTGATTAAAATGTGCACTAAAGTTCTGCGATGTGACGTGAAGGTGGACAGACCTGAACATGTTAAAAACTCATCTTAACAAAGAACTCTTCCATTTCTGCTTGGATGTCAAAATGCATGAACACAGTTATTGTTCTATGGTTTCTTTTCTCATTTCCCACCACCGTGCATTAAGATTGTTCAGTGTTAGATTTTTTTTAATAATTAGAAAACACAGCAAATTTCAAGCTCCATGTTCTTCCAGCTAATTTTCCGTTACTTTCCATGATGTTTTTGTTGTGGTGTCATTTCAGTATTTGTATCAGTATATTCAGGCAGCGTCATATTAGAGTCAAAATCTTGGTTTTGTAACATTACCACACATGCATACTACTGCCCTTGTAGCATAGTCACTTTCTGGTGGTGTCAATTTGGACTCTTGCATACGTGCAGAAATAACTAAATTTATGCCATACGGACTCTCATATTACCACAGATGTGAAAATTATGCAGCTGACCTCATGCTAGTTTGTAGTCAGGCTCTGTTCCGTACATGTGCACTAGGTTATACCTGCATATACTGACCTTGTAGCACAAGTGGACACAAATCCTCAACGGTGATGTGAATTCTAAAGGAGACACAGATTGTGTACTCACAGCCTCAGAAAGTGTAGAAATTACAACAACAGAATGAAAGCTATTAATACAGATACTGGAAGAAAAACCCTACCACTGAGCCAATTTTAAGGGTTGTTTGTCCTTTCATCGTGCAAGTAAGAATACCTTCTGATTCTTTTGGTCAGTATCACTGAACACCTTGTTGAAGCGATTGTGGGAGGTTGAGAGAAGAAAGCATCTTTTTGTTTTCATGTCATAAGGTGTCAAAGATGCAGCATCGATTTTTACTATATTTCACTGCACGAAGTCAATCATCACTATTCTTGTTGACTATCTTTTTTCGTCTCCTGACACCCAAAGTCTTTCAGCTCAGTCTGCTATCAGGATGGTGTTGTTAAATCTGCAATAAGTGACACCAAAGTTTTAGAATGAGATAGAATGAGATGAATTGGCGATTTTTATGCATGCACGATACAATGACCCTGGAATTAGCTCACATTAGTGGAATGCTGCCATCTTTAATGCTATCTCCTGTTCTTTTTTGAGCTATGAAATGTTAAAAAATGTGTAAAAGGAAGAACTTAAACAAGCCCAATGCAAATTTATTGTCATGAATCCTTCCATTATTTGCTAATATAAGATTTCATAAGTGGCAGAAAAGCAGCGCTCGCTTCCTGTTTTGCTTCGTGTTGTCCTGCGGGTCAAATTGATCCGTTTTAAAGTTTGAAAATGTGGAGACAATAAAATATTTTCTCAGTGAAACTTCTGATGTCCACATTTTCAACATTTTTGGGAAATCTTTGAACATTTTTTGGTGGAAAAAAAGCAATGTTAAAAATGTTTAGGAACATTTTTTGTGAATGCTTCTATAGAAAATATTAGAAGTTTTACTGATATATACGTAATCACTTTAGATATTTTTTATGATTTTTTTGGCAGATTTTTAGTAAGTTTTTGAAAATATTTACAAGAATTTTCTTGCCAAATTTGGGGGATTTTTTTTAAAAAATACAACTTTAAAGGGAAACTTTTAAGGAATTATTGGAATTTTCTTCCTGAAGGTTTTGCAAATTTTCAGAAATTTGGGGATTTTTTTGCTGAATTTTTGAATTTTTCTCAGACAGAAAACAATGTTTTTGGTACCCATAAATGAACACAACAGAAGGGTTAAAGCAGTTGAACAGAAGTTTGATCTCACTACAATTTGCAGACAAAAGCACCTCTCAGCAGTCTACTCATGTGTTAATTAACACTAATGTCTTGAAATGAATACAGCCATTATGGAGTTAACGCAGCTAAATTACACCTTTAAGTAAGTCTTTGTAAAAACCTTCACCTCCCTTGTTATTTATTAACACACAGCATTTGTGCGTTTGCTTTATCTGTCAGCGTATCTCGTGGCTGTGTTTGCGCTCACAGCTCGGGGTGCAGCTTCCCGTCTTTTCCTTTTACCGATAAACTCCTGCTGCAAAGATAACATATAGTGGTGCTGCCTGCTTGGAGTGGGGAAAGAATTGCTATTCGGGACAGTGTGTGGAATTAATCTCGCCTTGTCTATAATTGACTTGCCGTGCAGCACAGTACTGTACAGTCTGCAGAGGCCAGTAGCTGAATCCCATTTGCATGTGATAACAGGAGAATATACATGAGCTGGTATAGCAGAGCAGAGTCCCTATAGCGGGGCAGAACAGTCGTATCTTGTTGGAGTGTTTGCGTTCCTTTACGCTTGTGTGTATTGACATGCATATCTGTAGATGTGTGCATGCCACCGTGAGTGTTTGTGAGTGTCAGAAAGAAGAATTTAAAGCTCATTAGACATCAACAGAATGCTCCATTATCCATCTGGGAATATCCTCCTAGTACTTCCAGTATTACTCACTCACTGGTGTCAGATTTAGCGACAAATGTGGGAAAAATATCTCTAAAAAAACTGTATGCTCATACTGCCAAAAACTTCATACCTTCATCGTAGTGCAGTAATAAAGTTTTACAAGCAGGTACAAGTGAGTTTGGTCCCGGGTTTGCCTCCCAGGCTACTGCCCTACTGTCTCATTAGTGGGGTACACCCTGAGAGAAACCTGCAGGCTGTACTCTGGGCTATAAAAACAGAACGTGTATAGATATTTAATGTATGCTTCAATTCATTCTCCTTAGGATAGGGCATCAAAAAATGAGTGAAAGATTGCTTTTGCTTATAAAAACCCAACATAATCCATAATATAGTTCAAAACAGCTGACATTCAGGCTTGCTATGCTAATCACAACAGTTATTTTTCATTTTTTTAAACTTGTAAGTACATTTTAATTTGCGATTTCTAAATGAATAGTTTTTTGTTTTTTTTTCCAATCTACTACCACTGCTAGCCTGATAACCAGTTTCACTATGTGTCATTTGCTTGTTATTTGGGTGCAGAAGAAGATAGCATGGTGGTGAAGACCTTTTAATGCCAAACATACAGTCTGTACAGAGTGCAAGCACAAAGATTTACAAAGCCCATGAAATGTATGTTAATAGTGGAGCTAAATTTGATGTTTTTGTTCCTAATTTGAGATGTTTGTGTTTGAAATCTAAAGAAAAGTGTGATTGGAGTGCACAAGCTGTACCGCCAACCTCCTATCGTCAAAGGGCTAAGTTGGAATTTGCAGAGCAGTTTCATAGACCAAATTCGACCAGTCAACAGATTTAAATCTTTACTTGGAGATTAAAGAATCTGACCATCAACAGAAGTCTTACAGACGATAGGAAGTGCATTTTTAAAGAACATACAAAACTTTTCGTCTCAACAAATTACACTTTAATCCCTTTTTTTTCCTTTGACATGGCTTTTTTGTATAAAATGAATGTAGTTTTGGCTCACTGTCTTGCTTTGAGGTCACATTCCAACACCTAAAGTGGCAAACTCATCCAGCTTCCCTCCACTGTTACCATACTTTTGGATGGTGGTGTATTTACACACCCATGCCAGTGGTGTATCCAGGTCCTCGGGGTGCTTATCTGATGTTAGAGCAGCTCAGAAATATGCAGAGTCAGAGCTGAGAATGCAGTGTTAGCACCGGCCCCCTACACTCACACACCTCAGCTCATCCCTCTTTGCCAGCCATTCTTTAGAAAGTGATTTCTTTTGAAAACACAGTCGACAGCGCTTCCTTTAGGGGGGCTCTCATTTTTAAGAAAGGGCTTTCATTGTTGCATCACTTTTTCATCACTGTTCAGCATTTAAAATAGCAATAAAAAGGGGGCTGGTCCGCTCCTTTCAATCACGAGCAATCACGGCTCAATCTGAACCTCAACGACAGAGGCTCAGATATCCTGGTAAGAGAGAGGGGGAAAAAAATCAAAAGATCTTCCCACAAAGCCCGAAATAGAAGCGATGCATACAAAGCTCTCCGTCACATTTTGAAAGCAGCTCTAAAAGTTTTAGCGCCGCTCACCTTACAAAGAGAAAGCCAGACGGCGACAGGGAGTGTGTTCAGAAAGTGGTGTGTCGCCATCTGAGCCCGTCACTTGGGATATGACACATTCAGCTCCTGTTTAAGTCACTGTCAGTCACTGTCGCTGTCTCTTTCACCGAGTTTCCTCTGCTAAATCGTAGCTTCGGCTGAGAAAGCTCTCCCGGTGAGCTTTCTCATCGCGCTCTCAGCAGGACGGCAGCGTGATTCAGTCTTTGCCCATTTTGCGAGGTGAATGCCAAGGTCTGAGCAGTGCGGGGGAGTTTCTTTGCGTTTTACCTTTTCAGTACAGGGTGAGTCACCGACAACAGATGGTGAACTCTGGCCCTCCACCTCCACCAGCAGTCAGCAGCACATTGGCAGATGTTGAGTATCTTACTTTGAAAAATGTATTGTTCTGTTTTTCTCCCAGAAATCATTTAAATGCAAACTCAAGCCCTTGACTTCAGCTTTAACATGCAGTCTTGGTTGTTTTTGTTGCCCACATTGTGTGTTTTCTTCTTCGCTTTTGCGTCTCTTTTATTCTCGGTGTATTTATCAGGTCTTACCTCCTCTGCTTTCTCTTTCCACATTACAACTTTTTATCGCTTTTGTATCCATAGACTGTACATAAAAGATGGATGCTGCCTTGGGGTTTGAAAAGTGAAGCCAGTGCAAAGTTGCCTTAAATCTACATTCGTTCTAACAATGAGTTGGGGGCTACTACTCCAATTGGAAAAAGAAGTGTGATTGTATAGAAGTCTATGAGAATATTACCATGCTTTTCTTTTGAACTATTATGTCAGTAAACATTTTTCTAATGAATTTACAGCCTCAATAGCCAGTTTCAAGACTTTTTAATACTGTGGTCACATTATGGGATGGTGCTACCTTGTGATTGACCATTTTTGGACCATATTTAGTCAGATCCACCACTTGGATGATACATCTAGTTTTAAAAGACCAAGTTGGCGACAGTCACATGGTAAGCTCAAAGCTTCAAAACGGTAGCCAGACATAAGCTCAAACTGGCATCAAATCTTGTAGCATTTTAGATGGTGCTGCAAGGAAATGATTGTCATATTGAGGCTGTAAAGTTTATGTTGTGTTGTTTTTTGTATTCCCTAGGTCACCACGGGGAATCGTACGAAGCACTATGTGTCCTATCGCCGCAACGAGTTTGTCCAGATGAGGTTTCCCAAGTACGCCCTGCCAAAGGTAAAGTCCAACAAAAGTGATGTCCCTTTTGTTTTTGATGTCGGTTCCAGTTAAATATTGGGTACACTTTATTCAGCTGCAGAATCAGAATCCATTGCAGTTTCTCGTGATGTTTCTCTGGGACCAGTGTTTGGAGCATTCCTTCTCTTTGACAGTATTCTGTCATTACGTAAAACATCTTCATTACCATGCTGATGACACCCTGCTTTACACCTCTTTCTGCCCTTACCAGCTGTTGACACACTATCAACATCTGGACACTTTTCTTTAACTTACCAGAAATCAAAGCAAAGTTCTCCTCATCAACTTAAGGACTACACTTTAAAAAACCTGTCCTTTTATTATTGCTATTAATGACTGATTTGCCCAAATTTCCAAGCAAAACCATTTCACCTCTAATTAGTAATATGTCACTTACTTCCTATGTTTACCTAAGCTGTATTTCTAGACTTTGTCTCTTCTCTCTCTCACCATAGCACTCAAAATCTTGCATTGATTACCACAGCACCATCCTCTTTGGTATTCCCAGCAGACTCCTCCATTGGCTCCAAATCATTCAAAATTCAAGACCACCAACCATACCACACCTTTCCTCATCCACCAGTAGAATCCATTGCTTACCATCAAGTCTCAACGCAATTTTAATGCTGCATATCTTTTAGATCTTCTCAGTTCTTCCACCACTTCCTGCTCATGCATTGCAAGGTGTCCTTTGGTGTTTTGAAAGGGACCAAAAAAGACTTCAATCTGACAATGTCCATGCCTCTACTGCCACACTCCCATAAGATAAACACCTGTACTTGTTCCCCGTTAAATTAGCACAAGATATTGAGGCTTGTCCGTCACTCTTGGGATTCTTGCAATTTGCACCTTCAAAGCCCACTGTGGTCTACTTCTTCATTGGTGTCAAATGTTAGTGCAGTACCTGTACTCGGATTAATCCTGGTACTGACCTGATACACGATAGCACCCATAAAATATTCACCAGCAGGCATTGATCCAGTCGCATCTCATGTCACTGACATAAGCAAAGGCGATGAATGAGCTCCACTTTGATAAAACGCGGGACGGGAACCTCTGCTGTCAGTGGCACAGGGGGGCGTTTTAGCGCGACACTGGCCAGAGTGCTATTGAACTGCACTGATTGAATGCGGAGCTCAGGGAGACGTCTCATGTATTTTTCAGCTCGAAACCAAGAAAAGGGAACCTTTAAGACGATCAGTGCCATCGACAGCCTGTCAGGGAAGACTCTGCGGAAAGAGTTTTGCACCAATACGTGGGGAAACATATAGAATTACACGTGTTCAATTCCAGCCGTCCACTTAGAGAGATCTTACGCCTGAGTTGTTTGACTGCGTCGGGTTCAGCACTCAGTGATCCTCAAGGAAGGTGAAAGGGATTGGATTACACCCACACATGCACACACACTCGCTCACCTTCCATCATGTACAGACGATGGGTATCAATGTGATGAGGAAGATGGTGGGTAAATCAGTTTACGTACGAGCACGTGTGTGCATGTGTGAGTGTGCGTTTAGTTAAAGTATGCCCGAGTTGCTTTCCCTCTCTTGTCTCCCCTCTCTCTCTACATGTGTCCTCTTACTTGGGTGAGCAGATAGGTCACACTTTGCGATGCTTTTAGGTCGAGCGACATGGGGGAAAGCGTTGGAGGAGGAGAGGGGGAGGGAAAAAAGGGATGTAGGGAAACACTGAAGGGAAGAGATCAGAAGAAAGTGTGTGTGTGTGTGTGTGGGGGGGGGAGTTGGGGGGTGAGAGGAGGGGAGTGTTTCCATGTTTTTCCACTGTGAATAATTGAAAGGCTGCAGGATGAAAAATGCAGAGGCCATCAGAGAAAGCAGTTTGGCTCTGTCCTGCGAGACCTGACCCGAGTTATGGATTAACCACACACACACACACACACACACACACACACACACACACACACACACACACACACACACACACACACACACACACACACACACACACACACACATACACATGCACAGAAGCATGCATGTAGTTTGCTGGGCTGTGAAATCACAGGTAATAATTGTCCCCCCACTCCCATCCCCTCTCCTGCCGTCTACCACTCAGGACGGATTAACCTTTTCTGTGGTTTTTAACACTTTGTTTACCCAAGTGAGATTACACAACCCAAGTGCACGGTCGTCTCCAGCCGACCAGATAGAGTGTCCTGCTGGAGGGCACTGCAGAAGAGGCACTTGAAAGAGAGAGGCACTCTGGTGTCATTGAAGTAGTGCCAGGACATTTACATTTTTGGCATTATTTTCAAAGTCTCGGATTTCTCGTATTATTGCTGGTTGACAGAACTTGTCATGCTCAAATGCAAAACTGGTACCAGTATTTTAGCAGCAGAATAGTAGCGGTTTTACTTCAAGGAACTGGCACATTGGGCTACCATACCATGCCTCAATTTCATGTCTCTATGGGATCCTGGGTGTTTGGTATAGAAGTTAAATAACATTAGTCCTTTACTTAATAATATACTTTATCTGTCAAAGAGTTCTTGCACAATCAACTGGAGGTCCTGATGCAAATTCTTACATTTATGAGATGAAATTATGGACGTGAAAATAACAAAATTTTAAATAGGAAAATGTGGCTTATGGCATGAAGACACATCAGTGAGATAGAGTTGTGGAAGCAACCACTGACAGGCCGATGTGGATAAAACACACAAAAGAAATGATTAGATATCGATCTGTAGAATTTTGGTTGAAAAAGTCAACTAAATTTGACCAAGTCAACCCTGAAATCTGTCTTCTATTTCTATTCCTTTGTTTTTCTCTCCATCAAAACCTCTTTTTGGGATTGTGTGCAAAGGTCACATGTTTTACCATCCCTTTGACATTTTTTTTGATTAGTGACCCAGCCTGACTTGACACCTTAGACTCTCTTCCATTATCCATTCATCTGTTCATCACTTTATCCTGTGTAGAGGGCCTCGGGAGGCTGGAGCCTCTGTAGAGACAGGGCACACTCTGGAGCGGTCACCAGTCCATCACAGACTAACACAAAGAGACAAACAACCATGCTGTACTCACACCTACGGCCAATTTCAAATCCCTGGTGAATCCGCCATGCATGTCTGTGGACTGTGAGGAGAACTCAGAGCACCTGGAGAGCATGCAAACTCCACACAGAAAGTCCCCATCTGACCAGCGATGGCTCCATTTTATTAGCTTGGACAGCATGTGAGTAAACCTGGTGTTGAGATTATTTTGGAACATCACGTACACACCAATTGCTTAAACTAACAAACTCAATAAGTAGTTTAACTTTGCACCATACAGCCTCACAAGCCACAAGACATTTGTTCATTGATGAAAATGGCAAGGCCAGAAGTTATGAGTGCTATCTTTGACCTTCTTTGGGGTAAATAAAGTACATTTCTGGGCAACCAAATGGCCGACTGCTTAGGATACCTCCCACACAGACACAAGTGACATCAGGAGTGAGTCTCCAGTTCGATTCCCAGCCAGATCGGACCCGTACTGTATGTCATTTCCCTCCTTGGTTTTCCCACCTTTACTGTCTTTCTCTTCTGCAATAAAGGGCAGCAGTTACATTAAAGTACAACATAATTGTTGGGTGGATTAAGTTCAGAGGTTTTTTTGTTTTTGACCACTGAATGCAGTGCCACATTTAACATTACAAACATTAAAAACACAACTCTTACACCAGAAACCAGGTTCATATCTTGACATCCATGTGTGGTTTTGTTGACACAACAAAAGCATGTGGTGAAAAATTTTAATTTGTGCTAAAAGGTGATGCATACTGTTTCAGGTCAGTGCTGAAAATTTCTTACCCTAACCTGAACTCTAGCCGCTGCATTCAATACATGTACAACTATCCAGATATGACAACATTACCTCCGGTCACAATTACATTTCCTTCAAATGTGTCTAATGTTGCAGTTTAGTGTAATTATACGGGCACAAGGTAGAAGTTCAGAGCTCTGGTCAAGTGTCACAGGAACCAGCATTTCCAGCATGCTAACTGAGTTGAATCGAACATGCAGGTTAGCGGTAGCATTGAGCAATTTCAGACGCAAAGTGACTTAATGTGGTTGTCAGTGTTGGACTCTGTTCTGGGATGACAGCTCTGACAAAAGGGTTATTTGTACATGTATTCATAATCATGTGCATGTTTCATTTCACCTTTTAGAGGAATGTTAAAAAAGTTGAAAACAGGGAAGTCTTTCTGAACGCTAAAATGTGTGTGTCGACTGTATCAAACACCTCTTCACTGAATTCAATAATGTCCACGGGGCATGATGATAATTTTAATGTGATTAAAGGGATCTGTTAGAGTGCGAAAGGAAATGAGCTCAATGCTGCCGAGAGAGGGCGAGCACGCCGAAGAGGCTATTATGTCAAAGCCGACTGCTGAGGGAAATCTGGCATCAGATGTTGTTCATTTTTTTAATGAAATGACATTATTCACACCACTCGCACGAAGTCTCAGCAATGTTGCTTGAGGAACCGGAGGTAATGATGGAGTTTAAGCTGGTTAAAATACACCTGAAATTATTGCATGTGAGCCTCCAGCAGGAGAGCTGGCAGAAGTAAGGGGCTGCCTTAAATCTGCCTCTTGTGTCAAGCAGGTATTACAGAGTGAGCACGTGACCTGAAAGCAAATGTGTGACATTGATGTACACAGGAATGTGGTAGGAGCAGTTTATAAGGCCGGAGTTAAGACTAGATACATATATCAGACAGCAAATAGCATTCCAAGTGTGGATAATGCACCTTTTAATTTCGATAGTCCTGCAAGGGTGTAATGAGTCCAATCTGAACAGGCGGTATCTGCCCTGAACCACAACTAGATATCCCTTAACAGGATGATCAAGACTTTGTGACTGGATTATCAGTCCAGTGTGGAAAAGAAAAGTGTAAACACGATAGCATCAGGGAAGGGAAATAAGTTGGACCAGTGCAGTGGTGAACAGGTGATGCTCTTTTCCAGCTCTTTGTGCAATTTAGCAAGAAGTTCTTGTCAATATTCGATTAAAAAACGTACTTATGAAGATCCTCTTTCTCATGTGAAGTAGCCAGTTTGTTAGAAAGTTGCCTTAAAGCCACAGAAGTCAATATTTTTATATTAATAATGAGTACTCATATTGTGACTACTTGGTTGAGTTATGGTTAAGGTTTGGGGACTAAATTCACTGTTAAAATGTAGAGAAAGGGATAGTTTCCACGGTTAAACATAAAGGCGTCATCCTTCAGTTTAATTAAAACTGAATTCACTTGTACTTATGTGGTGCCAAGTGGTAACATATGTCCACCGTGGGCACTTTCCACTGTAAGGTCAAGGCCTTTATGAGAGAAACCCGACAGTTTCCCCTTGACCGGAAACTAGTTACAGTGAGAGGAAAAACATCCTTTAAACAGAAATAAGCCTCTTATAGAACCAGACAACCAGACTCAGAATGGCTGTCAGCCTACAGGGGGTAGCAGAAAGAGAAAAGATGGGCAAGTTGCGTGGCCATCCCCTACTGGGAATCGTTGGGCATCAGTTGTGTCCTGCAGTTCAAAGTAATACTCAGATAAGATCTCATATCAACTAACAGTTGTTAGTTCACATTATACAAAACTGTCCCTAATTACAGGGAAAACTTCAAAATTACTTTTCCATGCCACCAAGTGAGCAAATAAATGACTAGATGGGTCTGAGCTTCCTCATTTTCTCTTTTGTTTTTGGTGCCAAAGAAGGAAGACCATGATTTAGTGGTCATCTTGTCTGTCTGCCTCTGGAAACCAAGAACTAAGTCAGAAATCTTGGTGTAATCTTGGAGGATTCATGTCCAGACAGGATTTAGAGAAAGTAAGAACAGTATTTTCTCAGGTCAACCCCTCTAAGAACTGTCAGCCATGTTTATCTCCTTCAGAATTTTGCTGTTAGAGTCCCGGCAAAATCCAAGAAAAGTCGTCACACCACAGCAGTTCTCAGGTCTTTACACTAGATTCAACTGTCAGCCGTGTTCTTGTCCATACATCCCTGTCTCTGAGTGGCTTTGGACCAAAATACATCTAGCTCTCTCTCACTGTGTGAAGCTTCCCATCATCCCATGCAGCACAGAGCTGGAACAAACTTCTGACGAATATTAAACTTGCTGCGACTTTGGCCAAAATTAAATATGAGTTGGAAGCTTTGATGCTCTGCACTGCCTTTGACTGAACCTTAAGTGCTCGTCATGAATCATCATTGCCCTTCTTTCCTGTATTTATGCCTCATGCATTTTGAAGTTCTATTATTTAAATTAATTCTTTTTTATGCAGTGGCTGTTTTTCAAGCCTCTTTCTCCTTTTAATGTTTTTAATGCATTATTAATAGTGCTCTGAATTACCCTCGTCTGTGAAAGCTGCCATGTAATCAGACCTCCCTTACCCAGTGAATTGACTATATTTGGACTGGACTGAACTGGTGGTGAGAGATTAGCGTCCAGTTCCATCCCCAGCTCTTCCTACCTACATACTGAAGTGTCCCTGAGAGAGATTCGGAATGCCAAATTGCTTGTGATCATTGCAACTGAGAGGCAAAATGCAAAGCTCTTGAAATAAAAGTGCTTTTTCAGATTACCAGAGTGATGCTACTGTGATCACCTTTTAACCTGCTGTAGCTCTAGTGTTGCCATATTGTCCAGAGCAGACAGTAAAACATGTGGACCATTATGTGGACTTTTACAGATGACACAGGTCCCACAAAATATAAGTTTGAAGCTACAGAAATTTGGGTTTAGATGTACAACTACTTGGTTAGGGCTGAACTCAGACAATGGTCAGAAACTAATGGGTTTAGGAATCTGAACTAATACAATTGTTTCCCCATCCAACCACCCCGATCTCCTCCCTAGATTTGTAGTGATGCAACAAAACAAGATAGTATGATCACCTCTTAATCTGCTGTAGCTCTAGTGTTGGCATGTTTTTTTCAACTGACAACAATACATGTGAAGTATTTATTCCAGAGGAGACATCTGTTTTCTACTTTCTCAGTTTTGGCAAATCTTGAGTAGATTTAAACAAGGAAGTCAGAGGGAAAGTCCAACAGATTGTAGGTAAAAGTCAGGAAATTTGGGGTTTAGATGCAAAACTACTTGGTTAGGGATAAACTCGGACAACAATGAGAAGGCAGTGTTTTTAGGAATCTAATTCCCTCCCTAGAAGATTAGTGATGCAACAGAACAGCAATACATTTGCACCATTGATTCCAGAGGACACATGCATTTTCTACCATCTGAGTTTCGATAAATCTTGAGTAGATGTATACAAGAAAGACAAAGGGAAAGTCCTGCACAGTATAAATCACAGTGAACATCCAAATTAGCTGTTGGTTAAACTGATTAGTAGCCAGTCTTATCCATATGCCTTTAGGTGACAGATGTTTTCTAATGTGATCAAGAAGCACACTATATTAAAAAGTAACACAAGATGTGCAAAAATATCTGTTTCACCTTTTTAATTCACACCTCCATCATTTTCTATGTTTTCTTTCACTCTCTCCGGCTTTGAACCGGCCTGCAGCTTTTTATCCCCCACCTCCACGAAGTGGAAAAGGGGGATATAGGTTTGGCCTCCGTCCGTCCGTCCGACATGAAGGGGACAGCTTTTCTCGGAAACTATTACAGCTAGGATTACGAAATTTAGTGTGTAGCTTCACACCATGGACACCTTGATCAAGTTCGAAAATGAGACCTGTGTGATAATATTTAACAGAGTTATGGCCCTTTATCACCATTTTGGGTATAGACTCATAGACATCACATGTGGCGGGGGATATTGATGACCATGTCGTCTTGTTTCTCTTGTTTATTTTACAGCTAACTGGTTACATCCCTTATTTTCAGTCATTCTTGTGGTTTGTTTTTACCCTACCTAACATTTTTGAGGCCGTGCATGGAGTATGTCTGCATCCAGACTGATTCCAATTCTGTAAACTGAGCCTTAGCTTGAGCACCATCTCATTATTTCTCTCTGTCTTTGCCTTTTCTACTGTTATTAACGCCACGCTGCGTTTGGGTCAAGTAAAGGTTGAAACGGCTCAAGCAGCGTCTGAGACCCAGGATCTCTAATATTTTTCTCCCAGCAGTGGTCCTTGTCTCCAGGGTGACTGTGGCTGTGATGGCCCTGTCAGAGATGGATTAGGAGTGGGGTTTTTTTGTTGTTTTGTTTTGTTTAGAGGACACTCAGTGATGCAGTACCAGTAAGAGGAAGACTGGTAGAGATTTTCTGTTATTTCAAGCCGAGAGTAAATGAGAGTGCTAAAAACCAAACAGGTGGCATTTTCACAGCACACCCAGGCACTCATGCCAGACGACCAGACTTCCCATGACCATTTGTCTTTCCCTTGCCCTTACCGTGCTGCACGTACCTCCTTTAGCTATGGCGAAATGTTAAAGCCCCGCACAAATGCCACCAAATCCAGTGATGGATCTTTCAAATTTCAGCTTTATATTTTTGCTTCTCACACCAGTTTGTCACCCAGTTCAAGGCCTGGATCCAGTTCAAGATAAAGCATTTTGATGCAGTTTTAAACCGAAGCACTATTTCAATTCTTCTGCTTCTTTGTTCTTTGTTAGCTACTATCATACCATCTGTACACTTACATCTGTTACACAAGTTGGAGTTTCTGCTTGTGGAATTGTTCAAAGCATTAGAGTGTGTAAAGTTCAGTATTGTTTACACTCCTGTAGAACTTCTCTGCATTTTGTCTCTTTGAAGGCTCTTTACAATCTGACAAACTGTTTAAAGTTGTGTTCTGCATACCTGTTCAAAAGCAACCTGTGTGAATCATCTCCCTCTTTCCTCATTGCAACCAAAAAATCTGTCCAGTTGCACTCATGTTTTCATCAATGTTCATGCTTTAAAAAGCTCCCTTCATCTGCCGTTCATCATAATCCTATTTAGTATTACGTTCATACATTTCAAAGAAAGTAGAAGAAGTTTCTAACGAGTTGCACGGCTGCTGCGTTTGATCCATAAATTTGAGGTGCAAACTGCAGGCTTAGGAGCACATGTAGACAGATGGGACTGCACTAAGTTGTGGGGGGCCTCGTGTTTTTGGCCGTGTATTTGGACATGAAACGGGCGGTCTTGAAATGTTTTATACTAAACCTTCATCTGCATGTTTCCCTTCCAAAATCTGCCCATTAACATGCAGATCTGAGATTTTAAAGAGAAAATAAACTGCAAATGAGGCAAATATTAACGACGGAGATGAACAGTTTGTTTATGCCTTACAAAACCATTACAAATCACCATAAGAGAAATGAATCACATGCCTGTTAAGATTTCAGCGCTGTTTTATTTGGCATCATCTGTGTTTCCAGCACAGCAAGGTGCAGACGAAAGTTTGCGTTTTGCTCAGGACTAAAGCAGCTTGTTGCCTGCAGCTCACTGTGGCTGCTCCTTCTTGATGCATTGCTCTCATGCTAAACATTACCATTATCTTGTTCCGTTTTGTTGATAGATGATTGCGCGAAATGCCATTGTGTTTCCTGTGGCAGTTTTACAATACGACTCTCCCAGTGTTTCATCAATTAAACGCGTTAAGTGTGAAACGGTAGCGGTAGGAAATGTACCATTTGCATTACAGTGCCTGATAGATTTCTATAGGAGGGTGGAACTGTTAGAAATGAGTCCACTTTCAATGGCATTAAGAAAAATCGATGAATTAACTGTGAATACCATCAGACCCATGAAAATCTTGGGGATAACATCTTGCAAGTTTCGTCATTTATAAGTTCGGTTAGATGATAAACTCGACCAGTCGTTAGAAACCAAAGTTTTTAGGAATGCTTTTAGTCATATAATTGTTTGCCCGTCCATCCACCTCAATCTCCACCCAGGAAGGTTGGTGATGCATCAAAACAAATTCTTCTTGACAAGGTCTTCTGCCTTTCCTGATATAAAGTTGCTGTAGGGTTATGAAATAATAAATGATGCTGCTTTGCACGTGTTGCTGCACATTCCTGTAGATATCTAAGGGGTAGCAGTTGAATACAACTCCTTGTGAGTGAGGGGCAGTCGATGAATAACGGGTCCGTGAAACATTAAAGAGTAATGAATCTCAATTTGAAACGGGTAGGCCGTAGCATCCATCCATGAAATTATAGGAGCAGAAGAAGTTCTAATTAAAGATCTATATCTTGGACAGTATCGAGTCTACTTGTGAGAGCTTTTTAGCCTTTTCTTTTAAGTAACACTTCCCTACACGAGACTCACATGAAGAGATTTAACAATGACTTTCTTGCCCTCATGCTAAGAGGAATGATCTATATCACTTCCAGCTATGCACTTTTTTTCTCCTTACTCTCCCTTTCCTGTTTATGCCACGTCTTCCAGCCAAAGTGATTTATCTAAACCCTATTCCTGAGTCAAGATAAGCTGATCAGATCATGCAAATACAATGAAAATACAGCAATATGTCCAAAAATCCTGGAATATGTTTGGCGTACACGTGTTCCGTCAGTGTTGTCTGCATGTATTTGCATCCTCCACCTCGGCACATCTTGTGTAGCATAGGATTATGTTTCCCAGCCACTCAGGAGGACTGACTCTGGATGCTAAAAATGCCGCTGAAGCTGAAGTTTGTACACTTCTCAGTGCCAGCTCCTCCCCAAGCTCCACACTGCCGCCTGGGACGAGCTGTCAGTCGTAAACTCGGGCTACTGTGTTTTAACGGAGCACCGGGATAGAAGCTGGAAGGAAGGAAATGTGGAGGGCAAATGCAAGGAAAAGCAAATGAGGTGGAATATTCGTGTTTGAACTCTTTATGGCAACTTCCCCATTCACATTCAATGTTGCATATTAACGTGCTCTACCAAAACGATAGCACACAACATTGCATTTATGATATCACAGTTTATACTGTTGTAGATTGATTGGTTGAAAAAGATGGATATTTTTTGGTTTGCGTGATTAATTGTTCAGATAGCTGGAAGTTGTTTCGAGGTTCAGGGTTTGACTTACTGGTTGCCATCGCTCAGTCTTGTGTCATTTGAGTGAACTGGATGAATAGCCACCTTTGTAATAAGTTTGATGCATACTAAGTGATTTGCATTTATGGATTTATAGATCAGAGAGGAGGGGACAGGAAAAGAAGTGGGAGATGCTGTTAATCAGAAAGAACATTTTTACTGTAATTCACTCCTCCATTCACTGTCATAACGTTCTGCTCGTTAATTAATTCTCTAAAAACTCATCTCTCAGGTTGCATATTTAGTTTCTGTCTTGAACTGTCCTAGATGTAGCTCTAACTTATTGCTTCTTCTAGATCTATAAAGTCAATGCCCATCCCTCTACATTCATAGCAGGTGGAGCACAACTGGCTGTAAAACTGCTCGATGCTACACAAAGGCAATTTTAATACTACCGTAAACCGATTCTGAAGAAGAATGATGATATGGAAAGTTCTACCCAACAAATTCAAGGGATTGGTTGATTGGTTTCCAACATAGACGTCCTGAACCATAGCGTCAACTGTCTATTTTGCTCATGATTTGTCTTCATGGATAAAAAAAACGCCATATGGACACTTGATGTTAACAGGACATGGCCTTTAGGGGGTACAGCGCTTCCTTCATTTGCATTAGGGGCATTCAAGCAATATTCCGTTTGTATGTTCTCTGTCTGAAACTCTAAAAGTATCAACTATTTTGAGTTTTTTTTTTTATCTTAAGTGTTGTGGCAGTTCAAATCTTAACCCATGATGATCATAACCTACGAAATCAAGAAGTGTGTCTCTTAACTTACTCAGAATTTTGTTGGCGCTGTTATTTTTTGCGGTAAATCAACCACAATCTTATGAAAGAAACAGAAACAGGAATAATGATAATACCACTGGGAATTAAAAGTTGTGTAAAATACAGCAGAAAGTTTCTCCAAAGTCCACAGACAGGGAGAATCAAGAATCAGGAGTCCGCTGTGACTCTACTACATGAACAAATGTGACAAAAATCCCAAAGCTCCCAGTCGATCTGTACGGCTTCTTTGGCAGACGGGCTGCAGCGTGGAATTTATTGTACGAAAGCTTGAGTCGGCATCAACTGTTGAGTCAAATCGAGTCGAGTGTATGGGATTTAGAAATGTACAGTCTCAGCAGGTGGAATAAGCTCAAAAAGGAACCATGTATTGCCTAAAACTAAATATTCACGTTCTCCTCCAGTACGTTGGCCGTAATGTCTGAAAGGTGAATAGCCAGGAGATTGTAAAAGGCATATTTGACTTCAATTCATATTTAACTTGCAAAAATACCAGCAGAAATAATTTCTGTTAGATATATTTGGCCGAGACTTACTTGCACTAAATTAATAGAACATTTGAGGTGTGGAATCGTCCAATACGAACGGAACCCTAACCTTACCCTTCCTGGGTGTTTTGGGCTTAGAAGTCAACCGGCGTGTCTTCATCATGCGCCTTATTTTGTTCCCGTTTTTGGCATAATTCACATTCTGGCAATTTGCACAAGTCTCGCTCAGTGACTCAGTGCATTTATGAATATGAAGATCAGGCCGCAGCCTTCAATTTTGCTATTACTCGGAACCACGACCATAAATCCAAGGGTAATTGAGCCTGAGTGTATTTTCTGAGCAAGATGGAAGAGTGTCAGTGATCAGAGGCACACCTTCTCGGGCATTTCCCCTGACATCCTGATGGCTTTGTCTTCAAATGTTATGTTAATGTAATCACTAACACTGGGAAAGTGCTGAGTCGCTCTTCGTGCCGTCGTTACAGTCTTTCATGAGTGATGAAGCCATTTGCATCGGAGGCTCAAGAGCTTTGACAAGTACACCTAACAAGTTTTCTAAGCTGCCAAAAACAGTTTTTCGACGGGTGAAGCGCTGCCTTATCTGCCTCAGTTTGTTTCTCTTACTCTGTAGCTCTGTGTTTATCCGATTATGTTCTCTGGCTTGCAGTGAGTGACTGTCAAACTTCTGTGAATCGCACTTACTGCTTTTACTGCTTTATCTATTCTCTCTTTTCCCTGTTTTATTTTTGCTTTTTGCTTTTCACTTCCCATCTGTCTTACTTGATGCTTTGCCTGTTTTTTTCTTTTCCTTTATTTTTTTGTCTTTCTTTGCTTTTGTCTTCACTCGCATTGATGCTACTCTTTTGTTTTCAACTCTTCTTATTCAGAAATCTCTCTTTCTCCGTTTCTTTGGCCAGGATGTTCAGATTGTGAGTACAGACGAGAACCAGGTCTTCCTCGCCCTGCAGGAGTGGTACCAGTCGGACACCTATAACCTCTACCAGTCCGATCCCCAAGGCGTCTACTACTCCATCGTTCTGGAAAACGTTCGCAGCACCAAGCAGCCCGAGGAGAACGTCCTCATCGATATCCTGGAGGTGAGGTGGGGTTGGGGTTTCATCTCAACGGTGTAAGACGTAAACATTTCCAAACTGCTAAATGCATGAATATTTGATGCAATTAGATGCCGCAGTGAACACAGCTGAGTCCAACTCTGAGCAGAGTCCAAAAGTAAGCTCGGTCTCCTCGTGGGACTCCTCATTTCAAGCGTTCCAGAAACTGAGCAGTTGCAGTTCACTGCTGCACAAACAAGAGGAAATGGTGTGTTTGTTGGAGGCTCCTTTCAGGTGTGGATTTGAACAAACTTGTGATTATTTGTAGGAACAGAGCAGTGTGTATATTTGTAGTAAGGAAGGCTCATCGTTTGCTATGTTGATTCATGGTTGATTTTGGTCATTTTGTGGAACTTGTTTGCATTTAAGACCTTCAGAATATTGCAAACCCTATCTTAGATTGTAAGTGTGTGAGAGAAAAATCCCATTATGATAAGATGACACGATAAGAATGGATGTTGCAGAAGAAACACTCCTTCAGTTCTGGCTCCCATATCCGAGTACCTGGATGAATTACCCTTCATTGTACTTGTGGCCAGGAACTGACTGATAGTAGAGAATATTAGGAGGCAAATGTAGTCAGCACTGCACATTTCTTGCGTTGCCAGGTCAGTATGAATCGTTTCAGAGATGTTCTTTCTCCTGTTTGCACTCACCAGATTGTTGAATATTAATCATTTTGACATCTGCCGGCTTTGTGTTTGTCTCTTACGAACAAGTCCGACTAAAAAAATAGTGAAAACTCAAGTCAAAGAGAAGCGCTTCAGTTAAAACACTGGGTTTCTTTCAGTGACCTGTGGTTTTGTGTGGGTTGCTACAAGCGACGACAAAAGGAAGAGCAGTTTCTACAACGTGCAGATAATTCCTGCACTGTGCAGGAGGTGGACAGTGTATCGTGGTAAACAGCCCATTAATTCATCCACGGATATCTGTTTATCCATTTTACAGTCATCATTAGGGCCCAGGGCATGGTGGCAGAAGCATCCTAGCCAGGCCTTCTAACATATTCACGGAATCCAGAGACATACCCAGACTAGATGCCATATGTATTCCAGCACATAACTCCTCCAGGTTAGGTATGCCAGGAATACCTCGACAGGGGCGCATCAGGGAGGCATCCTAATCAAATGCCTGAACAGCTCCAGCTCCTTTCAGGGCAGTGGAGCAGGGATTGTACTCTGAACTCTTTCCAAGTATAGGATCTGACTTCTAGTTTTGACCCCAGGGGGAATCCGAAACAAGCCGGTGAAGAAACTTATCTCGCCGTTGTTTCGGTTAAAAATCAAATCTCTCGGTGGAGATGTGGATAGAAACATACGCTCCTTCCAGTACGATACTTCCATCTTTCCTTCTCTGACTGTTGGACAAGAGCCAGCAAAGTGCAAAGTAAACATTCACAAAGGTTCATGTGAAGGAAGTTTTGTTAGCAGCTTTTAGTGTCCCAGCCACACTAACTATTCTCTTTGAAGCTTTGTGTTCTCGCATGGGACATAATGCAGTTTACAGTGATGGTGGATTTAGAAACTGGAGCTGTATATGCACTGCTCAAGGACTGTTGCGCCATGGTGCCTATATTTTATTCTGTATGTTCTGCCACTCAAAGAACTGCTCAGCTTCAAGTCACCTGAGTGTATGGGCAAGGTCTCGAGATAAATGGGAAAAGAGGACCTGGAAAAAAAGTGTTGCAGGAAGAATAAGAGAAGAGGTGTTGTAGGGAAAAAGAATAAGCCGTCGAGGCAGAGGCCTTCGCTGCACTCATTTTCTCCTCCTCCCCTCATCCCTCGCTCTGGGCTGCACTTTCCTCACATAGAGATAGAGATGGAAAGTGGAACAACGTATAGGAGCAGAAAGTGCAGAGAAAAAGATTAAGTTCTGAACACACATGGAGAGATGGAAAAAAAAATGCGGGCTGGATAGCAGAGAAGCCAGAAGTCTGGGGAGAATACAAGCTGGCTTCTGCGCTTTGATTGAAACAATTACCGTATTTCTTTATATAAACATCAGTTCTACATAATAGATTGAAAAAGGGAGCCGGGGGAGTCTGTGGATGGAGATATGTACGACATGCCGCCTGGCTCTGGTTAAATATCTGTCTGCTCTGTCTTCATCATCATCTTAATGTTTCAGCCTCAGAGCATGCAGCTTGCAACATCGCAGCCGCAAAAACCGTTCAGTGCGTGTTGATTTCAGCGATTTAAACTTTCACAGCCGTGCAGCTTCTGTGTCGGTGGTTTCCAAGTAGCATGCATTGCTCTGCATCATAAGTACGCTTTGGGTAATCAGGTTTCCACCACTCTCAATGCCATAAATCTAGTTCCACAGTTCAAGGTAAGGTTACAATCCAATTACAGCAGTTTTAATGAAACAAAACAGCATTTTCTCTATGAAAACAGCACGAGTTATTACATTAAGCTGCAGGCAATTCCAGCCATTTTCAGTACAAAAAATCGCTAATATTTCATTTGTCAATAAAAATATGACGAAAAATACAGGGAATATTGGACGTGCATCGCGTGGTGCATTTCCTCAAAAACGCCCGATTCGTGGATTATATACCGAATTCAAGACATGTTTTGGACAAAATAGTTTACTGGCTTGTGTCGTCTGGATGTCCAAGGTTGGATTATGGCCGTTTTTTGTGGAATATTTTCGTCTGTGTGTAATAATGAACCCGGAAATGTGAGTCGCGTTGTGTACGTTGAAGCCGTGTATAGAGAACGGATGGATGGATATTCGTTGTTTGTCGGACAAATGTGTTTTTCTCACCCGCTGTGGTAATCGCATCTGAAAGTTGTTTATACCGGCGGATTCATGAGAATCTAAGCTTTCCATCGGCGTATAGTGTTTGCGTAATCGCGTTTGCAGCTTCAGACATTTAAAGCAAGACTATGTGACGTTAAAACTGAGAAACTGCACATTCACACTGAGCTCTGTTCAGAATTGTGCGGGAAAGTTGACCTTTATTTGTCTCGTTTTTTTTGTTCCACCAGGTGCGTGGCATCAAAGGAGTGTTCCTGGCCAATCAGAAGACCGACGGAAAAGTGACAACCCTCATCACCTATAACAAAGGACGCGATTGGGAACCTTTGGCCCCTCCTACCACCGACATGAACGGCAAACCAGTCAGCTGCAAAGCGGTAAGCAACCCTGACATTTTTTTTAACTTTGTTGCCTTTTTTCAAAATAGTGAGCATCATTAGAGGTAAAATCAAATGTTTTCCTCTTAGCTTTGCGCTAAGCTAAGCTAATTAGCTGATGGTTGCAGTGTCACATTAAACAAATTCTCTTCATCTTTTCATATGTTTCCCAAAATATCAACCAATTCTTGTAAGCAATACCTTGACTATGGTTGTGTTATTTTTGCTCCATGTTGTGTTGGATTGGGCAGATGAATGATTTAAAATGATATCAAATGATTCCAGATTGTATCACCTTACAATACTTGCAAGAGCACATTTGCTCTTGTCTTCAACAACTTAAGTTTTCTCTAATAAAATGTCAGCCCCACAGAAAAAACTTCAGATTTTTCAGCACTTTTTGCACATCCACCTATATTTTTCATGACCTCCTCCTAGACATGGAGGATTTCTGGGGAGAAGCTTTGCTGTTTTTTGGACACTTTTTAGCTGGTGGGCTTTTGTTGCTACACCTTTCTTTTTTAAAAGTCTTCTACTGGATTCAAGTCAGGCATCATATACTTTGCCAAGTTGAAGTTTTTACTTTCATTTTCTGTAAAAATCTTTGTGATGTTTGGACATAAAGCTTTAGCCTGGGATATCGATCTTCTGCTAAGCCTCAACAGACTGGGCGTCATCTGAAAAATGTCCAAATGTTCAGACCATTCTGGTTTTAACTTCTATAATTCTACAGTTTCATTTATCAGACGCTTTTAGCCAAAGAGACGTACATCTGAGAGTAGATACAACAGAAGCAAGGATCTAGTCAGGAGAAAACAGCCTGGATAAGAGCCATAAAACAAGTTCAACTACTGTGGTGTCAACGCAGATGTAGTAGGTTTGTTTCTTGGTTTTGAGCAAGTGCTTACTTCATGTCTTCTTTGTAGTGCAGCACCGTATACGCAACACATTCAAACTTTGTGCACTGTGATGCAGACGCAACCTCGCACAAACATCAATCCGTCAAAATACCGAGACCTGTCGACCAGGTTGTTGAGAGCGTGAACGCGAAGTAAGAGAAGGAAGGATGAGTTGTTGCACTTTGAGGGATGTGTGTGAGATGCCTGCTCCAGCTCCGCCATCCGTCTTGTCAGAGTCGCTGCCGTGGGGGTTACACGGCGAAGAGGCAATGAGTCACTCGCAGTCTGATATCCATATATCACACCTCACGGGCAGATAGAAGGGGACGCTGGAGTCTGGTCCTTTATTTGAACCATCGCTCTAGTCAGCCGACAGATTTTGAAGGGAGGCGCAAAATATCAGCTCGAGATTCGTTCGCCGGCGTCGAAAAACACGCGGTTGTTCCATCTGATATTGACCTCATCTTCCCTTTAGCCTCATCCATACCTCAACAGAATTACCTTGCTAAAAAAGGGGGGGGGAAAGCTCTCTGGGTTGTTAAAGTATCAGTCATGGAGACAGCTTTATTTCAAACACTGACATCACAAGTCAGCCAGATAGACAAAGCCAGATAGCAGCTGTGCTATCTAATGTGGCAGTTTATCAGGCAAACGCTGTCAGCTGTTTCCATTAGCTTGCCACCTGATACAGACCGCCTGAGAGGAATGACCCCGATGCACAGGAAACGTCTGTCATAATGTCTGCATGAGGTTGTAGTCCGCTTTAAACCGAATGCTGAAAAGTACCACAGAGTACTTTATATCCCTCAGAAGACTAACTGGTATTCAGCGGTCCTCTCGAATGAGTTTTCTGTGGCTTCGACTGCACAAACAGCAGAGTTAAAATGTGCCGCTTTCTCATTCTAAAGGACCGACACTTGAAAAATGCGCCACTTCTGGCTTCTCATGTGAGGATTTTAGGCTTTTCTTTGTCATCTACTACAGTAAACTGAATGTGTTTGGGTATGGGAGAAAACCAGACAGTTGAAAGCATTACTTGGGGATTTGGGAAAGTTCTACAGGCATTTTTTCCGCATTTTCAGAGACAAAACGGTTAAATGGTTTCTTGACAAAATGATCTACTGATTAATCAATGATTGATAAATATCCTAGTCTGAAAATAGTGGGAAAAATCACAAAGAAAAAAGACCTACTAGTTGCACTACTGCACTGTATGGATGTATTGACCACAATGTTTGACTTGGAGCTACTCAAACTGCAGACTGAAGAGCAGAATTTCAACTGTGACAACATTCAAATACCCAGCTCTACTATAGTTAGCCTGAATTTAATTTAATGTATTTCATGAGGACAGACTGGTGACCTGTCCAGGGTGTCCCCTGCCTTCGCCTGAGTCAGCTGGGATAGACTCCAGCACCCCCCATGACCCTAGTGAGGATAAAGCGGTGTATAGAGGATGGATGGATGGATGGATGGATGGATGGATGGATGGATGGATGGATGGATATTTCATGGGACACAATCAAAGCCAACATGATGTTCACTGTGGTAGATTACCAAACTTGCAGTTCATCAAAAACACACTAAAACTCCAAAAACACCACAGAAGGCTTTGGGAAATGATCCACAATAACATGACATAGTACGAGTGATTTCAGTAGGGTCACAAAGATCTTGGAGAGAGGATTTTGTCAATGTGAAGCATCTAAAATGCTTATTGAACAAAGCTTTCTTGCTGTTTACAGGATCTTTTAACATACTGCAACTTTAACTCTCTTACTGATTTACTGCAGTCACTAAAACCGTGGTTGTTGCATTTCTTCTAAGGAGATGTGTGAATAGAAACCATCATACTGTGGTTTGTAGAATGGACTTAGTTCAGCATCTGCCTCTGACTAATGTTTGCGTTGTGAATCCGCAGATGGATTATCTCATTTGAAAGCTTCTATTAAATATCCTTTGACACAATAAATTTGATTAACACCCCTAAAACTCCAGACTGAGCTGTATTTGCGGTGGGATTATCAGGTATCTGTGTAGGAAGACTCGCCAAACATGGCTGAACAAGTGTGTTCACTTCACCCACCGTTCCACTGAAGTACAACTTTGTTGAGATGTGTTGCTGTAAAATAAACACTAAAGCCCTCTGTTGGATGGTGGATCAGTGTATATGCTATCAGTGGCTCACTTTAAATTCTCTCTGCATGTGTCTTTAATGCAGCCGGATTGCCACCTCCACCTCCATCTGCGCTGGGCGGACAACCCCTACGTGTCCGGGACTGTCCACACCAAAGACTCTGCTCCAGGTCTCATCATGGGTGCAGGTGGGTCTCTTAGTATTCTGGACTTGGCGGCCTCTTTTCCACATGTATTAATCAACGCAATCTATGTCTCTGGTCTGAGAGTGCACCACCTACAGAGACAGCAACGGTTCCTTTGTTCCAACAAAGTCATGAGGAATTTATCAGGTACCTACAGCAGGTACAGACAGCACCGGAACAAGAGAATGATATAGTACAGAAACTTAAAAATAAATGAAGGAGGAGGGGAAACAACAAAAAGAAAAGCAGAAAATGAGTTAAAAATTGGCATCACTTTGTGGCGATGAATGCAACCCAAGCAACATTGTCCCTGTTCATCATGAACTGGTTGGTTTTTAGCAGTTATTTCTACAAAGTATGATACTGAGTGGCAACGCAAGGTCCTTAAACATAGCGCACACAGAGAGATAGCGCTAGACGTTAAGTAGAAACATTACAAACAAATGTGATCTACTAAAAGTTTTCCTGAAAACGTCATTTAGTTTGTACGGGAACTTAAGTTTGTGGAGTCTAGTTTGTGAGATGGGTTTTTCTGAGTGCAGAAACATCTTACACCTTGGGTCTTTGATTTTATAAAGCGTGAGACAGCCCACAATAACGCTCCATTATATGCAAACTGTGTGCGTGGCTGAACTAAAAAGTGTCACCCCTCCAGAGACAAACCTCCCGTTTACCCCGAGAAGGAGCTTTGCCTCTTCCTCTGTGCAGCGGTGGAATGTGAAACCACACCGCTTCATGCCCGAGAACTCTAACACACAGAGGAGTTCACTGAACCGCCAGCAATTTTATTTATTGAATACTTCGCTGTGTTTGTTTGCGCGCAGGCCATTCCTGACAGAAAGCGCCAAAAAAACACACATGTATGCAAAGAAAAAGAAAAAAGGCATCCTGAAAACTAAATAAAACGAGCGCGCCGCCTTTGTCTGTTTATGAGACGGAGAAAATAAGCCATATAAGTCGTGCCTTTCATTTTCTGCTCGAGCCCATTTCTCACATAAAATGTTGTTGGAAAAATAAAAATGGTAAGTTCAATTTAAAAGATATTAAAAACCACAACGCTGTAAAGTCCACGGTTTTCGAGGAGCATTTCATCCATTTTGCACATTTAGTTTTGAAGAGCAGCTGTATTATGTTGTCTGCGTCTTAGATAATATCCTCGATGGTGTTTGGACGAAGAGAATCTGCCTTTCTTAGAGTTTGACCCATACTAGAGATTAATACCCCATTTACAACTGGTTTTAACATGAATTCCTGTTATCCTGAACGTGTTGCATTCCAGGTATAAGATGTTATTCTGCTGTATGGGCTCTATTTTTAGCTGTTATTGGTCTAAAAATGGCATTCCAGTTCTAGGACATTCTGCATATCAGATGTGAATAAGGTCTAAAAGTCAAAGCCATCTGCTCCATCTAATGGACAAAATAGGGAATTTATTTGCCTTCCGAGGAAAGCCACTGACTGTGAAACATTCAGCATCAGCAAGCTGCTACATGTCATAATACTAATACCTTAAAACTAACTAATAGATAACAAGCTTTCTGCAAAGCATTAGTAGAATACGGAGTGCATAATGTACTGTTTTTGTTCTATTATCCTAATTTATGAGGATACTACAGTGTGTTTGAAAGCATCAACTACACCCCCTGTCAAAAGTTTTAGGACGCTTTCTCATTCATTTGAATGAGAAAGCGTCCTAAAACTTTTGACAGAGGGTGTATGTGGTGGACATACTATAATTTGCTTTATCGTGAACAGAGATTTATTTCAGGATCAGAAGTTAGATTTAATAACCTCTTTGCACTGGATATTTGACAGCCTTCCAGTGACAGTAAAGCTACAGATGTTCCTGCAGCAGGTCAACAAATAGCCTCACACAAACCTTCATTAAGGAAACTCAGCGTGTTGTTTTTTGCACTTTAGATGTTGTGAGATGTATTAACCCAATGAAAGTTTGGAGATTTAGATTTACCAAGTCAGTTGTGATTTAGTGCTCATTAAAGTACAAATTAAAAGCTAGTATGAGATGATACTGAGGGAATTTATAAGCTGAGAAGTTTTTTTTTTTTTTTTTTGCTTTTTAGGACAAAATTTGAATTTACAGCATAAATATAAACTGGTATTTCTGTTTCAAACTCGAGATTAAGTGAAATTGAAGTCAAATTGACTCAATTTTGCCTCATAATTAAGTTTCTCAGCATTCTGATTTCAAATATTAACAAGTAAATGTCAGATTTTTGACATTCTTATCATTTTCTTTCTCATATTCTTGACTCGACTTTTCATTCCTAACATTACCAATTGTCTTTTTCCTCTCTGAAAGTAAAAGGCTTCCATGAATCTTGATTTAATCAGTAAAAAAATGAGTACGATGCAGTATAACCCGCCTTCATGTTACATATACATCCATCCATGACAGACTCTGATCCAGAAGAAACCCTTTATTTTCTGTCTAATGCCGAGAAATTCTAAATTCATACCCTTCTCCAAGGTGCAGTCTTCCCTTCTGGTCAATTGTTAATAAAAAACAGCAAGGCAATAAAAAATTGTAAGCTAGAAATCCTCAGCCCATGTGGCTCCCTCTGCTTTTTCAGTCTAGTCTCCCTGCATCTGCTCGCTCTGTGTTCTCGCCTCTGTTTGAATCTGTTATTGTTGCCTGCCTCCTGAGCCTTCCCGCCTGATGAAATTCTCCATTCTTCGTCTTTCCTTCAGGTAACCTTGGCTCCAAGCTAGTGGAGTATAAGGAAGAGATGTACATCACTTCAGACTGTGGGAAGACATGGAGACAGGTACATCACGTCCTCGCTCGCTTCTTCTTCTTATATAAGTCTTTCTTCCCCTCCCAACCTCCTCTGCTCTCTCCCTCCGCTCTGAGAAGAATCTGAGGAGGTCGGAGATCCAGTTTAGTTTATTTTTTGAAGCCTAAACTGAATACCAGCTGGGTATTAAAGTACTTTTTGCAGCTTATCAAGATGAGCACAAAAACATGAGAGCGTTGGTAATGTGATTTCCTACCTGTAATGTCGCTTTTTGAAGGTTTTCGAGGAGGAGCATCACATCCTGTATCTGGACCACGGTGGGGTCATCGTTGCCATCAAGGATACTTCTATTCCCCTCAAGATACTCAAGTAAGATCACAATCATGGCACCGAAAACAGAGCAGTCCTCGCTGCTTTGAGACATTGTTTAATGGGGTGTGATCATTGCATTAATGGCTTTTTAGTGATGTCTGCTCGCGTCATCCACCTCTGATATGACACAAGTAATGTAGGTTAATTAAATGTATTGTTCTGGTATTGATTGGTGCCAGCGGATCGTCCATTAGGAGCCTCTGGCAGTCAATCCATCAGTGAACCTTTAATTGTGTTCTATGTTTTGTACAGGTTGGAGAAACTCAAAGTTAAATGAAAGAAAACAGACATGAAAGGAAAGATGGGAGAAACTGGAGATTAAAAAAAATGCGTAGATAATGGTGCAGGAACAAGTAAATCCAAAGGCAAAGTTGGTCAGTGGGTCAAGGTTGTACAATGGTCTCATTTTAATTGTGCAGTTCCAACATCCTTTGCAAGGTCTTTTGTCTTAGGTGCACGGACTGCGTTGCCATCGCCGTTGCCGTCTGCTGCTTTGGTTGCATTGCCTAAGATCTAGAATATATATTAGACCCTCCAGAAAAACCCGATTATGCGATCGCATGAATTCCCGCATTAATCACCAAAATGCCGCTGATTATGCGGGGGTCAGTTATTTCCCAAAAGGCGCATAATTCCTGCAAGAATCTCACATTTCCACAAAAAAAAAGAGAAATATGCGGGTCCCGCTTGATTTCACAATTTCCGCATAAAATGAGAAAACTATAACCGATATAAATGGAGTTGTGAGTTTTTATGTGACGCCCGGCCTGACCTGACGTCATCAGTTCGCGCATTCACACACACACTAGAAGCATGAGCTGATGCGGAGCGCGGCGCTCAGAGACAAAAAACAAGAATGGAGAATGCTCAAAGATCACATTTACCTACGAATATTTCAGCCAGAGACCGGGCAAAACAGAACCCAGATTTACTGCACGAACGTGGTGGGAAACTTTTTTGAAACCCCGTGCAACATCGTTCTGGAGCACCGAAGAATCTAAGAGAGAATCTAAGAAACTAAGCAGAAAGAATGTTTTATTTGTGAGAAATTTGTGATTGAGGAATGTTTAAGTCCTGCTTAAGCTGATAATAAATGAAACATTGGCAGCACTTACTGTGATGTGTCTTGCATGTAGTATGTCTGTTTATCTTTATATTGCTCTTTTTCATTCAGTGGTAGCCTAGTAACAGGATGTAAGAGAAGAATCACCTTTTTTCCCAGTTCTTACATATTTCGCATCTTTTTGCATATTTCACAACTATTCGCATACTTTGCAACTTTCCGCAATTTCCCCGCATAAAACCCTGCATATTTATTCGCATAATCAAGGATTTTAGCCTGTGGAATCAAGGACTTTAGCCCGTGTTTTTCTGGAGGGTCTAATATATGGAAGGACGTGGTGCGTTATGTCAACAATGTTTGTAGAGAAAACCTCTCTAAGATTACATCACTGAAATCCCCAGTCTCACCCCAACCAGTTGAGGCAGATGGCCGCCTTCCCTGAGCCTGGTTCTGTCGCTTTGTTTTGTTTTTATCCTCCCTGTTTTAGTTGCAGTTTCTTGGTTCCTTCCCACCGTCACCTAACCAGGGAATAGCCAGATTAATAATTGTGTAGTACTTGACAGTACTCCACAATATCAATCTGGGACCGCTCCATGTAAATCTGTTCGGAGGAAAGAGGCACGGATTGGACAATGCAACAGTATGTCCCGCCTCTGACAGGTTTGTTTTTAGCCAATCGCGGGATCTTCACAATGAGCGGAGCCAATTGGTAGATTAAACTCTTACCAAAACCCGTAGGTAAAAAAGCACAAACATCTTTACCATCCAGAAATGCGCAAAGCGCCTCTCGTTGTTCTTCCTTCAAAGAAGTGATAGGAGATTCAGCTAAAACTGACTTAATAGCAGCATCTACACGATCGTTGTCCTCCGTTGCCGTGTTTGTTTTGATCTACTGGCGCTTGGTGTCGTCTTCACACCCGGATATCCCGCCCCACACACGAATACTGCTGCGTGATTGGCCCGTGCCAACTTGGTTCTGTACGAACAGTGAATGCGGGGGCGGAGCAAGATGGTTTCTTGAGAGATTTGTGAACTCACAAATATCGCGAGAAATCAACTTGCTGGCAAGGTCACCAACTGATTGTTCATAAAGAATCCAGAGACATCTTTGGATTGTTCGATTCTCTGTCCTCTAGGTCTTCACCTTACTATGTTAAGTGGTATAAGATGACATAGGAAGCAATACTTCTTTCATTCTTTTAGGGGAGAAATATGTGTTGCTACGAAATGCAGCATTTCTTCAACAGAATGGACATCACCAAGCAACCAAGTATGACTATATTGGAGAAGATAACGAGCAGATTGGACCCTCTGGCAGGCCGGTTTTGGCCCGCGGGCTGCATGTTTGTCACCACTGTTTAAGGTCAAAAACTGCAGATTTATCAGCATGCAGTTTGTGGTGGCTGCAAGTGCTTAATGAACCGAAGGAGAAGCTTTTCATTCACAGTGTAAAGCTGAGAACGACTGATCGATAAATCCATCGTACTCATTTCTAGATCAATGCAGTCTGATTTACTGACATTAACCACATGAAATGTCATTTAACATCATCCATCTGCTGGCTGGAGAGTGTTTACTTAAAATGCTTGCATTTCCATTTGAAGCAGTCCAAGTATTTCGGCTCCTTTTGCAGATTAGCAGCAGATGGATATTGCGTCGGAAACAAACGTGCTTCTCAGACGTCTTTTCGCCTGCTTTGCCTCATTTGAATTAACCTCCATCCTCGCTGCCCCGCGATCCAAATACCACACAGATGGGCAAAGTAAATTCAACTTCACAAAAACATCAAACTATAAGAAGAAGAAGAAGTGTGTGCAGCTTCTCGTAATAGTCTAAATGGTTGCTTTCTACTAATTACAGCTTTCTCATTTACCATTTTAATTTGAATAAACTCCATTTATCAAAGCCCGGGATATCAGTGCATGAATAGATGCACATATGCTCAGCCATTTCATCTGCATTCTGTTTCGATTAGAGCGGAAAAAACTGCTAGTTCCCAAGTCCGACGCTGTACCCTTCAACATCATTTAAGATCACCCCCTTCTCTTCCCCCTAACGGCCCACACAGGCAATTCCGAGCTCGGCAAGATGCTATCTGGTCGACCTTAATAAATAAGGATGGAATAATGAGAGAGCATAGATAAGGGGGAGCCCAGAAAAAAAACATTTATCGCACACCTAAATCAAATGACCTTTTAGATGTAGTCCTTCACTTTTTTTTTTTTTTTTTTACCCCCCTCACCTCATGCCTTGGTGGAATCAATAACCCCAAAGGCTCCAGTGAGATGGAAAAGTGTTGGAAAAGGCGGCTTCTTCTTCTTCAAAGTAAAAAGAGTACGATTTTTTTTTTACCACTTCATTACCCAGAATGGCCATAATGTTGTCATCCAAAGCTCTCCCTGCGTTCTGTTCCGGAGCCAGCACCCCTTTTCTCGTTGGAGCTTCGTGACCCCCCCTCCACCCGCATAATTCTTTGTTTCTCAACCGTTCTATAATGGAGTCCGGTGTTCTGTCTGAGAGCAACACATTTCAGCTGCGATGACTAAATGCATTGTTCTCGGGCCAAAGAACTAATCACGGAACAGCGAGCGGTATTCCAGGACTTTGCACATTGATTTACTACATCTTCAGAACGCGTCTCTGCTGGACGTCCGCCCTAATTAGCTGGCTCCTCCGCGCTAACATGCTACTTCCTTGTTAAAGTTGCAGTTCGCGCTTACGACAGGCTTTCCGGAGACGAGTGGAAGTGGAACGTCTGTGCTGCAATTAGAACTACTCCCCAACATGCAGCGTGTCATCGAACATTTTGCAGCCCTTTTATTGTAATTCCTTGATTCTCTCACTGCCTGTTTTCTTTATTCTTTTTACGGTGGGGTTATAAGCAACTGCCTCACAACCCGAGACCTCCAGGGGCCTCACAAATCCTCCGCTTTACTCTCCGGCATTTGGTTTATTCTAATTTGTTTAATCATATCTTTGTCTGAGAAGGTGGAAATGTGCACCAATAAATCCTGATATAATAAAGTCTTAGGCGAGTCCAGCTTCATTACCTTCCCTGTGTTATAATCTAGTTTTAATCCTTGTTTATTTCAGATTACATTTTGCTTATTCGATGCATGGATAATAGGCATTAATGAGGCAGATAAAGGAGACCTACAGTAGTATTAGTGGTTACAACAACCACATAACTAGCAACTTTAACAGTAAGCAATATGCATTAAAGTGTAAAACTTACATGGCACAACAAATCAAAGAAAACGGTGGAGCATTTGGAGCAAAGGAGCACTGCGACAGACACCTGGCAGGAAACTCTAGTAAACGAAACAAGATTAAGGCTGCTCAATGAGATAAAATACACAAGTACCGCATTATAAGTACATTTTCACCAGACTGGGTGGAATATAGAGGTTAAAAGAAGTCTTAGCAGCTAATTTTGTTGATGTAAAACTGCACCTAGTCATTGGAATTCTGTTCTGTAGCCTTTCTACACTGTTATACACCGATCAGACACAATATTGAAACCACTGGCAGGTGAGTTATTAATTGTCTCATTATAATGGAATGTTTTGCTGGGAAACCTTGGGTCCTGCGATTCATGTGGATGCCACTTTGACACCCAAAACAAGCACGTCCTTGCTTGGAAGCATCACTCCTTGATGCCAGCACCTTGTCCTCCAACAACAGGACAAACAGCCTAAAGTTCCAGATTTAACTGTTAGCGTTTAGCATCCACTCAATGCATAGAAACAAGCCCAACGGACCCACAGGAGCCAAAAGATCCACTGGTATCTCATGTCAAACACCACAGGACACACCTAGGCTGCGCTGTATGCAAGTGAACCTACTGGTCAAGAGGTAAAAGTAAATGCCAAAGGAAGGCCTTACAGTCATCAAGCCTGGGAGGTTGCATTTTAAACTTCCTGTTCTCCTGCTAATGGCATGCTATGTGCCACTCTATTGAATAGCATCTGTATGATTAAGGTTTGTTGTCTTTTGTACTGGTAAACATAAGTGTCGCCAAATCCACCAGGGTTAGACCTCCATCCTTGGGAGTTCATCCTCCTTAACATCATGGCATTTTCCATGTATGTTCAATCCATGGCTTAAAATGTTCATGAATAACTATGCCCAGGCAAAAAAAAAAAACTTGCCTGTGCTGCTCATTAACAGCCATTTACTTCACTGTTTACCTCCAGTGTCAACAAAGGAAGTAATGGACCGGTTTTGCAGCAATAGGAGCATAAAATGTCCAGGTGTATGCCAGAGAATAGTGTTGCTGTTTGCTATCGCTGCATAAACTGTTAGTTGCCATTGAACATAACTTGGGATTTTCCAAGTCAAATTGCCACATACCACACCTATTTGCAGTCACCTTTGAAGTCAAACTTTACCAGACTTACCTTTTAAACCATAGATATAAGCACTGCAATCTTTTGTTCCTTCTATTGGTGAGTTTTGTAAAAGAAAAGTAAGAAATTAAAGTTAGTCTGTATGGCCTGGTTTTAATCTGCCAGACAGAAAGAATCAAAGCTGAGAAAACACAGAGTAGAAAGGACAGAGAAAGAGAAATATAGGAATAAACAAAGATAAATGGAAGACATGGCAAGCTTTAACTGAGAGGAGAGTCACTCTTTGTCTGTGAAGAACCCTTGTTGACCTAAAATGCTTCTTGAGTCCTCCACATTTAGACACTCGTGATGCTCCAAACTATCTCTCCTCGACTCGTTCCCAGACTTCGCACTGAGCTTGACTCTCCAAAAATAATTACACCGTATTCCCATGCGGGGGCTGGATATCTGCAACAGCGCGGATCAAAGTAATGCCATTTTCACGGCCATTTGAAAAGCAGCGCATCGAGATTTTTACAAGTGAATACTGCATGTACACACACGCTCGAATCATTTCACATGATTTCCCAGCTCCTCTCATCCACTCACTGAAACTCGAAGGAGTATTCTTTTACTCTGTAGCTCACACCAGGCATTCGTATCTGTTAATTATGGAAAAGGTAGCGCGCTGAGAAAAGAAACGCCTCTGTAACAAAGCGCCTGGACAAGAGTGTGTTACGTACATATATGATTAGTCTTATTTTAGGTTTCTTTGTAGCGCGGGAGAAATTAAGTGAAGTCTGGTGTGTGGCATGGAGCATAATTATAAGTTTGGCTGGCTAATCTGTTTGATTACAGGGTCATCCCTACAGCCATCTCTCATAATTCTAATAACTCGGATATTAGCTGGAGGAAATGAGATATAATTGGCTGGGTGAGCGAGGATGTCGCCATGTAGGAGGCTGTAGCTGCTCAGTTGATGCCAAATACATAGTTTAGCATGAATTCACATCTTGAACGTTGAGTTTATATCAAACACATTCTTGAAGATGATGTGAAAGATGTCAGTCAAACTCTGACGCAAATTTAACAAAGATCAAGACCACCTGAAGATAAGGGTCTGGTACCAAGCCGATTCTGGTGTGTTTTGAGTCTAGCATGAACTGAAAAGCTGTTTTGGATTTGTTAGCACATCCAGATTGTTTTGGGGTTTTTTTATGTTGGAAGATGCGCTACTGTCCAAAAGTTTGGGATCACTTAGAAATGTCCTGATTTTTGAAAGAAAAGCAGTTTTTTTTTCAGTGAAGATGACATTAAATTAGTCAGAAATACAGTCTAGACATTGTTAATGTGGTAAATGACTATTCTAGCTGGAATTTTTTAATGGAATATCTCCATAGGGGTACAGAGGAACATTTCCAGCAACCATCACTCCTGTGTTCTAATGCTACATTGTGTTAGCTAATGGTGCTGAAAGGCTCATTGATGATTAGAAAACCCTTGTGCAGTTATGTTAGCACATGGATAAAAGTGTGAGTTTTCATGGAAAACATGTAATTGCCTGCGTGACCCCAAACTTTTGAATGGTGGTGTAAATCATGAGTGAATGAAGTGGTCATCTCAAACACTTGAGCTCACACTGGCAGGGTTTCATATATGACAAACCAGTGGAACCAATACTGTCAACTTGCAGAACAGATTTTCATCATTCAATCATTTTTCTTCTTCAGAACTGGTTTCCAGATCAAGCATTTATGGCTGAATTGGCCAAATGAGACACCTTGTCATTGTGTAGTGGAGAGTACTTTTGCGCTATATGTGCAGACTTGTTTCAGTGCGTGAATGGAGTATTTACTTCTAAGCTTCTAAATGTGTCATTTTAATTTACATAGATGAGTTTATGGAGGTTTAATCGATGCCTAAAAGAAATCAAACCCACTTTGTATTGCTGAGATATAGTCTTTGTGTGTTGTTCTTGACCCCTGAAGGTACGCTGTAGTATTTTTCACTAGGCATTAGCAGCAGATCCTCTAATTCATGTAAGATGAAAAGTGGTGTCTTCATGGATCAGGAAGGTTCAAGAACATCCTGTCACGGGGTACGGTTTGTTATTCCTCGGTCCATTGTTGGTAGAGACTCACCATGGCTGAAAAGAAGTACCAAGCAAACCTTTCCATTTCAGAAATACTCCAATGCAGTCATCTGGCCATGACAATCTGGCTCTTTTAGAAGTTGCTCCAGCCTTTACGCATACCCGACTCTCATATCAAACAAGAACTGATGGTTTACTTACCATCTATACCAGACCTTGACATTGCACTGTATGTTAGGAGGCAGTCAGTGGTTTTCACTCCATCTGTGAGTGGTTGTAATGTTTTGGCTTGTCTGTGCGGCTGACAAATGAGAACAGGTTGCAATAAAACTCGGTTATGTCTTAGTGAGTGCGCTGTTATACTAGGGAAACTAAATGGATGCACCAGGCACCATAAAGTGTAGCGCAACCTGCTGCCAGTTTCAGATTTTGAACACATTGCTGATGATGCAAGATGGCATCATGTAAACTACCCAATCATTGATTTATGTACTCATATAACTTTATGTTCTTGGTCGTATACTTTTTGTTACACAGTACCTGAGCTAAAAGGCAAAAATGTACTTTACCATTCCTCCAACCGAGGTGTGAAAGCGCCTCACCCAGGATTAGCTCATCTGTACTCATAGATGAATAAATGAACTGGTGGACATCACGGCAAACTGGTGTAGCCATGTGTTGTGTGATCACGTCTAAGGGCAAACATGTAAGTAGCTGTCCAAATGACTACACTCAAAGATGGGGGAACAATGCCTGCCATTGTAGCGTCCTCCTGACTACACCACACTGTGTTCTAGATCTTTCTCTAACAACTCTTCATCTGTTAAGTGCCGTCTTTGACAGGAAACTTTGGACACACTCTTGTAGAAACCTCCCGTGGTGTTACATGTAGTCGTACACATGAAAAGTTGAACAATGGGTTTTGTGCGTCGACTGAAAAGAAGACTACTTTCACACCACCGCACACCTGGACGATAGCTGCAGTCATTTCTTACAGAGCTGCGAGACCCAGCACCCAACTGATTGTGCCGTGAGAAAAAGGGATTAAAACGCTGCTGGGTTCGACTTTGTTCGAATCACACTGAGGCCTCAATGACAGCATCTCTATTCGCTTTGTTCAGACGCTCTGTTTTCTTCTCACTGTGCGTGTTTACCTGCTGATTATCTTATTGTCGTCCTTGTTAGAACATCATTAAAACACACAGCCTGCAGTGTGAGCCACGCTTTGCTCGATTCCGCATTGATCCCTCTCCATCACACAGTCACACTTACTCAGCCCTGCTGCCACCGCTGACTGCAGGAGCTGTCGGCGTAGAGAATAAAGCCGAGCAGATGGCTCCTCTTGTTTGTTCTTGTTTTGGAGTTAGTATCGAAGGAAACTCTAATTCCAAACACTGTTACACAAGGAAGCCTATCAGCAGACGTATATTATTCATAGCTTTTCTACAGATGAAGACCCTCATTGGGCCAAAGTAGAGCTTCATTGCATCATCAAATATGTGGATTGTTAAGAAATGGCATTCAGGATAAGGACAGACTATATGGCAAAGGTGCTCTTACATGAGACTAGCTTTGTTAAACCTACCACTTTTGGAACTTCTTAAAATGCCAAATGGTCAGTTCCCTTTGGTTTAGCCATTCCTGACACCGGTGTAAGGCTGTTTCATTAACAGCGATGGTTCCGTGTGGAGAGTCTCATGATTGTGAACATTTCGTCTCTCTCCTCAGGTTTAGCATCGATGAAGGACGGACATGGAACGTTCACAACTTCACCAGCACCTCCGTGTTCGTCGATGGACTCCTGAGCGAGCCGGGGGACGAAACCCTGGTCATGACGTGAGTGAAAACTCAAGTTCAAGAGAAAAAAGTTCAATTTTAGGATTTCTGACAGAGCAGTGGAAGACAGATCTCTAAGGGTTTAGTTGAATTCACTGAAAACTATCTCAAAGACTCGAAAAATGGAATCTCCCATTGCAATATTTTTCTGTGAACGACCAAGAAAGCTATATAGATACAGGTGTTAAACATGTGTATCGACATATTGTTATTAACACGAAAATACAGCAATGAAAGATTCTATTTTTGAAGACCTTCAGAAATCAAATCTTCTGTTGCAATATCTTTGTTTAAATAACAATATTCAGCCAACAAAGCTACATCAATACAAGTGTTAAATCTACATAATTTTTAGTTGAATATATTATTTACACTAAAATTTGCCAATGGAAGATTTGATTTCTGAAGGCCTCCAAACACTGAATTTCCCATTGCAATATTTTAGTGTAAACAACAAGATATTCAACCAAGAAAGCTGTGCAGATCTCGGTTTTAAACACATGTATGCATGTAATTCTTAGTTGAATATATTGTTATTAACCCTAAAACATAGCAGCGGAAGTTTCCATTTTCGGAGGCCTTTAGAAGTTGAATCTTCCATTGCAATATCTTTGTATAAATAAGAATATGTTCAACTGAGAAAGCTATGTAGGTGCCTCCTGTAGTTTAACCCTTTTTCACTCCCCTCACTCTCTCTGTTTGTTTCTAATGACTCGTCAGAGGAGGTCTGCCAGACAGTACCCTACACTCAAGACAGCTCGAGTTTCTCTTCCACCACAACAATTCCCTCTCGAGCTGTTGGAGCGCGGCGCCCAATTTCGTGGCGCTAACAGCAGCTGGTCTCACTCCTGATTTCCTGCAAAGCCGTTCTCTCTCTATCTCTCTCTTGACTCCCAGATTTGCCATTACAGCAGAGGTTGATAAGAGATGGGGCCCACAAGTGCCCCCTGCTCTGCCTCCCTGTCTCGCTTTTCGCCTCTCTGATATTGTATTCCGGTGGTTCGGCTTTTGTATTTGCGCGCTCCTCTGCTGGGCTCTTTGCCAGCCACCGCCAGGCTCAGACCAGAGCAGAAGTCTGGTCCAGGCCCTTTTATTCAAACTTACACATCAGTCTTCCCTTTTCATACATTTTTCATGCGGAAGATTGCACATATTTTAGTAATGATCAATAGTAGGCCTGTACCAGTTATTTATAGGATTTCAACCCTTAGCCTTAAAGTATGCATGAATGTGTTGGAGAATTTGCATTTTTTAGCCACACCAGCAGCTTGGATGTAGATAATGACTGTTCTTCAGACTGTTGGACTAATTTCATTATATAGACATTTATATAATAAGATGAATAATCCTCTGACCTTTCCTCTCTTTTGGCTTCACTTGTTCAAAATGTGAGTTCAGGACAGGATAGTCTAAAAAGAAATGCTTCAAACGGCCTCAGCTTTACTTTAGGGTCAGTGCTACAATGCTAACTCATTGCTAAAAGACTTACTAAGAGTTTGACATACTAGGACTTAGCATTTAACATAGAAACTGTGAACAGGTTTAACATGCTAAACTGTCAGCTAATCTTGCTTCAGTATCCGCTGCGATCATACCATAATACCCCTAATGCAACAGTTTCACAGCATTAGCACTACTCAGGAATAAAAGGGGATGCTAACGTGCTTTTTTCTGCGTAACAACTCTTTCCTAGTGCACTCTCAGAGGCCAACAAACACACTTTGGGTCCAGATTCACATCTGTTCTTCTCAGTCAAATTGTTCTGGAGGTATTTGTTGCACATATCAAACTAAACTGGACTTTTTCAACATTGCTGGTTGTCATGACATGAAATGTGTTCATATTTATAACCTGCATGCAGCTGTTCCAGCCTATTACTCTCGCGTGAATAACTTATGAACTTGTCATTGAATAGACATGTTAACATCTATGCTATGACATGCTCATAAGTATTTACTCAAGGATAATGCATAGATATGTCAATGTCTATGCATTATCATATGTATGCAAACACTGCATACATATGATATGTCAATAGAATATGACAAGGAAGAGAGGAGCTGCAACCTTGTAGTCATGCATATTTGTACGTACCAAAAGTATTGGCACCAAACGTCCCTTGTCCAAAGATATTAATGTTTCAGCAGCAAATTAAGTAATCTGGTTCTGAAATTACAGCAGATTTATGTGTTTCCTCCAACATACATAGGTGTGGCATTACTTCCCATTTTGTATGAAAAATAAACTTGGATTTGAGTTTCATTGCAATGACTGTTGAAAACTGTGGTAAAACTGCAAGAGTAGGTCATAACTGTGCACAGGTAGACAGTGGTGATCCTAAAATGTGGGTGGTCCAAGGCAAAGTAGATTTTGGGAGCCCCTAGTTTGGTAGTGAGGAATATTTGCCTGATAGTTGATAGTTGTTTCCATTAGGAACTAAGCATTTTTTAAAAAGTCATAGTATGCCATCATTATGTTTCTGATACTGTCAGATTCCAGGCAATCTCCTCAATATAATTATGGTGAGATTCATGGAAAAACGGGACAATTTCAATAGTTGTCTGTAATTTAAAGCCTAAAATTTGAAAGTGTTACATATTGAATGATGGAAGATCTGGATAGCCTAGACTGTTTGTTAAAAAACAAAGTACATCATGTATGGTTAGTGGTTATTTTGACCAAGACAGCAATTGAAATGGCCCTGAAAATAATCCAGGGCTCATAAGGTTAAAGCTAACATGAAGCTTTGCCAGACGGAGTGGGAATCTTTGTCCTTGTAGATTTATAGCGACAACAAAACGACACACAACTACCAGGAAGTGTCAACAAGAAATGAAACTTTGCACCTAAACTTTTGAAGGTAACCCCTCGATTGGATTACTGGTACTGTCTTCAGATTTATGGTCTGTCCGACATAGATAAGCATCATGGAAAACTCTAACAAGCAGTTTCTTTTTCCCCTCTGCTGCATACGATTTAAGGACAGTACAGTTCAATTGGATTTCTGGTGTTATCGGGAGCCTCATGAGGCCGCTAACAGAACTGTCGGCTTACAGTGTTGCTATTTTTGTCTTACGCAAAAAAAAAAACCTCAATCTGGCCGATTCTTTGACAGGAAAATTAAAAACATTAAATACTGGCTCAAAATGTCAGCCATCAGCAGCTTCAGACCCAGACTGTTAGGCTTCAAGAGTTCATATCTTTTTAGGCGCAAAGTCTGTCTCCCTCTCTCTCTCCCTCTCTCTCTCTCTCTCTCTTCTCCCAATCTCTCCATCAGTAAGTTAGCTGGAGTGAGACTTGTCACATCATCTCAGACTCCAGGCCTTGGCGCGCAGATAAGGCCGGCTTCCAGCTGTAATCCGCCAAGAAGGGCAAAGAGATGGTCACACACACGCACAGATACACACCGACTCACACACACACACACAGACCGCCACACGAGGGGGAGAAGCTTGAACATTCAGGCTCACTCACCAGTATCTGCCATGTCAGACACACACCCTCTGGGTCCACACACACACACACACACACACACATATATATGCTTTGCCCATCTGGCTCCGGCGAGATAGGGTCGGCGGCCAAGGAGGGGTGGTGAGGGCAGCTCATGTCTGACAGATTAGCCAGGGTCTATTTCCTTGCCACGGAGTTTCGATTTTTGACGGCACAGCCTGCCATCCCATAATGAAGTCTTTGAGCAGTGACTTAGCACCAAGGACAGGTGGGGGACCAGAGCCCGTCCACCACTCATACTAATGACAGCTGGTCAAATATCAGAGACTGCTCAGACTAACAATGGGCTTCTACTGTGTGAGATCATCGCGCCAGCTCGTTCTGCTAAAGCTCAACCATTTGGCTCTTCTTGTTTTCCATGCGCCATGAGAAACATACTTAGACAAGCAAACACAAATGAAATCTCTGCCTCTAATCTCGTTCTGTACTCCTGGAAATGACTTCCAAACAAATTCCCGATCCTGTTTTCTCCTCCTTAGCGTTGGAGCTGGTAATGAGTGTTGATTTGTTTTCACCGAGTTGATTGGAGTGTTGTTTGTCCACTAATAGGGCTTTTATGGCTCTTGAGTGCCTATTCAAAAGTAGAGAAACAAACAAAAAAAAAAAAAACGTGCTAAATTAACTCTGAGACTGGTGGGAATTAATACACAAGCAAAGCAACTGGAGGTATTTGAAAATGAATAGTGATTAAATTGTGGTGTTTCGGACTAGATTGAGGGTAGATGCATGAGCGAGACAAAAAGTGTGTCCAGTTGAAGTCTGTGGATGACGAAATAACTTTTCTTTTGATTTATGTTGTTCTGGAATATGAGATAAATGCCTGGATTAAAATACTGCTGCACGTCAAATCAAACTTTCCAGAACACTGAAAGGTTTGGACCCTGTGCAAGAATATTTTATTTAATTTAATCTGACAAATGTTCAATTAAAATTAAGTGCACAAACTGACTGATACATAATGACGCACAGTGGAACATGAAATTTTTTGCCAAGGCTATAAAGAAGCACTTTATACTACAGGAGTGAAGTGTAAAAAAAAAAAACTAAAACTGAACATTGCCAGTGACAGCGTACACCAAAAAAAAAATCATCTTGCTTCAGAAAAGTGGTCCATGACTAAACTCAAAGATGGTCAAGATGAAAATGCATGTGTGTAGAGCCCCCCCAAAAAATGTTTTTTCTCATTTTTTGGCTTTATTAGAAAGAATTAGTGGAGATACAGATAAGAAATCAGCATTTAGGTGGTAGACGGGGTAAAACCTCCAACAAAAATTCCAAGTAATCTTCCTTACAGCTGCTCAAGTATATGGGATGCCTTGACAAGAAATACCCCCCCCCCCCAAAAAAAAAAAAAAAAAAAAGCCAGTCTTGTTGAAACCAGTTTAGCAATTGCATCACAATGTACAGGCGGTCCTCGGTTTATGGCGTCCTCGACTTACAGCGTTTCATCAGAACTGGCTATGGGGGTCCTCGGTTTACGACGGACGGTGTTTTGTTGTTTGTCGCCTCAACTAGGTGGCGAGCGGCGCAGATGAATACATCGTCATGTGGCACTATAAGACGACTTTGGTCATTGGTATTCATGACTTTTCCAAATAACTGATTGATATCATGATGCAAATAGCGGCTTTGTTTACATTTTTGCCGGAGATCCAACGTACGGTGAAAGTCTACTTGCATCACACTGTAGGAACAGAACTCCGCTTGACCCTCAGCTTCATCGAAAGTTGTGCTTCACTGGTGAGAAGAAGAATGAAGCTTTTTTTTCTGTGGACCAAAACCTTCTGCAAAATAATCCATCAAGCAGGCCGAGACTTTATATTTCCGTCAGGTTTTTCTTATAGTAGTTCCTGTGATTTGAGCTTTGACTGGTGCTCTTTTAATCGTCTCACTAGATTCTCCTGTCCAACAGTTGTTCAATTATATCTGAAAAAGAAATTTCATGGGTAAGCGTGCCATGTCAGCTGTACCTGATAAAGTTCATTTTTGCTCTGGACTCTCCTAGCAAGTTAATCAGACCCTGACTAGAGGAAAAGTATAACTTCTTGTAATTTAAGAGGACTCACAGTTTTTAACGAAGCAAGCCCAAAAAAGGGTTTTTTGGACGTTAGAAATGTGGAGTGGAGAGCCAAGCAGCACATAGAAGAACAGGAATGAAAGAGGTAAAAGGAAGACAATGCGGAATGAGAGCATATGTGAGTCCACAGCTGAGGCATCCATCACTTCCCTTTAATGATGGCGGTGAAGACAACATTAGTCACGCTCGCCTTGCACTCCAACGAGGTGATCGCAGGCCGCCACCGGCACAGCAACAGATGTCGGAGTCGCTGACTTGAGTCACATCAGTCTGCTTCAAAAATCAACACACAAGGAAAAGACAGCTGGGCTCAGGAATGGGAATTAGCCACCTGCGATGCCCTGTAGAGCATCGCCATCTAGTGGAGAGGAAGGGGAAGTACATCTTCATCCCTTTTTGAGGAGTTTATTTATGCTCCCAGAGGAGAAATAATCCACATGTAATGCTGCGAGAACAGTTTGGGTAAAGATTAGCTCTGTGCTCACGTCGTTTGTATTTCACAATAAGCCAGATGTTACACAACTGGGCAAATACAAATGAATGATGACTTGCACAGTCTTTTTTAAAAAAGAGGGGATTTGAGTGTTGAATGAGGTTTTCCAGTCCTGCTGCATGCTTTTTCAAAACTCAAACACAAGGTTCCGGTAGCACTGATCTCACTCAGCAGCCAGGTCCATGGTGGACTGAAGACTTTGTGCCTCAAGAGGTGAAAGTATAATAAAATATTATAAGTAGGTGGACTATCCCACTGCAAAGGGTTACAATGTGACCTTTATGACCATTTTGAGGCCCTGAATTTGGAATTTAACTGGCACCATCTTGGTTTTTATAAACTGGATATGACTGGAGAAGAGTGTTGGTGATGCAACAGACGGACACACCATTCAGTAAATCAATCTCTGTGTCTAACCTTTTAATTTCCATCGTATAGTCATATCTTTCTGCATGTGTTTGTGTGTTCGCAGTGTGTTTGGTCACATCAGCTACAGGTCAGACTGGGAGTTGGTCAAAGTGGACTTCAGGCAGTCTTTCCCCCATCAGTGCACTGAGTCTGATTATGAGTCCTGGCAGCTCACTGATCTGCAGGTAATACACACAAACACAATACAAACACAGACTTACACTGTGTGAATGTTCTTAGATGCGCCTGTATAATCAAATGCATCAACACAGAACCTAAGATTCTGCCATTTAATTGAATTCTATTATACATTTATTGCTGAAGTCACAGCTGGGTTGCATAAGATTGTCGCGCACGTAGTAATGTGGTTATTGAGTGTTCATGTGTGCTTGTATCACCTCCAGGGAGAGAAGTGCATTATGGGCCAGGAACGGACTTTTAGAAAGAGAAAGGACACGGCGTTCTGTATCAAAGGGAAAAGCTACATCTCTGCTCTCACCAACAAATCCTGCCAGTGCACTGAGAAAGACTTCAACTGGTGAGCCACAAATTCATACCAAGCACTGAGCAGAATTCAAATCAGATTAGATTTTCTTGGATTATTGTAGCTGAAAACTCCACTAGAGAGAGTGCCAACGACTATATATTGAACTGAACAAGAAAAAAACACATAGAAAATCTCTGTGTCTCAATACCTCTACTCTGGACGTTATTTTCTCAGACCAAAATTGTTTTGCTGCTTGTGTACACATTTTTATATATGCAATTTTTTTAAAGCCACGTGTCTGTGTTGTGTGTAGTGACTATGGTTTTGAGCGATCCCACACTGAGGGCGAACGCTGCTTCGCTGACTTCTGGCACGATCCGGATTCGCCACCCGAAGACTGTCATCTAGGACAAAACTACGAGTCCAGCACTGGGTCTGTGAACACACACACACAAATGGGCTTTAGTAGCATGAAGTATCAAGAAGATATATTGCCAAAGCCACCAGATACAACAGCTGTTTGATGCTGTAGCGACTAAACGCCAAAATCCTGACTCTCTTCCTTCTTGACCTTAAAACGATTAAGTTATAAATATGCTGGACAACAACTTTAAAATGGCCAGACATGCTCTACTGTTAGCGTCCATGTTTACTTCCGTAAACACTGAACACGCTCTCTGCGTGTGTCATTGTTGTGTCCTCTTCTGCGCATGCGGGACACTTTTGAGTCCTGTGAGGTTCACACAGGAGATCACATACAAGTTGCATTTCATTGGAAACAAATTCGCAAAAAAATCGGATTTCACAAAAATATTGGAATTGAGCATTAAGCCCTGCAGTCTGAACGTAGCCACATGGACTATGGGTGCTTCCTTGTTGCTCAGCAGAGGGCATTTAGGGTGGTTTAGCTGGTAAAGATCTTCAGAGATGCTTAATTACATCCAGCATATATACAGTATGTTGAATCAAGCCAAGATTCACTAGGATAGTGTTTCAATGTCCTTGTGGTACATTCAGGAGCTGCCCTGACAGCCAGATTGATAATTGTGCTCTCAGAATCCTTTAAAATTTCCAACATCTGCATGGTAGCAGATGTAAACGAACGATTGGGCTTAGATTTGTGCTGATACCGATAAGTTAAAAGTAGCTTTGATCTGGCTCATTGTTAATAAAGATCAATATGTATTAATCATGCATGTACAGTGTGTCATATACATACGTATGTGTGTCAGCAAGATATGTCCTGTGTCAAGTCATTTATTGCTTTAAAATCTGGCATTCAAAACTGAATGTTGAGGGAAACGTTCCTTATTTTATTTAATGTTTTCCATTGTAGGTACAGACAGTGGCGACATATTCTGTAATCACTGTCAACTTAGTTCCCAGTATTTCTTTAAAAATTCTGTACCTACCCTCTTCCTCACGCTTGTACTATCCTCTGCTGTGTTTCAGCTACAGGAAGGTGATATCTAATGTATGTGATGGAGGGCTAAACAAGCAGCAAAGCACAAAACAGCACAGCTGCCCCTTGTTGCCTCCTAAAGGACTACAGGTCGGCATAAAAGGGCAGATGCTGGCTGTGGCACCAGGTGATGACATCACATTCATTGTCCACCAGGAGCAGGTAGGATCAGAGTTGTTTTCGGTTGGTTCTTCCTTCCTTTTATGATTTACAATAGTTTAAAGGCCTTGTTCCTTCCTAACAGGGCGACACCAGCAGCACCAAGTACCAGGTGGACCTGGGTGATGGAGTTCGAGCCATTTACCAGAACCTGACGGTGACGGATGAACCCATCCAGCACCGCTATGAAAACCCAGGAGTTTATAAGGTCACAGTGAAGGCCGAGAACATGGCAGGACATGACGAAGCCACCATGTACATCCAGGTCACAGGTCAGTCTCCCAGTTAACAATCAAACAGTAATCAATAAATTATGAAAGAGGACTTCTGGACTCTTTTTGCTTCCTGCTGCGGGTGGTAGTGAAGTTTTTGATTTCTGTAGTTCTCAGCACCAAAATATCACACAGCCTGTCAGTAACCTGCAACTCCTTTGATCTGTATTTCTTTCAAAGAAGAGGATGATGAAAACATCTCTTTGCAGTCAGTTCATTCATCTCTGATATGTCTACCTTTGCCAAAAACCCACCCCATGCTGTTCGGGAGACAGGTCTGAATCTCTCTTTTGTGGTAGCTTTTCATTTTTTATTTCCCGAGCAGAAATGATTTCCTGCCATTTGCTTGATGGCTCTGTCTCAAAAACACAAAGCGCTGCTCTCTCTTTGTGTTTACGCTGATCAACCACATCATTAAACCCGCAACAGGAGAAGTAAAGAACACAGAATATGTTTTTCATGGTGGTAAATGCTGAGAGGTGGGATGTATTAGACGGCAAGTAAACAGTAAGTTCTTTCACTCCATGTTTAGTAGCAGGAAATATTGGCAGAATAAGGATCTGAGCAACTTCAAAAAGGGTCAAAATGTGATGGTTAGACAACTTGATCTCCATAACAGCAGGTCTTGTGGGGCGTTCCCACAAGATGCAAAAGGGGTCGAAGAGAGGACAACAAGTGAATTTAAAAGTGATGCAAATGGAGCTGGCACATGCCTTCCAATCCAACAAAAGACCTGCTGAAGTACAAATTGCTGAAAACCTTAATTCTGGCTATGATGGACACAGTAGCTTTCTCTATATGGGTCCAATGCTGAACATATGGTCCAAGGCGGGACCATGGACTACACTGACATCTCCCATGGACTCACACAGCATACTCCCTGATGAAACTGACCTCTTTCAGCAGGATTGTGCTTCATGAAACACTTCAAGATTTAACTAGGTTTGGGCTTCACGATATTTCTATAATTTCATTTGTGTGACTTTGATTAGCATTGTAAGAAGATTCAAATCAATCATTTACAGTTTACAGTGTTTCAATGAACTTTTGTGCTTTATTTAAAAAACAACAACATTGTGTTTAATCTCTTGCAGCCCCTCTACAGGAAGTGCACCTGGAAGTGGTTCCCATCGCTGGAAGGAACCACGAGGTCAACCTGACAGCCATAGTTCTTCCCACTGAGGCCAACATGACCGTCTTTTACTGGTGGATAGGAGACAGCCTCCGGGTAAAGGACACACTGCATCTATCCAGTCATCTTAAACTCAGAGTTTTAAAGCTGCTTACGTTTAGTAAAACCTTATGCAGAGGTTACTTCAAATCCAAATATATGGAAGCAATAAAACCACTGCAAATCCAAATGACGCAAAGAACTTTATGGATTTAAGGCTATTCTTATTCTCTTTTTAGCAGTTTTTTTGTCTCTACCAACCCCTGAAAAAATGTGTGGCTCAGTAGCTGCTAAATGTTGAAGTATGTTCACCTGCTAGCTAGTTGCTAACATTGTCTGCTTGCTGCCTGGTGCTAAGCTAATAGGCTAAAATGGGTTCAATGGCTTTGTAAAGCTCAGGCAAACAGGTTCAGGTGTTAATTCTTTGCGGATACTTAACTAACAGTAGCAACTTTGAGATTACGCAGCCATCTGATCTGTTTTTACATAGAAAATGTTGATTGTTGCAGCTTTCAAGAGAATTCTGACACTCTCTAAAAATCTTGCTAGCGGTAACTTCCAGTGATTTAGATTTTCGTGTCAACCAGGATACCTGTTTTCTGCTGCCAGATTCTCCAGACACGCTGTAGCTAACTTATGACTTTCTCACACAGCCCACGCTGACTCTGCAGAACAGTCTTCTGACTCGTTTTCCAGAAGCAGGAGAAGTTTCTGTCACCGTCCAGGCTTCCAACGGCCGATCCATGGTGCAGGACACCAGGACCGTCCGAGTCTATGGTAAGTTTTTCTCAGTCTCTGTTTGTTTCGTCGTTACACAAGTAAACTGTACTAACTTAAAGCTTTACATTCAGAAAATAAAGAAGTGAGACATGAAGTTTTGTTGAAGGTTCAGGTCACCTATTGGCCAGAAGATAAAACATGGAATTATTGTATTCCTACAGACAAAAAAATCTTTAAACATGACAGTTCATTCTTGTCCTTAAGTTGGATTTGAAAAAAGAGAAATCTATTGAGGCCTTCATGTTGCTTTGGCTGTTTCAAGAGCTTTCAACTGCATCTCAGGAGATGGAGTTGTCAACATTCTTCAAATAGAGTTCGGAGAGCACAAGTCAAACTTAAACAACTTTTCCTGGCCTATGACTCACTCAGACACATCTGAGGCAATTCTGCTGCCTGACATTTTTCAGCTGTTGCCTTAAAATGTTGTATGATCTCAGCTCTTTTCGTTGGTAAGTGAGTCAGAGGATGAATTATGTGCTTGTTTTATTTATGAGGTGCAGGGTTTCGTGTCTGAAGAGAGTGATAACGTCGTCTCTGTTTAAAGTGCAGCAGTAGTGGAACTTTAAGCCTGAATGATGGCTGTGAACCAGCTCAGTTAAAATAAATAATATTAATTGTAGCTGAATGATGCATATTATTCTGTACACACTCCTGTACATCCTCGTGTTGTTTGTGACCGAGTTCCTTCCATCTGTTCATCTGTTCTTTCACCACTCACTATGGATTATTTTATACTTCTGTGGTGATTCGGTTTCTAGATTTGGCTCATAACTGTGATGATTTGTTGACTTTTCCTCCAGATAACTTCCAGGTCATCCCCCTGAGCTTCAGCAGGAACCTGGACCGCTTCAACCCAAACATTCCAGAGTGGAGAGACGACATTGGCCAAGTGGTCACCAAAATACTGGCCAAGGTAGGTCTACAAACACACTACAAAAATCAGGAGGATTGGATTTGGATGATGATTTCACAACAACACCGCCTGCATACTTGTGTTCATAAAAACAGTTACGATTTTTGTGCTCATCCAGGATTGACTCTGACAAAGCAAGAGGTTCTTCAAAGCTGTATTTTACTAAAACCAGCAGCAATTTTGTGGTTAGATTCAAGATAGATGAGAGCAGTTCAGACAAGCAGTAAGGCTAAAACAGCTTCATCGGTCTGAGGAATTGCATAATTGGATGGAATTCTCTTTTGAGTAATTACTAGCAATCTATTCCGATTTTTGCCGATAGACACTTTAGTCCCATTATGAAGATGAAGAATACTGAATAGCGCAGCTTTAAGACATGCCGACCTTTCGTTTTCTCAGATCACAGGCGTACCTCTGGAGTCGCTGGTAACAGTGGTAAAACCAGGCCTCCCCACCACTGCTGACCTGTACATCCTCCCACTGGACAGCAAACCAGCCAAGACGAGCATGTTTGTAGATAAGGTACTTATACACAGATGATACACACAGATGTACGGTTTTTTGGGGGGACTTCTTGTTTATTCCTTACCTGCCATTTCTTAGATACAAGCATCTTTCCTTACTGTAACATTTTCTTATCCTTAGCGTATTCCAGCCATCATGCAGGCCTTCAGCGACAACAACGTCAGCTTTGTGGTGCGAGGAGGTCTACAAGTACTGGTGATGCTAGCTGACCCAAACGCAGGTACACTTTGCCATACTGCATTACTTCCCATATAGTCTGCTTTTTAGAACCACCATTAAATATTTAATGATAACTGCATGTTTATTTCCAAGGACTAGGTCTTATTGCTAATGACTCAACAACTACAGCAGCAGAGAATGGTGCGTTCATGAACAATATACCTGCAGCTTTCTGTATGGAAGCACTAAGCCTCAACACTCTCGCTCCAGCTTTGACTTCTGTGCCTTTTCCTTTCCTGGTTTCCCAACAAATCAAAATCTTCTCCATCCTGAGGCTCTCTGTGTTTTGCTATGCTTAGGGTGACCATATTCTGTTTCTCTGAAAAGAGGACACACTTCCAGCTCGCGCGCAAAAAATTTTCAGTCCCCCCCCCCTCCCCTTTTTAGGGGTTTTCCCAGGCGAAACTAACCGTGACGTCACCCGTTGGTTTCAACGCCGAGAAAATGAAGCCTGGATTTTGCTACTTCCTGGTCGCCGTTTTGGATTTTTTGGAGCCAGTGACGTAAAAAGCGTCATCAAACAGACTGGACCGGAGAGCAACTAGGGGCAGGATTGGCTGAGGACTCTCTTATCCCGCCCACATTTTACCGCAGAGGCTTCTGTTGCTGTCTATCAAGTATAGCCACGCCCCCTGGCTCTGCCAACTTTAACGATTTATTTAAAATTCAGTATTGATTTATTTTAAGATCGACCACCTGATCTCTCATTTTGACCATGAAAACTAACGGGAAAAAAATCCTGAGCTGTAGAACATCAGTCTATCAAATTTTATTTTCTCCAAAAATGAATTGGGGTCTATGGAGAAAAAGCTTTTTGGAGCCAACCCTCGCGGACGGCGGGATATTGCAAGTTTTTGACACTTCCGGGTGGGCTTCAATTCTGGAGCCAGATGCTACGTCCACTGTATATACAGTCTAGGGGTTTTCCGTGGGTCAGGGGGCTTTCTGTGCTTCTAACTCAGTTAAACAGATATTCTGAATTCCCCAGAAAAGAACACTTTACCTGGATATACAGAAAATAGCCCAAAACACTCACAAACAGTTGCTTTATAAATAATATATTTATTAATTTAAAGCAATTCTCCTAAACAATATAATCAGTCACATACAAATATGGCCTGCTCTAGTCTTTAATAGTTATTGACTCAAGTTGTGTAGGAACACATGTATTCAGATGTTTAACAAAATAAGAAATAATCATCTCTCTTAAGTCTGACACTTACACCTTAGTTAGGAAAAGTGAGGTAGAGTACCATTCTTCAAAATAACCTCCCAATTATCAGTTATGTAAAAATAGAAATAATGCCTCAAAATATTAAACAAAAAGAAAAAAGAGAGGTAGCCTATTCTTCAATGTTCAGTTAGCCCATTCTTCAAAATAATGTCTAATGGCAAATGAAAAAATATAGAAATAATGCCTCAAGTCAACAGTCCTTTTTTTCCTTCTTTTTCCTTTTCTTATTAGCTACAGAGACATAAGTCCCAGCTTTGCAGACTGTACATTCTGCCTCCCATTTGACACGACCCGGACGAAAACGGGTACTTTTTCGCATTTCATCAGTGAAATGACATTTGCGTTTCGGCATTTTCTTTCGGTTCGAGTGTTCTCTCGCAGTGTGCCTACCTTCCTGTCAGCCTGCGAGGAGTGAGTGAGTGTGGAGCGTTCCAGGGTTCGGCTCAAACTCCGCCTCTCAGAGCGTGTTTCCAAAGGAACCATTCAACGTGAATGGTAAATACTCTGGTCTGTGACGCGCTCAAGCTAGGCAAGATGAAAAACCCGGACATTTGAAGGACTTTATAAACGCCGGCCGGACAGGCTGGACAGCCTCTCAAAAGAGGACATGTCCGGGCAAAAGAGGACGTATGGTCACCCTAGCTATGCTGTGCTTTTACCAGCTGATTACCCTTTACTGTGTTGGGACTGGTTGAGTTTTTTTGCGGAAACTTTAGTCTTGAATGTTTTTTATCTCCTTTTTCTGCCACTTCTGTCCCTCTGTTTCTGCTGCTCTTGACTTAAGATCCTCTTTGTCCTCAGTGCACTCTCTGGATTTGCATACAACAGCATTGTTTTATCAAATTTTGTCTCTGATTGTGCAAACATGATGCATTATTCACCGATACATCTGTGCATGTATCATCCCACCAGGCTACCATGGAGCGGCAGGAAGTCCAGGTGTCTGGGCTCTGGCAGTCATTTTTCTAATCAGCATCATTGCAACTGGTTCCTTCATCCTCTACAAGTTCAAAAGGTGAGTTACGTCATGTTTAAGTACAATATTTCGTACGTAGTTAAGAATTTTAAAGGTACAAGCATGGATTTTGTTACAGTACCTTTGAGATCCTTTGAAATCCAAAAGTAGACTCTAAGATCATTCTTCAGGTTTTAAAAATCCACAAAGTTTGATGCATCAATGGTAACCTGAACAAAAAAAGCAAAAACAGTGAACCAGTGCATGAAGACAATGGATCTGCAGATTTGCAATATCTGAAAATTAAATGAAAGCTAATTTTCTTTAAATTCAATTGAGAAACTCTAACTTGAATAGAACAAGCAACTAGCATCTATTAACCTGCTACTAAAGACTGGTTTGAGTGAAATGCTACTGTTATCATGCTAATATGTGCACAGTGACAATGCTAATGTACTGAGGTCTTGCTTACCATGTTTGATATCAAAGTTTAGCATGTTAGCATGCTAATTAGCACTAAAAACAAAGCTGAGTGATAAACCAAAACACTTGATTAAACGTTTGATTCCTACTGTGGGGAACACAAATGCGTGTACCAAATTTAATAGTTAGTCATTCTATTATTGTTGTCACGTTTAAACCTAAGACATTTCATCAGCAAAAGTAAAAGCTAATTATGACATCATCTGTGAACTATTAATGTATGTATTAAATTCTGTATCGGTCCTCAAAGTTGATTTGAAAATACGTCGCTAGATAATGAAAGTTTTGATGTCATGGTGGTGCGAGATGAAAAATCTAAGGATTCCTAAAAGTTGGGAATTGTTGATCCACTGGGGATCATGAATTTATTTATTAAATGTTGAATCAGTTCATCAAGTTTATTTTGAGAACTGCCACAAGGCCATCTCATGATGACACTAGATGGAAAAATTGAAGGATTCCTGGAGTCAGTAGGCTTCCTCTGGAGAACATGAACGTGTGGACCAACTTTTATGGAATCCATCTGATACATATTTTAGTCTGTACCAAAGTAATGGACCAAACAACCACCATTGCCATTCTTTGAGCTGGACTCCTAGTATAGTATCTTAGCATCATGTTGTATATTCTTTGTTTGTTTCATACATTTAACAAAATGGATGGATATGTAATTTATATTTTTTTTACAGTGCACAGTGTCACCCAGCCCTGTTAGCTTGCATGAAACTTCCCACTGTGTGCGATATCTTGCATAACTGCATGCTTTCTTTTCACACCAATAACCCACCTGCAGCACCTCCTCGCGTCCTAAACACGAATATCCACCGAAAAGTCACTTGAATTTAAACATGCCAAACTACAGCCCCATCTTACGAAAACAACAAATCCCACAGTCCTTGGCTTAGGACTGAGGATGCCTATCCCCCGCTGTTTTTCAGGAAGCTTCCAGGCAGCCGCAACGTCTACGCCCAGATGCACAACGAGAAGGAGCAGGAGATGACCAGCCCTGTCAATCACAGCGAGGACACCCAGCACATCATCCAGGGCGAGGAGTTCATCGACGACGACCTGGACTCGCAGACTCTAGGTAACGCAGGAGGTAGCCCCGCCTTCCGTTCCCTTATAAGGACGACCACTAACCACTGCTACTAAAACCCAAGCCACTAACACCAGCAGCTAACACACACCAAGGTACTGGAGGACTTCCCCCTCTTTTTCTATCATTATCACTGGTATTGCTAAAATTTTGTGATCTTTGCAATGAATGTTCACGTCTTTACTGTTGGCTCCAGGATTAGTCACGGGACGTTTTATGGTCGTCACCGTATTTACAAGCACAATGATAATTGTTTGTTTTGTTGATTGTTAATTCTGATACATGAGGATACGTAGCATTGTAGTTTTGTGTCTGATTACTGTGTGTGCTAAGTAGTTTACCTGAGTGTTCCAACCTAGAAGCCAACACTCTCCAAGTGCATGGTGTCCACAGGAGCAGTCATTTCTCTGCTTCCCATTTATTGTTTATATAAGCAGCCATGCAATGCATCAGCATCACATTGGCTGCTCATCATCTGCATTAAGCTAAGATATAACCTATTTATGCAAATCCGAGGCATCCTGCTGCTACTCACCACGTCTGAAAAAAGCATTTAAGTAACCATTGTGGATCTAATGGTTGTCTTAGTTACTTTCAGAAATACAAAAGCCACCAGAAGTACCGGCCATGTCTGTCCAAGAGAGTGCAGCGTTCGTCTAATCAAGCCAATATTTATATATTACTATATAAACAGTATACTATATTAATGTGTAGTTTGTGTTGGTTTCTCATTGGAGAGCATCGATCTCGTCACTGTCTGGTCATAAACCCATCAAGCAACCAATGCTGTGATGCTCCAAAAATCACCCCTGTGGACACGCACCAAAAAAGTAGCAACATTTCAGGGCTATAGAGGAGTAAAAAGTACCAGAGAGAACATGAACAAGGACAGTCTGTAAATATGCAGATGTCAGACGCTAAATGCACTCAGGAAAACTGTCAGGCCACAATGTGTTACGTATTTCGATGATAAACTCCACACGACGCCTTTAGCAGCGGTGATTGTCATGAACTGGTGTTTGTCATTCTTTACCGTTGCTCATTTGCTTTCGCCCTGTGTCTCTGTTTCCTCCTCCACCCTGTTGCCAGGCAACCATTCGGGTGTGGTCCTGAGCATCAACTCCAGAGAACTGCACAGTTACCTGACCAGCTGATGGCTACCATGGCAACGCTGATGAGCTAGCCCAGCCGAGCCGAGCCGGCTAACGAGCACAGGGACTCCACTTTGCCTTCCTCCTTCCCTCTCCTCCTCCTCCTCCTTGGACACCTCACCTCCACTCCACGGCCTCTTCAACTCTTCTGCTCCAGCTTTTTGTGTGACTTTTGTTGTTGTTTGTTTTTTGTGAGCCTGATGGAGGGGCTTCTCCATGAGTCTCTTCCTGCTTTTCTTTTTTTTGTGTGTGTACTTTACATCCCCTGTAAGCCACTTTTCACACCAGCCTTGGACACCCAGCAAGGATGGAGGTCTTGATCGCTCATCTGTGTTGCATAAGGGAAAAAAAAAAAGAATAATCTGTGCGTATGTTGTCTATCTTAACACATTAAAAATCAGCAATCACTGCACTGATTCTCAGTCAGAGAGGGTTGAACCATCTTAGCCTGTGGACACTGAAGCTAGCCAAAGACTGGTGTGCTGAGATGATTTCTGAGCACTTAAATAGGTTGCATTTAGATAGCGGAGTCAGATGAAAGGCAAACGTGCTTTTATTCTTCCCAACCTGTTGTTTCTTTCTACCTTTGTACCCACTCCACCACTCTCTTTTCAAAGGCAATAATAATCTCGATGGAATGTAGGATGTGATGAAACCCTTGTGAACGTGCATCTGAAGAGTGTACGCATGCAAACCACAAGAGGGCGGTGTTGCACTTTCTTCAATTTTTTCCCCAGTCGCAGGTACTCGGAGAGCTTGGCTGCTGTATGTACACACGGCTTTGTTCGTTCTTCAAAACGCATTCACGTCATTGTGTTTAAAAGTCACAACTTTACAGAAGCTTGGTGTTTGGAATCACTACCACTGTCCCATGGTGCCTAAAGCAGCAGATGCAGATCTGCTCAGTGACATTACCTGTTGTCGAGTTATTTCTAAAAAAAAATCTGTAAGGCCCTTCCTCCTCCTCCTCTTCCTCCTCCTCCTCCTGATCCTCCTCGTTCCCCTGGAGACAAAGGTTGCCGTCAAGGAGGGAAGGTGTAGTTGATATATTGTACTGTATCAGCCTATATTAGGCACAGCCCACGTTGGAATCATGTCTCCTTAAAGGTTTGGTTTGATGTATGTAAATGTGTAAATACAAACGGTGATCTCCACTTTGTACATATTCCCTTTGACGTGTGTGTGTGTGTGTGTGTGTGTGTGTGTGTGTGTGTGTGTGTGTGTGTGTGTGTGTGTGTGTGTGTGTGTGTGTGTGTGTGTGTGTGTGTGTGTGTGTGTGTGTGTGTGTGTGTGTGTGTTTTACACTACTACCAAAATACATGGCTTTTTTTTTTCTTTTCTGTTTTTCTTGGATGACCTGCCACCGAGTTTCCTAAATTTGCGGAACGTCTCACTGTTTCCAGCTTTCATCGTTGCCTGCTTCGCACATTTTCAATATTTTCAGTGTAATCTCCTGTTTCACCGTCTCCATTTGTCGACTGGAAGCAGCTTCATTGTCTTCTAAAGATACTCACAGCCGCACAGTGACGACTATGTATATGGATATTTTTGATACACCTGTCGGTTCTTTCCGTGTGCGTGTAAACACTGTTCCTGTTGCCTTTTTTATTTTTATTTTTTTTGCTGAAGTCTTTTCATTTGTTCGATTGCACTAATGATGTAAGCAGTTGCTGTCGCCACGCACCGGATGGCAGCTGACAGATTCTACAAACTGAATTTAAAAAAAGGTCTTTTGGATTGAAAGGCCTCTACAGACTACCAATGCTACTGTTATCGCCAAGATCACCCTTGGGTTCATCCTGTATTTGACACAGCAGATTCACTCGCTCTGGTTTCCACCTTAATTCATCTTTTGTACATATTCTGCTCATGTTCAACTTGTTCTTAGTTTTCTAGTGATGTGTCGTCATTGTATCGATGTCCCCTTCAACTAAAGGGGAAGTGGGGATTATGATATTCCAATGTAATAGTCGAGGAGTTTCACAGATGATGGCACCGTCAGTGTAATTTTGACCACGCTGTTTTTTTTCTTTTGTTTTCTTCTTTCGGCTGGTTTGTTTGATCTCTTGATTTTGCTATTAAAAACAATTGTGTGTCCTCTTCAGGAAGTGTAGTTCACTCAACCTGCATCCTGGAATAAATCACTCCCAAAACTTGTATGTATGTATGGTTTACATGTTGTCATCTCAGGCGTCTACTGATACCTGCTGCCAGACTTTACGAAACTTGTGACATTTTTGTCCATTTTCGGACGACACGATCTTCCATGACGTTTTAGGAGACTTTTCAGATGGCATAGTATACTATGGCGTTTTTTTTTGGACAAAATTCATATTTTTTTTCACAGGAAACTGCTCTATAGAGCTTTTCACTGCCTACATTATTCCATAATACGGCATGTTTTTACGACATGTTGAGAAAATCACATTTTTTTTCGACATACTATACTATGGCGTTTTTGGACAAAATTCATGATGATTTTTTTTTTCCATAGTGTTTTTCACGGCTGTTACAACCCCAGCTCGTTTTGGGGAAAAGGGAAGTAACATAAAGCCCGTTGTTAACAGTGTTGAAGAGATTTATTAACAAAGAATAAAATTATGACAAACAAAAATAAAAATGAAGTAATAACGAAATGAATATTGGGAACTAAAGTACAAAGTGAAAACACAAAGAGACTCTAACCTGGAGTTTTGTCCCAAAATAAATCCTAACAGTCAAAGTAGTGTGTGTGAAAATACAATGAACGAAAACTAGTGCGTCCAAATGCACAGAGTTTCACAAAGTCTAACAAAGTTTCAACTAAACCGAGGCACATGAGCATGGCTGGTTACAGCGGCAAGCTGAGAGTATATGAGAAAAGACACAGGCATGCACACACACACACACAAGCACACAAGAGGAGGAGCCATGAATACGGCAGCGCCCGTAACAACGGACTACATTATATTATTCCATCATATGACATGTTTTTATGACATGTTGAGAAAATCACATTTTTTTTCGACATACTATACTATGGTGTTTTTTTTTGGACAAAATTCATGATGATTTTTTTTTCGAAGAAAACCTGCTCTATAGTGTTTTTCATGGCCTACTTTACATTATTCCATCATATGGCATGTTTTTACGACATGTTGAGAAAATCGCATTTTTTTCCGACATACTATACTATGGCGGTTTTTTTGGACAAAATTCATGATGATGGTTTTTATAAAAAAAAGAGATCTGTAGTGTTTTTCATGGCCTACTTTACATTATTCCATCATATGGCATGTTTTTATGACATGTTGAGAAAATCACATATTTTTTCGAAATACTCTACTATTTTCCTTTTTTTGGACAAAATTCATGAGGGTTTAAAATAAACACTGCTGTATCGTGTTTATCATGGCCTACTTTACATTATTCCATCATATGGCATGTTGTTTTAATGTTTTGCCTTTGTCAGCGTTATTGATAGTCACAGTGAAGGTCAACAAGAAACAAGGGTGAAGAACAGATGCAGCAAAGGGCTGCAAGCCGAAATTGAACCCAGGCTGCTGCATCAGAGACCAGTCCCTGTACACGGGTAGCCCGCTAAACCCATTGAGCTATACGGGCCCCCATATGGCATGTTTTTATGACATGTTGAGAAAATCGCATGTTCTTTCGACATATGGCGTTTTTTTGGACAAAATTCATGATGATTTTTTCTTCAAAGAAAACCTGCTCTATAGTGTTTTTCACGGCCTACTTTACATTATTCCATCATATGGCATGTTTTTACGACATGTTGAGAAAATCAAATTTTTTTCGACATACTATACTATGGCGTTATTTTTGGACAAAATTCATGAAGGTTTAAAAAGAACACTGCTGTATCATGTTTATGATGGCCTACCTTACATTATTCCATCATATGGCATGTTCTTTTTAATGTTTTGTCTTCCTCAGCTTTATTGATAGTCACAGTGAAGGTCAACAAGAAACCAGAAGACATGCAGCAAAGGGTCGGGGGCTGGAATCGAACCCAGGCCACTGCGTCAGAGACCAGTCCCTGTACATGGGTCAAATGCTTAACCCGCTGAGTTATACGGGAACCCATATGGTGTGTTTTTACGACATGTTGAGAAAATCACATTTTTTCGACATAGTATACTATGGCGGGTTTTTTGGACAAAATTCATGACGATTTTTTTTTCAAAGAAAGGTGCTCCATAGTGTTATTCATGGCCTACTTTACATTATTCCATCATATGGCATGTTTTTATAACATGTTGAGAAAATCACATTTTTTCGACATACTATACTATGGCGTTATTTTTGGACAAAATTCATGATGATTCTTTTTTCAAAGAAAGGTGCTCCATAGGGTTTTTCACGGCATACTTTACATTATTCCATCATATGGCATGTTTTTATGACATGTTGAAAAAAATCGCATGTTTTTTGACATACTATACTATGGCGGGTTTTGGGCAAAATTCATGATGATTTTTTTTTTCAAAAAAGACTTCTGTATAGTGTTTTTCATGGCCTACTTTACATTATTCCATCATATGGCATGTTTTTATGACATGTTGAGAAAATCGCATTGTTTTCGACATACTATTCTATGGCGTTATAGTTGGACAAAATTCATGAGGGTTTAAAAAAATTACTTCTGTATTGTGTTTATCATGGCCTGCCTTACTTTTTTCCATCATATGGCATGTTTTTATGACATGTTGGGAAAATTGCATTTTTTTTCGACATACTATACTATGGTGTTTTTTTGGACAAAATTCATGACGTTTTTTTCAAAGATAACCTGCTCTGTAGTGTTTTTCACGGCCTACTTTACATTATTCCATCATATGGCATGTATTTACAACTTGAGAAAATTGCATATTTTTTCGACATACTATACTATGGCGTTTTTGTTGGACAAAATTCATGAGGGTTTAAAAAGAACACTGCTGTATTGTGTGTATTGTGTTTATCATGGCCTACCTTACATTAGTCCATCATATGGCATGTTTTTATGACATGTTGAGAAAATCGCTTTTTTTTTCGACATACTATACTATGGTGTTTTTTTTGGAAAAAATTCATGATGATGGTTTTTATTTAAAAAAAAAAGATCTGTAGTGTTTTTCACGGCCTACTTTACATTATTCCATCATATGGCATGTTTTTATGACATGTTGAGAAAATCACATATTTTTTCGAAATACTCTACTATTTTCCTTTTTTTGGACAAAATTCATGAGGGTTTAAAATAAACACTGCTGTATCGTGTTTATCATGGCCTACTTTACATTATTCCATCATATGGCATGTTGTTTTAATGTTTTGCCTTTGTCAGCGTTATTGATAGTCACAGTGAAGGTCAACAAGAAACAAGGGTGAAGAACAGATGCAGCAAAGGGCTGCAAGCCGAAATTGAACCCAGGCCACCGCGTTAGAGACCAGTCCCTGTACACGGGTAGCCCGCTAAACCCATTGAGCTATATGGGCCCCCATATGGCATGTTTTTATGACATGTTGAGAAAATCGCATGTTCTTTCGACATATGGCGTTTTTTTTGGACAAAATTCATGATGATTTTTTCTTCAAAGAAAACCTGCTCTATAGTGTTTTTCACGGCCTACTTTACATTAGTCCATCATATGGCATGTTTTTATGACATGTTGAGAAAATCACATTTTTTTCGACATACTATACTATGGCGTTATTTTTGGACAAAATTCATGAAGGTTTAAAAAGAACACTGCTGTATCATGTTTATGATGGCCTACCTTACATTATTCCATCATATGGCATGTTTTTTAATGTTTTGCCTTCCTCAGCTTTATTGATAGTCACAGTGAAGGTCAACAAGAAACCAGAAGACATGCAGCAAAGGGTCGGGGGCTGGAATCGAACCCAAGCCACTGCGTCAGAGACCAGTCCCTGTACATGGGTCAAATGCTTAACCCGCTGAGTTATACGGGAACCCATATGGTGTGTTTTTACGACATGTTGAGAAAATCACATTTTTTCGACATAGTATACTATGGCGGGTTTTTTGGACAAAATTCATGATGATTCTTTTTTCAAAGAAAGGTGCTCCATAGGGTTTTTCACGGCATACTTTACATTATTCCATCATATGGCATGTTTTTATGACATGTTGAAAAAAATCGCATGTTTTTTGACATACTATACTATGGCGGGTTTTGGGCAAAATTCATGATGATTTTTTTTTTCATAAAAGACTTCTTTATAGTGTTTTTCATGGCCTACTTTACATTATTCCATCATATGGCATGTTTTTATGACATGTTGAGAAAATCGCATTGTTTTCGACATACTATTCTATGGCGTTATAGTTGGACAAAATTCATGAGGGTTTAAAAAAATTACTTCTGTATTGTGTTTATCATGGCCTGCCTTACTTTTTTCCATCATATGGCATGTTTTTATGACATGTTGGGAAAATTGCATTTTTTTTCGACATACTATACTATAGCGTTTTTTTGGACAAAATTCATGACGTTTTTTTTCAAAGATAACCTGCTCTGTAGTGTTTTTCACGGCCTACTTTACATTATTCCATCATATGGCATGTATTTACAACTTGAGAAAATTGCATATTTTTTCGACATACTATACTATGGCGTTTTTGTTGGACAAAATTCATGAGGGTTTAAAAAGAACACTGCTGTATTGTGTGTATTGTGTTTATCATGGCCTACCTTACATTAGTCCATCATATGGCATGTTTTTATGACATGTTGAGAAAATCGCTTTTTTTTTCGACATACTATACTATGGTGTTTTTTTTTGGAAAAAATTCATGATGATGGTTTTTATTTAAAAAAAAAGATCTGTAGTGTTTTTCATGGCCTACTTTACATTATTCCATCATATGGCATGTTTTTATGACATGTTGAGAAAATCACATATTTTTTCGAAATACTCTACTATTTTCCTTTTTTTGGACAAAATTCATGAGGGTTTAAAATAAACACTGCTGTATCGTGTTTATCATGGCCTACTTTACATTATTCCATCATATGGCATGTTGTTTTAATGTTTTGCCTTTGTCAGCGTTATTGATAGTCACAGTGAAGGTCAACAAGAAACAAGGGTGAAGAACAGATGCAGCAAAGGGCTGCAAGCCGAAATTGAACCCAGGCCACTGCGTCAGAGACCAGTCCCTGTACATGGGTCAAATGCTTAACCCGCTGAGTTATACGGGAACCCATACGATGTGTTTTTACGACATGTTGAGAAAATCACATTTTTTCGACATACTATACTATGGCGTTTTTTTTGGACAAAATTCATGATGATTTTTTTTTCAAAGAAAGGTGCTCCATAGTGTTATTCATGGCCTACTTTACATTATTCCATCATATGGCATGTTTTTATAACATGTTGAGAAAATCACATTTTTTTGACATACTATACTATGGCGTTATTTTTGGACAAAATTCATGACGATTCTTTTTTCAAAGAAAAAGTGCTCCATAGGGTTTTTCACGGCATACTTTACATTATTCCATCATATGGCATGTTTTTACGACATGTTGAAAAAAATCACATTTTTTTCGACATACTATACTATGGCGTTTTTTTGGACAAAATTCATGATGATTTTTTAAAAAAACTGCTCCTTCGTGTATTTCATGGCCTACTTTACATTATTCCATCATATGGCATGTTTTTACGACATGTTGAGAAAATCACATATTTTTTCGACATACTATTCTATGGCGTTATAGTTGGACAAAATTCATGAGGGTTTACAAAAATTACTTCTGTATCGTGTTTATCATGGCCTACCTGACATTATTCCATCATATGGCATGTTCTTTTTAAAGTTTTGCCTTCCTCAGCTTTATTGATAGTCACAGTGAAGGTCAACAAGAAACCAGAAGACATGCAGCAAAGGGTCGGGGGCTGGAATCAAACCCAGGCCACTGCGTCAGAGACCAGTCCCTGTACATGGGTCAAATGCTTAACCCGCTGAGTTATATGGGAACCCATATGGCATGTTTTTACGACATGTTGAGAAAATCACATTTTTTCGACATACTATACTATGGCGGGTTTTTTGGACAAAATTCATGATGATTCTTTTTTCAAAGAAAAGTGCTCCATAGTGTTATTCATGGCCTATTTTACATTATTCCATCATATGGCATGTTTTTATAACATGTTGAGAAAATCACATTTTTTTGACATACTATACTATGGCGTTATTTTTGGACAAAATTCATGACGATTCTTTTTTCAAAGAAAAAGTGCTCCATAGGGTTTTTCACGGCATACTTTACATTATTCCATCATATGGCATGTTTTTACGACATGTTGAAAAAAATCGCATGTTTTTTGACATACTATACTATGGCAGGTTTTTTGGGCAAAATTCATGATGATTTTTTTTTCAAAAAAGACTTCTGTATAGTGTTTTTCACATCCTACTTTAAATTATTCCATCATATGGCATGTTTTTACGACATGTTGAAAAAAATCACATTTTTTCGACATACTATACTATGGCGTTTTTTTTGGACAAAATTCATGATGAGTTTTTTAAAAGAAACTGCTCCTTCGTGTATTTCATGGCCAACTTTACATTATTCCATCATATGGCATGTTCTTTTTAATGTTTTGCCTTCCTCAGCTTTACTGATAGTCACAGTGAAGAAGAAGACATGCAGCAAAGGGCCACAGGCTGGAATCGAACCCAGGACACTGCATTGGAGACCAGTCCCTATACACAATTCGCCTGCTTAACCCGTTGAGCTATACAGGCGCCCACATGGCATGTTTTTACGACATGTTGAGAAAATCGCATTTTTTTTCGGCATACTATACTATGGCGTTTTTTTTGGACAAAATTCATGATGATTTTTTTTAAAAAACTGCTCCTTCGTGTATTTCATGGCCTACTTTACATTATTCCATCATATGGCATGTTTTTATGACATGTTGAGAAAATCACATATTTTTTCGACATACTATTCTATGGCGTTATAGTTGGACAAAATTCATGAGGGTTTAAAAAAATTACTTCTGTATCGTGTTTATCATGGCCTGCCTTACTTTTTTCCATCATATGGCATGTTTTTATGACATGTTGAGAAAATCACATTTTTTTCGACATACTATACTATGGCGGGTTTTTTGGACAAAATTCATGACTATTCTTTTTTCAAAGAAAAAGTGCTCCATAGGGTTTTTCACGGCATACTTTACATTATTCCATCATATGGCATGTTTTTATGACATGTTGGGAAAATCGCATTTTTTTTTGGCATACTATACTATGGCGTTTTTTTTGGACAAAATTCATGATGATTTTTAAAAAAAAAAACTGCTCCTTCGTGTATTTCATGGCCTACTTTAAATTATTCCATCATATGGCATGTTTTTACGACATGTTGAGAAAATCACATTTTTTTCGACATACTATTCTATGGCGTTATTGTTGGACAAAATTCATGAGGGTTTACAAAAATTACTTCTGTATCGTGTTTATCATGGCCTACCTGACATTATTCCATCATATGGCATGTTCTTTTTAATGTTTTGCCTTCCTCAGCTTTATTGATAGTCACAGTGAAGGTCAACAAGAAACCAGAAGACATGCAGCAAAGGGTCGGGGGCTGGAATCGAACCCAGGCCACTGCGTCAGAGACCAGTCCCTGTACATGGGTCAAATGCTTAACCCGCTGAGTTATACGGGAACCCATGCGACGTGTTTTTACGACAAGTGGAGAAAATCACATTTTTTCGACATAGTATACTATGGCGGGTTTTTTGGACAAAATTCATGATGATTTTTTTTTCAAAGAAAGGTGCTCCATAGTGTTATTCATGGCCTACTTTACATTATTCCATCATATGGCATGTTTTTATAACATGTTGAGAAAATCACATTTTTTCGACATACTATACTATGGCGTTATTTTTGGACAAAATTCATGACGATTCTTTTTTCAAAGAAAAAGTGCTCCATAGGGTTTTTCACGGCATACTTTACATTATTCTAACATATGGCATGTTTTTACGACATGTTGAAAAAAATCGCATGTTTTTTGACATACTATACTATGGCAGGTTTTTGGGCAAAATTCATGATGATTTTTTTTCAAAAAAGACTTCTGTATAGTGTTTTTCACATCCTACTTTAAATTATTCCATCATATGGCATGTTTTTACGACATGTTGAAAAAAATCACATTTTTTCGACATACTATACTATGGCGTTTTTTTTGGACAAAATTCATGATGATTTTTAAAAAAAAACTGCTCCTTCGTGTATTTCATGGCCTACTTTACATTATTCCATCATATGGCATGTTCTTTTTAATGTTTTGCCTTCCTCAGCTTTACTGATAGTCACAGTGAAGAAGAAGACATGCAGCAAAGGGCCACAGGCTGGAATCGAACCCAGGACACTGCATTGGAGACCAGTCCCTATACACAATTCGCCTGCTTAACCCGTTGAGCTATACAGGCGCCCATATGGCATGTTTTTACGACATGTTGAGAAAATCGCATTTTTTTTCGGCATACTATACTATGGCGTTTTTTTGGACAAAATTCATGATGATTTTTTTTTAAAAAACTGCTCCTTCGTGTATTTCATGGCCTACTTTACATTATTCCATCATATGGCATGTTTTTACGACATGTTGAGAAAATCACATATTTTTTCGAAATACTATTCTATGGCGTTATAGTTGGACAAAATTCATGAGGGTTTAAAAAAATTACTTCTCTATTGTGTTTATCATGGCCTGCCTTACTTTTTTCCATCATATGGCATGTTTTTATGACATGTTGAAAAAAATCGCATGTTTTTTGACATACTATACTATGGCGGGTTTTGGGCAAAATTCACGATGATTTTTTTTTTCAAAAAAGACTTCTTTATAGTGTTTTTCATGGCCTACTTTACATTATTCCATCATATGGCATGTTTTTATGACATGTTGGGAAAATCGCATTTTTTTTCGACATACTATACTATGGCGTTTTTTTGGACAAAATTCATGACGTTTTTTTTCAAAGATAACCTGCTCTATAGTGTTTTTCACGGCCTACTTTACATTATTCCATCATATGGCATGTATTTACAACTTGAGAAAATCGCATGTTTTTTGACATACTATACTATGGCAGGTTTTTTGGGCAAAATTCATGATGATTTTTTTTTCAAAAAAGACTTCTGTATAGTGTTTTTCACATCCTACTTTAAATTATTCCATCATATGGCATGTTTTTACGACATGTTGAGAAAATTGCATTGTTTTCAACATACTATTCTATGGCGTTATAGTTGGACAAAATTCATGAGGGTTTAAAAAAATTACTTCTCTATTGTGTTTATCATGGCCTGCCTTACTTTTTTCCATCATATGGCATGTTTTTACGACATGTTGAAAAAAATCGCATGTTTTTTGACATACTATACTATGGCGGGTTTTGGGCAAAATTCACGATGATTTTTTTTTTTCAAAAAAGACTTCTTTATAGTGTTTTTCATGGCCTACTTTACATTATTCCATCATATGGCATGTTTTTATGACATGTTGGGAAAATCGCATTTTTTTTCGACATACTATACTATGGCGTTTTTTTGGACAAAATTCATGACGTTTTTTTTCAAAGATAACCTGCTCTATAGTGTTTTTCACGGCCTACTTTACATTATTCCATCATATGGCATGTATTTACAACTTGAGAAAATTGCATATTTTTTCGACATACTATACTATGGCGTTATTTTTGGACAAAATTCATGAGGGTTTAAAAAGAACACTGCTGTATTGTGTTTATCATGGCCTACTTTACATTATTCCATCATATGGCATGTTCTTTTTAATGTTTTGCCTTCCTCAGCTTTACTGATAGTCACAGTGAAGAAGAAGACATGCAGCAAAGGGCCACAGGCTGGAATCGAACCCAGCACACTGCATTGTAGACCAGTCCCTGTACACAGTTCGCCTGCTTAACCCGTTGAGCTACACAGGCGCCCATATGCCATGTTTTTACGACATGTTGAGAAAATCGCATTTTTTTTCGGCATACTATACTATGGCGGTTTTTTTGGACAAAATTCATGATGATTTAAAAAAAAAAAAACTGCTCCTTCGTGTATTTCATGGCCTACTTTACATTATTCCATCATATGGCATGTTTTTATAACATGTTGAGAAAATCACATTTTCTCTCGACATACTATACTATGGCGTTTTTTTGGACAAAATTCATGATGATTTTTTTTCGTGCAGCTGTGCTTACGCACAGTTTTATAAATCAGGGGCGAAGGGCATACGCCCTTTTCATATTTTCAGCGTATATAATTTTTTTTCGTTCGTTTTCATGTTCAAAATGAGACATCAGGTGGTCGATCTTCAAATAAATCAATATTGATTTTTTTATAGCTGGCATCGTGATTGGACGATGCTTTGGTCTTTCCAGTCCAGCTTCAGCTCCATAGACGGCAGGCGGGACGAGTCAACGGAGGCCGGGTGGACGAAGGCATGAAGCTGAGAACAATCCAGAAAACACCAGAGGAGGAGAGCAGCGGCCCAGAGCCAGAACAAACAGAGTATCATGGTGTGTCTCTGAGAAAACATCATAGTTAGCCTTTGGTATGAAAAAACACCATCATATACATCGTATATTGTACAAATAAGTCAAAGGAAAGAGACGTACATTGCAGTAATTGTGGGCTGACTGATTATTACTATTTTATTTTTTACTGATTTGCGGTAATAAATCCATTTAAAAATGGTACTACTTTGGCTCTGAACCTTTATGTATCTGTGGTCGCTCTGTCTTCTGGAGTGATTTGATTGGTTATACGTCACCAATAAAACTATTTAACATCTGGAAACAAAACAAAAACGTATCGACAAAGTTTTCTGTTAGAGTTTGTGTTCTTCTAAGTTTAACTCCAACATTTTAAATACTTTCATTTACTGCAAATGAATATCTGCTCCAAATGTCTCACTAATAATCATTATCAGCCTTAAAAACCCACAAACACCCCTCTATACTCCCTATATACTGTTCACTGATATTCTGTGTTATGAAGCATTTAAACGGTGCTGCTACATTCATGAGATGTGCTCTATAAATACAGACTGATGCAATTTTCACATGAGGCTGGTGCAAATACAGATTATATTATGGATTTTGGCAAAGTATGTCTTAGGTTAATTGGTAAAGAGGGTGTGCTTGTGTAACAGGATATGATTTTTTTTAACAATGTATTAACAGTTTTTGCATGCAGATACATATATGCATTGCAGGATACATTACAAGACTTACTCAGTTATGCAAATATTTTAACCGTAATGTGGTACTTGCATATTAAACAGATCCTCATAAAATAAGGAAATGAAGAGAAAAAGATGGGGAAAAATAAAAAATAAAACAAACATGTTCTCATACATGCAAATGCATAAATACAGTAGTTTATACAGAACAGCAGGTAATCCTGTCATTCCTCTCATTCTGGCAGTTCCGTGAGGTTTACATCACAACTGTTCATTCCACCTCATCACTGTCATCTGTTAAATTCACTGATTTCACTAAAGCAATAAAGGGTCTCCATGCTTTCTCAAACGAATCCTGTCTCCCTTTTCGTACACGTGTCACTCTTTTAGAGGAAAGGTTATTAACATCTGTCTCACCCAGTCTACTAATCTTGGTATGCAAGATTTTTTCCAAAAGAATGCAAGTAATTTTTTTTAGCATGCAGGAGGCTTGAATCTATTATTATAATACGCTCACTCTTGGTGTACTTATGTCGCCTTGGATAAAGTCCCAAAATAAAGTGAGCAGGGTTCATTGTGATATTTTTAGAAATAATATTTTCTAGGGGCTGCACAGTGCAGTAGTGGTTAGCACTTTTGCCTTGCAGCAAGAAGATCCCCGGTTCTAATCCCGGCCTGGGATCTTTCTGCATGGAGTTTGCATGTTCTCCCTGTGCATGCGTGGGTTTTCTCCGGGTACTCCGGCTTCCTCCCACAGTCCAAAAACATGCTGAGGTTAATTGGTTACTCTAAATTGTCCGTAGGTGTGAATGTGAGTGTGATTGTGTGTCTGTATATGTAGCCCTGTGACAGACTGGTGACCTGTCCAGGGTGTCCCCTGCCTTCACCCGAGTCAGCTGGGATAGACTCCAGCACCCCCCATGACCCTAGTGAGGATAAAGCGGTGTATAGAGAATGGATGGATGGATGGATATTTTCTAGTGTTTGTTAACCTTTGGGCAATCCCACATAGTACAACGGTATAAATTTTCCTTTGCCTCATTTCATTTAACACATAAATCTGGGATGTTGCTGTTAAACTTATTTAACTGGTGACAGCTCGCGCCAAAACACCGGTGGGGGAAACAGCTGTTTCCGAAATCGCGTGAGATATCGCGGAACTAACGTGCTGCCTAAGTTTTACAATCACACAACCTCAAGGTTTAAAAAAAACAAACATTTTTAAACATCTTTTGCAACAGTGGGTTTTTGGGTTTCTGTATTGCTTGTTGCCAACAGAAAAAAAAGGAAGGAAAGAAATTTTTCCCTCCACCTCTGACATTTATTAAAGAATAACCACAACGAAACATTAAAGTTCTATTTATTATTCATCTCACACAGAATAAAACAACCTGGTTACATGTGCTGGTAGATCAAATCAGGATGGAAACAACGCTTGTTCCAAGACACGTTGCCAGAAAATAAGAGGACACACTGATTAAAATGGAGACAGTCAATATGCAAGATTGCATTTTTAAGATGCTAAATTTTCACAGCTGGGAATCTTGAGAGTAAAATGACACCAACGCACAAGCTTGTTGGTAAGAAGAGTTCACAATGACTGAAAGAACAAGCTGCCAGCCTACATTAAATGTCACACTCTCTTTCACACACAAGAGGGCGCTGTTGCACTCTGGTCTACACACACGTATTTAAAGAGCTCAGCTGACATACAGGTGAGGTTATTTAGAGATCCTCTCTGTGCCAGACTTCCCCATCAGGCTGCTCTCTCCACTTCAGGGTGACTCCACTCACTCCTTCCTCCTCCAGTCTGTCCTGGAGCTGAGAGACACACATGGCAGCCGTTGGGAAACATCCACTCACACTGAAATCTGTGGCATTTGTTGGTAGCTAGCTCACATTAGCTCTGTGATCACTGCTCCCAGAATGGTGGGAAGTTAAAACGTGTGTGAGGATGGAGTTTGGAGACTTGCCTTTTTCAGGAGCGCCGCTTTCACAGCAGGGTCGTTCAGATCCACAGAGGAGTCGTCCAGTTTGATCCTCAGCTTCACCACCCGCTTCTTCACTTCCCCCTTCTTCTTCTTCTTCACTTCCCCCTTCTTCTTCTTCTTCGCTTCCCCCTTCTTCTTCTTCTTCGCTTCCCCCTGCGTATCCACTGGCCCCGTCCCATACGTTACTGTTTAGAAAGACACATACAGAAAGGGGGAATGTGACATCCTTGAAACCATTTCCATGATACCAAACCCATTACTGTAAATGTGTGTTCATAAAAAAAGACTAAAGATTAGCACTCACTTGGGAGCGGAGGGGCGCAGCAGACAAACGGTAATTTTGTTTGGCAGGACGAAAGCTTCCATTTCCCCGATTCTGGCACAGATACGAAGGCACAGACGTTTCTCATCATGCCAAGCTCAAGTGAAACGTTACCCCAGTTGCTGAAGGAGCTGTTGCTGTAATCGGACCAGTAATAGTAAGGGAAGCTGAATAAGCCGATCCACGTCCATCCTTCACTTGCTGCCATGTTTTGGACCAGCTGGTTTTCAGCGTCGTCCCACACAGTGGCCAGGTCTACGAAGTTCTCCTGGCAGTACTGGCGAGCACCATCCCACGACATGGTGCGATTCACAAACACAAATTCAGAATCCTGCAGTGTTCCTGCAGTTAGAGAGGGAAGACGTTCTCAATTTCTATTCAATTCAATTTTATTCACAAAGTGCCAATAACACTGGAAAAAATTCCCCTCTCAAAACAAGAAAAAACTTATTTCAAAGAACTTTTACCTTGAAATAAGTGGAAAAAATCTGCCAAAAGAACAAGTGAAAAGTGGCTTGGTGAGATTTCTTGAAATACGATCTGATATTTTGGATACTGAGATCTTAAAATTAGCTGGGAAAACTTATTTAAAGCCATATTTGACCAGGATTGTCAAGCTTAGGTGTCTTAACCCTCCTCTTGTCCTCAATTACAGCACTAAAAAAAATTGTTGCCTTGTCTGAAAAAAATCCAAAAATTCAGCAAAAAATTCCCCAAATTTATAAAAATTTGCAAAATCTTCAAGAAAAAAATTCCATAAAAGTTTCCCTTGAAAATTTTATTTTTAAAAAGTCCCCAAATTTGGCAAGAAACAAATATATATATATTTTTAAAAAATCTAAAATTTGTAAATATTTTCAAAAAATGAACAAAAATCTTCCCAAAAAATCCTAGAAATATCTAAAGTGATTTCACATGTATATATATATATATATATATATATATATATATATATATATATATATACAGTGCCTATCATAAGTATTCACCCCCTTTGATGTTTTACCCTTTTATTACGTTCATAAATCAATCATGGTCAATAAAATTTAGCTTTTTTAACAAAAAAAAATATTGGAAAAAACTCTTTAATGTCAAAGTGAAAACAGATTTCTATAAAGTAATGTTAATGAAAGAAAATTATATAAATAAAAATAATAGTTTGCATAATTATTCCCCCCTTCAAGTCAGTATTTAGTAGATGCACCTTTGGCTGCAATCACAGCAGTGAGTCTGTGTGGATAGGTCTCAGTCAGTCTGCACATCTGACCACTGCAATTTTGCTCCATTCTTCTTTGCAAAACTGCTCAAGCTCTGTCAGGTTCCGTGGGTATCGGGCATGAACAGCCCTTTTCAAGTCCAGCCACAAATTCTCTATAGGATTGAGGTCTGGGCTTTGACTCGGCCACTCCAGAACATTTACCTGGTTCTTTTTAACCATTCCTGTGTCGCTTTTGCAGACTAAGGCGACAGTGCCAAGAAAAGACTCTCATTTAATGGGAAGAAACTTTGAGCAGAACCCAGCGCTTTGTTTCTCAATATTTATAAAATGATTATGTAGCCTAATACCCAACAGGAAGTCAGCCATTTTGAATTAAGTGGCAGATTTTGGGTCATTTTTTGAGGGGCTACGTCCAACACACCTCAAAATTGCCATCAGTGATCAAAAGTTATTAAAATATTCTGCAGAAGTCAAAGGGCATGTAGATGGAATTTCCTTATGTGGCCATGAAAGAAGAAGTGCTGTCTAACTATCCTGTACATGCTCCAATCTGCATGAGTGAGAGTCCTGCCCTGGTCACATCCATATGCTAATATTCATTCAAAATCTTAGCGTCACTGTGCTGAGCTGCAAGGATGCGAGGACCCGATCAACGCTGCCTGCAGCTTTAACTCTAAATCGTATTACCTCTCAGTAGTTGCATTATTTCAAAGTCGACATCTGTATTTAACTTTCTGAAAAGAGCTCAAAAATACTTCAGTAAGACAACAAGCCCGAGGCGACAAGTATTCACCTGTAATCACTTTACGGGTCTTTCCATAACTGGAGGACATTTTACATCCCACCCATCAAATTTAAAATAATTAATGCACAAAATATTGAAACATGCAGTCGTTCTGTAAATTTATGTCTCCTTAGAAGAAATGTAAAAAGAAAAAAGTAGGAGACCAGAATGTTTGAAAATGTTTTTTAAACTACCAAATAAGTCTTGAGTACCAATTAAAATGCCGTTTTGGATCAAATTAAATCTCAAATAAAACTGTTAAAATTAAGCTTAAGTCTCTGTTTTTGGTAGTATTTTCTTCATTGATGTCTCTTGTGACTGTGGAAACATTTCTTAAATTAACATAAAATCTGAAATAAGTGTTATGCATGTGTCCCTCCTGTTAAAGGGGAACTTTGTTTTTTTTCAACCTGGGGTCTGTTTCCATATGTAATTTCATACATGTGAGTGATGGAGAAATGAATTTTCGACATAGCTCCAGTATTTAGCCAGGCAGGCAGCTTAGCAGCTCAGCTAGCAGCTCAGCTAGCAGCTCAGCTAGCGAAAAGTATGGGGCAAGTTGCCCCCCCGCGTCAAAGTCCGCCCTAATGTGCTTTTTCCCCACACTGACCGGCTCAGATAGTCTCAATGAGTGTCCCACAACATACAAGAGATGAGAAGTGAACGAAAACCTCCACATTACCTGGCGATCGCTCTTTGTTGTGGTCTGTATCCAAATCTCCGAAATCGCGGGACAGCTCGCAAAATCGCGCGAGCTATCACACGATTTCGGAACAAGATTTGCTTTCTAGCGTCCTGAGATTTGGATACAGACCACAACAAAGAGCGATCGCCAGGGCGCACGTTAGTGCGGGGGGGGGGGGTTGTCCCATACTTTTCGCTAGCTGAGCTGCTAGCTGAGCTGCTAAGCTGCCTGCCTGGCTACATACTGGAGTTATGTCGAAAATTCATTTCTCCATCACTCACATGTATAGCCTAGCCGCGCTAGACCCATGTTCTGAAGACACAAGGGTCTAGGGCCGCTTGACAGGGAGGGAGGCGGGCTAAAAGGTTGTCTTTCAAATCACTCAGCAGCAGTTGGGTAGGTATACAACCAATCAGCGCAACGAATAGGCTGACGTAGTTCCTAGAGCGCCGGTGGATTGTGGCTAAGTCCCATTAGCTTCCCAACCAGCGGAGCCAACTGGTATATTAAGGATTTGCCATATCCCGTCGGCATAAGTCCAAATACGTCTTTCTTCTCAATGAAACACTTCAGTGCCGTCCTTTGTTTATCTTTCAAGTTGAATTTTAGCTTCAAATCTTTAAGGGCTGTGGCCAAAGTCGAGTCAAAAGATAACTGTTTATTGTGCGCCGGTTGTTTCTGTCAGAATCGTCACGCCTCTGTCGTCACTTAGTTACGCCCGCCTTCTGACTCTACACTTCATGGTGATTGGTCCGGCCAGTTTTAGGAGAATCCAGCCTCGAGCCTTATGGAGGGTAACTAGACCCACCCTGGCAGAGAATTAAATTTGTTGCCGTGGGTTGTCTAGCGCGGCTAGGCTATTACATGTATGAAAAGACATATGAAAACAGACCCCAGGTTGAAAAAAAACGAAGTTCCCCTTTAAGGTTTCGGATAGAAAGAAGTTCCGTCAAATAAATGGGCTCAAGGCAGCTGAGGGCTTAAAACGTTGCAGTAGTCTATTCATGAGCTGATAAAAGCATGCATAGTCCTTTCAAGGTCGGTGCGATTTAAAAAAGGCTTTACTTTGGATAAAAGACGCAATTGATAAGATAAAACTTTGCATTCAGATATGAAAATGAGACACATTTATTTGTCTTGTTGGCTTTGAACCTAATCAGGAGAATAATCCAGCTAAAAACATCATATTCTATCAAGATCAGCACGACATCTTTTGAAAATTAGTGCACATGCTAGAGAGAACTGCTTCAAATGAAAAATAAAAGTAGAATTTCAGTAACTTTTTGTGCTGATATTTCCAGTGTTGGACCGGCATTTTAACTTAGTAGATCTACAACGGTTTGTAAATTTTGCATATGAGCCAAAGCCTCACTGTTCAGCGTAGAAATAATGCAATTACTATAAAGTGATAAAAAAAGACTTGGCACTGTTTTATACTGTGTTTGAGCTGCATCCTTACCGCTGTTGCAGATGAATGGGCAGCCGATCTCACACTTGATATGCGTCCATTTTCCAGCCCGTCCGGTTGACACACAGTACCGACCAATGGAGAAGTTGGGTTCACCGTCCCCCCAGTGCCGATACTTGCCGTCGATGCCATCTGCCCAGAACCAGTCGATTTCAGCATACAGACCAATCCAGACGTCAGAGTTGTAGCCGGTGGAGGAAACCGTGTCAGTAAGTTGGCTCATTTCTGTCGTGCTCACAATGGAAGCCAGGTCTGTGAACCTCTCTCTGCAGTAGGTCTGAGCTTCATCCCACGTCAAAGATTTGTTCACAAAGTAGTACTGAATGAGAGGGAAGGAGGGGAGGATGAACCACCCTGAGAGAAAAGAAATGAGCCATGAAAACATTTGAAGATACAAGGTGGTTTCAAACTATCAACTTTTGACAATAATATGCACTAATAAACACTGTCAGACATTAACAAAGAATCCACAGACCTGAGAGACACCAGAGAGCCAGCAAGACCCTCTCCATCACAATGCTGCTCTGTGGACGGTAAAAGGAGGCTCTGCCTTATCATGAAAGACTGCAGAAAGTTTGCTCCTGATTTGTTTCTCTGAGGAAGCTCACTGGTTCATTGGCCTCTTCATGCAAAAAGTGTTGCAGTAGATTCCTGTATGTAAATGTGTGATGGAACACATCGTTCAGGATTTACGTTTTTATAGAGGACACCACACACACTCTGCTTGTAGCAAGTGTCATCAAGTAGTGAACCTCGTCAAATGTGAATCTTTCACATGCATCTCACAGAAGTAAAGAAAATCTTTTCAATAAAACAGTAAAAGCATGTCACAGTGACCTTACAAATCTCATCAGCTCATTTTTCTGTCTCCATTCCTAGGAAACAAATACAGAGATTTACCCAGCTGATTCAGTCCAACATGTTTTTGGATTGGAGTCATCTTTGCTGCCAAGGCCCAGTAACCACATTGAACACGGTATCCACAAAAAATATTCGCGTCTTCAAGAAGAATTCTTTCTCCGATTAACTCCAGTAAAAACATGGATAATTTTACTAAATTAGTTCTTGTTTTATGAAGGGTTTGTTGATATATTCTTAGCAACCTGTTTTATTTGAGATTCAGTGATTGAAAACAGTGAAAATCTTTTATTATAGCTTTTGACAGTTATTTCAGGTTTCTGGAGTGGCAGAAAGAGATAACCAAATTCCCCCAAATTTAGATTTTTGTTCCCAAAGTTGAGTCAAATTTGCTCATTTTCAACAAAATAACATCTTATTTGCATATTGAAACAATCAGTAGAGGAGGATTTTTATACAACATGTAGCTGCACTTCAAGCAGTGTGTGTGTGTGATGTCCTCTAAACAAGTAAACCTCTTTGAAAGATGTGTTCCATCACACATTTACATACAGGGATCTACTGAAACTCTTTTTGCATGAAGAGACCAGCAAACCAGAGACCTTCCTCAGAGAAACAAATCAGGATTTTCATGATAAGGCAGCGCCTCCTTTTACCGTCCACAGAGCAGCATCGTGATGGAGAGGGTCTTGCTGGCTCTCTGGTGTCTCTCAGGTCAGTGGATTCTTTGTTAATGTTTGTGATTTAAATACTGAAGAAAAGGTGCTTTGTTAGTTGGGGCCACCTTGTATTTTCTAAAGTTCTGATGTCTTGTGTTTCTCCTACAGGGTGGTTCGTCCTCCCCTCCTGCCCTCTCCATCAGTACTACTTTGTGAACCAACCTTTGACTTGGCATGAAGCTCAGACCTACTGCAGAGAGAGATTCACAGACCTGGCCACCGTACACAGCATGACAGAAATGAACCAGCTTATTGACACGGTTTCCTCCACTGGTTACTTCAGTCCATTCTGGATTGGTGCGTTTAGTGAGATCAACTGGAAGTGGTCAGATGGGAGTGAGGCTGAGTACAGGCACTGGGGAAGTGGTCAGCCTAATTCTGTCCTAAATGACCTCTGTGTGACGGCTAGAGCAAACGGATGGTTGGATGTTTCCTGCCTGTTCAAGCAACCATTTGTCTGCTACAAAGGTAAGAGCATCAATCATGCATCCATCCATTGTCTATACACCGCTTAAGCCTCATTGGGGTCGGAGAGGAGCTGGAGTCTGTTCCGGCTGATTTAGGGAGAAGGCTGGGGACTTTACAGAAAATTTAGAATACTACATTAACCTCAGCATGTTTTTGGAGTGTGGGAAGAAGCCGTAGAAAACCCACGAATGCACAGGGAGAACATGCAAACTCCATGCAGAAAGATCCCAGGAAGACGGGGACGTGAACCGGGGATCTTTTAGCTGCAAGGCATCAGCTCTAACCACAGAATGTCAATCACATTCAGGATAAAAATAGAAGTGAGGACACTCCTGTGAAACATCAAGTAAATATCAAATGATTCAACATTTAAAGTAACTGCATCATTTCTAAGTTCAGCATCTGGGGATTTGCTCATATGCAAAATAGGAACTCACACACCAAAAGTCAGTACGCCTTTCATTGGTGGTGTGCTTCAGATCATCATCAGGTGGGAATATTCCTCGTTTGCCAAGCCTCTGGAGGCTGGGTCAGCTGGGATAGCCTCCACCCCTTGTGACCCTACAGAGGACAAAGCGGTGTATAGGTAATAAGTGGATTGATGCTGTATTCACCTTTGTTGCCTTAAGTTTCTGGCTTGGAGCTTGAATTTTCAATATAACTCAGAAACAATATTCACACAATTTTTCTTGTGTCATTAAGTGATATTGCACAGGGGTGCACTCACTTCTATTAAAGAGCCTTAGTCTTAAAGAAATACTGTTTTCAAATTCAGTATGTGATCTCAATTTCTCCCTCAAATTGCAGGAACAAAACTGGATCCTGAATTCGTTGTTGTGAATGAAAGCATGACTTGGTCCGATGCTCAGAAGTACTGCAGGGAGAACTACATAGACCTGGCCACTGTGAGGAATGACGCAGAAAACCAAAGATTAGGATCTCCGTCGAAATGGATTGGGCTATCTAGAGATGCTAATTCTCAGTGGTCTGATGGGAGCAGCTTCAGCTTCAGCTACTGGGATCGTGATGGAGCAGGATTTGGCTCCAGGACAGTCCTCTGTGGTGCTGCAGGTCTTTACAGTTCAGGAAAATGGAGCTTTTGGTACTGTGAAAAAAAATTCCCATTCATCTGCCACAACCCATTTGGTGAGTGCTTTGCTGCTTCTCAGTGCTCATTTCTTTACATTCATGTGTTTGATGTCACAGAAGCCATTCCAAGCATGTTTCATTTATCCTCTTCTTTTTGTCTGTGTGTGTTTTTCTAATAAAAGTGAAGCGGGTGGTGAAGCTGAGGATCAAACTGGACGACTCCTCTGTGGATCTGAACGACCCTGCTGTGAAAGCGGCGCTCCTGAAAAAGGCAAGTCTCCAAACTCCATCCTCACATCACACACTTTTTAACTTCCCACCATTCTGGGAGCAGTGATCACAGAGCTAATGTGAGCTAGCTACCAACAAATGCCACAGATTTCAGGGTGAGTGGATGTTTCCCAACGGCTGCCATGTGTGTCTCTCAGCTCCAGGACAGAATGGAGGAGGAAGGAGTGAGTGGAGTCACCCTGAAGTGGAGAGAGCAGCCTGATGGGGAAGTCTGGCACAGAGAGGATCTCTAAATAACCTCACCTGTATGTCAGCTGAGCTCTTTAAATACGTGTGTAGACTAGAGTGCAACAGCGCCCTCTTGTGTTTGAATCTCCAATATGGCTGCCTTTAAGAACAGAGTGTGACATTTAATGAAGGCTGGCAGCTTTAGTCATTGTGGACTCTTGTTAGCTACTAGTTTGTGTGTGTTAGCGTGATTTAATTAGCAACATTTACAGTCGTGACAAGTTTGCATTTTATCAAAACAATCGAGTGTCTCCACCTTCACCAATGTACTGGACTTCTGACGTGTCTTCAGACAAGCGTTCTGTAACCTTCTCATCCTGATTTTTGCTCTCTTTCTTGTTCTATTCTGTGTGAGATAACTAATAAATGTCAGTTTGCCTGGGTGTAGTCGTTCTTTCATAGATGCAGGAGGTGAGTGACAGATATTAACCAGTAACACATCAGAAAACAAATCCCTGCAGCCTAAAAAGCATCTCTGCCTCATTGACCACTGAGAAGAATTTTGTCATTGCTTAAAACTTTCCTCTTTGAGACAATGCATGCTCTGAACTGGTACTGTATAATTAAAACTGAGTTGAAGTGAATCAGGTGAAGCAGCCTCATGCAATTTAAAGATGAAGTGCCATAATCTATACAGCACCTTTTAAGAACAGTTTACAAATTAATCAAACCTGCAGCATCTTACATCTTGAATCACTTCCTCCTCTCCATCAACCACTTTACAGCCATGCAACAATAATAATATATCTAGAGAAGGCTTTAAAGGGTTTATATTTTTGTTGAGTGTATAAATCTAGTATTTTACACATATATATTTCAAGTCTTCGTGTCCACAAACTGCTCCAGCCAGCACTGAGATCTGCTTTGTTCACTGGGACAACAGAGGGGAGTAAAAAACAAAATATAATTTGGATGATACTTTCTATTTAAAACATCCCTATAGTGCAGCAGATAACTGCAAAATACTTCAGTTTGTGATGCAAGCATGAAATTTGGCACAAATACTCTTTAAGGTCCACTTTTTGTAAAAAAAAAAAAAAAAAAAGGCGTTAGCCATACAAAATTCCAAGATGGTGACCATTTTCAAGATGGCCGCCATGTGCACCGTAAGTTTGACTTCTGCAGCAAAATATTTGAAACAAAATGCAACATTAAGGGTAAAAACCAAAGATTCTAGTGTCTAACATTTTAGCCTGATTACAATACTATAACTACTAGTCTATTACTACAGTATTAGTAAAGCTAGATCAGCTGACACTTAACCCCATGCTGAGTTACACAGCAGTGATGTCACCAGTGTGCCCTGGTTGTGCGCTGACATCACTCCATTACATTATTGATAAAATAATTTTTTAGTTTTCATGGCAGCCATCTTGGACACCATCTTTGTTTTGACAGGTAATTGCAAACAAATGAAGATTTACCTATAGCCAACAAGTCAACATTTACCCGCTATGCAATAAATCAGAAATCAAAGCATATGATCATTACCAACTTGATTTTCTCGTGATACGGCTTAGCAGCCATCTTGAAAATGGCAGCCATTTTGTTTTCTTAACATGAGCAACATTTTTGCATAAAGAATGATCCTTGGAGACTAGGAATGATCTGTGCTAAATTTCATACTTGCGACATAAGATATTCTGATGAACATAACGGAAGTAGCTTCAGCACAGTTGTTAAGAAATTGAGATTTATAGATTTCATGGCAGCCATCTTGGATGCCATCTTTGCTTTGATCATTTGATTAGGTACTCTAGCCCAGAAAACCTTTCTTTTAGATACTTTAGTCCATAAAACCTAGATATACATGCAAAATATAATCTTTCATTCAAATACTTGGGCCATCTTGAAAAATGGTCGCCATCTTGGATTTTTGCGAGGCTAACAGCTTTTTTTTTTTTTTTTTACAAAAAGTGGACCTCAAAAAAATTTAAATTGGAGGGTAGGGTTAATCTTTGGAAATACCTGCAAATAAAAAGCTGTATAACCTCTAAATGAAATATGGGAGGATTTACAGAAAACTGCATTTTGGACTATCTTGACATGCCGCAGGGAGGCCACACAGCCTCCCAATTTTATAAACTGATTGGGAATGCTATAAGTGGTGAGTCATCTAATGTGAAACAAATATGGCAACAAGATCTAAGACAAGAATTCTCACTGGACAGATGGCTGAAAATTTTGTCGGACTGTGGAAAATATATCAAAGAGGCTCAAGGAAAATTCATACAATATAAGATGTTGCACAGGTACTACCACACCCCATCGAGACTTTATAGAATGAAACTGTTAAAGGACAACTTTTGGTGGAAATGCAAAATAGAGGTTGGAACTTTCCTTCACTGTATCTGGGAGTGTTCTCTGGTGGCACCTTTCTGGAGTAAAGTCGTTCAAGTTCTGAGTAGATGGTTCGGGTCAACGATCCCTCTGACCCCAGATCTTTGTCTTCTGGGTGATAAAACTCAAGTACAGAATGCCTCAAAGAGTGCCTTTTCTGTCATTATGGTTGGTTTGGTCACTGCATCTAGAATTATTTTAAGACTTTGGAAAACAGACAGAAGCCCAAGCCTGAAAGACTGGGTAGATGCAATGATAGAGACAGCATCTTACGAATCTATGCTGCACAGATTAAAGGACAATACAGAAGATGGGGCCACCTCTTGGGGCTGCTTTTGGGCCCACATAAGAACGGACCAAGACACGGTGCAGACCCCAACAGTATCAGGACCTCCTGTATAACTACATAACAATAACACTGTATTATTCCAGTCACAACATATAGTGTTTCGTTTGTTTATTTTTCTCTCTGACTGGATGCCCTGTCTGTTTATATATATTTTATCCTGTGTTTGTAATAGTCTGTCTGGCCTGTGCAATGTATCCCAGTATTCTTTACTTTTGTTCTGTTCTGTTTCTTCTATCATTATTTGCCAGCTGTCCCGCGATTTCGGAATGAGATTTGCTTTCTAGCGTCCTGAGATTTAGATACAGACCACAAGAAATAGCGATCGCCAAGTAATGTGGAGGTTTTCGTTCACTTCTCATCTCTAGTATGTTGTGGGACACTCGTTGAGACTATCCGAGCCGGTCAGTGTGGGGAAAAAAGCACGTTAGGGCGGACTTTGACGCGGGGGGGCAAGTTGCCCCATACTTTTCACGAGCTGAGCTGCTAAGCTGCCTGCCTGGCTAAATACTGGAGCTATGTCGAAAATTCATTTCTCCATCACTCACATGTATGAAATTACATATGGAAACAGACCCCAGGTTGAAAAAAAACGAAGTTCCCCTTTAAGGTTTCGGATAGAAAGAAGTTCCGTCAAATAAATGGGCTCAAGGCAGCTGAGGGCTTAAAACGTTGCAGTAGTCTATTCATGAGCAGATAAAAGCATGCATAGTCCTTTCAAGGTCGGTGCGATTTAAAAAAGGCTTTACTTTGGATAAAAGACGCAATTGATAAGATAAAACTTTGCATTCAGATATGAAAATGAGACACATTTATTTGTCTTGTTGGCTTTGAACCTAATCAGGAGAATAATCCAGCTAAAAACATCATATTCTATCAAGATCAGCCCAACATCTTTTGAAAATTAGTGCACATGCTAGAGAGAACTGCTTCAAATGAAAAATAAAAGTAGAATTTCAGTAACTTTTTGTGCTGATATTTCCAGTGTTGGACCGGCATTTTAACTTAGTAGATCTACAACGGTTTGTAAATTTTGCATATGAGCCAAAGCCTCACTGTTCAGCGTAGAAATAATGCAATTACTATAAAGTGATAAAAAAGACTTGGCACTGTTTTATACTGTGTTTGAGCTGCATCCTTACCGCTGTTGCAGATGAATGGGCAGCCGATCTCACACTTGATATGCGTCCATTTTCCAGCCCGTCCGGTTGACACACAGTACCGACCAATGGAGAAGTTGGGTTCACCGCCCCCCCCAGTGCCGATACTTGCCGTCGATGCCATCTGCCCAGAACCAGTCGATTTCAGCATACAGACCAATCCAGACGTCAGAGTTGTAGCCGGTGGAGGAAACCGTGTCAGTAAGTTGGCTCATTTCTGTCGTGCTCACAATGGAAGCCAGGTCTGTGAACCTCTCTCTGCAGTAGGTCTGAGCTTCATCCCACGTCAAAGATTTGTTCACAAAGTAGTACTGAATGAGAGGGAAGGAGGGGAGGATGAACCACCCTGAGAGAAAAGAAATGAGCCATGAAAACATTTGAAGATACAAGGTGGTTTCAAACTATCAACTTTTGACAATAATATGCACTAATAAACACTGTCAGACATTAACAAAGAATCCACAGACCTGAGAGACACCAGAGAGCCAGCAAGACCCTCTCCATCACAATGCTGCTCTGTGGACGGTAAAAGGAGGCTCTGCCTTATCATGAAAGACTGCAGAAAGTTTGCTCCTGATTTGTTTCTCTGAGGAAGCTCACTGGTTCATTGGCCTCTTCATGCAAAAAGTGTTGCAGTAGATTCCTGTATGTAAATGTGTGATGGAACACATCGTTCAGGATTTACGTTTTTATAGAGGACACCACACACACTCTGCTTGTAGCAAGTGTCATCAAGTACACTGCAAAACGTAAAATCCTACCAACTCTATTCATCGTATTTTTAGTCCAAATGTCTCATCCCACTTGATTTAAGATAAATTCACTTAGCAAGTGACATTTCAGCAAGATGGAGGGACTTGTTTTAAGACAATGCATCTTGAATATCTTGTTAAGTCAAACAATCTTGAAATTATCTTGTTTTAACCCTCCTGTTGTCCTTTAGGTCAAACTGACCCGTTGTACGTTTGAAAACGTCGGGGAAAAAAATTCACAGTGAAAACTTCCACATTTTCAACATTTTTGGGAAATGTTTGAACAGTTTTTGGTGGAAAAACAAATGTTTAAAAAAATGTTTATTTAAGAACATTCAGAAAAAAGTTTACTGATGAATATGAAATCATTTTAGATATTTCTAGGATTTTTTGGAACATTTTTATTCATTTTTTGAATATATTTACAATTGTTATAAATTCTTTCTGTTTATTTTTATTTCTTGCCAAATTTGGGGATTTTTTTAAAAAGCTTTTAAGGGAATCTTTTAAGGAATTTTCTTCCTAAAGATTTTGCAAATTTTTATAAATTTGCTGAATTTTTTGCTGAATTTTTGCATATTTTTCAGACAAGGCAACAATGTTTTTCGTGCCCGTAATTGAGGACAACAGGAGGGTTAAGACACCTAACCTTGACAATCCTGGTAAAAATAGAGATTAAAATAAGTTTTCCCAGCTAATTTTAAGATCTCAATATTCTTAGTATCACATTTTATTTCAAGAAATCCTACCAAGCCATTTTTCACTTGTTCTATTGGCAGATTTTTTCACATATTTCAAGGTAAAAGTTGCTTGAAATAAGTTTTTGATCCTTGTTTTGAGAGGGGCATTTTTTCCAGTGTAGTGAACCTCATCAAATGTGAATCTTCCACATGCATCTCACAGAAGTAAAACAGTAAAAGCATGTCACAGTGACCTTACAAATCTCATCAGCTCATTTTTCTGTCTCCATTCCTAGGAAACAAATACAGAGATTTACCCAACTGATTCAGTCCAACATGTTTTTGGATTGGAGTCATCTTTGCTGCCAAGGCCCAGTAACCACATCAACCACGGTATCCACAAAAAGTATTCACGTCTTCAAGAATTCTTTCTCCGATTAACTCCAGTAAAAACGTGGTTAATTTTACTAAATTAGATCTTGTTTTATGAAGGGTTTGTTGATATATTCTTAGCAACCTGTTTTATTTGAGATTCAGTGATTGAAAACAGTGAAAATGTTTTATTATAGCTTTTGACAGTTATTTCAGGTTTCTGGAGTGGCAGAAAGAGATAACCAAATTCCCCAAAATTTTGATTTTTGTTCCCAAAGTTGAGTCAAATTTGCTCATTTTCAACAAAATAACATCTTACACACGTGGACAAAATTGTTGGTACCCCTCAGTTAAAGAAGGAAAAACCCACAATTCTCACTGAAATCACTTGAAACTCACAAAAGTAACAATAAATAAAAATTTATTGAAAATTAAATAATCAAAAACAGCCATTACTTTTGAATTGTTGATTAACATAATTATTTAAAAAAAACAAACTAATGAAACAGGCCTGGACAAAAATGATGGTACCTCTATAAAAGATTGAAAACTATTTGACCAGAGTGACATGATTAACTCAGGTGTGTCATTTAATTGACATCACAGGTGTTTCCAAACTCATAATCAGTCAGTCTGCCTATTTAAAGGGAGACAAGTAGTCACCCTGCTGTTTGGTGAAAAGGTGTGTACCACACTGAACATGGACAACAGAAAGCGAAGGAGAGAATTGTCCCAGGACATCCGAAAAAAAATGATAGACAAACATCTTAAAGGTAAAGGCTATAAGACCATCTCTAAACAGCTTGAAGTTCCTGTGACAACAGTGGCTCATATTATTCAGAAGTTCAAGACCCACGGGACAGTAGCCAACCTCCCTGGACGTGGCCGCAAGAGGAAAATTGATGACAAATTGAAGAGACGGATCGTTGGAATTGTATCCAAAGAGCCCAGAGCAACCTCCAAAGAAATTAAAGGTGAACTCCAAGGCCAAGGTACATCAGTGTCAGATCGCACCATTCGTCGTTGTTTGAGCCAAAGTGGACTTCATGGGAGACGACCAAGGAGGACACCACTGCTGAAAAAAACTCATAAAAAAGCCAGACTGGAATTTGCAAAAATGCATGTTGACAAGCCACAAAGCTTCTGGGAGAATGTCCTTTGGACAGATGAGACCAAACTGGAGCTTTTTGGTAAGGCACATCAACTCTATGTTCATAGACTCAAAAACCAAGCATACGAAGAAAAGAACACTGTCCCTACGGTGAAACATGGAGGAGGCTCAGTAATGTTTTGGGGCTGCTTTGCTGCATCTGGCACAGGGTGTCTTGAAAGTGTGCAAGGTACGATGAAATCTGAAGACTATCAAGGCATTCTGGAGAGAAATGTGCTGCCTAGTGTCAGAAAGCTTGGTCTCAGTCGCAGGTCATGGGTCTTCCAACAGGACAACGATCCAAAACACACAGCCAAAAACACCCAAGAATGGCTGAGAGAAAAGCGTTGGACTATTCTAAAGTGGCCTTCTATGAGCCCAGATCTGAATCCCATTGAACATATGTGGAAGGAGCTGAAACATGCCATTTGGAGAAGACACCCATCAAACCTGAGACAACTGGAGCTGTTTGCTCATGAGGAGTGGGCCAAAATACCTGTTGACAGCTGCAGAACGCTCATTGACAAATACAGAAATCGTTTAATTGCAGTGATTGCCTCAAAAGGTTGTGCAACAAAATATTAAGTTATGGGTACCATCATTTTTGTCCAGCCCTATTTCATTAGTTTGTTTTTTTAAATAATTATGTTAATCAACAATTCAAAAGTGATGGCTGATTTTGATTATTAAATTTTCAATCAATTTTTATTTATTGTTACTTTTGTGAGTTTCAAGTGATTTCAGTGAGAATTGTGGGTTTTTCCTTCTTTAACTGAGGGGTACCAACAATTTTGTCCACGTGTGTATTTGCATATTGAAACAATCAGTAGAGGAGGATTTTATACAACATGTAGCTGCACTTCAAGCAGTGTGTGTGTGTGTGTGTGATGTCCTCTAAACAAGTAAACCTCCTTGAAAGATGTGTTCCATCACACATTTACATTCATTAATCCACTGCAACACTTTTTGCATGAAGAGACCAGCACACCAGTGACCTTCCTGAGAGAAACAAATCAGGAGGAAACTTTCCACTGATTTTTCATGATAAGGCAGCGCCTCCTTTTACCGTCCACAGAGCAGCATCGTGATGGAGAGGGTCTTGCTGGCTCTCTGGTGTCTCTCAGGTCAGTGGATTCTTTGTTAATGTTTGTGATTTAAATACTGAAGAAAAGGTGCTTTGTTAGTTGGGGCCACCTTGTATTTTCTAAAGTTCTGATGTCTTGTGTTTCTCCTACAGGGTGGTTCGTCCTCCCCTCCTGCCCTCTCCATCAGTACTACTTTGTGAACCAACCTTTGACTTGGCATGAAGCTCAGACCTACTGCAGAGAGAGATTCACAGACCTGGCCACCGTACACAGCATGACAGAAATGAACCAGCTTATTGACACGGTTTCCTCCACTGGTTACGTCGAAACATTCTGGATTGGTGCTTTTAGTGAGATCAACTGGAAGTGGTCAGATGGGAGCGAGGCTGAGTACAGGCACTGGAGAAGTGGTCAGCCTAATTCTGTTCTCGATGACCTCTGTGTGACGGCTGCAGCACCTGGAGGATGGTACGATATTTCCTGCCTGTTCAAGCAACCATTTGTCTGCTACAAAGGTAAGAGCATCAATCATGCATCCATCCATTGTCTATACACCGCTTAAGCCTCATTGGGGTCGGAGAGGAGCTGGAGTCTGTTCCGGCTGATTTAGGGAGAAGGCTGGGGACTTTACAGAAAATTTAGAATACTAAATTAAACTCAGCATGTTTTTGGAGTGTGGGAAGAAGCCGTAGAAAACCCACGAATGCACAGGGAGAACATGCAAACTCCATGCAGAAAGATCCCAGGAAGACGGGGACGTGAACCGGGGATCTTTTAGCTGCAAGGCATCAGCTCTAACCACAGAATGTCAATCACATTCAGGATAAAAATAGAAGTGAGGACACTCCTGTGAAACATCAAGTAAATATCAAATGATTCAACATTTAAAGTAGGTAGTGTCTACAGATACGGACCCGTATCCGTAGCCCACAGGCTACGGGTACGGCACTTTCCATTTGCCAGACAGATATGGACCCGTACGCGAGTCTCACGAGTCAAGAAGCTGCTAACCACTGCAAACTGTTGAAAGGTAAGCAAAGGTTAAGGTTAGGGTTAGTGTTAGGGTCAGGTTTAGGGTCCGTACCTGTAGTACCGATGCTACGGGTCCGTACCGCTAGCGTCTACCGGGAGTCACGTGACCAGATCTCGCGTATCTGATTGGCAAATGGAAAGTGCCGTATCCGTAGTCCACAGGCTACGGGTACGGGTCCGTACCTCTAGCAACAACCTTTAAAGTAACTGCATCATTTCTAAGTTCAGCATCTGGGGATTTGCTCATATGCAAAATAGGAACTCACACACCAAAAGTCAGTACGCCTTTCATTGGTGGTGTGCTTCAGATCATCATCAGGTGGGAATATTCCTCGTTTGCCAAGCCTCTGGAGGCTGAGTCAGCTGGGATAGCCTCCACCCCTTGTGACCCTACAGAGGACAAAGCGGTGTATAGGTAATAAGTGGATTGATGCTGTATTCAGCTTTGTTGCCTTAAGTTTCTGACTTGGAGCTTGAATTTTCAATATAACTCAGAAACAATATTCACACAATTTTTCTTGTGTCATTAAGTGATATTGCACAGGGGTGCACTCACTTCTATTAAAGAGCCTTAGTCTTAAAGAAATACTGTTTTCAAATTCAGTATGTGAGAGCGAGTGACTGTATTTGCTCGTGGATAATGCAAATCACTGGGGTGAGTCCGGTTAGAACTCCAAATGAAGAGGCGTTGGGTGATGCAAGGGCTTTAATGAGGACGAATCAACTTTACAGCTGTTCTCCAGCACCACTTCCTGCTGTTTTGTACGACTACTTGTCGGTGGTAAGGGTGTCTGTGTGTGTGTGGTCTAGAACAGAACACAAATAAAACGGTATTAGCGTCTAAATGACACACAATAATACTACAGTAAATCAACACGTGCTAGACATGCTAACTGTCACTGCGTTAATGACTCCTTTAGCTGTGCATGTGGAAACAAGTATTATCAAGCAACCAGGCATGCACACTTACTTGTAATTACGCCCACTTTCAATATTGGTGACTGGAGAACTGAACTTTAACATAAACCAAATAACTCAGTACAGACTATGCAACTGTCTCTCATCTCTTCTCTTTGCCGTCTGTTCCCCTTTCCTGCATCCAGTTCAGACCGGTGGTCTAAGCTTCGCCCCTTAAAGGCATTATGGAGGATTTTTTTGTTGTTTAATTTGTCTGATTCACATAAAATGAATATACTGACCTTTAGTGGACTTGTATGTATGGTCTCTAAAAGAATAAAAAATAAATAAATAAATAACTGTGGACATGGCAGGACCTGAAAAACATCAGCCAATCATTGCGCTCGGACCGAGGCGTTTGGTTTGCTCCCTTTCCTGTCAATCAAAAATCTTCCGGCTCAGGCCGAGTTACGTAGATTACGTACGCCTTGGACTTACATGTTTTGTGTATGTGTTGCTTTGGTATAGCTTCGTAGTTAGCTGGCGACTTGTTTTGCTCATCTTTTTTTACATAATGGCAGATAAAGATCCAGGGGGACCCAGCCGTAAAAGACAACTTCACGAGTGCTACGCAAGTTTCTGGAGGGGGGCGTTTCTTCGTAAATGTTAAGAGGAGGGAGGTTAGAGGGGGGTGAGGGAGAGGTTGTATGTGTGCATGCTACTTTCAAAGTCATAGGAAATTAAATCTCCTCTAATGCCTTTAAAGGGCCAGCATGACATTTACTGAGCAGCCTTTTCTACAGTATGTGATCTCAATTTCTCCCTCAAATTGCAGGAACACAGCTGGATCCTGAATTCGTTGTTGTGAATGAAAAAATGACTTGGTCCGATGCTCAGAAGTACTGCAGGGAGAACTACATAGACCTGGCCACCGTGAGGAATGACGCAGACCACCAAAGATTAGGATCTCCGTCGAAATGGATTGGGCTATCTAGAGATGCTGATTCTCAGTGGTCTGATGGGAGCAGCTTCAACTTCAGCTACTGGGAACATGGTGGAGCCAGACTTGGCTCCAGGACAGTCATCTGTGGTGCTGCAGCTCTTTACAGATCAGGAAAATGGAGATTTTGGTACTGTGAAAAAAAATTCCCATTTGTCTGCAACACCCCAGCTGGTGAGTGCTTTGCTGCTTCTTGTTTGATGTCACAGAAGCCATTCCAAGCATGTTTCATTTATCCTCTTCTTTTTGTCTGTGTGTTTTTCTAATAAAAGTGAAGCGGGTGGTGAAGCTGAGGATCAAACTGGACGACTCCTCTGTGGATCTGAACGACCCTGCTGTGAAAGCGGCGCTCCTGAAAAAGGCAAGTCTCCAAACTCCATCCTCACACACGTTTTAACTTCCCACCATTCTGGGAGCAGTGATCACAGAGCTAATGTGAGCTAGCTACCAACAAATGCCACAGATTTCAGTGTGAGTGGATGTTTCCCAACGGCTGCCATGTGTGTCTCTCAGCTCCAGGACAGACTGGAGGAGGAAGGAGTGAGTGGAGTCACCCTGAAGTGGAGAGAGCAGCCTGATGGGGAAGTCTGGCACAGAGAGGATCTCTAAATAACCTCACCTGTATGTCAGCTGAGCTCTTTAAATACGTGTGTGTAGACTAGTAGAGTGCCTGTATAATGAGAGTGGCGACATGACGGGTCCAAAAAATTTTGGTCACGTGATCCATAGGAGCCATTTTGTTTACGCCGGTTATGCCTGTTAACGTTGTTTACAACGCAGAGAGTAATTCTAGGTCTTTTTTGGCTTCATAAATACCTGAAAAGTGACGGGCTGTTGTGCCTTTGGGTGCACAAATCGATCGGAGAAGGGATTACACATGTTTAGATTTCCCAGGAGTAGTGAAAGAATGAAACTATGGGAAAATAAAGTCCGGAGAGTGGGATGGAAACCGACTTCATCATGATTTTTGTGCCAGGTTAGTCCCATGTATGTACTTTCATGTTATGATGTATGGGTGAATGACAGATAGAAAAGTTTGATGTGATTTTAGGCAGTTGTGGTTATTTTGACTTTGACCATTTTGATGCATGGAGATGCATGAAATACGGGCCGCTGAAGTTTAACGGGGTAACCCGTTAAACTTCAGCGGCCCATCTGAGCTTCGACAACAGCCTCCCTGTTCATTCACATGATTTCCAATTCAACAAACAGCTGACAGTTTTCTGTTTCCTATTTTCTGTTTTCCGTCCAACCTGCAGTCACTTATCAGCCTCATATGACCCGAACAGGCTCCGTGTTGTTCACCTGTTTCTGGGCTGTTAGCCGCCGTTAGCATGAGGATGCTGTTAGCCATATGCTTACAGCTGCAGCACGGTACAGGCAGACGGGAAAACGTATTTTACTAAATTGACCGAAGCTGCAAGCTCGATGTTAGAAACATTATACACCCATGGAAAGCTTAGATTCTCATGAATCCGCCGGTATAAACCACTTTCAGATGTGACTACCACAGCGGGTAATGTAAACACATTTGTCCAACAAACAGCAAATAACGTAAACAGCACAACTCACCTTTGAAGGCTCAAAACTAGTCACAGATGAAAATATTCCACAAAACGGCCATAATCCAACCTTGGACATCCAGACAAAACAAGCCAGTAAATTATTTTGTCCAAAACATGTCTTGAAATCAGTAAACAATCCATAGTTTTCGTGAATGTGCAACTCGCGCTGCGCGTCCCATATTGAGTGAATGGAAACAAAATGGCGTCAAATCCCCAGTTGTCGTCACTCTCATTATACAGGCACTCTATCGACTAGAGTGTAACAGCGCCCTCTTGTGTTTGAATCTCCAATATGGCTGCCTTTAAGAACAGAGTGTGACATTTAATGAAGGCTGGCAGCTTTAGCCATTGTGGACTCTTGTTAGCTACTAGTTTGTGTGTGTTAGCGTGATTTAATTAGCAACATTTACAGTCGTGACAAGTTTGCATTTTAACAAAACAATCGAGTGTCTCCACCTTCACCAATGTACTGGACTTCTGACGTGTCTTCAGACAAGCGTTCTGTAACCTTCTCATCCTGATTTTTGCTCTCTTTCTTGTTCTATTCTGTGTGAGATAACTAATAAATGTCAGTTTGCCTGGGTGTAGTCGTTCTTTCATAGATGCAGGAGGTGAGTGACAGATATTAACCAGTAACACATCAGAAAACAAATCACCTGCAGCCTAAAAAGCATCTCTGCCTCATTGACCACTGAAAAGAATTTTGTCATTGCTTAAAACTTTCCTCTTTGAGACAATGCATGCTCTGAACTGGCACAGTGTAATTAAAACTGAGTTGAAGTGAATCAGGTGAAGCAGCCTCATGCAATTTAAAGATGAAGTGCCATAATCTATACAGCACCTTTTAAGAACAGTTTACAAATTAATCAAACCTGCAGCATCTTACAACTTGAATCACTTCCTCCTCTCCATCAACCACTTTACAGCCATGCAACAATAATAATATATCTAGAGAAGGCTTTGAAGGAATTTATTTCAAGGTATTGTGTGGGGATTTGGGGTAAAATATCACCTAAATCATGCTGCCTTCACTTAGAAATTAAGATTGATGCTGCAAAGAAGCTGCAAATCCTAAAATGTGAATCTTTCACATTCACCTCACAGAAATAAAGAAGTTTTTTTTACAATTGAAAGAAGTCCAAGCATGTCAATGTGACCTTTAAAATCTAATCAGCTCCTTTTTCTGTCTCCATTCCTACAAAATAATTACAGAGACTTACCCAGTCTGGGCAGTCTAGTACTATACTGTAATGTAGTAGACATATGACCAGTGATGCATGACATCCACTGTAGTGGTCAGTTACATTCATTCTGAAAAAGAAAAAAGCCTGTGGCAACATCTGTGCATTGTGCTGTGTGATAAAACTGCACCTTTCAAAGTGGCCTTTTATTGTGGGCAGTCTAAGGAACACCTGTGAGGTGGGATGGATTATCTCAGCAAAGGAGAAGTGCTCACTATCACAGATTTAGACAGATTTGTGAACAATATCGGAGAGAAATGGTGATATTGTGTATATGGAAAAAGTTCTGGGTTTCTGGGTTTTTCGCTCTTTTTTTTTTTAAAAGCGAATGTCGTCTATCATGAGCTTTGGAAATACTGATTGACATTTTTCTACATTTTCTAAATCAAAAAACTAATTATTTATACAAGAAACTGTAAAGTAAGCCCCGGATAAGCGGAAGAAAATGGATGGATGAAATGGATGGATGGAAAAAGTTTTACATCTTTCAGTTCATCTCATAAAAAATGGGAGCAAAAACAAAAGTGTTCCGTTTATATTTTTGTTGAGTGTATACACCCCCTGTCAAAAGTTTTTGGACACGTTCTCATTCAAATAAAGTAGAACCTGTCCTACAACTTTTGACAGGGGGTGTATCTACCAAATTTGGTACACATATGCAGCACATCAGGCTGAACAAAAAAGTCAGTGACAGCCACATTCCAAACCCAACAGGAAGTGAGCTATTTTGCGTTGAATGTCAGATTTTGCTCATTTTTCATTTTTTTCTAGAGCGAACTCCTCCTAGGGGGAAACTTCAATTCACCTCAAATTGGGCCAGTACATACAGGAGGCCTTAATGATCCAAAGTTATTAAAATCTTTTTCCAAAGTCAAAGGGCGTGTCCGTGGCGGCCTCTGGAATTTTGATCCTTCACCATGAAATTTCAAATGCTGTGTAAATGCCCTGAACATGCTCCAATCTGCCTGAAACTTTACATGTATGATCAGAGTCCTGCCCTGATCACATCCACGTGATGAAATACATTCACAGTCAAAAGTTGTAGGACAGGTTCTACTTTATTTGAATGAGAGTGTCCTAAAACGTTTGACAGGGGGTGTAAATCTAGTATTTCACACATATATATTTCAAGTCTTCGTGTCCACAAACTGCTCCAGCCAGCACTGAGATCTGCTTGGTTCACTGGGACAACAGAGGGGAGTAAAAAATCAAATATAATTTGGATGATACTTTCTATTTAAAACATCCCTACATGCAAGAACATGCTGTCAGGGTCCCTGCCTGGCCCCCATTTCTGTCTGTTTCTCTCTCTCTGTCATTGTACGGGGGGGAATTGAAACCAAAAGCCAGAGCACACAGAGCAGGCGGCAGGCAAATGGAAAATTACACAAGTTTTTATTCCAAAATAATTAATAGAATAAAACAATTAACTAGGCCAGAAGTCACAACTGGAGGGAGAGGGGAAGGCAGGCGCCCAGGGATTTGCAGTTGTCAGAGGCACATGCCGGCACTCCAGCGGTTTCTTGTCAGCTAACAAGGGCGTAGGTTTGGTCTCAACATTGGTAGGGACGATATAACAGCATAACCTGCACTTTTTGCTGGGGACGGGACATTAATCAGACCAAACAGATTGGGTGAACGGGGGTCAGGGCTACATTTCTCACGAATATGAACCTAATTAATTGACAAGCTAAATGATCAATGCAAAATAAATCTGTATTGACTTATACTAACTTTCATGTGTATTGGTTCAGGTGATGGTAATTAAATATATTTTAATTAATAAATAAATGCACTAATAGGTATTTGGTTTCAAAAGTGTAAAGTCACAACATTCTCTAGCCTTCTTTCCTTCTAAACCAGGCCGTTTACAAGAAGAAAAGCAGCAGCATGTTTTTTTTTTTTTGACTGTCAACACTTTCCTGTGAAACACAGACTGGGACCTCTCTCTCTAAGCTGCTTCTTGCTCACGTTTTTCTGGTTCTATATTTTCCAGCAGCGTTCACTACATTTCTCACAGTTTAATTAACGTTAACAGTAGAAAACACATACAGGAGGACAATTCTCTCTAAGCAGCTTCCTACTCGAGTTTTGCAGGTTAGCAGGTTCACACAGTTTAATGTTACGCTAACTCTGATGCAGGTCGGACTTTCAGTAGAACATTAGCGGGGAATCTCAGATTCGCGTCAACTTGTACATAGCTTCTAGCCTAGCCATGCGAGATCCCATGTTTCTGACGGCACAAGGGTCTGGGGAAGCTCGACAGGGAGGGAGGCGGGCTAAAAGGTTGTCTATCAAATCCCTCTGCAGCAGTTGGGTAGGTATACAACCAATCAGCGCAACGAATAGGCTGACGTGGTTCCGAGAGCACCGGCGGATTGTGTGGCTAAGTCCCATTAGCTTCCCAACCAGCGGAGCCGCGGAGCCAACTGGTATATTAAGGATTTGCCATATCCCGTCGGCATAAGTCCAAATACGTCTTTCTTCTCAATGAAACACTTCAGTGCCGTCCTTTGTTTATCTTTCAAGTTGAATTTTAGCTTCAAATCTTTAAGGGCTGTGGCCAAAGCCGAGTCGAAAGATAATTGTTTATTGTGCGCCGGTTGTTTCTGTCAGAATCGTCACGCCTCTGTCGTCACTTAGTTACGCCCGCCTTCTGACTCTACACTTCATGGTGATTGGTCCGGCCAGTTTTAGGAGAATCCAGCCTCGAGCCTTATGGAGGGTAACTAGACCCACCCTGGCAGAGAATTAAATTTGTCGCTGTGGGTTGTCTAGCGCGGCTAGGCTACGTCGCTTCATTTCCTGTTGTAGAATTACCTTTCTGTACACTCTGCATTCTAGCTCTCCTGCCTGGGTAGTACCTTCTGTGGGTTAGCCCTCTTGCTCTCGTTAAAATTGTGTTGTCTTTTTGTTGGCCCATTAGTGGGTTTTGTTTATATGTCATGTTTATTCGTGCTCTGTTCTGGCAGTACGCCATTTTCGTAAAAACCTTTAGACAGAGGGTTTTGTTCCTTGGTTCAGTCTAGTTATCTACTGACAGCTGTCACTTCCGTTAGTAGTTCTCGTTTGAGATTTGTAGTCCACTTGTTAAACACTGTTAATTTCATAAATATAACTGTAAATAAAAACTCTAAATTGTCGTTGAGTGTATCAGTTAACAAACTGTCATGTGTCAATAAACCAAAGTGCAATTCATTTGTGTATATGTTCTTAAATTTTGTTGTATCTTTGTATTTTTTCTGATTTATATTGTATATATAGTGTATATATCTTGTGTCATTTGTTTATAGATGCGTTCTCTTGAGTTTTCTTACTGTCACATTGCAGATATTTTTCTTATATCCATTTGTTCTTTCCCTTACTTGGATGTGGCACTTTATTATTTCATCTGGTGTGGTTGTACAAATTTATTTTGAGAATCTTTCCCCGTTTGGACTGACCAGCCTTGTGTTGTTTAGTGTTCTTCCTGAGTATCTCTCTTTTATTCTGGGCACTTCGTGTATAGATGATTATTGACATCTAAAACTTCTGCACTTCATCTTTAAATTGCATGAGGCTGCTTCACCTGATTCACTTCAACTCAGTTTTAATTACACAGTGCCAGTTCAGAGCATGCACTATTTCAAAGAGTAGAGTTTTAAGCAATGACAAAATTCTTTTCTGCATTTTAAAAGATGCTGTGACTTTTATATCGGCGGTCGATGAGGCAGAGATGCTTTTTAGGCTGCAGGGATTTGTTTTCTGATGTGTTAATGGTTAATATCTGTCTGCATCTATGAAAGAATGACTACACCCAGGCAAACTGACATTTATTAGTTATCTCACACAGAATAGAAAGAGAGCAAAAATCAGGATGAGAAGGTTACAGAACGCTTGTCTGAAGACACGTCAGAAGTCCAGTAAATTGGTGAAGGTGGAGACACTCGATTGTTTTGATAAAATGCAAACTTGTCACGACTGTAAATGTTGCTAATTAAATCACGCTAACACACACAAACTAGTAGCTAACAAGAGTCCACAATGACTAAAGCTGCCAGCCTTCATTAAATGTCACACTCTGTTCTTCAAGGCAGCCATATTGGAGATTCAAACACAAGAGGGCGCTGTTGCACTCTAGTCTACACACGTATTTAAAGAGCTCAGCTGACATACAGGTGAGGTTATTTAGAGATCCTCTCTGTGCCAGACTTCCCCATCAGGCTGCTCTCTCCACTTCAGGGTGACTCCACTCACTCCTTCCTCCTCCATTCTGTCCTGGAGCTGAGAGACACACATGGCAGCCGTTGGAAAACATCCACTCACACTGAAATCTGTGGCATTTGTTGGTAGCTAGCTCACATTAGCTCTGTGATCACTGCTCCCAGAATGGTGGGAAGTTAAAACGTGTGTGAGGATGGAGTTTGGAGACTTGCCTTTTTCAGGAGCGCCGCTTTCACAGCAGGGTCGTTCAGATCCACAGAGGAGTCGTCCAGTTTGATCCTCAGCTTCACCACCCGCTTCTTCACTTTTATTAGAAAAACACACACAGACAGAAGAGGATAAATGAAACATGCTTGGAATGGCTTCTGTGACATCAAACACATGAATGTAAAGAAATGAGCACTGAGAAGCAGCAAAGCACTCACCAAATGGGTTGTGGCAGATGAATGGGAATTTTTTTTCACAGTACCAAAAGCTCCATTTTCCTGAACTGTAAAGACCTGCAGCACCACAGAGGACTGTCCTGGAGCCAAATCCTGCTCCATCACGATCCCAGTAGCTGAAGCTGAAGCTGCTCCCATCAGACCACTGAGAATTAGCATCTCTAGATAGCCCAATCCATCTCCACACAGATCCTAATCTTTGGTTTTCTGCGTCATTCCTCACAGTGGCCAGGTCTATGTAGTTCTCCCTGCAGTACTTCTGAGCATCGGACCAAGTCATGCTTTCATTCACAACAACGAATTCAGGATCCAGTTTTGTTCCTGCAATTTGAGGGAGAAATTGAGATCACATACTGAATTTGAAAACAGTATTTCTTTAAGACTAAGGCTCTTTAATAGAAGTGAGTGCACCCCTGTGCAATATCACTTAATGACACAAGAAAAATTGTGTGAATATTGTTTCTGAGTTATATTGAAAATTCAAGCTCCAAGCCAGAAACTTAAGGCAACAAAGGTGAATACAGCATCAATCCACTTATTACCTATACACCGCTTTGTCCTCTGTAGGGTCACAAGGGGTGGAGGCTATCCCAGCTGACCCAGCCTCCAGAGGCTTGGCAAACGAGGAATATTCCCACCTGATGATGATCTGAAGCACACCACCAATGAAAGGCGTACTGACTTTTGGTGTGTGAGTTCCTATTTTGCATATGAGCAAATCCCCAGATGCTGAACTTAGAAATGATGCAGTTACTTTAAATGTTGAATCATTTGATATTTACTTGATGTTTCACAGGAGTGTCCTCACTTCTATTTTTATCCTGAATGTGATTGACATTCTGTGGTTAGAGCTGATGCCTTGCAGCTAAAAGATCCCCGGTTCACGTCCCCGTCTTCCTGGGATCTTTCTGCATGGAGTTTGCATGTTCTCCCTGTGCATTCGTGGGTTTTCTACGGCTTCTTCCCACACTCCAAAAACATGCTGAGGTTAATGTAGTATTCTAAATTTTCTGTAAAGTCCCCAGCCTTCTCCCTAAATCAGCCGGAACAGACTCCAGCTCCTCTCCGACCCCAATGAGACTTAAGCGGTGTATAGACAATGGATGGATGCATGATTGATGCTCTTACCTTTGTAGCAGACAAATGGTTGCTTGAACAGGCAGGAAACATCCAACCATCCTTTTGCTGTAGACGTCACACAGAGGTCATTTAGGACAGAATTAGGCTGACCACTTCCCCAGTGCCTGTACTCAGCCTCACTCCCATCTGACCACTTCCAGTTGATCTCACTAAACGCACCAATCCAGAATGGATTGAAGTAACCAGTGGAGGAAACCGTGTCAATAAGCTGGTTCATTTCTGTCATGCTGTGTACGGTGGCCAGGTCTGTGAATCTCTCTCTGCAGTAGGTCTGAGCTTCATGCCAAGTCAAAGGTTGGTTCACAAAGTAGTACTGATGGAGAGGGCAGGAGGGGAGGACGAACCACCCTGTAGGAGAAACACAAGACATCAGAACTTTAGAAAATACAAGGTGGCCCCAACTAACAAAGCACCTTTTCTTCAGTATTTAAATCACAAACATTAACAAAGAATCCACTGACCTGAGAGACACCAGAGAGCCAGCAAGACCCTCTCCATCACGATGCTGCTCTGTGGACGGTAAAAGGAGGCGCTGCCTTATCATGAAAAATCAGTGGAAAGTTTCCTCCTGATTTGTTTCTCTCAGGAAGGTCACTGGTGTGCTGGTTTCTTCATGCAAAAAGTGTTGCAGTGGATTAATGAATGTAAATGTGTGATGGAACACATCTTTCAAGGAGGTTTACTTGTTTCTAGGACATCACACACACACACACTGCTTGAAGTGCAGCTACATGTTGTATAAAATCCTCCTCTACTGATTGTTTCAATATGCAAATAAGATGTTATTTTGTTGAAAATGAGCAAATTTGACTCAACTTTGGGAACAAAAATCAAAATTTTGGGGAATTTGGTTATCTCTTTCTGCCACTCCAGAAACCTGAAATAACTGTCAAAAGCTATAATAAAAGATTTTCACTGTTTTCAATCACTGAATCTCAAATAAAACAGGTTGCTAAGAATATATCAACAAACCCTTCATAAAACAAGAACTAATTTAGTAAAATTATCCATGTTTTTACTGGAGTTAATCAGAGAAAGAATTCTTCTTGAAGACGTGAATACTTTTTGTGGATACCGTGGTTGATGTGGTTACTGGGCCTTGGCAGCAAAGATGACTCCAATCCAACAACATGTTGGACTGAATCAGCTGGGTAAATCTCTGTATTCGTTTCTGAGGAATGGAGACAGAAAAATGAGCTGATGAGATTTGTAAGGTCACTGTGACATGCTTTTTACTGTTTTAGTTCTGTGAGATGCATGTGAAAGATTCACATTTGACGAGGTTCACTACTTGATGACACTTGCTACAAGCAGAGTGTGTGTGGTGTCCTCTATAAAAACGTAAATCTTGAACAATGTGTTCCATCACACATTTACATACAGGAATCTACTGCAACACTTTTTGCATGAAGAGGCCAATGAACCAGTGACCTTCCTCAGAGAAACAAATCAGGAGCAAACTTTCTGCAGTCTTTTATTATAAGGCAGAGCCTCCTTTTCCCCGACGGCCCCCAGAGCACCTTCGCCGTTTCAGTCCCTCCATCCAGGCCCCCTCCGCCCACCCAACCTCCATTGAGTTTTTTTTTCGTGCGCCAGGAGGTGCACGTTGGAGGGGGGGTACTGCTATGGTTATGGTCCTGCTCCTGCCCTTTTGTCCCCCCTTTTCCTTCCTTTCCCCATTGTTGCCCTTCTGTGTGTGTTTTGGTTTGGTTGCCTCTGTCTCCCCCGTCTGTCGTCCTTCCCTTCTGTCTCTCTCCCAGTTCGCTCGCCCCCAGTCTCCCTGCACTCAGCCAACTGATTGCTGCTTGGTATCAGCTGCAGGCAATCAGTCCAATTCCACTCACCTGTTCCCTCAGCTATTTAAGTCCTCTGCTTCCCTCAGTCTTTGCCGGACTGTGTGTGTGTGTGAACAGGGATGGGGACACCAGGGGGCAGAGTTCAACAGGGAGACAGCCGTAAGAAAAAAACTGTTCCTGAACCTGGTGGATTTTGTCTGCAGGTTCCTGTAGCGCCTCCCAGAGGGCAGGGGGGCAAACAGACTGTGTGCTGGGTGATAGGGGTCTTTTGTCATGTTTATTGCTCTTCTGAGACAGCGCTTCCTGTAGATGTCCTCAATGGCAGGAAGTGAGGCTCCGACGACGCGTTGGGCGGTTTTCACCACCCTCTGCATCGCCTTCCGGTCAGCGACAGAGCAGTTCCAATACCAGACAGTGATACAGTTGGTGAGGATGCTCTCGATGGTGCATCGGTAGAAGTTCACCAGGATGTCTGAAGAGAGATGATTTTTCTTCAGAGTCCTCAAAAAGAATAGGCGCTGGTGAGCCTTCTTGACCAGGCTGGAGCAGTTTGTCGTCCAGGAGAGGTCCTGTGAGATGTGGATTCCCAGGAATTTGAAGCTGGTCACGCGTTCCACTGTCACACCATTGATGTGAATGGGTGGATGGGTGACAGCCTTCCTTCTGAAGTCCACAATGAGCTCTTTGGTTTTTGAAGTGTTGAGTAGCAGGTTGTGATCCACCTCCTCCCTATAGGCCGACTCATCGTTGTTCTTGATGAGGCCAATCACCGTGGTGTCGTCCACAAACTTGATGATGGCGTTGGAGCCATGTTCAGGTCTGCAGTCATGGGTGAAGAGGGAGTGGAGGAATGGACTCAACACACAGCCTTGTGGTACACCGGTATTTAAAGTGAGGGTGGAGGAGCAGTGGTGATCTAACCCAGTGGTTCTCAACCCTGTTCCTCAGGACCCCATGTCCTGCATGTTTTAGATGCTTCCCTGCTCCAACACACCTGACTCAAATGATCAGCTCGTCATCAGGCTTCTGCAGAGGCTTGCTGACGAGCTGATCATTTGAATCCGTTGTATTGGAGCAGGGAAGCATCTAAAACATGCAGGACATGGGGTCCTGAGGAACGGGGTTGAGAACCACTGATCTAACCGACCATGTTGCGGCCTGTTGGTCAAGAAGTCCAGTAACCAGTTGCAGACAGGAGCTGTGATGCCCAGATCTGTGAGTTTGGTTACCAACTTAGAGGGGGAGACAGTGTTGAATGCTGAACTAAAGTCTAAGAACAGCATTCTGACATATGTGTCCTTATTGTCCAGGTGTGAGAGGACAGAGTGCAGCGCTGTGGAGACTGCCTCTTCTGTACTCCTGTTCCTGCGATAGGCAAATTGATGGGGGTCCAGGGCGGGGGGCAGGCAGGATTTGAGATGTGCCAGAACAAGCTGCTCTAAACACTTGGATATGATGGGGGTGAGTGCCACTGGACTGTAGTCGTTCAGGCACGTCGGAGTGGAGTGTTTCGGTACCGGCACGATGGTGGTGGATTTGAAGCAGGTCAGGATAACAGCACGAGCCAAGGACAGGTTGAATAAATCCGTCAGGACCCCCGCCAGCTCCCGAGCGCATGCTCTCAGCACACGTCCAGGGATGCCGTCAGGGCCTGCAGCTTTGTGTCTGTTGATCCTGCTCAGCACTGCTTCAACATCAGTGGTGGAGAGTGTTAGAGGTTGGTGGTCGTCAGCCAGCTCAGCTTTTTTCCCGGGTGCATGATTGTCCTTCTCAAAACGAGCGTACAAGTTGTTGAGCTCATTTAAGAAGGATGTGTCAGAGGGAGGGGTGGAGGAGTTGGTGGGCTTGTAGTCACTGATTACCCGAATGCTTTGCCACATGCGTCCAGGGTTGGAGTTGGTGAAGTGCTCCTCAACCCTCAATTTGTAGCAGTGCTTGGCCCGTTTGATGCCCCGTTCCAGGACAGCCCTGGCTGTACTGTAGGCTTGCGCGTCTCCAGATCTGAAGGCGTTGTTGCGTTGTTCTGGGTGGTGACACCGTCTATGGTGGTGGAGATGTAATCCATTACTGAGGAAGCATAGCCTTCGATGTCAATATGGGAGTGAGTGGTTGCCTGAGTAGCAAACCGGTTCCAGTCTGTGTGCTTGAACTGGTCCTGCAGCACAGAGTCTGTTCCCATAGGCCATGGGATGATATTTTGTGGCCCTCTACTTGAGATCAAAGTTTAGCATTGGTGCGGCCCGCCTGCTTTTCTCATATGCTTCCACGTCGTTGATAAGACAGCACTTTGAGAAAATGTCGAAGAACGGCGGCAAAATGCCACAAGCTGGGCTCGAACTCACGACCGCCACATCGAAGGCAGGGGCTCAACCTGTTGAGTTGTAGTGGATTGTAGTGGATTCCTGTATGTAAATGTTTCTGTTGAACACAACGTCCTACTTGTATGCAGCTCAAGCAAAAGTCACAGAAAAGGTGACACCTCACAACTACATGTGACGTAAGATTCCTCCTCTCTCACAGGACGGCATTCACTTTTCGCACAGGGGTCTACAGAGACGCTCCTCTGTTTTACACCAATAATGCTGAATGATACTAAAATTATTGCCAGAACTCCACCAACCAAAGCAAAGTTTACCTTCAACAGTATAGCTTCTGACCAAATATGAAATATGGTCCCTTATCCCAGGTTACGGTCCGAAAATAGCTTCTGCAGAACGGGAAATTAAATTTGACCTTTTGGTTACAAAATGTCATGAGTAGATCCTCAATTGTGGGAAATTTTGGCGTAATCAGTGTCTGAATTCTTCAGTTGTGGCCAAGGACATGACCTCTGACTGAAGAAACACGCTTCTCGATGTCAGACAGATGTTTTAATGACAACGATGAAGAAACCCTAAAATGATACAGAGGCAGAAACGTAAGCTAAAGCCTTCACTTTCCTCATAACAGGGATAATAGAGAGTCACTTACATGTAACGGGCAGAACAGCTCAGTACATCCACTCCAGCATGAACAACAATGAATGAGCGATAATCCCGCCAACAGCGGGTTCTTATTCTCTCAATACCACCTGACCTGGCATAACCAGAGGCCCCTAACGGCCGGTGGTGATCTCTGCATCCCCCCCAGTCCGTGAAGCCTAAACAAGGTGCAAAGTAACGGACTTAGCTCAACACCCAACGGCCCGTCTCAGGTTCATAACGCTTGGGGGGCCTCTTCGTACGAGCACAGGGCAACACAGGCAACGGCGACGGCCGGGGAGACGCGGCAGGGGCCACAACCAGAGAGGCAGGGTCGCCATGAGGACCGTCCATCGGGAGGGCCACAACATCAGGGGCCGACAGGGGGGCCTCCGAGTCGTGACCAGGGGGGTGGGACACTGCAGGTGGGGGAACCACCTCCGGGGGGTCAGGGCGAGACTCCCGGACCGGTGCCGACGGCCACGACGAAGGAGCAGGGAGCAGCCGGCGGGGGCAGGTGGTGGCTGGGGCAAAAGCACGGAGGAAGCGTCTGTTACGCAGGGTCAGACGGCCCGAACCATCCACCCTAACCCTGTATTGGTCGTGGCCAAGAGATTCGACCACCACGCCTGACCTATCCCACCGAAGGGGGTCTGGGCCGTGCTGGTTCTGAAGGAACACAGACTCCCCAGTGCCAGGGGCCGGAGCGGCCTGGAGTGCGCCCCCAGAGCCTCCATGGTGCGAGAGATACGAGTCCGGAGGGCCTCTTCCTTAGCTGCCCAAGCTTCACGCCAGAGAGGCCGCACGTGCGGGTTGGTGAACTTCTCCAGTCGGTTCACAAAAGGCATTGAATCCCGGAGCGGGCGGCCAAAAATGATCTGCGCAGGAGAGAGGTCACAGTCAGGGTCCGGCGTGTTACGCAGCTGCAACATAGCGCGCAGAAAGCGATCGTGGTCAAGGTTGCCAGTGGGGCCAGTGCTGGACATAAGGAGACGCTTAGCTGCCTTCACCGCAACCTCAGCCCTCCCATTCGATTGGGGAAAGTAGGCAGACGACACGCGGTGTTGGACGTGCCACAAGTGGAAGAAGCGCTCCGTGAGACCGGAAGTGAACTCCGGGCCCCCATCGCTCGAGAGTTCTTCAGGAACGCCAAAGGTGGCAAAGAAAGTGCGAAGGTGACGGACCAGGCCAGCCGAGCCCCCAGGGTCGGTGCCTGTGGCAGAGCTCAGCACCTCCACCCAGCCCGATAAGCGGTCACCCACAACCAGGTAGCGGCGGCCCCCATAGTCAAAAAAGTCCGCAAACACTGCCTCAAAAGGGGTGGACGGTGGGGAGGACGGGAGGGGGGGTGTGGCTGCCTGCGAGGGGGCGCGACGGTTACAGTCCGTGCACCTCTCCCTCGTAGACAGAATGTCCTTCGACAGCCCGGGCCAGTAGACAATTGCACGGGCGCGCCGGCCCATGGCTGAGGCACCCTGGTGGGCAGCATGAAGATGCTGAAGAACCCGAGGGCGGAGGGAGGCTGGAACCACAACGCGGTCATGGTACAGCAGGACACCGTCATGCGTGTAGACAGACCTGCACACAGGGGAGAGATCCCCAAGGGCCGGGTCACGGTCATCCATGACACCTCCGTGTTCAAGGAGGTGCAACAGGTAGGAGAGACACGGATCTGCAGCAGTCTCCACCGCAAGGAGGGACCAAGGTATAGAAGCCATTTCTCGCGCATCCTCACGTATGGAGGCCATCAGCGCAGACTCCTCAACGTCAGATTCGCTCGGTGAGCCCACAGAAGGCCCATCAGCCGAGCCAGAGGGGGAGGGGTATCTCGAGGCAGCGTCAGCAGCACAATTGCTCTTGCCAGGAAGGTGCGCGATGTCAAACCGCCATGGGAGGGTGCGCTGTTTGAGTCTAAAGAGACGAGAGTTGGAGATCTCGTCCAGCGTGCGGTCGCCAAATATCTTCACCAGGGGCCTGTGGTCGGTAACAACGACAAGGTCATCGCATCCCTGCGTGAAGTTTTTAGTCTGCTCCAGACCCCAGGCCACAGCCAGGGCCTCCCCCTCAATAGCAGCGTAGCGCTGCTCAGCCGGGGACAGGAAGCGGGAGCCAGCGAGAGTGATCTTCCATCCACCCGGGCAGCAATCTGGGAGCCCAGTGCCGCAGTTACAGTGCTGCTGGAGCAAAAAATGCCCAATCCCACGCCTGGACCAATCCGGACGGAGGCAGGTTCGCCGCTGCATGTCAAATATCTCCACGCCCTCATGGATGGCTTCGACTATGGCACGCTTGGACGCCTGAAACGCAGACTCCAGATCAGGGGACCAGGAGAACTGGCAGCGCGGGCTAAGAAAGGGCTTAAATGGCGCCATTATGTCCCGCAGCTGCGCGTAGTTGACGACCTGGTTGACAAGGCCGAACCAGCTTCTGATGTCTGTCGTGGACACAGGGGAGGGGAAATCCCGAATTGCATCCAGGTACTTAGGCAGAGGTTCAATGGTGGTGTCCGAGACCCTAAAGCCTGCAAAGTCAACCGCCCTTTCCGCAAACTGAAATTTGTCCGGGTTCAGCACAATACCAGCTCGGCCGACCCGGGTGAGGAAGTCAATAGTCCTCCACCAGTGCTGCTCTAGGTCAGTGTCATAGTGGACAGTGTCATCAACGCATCGCTCCTTACGCTCAAAATCTGAGATGATAGCGTCAAAGCGGCGGTTGTAGCCGTCCCCGGAGGACAGAAAACCCTGTGGCGCCCGGGTGTAACGCCAACGGCCAAAAGGTGTAATAAACGTGGTGAGGTGTCTATCTGCCTCACGCAAGGGCACACTATGGTACCCATTCCAAGCATCAGTAACGGTCTTCCAGGTCCCCTTCGGAACACGGCGTGCCAGGTGGAATGGCGATTCAGAGGCGAACGTCTCACGCTGGCAGAATTTGTTGAGGGGGGAGAGATCCACAGTCCTCCGGGGTGAACCGTCATGTTTACGAGTGACCACCATACGGTGACACCACGTCACAGGTTCACCGTAAGGAACACGCTCTATCACACCAAGGGCCTCGTCTCTAATTAGGTCATCATAGACCCTCTGCTGCCAGTGCAGGGGCAAGGTGGCCGCTGTATGGCAGGTCCGTGGCACTGCAGCAGGGTCCACATGGATCTCTATAGGAGGCCCGTCCATGCATGGTAACGCCCGGTGGGGGCAGGTGTTAAACGTGGATGAGGCATACCTGTCAAGCAGCCAAGCCTTCATCCGATGATTGTTGTCTGGCACGCAAGGGAAAGGCAGCTCAGCAGGGTGGGCCGGGGGGGTCGTGCGCAGGGGGCACGGGCACCTGGCCACAAAGGTATTAGGTGAGCCCCTGCAACCATCAGCGGTTCCCAATGAGCCAAGAGAAGGGGACACAGCAGGAGTGCGCTGGGCGCCTGACGTGCTTCCACTCACGAGCCCCCCCCCAACAATTGCCGAGGGGAAACCAGCTGGTAAGAGGCCGAGGGAAAGCAAAGTCTCATAAGAGAGGTACATGGCGTTCACCGAGCTGCTCACATAAACCATGGAGCGGCAGGAAGTCGCCACCCCAGTATCAGGCACTGTGGAGAGCCTGGCGAAGAATGCTCCCTCGACAGCTATTGGAGAGCGGTTAGCTGCTGACAGGCTGAGGGCGACTGGGTGCAGGTCATCCTGTGAAAAGCCACACCTGTGGAACTCCTCCAAAGACCAAATGTCCGACTGAGCACCAGTATCTGCAATGGCAGACACAGTCGTCACCGCTGGGGGGCGTGGGGCGCCAGCACCACCTCCAGGTCTCACCGAACCATCAACAGAAATCTGAATCGAAACCCGGGGGTGCTCCTTCATCCGAGCGCGTCGCCACTCCCCCTTAGTAAAGATATGGTGTGGGAGCCTAGCGGGCCCAGTCATGGCACCTGAGGGTGTCAGGGTGCTATGCTGGTGTTGGCCCCCGTGACGACCCCTACGTCTACGGCGACCGGAGCCAGAGTCGACCAGGGATATCTGGGCGATCGGCCCAGCACTCACAGCGGCCTGTTGACCATCCGGAGCCGGCTGCTGCCGTCTCCCCCTCCTGTGCGCCCTGAAACAGTCCAAACACACCTGGTGGGGCTTCGAATTCCACCCACGGGGCCCCTCAGTAAACACATTAAAAATCCCCTTGCAGTCACGGCAAGCCGCCCGCTGAGACCTATTGACGTCAGCAGAGGGAGGGGCGGTGCTCGCCTGTGCGCCGGTCTGGCGCCGGAAAGATGATACTGCTGACAGAGAGGAGGGCGGTACAGCGTTCCGGGCAATTTCTCTGTTTTCTACCAGGGCAATCACCTCATTCACCGTCTTATTCAGCACATCAGGAAAACCAAGAGTCTCTCGGCGGATATCAGTGTCATAAATGCCATTAATAAGAACGTCACGAACAATGTGGTCACTGTAATCCACGTCTCTACCGCACACACACGCAGTGTGGAAGGCGCACGTCTCCGCTTTGCCGCGCACCCTGGCTGCAAAGGCGCGAAACGTCTCCTCCCGTTCCTGGTGCAGCTGGAGCAGCTCGGTGCGCAGAACGCACGCAGCCACGGGGATGACCGCCAGCGAGCGCATGGCGGAGAGGAGGGCCACCGCAGGTCCGGTCGCAGCATCCGGGTTGGTCTGAAGAAGGCTGTCACCAAGGTCCGGCCCGGCGCATTGGAACAGCTGGAAAGGGGCCTGGGCGTCCGTGATGCCCGATCCCGCGCGGAACACTTCCCAGCGGCGCGTGAACAGGTTCCACTCCTCGATGGACACGCCGACATCAACCGTGGGGCGCTCTAGCTTCGGACCCGCGGGAGACGATGCCTGGGGTGGCGTGGCCGGGACGGGCAGAGGCTGATGAGCCAGCCCGTGGTTCGACAGCAGGGCGATGGCGAGAGCTTCGGACACATCGGCGGAGACAAACGCGCAGCCGGGGACGGAGCACTGTACCACCACCATGGTTTCTTCATGAAGAAACACGCTTCTCGATGTCAGACAGATGTTTTAATGACAACGATGAAGAAACCCTAAAATGATACAGAGGCAGAAACGTAAGCTAAAGCCTTCACTTTCCTCATAACAGGGATAATAGAGAGTCACTTACATGTAACGGGCAGAACAGCTCAGTACATCCACTCCAGCATGAACAACAATGAATGAGCGATAATCCCGCCAACAGCGGGTTCTTATTCTCTCAATACCACCTGACCTGGCATAACCAGAGGCCCCTAACGGCCGGTGGTGATCTCTGCACTGACCACCAAAATTTAATCAAGTCAAAGTATACCCCCGTCAAACGTTTTAAGACACTTTCTCATTCAAATAAATTAGAACCCGTCTCAAAACTTTTGACGGGGTGTAATTGTTTGCATCAAATTTGTAGGAATTCACTTCTGACACTTTCACAGACAGATGGACATTTTGGTTTCTGACTTTAAATGGAACTCAGCTTTAGAAGTCATGTCACCAAACGCTTCACATTCAAGTAACAATCGAATGTAAGCCTTGAGAACGCGTTCAGCTAGCTAACGGCAACATGTGCATGCCGCTGAGGTGAACCATTGTCAAGCTAACGGCAACATGAAGCAAAGACATGCAAAAGCAGAATAAGATCTTATGTATAATTACAAAATCAGAGCACAGCATTTTCACTTTAGAATACACAGTTTTCAATTGCTTGACATTTCTTGATAGTGCAGAGGAGAGTTCAACTTGGTTCTATATAGTATATGTGATATTTAAAAAATACTAACACTTAAACATTTTGGTATTTTATCACTAGTTGGAAAAACAGCTTTTAATAAATCGATAAACCACCAAAGTTGCTAAAGTAGTTCTTTAGTTTGCATTTTCTGTGGGCAGAAAAAGAATTTCCAGCAAGTGAATCCATATTCATCATATTGAAAAGGATATCCGTAGGAACGGTTTGGGTTTTCAGTTTTTCCATCCATCCATCTGCTGCCCTTGCAGTGCGTGTTCTAGTGCGCAGCTGAGACAGCGAGCTAACATTTCAAAGTCTTCAAATACCACACAGGGCTTGCTTTTCTGTGCTTTACTTGAGCTTGACTTTGATCAACAGTTTTCTCTGTTTTTTGTAAAACTAAAACAGACAACAACAGAGAAAAGAAAATCAATCAGTATGAGCGCTGATATATTCATGAACGCACACGTATTACACGTACTGAAGCCGATTGCTAACTCTGCACTGTATGACACGGTTTAACTGCATAACGAATTATAACAAACAGAAACTTCTACCATGGCAGTCTTATTTGATGCTTATGTACACATTTTACTCACAAATAACTTCCAAGGCAGAAGCGTGACAAAACATTAGCAGCAAAGGTTAGCTGTGTCCGTTGCGGCTGCCAGAGACGTAGCTAGCTAGCTAGCATGAGACACGTAGCAACTTCAAAGATAGGTCAGAGCGGTGAGAACGCTCACACCGCCATCATTTTTGACACCAAACCAAAACAGAGTGCGCACTGTGACGCTGTTTTTTTAAAAAAAAAAACAACTGAAATCAATTTTCAACTTAATGACTTAACTTTAAAGACAGCACAATCCATCCATCCATCCATCCATCCATCGTCTTCCTTCCAGGTCGCGGAGGGAGCAAGTGAAGCAGGTCATTCCAGACGTCCCTCCACCCAGCAATGCTTTCCAGCTCTTCCTGGGTGATCCCGAGGCGTTCCCAGGCCGGATAAGATACATAATCCATAGCAGGTAATAAATCATGTGCTCATCAGAACAACACACATGCCCTGAACGCCGGTTTCTCTCAGTAATGCTAACAATCACGCTAATAACACACAGAGTCTGCAGAGAGCTGTTTGTCAGGAAGTTTATTCATTTATGTACAAGCATGTCTGTCTCCAAGGTGGAGACTGTCTGAGATATACAACAGAGTAGAGAACGTATAAGGTGCAAAAACAAACACTGATGCATGGAGCCGTCGACCCCCCAAACCAACCCTCCCCCTGCAATGCCAAGCTATGTACAGCAGGTTCACATTTACCGACATCCCGCTCTGGTAGATCTAAATACTTGTAGACAAAACTCCCCTGCGGCCCAGGCTTCATGCTAACATGCTGTAGCTCGCAGACTAGTGGGATATTAATCTGAAAGCAGGCTGGAGATAGAAAATATTTACATGACTGCGGATCGCTGACGTCCAAACTGTGTGCATTTTAACAGCACATCCGTCGACGATCCCAATAAAGCACCTTCTAGACTTAACTGGATCTACATGGCAGCAAAGCTTAGGCAGTGGAACGTAAAGCCAGTATCAAAAAAGCACCATAAACATGTGATATTGATGAGTGAGTGAGTGAGTGAGTGTGTAGCAATTTGAAAATCGAAGTCACAGTCTTTGATTTAGCAGAACCCACAGCAATTTGAGTTTACAGCAAGTGCCTCTATTTCAGTCAGTGTATTGTTGAAGGGTTTGGAATGTGCCTTGGAGACATTTGAGCACACACACACACACACACACATGTTTGTACTTCTATCTTAGTGAGGACATCCATAGGCGTAATGCATTTCCTAGAGCCTTACCCTAACCTTAACCATCACAACTGATTGCCTAAACTTAATCCTTACCCTAACCCTAACCAAACCTCAATTCATACCTGTTCTCTAAAAACAAGTCTTCACCCTCAAACATGGCTGTTTCAAAGTGAGGACCGGTCAAAATGTCCTCACTTTGTAAAAATGTTCTCACTTTGATAGTTAAATGCAGAAAATGGTTCTCACAATGTAGCAAGTACAAGTACACACACACACACACACACACACACACACACACACACACACACACACACACACACACACACACACACACACACACACACACACACACACACACACACACACACACACACACACACACACACACACACACACACACAGATCACAGGGCTACAGTAGACCAGTGGCGTGATTAGAGGAGCTGGACTCTTGGATGAGAGACTAACATCAGCCACGTCGGCTGGGGTTTCTGAGTTTTCCCGACTCGGAGCGCCAAATCTAAGGGCGGCCACGCCCGAGCCTGACCTGCCCGACTTTCCAAGCAGCAGCACACACCCTGCTGGAGTCCCACTGCAGCCGAATGACAGCCATCCATCAACGCACTACGAGTTTAAATAAAGAAGCACAATTACTCCATTAGGGAGATCTGCACTGTGAGACTTTGCAGCTAAAAATGAGAATGACGGGTTTAACTGGAGTGCAGGTGGGTGTCATGTGCTAGCTTAAAATACCTTTGCTTTCACACGTTCTTTGAGGTTACCTACTCCCAAATCTGTGGCAAATGGTCATCACTAATCAGGCTAGTTCACTCTAGCTAGTTTCCACTCAGTAACCAGCTTTGAATCCAACAAATAAACTGTCCTCCAATTCTGGAAAGACCCCTGTGTCAAACTTCTTCAAATTTCTCGTTTCTGCCAAGAGTTCTTTACAGCCAGACTTTGATTCTGTTTATCACTTTTGTGTGAAAATCTCCTTAAATTGAACCAACAATAATGCACCGTCTGCACTCACCTTCCAGCACATCTCACAATCACAGAGGAAGAATAATTGCTGCTTCTTTACATATCCGTAAGAGGAGCTGCACTGTTGCCCAGCTGGTATGTGCTACGACTGTTCTGATGGATTTTACTTCTACGAATGACCATCGCTAATGTTGTAGGAAACGTCGTGTGGAGAGCCACAAATTCTACAAAAATACTTTAAATATATCAACATAAATAAACAAAGGGAAGCTAGTATATCCTTTAAACATTTACAAATAAATACTTGGTTTTGACTTTATTTTTTTAACTCAAACTGCTGCAACAGACTTTGGGAGAAAAGAAAACAGAGCGGTAGCCGTTCGTAAAGAAAGTACAGCGGACAACACAAGTTGCACAACTTAGTACACCAAGCATGCTCAATAGTATAAAAGTTTAAAAAGGGTTGCTATGTATGTTGTGGTGTTTGGAGTATACGAAACCAGCCACTCGTTTTGGTGCATGAATGCTATGCTTGTGTCCTCCTCAGCACGCTCTCTGACCGTATGAACAGTTTTAAATAAATATATACACAATTTCTCCAACAGAAAAAAGCAACGAAAGGAAGACTGATGCGAGGCCTTGAGCCGTTTATGTGCCGCTCTTCTGCTCCCATTCCTGCAAAACAAACACAAGGATTTACTTAGTTTGCATCACCAGAGACGTTTTGCGTTTGTGTCGGCTGACCTGCTGTCACCTGGACCAGTTTCTAATCCTCCATCTAGACAACACTAACCTGTCTTTACTTCATAATGTTAAAAAAAAACAGCACAAAAATAAGAGCTGCCTCACCTCTAATCTGGTGTCTATCTCTCCCTGCTTCTTCTCTCCTCCACTCTGGACCCTGACACACAGCTGCTGGTTTGTTCGTCCATAAACTAGCTCTTCCAGCTCAACTCGACACAGTTGTCCGTCCTACAGATACCACACACACTGCAGCAGAAATATAAATACACGCCATGCTCATGTATTCATATTTCCAGTGAGGGCTTTTGTTGGTTTGTGCCTCGTTTTTGTTGTATTTTTGTTGTTTTTTTGTACGATTTTTGTCGTCTGTCTCATGTTTCTGTCGTTTTTTGTTTCCTTTGTGTCTCGTTTGTAGTTTTTCGTCTTGCGTTTGTCATTTTGTTTCGCTTAATTCGTTGTTTTTTGTCTTGTTTTTGTGTCTTTTGTCTCTGTGTCTTGCCTTTATAATATTTTGTCCTATTTTTGTTGTTTTTTGTCTTTTTTGTCTGACGTTTGTCATTTTGTATCTCATTTTTAGCTTTTTGTCTCACTTGTAGTTTTTCGTCTCGCATTTGTCATTTTGTTTCGCTTAATTCGTTGTTTTTTGTCTTGTTTTTGTGTCTTTTGTCTCTTTGTGTCTCGTCTTTATAATATTTTGTCCTATTTTTGTCTGACGGTTGTCATTTTGTAGCTCAAATTTAGCTTTTTGTCTCGCTTGTAGTTTTTGTCTCATTTTTCCACTTAATTCATCGTTTTTTATCTCGTTTTTGTGTCTTGCCTTTCTAATATTTTGTCCTATGTTGGTCGTTTTTTGCCTTTATTTTGTCTGACATTTGTCATTTTGTAGCTCAAATTTAACTTTTTGTCTCGCTTGTAGTTTTTGTCTTATTTTTGTCATTTTGTGTTTTGCATTATCCGTCGTTTTATCTCGTTTTTGTAGTTTTGTGTCTTTTTTTGTATCGCTTGTGTGGTTTGTCCATTTTTTGTTACTTTGTGTCTCATTTCCGTAATATTTTGCCTTGTTTTGCCTCTCCGTCTTTTCAAAGAAGCTCTCCAGAGACGTTTGTTCTTTATTAATACTGGAAGTGACAGGAAGACGATATAAAAGAAACAAAAAAATTAATTGGCTTTATTGCTTCTTTGCGGTACCAAATAACCCACAGCCTGGTGGTTGGGGATCACTGTTTTAGACCTATTGTACATAAGAGCATCTCTGACCACGACACAGCTGGCATCCCTGTTCATCCGAAGGGTAAAGCCACATTTTATGGAGCTGACTATAAGCTTTTGGATACTTAAAGGCCCAAACACAAACTGTTAAAACTCAAACGTCCACAAACTGTATACAGCTGCAGCTTCTGTGGTTCAGACTAGCACCAGGCCTGGCTTACAGCGTGAGCTCTGACCTTAGCCTTCCTGAGGACGTGTCCCCGGACCGTTGAGGCCTTCTGGCTGCCCTGCTGCCGGCGGAGCAGTGAAGCGCTGTTGACGGGCAGCGAGCACGACTCGGTGTCACTGGTGTCGCAGCTGGAGAAGGGAGAAGACTCCTGCGTCCGCCGCGACACTGCCGGCGACTACACAAACAGAGAGGAAAATGAATTGACTGGAAGAGGATCACAAACGAATCATCAGATGGCAGAGGTGTTCTGACCTGGAGGCCGGAGGAGCCAGCTTTCGGTTCGATGGTGAGGCCCAGGGTGACGCCTCCGCTCAGCGCTTTCTTCAGGCTCTCCTTCACCTCCGTTAGCTCCAGCTCCAGGTTCACCCTCTCCTCCTCCTTTTGCCTGCAATCATCCTCCACCTTCTTCAGCCGCTCCGACAGAGACGCTTGCGAGCGTTTGCCTAATGGGTGGAGAATTATCTTTACGCGCCTGGTGAGATGCTGAGAGTGTGGCGTGCAGCGTTTATCTCCTTGCGTCTTACCGGCAGCAGCCTCCACAGCCGTGCGCAGGTCTCTCCTCTCCTTCTTCAGCTGGGCCAGATGGCTCCTGATCTCCTGCTTCTTCTTCATCAGCTCGTCCTCCTTGGCCTGCAGTCGCTTGGCGTCGGCCTCCACGCGGTTCTTCCCGTACTTGCACTGCTCTGCATCTGCTTAGAAATGAGCGGGGGTGAAAAAGCTGGATCTGGCATGGCTGACGTCACACGCCCGTTTCCATGTCTACAGCCAGCGCGTTGACATCACGGCCCGCTCTGCTCTGCTCCGTCTTCATTTGAAACCTACATTTATCCATCAGGAATTCAATTAGCTAGTAATGGACACACAAGAACAAGGCCTATTTTGTGTTGGTGCGTCGACAACAAGGCTCCAGATCAACAAAGAAAAAAACAGGAAAGAAAATAGAGCAGTGCGGTTATTATCAGGGCGCTGTGAGACATGAACTACCCAGAAACCCACTGAACTCTGAGCCGCAGCTTCAAGCAGTCATTAATTACCAGGACTGTGCCGTCCCTTACTGGAAAATACAGTGTGGGTAACCATCCAACATGTAAACGTCGCTTATGAAAAATCACCCGCTGACGTTCTCAAATTGAATACTTGATGGAAATGTGAGAACGGTGTGGCGCACTCTAAACCCGACGCGACACGTATTTGGTGTTTCCACTCTGACGTTTGGAGGAACGACAAACTACACAGGCGGTTACAACCGTGCTCGTTCACACATTAGGCAAAAAAAAAAAAAAAAAAACGATTCCGAACCACGAGGATTAACGCGACCGCATTTCTCCAGGCCTCGCTTCTGCTATCGGTTTGAGCATGACGCAGAGTTGGCAGGACGGACCGCGTGCGTCACATGGATCGTCTCGAGGGTGGGATAGGTTTTAGGTTTTTGAGTTATTCATCCCCCCCCCTCCCCCTCCTCCTTCTTAAACCAAATGTAATTTGGACATCCTGCATTTTCCAAATTGCTGTGGAGCAGAGTTTTGCTAGAAAGCAATCAGCGGTGGTGAGGCTGGGACTGGGAGGCCAGACACACTGTCTGCTGCACGAAACCTGACTGAGAAAGATGGACGTCTGTCAAAAGCCATCATGGTAACGATATTTCAACTTTGCTTTATTAGAATCAGACACAACTACACAAACTATGACTTTGTGTAAGCATGATAAGCTCCTCTGACATCAACTCTTACCGGAGTTGTTGCGTTTTAGAGACGCCGTCCCGTTTGTCCCATTGAATCCATTCTTCTTGGACTGATTCTTCGGGTCTGCCTTCTGTTTTGACGCCACCCCGTTGGTTGTTGCTCCCTTCTTCCCCTTTAGCTGATTGAAGGAGAGAAAAGAGACTTTTCAAGCCACTGTTCAAACACCTCAGTTGCGTTACTGCTGCACATAAAACGACACACATGTACCAACTTGTTCAAAAAACGGGATCAATTTCCAAACATGAAATCACTCTGCATAAGCAAAATAATGGCATGTGTCTACTGAGTAATTAAGAACTGCCCAGTTCCCATCTGTTTATACTTTGGTTCAACAAATATTACTCTTAGTTTTTGAATGTGAATGAGCAAAACGCTGGTGAAATACGAAGATTTGCAAAGATGGACGCTTTAAAATGACAGATGATTTCTGCAAAAGCTGACACAGTGCCACCTTATAAAGATACTATTTTCTTTTTTTTAACAACAGTTGCGACTTTAAAAACGAAGCAAAGCGACATTAGCACGCACTTCAAGTCAAGCTTGTTGTCAAGAAAGTCCAAGAATACGTTTCTGCTCCGTTTACCAGCCACTAACTACCTACCGTAGAATGGCTTCAACACCGTGTTCTCAAAAAGGAATTATCTTTTTACAAAACATTATGAACAACCTGAAATGTCTTCAGAAAAATAAATGCAATTCTAACAACATTCAGCGTCAGTTTATCGTTTCCACATTACAACTTCCAGATCACAGAGCGTCTGCAAAGGAACATTTAGTCACAGATATCTGGATGACAAGTCATGCAAAAAAAAAGACAAAAAAATAACAAAAACAAGGCAAAATATCCAAAAAATGAGACAAATGACAAAAACGAGAAACAAAATGACAAAAAAATGAGACAAAAAATTTGATAAAAAAAGTTAAAAAGCAACAAAAAATTACACAAATGACAAACGAGGCAAAAAATGACAAAAAAACCCCCCATCATCAAACAAAAGAACAAAAACGACACACAAAACAACGAATAAAGCAAAACACGAAAGGACAAAAAAAAAGTGAGACAAAAATTAAACAAAACGGCAAAAAATTAGATAAATTATATGAAATGAAACAAGAGAAAAAATGTGATAAAAAAGTTAAAAAGCGACAAAAAATTACACAAATGACAAACGAGGCAAAAAATGACAAAAAAAACCCATCATCAAACAAAAGAACAAAAACGACACACAAAACAACGAATAAAGCAAAACACAAAAGGACAAAAAAAAACAAACAAGCGAGACAAAAATGAAACAAAATGGCAAAAACGACTCACAGGCCGACAGGTGTAAAGCTACAGCTGCCTAAAATGTTCTTTTGTGCCATTATTTAATTGCCGTTTTTTGGGATTGTCCATCTTTTGACCCTTCATCGGGCTTTTCATCATATCTGGTAACTTCGAAGGCGTTGCTCCGCCTCTCAGTGAAGTCGAGAAGCCAAAAACGGTTAGTTGACGAAACTCACACTTTTTATGGTCGCGCAGTTGTGCTAAGTGATGATATCTTCATTTCCTGGAATGTTTGACCTTGAATTAAAAATTTTTAAAAATGGAAGAAAAGTAAAAAAAAGTCTCCTGTCCTCCATAAATACTCTAGGGTTGAAATTTTGAATTTTAAAGTATTTCGATGAGTGTCCTTTAACAGAACTACTAAAGACTCAACAAGTGGTGAACTCATAATCTTACATTATGACACCTTGCCCACAAAGACAGTGTTTTATACTGAGCCTGATCCATTTCATATTGCTAAAAATGAGCCTGAAAGTAAGCCTTCAGAAAATAAAATGTCCCATCAAAGTTTTTTTTTTAGTGAGCTCTTAACTCGGTCTGACTGTAATCAGGTTTGATTTTTCTGTCAAGAAAGATCTTCAACATGGAGGTCAACTGATCCAGTCTACAGGACGACGACTTCGTACGGTGCTCCAAGCTCCACTTTGAAATCACCGCCACCTCGTCGGGTGAAAACCTACTTCCTACAGCGCAGCGGCACTTTGCGGTCTTGGAGGCGATGTTAACACCCCTTGGCCACGCCGCACACACCACACACATCAAAGAGTAGGCGGAGCTCCATACAACACCATGTGGCGGCTTACATGCTGCTGGAGGCAGGGTGGCACTTAAGAGCAGGCCTGTAAAAATATAAATTACACACACTGCCAACGCTTGTTGCAAAAGGGAGGGAGGAAGGAAATAGACTGTGTGGGAGGACCACATAAGTCTGAACTCACACAGTCAAGATATACGGTCATGGATTGAACATATCCTGCACTCATAGTCGCACTTACTCGAGTGTTTAAGATCAGATTTTAGTGATACCGAATCAGCAACAGGAAGTGGAGAATCTGATCTGAAAACCTGGTCATGGGAGTTATCTCAGGCCCAGTTATGGTAATAATTGAATTACAAAGAACGACATCAGAGATGGAACAAGGCTCACAGGCTGATGGGAAAGAGAGGTGGGCTGCTGGGTGGCCAACAACCAAACCTTATCTAGTTAGTCAAAGCATGCTGCTGCAGGAAAATAAACTGAGTTTTCTCTTTCCTTCAGCCAAGAACCGATCACTGACACTCAGCACATGGGAGTCAGGGAAGTCATCGTTTTATTAAAGAGTCGCGCTGCAATCAGAGTTCAGCCTTTTACAAATATATATGCTCCAGGGTCTATCCCAGGAAACTAAGAGCAAACGCTTAGTCGCACTCATGTTTATTTAAAAGGCCTTTTGCTGAGAATCACTGATGCAAATCATGAGGACTGCTTTACATCACAGCTGCAATAATTGACATGATTCAGAACAAGAAATGGTCAGATGATGTTGTTCCCTGTGACAAACTCACAGACTCTGAAGTCAACTGCAGCTCTAGAGAGTTCTTTTTAGCGCCCTTTAGGAAACCGTTTTGTGCTTTTAGCCTGCGAGCTCCAGCTGGAATGGCATTTAACAAGGTAAACAAGCTCTCATAAATGAGTTACCTGCTGCCTGTTGAGCACCAAACAGAGATGATGGTAGACGCTAACCCAGAGGAGAATTTAGTGATGAAAGAGCGAGACACTGTTTAAGGAGTTGGTGGACTAATATTCATCAGGAGGGCATTACTGACATATCTGTTGTTACAACTTGATTTGATTATTTTTACAGCTTGCTCTGGTTCCCACAAGCGGCCCCAAACTATTGATTAATGCAGCTTTAAGCGTTAGGACCAACTGTGTTCCAGTAATATTACTACAACTGCACAGCAGTGTTGCTTGGTGTCTGCTAAATAATAAAGTTGAGTTACTGAAAGGGTAAACAGGCAGAAGTCTGAAAACATGGAAGAAATGTGCATGTTATGAGGGAATAATGTCAACATTTTGTGCATGTTCTAATTTCTCTATAATTGCCAAAACAATATTTGAATGCAGATTTACATCCAAGGCTGCTGAAAAGTTTGGTGTCACCCAGGCAGTTTCATGTTTTCCATGAAAACACACTTTTATCCATGTGCTAGCATAACTGCACAAGGGTTTTCTAACCATCAATGAGCCTTTCAGCACCATTAGCTAACACAATGTAGCATTAGAACACAGGAGTGATGGAGATATTCCCTTAAACATTTCCAGCTAGAATAGTCATTTACCACATTAACTATGTCTAGACTGTGTTTCTGATTCATTTAATGTTACCTCTATTGAAAAAAAACTGCTTTTCTTTCAAAAACAAGGACATTTCTAAGTGGCCCCAGGCTTTCAAACAGCAGTGTACTTAGCTTGTATTCATGTTTGTTTACGTATATTTGAAGCTGACAGACAATGTTTCGTTTTGATTGCAACATTGTATTCTGATCGACACTAATGTCCACCTTTGCTGTGTGACTTACCAACCTTTTTAATTCATGTATTTATTTCATAAAAGTGTAAGAATTTCATACAACACACAGGGGCAGTCTTAGCTGTGGTGCCTCTAACACTTTTACAGCTTGAAATTGTTAAATCTTGCACTGTCAAATAAGACAAATCTGATTATGATCTCATGCTTTATTTTGATTTTCTAGTCCTTTTTCCAATGACATGTTACAGAAAGTCCTGCTCCAGTGTTCACATCAGAATCAAAGCTGATTTTTCTTCTCATAATCAGCCATTTGTACTCATGATTTAGATATACTGGTGAGTTATAACACTGTGAGCATGCAAAGGAGGAAAACGTGACGTTAAGAAGCAGAGCGTTAGTCACCTCTTTAGTTTTAGAATCAGCAGCGAGGAACTTAGAAGAGACTTTAGAGACAGGGGTTTTGTAGTGACCAGTAGGAGTGGAGGAGGAGGACTTAGAAGCAGAAGATTGCTTGGGAGGATAGCGGGTGGCCAGCTCGGGTGAGGGCATGTTCTCATAGAGGTCGGCGTTCTCATAATGCGCCTCCTCTTTCAGCTGGCGCCCCCCAGTGCTGGGACTGGAGTACAGCGCCGGGTCCTTCGGTTAGAGCAGGGGAGGCATGCAAGCAAAGAGGAGAGAAGAGGAGGAGGAGGAGAAAGGGAAAGAAAAGGAGAAGGACAAGAAGAAGGAAAGGAGAAAGACGAGAAGAAAAAGAAGGACGAGAAGAATAAGAAGAAGGAGGAGGAGAAGAAGAAGAAGAAGAAGAAGAAGGAGGAGGAGAAGAAGAAGTACGAGAAGAAGAAGAAGGAGGAGGAGAAGAAGAAGAAGGAGGAGGAGAAGAAGAAAGAGAAAAGGAGAAGGATAAAAAGAAGGAGAAAGAGGAGAAGAAGAAGGAGGAGGAGAAGGAGAAAGAAAAGGAGAAGGATAAAAAGAAGGAGAAAGAGGAGAAAAAGAAGGAGGAGGAGGAGAAGGAGAAAGGGAAAGAAAAGGAGAAGGACAAGAAGAAGGAAAGGAGAAAGAGAAAGAGGAGAAGAAGAAGAAGAAAGACGAGAAGAAGAAGGACGAGAAGAAGAAAGAGAAAAGGAGAAGGATAAGAAGAAGGAGAAAGAGGACAAGAAGGAGAAAGAGAAAGAAAAGGAGAAGGATAAGAAGAAGGAGAAAGAGGACAAGAAGGAGAAAGAGAAAGAAAAGGAGAAGGACAAGAAGAAGGAAAGGAGAAAGAGGAGAAGAATAAGAAGGAGGAGAAGGATGAGGAAAAAACAGGATAAGAAGTAGAAGGAGAAGAAGAAGAGACATAATATGAGAAAAGGAAGGTGTGAGAGCAGAAAAGAGTAAATAAGAGTATAAAGTTAGTAGCATACGTCTTCACAGCAAATGTTACTGCAATATATGACATTTTAAACACAGATCAGTTTACTAAACATGGAGAGTACTGCTCAGTGAAAACAGCTGCTTTCATGTCTCCTCTGCCTCTGGAGGAGCTTTCTAAATGTCGATACATTTTTAACCATGAGTATGCCTTTGTAACATTTTTATTTTTACAAAATATACTCACCATGAAGGCATTGCAGCACAGAACTAAAGAAAAGTGTTCTTTTGGCGCAGATGAAACTAAATCCTTTACAGTTTCGACCAGCAGGAATGAGTCCACGTTAAATGTGCACTTTAAGTATGATTTAACATGTATGTTTGCCCTGCAGGCTAACGAGGTCAATGGTTAATGATTAATTGAGTCTTAGTGTCAAAAAACAGCAGCACTAATTATAAAAGGGCACAATCTTTATTCTGACTTCTCTAATTTGACACTCAACTCTTATGAAAGTAGCACCGATGACAGCAATGTCACCGTGATGTTCATTTAGTTTTGTTTCTCACTGATAATTCTACTTATACACAGATGACGACATCATATTGATGGTACAGATCCTACAGCTAGCACCGCTAACGCTATACGAGTGGAAGTTAGCAACGAGAGAAACAATTGAAGTGAATCTGCATAAGAAATTTAACATGTACTGTGTGCTGAGCTGCATTAGCTCGTTCTTAAGCATGCGAGTCCTTACCATCCCGTTTATGGGGACGTCGTCGTAGTGCAGAGCCATACCAGTAGGACAGGCGTAGCCGTTGACCGGGTTGTCCAGGTACGGGTTAGGAGAGACGGCACGCTTACTGGTGAAACTGAAGAGAAAACGGCAAACTTCACTGAGATTCCTTTGATAAAGTATTCAATCATACCTGGTTTTTATGCCACAGAGTTCAAACACCTCTATTCCTTAATAAAAATAAACTGAACACAAATCATTAGCAGACATGTCAAAACTCACAATTAAAGTAAAGACGCGCTACATAAGCATCTACGACATGGTTTAGTGCCTAAAATGACCACAAACAGCCTGAAAATGGAAACAAAAAGGCACAAAAGTACCACAAAACGACCTACAACGCCCACAAAATGACCAAAAATCACACAAAACGAGCAGGTCATGTGATTTAGAATCAACACTTCCTTGAGAGGTGATTTTGGACCCAATTAGTTATTTTCAATATAAAATTTGATATATTGTCAAAAAACAAATATCTGCCATGATTTTCCCACTTAATAAAAAAAAAAAACACAATCTAAACTATTTTTGAATCAGATCATTTTATTATTAACTAATTAGAAAGTGGTTGGTATTAAATAGGGACGATTATTTAGTTGATATTTTAGTGATATCCATTCATTTTTTATTAATAAGTGATTGTTTCCATAATAAATAATTAAGGAATTTGTAAAAACATGATCATAATGAACATAAAAAAACATGAGTTCTTTATACTTTGAGTAAAAATGTATCCAGCGATTTTTTTCCTTTAACCTTTCTTACTTTTTAAACCCTGCAGTTCTTGGTTTTATTTTAATAATTATTCTTTGCAAATAAAACACACTAATTCACTAGACTAGCTCCATGTTCCACAGAGGTCTGCCACAAAAAAATTGAGCAAATCTATCAAATGCTTAAAGGAAGAAAGTTCAGGGGGAAAAAAAAAAACAAAACATCACCACAATGCAGTAATCCTACTTCTAAAAACCACACCGACCACATGGCAGCTGATCCAAGTATTAGAAGAAGGAAAAATGGCAAAGATCAAAGAGAAACCGAGTGTCCCCTCCTCACCAGAAGGACTGCTTGGCCAGCTGGATGACGTTGGCGGTGGTCTCCACATCGATGTAGTCGTAGTGCAAGGTGGCTGGGTCGGTGGTGGAGCCGGTCTCTGCCAGCAAAACCCCCAACCAACGGCCCATCTCCTCAGAGGAGGAGGCCTGGAGGCAAAGGAACGCCATAAATGTCACTTTACACGATATTCAAGTGTGTTTTTGACTGAACATACTAAAAATGTAGCGCCAAAATCAAGCTAACACTGTAAAAAATGTCCCTCTCAAAACAAGGGAAAAAAAAATGATTTCAAAGAACTTTTACTTTGAAATAAGTGAAAAAAAAATCTGCCAATAGAACAAGTGAGAAATGTCTTGAAATAAGATGTGATATTTAGAATATTGGGATCATAAAATTAGCTGGGAAACTTATTTTAAGCTTTATTTTACCAGGATTGTCCAGCTTAGGCGTCTTAAAATAAGCCAGACATGCTAAAAAACAGCAAATTTTCACTCAAAAATAGATTTTTGTTTTCATGTAACCTCCTAATTTGAGATGTATTAAACTTGTTTCGAGTTTTCTTGTAAAATTCAACTCAAAACAAGATAATTTCAAGATTGTTTGGCTTAACAAGATATTTACGATATTTGCGTTGTCTTAACCCTCCTGATGTCCCCATTTATGAGCACAAAAAAGTATTATTTCCTTGTTTGAAAAAAATCCAAAAAATGAGAAAAAAAATTAACCACATTTTCTGAAAATTTGCAAAACCTTCAGGAAGAAAATTCCAGTAATTCCTTCAAAGTGTCCCTTTTATTAAAAAAAAAGAAAAAGTCCCCCAAATTTGACAAGAAAATTCTTGTAAATATTTTCCAAAATGAGTAAAAAATCTTCCAAAAAAATCCCAAAAATATCTAAAATGATTACATATATATATTAGTAAAATTAAAAATATTTCTTTAAGAACAGTCACATAAAAATCGATTTTTTTGTGAATGTTCTTAAAGAAACAATTTAACATTTCTTCTTTTCCACCAAAAATGTTCAAAAAATTCCCAAAAATGTTGAAAATGTGGACATCAGAAGTTTCACTGTGAAAATACATTTTTCCCCCACATTTTCAAACTTTAAACCGGGCCAATTTGACCCACAAAATGACACGAGGGTTAAAACAAGTCCTTCCAGCTTGCTGAAATGTCTCTTGTTAAGTCAATTTATCTTAAATCAAGTGTGATGAGACATTTGGACTAAAAATAAGACAAATAGACTTGGTAAGATTTGGAGTTTTTGCAGTGAAGGTGACGACTTATAGCCGCTATTTGCTATTTTGGTTACAGCTGACGGCCATTTTTCCTTTCTGTTGCATCATAAATATTAACTTTTCCACAAATACAACATGTTCAAGCTGCTGTTGGAACTTCTGAAACTTCTATGTCACCATCCATCAAACATCTAGTAATGACATGGTGTTAAAGGATAGCGTGCAGACTAAGTGAGGAAATAGAATCAAAACAAGCAAGACGGCAAACGGAGGAAGTCCGTGCACGCCAACAACATCAAACGCACAGACACAAGTCACTGGTGGGTGGAGATGCTTAACCACATGAGAGGAAGACCAACAATATGGAAGAAAACAGGACAAGCAGTGGGGTGTTTTTGCATTTAAATGTAGCTAAAGGCGATTCAGCTGACCTCCAGGACGGCCACCTCTTGGCCGTTACGCAGCAGGCGGAAGGCGAAGGGGTGCTTGTGGTCGAGGCCGGGGTTGACCTCGCAGCCTCGGAGGGGCAGAGAGGCGATGTGGCTCTTCAAGTCATCCCGGTCCTTGTGGAGGAGCAGCTGGTTGTCTCTGAGGCGGCACCAGCGCTCCCGCCAGCGGTTGTTGGAGAGCACGTTCAGGTAGCCTGTCAGTCAGAGCAACAGCAGCTAGCTTACCGTTTAAGCAGTCAACATCGTAATCCTTCAGAGTTTATTTAAATCGAAGCATAATTTAACACAGTTAGTGCATGAAATAACTGTTCTGTTTGCAGAGAGAGATTTTTACTGGTTGTCATTTTACTCCCCTTTAGAGATAAACCTAGCCTAGCCGCGCTAGACAACCCACGGCAACGAATTTAATTCTCTGCCAGGGTGGGTCTAGTTACTCTCCATAAGGCTCGAGGCTGGATTCTCCTAAAACTGGCGGGACCAATCACCATGAAGTGTAGAGTCAGAAGGCGGGCGTAACGAAGTGACGACAGAGGCGCGACGGTTCTGACAGAAACAACCGGTGCACAATAAACAGTTATCTTTGGACTCGGCTTTGGCCACAGCCCTTAAAGATTTGAAGCTAAAATTCAACTTGAAAGATAAACAAAGGACGGCACTGAAGTGTTTCATTGAGAAGAAAGATATATTTGGACTTATGCCGACGGGATATGGCAAATCCTTAATATACCAGTTGGCTCCGCTGGTTGGGAAGCTAATGGGACTTAGCCACAATCCGCCGGCGCTCTAGGAACTACGTCAGCCTATTCGTTGCGCTGATTGGTTGTATACCTACCCAATTGCTGCAGAGTGATTTGAAAGACAACCTGTTAGCCCGCCTCCCTCCCTGTCGAGCGGTCCTAGACCCTTGTGCCTTCAGAACATGGGTCTAGCGCGGCTAGGCTAAGGTAAACCACCATTCAAAAGTGTCTTTATTTTTGAAAGAAAACCAGTTTACGTCAATGAAAATAACATCACATTAATCAGAAATCCAGTCTAGATGTTGTTAATGTGGTAAATGACTATTCTAGCTGGATATTTTTAATGGAATATCTCCATAGGGGTACAGAGGAACATTTCCAGCAACCATCACTCCTGTGTTCTAATGCTACATTGTGTTAGCTAATGGTGGTGAAAGGCTCACTGATGATTAGAAAACCCTTGTGCGTTAGTATGTTAGTACATGTTTTCATAGAAAACGTGTGACCCCAAACTTCTGAACGGTGCTGTATCAAATTGCAAATCCACACACAAGAGTGTCTCAGGAAACAGCACTGTATGTATTTTAGGTATTATGGATCACAGTAGTTGGTAAGTTTTCTGCATAACCTTCTCAGCTCACTGGTAACCTATCCACTAGTTTCTCATTGTGACCACAAATCTGGGACCCAAATGATTAAACACACTTGTTGTTATCGCTATTAGTTGTCCAAAACCCACTAGGATCTCGGGGAATAGCTCAAGATGCTTCACATCAAAGATTTCCTAACATTTTTGCATCAAATGCCATTTTTAATTCACTGCTGTAGAGCTAAAATGGATGGATGTGATCTTCTGGTGTTTTATAGACCTCTGGAGCGAAGCTGTTTGGATCATAATCAGCTGTTATCATTCACTGAACTTAACAGACGGAGGTGTGTCAATAATTCAGGTCTGAATGGATACTTTCTGGTTGGCTTACGCCTGAAACTAAAGGTACAAAAACTGCCTGACTTTATCTTGAATGTTTCAAAATAATGGGTGGATTTACCTTTCTTTGCTAGCAACTACTGGTTGAGTCATTGCATATTATTTTGCATCTTTAACCTTCTGTCAACTTGTCAGAGTATTGACGCACTTTTGCTACCTGCGGCAACTTCCTAATTTGTACATCACCCAGCAAAAGTGATGGTTGAGGTGGAATTTGCCGACCTTTTTTCATTTATATATGAAGCTAAGTTCCTTTCCACTAACTGCAACCATCAGTAGGAGATCTCCCTTTTGTGGAAGAAATCATGCAGGTTTTAGTCTGAAAGTTACGGGGCAAGTTTTGCAGGAGTCGGTTTGTATTGGGGAAACTAGTTTATTGCATAACAAAACACAAGTGCACATTGTATCATGCCATTAAACTAATCTATGGGTGGCAGCGATGCACCAATAAAGCCAGCAATAGCCTAACAAATGCAGAGCTAGCAACTACATCTGGATGTAAACAATCAAGACTAAAATTAGCCAAGAAAAATGGGCATTATGTCATATGCAATACCTCAAGAATAGAAGGAAACCAACTGGTTACTTTGAAGCACACCGACACCTCTTACCACATGTGGGTACGTCTTCTTCTGCGGACGACGTCTGCTCATCCATGGATGGCTTCTTCTTCCCCAGCCCGATGATCTTAGTGATCTTCTTGCCTGCTCCCTTCCCCACAGTCCCAGACTTCTGCTCCGACTTTGAGTTTTTCTTTCCCTTTCCTGAGAGAAACAAAGATGGGGAGTTTAATCAGCACGGTCAGCTGTCAGTATCATGTTGACTCAGTTACGTCTGGGTGCTTTTGAAACACAGTAAAGAAAGAGAAAGAGAGAGCAACTTCAGACTCTACTATAAACAACGACGGGTTCAGCATCAGTGGCACTGGGTTTAATCAGAGCCTTGTGGGTTCAAAAGCTCTTTGTTGGCGAGTCGGGCTCATTTTAAAGTCTGAGCATCCGCATTCGTCCGAGTGGGCCGACTTGAGCTGGCCTAGTTTCCTTCCAAAGAAAGAGAGGAATGACAGTGCACATTCTGCTGGGAGGAGGGCTAACGTCGACTAAGCCAGGTCTTAAGAGGCTAAGTCTGAGACGCTTCGTCTGTACAAGGAAAAATAGCTTCTGCTTGGCTCTCTTGCTTCATAGATACTGTCATCTGCAGTGGATTTTAAGAGAAAGAAGCGTTTGTGTCTACTGTATGAAGATAAGAAAAATAAATTGGACTCTTAACCTTTCTCAACTGCCAGAAATTGAAGCTAAAGACACAGCGGAGAAGAACAGGGGGAGGAAAATATAAAGCATTCCCTTTCGCTTATGTCATCCTGAGCGGCTGGGCTGATTCTAGGCACACATGTGCACCCAGAAATATACTTTATATAATCACCAGGGCTGGTTTGCACACAGGACGCCTGCGCCTTGCAGGAATCAGCACCTAGCCGTTGAAAACCAATAAAAAGCAGTCTAAACTGATACGATAACGACAGAAACTCTTTGTGTTCAAGTGTCTGTGCCGCTCCGTTTCAGCATTTTTTCCAGATTGCGTTTTCCTCCCCGATATGATGTGACAACTGCCATGGCGACGGCCTTAGTTAAATAGGAAGCCGTCTGCACTCAATTTGAGTCGCGGGGTTTTTCTCGAAAGGTATACAAACACACACAATGCAAGCCTGAGGTGGAAAGCAGACACACACATGTGAAAGCGATTCGAACCTTTAAAAAGAAAAAAAAAAAAGGAGAAATTATTATTATGTTTCCCTTCAAGAGAAGAGGCGCAGGAAAACTCTGATCAGGTAAATTTGATTCCAGTAAATCAGCTCTTTTTTTGTTACCAGCCGTGGAAAGAATGTGGCTGATTAATGAGAAAAAAAGAGGGTGTTAGGAATGAGAGAATGAGCAAAGCATGAGGAAAACGGGACAACTCAGTGGAGTAGATTTCATTTCAGCTGATAATGCTAATTTGTTTACGAAGCTAGCTTAGTATGAATCAGCATTTTTTGAGGTGAGCTGCATCACATGACATAAGTTGTTCGATTAGGTGTCGAGATACATTTTCTAAACTTTTTATTTATTTACTTTATTAGACCTGCAGTCCAAAACGTGCATCCAATCTGACACAATGATTTCTACACACAGAGGGTACTTCACTGAAGAATCAGACAACTACTTTTTACGACTGCCTTAGGCTCATCTGGCAGATCGCTGCCGATTCCATTCCTACATCCCCAATTAGTTGCACAGAAACGACACACAAACACGACTTACACAACCAGGTCCATGAATCACAGCTCTGAGCTGAGTCCATAAAAACACCCAAACTGGATCGAAGATTTGAAATTAACTGCTGGTGGGAAATCTGCTTCGGAATTCATGCTGGAAAAATAAAACAATTGGAATGGGGGCGAAAAAAAAAAAAGAGTGTTAAATTTTAGTTGACGATTCAAATATCTGAACTGACAAGTAAAATGAGATTCTTTTCTCTCTGAGGAATTTCGCCTGCTGAGCAAACACACAGTAAATAATCAGAGACTATTTCAACCGTAACTCTTTGTTTTGGCGTGTGGTTGAGCAGGGAAAGACCATTCCTTAGAAAAACCGTGTTAAATGCATCCAAATGCTCTGTCTTCAGGCTTCATGTATTATTAATTAAGGATGATCATCCAAGAGTTTGGGGGAATTCTTGTGAATTATAAGAGAGCATAAACAAGAAAGGCAGCCATAATTTTAAAGTCAGAGTTTGATCCGAGTTCAGAACATTCTTGATGGTTCCAAGAAACACTAATATTGATAGTGTCCTATCTTCCATTTAACTTAACCGTTGCTGCGCTTTAGGGAAACAGTTAAAGTTACCTCGAGAATGCAAGGGGATTTTACTCTGTATTAGGGCTGCAACAATGACGCGTCGAGTAAACGCATAGATTGTATATAAAGATGGACGTAGCATCTGGCTCCAAAAATGAAGCCAACCCGGAAGTGTCAAAAATTTGCAATATCACGCCGTCCGCTAGGGTTGGCTCCAAAAAGCTTTTTCTCCATAGACCCCAATTCATTTTTGGAAAAAATAAAATGTGATAGACTGATTTTCTACTGCTCAGGATTTTCTTCACGTTAGTTTTCATGGTCAAAATGAGAGATCAGGTGGTCGATCTTAAAATAAATCAATACTGAATTTTAAATAAATCGCTAAAGTTGGCGGAGTCAGGGGGCGTGGCTATACTTGATAGACAGCAACAGAAGCCTCTGCGGTAAAATGTGGGCGGGATAAGAGAGTCTTCAGCTCTCAGTCTGGCCCGCCCATAGACTGGTCCTGCCCCTAGTTGCTCTCCGGTCCAGCCTGTTTGATGACGCTTTTTACGTCACTGGTTCCAAAAAATCCAAAATGGCGACCAGGAAGTAGCAAAATCCGGGCTTCATTTTCGTGGCGTTGAAACCAACGGGTGACGTCACGGTTAGTTTACGCCCGACTAATCGTCTGAGCACGATATGTCATCAAAAGCGGAAGTGAGCGCGCAATGCAACAGAAATCAGCGTCCGACCGGAGCGCAGAACACGGACGGACATCGGCGCTGCATCGTGCATATATTATGCATACATGATGCAGCACGGATGTCCGCGATTACGATAGATCACGGATGTCCGCGCTGTATCGTGCATAATATATGCACGATTGCGCGCTCACTTCCGCTTTTGATGACGTATCGTGCTCAGACGATTAGTTGACACGTCGTTATTTACAGCCCTACTCTGTATAAAAGATGTCCAACAGAGAGAGATTTTCCAAGAAACTCCTTCCAGATAGCTGAAACGGCCTCGTTTATTGGAGTCAGTGAATCCCAGCAGACTTTCGCCTCCATGCAAACCGTATCCATCATTTGGTTCCTGCTGCCGTGCCTCTCACCTTGATCCTTGCAGTCACCGTGTCCATTTTCATGGGTCGCTTCGCCGTCTGAGCTCGGCCTGTCACTCGACGCCTTCTGGCAGCAGGAAGACCATACAGAGAAAGAACGGGTGAACAGGAAGGTAGTAAGTAAAACAAAACTGTACTTTCCAGGAGACGACCGGTGGAGAAAAGGCATTAACGCACCAACACAGCTGTTTAATTACGTCGTACACTGTAAAAACCCTCAGAAACATCTGCTAAATGTTACAGTTGAATAATTAGGCTGGGTTTGTGTTTGCTGTGCCAAGTTAGGAGAGGCTTGTCATTAAAGATCCTCTGATGTAGCTCATTTTCCACAACTGAACACACTCGCATACATATACACACACATATATGTGACGGGTGCTGTATGTCTCCAGTGATTTTACCAGCTTTCCAGATGAAAACCAATAACGCACCGTTTTCCCTTCAACTCCCTAAACTTTCCCTCCTGTGCCATATGGAATTAAGCGTTGTTTGGCAAACAGCTTTTACTACCTAGTGTGATTATGTTCGATTACGCCAAGAAAAGACGCCCTTATGGGATGGAGGTATATTTATATTATAGTTCAAAAAAACATTTACAATCAACTAAAGATTATTAAGCCCAAATAAGCCATTACTGGTGTATAAGAAAGACATGAAAATTCTTTACTATTGCCTCTCAGATTCACAACAATAAACGAGAAAAGCAGTCAGAGAGCAACACTCCGTTGAAGCAGTTTTCGTATTTTGCACGGACAATGTTTACATTTGGAAAGCCTTGTTGCATTTGAGAATGCATCCAGTGGAGCATCACAATAAAATGAGGCATGATGTGGTAATTCCACCACAGGTGATGCTACCTAAAGTTATCAGCATATCGGTTATTGGCAAAAAAGACAATATCGGACATCTCTGTTAATAATGTATTCTGAATGGAGACACTTTCAGCAAAAAAAATAAACCCAGAGAGATTTCTAAGCGGCTTTTTAGCGTCTTTGAGCTCATTGTTATGATTTGACAGACACACAAACAGCACCATAAGAAGGAACAAATGCAGCCAAAGGTATGAATTTCTTCCATGTAATAACCTTCTATCAGGGTAGGAGGCAGGATCGCTTCAATTACGCGAGTGGTAGCTCACATCAAGAAGAGACGACAGACTTTTCAAACAAAACATCAGACTTTATATCAACTTATACATGAAATGAACAATAACTAGCCAAGGCTAATAAATTCTGCAGCTACCTGAATGTTTTATGCATTTCTCTTCGCAGAAAACACACGAAAGATTTGCAGGAGATTTGCTGTCGCTGCTTTGCATTTAGCTTTGGAGCACAGCAAACCCACAGCATTTGCCTGAGCCAAAATAAATTCTCGTTCACAAACAACAATTAAAGGAAAAGCAGAAGAGTTGCGAACAGAATTAGCGCATCAGCACCATCCGTCAGCACATGAGTGTGCTTTGTTTACCTTTTCCAGCTCAGGCTTGTGCACCGGCGATCCAGATCCAGCTCCGTCCAAGTCTACGCTCCCATTAACGCACACCTCTCTCATCACCTGGAAAGCATGAGGAAACACAGCAAAAGCTAATGAGGCTGACGTTCACATTAAACACACGGAAAGTCCACTCACACACACATGATCGCCACACAGGGAGTTCAATTCATACGCTGCTGGAAGAACGTGATCAGGACATATGGGAGGATCCTATTTAAAAATCCAAAAGTATTTCCTCACACAATTGCCACATAATTAAGCAGCTCATTCCTTCAGTCTAGCGAGCGTGGCTGGGTAATATGGGCCACATGTACGGTGAACTCCCTCCCCTGTTATATCCCATCATGCTACTGAATGGCAGCCAAGGGATCATAAGGCAACACAGACCATGCAGCAGAGTAAATCCAGGAGAGAGAGCGTGCATGTGGCGTGTTATAGCAGTCGGTGGAGGGGTGGGTCTGCCACACACATTAGACACCACAGAGTTTTACTACATCCATGGAATCCCTGCACAATAAGGTCCAGCAGGGGTGAATGAGATCTGCAGGGCTCTAGATGGGGCGCCAGTGTGCATTACCGTGACCTCGTTGGACTTCAGACCTGGCAGCCCACCGTCAGATCTGGCAACCCTAGGCGTGCGGCGGTGACAGGGATGTGTGCAGATGAACGGTGGGTACTGGGAAATGAGATTTCAGACGAACCGCTGTGTGCGCAAGTCGGCTAATGCGCTCACACACACACACCGACTCCCCCTCGTCTTTTCCACAAGCATTCTGAACCGTCTCTGGCCGTGCAGAGCTCCTCCGCTCATTGGTTTTGGCTTCAAGCGAGCATAATTGGGTTTCGCGGGGGAAATGACAGGCTGTGGCTCCATGGGTTTGGCTCGGAGAGCGGTTCAGAGGCTGGAGAGCGGGACAGATAGCAGCATCACGTCTGTCTTTCACAGCAGAGCTCTGCTGCCAGGCTGGGGTATTATTCCTGATGAGGTACTGCAAATCAAACTGGAGGAGGTGGTGAGACTGTGGCTGGTAGTTCTAGGTGCTGAAATGCCAATTTCAATACCGAGAAATATGCTGTTGATAAGTTGCTGAGCGTGTGCTTTAAGTACTGAAGTAGTTCCTGAATATTTTCAGCTCCGTGGAGTGCACATTTCATATTTGATTGTTATAAAATCCTTTGAAAGCCGATATACATTTAGCTATAGCCATAGATGTGGTGAAAATCTATATTATAAAAAAAGCCCTTTCAATAACTTTACTCACTTTGGACAGAATGTTAACCAGGTGAAACATAAGAAAACCTCAACAGTTTTTAAAAATGCAGAGGGTCCTCGGTTTACAACGTCCTCCACTTACAGCTTTTCGTCATTACGACTGAACTAGTTGGCGAGCAGAGCAGATGAATACGTCGTCAGGCGGCGCTTTTAGACGGCTTCCTTTACATTTCCCGGTTGTACACCACCTTGGATTGTGCTACATTCGCTAACGGCTTCTTTACTGTGGCTCTTAATACACATTACAGAGCGAAAACGGCAATAAAAACAGAATGAAACAACATAAATGCATGTAAATGGGTCCTTTTAACTTAACCAGTCAGCTCAAAAATGAAGTTAATTACAACATTGCCCCTGTGGCATTTACAAAGCAGAGGAAGTGACAACTGTCAACAGACAACTTTAAAATGAAGGCTAGGTCAAAATAAAAGTGCATCTAGAATTCTGCCTTCAGGGCAACACTCCCTGGAAGAGAAATTTGACGTAATAAAAAGCTCGGAACAGAGCGAAACACAGATGAACATCGGCATTATTAGATCAAGTGGTAAAAACAGTGGAGCATTTCATTCTAACTTTGGCCATAAATGCTGCAGCATGCGCCACTGGTTCATGATAAAAACCACTACAACAAAAGCATGCACAGGATAGCCATGCACTGTCAAACAGTTAGCAGCAGTTTACAACAGTCAGCAATGAAACACCAGGGGTTAGACTGGACTAGACAAACTTGAGCACATAAGCTGTGAATAACAATCCACATTCAACTTACTTTGACCAAACTTTGTATGGAAAAAACCAAGAGAAGAGAAGATATTACATCAGTCAGAGACAAAGAAATGAGGTCATACTGTAGCAAGAAGAAAAAAGAAAGAAAGAGAAGGGGGAAAAAAAGAGAGAAATTCTTACAATTGTCAATAAAAGCAATAAAAAGGTTTAGAAGAACGAAGCAAGGACACAATATGGACATGTGCATTCCATAAACACATCGTTAGGAGACGGTGTCTGGGAGAGTCATTACTGTAACTAGTGGGCTTTGGAAACCCTCAGGTACTCTCCCAGCTTTCCCTTCACCCTCTTTTATTCTGTCCTCTCCTTTTTCCTTCCTCCTTTCACCTTTCTTGTTCTTTCCAACCTTTCCTCTTATTCTTTTCTGCCTCTGCCTCTTCCTCTCCTCGCCACTCGTCTCCTTTCGCTGAAAGTGATTTCACATGGCTTCCTGTTAGTCATGAGGGCACATTGCTGGCTGGCGGCTTGAGCAAGGGTGGGGAAATATCCTAACGAAACCTCACTTCCATTATCCAGATTTGTAATGTGAAGCAGCAACTTGAGAGACAAAAGGATAATAAATAAGACGCAATAACCAAACGCGTACACAAGGACGAACTAATCTTTCTGGCTCGATGCCACACTTACACACCCTGAGGTTCAGAACAGCGGAAACCCGGCATCCCTCTGAATGCAGCACACATTCAGAGCTGCTTTTGCTGAGGAGGGTGTGAGCGCGAAACCTCAGCCAACTGGATACGATGACTGCCAATTGCAGCGGCATGACGAACTACATGTGCATCGATTAAGCAAACAAAAACACCACAGTGATTGCGAGAGTGAAAAACTGACTGCCACGGCGTTATCAGTTCAACATGTTTCCAACATCCAGGCACCTGACGAAAAACGAGTCCAGACCCTGCATCTCCAAGCAACAATTAGCGCAGTCGTTACCATAGTTTGGGTGGTTTGTATATTTTCGTGGGTCTAGTTGCGACTGGCTGCAGATATTTCGGCCCCGATGAGGTTGCCTGCACCAGCCAATCAATAAACAACGGCTAATTGCCATGTGGAACGAGTAATTCAATCAAGAAGAAAAACACAAACTGTTTTGATCTTTGTTTCCTGCCTGCCATAAACACGACTTAGCTGAAACTTCAAGAAAAAGACAGAAAGCAAACGCTGCAAATAGTTACACCGGTGTTTCCATTTTTTAACAAGACAAGAGAGAATGAGAGGAGAAAAAGCACACCTCCGAGTCCGAAACAATGCTGGTAAAAGTGCAGCTAAAGGCGAAGTGAGTAGGTGGAGGCTAGAGGGCACGAGCAAGGACGAAAATACCACCGCAAAAATAAATGAGGAGGGATCTTTAAATAGCGCACAATAGGTTCTCGAGGACAAACAAGGCATTCCAGAAGATTCTCAGGAGATCTGTGGAGAGCGGGGATGAGGAGAAAGAGGGGGCTGTGGGGTTTCCTTCAAAACCAAAGACCAGATGAGGTCCGAAACACAGAGAGGCCCGAGGATGCAGGGGTTTGAAAAGCAGAAAGCACCGCTGCTTGTTTGATGTCGGCGGGCTGGGTTTTGTTTTGGCGAATTGTTGCTAGAGGGAAAGATCTGAGAGCGAAAGAGAATACGAGGGGAGAAAATAATGTGCGAGAGACAGAGAGGAGATGGGATCAGAGGACGAGTGAAAACCAAACATCATCACATCAGAGAGGAACCAGAAGAACCACCTGTTCATAACAAACGAGTGAAACAACATCAGGAAAAGGCCCCGTTTGAAGAACAAAAGCCAAGCTGTTCTTAGAAAGTGAGGCACACCCTTTATTTTTCAATGCTAGCAGAAACACGGACATTACAGAACACCTAATTTTACCTCAATGGCAACAACATCAACATGAAACCGAAATCCAAAGAATCTCACCCCAGTCTGAACTATGTTACCGGTCAATACATAGCTGTGTGACTTTTTGTATCATAGTTCGCATTTTTGCTGTTTTCAGGCCTAAAATCAACATGGCCGCCTAGAACCAAACACCACATGGTATTTTAAGAGAAAGATTCTTCTAAATATTATGTATACAACTGAGTAAAATTGCTGAATGAGCTCATTTTATTATTGTTTAGGTGATCAGAAGGTGGCTCTCACCAAATTCGGACGGTTATTTAGTTGACATTATCATGATGTCCAGTCATTTTTTATTATTTTTATTTATTGTTTCCATCACAAATAATGGTAGAATTTGTAAAGACATGATCATAATAAATATATGAAACATCAGTTGTTGTTTTTTTAAACTTTAAATAAAAAGGTATGCAAGATATATCCCATGGACTTCACAAGTCCCTCAGTTATATATTGACCTTTACACTGATGTATGGTGAGCAGCATTTATGGCCTATGAGACTGTGAGAAAGCAATATTTGAATAGCTAATAGGGTTTCATCATGTCTTTTAGTGACACTATGCCTATATTCCACTCAATACAGACACAAGGAAGTTTTTGATTTCTAATGATGTTACAATAAAGTCATTAAACATTCTAAATTTTGAGTGGTATATGAACAAAAAAGTTACTTAGTGACTCACAAGCACCGTTTTAGTGACAAACCACTGAAAGGGACTCAGAACTAAGAACATATCTGAGCTATCTAGCAGTTATGTGTTCAAGAAAACTCTTGATTCAGAAAAGCAGAAATGACTGAAAGTGATGAGCCCTGAAAACCAGCTGCTTATCAGCACTCTTCACCGTCTAATGGGTCTTGATGTTGGAAGAAAACTATTGGGACTTGAGGTCGATGTACTTGTTTGCTCTGGGCCAAGTTCACTCAGTTATGAAACCAACTTTCAGGTTCATTGCATTACCTTGAGCCACTCCTCGGCCTGTTCTTTGCTCTGCACCGCCAGCACCAAGGCGTCCGCCCCCTGGTGGACGATCTTCAGCTCATGCTTCTTCTTCTTGCCGTCTTTGGGGACGTGAGTGATGCTGCACCCTGATAGGGTGAGCTCCATCTGAGGGGTGTGGTCTTTGGAGGATTTGTAACACTGGAGGGGAAGAAGGGGGAATTACTTTTGTGTCACACATGCATACAAGTACGCTCATAAATTTGCAAAACCAGTGACAGTTTGAAGAGTGGGAAAGCCAAACTGCAAAATTTATGAGGTGCTGTTATTAACTGGGCTAATGTCAGTTCAACCACACTGAGTTAATCAATGGGCAAACATCAACAACATCTGACTTAAAGCATTAGTGTCATTATTTAACGTCTACATATCTTGTATCCTAAATTACAGCCTTTGGGATTTGCCAGTTGTTGTTAATGCCCAAACAATACGTAGAAACTCTTCACACCGAGTCTGTAAGAGTCTCTCACCAGCAGTTTGTTGTCCTTGATGACACAGAGGAGTTTGGTCCACTGGCCAAATCGTTTCTTGCGCAGCAGGAACGCACAAATCCGGGCGTCCTTCACCAGATCCATGGACGCTTCCTCGGACGGCCACTGGTGCCGCATCTTCTGACCTTTCCCGTCCTCCTCTTCCTCGTCGTACGATTCGTAGGAGCTGCTCATGGCGTCCGAGTCATAGTCTGAGAGGAGATACACAGGCTACATTCATTGTCCATCACCTGCTGTCTGGGTTTGTAGCTCCAAGTACGTTCTAATTCTGATGCTTAGTATGAATCAGTATCTCACTCACTGGAGGTGATGTATTCAGGAGCCTTCCCAGGACTTAAAGGAACTGCTTCCTCGTAGTAACCTTCTGGCAGAGAGGAGCTGGGCAGTGGAGGAGGGCCGTTGTTTGGAGGCTGCAGAGAGAGAACAAGTTTCCACTGATTAGCTAGAAGCCCTTTCACTATTTCACAGTAGATTAAATGACATTTCGGCTTCTTTAAGTGATCACAATTGAATTTAAGTAAAGTAGGTTAAGCACTTTCACTCTGGCATCTCAACAGCTTCCATCGCTCCCACCTGAAGTGAGACTTCCAACTTCTTTTCAAGGCAAAGAATAATGATTATAGGACACTTTGCTCAATACACAGTATTCAGTGGCATTCAGAATCACCTCTACTGAGTGTTTAACACATACAAGGAATATGGTTCATGGAGCCTGTCCTCATAGAAAAAACGACCACATAGGTCGTCTGTACACGCCTGTATTACGACCGAGTGTTACGTTTTGACCTTAAGTGACCTCTAGCGGTTGAGTAAATATCGACACTCCGGTGTCTCAGCTGAAACGTCACCATGAACAAACTTTTACCTAACACTATCCCTAACCATAACCATAACCATAACTCTAAACCCGTGTTGCGAAAGTGAGGAAAAAGCCGTTTTGCGAGGGAAAAGCCGTTTCACGAATTAAATCCCGTAAAGCGTTCCTGTCTCCCGTAGGGTGGCTAACGTAAATACGCTCTCATGAGTCGTATTCCGGGGCACGTTACATACGACCTGTGTGGTCGTATGAGTTTGAGGGCTTGTTGGGTTCATGTGTTGAACTACCAGATATGTGTAAAATAACATATTTAAAGTGATTCTCATGGCTGACTTTCAGAATAAACTAGTATTAAACAAGTAGAGCTTTTCTTTATTTTCTCCATCGCTTTTACCAGTACATCAAAATGTTCACATGAACCGAATTCCCCATGAAACTCTATGTAGCAAGCAAAAAGACAAAAAAAAAGTAAAGATGAATTATTACAGCAATGGAGTTTTGTCCCGGGAGTCCATAAATGATCAATGATCATAATGATTTATCTCCGTATCTGCCTTCAATCAGTGTCAAGACTGTAAGACAGGAAGTAGTTCACTGCAAAGTGTGACTTATGTGTCACAGGAGAGAAGTTATTCTTTTGGTCAGAGCAAAAGACCAGATGAAATAGGCCATTTACAATAATAGCGGTACAGCACTCTTTATTAGCCTTTGGTGTGTCCAGGCAAAACAGAGGCAACGACTGTCCATCAGCATTAAAGACATTTAACTCTCAAATGCAAAACAGAAAACGAGGAGACTGAGAAAGAATGCTTGTGAGAAAGTAAAGCCTGTAATTACTGGGTAGTGAGTGACAAAGAAAATAAGTGTGTGGCCAAGAGAAGTGTTGGTTTAAGAAACCCAACCTGAAGCCTTGTTAAGACCATTTAATAACGACTGGAACTGAAGAAGGAGGAAAAGCGGACAAAATGAGTCAATTTGTTTCTGAAAAAGATACAGAAAGCTGTTGATGTTATTGCACAATGATTAATAAGGCTTGAATAGATCTAAGATATCTTCATGGCGTTACACTGCTGAGCTCATGGCAGGAGAGGCTGAAGAGTGGGAGGAGAAATCCTTTGTTTGACGTGTTCTCTTTGGCACCACACGGTCCTACAAATCCAGTCACTAGAGCGAGGGATCAACCCAACAGCCTGATTTGATCCGTCTTGGCCAACGCCGCATCCCAATTCTCTGACGTTCGTACTCTTAGAAATAACAGAACTGTGGCCGTTAACGTCAAATCTGATAATGTGGCAGCACATCGAAGCAAATGTCTCACTGGTTGGCATGTGTTAGTATAAGGCTCTGAAAGCTCACTGCTGGAGAAAAATGTTGAGAGTAGCGTCATGCAGAGTTTTTAAAGGTTCGTGTTGAAGTGTATTTAGGTTTTGTTTGGCTAATGCAAGTATATTCCTTCCAGTAGTGTCCCACTTTACCATTGATCTACAGGTAGCAGTAATGAGATGCAGAAATGTGACAAAACTATTTTAAACTTAAAGAAAACTTGCAGGTATCTCTCTTTCCTTTACCCTAACCAGTTGAAGCAGACAGCTTCAAGAAGGCTGTCCTTTTATTGCTGTTAAAAGGGGAGTTGTTCCTTCCTACCGTTGAACTGTTCAGTAGGAATCATTTGGATTTGTTGGATTTGTCTCCATTTTGTAAAGCAACATATTGTGTACGACTATATGAATGGAACTGACTTGAAATGAAATGAATTCATCCCATTTGTTAAATCTCTGGGTTTTGGTGAGTTACAATGTACGAAAAACAACATTGAGGGTACATTTAGGCCTTACCCATTCTTTTCAGTACTTTTTAATTGGCACTCATTTATTTTTTATGTCCATGAACTGAAGTCATAAAAGCCTTGTGATATTTCTAAACATGTATGTCCCCACTCACGTCTTTCAGTGACTTGGCTTGCAATCGTGCTGCCTAGAAATTTAATAAAGTCCCAATAAACCATGATAGTGTGATCCTGAAACCAAGGCAGCTCAAGTACACCTTCTATATGTCAGATTTTCTTAGTGAATAACATGATGTCGAACGGCAATGTAAATTCAAATAAAAATAACGCTAATAAATCACTGCTAACAGAAGCTCCATGGAGTGCAGTACGGCCCATTAAAAGCTTAATGTTTCTTCTAATAAGTAGCCGACACAGGCCACAAGCCAGGACGAGACAGCCTCAAAGTGTACCAAATGTTGTCAAGACCTTAAAAGGCCACACCGTAAGCCCTATTCACAAAGACGATGCCAAACGTCGACGGCTGCAGACTTTTTCCTCTTATGGAAAACCCCTTTGATGCTTCGTTTCATTTTATTTACTGGTGGCAGCGCGGATTTTCCGGTTATAAAAAGGGGAAACACCAAAACTGTTATGAAACTCCACGTGTCATGGGCCGTTGGTTTCAGCTGACCCAATCAGGCGTCGGAGCCGCGGTGATGTCAGGATCCGCTGCTGTAGCAACACGGAACATTAATAAAAGGGTCTGGCTGATGTGCAGCATCAACGGCTTCAAAGTGCAGAAAGTATGTGTCACTGAAACGCTGGACCGTCCAATATTACAGTCATTCTGCCATAACTTCGGCATTTCTGTCATAAAGGGAACTATTGAATTTTGTTTGAACAAGCCTGTTGGGGAATCAAACGTTAAGAAAAAGACCATCTCCCTCCCACTGTCTCCTGCAACTTCATCGCAACAGAAACACAATCTACATCGCAATTTTCTCGAAAAGATGCCAGGAATTCAGCCATTTTAGGCCACAACAATCTTGAAATCCTAGAGGGACTAAATCCTTTATCGATTGGCATTTTTCTGGAATTTCTGGCCTTATCCCATGTCAGTCTACAACAAATGGAACTAACCAAATCTGTTACACAATAAAACAGATACAAGATTACTTCTTAATGCGTGACTAGTTCTGTGAAGTCATGACACATATGTAAGAAAACACCCTACTGTAGGACCACCTTAAGAAGTGAAACAGACACGCTCAAACACTGAGAACAGAAGTAAACACAGGGATTGGGACTGGAATTTTCACTGCCATCAAGTGTGTGAACTTCACATAAACCCTCTTTGTCTGTGCCATGTAACCCTATGATGCAAAACATGGGTCAAAAGATACTCTTATTCCATTGAATATGCGTCACTTTTGACCCATGTTGTGCATCAAAGGATTAACAAAAGACAGCAAATGGATCAGAAACACTAAATGAAGCTCTGTTCTACTAATACACGTGTTGCAAAGAATGGCATCTTTGAAAATTTGGGAAATTATTGCTTTTAAAGCCTCTTACTGTCACTGAAAATCCCACATGTGCTATTACTTATGTCAAGGCAATTGCTTAATACACGAGCCAAGCCAACTCTATACCATTTAATGATAAATTAAAGCCAAGCCTTGAAACAGACAAATCCTGGAGACGAAAAATGAACACTGATAAATACCAGGCCTACAACGCCAGCTGCCAAACGGTCCATTAAAAATGTTTAAAACTCTCAGACCTCACACTTTCATTACATTTTCCTTTTCAAGCCCACTGCCATAGTCTTCCTTATCTCCTGGAACATCTGTCTGGTGTCCCTGCTTTGTGTAAAAAGGTCCATCTCAACTGGTTCTTAAGATTTTTTCTGAAACAAAAATGTAAGATTCGATACAATCAAAATCAAAAGCTGACTTTCTTCTCCCTTCTTCAATACATCCACCTCCCCTTTCCTAATCCTCCTCTTCATCCTGCTTGCTTCTCTTTCCCGATTCATCTATAAGTCAAGTGGCGGGCCAGGCCTCCAGCAGAAACCTTATCGTATCTCCTTTGGGGGAAACAGCGGCTCGGTGAACTCATTTCTTGGCAAGGATACGCTGCCCCGCTAAACTCCAGCACCGCCAGAGATCTCCTCCCTCCCCCTGCCCTAAAATGAAAAAAATATATTCCTCTCGAGAGAAAGAAAGAAGGAGAGAGAGGCTGAAAAGTATGAAAGCACTCAGCCTGGACGGCCAAACAACAAGGCACAATAACAGGTCTGAGATGTGGATGTGAAACTGGACTTGTTTTCGTTGGTGGAGAAAGATTGTTGCTATGAAAGCCTCAGCTCCATAGCTCACATCACAAGGACTTCCTTTAGAAAACTTTAAGGCAACAGTAACACCATTAATAAGCAGCAGAAGCCAATTGTTTGGGTAAACAGGTTTTGTGGAGTGCAGCAGAATATATTACATTACACTCAAGAGAAAGTGACCCCATTGCTCTGCTATGTAGTGACTAAAGCTTAGAGGGGTGAAAAGAGTGTGTTTGCACACGCTTGTATACAGATGTGCACATAAACACACGGTCTGTTTTCACTCTCCAACACAACAGCTTGGCCGTATCGCACCCTTGATCTGCAGATCAATTACACAGAGGGTTCAGCGCGGTCATAACGCATACCGGCCCTCTGCTGACCAGAAACAGAAGAACTTTGCTAAAACACAAAACTCTTTTAGGTAACTCCTGACCCACTGAAAGCACTAATACTACCAGAGTAAAGGGAGTTTTCACATCCTTGTCATGGTCTATCCTGTTCCTTCTTGACAAGAATACATTTCTAGGAGAACACAGCATAAGTAGAGCAGCATGTACAGGTCATGTCCATGGATGCAGATCAGAAATGCCAGAATTCTACAGTCATAATGTGTAATTAGGTAGCGGTAAAGGAGTCCTGACCTTGGTTTGGATACTCTGAGTGGGAGGTTTGTCTGCTGCTCCAGCACTGGCCTGTAACTTACATCTAAACATTTATGCCAAGTATCCATTTTTGCCCTGAGTAGGAGGACTGGACCTGAATAAATGTTTCTGCCGCGGTGCCAGTGGGACGCTGGAATGGATAAACTGAGTGGACACAGGAAAGCCGCTCCCTTAGGAAAGGAAAACTGCATTTCCCATGATTCTTGGAAACTTAATGTATGTTCAACTGCACTGAAAAACACATGGTTCTCTGAAAAGAATTCAAAAGGTACAAGCCTGTGTGCATGAAAACATGAGGAGAAAAATCTGTTTTTTTACACACGTGGACAAAATTGTTGGTACCCCTCAGCTAAAGAAGGAAAAACCCACAATTCTCACTGAAATCACTTGAAACTCACAAAAGTAACAATAAATAAAAATTTATTGAAAATTAAATAATCAAAAACAGCCATTACTTTTGAATTGTTGATTAACATAATTATTTAAAAAAACAAACTAATGAAACAGGCCTGGACAAAAATGATGGTACCTCTATAAAAGATTGAAAACTATTTGACCAGAGTGACATGATTAACTCAGGTGTGTCATTTAATTGACATCACAGGTGTTTCCAAACTCATAATCAGTCAGTCTGCCTATTTAAAGGGAGACAAGTAGTCACCCTGCTGTTTGGTGAAAAGGTGTGTACCACACTGAACATGGACAACAGAAAGCGAAGGAGAGAATTGTCCCAGGACATCCGAAAAAAAAATTATAGACAAACATCTTAAAGGTAAAGGCTATAAGACCATCTCTAAACAGCTTGAAGTTCCTGTGACAACAGGAACTGGAGCTTTTTGGTAAGGCACATCAACTCTATGTTCATAGACCCACGGGACAGTAGCCAACCTCCCTGGACGTGGCCGCAAGAGGAAAATTGATGACAAATTGAAGAGACGGATCGTTGGAATTGTATCCAAAGAGCCCAGAGCAACCTCCAAAGAAATTAAAGGTGAACTCCAAGGCCAAGGTACATCAGTGTCAGATCGCACCATTCGTCGTTGTTTGAGCCAAAGTGGACTTCATGGGAGACGACCAAGGAGGACACCACTGCTGAAAAAAACTCATAAAAAAGCCAGACTGGAATTTGCAAAAATGCATGTTGACAAGCCACAAAGCTTCTGGGAGAATGTCCTTTGGACAGATGAGACCAAACTGGAGCTTTTTGGTAAGGCACATCAACTCTATGTTCATAGACTCAAAAACCAAGCATACGAAGAAAAGAACACTGTCCCTACGGTGAAACATGGAGGAGGCTCAGTAATGTTTTGGGGCTGCTTTGCTGCATCTGGCACAGGGTGTCTTGAAAGTGTGCAAGGTACGATGAAATCTGAAGACTATCAAGGCATTCTGGAGAGAAATGTGCTGCCTAGTGTCAGAAAGCTTGGTCTCAGTCGCAGGTCATGGGTCTTCCAACAGGACAACGATCCAAAACACACAGCCAAAAACACCCAAGAATGGCTGAGAGAAAAGCGTTGGACTATTCTAAAGTGGCCTTCTATGAGCCCAGATCTGAATCCCATTGAACATATGTGGAAGGAGCTGAAACATGCCATTTGGAGAAGACACCCATCAAACCTGAGACAACTGGAGCTGTTTGCTCATGAGGAGTGGGCCAAAATACCTGTTGACAGCTGCAGAACGCTCATTGACAAATACAGAAATCGTTTAATTGCAGTGATTGCCTCAAAAGGTTGTGCAACAAAATATTAAGTTATGGGTACCATCATTTTTGTCCAGCCCTATTTCATTAGTTTGTTTTTTTTAAATAATTATGTTAATCAACAATTCAAAAGTGATGGCTGATTTTGATTATTTAATTTTCAATAAATTTTTATTTATTGTTACTTTTGTGAGTTTCAAGTGATTTCAGTGAGAATTGTGGGTTTTTCCTTCTTTAACTGAGGGGTACCAACAATTTTGTCCACGTGTGTAACTACTGGGTATGAGAATTTCAGGGCCATTCATCCATTCATGTAGCAAATGGCTGAAATAAAGCAGTCAGTATCTTTACCCAAGAATCTTATGTTTATGTGTCTAATAATGTTGTCATTGAAAGAGAATTTTGAAATGGGATATGACCGCTTCTACAACTCTACAGGGGTATTTACCAAAATAAATGCCCTTGTTTTTCTGCAGTAACATACACACATATATTCAGTGTTTTGGTATAAAACTGTACCCATCCAGACAGGTAATTACAAATCACCAAGACCTTCTTAGGAACTGCTGGTTCGGGGATATTTGGAACCAATGGCAATGGGAAAGCCAAAACGGGCGCATTTTTTTCTTTTTCATTTAATCACTTGGAGGTCTGAACAATTTACGAAATAAGAGCCTGTTTTCCTCCAAGGTTAGTGTTTCTAGGTCAGATGTGAGATTTGCGAGAGCTTTTGCCGAGACCCCCGCTCGTTCTGGAACCACCACGCCTTGTAGTTGTACATCTGGGAGCTGCTCAGTTCAACCGCAGCCTTCTACTGTTGGCCTCTGGTCGCCTTTCTGCTTCTTGTACAACTGCAGGTTAAGTGCATTAGCCAAGGTCACTTAGGTGGTAGTTATACGAGGGAAGGGGGAGAGGTACTCCTTCACTTGCCTTGACCAGATTTTTGCAGCTGCTGCTCTCATTTCCATCCTGCAGTTATCCATATTTACCCAAGCACATGCGTTCAGCCGAGTCTCTCTCCAGTCGGACAAACTACGGATTAACCAAATGTTTCCAATCATCTGTTACAGCATTAGCAGCACCTCCAAACATTTGAAAGGTTTCCAAACAATGCCAGAGTAAAGTCCTTGCTGAAACCTGCCGAAACACTCGACAGCGCAGAAACAACAGATGGGACAAAACCTGGACGTGCACACGCTCGCATTCCCCTATCGTACTTTGAAGCTTGAGCATGAGGTCAAGTAACGGCAATGACTTATAAATTGATGCCAGACAGCAGGAGAAGATGAAAGCACGAAGAGCAAAATGATGCTGTGCTAGTTACCCACAGCACGTCCTGAACTTTGTCCCTGGATGACCTTGAGGCCGCTAGCTTGTAAAGCACAGACTAATGGTTGATGTTTCACAGCATTTTATCTGCATGGATTCATTTGATCCTAGCCCTGCTGGTGAGCAAAACTCAGACTCATGGAGCATCCAAGAGGAAAAAGCAGTTGTATGATCTCAGTTATTTATACACAGATTTTTAGCTTTGCCAGACACTCTGTTTATAAACGTGGCTTATCAGTTGGAATTTTGTGATAACACACCACAGCACACATTACGATGGTTACATCAGTGGCAGCGCTCCAGTCGCCCTACTGAAAGCCTCATTGTGTGGGAGACGAACTCAATCCGGATGTCAACTGATTAGCCAACACACACTGTTTACACGAGCCCAAAGTACAGTACGTTTTCAAAAACATTCAAATGTAGAAAGCAGCAATGTGGGAAGGAACAAAAGACAAGCGAGACTCAGAAAGGCTCACCTACTGTACAAATACACACCAAATCTCGCCAGTAAAATCCCCTCTCTGCAGGACTCAAGGCCTCATCCAAGCTCAGGACCTGCCAACCTCTGAGATACACATCTAAGTGTTCCAACTCTCTGTTTTTACATGAACCACCCATGCTAGTGTTACCTCCGACAAAACAAAGCCTTTCTCACAGCTCCCATTTTTGAGACTCCACTCTTTATTTCCCCTCTTTCCTGCCTCAGACGGGCCGGTTAAGTGCGCCTTTTGCGGGACAGGTGCGTTCACCAGAGTGCCGTTTCTGACGGAAGTGCCAGCTCGCCAGCTGGACTGAAAAAATAACTGGGGAGTGAGATTGGGCTGGGTGTTTCCTGCATTTCTCTCACCTCACAATGAGGTGAGAATGTGGGTCAGCGGGAGCCAGTGGGAGCCGACAGGAGCTGGTGGTCCACTGCTGTAGAAAAGACGGGTGGAGCAGACCTGCTTTCCCTGGTGCTGTAAAGTTATTTCATATCTGGAATGGAAGCGGACTATTGTGCTAGAACGGAGTGAAAATCAACACAGAAAGGAAACAGATCCATCCCACAGTAATGGAAATATGTGGTCATATATTACGGGAGAGTAAAACACTACAGCGCTCTACACACACAAATATCCCTTAAATTTGGATTTTTAAATGTGACCAAGACATACTGAGTGGAGCATCTTGGAATTGGAAAACACATTTGGCTGTGCTATTTGGAGCGAAAGCTGAGATGGAATTGCACCAGATTAGGGCTGCAACTAACGACGCGTCAACGAATCGTCTGAGCACGATACGTCATCAAAAGTGAGCGTGCAATGCAACAGAAATATATTATGTATGCACGATGCAGCGCCGATGTCCGTCCGTACGCTGATTTCTGTTGCATTGCACGCTCGATTCCGCTTTTGATGACGCATCGTGCTCAGACGATTCGTCGAAGCGTCGTTAGTTGCAGCCCTACACCAGATTACTTTAGATTAATATGCAACACTTGTAAAAACCTGCCTTTGTACAGTACGACTTGTTTACTGCTGCCTTTAGCTCCGAAAAATAGACAAAAGTTTGACTTGAGCTCTGCTATTTCACGTCATAGTCCGGCTATTAAAGATCACTTCCTACTAATAATCACAATCACAGCAGTAAAGTGTTTCAATGATTTAAATGCTTAACCGTTAAGTTGGAAAAACACATTCCAATGCATTGTGTTCCTTGATTAAAAAACTGCAAGAAAGAAAAGAAATACAAAGCATAAAAGCTTGTAAAAGCAACGGTAGTGAGTGTTTCAGGATGAGTGAAAACACTGCAAAGCAGGCATTATATAACCTCTGAACACTATTTACCATCAGACGGAGCCTCTAAATTGAGCCTGTACCAAGGTATTAAGAGTGGTGTACATTCACATTTCACTCATCACCTCCACCACTGCTTACAGCACATGTCTGGATGATGATGGTTTCACAGAAGTGCTATAAGGCAGATTAAGCTCCGTGTTAAAGTCGTAATGTTGCAGCCATTGCAGAGAGTAGCATAAAAGGAGTTAATTTAAGAGACTGGCTGACAGACAAAAGCCGAAAATTCAGTCTGGAAAACTACTCGAGCATTTATAGCCGCATAGTCACGGCAGTTGCGTTGACTATATTAGATTCCTGCTTGAGCACAAACTTCTCTTGGGGTGGCTAAACAAATTTTGGCCATTCAGTGGGGCATTTTGGGGGCAAGAGATATGTTGTTCTGTCATTTTCTGTGCTCCAGTTCTGCTTTAAAACAATCGCATCCAAAAACCTTTCAGTTCCTCCTCAGCAGCAGCCTGAGGTACATCCTCATTTGCAGAGCTGTGGTCAAGAGGCAAACTACTGCAACAATAAGTCAGAAAGACACACTCCTTTATCACTGTCTACAGCAGCAACACAACCACCATGAAGCAAAACTAAGAATTGCAACACTGCCCTGCACAATTTTCATACAGCAAACTACTGGGATAACAACTATTTCAAAATGTTTTCAGCATTTTTTCCATCATAAAAACCTCATACATCGATAAAGACCGAATAAACCTATCGACCTTTTGGTCCATGAAGCCCAAAAAGATTACATTTGGTACAACAGTAAACGGCATTAGCTCTGTAGCAGACGACAGAAATAGCTTCTATTTTCCCTCAGTGCTTTATTAAGTCACTTCGTTCACATCATGTGTCAGAGAAAAAAAACTGGCATAGTAAAAAGCCTTCAAAAGCACTAGAGAGGGGGGAAAAAACTTGTGGAATAGGTTTTCCATCCGTGCTCCAGTTTCTCAGCAGGGCCTTTTTCCAAAGAGTGTTAGTGTAAGTAGGCTGAAACAGTCCTGGCCCTCAGGATCAACCATGCTGCGGGCATGTCCCACTGCTCGCTGCAGTTAAGACTTAATCAATCTCCAATTTGCCACTTTTTTGGTTAAGTGTGACGCCTTTCAGTATGATCTGTTAAACAACCTCATTTCCCGTCTCAAGTCGATGACACAACAGCGCTGATGTCACCGAAGGCTTTGCTGTGGTCGACTAAGCCGCAGAGTGGGGGAACCCCGCCGAGGAATTAAGGCGAATATGAAAACAGATTCATCAGCGCTAAACGGAGACCAAAACAAGCCTCCTGATGAACTCCTGAAGGCAAGTCATTTCTAAAGACGTGCAAAGGCAGGGCTGGATCGATTGCAAATGGGAGCGCGGGCCAAGTCTTGCCGTGCACGCTCTCCGTAGCTTGACACGGCGCAGTGACACATTTACTTGCAACAGTGTGTTTCCCCCTTCAGGCTAGAAAACATTTGGTTTGGCAATACACAGCAGGCCTGCATTTATTCCGAATAGAATGCTGCTCGTCTACGGCCACCAGCATGGAAATGCCTTCTGAGTGGGTACCAAACGCTCTGACAAGACGGTTCAAACAACCCAGATTACTCCCAACGATACACACGAGTGGACGTGGACTTTGTGTGTACAGTACGGGCTACATCTGAGTATAAAGTTTGGGCCGAGACGCATATTTATCTTCGAAAGTGCTCCAGGGGGAGGGGGTTGTCTGATTCAAAATGAGAAGGGGAGGAAATGAATTCCAAATGAGATCCAGACTGCTACGAATAACGCAACCCAGTCAGCGTGTACCGCACTGTCCATCACAACGAGTGCATTTCTGTAAGCTTCAGCGCTCTAAGTGTGCAACAGGAAGCAAATACACACAATGCACGGTGTGAATTTTTAGCAAAGACATGATGCGAGACATCTCAGCGTTGGTTAACTAGTGGAGCGAGGGAGGGAGGGAGGCTCTGTTTCGGGAAAGATGAGGAGGGGAGGCGGGTGAGGAGGGGGGATGGCACCGCTCTCCAACATCAACACAGATGGAAATCATTTGTGTTTCAACAAGCGAGGGGACCGGTCCACATTCTGCTGCTGCGGAGCGAGCACGGCCCTTAGGATGCAACTGATGATGTGACTGGAAAGGCAACCGTTAGTGCAAAAACAATTAGCACAAAACTCCAAATGTTTGCGGTTTCAGCCTCTTAAATCCAAGGGCCTTCTTCTTCTCTCTGGCTTGGGTTATTTTGAGAGGGTTCTGGATTCTTGGTCGGACAAAATAAACAACTTCAAAGACATCACCTTGGGCTTGCAGGACTTGTAACGGTTGTTTTTTGAAACGTTATTTTAGAAAGAACGGGGACAACGATGCACAGTTCTGGATGCCTCGTCTGGAAAGCGTTGACAAAGCTGCACATAATTGGACACAATAAAGACAGATGCAATTTGTTATTTTCCACATAAAATTTGATGCATCGCCCAACTTAACAAGACGACATGGTCATCAATATCCCCCGCCACATGTGATGTCTATGAGTCTATATCCAAAATAGTGATAAAGGGCCATAACTCTGTTAAATATTATTGCACAGGTCTCATTTTCGAACTTGATCAAGGTGTCCATGGTGTGAAGCTACACACTAAATTTCGTAATCCTAGCTGTAATAGTTTCCGAGAAAAGCTGTCCCCTTCATGTCGGACGGACGGACGGACGGACAGATGGACGGACGGACGGACGCCAAACCTATATCCCCCTTCCCACTTCGTGGTGGCAGGGGATAATAAAAAGTACACAATCAAGACAATTTCTAACTAATTTTATTATTGTTTAGCTAATTAGAAGGTGAATCCAGATTTGTCAAATTTATCCCTTAAGAACTGCACATAAACAGTCCTCATCGTCTCGTGTGCAGTGCCATAAGCAGGTGTATTTCACAAATGCTTGCTCTTTTTCACGGTGGATGGAGCTCCTTTCTCCATCTGGAAGTCGATCTCTTCAATGCAGCTTACATAATTCACATTTTATTTTTCAGGCCTTTTGTTCGAACTGTTCAGCAGCTGGATGGAAACTGTTCCTGTGGCTCAGGCAGGGAGCTTGTTGATAGCAGGAATGCATTCAGGCCAAAGATAAAAGAGCAATATTAGAGCAGCATAAATCCTGGATATGAAAGAAAAAGATGGCTGTAGGTGTTCAAGTCTTCACAGGGATTTGGTCACACTTAGGGGTCATTATGATCGAAACAGACCTTGGTTTTGTGCGTTTGTGTGCAGTGATCCTCTTCCTTAGATGACATTTATGAGGAGAGGATCAAGCTGATTCTTTGTGAGTGTATGAGCAAACCAAACAGTTTTACTGATTCATTCTGCACGTGCACACACCTCTCTACAGTGAAACACCAGGAGGAACACCTCGTGACTTTTACTGCTCCCTTGGAGGATTAACATCATTAGTTTGATTTAAATCCATGAGTTTGATTGTACCATAAACTATATCGGCCGATTAGTTGTTGTTTTGCAGAGTTACCATATTATTAAAACTATTTGATGCTTTAACGACATTTTACTGCAAACAGACTTACAGAGAAAATCAACAGAAGTGTAAAAGCAAGCTCTATGCTGTAATGCATGCATGTAATACAAGTTAAATAGGACTTGATGCCTACTTTTCGGCGAGAACTAATACACTGCTTTTAACCCTATGGTTTCTTTTTCGGTCAAAGCTTGAATCCTTTTGTTCAGGCCTCATTTCTGACCCTCTTCCTGTGTTTACATAACAAAGGGAAGAAACGGGGTGGTTCAAAGCTGACCAGTCTTAGCTTGATCACCTAAAAAGGCCCAAAGCGTGCCTGTTTGGTTCCTGCTGGGTCTCCTGCTCTCTAATGACATTAGCGTTTCTGTTTGGGTCTGTGTGCAGTTCTTACCAAAGTCAATAACAAACCTGCCCTTGGGGAAACAAATCTAGTGGCCTCTTTGTTTCATTTTGCCAGTCCTGCATATGCATTAATTTTCTATGATTTTACAAAAATACAGCCACAATAGTTTAATTCTGATAGAACTTTGTCTAGCCATATAAATGTGGCTGTAGTGCTAAGCTAGCTCTAGTTTAATTACTGCTGCACACTGGTTGCAGACTATTTGGAGCAAGATGTTAATTATTTTGAGATAGTAGCTTATTACTTCTCCGTGCCATTTAGAGAAAAGTTCTCTTTATTTTAAGACACCGAGTCATTACGTTTGGAAAGCTTGTCATTATTGTGAAATACTAACTTGTTGGGATAAGAAGTTCCTTTTCACAATAACTTGCAGGATCTACTTTTTCCATCACTTTGGCAGAAATTGGCTTCCATAGTTTTCCTATCAGTCTGTTTTGCTCATCATATAATGCAGCAGCCAGTGGTAGTCATTTCAGTATGTTGCTTACCAGAAGGTACAGTGCAGGCACCTCTGTGTAATTTCATTAATTCCTGTTTTATGGTCAATACACAATCACAACGTTGTGTAAATGGCAAGATCAGCTCTAGTCGCTCCATTTTTTCTGCCCGAGTAAAGCAGGATTATTGCAACAACACCGTCCTCTCACCAAACATTTACTACGGCGCTGTAAATCATCTGAGCTACTCCAAACTAATTATTCCTTATATAGCAGTGAATAATCAAAATGGCTGCCACAGGCTCTGGGGTTAGCCGGCGCTCTGATGCAGCTTCTAAAACCGCAGGCTCTCGGTATTGCAGAGTGTTGGTTTGGCTCGGCGCTGAGGCTTGACGGGTCACAGACAGACCATGGCCAAGGCCGTCTCTTCCTCCTCCATTCCTTCACCGGATCTCTCTTGTCTATTCATTTCGCTCATTCACCGATGATAACTCCAGACTAATCCTTCCACATTCTTTTGCGGAAACCAACTTCATCCGACACATGACTAAACAGAGCGCCGCACTAAATCCTGTTCTTTGTTACTTTAACTCTCCCCTCTCTTTGACAGTCTCCTCCCCGGTTTCTATCTTTTTGTTCGTTCGTCGCAGGCTGAAATTTACACGGCTTAGAGGAACGGCAGAGCGGCCTTTTTTTTTTTTCCCCCTCGGCCTGGACGGCTTATCCAGAGGTCAGTGTGGAAACGTGATGGATGGTAATTTCAGAGCAGAGAGACAGAAGCAGCGAGACAGAGAGCTGGAAGAGAATGAAAGACAGTAGCTGGATTTCCATCCAAGTATATTTATGTGGATTATACTTTACTGCTGTTACTCTGAACACCCTGCACATATGTGACTTGTAGAGTCTTTTAATACGTATGGCTCTAAATCCATTTAGTACGTTTTACTGTTGTAATTGTTGGCTCTAGTATGGTGTAAACTCCCCTCTTTGCTATTTTGCGGATGCAATATTCTAACTGAAATGCTCATAATACCTGATGTGTTGTCATTTTTGCACAACTGCACAACCAGTGTCCATTGCATGTCGTAATTAAATAAATATGGATATCTGTTTCACGTTCCTTTGGATGATATCTACCATTGTCATTTCTGAGAATTGGGGACATATTGACATGATAGAGTAAATTTGGGGGTTTTATCATGCCTTTCAGTTGCTTTTGCATGCCAGACGTCCTGCGTACAAATTTAATGTCTAAATATAAGTGAGTGGTTTATGCAACGTAGCCGGTATTATACAGAAAACTCCGAGGCTCACCCACAAACCAGTCCTGAGTGAGCTTCTTTCTGCCAAATATGTTGGGAAAAAAAAGATTAAGCTCACAAATCTAATCAGGTGTTGATGCTTGTTACCACCCAGCTGTCTAGGGTAACCCAATGGCAACAAAAGAAAGTAAAACCAACACTTTGATACAGAGTGATGGGCTGGAATTTATTTTTTAAAGGGTTATATTCACAAAATAAACACGCTTCGCTTAAAACATCCCCTGCCGTATATGTAGTGCCTCGAAGTGCAAGAAATAATAATCTGTACTGGACGATACACCTACAAAATGATACATCGTCACTGAAATAAAAATAATCAGGTCAAGGTCATGCACCCCAAAAGGCACATCTATACTACATAGAGATGGCCTGGGTGCAGTATGAATGAAATCCCTCAAGTAGTTCCTGAGATATGCTCCGGAAACGAAAATGCGGACATACGTACGTACGGACGGACATATGGATGGACATACGGACGGACATACGGATGGACATACGTACCGACGGACGGACATACGCGATGACGCCAATATCCCCCTTCATGCCTATGGCACGGTGGGGGATAAAAAGTGAAGGGGTTAAAAGAACAAAACATAACCGAAAGCAAGCTTTACCCAGAAGTAAATATTAATTTGGTAGAAGAAAATAAAAGATAATTAATACAAAAAAAACTCTGAACCAAAATACAGTGCAGCAGCACCCCTGACTGGACTACCAATGAATTCAACAACTATTTCTAAACACACCAAAAGAACCACTAGCTAGCATTTTAGTGTCCCACAAGCACATGCAGCACAAGCACTGATGTTCACAAATGCTAACTGGAAACTGCATGAATGGGCCTTCTGACTGGAGGAGCTTGTTTGTCCGGGACCAATCCATCTATGGCTCCCTGTGCTATGGAGGTGGGGCAGAATCTGAATATTCTGATCTCAAAATTAATATTCGGATACCAACACAATGACCGAATATTAGAGTCCAGCCCGACAAGAGATGCAGCGGAAAGCTCCAAAAAGAAAGTGGAAGAAATTGAGCTGAAATTATTTTGCTTAACATGCAAGGTTAAGCATTAGCTTTAATGCTACTTAATGCTAGCAAACTGTCCCTTTCCTGGTCACGATAATGTAAAAAGAGGAGAATGATAGTGAGATTGTGTCTTCTGTTTAGGAGAAAGATTCTACCTAGCAGGACTCTCAGCTAAAGAGCAGTGCAGTGCATTGTATTGCTTTATTGGTGTGACTGCAGGATGGAAAAAGTTGCTACAAGGACAGGAACAGAGAAGGACGACTAAAAAGTAGAGACACAGAAACATCACTCCTCCTCTCTCGTCTAGTTTTCCGGGAAAACCTCGGCTATGATTTTTCAGACACACACTGAGCTGACCGGAGGAGGCTGAGGCTGTGGACTGGTTCTAATTACAAACTGCACTGTAAGGCCTTGTGCCTCAGTGTGTGTGTGTGTGAGATGTAGAACAAGGTGTTGTGGCTTATTGTTATGGTAAAAGACTTTGCGAGCCATCACAGCCACCTGCTTTAAATCAGAGGCATCTGCTCCAACAACGACACACACTCCCTGGTCTTCCTCACACTGGATCCCTTTACACATCCTCACGTCACTCCCATTATATCACTGACACACAAATAATGGAGACGACAATCGCTGACTGTCACGGTGATGCGAGGCGCTGTGTGACACAGGAAAACATATTGAAGCCATGACTAGCCTTCCTACCGCTTTACAAGAGACTATAAAAACACATCTCACATGGCTTCCATGTCCCACTGCGTTGTTAAATCTGGCATTCACGTGATCAGATAGTGTTCTGGTGTGGAATGTATGATACACACCACTTCATTTCAGGTCTGGGGATGTATCAATGAGGGTTCTGCCTTCCATTACAGCACTTACGGACAGTATCTAATCACTTCTTTGGGTCTATCCTGAATGATTATTACCATTTCAAACATCCAAATGCACTGGGATACTCACAGCAGATGGGGGGGATGACAAGTCCTTTAAAAGTCTAGCATTGTTCCAAGTGATCAAAAATGCCACAAGTTCTTACTTTAGTGACGTGTTAAGGTAAGAAACTTGTGGCATTTTTGAAAACTTGAGAAAGAGTGCTTGGTCTCAGCCTGCCACCGGTAAAGAGAACAATAAGCTCACCATCATACAGCGCTGAGTGCACAGAACCATGGTTACAACAGCCTTAGCAAGCTCGCATGGTTACAACAGCCTTAGCAGGCGAGCATGGTTACAACAGCCTTAGCAAGCTCGCATGGTTACAACAGCCTTAGCAGGCGAGCATGGTTACAACAGCCTTAGCAGGCGAGCATGGTTACAACAGCCTTAGCAGGCGAGCATGGTTACAACAGCCTTAGCAAGCTAGCATGGTTACAACAGCCTTAGCAAGCTAGCATGGGTACAACAACCTTAGCAAGCTAGCATGGTTACAACAGCCTTAGCAGGCGAGCATGGTTACAACAGCCTTAGCAAGCGAGCATGGTTACAACAGCCTTAGCAAGCGAGCATGGTTACAACAGCCTTAGCAAGCGAGCATGGTTACAACAGCCTTAGCAAGCGAGCATGGTTACAACAGCCTTAGCAAGCTAGCATGGTTACAACAGCCTTAGCAAGCTAGCATGGTTACAACAGCCTTAGCAAGCTCGCATGGTTACAACAGACTTAGCAAGCTCGCATGGTTACAACAGCCTTAGCAAGCTAGCATGGGTACAACAGCCTTAGCAAGCTAGCATGGTTACAACAGCCTTAGCAGACGAGCATGGTTACAACAGCCTTAGCAAGCTAGCATGGTTACAACAGCCTTAGCAAGCAAGCATGGTTACAACAGCCTTAGCAAGCAAGCATGGGTACAACAGCCTTAGCAAGCTAGCATGGTTACAACAGCCTTAGCAAGCTAGCATGGTTACAACAGCCTTAGCAAGCTAGCATGGTTACAACAGCCTTAGCAAGCTAGCATGGTTACAACAGCCTTAGCAAGCGAGCATGGTTACAACAGCCTTAGCAAGCTAGCATGGTTACAACAGACTTAGCAAGCTAGCATGGTTACAACAGCCTTAGCAAGCTAGCATGGGTACAACAGACTTAGCAAGCTAGCATGGGTACAACAGCCTTAGCAAGCTAGCATGGTTACAACAGCCTTAGCAAGCTAGCATGGTTACAACAGCCTTAGCAAGCTAGCGTGGGTACAACGGCCTTAGCAAGCTAGCATGGTTACAACAGCCTTAGCAAGCTAGCATGGTTACAACAGCCTTAGCAGACGAGCATGGTTACAACAGCCTTAGCAAGCTAGCATGGTTACAACAGCCTTAGCAAGCTAGCGTGGGTACAACGGCCTTAGCAAGCTAGCATGGTTACAACAGCCTTAGCAAGCTAGCATCAGCCTTTGTGAACACTGTTGGTGGAGCATTGCTGCAACAGACACAACTGTTGCATTTCACAAACAATAAGTCAAATTATAGCCTCTGTTCTTGTGACTTCATTCCACAACAACAACAAAATACCTAAAAGGTGCTATAAAGGATTCAACACTGGATTTATATTCAGTATAATGCTAGCCCATCCTTAGATGAGACTTTCTACCACTTAGGAAGGCCTGATGTGGTGCTTATTTCATCACTAAATATAAATATGTCATTATTTTCATTACTAATACAGTGTACTGTGAAAAACAACAATCTTTAGTTTAATATTTATAAATATGGTTATAGTAACGCTCTAAACTGGCGACAAGACTGTCTCAAGTTTTACCCAAAGTGACTTTTCCAACCGTGTCTTCACAGTCTTGGTCTTAATAATTCTGATTGGGATGTACCTGAAATCTCTTTAAAGCGCTCATGACACAGGTTGTCTGAGACATTTAGAGTATGAGCTGTGATTTATCCCGTACTTGTGTCCCCTGACCTTAAAGCGTCTAGCATTACATTGCGAAAATGGTAATTTCTCAGCGTTGCCATGACAATAAGTAAAGTTTATGCCTTTCACCTGAGACTTGTCAGAATTTTGGCAGCAAATCGTTTGGCTCAGCGACATTATAGAGGGAAAGAGACATGATACAGCACTGGAAACACAGCGAGACAGAGTTGACTAGCATTCGGACAAAACAAGTTCAGTTAAACAACCAAAGCACATACTTAAAGTGAATGTGCATGTGTTAGCATTGTTTACACTAAAATCCAGTATGGTTCCATGCTAGAAAAACCTGATTCTATGGAAGTAGCTGCACATAAGGGACAGGATGTGGCACTTTAAAAAAAAAAAAAGAGTCTTACCAGCCAGGGATGAGGGATCTCTGGTAGGGGCATCTGAGGCGGGGCTGGAAGGCCGCTGTGGATCTCTGACTTGAATGAAGGTTCTGTCGAAGGATCAATACATAACAGATATAAGCGAGGAGGCGCTTTGCATAACTACGCGTAAAATTCCAGAAGGTCAGGTTACCGTTTCTCTCCTGAAATCACAAAAAAAGTAAACAGCTTCTCTGTTTCCACTGCATTTAGAAATCGGGTCCGTCACAAAATAAGGGAACTGCTCTCCACCAAGCTGTGCCAACGAGAACGATTTGTGCTTTTGTTATCATAAAAAATGGACACCAGGTTGGAATCTCTTCACATTGCATTCTGTGGCTGCCAAAACAAAAATAAAAAGTATGTACATGTGACACGACAAACTGCAGACAACTGTTGTATCCGACTTGAGCTAGGCAAAGAAATAAACAGATATTTGCATTAAATTTTGATCTCACTCATAATTTTGTCCCATTTCCAATGAAATGGTGTTTGTATATGATTAAATAAATAAAAAAATGTAATTATAGGCAGCTATAGACTTCCACACCTCAGGAAGTGGTTCAAAAAAAAAAAAAAAGAAGACAAAGCAATAGTTGATTTTCATAACATCCCAGTGATCAGACCTACTTTGTCCCTGCAATGACATGAACTAGAAGCCATTTGACCAACAACAACATTAACTGCACATCTTTTGTAGTTAAAACCAGTTTGGCCCTCTGATGACAGCCTGCCACGATGAATCCCATAAAATCGAATGTAGCCCCGTGCCGATAATAACAGCTGCTTGGAGCCTGGAGGCCTTCATGGTTGCTCCAAAACAAATTCTCTTTAGGGCACCACTAAGGTTTAGTCTGGCCATGCAGGTTTTAGGCTTCCCAATGCAGAATTCCCTTGGTATTGTGGCTTTGCAGCAGTGACAGCTAATTGTCATTTCTCATCAAACATTCCCTTTCTTCCATATATCCATGAAAAACAACAACAATGGAATAAGTAGCTTCAGATTCCATTAACTCCAGTTGCATAACCATTTTGGGAAAGCGTTTCCAAAGAGTTTTAACAGGCAACACGGCTTGCAGCCTCACCTTTGTCTGCTAGGACTCTGTGCAGGATGTTGGAGAGGTGCGTCTTCTTCTCTCGGACCCCGGCGCTCAGATACTCCCTGTCCAGCAGGTCCAGGAACAGACGAAGCTCACACACCAGCTCCTCCATCGCTGCAGGACAAACAGATGACAGAGTCTGGTAAAAGACGGTCCATGCATGCCTTCTATGAAACACGGCAGCAAACCATGCAGTATCGCATGTGCTGATGCATTTAAATCCAATGAGGCAAACACTACTAGTACTACAAAACTTTATTTGAAGGTAAAACTTCAGCTCACACACTGTAAATGTCAGTAGTAATTCCTCAACCAATGAAAAAACTGCATGTGTATTAGTCACATCCTGCACATTTTTTACTCATTTTCCCCAATCACTGTAATTCGAGCCAGTGTTAACAATGAATTAAAGATGGTTTTGAGCAATCGTCTGCCACCTTTGTCTGCCTTCAGCACTGATGCACTGCGTTTAGTAATGATGACAAATATTCTAGCATGAAGCATCACCCTGTTGAGTACAATATAATACAACCACACTACAAGATGGAGGTTTACTTTTACCAACAGCAAAAAGACCCACATAAACTATTTGATAGTCCATCTCTCAATATTTTCTGACTTCCTTAGTGTCTGTAGGACACAACAGAAGTCTGCTGGTTCTAAACCAGGGGCGTCAAACTCATTTTAGTTCAGTCTGATCTGAAGTAGGCCGGACCAGTTTTTACTGTACGATCAAAAAGCCAAAAGTCAGATTAAAAAAAGACAAAAAACCAACAAAAACAAGACAAAATATCGCAAAAATGAGACACAAAACATCAAAAGATGAGACAAACGATACAAAATAAAGCAAAAAAGAGACGAAAAAGTAAGAAACAAGTTACAAAGCAATAAAAATTAGCTAAACAACAAATACGAGTTAAAAAACAAAACGGCACACAAAACAATGAATAAAGCAAAACACAAAATGACAAAACAAGAGAAACAAAAAGGAAACACAAAACAACAAAAACGAAAAACAAATCGACCGAAATACGAGACGAACGACAAAAGTCAGACAAAACAACAAAAGCAAAACCAAATATTACAAAAATGAGACGCAAAACAACAAAATAATTGACAAACAGCACGATACAAAACAAACAGACAAAAAATGGACAAACGACAAAAAGAGACAAAAAGGAAAAACAAAACGACAAAAATGAGAAACAAAACAACAAAAACATGAAACAAAAGTCAGACAAAAAACAACAAAATATTGCAAAAATGAGACACAAAACGACAAAAGAACAATGAACAATCTAGTATTTCACTTTATGACCAAAACAACTTGTCATGGTCTAGAAATTATTTAAAATTTTTAGTTTTACAAAAATTACAATCTGCAGTTAATGTCTTCTCTGAAGTTTTAACACTGTGAGGGCCGGTTTGGACCCTCTGGAGGACCACTTTTGGCCCGCGGGCCTCATGTTGGACACCCCTGCTCTAAACCTTTAAAAAAAACTAAAAAAATAACGTATACGGTGTCATTTAAAATGTAAAAAAAGTAAGCTAGGTATTCCTTATTCTTATAAAGTTTTATTTCAAAAATAGGAAACAGTGCAATTAATGGACACTACTTTCAGCTGTGCAACATTTTACATTCTAATAAGTATTTCTGTTTTTAAACATAATGGAGCTCCATGGCACTGAGAAATAAGATTTATAGAAAGTTATAGAAACAGTACCACCAGGTTTGTTCTTGTACAAAATAAGGACACCAGCAGCTAAAACAGAAACTACACATGGAAAAAGGCCACAGCATTATTTGGTCATTAATCAGTCCTAGCGTGTTGTATGCCTTAGTTAGAACACTGTGCTTCTTTTGGCCCTGTAGTCCAACATTAAACAGACGGTGAACAAGAGCAAAACACACTTATGTAACGGACAAATGGGCAGCCGGGTAGTCAGATGGAAAACAGAGCTTTTAAATCAGTCACTCAATCACAGTCCAGTGCTGAGATCCAGCAGGATGATAACTGACAGACCTGGCAACCCACCTGACGAACACATCACAGCAGAGTTATAGCCGCGGGTGGAAAGTACACAGCAGCTTCCCATATAGAGCAAAACAATGGCAGGAAAATCAAACCTAGCAGAGAGTCAGCGGCTCACACAGTGTGTTTATGTCCATACACCTTTACACAGTCATATCTAAGAGCCTGTTGTGATAAGGGGGGATCAGATCGAGTTCATAAGCGTGACTCGGGGCTGCCACAGGGACTCCGATAACAAGCCCAGAGTGAGGGTCCTGGGCTATTTTAGTGCAACCCAGGCTGTCTGTAAACATCTGATGGCATCAAACGTGTTGACATCATGCTGCAGTCTGAAGAGGGCAAGTGGAGTTAATGATGAGTTCATTTTGGTTGGACCTGCATACTCAAGGCTTTGGGTTCTGGACGTCCTTTTCTAGCTTCGACCCGCATCACAGAGAATTAAAGGTGAACACTTTGACATTAGCTGTAAGGACAGCTTGAAATGCAGGTGGAAAAAGGCAGAGAGGCTAAGAAATGTTCATCACAAACTGGCTTTGTACTGAGAAATTTAAATGATTTGTTCTAAGCGACAAAACATATAAACAAAATCCAATGAGCAAGAGAGAACTTTGACAATTAACAGCTTTTATTTATCAATCAGATTACTATGCTCAGTTTTTTACAAGCAAATGCTCAAGTCCAGCATGTTAATGTGGAGGTTTTCCGCTTACATGTTTGTAAATCGATTCTCATAGGATTCTGTGCTGTTGATTGGACATCAAAACACCTGAAGCTGTCAAAATGAACTCTGTCAAATGTGGATATAAAAAATTTCACTACAGTTCTAGCATTCTGTCAATGTTTATTCAATAGATCGACTAAGTAATGAACACATTGCACACTACAATAGTTAATGTCATACAATAAAATACAATACAATAGGGCTGGACCCGAATATCCCGAATATCTTAATATTCGTTCGCTACAGCGGTATCCACATATTAATTTTACTATCCGAATATTTGCCGCCCCTCCCCCCACCTCAGTGGGACATTACCGGGTGGAAAGAATATTATAATATTCGTCTTTAATAGGGCCGAATATTCAGAGGACAGAAACCACTATTTGGACCAGCCCTACAATACAAGAGGTCCTCAACTTACGACGGAGTTCCATTCCTACGGATCGACAAGTCGATTTTCGGCGCAAGTCGGAACTCCGGCGAAAATGTAAACAAAACTGTTCCATGCATCACGATATCGATCAGTTCTTTGAAAAAGTCATAAATATCAACAGCTTTCATGCATGTACAAGTCTTTTTCGTGAAGCTAACAGAATATGTTGCACTGTTTTTACAATTTGAGCGATTTGTTAGGTCTAATTTCACTTCCATGGAGACCGCTTTCCTTTTCTTCAGAGCACTTACATCAGGAGAGTCTGACTTACACCTTGAAGCCATAATGAAGGGCAAAAAGTCAATGAGCACCGCGTGACGACGTATTCATCCGCTTTGCTCGCCAACTAGCTCCATGCCACCAGTTCCGACGTAACAACAAAACGTCATAGGTCGAGGACGTCGTAAACCGAGGACCCCTTGTTCATGAAAGATTTTAAAACCATCAAACCTACCGGGAAATCTGACCCTTAACCGCCCAAACACTCAATTTGGGAGCCTTGAATGAAGCACCATCATGTCTAACAAGCAATGGAAATCTGAAATTGGGCCCATAAAGGCAGCACACACCAGTGGCACTAGCTTCCAGTGAAGCGTTTCCACAGACAGCAAAGCTCACACATGATGAAGATCTCACCTCCTGCCAAGCCAGCTGTGATACGTTTATGCTCTTTACGTAATCACATGAAATCATCTCTGTCAACATTTGGGCTACAGGCGGAGCAGAAGCACCGATCTGACCCGTGTGCCAACTGTCTAAGCAGCCGAAAACAAACCAGCTCTCCTCTCGCTCCACATGCCGGAGTTGAGTTTTGGGATAGTTTGCGCCAATAAGGGCTTTTAATTTGGACTGTATATTCCTGCTACTTCATGATCGACAATGACGCAACAAACAGCATATATCTCTTTATAATCACAGCTTCATCTTTCCATCATGCAGGTATGCGATTAACCGACAGCAGGTGAAAGTGCTCGTAGCTGGCAAACAATTGAGGACATCAATGCCAAAACCTGTCATCAGAGTATCTTAATTTTACAACGATAAATCCTAGAGACATTTGTATGAGTTTTCAATGCAACCATAGTTCATTTTCATAGCAGCAGGAGAGGTCGGACTGTCGGACAGCAGCTCCGAGGCTGAACACGCAGCCGCTTTCACACATTCCTCACATAATCTGATTATCCTACAGGAGAGAGGAGGAGAGAAGGAGCAGTCGTGGAGTCCGATGAGGAAGAAAAAGAGAGAGGGAGTGAAAGGTACACTGGCCAAGAGACAGCGAAGGTGGGGAAGAGTTCAACGGAGTAGAAAGTGGGATAAACAGACAGCGGGAATGACTCAGACACAAAGACAATACATTTAAGAGAACCAGATATGCAGACAAATGGAGAAATGTGATCTCCTACAGCAACAGCATGTTAAAGTAAGAATTTTTTGCGCTTGTGAACACATTGGGTATAAGAAATAGTGGGTTAGGGTTAGGGTTAGCATGACAAGCTAACATCAGCGTTGCACCTCACTAATGTCTGCAGACAATGAAAAAATCTGCTGGAACTCTGGTAAAAATGCAAACAAAGCCGTTACGGGCATCTCAATATCGATCAGTTCACATATTTGTACAACTACAGTAACAAAAACGGTCATTAGCTCACACTGAAACACAGCTCAGTAGGAAAATACCGTTGAATATGTAAACTGTAAGTCTGACTTGCGTTTGGGGGCCATAATGAAGTTAGCGAACGTAGCATGATCCAATGTGACGGCAAATGTTAATAAAACCGTCTTATAGCATGCGTGACTGCTGTACATACAGTATTCATCTGCTCTGCTCACCAACTAGTTCCACTGAACCAGTTCTGACGTAACGCCGTAAATCGAGGACGTCGCAAACTGAGGACCTCTTGTATTGGGATGTTTGCAAACTTTTTTAGGGGGTTCACATCCTTTTGGACCTGTGGTGTGAGTACGCTAAGCAAAACCCAAGTGTAAACACGGTAGTAGACACAATTTTAATTTTACTGTGAGCAATGATGACAGAAACAATAAAACAAGACCCATAAGACTTAAAGAAACCCTCAGTAATCGGCTACTTTTAGAAATAACATCATGGGAACTCACAGCATCACCTAGTCAATGCTTTGCCAGCATTTCTGAATTTCACTCTCATGGAAGCATCATTAATCTTATCAACTGTCTGGCTGGTCTATATTTAAAAGCAAACAAGCACCAACACCCCTCACTGTGAGGCCATACACACCCTGGATCGTTTTGCCTGTTTTTATATTACGCCGAGAACAGCCAAGCACTCTTTACTGCTCCATTTACCGTTTCATAGAGCTTTGCGTAACCTGCACAACACTTTACCTCCACTGAGTGTGTGTGTGTGTGTGTGTGTGTGTGTGCCATTAAAAGCCTAAAGCTAGCTCTCCAGATCACCGAAGACGGCGAGGGGAAAATGAAGCGGCGCAGAGAAGGACCACCCTCAAACAAGGCCTGAGGGCAAGAAGAAAATAAAAAACTGTGTCGTGCAAACAAACCACCCACGCCCTTTCTTCAAAACCTCTCAGTCTGTCATTCAAACACATTCTGCACTTCCATTCTCTTAATTCCTCCCCTTCCTCCCATTATACTGGACAGGAAACTGTGCATGCATTGGGTAATTATTGCAAACACCTTTGTTCTAATACAATACACTCTTTGGTTAAGTTTCTATTATTTGCAAACATGCTTCAGGTGTGCACCTTCAGTTATATTAACATGTATTCCTAGCAGGGTAATTTGCTTCAACACTAGGCCTGCTGAAAAATGATAGGAGCTCTTGCCAGAGAAAGCAATCATTCCCTCACCACCACCACTGACACGCACACTTTCAAACCCACTAAAAACACCTAGACAAGTCACAGGGATGTTTCACGCTTCCCGGAGCCGGGAACAAAGGTGGGGTTTTCCTGGGTGAGGTGCATGTGTGTGAACTGAGAGGCAACGGGGTCATGCTTGGGTCTCGCCAAGAACTCGAGACCCTGCGGCTCCGTTGTTTTCGTCGGAGCAAAAATGCTAGCCAGGTTAGGGGGGGGGAGGAGGGATTTGTGCGTTCTTCCCAGAATACAGCTGTTGTGATTGATGTCACACCGACAGCACTATCCTACGCCTCGTGTCTATTAGAGGTGTCTGCTTCTCGTTATCAACAGCGCCTTGTACACTTTTGGGATGTGTTTAGTCTGGGCATCTAACAGTTTTCAGGTCAGGATCTGCCTCCACAGACACGCACAAATAACTGAAAAGAGTGCGTCAAAGCCTGGGCATTAGCGGGTCTACGGTCGCACACTCAAATAAACGCCATTTGTCTCGCTGAGTTAAGACAGTGGTTTCCCCCCTGAGAAAATGTGTCAGAGCCGTTCTAATTACAAACCATCATCACCGTTATGAAGCCATACCACTCCTGTAAATCAACACAGGCTCGTAGACAGTTTACTCGGATAAACGCCATAAAGAGCTCTGAATCCTGGCTGGGACTACAAATTCACGACGCCAAAAAATGATCCGGGCTAAATGAATTAAATGTTTTTGGAAGAATAAGAGGGGAAATTATCCTCTTCTCCCCCATGAAGACTTGATTGTTTCAATGTCTCATCATTAGACAAACAGAGATCATGATCTCAGGTCCCAGCGGCGCATGAAGCCATTTGCAGATGCTTGTTTGTCGGATTTTCTAGTGTAAATTGTTTACCTTTTCGAACCGGGCATCACACTGGTTGTGGGACTTGGACCTTTGTTTGTAGACTGTGTTACTGCTAATTGCGAACAAAACAACAGAGTAGGACATAAGGGAGGAATGAGGAGGTAAATAGTAGACATAAGGCACCATCTAGCTGGCAGCAGTGGTGAAGAATCAGTAGGACTCCTGTGAATGAGACGTAGATATCAAAGAAATCTCAGCTTTTATAGAAACGGACGGACAGGAATGGATCTTAAAGTGGCAATTAAAGAAGCTAACAAAAAGTGATGCCATCTTGATCGCTTCGTGAACAAACATTTCTGCAGTAAACTCTTAGGAGTCCACATGTCATTTTAGTTGCTGTTTCCTTCGTTCCTTCCCTCCACTAATCTGGCAATCAAGGGTGACATCTTTTCCTCTTTTACCACCAGATTGCACCTCAGTGTTTTTGGTACTGTACCGTATTTCTAGGATCCTTGTAAACTTTACAACTTTCACATATTTGAGCACCTGTTACAAAGGTTACCGTCTCTTCAGTATCACAAGCAACCTGGCTGATTGTTCATTGTCAATCCTCTAAAATAAATCAAACAAACCATATTCTGTGTGTTCAAAGAGCAACAAATAGAAAATACAAAGCCTCTGCATGCATGCTACAAACGGCATTTCAAAACAACCTAATATTGTCCACGAGCAACAATATACGGCAAATAAAAAGGGTTAAAAGCAAGTCATGAAACAACCTCAATTTCTGGGCATTTTCTTCTACTTCTTTCTTTCAAACAAGACTCGGTACTGAACTAAAACGACCTGCTCAGGGTGGCTATATTTGGAATGTAATTACAGGACAACATCAGTTACAGTAAGCTACAGAGCATCTTCAAATCCACATCTAAAGCTGAATCAGCTTCATGTCATCTGCAGCCCCTCCTTGCCAGACCTAATTAGCCGACATTAAACCTGTTTGGGCAACATCTGCTACGGGTACTTGTACTGTAATCGAATCCAAGCGCTGATATCTTTCATTTCTAATAGGTAACACCTGGTGTGCTTCAGTGTTGCAGGAGATGCAGAGCCTCACTGCAGGTTAAAATACTCCTGACACAGCTAACAGATGCATGAGAAGCCTGAGCGACTTAATGAGACACCCAATCATCTTCACGGTGCACTTTCTGTGGTTCTGGAAACTTAATGGCGCTGCGGCTGAATGTTACAGTAAAGACAGTGGTTGCTCTAATTGAGGTTGGTTTATGTCTGGTTCGTCATGGTTACCACCTCCAACGAGCCACCCAAAACACAGCAGGGCACCAGCGAAGCATTCATTTAGAGCCAAATAGTTCCCATGATTACATAAGCGCGCTACACAACACACACACACAAAAAAAAGTCGCGACGAGCTTTTGGTTTTGACTCGGCCGAAAAAAGAAACAGGCATCGTCTGCATTCGTGCCATTTTTCATTTCCACACTGACAAGCCTACCCGAGCTTTGCTAATATTAGCTGGAAATGCTCCTCATTTTCATTCAACATAAAAGCACCTAAAACGCTTCTGTGCTTCATTTCAAGAAGTTTTTGGACAGAAAGTAATTCCACACACAGTAATCCTATAAATGGAAAGAGCTTTAGGTTGAAAGTCGTGCATTATCACCAGTCATAAATGTTTCATGAAGGGTTTGCAAAGCCTCGACTTGGACGAACACCAGGCGAGAGGGAGAGTCATGAACAGATGAGAGGACGGGCCAATGCTGCATTAGTTTATGATGAAAGACAAGCTGTCTCGCTCTCTCCCCGTTTCTCGGGTCTGTAATTATGAGGTTTGTGTGTTTTCTTCGTTCCACTGGGCATGCCAGGCGAACATCACAGAGCGGGCCTGATTGCTATCGAACAGTACAGGTGGTTTACCGTACGAGCAGATGTTTCCCAGACCGCAACACACATCTGCAAAGCCCTGATCTGAAGCGAACGGGCAGAGAAGAAAGGCTTTGAGATGGACGGATAGGACAGTGCTGACGGAGGTTACAGATGATCTGAGAGGAGGATAGAGGGCTGGTCCAACAGCTTGGGAAGAGCGATGATGCTCCCTTTGGTATCCCTTTTTAAACAGATAATTAGAGGGTGCTCGGCTTAAAAACCACAGGCTAAGGAAATGAAGACGGGCGTGCGCGAATGGCGGAGAAGTGTAGGACAACCTCCAGCGTTGGGTTTTTATCTTCTGGTGGGAACAGAGGACCATGTGGTTTCCTTGATTGGACTGGGAATGGAGCTGCCTGGGTGTGAGAAATGAGTGTCACATTGCACAGAACTTTTGGATTAGTGAGGTTATGCGGGCTGCAAGCCGTACTAAGTCATCTTGGCCTCATTCATTTATCGACAGATGACACAATGAGCCGATCCAGATACCAGCAGAGTGCTGGAGTTACTGCAGACTTGGGAATCACAGATTTGATTTGCTGAAAAGCCTAATACAGTGAACTTAGTTAATATTCACCATCAGATTTTTTAGTAGCACCACAAAGGTTAGTTGCTTCAGGTTACACAAAAATAATCCCACAGAGTTCAATAATCCCACGAGTTGAGTATCAGGATATTCGTCATTAATTGGGATATTACAGCCCAATTAATGACGAATATCCTGATACTCAACTCGTCTGTCTACGAACAACAGACATTTCTACTAAAAAAATGAGAACGCAATTGAAACAGCAGCATATATTTACAACAACGGACATTTCACTACCAGAAAGATGAGCATATCCACCGTTTTCGGGCGAGAGTGAGCTCCTGGTTTTGGTCACAATGCAGCCAGGGTTCAAGAAAATGCGTTCTGACAGGGAAGCATTTGGCTGCTAATGCCGGTTCAGGATATCGGTCACAGTTTTGTTTCCACTATCAAGTGAGCCAGACTGGACTTTAGGAGCCAAATACTACCTTGTCTTGTCTTAATTTAATTTCAGGTATTCCCAAACAGCTGAGGTCTTCAGCATTTCAGAGTATTCTTCATCGCAAAATTAATATTCGGATACCACCACAACGACCGAATATTCAGATATTCAGAGTCAAGCCCTAGTGATAAACAGAGTCTAACTCAAATTCTAAATCCGTTACAATGCAGAGTAAATAGAAAAAGGTCTGCTACTGGAATACAGAGTCTGGTGCATCACTAACATGAATCTGCCTCCACTAAACTGAGACTTCACTTCAAGTAGATGGAGCCAAACACAATTTATCGTGCATGGCTACTACAAAGTCCTGACAGATTTCTGCCTTCTTCATCCATCAAGAACAGAACTAGACCCCTGACACGCCCATAGGGCATCTGTGAGAGTATCAACATGTGTGGCACATCCAAACACCAATCAAAACACTGGACGGTGCACCAGCTAATGGAACACCCAAAACTGCACAAGCAAACATGCTATCTGAGTCCAAGCACATTCATTCACGAAGACTATTATCTTCAGTTTGCTGTTGTTCGGCTCCTAATCACTTAATCTGCCAGACATCTCTGTGTGAACCTTCCACAAACTCCACATTACCCCAGCTCCCCTCACCCTTCAATACGCCAATGAAGCTTTGGTCTTGTAATCCCTGAAAGCTTTGTCCAAGTCAGACATCCTAACAACTAACAGGTTCATCCCATTGCAACGGTAAGCCTATTAAAGACGCCCGGTCAGGCTCATCAGAATGATCCCCTCTTAATGGAGTCAAATTACCAAGGTAACCATTAATGCCAAGACTAATGGGACTATTTCAACTGTTAGTTCTGCATTTTGAAGCAGGAGTCTGAGCCTAAATGCTTGGTTGATGATGTTAAATCAGTAGGCTAGCTGCCAGTTGAGTTTAAGCCATATGCTATTTGGTGCACGTCAGGGTCTTCTGGGCTTGGCTCGCGAGATCCCCATCCTCCTCCCCGTGTTTTTCCAGATGGATATTGACACAGGGGGAAGGCCGGGAGGGCTATGATTAGTCGGACCAAAATTAAAGTCTCTCTTCCCGCATGCCAGCTTACTGACAGGCCGGCTTTGGAGGGAAGGGGGGATAGATTACAAACTCATTCTCCTCATCTCTCCACTCCACTCCACTCCACTCCACTCCTGGGATCCGTCATCCCCCCTGCCACCACAAAGAGGCGGGGCTCACGCGTCTGACACATGAAAGCTCTTAAACTTCAATCATCATCGGGGCGAGTGGAGGCGGAGAAGCAAAGCGACCCCCGGCTTTCCAAAGCAAACCAAATGGGCCACGTGGGCCAGAACAGTGACACCGTGTACCCATTCTGCCCACATCACACTCGCTCCAATTAATTGCTCGTCGACTCCGGGTTTCTGTGAGGGAAGCTGCAATAATAAGCGGCAATAAACACTTTAACACTTGCGCATTTTTGCCCCCAAAACACTCCGTAAGTGGGAGAGCTCTTCAGCAAGGACTTGCTGAAAGGGAGCATTGAGTCTGCCAGCATGGCTTGTTGCGTTTCCCCCCAAATCCACCAGCAGTTTGAGTCAACAGAGAGCAAGAGGAAAGGTCATTCAAGAGAACAGAGCAGTCCAAGAGTGTAAAGTGGCACTCTAAACCCAACTGCTAACCACCTTGTTAGAGTGAGATATGCGAGTAGCCACAGCGTCGCAGATTTAAGAGGGATGCCCGCTGTAGTTATCGGTACATTGTCCTGCATCCCATAAATGCTTCTGTTACAGCTTTTCCAGCCTGTAAAGTTCTCATTTACAGGCTCACTGGGACCATTTTTGAGCATGGAAATCATTGGTGTCCAACAGGCTGCCCTCCAGAGGGTCCAATCCGGCCCCTTTGAAAAGTGTAGAAATTATAGAGGCGACAATAACTGTAGATTGTAAATATAATTACCTGACCGTGACAAGTTGTTTTGATCATAAAGTAAAATAGTAGATTGCTCATTGTTCTTTCGTCGTTCCGTGTCTAGTCTTTGTGATATTTTGTCTTGTTTTTGTTGCTTTAGTCTGGTTGTTGTCTGATTTTGTCATTTGTCTCATGTTTTCTGTCACTTTGCTTTTTGTTTTCGTCGTTTCGTGTTCCATTTTTTGTCTCGCTTGTGATTTTTTTCTTATTTTGTCATTTTTGTTGTTTGCTTTTGTCATTGTTGGACTCATTGGTGTAATTTTTTGTCTCATTTTTGTTGTTTGTCCACGTTTTTGTCGCTTTGTAACTTTTTGTCTAATATTTTGTATCTTTTGTCTAATTTTTTGTCAGTTTACCTCTCATTTTTGTAATATTTTGTCGTTTTTTTTTGGTCTGAACTAAAATGAGTTGACATCTGGTTAAAGGTAAAACTAGCTCTGCAGTAACATGCAGCGAGTTCACGGCTGCTTAAAGCTAAATCGTCAGTGATTACAATGCAAACTACCACTGAGTTACAGCTTCAGCCCTAAAAAAGATTCTCCAGATTCCGATAAAAGCATCCGAGTTGGGAATTTGGGCTTCTACATTAACTTCATGCCTGCATGTTGGTTTCCTTAAAGCCACGCTGGGTGAACCAATTCCCAAAACATCATCTACTACATGAGATGCGATTACAAGCCCTCCACACAATGGATGTCTGTAAGAACCTCGCCAAATGCCGGTCGGAGAAGCGCCGCCGGGCCACCCGATACCCCGCAGCTGCTAGCGTTGGTCCTGTTATTGCACGACTCCATTCACGGCCGTGAGCAGGAGAAATCAGAGGCATGGGGCATTTGTGTTGTCATTCCAGGATCATGTTGGGAAACCTCTGGCTGCAGAGTAGAGTTACTCCAAGACTGACCTGGACTGGGTAATAACTGATTGGGCAGCTGAAGGTCTGAATGAGATAGTCACCCATGTGGGGCGCCGGAAAGCACAGAAAGTCTAAGTTGGTAGGTTTAAAATGTGGGGCAGATGAGGACAATGATAGAACCTCCATGTTTATACCCTACAGGTCACCTACAACTGGACTATAAAGAGCAAAGTTCTACTACTACTGTAGAACTGAACTCATTTAACCTAATGTACTTTGACCATGAAAATATAATAAGTTGGTTTTGCAAACTGGCTGCTCAGAAACTGATAATACCACTGTGACTTGTTTCTGTGCCTGTATGAAAGCCAAACTTTTTCCTTCTATTGTCAGTCGCCTACCCAGAACTGGTCACTTCCTTGTGCAAGTAAAACATTTGTGACTTGAGAGACGACTAGATTGCACTGAAGAACTTCCCTGACAAAAGCCCTCATTTTATATTTCAGCGAGGCATGCAGCGCGTGTTGTCAATGCATCTGGATCTGTTGCCTAGCAGCAAACAAGTAATGAGAAACAGGCTTGTTTTTTAGGTCGCAATGCTAGAAAACAAAGAATTAAGTTGCAGAGGAGGGGGCGAAGTCAAAAATGTCATGATTAAGTATTATCTAAAAAGCTAATGGGGAGGGAAGTAGAAATCCCTGAACCACACCAGGAGATTTCACAGCGGTAAGCAGCAGCAGCAGCAGCAACAAACTGAACCAACAGCTTCATCATCTCAGTGTCTACAGGGCTGCACAGATCATGAAGAGATCAAGCTCTTCTTCTCCAAAGGTTTGGCTTCTCCTTCACAAGGATTGCGTTTTCTTTTTTCTGCAGTCAGTAAAGCCACATTAAATTATCAAATAATTGAATGGAGTTTGGCATGAGGTTCACGCTCCATCAGGGGTGTCAAACATGCGGCCTGTGGGCAAAAACAGGCCTGCCAATCCGGCCCAACTTTGTAAAAATTACAGAGAACTGCAAACTGTCAATTTGTAAAACTATAATTTAAACTAATTTACAGACCATGAGACGTTGTTTTGATCATAGAGTAAAATACTCTATTGCTGATTAGTCTTTAGTCATTTTGTGTCTTGTTTTTGTAATATTTTGTCTAGTTTTTTGTCTTTTTTTGTCCGACTTTTGTCGTTTGATTTACATTTTGTGTCGCTTGTGGTTTTTGTCATTTTTGTAATTTGTTTCACGTTTTTGTAATTTTTGTCTCATTTGTGTAGTTTGTCCATTTTTGTCGCTTTGTAATTTTTTGTAAATTTTTTGTCTCTTCTTTGTTTTGTTTTGTGGTTTTTGTCATTTTGTTTCTCGCTTTTGTAATTGTCTCATCTGTCATTTGTCCATTTTTTTCCGCTTTGTAACTTCTTAAAAAATTTTGTCTCTTGTTTTGTGTTGCTTGTCTCATTTCTTGTCATTTTTGTCTCGTTTTTGTTAGTGGTCCATTTTCTGTCACTTTCTAACGTTTTTTTCCTCATTTTTGCATCTTTTTGTTCTATTTTATTACATTTGTCTAATGTTTTGCCATTTTTGTTTCATTTGTCTATTTTTTGTCACTTCGTAACTTTTTGTCAAATGTTTTGTCTCTTTTTTGTTTTGTTTTGTGTCTTTTGTTTGTTTGTGTCAATTTTTGTCTCGTTTGTGTAGTTTGTCCATGGTAGGTTGATGGTGGATGCTCCAGCGCAAGAAAGTCCCTCCAAACGCTTTTGCGGTTTTGTTAGTGAAAATAAAACACGGCACGGTGATTTTTCCATTTAAAAAAAAAAGAAAGAAAAGGAAGGCAGGTTGAGGCACTCACCCCTGCTGGAAGCGAACAGAACGGGGTCGCTCCTCATCGTGAAGTCAAAACTCATCTAATCCGACCGACGGCAGCGGCTCCCCGGCAGCGGGTTTTTAAAGCAAATCCAGTCAGAAAACACACGCTGTCGTCTTCTTCCTCCGCTCTTTTCTCTTCCACTCAAACGTCTCTCGATTCCTTTCAAACTTTTTTCCCCGGATCCTCCTTCTCCCCTTCTTTCTCCTCCCCTCTGCTTTCTCCCAAATGTCTCTCTCCTTCTGCCGTGAACTGCCTGCATGGATACTTTCTGCTGCGTTCACAGACCGTCGGAAATCAGGCAACTCTCTGCTCTCGACGGGCGATTCATCACTTTATGAGTCACAATTTGACGGGTGAATATCGGCTGTTTCTTTTTAATGTGTATTGTTGATGTTTAAATACCAATACAATGAAAGTAAAAGGATTAAACATCATCAGTCTGCTGTCAATGCAGTCTCAATGGGATATTTTCCGATTGAACTTGAAAGCAGCATTTTCCCCACATCTTTACTGTCTTAAAGGGGAACTTCGGTTTTTTCAACCTGGGGTCTGTTTTCATATGCCATTTCATACATGTGAGTGATGGTGAAATGAATTTTCGACATAGCTCCAGTATTTAGCCAGGCAGGCAGCTTAGCAGCTCATGTAGCGCAAAGTATGGGGCAACTTGCCCCCCCACGTCAATGTCCGCCCTAACATGATTTTTTTCCCACACTGACCGGCTCGGATAGTCTCAGTGAGTGTCCCACAACATACTAGAAATAAGAAGTGAACGAAAACCTCCACATTACCTGGCGATCCCTATTTGTTGTGGTCTGTATCCAAATCTCAGGACGCTAGAAAGCAAATCTCGTTCCGGCGGCTGTGCACAGAGAAGCCTCTAGTCTCCACTTAGTTACTGCAGCACATGCAATTTGAACAGATGCTTCACCAAAAGTGACTTTGAAAGAGTGAAATATTTCTAATTCTAATGCTAGCTTTATCCAAGTTGAAGCTAAGTGAATGTACTTACATAGGTTGTTTCATAAGAGTGGGGTTCATGTTGTTTATTCAAGAGCAGACAGACAAAATTGTGATTGTGATCAATATTTAAAATATTGCTCTGTAGAAAATCAGGCAAGATAATCTTTTACATCTTAAGGTGAGGGCTCATCAGGACTTCAGGACTGCAGTACCTTGGTTATATGGTTAGCTTACCATTTATTTTGAGTCATGTTTCTGTCCAAATAAGCAAAATTATCAGGCCTCTTTTATGTCTATTTTGGTCTGCTAGCTCCTGAGTAAAATGATCTGCTGTTTAGCTGCTAAAGCTTCCATTATGTTCACCGGCTAACTAGCTAACTAACTCAATTTCCTCCAATAATCTGCTCCTCAAACCCATTTGGATGCATATTTTACTGTTCAACTGGCTTATAATAACGGAACAAATAGTACATTCATATATCTTGCTTCCCCAAGCAAAGGAGTTCAAGTATCTTGTTCACGAGTGATGGGAAAACGGAGCAGCAATGTGGGTGTTGTACCAAACTGGCCTGGGAATGCCTCGGGATCCCCCAGGAAGAACTGGAAAGTATCTATCTATCTATCTATCTATCTATCTATCTATCTATCTATCTATCTATCTATCTATCTATCTATCTATCTATCTATCTGCTGGCTTTGCGACCTGATCCCGGTTACGCAGAAGAAAATAGATGGATATATCTTTTAAATAATAATCAAATAATTATGCGATGAAGTATCACACCAGCAGCACCGTCTAAAATGTCCTAAAATGGAACGGGATGAGCAACATTTTAAATTTAACTTATTGGTGGGTGAGTGTTTATGATGGCTTTTTCCTTTAGTCGAGTTTGGACCAGCGGTGTGGATTACAGTGACTTTTACTCCACAGTCCATTCACACCAGGACACAAATTCAGGGTCAAGTGTGAAAAGGGTAAAAGTATACAGACACCCCCAAGTACACCCTCAGATCCATACTATACATCATCATCAGTCATCTGACCCTCCTTAATTGATGTTCATGGGGATATTGTAACAGCACTAAGGGCCCCCTGACATGTGACCTCTTCACCATTTGTTGCTTAAACAGTCATGATTCCCTTTTTGTACCAGACGAGCCACAGGAAGCTCCAGTGGAGTTTAAGCAAATTACAGTAAAGAAGGAAAGAAACATTTAAAGAGAGAGAGAGAGAGGGGTTGCCTTCCCTGATTACACTCCATTCCCATAAGCTGCCGATCCCTCCACCTCCTCCGTCCCCAAGAGCCCGTCTGAGTTCAACGTCCCATCTGCCACCAGGGGAGGAGGAAGGGCGGCAGACTGAGGCTACCCAACACTGTTGTTTTTCCTTCTTTTTCTCCAGGACTGCACTTTTTCAGCGCGGAACATGAGACCGAGGGAGGGAGCGGTGTGGAGAGAAAGAATAATGTCCCGGCTCACCTTTCAGCTCCACCAGTTCAAGGAGAACCGCAGAACGGCAGAGGTGGTTAAAGTGCATTTCCCTAAAGCATAATCACTGTACTGTGCCTGTAACTGACCTTGTCCTACAGGGAGCGTGTGTGTGACGCTCAGTGAGGAGTATATATATTAGTTTGTGGCGTTTTGTTTTGCCATTGTGATTTATTAATCGTGGATCTTCTGTGGTTTCTGAGTAATGAGAGTGTGTTGAAAACAGACAGGAAACAGAAACATGCTCCAAAATGATTCACAGGATTCTTAATGTCACTTTTTAACTTCTTCTAAGTTTTTTTATATATAAAAGGGAAAGATCACAACTGACATGTGAAGTGCAGGCTGGTTAACGTCACATTTTCTCATAAGTTCAGATCTGTGACTGCCTAGGTGGCCACAGATTCCCAAAACTATCCATTCCAGGTGAGCAAACACAATGGCTAGCACCTAAAAGCTGGATGGGGATGAATTGTTTTAATTCAAACTGAGAAACTGAGTGCTGCATTCCTGCTAAACTACAAATGAGCCTGAATTCAGTGCATCTACTAGAGCCAAAGCACAGCTAAAATTGTACCCAAAAAGCCTCCATTTTTAAACATCTGCTTAGTCATACATACTACAATTGACCAGTGTTGCCTAAATGCTTTACATGCAGGGTTTTGTAGAAGCTTGCTAGGCGGCTGTGCACAGAGAAGCTTCTAGTCTCCACTCCACATGCTTCACCAAAAATGACTTTGAAAGAGTTCAATATTTCTAATTCTCATGGTAGCTTTGCCCAAGTTGGAGCTAAATGAATGCATCTACATGAGTTCTTTTATACGAGTGGAGTTTTTAATGCACAGAGCAGATGATAATGTTCATTTAATCGCAGACAGACAAAATTCTAACTCAGTTTGTTGGACTCCCCTATTTGATACACGAGATTAAAGTCTTACTCTGTTAGAAAATGAGGCAAGTTGATCGTCTCCACTTTAAAGTAAAGGTTGATCACAACTCCTGTACTGTAGGCGCCTGGGTAATGTGGTTAGCTTAGCATTTATATGGACATTTCTGTCCGACTGACTAACACAAATCAAATTATCAGGCCTCTTTTGTGTTTATTTTGGTCTCTGCTAACTCCTGATGAAAATGATCTAGCTGTTTAGCTGCTAAAGCTTCCATTATGTTCATCGGCTAACTGGCTAAGTATGTGGTGCCGAGTCATTTGGAGATGAGATTGATAAGAGCAGAGATTGCAAAATCAAAACAGTGAGCTCAGAAAAAGCTGTGTGCAGCTGAGGGGAACTGCAGTTTGGTGATAGTTCTTTGTGGGTTTGTCCTCTGGCATTTCAAATTATCTTTGCTGATATTAAAACACGAAGAGGACAGTACAGCTTTAACTCTACCTTTTTTGTTTGTTTGTTTGAAACTTTCCTTGACACGGTTGCGCACTCTTAAACTCATTTTCACTTACGCCCACAGTTCGGCTGCCAGTTTTCCAAAGATAACAAAAGACTGAGTTTAACACACACACACACGCCTGTCAAAGCAAACAATGTGAACCCAAAAACTCTTTGGATTTTATCTCTTTTAAAACTCTCTTGGCCGGTTTGCAACCAACAAGGCCAGACCAACAGCGCAGAGCTAAAAACCCAGGAGGCAGGTTGGGTTCTGGGGTGTTTTTATGGGCAGAAAGTGGCATTCTTCTTCACAGCCCTGTTCACTGCGGTGCACGGCGAGGCAGCATGCAGCCCAGATGACCCTGAAGCCAGTTAATTGCAGTGAAGAAATCCAGTGGGAGGATTTCTGCTTGAGCTATGAGGGCCTTATCAGGGTGAGATACGGTGATGGAGAGGGTGCGTGTGGTGAGCATGTGTGTGTTGAAACGATGAGCGATGACAAGACGGACAGGTTACAGTGAAGAAACACGTCTCTGCGTATTGTTCGGTCACGTCTGGAGTCATGCACGCACTTTTCGGGTCAGTAATGCATGTGTGTGTGTGTGTGATGCTGGATGGATGATAACTTGGCTCTGCTGTTAAAAAGTCAACAGTGACATCAGCGCTTGGCCCCCTGACTGCGATTAAATCTAATAGAGATTGAGATACTGTAATAACTTGGACACGTCGCTGCCCCTGTCAGCCATCAACCTGTCATGTTATTCAGACACCCCAGTGAGAAAACACACACACACTCAGACACAAAGATACACACTTAACTGTCTATGGTTTTAATTTGATTTCATACCACCCCTCCCTTGTGAAGTATTTTTGCTTTTTCGTGTACTCTCAGAGATATGGATGTTGACACATTAGGCCGTGCTACATTTTACAGTGTATCCTGTGGATGACAACTTCTACTCATGGGGCATTAAGGCCGTAGCTTCCATTAAAGACACAGAGATCAAGTTTTGAGGGTTTATTATGACAGGAAACGCTCAACATGTATTATAAAGACGAGGTAACGCCAGACTGTAATGAGGGGAGAGAACATTTATATGAATAACTGCATAAATTTATCATGCTACTACACCAGGAAGTGGTGGGCAGATCCAGGACCTAGATGAGGCAATCCACCCAGACGATGCCAGCAATAAGGCAAGGCAGGACCCTGTCATCTCTGGATGACTACCGTTATACAGGGAAGGCTGTTACAAACCGAGCAATCAACCGGGAAGATGTCTGGATAACGAGACGTAGGCGTGGCTCTCATCAGTACGACGCTACAACGCCCTGCCCAGTCCCTAAAATCTTCATTGGTGGTTTGGACCGTCAATGGCTCTCCCCAGCACATGGTTGGCTTAGATAGTGAAGGATGCCCTTAGAGGCGCTGAAGAGAAAGTCACAAGAGTAATGATGAGACTACAGCAATGAACCATCCTCCCTCAGCCTTGATTACACTCCAGTGTGGCGTCTAATCGTGGACACAAAGTTGTTGATACTTTACACCTTTTCTAGTTCACAGGAAGAAGTAAATATACCACGTATACCCGAGCATGTACACTTGTTTTCGACTGCGCATGGATGCATGCAGTTGGGACTACGTAGACTCTCGCCGACAATAAAATTTACAGACTCTTCTGAACCCAACACCGGCCAGTGTCATGAACAACACCTTACCAAAGGTGCTTTTAGCCAGAAAGTGTTCATTGACGGTTTAGTTTTTCTTGACTTTGACTATATAATCCAATCAAAATGTAAGTTTCTGTTGAAATTAATGTAATTTTTATGCTTTTACATGAAAAATAATGTCAGTCATATGATACTATGTCGTTTTGAGCCTTTTTACTACAAATTGCTTACACTTTTCAGTGCTGTTGAACGCTACAAAAACCATCAACACACAAAAATAAATTCAAATTCATAAAAGGGTCAGCTTGGAAAGTGCTTGAGTTATACGATCCATTATGATTGACATAACTATGCAACAACTTTTGTGAAAATATACTTGTTAAGAAACGCAGTGGAGACTTTTTCAATCAATCTATAATAATGTAACACCACTAAAATACATACAGACTTGATGTTGCTTTCCACCTTCCATCTGAAGGTTGGCACTGGACATGAGTCAAGACGGTCAATTCATCCAATATGAAACTAATTCCTGTTGTAACCTGATATTTTCCACCATATGGTCACGACGTCTGGAAGTTTCAAAGTCCATGTAGCACACAGGCAAAGAATCACTGTAGACCGCTTGCCAAGATCTGTGCCAATCAACTCCAACCATTTCCATTAACGGCCCAATGAGAAGCTCTACATGCAACTGAAGGTTCTCCAAGAAAGTATCTGACAAAAAAAAACTACATCAGTCAGTCACATGTTGGACGTCTGACTTCGAATAAGTGACAGTTCCGGAGCCCAGCCCCTGGTCTAGCTATTGAATTAAGACGAATGCTTTGGTTTTCAGACTTGGCGGTCCTTGTCCCTGCAGTGTGGAGAGCTACTGGTGGAGTGTGGAGCTGTCATGGGTTTACGTAAAACCAGAGACGTTTGGTCACACCAAACTCTGTCAAACACTACCACAGGGGCTGACTGAATGATTCAATGTTACCATGTGTGCCAGATAGCCCCACCCTAACAACATTTTGACAAAAACATTGAGTGATAGTAACAGGGACCAATAAGCCTGATTGGCTGAGCTCACAACACATCAGCAGGGTCTATGCTAACCCAGTCTACTGCCCCTAAAAGACAAGATTATACAGTCTTACACTGGACAACACAACCTTGGATTTAGTGCAGTGACTAGCAATGGAAATCCAGCACAAAAAAGACTGGAAATGCCCTTTTTTATTATGCCTTGTTAAGTTTTATGTCATTTATGTCAAGTTTTCTGTCTTAAAGAGTAGAAAGAAGCAAGAAATTATAAAAGGAAGAGAAAGAACACTAAGATTAGAACTGCTTCAAAAGAAATTTGCATTCATTAAAAAATATATGTCTTTAAAGTGCCTTTTTTGGGCACATGGGGTAGAACAAACAGGATGTAAAGACAACATCGACAAAAAAGCAGGGCACCACTCACAGTTCATTTACTGTTATCAATTAATTGACTCTTGACTGCTGATTTTTGGTACAAAAAATGTTCAAAACTCATCAAAACAAACTAGCAGTGCTTGCTAACTGCACAGTCTGAGACTTTTGCTTCTCCTGAGGCCTGGTAGTAGACACACTTCTAAGGCTGAGCTATCAAAACCCTTCAGTCACTCCACATTCACACAAACACGGCCTCTGCATATCGAAGCCAACATCTGCACAGTCAGTGCATTAACTGCCGTCACATATATCAAAGAGCCTTTGTGTCAAGGATGAAAGCTAAATCAACAACAGCAGACGCAGTGAGGGACAGCGAACATCCCAAAAGTACTGCTGCTGTCGTCTCAGCGGCATCAGTGGGCTAAGGGTGCTTTCACACCTGTTAGTCCGTTAGAGTGGTTTGTTTGGACCCAAAAGTTGTTACAATGTTTCTATTTTTAACTGGTTCGGTTCGCATTCATACCAGTGTTTTCGCAGTTGAACCAACTACGATGAATGTTATATCTCCCCCCAGTCGTTTGGCGGCGCTGTTCACAAAAATAATGACGTAGGTGAACGCTGATTGGCGCAGCATGTGAAGAGGGAAAAATCCCAGAAGAAAACAACAGGCTGTGTTTATTCCATGGATCGAGGTTTATTCGTAAACAATGAACTATGCTCTCCTGTTCGTTCTTGTTGCCATATATTCGTATCATTGCTTTATGCAGCAAGCACAGATACTGCTGTTGTTCCAGCATGAAGCTCGCATTCGGTACGAGAACATTACACAGTCGTTTTTGGCACGGAGAAGATGCATTGCAAGACGTTATCGTTATCCCAAAATTCCCTGTGCAGGTTGCTACGGAAGCTCCCGTAGACCAAAAAGTCTGCTGCGCCATCAAGCCGGTCCGAATGGACACAGGTTTGTGTTCTCACCAGGAGCAAACTGAACTGGAGTTCACATAGAATTGGACCGAGACCACCTCCCGAAGGTGGTCTCGGTCCGGTTCTTTAGTCCAAACCAAAAAAATCTGGTCTGCTTTCACACCAGCCCAAACGAACCGTACTTGCAGGTGTTGCAGACTCCAGTCCGCTTTAAGCGGACCAAAAGGCGTAGATGTGAAAGCACCCTAACTCTGTCTTACCAAGGCCAGCTCTGTATGTGTGTGTGTGTGTGTGTGTGTGTGTGTGGCCAGCCTGTTTTGATTCCGTGTTTCCCTTTGCACAGAAAAAAAAGAGGCTGGTATTCGAGGCATGCCTGTCAAAACAGCCGCCAACCTGAGCACCTCTCAGCTCCACTAAGACATATCCCCCACTCTCACACACATACTTCTCTGTCAGGCAAACCAGGGTGGAGAGGCTGGTCAGGGAGGGCTGTTCTGGGTTCCATTCTCGTAACAATACGTGTGTCACAGCTCCAAACAGTGCACTGCAGTGTTGAATCGACCGCCTGTTGTGCTGTCTGGATGCTGCAATGTCAAGTTTCGACTTCCCAGACCTGGCAACCCCCCACTGATTTCTCTCCGTGTTGACAGAGTGTAACTCATTCCCTCTGAGCGTGCTTTCAGGCTGCTCCCCGCTCCCCAAGGGGGTTGGGAGGTTAACCCAACCTGGCAACCATAACTACTCTCAGCCCCCAGAAAATGAGGAGAGGAGTCTGACTGGCTGCCGTAGAGGTCGCTCCCAAAGGGTACAAAGGTTGTCACTTTCACTCAACCTGGCATCCGCCTGGATTGGATTTCTGAGCTGTCATTTCTTATTTTTTGGGGGGGATGTTAAACTACATTGCAGAGACATGCGGTTGCTGTCATATTAATTGCACGCAAGAACAAATATAGTCTCCAGTCATGAATTAACAGTTATTATGACAAAAATAACCGATCATGATGAACTGATGAGTCATTTTCGAGTGGAAGCTTGTCTGCACAATCAGCCTGTTAATCTTTTGACCCCTCAAGCGGTTTCTGTTCCAGTCACACTTTTGTTTACATATTCTTTGATTATTTATGATAAAAGAACTGAAAAAATTACCTCTGTTGAACTGCAGGCTGTTTTTGTGTGAACAAAGCCTTCGATTCAGTGCAAAGTCATGCGACAGCTGAGTCACTAATTTGTTTTTCACTGGATCTTCATGGTGAAAATAGCTTATTTGATCTGGAATTTGAAATAAGACTCGCATAATTAAAAGACTTTGATAAAATATCATGGTTTCAAGCCATTTGGGTAAGCTCCTGATTAAAACAGCAGATCACTTTTGGCACCAGAATCAGCAGGGTCATTCCATATCATTTCAACCAGCGGTCCCCACCTGACCCGCTCAGATTTTGCTAAGTTTTTACATACATTTAGTGCATTATATATGATGGGAAAATCCAAAATTTGAATGCTTTATTGTAATCAGTTTCAAAGTTATGGCCATTTGAAGTAGGTAGGGGGTACCCTATTATTGCAGCCAAAATTAAGACTTGAAATTTTTTACCATTTTCAGACTTCTATAACTTCTGAACAACAAAAGATAGAGATCTGAAATTTTCTGAATCATTTCACAGTGACCTATAGTCCTCAGAAATGTGAAAATATTTACTTTATATTTATAATTGCATGTTACAGAGAATGACAAAGTTGCAATTTCATCCATCATGAACTTCTAAACTGCTACATTTGGCCACCCATTACACACAAACTAATCATCATATCCATTAGAGATTTTATGTGGTATAATTTGGCTATCTGAGGATTGGATCTGTATAAAATGAAAGTGCTATGGTATGTAATGCATGAAATATGAACAGCTAAAAATCAAAAATATCTGTCCGACCTTCGGATTCAAAGGTCAATATCAGCATGTGGGATAGGTGGTATCAAAAATAAAAGACATCGTGTGAAATTACAGGAATTTCCCTAAATTTTGACACCAAGCACAACTTGCTTCCATAAACCCCTCTATGTTTAATGTTCAAAGAGACCGGTGGAAAGTTAAAAATCTGATGATTCGCTCTGTTTTTACAGCTTCAGAAGGTTGAAACTTAAAGCGATGGAGATGTGTCGGGCCAAAACAAGGAAAGAAAACACGCACTGTTGCAAAGTAAAAATAAGTGACTCAGAGGGAAGTCAAACGTCAACATCAGATGAGGAAATGGTAGCAAAAAGTGGGCACACATCAGTGACTTGTGAAAGGTTTGGATATCCGTAGGTGGATAAACAGCAGAGAGATATCAGCAGGCAGACTGTGACAAGCTTGGGAAAACACAACCATTTCCACCCTTTGAAAACGTAACTATCCCACCAGCTACAAAGCCTGCTACTGCAAACAAGCCTCTTGCAGTAAAGTTAGTTCAAACAGCAGTAGGCATCAGTAGTTTCCATTCTGTAATGGGATTTGATTAAGTTGCATTTAGTCTGTGTGGCAGCTGGTGGTACGGGTGCTCAGTGTAAAGCATCGTTTCCTTGTTGAGACGCAAATGTGTGAACATTTCAAACCAAATACAGGTTGTTCATAAATCCTGGACACATAGGAAATCAACCAACTATTATTTGTTTTGCCTCCACAGATTAATTATGGCTTTGTGGAAAGAAGAAAGAGTTGAGCTGGCACTTCCTAGTGGATGTGAAGGATGGACATATGGAAAGACAGCAGATGAATTTAATCATCCAAGGAGGACTCCACTTGGCTTTTCCACAGTGGTTAAAAAGTTTAAAGAAACGGGCAGTGTCATTCTGGATGGCCAAATGTATCAGCTGAAACTAAAGAAATAGTCATGGCTAATATTCATACTAGCACAAAGAATCATTTCCCTAACCCTGTCTTTCCATATGTTCATCCTACACGTCGACTGAGAAGTACCAGTTCAACTCTCTATGTGTGCAGACTTTAGGGACACCATGTCAAAATAAAAGCTCCTCTTGTTAATCACCAAAGGGAACACGTTAAATGTGTTCCTTTTTGTACCAGTGGTTTTCAATATATATGGTAATAATTAGCAATATTAATCAATATGATAAAGATATAATGAGAATTGTCCTCAAATGTGCTGTCTACAAGAAGCAGGGTCATGTATCTCCTGCTTGATTGTCAAATTAAAAAACAAAATGCCCATAGACTGTATATAAAGATGGACGTAGCATCTGGCTCCAGAATTGAAGCCAACCCGGAAGTGTCAAAAACTTGCAATATCACGCCGTCCGCTAGGGTTGGCTCCAAAAAGCTTTTTCTCCATAGACCCCAATTCATTTTTGGAAAAAATAAAATTTGATAGACTGATGTTCTACAGCTCAGGATTTTTTCCCCGTTAGTTTTCATGGTCAAAATGAGAGATCAGGTGGCCGATCTTAAAATAAATCAATACTGAATTTTAAATAAATTGTTAAAGTTGGCGGAGCCAGGGGGCGTGGCTATACTTGATAGACAGCAACAGAAGCCTCTGCGGTAAAATGTGGGCGGGATAAGAGAGTCCTCAGCCAATCCTGCCCCTAGTTGCTCTCCAGTCCAGTCTGTTTGATGACGCTTTTTACGTCACTGGTTCCAAAAAATCCAAAACGGCGACCAGGAAGTAGCAAAATCCGGGCTTCATTTTCTCGGCGTTGAAACCAACGGGTGACGTCACGGTTAGTTTACGCCTGAAAATGCCTCTTTTCCTTTAACTGCAGTCTCCACAACAAGCTAAAAAAATTACCCACAGTTGACATAGTGAAGCCCTGTGAAGTCCTTATGGCTAATATGTTAACAAACTACACAATCCACATTAGCAGTTCTAGTCATTGTGAACATCAAGTACAATTTTTACACTTCTTTAAGCTCCTCTTTTGGTCTCCACCTTCTCCTCAGTAAGAAAATAAAAGCGGCACTGATATGACCAACTTGTTGCTAACTGTGTAGGTTTGCCTGTTGCTGGAAACAAGGATGTAAAACCAAAACAGAGGGCTGAAAAACACACGAGGGAACTGCAGAGCCGAGCAACACAGTAGCGTTGGTGATTTTCCTTGTGTTGTGACAATTTACCCGTTACACATTGTGTTTTGATCCATTGTCCACATCCAAATATTTATGAGTGCCGCTTTAAGCTAAATTAAATCCAATTTAAAAGTTAGCCCTACATTACAAACAGCTTTAATTAGACTTAACCCAGAGATGAGATAAAGTACGGTACATCTTGTTTGTTTATCATATTCAGTAAACACAATGACAACAGCACATTAGAGCGAACACGAGGACAGCACTGCACTCCAGAATTGTCTTTGTAGTTGGATATGTAAACAGATGGAGCCAAATGAGTCATCTGGGGGTTTGTTTTGTAATATCTTTGAGCAATTTAATCCTGAACATTTGTGCAAAATCATAGCAGAGGACAAACACAATGCCCACAAGAGCAAAACACGGGATTAACCTACAATTTATACACCGCACGGTCTTATTTATTGTCGTCACAAGACGTCACAGAAGTCTCATTTTTACTTGGGGATTTATCACAAGGAGGCTTTATGTGTCTTGGGGCTTTAGGTGTTGTCTTAAAACACACTGAAAACTGCATGTTTCTCCCTGTTTCATAGCCATCATGCCGGAATGTGGGTGAGGAAAGGAGGAATTCCAGACCTCCTGTTGGCTGCGTTACATCCAGCTTTAGTGTATCAACACTACCGTCAAACACACCGCTGTTTTCACAACACGTCCAGTAGCAACCTGTGTGTTTTCATATCTGGCTTATTCCTGTTTTCCATATGGGACAGATGCAATCAGGTGGTATTAATATGCAGATTTTGCTGCCTCATTCTGATTCCTGAGGGGGAAAATGTGGCATTTTTTGGAGTGAGTATGCACTTATAAGTATTCATAAAATGGCCAGATGTTTTGCATCACATCAGTGCCATGGCAACCCACAGGATCAGGTTAAATACTTTTGTAGGGCCCAGAAAAACCTGGAAATAAAACGCAGGTAAATCAGCGTCGACTGGGATCGCAGCAGCCGTGTTATTTCACTGCAGGCTCAACTTTCCTGACGGGAAGCGTATGAGGGATGCTGACGTCAAGCTGCTGTAAATCTCAGGTGACGGTGCGTCACAGTTGAGGAGCGAGCCAGCTCTAATGTCCAGATCTGGAAGTCCCATCAACATAGTCCTCACCAGAGGCAAGGAGGAGTGTGTGCAGGCAGGAAGACTAAAGCGTGACTGCTCATGACTGCAGTCAGTGCATGGTTGTGTAGCTGTGTGTGTTAAAGTACAATTTAAATGGGTAAATGCATCGTGTAAATGCTCTGATGCGAATCTGTTCGAGCTGACAGAGGGCTCTGATCTTGACATTTCACTGCAAAAGAAACAAACATCTCTTCCTTATCTTATTGAAACATGAATGTGGTTTTCAACACATGCTATTTCTAGGGTCAAAAGCTCTGGAAATAGATGAGTAAAGATCTAACTTTAAGAACATTTACCAAGAAGATGAGCAACAGAAGAAACAGGCAGTGTCTTAGCTGGGCCACCATGTGCTACCAGAACATCCTCAATGCTCCTTGGCATAGATTCTCCAAACCTCTGGAACTCAGCTGGACCAATGGGACATTTTACCAAAAGGTATTCCCTTATTTGGTGTTTTGATGAATGCTGTCGAACACATCGGTCAAAAATCTACCATTAATGCTCAACTGAGTTAAGATTTGTTGACCTGTATCTATTTGGTTGGTTTTTCACAATAGATTTACAAAGAGATTCTCCATCATCCACACTTTTTAAATTCATTATTAACTGACTTTGGAATATGAGTAGTTGCTGCAGGACTTTGGAGGCTAGAAGAAGCCCAAACACAATGGGAAGTTCGAAATTATCCAGAACTTCTGTGCCATGTCTGTCCATTGTGCTTCCTCAGGAATAATCACATTGACGACTGTGACAGTGGTTGTGATGCATCTATAACCATTGATAACGGTCTCTAGCAATGTAGCTAGCAAGGGCGTCAGTTTGTTTTTAAAAGTGGGGGGGATGGAGACCACAGCACTTTGAGAAAATGTCAAAGAACGGTGGCAAAATGCCACAAGCTGGACTCGAACTCACAACCACCGCACCAAAGGCAGAGGCTCATCCTGTTGAGCTATCGGTACATACAGGTAGAGGGGTCTGTGGGCCACTATAGTACTAATTCTCCCGGGCCGAAATTTTGCCCCTGCACACCTCTGGTCGGAGCTTCCACTTGGCACAGGCGCAAATTTAGCATCTGCACGTTTTTTTTTAACCTCACGAAGGTGTGCTGCATGTCTGTGCAACTCTCGGCCGAGTGCGGATGGTGCGTTCAGGAGCGTCGGAATTTTCTATACTACTGAAAATAGCTACAACGGCTTACATGTGAAGAATTTGAATGTGTTGGAGACAAAATGACCCCTGACAAAAAGTGGGGGGGGACACGTCCCCACCGTCCCCCCCTAAACTGACGCCTATGGTAGCGAGGAACTAGAAAAACAGGCAGCAAGTAAAACACAAAAAGTAAAATAAAAATCAGAAAACACTGAACCTTATCAGTTAAACTGTGCTCAGTCTTGAATGTTTTGTTTTTATTGTTAGACCAGTTCACTAATCTAAATCTCCGCTTAATGAACAGGGTAATTAGTTAGAAATGTCTGTATGTTAAAACCTGTTAAAACCCCTAAGATATCCCAGAATGCAAAGTTGAAAGTGTGGTTTCGCTCCAAAGTGAGAGTTGAACCATTTATTCTTGCCTTTGTCCAAGTAAAATATCCTTTGATGACAAATTTTAAAACTGGGAAATGTGTTCACAGTTTAGCCAAGAATGTGAACGCTTGTTTAGTCAAGAGATAAACAGTGTTGCTCACTTGTTGAATGTAGAAGTAATTTAAGTTCATCAACTTTGAGAAGACTTTCTTTGTAAATTTATGGGAGATGGTGACATAAACACGAAACGACACAGGTTGAGGACGTCGTAAACCTGGTGTAATTAGTGTGTTTTGAAGATATTGAGTACACATTAAAGAAGTTGGTTATGCTGTTGTCGTAGATTGAGAACTACTTTTAATGCAAAACTTGCTACCTTTGCACCTGACATGAAATCTTCTCCACCAACTCGGAAACAAAGCAGGAGTTCAAGTGTTCATCGGGAGCATCCGTGCACTGCAGATGGAGTTTTTCTCAGTCAAAGAGAGGATGGTGCATAATCCGATACGTCCGTCTCTGTCAGGATACAGCAGCATATGGAGCCGTGGCCTCCATCCAAACTGAACAAGGCTACTGCTGGAAGACGGCTGACGGGAAAGTAGGTCAAGAATGGAACCAGGTCCCTTTACAGTACGGAAGTCCCTCGAAAACATCCAGCCGTTTGTGCAGCGTATATGTGTGGAATCCTACTTTTTTCTTTTAGACTCTCCTCACTTTCCTTTTCCTGTCTCGTGATTTTTAGCATTTTAATTGTATCCGCAAGATTTGTTACCAATGTACCAAGCAAAAGTGGTTTCAACCATTTGTTGAGAAGGAAGCAGTGTCCACAGAGTTCAGTCCACAAGATCTTCAGTTCCAGATGGAAATGTTGACTTGTAAGTGTAGCCATGGTTTCAGACAGCCAAAACAAAGAGTTTCACACCCCATTTGTTTAGGTTCTGGTCAGTGTAGCTGACATCTTCTCCATTTATATAGGCAGTTGAAGTAAAGCTTAAAGAGACTCTTTAACCTATAGCTCCAGTCTGCAGGAGAAAAAAGTTGCTACGGCTTGCAAGTCAACAGCTTCATGTCTTCAACAAACTCTATCCTGTGATAAAAACTGTGGCAAACTCTGGAAAACACCTTGAACTACTAAACTGGTGTGAAAGAATCAGATATATCAACTATTTATTCACATATTCTTCTTTTGAAACGCCGCCGCTCCCCTAACAGTTCATTATTTACTCTGCCGATACATGTAGACTGACTGCAAGGGAGGCACTGGAGGTTTGCGGAGGAGTTTGAGAGGGCAAAAGTGCTAGGAGATGTGAGTAGGACGAGAGCATGCTGCTGCTCTAACAACAACATAGAAAAAAATGATACTACTGCTCTAGAACCTGGCTAAGAAAGTCAAAGTCATTTGTAGACAGCGGTTGCCAAAACAAGCTAATTGCTAATTCAACGCTGACACAGTCAAGATCAACAGAAGAAGTGAGGCAAGTTGTCCAACATATCAAGTACCTGCACGAGAAAACAGACCACAAATCTGTTTTCAAGGCAACGAATGACTCTACCAAATATAGTTTTTCGTACGCTCTGAAAGGACAACTTATTGTATGTCAAATCTGGCAACACTGAGGTTAACCGATGACCACAAACTATCACATGTGGGCATCACATCAAAATTGTCAGATTGATGCTTAGACTCTGGCATTACATTCTCTCTCCATACCACCAACAGACACTTCACAACCGTGCAGAAATCTAACGACACCATTCGAGGCCAGCTATCTCTCTGCCGTCTGTCAGGCTGTGATGGTTCGAAAAAAAACCCTGCCTGGAAACAGTCCTACCAACGCTGTCAGCTTGACGTGACAGGCCTGCATGCCGTCCACCTGTAATTACCAGGTGACAGTGAGAAGCCCTGCATGAAATAATTACCTGATCTAACGTGGAGCAGAAATGTGAGGAGGGATGAGTTGTCAACCTGCTGAAAAGACGGAATGTTTCCATCCTCTTTTGTCTGCCACTCAACACGACCTCCCTCTTAGTGAGTGGACTGTTTCACCAATGATGCCACATTATCTGAAATCTGTTGCTTCACCCACTTTTCCTGCATGTCTGGAGGCGTTGCTAAGTGTGTAGAGGTCACGCATGGATGGTGGAAGAGTGCCCGCTCGAGGTAATCACCTGGGGTATTTTCTGTCTTTTATGACAAAGAAAATACCCCATCACCTCTTAAAAACCCTCAAAATTGCTCTGAAACCTCACGATTCACTTTGAAAACACAAAGCTTAGCACCAGTCTTTACCCTTTGTGCCCTCCTGCTTCAAAGAAGCACCACGTCTCGAACTATCCCGGTCAATTATCATAGACAGGAGCTTCATTTCTGTCAAAAGTCCTCCTTAAATAATCCTAAAGCCTTTTCAAATAGCCCTAAGCTCCTAACTCTCCCTTGTATAACCCTGTCTGAGTGGCTCTGAAATGACAGCTACGCTTCTCAAAACTGCCCCAAGCCTCAGAGTATTCCCTCAAAAATATCCCTAAATAATCCTTGTAACTCTACACTTCACCTTGAACCCACCTGAACCTCCAGCTAACTCATCAAAGTAACTTTCAGCTCCTTCAAAACACTCCAAATGCTCGTCTGTTTCTCCTCTCCACAGCCTCACAGCAACCTCTGACCTCAACCCACCCACCGAAAAAATATTTCTCTTTCAGCACCTCAATGGGAAGAATAAACTTCTCCGAGTAAATCCCGCTTGGTGACTGAACTGTCGCGACAAACGCGGTTTACAGCTCGTCTTCTAAGCTAACAGTGAAAGCCAGACGGTAAACGGAGAGGACGGAAGTGTGTGAGGGTGTGTGTGTTTGTGTGCCTGCAATCATGGTTCTGAAACAACAAGACTGTATTCAATCAGCGCACCGGAAATTTAAACAAGCCTCCTTCATTACGACACCGACTGACCCTCCCGTCACCCTCATGCATTTACAGCATTTGTGTGTTCTTTCAATCGCGCCACTATTCCGTTTCCATGAACACAGCACACAGAACTATGACTGGTGGGTGCGGTTTAGATTAGGGATGGACTGATTATTGGCCTGGTTGATTCTTAGGCTTGATATAAGGCATCATTAAAGGAACATTCAACCTTTTTAGAAGGTTAGTTTGCTGTGAAAAACACTCTCAAATGTAATAAAATAAATACAGTTGTGAACACGGCACACCTCTAGTCAGATATAATTTAAGACTTTCACACTAGGACCTCATCGAAACACAAATAAAACCCCAACTTCTCCACATGTTTTACAGAATCCCTAATTTGTGCTTGTTTTGTGCTTTTTGCATGTGGTCCCTGTGGATCCTCCACCCCTAATTTCCTTTCTGTCAGCCTGTTTGTCCACTCGCTCATGCATTTTTAATGGAGCTAAGCCAAACACTCACAGTAAAAAATCTGGTGGTCATTACGGACGGGACCAGATGTATTAGCCTGTCTACACACTCATGGACGCTCTCTATGACTTCTGAACGGCCAGATGGTTTAGTGAAGGACGACTGGAAAGAGGGATGGATGGAGGAGGATGGGCTGAAGAGTGAACGGCGTTTCCGATTCAGTTCTAGACGCAATGCTGACTCAAGAAGTGTGGTTTGAATCTGCACTGGTTAAAATTTGGGCTGGGCATTACAGATAAAAAATTGTCACAGTGAAATTTCAGGCATTACAGATGGTTCTGGATCAATTTTAATGAGTTATTTTTAATAAAGACATGAAGAATAAAGGTTTATTATGAATGCACCCACTTTACTTTAAACTGAACTACTATAGTTTATTAATCAAGACATAACATTTTAGTGTTGTCACAACAATAAAAGCACAGATCATTAAATTAATTCAAACAGATTTTTAAGCAAGAAGTTTTACCAAACTTGGACCGTCCGGCGACAAAGATGACCCCTGTGACCTTGAAAATGAGGTCACGGTCACCAAATGCAAACTTGACCTGTGTCTTATTATGGTACACCTGTGTACCAAATATGGTGAGGCTACATCAACATCATCATCTGAGAATGAGGTTTTAGCTACCCAGGTGGCCACAGACTAGCACGCCTCAGGAGACCTGCACAGAAACCACAGAAAGATAGGTGAAGAGGTTCCATTATAAAGGGAACTTTGCATTTTCATTATGTGCATTCCTGCTCAATTCAGTAGACTTTCCTGAGGTTGAATTTGCTTTAGTATGACTAGCATTTGGTGGGTAATGATAGCAAACTTTGTTGCGTAACTTACATTTTATCTCAGCTTGTGCTACTTTTACATTACGACGCTGAGCTGTTGGGCCTAAAGACTACAGGTATGATAAAGGTGTCCATCATGACTCTCAGAATCTTGTGGGAGTAGATTGCTGTTGACTTTAATATAATGACAGTTGGCATAAAGCTGAAGCGACAGAATTAGAAGTGTCCTGGAAAAACTCGTGACCACACTGATTGTTGCTCGGTAAAAGTTACAGACTCCATCGGATACATTGGTCCAAAGACAAAAGCTGTTTTACACTAAGTTCTAAACAGCTTTTGTGCCATATACCACCGATTTTGGGCCTCTCCTGTGGTATCAAAGCTGTGGGAAAACATATTTAACTGTCTTTCAGATACATGCAGCATTATCAGTCCTCCCCTTGCACTGCTTTTGTAGTTGTTCTGCCAGTGGACCCTCCCCTCACAGAAGTCCACTGGCCCTCATCATACTTTTTGCTCAAAATTCTTTGAGACTTAAAATTGGAAATCACCTACTACTCCACTATTTGGACACTGCTAATATCATTATGGGCGGAGAAGATCAGATACTCACTCAAGAGTGCAGCTATCCTTTTTGCACAGATTTAGGACAGCTCTAACAGTTTAACAGTTATGTAGGAAGGACAAACTTTTCCAAGAGGAGATGGAGGAGCAGGATGAGGGACGATTTTTTGCCATTTTTAAGATTCTATGCGTGTTTAAGATTACAGAGGACACATACATGTAAGTAAAAAGACAAAATATGTGCATTGTTCCACTCATAAAACTTTCAAACCTGGTAATCACTGAATGTTCTTCAAAAAAATGGGGAAAAAAAGTCACATAGACTCCTTTTAACGGTCATAATGGGCTATCTATGTGCTCTAAAAGTGATAGTCTTTCCATAGTCTTTGAGCATCAGAACACTCTGAATATTTTCCCTTAAATGTAATGCAAAGACTGTATGTTAAAATAACTTACAGCCTCGCATGTTTCCACGTATATTCTGCTTATATCGCGCATTTTGCTGAATACATTTGTGGCTGAGCACAGGGGTAACAATGGGCTAGCTCTTGGCTGCAGGAGAAAGTTCAGAAACGCACAATTACCCACGCTAGCTCTGCACTGGATCAACACGGTCCGGCCGCCGAGACAGAGGAAATGACATCACAGGTGAAGTTTTCAGTGCATGCTTGTGGGGGTGTGTGAGGACACCGTTGGACGAGAGTGAGTCAGCCTAGTTGTGTGCTAGAGCATGCAAAGGTTCGACGCTGCAACAAACACAAAGCTCCTCTGAAAAGGTGTAAAAATGTGCCAAGAGTGTGTGGTTCATTCGAAGAAAATGATTGAATACTGCGTAATCCCACTGGAGAGATTTTTTAACGGTGAAGCAAGGAAGCGACGGTATTCGCCATGCACAAGGAGTCACACCAGCGCAATATAAAAGCCATATGCTCCGGCAGTGCGGTGGGTGATCCCGGGGATGGAATGAAGCGAAATGACTTCATCTCTTTCCACTGAGTCCAAGAGGAGGACGGAGGGTGGAGGAGGTGAGCCGGAGAGCCTGGAGAGCAGAGGAGGTTTCATTATCCCGCCTTCAGCTTACTGTCACACGGTATTTATAGTGTAGACGGTTGCTGGAAGTCGCTGCGAGTGTGTGTGTTTGGCGTTTCACACTCACTCACAAACACACACCAGAGTTGGTACCCGCCGTGCTGGTGGGCTCACGGTTCTGTTTGGCATTCAGGCAGGAAACTCAACTTGGACGCTTATGCAGCTTGTAACCAACCAGTGTGTGTGTGTGTGTGTGTGTGTGAGTGGACAGCGCCACACACCATTGGCTCCCAAGTGGTCAGAGCGGGCTCCATCCAGCCTACCAGCAAATAGCCAAATCCCAGCTGTGTTTCCTGTCTGGGAAAGAGGCTCCAGAGTTCATACATGCAACTGAATATTCACAGCACAGATAATTATTCAAGTTCAGATTTCAGTTTTATTATTGCCCACATTGTATGAGTTGTCGTTATGCATAACTTTTGCTAAATTGTGTATTATGATACTGTATCTGCTTTGCTTATGTACACCCCCTGTCAAAAGTTTTAGGACACTTTCTAATTTATTTGAATGAGAAAGTGTCCTAAAACTTTTGACAGCGGGTGTAGTTGAGGTCATACAATTTTGTAAATTTTTTTTAAAAATCTTTTATTTTTGAATTTGTGAGCAGTCTGGGGGAAAACACAACCCTTAGCAAAGGTCTGCTGACCAGCTCATGTCTTAATTTGTGAATTGAACAATGCATGATTGGATTTTTAAAAGTTGCATGATCTCATTGAAGCCAATTAGTAGTTTTGGTAGCTTTAAGTCATTTTTGTACTAGTTAGATGAATAATTTAGTGTGAAACAAGCTGCCCCTAGTGGATGAACCCAAACACAGAGGGTCATAGTTTGGTTCCTATGAATGACGTAAGTTAATTTTCTACATAAATCAGAACTCCAGCAAAAATGTCAACAAACCCATTGCGTACATCACGATATCTATCAGTTCTTCAGAAAAGTCATGAATACCAACAACTTTCACGCATGTATGAGTCATTTTACAAGAAGATAACCGAATATGTTGCACTGTTTTTACAACCTGAGTGTTATAATCTATCTAAATTCACTTTCATGGAGATGGCTTTCCTTTTTTTCAAAGCACTGTCATCAGAAGAGTCTGACTTACTCTTGGAGGCCATGATGAAGGGCAAAAACTTAGCGAATGTCGCACAATCCAAGGTGGCGTACAACCATAAAATGTAAACAAAGCCGTCTTATACCGCCGCGTGACGACACATTCGTCCGCTCTACTCACCAACTAGTTCTACGTAACCAATTCCAATGCAACAATGAAACACTGTACGTCGTAAACTGAGGACCTCCTGTACTTTAGTCGCTGCTTTTTGGCATAGTGGTTCCATCAAGACTTCAGTACTTCCAAAGACAATTTTAGGAACTTGTAAAGAACATCACTTCTGTGTTTCTTTGACTATACTTACAAATGAACTTTCCTCTGATGTCGATGAATATAACAATAATGAAATTCAGGTTTTTTTTTATCTGCATAGAGGAAGCATTAGCAAACCCCAGTGCCAAGGGAAAATCATCATTAATATTTTATTCAAGCAAAATTGACATTTTTGTTGATGAAATGGTCCAAAATAACAGAAAAAATCACTGACTTCTGTAGTTTACTGTACATGGCTCTATCATGTCATGCAAAGTCTCCCCCAAAGGTCCATTCTGAACCAGGAGAACTCCACATACGTGATCAAAAGCTAAACTTTCAGACAGCATCACAAAGGCAGCAATTTGGCTCAGTAGTTAGCACTGCTGCCCCACATTAAGAAGAACCTGGGTTCAAACTGCAGCTTCCAGCTACTCTGGTTTTCGCCCAAAAGACACATGCACGAGGTTTTAGAGGAAAATCCTTGCCTTTAGCGTGACCAAAACGCCCACAGCACTACAGAGACTCCATGCCCACGAACACCAGAGGGGCCACGCTGGAGTCAATCAACATACAACTTAACCTTTAAAAGAAGATCAAGAAAGGAAATCAGTTTTCAAGGCGATCTTGAGATCTGGTGCGACCACACTAGCCTCTTCCAGAGATTAAGCCTCCCTCTGCCTTCTGTACACGATATCACTCTCCTTTTGGTCTCTTCCAAGAAACAGTGGGAAAACAAACACCGGTTTGAAGCTGAAATCTAATCTCAAACACTTTTCTCTTCGGTGGAATATAAGTTGTGTAAATAACTGCACAGCTACCACACTCTCCTAAAATATCAAAGAGAGCAAGAGGGAAAAAAACAACCCACATAAGAGCGGGGACCATGTAAGGACAAATCTGAAGTCCGCATGATTCGTGTTGGGAAAACCAACCATGTTCGGCTGTGAAACACGATCTGATCAATAGCTTAAATGCCAACGTTTCTTCTTATTACAGAAACCTCACTAAATCTCCTTTGGTTCTAAATTGCAGCACAAAAACAAGCATTTTAAAGGGATTGATTAAAAAGTTATTCCAGTAACACGAACCAGGCCTTCCTCTCGCACGAGGCCTGCGTGACGTATAAGAACATCCATTCTTTTGGTGGAACCATCGCAGCTGTAAAGCAGGATTCAGACACGCAAACATTCAGTTCAGCAGGTTGAAAGTCTGTCGTGATGAAAAACTAAAATTATTGCCACCAATGTTCAGACTCATGGACCTTTTACTCTCACTGGGTATTCTGACTGCCCACACTGCAAAACTCAAAATCTTATCAAGTCTGTTTGTCTTATTTTTGGTCAAAATGTCTCATCCCACTTGATTTAAGATAAAATCACTTAACAAGAGACATTTCAGCAAGATGGAAGGACTTGTTTTAAGACAATGCATCTTGAATAAGTCAAACAATCTTGGAATTATTTTGTTTTAAACCCTCCTGTTGACCTGTGGGTCAAATTGACCCGTTTTAAAGTTTAAAATTTAAAAATTTTTTTTTTTTTTTACAGTGACCACCACATACATTTTCAAAATTTTTTGGCAAAAAAATCAACCAAAATCCAGCAATTTCGTTGGATTTTGGTTGATTTTTTTGTGAATGTTGTGAAAGAAAATATTAGAAATTTTACTGATATATATGTAATCAATTTAGATATTTTAGGATTTTTTTGGAAGAATTTTATTCATTTTTTGAAAATATTTACAATTTTTGTATTTTATTTAACATTTTATTTCTTGCCCAGATTTGTGGATTTTTTTTTGTAAAATAAAACTTTTAAGGGAAACTTCTAGGGAATTTTCATCCTGAAGATTTTGCAATTTTTTTATAAATTTTGGAAATTTTTTGCTGAATTTTTTGATTTTTTTTTCAGACATGGGAACAATATTTTTTTGGTGCCGTAAATGAGGACAACAGGAGGGTTAAGACAATCCCGGTAAACTAAAGCTTAAAATAAGTTTCCCAGCTAATTTTATGATCTCAATATTCTAAATATCACATCTTATCTCAAGAAATCTTACCAAGCCATTTTCACTTGTTCTATTGGCAGATTTTTTTTTCACTTATTTCAAGGTAAAAGTTCCTTGAAACATTTTTTTTTTCTTGTTTTGAGAGGGGCATTTTTTCCCAGTGCAGTAATATGTCAGTTAGGGAGGTGGGGAACTGACTTTCCAACTGCCACTTATGGTCATGAGTTTTGGGTAATCGCCCAAAAGAAATGGCAGCAAAAAGGACAAAACGTACTTTCTAGGGTGACTGAACTGATCCCTTAGCTCCAGTTTTACATGAGGAACACTGCGACCAAAGCCTCTAGGAGACCTTGGACTAGACTGGCAGTGCTTCGCAACAAAAGGAGTCATTTGAGGTGGTTTGACCATCTAATTACTTTGAGGTTTGCAAAGGAGCAGGACATTCAGGATACATTACCCAAAACCCCAAAGTGGTGGAGCACTGATGGATGGCATTTTATATGGATGTGTACAGATATCTCTTCGGGCAATGGCCTCTTTCAATATGATGGCTGAGTGGCAAGTTGGAAAAGCTGAACTGTTATTTTGATAATTGATTCCATTGCACGTCTCCACCGATACTTTCAAATAATCCCGCAGAAAATTATCGTGGAGGGCGGGAACAGCTCACAAAGGTAAAGTCCTTGGACGAAAGTAGAGCCAAAATCCCTGTATAATCACGAACAGGAGGAAAATTAGATGAACCAAGATGAGGTACCCTCTATTCAATTACCTAGACAGCTGGCAGAATTACTAGCAAGTAAGGTTAAACACCACCTTGAGAGCCAGCAATGAGAAAGCAGGACACAGAAACTGAAATGATCTTGTTATTTTCCTCCCTGGCGAGAATCTGAGGTGAGACACGCCCGCCCAAGGGAAACACATATTTTCGA